>NC_082658.1:19332500-21732500 GCF_028023285.1 Balaenoptera ricei | reverse complement strand
TGCAGCCAAAAAATAAATAAATTTAAAAAAAGAAAAATCCAGGGTTCACGGATATTACTTGCAGTGATATCTGTGTTTTAAAATGGAAATGATTTAATGTTCAAGGGTAAGAGAGTAAAAATTGTAGACATACAGTGGGATCCTAGTAAGCTCTTAAAAAATAATGCTATAGGGATTTCCCTGGTGGTCCAGTGGTTAAGACTCTGAGCTCCCAGTGCAGGGGGCCCGTGTCCCATCCATGGGACTAGATCCCACATGCTGCAACTAAAAGATCCCACGTGCAGCAACTAAGACCCGGCACAGCCTAAATAAATAAATAAATATATATTTTTTAAATGCCTTACAAATTTATTAAAAAAAAATAATAATAATGCTATAGAACGGGAGTCGGAAAACCACACCCACATGCCAAATCGACCTGCCTCTTGCTTTCGTAAATAAGGTTTTATTGGAACACAGCCGTGCTAATTGTCTCTGTGTCCTCAATAATTGCTTTCATGCTATATGACAGTAGTAATTCCAACAGACCTTATGACCTGCAAAGGCTGAAATATTTACCATCTGGGCCTTTATAGAAAAAGTTTGCCAACCTCTGCTATAGGAGAATATTTACAAATGTTTATGGCGTATTGCTAAATGAAAATAGAAAATCAAGCTACCGCATGATACCATTTTTGCTATGCATAGGTATAAGACTGAAATAAATTCAAATAACAATGGTTCTCTCTAGGTAGTGGGATTATGGGTGGTCAGATGTGTCTGTAGATTTCTAATAGGCTATTTTCATGTTTTTCAGGTTGTCCATACTGAATATGTATTGTTTCTATAAATAGCAAGAGGGAAGAGGAAAAAATAAGAGTAAGTGGGAGTTGTGTCATACCTGGGACTCGCTTCAGTGCCATTTTCCACTCTCCCCTCCCAATCTCCATCCCAACCCCAAACCCCATCCCAGTCCCCCTCTGGAGTACCTCCTTGCCCCCATCTCCATCCCAATCTTGCCTTGCTTTGCAAAATCCCCAGTCAAATGAAAAAAGAGAGGATTCCTTTTATTCCAGGCAGGGGCCACATCAGCAGTTGCACTGGGGACATGGAGAGACAGGAGGGAGAAGAAGCAGAGTTTCGTTTTGGTTTGTTTTTATACTGGTTTTGTCTCTGAACTCAAAATACAAGTCTTGGTAACATAGGTATTCAAGGCCTTAGCCTATTCTCCAAACCAAGAATTCCTCAGCATTGCCACAGTCTAGGACACTGGTAAGGGTTTGTGCTGGGGCTGAAAGCCTGAGTACTATGCAGCATTGCAATATCATAAAGGGACTTTCATGTACCCATTCAACAAACTTCCCAAGCACTCACTGGTACCAAACATAGCCCTACCTCAAAAACTGCAAAGACAAGCTTGGAACTTTAAAATAGTCATAATAACTGTATTTTTTTTTTTTTTTTTCGCCACGCTGCCCAATTTGCAGGATCTTAGTTCCCCGACCAGGGATCAAAGCCCGGTCCACTGCAGTGAAAGCACCGAGTCCTAACCATTGGACCTCCAAGGAATTCCCAATAACCTCTTAATAATAAACCCTTACACTTGCACAGAACATTACAGTTGTCAAATCTCTTTTACATACTTAGGTCGTTTTATTTCTCCTTAGTCAATGTATAAACAATCAGATGTTATTAAGCACCGCCTCTGTGCGTGGCCCTGTGGGAAGTGTGAAAAAACGTGAGCGTAGTACAGTGGTCCTCAATCACGTTGCATATCAGAATCACCTGGGGAGCTTTTAAAAAAAATACAGATGTCATAACCTCCAGGGGTGCAGTCTGGGAATCTGACTTTTAAAGTTCCCCCAGGGAGCTCTCCCATATGCAAGGCAATAAAGCCAAATGATTTCAATAGGTGGTTCTGGAATTTGGCTGCACACTCAAATCCCCTGGAGCATCTAAAAATCCCAGTGCCCAGTCTGGCACCCAGACTGATTAAATCAGAATGCCCGTGGGTGGACTCAGGCATTAGTATTTTCTAAAGCTTCCTGGGGGACCCCAAGGTGCAGCCAAGTTTGAGAACCACTGAACTGAAGGAATTCAGAGGTGATAAGAGAGCAGGCTAGAGTGGCCAAGGAATCTTTCTGCAGGAGATGGGAACCGAGCCATGGCTTCAAGAATGAGCAGAAAAGAAGAAAGCAGTTTGAGGGTGGAGGACAGTATAAGCAAATATTTGGCTTAGGTAAAAGATTCATGATGAGAAATAAGGCCAGGAGCATAGGGTGGGGACTAATATTGAGGGTCCAAGAATGCCAAGTAAGGGGTTTAACTTATACCTAAGAGAGAGTCATAGAAGATCTTGAGCAAGGAAGTGACATTTAAGATTTGGGGGAAGATAAAACTGAGAGTAAGTTTTACACAGAGATCAGCTGGGGTCAGGGGGCCCAGATAAGAGACTATGAAAGATTTTCTGAAACCATAATACCTAGCAAGGGAGAAGGTACAGAGACACACACATTCTCTCATGCTGCTGGTAGGTGGATAAATTGTTACAGCCTTCTGGAAGGCAGGGCAGCCCCAGCCTTTAGGGTGCCTTTGTTTGGACTGGAACAAGATACTCCTGCCTCCAAGGAGACACAAGCCTGTGCCACAGTGCATGGCTGGGCAAGCAGAGCTGAAGCTGGATTTTCAGCCCTGGCTTGTTCCCCTTGATGCTGACCCCCATGCGCAACAAACAACCCTCACAATTCTCTGCAGCAGTTCTGCCAGAGGACAGGTTCACAAAGTTGTAAGACTGCACGTAATCAACCTCAGCTATGGATCACTAACTGTGGAGCATTTAGGGATTGTTCCTGCATCAGGGCACCAAGTTGACCATAGAGCCACATGTATGTTAGAAGTGCCCAAGAAAGCAGTGAGGGTTCTGGCAGGACTTGGACCGGGGCAGAGCACATCAGTGGCAAGCATCGCTGATCAGCTAGCCAGTAGATACCCCTCTTCTGCCTTGATTCAGAACCCTGCTTTTGGGTCTTCCCTGGTGGCGCAGTGGTTAAGAATCCGCCTGCCAACGCAGGGGATGTGGGTTCAAGCCCTGGTCCGGGAAGATCCCACATGCTGCGGAGCAACTAAGCCTGTGCCCCACCATTACTGAGCCTGTGAGCCTAGAGCCCGTGCTCCACAACAAGAGAAGCCACCACAATGAGAAGCCCGCACACCACGACGAAGAGCAGCACCCGCCCCCCCCCCGGCTCGCTGCAGTAAAGAAAGCTCACACGCAGCAAGGAAGACCCAATGCAGGGCTTCCCTGGTGGCGCAGTGGTTGAGAGTCTGCCTGCCAATGCAGGGTACGCGGGTTCGAGCCCTGGTCTGGGAGGATCCCACGTGCCGCGGAGCAGCTAGGCCCATGAGCCACGACTGCTGAGCCTGCGCGTCTGGAGCCTGTGCTCCGCAACGGGAGAGGCCACGACGGTGAGAGGCCCGCGCGCGACGATGAAGGGTGGCCCCCACTCGCCACAACTGGGGGGGGGGGGCCCTCGCACAGAAACGAAGACCCAACACAGCCAAAAATAAATAAGTTTATTAAAAATTAAAAAAAAAAGGAATTAGGACAGTATTTCTTAAAAAAAAAAAAAAAAAAGCAACTGCCTTGTGTTGCAAATCTCTGCAAATTAGAAATGTAAATACAGCCCACAATGACCTGAGACTGAGCCTAATTAGCTCAACCTGGTAAAACTTGAAGCCAAAAGGAAAAAAAAAAAAAAAAAGACCCAATGCAGCCAAAGGAAAATAAAATCCCTTATTAAAAAAAAAAAAGAACACAGCAATGTGCCCAGCACCAAAGATGACTCAGGATTAGTCTAAGCCATTCCTGGTCATTGCTATTGCCTTTGCCAGCAATTGGTCCAAGGGAGCATCTAACAGCTCTAGCTACCAATGATAAGAGGATCTTCCTCCCCGCCAAAGAGATTAGTATGTAAAGTGGAAGCCTTAGGCTGCCACCAAGACTTCCCATCCTTGTTTCCTGTTTGGAAGCCTACTGTGTGAGGATGTGATGTTGGAGCTGTGGCAGCTATCTTGCAACCATGAAGAATGTCAGAGATTCTCAGAGATCCTGAGCCAAGAGAATCTCAGAGATTCTGACTCAGTGCCCTGACCTTGCTGAGCTGCTTAACTAATTCTCAGACCACTTACCTCCAGACTCCATGTTTTGTGAGATAATTAAATGCCTTTACAATTAAGTTACAGTCCTCTAGGTATTGTATTACTTGCAGCTGAACACATCTGAACATTCTGAATATTCACCAATTAATTTGTTCAACAAAAATCTAATGAGCTCCTATTTGATACTAAGGATTTAAAGACAGATAAGTTTCCAGTCCTCTGGGAGTTTAAATTCTAGAGGAGAAGACAGATAGCTAAAACAAATAAACCCATGTGACAAGTGCTCTAGCAGAGGTATGAATAAAGTACTACAGGATGACAGAAGACAAACTGACTTGCTCTGAGAATAAGAGGACATATAGATGGAGTTTTGTTTTATTTATTTATTTTTTAATATGGTTATATTTTGAATTCTTGATTTTTTCCAGTTTTTTTAAATGTATTTTTAAATTTTTATTTTTAGCCGCGTTGGGTCTTCATTGCTGCACGCAGTCTATCTCTAGTTGCGGCGAGCGGGGGCTACTCTTCGTTGCAGTGCACGGGCTTCTCATTGCAGTGGCTTCTCTTGTTGTGAGCACAAGCTCTAGGCGTGCAGGCTTCAGTAGTTGTGGCTGGAAGGCTCTAGAACGCAGGCTCAGTAGTTGTGAGGCACGGGCTTAGTTGCTCCGCAGTATGTGGGATCGTCCCGGACCAGGGATCAAACCGGTGTCCCCTGCATTAGCAGGCAGATTCTTAACCACTGCACCACCAGGGAAGTCCCAGATGGAGTTCTGTTTTAGACATTAGGTTTGAGGGATATCCAGGTGAAGATGTCTGTGATGCTGCAGGCAAGAGGTCTGAATTAAACATGTAAATTTGGGAGGCATCAGCGGAGGGCTAGTAATTGAAGTCATAAGAGATGTTAGAATACATCTCCAATACATCAGTCAGAGATGCTTTCAACAGCTTAAAAAATGAGAATAGCAGGGTCAGGCCAGGACTGATGCATTCATTGGCTTAATTATATCAAAGCTCCTGGGCAGCATCTCTGTGATTGATTCTATTGGTCTTCTCCCCAGGCTCACAAGATAGATGCTGCAGCTTCAGGCACCATAACCTCACATCTTGTTTAAAGGCATGAAAGGTTGCTTGTTCTCCCAAAATTGTCCCCTGAAATCCCTCCCACCTAAACTTCTGCTCGTGCCCCACTGGCCAGGGCTATGTCGACGTGTCCACCCTTAAACAAATCACAGGCAAAGATAAATTATTTACTGTGATTTCTTGGACCAATCATGATCCATCCCCTGGCACAGAGGAAGGGTCACCTTCCCTGAACAAGAAGAAAAAAGAATGACTGTTGAATGGGCGGCCCGCAGTATCTGCCACTTGCTGAGGAAGCCAAGAGATTAGACAAAGGCCTAAGACAGAGAACTGGGAACTTGTCAACATTTTCAGGACAGAAAAGAAAGGAGATGGAGAAGAAATGATCAGAAAAGCAGGGGGAGGGGAATTCCCTGGTGATCCAGTGGTTAGGACTCTGAGCTTTCACTGCCAAGGGCAAGGGTTCCATCCCTGGTGGGGGAACTAAGATCCCACAAGCGCATCGTGCATCACAGCCAAAAAAAAAAAAAAGAAAAGAAAAGCAGGAGGAGGAAGTCCCAGAAGAAAAAAGGGTTTCCAGAAGGAAGAAGTGGCCAACAGCTTCAAACATTATAGGGAGGTCAAATAGATGAAAACAATCCTGGAGGCCATTAGTCTTGGTTAATAGGAGATCACTCTTGACCTTGGTAAGAGTGTTGCCAAGAACATAAAAGCATATTGAAAGGGGTGAGTGGGAAGTGAAGAAGTAAAGTGTACAGGAAAAGGGGAGGAACAAAATATGCAGCCAGAAGGAGAGGACTTGGAGGAAAAGCGGTATTGAACATAGAGTCTGCCAGAATCCTAAACTACAGCTAGACTGGATTGGAAAAGCAGGAAGACTGACCAGCTTCCTCTACTGCATATTCATCAGGGACCTTCTTGGCCAGCTTGAGAGAGAGGATGAGACAGAAGAGCCCCTCCCACTCTGGCTCCATGATTAATTTAATCTCTCAAGGGGCTTGGCATAAAAGAGGGACTAATCATGCTCTCCCACCATCTGGGCAATTACGGTCTCCCATCAGCTGGTACAAAATGAGGGGTTTGTGACACTTAATGGCAACCCTGCCCCCATCACATCTGGGCCTTCATCTCTTGAATTAGCCAAATCAAGGGAAGTTTGGAGATGTATTGTGATTCAAGTGATGGAATAAATAACCCCTTGGCCAGGCTGCACTCCAAGTCTCCCCACCTTGGTGATGCTTAATTGGAGAAGGCTGAAGTGGCATGACTGGCTCTGCAAACACCTTACAGAGGGACACAGGGTCTGGGCAATAGGGTTACAGTAGGAATATGCCCAGCCTGGATTCCTCCTGTGTGGAGCCTTCCCAGACCTTCCCCATCTGCTGTCCACCCTGGACCCATGAGCTAGAGCAAAGGGATGTCTCAGGTTGGGCTGGGGGAACCCCATGCTGGGCAGACATCTCCAGCTCCACATCTTAGGAAGGACCGATATGAGAATTCTGTGATCCTAGGGTCCCTGTGTGCCCCTCTATCCTGGCACCAATCACACAGCATCAGAATCCTCCAGGAGGGACTTCCCTGGTGGCACAGTGGTTGAGAATCCGCCTGCCAATGCAGCAGACACGGGTTCGAGCCCTGGTCCGAGAAGACCCCACATGCTGCAGAGCAACTAAGCCGATGTGCCACAACTACTGAGCCTGTGTGCCACAACTACTGAGCCTGTGTGCCACAACTACTGAAGCCCATGGGCCTAGAGCCCATGCTCTGCAACAAGAGAAGCCACCGCAATGAGAAGACTGCGCACCGCAACGAAGAGTAGCCCGCACTCACCCACAACTAGGGAAAGCCCATGCGCAGCAACGAAGACCCAATGCAGCCAAAAAAAAAAACAATCCTCCGGGATTCCCTCTGTCCCATAGACGGCTGCTTGAGGGCAAGGACCAGATCTGCCTGTTCACACCACTCTACGCCCAGTGCCCAGAATAGGGATTGGCATAGAGCAGTACTCAAGAAGGTTTGGCCATGTGAGCAAACAAACGAATAAATGAAAGAATGAGAGGCTGCAGAGAATATATTCTGACCACAAAACACTCCTCAAAGGGCATTTCTTCAGGAATTACCACATGTTCATAGGGGCTCCTCTTCTGGTCCCCTTTCGATTATGAAGCACCTTCCCATCTGGTATATCATGATATTCTCAATCACCTTGATAGGTTGGGAAAGAAGAGGAAATAATCAAATGAAATTCCAAAACAGATTCAGTAGGGATCTTGTTGCCTCTGTCAGGGGTGCAATTAGGGCAGAGAATCCCCTTCCCATTTGTGATTAATTAATTCTACAGCAGGGATTATATTCCCATTTTACAGATTAAAACAAACAAACAAACAAAACAAAACAGCTCAAAGAAACAAAGTACCTACTTGTGTTCACTTGGCAGGTAAATAGAACAGCCAGGACTGGAATCCAAGCCAAACACAACCCTCTTTCCGCTCTACCACCTTGGCCCTCTGCACCCCTTGCCTCCTTCCACCACTGTATTTCCAATTAGCAAGGGTATCTTCTCCTCTGAAAGGACTGTACATCCCCAGGAGAAGCAAAGCTTCTGGGTAGAGAGTTTGAACACATCTCCAGGCCAACCAAATGCTTTGCCTGGGTTTCTTTACTCCCAGCCTGGAATATCCCCAGCCCCAACCTGCCAGGCATTCAGAATAGAGCCTGTATATAGCCTTAGGCTTCCAGACGTCCTGTTGGCCCATCCTCCCAGGAGACACTCTGTCTTGCGGCAGTGGAATCAATTCAAGCCTCACTGAACAGCAAGAGCAATGGACTCTTAGGAGCCAAGCCTCTTAGGGCGGAGAGAGCTACAGGAGAGGCAGAGCGCCTGGAGAGGCCTTGGAAGTTGCTTCTGTGCTCTATTTTCCTTTTTAATTTCATCTATCCAGTTTAATTTTTTTTTTCCAGATTTTTTTTTCTTATAAAAATAAGTCTTGGTTGGGCTTCCCTGGTGGCGCAGTGGTTGAGAATCTGCCTGCTAATGCAGGGGACACGGGTTCGAGCCCTGGTCTGGGAAGATCCCACATGCCACGGAGTGGCTGGGCCCGTGAGCCACAACTGCTGAGCCTGCGCGTCTGGAGCCTGTGCCCCGCAACGGGAGGGGCCGCGATAGTGAAAGGCCCGCGCACCGCGATGAAGAGTGGCCCCCGCTTGCCGCAACTGGAGAAAGCCCTCGCACGAAACGAAGACCCAACACAGCCAAAAATAAATAAATAAATAAATAAATAAAGTAGCTATAAAACGCAGCTTTCTTAAAAAAAAAAAAAAAATAAGTCTTGGGCTTCCCTGGTGGCGCAGTGGTTGGAAATCTGCCTGCCAACGCAGGGGACACGGGTTCGAGCCCTGGTCTGGGAAGATCCCACATGCCGCGGAGCAACTGGGCCCGTGAGCCACAATTACTGAGCCTGCGCGTCTGGAGCCTGTGCTCCGCAACAAGAGAGGCCGCGATGGTGAGAGGCCCGCGCACCGCGATGAAGAGTGGCCCCCACTTGCCGCAACTAGAGAAAGCCCTCGCACAGAAACGAAGACCCAACACAGCCATAAATAAATAAATAAATAAATAATTTTTTTAAAAAAAAAAGGAGAAAAAGAAAAAAATAAGTCTTAACCATTGTGGAACATTCGGAAAAATACAGGTAAGCATAAATTTTTTATTTTTAATTTTAAAAAGCAGCAATTCCCATAAACTAGCCCACAGAGAAAAGCACTATTAACATTTTAATATATTTCCTTCCAGTCTTTTTCCTATGCATTCGTTACCTGGTTGACAATGTGTTCTATGTACAGTTTTGTATCCTTCTTCTTTTGCTGAAATGCAACAGCTTTGTTGATTTTTATTACAATAAAAGCTGCTCATCCTAGGCCTACATATACCTAGATAAACTTAGGAATGTCAGACAATGCAAAAACTATCAGATATTTACGTTCGCCTACTGTATTTTAGACGCTTGGTGTACAAAGTCAAGCCAAATCTTTCCTTCCAATCGAGGGAGAAAAACAACAAATAGGTAAGCAAATAAATAAACAAGATAATTTCAGATTGTGGTAAGGGCTTTCAAGGATAATAATATGTAATAATAATATGGCAGAGAATAATGAAGGAAGGGGGCAAGTAGGTAGCGGGATGAGAAGACCTCTTGAAGTAGGTGACATTTGAGCTGGAACAAACTGGGATGTTTTTCCAATAGCCAACGAAGATCTGTTGGATGCTGTTTCCACAGAGAGCCTGGTACCACCCACAATGTACCAGGGCTCAGGCTCAAGACAGGGACTCATTTAACATTCAGCACGTATTTCTTGAGCTTCGGCTATGGGCTGGGCACTGGAGATACAGTGAAGGACAAAGCAGATGTGGTTCCTTTCCACATGGCACCTAATTCCCAGTGGAGAGACAGACAGTAAAAAAACCCTCCAATATATGAATACGTATTTGTTAAGGGCTATATGGTAGAAGCAAGGGAGAAGGGGAGGGATCTACATTAAATTGGGTGATCAGAAAAGGACTCTCCAAGGGAGTGACGTTTAGTAAAGAGTTGAAGGATAGAAAAGAGCCAGCAGGAGACGAGCAGCAGTGGGGAGCATTCAGGTAGAGAGAGAGAGCGCATGTGCAAAGTCTCAGAGCAAGAAAGCCCCAGAAGTGTCCAGGGAACAAAAGTGAATCCTGTTTGGTTAGATGCCTGCCATTCAGAGGGAGGGTGGTCCTAAATGAGGCTGACAAGGTAGACAGGAGCTAGAAATGCCCAGTGGGCAAAGTGATGGGAAGCCAAGGGAGAGTTTTAAGCAGGGGAATAACAGGCTCTGGTTTATATATATACTTAATCGCTTTGGCTGCTGTGTGAAAAGTGGATTATAGGTTGTAAGAGTGAAAGCTGTAAGAAAGAACTGCGACTTGGATCAGGGAGAGAGGTGGATACGGCAGAAAGAAAGTTAAGACATGAGGTTAATAGGATTTGGTGTCAAAATAGAGGTTTTTGGCTTGGGCACCTACACAGATGAACGTGTCACTTAGAGATGGGGAACCCTGAGTTCCCTGGGAGCTGGAATTGGCACAGTAGATGGTAGGGGGTGTATTAAGAAGACTGAAGCCCCTCCAGGCCCCGGAAGAGCACAATGTCACCTTATTACTTTTTAATATTTATTTTTTATTTAATTTATTTGGCTGCGCCGGGTCTTAGTTGTGGCAGGCGGGCTCCCTAGTTGTGGCACACGAACTCTCAGTTTCAGCGTGCATGCGGGATCTAGTTCCCTGACCAGGGATCGAACCCGGGCCCCCTGCATTGGAAGTGCAGGGTCTTAACTACTGTGCCACCAGGGAACTCCCACACAATGTCACCTTGATAGTTAATAATAGCTACTAGGGATGCCTCAAAGTTCAGCTTTGATCTCAATATATGACGAAAATTTCTGCTTTGACTTCATCCTTTGGAAGACTGAGTTGTGAAATGTGTCCTTCAATGGCATTTCTGAACTTGTACATGATGGGTGATCATGTGGCCACATATTTTGCTATCATATCTTATATCTTGCCAGTATAACATCATAACATCAGTTATACAAACAGGGCATGTCATTCAGGTTTTGTTTTGTTTTGTTTTTTGTTTTTTGTTTTTGGGGGAGTTTTTTTGGCTATACTGCACAGCATGCAGGATCTTAGTTCCCTGACCAGGGAGCAAACCCACTGCCCCCTGCAGTGGAAGCACGGGGTCTTAACCACTGGACCACCAGGGAAGTCCCTCAATTAATTGATATGCTATTTCCATAGAGGTAAGCATTCCCAATGTACCTTGGAGTGAAAATCTCCTTGTATGCTCTATGTGTTGAAATTATTGTCTCAAGGTTAAATTTTTCTAATAATCAATGATGAATGTGAAAACTGGCGGTTCTATGTACAAAAACAGTGTTCAACTTTCAAACGGTGATATAAAGAAATAGATGGACAACTATGTAAATAACAGGCGAGTGTGTTGGCTAAATCAGTGCTTCTCAAACTTAGGGACTATCAGAATCTGGAGAGCTGAAGAGAAGGGGAGCTCATCCCCCAGATATTCTGATTAGATAGGTTTCTGGACCAGCCCAAGAATTTGCCTTTAGAGCAAGCTCCAAGGTAATAATGACGCTGCTGGTCTTAGGACCTACACTAAGTAGCACTGAGTGAGAACACTTTGCAGAAAACATTACAGTCTTTTTGAACTGTGAAACAATTATGAAAATATAAATGATAATATAAAGCAAAATGATAGTTATTATATCATAAATCTAGTCTTTGTTGAATTATTTGGTGAACTAATGTTTATAACCTTAATCCAAATAAATTTTAGAACTGTAATTCTTATTTAATGCCATTTAGTCTATGAGTCTTTCAAGAAAAGACTCTTAAGAACTTTCTTATCTTGTGAGGATGCATTAAAAGCAGAATGTCAATATGTAAATGAACTATTTTCTACCATTAAATATATATTTGAATGTAAAAAAAAAGCTGAATGTCAACTTTGCTGCCTCAAAATTTTAGAAGGAGAAAACATACAACATCCATGACATGTCACATTCAATCCAGTCATAATAATGAAAATACAGATAAGAAGAAAATGTTAGAGAAAAGTGACGTATCCAAAAAATGTTTTGCCCCTCCACCTATCCCAGATGAAAGTAAGCTGTTACTTAATATTCCCAGATGTGCCATGTAATGACTGCAGGAACAATTCAGCTACTGAACATGCTGAGAAAGTATTATTTTTGCAGTACGACAAACTTTAGAAATTTGGCTACTACATTTTTTTTTAAATCAAAGATGGCAGCTCAAAGTACCATTCAGTCAGAATAACAACTCTTTTTTTTTTAAATTTATTTATTTTATTTATTTATTTTTGGCTGTGTTGGGTCTTCATTGCTGCACGCGGGCTTTCTCTAGTTGCAGCGATCGGGGGCTACTCTTCGCTGTGGTGCACAGCTTCTTACTGTGGTGGCGTCTCTTGTTGCGGGGCATGGGTTCTAGACACACGGGCTTCAGTAGTTCAGCACGCAGGCTCAGTAGTTGTGGCTCGTGGGCTCTAGAGCACAAGCTCAGTAGTTGTGGCGCACGGGCTTAGCTGCTCCGCGGCATGTGGGGTCTTCCCAGACCAGGGCTCGAACCCGTGTCCCCTGCATTGGCAGGCGGATTCTCAACCACTGCGCCACCAGGGAAGCCCTGCTACTACATTTTTTGTTTGTTTGTTTGTTTGTTTTATGGCTGTGTTGGGTCTTCGTTTCTGTGAGAGGGCTTTCTCTAGTTGTGGCGAGCGGGGGCCACTCTTCATCGCGGTGCGCGGGCCTCTCACTATCACGGCCTCTCTTGGTGCGGAGCACAGGCTCCAGACGCGCAGGCTCAGTAATTGTGGTTCATGGGCCCAGTTGCTCCGCGGCATGTGGGATCTTCCCAGACCAGGGCTCGAACCCGTGTCCCCTGCGTTGGCAGGCAGATTTCCAACCACTGCGCCACCAGGGAAGCCCTGCTACTACATTTTTAAAAGAACAAAATTGCAACAGCAACTAAATCTTTAACAAAATTTAAGATTTATTCTTGTTCCCAAGAATTTCATTCTATGGTAATATGTATCTTCACCCTCAGCCAAACATTGATTTGACATTTGTCCAAAATGTCCATTCGATGGGATGAGCAGATGCAAACTATTATATATAGAATGGATAAACAACAAGGTCTTACTGTATGGCAAAGGGAACTATATTCAATATCCTGTGATAAACCATAATGGAAAAGAATAAGAAAAAGAATGTATATACATGTATAACTGAATCACTTGGCTACATAGCAGAAATTAACACAACATTGTACATCAGCTATACTCCAATAAAGTAAATTTTTAAAAAATGTCCATTCAGGGCTTCCCTGGTGGCGCAGTGGTTAAGAATCCGCCTGCCAATGCAGGGGACACGGGTTCGAGCCCTGGTCCCGGAAGATTCCACATGCCGCGGAGCAGCTGGGCCCGTGAGCCACAATTACTGAGCCTGCGTGTCTGGAGCCTGTGCTCCGCGACAAGAGAGGCCGCGATAGTGAGAGGCCCGTGCACCACGATGAAGAGTGGCCCCCACTTGCCACAACTGGAGAAAGCCCTAGCACAGAAACGAAGACCCAACACAGCCATAAATAAATAAATAAATAAATAAATAAATAAATAAATGTCCATTCAGTGTGCCTCCAATTCACCAATTATTGGGCACAGATTGCATGCCAGCCCCTGGGCTGGGTGTTAACTCAGTTAATCCTCACTAGCGTGTGAGGTAAGGTTCCTATTGTCAATTTATAAGTGAGGAATCCATGGCTCACAACAATTAGTCCAAGTTCCCCAGCAAAGGTAAGTGGTGGAGTCAGACGCCAAGACCAGGTCCTACTGGTACCTTAATCTACATTCCTAGCCTCTAGGCAGGTTTCTGCAAAGAGTCTGCTTCCCAGCTGTGCCCAGATCCACCAGAGCGACAGCCAAGGCTGTGGCAGCAGTCATCAGAGCCCGTAGAGGACTAGCAGTGGCTTCCTGTCACCTGAAGGGAAAAGGAAAAGAAACGTGCATGGTGGCTGGCCCTGAATCTGAAGTGAGAATTCTGCTCCTTGAAGAGGACGCAACCAGAGATGACGAAAGGTTTCTGAGTTCAGGTGAGGAGGCCTCTATTGTGTCCTGGCACTGGTGTGTGAGCACGGGGCTGGGAGTCATTGTACCCTCACATCTGCAGAATGGGGATGGCTGCCTGTGTCAGGGAGTCATGATGAGGATCATAATGAGAAAAAGTGAGATTCTGAAGTTCTTTGCATACTCACGCTGGGGGTGGAGGTGGAGAGATGAAAGAGAGTGGGGAATACAGCACTTCTATTTCTTCCTAAACTGGGGTTATATTAGGTCATCACGGGAACAACAACAACAACGAAAATCAGCTGATGTCCCCAGGGAAAAGCACTCAAGGACTTTGGACCCAAACAGATCTGAGTTTGAATCCTGGCTGTGCTCCTTTTTGCTCTGAGAACGTGGGTCACAAAACCTCAGCCTACCCAATCGTAAAATGCTAACAACACTTAATGTCCAATGGTATGCCAGGAAATGTTTAACAACCAGCTCTCCGGAAGAAAAGAAGAGCCCTGCCTTGTGGTGTTTGCTAATTTCCATGATGTAAACAGTCCCACAATGACAGATTCCAAGTTATCAACATGATGTCAACCAGCTCACAAAATTCTTGAAAATTGGCTCTCACCAGCCAAGCCGGTATGAGCTGGCTCCAGCACGTCACAACTTCTGCTCAGGGAAGCTGTAAGGTTTAAATGAGAGCAAGAATGTAAGTGCCTAGCGTGGAGGGGAGCGGGGAGAGGCAATTGAGGAGTGACAGATTTGAGCAGCTCTGTTCCATGGATGTCGTGTAACCCCACCTGACTTTGAGCAAAGACTCAGCTTGCTACGAATGCCGGGCCCCTGGGAAGCCCCATCACCCCTCTAAATTACTAGTGTTATCCTCGTCATACCCTAAAGCTGTCATTTCCAAGGGCCACAAGCTGTGAGTGGAGACCCTGTTTTATCTCCTTTCACATCAAATGGACCTGAGGCCAAGCTTTTTGACCACCCTTCCACCAGTCAGTGAAGAAACCACCTTTAAGCCACTAACCCTGGGGAACTCCTTGGTGGTCCAGAGGTTAGGACTCAGCGCTTTAGCTGCTGTGGCCCCAGTTCAATCCCTGGTGGTCAGGGAACTAAGATCCCACAAACCACGTGGTGCAGCCCAAAAAAAAAAAAAAACCACTAACCCTGATCCCTTTGTGGGAAAACTCCCCCACTCCCCTAGCCACCAAGTAGGAGAAAGCTTTAAACCAGCTGTGGAAAGAGGGGAGAGAAGAAAGGGGAGAAAGGTACTAAAATCTATATGTCAGGCTTTGTGCTGGGCGCCACCCATGCGGTATTACCTCAATTTCTATGATATCTCCATTTTACAGATAAAACTGAGAGGTGGAGAGGTAAAAATAAATTTTCTAAT
Source organism: Balaenoptera ricei (assembly GCF_028023285.1). Taxonomy (NCBI): domain Eukaryota; kingdom Metazoa; phylum Chordata; class Mammalia; order Artiodactyla; family Balaenopteridae; genus Balaenoptera; species Balaenoptera ricei. The sequence goes on along the minus strand of NC_082658.1, from coordinate 21,717,224 downwards.
GTCACGCAGTAAGTAAGTAGCAGATCTGGAATTGACCCCAAGGCCGTACTCTCTTTTCTACACCCACATCCTAGAGGGCTACTGGAAAACAAAACAGGGAGGACGAGACGTAGGAAAAAATTATTTCACAATGGATATTGTCCCAATTTTTCAATCCTTTATAATATCTCTTTTGGGAGTGCTTCTGGTAGGATAGAATAGTTCACAGCAAGCCAATACTTCCTTTTCAGCCAGATAAATTGCAGAACTAATATTTATAAAAGCTTTAGATCCAGACAAAACTATAATTCAAAAAGATACATGCACCCCTATGTTCATAGCAACACTATTCACAATAGCCAAGACATGGAAACAACCTAAATGTCCATCGATTGGTGAATGGATAAAGAACATGTGGTACATATATACAATGGAATACTACTCAGCCTTAACAAAGAACAAAATAATGCCACTTGCAGCAACATAGATGGACCTAGAGATTACCATACTAAGTGAAGTAAGTCAGAAAGAGAAAGACAAATACCTTATGATATCACTTGTGTGTGGAATCTAAAATATGACACAAACCAACCTATCTACGAAACAGAAACAGACTCACAGACACAGAGAACAGACTTGTGGTTGCCAAAGAGAAAGGGGGTGGGGGAGGGATGGACTGGGAATTTGGGGTTAGTAGATGCAAAGTATTACATATAGAATAGATAAAAAACAAGGTCCTACTGTGTAGCACAGGGAACTATATTCAGTATCCTGAGATAAACCATAACAGAAAAGAATATAAAAAAGAATGTATATATGTGTGTGTGTGTGTGTATGAAATTGAATCACTTTGCTGTACAGCAGAAATTAACACAACTTTGTAAATCAACTATACTTCAAAACAACAAAAACAAAAAGACCAAAAAAAAGCATTAGAGAACTGCAGAAGTCCTCTAGAGACTAATGTTCTGAGGGCTAGGGGGGACCCTTTAGAAATGACTGGAGATCTGTATCTCCTTTTCCCATGGGAGCATTTTCGAATTCTGGGCAGGACGAGAGACTGATAATCTGGACTATTCCTAAACAGAGGGTTTTGCTGCTGAGGAGAAAAGCCATTAGAGCTTCCAACAGTCACATGGGAACTAGAAAACCAAAATGCGAGACTTCAGGGACCTCTAATATGCAGCCAGTTTCCCCTCTAAACACATGCTGAATTCCAAAACTATGCAGGGAGGAAAGCTAAAGAGAGACACTGACAAACTTCTGAAGAACAGAGCAGAAATTCTTACATTTCTCTTGGTGTTGAGGACACGATCTGCCAGGCCCTCAGCTGGAAGCTGAGGAGGGTCCACATGCCAAGAACTGCGCAAACCCGAGGTAGGCTGAATCTCACCAAATCTGTAATGCAGGCTTGCCCCAGCTGAGATCCCCATTGGATTAATGGGATCGGCCACATTTTGTGTCTTGCAGAGGCTAGAATGAACTGTCTCTGGTGGAAAAAAACATTTTGTGGAGCCTCTACAGTGCTTATATACAAAACTTCTAACATGCGATCAAAAATTACTATGTATGTGAAGAGATAGGAATATATGACTAATAATCAAATGACAAAAATACACGATAGTAGATCCACAGGTGATACAGACATTGGAGTTAGAAGACAAGGACTTTTAAATAATTATTTTTAACATGTTCAGAAAATAGAAGATGTACAAGATAGATGAAAAATGGAGAATTTCAACAGGGAAAAGAAATTTTAAAAATCAAGTAGTTATCTGTTAACCAAAAAAAAAAATCAAATGGACACTGAAAATAAGAAATCGATGGATGGGTTTACTAGCTATAACAGAGACAGGGTAAATGCACTGAAATATGAGTCAATATCTCTTTTGGGAGGAACAAGGTAATTGAAGAATATCCCTAAATATCTCCCTACCTCTCCTCCCAAGCCCCAAACCCTCATTCTCCTCCTTGCCTTATAATTTAGGTGATTATTTTTCTAGAAGTAGCTGCAATGGCTATTGTTGTTGCTGTTGTTATTTTTTAAATATTTATGTATTTATTTATTTGGTTGCACCAGGTCAGTTGCGGCAGGTGAGCTCCTTAATTGCTGCTCCAGGGCTCCTTAGTTGTGGCATGTGAACTCTTAGTTGCGGCATGTGAACTTTTAGTTGCAGCATGCATGTAGGATCTAGTTCCCCGACCAGGGATCGAACCGGAGCCCTCTGCATTGCGAGCTTGGAGTCTTATCCACTGCACCACCAGGGAAGTCTGCTGTTGTTATTTTTATTTTGAAATAATTTTAGATTTACAAGAGTTGTAAAGATAGTAGAAAGAGTCCCAGGGCTTCCCTGGTGGTGCAGTGGTTAAGAATCCGCCTGCCAATGCAGGGGACACGTGTTCAAGCCCTGGTCTGGGAAGATCCCACATGCCGCAGAACAACTAAGCCCAAGCGCCACGGCTGCTGAGTCGGCTCTCTAGAGCCCGCAAGCCACAACTACTGAGGCCGCAAGCCACAACCACGGAAGCCCGCGCACTTAGAGCCCATGCTCCGCAGCAGGAGAAGCCACCGCGATGAGAGGCCCTCACACCGCAACGAAGAGTGGCCCCCGCTCACCACAAATAGAGAAAGCCCCGCTAGCAGCAACAAAGACCCAACACAGCCAAAAATAAATAAATAAAATAAATAAATTTATTAGAAAAAAAAAAGAGTCCTTGTAGAGCTTCACCCAGTTTCCTCTAGGATATACATTTTTTTAGCAAGTATCGAAACCTTGGGCAAGTAAAATGATTCTGGGTTTTTATTTCCTCATATATAAAATTAAAAGGTTGGACCATATTCTTTAAGATCTCTTCCAACTCTAACATTCTATGAGTCTAGATCTAAGATATATTTTAAATTCTGCCTAGTGGCCCCTAAAAGATGATGAAGATGATGATTAATATTTTATATGTATGAGCTATTATTACTATGTGCCTATCACTCTCCATACATTATCCATCATTTAATCCTCCCAAAACTGAACCTACGGGGACTTCCCTGGTAGTCCAGCGGTTAAGACTCCGTGCTCCCAAAGCAGGGGGCCCGGGTTCGATCCCTGGTTGGGGGACTAGATCCCGCATGCCTGCTGCAACTAAGAGCCCACATGCAGCAACTAAAAGATCCTTCATGCTGCAACTAAAGATCCCGTGAGCCACAACTAAGACCTGGCACAGCCAAATAAATAAGTAAATAAAATACTTTAAAAAAAAACTGAACCTATGGGGTAGGTTCTATTACGATGTTCATTTAAGAGATGGAGAAACTATTCGCACAAAAGCTATGAATTGGTGAAAGTCCTACAGCTCTCTATGCTGCAGAAAAGGAACTGGATTAACTCAATCAATCCAACTTTAATGAGTACTTACCTGGAGAGGGTGAGAGGAGAGATTAAAGAGAGGAAACAGGAGGAGGAACTGAGGTCGTCATGGTGTAAGAGAAATGGCCCTTGATTTGGAGTAAACAGCCCCATTTTAAGCTCCAGCTCTACCATGTTTTGGTTTTGTGACTTCAGGCAATTCACTTAAGTGCTCTAAACTTCAGTTTCTACAACCAAATAGGGGAAATTCTATCATAATAGCTGCTCTGGACTGAATGCGTCTCCCCCACCCCACCCAAAACTCATATGTTGAAACTCTAATCCCTAGTGTGATGGTATTTGGAGGTGGGGCCTTTGGGAGGTAATTAGGGTTAATTAGGTCATGAGCATGGGGCCCCATGATGGGATTAATGCCCTTATGAAAAGGAAGAGACGCAAGATCTCTCTCTTGGCCCTGTGAGGACGCAGCAAGAAGGCATCTCTTTGCAAACCAGGAAGAGGAGTGTCAGGAGGAACCAAATCAGCCAGCACCTTGATCTTGGACTTGTCAGACTTCAGATCTGTGAAGAATAAATTTCTGTGTCTAAGCCACCCAGTCTATGGTATTATTTTTATAGTAGCCCAGACTGACTACAATAGCTAACACATACAGTGCATACTGTGTGCCTGGCTTGCTCCAAGCTTCTTCATTCATTGCACAAATATTTTTTGGCAAACTTCTCTGTGTCACGCACTGTTCTAAATGCTCCAGACACTCAGCGAACAAAACGAAGATTCCCTCCTTTCTATAGTTTGTGGTTTAATTTGGAGAAACAGACGATTAACAAGTAAACCATTAGTCCTTACAAAAACTGTACAGAGTAGGTACTATTATTAGCCTCTTTTTTTAAATGAGGAAACTGAGGCATAGCGAGCTGAAGGGATTTGCTCAGTCCCACAGCTGGGAAGCAACAGAGACTAATTCAAATGCAGGTTGTTTGACTCCAGAGGCCACACCCTCCACCTCTACGCTGTTCTGCTTCTCCAGTAATGGCCTCACAAGGTTCTTGTGAGAATCTAAGCCGAGAAATGCATTAAAGCTCTTTGTAAACTGTAAAGCACTGTACACACCCCGGAGCTGATGGTGTGGTTGGCCAGGATCTGCTAAGGCAATGACCGTGCTGGGAAAGTAACCTCCAGTCTCCTGCTCACCACGAGTCCCCTTCAAGCTCTGGAATTCTCCGGGATGCTCCCGATGTGAGTGGTGAGGGGCTGGGGGACGTGCAAAATAGTGAATTCGGCTCCCTTCCTGGTGGCTCAGATGACCCACAGGGACACAGCCTGGAAACTACCTTGCTCTTCACCCATGTTTTTATTTGGGGTCATCATCCTGTAGGAAGAGAAGTTCCGTAGGCAGGGTGATTAAGGCTGGTGAGTCATGCACCCTGCCAGCCTCCTCCACATACCAGCATCCATCAGCCAAGAGAAAGACGGGAGAGCGTGTGACCGCCTGCACCCGGGAGTGAGGCCTGGGGGCTAGGGAAGCTAGGACTTCCCTTCAGACGGGGCAGATGGTTGCTGCTTGATGAAGGCTCGCTATAGTCACTCACAGACAGACACACACACACACACACACACACGCACACGAAACAGGCTTCTGCCTCAGGTGCTTGTCAGACCTTCCTTAGAAGAGGGCCCTCAATAGCTATTGGCTGGCTGAATGAGTGCATAAGTGGAAGGACAAATAACCGATCATATTTGCAAAACGCTTTACAGCTTACAAACCCTTGTCACGTACACCAGTTCATGTAATCCTCCCAAAAGAATGATGAGGTGGGTGTCACCAGAATCCCAATTATATAAATAAGAAAACTGACTCTCAAAGAGTTAATGTCAACTTTTCAAGGTCTCACAACTGATTAAGGGCATTTACTGAATAAATGAATGAGTGAATGAATGAGTTGGGGAGCCAGGATCTGAAACCATGTTGTTGTCTTGGAACTCAGTTACTCTCTCTACCATATATGATGCTACTCTCCTCATGAAGAATTAAACAGAGTCTCCTCTGAGGAAGGGAAGTTGGAAGCAGTAGTAAGAACAAGTCAGTGCAGGAATGTCACCTTCTTAGCCGATGCCTTGGAGGGCAATCACGGAGAGAGTGATCTGCCCTCCAAGTTCACTAAGCTCTTGCTCTGGCAGCCATTCCAGACCACACTGGCTTCTGTGTTATATCTACTTACAGACTCACCCCCTTTGGACTGTGAGCACCGAGCCTTGTTCATCTCTGTGTCCCCAAGCATCTGGCATCACCCAGGTAATGAGTGAATGAATGAGGTATGTGGCAGATCCTCTTTTCTTTTTTAGATCTGTTTGTTTGTTTGTTTGGCCGCACCACGCAGCATGCAGGATTTTAGTTCTCACGCCCCCTGCAGTGGAAGCGCAGTGTCTTAACCACTGGACCACCTGGGAAGTCCTGAGTCCAACAATATTTAGGAGGCTAAACATCAACAGGGCAATCTCAACTTTCAGAGAACAAAAGAGGACAAGTACATCCCAGCTGCTCTACCCCAGACAGCCCCAAAGAGCTAAATTTTCTTTCTCCCTCAAAAGGGCGCACATAGCACACTTCCACCCACGCCTTGGCTCTCCCACACACCCCCCCCTTTTCCACCTCCCTGCAGACGGCCCGCTGCTGCCACCCTCCCACCCAGCCCTCTGCTATCAGAGCTCTGAACACCCAAAAAGGAAAAATGATTTGTGCTGAGCGAAGACAGAGCCAGGGAGGAAGGGAAGGGCTGTTCGCTGCCAGCTGACGTTCTGCAGACCGAGCTGCCTGCATCTGTGCCAAGGGTGTGGCCACTGGCAAAATCTGAGTGAGATGGGGGAGGGGAGAGAGAGAAATGTACTGATTCCTACAGCACATCCGGAGCCCTATCTTAAACTGTCCCGAATTGGCCTCCCCAAGAGGGAGGATGAGATCAAAGTCTCACCCATGATGAAGGACAAGAGGTCATACATTCATTCGACAAACATTTACTGGGCACACTACGTGCCAAACAGCACACTCTGCACAGGAATGCAGTTGTGAAAGACAGCATACCTGTCCTGGGAAATGTCACACTGGAGTGGGAGAGACAGACAAGTAAACAGTCAACAGTGCTACAGTGCAATCAGAGGAAAGGAAGAGACAAGCACAGGACACAATAAGAGGTCAGAGGAGAGGCACCTCACCCAGACTCAGGAGTGAAGAGGTAGTCAGAGAGTCGGCCTGGAGGAGGCCACACCCAACACACTGAGTCGAGAAGAATGAGGAGGAATTAGATCAGTGAACGTGGAAGGAGAGGCATTCCTAAGCAGCAGGAACAGCCTGTGCAAAGGTCTAGGGGTGGCACAGAGGGAACCCTGCTGGCACGGGCCATGATCTGGTGCAGCTGAGTGAGGAGCGAAGCAGAGGAGTGGTCAAAGTAGGAAAGCCTTTGTCACAGATGCTAAGGAGTTTGGATGTTGTTTTAAAGACAGCTGGGCTTTCATCAAAAGGTTTAAGAGGAGGAGGTGACTGATCAGATTTGCATTTTAGAAAAATGAGTCTAGTAACCAAGTGGGGAAGAGGTTCCCAGGGCGCAAGATGGGAAAGTAAGAGACCACTAAGGAAGCTACAGTCATAATCCAGTGAGAAATGGTGAGGACCCGCGCAGTAGAAACTAACACAACAGGGACTTCTCTGGAGGCTCAGTGATTAAGAATCTGCCTGCCAATGCAGGGGGCACAGGTTAGATCCCTCGTCTAGGAAGATCCCACATGCCACGGAGCAGCTAAGCCCGTGTGCCACAACTACTGAAGCCCCCATGTCTAGAGCCCGTGCTCAGCAACAAGAGAAGCACCGCAATGAGAAGCCTACGCACCGCAATGAAGAGTAGCCCCGGCTCGCCGCAACTAGGGAAAACCCGCGCGCAGCAACGAAGACCCAACACAGCCAAAAATTAATTAATTAATTAATTTTTTAAAAAAAGCGACCTTTAAAAAAAAAAGAAACTAACACATTGTAAAGCAACTATACTCCAATAAAAAATAATCAAAGTAAAATGTAAAAAAAACACCCAAATATCTATGTCTTAATTTTTCTATTTCCTACTCATTTAGTAAAGTAAGTCATGGAATTGAAAAAAAAAAAAAAAAAAAGGGTGAGGACCTGAATTTAGGGCAGTTCTGAGGGGAGGAAGAGGAAGACACAGATCTGAGAGGTATTTAGGAAGTAGACTTATTGGACGCGGTGACCAGCATGGGGAATTGAGGGTGGGGGAAGGGAGAAGAGGATGAGGCCCAGGTCCTGACTTGGGTGTTGAGTGAATGAGATGAGGAGGCCTTGAATAGAGATGGGGAATCTGGGCAGAGGAGAAAGTTTGGACTGGAGACAGACGAGTTCAACACGGAGTTTCTTGAGTTTAACACGATGTTTCTTGCAGACATCTGGGGGAGATATTCAGCTTCGGGGTGGAGGTAAGGTGTGGGGCTAGAGATGAACACTTGGGACGCAGCGTAGCTGCTGTGCTTAAAACCATGTGTGTGGTTGTGATCGCTGAGAAGAATTGGCACATTTGAGAATGTGTAGACTCTGTCTTCCTGCCCCCAGGCAAAACGGGCTGAGATAAGGTAAGTGAAACTGCTTGGCCTGACACGTGGGTCAGAACGGATGCTCAGTAAATTGCAGCTGAATGAATAGTAGGTCAATAATCAAGAATAATCATTTAGTCTAATGTTTTGCTTCCAAACACGATCAACATCATTCCCCTCTTTCTTTCAAAACTTTCTGTCCTATTGTCTCTCTCTTTTTTTAATCCTATTGTCTCGGGATCCTGAGAATTGGGAAGTTCTTCTAATGTGCACCTCACACACATTCCTCCTTTCAGATTCCAGTCCTTGAGTCTTGATCATCTTGCTCGCTATATTCACCAGCTGCTCACCCTCTTTCCCTGCCTCCTACACTCTCCCTTTGCTGATATTTTTAAACTGTTTTATTTTCAGACAGTATTCGTCACAGCCATCGGCTGCCTATTGGAGGTATTTTCATCAAATATTGTATTTGTGTAGTTAAATCATAACTTTCCATAGAGGAAAGCAATGACACAAATAATCCAGAAATGATCAATTTTAAATGACTTCTAATTGGGTTGGGAAGCTGCTTCAGTCCTTGCATCCAAATATGGGTTTGTTAGATAATCCAAAAGTCAAATTCAAGCAAAATGGCCATATTAGGGAAATTGATACAAGAGGAACTTGCCTAGAAACTGACCAATTGTTCCATCCCAAGGCCTTCAACATGGCAGGCACCCAGCCTGCTATCTATCCACCTTTCTATCCACCCATCCATTCCATCTATCCATCTTCCCATCCATCTGTCCTCCAAATCTATCTGTCTGTCCACCCATCCATCTATCTCTCTAAAAACATCTTTTGAATGTCTGCTGTATTCCAGACACTGCACTAGGTGCTGAGGGATATGAAAATAAATGAGACCTGGAACCAAGAATCTTCCAATCCAAATGCGGGAAAAGACCCAAGATTAAAAATGACTCAATCTTAGAAATGTTCTAAAAGAAGAATTAGAAGACATAACTCTTTCTAGAGGAATGAGGGAAGGCTTCATAAGAAAGGATCTTGAAGGAGGAGAAAAATTTGGAGGTGCACAGTTTTACCTCTCACAGGGATACAGGGCAGAGGGGCAAGACTTACACCCCAATATATAGGCTACACCTGGGCATGGGGAATCTACCCACGGGACTTTAAACCATGTCACTTCTCTTGGCCTCAGTATATTTATCATTATATCAAAAGTGTTGTAATGTGGTTTTTCTAACTATGCTCCACTGAATGTAGAGTAACAAGCTGTCTCAGTTTGCCCCAGTTTGAGAGATTTCTTGGGATTTGGGACTTTTGATGCTAAAACAGGACAGATCCAGGATGAGTTGCTCACCCTAATTGAAGGGTGACCCTTACAGATACCATAGGGAGGTCACAGAGGCAGGAAGTAGGGAAAGCAGGACTCAGGGCAGAGGACAGTCCAGGGGGCTCAGAGCCCCGACTTTCACTCTCACTGGATCAGTCACGACTTTTTTGCACATTGAGTTTCTCTGTTAGATTTTGTTGGAAGAAACATTGCAACTACTTTTTAAAACGGTTTGAAAACCATTGGACTAAATGGTCTCTAGTGTCCCTACAGTCTTTTGAAATTAAAATTATGTATCTATATGGGAGTTCCCTGGTGGCCTAGTGGTTAGGATTCTGGGCTTTCATTGCCGTGGCCCGGGTTCAATTCCTGGTCGGGGAACTGAGATCCTGTAAGCGTCACAGCATGGCCAAAATATATATATATTTTGGGGGGGGCGGGAGTTGATTTTTCTCTCTCACTTCTTTCCATCATTCTGCCTCGTATTTTTTCCTTTGTCTGATGAGATGCGCAGGGGACTATAAGACAGGTATAAGTATTTTGGCTCAAAAATCTTCCTTCCTATAGGACTTTTAGAGGCTCTAAAATAAATGAGAATATACTAAACTAAATTAACATTGAGTTTTAAAATCCATAGCATTCCAAACCAGCCTGCAGGAAGGCATCCTTCATTTTATACCTTTCTCCCTCTCCACCCAGTACCACTTGTTCTGAAATTACATCTCAGGGGGTAAGTTCAGGAGTTGGGGGACAATGAATCAGCCTAAAGAATCCCTTCTTGTTTCTTTGGGGTGGGGCCGCGAGCTGAAAGGGGACCAGGAGAAGCAGTTGGAAACAACATCCCAGCTCCTCCTCCCACCTCGGCTCCCTCTAGCCGCTCTAATTGAGGCCTGTCACAGGGAGAGAAGCCAGCTGCAAATTGCATTCATCAACGAATTACCGCAATTACAGCCTCAGCCCCAGCCTAATGGGGGCGACTCGTCCGGTCAGACAGTCCCTTCCTCTGATTCAGAGGAGCCAAATGCTTTGGAATGCCAGGGTCATTTTCCCTGATCCAGACCGCACACTTTATCCTGGCCCTACACCCTGCCTTCAACCAATACATCAGGAAGGATGGATGTTCCCCCAAACTTCTCCGGGGTGCTTCTATCAACCATCACTGAAGTTCACCCAGCAATCTAGGCCCGATTCCCGCTGCTGTTCTTTTTTTTTTTTTTTTTTAATGGCAGCGTTGGGTCTTCGTTGCTGCGTGGGGGCCTTTTCTCTAGTTGCGGTGAGCGGGGGCTACTCTTTGTTGCGGTGAGTGGGCTTCTCATTGCAGTGGCTTCTCTTGTTGTGGAGCACAGGCTCTAGGCGCGTGGGCTTCAGTAGTTGCAGCACATGGGCTCAGTAGTTGTGGCTTGCAGGCTTAGATGCTCTGTGGCATGTGGGATCTTCCCGGACCAGGGATCGAACCCGTGTCCCCTGCATTGCCAGGTAGACTCTTTTTTTTTTTTTAATATTATTTTATTTATTTATTTGGTTGCGTCAGGTCTTAGTTGTGGCATGCGAACTCTTAGTTGCGGCATGCATGTGGGATCTAGTTCCCCAACCAGGGATCGAACCTGGGCCCCCTGCTTTGGGAGCGTGGAGTCTTAACCACTGAGCCACCAGGGAAGTCCCACCTGCTGCTGTTGTTTAAGCTGAGTTTCCTCCAGATGTGGTCCTGGGGAGAATTGATTTGCTGACAGTTCAAGGGCCTGTTAAGAATGCTTTCCTTGTTGCCAGAGGGCCAGCTCAACTCCTCCATCCCTCCTGCCCTCCTTGACGACACAGGGCCCAGGTTAGGGTGAGATTCAGATGAAACCAGTGGAGGTGTAGTGGAAGTGTCACCTCCCAGAGGGAGAAACATGTGACCACGCACGCCTGTCCACAGCTGCTTCCTCACTCCCCTCCCTGGAACCAGCAATCCTGGTTTCAACAAGGTGTGTGTGTGTGTGTCAGAGAGAGACACATACCACAGGAAATGCACATGCTAGGGACAGGAGGATGTGGAAGGCATGACACTGGATCCCTCTGTGTGATCTGGGGTATGAAAGAACAACCAAATGCCCTCAGAGAGTACTCTTTCCCTGGCTTTTTTTTTTTTTTTTTTAATATTTATTTATTTATTTGTTTGTTTGGCTGCACCGGGTCTTAGTTGCAGCAGGTGGGCTCCTTAGTTGCGGCTCACCGGCTCCTTAGTTGTGGCATGTGAACTCTTAGTTGTGGCATGCATGTGGGATCTAGTTCCCTAACCAGGTGTTGAACCAGAGCCCCCTGCATTGGGAGTACAGAGTCTTAACCACTGAGCCATCAGGGAAGTTCCCTCTCTCCCCTGCTTTTTGAACCAGAATTCTGGCATCTCTACAAACAGGGCTGTGCCAGAGAAAAGGAAATTTCAGGAGTCAGTCCATCCATCCCCCAGCCTCTGGCCAGAAACAATCTTCTCTTCCTTTCTCCCAGTCCCTGTTTGAATTTGGGAGGGGTCAAGGAAAGGAGATTTCTTTCCAGTGCTGAAGTTTCTAAGGAAGCCAGCCCAGATCCCCCACTTCCCTTCCAGAGAATGTATCCTGTGATGTTTAAATAGGAGTCAAGCCTTGAGAATGAATTTCTCCTGAACTGTCCTTGCTCCACAAGAGGAGGCAGGGATGGATACACCCAGTAAAGAAGGCGCACAACAGAAATGATTTGAGTCAAATGTCCCCTGGGACCCCAAAGCTTTCTGTCCAGGGGAACGGGGGCTCAAGTGACCCATTGGCAAGGGAAGAGGTCAACAGGGGTGACCCAGTACCCCAGCTTCCTGGAGACTCTCGAAGAAACTCAGCATTTCATCCTGAGTTTCAGAAGAGAGAGGGCAGATCAAAGGCAGGAACCAAGGACAGTGGGGGTAGGAAGGCACCAAGAAACAGATGGAGGGGGAAACAAGGTGGGACAAGGGCAGTTAAGGGCTGAGGTTGAGACCCAGAGTGAGAGTAGAAAGAGAACTGGATTGCCAAACAAGGACAGCAGTCAGGGCACTGGCCTGCCCAGGTCAGTGACTTTTTCGTCTCTCGGTCTACACCCTGAGTGGTGCCCTTGATGCCCCGTCCAGGCCCCTCTGCTGGCTGTGAGTGTTGGCTCCAATAACTCCAAAGGCTCCCAGTGGCCCCTTCTCTGGAGACTTGAGCAACCAGCAGCCAATCAGCTGACTGATGGGGTATGGGGGTGGGGGTACCAACCTCAGGGGGCTCCTTTCTGTGGTCCCAGTCTCCATCCAGAGCTTTCCTACAGGGTGAAGCCCAAATTAGACTCCAGCTGTGAGAGGGGGTCCTTGCTTAGCCCCTCCCCTACTCCATCCTGCTTCCCTCCCTCCCCTTCTCCTGAGACTTTGCCCTCAATAAACCACATGCCCCTGAATCCCTGTCTCAGGCTCTGCATCGAGGAGACCGCATCTAGAACACTTCTGTGCACAGGTTACACCTTTAGCTCCAGCACCTAGGATGGTGTGTCAGTGCCCAATAAGGCTAAATCTTATGATATTATAGGGGATTAATTGAAAAAATACATGACTGATTGAATTAATGCTCTGGGTGGGAGATAAGTGGGTGGGGGTTTTTATTGTAGAACTGCCCTCCCCCGTGTACACACACACACACACACACACACACTCACACACATGCAGTGTCAACCTGATCCCCATGGCTCATCCCAGAACATGCGGTCTGCGTATAGACCACCTGCTTATGTTTGTGCAAACTCAGGAGCAGATAATCTAGCTGGTGGATTATCCAGACCCCCAGCTGGCATCTTCCCCTTCAATGTCTCCTGCCTGAGCTCTCTTTCTGCTCCAACACCTTTTGGGGGTTGGGAGAGGGTTAGGCAGAGGAAGGCAGCAGGGGAGGGCAAGATGATGAAACTTCAGTCTGTCAACACTGTTGCTACTATCTCAGCAGTATGATGAAAGGTCACAAACTATTGAGTAAAATCAGGATAGGAATTTTCTGTGGACTCCAGGTAACTGGGCTTATCGTGAAATAGACAGTTAAAGAGATGTTTATAGAGTGAAAACACCCTAAGTGAAGCTACAAAATCACCTGCAAAGTAATCAGGTTTGGATGAGTGAGAATCATAGTTTGATAAGGTGTTTTAAGATAATCTGAGAGACTTCCATGGTGGTCCCGTGGTTAGGACTCCTCGCTTCCACTGCAGGGGGCCTGGGTTCAATCCCTGGTTGGGGAGCTAAGATCCCCACATGTCACGAGGCCAAAAAAGTAAATAAATAAATAATACCTTGAGATATGCAAAGTCTTGACCTATCCTGAAAGCTTTCCAGGAAGGAGGTGAGCAGGTCTTTCACACTGTTCAGTCCTCCCTGTCGAGAAGACCCTTCTGTAATCTCCCGTCTTTCTTCCAGATTGCCGCAGTTTGGTCTGTTTCTCTTCTGATTTCGGCAGAAAGGAAGAACAATGTCTCTCCCGTTCTTTTACCCCTAATGCTCCTTCCCCCGAATATCTGGACCTGCATTGTCAATAGAAATAGAATGCGAACAGCAAATGTAATTTTAGAATTTCTGGTAACCACATTTTTTAAAGGTAAAACGAAGCAGATGAAACTAATTTTAATGAAGCATTTTATTTAACTCAATATATCCAAAAATTCAACACATCTATATTAAAAAGTATTCATGAGATGTTTACATTCTTTTTTCATACTAAGACTTCAAAATCTGTTGTGTATTTCACACTTACGGCATGTCCCAGTTCAGTTCGGTTACATTTCTCAGGTTCAGTGGCCACGTGTGGCTGGTGGCTGCCAGATGGGATAGCACAAGTCCAGACCTTGGGAGTCCCTTCCCCAACACCTGCTATACACTCAGCTCCTCTGGGGTGGGAGGCAGAGAATGGGAATCTAGATACAGTTTGACCATCCTGGGGCGACCTTGGGAGGAGCTGGGAGAGGGGAGGGGTGAACAGACTCCAGGGAGCATCCCAGGCCAGGCAACTAATTACTGGGAAGGGAGGAAGGTAGCTGTGTCTATTAAACCTCAACCTCAGATCTTTCCTCCTGAGCAGTAGGTAGGGCCAAGAAAATACTTCCAAGCCCATGGTCCTCCAAGTCCCTAGTTAATCAGAATACTTAATTTCAGTTCCTTAATCTGCTTCTTCTCCCCACCTCCTCCAGGAAGCCTTCCCAGGTAAACTCTCCAACCTTATTTGATAGTTTCTTTCCTGAGTGCTATCAGCATTTATAGACTAAAACCACTTCTTCACTGCGGTGACACCCCAACCCTCCAATCCTTGAGTGGACACCCTACCTTCCATAGATATGAGATGATCACCTACTGTGTGCCCACCACTGCCCTGGGGATAGAGTGGTGTGCAAAATGGATGAGGGCTGTCCTGTACAACGTGGAAATGAATGCAGACAGTAAACAAACTTGAAAACAAAACAAGGTAATTTCAGAGAGTGCTAAGATGAAGGGAGAAAGATCATTAAGGAGTTCCCCACACCCACCTTGTACTGAGGACCATGGAAAGTGAACCAGAAAAGATCTGATATTGTGTACTCAACCCCCTCACTTTACAGATGGGTAAACTGAGGCCAGGGGACAAGGAAGGGCTTGGTCAAGGTCACAGAAGTTGGTGGCAGGGCCACGTCTTACTCTGAGGTTACTTTCTGCGGTGCTGCCTAGCCAGAGTTGTGGCTCTGTTCCTCCCCCATTATAGACTGGGAGCGTTCCAGGGAATAAGCAAGCACTTCTGCCTTCTCTCTCCCGAAGGAGAAGAGTCAGCATCTGGAATGGAAAGCAGTGAGTGATCTTACAAAAACAAACACAATCAAAATCGCAAAACCTCACTTTCAGCAATCCTTAAAAGCCAGCTGTCAGCCCCACCCTCCTCCCCCAATCTCCACCAGATTTAATAGGCGGGGATGGGAGGTACTAAAGAGATACACTCTCCTGCCTGCCTCACTCCCCACCATCCCGATCCACCCAGGAGGGGCATAGACCCAGGATTAGCCCAGAGGCCTGAATGAACTCAACAGAGATGGAGCCCCAAACAACCCAGAGTGGCCGAGGGATATGATACTTCCCGCCTCTGCTTCCTGTTCCAGGAGTCCATGAGCTCTAGTGACTGGTGGGGGTCCCCACTAGGGGAGTGGGGGAGGTCCAGGTCCCCAGCCGCCCTCCTTCAGGCTCAGATCTGTTCTCCACGTTCCCTTCACAGCCTACGCTCCTAATCTCCGCCGCACTCCCTCCCTGAGCCAAGTCCCGGGGATTTATTTCAGGAGCTGTTTCGCCCACTCCTCCTGCCATCTGTGAGAAGCTGGGTGCTTAGGGAGTCCTCACCATCTGCCCACCTCCGCCATCAACCAGGCAGCCCCGGGTGGGGCTCAATCCCCAGGCCTGAAAATCCTCTACCGTATCGCTGGTGATTTTTTTTCTTACCTGCCATAAAGCAGGAGCAAGCACTGTGATGTCTACTCCCGCACCCGACCCACACACACACCCTTCGGCTTGAAGAGGCCTTGGAACTTGAGGATGGAGGATGAGGAGGCTGAATTAAATTCCCCCCAACACACACACCCAAACCCACTCTCTATACACACACACACACACACACACACACACTTTGGCACTATCTAGAAAAATTAAAAATAAGTGTACCCTTTGACACAACAATTACACTTCTAGGAATCATATTACAGGAAATCTCACCCCAGTGTACAAAGAAATATGTACAAGGAAGTTCATTGCTGGGGACATGCTGTGGATTTAATTAATAAATGAGGGTCCATTCATACAATGGAATCTCATGTAGTCATCAAAAAGAATGAGAAAATCCATATGTCCTGACATTGAATTATGCCCAAGATATAAATGAGAAAAGCAAAACTGTACATGATATGCCTGCGATAACCCCATGTGTCATTCATATATATATATATACTTTTTTTAATATATGCAGAGAAAAAATATCTGAAAGATTATATGTAAAAACCTGTTCACAATGTTTAGCTAGCTCTGAAGTTTAGACTATGGGGCTCTCCATTTTCTAAGTTTCTAAGTTTCTTTTACAACAAAGACCTATTACTTTTATAATCAAGTGAGGAAGGGGGGAACTGTTTTTAAAAACAATTTTTAAAGGAAGGAGGGAAGAACAAACACCCTCCTCTGTCTTAGCCAGAGGAAGAGGTTCCATGACACCCACCCACAAACTCCCCAGCCGTGGTCCTGCAGATGGTCTTGGAAATGATGTGTGGTTACAGACTGCCCATTCCTTACAGCCCTGTGCTGGCCTGGGCTTTCCTTACTGCCTTTGCTCCCTCCCCTCCCACTGGCCTCCGTTCAGAAAATGCCCATGTTGGAGAACAGGCTGTCCTGTGTGCTCCTAGCGCTTCAGCGGAACTCAGTGCTTCCCAGGCCCTGGTGGAGGTGTCCATCTCCAGAAAGACTTGGTATGACACATGGTCAGTGTGAAAGGAGGGTGGGGACTTCTGGCCAGATTTGAGGCCAGAGCTCTGCTGGGCTTTGAAGATAAAGCCCCCGCGCGCCTCAGGAAGGGGAGTGGGGGAGTGGAAAGCTGGTCCCTAATCTAATCAAGGCAGGGAGGGAGGGAAGGAGGGGGAGGTCAGAGCTCTGAGGTCCTGGACTTGCTCCCTGTCTCCAACCTCCTGTTGTCTGCCCAAGGGAGTCCAAAGAGCTGGCCTGGGAGGAAGGATCTGGACGCACCACTAAGTAGCCGTGTCCTCGGGCAAGTCGCTGCCCCCTTAGGGACTTCTTTCCTCCCTTTTTGCTACTTTTTCTCCTCCTTGAGCACATGCAGCATGGGAGGACTGGAGGGGGCGTGGGAAGGTGAGGGACCACTGCCATCTTTGCCCTCATGAGGGCTTTGGGGAAGCACAGGGCACCCAGGAAAAGTGCACTCCATCTGGATTTTACCATCCAACCTGCAAGAAGAAGAGGTGGCTGGGGCGGGGAGGGGGGTGTGGGGGGCGGTGGCTGGATGGGGGTGACTGGGGGGTGCAGCTCAGAAGGGAGCCCCAACTCCGGGACTACTGGTTTCCTTCAACTTCACCTCACAGGCAACCAGCCCCTGCCCCCACTCTTAGCCCCTAGACACCCTCAGCCCTTAAGGAGCCTCTTCTTCCTCAGCACCCACCTCAGGGTCTCAAAGAAATTCTCCTAAATAAAGAAGCTGAGACAAAGAAACTACAACCTACCTGCAATCCTGATCCCACCCCCGTCCCAAGCAACTGGCCCAGAGTTCAACACGCAGAACCCCTGAGGTGGTCCCCTCCCTCCCAGCCCTCCATCCCTTTGATGGACTAAGGCAGGAGGATTATTACAAAGTTCCGGACCCTTATCCAGCCAGAATGTAGCTTTCTAATCAGAATGCCCCCGTGCTCCCCTCTCCCCACAACCCTTCAGAGCAACTGGCTTCTCCATCTCACTTGCCGCCAGCACGCCCCTTCCTCCACCCCCCAGGGGGTCAGGGCACAGGGGTGTGGGGAAGAGCCAGGACATTCACAGGTCTCCTGTGGACCATGGCCCCCACCCAGGGCTGGAGAGGGGTTGGGGGAGAAGAGGGGAGCAGAAAACAGTTCTAATAAGATAGGGAGGGAGGCTGATTGCAGAACCATAGAGCTGGCACCATGAATGCCTCTCTGCTAGGGATGGGGGAGCACCTCTGCATACATAGTCCCCTAAATCCAGAGACCTCAGTCCCCCAGGTGACCAAAAATGGAGAGAACGTGTCCTTGGAGATTTTGAGACAAGAGAGCAAAACTGGGGTGGAATGGGGAAGAAAGATCTCCCAGCAAGACCTAGGGTCCTTCCAGCCAGGTCCTCCCCAGCCTGTTCCTGGGCTGCAGAAGAGGACTCTACCCTGAGGACTGGGAGAGATGAGTCACAGGTGTGGGTAGAGGGCGGCCAGGTAGCACGTGTCCCCAGCAGAACCAGCCCAGCAGCTCTGTCGAGCACGCCCCAGCACTGACGCAGACTTGGGCACCCTTCCGGATGGATGCACATCCACCCCCGTCCTGCCAGCCACCTTGAGGGCCGGGAGAAGGGGCGTGCATGGGTGTTAGCCAATCTGACCTGGCCCAGACTCAGCAAACTCAGCTTCTGCCAGCTGGCTAGGAAGAAACGAGTTCCTTAGGAAGGCTCCCCCAGGATGCGGTTGCCAGCACCTCCCCTCCCTCCCCAGGTCCTTTCATCTGATTCTGGAGCAGGGACTCTGAAAATGCTCTGGGGATCCCATGTTTGCACAAAGGGTGGGCATGGGACTGGGGGGCTGGAAAGAATTGTGCTTGGTTTTTACTTACGACTCCCACTCAGATTAGGAAGATCTAATTGTCCTCAGACACAGCTGGCCCTCATGCTGGTGAGGTAGGCGTGGCCCTGAAAGTCTGGGCAGGGGTATTCAGGCTCTCACGACACTAGCATTTTATTCTTACAATCAATGCTAACATTGGTGGTCTACGTGGATATCCAGCCGTCCTCACTCACACCAGGCTCAAACAGCTACTAGACTTCCCCTCTCTTGGGAATAGCTACCATTCTCAGAGCTGGACGACTCATGGCTTAGTCACAGGTGCCTGGCTGGTTCAATCCAGCTCAGGCCTCCCCAGCACCCATCACTGCCACTGCTGCCAGTGAGCTGCAGTCAGCAGGACTGAGCACACAGAGGTGGCTTAAGGCCAGGAGGAAATTACTTTCCATTCTCTCCACATCCCCCAAGTTGTGTATTGGGGTTGGGAGAGGAAATCAGACTAACCACCTGAGTGTTGCGGACGGGGCAGACCTACCTACATAGACCTAAGAGGTGTCCCCAAGGGCAAGGACCTAGGAGCAGCTCACACCAGCAAAACTTGAAGTTAAATCTGCAAGGACCAGCTGGGATCGGGGGCAAGTCAGAGCCAGAGGAGGAGGGGAGGGGAGGAAAGTGGAAGAAAGAAGGGACCCAAAAAACCCTGGCAGAGATCAGGCAATAGCATGGGGTTATTTCAACTCTCTATAATCCCCACCAGCCCATAAACACACAATCTAATTTTTAAGAAAAGTGCTTGCTTTGCAAATTCAGCTTCAAGATAAGTCCCTCCTCCCCACCCCTGCCTGCCCATATAGAAATCTTGGACTAACCCTGAGGCTAGGTAAGGAGAGGAAAATGCCAGACCAAGGTTAGAGCTACAACGTCATCAGTCTTTAATAACTTA
This sequence comes from Balaenoptera ricei, assembly GCF_028023285.1. Classification (NCBI taxonomy): domain Eukaryota; kingdom Metazoa; phylum Chordata; class Mammalia; order Artiodactyla; family Balaenopteridae; genus Balaenoptera; species Balaenoptera ricei. The sequence continues at coordinate 21,697,745 of NC_082658.1, read as the reverse complement.
TAGGCAAATGCTAAAAAATAGTTAATAATAATACAGAGGACACACGTGGCTTATAAAAATGGTTGTGAGTCTACAAAGGTGGGGAGGAGTTCTTGGCACTTTCATACAAAGAGAAAAATATTGACTATTACGACTGGCACCCCTAGAAAAGCAACCGGGGGGAGACCCCTCAGTTGGGGGGAGGGGCAAGAGCTAGTTCTCCTTTATTCCAAATGCATCCTCCAAGAAACTCCTTCACCCCCAAACACATCTAATCAAAAAGCCAGAGAAGAAAAACAGGAAACAGGGTCGAGGTAGAGTCAGTTTACATTTAAGCCTCCACAGTCCTGCAGCCTCCACTTCTCCAGAAGTGAGGATGAGGGAGAGATGTGAGAAGATATCCCATCTCCCATCGCCCACCCCAGTGCTGCCCCAAAACAGGACCCCCGGTGTCCTCCTTGGTCCTTCATTGAGGTGAACAGGTCCTTGCACCCTGGGGCTAAGTGAGGGGCCACAGGCTCCACTTGGCTGTCCAAGTGTGCAGACCCCTACTGGTGAGGAGGGGGCAGCCTCAGGTCACCGTCTCTTCTTGCCTGTCCGGGCGGCCTTCTTTCTCTTGAGGATCATCTCATACAGGCGCTCCAGGCCTGGCTGCAGGCCCAGCCCGTCCACAGCACTGCAGCCCTGCACGTGGGTGAGTGGGGCCGCAGCCAGCTCGCGGACTGCCAGCCTCTTCTCCACCTCGGCTGCGCTCAGTGCCCCAGGCTGATCCTGCTTGTTGGCCAGCACCAGGACAGGCACGCCCTGGTTGTCCGAGGCCCGGCTGATCCGGTGTAGCTCCACCTTGGCCTCCTCCAGCCGCTCAGCCTCAGCAGCATCCACCACAAACACCAGCCCGTCTGTCCGGCGTGTGTAGGAGCGCCACAGTGGTCGAAGCTTCTCCTGCCCCCCCACGTCCCACACTTGGAAGGTGATGCCACGGGACCCCCCCAGGGGCACCCGGATCTTCTCGGTGTTGAAGCCTTTGGTGGGGACGCTCTGGACAAACTCTTTGAACTTGAGGCGGTAAAGAAGGGAGGTCTTTCCAGCCGAGTCCAGCCCAATGACCACAACGTGCAGGGCCTGGAAGTGAGGCAAGAAGGAGGCGGTGGGCGCCATCTCTGTCAAATGGTTCCCCATGATGAACTCTGGCTAAGGTGCAGGTCCTGGGGCTCACAGGAGAGGCAGGGAGGAGGCCTTGAAACTGCAGGCTCTGGAGACCACAGCTGGGTTATCTGAACAGGGAAAGGTCATGGGAGAAAAGAGGAGATGTTTAATAATAAACATGAAATTTGCAACTTCTTGATCATTTCCTAAATCAGCTGCTCATTTTTTTAATTCCTTTTTTTTTTTTTTTTTTTTTTTTAAAGCAGCTGCAGGTATAACAGAGGCTCTCCCCCCTCCCTGCGGGCCCTGACAAGGGCGATGAGACCTAGAGAAACCCCCAGGTCCCGGGACACTGAGGTTGGGGGGAGAGACCTCGATCGCCGGACAGTCAGCTTCCGCGCTTGTGGCGAGGTAGCAGGCACCGCGACCCGTTCCCCAGGAGAGAATCCTCGGGGAAACGTGCACCTGGGGGGGCAGAGGGCCCAAATTAAGAATCAGGGTACGGGCGCTGAGACCAGAGAGTGCGGCCCACTCCCACCCGCCTTCCACATCCCTAGGCGGTTGACACACCCCTCCTTACACAGAGACCCCCTCCCCACTGCCCCGCGACACTCCACTGCCCGCCTCCCTGCGATCGCCGACTCCAGCTCCCCAGGCCCCGCACCCGGATCGCCTCGGCTTGGCCTGAACAGCCCCTTTACCTTCCGACAGCCGCGCTCTCCCCGCTCCCCTCCGGGCCAGCCCCGCGAGGTTCCTCGCCGGCCTCCAGCCCGCTGGCACTGCGGGCCGGCCCGGGGCACTCTGCCTTAAAACCGGCGTGTGACGTCACGTGGCGCGGGCCAATCAGCGGCCCTGCGGCAGCGAGGCGGGGCGGGGCGGGGCGGGGCGTGGAGATCAGCGGACTGGAACCCGGGCCACACTGTGATGGACGTCTGATCAATTGGTGACAGTTTTATTTGATCTTTTCTACCATAATCTAATATTTGGAATTAAACTCGGGATAAATCCGGGATGGAAGGTAGGAGGGGCAAAAGGAACACGCGTGGCAGCGTTTGACCAGGGAGGAGAGGTGAAGAGCGTAATACTCTCAATACCACCACATCCCCCTCACCCAGGCAGAGATATCCACCCCACGTATACGCTCCCTTCGCCGGGTCCACTCGAGAGATGCTGACAAGTCTTCCTCCTTTATCCTTCCTAATTCAATGTTTTAACCTGTGTGAACATGGAACCCCGTAAAACAGCCTAAAGCCATTACCCCTATTGATCTTCGTAACAGCCCGTGAGGTAGGGACTGGTGTCGTCTGCATGATATAGGTGAAGAAAGCTCTGAAGGGCTCAATGACTTGTCTAGGGTCACATATAACTAGTAAGTGGCTGAGCAAGGATGTGTCTGAATCCAGTGCCTTGGCCCCTCACCACTTACCTATCTAATCTCTCCCGTCAGGGCGATTCTCAGCAGAAGTCCCCCCCCGTTGTTGGTCAGAGCACCCGCCAGCAGCAGACCCCCGAGGGCCTCCCTTGTTCAAATCGATAAAGACAGAATCCTTCACTTCACAGGGTGTTTACTGACCTCATTAATACTGTCTGCTCTGCATGAGCCAAAGAGACTGTGGAGACATAGAGGATGAGCAGACCACCGGGCCTGGCCTCCAGCAGCTTCTACTCTAGTGAGAGAGACAAGACTAGCCACTGACAGGGAACAGTGGGACTTTGTAAATCGTGAGATAAGCACTTATAGGACTTCAGAGGAGGGAGAGAACATGTCAACTAGAAGCTTCTGGAAAGGTTTCCAGAAGTTAATCAGTCCTGCGTAGGATTGGTTGGGAGGTGGACAGGACTGAGTGGCATCTCCCCAGTCATTACAGCCTGATACAGTCTGGGCAGCACTGAAGAGGAGGAGATGTCACAAACGGGCAGTGTGACCAAAGGGTAACAGTGATTACCTGCAGGGAGGAAGGTAAAACTGAAGGTGGGGAAGGGGTTCAAAGGAGAATGAAATGTTAACTCTACTCTTTCCATTTTTACAAGGAAGCTGGATGCTTGCATTTATTATATAATTCAGTGTTACCTTTTTAAAAGGCTGTCTATGAGGGGAATTGTAAAGGGGAGGGGGGTAGGGGAGGAAGCCATTGCCAGACAGGAGGGTCTAGCCCTTCCTGCCCACTAGCTTCCCATCTGTTTAGCACCAGCCTGCCTTGCACCCTCCTCGTCCCCTCCCCGCAACAAAACCAGCCACCTGGTTTTCCCCAGCAATGCAGGGAGCTTCCCCAAATCCCTGAAGAGATCAAAACCTTAGGTAATTAGTTCGTTACACCCCGTGTTGGGGGGTGGCAGAATGCAGCAGGAGCTAAGGCACAAGGGTGGAACTGAGTTAGGAGAGGGGATGTCAGAGCAAGCCGAGAGGTTGGGAACCACTAGCTCATTGAGTGGCCAATGCATGCTAAGCTGTGGTCAAGGGACTTTGCATACTTTTCCTTCTTTTTTTTTTTTTTTTTTTTAATTTTTATTTTTGGCTGTGCCTCGCGGCTTGCGAGATATTAGTTCTATGACCAGGGACAGAACCCACGCGCTTGCAGTAAAAGCACAGAGTCCTAACCACTGGACTGCCAGGGAATTCCCAACACTTTTCCTTTTTTTAATACACAACTCAAACCATGTAGTAAGTATAGTTATTCCAAAAAGAAGACACCAAAGCCAGAAAGGGTAAGTAACTTGTCCAAGGTCACCCAGCTAGAAATTGGCCAAACTTGGCTTTGATCACATGCTACAATGGCTGTGAAACCGAAAACACAGAGAAACGGAGAACACATGGAAACTGAAAACAGACGCACATTGTTTTGTGTTTCTTCCACAGTCTTTGAAATTTCTTTAACATTTCTCCTACATCTCCTGGGCCTCACACCCAAGAGGGAAATTGTCACTTGATCACCTGATAAGGGAGATGAAACTGGCAATCTCCCCACCCTTCATTTTTTGCCTTTGCCAGGAAAGGTGTTGATGAACAGATGGGAAGGAGGAGGTGGGACAAGGTGAGGGTGAAGGAAGGGGCCCAGTTTGTCAGGGCAGCACCAGGCTGTGGGCCTACCCCAATCCAGTCTCCTTTAAATGGGAACCCCACCTCCACACCCAGCCTGGGGCCCAGGGAGTCTTCCTCCATTAATGACCATTTTGTTTCCTGGCAGCCTCACTTCTGCAGCCCTTTCTCTCCACAAGATCACAGCCCAGGACCTAGTGCATTGGAGGATTCCCTACGGAGAACACTGGAACATTCTTGCTTTGAGCATTCATTTATGGAGTGCCTGCTAGGTTGAAGGCCTGAGTGAAATGGCTTAGGACCTGCCCTTGTGGAGTGGACATTATAATGAGGAGTGGGGAGAGACAGGGAATGGCTAAAGAGGTTAATGTCAGATGGTGATACATGCCATCAAGGAAAATAAAACACGGAAATGTGCTAGAGAGTGACTGGGGAGAGAGCTGCTTTACCTGGGGGAGGGAGATTGCTCATGAAGTCCTTTCCATTGTGACATTAAAGCCAAGGTTTAAGTGGCAAAGAGTCAAGTAAGCATTCCAGACAGAAGGATAAACTAGCTGGGACCTACCTGCTTCCTCCCATTGGCTCCCTGACCTGGGTCAGACTGCAGCTGCTGAATGATTATTTTTCCTCAGAGCTATCTCCCCACCAGACTAAATGCTGAGCCCAGGAGCTGGTTCTTCTCATCCACAGCTCTGCAGTGCCCAGCACCGTGCCTGCCACACAGTAGGCAATCAGGAAATCTTGCATGATTCATGACTGCATGATGGAATGATTAAATGTACTCAAGGGGGTTCCCTGAGTATGGGAACCAAGCATCCAGCCTTAGCTGGGAGTTTCCTGGTCTGGGGTCCTTGGGGGTTGGCAGAGATGCCTGTAAAACCCTGCACTTCTAGGCAAGGTCTGGGCAGTACTCAACCCTCAGCCTTTATTGGGGAAGAGGAATTTCTTGGAGGAGAAAAACAGAGGCCATGGGACAGATGACACTGGAGAGAGAGCCCCCCCCTCAAGGCCTGGTGGGCTGAAACCCTGGGCTGAGAGTCATCATGAGTCCTGTCCTCCCAAGTAGACTGGCTTGGAAAAGCCACTTTCCCCCGGGAGCCTCAGTTTCCTCAGCATGTAACTAGGGACTTAGATGATTCCAAGTCCCTTTCCCCAGGACAGCCCATGCTCTAGAGTAGGGGAGGGTACAGGATGGATGGAGCTCACCTAGAAAGCAGCTGAGGACATCCTTGTCTCCACAGCATCCCAACCAAGTACCTGTCTGAGTGCACAAATGAAGGGAGGAGAGGAGTCTGCAGGAGTAGGGATGGGCTGGGGGAGTGGTTGCCCAGGAACGGCTTCGGCCTGGGAATCGCAAAGACCCGTATTTCAAATCCCAGCTTTGCTTCCTCAAGAATCAAATGGAGGAAACACAGCCTACTACTTAGAATGAGTGTGAAAAGAAAAAATGTGGGAAAGGGGCCTTTAGGTACCCTTTTCCCATGCCAGGGGCCCTTTCAGAGTCAACTCACCCAAAACCACCCAGGGCCAAGGCAAGGTCTGGAAAGTGGCAGATGCTGCCCTCTGGTGGACGTGTCTGTCACTGCCTGCGTCCTGAAGAAAAGTGGAGGAGTGAAGTTGTACACTTCACTCCTTTGCCTCCTTCTGGAGGTTTTTTTTTTTCTGGCCACGATTCACGGCTTGTGGGATCTTAGTTCCCCCACCAGGGATTGAACCCTCACCATCGGCAGTGAAAGCGCTGAGTCCGAACCACTGACCACCAGGGAATTCCCCTGCAGTCTTCCTTTCAGACAGGACCTTTCCTACAGTTTGAGGTTGGGAATGGAAGATCCACTCTCCTCGAGTTTTGTAAATGTATTTATTATTTATTTTTGGCTGTGTTGGGTCTTTGTTGCTGCACGTGGGCTTTCTCTAGTTGCAGCGAGCGAGCGGGAGCTACTCTTTGTTGCAGTGCGCGGGCTTCTCATTGTGGTGGCTTCTCATGTTGCAGCGCATGGGCTCTAGGCGCGAAGGCTACAGTAGTTGTGGCACGCGGCCTCAGTAGTTGTGGCACACAGGCTTAGTTGCTCCGCGGCATATGGGATCTTCCCGGACCAGGGCTCGAACCTGTGTCCCCTGCATTGGCAGATTCTTAACCACTGCGCCGCCAGGGAAGTCCTCTTTTCAAGTTGTGTGTGTGTGTGTGTGTGTGTGTGTGTGTGTGTCTGTGTGTGTGGAGGTGAGATCAGGCGTAAATGAACATTATTTGAGCAGAAAATCTAATTTCAGTCATATTTCCCATGCCTTTACTGAGGGCCTAACAGCTGATGCCAGGATTGCTGAGGCAGGAGGAGGCGGCAGGGCAGAGAAATTCATGAAGAGGCAGTCACAGCCATGTTTTGGTGTCTTAGGAGACAGATCCACACAGGGACAGGTGTCCCTGGGCGCAGTCGGGGTGGTGTGCCTGAGACTCCCTGGGTGGGCAGGACTGAAGAGAGAGAGCCTTGCAGGGCGAGACTGGATTTTGATGTCTTAATGTCTTAAGCTGAACGTCTTAGCTTGATGTCTTAATGTCTTAACGTCTTAAGCTTACTGTCTCAGTTAAAGGTGACCCCTCGCCATTAGGAGCCCCTCGGAGGGGCTCCTGGCCCTGGGGCCCAAGCGGCTGAGGCCCATGTTGGGGGTGGGGCTCAATCAGGCTGCGGGGTTTTGAAACCGTTTGACTCCTTCTTGCCAAGGACGGTGCTACCCTAGCCCCTTCCTTTCCCTGTCTCCCTCCCCAGAATATCTTGAGCATCTCCAATAACAACTACTACCCCGTCGCTGTGACCCAGCTGACCACTGAGGTTCTGCACCTGTCCCTCGTGGTGGGGCAGGTCTCCAACCGCCTTCTCCTCCGCATCGGCCCTCTGGCCAGTGAGCAGGTGACTCCCTCTTGCCGGCCAGCCCTGCCCACGGCCGCGTGTGGACGCGGGTGGCGGGAGGAATGGGGTGGCTGGAGTCGGGGCTAACCCTACACCCGTTTGGTTGACAGATGTTGTATACGGTGGCCAACAGGATATGGGACGAGAACACATAGTGAGTAGCCCTTGATCCCTTCTGCCTTAGCCTCTTTCCCGGCTGGGAACCCGGTTTGAATTCCCACCAGATGTTCTGATTGCTTCGCCAGCCCTGCAGTCAGCAGGTGGCCTGCACTCCTGTGGCCAAGACTGCAACGTACAGGCATTCAGGGTCCCCAGCCTCTGCCTGTTTGGACCTGGACTGGAATGAAAGCCAGGCTAGAATCTGGTTAATGCTTACGATATATGACCTCGGGCTCTTCAGCCCGACTCACCCGTTTCCTACTAAGGGAGAGGCCAGCCCGTGCCTGGGCCAAACCAGTGGGGGTTGGAGGAGTGATATTGCAGCAGAGGCGACACGCTCACCTTGGGCAGAGGGAGAGGGAAGGGGTGGGGGTGCCCTGTGGGGCCCCTGCTGGAGAGGAGGCAAGGGGGGCTGGGACTGCAGGTCTCCTCCGAGCTGTCTGACAGGCTGCTCAGTGTGTGAAACGTGGGCCCGGGTTCTCTCTCTCTCTCTGTCTCTGTCTCTCTCAGCAAGATCTGTACCTGGCTGAAAATCAAAGTCCACCACGTGCTTCTGCACATCCAGTAAGTAGGGCTTGGAGCCCTGGTACCCCTCTCCCGCTTCTGCCCCCCGTGGGAGGAGAGTCATCGCAGCGAATCCCGTGAGTCTGTGTCGGCTCTTGGCCGTAGCAGGTCCAGCCCCTCCCCTAAGGCCCACCTTGCTTGTGAGCTACTGACGTGACAGCCACAGATCCGCCCGGAACCCTGGGTGGTGGGGGGGGGGGGGGGGGCAGCTGTCCCAGGTGCTTCGGCGGGCGGCGGAGTGGGGAGCAGCAGGAAGGGCCGGGTTTGGTCTGAGGAAGCCAGCCCTCCCCAGAGAGCAGAGCAGGGCCGGGGCTTTCCTCTTCCTCCCAGACCCTTGTGGTGCGGAGGAGTAAAGACGGTGAAGCCCAGACCTCGGGTGGCGTGAGCACTTCAGCCGCCATCTTACTGCCGCCGCCAGGTCTCTCCCCTCCCCTCCCTACTTCCTTGTCTCACTCCTACCCCAACTGCAGATCCTTAGATCGGTGGAAGTGGAAGCTGGGTGGGGTCAAGGCTCAAGTTCTGTCATCTTCAAAATAAAACTGGTTTGTTTTTTTTTTTTTTTGGAAAGAAAAAAAAAAAAAAAGCCCTGTTTCCTCTCCAGGGGCACCCTGACCTGTTCCTACCTGAGCCATTCAGAGCAGCTGGTCTTCCAGAGCTACGAATATGTGGACTGCCGGGGAAACACGTCCAAGCCCCACTTGCTGGTGCCTCGCCCGCCGTGACCTGTCTGCTGTCGTCGAGCTCCGGGCACCTGCCGGCCTGGTCTGTATCTCCCACCACTCCGTGGCACCCAACAGGACGAGAGTGACTTTGCCAGAGGAAAAGCCCTGCTTTATCATACCCTCCCCCTGTTCACCCCCAGCAGAGGAAGCTTTCTGTGGACGTTAACTTCATACACACACACACACACACACACACACACACACACACACAGCCTCACACCCTCTCTGATTTCCACAGGAACGGAAGCCTGGTTCTTCTCGAGGCCAGCACCAGATATTCCCCTTGGTCCTGAGGAAAGTCTGACCTGACATTCCCTCAGAGCTGCCTCAGAGGCATGGAGGGGCCCCCACACTTTCTGTGCTGAGCACCTTGGTTGCCCAGCTCGTCCAGGGAAGACCTTCCTCCTGCCTGAATGTGGAGAAAGCTTTCATTTTGTCTGGCTTTTAATACATGGATCCTTTCCAAGTTCTCCACCTGGTAATGAGAAAGTGACGTGGGGGACAGCCAGTGTTGTCCCCAGGGCCTTTTAGGGAACCGTAGGTGCTCTCCTAGGCCGCCCGGCTTTGGTCGTGTGACAGAGTGATGGTGATGGCCTGCTTCTCGCCTGGTAACTTGTCCCCCACCCATCTGACAGCAAGATTGGCCAAGGCCCTTTGGCTCTGCAGCCTTCCTGGTTCAAGACTGTCTGGGCCCCCAGGAAGTCAGAGGTGTTCTGCAGCTAAAGCTTCTCCTCTCCAGAAAGCAGTTTTATTATTCTCTTCATAGCAGGAAGCAAAGTAGGAGGGGAGGGGAAGGAAGGGAGGCACCGGGCACCCCCTGGGCCTGCACAGGAAAAACAGAGACAAAGCCAGAGTCATTTTAAAAGGTTTTTATCGAAGGAGGCCACAAGCCTGAGCCCATGTGAGTGGACACAGGCAGGTCAAACGGTGGGTGCAGCTGCTCTCCCGCTGGAAACCTGCAGAGGTGAAGCCGAACTGCTGGGTTCCGCTGCACCCCCAGCCTAGCCCCAGGGCACCCTCTGCTCCCAGAGGCCTGTGCTCTCCTTCGGGCACTGATGACAGTCCGGAGCTGCGTATCCGTCGGGACTGGTCTAGGCCGTCCCCTCTTTGCTGTCACTCAGACGACGCGAAGCCCCAGGCAACCCCCCGGGTTCTTTAGGCGAGCAGGAATTGTGTTTGCTCACCAAAGACGGTTACGGTTTCCATCACTCAGACAGGCAGAGAGGTGAGCTTGAGTAGCAGGGAAAGCTGAGTTTGCAGTAGGAAGGACCGGAGAAGGGGACGTGGGGCCAGAACCGGGTGAGGAGCCGGCCGGGGGGATGAGGGGAAGGAAGGAGTTGGTGCTGTCTGCGCGCTTCCGCGCCTGGGTAACTGGCGTCGAGGTGGCGCTGGTAAGAGCACGGAAGTCCGCGAGGGCCGGGCTGGAGCTCACGCCGGGTGGAGTTCGCCAAATGTAACGGACTTATATTGGAGTCAATAAACGGTGCTTAACGATGTTTAAGAAAGGAAAATAAAAGGCTCCTGTGAGTGGGAAGGGAGCTGGTGGACGCTCCCCATCTCACAGCCTGTTTCTTAATATCCGAGTGGGCCTCAGGGTCTCTTCCCCGGTCCCTGAGCCCCTCGGGAACACGCCCGGCCTCCGTGCCTTCTGGGAGACTGCTCCCGGGGAGCTCGCCCTCTCCCTTTCCCTCGTTGTGCATCTCTGAGTCCCTCCCAACGTTCACGCTCCCGTTCCTGTGCGCCCCCGCTCCTTCGCCTCCCCCAACTGCTCCTCTCAGGAAACGCTGCGCTGAGAGGCGCCTTCAGTCTCACCCAAAGGCGATGCTGCAGCAGTGAAAGGACCCAGGCTCCCCCCTGACCAGTCAAGAGTGGAAGAGGGAGCGGGGCTGGGGGACCCCAGGTGTCAGTTTCAGGAAGTGGTGAGGGGGGTGCCTGGGGCCTCCAGAGCCTCTCGGTTGTCTCCGCTACATGGAAGTCTCCGCTACATGGAAAGGCCGAGACCCAGGGAGGAAGAGGCCTGTGGATTTGCGGGGGCGAGTCCCCCTCTTCCCAAGGTCCGGTGTCCCGGGCCTGAGGCTGCAGTCCTCCTTTCCTCTGAGTTCTTTCTCTCCATCCCTTCCAACCATCGTCCGTTCAACAGCGGAGTGCCCACAGTGGACCAGGCGTGACACCGGACTTGGGGGAGGCCCCTGCCTGCCACTTCTTCCTGATGCTGCCCCAGGTCCCAGGTCCGCTCTGGTGTGACGCAACCCCCGCTTCCCCAGATGCATCTCAATAAGCGTCGGCCAGGAGGACGGGCTGGTGGCTCCAGTGAGAGTCATAAACCTGAGCCCCCAGCAGGCCTATCGCTGCTACATAAGGGCCAGTGGTGGAGCTGTAGACCTGGGGGGGGGGGGGGGCCCAAGGCCAAGTTCTCCCATTGGCTTTGCCTGGAGAAGCATGGAATCGCCCTCCACTTTCTTCTCGCACCGTCTCCATCCTCTTCGTGGGTCTTCCTGCCCCCTCCCCCTCATCTCGGTCTCAGGGAGCCCAGCCAGGGTCTTGATTCTTTCCGGGAAGAGATCACGTGTTATTCCCAGCTAGCCTCCCCCGCCAGAGTGGATCAGGAGGGGTTGGCTTTTGAAGTGGAGATGTTGCTGGGAGGTAAGAAGGTGGGGCTGCTCATCTGATGTTTGCTGATGGCCAGTGGGGTCTTGGCGGGGGGGCGGGGTCTGTCTCTGAATCACCACTGCTGGATGTAATTCGTTGACTGAGAAGAGGGAGAGACAGGAGGCAAAACGGGTTAGTTAGCAGCTCCCGGGCCTGCTGGTTTCAGAACATTGTCTTAGGCCCTCTGAAGCCAGAGTAATGGAAGTGAAATGTAGCAGCCCCGGCCTCCTCTTAAAGGGCCAGGATCAGGTTCTCCCATCCCGTGCACCCGAGTCAGGAAAGAAAAGCTTCTTTCCAAAGCTTACCCTGTTTTATGTAATTCTCAAGACTCTCAAAAAAGAGGCTTCCTGGGTTTGACGGTCCCCAGTGAGCCAGGCTGTAAGCTAAGTGCTTTGGATGCTTTCCCTTTTAATTCAGTCCTCGTGCCACCTCTGTTGAGGAGGCGGTATTATCCGTCTCATTTTACGGGTGGGGCAGCTGAGGCTCAGTGATCTGAGTCGTGCTCCCAGAGAGCGGTGATCGGAGACCCCCTGACGGAGACCACCACCTCTGACTTCACGTCTTACCGTCCTCCCGCTCCAGCTGTCTCTACCCCCGATCAGCGTTTCAAACGGCCCCTTGATTTTGCTTCTCTGGCACCTGTCCTGTCTTTCCAACTAGATCGTCAGCTCCTTCACTTATACTGAGTGGTGAGCAACAGGGCCTACAGAGACATTTTTATGGGGGCGTGGAAGGGAGGAACGGGCCGTCCAGAAGTGACTGAATAACTTCAGTCCCCTCTCCCGATTCCTGCCAAGGAAGCCTTTCTAGACTCCACCCGCACTTACACGCAAGCACGCTCAGACACGCAGCCAGGCTCTAGCTGCCTTTCACACTCTGAGGCCGTCTCACCGTGAGTCGTGGGTACTTGGTGTGTGTATCTGGGCTAGATTTCCTGAAACCTGATGATGAAACGAAGCACACGTTACTCATCTGGCAGTTCCTGAGGATGGCACGTGCCACAGCTGGACTCTTTACCACGTGTCTGGGGGCAGGCCAAGGCCCCTAGCTGGGGCAAGGCAAAGTCCCAGCCCCCACTGAGAATTCTGCACTAGGAAGCCGACCGGTGCTTCCCTGTTCCAGACCCCCCTCCCCCCCCCCCCCCCCCCCCCCCGCTTCCCCAGGGCTCAGGATATCCGTTGCTAAGCCCACACCTCCTATCCCACCCTCTGGCCGCCCCGACCCCGTCTGTCACCCTCACCCTGGAGAAGGGACTGACAACTTCTGAGCCACCCTCTGCGGAAGTCAGCGGGTTTCTCTGCAGCTCTCGCTTGGTGCAAATCCGCTCAGAGAGTGACCCCCCCCCCCCCCAAGTAAAGGTGAAGGGTGCCGGGGAGGGTCAAAGGGTGGGGTGACAGATGTGGATTGTGGGCTATAGCCAGGGGCTCTCTCCTCACTGTCTCCCGCTCGCTCCCGGGCATCTCACTTACCTGGACCTTGAGGGTTCATCACCCCTCCTTGGAATCGGTCCTTGTGGGGGCCTGGCCTTTGGCAATCCTGGAGAATGTACCGGGAGGTGCGCTGAGTAAGAGGGTCTTGGGCATTTTGTGGCTTTGGCTGAGGCTGAGGCGGCGGCGGCGGCGGCGGCGGCCGCTCGGGTACCTGCGGAGGCTGCGGCTGCGGCTGCGGCTGCGCGGGTGGCGACTGTGATGGCGCCGGCGGTGGCTGCGACTCCTGCGGCGACTCCCGAGATGGCTGGGGTTTTTTTTCAGATTGCCGTTCCTCTTCTTGGAGTTTCTTCAGTTCCTGTCAAGAAGCGCCCCGCAAGTGGCATCCTCCTCCCTCCCTACCCAGTCACCCCACGCCCCCTGCCAGAGACACTGAGGGGAGCAAGGCAAGGGAATCCAGAGGTGGAGGTGGCTGGAGGGTCTCTGTTCCCTGGAGTTGGAGGCTGAGGCTGGAGCCTGAGCTCTCTCCCCTCACCCACCCACACCCAAGGACCGTTTCTATAGCAACAGTGTCCCCCGGCACAGCCCCTGCCCGGGAAAACAGCGGCCTCTGGCCACCTACCTCCTAGCTTGGGAGCTGCGCGCGCACTGAAAACCGTTTGCAGTGCCAGAGGGTAAAGAATAATCTCTTGCCCATGCTTTGAGACAGCACTGTCCAATGGAAATATAACGAGGGCCATATATAATTTAAAATGCGCTGTTAGCCACATACCAAAGTAAGAAGAAATAGGTGCAACTAAGTGTCATAATATATTTTATTCAACCCAATACAGCCCAAACGTAAAACCAATATGAAAATATTAATGAGATAGTTTATAGTCTTTGTTTTTGTATTAAGTCTTCAAAACCCAGAGGGCATTTTATACTCAACGGCACATCTTGATTTAGACACTACATTTTGGTTTAAAATATTTGATCTATATTTAGAGTTCAGATAATTTACAGTCGAAAAAGTAGATTCACATATCCACGTTGTTCCGAACATACTTAAAAATGTTCCAGTACGTAAAATGAAAATTTGTTTTAAAGAGTATATTTAAATAAATTAAGTGTATGTAACATTTAAAATTCAGTTCGTCGGTCTCACTAGCCACGTCTCAAGGGCTATAGAGCACACAGGCTGGTGGCCACCCTATTGGACAGCGCAGCTTTAAAACCTCCCGAGCCTGACCCCTCAATCCCACATGAGGCCTCAGCCTAGTACAACAGCAAAGCTGAGTCACTCCAATACACACACACACACACACACACACACACACACGGTCCATCCAAGACATCGAAGGACCTTGCTTTCCTCCAGCCCAAGCAAAACAACATTCACCAGGTAATAGACGGCTTGCTTGGGGTCCGTCTTCCCTCCCCGTCCCCTCCGTGTCCCCGGAAGGACCCTGGTGAACGGGGCCCCTCTCATGCACCTGCTCTTGCTGCTGCTGCTGCCGGGCCATCAGCCACCTCCTCCGGTCCAAAGCCATCTGCCGGCGACGGGCCTCCCAGTGGTACGCACTGCCCATGGTGGTGGCGGTGACAGAAGGCCCCAGGCAGGGGCTGGGGGCAGGCAGAGCCCAGGAGGCTGCCACTGCCCCCACCACTTCCGTCTCCTCCCACCTCAACCCCCTGGCCTGTGACCAGAACCACCTCACAATGAGGCCACTACCGGGGCAACTGGGCAGCCCCCCACCCCCACCCCCACCCCCGCCTGCCTTGGGAAGGAGGGCGGTGTTCTTCCCAAGCCTCCTAGAGAGCATCTGTAAAGTACCTTTCTCTCCAGGGCCCTGGGCAGGTAGAAGACACCTTTCCACCTCAGCCTTGAGTTTCTGTGGACCCCGGGGACAATTCCCAAGCGGTCTGGCTTTTCTCTCTGGTTTCTTTCTCCTGCCCTTCCCAGGATTCCAGCCTCCTCATCCGGCCCTCTGCTGACCCCTCCCTTCCCTCCTCCCTCAGTCCTCCGTCTCCCCCGCTGTGCTGACTCAAGAACATACAGGGACTTCCCTGGTGGTCCAGTGGTTAGGACTCCGCGCTTCCACTGCAGGGGGCACGGGTTCGATCCCCGGTTGGGGAACTAAGAGCCCGCGTGCCGCGTGGTGCGGCCACGAAAGAAAAAAAGAAAGAGAAAATACGAGATCCAGCCAGCTCTCACGGGGGTCTGAGCTCTGTGAAGGCAAAGTGGCTTATTAGAAAGTACCCTGGTTCTGGGGATTTAATATGCTGGGCTCAAGCCTACCCTCTCTCTCTTCCTCTGACCCTGGACTCAGCTTACCTCTCTGGGCCTCAGTTTCCTTGCCTGGAAAACCAGAAGGGTAGCCCTTGTTCCCTTCCTCACGGCGGGGGGGCGGGGGGGGGTTCACACAGGACCACATGGGTCAATGGATGAGAAGTATGTGAAATGAAATATAAAATTGCTCAGCTACAGGTTGGTATTATTTATTATCCTACCTGATTTGCATCCTGTTGGGGAGGAAAAATTCGTCCTCTAGCCTTCTAGGTTCTTTGGCTGGTCTAATGACCAAATTGACATCAGACAGACTAATAGGAGAAGAACAAGTATAATTACATATGTTCAGGGATTCCCATAAGGATAGGAGACCCAAGGGCAGCGGAGGCTTATGTGCCGTCCCGAGCTAAGGAATGCGATAAGGGCCTAGGGCTTCAAAGCGGAGAAGGGTGAGTCACCGGACAGAAAGAAGGGCAGACGTTTGGTAACGGGATGTTTGCCCTGCTATGCAGACGGGTCTCTCAGATAAAAGTTGTCTCTGATAATAACTCTCTTGTGAGCCAGGCCCCCTATCTAAATTCTTTTAGGCAGTTGAGGGGGAGGTAGAAAGCTCTTCCTGTGTCTTTGGGGGCCTCCATTGCCTTCAACTCAAATAACCCCAGGCCAAAGTGGCACATTCTGGGGGGACTCATTTTGAACTCCTTGGGTGTCCAGGAGGTGGAGTGGCCAGGGGAGGGGGTCGTTTCCTGAAGCCCAGGAGGGCTTCTGGGGGCAGGGACTGGGTAGACTGTTGGTCTTTCCCCAAAGATATAAATTTTTCTAGAAACAGCAGAGGCTGAGTCCAACTGGAAGCGAGGGAAGGGTATAGGTGAAGAAGGGGCTTCAACCCAGCCTCAGCCTCAAACACTGTTGACGGTGGAGGGAGGGTGCAGGGTGCAGCCCTTGAACCTGAAAACAGGTTCAAACAGAGAGTTTGAACCTCAAGCAGAGAGTCTGTCGATTCAGGCAGCCGGTCTAGTGGAGTCATCTAAGGGCCCTGGAGTCAAACAGACTCAGGTTCACTCCTGCCTGTGTCGCCGACTACCTGGGGGAAGTTGGGCAGGTCACTCAGCGTCTCTGAGCCTTTCCTCTGAAGGTTGTTGGAAGACACTATAGGATGCTTGGGAAGTGCCCGCCGTCACAGTGGGCATCTGGCTGTGGCCAGCTGCTAGGGGTGCCCCAGCTCTGCTGAGGGGCCAGTGGGACCTGAGCCTTGCTAGATCTCTTTCTTCCCTTTTCAAAGAGGTGCTACTCCCTTCTCGTCGTCCTGGCACCCAGGGATGTCATTTGCAACAACGGATACGCAAGGGTCTCCAGATACAAGAAATGAAATGGAGGCTTGTCACTGGACATTTATTTTCACAGCACATTTATCTTCCTCTAAACGAATTCTGCAGATATTTAGGTGGAAAGTTCCCGTTTTAAGAGAAAGAGAAAGGGAAAGGCACTTGACTGTCTCAGTCATTAAATGGGCAAAAGGGGAAGCGGGTTCCTGTTGGTATCTCTCCCTCCCTCGATTCCCCTCTTACTGTCCTCCTACCTTAGAAAGAACAGGGCTCAGCTGTGGAGACCCTCAGGGTGGGGGAGGTGGGCTGGGCTGAATCTGGGGAACTGTTTCCAACCCTCCGAGCCAGTCCTCCTGCGCGCGAGAGGAGGGATTTTTCAGGGCAAATCTGCCAAGACTGCGCCCTCCCCATTCTCATCTCCCTTTCTGAGCCCCTCTCATGCCTTCCCTGTGCACGCTGCCTCTCCCAACCCCGCCTCTGACCTCCGAACTCCTTCCAGCTCTAGATTCTACTCCGTAGCCCACTCCACCCCCTGTCAATTTGGATTTTAACTCATATCAGCCCTCAGGGAACTTCCCGTGCTGTTAACTGATTGTAGCCACTTGCACATTGCATTGTTAATAGAGCTTGTTATTATACAAGACCCAGAATCTTCTGTTGTGGAAAGAACAGCGAGTAGAGTTAGAAGCAGCGTGGGCCGGGTAGGCCTTATGAAATACCGGCTGCGTTATTGATCAGGCGTGCGAATATGATCTAGCGGCTCTACCACTCTGATCAGTTTCCTCCCCTGCAGGGTAGGGGTAATAATACCTCCATCCTAGAGGTGTTGTGATGATGGAAGGAAATAATCCATGTCACACGTCGGGTTCAATAAACAGAGGCTTTTATTATTGTGGTGGTTCACGAATTTAAGATGCCATCTTTTGTGAGAGGTACGGTTATTTTACCTAGCCCTAAGAAAGACAGGACGAAAAGAAACCAAGAGAGACGTGCTGCGATGTAAACAGCGACAGTGCTTTCTCCTCCGGGCCTCGAATGTAAGACGCATCCTGGTTTCTGAGATGTAAAGGTGCGAAAAAGATGGGCATCTTGGAATGGACAAAATCAGGCATCACTATGGAGTGTGACGCCTTCTGTTGGGGGCTGTTGAAAGACCAAAAAGAAAATGTGGGGATTTGCTGGCCTCCGTAATGGCAGGCAAGTTTTGAAAAGCCCAGTTCTTGGTTGAGTCTAACTGAGTTTGATGGATCCAGTCTAGCTGGACAGGAAACTTGCTCTCCAGCACACAGACTTCTTCTGTTGTAGCGCCAGGACCCCGGGCACGTTCGGGGTGGGGGCAGGGGTGGGCGAGGAGCCGACGGTCTGCTGGTCCACGCACACCCCTGATCACGTTGCTGGGGAAAACGATCTCCCTTTCCGACTGCAAAGTCAGACAGACTGGTCCAGTTCTGTTGCTAGTCATAAAAGCGAAAGCTTTTGCTTTGTGGCTGGGAAAAAGGAGAAGGCGGGAGAAGGGAGAATTGAGGGCGAGAGGGCGGGGTCAGAGAGAAGGGAGAGGAGGTCAGAGAAAACAAAATGGTGCCTCCCTCCCTGTCTCTTCAACTAGGGAAAGCTGACAAGTGAGGAAAAGAACCTGAGGGAGCTGTCCAAGAGGTCAGGGTAAAACTTGAGGTGAGGGCAGGGCTGCTGCAGGGCCAGGAAAAACAGATACAGTGAGGCCTGGACTTGAAGAGGCTGTCCTCCCCAGCCGGCAGGGCACCCAGCAGACCTCTGATGCCCAGGGATGGAACACGTAGAAGCACTTGGAGCTGGCAGCCTTGGCGTGGGCAGACCTTATCTGAGTGTGGTGCAAGGCTTCCCCGGCAGCAAAGAGCAGTGGATGTGGTTGAGTGGCAGCCAGAGGAGAGGAATGGAAGAACACGGCAGATGCCCCTTGCTGACCGCGGGGACAAGGTCATGTTCACCTGTGTGATCCCAGGACCCACACAGTGACAGGCACAGAGTTAAGGTGTGATACCAGAGAATCAGTTGAATCAAGACTCTTAAAAACAGGATATCAGAAGATTTTTTTAAAAAAAGAGAAGTCCAATATATATATATACATATATATATATATATACACATACATATATATATATATATATATATATATGTATGTGTATATATATATATATGTATATATGTGTGTGTGTGTGTGTGTGTATACACACACTTTTTAATATGATAAAGTTGGCATCTGAAACTGATGAGAAGATGGACTATTTCATATATGATATTGGGACAACTGGGTAGCCATCCAGACAAAATAAAGTCAGATGTATACCTGAACTCAAATACTAGGACAAATGTGAAGTAGGTTAGAGAAGGAAACACAAAAAGATCAACAGTTCAAAAGACGGTGGGCAGGGGACAGGAACGTGCAGTTCACAGAAAATAATAATGGACCTCAAGCACATGAAAAGCTGTACAACCTTGCTCATAGTAAGAGATAACATTGGATATTATGCAAAAGTTAGATAACATGATGGTTGGGCAAGGCTGTGGGAAACAGGCACTGGTTGAGAAGGCTATCTGTGCTCTTCCAGTCTCTGTCTCTGGCTTATCCTTTCCAACTCCCTGGCAGCAATGATAACTGGGTCCATAGTGAGATTGTAGGACACTTGGACAAAGGCTCACCAGCCAGCCACGTCCTGGTGTGGCCTGAACTTTTATGGGCACTTTGGTCTGTACACATGGATGTGGGCTGGCTGAGGGGCGCTGACTCACGTTAACCAAACTCACAGGAAGCTGGTGCGTGAATTAGAATGCTAAGTCGTTAATTTACAAAGGGAGATACTCCTTTGCAATGACAGAACAGGCGTGTCTGCAATCCCAGGTACCTCATTCTAAAGATCAAAATACCTAGGAAGCTGAATTGGTGAGCACAGGATGACCTGATGAACATGGAAGCAAGCAGAAATGTAGTGAAACACAGTGAGGGTCGTAATAATTACCACAAGCCAGGAGGTCTGCTAATCTCTTTCTGTATGGACAAATTGCATTATTTAATATTTACACATTCATGTGTTCAACCAAATTCATGTGTTGGGCTTCCCTGGTGGCGCAGTGGTTGAGAGTCTGCCTGCCAATGCAGGGGACACGGGTTCGAGCCCTGGTCTGGGAAGATCCCACATGCCGCGGAGCAACTGGGCCCGTGAGCCACAACTACCGAGCCTGCGCGTCTGGAGCCTGTGCTCCGCAACAAGAGAGGCCGCGATAGTGAGAGGCCCGCGCACCGCGATGAAGAGTGGCCCCCGCTCGCCGCAACTGGAGAGAGCCCTCGCACAGAAACGAAGACCCAACACGGCCAAAAATAAATAAATAAATAAAATATGGTATGAAGTTTAAAAAAAAAAAAAAGAAATGAAATATCAAATTCATGTGTTCATGTGTCTAGTATATGTCAGGCCCTATTCTAAACACTGAGGAGATAAATGTGGACAAAACGGACCAAGTTCCCTGCTCTGGAGCTTACATGCTATTAGGCTAGAAGGCAATAAACAAATACATGTATAAGATGTCAGGTGATATGTGCTATGGAGTAAAATAAAACCAGGTGAATGAGGAAAGAGTAAGCACAGGACTATATGTTAATGTTCTCATTTTCTAGATGAAGAGGGTAAGCTACAGAGAAGTGACTTGCCTGCGATATTTTCCCTTATGTTTGGTACTTACAGGAATACCATATTCCAGGCATGTCTCGTAATTCTTAAGATTATGTCTAATAATTTCTCATCTCCTTATCTCCAATTTACAGGTAATGTGGCTACATCGAAGACACACGGTTAGGCGGGGAGGCCAAGTCACGCGCCAGGTCACATGATCATTAACAGGTAGAGAGGGGTTAGAGACGAGGTGTTCCCAGTGTCTGCTCTTAACCGCTGCACCAGACAGCTCGTTCCTGTCTCTCTTCAGACAGACCTGTGTGTCAGGCTCAGCAACACTTACTCTCATAGTGGGCGGGACACACAAGAACAACTTCTCTTTCTTTTGGTGCCCTCTTCTAGGTCCCGTGCTCTTCATGGATGGATCCGACCTCTTCCGCCAACTAGCTGTGTAGTCTGGGGCAAAGTTGCTCACCCTCTCTGTGTCAACCGCTCCATCTGTAGGTAAACTTTGAAAGTCTGATATAAGGAAAGCACGTAGCGCAAAGCCCGGCCCAAACAATAAATGTTTCCTATTGTGTTGTTACAGGCAATACAGTTGCTCAGTTGTTTCAGTGTCACGGCCATGACGCCTTCACTGGAACCTCGTTGGACCCTAGGGCCCACATTCTAGACTACCAAACCAAGGTCGCCTCATTAGCTCCCTTTATACTCCCTCAGCCCCACACGGTAGGCACTAAGGTTTCCACTTCTCAGCTGGGGAATTAAGGCTCTGGAGGTGAAGGAGCTTGCCCTAGTGGCCTGCAGCGGGGGCAGGGCGGGGGTCCTGACAACCAGGGCAGCAGTGCTCGCAGGGCGCGATCTCGGGTCCCAAGTTCTCTCTGCAGCCCCTGCCAGGCGACACCGGACAGGCACTCCTGGACTCCCAGCCTTCGACTGGGTCTTCGGCCTGGACAGAGCCAGCCCGTGGGACCCTATTGTCTTCACAGTGAAGACCAGATGACGTTTTTCGTACTCGGACCAGTCTGCTGCACATCAATTCCACAGACGCCCTCCTCTATTCTCCCAACCCCAATTCCCCTGAATTCTGTCTTTACGCGAGAGCTGGTGCCAAAGAAGAGGTCCGCCCCAGCCCAGCCTCCGCTCATGCGCGCAGAGGCGGTGCCGAGGACTGGGCCGATCAACCCGCGCGGCTCCACCTACCCGCGCGGAAAGGGCGGGGCATGCAAATTGAAAATGGCGCTTCAGCCCGAGGACGACGAAGCTGCCGCAGGTACAGAATTCCTCTTCCACGATGTAGAGAATAAAAACTCTTCACGAGAGTGTGGTGTGGTGCCACCCACAGTACTGTCACTGAAGCAAAGGAAGTGAGACCTCGAGTGAGCAGTGACAGGGGTCACACTGAGTCCAATATGGATGAGAGGAGGACGGTGACAGTGAAGCCAGGTGGCTGGGTATCGCTTCTCGGCCTTTTGGCTAAGATCAAGTGTAGTATCTGTTCTTATCAGTTTAACATCTGATACGTTCTCTATCCGAGAACAACATATTAAACGGATTTTTGGAGCCGGGAGTTGGAGTGGGAGCTTGCTCCGTCCACTCCACGCATCGACCTGGTATTGCAGTGCTTCCAGGAGTGGTGCACCCCTCCGGGGGAATATACCTCGAGTTCAAAAAGATAAGAGCCGTGTTTCTGTTTTTTGTGTGTTACCCGGTTGGTTAGTAGATTTTCCACGTTTGCGGAGAGTTTTAAGTGTTTTTGTTTTTTTGCTTCTCAGTAGTGTTTTCAAAGTTCCTTGGGTTGGGTTCGTCCTTGGAGGTCGATGTGTATACGTTACGGGTGTTCGCGTTTTCTTCAGAAAAGAATAAGTCTAGCTGGGGAAGAGGGAGGGAAAACACTCTTACAGGGAACTTTTCCACGAGTTCCCCACTGGGCAGCGTTGGGGGCGGCTGCTTTCTTGTTTGGAGAGGAAGCCCAACGAGCCGCAGCTGACTGTGCCCCTTGTGCCCCCTGCTTTGTCTCTGTGTGGTTTGGCTCTTTTTTCGTTCACCACGGTGAAAGAGAAAGAGTGGTCTGCGCCCGGAAAAAACCGGCGCACAGCCGTGCAGACACAACGCCAACCGTAAATGAGACCGAGTGCTGAGATCTCTTTCTGGAGTTTGTGATTCAGTGGGTCTCGGGCTCTGAGGCCCACGACTGTGTCTTTCTAACACGTTCTCAGGGGCTGAGTGCTGAGATCTCTTTCTGGAGTTTGTGATTCAGTGGGTCTCGGGCTCTGAGGCCCACGACTGTGTCTTTCTAACACGTTCTCAGGGGCTGAGAATGTTGCTGGTCGGGGGACCACCTTACCGCCATCACTGACGTGGGAGAGCAGTTGCAGGCCTGGCCTTAGCGTAGACCCCCCGTAAGGCCGTGGGCACACTGCTCTCATCTCTTGTCAGCTTCAACGTCTTTTTCTGTAAAAGGGGATGGAGATACTTATCTCCTGGTGTTATCATGAGAATTAAGTAAGATGAAATGTGTGAAGTGCTCAGCCAAGGGACTGGCACACACACAGTCCTCTATGTCTCATAGCTGTTAGTGTGGCCCAGGAAGCCAGTGTAGTCTTCCCCAGAAAACATACAGAGTAATATGTACCCATTGACCACCCAGTGCCATTTCTTTTCCAGTGTATGTGACTTACAAAGTCAGTGCTTCTCCATCTTTAATGTGCACAGGGCTCCCCGGTGGCCCTTACTGGAATGCAGATTCTTGTTCAGTAGGGGTCACGGACTGAATTGTGCCCCCAAAGTTCGTATCTTGAAGCCCTAGTGGGAGGGGAGGCCTCTGGGGCCAATGAGGTTAAGAAGAGGTCAGGAGGGGTGGGGCCCTCTTGTTGGGATTAGCTCCCCAATGAGTGGGGGCACCAGCGCGCTTGTTCTTTCTCTCTCTATCTAACACGTGAGGAGAGGGAGGGAAGTCCGCCATCTGCAAGCCAAGAGAGGGATCTCCCCAGAACCCTGCCACGCTGGCACCCTGATCGGGGACTTCCAGTCTCTCCAGCACGGTGAGAAAATACATTTCAGTTCTTTAAGCCACGAGCCTGTGGCATTTTGTTTTGGCAGCCCTGGCAGCCCCATCAAACTAAGACCGGAGGTCTGACTTGGTGCCTGCATCCTGCGTTTCTCACCAGCTCCTGGGCGATGCGGATGCTGCTGGTCACAGACCGCACTTTGAGCAGCAAGGGCCTAGAACCGATTACTAGAAAGTGACCCTAAAGGCTGTATATTCTCCCTGACGATGAGTACTTTCAATGTTCTCCTGTAAATCTACAACAGAGATCTGTTATTATAACCCCAAACTCTTAACAGCTCTGGCTTGTCAGAGGCACTCAGCAAATCATTGCCAGAGAGAAGAATGGATGAGCCAAGGGTTGTGCCTGACCGTTGGCTGCCTGGCCTCGGGGGAAGACCTCTGCCCTTGGAAGACCTTTGGAAGCATCGTGGGTGAGTCAGGCAGCCTCTCTCCCCTCTGAGACTTGGGGGTGATAACACTTCCTCAGGGTACTGTAAAGGTAAAATGAGATTGTGACCAGGAATGTGCCATAAGCAGTGCCTGGCTCACACACAGAGGCACTAACAAACCGTCGGTGAGCAGATCTGAGCCCCACGAACGGTTTCTTGGCCTCTGGACTGGAACTCCTTGATGCAACGCTCATGTTGGCCTCCTGACCTGGAAGCTGACCAGACTGTCCCGGTCAGGGCAGCCAGCGGGCCCGGGCGGGAGGATAAGAATGGGGGGGGGGGGGGGAGATGAGGGAATTTATTTAGAGCCACTTTTTATTTTCTGTGACATGGAAAATACTTCTGTGCCTGGCCTTCACCCATTTTTTCCCTATTGAATGGTTGTTCTTTTATAATAACTTCTAGGAGCTCGTTATGTGTTAGAAAGATAAGTACTTTTTCTGTGATTGGGGTTGCAAATATTTATTCTTACTTGTTTTGTCATAAATCACCTGTAAGTGATGTGACACCCCGGGGCAGGTGCTGGGAGTAGACAGAGGCAGGCCAGAAGCCATTCCTGCCCTCAGGGCGCCTCCAACCCAGGATGGGGACTTAAGACACCGGCCCAGATGGCCAGAACACCAAGCAGGACAAGGAGGAGGCCAGTGAGAGATGAACAGATGGTTGGGGTGTTTGGACCACAGCCACCCCTTCTCAGGGAAGCCAAATGAGTTGAGCAGAAGGTGGTCTGATGCACACAGATCTGAACAGGGCTCATGGGATGGGGGGGGGGGGGCCTGAAGAGCCTTGTCAAGCACATCACACATTGTCTCATTTGACCTTCATCCATTCGTGCAACAAATATTCACCGAGTGCCAAGTACATACGGAGCACTACCACAGGTGCTGAGGAAAGAGCAGCAAACAAAGCCTTTACCATCAAGGTGAAAAGCAGTACAGCACTCATATCTGTATATGCGTGAGTAGACCTACATACCTATGTGTCTGTGTGTCCGTATCTATGTGTATAACTATGCCACGTGACAATCATAGGTGTCAATAACGACTTGGCAGCCGGCAGAGAAATAAGACCAGGTGAAGTGGGATGTGAAACAGGAATAGCTCCGGGTGGGTAGGTGGAGATAGTTGACAGCACTGTAAAATGGAATTATTTCTGTTTTACAGGCAAAGAAGTGACTTTCCCTAGAGTGTACTTATCAAGACATTCCCATGGGCTTGCATTTCCACGCGTAGCTTCACAAGTCCCCTAATCAGAGAAGCATTATCATTATCCCCAGTTAAAAAATCATGATCCCCAATTAAAAAAAAACCGAGGCCCCAGTGTTTAGTGAGATGCTTGAATGCAAATCCTGACTTTGTTTCACATTAGCTGTGTGACCTTAGGCAAGTTGCTTGGCCTCTCAGCAGCACTTCAGTCTTTAACAGCGCCGCGTGGCTTGCGGGATCCCAGTTCCCCGACCAGGGATGGAACCCGGGCCCCGCCCCCCCGCAGTGAAAGCGCCGAGTCCTAACCACTGGGCCGCCAGGGAATTCCCTCACACACTTTAAATATTCTTAACTTTAAATATTCTTAGGCACGTTAAAAAATAAAGAGAAACGAGTGAAATTCAGTTTAATGTTTTCTTTAACTCAAGATACTTTGGCAGTTCCCTGGCGGTCCAGTGGTTAGGAGTCGGGGGTGGGGGGGGGGTGGCGGTGGGGGGGGCGGCCGGATTTGATTCCTGGTCGGGGTTACCGGGAGCTGCGGCGCGGCCACAAAAATAGAACAAAAAACAAAAACAGATATCTGAAATATCACTTCAACACGTAATTAATACGGAAATTACGGAGATATTTGACAGTTTTTAATACTAAGCCTTTGCAAGCCCATGTGTATTTTACACTTAACAGCACATATGGATTAGGAGGAACCACCTTCCTAGCGCTCCCCAGCTGCGAGTGGCTAGTGGCTGTGACAGCTCAGGTCAACAGAATGGGGATGAGAGTGGAGGGAAACGAGTGAGGCGCTTGTCTTGGCCAAAAAATTTCAGGGAGCACCAAAAACCCAGTAATCAAAATAAATCTCTCGATTATCTTAGAATCCAGGTAAGATGAATTGTATCAAAATAGTACTTATCTTGATTGCTGAAGAGCGTTTCGGGGCGGCACTCCCTTAAATGTCCCCCCACCTCCCCGCCCCGAAGGCTAGTTTCTCACTGGCCTCACCTAGTCTTGGCCCCGGATAATAATACTAATACCCACCCCGTGGAGTTATGGGGAGAATCAAATGAGTTAATACACACGGAGCGCTCGGCAGAGGGGCGGGCTCTGGGAAGGGCTCAGGCAGCCCCCGCCATCAGGCTTTCCCTGCGGCAGGGTGAAACGACCCACTGGGTTTCAGTCCTACATCAGTGATACCTTCTAGCTCTTCTGAGATCCAGTGAAAGAAATAGAAACTCCCCAACTAAAGTGAAGCTCTGTTAGGAAGGGGGATGGAAAAGGTTTACGCTGCCTGGGCAGCCTGCAGCCTTTGCCACAGAGAAGCGTTGCCGCTGCGAAACTTTATCCCCGCTTTGCCAGAGGCCTTAATTTATTTACGGTCCTTGATGCCCAGAGCGTCCCTGGCAGTCACTCTCCTCTCTGGTGTCCTGCCACCCCAGGCCAGATCTTCCCCTCTTCAGCCCTGGATCGGGCCAGGACCCTCCTAAGTGCTTCCCCGATTCAGTCTGTTTTGCACACCTTTTGTTCACTCAACAAACGTTTCCTGTGCACCTCCTACAGGCCGGGCACTGGGCTAGTGCTGGGATACAGAGGTTAAGTGCTGACGAGGGTCGCCGCCCTCAAGGATCTCAGATTTCAGTGGCGGAGATAAAGGACTGCCCCCAACGAGTGGTGAATGGTGGACTTGAAGTCCGGGGTGGGATGAAATACAAAGGAGGGCCGCAATCATCCTGGGGTGGGGTGGGGTGGGGTGGGGTGGGGTGCGGAAGAGCCCACGAGGAAGGCTTGCTGGGGCAGCTGAAGCCCAAGCGGAGCCCAGAGGCTCTGCGTTAAGAATTAGACAGGTGAGGAGGAGGTGTAGGGAAAGGAGGTCTCAGGCAGAGGAAGCTTTCTGTAGGAAGCCCGGCATCTGGGTTCATTCGTAGAAGCACCGACGGACGCAGGCGCTTGAGTTGGAGAGAATCCCTCCAGCTGCTCAGCCCGGCCCTCCACATCCACACACCTCCTCCCTTCCCCACTGTGGGCCATCCGCCTTCCGCCTGGCAGGGGGATGAACCCACCGGCCCTGGGAAGCCCCCCTCTAGATCTTCCGCTCCCCGGACTCAGAATGAGTCCCCCACCCGACCCTACGAAGCGGAGGCCTATTGAACACATATGCAGTCTGGGCGTTTCTAGCGAATGTGTCTTGCGACCTCGTCTTCAGGAAAACTCTCAGCCGACGGCTCCTCCCACAGCCCCCTCTAGCCGCCCACCCGGAATCCCCTACGGTTCGGTCTTTTGTGTCCGCTTGCATTGATGCCAAAGAAGAGCTCCCCCGCAGCAGCCCAGAGGATAAGGTCAGCCCGCCGGAGCCGCGCCCCCCTTGGGCGGGGCATGCAAATCAGAAATGGCGCTTCAGCCCGAGAACGACGAAGCTGCAACAGATCCAGAATTCCTCTTCTACAATGTAGAGAATAAAAAATCTGCACGAGAGTGTGGTGTAGTGCCACCCACAGTATTGTCACCGAAGCAAAGGAAGTGAGACCTCGAGTGAGCAGTGACAGGGGTCACACTGAGTCGAATATGGATGAGAGGAGGACGGTGACAGCGATGGCAGGTGGCTGGGTATCGCTTCTCGGCCTTTTGGCTAAGATCAAGTGTAGTATCTGTTCTTATCAGTTTAATATCTGATACGTTTTCTATCCGAGAACAACATATTAAATGGATTTTTGGAGCTGGGGGTTGGAGTAGGAGCTTGCTCCGTCCACTCCACGCATCGACTTGGTATTGCAGTGTTTCCTGGCCTGGTGCATGCCCCCCACCCCCGGGGATAGTAACTGATGTTTGAAGAGTAAGAGCTCTGTGTTTGTCTGTCCCTATACGCTGCTTTAGCGAAGCTCTTTCTGTCTGAGTGGCTCTTAAGAACTTTTTGCGTCTGTTTCTCTTGTAGGCTTGTTCCTATGAGACAGGTGGTATCTGCAGAAGAAAGAGTAGTTGGAGTTGGTCGGCTTGAGAGACGAACTGCTAGGATAGAGAGAACTCTCTCACGAGTTCCCACTTTTCAGCGTTGGGAGGGTTCATCGTGCTGTTTGGCAGACAGACCAACGATCAGCAGAAACTGACTGCCCTACTATGCCTCTGTGTGCGGTAGCTGTTTTCGCATTCACCTTGCCGTTTCTCTCCGTTTCTTTTCCGCTTAGTAACTGAACGTCCCTTTCTCCATTTTTCTCTCATTTCTGCCATGTTTTAAACCCTGTTCTTGGGCTAAGAATTTCTTCTCTTTTCTGCCTTCTTTTTAAGTGGAGTTTTGTGCTTTTGCTCAAACTTGGCGTGCTCCGGAGGGCATAGTTTCTGCCCCACAGCCTTCTCACGGGGCCTCTCTCCCCCATTCCTCCGTCTGTAGAAACTAGGAAAGGAGCGGAGAGGGTATCCAAGCTTCCTCTTGCTGTTCCCAGACCGTTTCCACGCCACCCTCAAGGCACAAGGAAAACAGTAACTTGAGTCTTCTGTCTTCCGTCTCTACTTTCCCCGGCTTCTTTTGGTGTCTCCAGCATTACTCCTGTCCTCATGGTTCCTGATGTCAATATCCACAGGCAGAAAAGGATCGAGCGAGAGGGCAGCTCCCGCTGAGAGCCACGAAGATCCACCCGGAATGTAGGTTTAAATGATGGGCTTTCCGGGCTTCCCTGGTGGCTCAGTGGTTAACAATCCGCCTGCCAGTGCAGGGGACACGGGTTCGAGCCCTGGTCCAGGAAGATCCCACAGGCCCCGGAGCCACTAAGCCCGTGTGCCACAACTACTGAACCTGCGTGCTGCAGCTACTGCAGCCCGCACGCCTCGAGCCCGCAACAAGAGAAGCCACCGCAATGAGAAGCCCGCGCACCGCAACGACCAGTAACCCCCGCTCGCCGCGACGAGAGCAAGCCCCCGAGCAGCAACGAAGATCCAACGCAGCCAAAAATAAATAAATGAATACATTTATATTAAAAAAAAAAAAAAAAAAGTGATGGGCTTTTCACTTAGGTGTGTGGGTTGGTTGTACTGTATACAGCTGACTGACTGACAAGGAGAGGTCAGTGCCACTGAAGGAGTTTTATTACTTACAGTTCCCAAGAGAAGAGGGCACGCCACACCCTGCAGCGAGCCACATGGGGGACTCGGCCTGGCCTGCTTGGTTGGGAGGCAGGAGAGGAGAGTATATGGCCTTTATCGTCCTGGGGAGGGGAGGGGAGGGGAGGGGAGGGGAGGGGAGGGGAGGGGAGGGGAGGGTGGGAAGAATGGGCAGAGGCAGCAGGGTAGGCAAGTTTGAGCAAGGTTCGGATTGGACCATTAGAATAGCATTCGGTGAGCTTTGGGCTACAGGGCTGTTCTCTAGTTGTGAGGTACCGGGCCCTGGGGTGAGAGAGGGCAGGGGAAATACTAGCTGGAGTGTGAGAGTAACTAGAGGAGGCAGTTGCAGATACGGGTGTTGGAAGATTGCTTTGCACGTGAACGGCAGGCTCCCAAAGCAAGCAGGTTGCATTTCTAGGAATTAGTTAGTCCTGGGAGGGGCAGTCTCTTCCAGGCCAGCAGGCCCTCAAGATGTCAAAGCATCGTAAATTATAGAAAAATTTAAAACATGATTAATCCAGTGGATGATCATTTTATTTGAACTTTCCAGTCTTGGGATTACCTAGGGGTAGAGTGTGGAAAGGCAAAGAGGGCGCTAGTAGAAGCATTCGACATACACCTCTCCTACCAAGGCATCCCCCCCGCAGCACGAGATCAGATTCCAATGAACAGTATACATTGGGGTTTATTCATTCAAGAAATATGGATTGAGGGACTTACTTCCCCCGTGGCGCCGTGGTTAAGAATCCGCCCGCCAATGCAGGGGACACGGGTTCGAGCCCTGGTCCGGGAAGATCCCACATGCCGCGGAGCAACTAAGCCCGTGTGCCACAACTACTGAGCCTGCGCTCTACAGCCCGCGAGCCACAACTACTGAGCCCACGTGCCACAACTACTGAAGCCCGCACGCCTAGGGCCTGTGCTCCACAACAAGAGAAGCCACTGCAATGAGAAGCCTGCGCACCGCAACAAAGAGTAGCCCCCGCTCAATGCAACTAGAGAAAGCCCGCGCACAGCAACGAAGACGCAATGCAGCCAAAAAGTAAATAAATAAATAAATTTATTTAAAAGAAGAAGAAGAAGAAGAAAACCTAGAGGAAGATTTAGGAAATTATAAGTCCTTTCGACTCAAAATCTGAAAGATATGTTTTTAATTGATACATATGATGATATAAAAACAACTTTCCATGAAACCTTGAAGCAATGGAATCATCACCTTAAGTAAAGCCAAAGCCAGATATCCAACAGGAGAAAATGGTCACCGCTTCCATTACAGACAAAGGGCCAGTCCCCTGAATGTGTAAGTTGCAGATCCACGCCCTTAGGATAAGGCCCATCCGAGAATCCAGGAGGAAAAGGGCCGAAGACCCCCAACAAGGAGTTAGCTCACAGAGAGAAAATAAAGGCGTCTCTGAAACAGGAGAGGACGCTCAACCTTATTTACCCAAGATTAGAAAACTGCAAATCCAAACTACGCCGAGGTACCATTTTCACCTATGAGATCGACCCCTCCGCCTTTCCCCACCCCGCACCAAAAAAGCATTCGCAGGTTTGATGCCACGTGGGGTTGTTGGCGAGGCTGGGGAAAGAGGCGCTGCCGGGGAACGCCTGCCCTGCTCTTCCGGTCACCGTTCGTGATCTCCCGAGCTTCCAGGCTCCGTTGCAGCGAGGATGGCTGGGACCGCGACGGCCCTGCACCACCGTGAGGGCACAAGGGCACGCGACCGGCCCCCGCAGAGCGCCGTGCACGGGGGCCGGGCGCGATTCGCAGGCCCTTCAGTCCGTGCACGTCGATTTGAGCAAACTCCGCGGGAGTGAATCACGCTGCGAAAACGGAGATGCTAAGTTATTGATTTGCGACGGGCAGTGTTGCATTCCAACGACTGTCACCCAGGACATCCCTTCTCAGGACGCCCCCCCCGCCCCCCCCCAGGGGACCCGAACCGTCGGGCAGAAGACGGGCGAGAGAACACCGACGCGAGCAGAGCGGCCCCGAGCAAGGAGGGGCGAGGTGGGTGTGGTGGTGGTGGCGGTGGCGGCGGCGGCGGCGGCGGCTGACGAGCCGCCGTAATCGTGGCGTGTGTCGGGCACTGGCTAAGCGTGGAGGAGGCGCTCTTACTCATTGAACGGTTGTTGAATGTGCAGTGCGTGCGTGGGGGAAGAGCAGTGGGCAAAAGCAAGTTCTTGATTTCTGGGGCTCGAACCGTGACAGCTGCTACCGTGTCAGCGCTCCCCTCGCATTCTCCGGCTGCCGCCCCTGTCTCGGGTCTGCGGCAGGACGTGCACCGGCCAGGAGGCCAGGAGGCGGGCTCCGGGTCCGGCCTGGGTTCCGGGCGCGAGGAGCCGGTCCGGAGGGGGAGGGTGGAGTCCGCCCGCGGTAGCCGCGCGTCCTCGGGCGACAGAAGGCGGAGCATGCAGATTAGAAATGGCTGTTCGGCGCGGGAATGACGGGACAATCAAGTACACAGAATTTCTCCCCACAAAGGTAGAGAACAGAAAGTCTGCACAGGTCTCTAGTGATAGCA
Organism: Balaenoptera ricei; assembly: GCF_028023285.1. NCBI lineage: Eukaryota > Metazoa > Chordata > Mammalia > Artiodactyla > Balaenopteridae > Balaenoptera > Balaenoptera ricei. The sequence goes on along the minus strand of NC_082658.1, from coordinate 21,666,604 downwards.
CTGTGGATGACGCAAAAGGAGTCAGACGAGGCGTGAGGATGAGGGCGCTCACCGTGGCTTGAATAGGGATGAAGGGAGGACGGCAACGGCCAGAGGGAGAAAGGTGGTATCGCTTCTCGGCCTTTTGGCTAAGATCAAGTGTAGTATCTGTTCTTATCAGTTTAATATCTGATACGTCCTCTATCCGAGGACAATATATTAAATGGATTTTTGGAGCAGGGAGTTGGAGTAGGAGCTTGCTCCGTCCACTCCACGCATCGACCTGGTATTGCAGTACTTCCAGGAACGGTGCACCCCCTTTGGGGACCAGAAAAGTGTGCAAAGAAAGAGAAGTACATTTTTTCAGTATGAGCGTTGCGGGAATACAAACTTACCTTTCACTTTTTCACATGGCGCTGACTGGTGCTGTAGTAGGTTCTACTGTCGTGTTTGTGCTAGCGCTCTCCTTATTGAGGAAGTGTTATTGACATTTCTACGGGCCCCGCCTGCAGGGAAGTGGGTTGACAGTCTTCCGCTGTGCCTGCACGTGCAGAAACCCCCCGCCCCTTCGTGGGCCGCGTCATGGTGGCAGCTGCTGCTTCGTGGTCACTTGTTCGGCTCCGGCAGCGAAGAGACAAACGCTTCCGTGCTGGAGGAGGCTCTAGCCGTATGCGGGGGGTTGGACCTCGTAAGGTGGGCTCGGCCCCCGTAACTCATGCCCAATCGGCATGCGTTCCTGCCCCGTCCGCAAAGCAAGCAGGCGCCCTGCAACCACTGTGTGAAAAGCAGATAGCGGCTTCCACGTTGTGATTTTTAAGTTTTAGCATGGGTGCAGAGGCTGTTTTTTTAATTGGTTTCCCGCTTGTGGGAGCCTGGTGCCCGGGGAAGTTCTCTGATCTACTTTTCCGTGCTTCGTTTGAGGGGAAAACGCGGGTTGGCTCCTGGAGCCTGCAATCTTGACCAGAGGTGGCACGCCAGGCAGTGCATACTGGTTTTTCTCTCCACTGAAGCCCAAGCGCCCTAGAGCTTGCCGAGGCAGCGGGGTGGGGAAGAGGCAGAAGGAGGCTGTAGGAGCACCTTCTCCTCTTCCCGTTGCCAACGTGCGGTAGGCTCTGTCGACCTACGCCCGACGTAGACTGAGAGACGCGTTCCTCTTTCCTGGCAGCAGTCTATTTCTTCCTCGACGCAGTGTGGGTTCAGTACTGTTGTTTTCTTTTGTTTTCTTCGTTGTGGAGAAGACTCAGCTCCTCCGCAGGGACCTCCGTCCACTTCCTCAGCGGGGGCAGAGTACCTTCTCATCAGAGTGCTACAGGAAGAATGGAGAAAAGAAAAAAAAAAAAAAGGAAGTGGACCTAATAAGGCGCGAGAAATACAGGCCCCCCCCCTCCCCCCGGCCTCTCTTCTCTTGTCTTTCTCCCCTGCCGCTGTGAAGCCCGATCTCACAACCTACACCCCAGCGCTGCCACTGCGGTGGAGCGAGCGCGCCCGCTGAGGCCGCCCGGCGCCGCGCTAGCGCTAAGCGGCAGTGAGTTCCAACTCGACCTACACGCGGGCGCAGCGTGACGCTGGGCAGGTTAATTGCCCCCTCCCACAGAGGGTGGCAGCGGGCGCTGGCGTCACTTCCTTCCTGAGTTCCCTCCCGCCGCCGCCGCCGGTACAGCTGCAGTCTCACCGCCCCTTGCTGCCCAGCACGTGCGTGAGCTGATGCTTCCACCGCAGCGGTAGAGACTCTGCTGTGTCACTTACCCTCCGCTCTGCCGTCCGCAAGGTAGCTTACTGGCCCCTGTCCTACCTCAGGCATCCGAGGGCTGCCCTGCGTAGCTGTGCCACGTCGTTTCCACACGCCCACTGCCTCCGCGCGTCCCTGGCACTGCGGGCGCGTGGGGGAACAGGAAGACACGACTAAAGCCGCAGCCTGAGGAGCGATCGCTCTCACCCGTGGCTGCTGGGAAGTGCAGCGGTCGACCCCACTCCTCCTCCCTCACCCGTCTGCGACCTCGGTCCTGTGCGCCGCTTGGGTCCACACCTCTGCACTGCGCCGCCGCCGCACGGGATTGTGTCGGCAGCGCGCGTGCGTGCAGTATAGCCTGGAGCGGTTAACGGACGAAGCTGTAGGGGGGCAGCCGCTGCTGCGAGGAAGGTGGGCTCAGTTTCGGTGGGAGCGGCTGTAACCTCGAACGAGTGGCGCGCGTGGGGCTACCGGCTAATCGCTACCTGTCAAGAAAAAAAGGGGCGCTCCAGGGCGCCTGCTTGCCTTGTGGACGGGACAGAAACGCAGCCGATGAGCATGAGTTAGGGGGGCCGAGCCCAGCTTCCGGGGCCCCCCACCCGCATACGGCTAGAGCCTCCCCAAGCACGGAAGCGTTTGTCTCTTCGCTGCCGGAGCCGAACAAGTGACCACGAAGCAGCAGCAGCTGCCACCATGACGCGGTCCACGAAGGAGCGGGGAGTTTTCCACGCGGGCAGGCACGGCCAAAGGCTCAACCCACTTCCCCGCAAGCGCAGCACGTAGAAAACCAGTAGCACTTCCTCAGCGAAGAGCGCGCTAGTTCAGACGTGAGAGGAGTACCTAGTGCAGCGCTGCTCACCGCCATCTGAAGAAGTAAGATATGTATTATATATAATGTTGTAATGCCGAGGAAGTAAGGTATACTTAATTCTGCAGAAGTAAGACATATGTAACTTCGTAAATCTGAAGAAATATACTTCTCTTCCTTTGCACACCTCTCTGGTCCCCCCCGTAAGGGGTGCACCGTTCCTGGAAGTACTGCAATACCAGGTCGATGCGTGGAGTGGACGGAGCAAGCTCCTATTCCAACTCCCTGCTCCAAAAATCCATTTAATATATTGTCCTCGGATAGAGGACGTATCAGATATTAAACTGATAAGAACAGATACTACACTTGATCTTAGCCAAAAGGCCGAGAAGCGATACCGTCGTCACCCCCTTCGCCAGCACACCCCTCTTCTCTCTCGCCTTTCAGCTCACGGTGAGGAAACTCATCCTCACACGAATGCCCGCCCTCTTCCCTAGACTTCACAGTACCCTAGTGCCACAACTTGTAACACATACCTAGTTTGTCAGATCCTTTAACTTATTGGGGGCTTTTAGGCTTTCTATTCTCCCATGCCTCCCCCAAACAGCCAAGCAATTTGCATGCCCCGCCCACAAGCGCGCCCGTTTCCTGCTCCCCGTGTGCGCCCTCTCGCGGTGGAACCGAAACAAGCGCGTACCCGGAAAGCTCCTTCCGCCTGCTTTCCCGGGAAACGCCCAGAGCGAGAGAGACGCACAGAGTTCTACCAGGTTTTGCTTTCCAGCATTTCTTTTTCTTCTCAACTTTTTCCCCAAACATACAGGTACGTTGAAAGATTTTTACGAGTGGACACCCACCCACCACCTAACGTCATCTTACTGTTGTACGGACGCATACGCACATGAGTTGGCTATGTTTAAGTTCTAGGGTCAAATTTTAATAACGTCGTTTCCCACAGTCCTTTATTTTCCCTTCTATCAGTTATTCACAAAAAGACTTAAATATAAGGAAAAACAAGACGAAACAAAGCAGGTCCTTCTTGTGTCAGGGCCTACTGGGTCCCGGAGAGCAAATGTGCATGTCTATTTTTCCCTGGATACTGAGAGATAAGGGGAGCCCCATCAGCCTGGCTGTGTTTTTTGCCCCCTACGGTCAGTTCAGTGGCACAGGTGCAGCCCAGAGTGGTTAGGAGGTGGAGGTTGGCCACGTGAGCCTGACAGCGCGGGCACGGGGCGAGGCAGCCGCGGGGGCGGGCGGGGGGGGGGGGAGGAATCTACGTGCGGGGGAAATTGTCTGGATGAGGGGTGGGGGTGAAGGGACGCTGAAAGGTGTGCCGACAAAACAATGAATCAATAGTCAATCTAAGAAGGAAACGGGAAATTTTCTTCGAGCCCACCTGAGGGTTATAACCGGGGAGACGGTCTTTCCGAAGCCCCTGAGGACTGTTGCGAAGAGGTAACGTACTTTCCTCCCCCGCCCCACCCCCGGGCCGCGTGGCTTGCGGGATTGTGGGATTTGGGATCTTAGTTCCCCCACCAGGGATTGAACCCGGGCCCTCCGCAGTGAGAGCGCCGACTCTTACCCACTGGACCGCCAGGGAAGTCCCATGTGATACTTTTTGTTTTTAATTGAAGTATAGTTGATTTACAATGTTTCAGGTGTACAGCAAAGTGATTCAGATATATTTATTTGCTTTTTATTATATGTTCTTCAGATATATAATATATATTCCTTTTCAGATATATATACACGCTGTATATATTATACAGTATCATATAGTCTTTTCAGGTTCTTTTCCATTATAGGTTATTACAAGATATTGAATATAGTTCCCTGTGTTATACAGTAGGTCCTTGTTGTTTCACTCTTTTATGTATGGTAGTGTGTATCTCTTAATACCAAATTCCAAATTTCTCCCTCTCCTCCTCACTTTCCCCTTTGGTAGCCATAAGTATATGTGATTGTAGAGAAGGGGTAAGTGCAATCAAGCACACATCTTGGTAAAAGGTTACAGCTACTCAGAAGGAACAGATATCTTAGTTAAGGGTGTTAGTGCTTTTCTAAGTATGGGAAGCATGCAAGAAACTGGGTGCATAAAATTTTCTCTTGCAAATATCTAACTCTCTGAGGTCGGGTTCTGTCAGTTTCCTCCTCATCCTGATCTCCACCCTGAATCCCTTTCAGGGTGGGTGGTAGGTCAGCAACTATAGAGACTAATGACTTGATCCTTGTAGAACTGGATGGTGGGTAATTCTTTATTTTACAGTCCCTTCCCTTTCAGTCTTAATTTCCACCAAGGCTAAGGGGGCATGTCGTAACCAAACTGTGCCACTTGCTAAGAATGCTCACTCCCAGGTCAGGTGAGGATTTCGTTGATAGGCCACTCAATGTGCTATTACTGGACTAGGCCCTGTTAACAATAGCCAAAAGCCCCTGGACTGCCTGTCTTACTAGTCTGTTATGGTCCAGGAAACAGTTCCCGCTTGTTGCTCCTTCCCTCCTCTAGAGGTACACTATTGCAATCATTGCTCTTATAGAACTGGATATTTGATCTATCATCGCAAGTCCCCAAGTCATCGTTATTTCTGATCTCAGATGGCCGCCAGGGAAGTCCCAAAACAAGAAAACTTTAAACAAAACTTTTTTCCTCTGCCCATTTGTGCCTCCTCCCTCCCCTCTAGGGTGCATTGTGCATCTATGTTATGCATAAACAGACCTCCCCAAGGGCAGAAATACCTGCTGGACCATAAAGATCCATTTTTTTGTCCTTCTGCTGCCAGCCAGATAACTCCTTAGAAGATAACATTCCTTTCTCTATCATGTCAGGGGTCAGGATAACCCACCACTCACCTTGTATATGCACACATCCTTGGTGAACTTTATGTAAAATGCCAATTAATCATTTCCCTTAAAGATAACAATTGCTGCAAGGACTTCCCTTGTGGGTCAGTGGTTAAGGCTCCTGCTCCCAATGCAGGGGGCCTGGGTTCAATCCCTGGTCAGGGAATTAGATCCCACATGCATGCCACAACTAAGAAGTCCACATGCTGCAACAAAGATCCTGAGTGCTGCAACTAAGGTCCAGTGCAGCCAAAATAAATAAATATTCAACTTTTTTTTCTTGCCTTAAAATATGAATTTTATTTCATCAGGTGGCAGGTACCAAAGGGTAGCTAAGGGCGGACGGAGGGTGGGAGGGAGGGGGAGGGAAGGAGGAAGGTGATTGGAGAGTGTGATGCTAGGAGCAGAGGGGTTAAAGCACTTGGTAAAGACTAGATCTAGGGGGCTTCCCTGGTGGCGCTAGTGGTTAAGAATCTGCCTGTCAATTCAGGGGACATGGGTTCGAGCCCTGGTCCGGGAAGATCCCACATGCCGCGGAGCAACTAAGCCCTTGCGCCGCAACTACTCAGCCTTCGCTCTAGAGCCTGTGAGCCACAACTACTGAAGCCCGTGAGCCTAGAGCCCGTGCTCCCCAACAACTCACTGCAACTAGAGAAAGCCCGCACACAGCAACAAAGACCCAACGCAGCCTAAAATAAAATAAAATAATTTACAAAATTTAAAAAAGACTAGATTTAGGGTTAGACCAGGGGAGTGAGTGACTGGGGTTGGGGCTAAGTAAAGAAACTGAGAGGCCATCTGTGGGGCTGTTGACATCACCAGGAATGATGACAGGAGTGTGCTGGAGAGAGACAGGGAGCCAGGAGCTAAAACCTGCCAGGAAGTGACCTGCAGCTGGATGGTCGACAGTAGCAAGGAGACTTGGTCGTGGGTGGTATAGCCTGGTGGTGTGAGATTCAAGGTTGGCTGTGGCAGACAGGGAAGGGGGAGGGTGCTGTGTAAGTGACAACGTGGAGCAAGGACCAGCGAAATGAGGCGTGAAGAGAGATGGCCACCACCTGAGTAGGCTGCAGGAATGCGTGTCCTCAGGGGAAGGTTAGAGCGGACAGAGAAGGAAGGTTGAGAATGGGGGGTGGGGAGAGTCAGAAAACAAGGTTTCAGAAATCCGAGGGGGATTGGAGGAGGGGTGCAAGAGAATACAGAGAGTCTTACGGGGTAAGAGATTGCAAACATGGAAGAGACAGGTCCGGGCTTCTCGTGACCACAGGCCTAGGGGCAGGGCAGGATTGCAGTGCAGTGGCGACCCTGTTGAAGGCGTCAACACCTGCTGGTCGGGCAGGCTTGAAGTGGTGAAGAGCATGGAGCCTGGCAGCCGCCTTGGATGGAGCCTCGGGCCTGCCGTCTACTTCACAACGTTACCTGGAGATGCCGCCTCCGCAAGGCTGGATAAAACTAGTTCCAGGATTTGGAGTCGCAACACGGAGAGCGCTACTTAAAAAGCCCTCCTGCCGGTAACAATTGTTGTCCTCCGGAGATAGCAATTGGTGTGGAACAGGTCGGATGACCTGGGGAGATACTGAACTGCATCTAATGGAATTCTTGGCTTAAATACTTACTTATGACCTTATTGATGTTACTAGCTATATTACTTGTATTCTGCCTATTTTACAAGATTACTGTTTCCTGCATTACTGAACGTGTGACTGAGCCGCTGATAGAAATGAGGCAGGAGCTAGATGGGCCCCAGGCCAAACAGCTGAAGTTAGTCCCCTGTGGACAGAAACTCCATAATAGCAGAAACTCCAAAACCCAGGATGATGGAGGAGGCTGGACCCTGCTCAGATAAGAGATAAAAGACCACATATTCTTCATTCTCGAAGTCAAGGAGACCTCCCCAACTACACATGTGCAGAAAGGCTCCTTGGAGGTCAAAAAGGGAGGGGGGGGGTCACCTCATAGTAAGTGATGTCAACTACCCATCGGCCTCTTCGCTAGAATCCATCTTGGCCAAGAGATGAACAGGCACACAGGGGGGGACCCTGACATATACCAAATACGGACTCAGAACCAGGCAAAGCAAGATGATTGGTCAAAGGAAACCTGGAAGAAATGCCCCATAAATGTGATTCAAACTACCACGAGGGCACGGCTCTCTCTCTGAGCCACCCGTGTGTCTATCCACACATACTGTACCCTCTTCCTCCTAATAAACACTTTACTTGTTTCACTACTTTCTGTCTTTGTGGGAATTCTTTTCAGCAAAGCCAAAGGACCAGGTCCTTGTCACTGACCGCTAATCTAGTGGCTAGGATTTGATGCTCTCACTGCCTCGACCTGACCTCAATCTCTGGCCAGGAACCAAAATCTTGCTTCGAGCTGCCACAGGCCGAGGCCATCTGAGATCAGAAATAACGATGACTTGGGGACTTGCGATGATAGATCAAATATCCAGTTCTATAAGAGCAATGATTGCAATAGTGTACCTCTAGAGGAGGGAAGGAGCAACAAGCGGGAACTGTTTCCTGGACCATAACAGACTAGTAAGACAGGCAGTCCAGGGGCTTTTGGCTATTGTTAACAGGGCCTAGTCCAGTAATAGCACATTGAGTGGCCTATCAACGAAATCCTCACCTGACCTGGGAGTGAGCATTCTTAGCAAGTGGCACAGTTTGGTTACGACATGCCCCCTTAGCCTTGGTGGAAATTAAGACTGAAAGGGAAGGGACTGTAAAATAAAGAATTACCCACCATCCAGTTCTACAAGGATCAAGTCATTAGTCTCTATAGTTGCTGACCTACCACCCACCCTGAAAGGGATTCAGGGTGGAGATCAGGATGAGGAGGAAACTGACAGAACCCGACCTCAGAGAGTTAGATATTTGCAAGAGAAAATTTTATGCACCCAGTTTCTTGCATGCTTCCCATACTTAGAAAAGCACTAACACCCTTAACTAAGATATCTGTTCCTTCTGAGTAGCTGTAACCTTTTACCAAGATGTGTGCTTGATTGCACTTACCCCTTCTCTACAATCACATATACTTATGGCTACCAAAGGGGAAAGTGAGGAGGAGAGGGAGAAATTTGGAATTTGGTATTAAGAGATACACACTACCATACATAAAAGAGTGAAACAACAAGGACCTACTGTATAACACAGGGAACTATATTCAATATCTTGTAATAACCTATAATGGAAAAGAACCTGAAAAGACTATATGATACTGTATAATATATACAGCGTGTATATATATCTGAAAAGGAATATATATTATATATCTGAAGAACATATAATAAAAAGCAAATAAATATATCTGAATCACTTTGCTGTACACCTGAAACATTGTAAATCAACTATACTTCAATTAAAAACAAAAAGTATCACATGGGACTTCCCTGGCGGTCCAGTGGGTAAGAGTCGGCGCTCTCACTGCGGAGGGCCCGGGTTCAATCCCTGGTGGGGGAACTAAGATCCCAAATCCCACAATCCCGCAAGCCACGCGGCCCGGGGGTGGGGCGGGGGAGGAAAGTACGTTACCTCTTCGCAACAGTCCTCAGGGGCTTCGGAAAGACCGTCTCCCCGGTTATAACCCTCAGGTGGGCTCGAAGAAAATTTCCCGTTTCCTTCTTAGATTGACTATTGATTCATTGTTTTGTCGGCACACCTTTCAGCGTCCCTTCACCCCCACCCCTCATCCAGACAATTTCCCCCGCACGTAGATTCCTCCCCCCCCCCCCGCCCGCCCCCGCGGCTGCCTCGCCCCGTGCCCGCGCTGTCAGGCTCACGTGGCCAACCTCCACCTCCTAACCACTCTGGGCTGCACCTGTGCCACTGAACTGACCGTAGGGGGCAAAAAACACAGCCAGGCTGATGGGGCTCCCCTTATCTCTCAGTATCCAGGGAAAAATAGACATGCACATTTGCTCTCCGGGACCCAGTAGGCCCTGACACAAGAAGGACCTGCTTTGTTTCGTCTTGTTTTTCCTTATATTTAAGTCTTTTTGTGAATAACTGATAGAAGGGAAAATAAAGGACTGTGGGAAACGACGTTATTAAAATTTGACCCTAGAACTTAAACATAGCCAACTCATGTGCGTATGCGTCCGTACAACAGTAAGATGACGTTAGGTGGTGGGTGGGTGTCCACTCGTAAAAATCTTTCAACGTACCTGTATGTTTGGGGAAAAAGTTGAGAAGAAAAAGAAATGCTGGAAAGCAAAACCTGGTAGAACTCTGTGCGTCTCTCTCGCTCTGGGCGTTTCCCGGGAAAGCAGGCGGAAGGAGCTTTCCGGGTACGCGCTTGTTTCGGTTCCACCGCGAGAGGGCGCACACGGGGAGCAGGAAACGGGCGCGCTTGTGGGCGGGGCATGCAAATTGCTTGGCTGTTTGGGGGAGGCATGGGAGAATAGAAAGCCTAAAAGCCCCCAATAAGTTAAAGGATCTGACAAACTAGGTATGTGTTACAAGTTGTGGCACTAGGGTACTGTGAAGTCTAGGGAAGAGGGCGGGCATTCGTGTGAGGATGAGTTTCCTCACCGTGAGCTGAAAGGCGAGAGAGAAGAGGGGTGTGCTGGCGAAGGGGGTGACGACGGTATCGCTTCTCGGCCTTTTGGCTAAGATCAAGTGTAGTATCTGTTCTTATCAGTTTAATATCTGATACGTCCTCTATCCGAGGACAATATATTAAATGGATTTTTGGAGCAGGGAGTTGGAATAGGAGCTTGCTCCGTCCACTCCACGCATCGACCTGGTATTGCAGTACTTCCAGGAACGGTGCACCCCCTTACGGGGGGGACCAGAGAGGTGTGCAAAGGAAGAGAAGTATATTTCTTCAGATTTACGAAGTTACATATGTCTTACTTCTGCAGAATTAAGTATACCTTACTTCCTCGGCATTACAACATTATATATAATACATATCTTACTTCTTCAGATGCGGTGAGCAGCGCTGCACTAGGTACTCCTCTCACGTCTGAACTAGCGCGCTCTTCGCTGAGGAAGTGCTACTGGTTTTCTACGTGCTGCGCTTGCGGGGAAGTGGGTTGAGCCTTTGGCCGTGCCTGCCCGCGTGGAAAACTCCCCGCTCCTTCGTGGACCGCGTCATGGTGGCAGCTGCTGCTGCTTCGTGGTCACTTGTTCGGCTCCGGCAGCGAAGAGACAAACGCTTCCGTGCTTGGGGAGGCTCTAGCCGTATGCGGGTGGGGGGCCCCGGAAGCTGGGCTCGGCCCCCCTAACTCATGCTCATCGGCTGCGTTTCTGTCCCGTCCACAAGGCAAGCAGGCGCCCTGGAGCGCCCCTTTTTTTCTTGACAGGTAGCGATTAGCCGGTAGCCCCACGCGCGCCACTCGTTCGAGGTTACAGCCGCTCCCACCGAAACTGAGCCCACCTTCCTCGCAGCAGCGGCTGCCCCCCTACAGCTTCGTCCGTTAACCGCTCCAGGCTATACTGCACGCACGCGCGCTGCCGACACAATCCCGTGCGGCGGCGGCGCAGTGCAGAGGTGTGGACCCAAGCGGCGCACAGGACCGAGGTCGCAGACGGGTGAGGGAGGAGGAGTGGGGTCGACCGCTGCACTTCCCAGCAGCCACGGGTGAGAGCGATCGCTCCTCAGGCTGCGGCTTTAGTCGTGTCTTCCTGTTCCCCCACGCGCCCGCAGTGCCAGGGACGCGCGGAGGCAGTGGGCGTGTGGAAACGACGTGGCACAGCTACGCAGGGCAGCCCTCGGATGCCTGAGGTAGGACAGGGGCCAGTAAGCTACCTTGCGGACGGCAGAGCGGAGGGTAAGTGACACAGCAGAGTCTCTACCGCTGCGGTGGAAGCATCAGCTCACGCACGTGCTGGGCAGCAAGGGGCGGTGAGACTGCAGCTGTACCGGCGGCGGCGGCGGGAGGGAACTCAGGAAGGAAGTGACGCCAGCGCCCGCTGCCACCCTCTGTGGGAGGGGGCAATTAACCTGCCCAGCGTCACGCTGCGCCCGCGTGTAGGTCGAGTTGGAACTCACTGCCGCTTAGCGCTAGCGCGGCGCCGGGCGGCCTCAGCGGGCGCGCTCGCTCCACCGCAGTGGCAGCGCTGGGGTGTAGGTTGTGAGATCGGGCTTCACAGCGGCAGGGGAGAAAGACAAGAGAAGAGAGGCCGGGGGGAGGGGGGGGGCCTGTATTTCTCGCGCCTTATTAGGTCCACTTCCTTTTTTTTTTTTTTCTTTTCTCCATTCTTCCTGTAGCACTCTGATGAGAAGGTACTCTGCCCCCGCTGAGGAAGTGGACGGAGGTCCCTGCGGAGGAGCTGAGTCTTCTCCACAACGAAGAAAACAAAAGAAAACAACAGTACTGAACCCACACTGCGTCGAGGAAGAAATAGACTGCTGCCAGGAAAGAGGAACGCGTCTCTCAGTCTACGTCGGGCGTAGGTCGACAGAGCCTACCGCACGTTGGCAACGGGAAGAGGAGAAGGTGCTCCTACAGCCTCCTTCTGCCTCTTCCCCACCCCGCTGCCTCGGCAAGCTCTAGGGCGCTTGGGCTTCAGTGGAGAGAAAAACCAGTATGCACTGCCTGGCGTGCCACCTCTGGTCAAGATTGCAGGCTCCAGGAGCCAACCCGCGTTTTCCCCTCAAACGAAGCACGGAAAAGTAGATCAGAGAACTTCCCCGGGCACCAGGCTCCCACAAGCGGGAAACCAATTAAAAAAACAGCCTCTGCACCCATGCTAAAACTTAAAAATCACAACGTGGAAGCCGCTATCTGCTTTTCACACAGTGGTTGCAGGGCGCCTGCTTGCTTTGCGGACGGGGCAGGAACGCATGCCGATTGGGCATGAGTTACGGGGGCCGAGCCCACCTTACGAGGTCCAACCCCCCGCATACGGCTAGAGCCTTCTCCAGCACGGAAGCGTTTGTCTCTTCGCTGCCGGAGCCGAACAAGTGACCACGAAGCAGCAGCTGCCACCATGACGCGGCCCACGAAGGGGCGGGGGGTTTCTGCACGTGCAGGCACAGCGGAAGACTGTCAACCCACTTCCCTGCAGGCGGGGCCCGTAGAAATGTCAATAACACTTCCTCAATAAGGAGAGCGCTAGCACAAACACGACAGTAGAACCTACTACAGCACCAGTCAGCGCCATGTGAAAAAGTGAAAGGTAAGTTTGTATTCCCGCAACGCTCATACTGAAAAAATGTACTTCTCTTTCTTTGCACACTTTTCTGGTCCCCAAAGGGGGTGCACCGTTCCTGGAAGTACTGCAATACCAGGTCGATGCGTGGAGTGGACGGAGCAAGCTCCTACTCCAACTCCCTGCTCCAAAAATCCATTTAATATATTGTCCTCGGATAGAGGACGTATCAGATATTAAACTGATAAGAACAGATACTACACTTGATCTTAGCCAAAAGGCCGAGAAGCGATACCACCTTTCTCCCTCTGGCCGTTGCCGTCCTCCCTTCATCCCTATTCAAGCCACGGTGAGCGCCCTCATCCTCACGCCTCGTCTGACTCCTTTTGCGTCATCCACAGTGCTATCACTAGAGACCTGTGCAGACTTTCTGTTCTCTACCTTTGTGGGGAGAAATTCTGTGTACTTGATTGTCCCGTCATTCCCGCGCCGAACAGCCATTTCTAATCTGCATGCTCCGCCTTCTGTCGCCCGAGGACGCGCGGCTACCGCGGGCGGACTCCACCCTCCCCCTCCGGACCGGCTCCTCGCGCCCGGAACCCAGGCCGGACCCGGAGCCCGCCTCCTGGCCTCCTGGCCGGTGCACGTCCTGCCGCAGACCCGAGACAGGGGCGGCAGCCGGAGAATGCGAGGGGAGCGCTGACACGGTAGCAGCTGTCACGGTTCGAGCCCCAGAAATCAAGAACTTGCTTTTGCCCACTGCTCTTCCCCCACGCACGCACTGCACATTCAACAACCGTTCAATGAGTAAGAGCGCCTCCTCCACGCTTAGCCAGTGCCCGACACACGCCACGATTACGGCGGCTCGTCAGCCGCCGCCGCCGCCGCCGCCACCGCCACCACCACCACACCCACCTCGCCCCTCCTTGCTCGGGGCCGCTCTGCTCGCGTCGGTGTTCTCTCGCCCGTCTTCTGCCCGACGGTTCGGGTCCCCTGGGGGGGGGCGGGGGGGGCGTCCTGAGAAGGGATGTCCTGGGTGACAGTCGTTGGAATGCAACACTGCCCGTCGCAAATCAATAACTTAGCATCTCCGTTTTCGCAGCGTGATTCACTCCCGCGGAGTTTGCTCAAATCGACGTGCACGGACTGAAGGGCCTGCGAATCGCGCCCGGCCCCCGTGCACGGCGCTCTGCGGGGGCCGGTCGCGTGCCCTTGTGCCCTCACGGTGGTGCAGGGCCGTCGCGGTCCCAGCCATCCTCGCTGCAACGGAGCCTGGAAGCTCGGGAGATCACGAACGGTGACCGGAAGAGCAGGGCAGGCGTTCCCCGGCAGCGCCTCTTTCCCCAGCCTCGCCAACAACCCCACGTGGCATCAAACCTGCGAATGCTTTTTTGGTGCGGGGTGGGGAAAGGCGGAGGGGTCGATCTCATAGGTGAAAATGGTACCTCGGCGTAGTTTGGATTTGCAGTTTTCTAATCTTGGGTAAATAAGGTTGAGCGTCCTCTCCTGTTTCAGAGACGCCTTTATTTTCTCTCTGTGAGCTAACTCCTTGTTGGGGGTCTTCGGCCCTTTTCCTCCTGGATTCTCGGATGGGCCTTATCCTAAGGGCGTGGATCTGCAACTTACACATTCAGGGGACTGGCCCTTTGTCTGTAATGGAAGCGGTGACCATTTTCTCCTGTTGGATATCTGGCTTTGGCTTTACTTAAGGTGATGATTCCATTGCTTCAAGGTTTCATGGAAAGTTGTTTTTATATCATCATATGTATCAATTAAAAACATATCTTTCAGATTTTGAGTCGAAAGGACTTATAATTTCCTAAATCTTCCTCTAGGTTTTCTTCTTCTTCTTCTTCTTTTAAATAAATTTATTTATTTATTTACTTTTTGGCTGCATTGCGTCTTCGTTGCTGTGCGCGGGCTTTCTCTAGTTGCATTGAGCGGGGGCTACTCTTTGTTGCGGTGCGCAGGCTTCTCATTGCAGTGGCTTCTCTTGTTGTGGAGCACAGGCCCTAGGCGTGCGGGCTTCAGTAGTTGTGGCACGTGGGCTCAGTAGTTGTGGCTCGCGGGCTGTAGAGCGCAGGCTCAGTAGTTGTGGCACACGGGCTTAGTTGCTCCGCGGCATGTGGGATCTTCCCGGACCAGGGCTCGAACCCGTGTCCCCTGCATTGGCGGGCGGATTCTTAACCACGGCGCCACGGGGGAAGTAAGTCCCTCAATCCATATTTCTTGAATGAATAAACCCCAATGTATACTGTTCATTGGAATCTGATCTCGTGCTGCGGGGGGGATGCCTTGGTAGGAGAGGTGTATGTCGAATGCTTCTACTAGCGCCCTCTTTGCCTTTCCACACTCTACCCCTAGGTAATCCCAAGACTGGAAAGTTCAAATAAAATGATCATCCACTGGATTAATCATGTTTTAAATTTTTCTATAATTTACGATGCTTTGACATCTTGAGGGCCTGCTGGCCTGGAAGAGACTGCCCCTCCCAGGACTAACTAATTCCTAGAAATGCAACCTGCTTGCTTTGGGAGCCTGCCGTTCACGTGCAAAGCAATCTTCCAACACCCGTATCTGCAACTGCCTCCTCTAGTTACTCTCACACTCCAGCTAGTATTTCCCCTGCCCTCTCTCACCCCAGGGCCCGGTACCTCACAACTAGAGAACAGCCCTGTAGCCCAAAGCTCACCGAATGCTATTCTAATGGTCCAATCCGAACCTTGCTCAAACTTGCCTACCCTGCTGCCTCTGCCCATTCTTCCCACCCTCCCCTCCCCTCCCCTCCCCTCCCCTCCCCTCCCCTCCCCTCCCCTCCCCAGGACGATAAAGGCCATATACTCTCCTCTCCTGCCTCCCAACCAAGCAGGCCAGGCCGAGTCCCCCATGTGGCTCGCTGCAGGGTGTGGCGTGCCCTCTTCTCTTGGGAACTGTAAGTAATAAAACTCCTTCAGTGGCACTGACCTCTCCTTGTCAGTCAGTCAGCTGTATACAGTACAACCAACCCACACACCTAAGTGAAAAGCCCATCACTTTTTTTTTTTTTTTTTTAATATAAATGTATTCATTTATTTATTTTTGGCTGCGTTGGATCTTCGTTGCTGCTCGGGGGCTTGCTCTCGTCGCGGCGAGCGGGGGTTACTGGTCGTTGCGGTGCGCGGGCTTCTCATTGCGGTGGCTTCTCTTGTTGCGGGCTCGAGGCGTGCGGGCTGCAGTAGCTGCAGCACGCAGGTTCAGTAGTTGTGGCACACGGGCTTAGTGGCTCCGGGGCCTGTGGGATCTTCCTGGACCAGGGCTCGAACCCGTGTCCCCTGCACTGGCAGGCGGATTGTTAACCACTGAGCCACCAGGGAAGCCCGGAAAGCCCATCATTTAAACCTACATTCCGGGTGGATCTTCGTGGCTCTCAGCGGGAGCTGCCCTCTCGCTCGATCCTTTTCTGCCTGTGGATATTGACATCAGGAACCATGAGGACAGGAGTAATGCTGGAGACACCAAAAGAAGCCGGGGAAAGTAGAGACGGAAGACAGAAGACTCAAGTTACTGTTTTCCTTGTGCCTTGAGGGTGGCGTGGAAACGGTCTGGGAACAGCAAGAGGAAGCTTGGATACCCTCTCCGCTCCTTTCCTAGTTTCTACAGACGGAGGAATGGGGGAGAGAGGCCCCGTGAGAAGGCTGTGGGGCAGAAACTATGCCCTCCGGAGCACGCCAAGTTTGAGCAAAAGCACAAAACTCCACTTAAAAAGAAGGCAGAAAAGAGAAGAAATTCTTAGCCCAAGAACAGGGTTTAAAACATGGCAGAAATGAGAGAAAAATGGAGAAAGGGACGTTCAGTTACTAAGCGGAAAAGAAACGGAGAGAAACGGCAAGGTGAATGCGAAAACAGCTACCGCACACAGAGGCATAGTAGGGCAGTCAGTTTCTGCTGATCGTTGGTCTGTCTGCCAAACAGCACGATGAACCCTCCCAACGCTGAAAAGTGGGAACTCGTGAGAGAGTTCTCTCTATCCTAGCAGTTCGTCTCTCAAGCCGACCAACTCCAACTACTCTTTCTTCTGCAGATACCACCTGTCTCATAGGAACAAGCCTACAAGAGAAACAGACGCAAAAAGTTCTTAAGAGCCACTCAGACAGAAAGAGCTTCGCTAAAGCAGCGTATAGGGACAGACAAACACAGAGCTCTTACTCTTCAAACATCAGTTACTATCCCCGGGGGTGGGGGGCATGCACCAGGCCAGGAAACACTGCAATACCAAGTCGATGCGTGGAGTGGACGGAGCAAGCTCCTACTCCAACCCCCAGCTCCAAAAATCCATTTAATATGTTGTTCTCGGATAGAAAACGTATCAGATATTAAACTGATAAGAACAGATACTACACTTGATCTTAGCCAAAAGGCCGAGAAGCGATACCCAGCCACCTGCCATCGCTGTCACCGTCCTCCTCTCATCCATATTCGACTCAGTGTGACCCCTGTCACTGCTCACTCGAGGTCTCACTTCCTTTGCTTCGGTGACAATACTGTGGGTGGCACTACACCACACTCTCGTGCAGATTTTTTATTCTCTACATTGTAGAAGAGGAATTCTGGATCTGTTGCAGCTTCGTCGTTCTCGGGCTGAAGCGCCATTTCTGATTTGCATGCCCCGCCCAAGGGGGGCGCGGCTCCGGCGGGCTGACCTTATCCTCTGGGCTGCTGCGGGGGAGCTCTTCTTTGGCATCAATGCAAGCGGACACAAAAGACCGAACCGTAGGGGATTCCGGGTGGGCGGCTAGAGGGGGCTGTGGGAGGAGCCGTCGGCTGAGAGTTTTCCTGAAGACGAGGTCGCAAGACACATTCGCTAGAAACGCCCAGACTGCATATGTGTTCAATAGGCCTCCGCTTCGTAGGGTCGGGTGGGGGACTCATTCTGAGTCCGGGGAGCGGAAGATCTAGAGGGGGGCTTCCCAGGGCCGGTGGGTTCATCCCCCTGCCAGGCGGAAGGCGGATGGCCCACAGTGGGGAAGGGAGGAGGTGTGTGGATGTGGAGGGCCGGGCTGAGCAGCTGGAGGGATTCTCTCCAACTCAAGCGCCTGCGTCCGTCGGTGCTTCTACGAATGAACCCAGATGCCGGGCTTCCTACAGAAAGCTTCCTCTGCCTGAGACCTCCTTTCCCTACACCTCCTCCTCACCTGTCTAATTCTTAACGCAGAGCCTCTGGGCTCCGCTTGGGCTTCAGCTGCCCCAGCAAGCCTTCCTCGTGGGCTCTTCCGCACCCCACCCCACCCCACCCCACCCCACCCCAGGATGATTGCGGCCCTCCTTTGTATTTCATCCCACCCCGGACTTCAAGTCCACCATTCACCACTCGTTGGGGGCAGTCCTTTATCTCCGCCACTGAAATCTGAGATCCTTGAGGGCGGCGACCCTCGTCAGCACTTAACCTCTGTATCCCAGCACTAGCCCAGTGCCCGGCCTGTAGGAGGTGCACAGGAAACGTTTGTTGAGTGAACAAAAGGTGTGCAAAACAGACTGAATCGGGGAAGCACTTAGGAGGGTCCTGGCCCGATCCAGGGCTGAAGAGGGGAAGATCTGGCCTGGGGTGGCAGGACACCAGAGAGGAGAGTGACTGCCAGGGACGCTCTGGGCATCAAGGACCGTAAATAAATTAAGGCCTCTGGCAAAGCGGGGATAAAGTTTCGCAGCGGCAACGCTTCTCTGTGGCAAAGGCTGCAGGCTGCCCAGGCAGCGTAAACCTTTTCCATCCCCCTTCCTAACAGAGCTTCACTTTAGTTGGGGAGTTTCTATTTCTTTCACTGGATCTCAGAAGAGCTAGAAGGTATCACTGATGTAGGACTGAAACCCAGTGGGTCGTTTCACCCTGCCGCAGGGAAAGCCTGATGGCGGGGGCTGCCTGAGCCCTTCCCAGAGCCCGCCCCTCTGCCGAGCGCTCCGTGTGTATTAACTCATTTGATTCTCCCCATAACTCCACGGGGTGGGTATTAGTATTATTATCCGGGGCCAAGACTAGGTGAGGCCAGTGAGAAACTAGCCTTCGGGGCGGGGAGGTGGGGGGACATTTAAGGGAGTGCCGCCCCGAAACGCTCTTCAGCAATCAAGATAAGTACTATTTTGATACAATTCATCTTACCTGGATTCTAAGATAATCGAGAGATTTATTTTGATTACTGGGTTTTTGGTGCTCCCTGAAATTTTTTGGCCAAGACAAGCGCCTCACTCGTTTCCCTCCACTCTCATCCCCATTCTGTTGACCTGAGCTGTCACAGCCACTAGCCACTCGCAGCTGGGGAGCGCTAGGAAGGTGGTTCCTCCTAATCCATATGTGCTGTTAAGTGTAAAATACACATGGGCTTGCAAAGGCTTAGTATTAAAAACTGTCAAATATCTCCGTAATTTCCGTATTAATTACGTGTTGAAGTGATATTTCAGATATCTGTTTTTGTTTTTTGTTCTATTTTTGTGGCCGCGCCGCAGCTCCCGGTAACCCCGACCAGGAATCAAATCCGGCCGCCCCCCCCACCGCCACCCCCCCCCCACCCCCGACTCCTAACCACTGGACCGCCAGGGAACTGCCAAAGTATCTTGAGTTAAAGAAAACATTAAACTGAATTTCACTCGTTTCTCTTTATTTTTTAACGTGCCTAAGAATATTTAAAGTTAAGAATATTTAAAGTGTGTGAGGGAATTCCCTGGCGGCCCAGTGGTTAGGACTCGGCGCTTTCACTGCGGGGGGGCGGGGCCCGGGTTCCATCCCTGGTCGGGGAACTGGGATCCCGCAAGCCACGCGGCGCTGTTAAAGACTGAAGTGCTGCTGAGAGGCCAAGCAACTTGCCTAAGGTCACACAGCTAATGTGAAACAAAGTCAGGATTTGCATTCAAGCATCTCACTAAACACTGGGGCCTCGGTTTTTTTTTAATTGGGGATCATGATTTTTTAACTGGGGATAATGATAATGCTTCTCTGATTAGGGGACTTGTGAAGCTACGCGTGGAAATGCAAGCCCATGGGAATGTCTTGATAAGTACACTCTAGGGAAAGTCACTTCTTTGCCTGTAAAACAGAAATAATTCCATTTTACAGTGCTGTCAACTATCTCCACCTACCCACCCGGAGCTATTCCTGTTTCACATCCCACTTCACCTGGTCTTATTTCTCTGCCGGCTGCCAAGTCGTTATTGACACCTATGATTGTCACGTGGCATAGTTATACACATAGATACGGACACACAGACACATAGGTATGTAGGTCTACTCACGCATATACAGATATGAGTGCTGTACTGCTTTTCACCTTGATGGTAAAGGCTTTGTTTGCTGCTCTTTCCTCAGCACCTGTGGTAGTGCTCCGTATGTACTTGGCACTCGGTGAATATTTGTTGCACGAATGGATGAAGGTCAAATGAGACAATGTGTGATGTGCTTGACAAGGCTCTTCAGGCCCCCCCCCCCCCATCCCATGAGCCCTGTTCAGATCTGTGTGCATCAGACCACCTTCTGCTCAACTCATTTGGCTTCCCTGAGAAGGGGTGGCTGTGGTCCAAACACCCCAACCATCTGTTCATCTCTCACTGGCCTCCTCCTTGTCCTGCTTGGTGTTCTGGCCATCTGGGCCGGTGTCTTAAGTCCCCATCCTGGGTTGGAGGCGCCCTGAGGGCAGGAATGGCTTCTGGCCTGCCTCTGTCTACTCCCAGCACCTGCCCCGGGGTGTCACATCACTTACAGGTGATTTATGACAAAACAAGTAAGAATAAATATTTGCAACCCCAATCACAGAAAAAGTACTTATCTTTCTAACACATAACGAGCTCCTAGAAGTTATTATAAAAGAACAACCATTCAATAGGGAAAAAATGGGTGAAGGCCAGGCACAGAAGTATTTTCCATGTCACAGAAAATAAAAAGTGGCTCTAAATAAATTCCCTCATCTCCCCCCCCCCCCCCCATTCTTATCCTCCCGCCCGGGCCCGCTGGCTGCCCTGACCGGGACAGTCTGGTCAGCTTCCAGGTCAGGAGGCCAACATGAGCGTTGCATCAAGGAGTTCCAGTCCAGAGGCCAAGAAACCGTTCGTGGGGCTCAGATCTGCTCACCGACGGTTTGTTAGTGCCTCTGTGTGTGAGCCAGGCACTGCTTATGGCACATTCCTGGTCACAATCTCATTTTACCTTTACAGTACCCTGAGGAAGTGTTATCACCCCCAAGTCTCAGAG
This sequence comes from Balaenoptera ricei, assembly GCF_028023285.1. Lineage (NCBI taxonomy): Eukaryota > Metazoa > Chordata > Mammalia > Artiodactyla > Balaenopteridae > Balaenoptera > Balaenoptera ricei. Next base: position 21,645,938 of record NC_082658.1, on the reverse strand, counting down.
GGGAGAGAGGCTGCCTGACTCACCCACGATGCTTCCAAAGGTCTTCCAAGGGCAGAGGTCTTCCCCCGAGGCCAGGCAGCCAACGGTCAGGCACAACCCTTGGCTCATCCATTCTTCTCTCTGGCAATGATTTGCTGAGTGCCTCTGACAAGCCAGAGCTGTTAAGAGTTTGGGGTTATAATAACAGATCTCTGTTGTAGATTTACAGGAGAACATTGAAAGTACTCATCGTCAGGGAGAATATACAGCCTTTAGGGTCACTTTCTAGTAATCGGTTCTAGGCCCTTGCTGCTCAAAGTGCGGTCTGTGACCAGCAGCATCCGCATCGCCCAGGAGCTGGTGAGAAACGCAGGATGCAGGCACCAAGTCAGACCTCCGGTCTTAGTTTGATGGGGCTGCCAGGGCTGCCAAAACAAAATGCCACAGGCTCGTGGCTTAAAGAACTGAAATGTATTTTCTCACCGTGCTGGAGAGACTGGAAGTCCCCGATCAGGGTGCCAGCGTGGCAGGGTTCTGGGGAGATCCCTCTCTTGGCTTGCAGATGGCGGACTTCCCTCCCTCTCCTCACGTGTTAGATAGAGAGAGAAAGAACAAGCGCGCTGGTGCCCCCACTCATTGGGGAGCTAATCCCAACAAGAGGGCCCCACCCCTCCTGACCTCTTCTTAACCTCATTGGCCCCAGAGGCCTCCCCTCCCACTAGGGCTTCAAGATACGAACTTTGGGGGCACAATTCAGTCCGTGACCCCTACTGAACAAGAATCTGCATTCCAGTAAGGGCCACCGGGGAGCCCTGTGCACATTAAAGATGGAGAAGCACTGACTTTGTAAGTCACATACACTGGAAAAGAAATGGCACTGGGTGGTCAATGGGTACATATTACTCTGTATGTTTTCTGGGGAAGACTACACTGGCTTCCTGGGCCACACTAACAGCTATGAGACATAGAGGACTGTGTGTGTGCCAGTCCCTTGGCTGAGCACTTCACACATTTCATCTTACTTAATTCTCATGATAACACCAGGAGATAAGTATCTCCATCCCCTTTTACAGAAAAAGACGTTGAAGCTGACAAGAGATGAGAGCAGTGTGCCCACGGCCTTACGGGGGGTCTACGCTAAGGCCAGGCCTGCAACTGCTCTCCCACGTCAGTGATGGCGGTAAGGTGGTCCCCCGACCAGCAACATTCTCAGCCCCTGAGAACGTGTTAGAAAGACACAGTCGTGGGCCTCAGAGCCCGAGACCCACTGAATCACAAACTCCAGAAAGAGATCTCAGCACTCAGCCCCTGAGAACGTGTTAGAAAGACACAGTCGTGGGCCTCAGAGCCCGAGACCCACTGAATCACAAACTCCAGAAAGAGATCTCAGCACTCGGTCTCATTTACGGTTGGCGTTGTGTCTGCACGGCTGTGCGCCGGTTTTTTCCGGGCGCAGACCACTCTTTCTCTTTCACCGTGGTGAACGAAAAAAGAGCCAAACCACACAGAGACAAAGCAGGGGGCACAAGGGGCACAGTCAGCTGCGGCTCGTTGGGCTTCCTCTCCAAACAAGAAAGCAGCCGCCCCCAACGCTGCCCAGTGGGGAACTCGTGGAAAAGTTCCCTGTAAGAGTGTTTTCCCTCCCTCTTCCCCAGCTAGACTTATTCCTTTCTGAAGAAAACGCGAACACCCGTAACGTATACACATCGACCTCCAAGGACGAACCCAACCCAAGGAACTTTGAAAACACTACTGAGAAGCAAAAAAACAAAAACACTTAAAACTCTCCGCAAACGTGGAAAATCTACTAACCAACCGGGTAACACACAAAAAACAGAAACACGGCTCTTATCTTTTTGAACTCGAGGTATATTCCCCCGGAGGGGTGCACCACTCCTGGAAGCACTGCAATACCAGGTCGATGCGTGGAGTGGACGGAGCAAGCTCCCACTCCAACTCCCGGCTCCAAAAATCCGTTTAATATGTTGTTCTCGGATAGAGAACGTATCAGATGTTAAACTGATAAGAACAGATACTACACTTGATCTTAGCCAAAAGGCCGAGAAGCGATACCCAGCCACCTGGCTTCACTGTCACCGTCCTCCTCTCATCCATATTGGACTCAGTGTGACCCCTGTCACTGCTCACTCGAGGTCTCACTTCCTTTGCTTCAGTGACAGTACTGTGGGTGGCACCACACCACACTCTCGTGAAGAGTTTTTATTCTCTACATCGTGGAAGAGGAATTCTGTACCTGCGGCAGCTTCGTCGTCCTCGGGCTGAAGCGCCATTTTCAATTTGCATGCCCCGCCCTTTCCGCGCGGGTAGGTGGAGCCGCGCGGGTTGATCGGCCCAGTCCTCGGCACCGCCTCTGCGCGCATGAGCGGAGGCTGGGCTGGGGCGGACCTCTTCTTTGGCACCAGCTCTCGCGTAAAGACAGAATTCAGGGGAATTGGGGTTGGGAGAATAGAGGAGGGCGTCTGTGGAATTGATGTGCAGCAGACTGGTCCGAGTACGAAAAACGTCATCTGGTCTTCACTGTGAAGACAATAGGGTCCCACGGGCTGGCTCTGTCCAGGCCGAAGACCCAGTCGAAGGCTGGGAGTCCAGGAGTGCCTGTCCGGTGTCGCCTGGCAGGGGCTGCAGAGAGAACTTGGGACCCGAGATCGCGCCCTGCGAGCACTGCTGCCCTGGTTGTCAGGACCCCCGCCCTGCCCCCGCTGCAGGCCACTAGGGCAAGCTCCTTCACCTCCAGAGCCTTAATTCCCCAGCTGAGAAGTGGAAACCTTAGTGCCTACCGTGTGGGGCTGAGGGAGTATAAAGGGAGCTAATGAGGCGACCTTGGTTTGGTAGTCTAGAATGTGGGCCCTAGGGTCCAACGAGGTTCCAGTGAAGGCGTCATGGCCGTGACACTGAAACAACTGAGCAACTGTATTGCCTGTAACAACACAATAGGAAACATTTATTGTTTGGGCCGGGCTTTGCGCTACGTGCTTTCCTTATATCAGACTTTCAAAGTTTACCTACAGATGGAGCGGTTGACACAGAGAGGGTGAGCAACTTTGCCCCAGACTACACAGCTAGTTGGCGGAAGAGGTCGGATCCATCCATGAAGAGCACGGGACCTAGAAGAGGGCACCAAAAGAAAGAGAAGTTGTTCTTGTGTGTCCCGCCCACTATGAGAGTAAGTGTTGCTGAGCCTGACACACAGGTCTGTCTGAAGAGAGACAGGAACGAGCTGTCTGGTGCAGCGGTTAAGAGCAGACACTGGGAACACCTCGTCTCTAACCCCTCTCTACCTGTTAATGATCATGTGACCTGGCGCGTGACTTGGCCTCCCCGCCTAACCGTGTGTCTTCGATGTAGCCACATTACCTGTAAATTGGAGATAAGGAGATGAGAAATTATTAGACATAATCTTAAGAATTACGAGACATGCCTGGAATATGGTATTCCTGTAAGTACCAAACATAAGGGAAAATATCGCAGGCAAGTCACTTCTCTGTAGCTTACCCTCTTCATCTAGAAAATGAGAACATTAACATATAGTCCTGTGCTTACTCTTTCCTCATTCACCTGGTTTTATTTTACTCCATAGCACATATCACCTGACATCTTATACATGTATTTGTTTATTGCCTTCTAGCCTAATAGCATGTAAGCTCCAGAGCAGGGAACTTGGTCCGTTTTGTCCACATTTATCTCCTCAGTGTTTAGAATAGGGCCTGACATATACTAGACACATGAACACATGAATTTGATATTTCATTTCTTTTTTTTTTTTTTAAACTTCATACCATATTTTATTTATTTATTTATTTTTGGCCGTGTTGGGTCTTCGTTTCTGTGCGAGGGCTCTCTCCAGTTGCGGCGAGCGGGGGCCACTCTTCATCGCGGTGCGCGGGCCTCTCACTATCGCGGCCTCTCTTGTTGCGGAGCACAGGCTCCAGACGCGCAGGCTCGGTAGTTGTGGCTCACGGGCCCAGTTGCTCCGCGGCATGTGGGATCTTCCCAGACCAGGGCTCGAACCCGTGTCCCCTGCATTGGCAGGCAGACTCTCAACCACTGCGCCACCAGGGAAGCCCAACACATGAATTTGGTTGAACACATGAATGTGTAAATATTAAATAATGCAATTTGTCCATACAGAAAGAGATTAGCAGACCTCCTGGCTTGTGGTAATTATTACGACCCTCACTGTGTTTCACTACATTTCTGCTTGCTTCCATGTTCATCAGGTCATCCTGTGCTCACCAATTCAGCTTCCTAGGTATTTTGATCTTTAGAATGAGGTACCTGGGATTGCAGACACGCCTGTTCTGTCATTGCAAAGGAGTATCTCCCTTTGTAAATTAACGACTTAGCATTCTAATTCACGCACCAGCTTCCTGTGAGTTTGGTTAACGTGAGTCAGCGCCCCTCAGCCAGCCCACATCCATGTGTACAGACCAAAGTGCCCATAAAAGTTCAGGCCACACCAGGACGTGGCTGGCTGGTGAGCCTTTGTCCAAGTGTCCTACAATCTCACTATGGACCCAGTTATCATTGCTGCCAGGGAGTTGGAAAGGATAAGCCAGAGACAGAGACTGGAAGAGCACAGATAGCCTTCTCAACCAGTGCCTGTTTCCCACAGCCTTGCCCAACCATCATGTTATCTAACTTTTGCATAATATCCAATGTTATCTCTTACTATGAGCAAGGTTGTACAGCTTTTCATGTGCTTGAGGTCCATTATTATTTTCTGTGAACTGCACGTTCCTGTCCCCTGCCCACCGTCTTTTGAACTGTTGATCTTTTTGTGTTTCCTTCTCTAACCTACTTCACATTTGTCCTAGTATTTGAGTTCAGGTATACATCTGACTTTATTTTGTCTGGATGGCTACCCAGTTGTCCCAATATCATATATGAAATAGTCCATCTTCTCATCAGTTTCAGATGCCAACTTTATCATATTAAAAAGTGTGTGTATACACACACACACACACACACATATATACATATATATATATATACACATACATATATATATATATATATATATATATGTATGTGTATATATATATATATATGTATATATATATATTGGACTTCTCTTTTTTTAAAAAAATCTTCTGATATCCTGTTTTTAAGAGTCTTGATTCAACTGATTCTCTGGTATCACACCTTAACTCTGTGCCTGTCACTGTGTGGGTCCTGGGATCACACAGGTGAACATGACCTTGTCCCCGCGGTCAGCAAGGGGCATCTGCCGTGTTCTTCCATTCCTCTCCTCTGGCTGCCACTCAACCACATCCACTGCTCTTTGCTGCCGGGGAAGCCTTGCACCACACTCAGATAAGGTCTGCCCACGCCAAGGCTGCCAGCTCCAAGTGCTTCTACGTGTTCCATCCCTGGGCATCAGAGGTCTGCTGGGTGCCCTGCCGGCTGGGGAGGACAGCCTCTTCAAGTCCAGGCCTCACTGTATCTGTTTTTCCTGGCCCTGCAGCAGCCCTGCCCTCACCTCAAGTTTTACCCTGACCTCTTGGACAGCTCCCTCAGGTTCTTTTCCTCACTTGTCAGCTTTCCCTAGTTGAAGAGACAGGGAGGGAGGCACCATTTTGTTTTCTCTGACCTCCTCTCCCTTCTCTCTGACCCCGCCCTCTCGCCCTCAATTCTCCCTTCTCCCGCCTTCTCCTTTTTCCCAGCCACAAAGCAAAAGCTTTCGCTTTTATGACTAGCAACAGAACTGGACCAGTCTGTCTGACTTTGCAGTCGGAAAGGGAGATCGTTTTCCCCAGCAACGTGATCAGGGGTGTGCGTGGACCAGCAGACCGTCGGCTCCTCGCCCACCCCTGCCCCCACCCCGAACGTGCCCGGGGTCCTGGCGCTACAACAGAAGAAGTCTGTGTGCTGGAGAGCAAGTTTCCTGTCCAGCTAGACTGGATCCATCAAACTCAGTTAGACTCAACCAAGAACTGGGCTTTTCAAAACTTGCCTGCCATTACGGAGGCCAGCAAATCCCCACATTTTCTTTTTGGTCTTTCAACAGCCCCCAACAGAAGGCGTCACACTCCATAGTGATGCCTGATTTTGTCCATTCCAAGATGCCCATCTTTTTCGCACCTTTACATCTCAGAAACCAGGATGCGTCTTACATTCGAGGCCCGGAGGAGAAAGCACTGTCGCTGTTTACATCGCAGCACGTCTCTCTTGGTTTCTTTTCGTCCTGTCTTTCTTAGGGCTAGGTAAAATAACCGTACCTCTCACAAAAGATGGCATCTTAAATTCGTGAACCACCACAATAATAAAAGCCTCTGTTTATTGAACCCGACGTGTGACATGGATTATTTCCTTCCATCATCACAACACCTCTAGGATGGAGGTATTATTACCCCTACCCTGCAGGGGAGGAAACTGATCAGAGTGGTAGAGCCGCTAGATCATATTCGCACGCCTGATCAATAACGCAGCCGGTATTTCATAAGGCCTACCCGGCCCACGCTGCTTCTAACTCTACTCGCTGTTCTTTCCACAACAGAAGATTCTGGGTCTTGTATAATAACAAGCTCTATTAACAATGCAATGTGCAAGTGGCTACAATCAGTTAACAGCACGGGAAGTTCCCTGAGGGCTGATATGAGTTAAAATCCAAATTGACAGGGGGTGGAGTGGGCTACGGAGTAGAATCTAGAGCTGGAAGGAGTTCGGAGGTCAGAGGCGGGGTTGGGAGAGGCAGCGTGCACAGGGAAGGCATGAGAGGGGCTCAGAAAGGGAGATGAGAATGGGGAGGGCGCAGTCTTGGCAGATTTGCCCTGAAAAATCCCTCCTCTCGCGCGCAGGAGGACTGGCTCGGAGGGTTGGAAACAGTTCCCCAGATTCAGCCCAGCCCACCTCCCCCACCCTGAGGGTCTCCACAGCTGAGCCCTGTTCTTTCTAAGGTAGGAGGACAGTAAGAGGGGAATCGAGGGAGGGAGAGATACCAACAGGAACCCGCTTCCCCTTTTGCCCATTTAATGACTGAGACAGTCAAGTGCCTTTCCCTTTCTCTTTCTCTTAAAACGGGAACTTTCCACCTAAATATCTGCAGAATTCGTTTAGAGGAAGATAAATGTGCTGTGAAAATAAATGTCCAGTGACAAGCCTCCATTTCATTTCTTGTATCTGGAGACCCTTGCGTATCCGTTGTTGCAAATGACATCCCTGGGTGCCAGGACGACGAGAAGGGAGTAGCACCTCTTTGAAAAGGGAAGAAAGAGATCTAGCAAGGCTCAGGTCCCACTGGCCCCTCAGCAGAGCTGGGGCACCCCTAGCAGCTGGCCACAGCCAGATGCCCACTGTGACGGCGGGCACTTCCCAAGCATCCTATAGTGTCTTCCAACAACCTTCAGAGGAAAGGCTCAGAGACGCTGAGTGACCTGCCCAACTTCCCCCAGGTAGTCGGCGACACAGGCAGGAGTGAACCTGAGTCTGTTTGACTCCAGGGCCCTTAGATGACTCCACTAGACCGGCTGCCTGAATCGACAGACTCTCTGCTTGAGGTTCAAACTCTCTGTTTGAACCTGTTTTCAGGTTCAAGGGCTGCACCCTGCACCCTCCCTCCACCGTCAACAGTGTTTGAGGCTGAGGCTGGGTTGAAGCCCCTTCTTCACCTATACCCTTCCCTCGCTTCCAGTTGGACTCAGCCTCTGCTGTTTCTAGAAAAATTTATATCTTTGGGGAAAGACCAACAGTCTACCCAGTCCCTGCCCCCAGAAGCCCTCCTGGGCTTCAGGAAACGACCCCCTCCCCTGGCCACTCCACCTCCTGGACACCCAAGGAGTTCAAAATGAGTCCCCCCAGAATGTGCCACTTTGGCCTGGGGTTATTTGAGTTGAAGGCAATGGAGGCCCCCAAAGACACAGGAAGAGCTTTCTACCTCCCCCTCAACTGCCTAAAAGAATTTAGATAGGGGGCCTGGCTCACAAGAGAGTTATTATCAGAGACAACTTTTATCTGAGAGACCCGTCTGCATAGCAGGGCAAACATCCCGTTACCAAACGTCTGCCCTTCTTTCTGTCCGGTGACTCACCCTTCTCCGCTTTGAAGCCCTAGGCCCTTATCGCATTCCTTAGCTCGGGACGGCACATAAGCCTCCGCTGCCCTTGGGTCTCCTATCCTTATGGGAATCCCTGAACATATGTAATTATACTTGTTCTTCTCCTATTAGTCTGTCTGATGTCAATTTGGTCATTAGACCAGCCAAAGAACCTAGAAGGCTAGAGGACGAATTTTTCCTCCCCAACAGGATGCAAATCAGGTAGGATAATAAATAATACCAACCTGTAGCTGAGCAATTTTATATTTCATTTCACATACTTCTCATCCATTGACCCATGTGGTCCTGTGTGAACCCCCCCCCGCCCCCCCGCCGTGAGGAAGGGAACAAGGGCTACCCTTCTGGTTTTCCAGGCAAGGAAACTGAGGCCCAGAGAGGTAAGCTGAGTCCAGGGTCAGAGGAAGAGAGAGAGGGTAGGCTTGAGCCCAGCATATTAAATCCCCAGAACCAGGGTACTTTCTAATAAGCCACTTTGCCTTCACAGAGCTCAGACCCCCGTGAGAGCTGGCTGGATCTCGTATTTTCTCTTTCTTTTTTTCTTTCGTGGCCGCACCACGCGGCACGCGGGCTCTTAGTTCCCCAACCGGGGATCGAACCCGTGCCCCCTGCAGTGGAAGCGCGGAGTCCTAACCACTGGACCACCAGGGAAGTCCCTGTATGTTCTTGAGTCAGCACAGCGGGGGAGACGGAGGACTGAGGGAGGAGGGAAGGGAGGGGTCAGCAGAGGGCCGGATGAGGAGGCTGGAATCCTGGGAAGGGCAGGAGAAAGAAACCAGAGAGAAAAGCCAGACCGCTTGGGAATTGTCCCCGGGGTCCACAGAAACTCAAGGCTGAGGTGGAAAGGTGTCTTCTACCTGCCCAGGGCCCTGGAGAGAAAGGTACTTTACAGATGCTCTCTAGGAGGCTTGGGAAGAACACCGCCCTCCTTCCCAAGGCAGGCGGGGGTGGGGGTGGGGGTGGGGGGCTGCCCAGTTGCCCCGGTAGTGGCCTCATTGTGAGGTGGTTCTGGTCACAGGCCAGGGGGTTGAGGTGGGAGGAGACGGAAGTGGTGGGGGCAGTGGCAGCCTCCTGGGCTCTGCCTGCCCCCAGCCCCTGCCTGGGGCCTTCTGTCACCGCCACCACCATGGGCAGTGCGTACCACTGGGAGGCCCGTCGCCGGCAGATGGCTTTGGACCGGAGGAGGTGGCTGATGGCCCGGCAGCAGCAGCAGCAAGAGCAGGTGCATGAGAGGGGCCCCGTTCACCAGGGTCCTTCCGGGGACACGGAGGGGACGGGGAGGGAAGACGGACCCCAAGCAAGCCGTCTATTACCTGGTGAATGTTGTTTTGCTTGGGCTGGAGGAAAGCAAGGTCCTTCGATGTCTTGGATGGACCGTGTGTGTGTGTGTGTGTGTGTGTGTGTGTGTGTGTATTGGAGTGACTCAGCTTTGCTGTTGTACTAGGCTGAGGCCTCATGTGGGATTGAGGGGTCAGGCTCGGGAGGTTTTAAAGCTGCGCTGTCCAATAGGGTGGCCACCAGCCTGTGTGCTCTATAGCCCTTGAGACGTGGCTAGTGAGACCGACGAACTGAATTTTAAATGTTACATACACTTAATTTATTTAAATATACTCTTTAAAACAAATTTTCATTTTACGTACTGGAACATTTTTAAGTATGTTCGGAACAACGTGGATATGTGAATCTACTTTTTCGACTGTAAATTATCTGAACTCTAAATATAGATCAAATATTTTAAACCAAAATGTAGTGTCTAAATCAAGATGTGCCGTTGAGTATAAAATGCCCTCTGGGTTTTGAAGACTTAATACAAAAACAAAGACTATAAACTATCTCATTAATATTTTCATATTGGTTTTACGTTTGGGCTGTATTGGGTTGAATAAAATATATTATGACACTTAGTTGCACCTATTTCTTCTTACTTTGGTATGTGGCTAACAGCGCATTTTAAATTATATATGGCCCTCGTTATATTTCCATTGGACAGTGCTGTCTCAAAGCATGGGCAAGAGATTATTCTTTACCCTCTGGCACTGCAAACGGTTTTCAGTGCGCGCGCAGCTCCCAAGCTAGGAGGTAGGTGGCCAGAGGCCGCTGTTTTCCCGGGCAGGGGCTGTGCCGGGGGACACTGTTGCTATAGAAACGGTCCTTGGGTGTGGGTGGGTGAGGGGAGAGAGCTCAGGCTCCAGCCTCAGCCTCCAACTCCAGGGAACAGAGACCCTCCAGCCACCTCCACCTCTGGATTCCCTTGCCTTGCTCCCCTCAGTGTCTCTGGCAGGGGGCGTGGGGTGACTGGGTAGGGAGGGAGGAGGATGCCACTTGCGGGGCGCTTCTTGACAGGAACTGAAGAAACTCCAAGAAGAGGAACGGCAATCTGAAAAAAAACCCCAGCCATCTCGGGAGTCGCCGCAGGAGTCGCAGCCACCGCCGGCGCCATCACAGTCGCCACCCGCGCAGCCGCAGCCGCAGCCGCAGCCTCCGCAGGTACCCGAGCGGCCGCCGCCGCCGCCGCCGCCGCCTCAGCCTCAGCCAAAGCCACAAAATGCCCAAGACCCTCTTACTCAGCGCACCTCCCGGTACATTCTCCAGGATTGCCAAAGGCCAGGCCCCCACAAGGACCGATTCCAAGGAGGGGTGATGAACCCTCAAGGTCCAGGTAAGTGAGATGCCCGGGAGCGAGCGGGAGACAGTGAGGAGAGAGCCCCTGGCTATAGCCCACAATCCACATCTGTCACCCCACCCTTTGACCCTCCCCGGCACCCTTCACCTTTACTTGGGGGGGGGGGGGGTCACTCTCTGAGCGGATTTGCACCAAGCGAGAGCTGCAGAGAAACCCGCTGACTTCCGCAGAGGGTGGCTCAGAAGTTGTCAGTCCCTTCTCCAGGGTGAGGGTGACAGACGGGGTCGGGGCGGCCAGAGGGTGGGATAGGAGGTGTGGGCTTAGCAACGGATATCCTGAGCCCTGGGGAAGCGGGGGGGGGGGGGGGGGGGGGGGGGGAGGGGGGTCTGGAACAGGGAAGCACCGGTCGGCTTCCTAGTGCAGAATTCTCAGTGGGGGCTGGGACTTTGCCTTGCCCCAGCTAGGGGCCTTGGCCTGCCCCCAGACACGTGGTAAAGAGTCCAGCTGTGGCACGTGCCATCCTCAGGAACTGCCAGATGAGTAACGTGTGCTTCGTTTCATCATCAGGTTTCAGGAAATCTAGCCCAGATACACACACCAAGTACCCACGACTCACGGTGAGACGGCCTCAGAGTGTGAAAGGCAGCTAGAGCCTGGCTGCGTGTCTGAGCGTGCTTGCGTGTAAGTGCGGGTGGAGTCTAGAAAGGCTTCCTTGGCAGGAATCGGGAGAGGGGACTGAAGTTATTCAGTCACTTCTGGACGGCCCGTTCCTCCCTTCCACGCCCCCATAAAAATGTCTCTGTAGGCCCTGTTGCTCACCACTCAGTATAAGTGAAGGAGCTGACGATCTAGTTGGAAAGACAGGACAGGTGCCAGAGAAGCAAAATCAAGGGGCCGTTTGAAACGCTGATCGGGGGTAGAGACAGCTGGAGCGGGAGGACGGTAAGACGTGAAGTCAGAGGTGGTGGTCTCCGTCAGGGGGTCTCCGATCACCGCTCTCTGGGAGCACGACTCAGATCACTGAGCCTCAGCTGCCCCACCCGTAAAATGAGACGGATAATACCGCCTCCTCAACAGAGGTGGCACGAGGACTGAATTAAAAGGGAAAGCATCCAAAGCACTTAGCTTACAGCCTGGCTCACTGGGGACCGTCAAACCCAGGAAGCCTCTTTTTTGAGAGTCTTGAGAATTACATAAAACAGGGTAAGCTTTGGAAAGAAGCTTTTCTTTCCTGACTCGGGTGCACGGGATGGGAGAACCTGATCCTGGCCCTTTAAGAGGAGGCCGGGACTGCTACATTTCACTTCCATTACTCTGGCTTCAGAGGGCCTAAGACAATGTTCTGAAACCAGCAGGCCCGGGAGCTGCTAACTAACCCGTTTTGCCTCCTGTCTCTCCCTCTTCTCAGTCAACGAATTACATCCAGCAGTGGTGATTCAGAGACAGACCCCGCCCCCCCGCCAAGACCCCACTGGCCATCAGCAAACATCAGATGAGCAGCCCCACCTTCTTACCTCCCAGCAACATCTCCACTTCAAAAGCCAACCCCTCCTGATCCACTCTGGCGGGGGAGGCTAGCTGGGAATAACACGTGATCTCTTCCCGGAAAGAATCAAGACCCTGGCTGGGCTCCCTGAGACCGAGATGAGGGGGAGGGGGCAGGAAGACCCACGAAGAGGATGGAGACGGTGCGAGAAGAAAGTGGAGGGCGATTCCATGCTTCTCCAGGCAAAGCCAATGGGAGAACTTGGCCTTGGGCCCCCCCCCCCCCCCCAGGTCTACAGCTCCACCACTGGCCCTTATGTAGCAGCGATAGGCCTGCTGGGGGCTCAGGTTTATGACTCTCACTGGAGCCACCAGCCCGTCCTCCTGGCCGACGCTTATTGAGATGCATCTGGGGAAGCGGGGGTTGCGTCACACCAGAGCGGACCTGGGACCTGGGGCAGCATCAGGAAGAAGTGGCAGGCAGGGGCCTCCCCCAAGTCCGGTGTCACGCCTGGTCCACTGTGGGCACTCCGCTGTTGAACGGACGATGGTTGGAAGGGATGGAGAGAAAGAACTCAGAGGAAAGGAGGACTGCAGCCTCAGGCCCGGGACACCGGACCTTGGGAAGAGGGGGACTCGCCCCCGCAAATCCACAGGCCTCTTCCTCCCTGGGTCTCGGCCTTTCCATGTAGCGGAGACAACCGAGAGGCTCTGGAGGCCCCAGGCACCCCCCTCACCACTTCCTGAAACTGACACCTGGGGTCCCCCAGCCCCGCTCCCTCTTCCACTCTTGACTGGTCAGGGGGGAGCCTGGGTCCTTTCACTGCTGCAGCATCGCCTTTGGGTGAGACTGAAGGCGCCTCTCAGCGCAGCGTTTCCTGAGAGGAGCAGTTGGGGGAGGCGAAGGAGCGGGGGCGCACAGGAACGGGAGCGTGAACGTTGGGAGGGACTCAGAGATGCACAACGAGGGAAAGGGAGAGGGCGAGCTCCCCGGGAGCAGTCTCCCAGAAGGCACGGAGGCCGGGCGTGTTCCCGAGGGGCTCAGGGACCGGGGAAGAGACCCTGAGGCCCACTCGGATATTAAGAAACAGGCTGTGAGATGGGGAGCGTCCACCAGCTCCCTTCCCACTCACAGGAGCCTTTTATTTTCCTTTCTTAAACATCGTTAAGCACCGTTTATTGACTCCAATATAAGTCCGTTACATTTGGCGAACTCCACCCGGCGTGAGCTCCAGCCCGGCCCTCGCGGACTTCCGTGCTCTTACCAGCGCCACCTCGACGCCAGTTACCCAGGCGCGGAAGCGCGCAGACAGCACCAACTCCTTCCTTCCCCTCATCCCCCCGGCCGGCTCCTCACCCGGTTCTGGCCCCACGTCCCCTTCTCCGGTCCTTCCTACTGCAAACTCAGCTTTCCCTGCTACTCAAGCTCACCTCTCTGCCTGTCTGAGTGATGGAAACCGTAACCGTCTTTGGTGAGCAAACACAATTCCTGCTCGCCTAAAGAACCCGGGGGGTTGCCTGGGGCTTCGCGTCGTCTGAGTGACAGCAAAGAGGGGACGGCCTAGACCAGTCCCGACGGATACGCAGCTCCGGACTGTCATCAGTGCCCGAAGGAGAGCACAGGCCTCTGGGAGCAGAGGGTGCCCTGGGGCTAGGCTGGGGGTGCAGCGGAACCCAGCAGTTCGGCTTCACCTCTGCAGGTTTCCAGCGGGAGAGCAGCTGCACCCACCGTTTGACCTGCCTGTGTCCACTCACATGGGCTCAGGCTTGTGGCCTCCTTCGATAAAAACCTTTTAAAATGACTCTGGCTTTGTCTCTGTTTTTCCTGTGCAGGCCCAGGGGGTGCCCGGTGCCTCCCTTCCTTCCCCTCCCCTCCTACTTTGCTTCCTGCTATGAAGAGAATAATAAAACTGCTTTCTGGAGAGGAGAAGCTTTAGCTGCAGAACACCTCTGACTTCCTGGGGGCCCAGACAGTCTTGAACCAGGAAGGCTGCAGAGCCAAAGGGCCTTGGCCAATCTTGCTGTCAGATGGGTGGGGGACAAGTTACCAGGCGAGAAGCAGGCCATCACCATCACTCTGTCACACGACCAAAGCCGGGCGGCCTAGGAGAGCACCTACGGTTCCCTAAAAGGCCCTGGGGACAACACTGGCTGTCCCCCACGTCACTTTCTCATTACCAGGTGGAGAACTTGGAAAGGATCCATGTATTAAAAGCCAGACAAAATGAAAGCTTTCTCCACATTCAGGCAGGAGGAAGGTCTTCCCTGGACGAGCTGGGCAACCAAGGTGCTCAGCACAGAAAGTGTGGGGGCCCCTCCATGCCTCTGAGGCAGCTCTGAGGGAATGTCAGGTCAGACTTTCCTCAGGACCAAGGGGAATATCTGGTGCTGGCCTCGAGAAGAACCAGGCTTCCGTTCCTGTGGAAATCAGAGAGGGTGTGAGGCTGTGTGTGTGTGTGTGTGTGTGTGTGTGTGTGTGTGTATGAAGTTAACGTCCACAGAAAGCTTCCTCTGCTGGGGGTGAACAGGGGGAGGGTATGATAAAGCAGGGCTTTTCCTCTGGCAAAGTCACTCTCGTCCTGTTGGGTGCCACGGAGTGGTGGGAGATACAGACCAGGCCGGCAGGTGCCCGGAGCTCGACGACAGCAGACAGGTCACGGCGGGCGAGGCACCAGCAAGTGGGGCTTGGACGTGTTTCCCCGGCAGTCCACATATTCGTAGCTCTGGAAGACCAGCTGCTCTGAATGGCTCAGGTAGGAACAGGTCAGGGTGCCCCTGGAGAGGAAACAGGGCTTTTTTTTTTTTTTTCTTTCCAAAAAAAAAAAAAAACAAACCAGTTTTATTTTGAAGATGACAGAACTTGAGCCTTGACCCCACCCAGCTTCCACTTCCACCGATCTAAGGATCTGCAGTTGGGGTAGGAGTGAGACAAGGAAGTAGGGAGGGGAGGGGAGAGACCTGGCGGCGGCAGTAAGATGGCGGCTGAAGTGCTCACGCCACCCGAGGTCTGGGCTTCACCGTCTTTACTCCTCCGCACCACAAGGGTCTGGGAGGAAGAGGAAAGCCCCGGCCCTGCTCTGCTCTCTGGGGAGGGCTGGCTTCCTCAGACCAAACCCGGCCCTTCCTGCTGCTCCCCACTCCGCCGCCCGCCGAAGCACCGGGGACAGCTGCCCCCCCCCCCCCCCCCCCACCGCCCAGGGTTCCGGGCGGATCTGTGGCTGTCACGTCAGTAGCTCACAAGCAAGGTGGGCCTTAGGGGAGGGGCTGGACCTGCTACGGCCAAGAGCCGACACAGACTCACGGGATTCGCTGCGATGACTCTCCTCCCACGGGGGGCAGAAGCGGGAGAGGGGTACCAGGGCTCCAAGCCCTACTTACTGGATGTGCAGAAGCACGTGGTGGACTTTGATTTTCAGCCAGGTACAGATCTTGCTGAGAGAGACAGAGACAGAGAGAGAGAGAGAACCCGGGCCCACGTTTCACACACTGAGCAGCCTGTCAGACAGCTCGGAGGAGACCTGCAGTCCCAGCCCCCCTTGCCTCCTCTCCAGCAGGGGCCCCACAGGCCACCCCCACCCCTTCCCTCTCCCTCTGCCCAAGGTGAGCGTGTCGCCCCTGCTGCAATATCACTCCTCCAACCCCCACTGGTTTGGCCCAGGCACGGGCTGGCCTCTCCCTTAGTAGGAAACGGGTGAGTCGGGCTGAAGAGCCCGAGGTCATATATCGTAAGCATTAACCAGATTCTAGCCTGGCTTTCATTCCAGTCCAGGTCCAAACAGGCAGAGGCTGGGGACCCTGAATGCCTGTACGTTGCAGTCTTGGCCACAGGAGTGCAGGCCACCTGCTGACTGCAGGGCTGGCGAAGCAATCAGAACATCTGGTGGGAATTCAAACCGGGTTCCCAGCCGGGAAAGAGGCTAAGGCAGAAGGGATCAAGGGCTACTCACTATATGTTCTCGTCCCATATCCTGTTGGCCACCGTATACAACATCTGTCAACCAAACGGGTGTAGGGTTAGCCCCGACTCCAGCCACCCCATTCCTCCCGCCACCCGCGTCCACACGCGGCCGTGGGCAGGGCTGGCCGGCAAGAGGGAGTCACCTGCTCACTGGCCAGAGGGCCGATGCGGAGGAGAAGGCGGTTGGAGACCTGCCCCACCACGAGGGACAGGTGCAGAACCTCAATGGTCAGCTGGGTCACAGCGACGGGGTAGTAGTTGTTATTGGAGATGCTCAAGATATTCTGGGGAGGGAGACAGGGAAAGGAAGGGGCTAGGGTAGCACCGTCCTTGGCAAGAAGGAGTCAAACGGTTTCAAAACCCCGCAGCCTGATTGAGCCCCACCCCCAACATGGGCCTCAGCCGCTCGGGCCCCAGGGCCAGGAGCCCCTCCGAGGGGCTCCTAATGGCGAGGGGTCACCTTTAACTGAGACAGTAAGCTTAAGACGTTAAGACATTAAGACATCAAGCTAAGACGTTCAGCTTAAGACATTAAGACATCAAAATCCAGTCTCGCCCTGCAAGGCTCTCTCTCTTCAGTCCTGCCCACCCAGGGAGTCTCAGGCACACCACCCCGACTGCGCCCAGTGATTTATGGCTCTGGCCTCAATTCTAACCCCTCACAGTTCCAATCCTGCACAATCTGTTAGGGGGCTCATGGTTGCTCCTGCTTCTCCCCAGGCTTCTGACATCCTCTGGGTGCCATAAGATCCCTGGCTACCGATGCCCAGGGTGAGAACACTGGACAAGGGCTACAGAGGAGTGTTGCCAGGAAGGTGGGGTCGGAGCCCAGGGGCACAGGCACCCACCCACCGTTATATTGAGGTGGATATCGGCCTCGTCAACAGTCACCGTGGAGGAGTTGAGGCCTACAGGCTGCACGGCGATAGTCCGGGGAAACAGGAAAAAGACGATGAGGGAGGAGGTCACCAGGCAGATGAACACTGCCAGGAACACGAAGAGCTTCCTGTGGGAAAACAGGACCCGGGGTAGAGGAGTGGAGAAGTCTGGACACCAAGGCAGCCTGGGCCGGGGGCGTTCAGACAGTCTTCTCTCTATATAAGCCTCTCCTCCGAGTTCCCCCTCACAACTGTACACGTAGCTCCCCAGATGTGGAGGACCAACCTAGGCTCAGATGTGGCCCAGAGTGGGTAGGAGCACCGGATTGAGAGGCTGGCAGCCCGGCTTCCATTCCCAGCTCTGTGTACCCACTGGCCCAGCAACTCTGAACAACCCGCTTAACCGCCCTAAGCCTCAGTTTCCTTGTCTATAAAATGGAGATAATTGTACCTACCTCATACAATCTGTTATGGGCT
The DNA here is from genome assembly GCF_028023285.1 of Balaenoptera ricei. Lineage (NCBI taxonomy): Eukaryota > Metazoa > Chordata > Mammalia > Artiodactyla > Balaenopteridae > Balaenoptera > Balaenoptera ricei. Next base: position 21,628,467 of record NC_082658.1, on the reverse strand, counting down.
AAGGCATGAAAAGGCACCAATCCCTGGTCCTGGCACATAGCCAAAGGCTCAACCAATGCTAGCTATTCTCACTGGAAGAAGTAAGCCCATGTGAATTTTGACAGTTCTGAATTTTAATATTCATATTCAGAACAAGACATCATCTGTCTATCTAATTCAAAATTGAGATATGCATTAAAGAGAGAGCACCTTGTTAGCATTTTCTAAGGGGCACTGCCAGATTCGGCTTCCGGTGCACTGGTGTGGGTAGGCTGGGTGGTGGCCCCCCCACAGAAGCTGAGGACCCTGGGAGGAGGTTGCAGGGATCTATGTCAAAGGACCCAGATGACAAACAGGGTCATGGGCCCCCCAGTGAAACTCAGGGCTGCCTCTGAGGTTCTGAAGTGTCCCAGAACAGAGAGCAACTGGTTTCCCATCTCTACGGGGAAAAGAACAAGCAGGTCTGAGCTGCCATAGCAAAGGAAGTTCTTAGGAAAAATCACTTCCCCAAACCAATTGCAACCAGAGCCACTCCCTCCCTCCTGGAAGGACTTGCAGAGTCAAGAGGTCCTCTCTGTCTTCAAAAGGGAGCCATGCTTCTTGGAAGCAGTGATGCTTAGGACACCAAGAGGCCTCAGGTGGCATCTGCTGTGCCCCGAGCTTCTTAAACTAGGAAAATCCTTGGAAACAGGGAGCTAATACGTCTGAGGCCAGTGAGGCTCAGGCTTTCTGGGGGAGAACCAATGGAGAAAAACTGGGGGGGAAGGGGGATTGGGGGAGACAAAGAGGAAGAGCCCCCAGGGGCAATGCCTACAGAGCTGGGATAGGAAGAGGGGCTTACGTGTGCCTGGGCTTCAGCCTCTGGTCCCCATAGGGGATGAGGGCCACCAGCTGCTTCTCTAGTTCTGTAGAAAGAGGGTGAGAGGGAGGGCCAAGAAGTGTCCATGACAAATGTTTCCTGTGCCAGCCTGCCAGAAGCACCCCTCCATCCCACAGAGCAGTGTCAGAAGCATGCCACCTCTGCCTCAGAGCAGGACTGGGAATACTGGGCTGTTGGCAGCTCAGCTTTGCCATCTCTAGAATGGAGGTGAGATTTTCATTAACAGGTGTGAAGAATTTCTGCACGTCACCACAAATCAGAGAAGCCCAATTTCTTTGGAGAGGTCATTATAACTTCTTGAATCCTAAGGCAGTGCTGCTAAGAGAGCAGAGAGGCTGGAAATTCCCTGGGTTTGGGCGGTACAACCAGAGCAGGAGGGGGGTCTCTGCAGCGAGCCCAGGGAGGGTTAGCGTCTCCCTGGCTAGCCTGAAACTCAGGGACTAGGAGCTGGGAGACCCAACCCCATCCAAGGAGACTCAGAGGGGCCTGGTGCTGGCCAGCTGGCTGCTAAGAGCTTTTCCTGGATCCCAGGCTACTTCCAGAGCCTGGGGCCACTCACCTCGAGGGATCTCCCCACTGCCCTGGCAGGTGGGACAAGTCACAAAGCTGACACCAGCAGCCCTTTCACAAGGCACACAGGAACAAAAAGGCTTGCTGCTGGTGGTGCTGGAGTAGCTGGCAGCCTTGCTGCCAAAGGCTGGGTCGGGGGACAGGATCGACTTGTTCTCATTCTCCCGAGAGCCCAGCTGGGAGAATGTCTCACCCATTGTTCAGGGCTATTTTTCACTGATGAGAAAAGAACAAAGTTCAGTTAGCACTGATGCCGGGTGTCACTCTGGTTTTAGGTTCTTGAGATTGGCAAGGAGCCCCACCACAATTTCAGCAAGCTCAAGCCTAAGGAAGTGAGGGTGTGGAAATTCGAGCAGTTACACACGAATCTTGGATCAGGAATCTCAATGCATTTCAACTCTTTTTTTTATTGTAGGAGAGCTCAATCGGCCTGCAAGAGGGAAAAGCAAAGCAGAAGTTATTTCACTTTAAGGGAATTTCATAAGTGAAAGGCAGAGCGCTTAATTTTGTTCTGGAAAAGTTGCTGAGCTGTCATTCACTGCAAGGGAAGGAAGTTAGATAGGCCTTGGGGGCAGCAGCCAGGAGAGCCCCTTCATCCTCTGCGACAAGATGACTCTGCACATGTCTCCAGAGCACCCGGACAAAAATGCCCGCGGCCTCCAGCCTGGGTGTGGAAGGAAAGTGTCCATTCCTGAGCCTGGGCAGGTGCTGGAGTAATAGGAAGGGAGGGATTCTTTGGAACAAGAAAGAAAAAGGAGGCTAGGCTGGCCACAGGTGTGGCTAAAAACCCTAAAATGATTGTGGAAGGGAGCATAAACCTCTTCCGCTTGCTTTCTGAGTTGGGGTGGGAAAGAATGTCTGGGGGAGGGTGGTAGCAATTTCAGGGTCAGTCCTTCACTAGGACGAGTCACAGCTAACTCCAGATTCGTCCCAAAAGACTGGTGGCAAATGAGTGGGCAAGGTGAGCCGAACTCAGATCTTCTGGGCTTAAAATAAAGGAAGCCTCACCTGGTTTAGGTCTGAGATCCTGGGCTCCTCTCAGCTGCAAGAGGGCTGGAGATTTCTGGAGTACGTCTTTGGGGAGGAGGGCTTGTAAGGCAGGGTGGCTCCAGGGGCCACCAGTCCCCTTCCCGTAGAGTCCTGGGGACCGATTGCCCCGCGTTGGAGGAGGTGGGGAGCAGCGACCCTGGCCTCCCCAGAGGCTTCACGCCCTACTCTGGGGCTCGGCCATGGGCTGCGGGGTCGGAGCGGACTGAGAGGCTAGGATTTCATTGAAGGAGGATTTTAAGTCCCACCAGACACCCCGAGAGGCCGTTAGTAGAGCTTGGAAGCTGCGTGTTGGGCTAGGAGGAGGCACAGAAGGGGCCTGGGCCCTTGCCTGCCAAAGGGAAAGAAGGGAAGGAGGGTCCCGAATCGCCTTACCCCCGGGTGACCGCAGCAACAGAAACGCCTGCAAAGCAGAATCGAAAGTGCGGGAGCCGGGGTTTCGCCCCAGGCTTCGGCTCAAAGCCTTGGGAAGCTCCGCCCCGGCTCCTCCGGACCCGCCCCTCCCTCCCAGGGCCAGCCTCTCTCGACACAGCGGCCAGAAAATTTCTCCGTTCTTCAAAGGCCACGCGAGGTTCCGGACGAAAGGACCAGACAGTCCAGGTAGGAGTTTCAAAGTTTATTTCACCATTCCTTAAGCGGTTAGGTACAAGTACAATGGTACAGACGACTGGACCCCTACAATTCAACTCAGATGGTCAAGACAGATCCCGTCCCAAATCAACCGAATTAATTACACACACCCTGCCGCTCAGCCTCTACCCAGAAGCCCCCATAAAAACGTTTTAAATAATAAACAGGCTGGTTGGCTTGCAGTCTGAATCCTGGCTTATTTAACAGCATTCAAGAGTTATACTGTAAATAAACATCATTATGGCCAATGATTAATTTAAATCACCATTCATTATAATACCAAACCAGGTTAAGTAATACTATTTTACTATCCTTCCCCCATCAGGCTGGGGGTCAGATTCTTCTTTTTCTGCAAGTAATTTTTATGACTAAAATCTGTAGTGTTTTTTGTTACCTCTTTACCAGCTGTACCCGAGACTCCCTTCTGTAAACAGTGAGGACCAGGACCCCTGTTAGCAAGCTCCTTCCCACTCACTTACCCTGGGGTTAAACCAAAACTTTTTCAGCGCGTTTGCTCCCATCCAAGTCTTGTAGAACGCCAGCCTCTTTTTCTTGTTCTAGGTTCTCTTGGACAGATTTCAAACATTCAGGAGGCCATCAGGATTTCCTAAGCCTCACACCCACTCATTTGCCCACCCCTGAACTTTACTGAGATTCACACAGCAGCCTGCCTTTCACTTTTCTCATGTTCCTATACACCCCCGCCCACTCTACTGTAAATAAGACCTGCCCCCTGACATAAAGAAAAAAGGTAACTTTAAACTTACTTTTCCCTTTAAAAAAGAAGAGTTTCTTTCCTTCTTTATAGGATTAGCAAAATATTTCACACTACCTAAATTTTTTCCCTTAAATAAAATAAAATGTATGCAAAATTGCTACAATAGACACTGCTCAACAGGTGCTGGTGGGTTAATGAGCACACTCCCTGCTCCTTTTTCAGAAGTGCAGAGACCAGAAGGTGGATATTCTTAAATGCATCACTGGGGGTCTTTAGAAAAACAACAGTGCCGGTTACTAAGACTTGCAGGGGAACGACTTTCTCCTTGAGAAGGCAAGAGGAACAAAATTCCTATCGCGCCCTGGGTGTTATTTTAATACCACACAGCTATGAAGCTTGGGATAGGTTAGAAAAATTATGAGAATAATTCTTGAAAACAACTTCCAAGGTTAACTTCTTTTATAAACTGACAATTAACAGATATCCTCATAAAAACATCCACATTAAGCAAAGAAAAATACTCAACTTCAATACAAGCAGAAAGAAAAATGGTTCTATAGGAAGTTTAAGTTGCACTTTTCAATGCACTAAAACGGAGAAGAGTTTTATCCAGATCAATTGAAAAATGCTCTTCCTACAATTCATCTAATGTCTAAAGTGAAAATTTAAGTTCTGGCCTTTGATTTGCTCCAAAAAATACTGCAAGGCAGGTATTGTCTTGACAGTTCAATGATGGGCTCTATGTAGATTCATCAGATTAAAAAATAAGCAAGGGCCTCCACCCCACACCCCCAAAACAGAATAAAGATCGTCTCTGAGCAGCAGGCAAAGTTATTTAATACGAGGTCACTCCTCAGTAGCGGTGGCTATACCAGTCGTTGTTGTTGATCTGAAGGAGTTCTGTCACAACCTGCAAGATGTTGTAATTGTGTTTCTTCAGCAGCCTTAGGTTTAGCTGCCTGTCACAGAATCCCATTTCAAAGAGATGGGACATCAGGGCTGCTGTCTGATCTTCGGAAACTATTGGCTGTGTAGAGTCAAGAAAAGCAGAACAACATTTTTTGTATAATTTGTGTTTATCTTGTTAAGTCATACTAATCTTCCAGATTTATTCAAAATACTAGGTAATTAGGTGCAAGGCCATGGCACTCCTGTCCAGCCAATACTAATGGGTCTTCTGAGGGGATCAGAAGGGCTGGGAAGCCCCTGCTTTGCATTAGGTACGTTTGCACCCTAAACCAGGTGACTAATGAACTGTCTTTAGAACTAGATGAAGGAAAAGATGCTAATGAACTCTGGAAACCCTGTGAAGTTAAAGGTAATCATGATGATGGGGCAAGAAGAAGCAAGAGAAGAGATGGTAATTGGAAGAAAGTATGGGAAATTGGAAGAAAGTATGGCCAGCGCAAGTCTTAACCACTGGACCACCAGGGAAGTCCCTCCCACGGGTCTTAAAATAAAACCCAAATCACTTAACAGCATCCCACCTACATCATTGGTCTTTTCTCTTCTTGGCACAAATTCAACTTCCAGGTTCACATTTCCAAGTCTCTGTACTGGCTACTCTGTCTACAATGCCCTCTCTAACCCTCTCTCCTGGCACACACTCATTTTGTCCTTTAGGACTGAGTTCAGGCGTCATCTACCAGGACGCCTTCCCTGGCCCCACCGTGGGGCCGACACCAGGCTGAGGTGTTCCACCGGTCTAAGAACACTGGCACAGTATCTTACACTGCACAGTAAATGGTCTTTTTTTCTTAATTGAATGAAAGATTCTTTAAATTCTATAGTACTTTGCAATTTTCAAAAGTTTCACAGATAAATGTCTGTTTGCTTATTTCCCACTGTCTCTGGGCAGGAACTGGTGTCTGATTCACCTTGTAGGGCTGGCACCTAGGAGAGTGCCCCCCACACAGTAGGTCTGCAACCAACGTTACTTCTTTTTTCTCTCCTCCCTTAAGTAACTTAGCCAAAGTCATACAGCTGGAAAGTGGCAGAGTTGTGTGTTAATTAAAGACTAAACTTAAAGCTCATGCTTTCTATGATGCCATGCTACTCTCTCCAACCCAGGCAGACGCCACTGTTTTCACTGGTGACTTGGATTTGGTTCAGGAAAATAAAACATACACTGACCTGAGCAGTGACTGGTGGTCCAGCAAACAAGGCCTTGTATGCAGAGGCGGCAACAGACAAAGCCCCCTTCACCAGCCCTCCAGCAATGCTGCTCCCGTGGTGGGGCCTGCGGGGAAAGCCAAATTGTCTCCCTAAAGAAACGTGAATCGTTATCTTCCTACGGATAATCTGGGCTCTAATCCTGGGAAGAAAATGAGATTTCCCTGAGAAAAAAATCAGATGTAAAATGAGAGTGTGACTATTTTCCTATGAGTTTTATAGCTACAAATCTGGGCTTGATGTAGGGCCCAGCTCTTACTGCTGCAACATATGGGCACTGCAGAAAACACATCACTCTGGTTAGCATGCCAGCTTTCAGCCCCAGCTGAAAATTAATGTGGTCAGCAGCACACTGAGGTACTGGCAGTCTGCATGCTCAATTATCATCTCAGAGGAAACACCTTCCAAAGGAAATGTGATTTTCTGAACACTGTACATAGGGAGGAGCCCACCTTGACACTGCTCTGAGATGACTGGGAGCAGAGAGGCAGGTATGTCTAAGAAAAAGTTATAAAGATGCACAGTGGGCTGGGCCTTCCTGCCTTCTTCTCTGGTGCTAAGCAGGAGTTGAATCTGAGGGAACTTCCTCCTGGTCTGGAATGTGAACACTCTTAAACATCAACATTAGCCCTCTGCTCAGTGTTGCTCACAAGCTTTAGGAGAAATAAGAACAAGAAGGAATGATGGCTCTCCTTCTCTGCTCTCAGCAGGTGGCACATGCTCTGAGAGGCTCGTTTAAGCGGAGGCAATACTAGGGTATCCATCTGCTTCTGAAGAAGAGGCTGCACAAGTAAGACCCAGTTACCTTGAGTGGTCATAGCTCTTCTGTCTGCTGTTTACAAGTCCTGATGAGCCTCTGAGCTCTAAAAGCAAAAGAGCTGTTGGTTAGATGCAGCATCCATAAACACCTGGTGTTTCCTAACTCACAGCAAGGCTATTTTTGAGGCAGGTGGTAATCTGATTACAACGTTTAAAGTCTTTTTTTTTTTTTTTGCTTTTTAAATATTTGAGAAATTTTGCAGGTGGTTTAAGTAAATGTTAAAGAAAACTGTCCAGAATGCAATGCAAGGTGACTGTTTAGTGAATCAGAAAAATTAATTCTATAATCCTATCCCAATAGTTTATTAGTTCTTAAGTACTTTCAGGTTTTGTTTTTTGAGGACGAGAGGAAAGCGACTTTGAGGGTCTACTCACAACTTCAAAGTGCTATTCTCTTTATTTTGTAGATAAGGAAAAAGACCTTCAGGTCTTAGAACCCTGCTGAACCACTGCAAGGTCACACAGTGAAGAAAGGTGGACCTGAGGCTGGAGCCTAGACTAGTCTGGCCCCAAAGCCTGTGTTCTTTCCACTATAGCACAGTGCCAACCTCTATGGGATCTCGTTTAATAAATATTAAGCTAGAAGATAGAACAAAAGAGTATGAGGGAGGAGCACAGAAAAAGTCAAAGGGCAAGTTTCTAAAAACTGCCAAGAATCACAAAGATAGAGTGCCTATTTATACCTGGTTCCATTAGAAAGGAGCACAGAAAAACAGAAAGCTCAGGCTGGTCATTACCTCCTCTGCTCTGATCAGGGACTGAAGAAACTTCTGGTACGGTAACTGGTAAATCCACTCCTGGGGAACCATGGTACTGTGCATACGGAGGACTCCTTTCAGAAAGACACAATATTGAAAGTAAGTTGAAAAGGCGCCTACGTTAATGGTGGAGAAACAGTAAACAGAGCACAGCAGTGCCAAATTCTCTACAGAGGCTTCACATTTCTGATCCAGATCACATGTCTGAATTTAGGGATCAGGTGAGAAGGGCTCATTCTTCTTCTGGTTTTCCTCTTCAGCCACAGTCAAGCTAGAAAGACTGGCTTCAGCCTGGTCACTTCCCCCTGTATCAAGTGGTGCTGATAAAAGAAAGTATCTAGCTCTCTGGGAGAATGTTTTAAATTATAGTCAAGGCTCCACCATTTTCCATACTGTGAGAGAGCAGTGATACAGACAGAACCAGTAGAGAAAAATAGTAACTTCTATCTGGTTTTGTAGTATACTTGTTTCCATAACAGATTAAACTTCTTATTCTACTTTGTTTGGATTAGTATGAGAATGAGTTTTTGCTGCCTTTGCCCATGAGTCAACAGAACAGGGAGGAAGGTCCAGGGATGTTTGTGTTTAAAAACTGGCTCTCAATGATTGAAACATAAGTAGATAGATTATACTCAGATAATTAAGGTTAACTAAAGCAAGTATTTCTTTAAATCCAGAATACACAAATACTGGGAAGTACAACTTTTATTCATCAGACTTTACTATGGGAAATAGTCTCTTCCCCTGCTGACAAAGAAACAGGTTTTGAGATCAGGTTGAGTCCTCTCTCTTTATTCCACCTCTGGAGAACAGCCCAGCAGAGCGGGGTGTGGATGGTACCTGGGCAGCCGTGGCGGAGGCCCTACCACCTCTGGGGTCAGGGGCACTGTGTCCAGAGTCTGTGAGGTCATAAGGATGTCATTGATGCTGTGCCCCTGTGGCTGGTTCTCCCCTCCAGGGGGTCTCTCCCCAGCCTCGACTGGTTCCTGCCCAGCCTCAACCCCAGGCTCGCCTTCAGCCCCTCGCTCCAGGCCTGGCTGTGAGAGGGCAGAGCTGTACATGGAGTCCCCCAGGGGGCGGCTGGTGTCAAAGCACTCGGGCAGGATGATGATGTAATCCTCCGAAGAAGCAGAGGACTGACTCTGAACTTCATCCTTGAGCTCATCCTCCTCCTCCTCCACGACAGCTTCTTCTTCAACAATACGGACAATCTCTTCCCTCTCGTCTCTAAGTGGTCCCTCTTCGGGTGAGGCAAATTTCACTAAAGGATGAAAGCAACCAATTTTAAGGTATAAGCTAAAAGCAGCCCCTGTGCTACCCTTACCCCACCAAGCCTTGTAGGTCATGAGCTGTAATTATGAAACCCAGAGGACAGGGACAAACCAGAGGGAAGGGCTGCTGAAACCATAGTCATGGCCATATTCTAAACCTGCGCAAAGCCACATAGAACCAAAGTTCACAAAAACAACATCGGCAGAAACATCGAGGCTTCTGAGAACACTGTGAATCTTAAAACAAGGAGGCCTCATCCCTTTTCCTCTTCACGTGATGGTTAACATACTGAGATGGGTTCAAATCAAAACTGATATACTAGCTAACAGTGCTATAAGAAGAGAAAATGTTTGGTGGTAAATACTGCAGGACTGTATGACTACTTTCCTCCTCTTTTTTGCGAAGTAATGAGTAGTCATGATAGAAAATTGGCAAACATGGATGAGGAAAAAAAAAGGAAATAAAAAAGTACCTATAATCTTATCAGAGATAACTACTGTGAACATTTTGGTGTAAGTCCTTCCAGACTTTTTTGTTATGCATTTGTACACAAGTATGTGTGAGGAAATACGTATATTTTTAAAAATATACAGTTTAAATATATATATATAAATGAAAAAGTGAGATAAATCATGCTTAAAAGTATAGGTCAAATTTCACTATAATAAACACAAGACATTTTTTCACATTATTTTGATGTAGTAGAATTTGAGGTTTTGGATAGTACTTGAAATACATGACAGTGGTTCTACCTATCTGACATCTAGAAATTTCTGCCACAAAGAAATTTATTACAGCAGAATTTAACCTTGAGAAACTTAGTCTGGTGCTCCTGTTTCTGCCCACCATTTCCTGACTGCTGCCCTTGGAGAAAGGAGACAACTCAGCTCCCAGTGGGGGTCTCTGCTGAGGGGCTCTGTCAACTTACAAGAAGACTTCTTACTGCAGAATCCAGGCAGCACAACTGGCTGCTGTTCCTCTGTGGCATACAACTGAAATTCTGCCCCTGGAGGAGTACAGGAATGAGTTATGGTAGCTGCTTTGCTCCTGATGCTATAAATAAAATCGTCAGGTAGCATATGTAGAGCCCAAAGAAACAACCATGATCCGAATTCTAACAAAGATCCCGCTATCTCCACTCTCAGTAAAGAAGAGCACTTCTATCTGCTCAGGTCTGGCAATCACAAGTCAGGCGTCACCTCAATTTGGGGCGGGGGGGGGGGGCGCGAATTCAGGGACACTCACTGTGCGTGGACTTCTGTCTGCAAGGTGGTCTGTGATCCGGGGCAGCATCCAAGGTAAGGGATCGGATTACAGTCTCACACACGAACTGGGTCCCACTCAGGTCATCTTCTGCTTCCTCCACTGAAGAAATGTTCTCAGCCCTCTTCTTTACTGACACTGTGGAATCTGAAAAAGACATGAACTTTGTCTGCAATTGGTGTTTAAAGTGCTGAAGATCTTTCTCCAGTCATGTACCCATGCTGATGCGATGCCAAGGAATAGCTGCTATCGGTGCCATGTGAAGGTGAGGAGACTTCAAAAAATGAGATCCTACAGAAAACCCACTCACACACCAAGGTAAGATTAGTAGGGGGCATGTGTAACAACAGGGTGTGGTATGGAAGGGGAGGATGCAAATACTTTACAAATATTTAACCCCTTACCAGGAAGTTCTTTAAATCCCGCCCCTTCACTCTCTTCCTGTATCTGCCCCAAGCCTGGCTTCTCTATTAAAGGACTGTCATGTGGCAGAGGAGACATGCAGGGAGTCATATCTGGAGAATGAAGACAGGAGAATCATCAACCATGAAAAAGCATCACATCATCAACAGTCAGTGTCCAGAAGCAGCAGCTCATAGGCTTCTTGCCTCCTGCATGGCTAAAATAAACCCAGGTACACTTCAAGGCGTTCTAAAGAATTTCTCCAGACCATTAGGCACACAAGTATCTCAGACAGATCCATCAATGCAAGAAGGATCATAAACGGTTGTTTGGCTTTGGAAGACCACGGCCAAGACCCAGAGCCATGAATGCAAAGGAACAAAGGGACACAAATATCCAGAGAAAAATGGAGAAGAGGGTCCCTTTATGGTGGGGAAACAAACTGGTATTGTTGCCTCTGACAACAGGGAGAGGAAGGAAAATGAACCAATGGGTGCAGTTTTAATATCACATTGTGGGAGAAATCCTTGCCAACTATTTCCTCAGAATAAAATACTAACTACCAGAGTCAGGGCTGCAGTATTTTGGGGCCTGTTAATAAAATAAACAAGGTGGACCGAGTGACATTCTTACCCACAGGGGTGTTGTGGGGCACTCTCTCCAACTCTTGGACAATATTTATATCCAACAGCTCAAAGGACAGCAGGTCCTGAAAAAAAAGGCGCAAGGTTAGGCTACTCGCAGCACACGCTAGAGCCGTGTTTTGTCTTGATGGGTCCTGCAGGCCATTGAGTTCTGTATCATCCCAGAGTCAACTCTGTTCAAATTCATGCCTCACCTCAGTCAAGTGAAAACAAGAAGAGTTAAATGGGAACTAGGCGTTCAAATAACCAAATGGCAGGAAAGAGAGCAAATGCAGTGGGGGTGAAGGTGAACCAGTTAGGCAGAAAAGAAGAGGCAACTAGAGGGAAGTTGTGGGAAGCACAAGATAAGTTCCCAATTCAAAAACGAAACATTTAGTTTAGAAGCCTGCTTCCACTGGTGATGATTTTGCCATTCAGTGCATCTGAGTAGATCAGAGTGGGCATATCTCTAACTTCCTGGGCACCACCTATGGCTCTACCACCTTTTCTTCAACAAGTTAAGAACTCTTTCCCCAGGGCTTTCTGTCCCTCGCCCCTCAAAGTGCTCAGTCTTCCACCTGGGCAGTCAGAAGATCCACAGATGGGATGTAGAGCTCCCTCTCGCTGGCAGCATTTTTGGCCTTCTGTGGGATGCAGGTTCCTGTCCCTTCGGTCTGCTCAGTTGTTTCACCAGGTGGAATTTCTTCTTTAGCCGGAAGAAGAGCTTCCTATGGAGAGAAACCATTGGGACACATTTTAGGCCCTCAACAGAACTCAAAAGGCAAACTGACGGATGCCTCCCTAAAAACAAAAGCACTGCATGTATTAAAACTTTTTGTTTTGTTATAATTTTAGACTTATAGAAAAGTTGCAAGAACAGTACAGAGAGTTTACTAATTACCCCCTTCACCTAGCTTCCCATAATGACAATAGCTTAGATTAACCATAAAAACAACAGTCAAAACCAGGACATTAACACTGGGTAACTAAATTTAAGCAGTAAACAGGGAAGCTGCCTTAAAAAACTGTGCACCAAGTAACAACCAGGGTAAGACTTCATTAGTATTTAGGAAACGTACACAAGGGATACACAGGAGGGATGACTGTTAAGCAGCAAAGACATCAGCTCAGCAGGTCCACAGGCCAGGCAGCCCTGCTTTCCCTCGTGCAGCACAGGGGCTGGCCACACGTCACGACAGAGAGATACGAAAGCACTGAGGGACGCCTGCACCAAGATCCGAAGGACATGCAAACAAAGCCCCTGAGGACTAGGCCCAATGTAAGCATACTGATGTGTTCGAAGGAGGGGAGAAGCTGGCCTCTCCAGACTTCTGGAAGAACCACCGGCTGTGAGTGGGTTCTTTTGGTTTTAGTCACCCTTCCAGTGCTCACCTCTTGCTGGCAGGTGAGATCATCACCTTTGCTTGAGCTGATCATGCTCTTTTCAACGTTATCAGGGCTCTCTGTGGAGGGGAAAGGATCCACTATGATACTGCACCAGACCCGAGGCCCAAACTGCTGGCCTTTGTGAGAAAGACGCCAATGGGAAGTGTATGTTCCCTCCAGGGTTGGGGCAATGAACTCCACAGACACAACTCCCACATGGCCAGCCTTTAGGCAGGGAACAAAAACATCCTTCTTTTCTGTAGAAGCCAAAGTCAGGTTTCCCCACATGAACTTGAGCTGAAAAGAATAGTGACAAGAGAAAGAAAGCCTGTCAGTTAAACACACCGCCACCTCAAATCACTTCATCTTCACGTTTTGTGGGGAAAAATACCTTTGTGTCCGTACTCCACTTTACATTTCCTGTATTTTTCATCCTCCAGTGTTTGATAAACTTGGTTCCTGGCTGGAGGTGAGTCCCATCAGGCAAATTCTCATCCACAAATGCTGCACTGAGGGTTGGCATAACTGAGGCACAGGGCTGCAAAGGGAGCCTGAACAGAAATTCAAATATTTAGTCCCTTGCTGCTGGGTGTGATGTCTTCTGAGTACCCAATACTGTGGTTTGAGACGCAGACAGTGACCCTGGAGGATGTACCAACGCATTTGCCTTAAAAATAATACTAACAATGGGAACCCCCGGCGGCCCAGTGGTTAGGACTCCGTGCTTGCGCTGCAGGGGGCGCGGGTTCAATCCCTGGTCGGGGAACTAAGATCCCGCACGCCAAAACCCCCCCAAAAAACAACCTCAAAAAACAAAAAAAACCCAAGGGGACCTGACTCCTAAGCTAAAAAACTATGGTGAGGATAACTAAAAGGGTCCATAAATTAACTTAAGAGTTGGGCTCTTAAAATATTTGCTTCTTTTGCTTCAAATCCAGACTGCCTCCAGTGAAGAGAGGTCACACCAGCCAGTTTCTGAACCTTACTGGTTTCTGTTTTTCTGAAGAAGGCAACAAAGCAAGTGTCAAAGATAACTACCAAACCACCCTTTAAGAACACTAAGATCGGAAAATGGGAAGTTTTAAGGGCTTGGGTGTTAAGGGTTACCAATAAATAAGACAGAAGTTGGCTTAAGTTCCAGTTTTAGAGGGCTGGACCTAAAGTCCTGGCTCCCGCCCTGGCCCTGGGCTTACATTGGGGTGTTAGACTGCAGCAGGCTCTCGGGTCGGCCCAAAGGAGACTTGGGGTTCTGGAGCCCATGGATCGAATTCCACAGATGAATCTTCCTGTGGAGTTTAAGCTGCTTTTTAAGTTCCTTGACCTCTGCTTTACGCTGTTTCTTCTCAGCTCGCAACCTTTGCTTTTCTGCTTTAAGAAAGTTCTTGTCAACCTGTTTCTGGAGCCTGTGAGATAAAAAACACAGTCTTAAAAAACAAATCTCACAAACAAATCTTGAAGCTATTTAGGAACTTCCCTGGTGGTCCAGTGGGTAAGACTCTGCGCTCCCTATGCAGGGGGCCTGGGTTCAATCCCTGGTTGGGGAACTAGATCCCGCACGCATGCCGCAACTAAAAAAAAAAAATCCCACACGCCACAATGAAGATCCTGAGTGCCACAACTAAGAGCCGGTGCAGCCTAAATAAATAAATGAATAAATATTAAAAAAATCTTGAAGCTGTTTTGAGCCACTTGTGGTCTCCATCAGCGTCAGCTTCTAGGTTAGTTTCTTAATTTCTTTCTGTAGTTCTCATTTCCATCTCATTAGCTTTGGAGGATAATTATCCCCGTCACTGCACATCAACTGGAAAGGAGTGGGAACTAAGGAGACTATTTGTTTTTTTGTTTTGTTTTTGGCTGCGCCATGCGGCATGAGGGGCCTTAGTTGCTCGACCAGGGATCGAACCCGTGCCCCCTGCTGTGGAAGCATGGAGTTCTAACCACTGGACTGCCAGGGAATTCCCAGGAGACTATTTGTAGTTTTGTGATTCACACCCTGTCACCAAAATCAAGAAACCAAACAGAGAACAAGCATCCCATGCACATATGGTTTTACCTGGCCTGTTCCAGAGCAGCAGGAAGACGAGGAGTAGAGAACCTCGAGTGAGAGAAGGGTTCAGAGGAACCCACAACAGGTCTCCGCAACTTCAGCAGGACATGGTTGGAGTCATGGGCATATGGCCCCGATTCACAATCTTCACAGATATTGTAGGATGGGCAGAGGCTGTGAGGAAAAGAAAGGCACAGTGGGAAGTACCTGAGGTTGGGAGCTAGGGACCCAGACTTCCGTATTTGCTCTATTACCAGCTAGGTGGGAACCTAAGCACATCACCCATCCATGCCATGTCTCAATCCTCATGAATAAAATGAGGATAATAATAACACTTCACCTGTATCTATTTCAAAGGACAATCTATGGGAGAAAACGAGATATGAAAGCATTTGGAATATGGAGATAATCCTTGGGGATCCAATTTTGTTTTGGGGAGCTTAATTTTGGCTCTTTTAATTCAAAAGTGTATATGAACACCACAATCTGAATACCCTTCAAATAGTTATTTTCTCTTGTGGGTGAAGAGTAGCTTGTTTCCAGTCCAGAGCTGCTGTGGATGATGCTCAGAGGTGAGCACACCCTCTACCTCCCAGGATGCCAGAAGGCCCGCCTGCTCTAAGTTCTACTGAGAGCTATTCATTGCCAAGTTACTGCTTTACCTGCACTGGTAGCGCACACCAACGATCCTCCTTTGGCAGCTGCCGCAAGCAATATGCCAGTTGAACTGGTTTTCTGGCAAAAACAGTGTTTCCTCTGAAATGGGCATTGAGACTTCCGAGGGACGGGAACCCAAGGATGGATTCTGGAGGATAAGCTTCTCACGTAATTTCTGTTCAAGCTTCTCAACCGTTTCTTTAACCACTTGCTCTCTGAACTAGAATACAGAGAAGATGGGGGAAAAAACCCCTCAGTTCCAAGACCGGAAAAAGGCATGAAAATATCAAATAGACCTGAAACCTCACCATCTCTGGTATAACATAAGAGCATGATAAACAGATAATAGCTACTGAATGAAGGGACAGAAACAAAGCAAAAACAAAAAAGGTCTATTCCTTCCATAGCTAAACTGGTTCAAATAAAATACCAAAAAATCCACTGATGAGTAAATTTCTAACTCTTCCTTCTCAAGCATAGAAATTTGTCCCTTTCCCTTACATCCTCAGACTTAAACTCCCCCTTTTTTCTAGTACGTTTTTGCGAAAGCTAGGAACTTTCTTGAATGGAACCGCTCTAGTTTGGATATTATTAGCTACTAGTCTTCATTCACCTGTACCAGAGGCAGCAGCCATCTGGATTTCGCTTTGTTTCTTCCACATTCCACCTGTTCCAACACTGCCGCTAAAACCCAAGCCAGAAAGAACACTCACTGTCTCTAGGTAGCTTGTGAACCAGTCCGGGGGCTTGTCTTGAGGCTGGTCTGCGTCACATGGAGCAGGTGGAAACTGCTGCAAGTAAACACAATCGGAGATAGTTTTTTTCTTTTTCTGTTTAAAGTAAATCTCCTGAAATGTATTACTTTGAGGTTTCTGTTGCCAAATAATATATGGTCAAAAAAAATGAGCATGAAAGAGTATAGGAAAAACCGAAGTCTTTATGTCACCCTATTCATGTTCCTCTCCAGAAGTAACCACTGTTACTAGTTTCAAAAAGTCAGACGGAGACAGTCACAACAACTCCCAAACCTCTGATGAACAGCTCAAATCTTAGACTAGAGACAATGAAACATAGGTTAGAAAAATCACAGAGACAGGTCCATTCCCTTCGTACCTGTGCTGCAGGCTCCTCTGGGGTCTTCATGTCTGATCCCAAGACTCTCACCAGTGAAGAATAATGTGCAAGCGGCTTCTTCCCTGTCCTTGCAACTGGTCGTTTTTCTGCTCCAACTGGGGGTGGGGCTTCATAGACAACACGATAGCCTTCATGGACTTGCATCTGCAGTTGGTTTCCCTGCTTAACTGCCATCTGAGAGCATACGTTATGAAATTAAAAACAATATTGTGTGATTCTCCTTTCCTAAATAAAATTTCAAAGACATCTAAACAGAAAAGGTGTGGTAAAATATGCTGGAAAATATCAGGATTCATGCTTCTTTTATTAAATCAAATGACAAATATGTTAACAGTCTGCTGTTTCTTTGCCAAGAATGTTAACTAGGAATGGTTTTGTTAAAAACAAAAGGGTTTTAGTGTAGCTCTTCATTAGGTGAGATGTTTTCATTAATTGGGTTACTACTTTTGTTTAATTTTTAAAATTTAAGTATAATTGACATATATTAGTTTCAGGTTACAACATAATGATTTGACATTTGTATACATTGTGAAATAATCACCACAGTTTGTCTAGTTACCATCTATTAACTGGTTTTTATGTAGGGCTCCACTTACGGATTCTAATTTCAACTTTTCAAAAGTCAATTCTAGACCCAGGAAACTTAAAGCTATGTCCAAAGTTAAGCATCTACCTTCCCACTAAGAATAGTATTTTGGAAAGCATGCGTAAGTGGTCACCTGTTTTTGAAGAGCATCTTCTTAAATATCCTATTTTGAAAACTCTACTTCAAGGAGCATTTGAGATTCCATGAAGGTACTCCAGCATCCAAGAAGAGATTAGGGGGTCAAGTCCGTGGGGTTCTAGTTCCTCCCACTTGTTACCCAGTGACAAGATTTGTTCTTCCTTTATCTATTTTCACACATTAGACTTCTTAAGATTCCACTTAAAAACAGCATTCCATGTTCAAAAAGTCTGAAAGCTATTATCTTAGGTCAGGGATCAGCAAACTTTCTTTTTTCTTTTTTTAATTGAAGTATAGTTGATTTACAATGATTCAGGTACACAGCAAAGTGATTTAGTTATTTATATATATACATATTCTTTTTCAGATTCTTGTCCATTATAGGTTATTACAAGACACTGAATATAGTTCCCTGTGCTATACAGTACATCCTTGTTGTTCAGCAAACTTTTAGTTTTTTTTTTTTTTAAAGTCTTTATTGAATTTGTTACAATATTGCTTCTATTTTTTTAATGTTTTGGTGTTTTGGCTGTGAGGCATGTGGGATCTTAGCTCCCTGACCAGGGATCAAACCCACACCACCTCCATTGGAAGGCAAAGTCTTAACCACCAAACCACCAAGAAAGTACCCAGGAAACTTTCTTAAAGGGCCACATAATAAATATTTTAGGCTTGCAGGCCAGTTTCTGTCACAACTACTCAACTCTGCCATTGTGGCACAAAAGGAGCCACAGACAATACATGATGAATGGTCATGACTGTGTTCTAATAAAACTTTATTTATAAAACTATGTGGCCAGGGTGATGCTGGCAGCAAGGTGGCAGACAGGGATTTTTGGGACACGCAACAAAGGAGTTTTACTGGCAGGATTCAGAAATAAGAATGTGAAACAGAGCATGTGGCGACCTAACCATCAACCATCTGTAGGCTTTCGTGGGGAAAGTTCGTGAGGGAAGGCTTTACATTTTGAAGAAAACTAAAAAGTCAGAAAAATTATAAGAAACTGTTACGGCGGGAAGTGAAGGCTCAAACCTCACAGGAATGGAAATTCACAGATTTATATCCTGATCATCTGAAACACCTCTACTTAGATGTAGAGGAAAGACTCAGGAAGCCACCTAGAAAAGTTGACCAGTCCTTATCAGAAGAACAAGTTGACCAGCCTTTGTAAGAAGAATAAGTAGATCAACCTTTGCCAGAAGAGCAATATAGTATTGACCAGACTTTGTCTGAAGAACACTGTAGCTTTGAGCAGCCTCAGCCAGAAGAACAATGTAGCATAAGAGTAAATTCTCTTGCTATTCCAAAGAAAAATAAAAAGAAAACATCAAATCAAACAGCACAGGAAGAAGTGAACAGGTACAAGCTAAGCATGCTATTCAAGAACAAGAATTAGGAGGAAAAAAGAGAGAGAAGCAGCTCAAAGGCTCTACTAAAAAGGGCCAGTATTATCTTCTTTTTGTTTTTTGGCCGCACCACGTGGCTTGCGAGATCTTAGTTCCCCAACCAGATACAGAACCCATGACCTCGGCAGTGAAAGCTTGGAGTCCTAACCACTGGACCAGGGAATTCCCACCAGTATCTTCTTTAAAAACAAAAACAAAATTAAATCAGACATGTCATCCTTAAGGGTTAAAATATCTGCTGGCTATTAAGTTCTCTTGAATATGTACTATACCTCCTAACAGTTAACTACATTTGTCAACAGAAACTGGATTGCTAAGCTATACTGAATATAAAATGTCCAAATATTTTGTTTTTGTAAAAGCAAATTATCTATATATACTCTACATAATGTGATTTCTCTTCCTTTCTTAATTATAAAATATTGGCTAAATTCCCCATGCTGTAAAATATATCCTTATAGCTTATTTATTTTATATATAGTAGTTTGCACCTCTTAATTCCCTACCCTTCTTGTCCCTCCCCACTGGTAACCACTAGTTTTTTTTCTGTATCTGTGAGTCTGTTTCTTTTTGTTATATTCACTAGTTTATTTGTTTATTTATTTGGCTGAGCCGGGTCTTAGTTGCACCATGTGGGATATGTTCCCTAACCAGGGATCGAACCTGGGCCCCCTGCATTGGGAGTGCAGAGTCTTAGCCACTGGACCACCAGGGAAGTCCCTGTTTTACTTTTTAGATTCCACATATAAGTGATAACATACAATACTTGTCTCTCTCTCCCTGACCTATTTCTCTACGTTACATCCATGTTGTTGCAAATGGAAAAATTTCATTCTTTTTTATGGCTGAGTAGTATTCCTCTGTGTGTGTGTGTGTGTGTGTGTGTGTGTACGTACACATCTTCTTTACCCATTCATCTGTTGATGGACACTTAGGTTGCTTCCATATCTTGGTTATTGTAAATAATGCTGCTATGAACATTGGGGTACAAGTATCTTCTCAAATTAATGTTTTTGTTTTCTTTGGATATATACTCTGGAGTGGAATTGCTCGGTCATATTGTAGTTCTATTTGTAGTTTCTTGAGGAACCTCCATACTGTTTTCCACAGTGGCCACCCCAATTTACATTCCCACCAACAGTGTAAAAGTGTTCCTTTTTCTCCACATCCTCACCAACATTTGTTATTTGTGGTCTTTCTGATGATAGCCATTCTGATAGGTGTGAGGTGATTTGTTTCTTATTTATTTGCCTCTAAAGGAAGGTTGGCCTGGAGAACTGAAAGAACCTTCTATTTGAGTGACAGGTTCAAGCATATAATACTTTTGTATCGTATTAAATTCAGATGAAATACAATGTTTACAAAAAATTTTAGATATATATATATACACACATACATATATGGCCAGCTTGCCAGCTATAGTTTGCCAACTCCTATTCTAGACCACAAACCAAGAAGCTTTTTCTAAAATATTTGGTAGAGTCTGCAGAAAAAATTGCTCAAGAAACAACTACAATGAACTGTGTCAAAATATAAACATGGAATTTTAAGCATTATATGCTACTACAGAAAAAAATGTATGTAGAAAAAGTTTTGCTTCCTAGGGCAAGACAGGCTTATATAAACTCTAGACTGCTGAGATCCAAGATTTCTGACAGAATAGGTAAACTAATAGTGGCTGTGAGAAAGGTAAAAGAATTCTGAAGTTTTTAAAAGACTTTTTTAATGAAACTACTGTAGCTTCTGAATATGGAAAAAGAAAGGACAGAAGAGTTGGAGAAGAGTAAAGGGGTGTTGGGAGACATCATGTTAGAATAGCTTAAAAGCAAAGAGGAAGGGCTTCCCTGGTGGCGCAGTTGTTAAGAATCCACCTGCCAATGCAGGGGACACGGGTTCGAGCCCTGGTTCAGGAAGATCCCACATGCCGCGGAGCAACTAAGCCCGTGCGCCACAACTACTGAGCCTGTACTCTAGAGCCCGCGAGCCACAACTACTGAAGCCCGAGCGCCTAGAGCCTGTGCTCCACAACATGGCTAATGGAATTCAGAATTCAGAAGCCACTGCAATGAGAAGCCCACGCACCGCAACGAACAGTAGTCCCCGCTCACCGCAACTAGAGAAACCCCATGTGCAGCAACAAAGACCCAACGCAGCCAAAAATAAGTAAATAAAATAGATAAATTAAAAAAGAAAAAAAAAAAAGCAAAGAGGAACTAGGAAGACCACGTGAAAACTGGGGCAGAGGGAAATTTTTTGTTGTTGTTGTTCTGTATTTTTTAATAAAGTTTGTAATCCAATGGACACACAAAACAAAACTGCACTTAGAAAAAGTTTCATAAATTAATAAGTGTTAGGAAGTTGGGGGAGAGGTCAAGGTCACAGGAAGAAGGGAAGCCAGTCTTTTGTACAGGCTTTTTATGTGTGTGTGACACTTCCAAATCGTGGGGGCAGGGCCCGTGCTGTAACGAAGCGCACTTATACAAATGAGTGACAATACAAAGTCTGAGTATGAAAATAAGATTTTCTCTGAAAACACATTTTTGGCACAGATTAAAAAAATATGTATGTTATGGAATTTGATTTTTAAGTCAGTATTATATATATTTATATATACACACACATCCCAAGTCCTGCGGAGGGAAATTATGAAGCATGAAAAATTACTAACACAGACAGGTATTTCAACTAAGAGAAACCAGGAAAGGGCCTGAATGCCTAAAACCAAGAGACTGGCTGGTAAATGAGGATTTCTGAGTAAAAACCAAGAAGACATTGGCTAAACTTTTGAAACAAGTGGCACTCAGAAAAGCAATTCTGACCAAAAACCAGGAAGGGTAAATCCAGCTCCTGATTTTTAAAAAAATCTTGCCTTTCCCCCCCTAGACAAAAAGTGATTATGGAAAATGGCTTAGCCTGGATTAGAAGTTCAAAAAGGATAGTCAGTGAAAGGTCAGCTTAGCACACCTTAAATAAGTGACCTTGAGGAATACTCTAATTCATCACTGACATACAAGAGATTGTAACTGGATGGTTTATACCTTAAATTCTTCCACATTATAGTGTAACATTCGATAGGGAACAGATGAAGGAAGGAGATAAAAAATGTGATCCAGAAAGCATCATTTCAGAGAGTTCTTTCAATTTTGAAACGCCAGGACAGTGGCATCAAGACCAGCAATGAGATGCAATGATACTGGAAAGAATCTTTATATTAGGAGGTACCTTTTGCTGCGTGGTATGCTGAACTCATCATAGTCTCCCTAAAAATGGGTTTTGCTGTGTTTATAGTCATTAGTTTCCCCACATGGCTAATGGAATTCAGGCTCAAGTTTTAGTCCATAAACATTTTTAAAATTATTTGAAAATAAGATGAAATGATCATTACCTTAAGTGCTTCTTCATATTCTCCTAAAAGGACAAAAATATACATACTGTGATTTTTTTACCAGCCCAAAAGATTCTATTAAGCACGGACAATACTTACTTTTAAGAATTCTTAGCTTACAGTCCTTACACATGAACAGCTACTACCTTTTTGCTGACAAATTCCTTTCTCATCCCATCATAAATAGAAGCTACCTGCAGATTAGTTCTCCCCCTTAAATCCCTCTCTCTGCTACTAGAGTCTTCCAGTTACAAAAACTCAATCCAGCTCCCTCACACTAGGCTTAGTGAAGCTCAGGACTCAAGGAAGTTCAAGGATGGTGTTAATACTATCATTTCAGCTGGTTAAAATAAGCTTCTGGGGGCTAGCCTGGGAACCTAATCTTCAAATATAACATTGCTCCTGTGGGAAAATGCACCCCATGCTCTCAAAAACTAACCATCTTATTTATAACTTGACTTTAATATATATACCAAGTCAAGGACAGAAGCAATACCAGGAAAACAAGTTAAATGTGTTGAATTGGGAAACATGTTTTCAAAACATTAGCATCTTAAATATAAGAGAACCTCTCATTAAAGCTGTCCTTTGGGTCCAATCAAGGCACCAACCTATACACAAAAAACTGTTATAAAACAAAGATCTCCTGTGTAACTAATGCCTATGGGTAAGTGAGTGCATTTATTGCATACCAAATTCTACTCTAAAATAAATACTGCAACAAGATTTGAATGGAAATGGAAATGCCAATGCCTATGACCAGATTAAGGCTTTTAAATAAAGCTGAATAGGTTCTCTTAGGGACTCACCTTGACTGTTGATGGATACCTGTAAAAGGAAAAAAAGCAACAGTGAATTATAAACCTCTCATCAACTGAGCAATTCAGCATATCCAGTCTCACAGGATAGATACAAAACCTCAGGTCAGGCGTTCAGCTTTTCCAGTATCTGAACTAAATGTGAATAATTAAGTAATTTTACTGCTTAACTATTATATCTTCCTTTATTTCAGGTAGTTAAGAAGCAGCATAATATAGTGGCTAGGAGCCTGGGCTCTGGAGCCAGAGGGTATAAAGTATGTATATCAGAGGGTATGAGTAGTACCCTACTCTGCTACTTGTAAGCTTTTGTGCCTTTTCGGCAAGTTACTTAAACTCTCTGTGCCTCAGTTTTCTCATGGGTAAAATAGAGATGATGATAATAGTACTGTTGTTAGTCTGACATATTGTAACCACTCAATAAGGGTTTGTCATTATTATTTTTATTACTAGAAACTAAGTAGCAGCTTGTGATATAGTTGAACATAAGATCACTATATAGTTTTAAAAGTTATCTCTCAGATTTTCTTCTTCAGTGTCGCTTCCCTATTTCTCAACTCCATCTCAGATGGCACAAATCAGCTTAGAACATGCAATTAACAAATATGTTTAAACTCCTACACAAATGAGATAAACACTATTCTGAACTTTTTGAGCTCCACATCCCTCTTGAGAAATAAGATCCCTATTCTGGATACCTGGTCACGGGTACCATAATATACTTTACCTCTTCATTTTCCTCATCCAGGTATTTTATTTGAATAGTGTTCAAATCAAATGAAACTTTTACCTGCAAATGAAATGTACACACTATATGATCAAGTTATCAAAAAGGCAGGTTGTAATAGAACCCTAGAAGTCATAAAATAAAGGATGGACATATTTCACTACATAAAAATTAAACATTTTACATGGTTAAAAAAAAAACAAAGTCAAAAGACAAACAATAGACTGGGAAAAATATTTGCAAATCACGAGAGACAAAGGGTTAATATCTGCAATACACAAAAAGCAACTGCTAATCATAAGATCTTAACTGGTAAAAGTGGGCCAAAATCTACAGAAATTTCACAGAAGAAATCAGATATGCCTAACAAATACATGAAAAGATGTTTAACCTTAATGGTAGTCAGAACAACCGAAATTGAAGCAATGAGATGTCATCTCAACAGAATGGCAAGACAATTTTTAAAGCTGTAACATGCAATGTTGGGGAATTCCCTGGCAGTCCAGTGGTTAGGACTCCGGGCTTTCACTGCCAAGGGCCCAGGTTCAATCCCTGGTTGGGGAACTAAGATCCCGCAAGCCCCGCATTGCGGCCAAAAACAAAAACAAAGACATCCAATGCGGATAAAGATCCAGGGCACTGTCATGTGCTTCTGTGGGGTCCTACCATTGTTCTGCAAAGTATGTAGCAGTATCTATGAAAATTTAAAGTCACACACTTGGTGACCCGTTAATTTCACTTTGGGAAACTTTATCCTATAGGACAGTGTATACGTTATATATACCAAGAGGGATCTCCTGTAGTTTATTTTATAGTGGTAAAAGGAAAAAAAAAAAAAAACCAATCTTTTGGAAATTGAGGCATTATGCTAACTGAAATAAATCAGACAGAGAACTACCGTATAATCTCACTTATATGTGGAATCTTAAAGACAAATAAACAACTCATAAACTCATAGATACAGAGAACACATTGGTGGTTGCCAGAGGCAGGGAATGGGAGGTGGATAAAATGGGTAAAGGTGGTCAAAGGTACACACTTCCAGTTATAAAATAAAGTCCTGGGGATGTAATGTACAGCACAGTGACTACAGTTAATAATATGTACTATATTGTATATTTGAAAGTTGCTAAGAGAATAGATCTTAAAAGATGTCATCCCAAGAAAAAAACAATTGTAACTGTGTGTGGTAATGAATGTTAACTAGACTTACTGTGGTGATCATTTTGCAATATACACAAATATAGAATCATTACGTTGTATACCTGAAACTAATATAATGTTATATGTCAACTATATCTCAATTGAAAAAAAACCACAAAAAACCCTAGAAACAATCTTTCAATAAGGGATGGTTAAATTGTTGTATAACACCACCAGGAGCTTGGATCCTTGTCTATTCATTGAGAACTGTGTCTATAATACAGGCTGGGTAAAAAAAAGCAAGCTGTGGAGTTACTCAGTTTTCCTGGGTATCACTCATGTATACAGGAGGTATGCATGTTAGTAAACCACTACTTGTTTTTCTCCTGTTCTTTTGTTTTGTTTTTTAAAAAGCAAGTTGTAGAATAATGTTCATAGTATGGTATGATAACTGTATGAACATGGAAAATGTGGGAAGTACTTACAGGGCTGTTAACACTGGTTACCCCCAAAGAGGCTGGAATAGCGGGTGGAGGGTGTGGGGAGTGGAGGGATATTAACGTTTTCTTTATATATGTTTGGATTGTTTCACTTCTTATCATGGGCATGTATCATACTTTTATAATTTAAAATTTACAACAAAGAAAAAAGGCAAGCTGTCAGCTCATTTAACTACTAGGAAAAAAAAGATAGCTGTGTTTGATTTTCAGATCGTTTGACAAACAAGATCCAACTTTCTGGATAACCATCTGTCCAGGGTAGTATAAAGAAATATTTCCTGGAAGACAGAGGATGAGATCAGATCATCTTTTGAGGTCTCTCCACCATTTCTTTTCCTTTTTGGTTACCATAACACATAACCAGAGAAAAGTAGGTTTTTACCAACCAGGTAAAACTAGGTTTTTACCAAAGAGTTTCATTAGACAAACACAGTTACACAGGAAGTAAAACATTCACTACTGCAAATCAAACAAAAACAGAAGAGTACAAAGGGCAAACCAAGAAGAGGAAAAGCACTAACAACAACGAAAGTGATAGATGAGCTGCTGTCTGAACACCCGTGCGAGTTTTTCCTGCTCAACTTTGAGATATTCATCCTTTGACCTAGCAATAAAAGCAATCGATCAGCTCTCGCAAAACACAAATTATATCCTTGGTGGTTCAAAAACCACAGTAACCTATCTGCTCTCAAGCAAGAGAACATTCACCTCAGGCCTCGCTCGTTAGGGTGGAGTCCACACCAATTCATTCCTCAGGCTGCTTCTAAAATAAACAGGATTTCTAAGTCCTATCTCACTTAAAAAAATAAATTTACCTTTCCTTTCTAAACTCCTCAGAACGAATTTGTTTGTTTCCTCTACCAGGGCACATCTTCTATACGAATCCCAAGCCCCTGTCAAAAATAATTTTCCAAAAGACCCAGAAATGGTAAATAGGACAGATTTTACAGCTAGGAAGTACAGCTAAAGATAGCTACCTCTGGAAAAAATATTTATGCTTAAAGGATGGAGAAACAAAACAAAATAACACTCACCATAGCTTCCACATCAGCCCATGTTGTATTTTCTGGATCAGAAACCAGAAAGCTTTGAGTTTCATTTTTAAAAGTCACATTTAGAGTAACCTGTGGTTCCATGCTGTGGGGCTAGAGAAGAGAGGATGGGTGAGAGAGAGAAAACACATTAGAAAGAGTTCTATAAACTGCATAAACATTCATTCAACAAATACTTGTGAGGACCTAATACAGGCTAGGCTAGGAGGACACAGCAGTGGGTGTGAAGATAATGTCCCTGCTCTTCTGCTATTTACAGTCTAGTGGGTGGTTTAAAACAAATCTCACTGTCATATGTTTGCAGAGAGAATGTA
The DNA here is from genome assembly GCF_028023285.1 of Balaenoptera ricei. NCBI lineage: Eukaryota > Metazoa > Chordata > Mammalia > Artiodactyla > Balaenopteridae > Balaenoptera > Balaenoptera ricei. The sequence continues at coordinate 21,602,040 of NC_082658.1, read as the reverse complement.
AATTTTGGCCACATTCACAGAAATCATCTAACATTTGTAAAATCCTTTAGGATTTTATGAACTTTATAATGATTGCTTAATTAAACAGATACCTACTGTTACATATTTACTAGTAGGTTACCAAGATGAGTAAGTGTAGGTCTCTACCCTTGGGGAATTTACATTCCTAAAGCCTGAAAGTGATGGTCTATATTTTTCTTGGAAAAGCAGCCCTTTCCTAAATTGAGCAACCAAGGTTCTCTATTAGATCCATTTAACAAGTTAGAGGCTGAACCACTCACCAAGAAACTATACAGGGTAGCATTCAACAACCTTCATCGAAGTTCATGTGTTTTGTTTTGGTTTTTTTTGTAGGCTACTTTTTTTCTTTTATGGAGAATTTCAAACATACATAAAAGTGGACAGTAGTGAATACCTAACTACAATGATCAACTCAAAGCTACCCTCATTTCATCTATACCCTTCCATCCCCCCAATATGGATTGACTGTAGTCAACTAATGTTTTAACCAAACTCATTTCATCCATAAAATAATTGAACATTTACCTCTAAAAGGTAAGAATTTTAAGGATTGATTACTTGTGAGTTGTTAGATTGGTTTTTTTTATGACTTTATGAAAAAATAGTTTGTTTAAATCTAAACATAAGTTGTAATGAAAAAGGCCAGCTTTTTTATATGTTTATATGTTTTTTTAAAAACATATTCATCAATAAATCTTGACTAAGCATCTACAAAGAGCCAGGTTCTGCTCCAGGCACAGGACATTGGAGAGAAACAAGATTAAGTCTCAGGAGTTTACAGTGTAATGAGGGGAGGGATCACAGGGGTTTAGAAGAGCTGGGTTCCAGACACAGCTCTGGCACATTACTAGCCATATAAGTGTGAGCAAGTCTTTTAACCTCTGAGCTTCAGTTCCTTAATCTGTAAAATAGGTCTAAGACCTCTGCTTTGCTAACCTCACAATGTTATCATAAGGATCAAGTAAAAATGTGTATGCTATTTCTTTGAAAACGGTACTCAAAAATAGTTATTATCATAATAAATCAGGGCCTGAAATAGTCCTGTTTTCCACAGTGTAACGAACTGCCCTGTGAAACAATACAACTGTCATTAAAAAGGATCTTGAACTCTCTGAGGATCAGGGATTCTTTTTTTAATCCAAAGACAATCATCCTCCATTCTTTGTCTCTACCTAGAGCCAAGTTCACCACCAAAATAGCTTCTAGCACCAATCCTGCTGACATCTAGTATTTCATTCATATGGAATGCAGTTCTTGGGGTCCTTAAAATTTGGACAGAACTCTTGGCAACTCCCCAGAATCTTGGGCAAAAAATCAGGGAGGTTAAGTGACTGATTCACTCAGCCAAAAGTGGATATTCTAAAACACATTCTCACTTTTCAGCTTCTGAGAAACACACTTCCACACTTTTTAAAGTCCAAAAGGAAACTAATCTTCTTTGCCTTTTCTCAAATTACACAGTTGGAAATTAGTTTAGATACTTTGGAGCTCATCCAATTGGTTGGCTGGTGAGGAGAAAACAGGAAGTGGGAGATTCTAGTTTAGCTGGACCATATCCAGGTCTTCATAAAGAGCTGCCTATTTCTGTTTGCCTTATATGTGAAAATTCTTTCAGCAAGAGCATTAGTCTTGAACTTGTGGAAATACCAAAGCTATGGTTAGTACCCTCTGTCCCTGTAGTTAGTAAAGTCAGGTAACTGGGGCCTCGGCCTTCAGCTTTCATTAACTGGCATTATATTAAGTTCATGCCACTGGCTCATCTTTGCTTGGCATAAATCAGCTTTTCCTCTATGTCGATTTTTCCAGGATATCAAAAATCCCTTTAATGAATCTGACCTGGGAACCTGAGCTTTGATTACTATCTCCACCCGAGGCCTGTACAAGCTATCCTGGAGTTAAAATGTGTGACCTGAAAGCTGCGTGTTCGATAAAAAGGAAAAACGGTGCCTTTCCAATACCAGAGGACCCTGACCAAGGAGACTTCCTTATGAGGTTCCCCAAAAGTGGGATGAGGAAGAGTAGGAGGCTGTGTGGGTAGTGTCATTTTTTTTTTTTCCTTGAAAACTTCATCCTAGTCTTCCACTTATCTTTTCCTGGCACTCCATGTCCCCAAGACAGTATCACCAACCCCTGAAGACTCTCTCGTTTTCTTTGCCTAGGCCCTCTTTGTGCTGGGGAGTCTCGGCGTCCTTCAGCAGAAGCCAGGCGTTCTAAGCCACGGACCCGCCATCCCTCCGGTGGTATCGGCCCCCTTGGCCCCTCGGAACACGAACGGCTCTCCCAACCGGTCACTGAAAAGATCGGCTGCCCCCAGACACGGAAAAAGTCGCCCCTCTTCTTTGCAGGCTTCCTCCCTTGAACTTCCCCAAGCCCTCTCAGTGCGACGTGACACCACCCCTAGGTAACCGCAACTGCTTCCTTACCAGCTTCCCGCCCCCGGGGGGCGCCTGCCCGAGGCCAGTGCAAGAACCGTCCGCAGCCAGCTCTGGGGCTATCCCTGCGGGGTGAATCTAACATGGCGGAGAGAGACAGGGCCTAGTCCCCTGGGTCTCTGAGTTTCCGACAAGATGATTGGTTCTTACCACTTGTCCCTCAAAACTACCACCCCACTGATTGGTCGAAGATGAGTTGGCGGAGGCGGGGCAGGAGCAGCCCGAACCTCACAACAACAACAAACACTGGGGCAAAGGGGCGGGACTACGCGTGCGCAGCCGTGGGCCGACTGCCCCTTCCCAGGTTAAAAGCTGCGCCCGACCTTAGGTCACCGACCTTAGAGGACGACTTGCCGGAGACTCGCGGGGACGGATGGGAATTGTAGTCGTCCTAGGATTTGTAGGTTCTTTAGCCTATTATCCGCTCTCAAGATACTAAAATGTAACACCCCAATCCATATCTGTTGACGTGCATAAGCGGGCGGAGCTCTTCAATTTGTCAACTGGGCTGTCGTGAGACTCATGCCCGCTTCCCGTGTCGGAAGCTCCTCTCCATAAGACTACAGTTTCCAAGGGACACTGTGGCCAAGGCCTTTCGATCCGCAATGCATGCTGGAAATCGTAGTTTTTCCCCCACAACCCTTTTATTTACCAAAACTGGAGACTTCCGTTGCGACGGAAAGGGTGAGGGAACGGGGCCTCTTCCTGCGACTCTTTTAGGCACTATCTTGCGCTCATATTCGGGCCTCAGGTAGCGATTCCGACCCTAGTACAGCAATCACTGTGACATAATTGACATAATAAGCCGCAACTGGAAGCGTAGAGGTAAGGGGTCAGGCGCCTGTTAGAAAACTCGAGCAGAATTCGTTCTCTTCCGTCTCTTTCTAATTACGTAACGCCCGGAAAGAATGGGTGACCACCCCGAGAGACTCAGCTCTTTCTGTTCCGCCCTTCCGTAACGTGTTTCGTTCTCGCGTTCTGAGAGGCTCTCGCTAGGCGCAGCGGCCGGTTTCCGTGGCAACAGGAAAGCGCGGGAATTACAGATTAATTGAAACTGCGACTGCGCGGTGTGAGCTTTCCTGACCAGGGGCGGTCCGGGGGGTTTTTCAGAGAACTTGGCCTCTGGGCCCGGGAACCACAGGCGCTTTGCTCTGGGTAAAGGTGAGAGAACCCTGGGGAAGGGAGAGGGGCCCACAGGGTGCTCCGGGGGACAGGCAGTAAACAGGTGTGGAGACAGCAGGGGAGAGGTGACTCCTGAAGGCGAGCAAGATGGGTGTTATCTGGCAAGGGGCGGGTGGAAGATGGAACCTGGGAAGCCTAAGACGTTGAGTCTGGGGAAATCGTGGGGAGGGGGATAACTTGTGGGTCACGGGGTCGGGGGGAGGCGCTGAGGATAAGGGAGGGGGCAAGGTGTGTCCGAGGGGGAATCCTGATGGTGGAAACTGGAATGGGTCTTGAGGAGGACATCATGGTATACAAAGACGGGCTGGTATATGTGAGATGGAGACCCAGAGGGAAAACGGGGTGCAGGAATGTGTCTGGGAAGAGGAGGAAACAGGATTTTGTGGGAGGGAGAGCCGTTAAGAACTGGATTCATATGCGTTTCGGAGAAGCGACAAGAAGGAAGTAGAGGGGCGAGCCTCCCTAGGCACATACGCTGCTGGCATGGATGTGCCTGGGGAGGATCCTGAGATGAGTGCAAGCCAGTGGGAAACACTGTGGAAGGACAGGGGTGGGGAGCATTGGTTGGTGTTGATTTTGATTTTAAGCGAGAAAAAGAAAACAGCTGGAATGATTGGAGAAATAGGTGGCTACCACCACTCACCCAGTCAGTCACCCCACTGTGGCTTTCCCGTTCTTGGAGAAAGGAAAAGACCAAAAGGAAGTGATTGGAGGCTAGATGTGAAAAAATGGAGAATTTAAATGGTCTTAATTACAAAAAACGTATAGAATTTTTTAAAAATAAGGTTTTTGTCATTAGTTCTATGGTTGATCTGATACTAAAGCATTCCAATCTTAAATGGCACTTAATGAAAGCAAGCTTTTAAACCTTTTAACGTGATTTATTTACATATATATTTAAGTTCATGTGTTAAAGTTCATGGGAACAGGAAGAAATGGATTTTTCTGCGGATCACGTTGAAGAAGTACAAAATGTCCTTAATGCTATGCAGAAAATCTTAGAGTGTCCAATCTGGTAAGTCAAGAGTTTATTAATTTGAGATTCTTCCTTATATCTGATGCAAATGAATAGAATTGACCTTAGATAGAAAGGAGAAAAAATTATAATGTTTATTAAGTTTAAGCTATTAAAGTTGCTGCTTTTCTTAACTGAAGAGCTTTAGGAATATAAGGAGTTACTCCTTTTTCTCCACTCTAACCTTCCCTCTGTGTCACCTCAACACACACAGCCCCCTGTCTTGAATGTTCACAGACTGTCTTGATTGGTTCTACATTGGGGCAAGGATCTGGTTTGGCTTAAGTGGCATTTGGGCATTTCATCCATCTCTACAACCAGCTTGATCACTTGGAATGGACATAGTTAATAATGGCAAAATAAAATCACAAATGCTTGGTGTCAGTGAGTGGGTAGGTCTTGGGAGAACCTTTGGCTGAAACTAGCCCTGTACTATATTTAAATAAGAATACTGTGAGTCCTCAAAGCCTTTAGCAAGTTTCTTTGACCCCACCCCCCAGATTTATTCATTTATCTAAAATTTTTTATTTTTTATACAATTTTTAAAGGTTACTCTCCATTCACAGTTATTACAAAATATTGGCTATATTCCCCATGTTGCATCCTTGAAGCCTATCTTACACCTAATAAATAGTTTGTACCTCTTACCTCCCACCCCTATACTGCCCCTCCCCCCTCTTAGACTTTTTGAATGAGCCTTTGTTTCCTTCATCTACAAAATAAGGAGGGGACTAGAATATTAAAGGTTTTTTTAGATTGAGCTGTAATTTACATACAGTGAAATGCAGAGAGCTTAAGTGTTCAAGTCTATGAGTTTGGGCAAGTGTATATATATCTGAGTAACCCAGTCAGATATAGAACATTTCCGGGCTTCCCTGGTGGCACAGTGGTTAAGAATCTGCCTACCGGGCTTCCCTGGTGGCGCAGTGGTTGAGAATCTGCCTGCCAATGCAGGGGACACGGGTTCGAGCCCTGGTCTGGGAAGATCCCACATGCCGCGGAGCAACTGGGCCCGTGAGCCACAACTACTGAGCCTGAGCGTCTGGAGCCTCTGCTCCGCAACAAGAGAGGCCGCGATAGTGACAGGCCCGCGCACCGCGATGAAGAGTGGCCCCCACTCGCCGCAACTGGAGAAAGCCCTCACACAGAAACGAAGACCCAACACAGCCAAAAATAAACATAATAAATAAATAATAAATAAAAATTTTTAAAAAATAAAAATAAAAATAAAAAAAAAGAATCTGCCTACCAATGCAAGGGACACAGGTTCGAGCCCTGGCCTGGGAAGATCCTACAAGCTGCGGACAACTAAGCCCATGTGCCATAACTACTGAGCCTGAGCTCTAGAGCCCGCAAGCCACAACTACTGAGCCCACATGCCACAACTACTGAGTCCACGTGCCTAGAGCCTGTGCTCCGCAACAAGAGAAGCCACCGCAATGAGAAGCCCACGCACCGCAACGAAGAGTAACCCCCGCTCGCTGCAACTAGAGAAAGCCTGCACACAGCAACGAAGACCCAACACATCCATAAATGAATGAATGAATGAATGATATAGAACGTTTCCATCACCCCAGAAAGTTATCTTGTGTGGATTCAGGAGCTCTTAACTTGCTGACCCTCCACGACCCTCGGAAGCCTATAGATAGAACTGTATTCTTATATAATTAGTTTCTTATGTAATTTTATATTTTGTATTTTATATATTTAAAAGCATTGCTCTAGGAAAGGAGTTCACGAGCTTTACCAACTGCCAAAGGGGGTCCATGGTACAACAAAGGTTATGAACCGCAGGTAGTCACTAGCTGACCTCAATGGTATCGCTGACCTCAATGGTATCTCTTAAATCTATAAAATAAATTAAAAACCATACCTCAGAATTTCTTGGTAAAAAGCCAGAAAGGCAATTTAGGAGGATTACTGACTACCCTCTTCCCTCTATTCTCTTAATTCTGGTCATTCTGGCCTCTTCACTGCTCTTCAGACGTGCGACATATTCTCCTGCCTCTGAGCTTTTATGCTTGCTGCACCCTCTGCCTGCAACATTCTTCCCCTGGTAATTGCATGGCTCACAAATCTTGATTGAAATACCATCTTTCAAAGAGGCAGACAATCCCAATTTAAAATTGTAACACTCCCACCCTCAACAAATCCCTTATCCCCCTTTTTTTCCATAATGCTTATTTTTTACATAACTTACAACTATCTGACATTCTGTATAATTTATTTATCCTTTTTCTCAACCCCCACAGAATATAAACTCCCAAGGGCAGAGGTTTTTATTTGTTTTATTTACTTCATATCTTCAGTAGTTAGAACAGTATCTGGGACATAGTAGCCACTCAGTAAACATTTGTTGAAGGTATTAAGTAATAAACTAAATTGGTTCTTTGATAATTTAGTGGTTTTTAACATGGTGATAGTGGTGGGTATTATTCAAAAAATAAATTGAAAAGTTGTACCTTTCCTTTGTGCTTCATGAAAGTTGTTTTTCATATTTGGAGTCAAGTAAATAAGATTAAAGAAAATGCAAGTTGTGTTTTCAGAGAGAAACAAGATTTATAAGTAACCTACCTTCTGCTCCCCTGCCTCTCAACATTTCAACTAAACAAGAACCAGAGCTAAATGAGCTTTACAGCCTAATTTACGAAACATCAGAGCCAGGCAAGCAGGAAATGACAATTGGAAAAAAAATTGCTTTTGAAAAAGCATAAAACTTACTCATGATGATTACAAAGAGTGATCAAAAAGTCCTTAATAGTATGGCATTTGGGTCCATTTATTTTACATTTCCATGGGACTCAGTCATAATAATGTAACGTTCTTTCTCATTCTGGCAAAGTAAACCATCAAATAAAAAACTCAGCTACATAAAAATTAAAGATGTGAGAATGAAAGTTAATGTTAAATTTTTATTTTCAGTCAACTACTGTGTATTTTCCAGCTCCTTATTTATTTATTTTTTCAATCTGTTTTCTTTTTTCTTTTGGCTGCGTTGGGTCTTGGTTGCTGTGCGCGGGCTTTCTCTAGTTGTGGTGAGCAGGGGCTGCTCTTCCTTGCGGTGCACGGGCTTCTCATTGCAGTGGCTTCTCTTGTTGCGGAACACAGGCCCTAGAGCGTGCAGGCTTCAGTAGTTGTGGCATGTGGGCTCCGTAGTTGTGGCTCGCGGGCTCTAGAGCACAGGCTTAGTAGTTGTGACGCACGGGCTTAGATGCTCCGCAGCATGTGGGATCCTCCCGGACCAGGGATCAAACCCATGTCCCCTGCACTGGCAGGTGGATTCTCAACCACTGTGCCACCAAGGAAGTCCTCAATCTGTTTTCTATTCGAAATAGACCTGGGTTTTTAAACTAAGACTGTTCTTCCTGGTTGTTGTTAAACCTTAAACTCATACCTAGTTCACTTTTTTTTTTTTTTAACATTGCCTAGAACAGTACAATTTGCAGTTAATGTCTTAATAAATGATTCCTGACTGTGACTGGAAACAATGTTATTTATGGTAACTATAGGGTAGGTTTCCAGCTTCTTTGAGGTCTCAAGCTAAAATTCCTTCTCCTGGCCCCTGAGTCATTATTGGCATTTATTTCTGATAACTGGTAGTTCTTTCTAACTTTACACATGAATATATAAATTCTTTGACTTACGAAGAGTTTGATAAAATGTGTATCCCAGTGGGTGGTGGTTGTTTTTTGAAACTAACCTAGCTTCTTTCTCCAATCACTTACCATGTTGGAAGCTCTAAATATAAATATGCAGTAGGCCTAAAATATTTCCTGGTTTGAAAAATTTTAAATATTTGAGTCACTTTTATTTTATTTTTATTCTTTCTTTCTTTATTTTTAATATAAATTTATTTATTTATTTTTGGCTGAGTTGGGTCTTTGTTGCTGCGCGCGGGCTTTCTCTAGTTGCAGCGAGTGTGGGCTGCTCTTCGTTGCAGTGAGCGGGCTTCTCATTGTGGTGGCTTCTCTTGTTGTGGAGCACGGGCTCTAGGCGCGCAGGCTTCAGTAGTTGTGGCACGCGGGCTTCAGTAGTTGTGGTTCGCAGGCTCTAGAGCTCAGGCTCAGTAGTTGTGGCACACGGGCTTAGCTGCTCCGCGACGTGGGATCTTCCCGGACCAGGGCTCGAACCTGTGTCCCCTGCACTGGCGGGCTGATTCTTAACCACTGCGCCACCAGGGAAGCCCTATTTTTATTTTTTTAATTAATTAATTAATTAATTTTTGGTTGCATTGGGTCTTCGTTGCTGCGTGCTGGCTCTCTCTAGTTGCAGCGAGTGGGGACTACTCTTCGTTGCAGTGTGCGGCTTCTCATTGTGGTGGCTTCTCTTGTTGCGGAGCACGGGCTCTAGGCATGCGGGCTTCAGTAGCTGTGGCTCGCGGGCTCTAGAGCACAAGCTCAGTAGTTGTGGCGCACAGGCTTAGTTGCTCTGTAGCATGTGGGATCTTCCCGGACCAGGGCTCGAACCCATGTCCCCTGCATTGGCAGGTGGATTCTTAACCACTACACCACCAGGGAAGTCCCTGAATCACTTTTATAGTAAACATTTACTTTCATCAGGACCTAGAAGAGAACATTTTAATTTTTTTCTTTTCATTCCCATTCTCTCTTCAAGCTTTTCCTTCAACAGTAATTACTTTTTTATGTATTGGAGTTTTCATCTGTTCAAAGTTTGTGTTTACAGTATGTTTGTATAGCTTGGTTTTTAATTACTATACTGAAATATAATTATCTGAGAATTGAGTCAGTGGTGAGAATGAAAGCCATCTGGTATCATAGCTAGATCCAATTTCTCTTTTACTGAGAATTTCTTTTGCTATGTAGCCTATCTGAGGAATAGTGATTTACTAACAAATCAGAGTTTTCTTTGTTTTTCTTTTTAAAATCACTTTCAGTCCCAATAATAATACTAACATTGGTACAAGTCATCTCAGGTTGTAAACATTTTCCCAAGTAGCATTTAATTTTATTCTCAGAATAGCCTCAAGAGACTGGTAGAGTGGGTGACCGAGAAGGAAACTGAGGTTCAGGTAGAGTGGTTGGCCTGAGATCACTCTGCTAACAAAGAGACCTGTAGTAGAAACCCAGTCTTCTGACTTACTCTGGTATTTTTCTTTTCATTGCCCTGTGCTGCGTCAGAAACCCCATGATTGCGAGAGTTGTGTTACCAAACCCTTCATAAGGAGGCTATTGTCCCCCAGCTTTTCTTGTGATCCTTTTCTAAAAAGTTAAACATTTAATGAACCACATTCCTATCACATACACAGGTTACCTGTTTTTTGATGTCTTGCCTGAACTTTACCAAGAATCAGTTTCTGAAACTCTCATTCAGAATAAACACTGAAGACTTAAAATAGCCTGTAGGTTCCTACATGCTCAGGCTCCCACCTACCTCTCTGACCTCTTCTGCTAGTACCTCCCCCTTGATTATCCATCCTAGACCCTGGCCTACTCGCTGTCCTTCAAAAACCCTGGGCATGGTCCTGCTCAGTCTGTCTTTTCTGCTCCCTCTGCTGGAATGTTCTTCCCACAACTGTTGCACAGCTTGTTTCCTCACATTGCTCAGCTGTCTGCCAGTGTCACCTTCTCAGTGAGGCCTTTCCTGACCACCCTGTATATACCCTTCCCCCCAACACACTGCACTCCCTGTTCCCTTACCTTGCTTTATTTTTCTTTTTAGCACTTATTCCCATATATGTTTGTTTCTCAATCAACTGTCTACCACAACTAGAATGTAAGTTCTGTGAGGGCAGGCTTTATTTTGTTCGCTGCTGTATTTGCATCTCCAAGAGCAGTGCTTGCACATAGTAGATGCACAATAAATACTTGTTATATTAGTAAATGAATTAATCTCAGGAGGGCCTTGAGATTTTGTGGTTAGATGGGTAGGCATGAGAATTTGAGTGATGTATTTTCTTTTCTGGGGATTTTAATATTTTTCTAAGTTTATTATTTTCTAAATTTTCTTCAGTGAGTACTTATTACACTGTTCTTACAAAGTAATCACAAACCAAACATCATGTACCTCCTGAAGTGATGTAATAAAAGTACACAGACCCATCTGTAAAGTGTTCTTGCCAAAAAATTGAACCCAATTTTGATTGAGCCTGTAGGTCTAGTTTACAGGAAATAGAGGTTAGAGGGACAAGTTAAACCACATCATAGGGTTATAATCAGCAAAATCTAGAATGTGGGAAATTCTAGAGGTCAAATGACCTAGTTTTTTAAATAAACGACGAGGTAAAAAAAGAGGAGAAATCTGTAAAAGAGACTTGAGATATATCAACCAAATGCAATGTGTGGATCTTATTTGGATCCTGATTTAAATGAATTTAATTATTAAGTTTTTATGAGACAGTGAGGGAAATTGGAACATCAGTTGTATATTAGATGATACTAGGGAAATTATTTTTTAGGAGTAATAATGGTTTCATGGTTAAACTAAAAAAGTCTTTATCTTTGAAAGATATATTCTGAAATATAGATGAAATGCTATGACAACTGGGATTTTAAAACATATTTATTTATTTTATTTATTTTGGCTGCGTCGGGGCTTAGTTGCGGCACGTGGGATCTTCGTTGTGGCATGCGGGATCTTTTTAGTTGCGGCATGCAGGTTCTTAGTCGCGGCATGCAGGCTTCTTAGTTGCGGCATGCATGTGGGATCTAGTTCCCCCACCAGGGATTGAACGTGGGCCTCCTGCATTGGGATTGTGGAGTCTTACCCCCGGGACCACCAGGGAAATCCCCTGGGATTTACTTTAAAATAATCTTGGCTTTGAGTGGATTTTGGTATGGATGAAATAAGATTGGCTGTGAGCTGATAATTGCTGAAATTGGGTTATGGTACATGGAGTTCATTTTACTGTTTTATTTGTGTAAATGCTTGAAGCCTTCCATATTAAGAAATAAAAAATAAAAAGGCAATCACATGCCAAAAAAGTGCTATGAGAGAATTCAAAAGAAATACAAGAAGTTTTTGTCTTTGTGGAGCTTAAAGTTTAGTTAACATATAGGATGTGCACCCACAATGATAGCTCAAAAAAGGTATCAGTGAAAACTAATATGAAATAATATCAGCTAATTTTTTGAATGCTAAAGATAACATAGAATATAAAAAAGAATGATATATTCTGTTTTGATGTCTGAAAGCTCAGTGAGGGTAAGGATCATATTCTCTGCTGTATTTTTGGTTCCTAGTACAGCAGACATTTAATAAATATTTATTGAATGAACTTAAAGCCTTACTTTGACTCAGTTATAGCAGCTTAAAGTTGAACTTCTTTATTAAGAATTCATTTATTTTTAAATGAATTATTGAACCTCATTTCTTTTTCTTTTTTTTCCCTACCCTTCTAGTCTGGAGTTGATCAAAGAGCCTGTTTCCACAAAGTGTGATCACATATTTTGCAAGTAAGTTTGAATGTTTTATGTGGCTCCATTATTAGCTTTTGTGCTTATCCTTCATAACACAGGAAACACCTAGCTTTATTAAAGCTTTAGCTTCTTCAATTATGTGAAAAAGAATCATAAGTTTTTGTAGCCATAGTTTGTGGTAAAATATTGGCATATTTATCTAGTGGGATATGAAATCACTTTGAACAGCTGTTTGTTTTTTGTGTCCATGGGTGAAAGCAGATTGCAAGCAGTTACGCAATAAGCAAATTGCATTTCAGCTGTCCCAGTTTCTCCTTTCTGTTCATTTCTGCATGTCCTTCTGCTCTCTGCCCTCTAAGGTTCAGTGTTTGCCTGCTTCATAATCCTTGTGAAAATAGGAAAGGACCTGATATCAGTTTATATTTAGGCTGAAATTCATTCATACCAATGATTCAAGTTATATTTACATTTTTAAGGATCTTGCCCTTTGAAATGGATATGTTTCTTGATGGAAGAATTTCAGAAAAAGTTTGGTAGGTAATTTTGTGGAACAGGGGGTTTTCTCCTTTCCTTGATGTTAAGCTATGATTGAAGCTTGCCCTGAATGCCAACTTATTTCTTTTTAAGCATTTTGTTCTTTTTTAATTGAAAAGACAAGCCATGTCAATGGTAATGAGTTTACTAGCATATATGATGCAAAGTATTTTTCCCTCCTACCTCAAACCCCTGCCTCTCCCTTCCCTCCCCAGAAAAAAACCACAATTATCAATTTCTTATGTATCCTCTAAGGAATGTTTAGATTCAAGTGTTTGTAACTTGGGATTCATGAATGGTTTTCATGAATTTCCTAGAATTATATTGAATTTTAAGTTCAATTGTATTAAAAACTATGGGCCTGTGCAGTTTTCTGGGAAGACAGTTCATAATTTTTATCAGCTCGGAACGTTTCTGTAACCTAAAAAACGTGAAAAGCTTCTGCATTAAGGATAGTGAGGGCTGGCTGAAGCTGGAGGAAACCTGTTCCCTTTGGAGGGATATCCTCTGAGCACAAGTCTGCCAGCTGGCCAGCCCCTTCCTTCCTCTGAATTTTACCTTCTTGCTATTTGTCTGTCCCAACAAGGATCTAGAGCCCATTTCCACTGTCTCTCACCCCTTTTCCAGGTCACCCCACTGGCCTAGATCTGTTCCCAACAGTTCCCTTCTCATTCTTCAGGCCCTTCTCCCTGGTCAGGTGTCATGGCAGCACAGCTTTAACTCTCCTTCAAGAATTTTTAGTTTTGTGACCTCTAGAGGGAAGCTTCTCAAACTGTCTGTGGTATAGGGCCATTTTCTTTGTAGATCAATACCTTTATAAAGCAAAATTTTGAAGTCCCACTATTTAAAAGGTTACAGATAGCTGAAGGCTAACCTTTTAAATGCCGGGACTTTCACTGTTTCTTGACAAGAATCTTTCTGAAATGTACTGTATGCTTTCCCGTCACCTTGAATAATGAATATACGGTATTATAGTGTGTAAAGAAGAGATTAAATTATGAACATTCATTACTTTGAGAGCTTGTGGAAGAAGGCAGTTTTACAGGCAGAGGAAATAATATGAGCAAAGGTATGAAGAGAAGAAAGAATATCTTCAGGACAAAGAAACTAACTTTTCATATATATAGAGGAGTTGTATTACAAAAGGAAGGAGCCCTCAGAGGGGAGATGATATTTGCAAGAGAGAAAGATCCAAGAGGAGGCAGAGGGATTGGAACTAGAAAATGGATGCTAGAAAGAGAAATAGTTGTTATTCAGTGAAGTTGGAGGTAAAGACATCTGTTGAGATTGAGAAGGTTAAAGTTGGCAACTGGAGGAGAGTGAAAAAGGCTTGCAATTTCTAATATGGAGGATAGGAAAAGCAGAATAGCCAGCCATATTTTAAGTGATATGTTAGAATTAAAAGTTTAGTATAATGCCTGTGTGATAGATCAACTTTTTCATGAAATATCTTCTGTAATACCTTTATAGTCTGAATAACACCTTGATCTATATGATAAGAAAGCTCAGAAAAATACCCCCAAGCATTAATTGTATTTTCTCAAGGTGGACTCTAATTGCTAACAATAACGCAGCTTTATTGACCAGAGTAAGACTGTAGTTCTGAAATCTTTCATGAGATATACAAAAAGTACAATGGTACCAGTTTAGAAGATATTACTTAGGCCATTGATGCATTAGCTTGCAGTTTCCAAACAACAGATGAAATGTGTAATACTTTTTGAAAGATCTAGACCACATTGTCCAAAGAGATATAATCTGAGCCATATAAATCTAACTTAAATTTTCTAGTAGCCACATTACCAAAAGGTTTTTTTAAAAGGTGAAATTAATATAGTTATATATTTTTAGCCCAATTATGGCTAAAATTTTATCATTTCAAAATATAATATAAAAATATTAATGATATATTTGACATTCTTTTTTTGTAGTAAGTCTCTGAAAGCTTGTGTTTTTCCATACTTACAGTACATTTTAGTTCGGACTAGCCATATTTCAAGTGCTCAATAGCCACATGTGGCAGCTGTATTGGACAACACAGCTCTAGAAACTAACTACTCAAAGTGGGACTCATGGGTCTGGGTCTGTAGCAACCACATCACATGGGGACTTCCTAGAATCTCAGCCCTACCCCAAACCTGCTGAATCAGAATCTGCATTTTAACAAGATCCCCAGGAGATTCTTATGCACATTAAAGTTTGAGAAGCAGTGCTCTGGAATGATAACCTGTCTATACACTTATATGGAGGATACTAAAAGGGACTAGACCAAGGAAGTCTGAGGTTTAAAGACCAGATAGACCAAGTAAGGCAAGTCTTGGGGTCAGTTAACTGAGGAGATCCAGATAAGTGGTGAGTCAGTGTCGGGGACGTTTCATGGCTGGATACATTAGATCATGACACCAGGGAATTCTGTAATCTAGTAATAGGTTGGTATGTCAGAGGTCTAGAAATAGGCAAGAGATGGATAATCTAGCAAGTAGATTGAACATAGTCTCTCAGGAGTCTAGCAGCAGAAATGAGAAGTTCAAGGTGGTAGTTACAAGGGAAGAAAAGTAGCAGGGACCCAGCCATAGGAGGCTGAGGGTTAGTGGTAGATTCTCATCCCTAGGAGACAAGAGCCTTGACTCAGGGGACTGGGATACTGGGCAAGGAACCTAGGCAGAATCTCCCAGATGAAGAGCTCAAGATAGCTTCTAGGTGGGGGAGGGATAAGTTGGAAGATTGGGCTTGACATATACACACTACTATATATAAAATAGATAACTAATAAGGACCTACTGTATAGCACAGGGAACTCTACTCAATACTCTGTAATGGCCTGTATGGGAAAAGAATCTAAAAAAGAGTGGATATATGTATATGTATAACTGATTCACTTTACTGTACACCTGAAACTAACACAACATTGTAAATCAACTCTACTCCAATAAAAATTAAAAAAAAGAAAAAAAGATAGCTTCTTAATTGTTGGAACTAAAGTACAAACCAGAGGTTTGATCAAAAAAACAGAGCCTTAGGACTTCCCTGGTGGCGCAGTGGTTAAGAATCCTCCTGCCAATGCAGGGGACACGGGTTTGAGCCCTGGTCTGGGAAGATCCCACATGCCGCGGAGCAACTAAGCCCGTGCGCCACAGCTACTGAGCCTGTGTTCTAGAGCCTGTGAGCCACAGCTACTGAGCCTGCATGCCACAACTACTGAGCCTGCGTGCCACAACTACTGAAGCCCGTGTGCCTAGAGCCCGTGCTCTGCAACAAGAGAAGCCACCGCAATGTGAAGCCCACGCACCACAACAAAGAGTAGCCCCCGCTCACCACAACTAGAGGAAGCTCGTGCACAGCAACAAAGACCCAACGCAGCCAAAAAAAAAAGAAAACAGAGCCTTGGACTTCCCTGGTGGCGCGGTGGTTAAGAATCCGCCTGCCAATGCAGGGGACATGGGTTTGAGCCCTGGTCTGGGAAGATCCTACATGCCATGGAGCAACTAAGCCCATGCGCCACAACTACTGAGCCCATGTGCCACAATTACTGAAGCCCGCGCGCCTAGAGCCCGTGCTCCGCAACAAGAGAAGCCACCGCAGTGAGAAGCCCGTGCACCGCAACGAAGAGTAGCCCCCGCTTGCCACAACTAGAGAAAGCCTGTGCACAGCAACAAAGACCCAACACAGCCAAAAATAAATAAAATTTAAAAAAAAAGAAAAGAAAACAGAGCCTTATTTATACAAACTGACAAGGTTTGGTGGGACCAGCAACATAAGTGGATGCTGAGACGCTAAGCTGTGGAGCTCTCAGGGTCTTTATTTCCTTTAACAAGGGACCGTATTTGTCCATTATCTTAGCTCTGTTGATAGTAAGCCAGGGCACCCAATATAACTGAAGGTAGCCAAAAGTTAGCTTGCCTTTATTTTGCCTATACTTAGAACTATTAATTCATTGCTTCCTTCCAGGATAGACTTGGACAAGCAACTCAAAATTAGATGAGTTTCCATAACTTGTTAAACTGTTCAGGGTGTAGATGTGCTCAAAAATGAGTACTCTGAAAAGTCCCCCAAATTTGTTTGTGGCAGTGTGATTTTACTATTCTCCATCAGCGTTTTCTTAAAGAGCTGTAGCTGCCCTTTAGAAAACATACTGCGTTTTCTTTAAAAATGTATTGCCGGGCTTCCCTGGTGGCGCAGTGGTTGGGAGTCCGCCTGCCAATGCAGGGGACACGGGTTCGAGCCCTGGTCTGGGAAGATCCCACATGCCACGGAGCAACTGGGCCTGTGAGCCACAACTACTGAGCCTGCGCGTCTGCAGCCTGTGCTCTGCAACAAGAGAGGCCGCGATAGTGAGAGACCCGCGCACCGCGATGAAGAGTGGCCCCCGCTTGCCACAACTAGAGAAAGCCCTCGCACAGAAACGAAGACACAACACAGCCATAAATAAATAAATTAATTAATTAATTAAAAAAAAAAAAAGAAATAGGGTCATACTTTAAAAAAAAAAAAAATGTATTGCCTTTCCTTAACCATTGGGCTTTAGAAACCCAAGAATCCCAAAACTTGTCTTAGACCTTTTCACTAAGAACCTTATGTAGAACTTGTATATGTGTTTTCATTTAATTAGTGCATCACATAGATTCCCCAGGGCTCTAAAACAGAGTTTAATAAATTCTTCTGAGCCCTGAAAGACATGCCACTGTTCTGTTGATCTGTCAATATTTTCCTTAGCTCAGTCTTTTCAAGTCATGTACAAGTTCATTTTCTCTTTTGAGTTTAATAACCTTTATGAGTCTGTTCTTTTTCTAGCATAAAGAAAGATTGGAACTCATAATATCTTGGTTGATTTCTACGTATCTGGTTCTCCTGTGTTACTTATGTAATTATTGTACAGGCTGCAACATCTATAGCTTGACTTATCATGCAATATCTTAGCTGCTGTATTCTGCAGTACTATGTTTAGGGAATTACCTCCCTACCTCTACTCTGAATTGTTGAATTGTGCCATTTGCCAGTGTGATGCATTGATGCCTCCTAGAGCCATTATGGTAGAGTGCAGGTAGTATTTGCATCTTCTCAAGGAGTGGTAGCCTCTATTTTGTGGCTCTTTAAATGGGCTTTATGGGACTTCTCTGGGTCCAGTGGTTAGGACTCTGCGCTCCCAGTGCAGGGGGCCGAGGTTTGATTCCTGGTCGGGGAACTAGATCCCGCATGCCTCCCGCATGCCACAACTAAAGATACCACATGCCACAACAGAGGTCCCGCACACGGCAACGAAGATCCCCCATGCCACAACTAAGACCCAATATCACCAAATAAATAAATAAATGTTTAAATGGGCTTTATATACAAAGCAGGTAGCTTTTTGATACCCCTGTCCCCTAAACTATAGAATTGTTGTCAAGTGCAACGTGGTAGTTCAAGCAACTATATAAGTGAAGAAGGACCCCTGGGTCTCCTTGACCAAACCTACCTACATTTACTTTCTCTGGTGGAAAAACCATGGGCTTTGCTACAGTTCAATCCTAGATCCAGTATCACCTTTACCATTTACTTGATTACTGTATGATCTGGGACAAGTCTCTACTGTAAAATGAAGATAATACTTTAGGGTTGTGTAGACTGAGAGAGAGCAATGCATGCTAAAGGACCTGGCCAGTAAAAAGTGCTCTCTAAGTGTCTGCTGGCTCACCATTCCCACTGCCTTTTCAGCTCCCTAAATCTTCTTTCCTGGCTCTCTTCAATGTCGGTATCTTCTCTCTACTCCCTTCCCCAGTCACCTCCCTCGCCATAATACTATGTCCTTTATAATAGCAGGGATTTTGTTTTCCTTTTCCACTGAATTTCTTGCATCTAGAACAATACTGGACATGTAGTAAATATTGGTTGTATCAGTGAATCACTGCTTTTAATAATCATCACCACAGCTACTTCTGCTCTCTTCACTTTTTTCCGTTCCACCTCTCTTTTGAGTCTTCTTTTGTCTTCTTCCTAAGGGAACGTTGATCTTTATGGACACCACCAGCCAATGGGAGCAGTATTTTCCTTTCTTAAGGAAGCTGACTCAGGACGTCCCTGGTGGTTCAGTGGGTAAAACTCTGTGCTCCCAGTGCAGGGGGCCGGGGTTCGATCCCTGGTTGGGGAACTAGAATCCCTCATGCATTCCAGAACTAAGAGTCTGCATGCCACAACTAAGAGTCAGCATGCTGCAGCTAAGAAGCCCGCATGCTGCGACTAAGAAGCCTGCATGCTGCAGCTAAGACCCAGCGCAGCCTAAATAAATAAATGTTAAAATCTTTTTTTTAAAAAAAAAGGAAGCTGACTCTGAACATGTTGCATATGATCTTCAAGTCTTCTTAGCCATATTCAGCGTCTGAGACAAACAACAAAATTGTTCTTTATCCAAAGCCATTCTAAAACCCTGAGTGAGCCTCCTTCATTCCTTAGATGTCTAGTGAGCAGCTTGATTATGGCAGATACTCTGTTGGGCATTGTGAATATAAAAAGGAGCATGATTTCTTCCAGCCTTGAGGGGTTTTTGTTTTGTTTTGTTTTGTTTTTTATTTTATTTATTTATTTATTTATGGCTGCGTTGGGTCTTCATTGCTGTGCGTGGGCTTTCTCTAGTTGTGGTGAGCGGGGGGCTACTCTTCGTTACGGTGCACGGGCTTCTCATTGTGGTGGCTTCTCGTTGCGGAGCACGGGCTCTAGGCGCACGGGCTTCAGTAGTTGTGGCATGCGGGCTCAGTAGTTGTGGCTCGCGGGCTCTAGAGCACAGGCTCAGTAGTTGTGGCGCACAGGCTTAGTTGCTCTGTGGCATGTGGGATCTTCCTGGACCAGGGCTCAAACCCGTGTCCCCTGCATTGGCAGGCGGATTCTCAACCACTGTGCCACCAGGGAAGTCCTGTGTACAAGTTTTATGTGGGCTTATGTTTTCATTTCCCCTGGAAAGAAACCTAGGAGTAGAACTGCAGAGTCTTATGGTAACTCTTTGTTTAACATCTTGAGGAACTGCCAAACAGTTTTCTGAAGTGACTGCGTTGTTTTATATTTCCACCAGCAATGAATGAGGATTTCAGTTGCTCCACATCTTCGCCAATACTTATTATTATCTGTCTTTTTAATTAGGGCCATCGTAGTGGGCATAAAGTGGCATCTCATTGTGGCTTTGATTTCCTTTTTCCTAATGACTAATGATATCGAGCATCTTTTCATGTGCTTATTGGCCATTTGTATATCTCCTTTGGAAAAAATAGTTCTTCATATCCTCTGCCCATTTTTTAATTGGGTTATTTCTTTTTTTATTGAATTTTAAGAGTTCTTCATATATTCTGGATACAAGTCCCTTATCAGATATATGATTAGCAGATATTTTCTCTCATTCTGTGGATTGTCCCTTCACCTTCTTCATAGTATTATTTGTAGCACCGAAGTTTTTAAGTTTGATGTAGTCTAGCGTACCCATTTTTTCTTTGGTCGCTTGTGTTTTTGCCATTTATTTATTTATGAAATCATTGCTTAACCCATGGTCACAAACATTTATAGTTTTAGTTCTTACATTTAGTTCTGTGATCCATTTTGAGTTAATTTTTCTGTATTGTGTGAGGTAGGAGTCTATCTTCATTTTTTTGCATGTGGATATCTAGCTGTCCCAGCACTATTTGTTGATAAGATTGTTCCTTTTCCATTTAATTGTCTTGGTGCTATTGTTAAAAATCAACAATAACATAGATGTATGTTTGTACTCTCATTCTATTCCATCTATGTATATGTTTATCCTTATGCTAGTACCATGCTGTCTTGATTACTGTAACTTCTGTATTGAGGTGCTGAGTTTTTAAACTAATTATAATCATTTTACTTGAACTACTTACCATTTTTGTCTGATTATGCAGCATGAAATAATTATGAGTATATCATTAAATACACCATATTAACTTTTAATGTTTTATTTGATCATAACAGTAAGCCATATGCGTGTAAGTTCAGTTTTCATAGATCTTTGCTTATATAGTTTGTTTTCTGATTATGCAGCATCTAAAAACAATTAAAGGCCATTGGTTTTAATTCACCTGCCATTACCTTTAAAATGGCTCTTAAGGACAGTTGTGAGATTATCTTTTCATGGCTATTTGCTTTTTGAATATTCTCTCTGCAAAAAAAAAAAATGTAACTTGAGTTGTTCTTTTCATTCTTTAAAATTTATAGATTTTGTATGCTGAAACTTCTCAACCAGAAGAAAGGGCCTTCACAGTGTCCTTTGTGTAAGAATGATATAACCAGAAGGTATATAATTTGGGTAGTTGGGGGGTTGGAAGTGACAACAACAGGAAAAAGTAGAAATTCCATAATAACATAGCTGGTATTCCTATCAAACCACTCATCAGTAGAAAAATATATAAAAAAGGGTGTTTAGCTGACAGGGTAAATTATTTCTAAAGTCATTTTTCTGAAAATTTTACAGTACATCTGCCTTATACAGGTACTAGCAATTCATTGCCTTTTTCTAATCCTTCTAAATGATGCAAGAACTTGCAGTCTTATCTAATATAGGACTGTACCACCCTGCCCCCATTGTCCTGATCCTGCTTTTATTTTTCTTCCTTGCGTATATTTCTACTTATTTACACACACACATATGCAATGCATTTATATATTGTGTGTCCCTCTGGCCAGGATGTAAGCTCTATTGGGGCACTGGCTTTGTCTGTCTCAGTCAACACTGTTTTTCCAATGTTTGACACATAGTAGTCACTCAGATATGTAAATGAATAAATAAAGTATGTTGTCCTACAACTGTCCTAAACCAAAATCTCTCTTTGGACATTGTTATCTATCTATGATTTTGAAATAATGTAATCATCATTTGGCAGAAATCCCTGAGAGCTAGAAGTGGCAGTTTGGGTGGATGGGATTCAGATGTTAAGAATAATAAGTTCTCTATGCAGTGGATTTATATCTACTGTGGATTCAAAGTACTATTATTTTAGATAGTTATAGGCTTTTGGTAAGTTTGAATGGCCAAAAAAAATTATAAAAACAATCAATACTGCTATGTGGTTTTATTCTGCTGTCAATGATGTTTTGATTAGTGTAATGTCACTAATAGCTCTGTTCTTTTCATATAGTTTTTTTTTTTAACTGTTGCTACTTCTTTTTTTATTTGTTTACATGTCTTTCCTTATTTTAGTGTCCTTAAAAAGTTGGTAATCACTTGCTAAGTGTGTCTTTCAAACAATTTACTTTCAGAAGCCTACAAGAAAGTACAAGATTTAGTCAGCTTGTTGAAGAGCTATTGAAGGTCATTCATGCTTTTGAGCTTGACACAGGATTGCAGAGTAAGTGTTGCATAACCCCAGGGGCCAATGCTCAAGTGGCCATCTATTAAAATGGAAGTTTGTGGAATTATCTTATATGAATAGGTGATAAGACCTTTTGGTCTAGGTTAACTTTAGCTCTTTATCTGTAATCTATTTTTTAAATCATTCCCACTGGTCTCACACCTTATTTTATCCATCCTAAGATGCACGTTTTTTATTTGCACATCTCCAAAATTGGGAGCAATTTACCATCAATGGTGTGTCATTGTTTAATTTAGTGTTTTCTTTCTTAGTGGTACAGAAAATAATGGTGCATTTTATATCACTGGTATCTTAGTTTCAGTGAAATATGGTATTAATAGGCAAATTTGTTAGTATTAAGGTGGGAAAAAAAAGAGTAGAAATAACTTTGGTCTGTGTGTTCATTTCCTAGGAGTAGAACTTCTGAAGTTCATTTTTTAAAAAAGTATAGGCAACCTTTAATGCATTGTTTTAATATTGTACAACAAAGAGCATACACAGGCTTTCTCTTGGTTCTTTGCTTACAATTAATACATTTTTTTCTAACAGCAAAAATAATGTTTTCCTTTGTAATTCACAGTTGCAAACAGTTATAACTTTTCAAAAAAGGAAAATAACTCTCCTGAGCATCTGAAGGAGGAAGTTTCTATCATTCAAAGTATGGGCTACCGAAACCGGGCCAAAAGACTTCGACAGAGTGTACCTGAAAATCCTACCTTGGTAAGGCCATTTTTGTGTATTCTGATAACATCTCTTTATTGAGCACTTGGAATTGGTGAGTGTGCTAGATGCTTATGGATTTACATAAAAAGTCAGTAAACAAGGGAAGATGGTAAATTAAGTGGCCAAACAAGAGTTAAAGGAGACGAGAGAAGGTCCCCGGTTTTAGTGCTTTGTTCATTCTGATGAACATATTTTGGTTCATATCTGTCTAAGATAGCCACAAGGACACTGATGGTCAGCTTGCTAGTTTTTAAAATAACCATCTTATGGCAGTTCTCCAGGGACAAGGAATTATCTTCTATTTTATTGCCTCTGAAAAGTTGCCTGGAAAAAAAAAATTGGTTTTTAACATTTGAAAATTGCTTCAAGTTAAAAGTGTAATTGTCAAAGAAAATGCAGAGATTTGCGCTGTTGTTATTCATATGTGAATGAATAATGAAGATCTTAAAAATAATAGTTCTCTGGTTTCCCTGGTGGCGCAGTGGGGCAGTGGGTATGAGTCTGCCTGTTAATGCAGGGGACATGAATCCGAGCCCTGGTCCGGGAAGATCCCACATGCCGCGGAGCAACTAAGCCAGTGAGCCACAACTACTGAGTCTGCGCGTCTGGAGCCTGTGCTCCGCAACAAGAGAAGCCACTGCAATGAAGAGCCAGCGCACCATAGCGAAGAGTGGCCCCCGCTCACCACAGCTAGAGAAAGCCCGCGCACAGCAAAGACCCAATGCAGCCAAAAATAAATAAATAAATAAATAAATTAATTAATTAAAAAAGAAAGACAATGAAAAAAAAAACCAAAAAGAAAAAAAATGCTTTCCTTATCTTTAAAAATATTACACAGATAATACATATTTAGTTTAGAAAAATTTAGAACAACAGAGAGAGGGGAAAAGTATTCAAAGCACACAAAACTCATACATTCTGGTGTGTAGTTTGCGAAGTGTTTTTTTGAGGTGTCATAAATGTTAGCTAATTGATAATGGTCTATTTGTTTTGTCCATGGCTTTGAGTTTCTGTTAAGAAAAAAAAAGCACAGAACTGGCCAACAATTTGTTGATCATTCTTTACTGCTTAGCAGGAAACCAGTCTTAGTGTCCAGCTCTCTAACCTTGGAATTGTGAGATCTCTGAGGACAAAGCAGCAGATACAACCTCAGAAAAAGTCTGTCTACATTGAATTGGGTAAGAGTCTCAGATTTTGTAAGTTTAGAATAATAGTTGCTGGATTCCTTGTCTAAGAGTTTTACCAAAAACCTTGGTCACAATTTATACAGTGGCAGGGAGCTCTGGGAAGTGAAAATAAAATAATTTTACTAGCCTTATGGTGTGTTATAAATAATGTAAAAGATGCAGGTCTCACCTTAAAGAACCTTACTTTGTAAAGACAGCAAAAGAAAGGATGTCTGGTTATAAGTATGTGTAAATATACTTTGGAAATGTGGAGAGTAGGGCTAAGAAAGAATGTGATGAGTGGGCTACAGCATTTGGAGGGATCTAAGATAACTTGTACTAGACTAGAAAGACTTTTAAGAACAGCTGAGCTCAGTTCAAACAGGTCTCTCTATGTCTTATCGTTTAGAGTATATTTATAATTGGAAAGAACGGCCCTCCTTTGAGCTCCCAAGCACTAATGTTTGCCATAGTACTTATCAGATTCTTTTGAAATTTCTTGTGTCTTTTCCCCTTTTAAGACCATAAGTTCCTAGACAACAGGTATTGCCTCATAAAAATAATCAAAATAATTGTAATAGAGAATATTTAGGAGCACCTACTGTACTGTACACACTGGTGTGTTTTACTTGTGTAACTCATTTAAGATGCATGACAAACCTGAGGTGATTACTACTATTATACTTATTTTACAGATGAGGGAATTAAGGCACAGAGAGGTTAAGAAATTTTGCCAAGGTCGTAAAGCTAGTAAGTGACAGAGCTGTGATTCAAACCTGTGCTTATGACCACTTCTCTGTATTGCCTGACATATGTATCATTGTGCCTGCCATGTAGTGGGTGCTCAGTAAATATTTCTTGAAGATATGTTTTGCAACAAGTGTATTTTTTGAGTTTAACCCTTTCAATAAAAATCCTTTTATTGATTTGTTATTTGGGGGTATTTGGGGAATTTTTTTAGGATCTGATTCTTCTGAAGATACAGTTAATAAGGCCAGTTATTGCAGGTGAGTCAAAGAGAGCCTTTTTCTATGAAGCTGGCATTTTTGTATCTAGTTAATATTAAGGATTGGTATTTCTTTAGGTTAGAATCATGGCATAGGAATAGACCTTAAAGACCATCTACTTTAATCTCCTCATTTTATAGCTGAGAAAATATCCTTTTTAAAAATATTTATTTATTTATTTATTTATTTATTTTTGGTTGCGTTGGTTCTTCGTTGCTGCGCGCGGACTTTCTCTAGTTGCTGCGAGCGGGGGCTACTCTTCAGTGCAGTGCGCAGGCTTCTCATGGCGGTGGCTTCTCTTGTTGCAGAGCACAGGCTCTAGGTGCGCGGGCTTCAGTGGTTGTGGCATACGGGTTCAGTAGTTGTGGCTCGCGGGCTCTAGAGCACAGGCTCAACAGTTGTGGCACACGGGCTTAGCTGCTCCGCGGCATGTGGGATCTTCCCGGACCAGGGCTCGAACCCGTGTCCCTTGCATTGGCAGGCGGATTCTTAACCACTGCGCCACCAGGGAAGTCTAGAAAATACCCTTTTTGCTTCATTGGTTGGTTTCTTAGTAAAGAGTTTGAAAGAGTTTAAAGTAACAGTAGAACTATGCACAGACTTACTTCCAGCAGATGGTTGTGCCCTAGCTTAGTTCCTCGTGTATGGTAGTGTTGACTCAGTGATAATTGTGGCTGTTGAAAACATTAGAGTACTCAGTTTTCAATTCTTTCCTTCCTTTGTTCCTTTATTCCGTCTGTAACTCAAACTTTGTCTACCTAAATTAAACCATAATCTACAAGCAGCCCCCAACCGGGTTGTCAAATTGCTTTCCTTAGGAATTATTGCTTGACCCTAAGATCTGTGATGGTGTCATTGCCAATCAGATTTTGTTTGCAAATGACTTTTTCCTGATCTCTCAATTGGGAGAAAATGGTTTTTAGCCTGAAAAGAAGCACAGAAGGCAGTGCTGCAAAGTGGTGTGCTTTTGCATTCTATTGGAATGTCTGTTCCATCCCAGTGCTCCCTTTGTTTAGATAACTTTGTGCTTGTATTCTCATTAAGATATATTTTAAGTTTTGTTGGTTTTCTCTTTACTATCTTTTAGCTATTATTTGGCCATCATTTAAATTTTAGTTCTCATTTGTATGTTCATAAAGCAATGTTCTATACTACTGCTGTGATTTTTGTGACTGTATGTTCTCAGTCTTTGACCATTTCATTTTGAATAGAAGTTACCAAAGGAGAGCGCAGATTTCAAAAAGTAAATCAAATTGATCACCCTTATTGCAACCCTACCTAGAGGAGCTAAAATACTTGATCATGTGACAACTATGTGCGCATATAAACTACTGTTTCTCACTAAGGCTTCTGTCTTTTCCCTATAGTGTAGGAGACCATGAATTGTTAGAAATCACCCCCCAAGGAGCCAAGGCTGAAGCCAGTTTGAATCCTGCAAAAAAGGGTAATGGCAAGTCTTCCAACTTAACAGGCACTAAAGAAAGAATAGGTAGATGCGGTACTGTAATTAGATTATTCTGAAGAACCATTTGGGACGTTTATAATTCACAACATTTCTTGGCAGAGTTAGAATATCGTTCTTTCTCAGATGTCATGGTACAGCCTGACAATGGCACTAGACTGATATGGTTATAATAGTACCCTATGTAATTGGTTGTTGCCTTTACTTTTAACTGCTGTGTTTTTATTTCATACTTTGCATACTGGTATTTAGATAGAGGGAGTATGAGTCTGAAGACAGAACAGAGCACTATATGTCTGATGCCCAAACTGTACTTTTTTTTTTTGATTGAAGTAGAGTTGATTTACAATATTGTGTTAATTTCTGCTGTACAGCAAAGTGATTCAGTTTTACATATATATACATGTTTTGTAATATTATTTTCCATTATGGTTTATCACAGGATATTGAATATAGTTCCCTGTGCTATACAGTAGGATCTTATTATTTATCCATTCTATATATACTAGTTTGCATCTGCTAACCCCAAACTCCCCCTTCATCTCTCCTCCACCTTCCCTCCCCCTTAGCAACCACGTCTGTTCTCCATGTCTGTGAGTCTCAAACTGTGCTTTTAATTCACTGTTAGAGTTTAGCGAAATAGGAGGTATGGTTTATGAGTAGGGAGAATTCTGAAATTAAAATTCTAAGTATTTTGAGTGGAAATAATGAGAATCTAGATAAATAGGAATTAAGCAAAGGAGTATGAGCTACATCTTCAGTATACTTGATAGTGGAGGTGTCTCTAAGAATAGCCAGTTCCTTCATTCCCCCTCAACTAAGTTGTATTAAGTACATATTTTTTTCATAATAATTCAGTTTTTAAGCACCTTGGTTTTTGTTTTTTTTTTTTTAAACATCTTTATTGAAGTATAATTGCCTTACAATGGTGTGTTAGCTTCTGCTTTATAACAAAGTGAATCAGTTATACATATACAATATGTTCCCATTTCTCTTGCCTCTTGACCTTGGTTTTTTTGTTTTTTGTTTTTTCCAGCTGCTTGTGAGTTTTCTGAGAAGGACATAACAAAGGCTGAACATCATCAATTCAGTAATAAAGATTTGACCACCACTGAGAAGCATGAAACTGAGACGCATCCAGAAAAGTATCAGGGTATTTCTGTTTCAAACTTGCATGTGGAGCCATGTGGCACAGATACTCATGCCAGCTCATTACAACATGAAAACAGCAGTTTATTACTCACTAAAGACAGAATGAATGTAGAAAAGGCTGAATTCTGTAATAAAAGCAAAGAGCCTGTCTTAGCAAAGAGCCAACAGAGCAGATGGGCTGAAAGTAAGGACACATGTAATGATAGGCAGACTCCCAGTACAGAGAAAAAGGTAGTTCTGAATGCTGATCCCCTATATGGGAGAAAAGAACTGAATAAGCAGAAACCTGCATGCTCTGACAGTCCTAGAGATTCCCAAGAGTTTCCTTGGATAACAGTGAATAGTAGCATACAGAAAGTTAATGAATGGTTTTCCAGAAGTGATGAAATGTTAACTTCTAACGACTCACGTGATGGGGGATTTGAATCAAACACTGAAGTAGCTTGTGCAGTGGAAGTTCCAAAGGAAGTTGATGGATATTTGGGTTCTTCAGAGAAAATAGACTTAATGGCCAGTGATCCTCATGGTGCTTTAATACGTGAAAGTGAAAGAGTCCACTCCAAACCAGTAGAGAGTAATATTGAAGATAAAATATTTGGGAAAACCTATCGGAGGAAGGCAAGCCTCCCTAACTTGAGCCACATAGCTGAAGATCTAATTATAGGAGCATCTACTGTAGAACCTCAGATAACACAAGAGCGCCCCCTCACAAATAAACTAAAGCGTAAAAGGAGAAGTACATCAGGCCTTCATCCTGAGGATTTTATCAAGAAAGTCGATTTGGCAGTTATTCCAAAGACTCCTGAAAAAATAACTGAGGGAACTGACCAAACAGAGCAGAATGGTCATGGGATGCATGTTACTAGTAATGGTCCTGAGACTGAAATGAAAGGTGATTATGTTCAGAAAGAGAAAAATGCTAACCTAACAGAGTCATTGGAAAAACAATCTGCTTTCAGAACTAAGCCTGAACCTATAAGCAGCAGTATAGGCAATACAGAACTAGAATTGAATATCCATAGTTCAAAAGCACCTAAAAATAGGCTGAGGAGGAAGTCCTCTACCAGGAAGATTCATGCACTTGAACTAGTAGTCAGTAGAAACCCAAGCCCACCTAATCATACTGAACTACAAATTGATAGTTGTTCTAGCAGTGAAGAGATGAAGAAAAAACATTCCAGCCAAATGCCAGTCAGGCACGGCAAAAAGCTTCAATTCATGGGAGATAAAGCACCTACAACTGGAGCCAAGAAGAGTAACAAGCCACACGAACAAATAAATAAAAGACTTGCCAGTGACACTTATCCAGAACTAAATTTAACAAACATACCTGGTTTTTTTACTCACTGTTCTAGTTCTAATAAACTTCAAGAGTTTGTTAATCCTAGCCTTCAAAGAGAGGAGAACCTAGGAAAAATTCAAGTGTCGAATAGTACCAAAGACCCCAAAGATCTGACATTAAGTGGAGGAAAAGGTTTGCAAATTGAAAGATCTGTAGAGAGTACCAGTATTTCCTTGGTACCTGATACTGATTATGGCACTCAGGATAGTATCTCATTACTGGAAGCTGACACCCTAGGGAAGGCAAAGACAGCACCAAATCAACATGTGAGTCTGTGTGCAGCAATTGAAAGCCCCAAGGAACTTATCCATGGTTGTTCTAAAGATATTAGAAACGACACAGAGGACTTTCAGGATCCACTGGGACATGACATTAACCACATTCAGGAGGGGAGCATAGAAATGGAAGAGAGTGAACTTGATACACAGTATTTGCAGAATATGTTCAAGGTTTCAAAGCGTCAGACGTTTGCTCTGTTTTCAAATCCAGAAAAGGAATGTGCAGCAGTCTGTGCCCACTCTGGGTCCTTAAGGGAACAAAGTCCAAGAGTCCCTCCTGAATGCAGACAAAAAGAAGAAAATCAGGGAAAGAGTGAGTCTAAAATCAAGCATGTGCGGGCAATTAATACAACTGTGGACTTCCCTGTGGCTGGTCAAAAAGATAAGAAGCCGAGCGATCATGCCAAACGTAGCCCAAAAAGAGTAACTAGGCTTTGTCAGTCATCACAGTTCAGAGGCAACAAAACTGAGCTCGTTATTGCAAATAAACATGGGATTTCACAAAACCCATATCTTATACCATCACTTTCTCCCATCAGGTCATCTGTTAAAACTATATGTAAGAAAAACCTGTCAGAGGAAATGTTTGAGGAACCTGTAATGTCACCTGAAAGAGCAATGGAAAACGAGAGCATCATTCAAAGTACAGTGAACACAATTAGCCAAAATAACATTCGAGAAAGCACTTTTAAAGAAGTCAGCTCAAGCAGTATTAATGAAGTAGGTTCCAGTACTAATGAAGTAGGCTCTAGTATTAATGAAGTAGGTTCCAGTGGTGAAAACATTCAAGCAAAACTAGATAGAAACAGAGGACCTAAATTAAGTGCTTTGCTCAGATTAGGTCTTATGCAACCCGAAGTCTATAAGCAAAGTCTTCCTGTAAGTAACTGTCAACTTCCTGAAATAAAAAGGCAAGGAGAAAATGAAGGCACACTTCAGGCTGTTAATGCAGATTTCTCCCCACGTCTAATTTCAGATAATCTAGAACAACCTATGGGAAGAAGCCATGCTTCTCAGGTTTGTTCTGAGACACCTGATGACTTGTTAAATGATGACAAAATAAAGGAAAATAGCAACTTTGCTGAAAGTGACATTAAGGAAAGATCTGCTGTTTTTAGCAAAAGTGTCCAAAAAGGAGAATTCAGAAGGAGCCCTGGCCCTTTAGCCCATCATACATGTTTGGCTCAGGGTCACGAAAGAGGGGCTGAGTCCTCAGAAGAGAATGTGTCTAGTGAGGATGAAGAGCTTCCCTGCTTCCAACACTTACTTGGTAAAGTAACCAATACACTGTCTCCATCTACCAGACATAATGCTGTTGCCACAGAGGGTCTATCTAAGGAAACAGAGGAGAACCTAATATCATTGAAGAATAGCTTAAATGACTGCAGTGACCAGGTGACATCGGCAAAGGCATCCCAGGAACATAACCTTCATGAGGAAGCGAGATATTCTAATAGCTTATTTTCTTCACGGTGCAGTGCAGTGCAAGACTTGACCGCTAATACAAACACCCAGGATCCTTTCTTGATGTTTGATCCTCTTTCCAAACAAGTGTGGCATCAGTCTGAAAACCAGGAAGTTCTGAGTGACAAGGAATTGGTTTCAGATGATGACGAAAGGGAAACTGGCTTGGAAGAGGATAATCGCCAAGAAGAGCAGAGTGTGGATTCAGACATAGGTATTGGAACCAGGTTTTTGTGTTTGCCCCCGTCTATTTTATAGAAATGAACTAAATGTTTATGCCTTTGGGGGAGCACATTTTACGAGTTTCCAAGTACAATGAAAGTAACTGCTTCTTAAACTTTAAATATGTTCTTCCCAAGGTGCTTTTCCTCAAAAGTCCTTTACTCAGCTAGAACATCTTTTCTATTTGAATGAGATTTAATGCCCTAATTATTGGTGGACTTGCTTCTGGTTTTCATCCTTACGATCCCTAAGAGGAAATCCGGTGTCCCCAAGCAAAGAGTATAATCATTTTGTGTGACATGAAAGTGAAGTTTGTCCTGTCAATGAGAAGAAACAGGTACTGCAAGTTGGAGTATTTATTGGCTGTCTGTTTTTACAACTGAATCTCTATTTTTATTATCATTTAAGGTGAAGCAGCATCCGAGTATGAGAGTGAAACAAGCCTCTCTGAAGACTGTTTGGGGCTGTCCTCTCAGAGCGATATCTTAACCACTCAGGTAAAAAGCACATGGGGATGTGTGTGTGGTGTTCTCAGTGCTATGCATCCCTCATTCTTACATTTGCTTATATCACCTCTTAGAATTAACGGTATAACAGTTGTGTGTGGGACCTTGTCTCCTCAAATTGGATTGTAAGCACCGAGATGGAACACGTTACCTTCTATTTCATACACACACATACACACATGTACGTACCAACATGCTCACTGCAGAACACTAAATACTGAATTTAATGAATAAGTGAAACCTTCAAAACCCATTTGCCCTATAGCAAAAACATATATGAAAGCACTACTGTATCAAATAGAGGGGTGTGCTTCTTCTCAGTACCAAATTGACACCTACAGAGTTCTCTTCCTGTTAGACACTATCTAGCCTTTGACTGTTCGGTGGATACTTCTTTTTGTTTTTTCTTTTTAAATCGTATAGTTATTTGTTCTTCAGTGCCTGTAAGTCATCTTTTTTCTTTAAAAAAGTACACAATTTTACTTCTTTTCCTAGTGGTCAATATCCAATATTTTGGTGACTTGTGAGGGGGGGTAACAGCTTTGTCATATCTACAACATTTGGTAACATGAATATTTCAGTACTCCAGGCAGAATCGTCTCCTAGAAAAAGCATTCTCTACCACAGCATCTAAAAATTAACATCATATTCCTCACAGAACCTGGCTCTGTCTCCTAATTTTTATGTTGTAGGAGTGGCACCAAAATTTTCTAAGTTCTCATATTCAAAACTTCAGGCTCATTCAGCTTTTTTTTCTCCCCTCCCTTCCTTCCTTCCTTCCTTCCTTCCTTCCTTCCTTCCTTCCTTCCTTCCTCCCTTCCTCCCTTCCTTCCTCCCGCTGCGCCAGGTCTTTAGTTGTGCCATGTGGGATTTTTTTCGTTGCAGCATGTGGGATCTAGTTCCCTGACCAGGGATCGAACCCGGGCCCCCTGCATTGGGAGCGCAGAGTCTTAAATCTTAACCACTGGACCACCAGAGAAGACCCTCAACTTATTTTTTTAGAATATGGACACAGTGGTTGCTGGTGGTAATATTGGTGAGAGTTCTGTACCTGGCTGTGTTACTCTAGGCAATTTACTTATCATCTCTGAACTATAATATGCACATTCTTAAAATGGAGATATCTGGACCACCTTGAATCATCCTGCCATGACTTCTTTTTCTCACCTAAACCTTAAATACACCTTCAGCTGCTAGCAAAAAATGACATTTTTTTCTGAACTTCCTGAAATGCCAGATTAGATAAAACTGAGAAAAGCCGATAGTCTTATAATATTGTATATGTGCATCATAAAAAACTTAGAAAATACAGATAAATAAAAATCATCCCTGACGGTCCAGTGGTTAAGACTCCGTCCTTCCACTGCAGGGGCACGGGTTCCATCCCTGTCGGGGAACTAAGATCCCACATGCCGCAGGGCAACTAAGCCTGTGCGCCACTACTACTGAGCTTGCGCACCACAGCTAGAGAGCCCACTTGCCATAATGAAAGATCCTGCATGCCTCAACTAAGACCCGACGCAGCCAAAAATTTTTAAAAAAAAGATAAAAAAAGATTGGTTCGGTAAATTTTAACATTTATCTCTGGTATGATATACAAAAGATAGGTAATAGTTGTTGCCTTCAGGTGGGGAAATAGATGATTGGGAGAAGGAGAAGGAGGAAGCCTTACTTTTCTCTGAATATCCTTTTGTGCCTTGAATTTTATACCATGAACTTGTATTAATTATTTTTAAAATTAAATTCTATGCATTAAAAGTCATTACTATTAACTTATTGGTATATATTCTTTCTTCTTCCTATTGTACACAGGGGTGTGTGTGTGTGTGTATACCTTATCTTTAAAAAACATTCAGATGATACTCTACATACTTACATTGTTTTTACTATGTCACTAAATTTTCTTCAATGAATTTATTTATTTATTTATTTTTAAAAATTTATTTATTTATTTATTTTTGGCTGTGTTGGGTCTTCGTTTCTGTGCGAGGGCTTTCTCTAGTTGCGGCAAGCGGGGCCACTCTTCATCGCGGTGCGCGGGCCTCTCACTATCGTGGCCTCTCTTGCTGCGGAGCACAGGCTCCAGACGCGCAGGCTCAGTAGCTGTGGCTCACGGGCCTAGTTGCTCCGCAGCATGTGGGATCTTCCCAGACCAGGGCTCGAACCCGTGTCCCCTGCATTATCAGGCAGATTCTCAACCACTGCGCCACCAGGGAAGCCCCCAATGAATTTATTTTTAACTACTATATAGTATTCTTTCCTTGTGTACACCATGATTTATTCAACCTATTGCTGAATATGAGGGTTTCAGGGCAAGAGACACAGTTTGCTATCATGTACAGCACTGTATTATTATCTTTTTAAAAAAAAAATATTTATTTATTTGGTTGCACTGGGTCTTAGTTGCAGCAGGCGGGCTCCTTAGTTGCAGCTCGCTGGCTCCTTAGTTGCAGCACACGGGCTCCTTAGTTGTGGCGTGCAAACTCTTATTTGCGGCATGCATGTGGGATCTAGTTCCCTGACCAGGGATCGAACCCAGGCCCCCTGCATTGGAAGTGCAGAGTCTTATTCACTGTGCCACTAGGGAAGTCCCTGTAGTATTATCTTGATAGCTAAATATTTGCCCACATCCCCAATGACTTCCTTAGTATAAATTCCTAGGACTGGAATTTTGCTGTTTGAGACATGTTATTAAATTGTCCTTTAGAAAGACTGAACCAAGCTGTGCTCTTCCAGCCCCTGTGGTACTTGGTAGCTCCCATTTTCCTATACCTTTGCCAACACCGGGTAGTATCCAGTTCTAAACTTCTGAGTCTTGGCATTGCTATGAGGCCTATAGATAGAGGGCTTGTCTTCTACTGCCTGTTTTCAACACAGAGCAAATCCCTCTAGGACTGAAGCCTGCTGGAGTCAGGAAGAAACCTCTGAGACCACTGCCTGTTCTGTGCCTGAATTGTCACCTGTATTCTCCACTTCTGCAGGATTGCCATGGTGGCTAAATTAATGAAAAGATTTTGGAGTCCTTTTCTTTTTTTTTCTTTTTTGGCTGTGCTGCACAGCTTGCAGGATCTTAGTTCCCCAGCCAGGGATCGAACCTGTTCCTCCTGCAGTGGAAGCGCAGAGTCCTAACCACTAGACCGCCAGGGAATTCCCTAGGAGGCCTTTTCTCTGTTTGCAATTACTATGATCCTTTCTCGGTGTGGATTTGGGGCTCTGTCAACATGACTTTCACCTTTTTATCCCTTGTGTTTTAGAGTTGTAGTGTTCGGTTTCTGGTTCCATCTGCCTTAGCCATATTGTATAATATTTGACATTCAATAAACTACCTCCTTGTCTTCTATATTTCTGATCTTGTTCCCAGAGGTATATGTCTATTTGTTCAAGATTCATTTGATAACCTGTTTTTATCAAGCATCTACCCAAAACAGAGCCAAAGTCAGATTTCAGGGCTAACTTAAATCTAGAGTAGCTCCAACAAGCAAAATGATTGAAGTGGGATCTTTTCCCAAGGTCTGTTTATACAGAACTGGGGAGACATATATAGGAGATAAATCCTAATTTCGTATCATTAGTATCTGTTCTTTATCAAAGACTGATTAACTATATTTATTCATTAATTCATTTCTGCATTAAACATTTACTAAATGCTTACTGCCTGCTGGGTGTTGGGGATACAAAAATGATTAAGGAAGGATGCCATCCATCTAGGAGGAACAGGTATTCCACTTCGGTATACATGTGCACTAGCAGTATAAATGAAGCACTGAGGGGTCATCTGTTCCTGACAGGAGATGTATTATTGGTGGGGACTTCTGAAGGAGATATTCAAGCTGGACCTTAAAAGATGAGAAGAATTTTTTCCAGGTGGAAAGAGAAGAGAGGCAGTAAATCAAGGCAAAGGCACAGAGGCATGAAATCATGCCCAGGAAACACAAAGTTGTCCCATGTGACTGGAAAACAGGGCATATGTGGTGGTTTTGGGAAGAAACAAGAGATAAGATCAGAGTGTGGAGGCCCTTTTGATTGACTGATTGATTGATTTTGGGCTGAGCTGGGTCTTCGTTGCTGTGCACGGGTTTTCTCTAGTTGCGGCGAGTGGGGGCTACTCTTCGTTGTGGTGCCTGGGCTTCTCATTGCGGTGGCTTCTTTTATTGCAGAGCACAGGCTCTAGGTGCACAGGCTTCAGTAGTTCTGGCACGCGGGCTTCAGTAGTTGTGGCTCATGGGCTCTAGAGTGCAGGCTCAGTAGTTGTGGCACACGGGCTTAGTTGCTCCGCGGCATGTGGGATCTTCCCGGACCAGGGCTCGAACCCGTGTCCCTTGCATTGGCAGGCGGATTCTTAACCACTGCGCCACCAGGGAAGCCCGTGAAGGCCTTTTTGAATGCTGTGCTTAGGAATTTGGAATTTATCATGAGAGCAATAACGAGTAATAATTATACAGTATTCAGAAAGTGTTAACTTTTTATATGAGCAGTTGTATACAACTAAGCTCCAAATGGAAAAAAGAGACATGATAAACATGGCTTTTAGGGAACTTTAGCTGTATTAAAAGTAGATATCAGAGTAGCACAGTGGGAATAGAAAAGAAAAGTAGGACTAATTCAAGAAACACAAGAATTAGAATCAAGAAAACTTGGTAACCAATTTGGGTTTAGTCTCCCAAATGTATCAGGCCAATTGCCTGCAGGGGAATTTGTCCAAGTTATAAAGTAACTGCTTTGGGAAAACCCAAAGGAAAGTTATCTACCTATAATTCTCCCATTACTTTTCTGATTTTCTAACCTATTTAATGGCCACAGAAGTTAGATGTGATGGTTGTGGCAGTAGTGCCTGATAGAGCTCCTTGAAGCTAATTAGGTATCCTGGTTTCATTCCAGATTTACTGAGGTGAGCCCTAGCTAGGATTTGATCAGTGATGGAACTACTCACAAGACACCACGTGGTGGCAATGGTGCTGCTGTGGACATTGGCAGCAAAGCAGTCTCAGTGCAGCAGTGGAAGCCTTTGTGGAGCAGGGAAAGCTTTTCCCAGTCATAAAAACCTCCTAAAAACTGTGAACTCAGTGTAGCAGGAGAAAGTAGATGGCTTGTTTTTAGTAGAGGGCAAAGTCATTTGCAAGGATCAGAAGAAACAGGGTGAGGGCTTCCCTGGTGGCGCAGTGGTTGAGAATCTGCCTGCCAACGCAGGGGACACGGGTTCGAGCCCTGGTCTGGGAAGATCCCACATGCCGCGGAGCAACTAGGCCCGTGCGCCACAATTACTGAGCCTGCGCGTCTGGAGCTTGTTCTCCGCAACGAGAGGCCGCGAGAGTGAGAGGCCCGCGCACCGCGACGAAGAGTGGCCCCCGCTTGCCGCAACTAGAGAAAGCCCTCGCACAGAAACGAAGACCCAGCACAGCCAAAAATAAATAAATAAATAAAAAATAAAAATAAAGGAATTCCTTTAAAAAAAAAAAAAAAAGAAGAAGAAGAAGAAACAGGGTGAAACAATCTGTTTCCCCAGGGTTTGCTGGCAACCACACATGCTCCTTCTAAAAGTAATGAAGAAATGTATATTTTGGAGAGCTTCTTACTTACCAAATACTTCGCTTGTCAAAAACCTTAGACTTAGCAGGTTTCTTCTTCATATGGAGAAATAAGCATCAGGAGCCTCATGAGCAAGAGGAGCCCATTATCTTGAATTGAAAACGATAACTGGCCTTACAGGCTTTCTGAGGGCTCTTTCTGCTGGATCCTTCCATGTAGCCGGTTCTTCTCTGCAGCGATCTCTAGGTACCCTGTCCCCATCTAGAATGGCAGCACTATTCTAGGGCTGTATCCCCAGTGCCTAACACATAATAGGTGGTCAACAAATAGTTGATGAATGAATAAATAGATAAATTAATGAATTAGCTCTTTGCTTGTTCTGTTAGAAACTAAATGTTCAAAGAAGCCCAGAAAAGGAAGAGACCTCACAAGCCAGAGATTAGACATTTTTATATGGACTAACCCAAATCTCTTATGAGCGCCACAATACCAAATTTTTGAAATGCAGCCTGTGGAAGATGTTAACAGAATCAGGCTAATTTTAAATACCAAAAGTGTTTTAAGTACCGTATTTTTTCACTCCCTAGCTTTAAAAGAAAATAACCAACTTCAAAGGACATCACAATAAAACAAGCCTATTTGGGAGAGTTTGAGGAATTTTTTTCTCCCCCTCTAACATCTTTCTGAAATAATTTCATGGGCATTAATTGCATGAATATGGTCCGATTAAAAGGTGCTCAGGGCTTCCCTGGTGGCGCAGTGGTTAAGAATCCGCCTACCAATGCAGGGGACACGGGTTTAAGCCCTGGTCCAGGAAGATCCCACGTGCCACAGAGCAACTAAGCGCATGCACCACGACTGAGCCTGCGCTCCAGAGCCCGCGTGCCACAACTACTGAAGCCTGCGCGCTTAGAGCCCGTGCTCTGCAACAAGAGAAGCTGCCACAATGAGAAGCCCGCTCTCCACAAGGAAGAGTACCCCTGCTCAACACAACTAAAGAAAGACCACGCGCAGCAATGAAGACCCAACGCAGCCATAGATAAATAGATAAATAAATAAATAAATAAATAAATAAATTTTTAAAAAGGTGCTCAGCCAGAACTCGTAATTCCATACAAGGTGATTTCAAGTCCCATGCTGAAATTAATTGGTGTAACATATTCTTGTTTTTTGGCAAGTTTCTAAAAGAGTATAACTTTCTTGGTGTCGTTTCTCGTGTCTGCAGCAGAGGGATACCATGCAAGATAACCTGCTGAAGATCCAGCAGGAAATGGCCGAACTGGAAGCTGTGTTAGAGCAGCACGGGAGCCAGCCTTCTCACAGCTCCCCTTCCCTCATAGCCGATTCTTGTGCCCCTGAGGACCTGCTAAATCTGGAACAAAACACATCAGAAAGAGGTTTGTAACATTGGCCCAACTGTTACCTTAAGCAAAATTCTTCCCTCCCTAAGCCTTTATCTCTTTCTGAAAAGTATGGACCCAGCTCCAACATTTGATGATCTTTGCTCAGCAGATATTTGCTGAGTCACTCCGTGGGGAATCTTAGAGCCTTGCTTCTAGTCCCTGCTTACAACTAATTTACCATTCAGAGGGCCCAGGACAGTCAGTAAGCATCGTCATCTGAGTACCCACAGTAAGGAAATGCTATGGGGCGCCCACAGGAAGCCGAGTGTCATGGGGCAGATTGGAAATAGGTAACCCCATCATTTTAGAAAGCTTATAAAAAAACCACTCAGACATGTTTCTTATAGCACTGGTGTCAGATCACAAAGTCCTATTTAATCTACTTTCTGGCTTATAGAGAGAGACGTCTATATATACTTCAGGAACTGCACCTTGATCCACAGAAAGCCCAATTATGTGGCAGAGACAGGTGCTTTATAACAACATGATTGTTATCAACAAGACGAGGCATTTGGAGTAACTGGGCAGGTGGAGCTGCTCTGAGCTGACTCCCTATAAGAAGTGAGCACCGAGCTGAGAAATAACCTGGCATAAAGGAAGGAAAGTGAGATGAAAATTTGAGTTTTAACTGGAAATAAGCCTGTGAAAAACAACACATCAGGCAGGGTTTTAAACAGGGGCAAATACACAGACACGCAGTGAGAGGCTAGGCATAGGCCTGGGTTCCAGGAGGGAGCTGATGCTTAGGAACTAGCACTCCCAGAGTGCTAGCTACCCAGCTAACTTAGTGTTAAAAGTCCCTTCTTCATTCTCCCTTCCTCAGGCCTACAGGGGGCCAAAGGGCCTTCCTTTGAGTCTTTCTAGGAACTCTACTCTTAATTACTCAGGAGAGTGGCGTTGGTCCCGGAGTGTGCCTTGTAGTGTTTTTATGTTCAGAGAGAAACAGTAAGTAGCTCATGCATGAGAAGCTAGGAACTCTGTTGCTATGGCAGTGGTTCAAAATGTATTTCCTTAAATGCATTCTTTGTAACTATCTTCATTTAGTTCATCTCCCAGATAATGTAGCCCCAAGTCTCGTCACCATCACAGTTCTCGTTGGTGCTTTCACCACCTCCAATCTAAAAACAGACTAGACTTTCAATTTTAATGCACCAGATGTAAAATGTTATTGTCTGGCTTTGAATATGTGTGTGAATCTACTATCTCATTTTTGTTTTGTGGGGGGGGGAGTTTATTTTTTCCTGAAGATCTGTACACAAAATGTTTCTTTTCTTTTTTTTTTTTTAACATCTTTATTGGAGTATAATTGTTTTACAATGGTGTGTTAGTTTCTGCTTTATAACAAAGTGAATCAGTTATACATATACATATGTTCCCATATCTCTTCCCTCTTGCATCTCCCTCCCTCCCGCCCTCCCTATCCTACACCTCTAGGTGGTCACAAAGCACAGAGCTGATCTCCCTGTGCTATGCGGTTGCTTCCCACTAGCTATCTATTTTACGTTTGTTAGTGTATATATGTCCATGCGACTCTCTCTCTTTGTCACATCTTACCCTTCCCCCTCCCCATATCCTCAAGTCCATTCTCTAGTAGGTCTGTGTCTTTATTCCCATCTTGCCACTAAGTTCTTCATGACCTTTTTTTTTTTTTTCCTTAGATTCCATATATATGTGTTAGCATACTGTATTTGTTTTTCTCTTTCTGACTTACTTCACTCTGTATGACAGACTCTAACTCCATCCACCTCACTACAAATAACTCCGTTTCGTTTCTTTTTATGGCTGAGTAATATTCCATTGTATATATGTGCCACATCTTCTTTATCCATTCATCCGATGACGGACACTACAAAATGTTTCTTTGTGGCTTTTTTTTTTTCCTAAGTGCTATACTTTTATATATTCTATTTACTATGGATTTGAAAAACTCTGAAAATTTCTTCTGAATTTCTATATAAAACATTTTTTTTTACGAAAGAGCTTTTACTCTATCCTTTGTGGTAAACTTATTCATTGGTCTATTTGCTCATGAAATTATAACATCCTCAGAGTTTTGAGGTAGGTGGGTAAATGTTGAGAGGAGGGAGGAGAGGCTTATGAGAATTTCTCCATTTAAAAAAAAGTGTCCCCTCTCCCAACTCCACAGAGAGTGTCTGCCATGGCCACTTATATTTGTACAACTTGAATATGTTGTTCAAATTGCTCAAATGCTACTTCTCAAGGAGATCACCTATAACCACGGTATTTTTTATTGTAATTTTTGTTTCTGACTTTTCCAGCCCCACTTTACCCTGTTATACTGTTATGTTTTTTCATAGCCCTTATTAACCTTTTTTTTTTTTTTAATTTATTTTTGGCTGCGTTGGGTCTTCGTTGCTGCGCTCCGGCTTTCTCTAGTTGTGGTGAGCGGGGGCTACTCTTCGTTGGGGTGCAGGCTGCACATTGCGATGGCTTCTCTTGTTGCAGAGCACAGGCTGTAGGCGCGCAGGCTTCAGCAGTTGCGGCTCGAGGGCTCTAGAACGCAGGCTCAGTAGTTGTGGCACATGGGCTTAGTTGCTCCGCAGCTTGTGGGATCTTCCCGGACCAGGGCTTGAACCTGTGTCCCCTGCATTGGCAGGCGGATTCTTAACCACTGCACCACCAGGGAAGGCCCTTAACTTTTAACAATATCTAATTTGTTTTGCATGTTGTTTAGAGTTCCTCCTTACCTCCCACTAGAATGTAGGCTCCATGTGGGCAGAGAACCCTTACACCTGAGCCTGGAACACAGTAGGCGCTCAATAAATACTTTAATTCACATGATTAAAACTCTGAAGCCCACTCTAGAGTTACTGAAAGAAAATTTCTGGGTATTTTGGAAATTCTGGAATTTTGTGGCTTTATTTCTGAAACATTTTGAGCATCAACTTAATAGCAGCTCAAGTTTTGTGCCTTTTTCCCTCTTAAATTGGTGTGAGTCTAACTGAAATTCAAGCAAACTTCTTAATCCTGGGAAAAGGAGTTTTGTTTACCTTCAGCTGTACTAAAATGACTTATTCTTTAAATAAATGTTTTATTTTTGAATAACTTTAGATTTACAGAAAAGCAGCAATGATAGTACAGAGAGTTCCTACAGGAACTCTACCCCTTACCTAGTTTCAGTTTCCCCTAATGTTGTCATCTTACATTACCATGGTACTTTTGTCAGAACGAAGAAACCAACATTGGCACATTACTAGTAATGAGCGAAACTCTAGACTTAATCAGATTTCACCAGTTTTTACTTTTTAAGTATCCGTATTCTTAATGATGATGACAGCTCCTTTTCCAGGATCTTTACATCAAATGTCCTGCCCTCAGCCTAGATCTGCCCTACTGTTTACCTAAGGGTCATTCCCAAGCCTGCATAATATTTTTGTGCAAACGTGTATTCTTACCCATTATGAATGATGTGTACCTCCCTCTGCAGGTAAAGCTATTTCATATCAGGCACTTTGTTTTTATTTTTGTTTTGTTTTTTTCCTCCTGAATTACCTGTCATTCATAAAGCAAACATTAGCATTTGTAACATCGTAGTCCATTACAGCTGAAATGATTTTCAGACACATCTGAGCTTTTCTGCCCTACAGTACGTTCATTCCTGAAAGCTTATAGTTTATCATTTCTCAATATCTCTTTCCACCTCTTCAATGTCTTTCTCTTTGATTCTTCCCAATACTTTTCAACAATGCTTATTAGCACCTAATAGGCAGTCAGTAAATTTATTAAATGTTTGGTCTGGCCCATATTCCCTACCCATGAAGAATATAACATATTAAGACCCACAGGTGAAGGAATGATTTCAGGGGGGACTACAGTACTGTTCCAGTACTTGGGCTCTGGATCACTGCATCTATGAAATAAGGATTAAGGAAAAAGAAGAGCAGAAAAGTTTTTCCCTGTATTTTTTAGGTACTGTTGAGTTATTGAATCCTAACTCAGGTTAGCTTATTTTCTTTGTACCTTGGGCCCCATTGTAGTGAAAAGAGGAACTTGTATGTTAAATGTCCAGGTGATGGAACGACTTTTTAATGTCTGTTTTTGTGTCTGAGGCCTTTCCCTCCCCACCCTTTCACTTAAAAAAATAAAAAATAAAAAAGCCCTCTCCAGTAGTTCATTCTGTCACTTTGCTGTACACCAGAAACTAACACAACATTGTAAATCAACTATACTTCAATAGGTTTTTTTTTTAATTAAAAAAAATAATTAATTCTGTTTGGTGTGATTCCTTAGACATTGCACATTACCTTTTATCAGTGATCACTTTGTATTTAGGGGGGAAATGATGCCTATATTAAAAAGTTTACATTCCAGTTGAAAGAAAAACCTGCTGGTTCATGGTTAGACCCTTCTTTGTTTCAGCACCTTACAGTAGCTCCAGGCAGGGTTCTTGTGTTCCTAGAAACTCACAGGTCCAGAAAAGAAGACTATAAAGGAAACTATAAATAATGTATTTGAGGATTAACTCAGGAAATCAATGATTATTTCCCCCCAGGCTACCCAGTGTCTTAAAAAAATAGTTTAATTAACACAGCCCTTTGTTTAAATTTTTCTGCCTTTATTTATGGATTTTGGCTTTTCTAATAAAAGCTCAAAATAAATTATAGTCATCAGTGACTTTGTAATGGATAGAAGACATTTGTAATTTTTAAGTATTTGTTTTTGCTTTTTAAATATTTCTGCCTTTAAGCCACTTCCTAGAAAGCAGTGGCACACTAATACATTTGGAGGAATTAATAAATAAAAAGGATGTACTAACGTGCCAGAACTTTGCCTTGGGTCTGTTCTGTGTTTTTTCCTTTCTTGTGCCAGTTCATCATTAGTTCCATGTATTACTTCCAGGTTCCTTATCAGTCGGCACCTTGTTTTTTTGTTTGTATTATTTTTTTGGTTTATTATTTTCTTAGTAATTGAAAATGTGAAGCAAAATGTCACTTCTTTTTTCTTTCTCATCTGACCCCTCCCTCGTTTCCACACACATGCAAAAACTCAAACCCCCATCCTATACAGTCTTCTTTTTTTTAATCATATATTGAGTTTATTTGTGCTCTAAAATATTTAAATATCAACATGCACCTTTCCATTGAGTGATTTCACGGGTTGTGCCCAACATAGAACTTGGACAGGAAATCCTTTGGCCTTGGTGCTTCTGTTTCATGGAAAAACCACATGACCTGTGTCCGCTGCTTCCACACTTTGTTTCTTCCAGTTCCATCTTTCCCTTAATGACCAGAAGATCAGCCACCCTGGGGTCTATGACGTGGGCATTCTTCATAAACATTTCTCGGACTTTATCCTGTCCCTGTTTCACAAAGATGTCTAGCTGGAATAAATGCACAGTGTTCGGCACCTCCCGATACCAGGCGCGGTGGAGCTCACGCAGCCTTTGCTTAGCCTCGTTCATGTCCCGATTGAAAATGGGCTTCACCGAGGTGCTGGCTGCAGCAGCAGCTGGGAGGCAGCCGCTCATCTTGCTATAAAGCCTTATACAGTCTTTGATGTGGAGGCAATATGGATGGAAAAGGGAGTGTGCTTTGTGCTTTCCAGTACTTTCTCTTCCCTATTGTCTGAGGTGATTTGAGTATAATTTAGTTTGCTGCAGAGATAAAAATTCATTTCCTATTCTTATGTCCTTATCATTCAGGGCCAAAAAGTATAAATATATTATTTTTTCAGCCTTGTCTCAGCTGGGTATCTTTATTTACCCAGTTTTAAAGTGTTCCTTTTATTATTATTTTTTAGTCATTGAGTTCCATTTGGTGCTGTATCACTTGTGTTTATAGAATTCCGTCTGATATACCTGTTTAAAAACCAATCTGATTGGGACTTCCCTGGTGGTGCAGTGGTTAAGAATTCGCCTGCCAATGCAAGGGACACGGGTTCAAGCCCTGGTCTGGGAAGATCCCACATTCCGTGGAGCAACTAAGCCCGGGTGCCACAGCTACTCAGCCTGTGCCGCAACTAGAGAAAGCCCGTGCACAGCAACAAAGACCCAACTCAGCCAAAAATAAATAAATTAATTAATTTTTAAAAAAACCAATTTGATTGTCACAGATTGCTGCTTTTGAAAAAAATTGATATTCTCACCTAAATTATCACCATCAGGACAAAGCAGTAAAGTAGATTTCTTTGTTTTCTCACTCCATTTAAAGCAGTATTAACTTCAGAGAAAAGTAGTGAATATCCTATAAGCCAGAATCCAGAAAGCCCTTCTGCTGACAAGTTTCAAGTATCTCCGGATTGTTCCACCAGTAAAAATAAAGAACCAGGAATGGAAAGGTAAGAAGTAATAAATGTCAAGTTTGGTAGCTAAGTAACACCTGTACTTACATTAAACTTTTAGT
The DNA here is from genome assembly GCF_028023285.1 of Balaenoptera ricei. Taxonomy (NCBI): domain Eukaryota; kingdom Metazoa; phylum Chordata; class Mammalia; order Artiodactyla; family Balaenopteridae; genus Balaenoptera; species Balaenoptera ricei. The sequence continues at coordinate 21,557,544 of NC_082658.1, read as the reverse complement.
GTTAATTTTTTTTTTCACCATACTTTCCCTAGTTTTTGGCACACAGACATATCTAACCTCTCATTGCCCTAGGACACTTCTTTTGTTTAATTGTATGTAGGCTCTCTGGACCTGTACAAGGCATGAGCTACAACATGAGAAATGCACAGTAGATCTGTCCCTTTTCAAGGTCAGAATAAAATACAGAACTAAAACCTCAACAGGCCTGGAGGCTGATGGTAGACTTCTCCAAGGCCGCCCTTGCCCTAATTGAAGTTTTTGCCTTCCTAGAAAAAGTTTAGCTATTGATTTACCCCAGTAAATATTCAGAATATCTTCCAGGGATGTTGTTCACATCACTATTGATATAAGACTATGCAACACTTCATAGTTTTAAAAATACTTTATCTACTTCTTCATTTGATCTTTATAAAAACACAGTGAAAGTAAAAGGACAAGTTCTGGACTATTATTCCAAATTGATAGTTCAGGATAGAGTCTCAGAACTGATAGAGTCACACATCTCATGACTCTAGAAAGGAAAAGGAATTCATATTTATTGAGTTTCTACCAAGTGTATGTATATTTTCACTTATCTCTCTGGGAATAGTGACAAGTTGTCAATAATCTAATCACACCATCTTTTCCAAGCGTCTTGGATTGGACTGAGGATATATTTTTTTTTTTTTAAACATCTTTATTGAAGTATAATTGCCTTACAATGGTGTGTTAGCTTCTGCTTTATAACAAAGTGAATCAGTTATACATATACAATATGTTCCCATATCTCTTCCCTCTTGCATCTCCCTCCCTCCCACCCTCCCCATCCCACCCCTCTAGGTGGTCACAAAGCACCGAGCTGATCTCCCTGTGCTATGTGGCTGCTTCCCACTAGCTACGTATTTTACATTTGGTAGTGTATATATGTCCATGACACTCTCTCACCCTATCACATCTCACCCCACCCCTTCCCCATATCCTCAAGTCCCGTGGCAAGACGGGAATAAAGACACAGACCTACTGAGGATATATTTTTGAGGCTGCGATAATGGCCTGGTGGCTGTGATAGAGAATGGAAAGATTTGACCTCCATAGGTCCTAAACCCATGATTAGAGGTAATGACCTCATTGCTGTGCTTTAACCAATTGAGCTAACCACCTGTTTAATATTCAGATGAAATATTCCTCTTCCTCCTCCCCCACCCCAGTATACCCTATAGAGACTTCTATTAAAAAACCTACACATTGATTGAACTTCCTCTACTAGACTGCTTGAGGAACAGTTCAGGTCTTGCTCATCTTTAATCCATGGAGCCTAGCTTTAGTGCCTGACTCATACTAAATACCCAATAATTGTTTGAATCAGTTATCTGATCTCTGAGGTCCTTTAAATCTGTTGATAAGTATCTTATTCAGCAAAGTTCTAAACACCTGAAAGAGTAGAGGAATTACTGTGTGCATATGCTTTTCTAACAATATATTATAGCTGGCTTTTATTTTTAGAGTGACTTTGGACATTGAAAAGGTAGGAGGTAGGGATGATTGTATGAATTCTGCTAAAATTGGGTAGAAAGAATGTAGCAATGTCAAAATTAATCAACTTATTTTCATGAGAGAGCTGATTTCGCATACATTCATTTGAAATAGTGTATAGAATTTGAGTGAGTGGCAGTGGATAATTTGGTGAAATTTGCTGACATGGTTTTAAACAGCTAGGAGATATACTGCCTCAGACCAGACCCTAAGGAGAGATGTTATATGTCAGCCCTGACATGTGGCAGACATCGTGAATCCAGACTCCTAGCCATCTCTCGTGTTCCCTCTTGCTAGTCATTCCCGATCTCTGACAGTGAGCTCTTTCACTTATGCCTTGGCTGCCTGAGAAGTATGATTAGTCCTTTCACAAGCTACAGTGATGGTTTTCTCCTTTCATCCTTTTTTCTAGGTCTTCCCCTTCTAAATCGCAGTTGTCAGATAATAGGTGGTATATGCACAGCCACTCAAGAAGTCTTCAGAACAGAAACTGCCCACCTCAAAAGGAGCTTGAGGTTGTTGATGTGGAGGAGCAACAGCTGACTGAGTCTGAGGCCCAAGATTTAACGGAGCAGTCTTATTTGCCAAGACAAGATCTAGGTAATATTTCATCTGCTCTGATGGAAAAAACACTTTTATTTTACTCCGAGTCTTAACCTAAAGATATTCTGATGAATCAGCTTTCAAATGTGGTAGTCTATCATGAATGCATCTGTTATACTTAAACCCATTAGAAAAATAGCTTGAATGTTAATCCAAGTTGAACATTATTGCCGCTGTTAATCAGTCTATATTGGTTTAACTCTAACAGTTTTGAGGATGGGAGAGTCTTGGTGCTCTCTAAATATTTTACTTCAACTGTTAGATAAGAGTTCTAGGGCCCTAGGGTAAAGTTTTAGGCTTGTCCTTTATTGAAAAATGAGTCAGATCTCTAAAGTAAGCTCTTGTTTTATGAATTAATGAATATAAATTGCTATATATTTTATACCTTATAAATCACTGTAACTGAATGGTGTGTTTTATGGCTTGTAAATCAAGGCTTTAATCAGTAAAGAAAGTTTTAAATTAATCCTGAAAAACACATTATCATAAAAGGTGCTCTTAGACATCTAAATGTTTTTGGCCATGTTCACAAGGGTCATTTTAGGAATCTCATACATTCTACTTAGATGTGCTTACTTGCTGATGGAGTGACATTTTCTGAAATGTTTCAGGGATGGTCTGTTTTTAATTTGGTAATGATATCTGATGATTTATTAAGTGAAAAAGTTAATGATATCATCATGGATGAAGAAACAAAAATCATTTTGATTGTATTTAGTCAACTATTTGTATTTGGTATTCTTTTTTAAAGTTTCAGTGATATAGGAAGTGCCAAAATATTCACAAGCAGCCCAAATATTAAAGTATACATTTGAGTATAACTGAATCACTTTGCTGTTCACCTGAAACTAACACATCGTTGTAAATCAACTATACTCCAATATAAAATAAAAATTTTTTAAAGAAGTATACATTTGAATCAAAACCATCCCCTAAGAACTAAACTGATAAATGACAGAAATTATAGAAAGCAGGCTTTCTTATAATATTACATTTAATATCTAAGATGCAAACATATTTCATGTTAAAACTGAAATAGGGTAGCATCTTAAAAATCAATGGTACCTTTTTTTAATTTTATTTTTAATTGTGGTAAAAAAACATAAAATTTACCTCAACCATTTTTAAGAGCTCAGTAATGTTAAGTATACTCCCATTATTGTGCAGTAGATCTCTAAAATTTGTTCATCCTGTAAAACTGAAATTCTGTACCCATTAAATAGCAACTCCCCATTTCCCCCTCCCCCTATCCCCTGGGAGTCAGCATTCTACTTTCTAAGAGTTTAGATACTCTAGATAACTAATGTAAGTGGAATCATGCAGTATTTGTCCTTTTGTGACTGACTTTTTTCATATAGCATACTGTCCTCAAGGTTCATCCATGTTTGTAGCTTTTTTAAAACCACTGTGTGTGTAGATAGATATAGATATATACATATCTCACATTTTCTTCATCCATTTATCCAATGATAGACATTTGGGTTGCTTCCACCTCTTGGCTATTGTGAATAATGCTACAACAAACATGAGTGTGTGCATTTCTCCATTTTATTGTAATTAAATGTAATAGGTGAAGAGTAGTTCATTGGAATGGATGTGGCATAATTTATTTAATCTCATTGTACATTTAGTTTGTTTCTAAAACCTTACTGTTATAAACAATGTTGCAGTGAACATTCCTATGACTACACTTTTACAGACCTCTTTTATGTTCTTAGGATACATTTCTAAAACTAGAATTGTTGACTGCAAGTATAAACACACAAGGCTGTTGCTACATAATGCCAAATTTCCTTTAGAAAAGTTAAGCTGCTTTGCACATCTACCAACAGTGTTATTAATGTACCCATTTTTCTCTTAACCTAACTTAATCTGTCTTTTTAGCTCTTAGCAGAGACTAGATGTTATAATTCAAAACTCACTGTCATATAGATTAAATTTCTTTCCTCATTCCTTTCAGAGGGAACCCCTTACCTGGAATCTGGAATCAGCCTCTTCTCTGATGACCCTGAGTCTGATCCCTCTGAAGACAGAGCCCCAGAGCCAGCTCATGTTTGCAGCATGCCACCCTCAGCCTCTGCACTGAAATTACCCCAATTTCAAGTAGAAGAATCTGCCAGGAGTCCAGCTGCTGCTCATACTACTAATACTGCAGGGTATAATGTGAGGGAAGAAAGTGTGAGCAGAGAGAAGCCAGAGTTGATATCTTCAACACAAAGAGGCAACAAAAGAATTTCTATGGTGGCATCAGGCTTGACCCCAGAAGAATTTGTGAGTGTATCCATATGTATTTCCCTAATGACTGAGCCTTCATTATTAACATACCGCAATGGCTTTAAATGGGTACTAGCTGTGAATAACCTATAGGAAGAAACCTGGCAAACAAGCTCATTACTGTGTAATTTAATTTCCATTACTAATTTCTGAAAACTTATACCTAGATAAAGCTATAGCATGGATTATTTTGTGTGTATTTAGTAAAGGAAATAATTATTAAATATTAGCAGAAAGGTTATGGTTTTGAGTATAATACAGAGCTTTTTTATTTTAATTTTCTTTCTATCTAAAAAAGCAAGGAGGTATAACTCTACTCCCCAGAAGGCATCTTTTACCCACCTTTGTTCACATCTGAGTGAGCTTACCAGCATGATTAACTAAATTTAAACTGGTTCCAAGTACATGGCCAAATAGTGGCATTTCTCCAGTGTTGATTTATCTTTATCCTGGCTTGTAACACTGTTATCCAATAGCTTGCCCTGTCAGTTCTACCCTACAATAACCCATCCCTGTTAGGATTTTGACATCTCCTGCTAGAAACAGGAATTGTTTTGTACTGTGGAAAAATACCCATTAAAATATTAAGACCACTGAAACTTTGTTTCTACTTGGATTGAGCATAGATTTCAGACATCATAGGAAATTTATCTCCCCTTAATTAATCACCATTAATTAATCATTAATTGAGTGAAGATTTCTTTAAAACCATGATAACACACCAGAGTATCAAAAAGATTCAATAGTGGATGCTATCTATTGCACACTGAGAAATGATTCAGTCATTCTTAAGTATCTTTCTTAATATATCCTTCCTGGAATAGGAACCATTTCTCATCCTAGCTTCTCTATAGGTTAGCAGCTCAGCATGACCTCTGTGACCAGATGTGTTCCACTACTAGAAAGGCAAAGTAAGCTGTGTCTGCCCTAGTAGATACAATGAATAAATAAATTCTCATCAATAATGCCAGAATTCTCATCTCACAACCATGTGCCCAGACAGCTATTTGCTCTAAAAATTCATACCTATGTCTGTTTATATTGCTCTTGATCTTTTGCCAACACATCTAAAATTCCCATTTATTCACTGAAAATTAGCATTCCTTATTCCTTTGTTTTGTGAGATCAGCTTTTCTGAGAAGGCTAAAATGATCTAATCTTTCTTGCCATGGGCAATCCTGAACTGCAAATGAGACTCTAAGTGGCTTGGGTACATATTGTCTTTAAACAAGCAAAGAAGAAAACTTTTCAGCTCTATTCAGACTTGCCGAAGTGTGGTAAATTTATTATGAAAGCTGCTGACTGTATTACACATGATTAATTCCGAAGACCATATTAAGATGATCTTTTCAGCAGTTGCTCTTCTAACTGAACGCTGTTTCAAGGCTGGGATTTCAGCAATTAATCAGTTCAGAATTGCTAATGATCCTGGCAAAGGGCAGTGGCAGAAGGGGGAGGATGTCATTAGCTTCTCCAGCTTGCCTTTTTCAGTGCCCTGTGGCAGTATGGAGTGAGGCAGCATGAAAGAAAGACAGCCCACCCTCCATTGCAATCTTGTGCGGCACATAAATACTGGCGTGGGTGGTGATGGCTAGTAAATGATGGCCCTTGGTAAACAAAGTTATTTACCAAGCAGTAGCTGCTGATTATGTCAAATGTGTCTATAATGGATCTGGTTAATTTCTTTTACTGCCTATTGATTTTTTATTTGGTTGATAGATAATTGCTAGAAGGCTCTAGATTTCTTTTGTGAAGAATATGAGTCTCTTCCAATCCTTCTCCTTCAGAGGAATTGATAGTTTTTGTACTGACCTTTAGAAGCATCTTGACTTGAACGTTTTGAAACTGTCAGCAGGTTGAATCTAGTTCTTAAGCCACATATCTGAGCATAACTTTCTGTATAGGCAAGTTACCTCTCAGCTTATAAAGTGTAGGCTGATAAATCTAAACTATAGTATAGTAGGAAAGAAACTGTCTTAGGAAATCAAATGATATCTGTTATTAAAAGGAAAATTAATATTATTTTGAATCCTTGGTTATAATTCCATGTCTGTTAGCACAGACTATTTTAGAGTTTCTTCCTCTGATTTGTACATAATTTTTATTAAATTACTATTTATTTTGAAACTTCATATTAGAATAAAAAGGATGTACCTTTTGTGAGAAAAATGGAGGTTCAAAGCTTGGATAACTAATACTCAAGCTGTTTTCTAGATGTAATTTATTATAATGTAATATTTGATTTGGTTTCAGGTGCTTGTGCACAAGTTTGCCAGAAAACATCACATCACTTTAACTAATCTAATTACTGAAGAGACTACTCATGTCATTATGAAAACAGGTACACCAAGAGCCTTTACAGAATATGCTGTATCTGTTGCATAAAACTACATGAAGAAATGGGCGTGTTTGTTAAGCGTAGCGTGGGTGACCGTCTTCCAATAGTCAATCAGTTATTGCTTGATGAAAGAAAAATAATAGTTTTGCTATTTCCTGACCCCCTTTTATTTTGGGTTAAGATTGGAGAGTGGTGAGCCAGAACGATGAATCACTTCTCCTAGTCCACCCTGTCTGGACTACACTGTGTGAGGGCTTCCTGGGAAGGCAGAGCCTGAGTCCTGGAGGAACAAATGGGGCAAAGAGGGGAATGAGCAGAAGTGAGTCTTCACTCAAAATCTGGGTGGTTGGAAACCCTAGCTCCATGTCCTCACTCCACTCCAACACCTACTTTGAGTGTGGTTGAGAGTTTTACAGGAAACGAGTCCAGTTATCAGCTCTGAGATAGCCTAGCGTATGAAAAAGAAAAATGTGAAGGGAAAAATTCATTTGTCCTACACCTTCCCCTTTTTAAATCTTAAGTATGACTTGTGTGATGACAAGGGAGACCTCGGAGGCTTTTAGTTGACTGTAAGCTAAATCTGAGTAAACATTTCAGGACTGCTAACAAAGCTCATTTGAAATTGGGCCTTATTGATACAAGCCTAATGCCCAGATCAAGTGAGGTGACGATCCCGACACCCCACCCCACCCCCACTGGAGCGAACACCTGGAAGGTGTGTGCTCTGTTTTGAGCACCATGCTTTCTTTTCATGCTGGTCCCTGACAACTGGAGAGTGTTTATCCAGAGGTAGATGAAGGAAATGGGGAAAAGGAATTCAAAGCAATGTCATTTGAAGGACAAATGAAGGAATGGGAAGACTTAAGGGAACAAGACAAGTGTCTTGAAATATCTGAAGAGTTGTTATCTGGAGGAGTTAGGCTCACTCATGGGCTCCAGAAAGCAAAGACTGGTGCCTATGGCACACAGAAGATGTAGATTGAAGCTCAACTCTCAAAACCTTCCTAACAAAATGGACTCTCTGGTCCTCTCCAGGGTGTTTCTGTTCATACAGCTGAAGGTTCTTGAGCATAGGGTCCAGACTCCTTGGCAGGGACATGCTGCCTTAGAACCTCTAAGAGCTTAGGTTTCTACTGTGTAAAGATCATACTACAGGGTCAGAGGATAATGCTCACAGGAATCCGATGCCAAAACAAGATACCATGAACTAAACTGTTTTAGAGATGAATGTCATTAAACTTGAATATATCTTAAGCTATGGGTTTGGATCAAGGCTGCTGATAGGTGAAAAGAAAACTTTAAAATGCAAATTAAATCTAAAGTAGCTTCAGTGTTTAAACTCAAAGGCAGTACATTTGCTACTTTTAAACTAAAAATGAGCTAAGATTTCTGAGTTTAAAGCATATTATTAAGTCACCCTTCACAACAGTTAAACAAAAAGCTTTAAAAATTGTGAAGAAAGAGAAAAGATTTTTTTAAATTTGTGAAGAATTCGGTTAGGGAGAATGCCTGTTGCTACTACTGGCAGATGGCCTACTGTGTTTAGGATATAGTTAAATACATTTCTCCTGTTTAAAACTAAGTGTTCTTTCCTGAGTTTGCTTAGTCCTTCAAACGGGCCTTTAAAACACTAAAAAATAAGCAGAAGTGATTCTTCAGCTACTGCTTTCTGAAATACGTTGAAAAGAGAAAAACTATGAAAATACTATATTTTTCTGCCTTGCAGGGGAATTAAGAATTGGGGGTTAGGATTCCCCAAGTAGAAGTTCTGGGGGTGAAAATTCATCACTTGCATTGACATTGCAAATTTAGGATTTCAACAATACTGTTTTCTTTTCCTTTCACATATCGTCATCCAGTAAAGTAGATCTTCCCCGTCCACGTGTATCAATACTACCAACATGGGTAATTCCTTGAGCACAATGACAGACATCTTTAGCTGGCCTTGGCATCTAGAAGATAGGGCAGGCATTTCCTGTGGTCTTAACTTCATATCAGCCTTCTCCAGACTTCCTAAGATCCACACCTGCTGGTTAGAATTAAGGGTGCTTCCAGCCTCTGAGTCTATCACCAGGGGTGTTGGAATCATCAATCCAGACTGATCTCAAGTAGCATAAGGAGCTGGGGTGCTTTAGCTTCTTATGGCAGCCCTTCCTGATTTTGTTTTCAACTTCTAATCCTTTGGATGTTTTCCATTCTGCAGATACTGAGTTTGTGTGTGAACGGACACTGAAATATTTTCTGGGAATTGCAGGAGGAAGATGGGTAGTTAGCTATTTTTGTAAGTACCATATAATTTCTCCCCTCCTCCCTTTAACACCTCAGAATTGCATTTTGACACCTAACATTTTAACACCTAAGATTTTTGCTGATGCTGAATCTGAATTACGAAAAGGTCTTTTGTGGTAACACTAAATTAGCTTTATCTTTAATGCATAGCTCTTTGTTCAGATAGCTGGTGATGTGGGGGAAAATATATTTCTTTTTATAACTAATAGGACCTAATCTGCTCCTGGTAATGTTAGCATATGAACTAGGGATTTATTTAATTGTAGGCAGAAATCCATGTGCAGCAGGCACTCTTATAATGTTTAAATTAAGCATCAACGGTGTCTCCAGAAGGAAATCTATTAAGGAGCTGTGGCTTTATAGAGAGAGGACCTCTATTCAGTGTTATTTCTCCCACACTCTTATGTGAATCACTTCACCATCTACCTCCATGAAAGGAGGTCTTCTGCTCTTGTGTGACCTGTCTTTTCTGTGATCTCTTTAGGGGTGACCCAGTCTATTAAAGAAAGAAGGATGCTGGATGAGGTAGGTACTCTGTTTTACAAACTAATCGGAAAGACTTGGTGCCATTGAGTCATACTGAGTCACGAAAATTTATCTGCTTCCTGCCTTGCACTACTTTCTGAAGATTTTCCTTGATGATGTGGATCATCAAGAGTTATGCGAGCAGGGACTTCCCGGGTGGTCCAGTGGTTAAGAATCTGCCTTCCAGTGCAGGGGACGCAGGTTTGATCCCTCATTGGGGAACTAAGATCCCACATGCGGTGGGGCAACTAAGCCTGTGTGCCGCAACTAGTGAACCTGAGCGCCACAACTAGAGAGAAACAGGCCCACCTAAATCTTACATGCATACACCTTTGTAGAAAACTCTTTCACAGTTGAAAAGAATCCTTCATATTAATATGCAAATGTATCTGTTTAGAAATCCGATTCCTTCAAAGAGATTTTACTCTGATACTGAGAACAGTGAGAGGTAAATAAGATAGAGCGTAGGAGGAGGAATAATTTTAGAACAGCCATCTTAGAGCTGCTGGTGACAACAGATCAGGCAAAATAAAATTAGCGAAAGCAGTTTTAAACTATTATGCACTATTCAGCATATTCATAATTAATTAATTGATGTTTCTGTTGGTTTTAACTTTCATTCAGTGACTTATATTATTGGGAGCCTACTATGTGCTGGGCACCAGGGATACAGCAGTAAATAAGACTGATAGGTCCCTGCTGTGGTGGGATTCATGTTCTGTGGAGGGGAGATGCATAATAAATAAAGATGTGTTTAAAATACCAATAAACACTATGAAGAAATATACAGAACAACAGACTGGCGGTTGACTGGGGACAGAGGTTGACTATTTAGGTAAGGAGACCCAAGAAGGCTTTCTGAAAAGCTTGAGCTGAGACCTAAAAGACAAGAAAGAATCGGCCTTGGAAAATGTAGGGAACAAATGTTATAGGCAGAATAGCAAGCATAAAGGTCTTAAGATGGGAATGAGCTTGGTTTATTAAAGAAAAACAAGCCAGTATAACTGGAGAGTTGTAATTGGTGAATCATATGTAGGCAGCAGAGGTTAGACAAGGGGTTGGAGAAGGTTATAGACAAGGGCCAGATCAGGTAGGATTTGGTGTAAGTCGTGGTAAGGAATCTGAATTTTATTCCTAGGGTAATGAGACCTGGAGATGGTAAGAAGAGTTTGGTTTGAGATGTTTGGAAGATAGGACTTACTAATAGGTTAAATTGGAAGATGAGTTAAAGACAGGAATTGGGGTAACGCTTAGATTTTTGGCCTGAACAATGAAGTGGATGTTAGTGATGTTAATTAGATAAGGAAGACATGGGGGAGGAGCATCCTGGGAGGCTGGGGAGCAGGAGGCAGGAGTAGAATCAAGAGCTCTGTTTTAGATGCATGGATTTAGGGATTTATATGAGACCTCCGGGTAGAGAGGTTAGTAGGCACAGGGGTACAATCAGGACTATAAATTTGAGGGTCATCTTCAAATAGATGACATGTTTATCACTAGACTCTTCTCACTTACGTGATTAGGAAATATTAAGAGAGCTCTTTCACCTAATAACAACCTGTGGTTATACCCATGACTTTATTATTCTTCATAATTCTCTTGGCAACAGATGTGGTCTCCCCTGCAACCTGAGTTTCAGTAAGAATTGTTTCCAAGCATTCTTCCCCAGAATTCTCCCCAAACCTCTTACCTCCCTAAATCCTATTATTCTTTATTCTCCCAGCCTTGACCAGTCTAAAGAGTGATTATGAAAAGCCTCTTACTTTCTTCAGTGTATTAAATGTATATTTTATTATATTGGTTTCATTAACTGTAAATCTCTCAATGGAAATCTGAGAAGCCCTTATTTCTTTAGATGGTAATACACATTGATTTAAGAGATCAGGAATTCTCCAGTTATCTTTATAACAGCACAGTATTAGCAGTTTAAATACTAAGTGAATGTTCTGAGAGGAGACAGATGTTGAAAATTAAAATACATTAAGTCCCAGTGAGGTGAAAAGCCAATTGTTAGTTTCTGCCCGCAAAGATTTGCTTCAGTGAATTGATTTCAGCAGCTGAGATGCTGGTCATTTCATGCCGTCCACCAGAAAAGATGATTTTGGGGGAGGTAGGGTTCAAATTGCCTGGCAATATTTGATTCCTTAAATATGACATATCTCCTCGATTTCCATTGAAGGAGGCTTCTCTTTCTCTGACCCCTGTGGTTTGGGCTTGGTTTCTTTCAGCATGATTTTGAAGTCAGAGGCGATGTTGTCAATGGAAGAAACCATCAAGGCCCAAAGCGAGCAAGAGAATCCCAGGACAGGAAGGTAAAGCCCTCCTCCCCCATGTTGGCAAAAAACCTACCCACCCCTCTGCATTCCTGCCCACTTCGTGGAGATGGTCTCACTCATCTTGTAAGGGGCCTTACAAGATGGCCTCTTACACTGCTAGAATACCAAGTAGGTGCATTCATATAGGTTTTTTTTAGTTCTTCCAGCCCAACAAAGTAAATAAGTACAGTCATTCCTCAGTACCCTTGGGGGATTGGTACCAGGACCCCCTGCAGATACCAAAATCCAAGGATGCTCAGGTCCCTTTTATAAAATGGTATAGCATTTGAATGTAACATCCTCCCATATACTTTAAATCAACTCTAGATTACTTCTAAGACCTAGTACAGTATAAATGCTATGTAAATAGTTGCCAAAAAGCAGATTCAAGTTTTGCTTTTTGGAACTTTCTGGAAGAAAAATTTTTTTTTCAAATATTTTCCATTGGCAGTTTTTTTTTTCCAAATATTTTCCACTGGCAGTTTAGTTGAATCTGCGGATGCGGAACTTGTTGGATACAGTAGGCCAGTGGGCCAACTCTATTATCCGATTTATGAATGAGGGAGCTTAGAGGTTTAGAGAAGTTATATAATTTGGGTTTCATTCTAGGGTGCAAATCTTAGCTGATAAATGGCAGAGCTGGGATTTGAGACAGATGTGAATCTAAAACCTTTGCTCTTTCTACTTCACGGTGGTGTCTTTCTCTACAGCAGTGTTGTAAGTGCTGTGAGGTGATGTACCCAGGCTGTCTGTGGAAGCACAGAAGAGAAAGTGATTGATAATCAATAGCTGACATCTGTGTAATATTCACTATATCCAGGGACTGCTCCAAACACTCGACCCTATCTTAACTAATTAACAATTTTACAGCAACCCTGGGAAGCGTGTACTATAATTATGCCTATTTTATAGATGAGAAAATTAAGGCTCAAAGAGGTTGAGTAAATTGCCCGAGCTCACACAGCTAGTTGTGAACCCAACTAGAAGCTGAACCCAACTAGAACTAGTCTGCCTCCAGAATCTGAGCTCTTAATGACAATACCATAGTTTCCTGGCACATTATAGAAGTTTTCACACAGGAGAAAAATTGATTATTCTAACAACTTTACAAATGAAAGACTAGAGGCCCAGGAAGATTCAGTGACTTTCTTCCCAGATCATACTGTAGCAGATGATGTAGCCATCTACATTTATTTTATGTGTACCTGTGTAGCAGGTACACATAAAATAAACATAGACCTCTCTGCCAGTTAGGGTCAGGGTTAGTATTGATGTATATATCAAATCTGGATAAACATCAAACTTCAGCTGATAGTTTGAATCTCTTGCCATCCAAGCCTTTTATTAAACGTAAAGGAGGACCAATTTTTTTCTTCTTGTCTCTAACGAGAAGTAAAATTACCTGCAGAGGTCATCAGGGAAGAGCCTGGACCTGATTGGTGGCAAGGTGGGATGCCCAGCCCTTGAATGACAAAGAATGACTACAGAGTAGATCAAATACATACACACATGAAAAAAAGTCTAAAATCCATCAGTGTTTTGGACATTGGGCTGATTGTCTCTGGGAAGTAGCAGCAGAAATTATCAGGTGGTAAAGAAAAGGAAAGTTCTTATGATATCGCTTATATGTAGAATCGTAAAAAAAGGGGGGGGGAGTACAAATGAACTTATTTACAAAACAGAAGTAGTCACAGATGTAGAAAACAAACTTATGGTTACCAGGGGGTAAGTCGGGGGAAGGATAAATTGGGAAATTGGGACTGACATATACACACTACTATATATAAAATAGACAACTAATAAGAACCTGCTGTATAGCCCAGGGAACTCTACTCAATACTCTGTAATGGCCTATATGGGAAAAGAATCTTAAAAAAGAGTGGATATATGTAAATGTATAACTGATTTGCTTTGCTGTACACCTGAAACTAACACAACACTGTAAATCAACTATAATCCAATAAAAATTTTTAAATTTTTTTAAAAAAAGGAAAGTTCTTCATTTTTGAGTCTCTATATTGCTTTTTATAAAAACCCATATCTTTTATAACTAATGTTTCTTTTTCTCCACCCCTCTGTCCCTCTCTTCTCCCAGATCTTCAAGGGCTTAGAAATCTGTTGCTATGGACCCTTTACCAATATGCCCACAGGTAAGAGACTGGGAGAACTGCCGAATCCAGCACCAGCCTTTCCCCTACGTCATCATCTTAATGGGGGTTCCCTCATATGGGTGAGATATTCCAGAGGTTATTCTATTTCTCTACCACTCATCAGACAAAACTGCACCAAAATATTAGCCCATGGCAAAAAAACTAGCCCTGTGCCCCTTCTCAAGAGCTAGAAGGCAGTGAAGAGTTAGGATCTAGGACACAATATGTTCTGTGCTCAGTGGGATAGAGCTGCTCTTACTGCCCTTTGGTCTAAGAAAGGGGGGAAATAATAAGTTAGAGAGAAGATACCTTTTGGGTTTGTAAATGTCAAGAAAGAATTCTGCTTCTCCTAAACCATCTTCATTTGATACAGAGATGAAAGCACAACAGCTGCATAAGCCCTGTGGGCCTGGGGCCCCACATAGGCCCAGAGCAGAGGAAGACTCTTGATGAACATTTTCTAATTAAATTTGACACTGAATGTGATGTTATGTTGAGGAGTGCTATGTGGCTCAGCTCGGAAGTTGTGAGGCGCTGAGGCCCTGGGGTGTGTCTAGATTTGGTTCGTTCTTTTCCAAACAAAGGCTACCCACCTTTGCCTCTGTACCCACTTCTGCCCCCAGGATCAGGTCCTCTTACTCCCCCGAAGTCTGGTCAGGGACAGATGAGTGGCAGCAAGAGAACCTGGCAAAGTAATTTTGCTTCTGTCTTCTTTATTGGTTATTGATTGGGTGTTCATAAAATTTCCAAGTGCCACTCAAAGCTTTCTCAGGGTTTTTGTACTTTGGTATAATGAAAACGAGGGTCTCTAGCAGCTATCATTTTGGCGGTGAGTTAACTGACCTCGGTTCACTCAGCCAAACAGGAGCACCTCAGCAATCCTCAGAAATGGGCTGATGGTAAAGAGAACCCAGAGGTGACCAAGAGCCACCCAGTGGTCAGTTCTGCTTTTCCAGGTCCAAGTGGAACATCTCTAAGATCTCTTCTGATTTTTTCAAGTGATTTGATTCCAGCTCAGCATATAGCCTTTCCCCACTGATGGGCTGAGTCTCTGTCCAGGATGACTTGTATTTTTTCTTGACTGAATCAATTATCTTCCCATCTCTTGACATTTACAGTAATTACCACCAAGTATGGTGCTGTCAGTGGCTGTGATTATCAATTACCAACACAGAATTAGGCAAGGAAGGAGGGATGGCAGGTAGGTATTTTTTCAGAGTGTCTTAGCCAGCAGTTCAGCAAATTAATGGAAATGAGATCCTTGATTTTTTTTTTTTCTTTCTTTCCAAGTGTTTCCTTTGACTTTCAGACCTTATCTACCAAGTGGCCTTATGGGGACTGATAACCAAAGTAGGTAGCATATCCGTAGCAAATTGACTTAGAATTTGTAGTTTAAGGCCTTTCCGTCCCTTTGGAGCAGAGAAACAGGGACTGTCCCACTGAGAAGTCTTGCTGTAAGCCTTCATCCAGAGGAGTGTGGGGAAGGGAGCCCAGTTAAATATGTAGATCACTGTGGTGATTTTAGGTCTAAATGTTTTATTTAGATCAACTAGAGCGGATGGTGCATCTGTGTGGGGCTTCTGTGGTGAAGGAGCCCTCATCATTCACCCTCAGCCAGGTAAGTGTTTGGTGCCCTGTCGGGGGAGGACACAATATTCTGTCCTGAGGTTAAGCAAGGCAGCACCTTTCAGTCCCTATGAAACCCCCAGTGTAGTCTTAGAAGCCTCACTTCACCCTGACCCTTCTCTGACCACGTACCTGTGCCAGAAGACTCCATCTGTAAGGGAAAAGTAAGGACTTGAGAGCTACAAGTATTAAACAGACCCAGGGAAGGCTCTTTCCCTCTGACCCTTCCTTTTTGACATGTGCCCTTCCCCCTCCTTTGTGTGGTTGCCCCCAGCGTAGTCTGCTTCAGCAAACTATCAAGAAATGGTGAAGTGACTGTCACAAAAGTCCTGCTCTGATACCCTCAATGCTGTTTCCTTTCTGGGGGTGCAGGGTACTCAACCAATTGTGGTCATGCAGCCGGATGCCTGGACAGAGGGCGGTGGCTTCCATGGTGAGTCTTGCTGTAAGCCTTCATCCAGAGGAGTATGGGGTAGAGGGCCCAGGTTAAGTGTGCAGATTACTGTGGTGATTTTAGGTCTAAATGTCCTGTTTAGATCAACTGGAGTGGATGGTGCACCTGTGTGGGGCTCCGGAAGGCCATAGGCATGTACCTGCATCATATGGGGTGGGAAGAGTTTGATTCAACACAGGTCACCCAGTGCTTGATTAACATAGTTCTCAGCACATTCTAGGTGCTCAGTAAATACTTGTTGAATGAACGAATGAATGGCTAAAATGTCCTTTTAAAACTTTTTTGTTGTTTGCTTATTTTGCATTATAAAAGTAGTGCATGAACTGTTTCCACTGGGGTGGGGGGGTGCTTAAATATGAAAATTAATCACATAAAATATAAATGAGCACAAACACAACAAAATAATCCCAGCAATCCCACCACTTGGAGATGATCACCAGAAAATTCTTCCAGGCCTGGCTGTGTACGTATGTACACACATATATTTTATACAAATGTGATCATGCTCATCATACTGTTTTGCTTTTTCACTTAAGATATGGCAAACATGTTTCCACATCATTAAATTGCAATGCTGTTTTGCTCTCTCTGGTGACTTTTCCTTTAACAGATTGGAGCTTATGTTAATAAAGTTGCCAGAAGCTGTAGGCTTTCACCAGCAGTCAGTCCTCAGGCTTTTGAGTAAGGTTCTATGTCCTGAAGCACTGCTGAAGATCAGTGATATTGCTCCTGCCTAAGTCACTCTTAAGAACTCATCCAACCAGTTGCCCCGAGTAGATTGACTAGAGTCTGGTCTGGGGAAATGTGAATTGACACTAATCTCTGCCTGTGTTCTCTGTCCCCAGTCATCGGGCAGATGTGTGAAGCACCTGTGGTGACCCGAGAGTGGGTATTGGACAGCGTAGCCCTCTACCAGTGCCAGGAGCTGGACACCTACCTGATACCCCAGGTCCCCCAGAGCTGCTGCTGATTCCAGCCAGCCATGTATATAGGGGATAGAGCCAGTCTCTGCAGGACCTCAGGAATGAGCTTAAGAAATGACCTTTTTCCAGGCCCAGGGAAAGGCTTCTTCAGTCCTTCCACAGCCCCGATTCCTAAATATTTTATGTACATCAGCCTGAAAAGAACTTCTGGCTCTGCAAGGGTCCCTTAAAGATTTTCTGCTTCAAGTCTCCCTTTGAAATCTGCCATGAGCACAAAATTGTGGTAATTTTTCACCTGAAAAGAATTTAAAACCATTTAAACCCCACCAATTGAGCAAGATGCTGATTCATTATTTATCAGCCTTATTCCTCGTCCTGGGGCTGTCGGCTTCGAGCTGGAGGCACAGAGTGGTTGGTCTCAGGAGAATAGCTGGTTTCCCTAAATTTGTTTCTCAAAACCCTTGTGTTCTTAAAGTCCAGGAGTCAGATCCTTCAATGGAAGGTGAGTACTTGGGGATCTGTGCCGTGACTTAAAATCAGAACAGTCCTTGGACAGCTCTCAAGTGTTGGAGTGGAGCATTGGGGAGGAAATCCAGAGGCGGTAATGGATATAATATGAAATTTGAGGGTTAATTAGATGAGAGGGGAGTCTTGCTGACCCTGATCTCCAAAAGTCTGGGCTATAGTTGCTGGGTTTCTAAAGAATTTCTTAGCACTGATGTGCTCTGAAACAGCAGAATCTTTTCAAGAACTCTGGTGTCCAAAGGGAATCTTCTGATTCCCCATTAGTGACAAATAAAATGTTTATTGTTGTAGTTCTGATATATAACCCATTCCTCTTGAAATATAAGATCTCTGATATGAATATTTCATGTCTGTAAGATGACGGATCCCACCAGGAAAGAAGCTGTTTGCTTTCCTTGAGGTAATTTTTTTCCCTTTGCTCCCTATTGCTGAACTGTACAGATTCATAAATAATTTTGTTTGCTGAAGGAAGAGAAAGTGTTTTTCATAAACTCATTATCCAGGACTGTTTATAGCTGTTGGAAGGACTAGGTCTTCCTTAGCCCCCCAGTGTGTGCGGGCAGTAAAGACTTGATTGTACAAAATATGTTTTGTAAATGTGCTTTTCACCTGCAAATAAACTTGGTAGCAAACACTTCCACCAAGTATGACTGTTCTGAAGGCTCACACCTGCAGACTTTCTAAGAGCCTTTTCTCACTGTACTTTCATCTCCTCATCTGTAAAACGGGGATAATAATAGTACCTACCTCCTAGGGTTATCAAGGGGACTTCAAAACCTTATTATATTTGTTTTCTATTGCTGCCATAACAAATTGTCACATATCTAGTGGCTTAAAACTACACCCATTTATTATCTCACAGTTCTGTAGGTCAGAAGTCCAAGTTGACTCAACTGGTTTCTTTGTTTCGGGTCTCATAAGACCAAAATCAAGGTGCCAGCAGGTCAGGGCTGTGTTCCTTCTTGGAGGCCCTGGGGATGAATCTGTTTCCAAGCTCATTTCACATTGTCCGAATTGTTCCTTGCACTCCTCGGACTAAGCTCTCTGTTTCCTTGCTGGCTGTCGGCCAGAGGTCATCCTTAGCTTCTAGAGGCCACCCCCATTCTGGACTCATGACCCCATACCTCCATCTTCAAGGCCAGCAATGGCTGATCAAATCCGTCTCACTTTTGGAATCTCTCTGACTTCCCCTTCTGCCTCATCTCTCTAACTCCTGCCAAAGAAATTTCTGTTTTTAAGGGCTCAAGTGGTGAGATTGTGCCCACCAGGTAATCCAGGGTGATCTCCCTATCATAAGGTCCAGGACCATAATTACAGTTGCAAAGTCCCTTCACAGCATTACCTAGCTTAGTGTTTGATTGAATAATGCCGGGGCCAGAAATCTAGGGAGGACATCTTTGGAATTCTGACAACCACTCCTGTTTAACATGCTTAATCCACTGCTAACAGTCTGTATCATCTTTTGTTGGTCTTTACTCTGTTCAGAGATTGGAATTCTCTTTGAGGCAAAGAGGATGAAATCCTTGCACAATTCAATACTGCCTTATTTTTAAGGAGGGTGGTGGGTAGGTGAGGGGAGAAGTAGAGAAAATGGAACTAACTGCCATTATTACATTTTTATCTCATTTAGTCTTCATCACAGCTCTGTGAAGTGTGTATTTGTCACCTCATTTGAAGAATAGGAACTGGAAATATAGGATTTTGCTCAGAGTTTGCACAGCTAATAAATGACAACGCGAAGATCCAAACCCATGCCCTTTCCATCCCATCATTCAGCTTTCCACCTGCATCAGTCACTGACCCCAGGTCAGAAGGCACTGGTTCAAGCCTCAAGGGAATTTGGGGAGAGGAGCGGACTGGGAGGGGAACTAGCACTCTCTGGCTTTGTGGCCTGTGGTGGGAGGCGGTGGAAAGCTCCTGCCTCCAAGCGGCACCTCTCCCTGGGAAAGCAGCCCTGGGCAAGGAGATTTACAGGCTTGGATCACGGCTACTTGTTTTGTCCACTCCCAACCAGCTTCCCAGCTTAGGGTTTCTTATCTTTCAGCTGTCAGGACCTGCCAGTTCAGCCTTGCCCTCGGGGTGACCTCTCTCAGGGTGACCTCTCTCGGGCCCACGCCAGCTTCCTGTCCACCTGGCAGGGAGTCCATAAAGGCAGGCAAGAAGCAAGTGCTTCCCAGTCTTCGGTCAAAAATGTCTCATTTCCAGTGACAAGCCATGGCTTACTGGACCCTGGGGGTAAGCTAGGCCTCATCCTGCTGCCCCCATCACTGATGGGTTAATAGGAAAAGCAACATCTATGTAGTACATCCTGCCTCCCCAGGAATCCTGGGTGAAAGCAGAGACAACTAAGACACATTTAGAAGTTTTCTGTAATTGTCTCTCAAGGTCTCCCAACAAATGTCCACCCAGTCTGTTTTTCCAGCTCTGCATAACCTCTCCCGGAAGTCAGCTTCTGGCCCTGGCCTCAGGATGCTTGGCAGAGCTTAAGAGCCTTATCTGAAGATGGAGTAAAGCTACCTGCTTTTTTGACCTCTGGCTTTAAGATATCCTCCCGCTTTTCCATCCCACAGTCTTCGGCGCATTCTGGGCACAGCTGCATTTTGGGAACTAGTTCCTGTACTGCCTTTATCTCATTTCACGAAATGAACTTCTGCAAAGAAGCTGGAAAGAAGGAGAAGAGGAGGGATTATCATGCAGGCGCAGGGAGGGGGGCCTAGAGAAGAGCTCATAGATTATCTCCCTCCCAAAAAATGCAACCAGGATCATCCACAAAGTATCGGCTCAGAAACATGCAGGGGAAGAAGAAAGGAATCAGCGTTGGGGGGTTGGAGCGGAAGGAGCCAGGCTGTCCAGAGTGTATCCTGTGAAGGCTGCGAGGAGCAGATAAGGGCAGCCCCAGACAGGCGGTGAGGAGAGCAGGGCAGGGTGAGGGGGAGCTGCAGATCTACCCGCAGAACCTGAGAGAGAATGGGGCTCACCGGCCAGGGACTGTGGGAGCTTGCTTATCAAGGGCTGTAAAATGGCTGAGCCAGAGGCCCCTGTACCGTACTTCAGGGATGCCTAGCTCCCTCCAACAGGCTTTAAATCTGCCCATACCAAGGAGAAAATTAAAGAAATGGATCTGGGCAAATAGAAAATTAAGGAGAACTGTGGAGAGCAGGGATTGGGGAGGTACAGGAGGAAGCAGATCCTGAAATGAGTCTCAACGATCAGGAAAATCTAAGTAATGGTTTGAGGGGCTGGAAGAAATGGAAAAACAGGAGAGACTCCCTGCACGTTATGGGGGCCAGCAAACAAGAGCTCTGGAGACCTAGTTTCAGGGGCCCAGAATGATAAGGCAGTTTAACGTGCAGGTTAGGACAGTGATTCTCAAACCATGGTCCCCTGATGGGGAATGGGGTGGGGGGTGGGGGGGGCAGGCAAAACCTGTTAGATATGCAGATTCCAGGGCCTCACTCCAGACCTACTGAATCACAACTAGGGGAAGAGCCCAGCAGTCTGTGATTCTGAAGCAAGCTCAGGTTTGAGAACCACTGGCTTTAGTGTAAGGGGCTGCTAATTGGTATAAAATGTTACCTACGGTCTATTCTTTTGTCTCTAGGAAGATCTTGGGCCTGTTAAGGAAAACTAAGGTTCCCATGCTGGTGAGTGGTTCTTATCTACAAAGTTGTAGCAGCTAGCTCCAGTTGACTCCAGAATGGCTCTTTAAACAAATACAAAGCAAAGGACAAAGACTAAATTATATTAGCAACCTAGGAGCAGAAGAGCCAGACTGCTTAAAACAACAGCTAGAGGTTTAGGAGGTTTTATTAATATTTAAATTGCAGTGAAACCACAGCTGCAGCTTTTGACTCCAGCATAGAGATATGCAAATGTGGCTTTCCAAAGAAAGGCAATTTCAGACAGCCCTCCAGGTAATGAGAACAAGTAAAACAAATGATTTTGTAATTTACCTTTATTGACTGATGGAGATCAAGGTACAGACAATCTTTACTCAGCGAGAGTCGAGTCGAGTCGGCCACCCGGCGGGCCCTGTGAGGGGAGAAGAGAAAGCTGGCCTGGAGGGAGAAAAGCAGGGAGACACAGAGTGATGACAGGAAAGGCCCAAGGAGGGCAAAACAGGAGGCAGGTGGGAGATGACTCAATTAAAAAGGAAGAGAAATGGGGTCTGTGGACCATCGATCTTGCCAGCTCTCAGGAGCAACAACAATAATAATAAGCGACTGTCATGTGCCACACTCCTAAGTGCCAGGCGCTATTCCCAACTTACCAATGAGGAAAATGGCACTTTGAGAGGTCAAGCAACTTGCCCAAGATCACACCACAATAGGAGGTGGCAAAACTTTGATGCAAACAAAGATTTGTGTGAGGCTCAACTGTGCTGGGAACCAGTCCTAGGAGGTGATAACAAGGTTAATGACTGAGGGGGCGACTACGTGCCCAGTTTCGTGCCCAGTTTCGTAGTGGACTCTGTGTATGCTAGGGTGTGGAAGGGAGGGAGGAGGCGCTTGCTATTCAATGGGTGGAGCAAGGAGGCCACCGATAACCCTTGCAGAATTGTGTCTTCTGGTTCAGAAGCCCCTTGTGGGCTGTGTGGTGGGCTCTGCCTGCTGTGGAGGCACCTCACGCCTCCCCATGGGGGCCAACAAACAAGAGCTTTGAGACTTAGTGTCGGCACCCAGAGTGCTAAGGCAGTTTGACATGCAGCTTAATGCAGTGATTCTCAAAGCATGGTCCCCTGATGGGGAATGGGAGTGGGGGCTAACGACGTAGTCTAGGAACTTGTTAGCGAGTTCCAGGGCCTCACTTCAGACCTACTGAATCAGAAACCGGACAGGGGGCCAGCAATCTGTGATTCTGAAACAAGCTCAAGTTTGAGAACCACTGGCTTAGTATAAGGGGCAAAGCCTCTCAAGCTGGCTCTTGGGTAGGATTTGGCCAGGTGAAAAGCCAGGAGATTCCAGAAGTCCCAGTTAAGCGCCCCCAACTAGCAGAATTAGGGGGAGGATCCAGAAGAAGATTTGGGAGAATCTTTTAAGGATCTATTTCTCTGACCCACCCAGTCTCCTCAGGCTGTCCCTTCTAAGCCAAAATCCATCCTCACCAGTGCCTCACAGTGCTGTTTCCTTTCAGGCACCCTGGCCACCAAATATGGGGACCCACAGATTTTGCTCACACTCTGGCTTGTCCTCAGTGAGTCCTGCTCTGCCATCTCTGCAGGCCCCAATACTGCCCACCCCACCTCCTCCACAGAGCCCTCCCCACTTCCAGGCCAGAATCTCCCCGCTCTGAGCATCCCAGAAGCTTTGCTTTATTTATGATACTTTCTTCCCTCAGTAAGTTATTTCATACATACTCTATTGTCTCTATTTGACTAGAAGGTCCTTATGGGTAGGATTAGTATCATTTTATCTTTGTTATAACCCAGCTCTGTTCCTGGCAGACACCTTGTTGGGTACTCAATGAATATTTGCTGAATTCAAGAGTTAAAGAATGAATGAATGGACGCATTGAGTAAAGGCCTTATCCAGCTGCTAGCCCCACCCTCAAGAACTTTAGTCCTGGAAAACAAGCCATGTTCTGCCACTGAGAGTGCTAATTCCTTTCAATCCCTCCCACCCGTTTTTCTAGTACCCAAATTTACTCCAAAACCAGTACCAGAGATCTAAACGTCCAAGAATCACTCTTCCTCTTCTAAGCCCACACCTACAGATTTCCTCCTTGATTCTCTTTTGCCTATCATGAAGCCTACTGCTTTGTGATGAATCAAACCAACACCCACGCAGACAGAGAAGGTGTTTCCCCTCTCCATGTGTCCTCCAGCAGGGCCTCCTCCAGGCTAGATACTCAAGATAGATAAACTGCTATGTCGCCATCACTGGAGAAATAATTAGGATGCTCATGATAATCTCTTTGCAAGTTCAAAGCCCTGGCACAACCATTATTTCTCTCTCCTTGCTTGTTCCCTAGGAGGCCACTAGGGTAGAGATTGTTATCCCCACTTTATAGGTAATAAGACTGAGGTCCACGGGAATTCCCTGGCGGTCCAGTTGTTGGGACTTGGCATGCTTTCCACCGCCGACGGCCTGGGTCCAGTTCCTGTTTGGGGAACTAAGATCCCGTGAGCCAAGCCGCACAGCAAAAAAAACAAAAGCAAAAACAAAACAGGTCCAGGACCTGGTCAAAGGTCACCCAGTGAATTGATGGCAGACCTGGAGCTGACTAGCCCAGGACTCCCTATTCATTAGAACACAAGATGAAAATGCTCTCATTATGGTGTCTGGGCTGTGTCTTGTCTGAGAGAGGGAGTGTGGACTCCAGTTGAGTGGGGGTAGGGGCCAGAGAAGATAAAAGAAAGTTTGTGACCCTGTAAAGTTTTTTCTCTGCTATTCTGCAGCAGTTGGCACTGGTTACTTCCAGAAGAGTTTTTGTGGGTTTTTTTGTTTGTTTGTTTAAAGCATTACTACATGTCCCAAATTAGGGAGGAGGGAAAAAGAGGTGAATCCAAAGGTAACACAGACACACAGGTAAGCAGATGTTTGCCATCTTTTGAAAACAATCTAAGACCAAATGGCAAGAGAAACTCAAATTACAACTTATGTGGGTCTTCCCAGTTGTTAGGCTATAGGACTTCTGCAATAAACTAGTGCCAAGTGGGTAGAAAATCTTCCCTTGGTGAAGCCTGGGGCTTGGTGAGGAGAGGTCTCTCCTGGAGGCAAAGGGCTTTGGGGGCTGTCTCATGGCGCTCCACAGCTGCCAAGGTGAGACGCCTGCTGGTGGGGCCATCCCTAAGTGCACAGAGACTCTGAAAGCCATGGAAGCCAAGATTTGTGCTGGAACCTCCTCTGGTTTCCAACCAAATGTCAGAAAAATTAAGGAAAAAAAATCTCTACAGCAATTCAAGAGGCCATTTCCTAAAGATGTGGCCCCAGGGCTGTGCTGGGGAAAGCAGTGATGATCTTTCCCTTCCCACCAAAGCCCGAGCTTTCTCCCTGGGCTCCATCCTAAAGAGCAGGCCTTGTCCTCTTCACAGGCCAGCTCTGGGCTTTTCTCAGCCTTTAGCCCAACACCAACCTCCATTACTCCTCGACCCTTTGCTGAGGCCTCCGCAGCTTCCCCGTGCCACTGGAGCTTGTAGGGTGTGGAGACGGGCAGAGGGGCATGATGCCCACGCCCAAAGGGGTGGTGGTTGCACAACAGTGTGGATGCACTAAATGCCACAGAATTGTACACCTTAAAATGGTTCATTTTATGTTATGTGAATTTCACCTTAATTAAAAACAAAAACTGAGGGGGCTTCCCTGGTGGCGCAGTGGTTAAGAATCCGCCTGCCAATGCAGGGGACACGGGTTCGAGCCCTGGTCCGGGAAGATCCCACATGCCGCGAAGCAACTACGCCCATGCGCCACAACTACTGAGGCTGCACTCTAGAGCCCGCGAGCCACAACTACTGAAGCCCGTGTGCCACAACTACTGAAGCCCGCGCGCCTAGAGCTTGTGCTCTGCAACAAGAGAAGCCACCACAATGAGAAGCCTGCGCCCCGCAACAAAGAGTAGCCCCCACTCACTGCAACTAGAGAAAGCCCGCGTGCAGCAGCGAAGACCCAATGCAGCCAAAAATTAAATAAATGAATAAATAAATTATTAAAAAAAAACAAAACAAACAAAAAAAACAAAACAAAAACTGAGCTGCCCTGGGAGCTCTTTGTGGGTGGGGAGAGAAGCTGGGCCTCAAGGAAGCTGTGAGGGTAGAGCCCCCTTGCCGGGAGTGGCAATGAACGACAATGGGAAGGGCAGTCTGGGCCTGCCCCCTCCTCCTCCAGGACCAGATGGGAACTGGGGCTGAGGAGAAAGGCCCAACTGGGGCAGCGCTGAAGAGAGGCACTCAGTGAAAGCGAGGAGGCCGCAGCCGCCGCTCATTTGCATCATAAGTGATTGGTTTTCCCTGCTCGTCCCTCATTAGGACACAATGGACAGTTGTTTGCTGGCGCAGCAGATCTATTTACCAAGGGAGGGAGGACACAGAGCAAGAGTGACTGATGGGCCATAGTAAGTTGCTGGGGGGGGGGGTGGCGGGGGCGATCCTGCCTCCTCTCCCCTGCTCCCCCCACCAACCCGCTGCCACTGGGACTCCTGTTCTCACACAGTGAGAAGGGACCCAGAGAGCAAATCAACCCCTCATTTTACAGATGAGGAGACTAAGATGCTAAGAGGGGATGAGACTTGCTAAGGTCAAACAGCGAGCATGGCAGAGCCAGGGCTTCTGGAATCTACAGTGTAGATTCTAGACTCTCATTCCAGGGCTCATTCCACTGGCTTGCAGTACCTTCTCCAGTCCCAGCTTGCGGCTCTGTATCTCTGTGGTCTCTCCTTCTGTTCCAGGCCTTGGGTTCCATCACTTCTCTCTCCTGTGTCTATCTAATCTCTTTCTCTGTTCCTGCTCCTCTCTGTATTTTTACCCCCAGGTTTCTAAGCAGCCAGGATAATTACTAAACTTCTAATTCGCCCCTTCGCTAACGAGCGTGTGTCTGGCAGGAGAGGCAGCAATTTTGAAACTGTCTTGGTGTGTTTTGGGGATAGGTGGGGAGAAAACAAATATGTGTGGGGGCCTATTGTAAACCAGGCACTAAGACAGACACATGACACATTTTATCTCATTTCTTCCTTTCAGTCTTGCCAGGTGGTGTTCTTGGAGACGGGAAAATGAGAAGCTCAGAGAGGTTGGGTAATTTGCACAAGAGCACCCAGCTGGCAGATGGCAGCTATCTGACTCAAAAATCTCCACCTCACACCCAGGCACAGGGGCTAAGCAGGGTAAGGGCGCCCTGATTCCAGGCTCATGGGAGGTAACAACCTTGCTGAAGGAGGCCACTGCTTTGTTGCTCCTCTCTGGGCAGCACCTGCCTCCCCCCTCCCTACCTTCAGGCTCCCACCTTCCTCTGGGCCCCTTCTGCATGGTGGTGAAATCTCACAAATGCAAGCTTTTGCCCCTGGTGGGAGTGGGGGACTGGGGAGATAGCAGTCAAGAGGGAGAAACCTGACAGACCCAGACGGTGGCAGTCTCCCTCCTGCTGACGCCCCCTCCCACTTCCCTGTCTGCCCCTCCCCTTTGTGGTTCAAGCTTGCCAGCAACTGCCTCTGTCTCATTGTGCTCTGGGGGAAGGGGAGAGTCAGTGAGTGGGTGTCTGTGTGCATGAACATAAGGCCTCTGGGTTCATTCTGACACTGAATGAAAAACTCACCAATTATTCGTCCAATCTCATTAATATGCAGACAGACATCTGTTATTTAGGAGTCAACAGCAGAGGCATTTTCTTGGGGGGAGGGGCACTTATGTACATGTCCCTCTTGTCTCTTTGGCTGCTGGCCGGGGTAGCTGCTTGGGAATCACCCCACATGCCTGGACCTGGAGCCTCCCCTCTCTCTGACCCTCACCCCCAGCCTTGAGGAGAGGGAGTAGGGGATTGGCTAGAAATGGAGAGAGACCTGGGAACCCAGCTGGAAGGGGGAAAGGGGGGAGAGGGGCTGCACTGTGTAGAAGAAACTCCTTTGTTGGCAGAGAGGGAGGGGGGGATACTCAGAAGAGCTGAACCCCTTTCCTGGGGAAGAGAGAGTAGTGTAGGGGACGACTGTACCAGGACTGCCTGCCAGGGTCCTGGTGTCCACCGGGAACCTGCGGGACATGACCCCTTCCCCCCACCTCCCTCAGCCTGCAGGACCAGTCTGCGTGTATCGGGACTGGGGTCACTATGGCAGCCTGGTGCCCTCACCCAGACTTCAGAAAAGGTAATGGGGGGAGTTCAGAAAAATGGGGAACAGAGGACATCCTTTGGAGGAGTCGCTAGACCTCTCTCTCTAGCCCTCAGGATAGGTATGGGGACGAGACCCCTGACCTGCCCCTTCCTGTCTTCTGGCCTTCCTCCACTCTGAATCCCAGCACAAGAGGCCCTCTCCAAGAAGCCTTTCCTTATTCCATCAGGCCTAGTTCAGAGGCACTCAAGCCTGGATGTGCACGTTGTAAAGAATAAAGGTCAATATCAGTTCAGCCCCCTTTAAAGGGTCAAACAACTTTTCGACATCCTTTTTCCTCTCTGAATCCTCCTCAGCAACACAGTGAGGCAGATGTGGCAATCAGCTCCCTTTTCCAAGTGTGAAAACTGAGGTTCAGACGCCTGCAGGGCCTCACTAAAGGCTCCCCAGGGAGGAAGCAGCAGAGCTAGGACCCAGGCCCTCGGACCTCTGCCTCCAAATATCAAGCGCTTTTCATGACTGTCCCTCCTGGAAAGGCTGGAGTCATAAGGGGATGACCCTCTGTCAGCTGAAGCATTTCAGGTGTTTGTTAGACCAAGACCCCAACCCCTAACCCATTCCTTCCTTCCCCCTCCTCCCTCCAGGGCAGGCTGATTGCTGAGGTTAAGAAACACTGGCAGCATCACAATGTGATTAGTTGTTTATTTCATTAAATGATTAACGAGGCTACATTGTTTCCCAAAGGGGTGTCCAATTTGTGGGGGAAACAGCTGCAGAGGAGGAAGCTGGGTCTGACTCCTGCATCTGGGATGGGGTGGCGGAAGGTCCCCTCCTTCCAGCCTGCAGGGGCCTTTGAAGATCTAGGAACAGCCCCATTCCCTCCTCTCACCCTTTGGGCTCCTCAGCCCAGAGGCACAGCCCGCTCTGTGGAAATAAAACGTCTGGCAACCCAGACCTGCAGAGGGGACCAAAATCTGTTCCCGGTGGTACTGGAAATGTATTAAACTTTGGGGGTTCCTCCAGCTGATTTATCTTCCTAATTATGTTTGTTTTAGGCAAATATTTAAATGTGTTTGCATTCCCTGAGCATGGCAGGAGAGGGAGGTTGGGAGAAGAGAGGGGGTGCAAACACTCCGTACTTTGAGCCTGGTTTGTACCAAAGTCCAAAGTGGAGATGAGAAGCCACAGACAAAAATCCCAAGACAGTGGTATGTCAGGCCCCTGTGGGGGAAGGGTCAGGCCTCTGGGACCAGACTGAGATCCACCTAGCTGAGCCCCAGCGCTCTCCAGCACCCTCAATCCAGGACTCAGTATCCTTGCAGGGGATCTTGGAGTCAGCCCCTAACCAGGTCTCAGTTTAAAAGGGTAGGGTGCCCGGTGCCCTTGAAGCTGTCCCAGAATCCTTGAGGAGATTGGCTGAGATGGACCAGGACAGGGTCTTGGAGGAAGAGGGAGGATAAGGAGTGTTTGATGAGCCAGGAGTGGGTGGGGATTTCCTTTCCTCTCAAGACTGGGCCCTGGCATAGGGAAGAGAGAAGCTATTTTATTTATTTATTTTTTGGCCACACTGCCTGGCATGCAGGATCTTAGTTACCTGACCAGGGACTGAACCCGTGCCCCCTGCAGTGGAAGCGCAGAGTCTTAACCACTGAACCGCCAGGGAAGTCCCGAGGGAGAAGCTATTTTAAATGACACATCACAGAGCCAAACCCCCTAGACGCCCTCCCTGCGCCCCCCACCCCACCCCCACCCCAGCCCCCCATCACCTCATCCAGATAACCATCTATCCAAAAACCAAATCTGGTCCCTTCATTCTCTGCTTGAAATCCCTCATGCTGCCTCACATCCTCAGAATGAAGCCCTGGTTCCTTTGTGGGCCCTGCAGCGGCCCCCCTGTACCTTCCTAGCCTTGTCTTCCGCTCTCCCTGCCATGGCAGCCCCAGTCGTGCCATGCTCTTCCTCATCTCCACGTGTTTGCACATGCTGTACCCTCTGCTCAGAGTGCCTTTCCTACCCCTTCCCTGCCTGGCAAACTCCTCTTCAACCCTCAAGGACCTGGTTCAGAGGATGGGCTTCTGAGGCTGTAAGGAGCTTCCACAACCAAGGAACCATCACACCTGGGGTACCTCTCTTCCCCACCGGGCTGGCCTCCAGAGCACAGAGACTGGTCCTTTCAGAATCCCAAGCCAGTGTCTGGCACACAGTTGGTGCTCAGTATACATTTGCTGAATGAATGAGGGAAAGATGGGCTGTGAATTAGGTGGGGATCCCAGCAGATGGGAGGGTAAGGTCTGTGCTCTCTCCCAGAGTGTGTCTGAAGAACTGGCTGGGGCTGGGGGAGGGGAGAGCCATGGATGGTTCCTGGGGGAGAATGTCACCGAAAAGAGGCCAGTGGGATCAGAGCCAGGGAGGGAATACAGGACAATGTGAAACCAGACTCCGGAGAAAACAGACCAGCACTGTCTTTCCTGACAACAAGTGCTCTGGCTGGCCCCTCCACCGTCTTTCCTTCTGTAGGGGGTTGGGGAGGTGTGACCCTCAACTCACATCTTGTGCTCCCTCCAAAATCATCAAGGCGCTCAGGATGGAAAGAGGGAGAGAGCCCCTGCCCCAGCCTCCAAGGAGACCCCAGAATCAAACTACTGTTCCCTTGGGAAACCACTCTGTAAAGGGTCACGCTGATGTGGAGGCTTTTGATGCCCTCCCTACACCCACAGCTCCCAGGGCACCGGCAGATTCCAAGTTGGGGCTGGACATGGTGAGCAAGGGGCCTGGACCACTTCAGCAGGACCCTTCCCACATTAGCAGGGGGCCCCAGTTGGGCTGAGTAATGAATTGCACATCAGTCCACTTTAAAACCCCCTAACGGCTTTAGGATTGTCTGGCTCATTAACTGACATGAATATTCCCAAGATATCTCTCTCTCCCACCTCTGGCTCCTAAAAGGACACTGCTGATCCAACCCATAGCTTCTTCCTCTGGTCCATCTGTGGGCATCGACAGGGAAGTTCTTACTGAAGTCTAACTTTCCCTCCTGCTGCTAGAGACTGGTAGACAGATTGGTTTTTTAGAAAGCAACAAAACTAAAGCCACAGTCGTTTTCCATGGACATGGGCTTTATTTGGGGACTCTTGGGGGAAGGGAGGGAGGGAGCTAAGACTGGTGGGTAAATCGGGGGAGAGGCTTCTCAACTTGCTTTTTAATTTAGTGCATGTTGCCTGGAGGTTAGGATGAGCGAGAACAGCTGTAGAAGTGAGAGGAGAGGAAGAGGGAAGGTCAGAGAATGGAAACTTTCCTTGGGGAAGGAAGCCAGGACTAGGATATGGGAACTGAAGGTGGGGAGGGAAGGCACCCTTCATATATTGAGACTCAACCAAGGTCACTGCTTGATGCCAGCTTCCCCAACCCCCTGGCCCCATCCCAGCTTCCAGCCCAGATGCCTGCTCTGCTAGTTCCCTCAACTTGCCTTGGAGAGGAGCTGAATGAGGATGTGGGGAATGGGGGTACCCTTCTGCCTCCAGCTTCCCTGCCCAGGAGAACTGCTCACTCGCCCGCCCTAAAGTCCCAGCCAGAGTCAGGAGGTCAGGAGGCTGGGGGCCAGCAGGGGGACAACTGTGCCTACACCTCCCCTCCTCACAGGCTGCCCACGGGGCCCTTCACATGAGGTTGCAGCTCTTGGCTCTATCCTTGTGTATCTCGCCCTCGTTTCCGGTCCCATTCCCGTTCCCCCGGTCCGGCCGTCCTGCCAGCTGAGTAGATCGCTGAAGTCCCCGGCGTGAGTCAGTACGGCGCAGCTGCCTATGGCCCCGGCCGAGGGAGGCCACTGTGGCCACGTGGAAGACATCTCTGACGCTGCGCTCAGAGGACCGGGAGGAGCACTCCACGTAGGACACGGCCCCCACCTGCTTGGCCAGCACAGTGCCCTGGAAGGATGGAGTGAGTGGAGAGAGTTACAGGGAGTAGCCTGCAGCTCAGCAAGGGGCAGGGAAGCTGAGGGCAGGGGGGGGTCAAGGGATCAGGTCAGAGGCCAGGGCAAGGGATTAGCCAAATAGGGTGTTTTCAAATCAGAGGCTGAGAGGGGCAGAGTTGAGAGGTCTAGGCTGGGACTAGGTCAGAGATCAAGGGTCCCACCTGTTCATGTGTAACAGGGATAAGCCTCTGCTTGGACAGCTCCCTCAGTGTGGCCAGGTCGGTCCGCATGTCTAGTTTACAGCCAACCAGCACAACCTTGGCATTGGGGCAAAACTCCTGAGTCTCCCCTTGCCACTATTTGGAGGAAGAAAACAGAGTTATGCAGGGGTAGAAGGCGGCACAGGGTGAATCCTTGCTCACAGCATGCAGAAACCACGCACCTCTCTGGGCTCTCCCATGTAAGCAAGGAGGTGAGAGTGGTGGGCTTGGGCTGAAAGCAGGAAGGGTGTGGGAGAAGGGAAGGGCGGAGAGGGCCAGGGTGGGGCCCTGCTTCTACCTCAGTGGCCATGAAGGGTCTGCCACCCCCTTTTCCAAATTTGCTCCTGGGAACAGACCAATTCCGCCCTCCCTTCCCCTCACTGGGAACTGGGGCTGCCTTAGCCGACTTCTGTCCATTCACCATGGGCTTTTCTCATGGAGATAGGGGCCTGGAGAGGAGACCACAGGGCTTTCCTGATCTCCAGCAGCAGCATTCCTATCCCCTCCATCTGGGGCTCCCACACCCAAGGAGATGGGGAGGGTGGATGAGAAGTCCCTTGAGTACTTCTCCCTGTTGTCCCCCATCTCCCCCAGATGCCATATCCAGCTCTGAGGACTGATTTCCAGGAAGTCAGGGGGGGATTGGGAAGGGTGAAAGCTTCACACACACTCTCCCTGACGGCCATGCTCAGCTGTAATTCCCTCCTCCTGGCCCATGTGTTTTCTGGTCCCCCTCAGTCTAGCTGTCCTGCTTCCCTAGGCTCCCACCTTCTTGAGGACACTGTCCAGTGTTTCTGGTCGGCTAATGTCGAAGCAGATGAGCACAGCATCCGAATCAGGATAGGCCAGAGGCCGGACGTTATCATAGTAAGAGGAACCTGAGAGAAGACAGGGAGGGAGGGGACAGACGAGGGTCCTGAGTGTGCAGAAGGCCTGGAAGGGAATGGGAGACCTTAGCAATCCTGGTCAAGGGATTCTGAGCAGAGAATGGAAAAGAGCAGGTATTAATACCCATCAAGGAGTCTGTGTTTCTCCAAGGAAGGGAGTAGACAGAGGGGAGGTTAGATGGCAGAAAACAGCTCTCCACTTCTCTAGGGGGTTCTCTAAAAGTAATCATTCTTAATCTTTTCTGAATCTTTGAGAAGCTCATGAAATCTCTCAACATTCTCACAAAATTTTGCATGTGCTTTCTGGGCTTTGATAGACATCTTCTAAAGCTCTCCAGGGGAGCCAAGTAAAAATTTAAAACAAAACAAAAAACCCCTCCCTTTTTGTAGGGGAAGGGGCCGGGGCAGAGCCCTCCCACCCTCCCGGGACTTGATCTCAGATTTCTATAGTTCAGTCTAGAGAAGCAGTTTCCTGCCCCCGAAAGAAATTCTAAATGTCTTTCCTAAACCCAGCCCTATCTCCTAAGAAACATGTTCCAAAATAAAAGCCATTCCTTCCCAACTTTCCCAGGTATGCAGAATCCAGCTGAGGGGATGGGATACTGGGCTTTCTCCTTCAGGACAAGGTTTCTATGTGTCTCTGAAAGCTCTGCCTAGTTTTCCTGGCTTTAAGCAGAAAATTAATTTTCCTTCCTCCTAGAATAGGATGGATGGGCTGGGTTGACCTGGAGCCTAAGGGTCTAGCCCGGGGAGGAAGCAGGGTGGGGGCCTTGGAAGTCAGGGTGACCCCGAGGGACTTGGCTACCTGAAGTGTCCCACATGTTGAGCTCAATGCGGCGCTTGTCGATCTCAAAGCTCGCGGTGTAGTTCTCAAACACGGTGGGGACATAACTCTGCAGACACGAATGGCTCAAGATGAGATCCTCCAGTCCTCACCCCAGACAAATGCCCTCCTCATTCCCACACCCCGTGCAGCCCAGCCCGAGGACACAAGTTGGTCCGGTGTTGGGCAAAGGGGAGATCCCGGGAGCGGCTGCCTCAGCGGAATCTCTGCTAGGCTCCCGGACCCCCTCCCGGTCCTTTCAGGCCCTAGTTCTTCGCCTCTCCAATGCCCAGGACCCCCGACATTCCCCTAGCGCCCCCTCCGGGATCCTCCGGTTCTCCCAAACCCCATTCATCTCACCCTGCTACCCAATGCCTCCCACCCCAAACCTCTGCAGTCCTTTCAGAAACCCCAACGCTTTCCCCAGTCCTCCAAGCCCCTCTCTCTGATCCCTGGTTACCCCAGCACCCATTTCCGTCCGTCCCCCAGGCCCCAGTCACCCACCCCCGCGGCCTCAGCGCCCCCCTCCCAAGACGCCGGTTCCTCACCCCGGGGTAGGCGTCCTTGGCGAACACCTGCAGCAGCGCCGTCTTGCCGCACTCCGCGTCCCCCACCACCACGATCTTGCAGCGGCCGCCCTGCCCCTCCATAGTCCCGGCTACGCGCCGGCCCCCCGCGCAGCCCCCCTCCCGGGCTCCGCTGCCGCCTCCCCCGCCGCTGCAGCTGCAGCCGCTCGGGCCGCCGACACCGGCATCTCTCGGGCCCGCGCCGAGCCCCCGACCAGGGCCGCGGCCCCCCCTGCGCCCCGCCCCCAGCCCGGCGGCCGCGCCCCCGGCCCCGCCTCCCGCCCCGCGCTGCCTGGGGGCGGGGCCCAGGGAGCGGGGCGGAGCCCCGAGGGAACAGGGGCCCAGGAGAAGGGTTCTAGCGCGCGGGTGTGGTCTAATGGGTCCCTTCGGGTTTGGGATGTGCTGAACCGGGTTATTTGACTGAGTTGACTTCCTTAGGGATGGGGGAGGGGCAGAGTTCGGGGAAAGTTCTGAGGGGTAGGGTGGGAGCTGCACAAGCGCGAAGCTTGGGCCTTCTGCGTACCACACGTGAACGCCGGTGTGCTAGTGCGGACACGCGCGGGGGAAGCCATCCACTTTCTGAACAGAAGGGGGCGCGAGAAGGTAGGGGGAAAAAGGGCGTCTTTTTGGTTCGGTCTCCCTCCCCCACTCTAAAGTCCCGGCAGGGAGTCTTGGGGATGTATAGGCAAGGACTCCAACACACCCACCCGGACAATGGTGACGCCCTGGCTTTCCGTTCCCATGGCAACGGACTGCCTAGCCTGGGGCTGCGGTGATTTAACCGCGGGCCCGGGCGAGCAGGGAAGCAAGGACTGAGTTTCTCCAGCCAAGCGCAGGGTGGAAAGTTTTGGGGAAGCTGCGTCCTCTGGTGGATGCTTCGGGGAGACGGAGACGGGGACAAAGAAGAGGAAGATAGAACTGCCCAGGGTGACAGCCCTGCTGGAGCCAGAGACAAGCTCTAAAGTCATTTCAGGCTTGATTCGGAGTCTAACAATAATCAAACCTCTGTTTTGCATTTGCATGGCATCTTTTACCGTTTAAAAGCGCTTCTTTAAATAGAGGATACTCGATTTAATTTTATCTTTACCCTGTAAAGATTAACTAGAGCAAGCAACACCATCACCATTTTACAGAAAGGACAATTGAAGCACAGAGCTTTAACAAAGTCAGATGGCTCGGTCACCCTGCTCCAAGTTTGCCACTGCAAGCAAAGAATGGGTCTCATATGGGTCGTGTCAGAGCCTGAGGAACAACTCGGTTGGGTTCCGCTCCACAGGTGGCTGGCTCCCCACATCTGATGTAAGCTCAGGTTTTGGGATCGTCCTTCAGACTGTCCCTTAATATATTTTTAGCTTAATTATTATGAATAAATAAGTAAATTAACTCGCAGTCTTCATGATCCCAAGAAGGACCTCGCGTGGGCCCGTACCCAATAAGCACCTCCTCTCCATTTACAGCGCTCGCGCCGCACCTGCACGGTGGCCCTGGCCCTTTAAGTCCGCGCTCGAGGCCCCGCCCCCATCGCGGCGCCCCGCCCCGCCCGCTCCGAGTCCGCAGCCTTAGCAAGTCCTGACTCGCGCCCCGCCTTCCCCAGCGGTGCACTCTTGGTCCAGCTGTGCGCGCACGTCGAGCGTCCCAGCCATGTCCGCCGAGAGAGAGGTAGCCGAGGCGGCCACCGTGGTGGCGGCGGCCGAGGCAGGGGCTGGAGAAGATGCCTCTTCGCAGCTCCCGAAGGCGGAGGCAGCCGGCGACGCCCAGCCACCCGCGGCCTCCGAGGGGCCTGTCACCCCTTCGCCGCCGCCGCTGCGCTGCCTGGTGCTCACCGGCTTCGGTGGCTACGACAAGGTGAAGTTGCAGACCCGGCCGGCCGCTCCCCCGGCCCCCGGGACCGGCCAGCTGACGCTGCGCGTCAAGGCCTGCGGGCTCAACTTCGCCGACCTTATGGCCCGGCAGGGGCTGTACGACCGGCTGCCGTCGCTGCCCCTCACTCCCGGCATGGAGGGCGCGGGCGTGGTGATCGCTGTGGGAGAGGGAGTTAACGACCGCAAGGTGAGCGGGCCAGTGCAGGGCAGGGCAGGGGGAGGCGGCGCAGGCCAAGGGGCAGTGGGGCACGAGTGGGCGGGCGCCATAGGTGTGGCAGAGCGGGGGGAAACTGGCACGAACCCGGGTAGACGGGCATGGAAGACGTAGGAAAGGAGCCTGTATTCTGAGGCTCCTGGAGAACTGAATTTATATTTGGGGGTGGGAGATTGAGATGAAGTAATTGCCCGCTCCCCAAACACTTTAATTGTGGCCGCCGCCCCGAAACGGTGCTGGTGCTGGGTGGGTGGGGAAACAATAAGGAGCCTATGCGCATGCGCACAATGACCTTTACGGCCCCCTCCCACCACCCGTGAAACCTATCCTGTACCCTTGCCCACTAAACACTCCGCGGGTAATTGTGGTCTGTGACTCTGAGTGACTGTCGGTACCTTTTTCCCGCGAGGGAGCTATGTAGTCGGGGTTGGGCGGGGGCGCAGGGCCGTGCCAGAGCCCTAGTCACATGCAGCCCCGTGGTCTGTGGGGGTGTGAGGCGGCCCCTCCCAGAGCAGGGCCTTAGAGACAGGCACGCCCATCATGGAGGAGAGGGAGTCTGCCACCCCCTCCTCCCGCGCACCGGCCTTATCCTGCCAGTGTGATGGGGGTGGGGACGGGGTGGGTTGGGGTGGGGGGCGAGATTGGGTGTCTGGATCTTTGTCTTGGGCTCTCTGTCTCCCGTGACTGCACTATCTCCTCCGGTGACTCAGCCAGCAGACCACGACCCCGGGCTGCCCTTGGGAACTTTGGGCGGAACCCACCTCTGTCTTCTCGTAGAGGACCCTCTACTCAGAAACCGGGCCGGTGCCCATTTGGACTGGGGAGGGGGGTGTGGCAC
Source organism: Balaenoptera ricei (assembly GCF_028023285.1). Classification (NCBI taxonomy): domain Eukaryota; kingdom Metazoa; phylum Chordata; class Mammalia; order Artiodactyla; family Balaenopteridae; genus Balaenoptera; species Balaenoptera ricei. The sequence goes on along the minus strand of NC_082658.1, from coordinate 21,520,903 downwards.
CGTGAGCAGGTCGGCCCAGCTCTGCCGGTCTGTGACTCCTTTTTATTTATCATTAATCTTGGCGACAGCCCCAGGCACCGGAGAGTTTCAAATGGCCAACTTTTTGAGAGACTTGGGGTGAGGCCTTTGCACGTCATTTGTTTAGGGGTTTGTTTTCAAATCTGGTCCCTGCAAGAGAGACTCATCAACTGCAGACTTTCTTCTTGCCAGACCTGCGGGTCCCAGATCTCAGAGCTGGAATTTTTGGATTTATTGTACAGGCATACATCTCCTTCCTCCTTAAAGGGCTTCTCCCTGGAGTCAGCTCTGGCCCCACCCTTTCCACCGACTTCTAAATAATCCTACTTTAAGAAGGTGCTGAGAAGAATTTTTTTTTTTTTTTGGTGGGGGGAGTAATAGTTCATGTTACTGCTGAAGGCCAACCACCTAACCTCTTCTCCCCACACTTTCCGCTTCGTAAATACAGGATATCCTGTCCAGGGTAAGAATATGATGTAAGAGCCTGGATTCAGAGGGGAGAGCCCTCCCTCCCTCCTGATATCTGGGCTGGGGAAGGGTCATGGGCCTTCCCTGTAATGGGCTGAGGGGTGAGCATTAGCCTGGGTAAGTGGACCTTGTTCTGGGCCAAATCTGCGACTGGCCACCACCTGGACTGACCACTACACTTTCCCCAGCTCTCCTGGGTTATTTCTGAGTCCGCTAGTCCTGAGTCCTGGGGTGGGATGCTTCCATTCCTCAGACCTCATCTCAGGCCAGTGCTTGCAGAGAAAGATCCTACTCTGCCCTCAGTACTCCTCCTCAGTGGAGTGTGGACATGAAAAAGGGTATGTGTGGGAGTCCCATCCCCCTGCCGCATGGATCCCAAGTCTCGTTAATGTACAGAATTCCCATCATTCCTGGCAGGGACCAAGACAGACTCGGATTGTCCTGGAACAGCACCCACACCTCCCTCTCCATGCTCTTCAGAGGACCATGAGAGGCCTTCCTCCGGAGACTGCCCCCTTTCCCCTGTCCTCCCCTTGACCCCAGTTGTTAAACTGGAGGGGAAGGTCCTGTTTCCTTTGCTCCCTTTCCCTCCTGCAAGGAGGCTCTTGTGCAGGTGGCTGAGGGTGTGGGGAAGGGGAGGGGGGATGCCTTTTCCTGGTAGGTGGGATTGTGTGGCTCTCCTTGGCCATCACTCCTCCCCCCAGTCTCTGGGTGAAGCTTCTTTCTGAGCCCCCAGTGGTGGCTCAGATACTTCTCCTGAGGTAACAGCCCTAACTGCTCAGAGACCTTTACCTGCACTTTGGTATGGCCCTTACAGCATACGGCCCTCTTCCTTCAGTTATTGGATTGGTGACCTCCCCTCCTTGCTTCTGATATTGTCGTCATTGTTGTCCTTATTATTAGCTAACACTACAAAGTTCTTACTATGTGTCAGACATTAGGCTAAAAACCACTGAATGATTTTTTGCTACTTAATCCTCATTAACTGCCCTATTTTACAGATAGGAAAACTGGGGCTCAAAAAGGTTAGATAATTTTTATTTGCCCAAGGTCATAGTGTCAGTAAACAGTGGAGCCCATTTTTTTTTTAAACCAAAGCAGTTTGGTCTCTTCACCAATATTTCATGCTGCCCTAACTGTAAGCTTCTTGCATTCAGGGATCTTACACAATAATAAAGTGTAAGATCTGTAAAATGGAGATAAAGATAGTATCTTCCTCAGGGGGCTGACGTGAGGATTGAGTGTTTATATGTAGAGCACTTACAATAGGGCCTGGCCGTTGGTAAGCAGTCAATAAAGATAAATTGTTATTGATGATATTATTATTACTATTGTTATTATAATAACCATTACCACGAGTACTGCTGCTGCTTGTACTATTACTTCATTGCCAGGAAGAGGGCCTTGTGCATAGTAGAAGGTCATAAATTACCAGTGGGTGAATGAATGAGTGAATGAATGATGCGCTTTTTCCATTCTTTTTTTGTAATTAAAGTATAGTTGATCTACAATGTTGTGTTAGTTTCTGCTGTACAGCAAAGTGATTCAGTTTCTTTTTCCATTTTTCAAGGTAGGGGACCGGGTGATGGTGTTGATCCGGTCAGGCATGTGGCAGGAGGAGGTGACTGTGCCTTCGGCCCAGACCTTCCTAATGCCTGAGGCCATGACCTTTGAAGAAGCTGCTGCCTTGCTGGTCAATTATATCACAGCCTACCTGGTCCTCTTTGACTTTGGCAACCTACGGCCTGGCCACAGCGTCTTGGTACACATGGCTGCAGGTGACAGGCACCCTCCATTTATCCCCTTTCCTTACCCCACCCAGATCTCCTTCCAGGCCTCTTCCCTGCTGCTTGTCTGGACTGTTGTCATGGCAACACTAGCTGCCTCGGCCTATGGTGCCCAGAGGCCTCTGCAGTGTTGTTGCCGTGGTAACATTCAGGCACCGGGTCCAGCCTGGTGTGCTATCCATAGCAACGTGCCCTTGCCCAGCACCTCCTCCTTGCCAGCCATCCTCCCCCCAATACTCAATCTTGGAAATTAGACATGGGATGATGGGAGAGAGCCTCAAGATGAGCCCAGGCAAAATGAAGGTGATGGGCTGGATCCTTGAGAGGTGAGAATGGAGAGTGGTGGCTGGACGACTCTGTCCCCGCCTTATGAAAGTGTCTTGCTTTAGGGGGTGTGGGTATGGCTGCCGTGCAGCTGTGCCGTACAGTAGAGAATGTGACGGTGTTCGGAACGGCCTCAGCCAGCAAGCATGAGGTGCTGAAGGAGAACGGAGTCACACACCCCATCGACTACCACACGACTGACTACGTAGAGGAGATCAAGAAGATCTCTCCCAAAGGTGGGGTCAGGGAGTGGGAAGGGGTAGGATGGCATGGGACAGGGAGGGGGGTCTCCAGATCTGTGGATCCTAATGCTGTTCCTGGGCCCCCTACTTTGTGACAGGAGTGGACATCGTCCTGGACCCTCTAGGTGGGGCAGATACGGCCAAGGGCTACAACCTCCTCAAACCCATGGGCAAAGTAGTCACTTACGGTGAGTTAGTGGGCCGGGGCTGGAGGGGGGAGTTAGGGGAAGCAGGGTGGGGTCTGAGGGGTAGGATATAGGGGCCCGGGGCTTTTGAATGCAGAAGGGACAGAGACTCCGGTGCTCTGTAGGAAGCATCACGGTTAGGATGGTGCTGGATGTTGCATTCAGATTGCTCCCTCCTGGGTGTAGCTACTGTCCTTCTCGTTCATGAGTCATAGCAAATTCTGTGTTCTTTCTGTGTTCTTGTTTGGGGATTATTCCTGATGCAATATCAACCAGTCTGCTTTCCTCTGTGCTACCTCCTGGGCTTCTTGGGCAAGTTGCGTTTCCATTTAAAGAAACTACTTCACACCAAAAATAAACAAATATATAAAGATTAGAGCAATCTTTGAGTCGGCTAGAGTCCATCTGGGCCAGGTAGCCAGCAGGTGGGAGGTTCTCCTGTCACTCCCGGGCGCCGGTATGGATAATTGTAAGGGGCCCGCAGGGGGCAGATGAGCTTGGATCCAGACACACAGGGATGTGCCTGGCACCTGGATTCACAGGCTGTGTCTCCTCGTCCCCCAGGAATGGCCAACTTGCTAACGGGCCCCAAGCGGAACCTGATGGCCGTGGCACGCACATGGTGGAATCAGTTCAGCGTGACAGCTCTGCAGCTGCTGCCGGCCAACCGAGCCGTGTGTGGCTTCCACCTGGGCTACCTGGAGGGCGAGGTGGAGCTGGTCAGTGGTGTGGTGACCCGCCTCGTGGCTCTGTACAACCAGGGCCACATCAAACCGCACATCGACTCCGTGTGGCCCTTCGAGAAGGTGAGTGTGATGGCCCTGCAGGGAGGGCCTGGGTAGGACCCGTGAAGGCTGGGGTCCCTAGGGGAGGAGTCCTGGGAGGAGGAGGGCTGACTCCTTTAGGCTGGCTCCCTGGACGGGCCGAATGGCGCTGGGAGCAGAGTCTTATCTTCCTCTCCAGGTGGCGGATGCCATGAGGCAGATGCAGGAGAAGAGGAACGTGGGCAAAGTCCTCCTGGTGCCTGGGCCGGAGAAGGAGAACTAGGCAGGGGTTGGGAGACCCTCAGGGCCCAGGGAAGAGAGAAGCTGGGAAGCCACGTGCTGTTGGCCACCAGACCCTCGCGGTTCATCCTCTATCACGATGCGCTGCCCTCTTTTCCCCCAAGGTCTCTGCGGTGATGTCCTCTCCCCTGCCCTGTTCTTTCTCTTTAGTCAGGGCTTCCCCCTCCCCGCTTCCTGCCCTCTGAAGAGGTTGGGAAGTGACCACTTGGATGTCTGGGCCCTGCCAAGGGGACAGGGAGGGTCAGAGGGAGGCCGGCCGCTTCCTGCCCCCACCCTTTCCCCGGGCCTCGCTGTGCTGCTTTTGTGCCAAGGTTAGCCAATCCCTTCCCGTCCTGTTCCCTGTGCTTCCGCCTCCGCCTCGTCTCCCCTCCTGCCCCCGCCCCACACCTCCCCAAAGAATCGAAATGCCAGCTCAGGATATGGGGCCAATCTGTGTGAATCCAGCATGTCCCTGTGTCGCCCTAGTGTCCCCTCAACCCGGGCCAGCCAGCGCCCACCTTGTTGTAAGGCCTCGTCCTCTTGTCCCCAATTTCTCGAGCACAATCGGGCTTCTCCCACCTCCAGGGGTTCTGCCACTCTCCACCAGGGGTGCCTCTTCCAGCAGGGGCGGGAGTCAGACCTGCTCCCCTAGGTCACCACTCTGTGGGAGGGACACGGAGCCCCCTCACCCTTCACTGAGTTCTCTGGATTTGTTCTCAGTGCCTTAGCAATGGAAACCTTGCTTGTGTGTGTAGGGGTCCCTGCCTCACACCTCCTCCCCCCGTCCTCCCCAGTGCCTTCCTTGTTCTGCTGGAGCTGGGGTTTCACTGCTCCCCAGTCCCATAGCACTGCCAAAAATCTGTGTGTGTGCCGGTGTGTGGGGGGCCAGCCCCTAGCCTCCGGGGGCCCGTGCCATGTCCTGTCTCTGGGGCTGTCATTTCTCTATGGTGGTTGAGGCGAAAGAGGCGGGGAAGCTTTCTCAGCCTTGCAGCTAAGTGTGGCACTTACCAGCCAGAGCTCTGAGAGGCGATGCCATCTGTCTCTTGTTCTGGGACCAAAGTAAAAATCGAAGCACGTTCCCCATGTAGTCACGGAGGCCCACTGTCTCCTCAGAGCAGGGAGGCAGCTTTTCAGACTCAGCCCCAAACTTTGTTTACATGGGTGGGGAGATGGAACAGGGGGTCAAAGCGGGGGTTTAGGACCTGGGCCACTGGAACCAAAGTGGGGACTTCCCGGGGCTAGGGGTGCAAGTCCCTCTGCCCTTGGATCTGGAATTAGGGCGGGTTATTGCCCAAGCCAGCGCCAGTGGGAGGTGGGGGGAGGGGCTCAGCCTCTTCATCATCTGAACGAGGCCTAAATGTGTGAAGTGCGATTTTCACTTTTGTGTACCCACCCCGTTACCGAAGCTGCCTTTGTGTTTGTGTCAATAAAAAGCCAAACCCTGGGTCCTGGATGTTGCCTCTGATAGTGGAGGGGAAGGGGAGCTTGTGGAAGGCCAGTACTGCTAGTGGAAGGCTAGGGTTTCTCCCTCCCCCCAGCCTTCTTCCATGGCCTAATCGAGTTTCCTTTCTTGAAACAAAATGAGGAAGAAGATCATGCAATGCAGGCGCTTTTACTGTTCTCGGGCAGCGTTTCACAACTCATAGTCCCTCCTGCCGTTGACCAGCATGATCTCTCTCTCCTGTATATGCGTCCAAGCCCAGCCTGGTTTGAGAACCTTGGCAGAGGGGCGGGGGTAATGAGCAGGGCAGGCTCCTAGCCCAATTTGGCAGTGAAGACTGCCAGGCCCTGCTGTCCCAGGGGCATGACTGTCACGGCTTCCACTTCCCCGCCCCCACGGGTGGGCTTCTGGAAGTGGATCTCCAGGACGTCTTGTAGCTCCGGGCCATCCAGGACATCAGGAATGTTGAGCACCAGCACCGAGTGGGGCACTGGCTGGGACCTGACCTGGAAAAGGAACCGGGAGCTGGGCAAGGGCTCGTGCAGGTTGGGCTGGGGGGTCGGGGGGGCAGAGGTCGGGGCAGGTGGCGACCGTGGGAGTATGGGAGGGGGCAGGAGGCCTGGAGAGGTTGGCAGCGGGTAGGTCGGTGGGGTTTCGGGGCTGTGATCCTTCCCTGGGCAAGGCAGACAGGTTACTGGGTCCAGTCCCCATCTTCCACCTTCCCACTTACCTCAGCCTTCTGGATCTTTCCACTCATGTAGGGAGAGACTCTCAGAGGGAACTGCTGCTTACCCAGTGGCACTGTGAATTGGCCCATCTGGCACAGGTGCTGGGCCACTGCAGGGACAGGGAGCGGGGGCCCTTCAGCATCAAGGGCTCTCCCCTCCCGTGGCCTGGTGCCTCAGCTCTCATCTCGCCGACAGGGCCCTTACCTGTATCCTTAGCGAAGCCCAGCATGACACCGCCTTGCAGCAGTTCCCGCGTCTCCACATCGCCACCCCCGTTCTTGCTCTTGCCAAAGAAGATCTCCAACTTGTCCAGCAGCTCCTCCTCACTTAGCTTAAGCCCGGCAGGAAACCCACTGACCAGTACTCTCTGTTCATTCATCTGGCTGGACACCTAGGGGGAGGCAGGAGGGAGTCATCCCAGGCACAACCCCACTCCCTTGTGCCCAGGGGCATGGGGCCCCGTGCAGATCCCAGGGCCCTGCCATTCTGTCACCTGGATGGTGGTCAGCATGGGCAGCTCCAAGGGCTGGACCTGCACCCGCAGTCGGAACCCTTCCACATCGATCGTGTGCTCCGTTTGCTGCAGCACCTGCTTGGCCACTGGGTCGGGGAGCAGGGTCAGTACTTAGGAAGCCTCCCAGCCTCCCTCCCAAGGTTTCCCGGAGCTCACCATTGGGGTCCTCAAAGGTGACCAGAGCAGAGCCTCCAGGCAGAGGGTAACAGATCCGCAGGTTAGAAACCACAGACTTGACCGTATCCTTGCCCTGCTGAATGTTTCCTCGGAACACCAGGGGGGTCTCAGGCACTGGGAATGGGACCTGGAGGTGGGGGAGGAGAGGCTGATGCAGATTTCAGGGTTGGGAGAGTGCCCCACTCCCAGGAGGAAAGCACCCCCAATTACATGCGACTGATGCTGAGTGCCAGGGATGAACACTGAAAGAAGAGCTGGGTAACTAAGTGGATGAATGTGGGTCAAGCATGTACTGGCACTTTACATGCAAAATCTTAGTTTGTCCTCACACAAACCTGTGAGATAGGTAGCTCCACTTTACAGAGAAGCAGACAGTTTCAGAGAGTTCAAGTAACACACTCGAGGTCACACAGCAAGGAAATGGCAGAGCCAGGAGTGAAACCAAGACCTCCCCAGCTCTTTCTACCAGGCCATACCCCCTCCCAGCTTACCTTGTCTTGGGGGTTGTCCCTGAGCTTCCTTTTCAGCTCCTGTAGCCTGGTCTTTAGTTTGGCCTGTTCCTCCTGAAGGGCTTGGAGGGCCTATTGGAGCATAGGGGAACAACCAGACCTCCACCTGCCTTTCCAGAGAATGAATGAGCCAGGGAAAGGGGGCCGCTATTCTGGACACTCCAGGAGCAGAGTTGATGCTCAGCCTGAGAACAACCCCAACCCATTTACCCTGCCCTGGGCTCGTCCTGGCCCAGCCTGGCTGCCCCCATCTCAGCTGCTCTGAAAGGCAGGAGCCTTTGCAGCAGCCACGGCTGGGTCATTCCTGGAGACCTAGAGTTTAACAAACACTGATTGAGCTCCTGCTATGAGGTACTGGGCACGACACAGGCAGTGGAAGAAAAGGGTCCAGTGCTTAGGCCTGTATAAAACGGTACTCAAGGGACTTCCCTGGTGGTGCAGTGGGTAAGACTGCACTCCCAATGCAGCCTGTCTGGGTTCGATCCCTGGTCGGGGAACTAGATCCCGCATGCATGCCACAACTAAGAGTCCGTATGCCGCAACGAAGACCCCACGTGCCGCAACTAAGACCCAGCACAGCCAAAATAAATAAATAAATATTTCAAACAGACAAACAAACGGTACTCAAGCCAGTGCACAATCACACGACTGATGGTGGAGGAGAGGCTGATGGTGGAGGACAGCGGGAATTTGGAGGAGGGACTGTCCCAAAGGGGTTAACAAAACTAGGGAGGCCTCAAGGAGTAGTAGGGGCTTACAGTTGCAAGATGTCATAAGACTATCAGCTAACATGTGCTAAGCCCTTTATATGGATTATACCACTCATGTCTTGCAACAACCTTATGAAATAAACACCCTCTTCTTATTTTGCAGATGAGGCAACAGTAGCTCAGAGAGGTCAAGTGACTTACCCGAAGTCATTTGGCCCTAGGCAATCTGACTCCGAACTCTTAATCTGTGCTTTACGGTGAAGAAATCAAACTCAGAGTAGGGGAGTAATTTACCCCACATCTCCCAGCTTGTCCCATGACTGCCACCCTTTCTGCTGTACCAAGCAGCCTTTCAGGCTGGGTGTGATTTGGAACAGATCCAGAGAGAGCTGACAAATGGGCAGGGGAGTGACACCAGGGATGGGAATAAATGCACCTTTGTTTGTGGGATGGAGAGCTCACCCTGTGGTTGGAAGCCTGATAAATAAGGTCAGCTCGGGGAGGTGTGAGCTCACTGGGGAGGACGGGACTCTGTCCTGGCCATCTCTGTGTCCCAAGTGTTCAGCAGAGTCCCTGGCACAAAACAGGCATGCAGTAAACCCGTGTTGAATGAATGAATGAAGTGAGTGAATGAATGAAGTGAACGAATGACAGAATGGGAACATATTACAGTGGGTGTTGAATAATTCAGTGTGAGTTCACTCTATTTTAAGCAGAGGAAAACTAGGGCTTGACCAAATAATGCCGGCTAATGAGTAGTGAGAAATAATCAGTGACTTTCAGGGGTCAGTTACATGACATCAGTGAGTCAGGGGAGCAGGTGCAGTGTGATATGGAGAGGTGGGGACTCTTACATCCTGCAGACAGCATGTCCCAACTAAAGTGGCAACCCCTTCTCGGCTCTAGCCAAGTTTTTTCACATGGAATGTGGTCTCAGTATCCTATATCTTCCCATTTCTAAGGGAAACCAGAAATCTGGATTTTTATTTGAAAAAGATGGCTTGATTTTAAATAAATATGAAAAATAAAAGTTGGATTCAGTCTTTAATCCATCCTCTTTTTACTTCTGCTTTAAATCTTGATCTAATTATACATATTGTTTGGAAATCTAGTAATTGGCAATGCTATTTAATAAATAGCTTTAAATAAGTAAATTTATTTTTAAAAGCTTCATAAATACAATTTTAAAAAAACATTAAAAAACATCCATCCACCGGTGAATGGATACAAGGAAAAACAAACAAACAGACAAACAAACAAATTCAAGCCAGAGAGTTTATCAGTGGGAAAATGGGGAACTAGTGAAGATTTCTGAAAGAGGGAGTGAGGTGATGGACACAGTGTTGAAAAGAGCGCAATCCAGTCATCAAAAAATGGACGGAAGACCTAAATAGACATTTCTTCGAAGAAGACATAAAGGTGGCCAACAGGCACATGAAAAGATGCTCAACATTGCTAATTATTAGAAAAATGCAAATGAAAACTACCATGAAGTATCAGCTCACCGGGTCAGAATGGCCATCATCAAAAAGTCTATAAATAGTAAAGGCTGGAGAGGGTGTGGAGAAAAGGGAACCCTCCTACACTGTTGGTGGGAATGTAAATTGGTGCAGCCACTATGGAAAACAGTACAAAGGCTCTTTAAAAAACTAAAAATAGAGTTACCCATATGATCCAGCCATCCTGCTCCTGGGCATATATCCGGAAAAGACAAAAACCCTAATTCGAAAAGACACATGCACCCCAATGTTCATAGCACTATTTACGATAGCCAAGACATGGAAGCAAGTTAACTGTTCATCAACAGATGAATAAAGAAGATGTTATATATATATGTGCGTGTGTATACACACACACACATACACACACACACACACACACACACACACACACACACTGGAATATCACTCAGCCATAAAAAAGAATGAAATAATGCCATTTACAGCAACATGGATGGACCTAGAGATTACCATACTAAATGAAGTAAGTCAAGATGAGAAAGACAAATACCATATGATATCACTTATATGTGAAATCTAAAAAAAATGATACAAATTAATTTATTTACAAAACCAAAACAGACTCACAGACAAAGGAAACAAACTTATGGTTACCAAAGGGGAAAAGGGGTGAAGGAGGGATAAATTAGGAGTCTGGGATTAGCAGATGCACACTATTATGTAGAAAATAGATAAACAAGGACCTACTGTATATAGCACAGGGAACTATATTCAATATCTTGCAATAACCTATAATGGAAAAGAATCTGAATAAGAATACATATATGTATAACTGGATCACTTTGCTGTACACCTGAAACTAACATAACATTGTAAATCAACTATACTTAAAAAAAAAAAAAAGAGCTGGCAGTGATGGCAGGATGAACTGGAGGAGCAGAAACTGGGGAGTGAGGAAAACAAGCCCAGACCTGTGGCTCTAATTCTCACAGACGTGACAGGAGCTGACCTGAACCTCTGGCACCGGGCACAAGGAGCACACACAGATGAGTACATCTCAAGAGGAAAAGCTGCCAGACTCCGGATGTTGTATTAAAGCGACAGAGGGGACAGACTGGAGAGGCGATGCAACACCGAGGTTGCAGACTTGGGTGTCCAAGGATTTGGTATAATGTCATTGACCCAGCAGGCAAGGGAAGAGAGCCAGTAGTTACTGGGGACCTGCTAAGTGCTTGGCACAGTTGGACTCCATCCCATTTAAGTATCACAAAACTGCCTCCTGTCTCCAACTCCCAACTGAAACTTCTCTATCACAGACTTCTTAAGGACAACACAGGCTGATTGTAGTCACTTACTTGAATTCAACTATACGTGCTATTTATTTACTTAACATGATAACTTGGTCTCTAAATGCAAGCCAGTATCCATCTGGTACTCAACTGAAAAAAAAAAAAAAGGATCTGTTTTACACTGAGCTCATTGAGAGACTGTAAATTCCGGATACTTAGGGGTGAGTTAATGATTTGAGGTTCATTTGACTACATGCATTCTTCTGCCTTACTTGCCAAGTTTAGAACCTAACCACTCCTAAGATAAAATCTCATGCTATCTGTGTTCATCATAGCAGTACTGGGAGGCAGTGTAATATAGGAGTTAAGAGCACAAGTTCTGGGGCCAAATCTCCAGGGCTTACATTCAGCTCCTCTTACTACTGCCAAGACAATGGGCAAGTTATTTAACTCTCTGTGCCTTGGTTTCTTCATCTGTAAAGTGGGAATAGCAATTTCTACCTGTAATTTTATTTGGAAAAGTAGTTCCCGGCATATGATGAGTGCTATGTTAAATGTTTTGTATTTTAATAATCCCCATTTGATAGTTGAGGAACCTGAGGTTCATCAAGGTTAACTAATGGGGGGAGTTCCCTGATGGCCTGGTGGTTAGGATTCCAGGCTTTCACTGCCGTGGCCCGGGTTCAATCCGTGGTCGGGGAACTGAGATCCTGGAAGACATGTGGTGTGGCCAAAAACAAAAAAAACCCCACAAAAAACAAAACCAAACAAACAAAAAAACTTTGGCCCTAATGGGCCAAAGTAAGTCAAACCCAAGGCTGTTGAAGACACAGAGTGTCAGGGACAGGACTTGGTGGATCGGACTCTGGGTTAGAACAGTATGTGGTAATGGTAGAAGCCAAGAGGATGGAAGAACTCATTCAGGGACGGAGCCCTTAAAAATGTGATCTTTGAAGATACCTAGTCAGGAGTCAGGAAAGATAAAGGAATGCAGAGAAGAAAAAGAAGGCATGGGGACTTCCCTGGTGGTCCAGTGGGTAAGACTCCACGTTCCCAGTGCAGGGGGCCTGGGTTCGATCCCTGGTCGGGGAACTAGATCCCACATGCATGCCGCAACTAAGAGTTCACATGCCACAACTAAGAGTCTGCATGCCGCAACGAAGATCCCATGTGCCGCAACTAAGACCCAGTGCAGCCAAAATAAATAAATAAATGTTAAGAAAGAAAAGAAAAAGAAGGCATGGTCAGGGTCAGGGCCAGGATTAGGTAGCATCATAGACACAAAGGAAGAGGAGTGATGAAACAGAGGCAAAAGAAAAGGAGGGCTACAGGAAGTCCCCTCCCTCATTTGCTTCCTCATTCACTCATGCAACGATCAGCTACCAGGCATCTACCATGTGTCGGGCCCTGTTCTAGCCTCTGGGGATACAGTAGTGAACCAAACAGACAAAACTTCCCTGTGGAGTTTACATTCTAGGGGATGAGCCAGATAATAAACACAATAAATAAGTAAAATCTGCAGTATGTTAGTGATAAGTGTTATGGACAAAAACAGAGAAGGGAGGACAGAGAATGTTGGAGTACAGTTTTAACTGGGGTGATCAGAGTAGGCCTCATTGAGATATTTGATCATATACTTGAACAAGATAAAGGAGTCAGCCGTGTGTATACGTGGGGGAAAGTTTTATGCAGAGGGAGCGGCAAGTGCAAAGGCCCTGAGGTGGGAGTTTGTTGTATGTATTTGAGGAACATCAAGGAGACCAATGTGGCTGGAGCAGAGCGAGTGAGGGGGGAGTGGTGGGAGATAAAGTCACAGAGAAAACGGAGTGGGGCCATGAAGGGCCTTTCACATAAAGTGAGGTGGGAGACTGCAGGCAGGCTTAAATGCTAACAGGATAACTTGGCTGTTGTGTGAATAGACTGATGTGGGGAAAGGGCACTAACAGGGAGACCACTTAGGAGGCCATGACAGGGTCCAGGTGAGCAATGCTGATGGCCTGGATCAGGTGGTAGCAGTGGAGGTGGTGAGGCGCAGTCAAGAGTTTAGATTGATTGAGGGAATTCCCTGGCGGTCCAGTGGTTAGGACTCCACACTTCCACTCTAGGGGGCATGGGTTCAATCCCTGGTTGGGGAACTAGGATCCAGCAAGCCGAGCAAGCGTGCCACAAAAAAAAAAAAAAAGAGTTTAGATTGATTCAAGTTGCTGATGGATTGGAAGTAGGATGTGGAAGAAAGAGACGAGTCTGTGATGACAGTAAGCTGTTAGGCTTGAGCAACTGAGGGGAAGGAGAGCCACTTGCCGAGATGGGAAATACATTGGATGGAAGAGATTGGGGTTTACTTTGAACATATTAGGGATGAAGTGCTTATTTGACATCCCAGTAGAGACGTAGAGTGGTGGTTGCCTCTATGATGTGGCATCCAGGGAAGAGGTCCAGGCCATGAGTATAAGTTTGAAAATTATCCAAGCAGAGATATTTAAAGTCACAAAATTAAATGAGATCAACACGTAGAGGTCCAAGGGCTGATTTCGGGGGCAACCAACACTAAGAGATCAGGGGAACAAGGAAGAACCAGCTGAGGAGAATGCAGAGGAGGGGCTAGTGAAATCTGAGGGAGAGCAGGCATGAAGAACAACACATTTAAGGCAGAGGAGCCCGCAGCTGTGCCCAATGCTGCTAACAAGCCTTCTGCCAGGAGGCATGAGAATGACCGCTGAGACTGAGCAACAAAAACAGTCCTGCTTATCATAAGGAGATGGTCAGTTCACGTGCAAGGATGATTATTGTAGCCTTGTTTACAATGGAAAAAAAAAATATACATGTCCAACAAGAAACAGCTAAATATAAAATATTTAGCAATTAAAAGACAGTAATAAAGAACATTTAACATGAAGAAATGCTCACAATAAGCAAAAAAAGCAAAATATAAAGCTGCCTGTAAATACATTCCCTATTCTGTTGATTTAAAATGTTTTAATTCATGAGGATATTTATTAACGCATAAAAATGCATAAAAATTCTGGGAAGATAGACATCACAATGTCATTAATAGACACTGTCTCTCAATAATGAATTTAGGGTGATTTTTTAAAAATACAGTTTCCTGAACCCACCTTCCTTCTTTCCTTTCTAATATGTAAAGGCCCTTTAAGAGAGCAGTTTTAGCAGAGTGGGAGGAGTGAGGGGTGGCTGAACTGGGTAACTGGGGATATGAAAAGGTTGGCAATATTAACAATAATGAACATGTATTGAGCACTCAGTATGCGCCAAGCAGCGTGCTCAGTTTTTACTGTGTATTTTAGGGATTGTTTAGTTTAATTCTAGCAGGTAGGTATTCTTGCGTGGAAGTGTCACTATCATTCCCACCAAACAGATAAGGAAATGGGGCTTAGACTGTAAACTTTAGAGAGGCTAATAACTTACCCAGGGCCACACAATTGGAGGAACCAGGATTTGGAACCAGGCAGGCTGGCCTCTAGAGCCTGTCTTCCTTCAACATTTGAGGGGCAAATGAAAAATTTCCAAGCAAGAGACCTACATATTTGTAACAGACGGGGTAGTATCAGGGAGAAAGACTGAAGAAACTAGGGAAATGAGATTCATTCACTCAACAGCTGTTTATTGAGGGCCTACTGCATGCCAGGCACTGTGCTGGGCACCGGGGATCAAGGGTGAACAGGCTGAGACAGAGGACCAGCCCGCAGAGGGCTTAGTCTAGCACGAGCAGGGGCGATCAGGGGTCGGGAAAGGGGGGGACCACAGCAGACAGGGGGAAGGTTAGGTCTCAGAAGAGGAACACTTCTTCCCCTCGCCCTGAAGAGAGGCCAAGGTGACATTTAGATGGAAATATAAGGAGGGGAGGAACTTGTTGAGGAAGATCTCAGGAGATAAAGGTGTGAGCAATTCTTAAACTTTTTGGGGTCACAGAACCCTTTGAGTATCTAATGAAAACGATGGATTCTTTCTCCAGAAAAATGCACATCCACACAAGGAATTCATGATCCCCTGAGATGCAGGTTATAGAACTGTCTCTGAGGCAATGGATTAGGGGACCAGCTCCCTAGCGGAGAGGTCATCCCAGCCGTCTCTCCCCAGACCTGTAGCAGGTCTAAGAGATGGGCAGGGAGAGGGTTGCCTGCCAGGCCCTGGGATACCTGTAGATTCCTGGCCAAGAGGAGCATTCCTCTGATTCTCCCCACCCCCAAGACCCTCCTCTCACCATCATGGTCTAAGGTCCAGTTAGCAAGGGCTGAGGCTTCAGAGCTGGCACAAAGTGGCAGGGTCCAACGCGACTAAAGTCTTGCTTGCACTTTGAGGAGTTTTAGTCTCCCCAGCAGAGCCTGAAAGACACTTCTTACGGTTCTTATGCAGGCTCTTTGCTTTCACTTTCATTTCAGTGAAGTCCCTGCCCTTCCGTACTCCACCCCTGGGTGGCTTCCTGGTCTTCGAACTTCCCCCAGCTGTGAGGCCTCAGGGGAAGTTACCCCACAAGCAACTACAAACTGAATGCTGGCCCCAATCAGCCATTCATTCCCAACCTAGCAATCCCAGCACAGGCCTACTGGTAGAATTTTGTCTGCTTTGTTAATGGCTATTTCCCAAGAGCTTAGAATGTTGCCCAGAACATGCAGATGTTGATAACTGAATGAGAAATGCAACCAGGACAGATAAAGCCCCATCAAGTTGATGAAGCTGTAGCAATAGCCAGCACTTGAGAGCTGTTATGTGCCCAATACCAATTCTGCTTTTCATGAATTAACTCAACCTTCAAAACAACCCCTTGAAGTTGGTTCCATTTTCCCGATGAGATTCTAAACTTGTGAGGCATAGAAGTGTAGAAACCTGCCCAAAGTCACATTGCTAGGAAGTGATGCATGTATACAAATCTGGTTGGAAGAGTATTTGAACTTGAATTTTTAGTTAAAGGAGGGTTTAAATATAGTTCCATTTGTGACTGTGAGTAGGCAAGCTACTTATTGGAGACATCGAACACTTAAGGGTGAGGGGCTTCCCTGGTGGCGCAGTGGTTAAGAATCCGCCTGCCAACACAGGGTACACAGGTCCGAGCCCTGGTCCAAGATCCCACATACCGCGGAGCAACTAAGTCCCTGTGCCACAACTACTACCGCGGAGCAACTAAGTCCCTGTGCCACAACTACTGAGCCTGTGCTCTAGAGCCCGTGCTCCGCAACGAGAAGTCCGCGCACTGCAACAGAGTAGCCCCCGCTCGCCGCAACTAGAGAAAAGCCTGCACGTAGAAACGAAGACCCAATGCAGCCAAAAAAAAAAAACAAACCCAAAAAACACTTAAGGGTGAGATGAGTCGAATGAATATACATAAAACAGTGCAGGATATAAGTTTTCTATTTTCACCTAGTCCAGGGCTTCCTACTCAGAGTAACTTACTGAGCCCCTTTCTCAAGCCCCCACCCCTCACCCCAGCTGAAAGTGTGCCAAGTGTGAAGCTTGGCAAATAGGGCCATTTGAATCCTAGTTCCATTTAGTGACTTAGTACCAGCTTGGCTGGAGAACCTATTTCATCAGTAACACCAGTCACAGTTAAGTATCCAATGAGAGGTAAAATGCTATAGAAGGGCCGAATGCCTTTCCTGTAACACAGTGGTGACAATCCAGAGCCCAAACCCCTTGAATCACACCCTTTCTTGCCTGTCTCTGCTAGCCTGACCATTTGGGGACCTCTCCTTGGTCCCACTAGGAACGGCTGCTTTGGGGCTCAGGTCTTCATTGTTGGTGTCCATCCCCATCTAGAGCAGTTCTCCAGTGTGGTCCTCGTCCAAGCAGCACCAACATCACTTGACAAGATGCTGAATTCTGACCTACCAAATCTGGCACTCTGGTTTAACAAACCACCTCAAGTTAGTGACTCTTAATCCAAAGTAGATGGTGTCCACTCAGAGGGGCCTTTGGTTGTCACAATGGGGCGGGGGTGGGGGTGGGGGAACAGTTCTCTAGGTATGTAATGGGTTGAAGCCAGGGATGCTTAAACAATTCCACACCTAAAAATGTCTAGAGTAGCTCTTTTGGGGAAACAGTTCAATATCACATTTTACCCATTGAGCTAGACCATTAAAGGATTATGAGGCTATGGACAGAAGTAGCCCATGTCTCACAAAGGCAGATTTACCTTTTATTTTATATTTTCCCACAGTACCTCATCCACCACCCAGTGTCTCTCACCGTATGAATGTTCTTTCCCAGTCTAATAACAAGAAGCAGGCAGACACATGGATTTTTTTTTTTTTTTTTTTTTTGTATTTTTAATGACTGAAACAAGACAGACCTAAAACCGCAGCTTCTGAAAGAACCATTTGTTCTTGCCGGTCTTGTACCTAGAGGGGGTAAAAAAAGGACACTAATGAGGGGAGGAATCACAGAAGACAAAACTGTCTTCATGGAGAACAGGGAAACCATACTCCAGACTACCAAAGCCTACTTACCTCTCCTCAAACTTGACCTTGGCCTCTCGTCGGGCCTTGCGTTTGAGAGCAGGGTCTCTGAAGACATCCTTGTTGACAACAGTTTTGTCCAAGGGGATATCCACAGAGTACCTGGGGACAATGGCAGGAAGGTAGGAGCAGCCCACATGCTGCCAGGGCCTTCACCCCGCCACCCCACTCCTGGGACATTGGCATGTTAAGGTCTGACTCCATAGGAGCTATCATCAAAACTGTGCTAAAGTCCTGATGATATTCTTTGGAAATGCCCAGTTTTAACAAACTCATTTACATAGATTCAAGCCACTGAAAAACTTCACAATTCATTCTCAGTTTCCCACAACTACCCTACCCTATAATAACTATTATCCTTGAGAGTGGAAGAAGGCAGGCCAGATTCTATGCCTGTGTTTACTGTGGCTGGAAACAAATGTAACAACCTTTACTCAACACTTCAAATAATTTTCAGGTGAGGAGAGAGACAGATCGAGAGCAAGTTTGGAAGAGATTTTTCAATCCGGCTCTGCCAAGTCAGGGAAATCAACAGAAAATGACAGGAAAGTGAACACTTCCAAGATGGATTAAAGAGGCAACACTGGAAACCACGGCCAAATGACAAATTGAAAATGATGTCTCTTCCACTGGAGTGGCTACAAGGTTGTCTCCGTATTCAGCAGGGCAGAGAGAGGGAAAAGTTAGAAAAAGTCACTTTCATTCCCATTCTTGAAAGGCTCACCTTGTGGGCATGAGGTGATTATAATTATAAACTTTCACGAAAGACTTGATCTTTGACCTCTTGGCAATTTTCTTCTTGCCCATGGCAGCTGTCACTTTGCGGGGATAGCGATCAATTCCAGCCACCAGAGCATGGCTGTAGGGTCGGTCTGAGGTGCCATCATCAATGTTCTGAATGAGCAAGAATTACATGTTATTGCTGTTTAGGCCCTTTGCTAGATGTAGGGCGTGTGTAGAAAGAACACCCTCAACCCCTAGGCCTCTGAGACCCAGTATTATAAAAACCACACAAAGCAGACATTCTAAGTGCTATGCTAGATGCCCAAAGAGTAACAGGGAAAAGGGTGGTATCCTTCCCACCAGGAAAAATCCGGAAGGGTTCCTGGGAGGTAAGAGATTTAAAATGTAACAACAGTTAACAATTATGAAGTGACTGCCATATGCCAAGCACTAGTTCTCAGGACTTTACATCTCTTAACTTCCTCCAGGATTGCACTGCTAGGAAGGGTTAGAGGCAGGATTCCAAACCTGGCTGCCTAACTCCAAAACCAGCCTCAGGGAGACGGAGGAAAGGGAACCAAGGGTGCCCCGGTGTCCCCAACAGTCAACAGCAGTGGTGTATGTGGCCAGAGCTTAGAAAAATCTCATTAAAGGCTAAAGACGTAGGTAAAAGGCTAAAGACGTAGGTAAAAGGCAAACAGTGAACGACTAGATTATGCTAAGTGACCATTTTAACTAGAAACAATTTCTCCCCTTTTTACAGAGTCCCAGCTGCAGCACTTACTACCTGTTTGACCTCAGGTGAAACTTAACATCTCTAAACCTTCGCAGTAGAAAGTAACCTTATGGTTACCGCAAGGATTGCACATGACGACACCTATAAGACAGTGCCAGGCACCAAGCAAGCGTTCAATAAACGTCAGTCATCAGTATTATTAAAAACCTCTTTGATAGAGAACGCGTTGAGTGTTAGCTGTCCAATTCAACTCCCATTTGTTATTTTGCGTCTTTCTCTCTCAAAAGCTCTCATGCATTCACCACCCCCACCACCATTCGCAATGCTCAGTGGGTAATGCCCCCGAACTAGGTCTTGAATTCCAAGTTGCCCGCCCGCCCCATTAACGGGATACAAAGGGGCACAGGTTCGCGAGGCTGGTACCTTCACGATGACCGCTTTGCGTCCGGAGTAGCGACCGGCCAGGACCAGCACCACCTTCCCGGGTTTCATGAACTTGCCCATTTCTGCAGAGGAAAGAGAAGGGGCCGCTCAGAAACCCGCCAGCTCAGGCTGTGGGCCCGAAACTTCAGCGGCGTTCACTGCCGTCTCGGCTCAGGCCGCTCGCAGGTCCTGCTCGCAGGACAGGATCCGCTACGAAGCCGTCAGAGACCGAGGAATGAAAAGCACCCGGCACCACCCCGCAACTCGACCCCCAGGCCGCGGATGGCTACGGATTGTAATAACCTGCTCCAGCCTCTACTCACCGGCAGCAACCTCTCCGGACTACAACAGAGAAAGAAAGATCACTTCCGCTTACCTTTCACCCCGGGGAGGGTGACCTCACTTCCTGTCCCGCCCCCTCGGGCTTCTCCCCGCCTCTTGCGTGGCGCTCAGAATCTGTGTTGAGGGCGGAAGAAGCTCTTGAAGGGAAAGGAAGGCCTGGCAGCTTTTTTATTCAAGTCAAACTTTATGAGCAGCTCCAGCAGTAGTCAGGGCAAAGGAGTTCTGCCTCCCCCAGAAGGCTTTTACGTGGACGCAGCTGCTCTTCTGCCCCCTTGGTTGTAGTTCCTTTCTCTGGCGCTAGCGAGTTGGGGAGGCACAGTTTGAAATTTACTTTTTTTGCTTTGGAACAGTAAGAAACAAAATAGGACATTTATTAGTACCAACTATGTACAGTTACGCATAAGGAAGAGACGAAGATCAAACAAGGGAACTTGCCCTCAACATTTAGAGTCTAATGATGTCAGAGACATTTCCGACCAGAATAAAGGAGGGAGATGAAGGACGATTATGGCGGTACTAGCAGCCGCGTACCCTGTGTCAGGCCAAGTTAATCTATTTACATGTATTATCTCTTTTGATCCTCATAATGACACTAAGAGATAAGTAATGTTATCTCCATTCCACAGTTGAAGATACTGTGGTCTGGGGAGGTTAAGTAATTTGGCCCAAATCCACAGCTAGTACGTGATCAAGCTGGGAACTCAGATTCAAGCAGTCCTCCTGAGCCCATACTGTTTACCCAGTCACCAAATTGAGTACCCACTCTGTGCCAGGCAAGATGCTAGGCACTTTAGGTAAGTCAACTGCTATTTAATTCTCAGGAATCTGCATCTTGGGTATTTTCCTCCCATTTAGACATGAGGAAATTGAGATTTAGAGACCCTAAGGCTCTGATCATCAAATCTAGGTTTGAACCCAGGTCTAGTTGGCTCTCAGACTGAATTATTTCCCATCACTTACTGGAATAGTGTTTTTAGATGGTTCCTTAGGTGTCTTCCGAGTTCAAGAGAAAGAGAAACCATCTTATAGTTTTTGCTCATTTGAACACTGACGAATCTATAGGGTTGGTCTTGGGCAAGACGTGGGAACAATCAGGGTTTCATCATTTCTCTTCTTCAGGCTCTCCAGGGACCAATTTCCCCTGCAGCCCTCAGGACTTCATTCCAATAGTTTATCACACTAATTATGTACTTATATTTCTATATTTAATGAAAATGTTTTGTTTTAATTTGTAATATGACATTGTAGAGTTGGAAAGGAACTCAGAGATCGTCTACTCTGTCATCTCAAAGATGAGAGGACAGTTCTAGAGCAGCAAAGTCACGGAGTTGGTGGCGCAGATCAAGGTTCCCCCGTTCCCAAGCCTGTGCTCTTGCCACGGCACCACACGACTCTGTCCATTTCCACCTCCATGGTCTTCTTTCAGCCTCCTTATCTGCTTCTGTCTCTTTTGTTGTTTCTCTCTTGGAAAACAGAAACCAAACCCTGAAATCTTATCATTGCCTTGAACTCTTAACACATACTAAAACTCTCCAAATCAAATTAGTAACTAAATCCTGTGAATTTTGCCTCATGTCTTTTAAATTTTTTCTATCCTTTTACACCTGCTCCCTAACTGATCCAGCTTCAGTACTTTGTTTTCTCCAGTCCCTCCTCAAAACTTAGGGTGGGTCAAAAATTGCTTGGGATGCTTATTAAGCATGCATTGCCAACTGAGGAGATTCCAATTCAGGTCTGGTGTGGAGCCATGAGCTATAGATCTTATTTTTAGAAAGTTCTCTAAACACAACTCTTAAGTCTGTCACTTACCTGAAATCCTTCATTGGCTCTCTGTACCAAAGTTTGAACTCTCACTCCCTTCCTCTCTATCTTCCTTGCAGTATAAGTTCCTGTCTCCTCCACACCCTTCACATACCACCTGGGTTCCAGCCAGCTCAACTACTCAAAGATCCGACCCCTTCTGAGCGCCAGGGTCTTCATGCAAACTGTTCCACGTTTCGTTATTCTTCTCCTCCACTGTAGCTGGGCAAAATCCTATCCATCCTTCAAGGCCACTCTAGAATTCTCCCAGGCAGAATTCACCTCTTCCTTCTCTATGCTCCCTCAGCAATCCAATCCATACTTAATTTTACTATAGAACATATTTCAGTTGGTTTGGATCAGTGGTTGTCAAAGTGTGGTCCCCAGACCAGCAGCACCAGCATAACAAGCATGGGAACTTGTTAGAAATGCAAATTCTCAGAGCTACTGAATAAAAAACTCTGGGGATGGAACCCAGCAATTTGTGTTTTAACAAGCTACTCAAATCTCCAATTGGCTTGCTACCTCCTTTGCTAAATCTTGTGTTCCTTGAAGGCAGGGAGAGAGAAGTTCTGAGCACCTAGCCTGGCCCAAGCAGTTGGTGGGTGCTCAGTAGTGAATGAATGAAGGCAGAGCACCTTGGGAATCTTTAACGATGCCTTGCAGATCATACAATGGACCCTGCACTTTCATTTGATACATATCCATGGCTTTCTTTCATTCTGTTCTTGCATAGCCTTGCATAGCCTTAGACCTCGGCTGACAGTCCCTCCTCTTCTCCTTCATCCTGTCTGCCTCACCCCAAGCCAAGCACTCTGTCCTCAGTTATACAGCAAATGTTATCAGTGACTAGCAGGTATGTGATTGCTGGCCTGCTGGCAGGCTTGTCTCTGTCTCTACATGTCTTTAAGTTTCATGAAGAACTTGGCAGAGCAATGGCTGTCTGCCCATCTCCCTGCAGCCTAGTCCTTTGGCAGCTGAAATTTCTGGCAGGCATGTGGAAAATACCTGTTCATCCACAGTGATGGTGAAGTGAGGGGGTGGATAAAGCAGAGAGAAGAACAAAATATCTAGAAGCAGCATGATACAATGAGGTAACATAACAGTATAAAGACCATAGGATTTGGATTCAGGCAACTTGGGTTCAAATCCCAGCTCTTCCAACATGTAAACGTGGACAAAATATTTAACCTCTGCAGTTCAGTTTCCTCAGCTATAAAATGCTGATAATATTGTCCTGCCTTACATGTAGTGAGAATTAAATTAGGATGGCACACACACAAAATGCTTCTCATGATGTTAGCATAAAAGCCTTAATACCAGTTTTTGTGAGGACTGGAAAAAGATAATACTGGGGTGATCCAGGGCTATGCCATATGACTATAGCACTTATCACCCACCCTAAATGGTATCCAGACAAGTGAATTTAAAAGCGCCAATTCCTAAAGTGGCATGTGTGGTGAGATCTGTTGTGGGGATAGGACTGCAGGCCTGGGCAAGATAGGATGATAACGCCAACGACACTTTCTCACGAATTTGTTCAAGGGGGGTGGGGGGGAAACACCACCAAAGCTGAGTTGATCCAGCGCAGGGGGCAGAGAACAGGCAGAAAGGCCAGGAGCCAGGCATTGCTCAAGGAAATACTGATCTGGATCAGATACGCTGACAATGCCCAGACTTATAAACCAAAGCCAACAGTCTCTAAGGTCTTTGCAGAGAAGCTACACAAAATACTGATTTTATTAGCAACCACAGATACCATTTTTCACAACATTTTACACTTATCCTGTTTCACATGAAGGAGGACTAATTCTAATGAATTATCAAGAATATATCTTAAATAATATCTTACTGAAAAAATTAAGTTAAAATGCACTACATAATAGTGCAGACACAAAGTGCAGCTGGCAATTTAATACATGAAACGATGCTGAATCATTAGTGTTGGGAACCCATTTGGCTTTCCGGAAGGTGATACACTTTGCTCATCTTTGGTCAGTCCCAGATCAGGATGCAAGCTGAATGGCAAACACGAACTAAAAAGGCTAAAAGAGACCCAATCGGACCAGTCTAGAGTCAGTTTTACAAGGAAATGCCGAGCCCCTTCTTTGTCACCAGTCATCTGCCACAGTTCCTACCCCCGCTGTAGTATGATCACGTGGTCAGACCTCCTCCACCATCCAGCCTCCAGGACACGTGGAACACACCTTGGACACGTTTCCTTCTGAGGAGCTGGGAGGTGTGCAGAGGAAAGGTTACTCGCCAGAGGACATGGTACCAGATGGTGGCTGTCCTGATAAACCAGCTCCAAAACCGAAAGACCATCATCTGGGCTGTGAGGAAAGGACCACGTTGTCAGGGACAGATTTCAGTTCTTACCTCTACATGAAAAAGGGCTCATATTAAAATCAACTGTGGGGAATTCCCTGGCGGTCCAGTGGCTAAGACTCGGCGCTTTCACTGCTGTGGGCCCGGGGTTCAATCCTTGGCTGGGGAACTAAGATCCCGCAAGCTGCTCGGCGCAGCCAAAAAAAAAAAAAAAAAAAAATCAACTGTGGTAAACACCCTTAAAATGCTGTTCTGATATTCCCACTCCCGGTTTTAGAGGCAGCTATGGAACACACACGGCCTCCCCTGACCTTGGGGTCAGGAAGAAAGAGGCATCAGTATTCACAAAAGGAATGTGAATTCTGACCTAGGACTCTCTCAAACCTGCTTCAAGTGAAGGAAGATGGCTCGCAACTTGACTGACAGGAGCCCTAAGTTGAATGTCTTCCAGGACCAACAACTCACTCATGCTGTCCCTCACCACCGTGAAGAGCATGGTTACAGCAACCCGGATTTTCTACAAATCAGACATGACATGATGAGTGCGTGCCATGACTGACTTCTTTCCAACAGGTTCAAGTATATGTGCTCCCATGTACACCGTGGTTACACGCCACGGCAGAACCTTTTAACAAGAGGGTCTCCAGCATATCTTTCTGAGATGCTAAGTTGATGGGGGAGAGAGACTTTGCATCATCTGGCTAGGGAAAATGTCTTTAGCCCCTCCTCCTAATTCTTGCTCTTATCCTAGAAGACTAACCATCTATCCTTACTGAGCAAGATGCTGGTCTGGGGCCAGGGCATCCTCATCAAAAGGCATCTTTGATGTTCTTGAGCTGGCGCACAGCCAGGTCTACAGGGAGGCTGAACTTGAGGCTGCTGAGGCGGCTAAGCAGGTTGAGGGCGCTCTCAAAGCCTGTGTGTGCCATGTAGCTCCAGGGCTGGTAGTGGGGCTCGATGAGCGACCCCGACTTGCAGATGAGGTTCACCCAGGACACGAGACGCTGCTCATTCAGCGCCATGCACACCAAGGCCTTCAGCTCCGAGTCTGCACTGCGCTTAAAAGGGTCGTGCTCCGTCAGCACCACATGGATGGCTGTCAGCAGGCTCTGCTTGGGCGTCACCACAGTGCCTCCCATGACAGGCAGGGCGAAGGACTGTGAGAGCTTCCGGGCGGGGGATTCCACGTAAGCACGGCCGTTCTTAGCGTGGTAGTACTTTACAAAGAGCTCCCAGGGGTGCATGGCCTCGGGGGCCGAGGAGAAGGCCGGCAGCAGACAGGCGATGGGGGCCATGACGAGGCTCATCCCCGGTGAGGAGGCGTACAGTCCATGGGCCAGCAGGTCCCTCACGGCCACAGTCAGCTCCTTCCGCACAGCCGCGGTCAGCTCGTCCTTGCCTCCCAGAGAGAGGTCCTGGAGGCCGGCGGAGCTGATGAAGTGGTCGTGCGCCTGGTGCCTCAAGGCCAGCTGCTTCACCCTGTCTACTGACACCTCCAGCCTCTTCAGTAAGGGGGAGTAGTCCCTGTCAGCCTGGTCCCTCTGCCACAGGGTCTGCGGGATCTGGCCTGTGGCGCAACCGAACTGGCTGACAGCAAAGATCTGGAGCACTGCCAGCACTCGCCGCATCAGGTGCAGCCCTGTCTCCCGAACTCTCTTCATGTCTTCTGCCTTCGCTGCGTAGAAAACACAACGACTCATCAGTGAGAGGCCACAGTGGTCAGAGGGACAGTCAACAAGTCACAAGCTGAGATCCAGTCTTGCTTCTGAGCCACAGCATGGGTCCCACATGAAGCCAAGAGCCACCTAGGATGTCGCTGGGCTTACTTTTTTTGGTTAGTAATAACTATTTTGAGATATGATTCACATAACACTCAACTTACCCATTAAAAGTGTATACTTCAGTGGTTTTTCGTATATTCACAGAGTTGGGCAACCATCATCCCGCAAAGAAACCGTGTACCGTTGGCATTTCCCACTCCCTACTTCTCCCCGATCCCCCAGCCTAGGCAACCCGTAATCTACTTTCCGTCTCTACAGATTTGCGCATTCTGGAAGCTGTACTTACTTCTGCTGTTTCCTGGAGGTGGTCTGCTGCTGCCAGTTCTGCAGGAGCCGTTTCCTGTCTTCCCACTGGCCTTGCACTCACAGTGTCCACTACCTGTCTGTAATGGGCTTCCTACTTCATCTGCAATCAGAAGTTACAAAGAGGAGACATTTATTTAGCCTCTTTTTGGCAGATTTTTAAAGGAGAAATACTATTTACTAGTGCCTACCACGTGACAAGACTTTTACAAATAGTATTTCATCGTGTGGAACAGTGACCGGCATATACTAGCTGGCTCAATAAATATCTGCTGAGTGAAGGAAGCATGAATCATCATTTTATGGAGGAGGAGAGCGGGACTGAAGAGGTTAGGAACCTGCCTAACCTCATTAGTCTACAAAGGACACGAAGCCAGTAAGGGGCAGGGCTGAGATTTTAACTCTCTGGTTTTACAATCCATGTCCTTTCTACTCCACCATGCTGGCTCCCTTACCGAGTGATCAAACCTCTTACATATACATCAAGGACTGGCACCTTTAGATGTTAGTACTCAGAATACATATAATTATGATGACATCCAGCCACCCTTCTCTTTCCATGCCTCCTCTGACCTTGGATGAAGCTGATGAACATCTCGAGGTCTCGGATCTGAGTTTTCAGCTGCTCAACCAGCTGTTCTTTCACTCGGGCTGGGTTGACGATCTGAGCTACAGCTACATCCACACGCTGCCGAAGCTCCTCGGTGGACAGTGAACTGAGGTCCTCATTCAGGTTCATGTCCAGTTTCTTTATTAACTCATCGATGATCACCTATCAAGACTACAAGCCATGAGCACACCCTTTGGAATTTTCAGGGAGAGGGTTAGGAAGAAGGAGAATCTTTACTAGTGTGCCTCCCTCCTACCCTTAAATGGAAATCAAACTTGTGAGAAAAATGGTGCAACTGCTGATCAAGGTGAGAGCACAGGCCTTTTACTTCTCTTATAGAAACAAGGACCCCTGGTTCCTCTCTGACAGAAATGGCTCCTCTCACTGCAAATTTTCTACCAGGCCAGGTAAATTTCACTCAAGAGAACAACAGTGTGAACGATCCAAAGTGGCTGATGATCCCAAAAGCCCCATAGTTAGCTTCCCCCATGGCCTCCAAGAGAATAGATACTGATTTCCCTTAGTTTCTAGCCCTTCTCATCCCTTCTTGCCTTACTACTCTAGGCAACTAAAGGAAAAGCTCTACGAAACATCCAGGCACGTTACAGCCAAAATATCCTAGTGACAATATGAAGAACAATTTGAAAACCAGATAATGTATAACTCCAGCCCTGCCAGAAAAACAGCCACATCACAGCTCCAGAGAGACAAACGTGTAAAGGAGATTGTGTTTTGACTAGTAGATTTACCTGTCTGCCCAGGTGTTGCTTTAATAAATACAGCATTAAAGTCAGGATTCCTGGAATATTTATTGACTGGTGCTGGGGGAGAAAACTAGTTTACATCGTATGAAGTGCCCAAGTAGAACGGTTTCAATCATCAAATGAAAGAAATTATTGCTGTTATTATTATATATTACTACTATTATTAATAATAATAGCGACCAAAAAAAAAAAGAGCTCAATCATCATATTAGAAAGCTTTGGCATGTGTGTTTCCACGTGTGAATAAAGACTGGTCCCAGGTAGCAGCAAAATTTCCCTTTGATATGGGCCAGCAGTGAGGCCGAGGGTGAGCAAGCTGGACAAGGCTGTCCTGTGAACGCTGGAAGGGACAAGGTAACCCGAGGCAGTGGAGGAGGTGCCTCTGGATCTGCTCACCCGCTGCCTTTCCAAGACCACCGACTGTGGCAGGGAGTCGTAACTGCCTTCCTGATAGGCAAACGTCTCCAGGTCATCGAGCTGGGTTTTGAGCTGCAGTATCAGTTCCTTCTGCTTCTCCCTTTGGGTTTCCAGATGTTCCCGTTTCTCCTGCTCACTCTAAGATGGGAAAAGATTTGGGTTGATTTCACAGGAAAAGAAAAAGTCAGGACACATTATGAATTCTCTTAAGCCAATAATGACTAGTAAACATAAAATGTTTCCAAGTAACCCGAATGAAATACAGAATTCATGGGACAGGTTCAAAAATGAGAATAATTATTTCATCGGGGCTATTTATCAAATGCGTGTTTTCTTTAAGAAAGTATTTGTGGGCTTCCCTGGTGGCGCAGTGGTTGAGAAGCTGCCTGCCAATGCAGGGGACACGGGTTCGAGCCCTGGTCTGGGAAGATCCCACATGCCACGGAGCAACTAGGCCCGTGAGCCACAACTACTGAGCCTGCGCGTCTGGAGCCTGTGCTCCGCAACAAGAGAGGCTACGATAGTGAGAGGCCCGTGCACCGCGATGAAGAGTGGCCCCCACTTGCCGCAAGTAGAGAAAGCCCTCGCTCAGAAACGAAGACCCAACACAGCCAAAAATAAATAAATAAATAAATTTATAAAAAAAAAAAAAAAAAAGAAAGTATTTGTCCTTCATTGGAAATAGGATATGAATACAATGGGGCCTTTTGTTAAGACTGCTTCCCACCCCCTCAGGTCTAGTTAAGATTGACACAATTTATCTCAGCCAAGACAGCCTCCCTGGAATTAAACATGCCATCCTCCAGAGCCAATTATCACAGAACAAGTCCTGAATACTTGCTACAGCCAAATTTTGCGAGAGAATCTGGAGGTAAGGGTGTAGAGAGAGGCTTTATAACCCATAACCAGTTTTCTTAAGGTCCAAAGCGCCTCCAATGTATTGCAAAATCAAACAAACACAGGTACCTGGGGCAGTGAAAAAAATTCAAAACCAAGTAACAGGAGTGAGAAGGTAATTAGGTTTAAAAAAAAAAAAAAAAGTTCGGTAAGGTTCCCTGACCAGTGACGCCTTTTCTCCCTGTTGGCCACCAGGTAGTTTCTGCATTTAAATGATGAAAAACCCTTCGGAGAGGTAAGGTCTTGCCAATGTATTCTCAAAAACTGGTTCTTCCTTGCCTTTTTTGAGTATCAAAAACAAAACAAAGCAAAACTAGGAGATCATTTACAGGTGTAAGGCTGCATTTTAAACTAGATGTCTATAGGATATTAAATTTAATCTTAAAATGGTACTTACCAAGGCCTCCAGAAGTAACGTATGAGAAAGAACAAATGAAAAACAACAAATTAACTTTTTGTTTAGCTATTGAAAAAGCAATCCTCGTGCTTTAGCTTTGCTCAATATGAAAACAAGCCTTTTCTCAGGGGATACTGCCTCTCCAAAGCTTTCCCAGTGTCCTGGTTTTTTCTTAGAACCCTGTTCTTCTCCCCCACTTAGTGAAGGCCTAGCTATTCTTTAAGAGGTTTCCTCGATTTCCCCAGGCAGAACCAGTCACTTCCTCTGTATTTTGTACACTCTTCTACTCTAGCTCATGTCACATTATAATGATTTGTTGAGGATTCTGTCTCCCCAAGTCTATGCACTCCTTAAGGGCAAAGGCCCTGACTACCCCGAGGGCCTAGCACTGTGTCTGGCACAGGGTAAACTCTCAGTACACATTTGCTGTATGTTACTGAACGCAATCAGGTCCAGAAGGACACATTCCAAATAATGAACTGTTATGGAAAAAGTTGTCTAACCAGCCCAAAGGGAAAGGACTAGGGAAACTTTTTGTTTTCATTGTATCCCATCCCAACATTATGAAGCCAAAGAAGAAAGAAACCAGCCATAGATCCTGATTCCATTTTCATGAGTGTGTCTGCTGAACGCTGTTACCTGCCATGGTAATTACTGAGTATGCGATTTACGGGAGTGTGGGCAAACATGTTTACTAGGTGAGAACAATGAGCTCTGGTGCAAGGCAGGAAATAACAGAAATAATTTCCAGTATGAAGCGAGAGAAAATACTGGTTAAAAAAAACAAAAAACTGGAACTGATAAGTAGTAAATCGTTTGGTTCAAACATGTCTCCACTTTGGCACCACCTGTTCATGTGTCAATATATACACACAAGATTACAGCTGCTTATTAGGTGTTTTGAGCGCTACAGTTTTTTGTTTTTTAAGTTGTACACTGTTTCTAAAAGTAAAAACGGACAACCAAAAGAGCACCACATCCACACCAAACCTTTGGTGCTCCTCACTCTTAAACAGGGCCTGACCACAGAAATTCTTTCTGTCCTACCTGTTCCTTAAAAGTCTGACAATCTGAGGACTTGTGCAAGGAGCTGTGGGTATATGGAGAGAAGGGTGGAACAGTAAACACAGGACTGCACTGGAAACATTTCAGATTAATATAAGCAAGTCAATATCTGCTACTGATAAGTCTCCTTGATTAAAACCAATTTAAGTGGGAAGAAACCCACATATGGGTTGTAACCTAAACAATAAGACGGTGGAGGAAAAACAGCGAGTCTCTTCCAACAAGCTATCTACAACTGTGCACTTCCAGAGGTTCAAAGACTGTAAGGAAACGTCCCCTGGGGCTGTCATACAAATTCTCGGCATTTAGTGTTGACTAACTGAATGAATCTTGTCACAGTTACCAAAGGGGCTTCCTTTAGAATACCTAGTTATTAAGTAGGATGGGGAAGGAGTTTTAAAATACCAGCATTAGGAAATTCACATGATTAGGACTTGTTTCTTACAATTACTAAGAGACCTTGCTGTTCACCAAAGCTCTCACCCAGACAAGAGTCTGAAGATTAAAGACATTCTCTAGATTCTAGGAAAGCACGGACAGGGAGTAGATCTAAATTTCCACGGATTTCAATTCACTTGCTCTTCTCTAAGCAATTTTCTCAATCTCCTGGGTCGGAGGACTCTGTCAGCAAATGTGCTGAGGACTTAGGTTCTTGAGGCGACGGCAAGGTGAGTGGGAGTAGCACTGTTTCAGTCGGCTGCTCTGTTGCCCTCTGAATACTCTCCTCGCTCATCCCTCTTCTGCCTCTCACCCCATCACACCTGCATCTCTTCCCACACCTTTGGTGAACACCTCCCACCATCAGCTTCCCAGGCCTCTCTGTCCTCTTGTCTTTCAGCAGGCCCCGAACACCTGTCTGGTCTCCTCTTCTGGGACACGCATAGCCACCTAGACGAGCCGGCTTCTCACCAGTGTGCTACCTCCGTCCGCGTTAGCATCGCCACCCACCCACCCCTCTATTCCCATATCCCTCGGGGCCCGGCCCCAGCTGTTCACCTGGTCCTCGCCCCGCAACCGTGGCCGGTCTCCCGGCATCCCGTCGCCATCATCGCTGGCGGGGTCCTCTGGGCTCCCGTAACCCAGGACGTGAGGGCAGCCGCGGAAAGCGAAGTCCTCGAGCTCGCTCAGGAGGCGCTGCTGCTCCGCCGGCGCCCCGCGCACCACCTGCCGCAGGCGGAACTGCACCTGCGCGAAATGCGAGGACAGCGCGAGCAGCGCCGAGTCCAGCCGCCGCCGCTCGGCCCGCAGCCGCCGCAGCGTCCGGCCCGGCGAGTCCGGCGGGGAGCCCGGGGCCGCTCCGGGCTCCTCGGCCGCCGCCTCTTCCGAGAACGCCGCCGCCCCGGGCCCGGCCTCTGCCACCGCCCCCACCGGCGCCCAGCGCACTGCCTCGCACGGCGGAAGCGACTCCTCTTCCTCCTCCTCTTCGTCCTTCGCCTTTGAGCCAACGGCCGCCACCCCCGTTAGCGGCTCCGCAGCCGCTTCGAGAGCCGCCATGTTTTAGGAAGCACCGCCGCACGTCAGCCACGCCCCCTGCTGTCATGGCAACGGCGCGCTGGCTGGGAAACCCGGAGGAGCGGATGGGCGGGGCCCAGACGTCACCTAGTTCAGACGTCATCCAGGGCCGGCCTTCCCTCGGGATTTAATTCTGGCCAGTGGTTTTTTCTTTTTACTGAGCGCCTGCTGTGTGTCGGGCACTGAGTGTACTAAGCATTGGAGAAACAGGTGAACGAAGCCGGGACAAGTCCTTCCGTGTGTATCGACCTCTAATCCTTGCCCTGGTCCGGCGGGCGGGTCGTCTATTCCTAACGTGTGTATTTCTGGAGACCCCAAGACGTGAAGGGCTGCAGGGACTATGCTCCCCCAGAGTCTCTTCGGAGTGCGGATCCCTTGGCTTAGGCCACGTTCCCCGTTCCTCTAAACCCTTTCCCCAACCATGTAAGGAGAGGCAGCTGTTGGGGGCGTTCCCAGGATCTAAAGATAGCGGCCCCTGCCTTGGATTCCAAACGCCTCGGGGCAGCGGGAGCTGCCATGGCACGGTAAGTGCTTCTGGCCGCCTCTTTCACTAGAGATTCCTTTCCCCACGTTTTCTGGGCGCTCCAGGTTCTGCGAGGTCCCATGGGAACCCCGGACCCCAGGTCTCTGTATCGTTGGGGTGGTGAGGGGAAGTGTGACCTGAATGTTCTCCATAACTCCCTACCTCTCTACTCTCGCACTTTCGGTTCTCCTCAGGTTCAGGTTCATCTTCACCGCCCACCTCAGTCTCGTCCCTCCCCTTCCACCCCCTTCTGTCTTATTTAGCTCCGCTTTGACCGTGCTATAGCATAAAACGTCCCTGTATTTTCCCCGACCTTTCCCAAATGCCCTCAGTCTTCCCTCTCGCACCCCTATGAAGCCCCACCTCAACTCCTCTTCAGGCAGCATGCTCGGACCCTGTGGTACGACAGGCCCAAGTATGTGTTCATGGAGTTTTGTGTTGAGGACAGCACCGATGTCCACGTGCTCATCGAAGACCACCGCATTGTGTTCAGGTAATCCCCTCCCCCTCCCCCACCGCCAGGGCCTGGCTTCTTGGGAACCTTTCCCTTCTCCTAATGCCCCCACACTCCACACTCAGCCTCCTCGTCTCCTTAGCTGCATTGTCTCCTCAGCTGCAAGAATGCCGATGGAGTGGAGTTTTATAATGAGATTGAGTTCTATGCCAAGGTGAACTGCAAGGTAAGGGTGGGGTGGGGTGGGGCAGTAAGGGCTGGATGGGAAGGCTGCTTGGGAAACGGAGATTCATTCTAAACCTCAGACCCTAAGAATGATGCTCTCTATCTGGCAGGACTCCCAGGATAAGCGCTTTGGCCGCTCCATTACGTGCTTTGTGAGGAAATGGAAGGAGAAGGTGGCCTGGCCCCGACTCACTAAGGAGGATATCAAGGTGGGTGTGCAGGAAGTGGCCGCTTTTTCTCCTGTGCTCTCTGTGTACCCAGGTAGGCAAGTTAGGTCTGGGACTCACCCTTGGCTCCTTTCCCACCAACATTCAGTTACTCACCAGGTCCTGCCTATTTGACCTCCTAAATAGAATCCATGATTTAATCTCTTCCTAATTCAGGCCTTATCCATTACTGGGTGAGGTTTGTTGCATATTTTCAGCACCACCCTCAATCCATCCTCTGCATTCCTCGCAGGATGGTCTGTTTAAAACACACATTTGACCCTGTCACTTTTCCTCTTAAGACCCTCCAGTGGCTTCTTTTCCCCTAAAAGTTGAAAATTGGCTGCATGCTGGCTGGATCTGCCTCTCAAATTTGTTTTAGCAGTCTTCAAAGTGTTAAAAATTATTTTGATGGGCTACTGACATTTAAAAATGTGGAGATTTCAGACATCCCTGATGGCTCAGTGGTTAAGAATCCACCTGCCAATGCAGAGGACACAGGTTGGAACCCTGGTCCTGGAAGATCCCACATGCCGTGGAGCAACTAAGCCTGTGCGCCACGACTACTGAGTCTGTGCTCTAGAGACCGCGAGCCACAACTGCGGAGCCCATGTGCCACAACTACTGAAGCCTAGAGCCCGTGCACCGCAATGAAGAGTAGCCCCCGCTTGCCGCAACTAGAGAAAGCCTGTGCGCAGCAACAAAGACCCAAGGCAGCCATTAGTTAATTAATTAATTAATTAATTAATTAATTTTTTAAAAATGTGGAGATTTCACCTTTCAGCCGGAACCGCCATTTTCCAGTAACTCACCAAAATGACCAACACAAAGGGAAAGAGGAGGCCACCCACTATATGTTCTCTAGGGCTTTTAAAAAACTTGGAGTTGTTCCTTCCATGTGAATCTACAAGAAAGATGGTATTGTAGATATCAAGCAAATGGGCTCTGTTCAAAAAGGAATGCCCTACAAATGTTACCATGGCAAAATTGCAAGTCTACAACATTACCCAGCATGCTGTTGGCATCGTTGTAAACAAACAAGGGCAAGATTATTGCCAAGAGAATTAATGTGCATATTGAGCATATTAAGCACTCTGAGAGCAGAGATAGTTTCCTGAAATGTGTGAAGGAAAATGATCAGAAAAAGAAGGAAGCCAAAGAGAAAGGTACTTGGGTTCAGCTGAAGCACCAGCCTGCTCCACCCAGAGAAGCACACTTCGTGAGAACCAATGGAAAGGAGCCTGAACTGTTGGAACCCATTCTCTATAAATTCATGGCATGATAGCTATAAAGAAAATAAAAGATCTAGATTGTAAAAATAAATAAATAAATACATAAATAAAAATTAAAAAAATGAAAACGTAGAGATTTCACCTAAAAATCCAGATTCTCAGCTTCTCTTGGAAACTGGAGACTCTGGCCACACTGGTCTAAATTCCCAAATGCCTAGAGTTGGAGCTTGAAATGGGGCATGCATTCCACTTCACTTCACTCCTTTTTGTTATCTCTGACACTCTCAGGCATTTGAACTTGTAGCTTCTGCCATTTGGGTTAGAGTCTAAGCACCTGTATAGCATGGCATATAAGCTGATGACTTGGCTGTTCTTTCCTTCTGCAGCCTCACACCCCTTTACTCTCTGCCTCAAATGTCACATTCCAGCCACAGCAAACTGCTTGCAGCTGTCTTCCACACACCAGGCTATTATGCACCTCAATACCTTTGCTCAAGCTATGCCTTCTTCCTGGAAAGTCTCCATCACCACTACCTTTCCCCACCTAACCCCTGCTTATCCTTCAAGGCCCTGCTACTCCAAGAAGGCTGGCTTCCTATAACATCCCCTACAGAACCCACCGTCATACTTTCCACACTGTATTATAATGATTTATTTACATTTCCCTTCCCTACTTGCTTCTTTTTTTAAAAAATATATTTATTTATTTTTGGCTGCATTGGGTCTTCATTGCTGCGCGCGGGCTTTCTCTAGTTGTGGCGAGCGGTGGCCGCTCTTCGTTGTGGTGCGCGGGCTTCTCATTGCAGTGGCTTCTCTTGTTGCAGGGCACAGGCTCTAGGCGCGCGGGCTTCAGTAGTTGTGGCACTCAGGCTTAGCTGCTCCGTGGCATGTGGGATCTTCCTGGACCAGGGCTCGAACCCGTGTCCCCTGCACTGGCAGGCGGATTCTTAACCACTGCACCACCAGGGAAGTCCCCTACTTGTTTCTTGATGGCTGGGACTGTGTAGTGAACACTTAAAAAATCCCAGTGCCAACCACAGTATGTGTTCAATAAATACCTGTTAAATGAACAAGTAAATAACTTCTTTCCTTGTCTAAATGTGGGGACTTGGAATATGGGCCTCAAAGGGTTGTATCTGATTCCAGGGAATGCTGCTTGGTTGACTCCTAGGATGCTTTATGATACAGTTATCTTTCTAGATGTGTTACCTTTCTAGTCAGTTGGCTCCTGGAGGACAGAGTTTCTATGCTTTTCCATCCCCTACAATGCCTGGCATTGTGCTTGGCACTTTGTAAGTTCTTGGTAAATCTTTGCTGCTGCTGCTGCTGATGACGTGGCAGCCTGGAGGGGGGTTAACTAAAGGGGTGCTGTTGGGAAGACGATACCCCCATTGACCCTCTTTTCCCCAAGCATGCTCCCACACACATACCCATACTCATTTATGCACTTCTGCTGCTGCCTTCCTGGCCTGTGACTCTCTGTGCTTTCCTCCTGCAGCCAGTGTGGTTGTGTGTGGATTTTGATAACTGGAGAGACTGGGAAGGGGATGAAGAAGTGGAGCTGGCTCAGGTGGACCATTACGCAGAGGTAATGCCGTTTTCTGCCTATCTCAATCATTCTCTGTGACTCCCTGCACACATTGCTCTGGAGGATTGTCGTCAGGGCTAGGCAAAGGGATATGATCTCCCCAGGCAGGTTGCTCAATGGTGTGATAGTCTTTATGTTTTGTGCAATGTTTATTTAGTAGGGATGAGAGAAGTGAATATTCTGTTAGTGAAATTGTATACATAGATTCATTCACTGTTTAGAGTAGAGCCTGTGTTCCGAAAAAGTTTGGCAAAAGCTTTTCCTATTTTTCTGTAATTCTTGTTCTCTCTTCTATTTTCTTTGTGTATGTGTGTGTGTTTTTCCTGAGCCAGATAGCTTCATGGGAAGCTCAAACTATGCAGTATAAAAATTCACATCACAAAATAAATCACCAGTCCCCAATAAGTTGCACCGTGCTATACGATATTTGGTTTCCGAATTTCAGCTATTTATTCAAGTTGCAAAAACACTAATAGTAACCCGGATTAGTAAGGAGGTGTGTGTGTCTAAATTTCCTTTTAAAAAGGGGGTCAATTTCATATACACACTGCTATAATTAAAATAGATAACCAACAAGGACCTACCATATAGCACAGGAACTCTGCTCAATATTCTGTAATAAC
This sequence comes from Balaenoptera ricei, assembly GCF_028023285.1. NCBI lineage: Eukaryota > Metazoa > Chordata > Mammalia > Artiodactyla > Balaenopteridae > Balaenoptera > Balaenoptera ricei. The sequence continues at coordinate 21,484,589 of NC_082658.1, read as the reverse complement.
CTAAATGGGAAAAGAACTTGAAAAAGAATAGATGCATGTATAGGTATAACTGAATCACTTTGCTGTACACCTGAAACTAACACAACATTGTTAATCAACTGTACTACAATATAAAATAAAATTTTTTAAGAAGGGGGTATCAATTTACTTTTCTCCAGTTCATTCCAGTGATGTATTAGGGGCTTTAAAGCTGGGGCAGTTGTTTGCCTGGGACCATTTTCCTGTGGTCCGTCGATATGCAGGTTGCTCTTCCTTTGCCCCTCTTCTCTCTTGTGACTACTTTTCTCTTCCCACCAGCTTTTGGAGAAGGTCAGCACCAAGAGACCTCCCCCTGCAATGGACGACCTGGATGTAAGTAAAGCCTGCTCCTTAACCTTTCCCTTTCCTTTTAGCCCTTAAAAATAAGATACTAGAAAGCTCCTGTCCCAGTCTCTAGCACATAGTGGTTCTCAGTGCATGTTAGCCAAATCTGAATTTGACACAGGAGGTCAAATGTTCTTCTTCATGCTCTAGAAAACCCCAGTAAGACCCTTGTCCCTTCCATCTCCCCTTCTGCTTCTCCAGTCTAGGGCAGACCTGGCCCTGTTGACTATCTTTATAGCTGTCAGGACCAGTAGCATTCGCTGAAATTCTGGCATTAAATGATGCATGGCACAGTGCTGTTTACTGAGTACAAGTGTCTTATTTTATCATACAAAATTTAAATCCTTCCGTGTTAGGCTCCCAAGATGTTGTGTGATTCAGAAAATTACCAAAGAAAACCTGGAGAGCTGGAGGGAGTGAGCAGCATTTGTGAACATAAATGTCCACTCTTTGCAGACTCTACAGGTGCTTTTGTCTTTTTTTTTTCCCCCAGGATGATTCTGACAGTGCGGACGCAACAAGTAATTAACTTTCTGTGACAGCAGAGCTGGGGAGGAAGCTGTGGCTATCTTCCAGTCACTCTAACAAGCTAGGGCCTGGGTCTTTCTCAGCTCTTTGGCTGTGCGCCAGGGTCCTCTGGGATCTCCGAACTTTCCTAGAAGCTCTTTATTAAGGGTCCTCCTTCATGCTTTATTTCTATTTCCTAGGCACTTGACTATGGCTGCTGCATCAGATGACAGGATAGGAGAGGAGTAGACAGGTGGGGCTTCTGACTTCCTACCAGTTGGCTGTAATCTTTGTGTTTGGGCCACTCATCAGGGCTTTCTGGAGTATTTGAGCCTCTGTGTGTGTGTATGTGTAAGAGCAAAAGCCATAGAAGCAGCATATAGATTATAATAAATCTGTAGGAACTGTTCTGTGTCTCTTTCCTTTTCGTACTTCTTCCTCCTAGAGGCAAGCCTCTTCCTGTCTATAGCTCCTCTCCAGTGGAGAGGTGGGTGTCAGAGATCCTGGCCCTTACTGTCAAGATTGGAAGAAGAAAGATGTTGGGAGCAGACTTGTAACCAAGCTGGGGAACTTTCCCATGCCCAGATCTTCAGAGCAGAAACCAGCCTTTCATTGTATAGCTAATACTGCCACCTCTAGAACCAGCCAGAAACCCACCTTAGCTTCCTGCATACTCCAGAAATATCTTTACATGTTTTTTTTTTTTTTGTACTTAAAAAGCAGTTAGGCCATTTATTGGCACTAGGAGAGCATTCCTTTAAATATCTTTACACTTTTAAAGCTAATTGTTACATTAGTTAATGCCTATGTCTGTTTACTACTCTATTCATCAGCTACCCCATTCATCCACAAACATTTTCTGAGGGCCCAGTGTGTACTTAAACTGTGACTTAAACAAAATGCAATACTCAGGCTTTGCCCTTGAATTCATGGTAAAGTACTGAGATTTGTTAAAAAAAATTAAAATCTAAAGTTTATTTCAGTAATATATGGACATAGTTTAAAAAATTAAATAGTATAGAAGGGTGTAAAATTTAAAGTAGAATTTGCACTCCCTCAATAGCTGTAACCACTGTTAACAGTTTCTTCAATAAATTTATATATTTATGTCTATATCTTTATATCTATATATTATACCTGTTATAAATTCCATAATACCTATAATTTATGTTATATAATTATATATAAAACATATCTGGAACATAAATATACACAATATCATGTATTGTTTATATACAGTACAATATATCAATATATTAAAATTTAACACATATAGGCAAATGCAATGTGTCTGTGTGTACACAATGGGAATCATACTATTAATATACATCTCGTACCCTGCTTTTTTTCACTTAATATGTATTGGAGCTCTTTCTAAATCAGTATACATAGATCTGACTCTTCTTTATGGCTACATGGTATTCAGTTGAATATGTTTTCCATAATTTAACTGGTTCCTTATCAAGGGATATTTAGGTTGTTGTTAGTCTTTTTCAGTTTTCAAACAAGGCTGCAAGGAACAGTTTAAAAAGTAGATCCTTACATATTTGGCAAGAATATCTGTAGGGTAAATTTCTTTTTTTTTTTTTTCCCGGCCACACCACGCGGCTTGCAGGATCTTAGTTCCCCAACCAGGGACTGAACCTGGGCCCTGGCAGTGGAAGCACCAAGTCCTAACTGCTGGACCACCAGGGAATTCCTATAGGGTAAATTTCTAGAAGTAGACTTGCTAGGTCAAAGAGCCGATAAACATTTTGAAAGCTGTTGCCAAGTTGCTTTTAGATGAGATCATACCAATTTTCACTTCCACCAAGAGTGCTCCATTCTCCAAAACCTTTTAGATATTTGCCAAGATAAAATTATACTTGGTTTAATTTGCTTCATTTTTTTCTTTCTGGCCACGACGAGGGACTTGAGGGATCTTAGTTCCCCGACCAGGGATTGAACCTGGGCCCTCAGCAGTGAAAGTACAGAATCCTAACCACTGGACCGCCAGGGAATTCCCTGGTTTAATTTGCTTTAAATTATGAGATTGCTCATTGTTTATTAGTGATTAATATTTCCTTTAATGTGCTCTGTCCATGTCTTTTGCCCATTTTGATATTGACATTAGTTCTTAAACTTAAAAAATAACAATGAAAATCTGTATTTGTATCATGCTTTACAATTTACTAAGTATTTTAATATCATCTCATTAAAAATTTTGAACTTCATATCAACCTTGTAAAATAATAGTCTTCTCGTAATAGGTGCTCAAACAGGTCACAATAAGTGGCAAAGCTGGGACTTGAACTTGTATAGCATATGTCCCCTTGCCCACAATTCTGAAAACTGAAAATTTCTAAAAACTGACTTAAAAAAAAAAAATTAACACCAAAACTCATCCGGCAGCAAAACATGACCTAAAATGATGTGAGGCTATTTATAGTCTTTGTTTATTCCATTTAGCGTATTTATTTCTCAGCATAAATATTAATACGTTTGATCACATGGAGTTGCTCCAGAGTTCCAAATGGAACACATTACGTAACACATGGGTATGGTCTGCATTACTGCCTAAAATCAGAAAAACCCTAAATTCTGAAACATCTGGGAACTTCAAGCTTTTTATTACTTGATTTAAAAGAGCAGAAAGTTAATCTTAACTTTTAATCCATTTAACGTTTTAAGGCACCGATTGCAGTTAAACTTCTGTTAACTTCTGTTAACCTCTTTATTTGCACTGTCCAATCCCGTAGCAATGGTCACACGTGATTATTGAGTACTTGAAATGTTGCTAGTCCGAACTGAGATGTGCTGTAAGTGTAAAATACATACCAGGTTTCGAAAATCTTGTACGGGGGGAAAAATACTCACTTATTTTAAAATACACATTACATGATGAAATAATATTTTGGATATGGTGATTTAAATAAAAACATTATTAAGGGACTTCCCTGGTGGCGCAGTGGATAAGATCCTAGTGCTCCCAATGCAGGGGGCCGGGTTCGATCCCTTGTCAGGGAACTAGATCCCACACGCCTGCTGCAACTAAGAGTTCGCATGCCACAGCTAAGGAGGCCGCCTGCCGCAACTAAGACCGAGTGCAACCAAATAAATAATTAATTAAAAAAAAAAAAAAGAGCTTTAAAGAAAAATTAACATATGTGGCTTGCATTACATTTCCATTGGGCGGCGTTGCTGTCTATCCAAGCCAGTACCATCCCCGCTTCGATCAGGCGGGCTTCCGCGGGGCCGAATTACGTACATCCCTGGGGTCCAACGGGGCCAAACAAAGTGCTATGACAAGTTCAGGCCGCAGTTTTGTTCTGTCTTGTCTTCTGGTTTTCTTCAAAGTCTTAAAATAGTCCCTCAACAACCCTGAGCGCCTGCACTTCGCGTTTTCAATAAATTTGTCCAAACCACACCCCGTTCTTTGCCCTTTTGCTTCTGCGCAGAGACGCGCCCGGAATGAAGATTGTCCCGTTTCGCTCTCCGTCCGGCGCCAGGCGTTTCAGTGTGCAAGGTTAACAGCGTCCTGGGAGAGCAGCGATGGCGTTCCGGTGTCAGCGGGACAGCTACGCCAGGGAGGTGCGGCCGGCGGGCGGGAAACCTGATGCTCCGAGCGGGTGTGGCGGTGCGGGGAAGAGGGCGCCGCGTGGAGGGGGCACCGAGCTGGATTCAGTCCCGGTGCGCTGAGGGTTGGGGTCGGGGCTTACTCTCGCATCCCTCTCTACCCAGTTCACCACCACCGTGGTCTCCTGCAGTCCCGCGGAGCTGCAGACCGAAGGAAGCAACGGCAAGAAGGAAGTGCTGAGCGGTTTCCACGTGGTGCTGGAAGACACGCTGCTTTTCCCCGAGGGCGGGGGACAGGTACCAGGCCCGTCCCTTCCCCTTTCCTCCTCCCCCTTCCCAGGAAGCCCCTAATTCTTTCTGAGCAGGTCGGAAATGCTCTCCTGGTCCTCAGTCCCAGCTGTAATGAATACAGATGGAAGTTAGTTCAATTCAGTTCATTTGTTCATTCAGCAGGTATTTATCAACAAATAGTTATCTGTCCGTAACAAATGCTAGGTACTAATTCAAGCTCTAAGGATAAAAGCTGAACAAGAAAGTGTCTCTGCATGCGTAGAATATTTATTGGAGAAAATAGACAAAATGGTGAATAGATAAGTAGTATGCCGGTATGATAAATGCTATGAAGAAAATTAAAGGTCGAGGGAAAGAGAGTGATGGGATGGCCTCCTAGGTAGGGGGCAAGTTATTTCAGTCGAGAACTAAGTGAGGTGAGGGGGTAAGCCATTGCCATTATCTAGTGGTGCTGGTGGGGGGTGGGGAGTATTCCGGGGAGGGAGAATAAGTGCAAAGGACCTGAGGTAGGAATTCGATTAGGGTGTTTGGCATGGACTGAAAAAGTTCCCCCTGAAGGAGCACAACAGAGGGCAGATTTATCAGTGCTGTGATGGGGTAGGGGCAAGGTCCAATGAGAACATGGGAAAGGAGAATAATAACACCAAAGGTGGGCATTGTGGGAGAGGCTTTCCCAGCCGAAAGAATAGCACAAAGGCAGGGAAGCCTGTAAGAATCTGACAAGTCTAGTTAACTGCAAAATAGTCCCATATAGTTGGAGCCTCTGGTGTGTGTTGATGACAGGCTGGAGATGGCTTTGGAAAGGTAAGTGGGGGCCAGTTCAGAGGGCCTTGAAGGATGTGTTAAGGTGTGTGGACTTCATTCAGGAAGCTGTGGTGAGCCATGGAAGTACTTAGGCAAAGAAATGATGTGAGAGAACATATTCAGTAAACTTGATTGTGAGAAACTTCCAATATTTCCCAGCATGGAGCTTTTCTGATCTGCTGAAGGAAAACCTGTGCCCTCAGGTATCCATAGCAGGTCTCATTTTATATATCACCTCTTCCAGGAAGTCTTCCCTGATTCCCCAAGACTGTTAGGTTCCTTTTCTTTGAGCTCCTCTAAAACAATGTACTTTTTTGAACTATGGCATGTTGTAGATCATATTGCAGTTGCCTGTTAGCATGTCTCTGTTCTTCTCCAGACTTTTCAGTTCCATGAGGGACCATGTCTTATTTACATTGTATTCTTGCGTAGGCACAGTGTTTTGTAAGTAGTTGATATTTTGTAATATTTGATATTTTTAATGAATATTTTTGAATTTAATTCTAGTAGCAGTGTAGAAGCTAGAGTGGAAGAAGGGAGAAAAATTCAGGTCAGTTTGGAGACTATTGAAAGATAAAAATCTAATCCAAGGCAATGAGAGTGAGAATTAAGTTTCTTTGGGTTTTACTAAAATTTTCGTTGCTGTAGTTACATTTTTTTTTCAAATTTTATTTATTTATTTGTTTTCGAGTTCCATGTGCTATACAGTAGGTTCTCATTAGTTATCTATTTTATGCTGTAGTTACAATTTTTGTATTCAGTTTGTTATTTTGTTCTGAAGAACAAAAGGTGTTCCAAGTGAAGAGGATAGAGAGAGTCCCCTCATGAACAAAGTGGACCACCTCACTTGGCATTGCTTCTCCCTTAGGGAATCTCAAATTCTGGGTGTGTTTCTCCCAAACTTTTGCTAGAGGGTCTTTGTATCCAGGAGTTAGGGTGAGCCCTGCCTGCTACCACCGATTATTTTTACTTCTTTCCCCAGCCTGATGACCGTGGTACAATCAATGACATCTCTGTGCTGAGAGTGACCCGCCGGGGCGCCCAGGCTGATCATTTCACCCAGACACCTCTGACCCCTGGGACTGAGGTACAGGTCCGGGTGGACTGGGAACGGAGGTTTGACCACATGCAGCAGCATTCAGGTAGGTGGGGTGGGATGGGGCAGTTGCTGCGTGTGGGAATGTCACAGATGTTTGAGACGTGCTTTGGGTCCTCTAGGAGTTAACCTTTTGGAAGAGACAGACATATTCAGAATCAGCTCCAGTTCAGGCAAGATGTGATAAATGTTATAAAAGCAAAATGAGCAGTTAAAGTAAAAGTATTAGAATAACTGCTGGATTTAAGTATTACTAACTTCCCACTTGATATCTATATCTGTATATGTCTCATAGCCTTCTTAAACTCAAAATGTCCAGAATGGAATTAAAAAGCCACCCCCTCCCCCAGATCTGGTCTCCTCTTCGCCTTCAGTATGTTCAGTGCATGGCATCGGCATCCACCCAGTTGCTCAAATCCTGGAAGTCAGTTCAGACACTTCTTTAGGGGTAGCCAGTCAATCTGAGTCATGTCGGTTTATTTTCTAAATACTTCTCTATCTGCTTCCACTGTCAACACAGTCAGCTCTCATTGTCTCTCCCCAGCCTTCTGTAATAGCATCCCGGCTAGTCTCCCCATGTTCATTCTTGTCTCTTTGCAACCCATTCTCCACAGAGCAGCCAGAATATTTTTTAAAAATGAAAGTCTGATCAGGCCACTCCCCTGCTTGAAAGCTTTTCAAAGGCTACCTGTAGCTCATGATGAAGCCAAACGTCTCGCCATGGGGCACAAGGCCTGCCTGGGCTGGCGCTCATCTGCCGCTCCAGCCTCACCCGGTGCTCCTGCCTCCCGCTCTCTGCATCCTGGCCACGCTGGCCTTCTCTCCATTCCTTGAACACATCCTGCTTCTTTCCTCCTTCAAGGCCTTTGGCTGTCTTGTTCCCTTTGCCTTCACAGTTGATTCCTTCTCCTCCTCCTCCTCCTCCTCGCTGTCATCGATCAGGGATAGCACTATATCTCTAGTGCCAAGCCCCGTGCCTTGCACGTGGTAGGCACTTGATAAAGTTTTGTTGAGTGAATGAATCTGGCACAATTAGAACTCGAGTTCAAATCCTGCCTCTGACGAGCTACTGTTGCCTTGGCAAGTTATTTGATTTCTCTAGACCTCGGTTTCCTCATTCAAGAAATGGCATCATAAAACCTCTTGCAGAATTCTCCTGAGGATTTTCAATAAGGTATCTCTCAAGAGTATTACCCAGTGCCAGGCAAGTCTTCAGCAGGAGAATTTCTGTGATGACATTGACATTGGGATCGTGTCACTCATGATCACTTCTCACTTCTCCCATCTCCTCCTCTTTCTGCTCAGGGCAACATCTCATCACTGCGGTTGCTGATCATCTGTTTGGGCTGAAGACAACATCATGGTGAGCAAGAGGCATAAGCCTAACTGTCAGGCATGGGTCCCTGACTGCTGGCTCCTTTCCTAGTAGTGAGTCAGGGGTAGGAGGATAAAAATCCGTTGTGCTCACCTGTTCCCTTCAAAGATGGGGTGGTGGATGACTTTGTGTTTTCCCTGAGAAACATCTCCCTTTGCTTAAAAAAGAACATGGACTTTGGAGCTCAGTGACCTAGGGGGTGAATCCTTTGAATGACCTTGATCATGTTCCTTATCACCCCTCACCTGTAAAGTGGAAATGACAGTCCCTACTTTGTGCCATTTTTGTGAGGATTAAATAACAGCATTCACATGAACATGCTTTGTAAACGATAAACTTCTTTCTATTATTAATTGTCCCCATCAGCATCCTGTGACCACTCTACTACTTCTTGCAGGGAGTTAGGGCGACTCCGGAGTGTCATCGAGCTGGACAGCCCCTCTGTGACTGCGGAGCAAGTAGCTGCCATTGAGCAGAGTGTCAATGAAAAAATCAGAGATCGGCTGCCTGTGTATGTGCGAGAACTGAGCCTGGATGATCCCGGTGTGGAGCAGGTGAGGGGAGAGCCAGCAGGGTGGCTTCTGTAGAGTGGCCCTCCAAGGGCTCCTCATCAAAATTCAGAGAGCCCTCCTCCCTCCCTTGCGTTCCAGGTGAGGGGCCGGGGTTTGCCGGATGATCATGCGGGGCCTATTCGAGTTGTTACCATCAAGAGCGTTGATTCCAACATGTGCTGTGGGACCCACGTGAGCAATCTCAGTGACCTTCAGGTAGGTGAGGAAGGGCTCTTGAGTGGGTGGGAGAGAGGGTGTCGGAGGTCGGGGATCACAGCAGGGCTGGGAGTGGTAGAGGGGGACACCTGAGGGGTCCTGAGTGAAATCACTCCGTGTTGCTTCCGAGCCAGGGGGGAGGTCTTGATCTCTCCTGCCCTTGGGTCCAACACCTGCTGCGGTTTATGTGTGTGTGTGTGTGTGTTTTACTTCCTTGCCTCATGTAGGTCATTAAAATCCTGGGCTCTGAGAAGGGGAAAAAGAACAAAACCAACGTGACCTTTCTGGCTGGGAACCGGGTGCTGAAGTGGATGGAGAAGAGTCACAGCACTGAGAAAGCACTGACAGCTCTGCTGAAGTATGCCCCCTTCCACTGCCTCCTTTTCTCAGCGCCTGGGCAGCCCGGAGCTTAGCCTTCCCACCTGTACGGCAGACAGAATACTTTATCTTTAGGGGTAGGATGCAGGCATAAATGCTAAAGTGCTTTGGATAGTCAATCCGATGCACACAGAATGGTTTCTTCCTTTACATCCTCTTCCCCAACAGCCTGAGGCTTCCTTGGAATGCCCCTGGGTCCCATCAAGAAGGGTGCCATTGATTTATGCCTGACACCAAAAGCAGTTGGAAAACTGGGCAGGCCTCCACGAACCTTTCTCTTGCAGGTGTGGAGCGGAGGATCACGTGGAAGCAGTGAAAAAGCTACAGAACTCCAGCAAGCTCCTGCAGAAGGTGATTTATCCAGAGAGGGTGGCGAGGGCGTGGGCTCTGCCTGGAATAGGCTCCCCAGACTCAGCCCCTCCACCTAACTGGATGTGCAGCATGTTAGAGGGCAGTGAGTGGGGAGGGGAGGGGTGGAGAGATGGTGCTCTCTCTGGCTACCCTTTCCCCACCTGTCAACTGAGTTATGGCATCCTTTTCAGAACAACCTGAATCTGCTCAGAGACCTGGCTGTGCACATTGCCCACAGCCTCAGGAACAGCCCAGACTGGGGAGGTGTGGTCACATTACACAGGTGAGGCCAGGGCTGCTAGGCTTAGGGCTCAGCCTCTCCCCTGTACACAGTGCAGAGTGGGAGGCGGGTTGCCCCTGGCGTTCTTAAGGCTGAGAAGACCCGAAGAAGTGTGTTGCCTTGCAGATTTCCTGGGTTTGATATAAACATCTTCACTATAACTTTCATTAGAGCCTTCCCTCATCTCCTTTGCCATCTAACAGGTCTCCACTTACCCGGGTGAATCCTGTTTAAGGGAGACAGAAACAAACGCAGAACTTGTTATAACGTGCCGAGGCTTAGCAAGATGCCAGGCTGGCCCTCAGCACTCTCTTTCTCTGGGACTTTGCACAAAAGGCAGCAGTGTGGCCAGCCTCACGAGGAGGAGCTGGGCTTCCTGCAGTTTCCTAGCTCCCCTTGCAACTTGGATCTGATGTCTTTGCCCTTTGTTTTAGGAAGGAGGGTGATTCTGAGTTCATGAATATCATCGCCAATGAGATTGGGTCAGAGGTAAGAGGAGCATGAGGTTCTCTGCCCGCCCCGGGTGGAGACCTAATGAGGGGCGTCAGGTTAGCCGAGGTCCCTCCGCATGAACACATGAAGAACAGGGAACAGAAATTCATTCAACACTATTTTCTCAGCACTGACTCTGAGCCAGGCTCTGTTTTACATGCCAAGCCCGGTCAATGGTATTGACGTTTCTGGGGCTGTGACATTTACCAGCTTCAGAGCTCCTTTTATCAGAACTGGAACTCCTCCATGCCACCCACGTTTATACGTGCTGAGGGCTGATTTCAGAAATACGGGGGTTGGCTAGTTCCTTCAAAGGCCATCCCTTCAGTTTTCCTTTGCTTCTGGCTTCAGCCACCCGTCCCGGTCCTGACCAGAGCTTAGTGGTTTCCAGGTCTCTCTTTTGCATTCACTCTGGAAACACTTTTGGGAATATTTGCTCTGGGCCAAGCAGCGTGTGTGTATCTCTCTTCTTATTTCTGTGTAGAGAGTACTGATTCTCAAGGAGCTCACTCTTGAGTCTGGGAGACAACCGTGTATGCCGACATTTATAATTTAGGGTGGTCAGTGCTAGAGGCAGAGGAGCGCATTCCCTGAAAGGCGGGGGAGGCTTCAGGGAAGGGGCCTAGAAGACTGCTTAGCGGTCATCGGCAGACAGGGGAGCCGAGATGGCCAGGCAGAGGGAAACACGGAGGTTTCAGCGATAGCAGACACAGGGTGCAAGGGGCGGTGGGGGAGTGGGGTGACCAGGCTGCAAAGTTTGGCGGGAGTCAGATCATGAAAGGCATTTTATGCTTGGTCATGGTCAGCAGCCTTCTGCCCCCTTCTTAATATTCAACCTAAGTTCCTATAGCCACTCTCAAAGTTTCTTGTCCCTAGTGGGCCCCAGAGTGGAGGGGCTGCCTTACATTCATCAGGAACATCACTTGTGGTTTAGGAGGGAAAACCTGTTTTTCTTTTAATTGAGATATAATTGGTATGTAATATTGTATAAGGTGTACACTGTTGATTTGGTATCTTTATATATTGCAATATGATAAAAGTCTGTTCTTGAGACTGAAGAGAGTGCAGTTTAGGGGGGATTGACTGCACGTCTTTTAAGTGTCAGGGCTCATCTTCTTGTCTTCCATCCTAGGAGACCCTCCTGTTCTTAACTGTGGGCGAAGAGAAAGGTGCTGGACTCTTCTTACTGGCAGGGCCAGCTGAGGCTGTGGAGACCCTGGCGCCCAGGTAATCTTCCGTGGACTGCTTTGCACGGGTGGAAGAACCTGTAAGCCTAACCTACTAATAGCACCCTTGTCGGATGCAAAGGGCCACCACATCTGCATCTCACTTTTTTAAAAAAATTTATTTATTTATTTATTTATTTATTTTTGGCTGTGTTGGGTCTTTGTTTCTGTGCGAGGGCTTTCTCCAGTTGCGGCGAGCGGGGGCCACTCTTCATCGCAGTTCGCGGACCTTGGAGCACAGGCTCCAGACGCGCAGGCTCAGTAGTTGTGACTCACGGGCCTAGCCACTCGGCGGCATGTGAGATCTTCCTGGACCGGGGCACGAACCCCCGTCCCCTGCATTGGCAGGCAGATTCTTAACTACTGCGCCACCAGGGAAGCCCCTGCATCTCATTTTCATTCACATCACAGCCATGTGATGTTGCCTGAGCAGAAATAATGATCACCACCATCATTCCCAGTTTTACAGATGAGGGACAGCACATTGTGTGCCTGAGATCTCATGGTTAAAGTGGCAGAACTGAGACTCGAGCCCAGGACTTTCGGCTCCAAATCTCACATGCTTTGTGTGTTTTCTTTTAGAGATTGAGGTTCATAAGTGATACATGAACACAGGTGCTGGATTCTCACTAGGCAGATGAAGCACCTGCTTAAGCCATCAGCAAAGCAGAGGCACAGACAAACTTGGGGAAAAAAATTAGGGTTTTGAAACTGAATCAAAAAAGGTATTGATGTAGTTATTATAGAAAAATTAGAATTGTGTTGGACTTTTTTACTCTTATATTGTTTATATTTTCTTATTTTAAATTAGATATGGAGGTGGAGTGCCCCATATTCTTTCTGGTATTTAGGGTTTTTGAAGTCCTGATTGGCTCTGATAAACAGAAGTATTTAGAGCAGAGGTTCCTGACAGGCGGCCAGCTGTGGCCTATAGACTGGTTTGGCCTGTGTACTACTTTAAATTTTCAAAATTAGTTGCTACATTTTAAAATTAGGAGATTTTTACTTAAAAATAGAGAGTTCTAGCTTTTCTCAAAAAAGGAAGAAAAAAAGGCACACTCTTGCAACACTGGACTCACGTTCCTGCAGGTTAGTATCTACGAGGATGTGAGCGGGGGCTGCCTCTTCAGACAGCACAGGCCCGGCCAGTGCCGTAGGCCCACCTTTCTCGCTCAGCCCCAGTTGCTTCCCTGCTGTTCCCACAGGCCTTTGTGTCTACAACTCTTTACTCCTAATTACGCTCGTCCTGCTCCTTGGAAGTTGCCATAATTTAGCCCGTTTCTAGACACTTCTATTGTTTCCAGTTATTCACTCTTTTTTTTTTTTTAATAATCATTAATTAATTTATTTTTAGCTGTGTTGGGTCTACGTTGCTGCGCGTGGGCTTTCTCTAGTTGTGGCGAGCCGGGGCTACTCTTTGTTGTGGTGCGCAGGCTTCTCATTGCGGTGGCTTCTCTTGTTGCAGAGCACGGGCTCTAGGCGTGCAGGCTCAGTAGTTGTGGCCTGTGGGCTCTAGAGCGCAGGCTCAGTAGTTGTGGCGCACGGGCTTAGTTGCTCCGCGGCATGTGGGATCTTCCCGAACCAGGGCTCGAACCTGTGTCCCCTGCATTGGCAGGCGGATTCTTAATCAGTGTGCCACCAGGGAAGCCCCCAGTTATTCGCTCTTAAATAAACATGGTACCCATATCTTTGTGCACATGTACAAGTATTTCTAGAAGCCATTTACTTTTTCTCTCCCCCCAGCCCAAGGGGAAAGCCTCAGGGCTTCCTTTGGTTTTGCTGTGACTTTTCCCTCAAAGACCCCCTCCCTGACTATCTCTCTGCTCCCCAGGGTGGCTGAGGTGCTGGAAGGCAAGGGAGCGGGGAAGAAAGGCCGCTTTCAGGGCAAGGCCACCAAGATGAGCCGTCGGGCAGAGGTGCAGGCGCTTCTCCAGGACTACGTCAGCACGCAGAGTGCAGAGGAATGAGGGCTCGGGTGCCTCCCTGGTTGTCCGTTGACAGCCGGCCTCCTGTGACCACAGAAGGAGTCTCTTGGACAATAAAATAGTTTGACTTGAAATGATTGTGGTACCATGTATATTTACATGATGGATATGAATTTATACGGTATATTCCAGTGTGCTTATGTGATCAGTGTCTTTGTGAATAAACAGCTTTATTTTTTTTAATTTATTTTATTGAAGTTTAGTTGATATATACAATGTTGTGTTAATTTCTGCTGTACAGTAGAGTGATTCAGCTATACATATATATACATTCTTTTTCATAATTTTTCCATTATGGTTTATCACAAGATATTGAACATAGTTCCCTGTGCTGTACAGTAGGACCTTGTTGTTTATCCATTCTATATATAATAGTTTGCATCTGCTCATCCCAAACTCCCAATCCATCCCTACCTACCCACCCCCCACCCCTACTATGGCATCCACAAGTCTGTTCTCTATGTCTGTGAGTCTTAAACAGCTTTCTAATTCAGCTCCTGTTAGGCACACCCTATCCGTGAGTGTTATGTTGATGAACTGTAGTAATTTATCTAAACCCAGCTGCAGTCTTTCTTCATGTAGAAATGCAGCTGCCTAAGATGTGAGTCAGGCCAGAGGCTCGGCTTAGGGCTTAGACTCACATCTCCTTGTTTTCTCTTATTTTTTCCTTATTTCTTTTCCTAGTCTTGTGTTTCAGAATTAAAAGGTATCAATGACTTTGTAAATAGGTCAAGAGGGCACAAAAATATATAGTAGAAAGATGTTCCAAGTCTGCTATTGAGGCAGGAAAAGGATGGAAAAAGATACCAGGCAAGAGTAACCCAGAGAAAGCTGGGGGCATTATTAATATGAGGTAAATGAGACTTTAAGGCTATAACACTTTAAGACTCATTATTGGCCCCGCCCCCAGAAAAAAAAAGGAATTCCCTGGTGGTCCAGTGGTTAGGACTCGGTGCTTTCACTGCTGTGGCCTGGGTTCAATCCCTGGTGGGGGAAGTAAGATCCCACCAGCTGCACAGCGTGGCCAAAAAAAAAAAGATAAAATAGTTCTAAATTTATAGTTATCTAATAACAGCCTCAAAATACATAAAGCAGACATTGACAGATCTAAAAGGAGAAGCAAATCCATAGTTGGTGGAAGATTTAAAGTCATCTTTCAGCAGCTGATAGAACAAGAGGAAGCATTATCTCAAGGTTAAGAGCATAGACTTTGGAGTTTCACAGACCTGAGTAGTCCTGGCTTCATGCATCTATAGGTGGTAGAACTATAACAAAAAGCAAGGAGTTGATTTTAAAAGTCAGGACAGCATTTATTGATACTTCTGGGGAGGGAGTGAAGCAGGACGAAGAAGGGACCCAAGGTGGGGGTGGGAGGGTGGTTTCTGGGGTGCTGGCAGTGTTTTGTTTCTTGACTTGGGTGACACTTAAACATAGGGCTTTGCTTTATAATTATGCGTTGTAGTCTACATTTATGATTTATTCCATGAGGTTATATTTCACAATTTAAGAATACAACTTTAATTTTTTTTTTTTTTTGAAATTCACGGTCTTTTATTTATTTATTTATTTATGACTGTGTTGGGTCTTCGTCTCTGTGCGAGGGCTTTCTCTAGTTGCGGCAAGTGGGGACCACTCTTCATCGCGGTGCGCGGGCCTCTCACCATCGCGGCCTCTCTTGTTGCGGAGCACAGGCTCCAGACGCGCAGGCTCAGTAACTGTGGCTCACGGGCCCAGTTGCTCCGTGGCATGTGGGATCTTCCCAGACCAGGGCTTGAACCCGTGTCCCCTGCATTGGCAGGCAGATTCTCAACCACTGCGCCACCAGGGAAGCCCAAGAATACAACTTTAAAAAAATCTGGTTCTGTTGTTTACTCAGGAAAGTTATCTTGCCTTTTCAACCTTCACTTTCCTCACTGCTGACGTGGCAGTAATGGGGGTGCCTCGATCTCTGTGGTGTTGGGAAGTAACATATTCAACTGTAAGTGCTCAAGAAAACACTGGATTCCCGGAGATGACCTAGAATGGGTATTTTTGATTACCTAATGTTCAGTTCCTCTTTACCTGCAAATCGAGGATTGGTTGTAACAGCAGGAGCAGCTGCACTTCTGCCACCTCCAGGTGAGCTGCATCCCTGGGCGGTGCCCCTGTGGATGGACGTGGGTGCAGGCACCTCCTATGCTTTCCCAGGTTATTTTGGAGCTATGATTGAAGCCAAGGGAGGCGTCTTTTGAACCCAGCAGCTACCGGTGAATAGCTTCGAATTAGATGTCTGTCTCCTTG
This sequence comes from Balaenoptera ricei, assembly GCF_028023285.1. Classification (NCBI taxonomy): domain Eukaryota; kingdom Metazoa; phylum Chordata; class Mammalia; order Artiodactyla; family Balaenopteridae; genus Balaenoptera; species Balaenoptera ricei. The sequence continues at coordinate 21,468,839 of NC_082658.1, read as the reverse complement.
TTCACACAAGGACTTTATTCAGGTAAAATTCCCACGTGAGGAATTTCTGCTGCGTTCCTGCTAGAGAAACAGGCAGGCAGGGAGCGTGGCTTCATAGAATTTGGCTGGATGGAATTGAGTGGTTACCTAGTGCAGTGGCTTTCAAACTTTCGTCTTCAATTTAAAGGAAGCTTTTCTTCATGAGTCTTACATATAACAGCCCAATTCGGAAATGGATGAAAGCTGTGCTGATCTGGTTGGAAAAAGGAGTGGAGGCTTGGAGTTTTGCAGGAGCTTAGGAGGGCCCTGAGGTACCCCCATGGAGCCACAGGGCACCATTTGGAAACCATTGATTTAGTGTAACTACCTTATTTTATAGATGAGAAGGTTCAGGGAAGTTAGGTGCCAATGGGTATATAATTAGTAATAGTATCATAGGGCAATAAGCATCCAAGGTAGTTAAAAAGATTAGCTTCACATTTAACAAGTATTTTTTCATGTGCCATTCCATTTCAAAGTATAGACCAATCCTCCCAAACAGCCTCTGTGTTTTCCCTCACAGGGCATGTCAGCTTTGATGTTTGTGCTGGTCCTATAAATCAAACTTATGGTTGAACCCTGGGTCTCCGGATGAGGTTATGTGCTTACATGTGCATGTGATATACCTCTAGGAAGTTCAGGGTGGATACAGCTCTGGTGGGGAATCATTTTCTCTTCCTGTGTCAAGAGCCCCTAAGGAGAGAATGACGGTGTCCAGTTAGTTTTCTCCCAAAGTAAAAGAAGCTAAAACAGCTTGTCTGGTAAGACTGAAAGCCACAAGGCAGCCTACTTGGCAGGGACAGAAGTCCAGAGTCTGAGACTTCAGCTGGAGCCAGGAGGAGGACGAGTGGGAGAGCTGGGCTGCAGGCAGGTGGCCAGAAGGAAGAGAAATTTGAGTTTCTGAGGCAAAATTTAGGCATTGATGTGGCATCAGTAGGCTGCGGAGGGGGTATGAAAGGCATCAAGAGATTTTTTAAAAATGTATTTTTATTTATTTTTATATTTAAAAAAAATTTTGGCCACACCACACAGCGTGCGGGATCTTAGTTCCCCGACCAGGGATCAAACCTGCGCCCCCTGCAGTGGAAGCAGGGAGTCTTAACCACTGGACCACCAGGGAAGTCCCTAAAAAACGTATTTTAAAAAAGTTTTTCTCCAGCCCTGCCCCCGCCCAATTTTCCTTGCCAGAGACAACCACTAATTTCTTATATATCCTCTGGCAGTATTTTTTTCATAGATGTGTATAAATCTCCCCTCTTTTGAAACATAATGTACACTCCTCTGCATCTTGCTTTTCTCAGTTAAATGAGTATCGTGTTTTAAAACAAAACCGTAGTGTAAAAGTTATGCAGTACAAAATGGAATTGTTGATGAGAGACGGGGAAGTATTATTTGCTTCACAGAAGGGTTCCTACTTAAGGAAGGACTGAGGCAGGATTCCCGTGAACAGAGACCCAAGGGAATTCTTTTTTTTGCCGGGGGGGGGGGGGGGAGTTGTTTGTTTGTTTTTTGGCCACATGGCTTGTGGGATCTTAGTTCCCCGACCAGGGATCAAACCCAGGCCCCCTGCAGTGGAAGCGTGGAGCCCTAACCACTGGACCACCAAGGAATTCCCATGAGTTCATTTTCTTGTGTGTGTTATCTCCCTCTCTCCCTCTGTGTTTCTGTTTCATCGGGGTGTAATAAAAATAGCAGTGAACTGGGCTTCCCGGGTGACGCAGTGGTTAAGGATCCGCCTGCCAATGCAGGGGACACGAGTTCGATCCCTGGTCCAAGAAGATCCCACATGCCGCGGAGCAACTAAGCCTGTGCACCACAACTACTGAAGCCGACGCGCCTAGAGCTCGTGCTCTGCAACAAGAGAAGCCACCGCAATGAGAAGCCAACGCACCGCAACGAACAGTAGCCCCCGCTCGCCGCAACTAGAGATAGACTGCACCCAGCAATGAAGACCCAACGCAGACAAAAATGAATAAAATTTATTTAAAAAAAAAAAAGCAGTGGACTGGGGCTACCCTTGCTTGCCACCACTCAGGTGGGTTCTGGTCACATAGGCTTAGAATGACCATATCATTTACTATCCAAACTTGGGGACTTCTAAGAGTGAAAGGGGTGCTCCACACATCTCTCCAGAACCACAAACCAGGTTGGTCTCGGGCAAACCCAGGGTGTATGGTTTCCCTGCTGAGACTCTCCCTTACCTTCAATTTCTTGACCTGCGAGTGGGGATGTGAACACGGTGTCCTAAGAAAGAAGGAATTTTCTGAAATAACTCAATTAGGAAAATGCATCAACATTTGAGCTAATTATGTGAAAACAATAACTAGTTGTGTAAAGGAAGGGAAAATAAAGCAGCACATTTTGAACTGGTGATGTCATTCACACCTGTCAAAGAGGCCCTAATCCAATGCCCTGGGGAGAGGTACAGTTTGTATTCAAGGGACAGGGTAGATTATCTTTTGTGAGGTTCACCAGAAAATCAAGCAGAGTGAGTGAGTTTGATCATTTACTAGAGTAACAGTAAATGAGGACCAAGAGAATAATAGGTATTAATTAGCACAAAACGTGGTAGAGTTTTAGGTACACATATACACACATAGATTGCATATTCTGGAACATTGCTAGAATCCACTTTTACAGCATAGAAATAGTGAGAAAGGGCTCCCTCTTGGCTAAGAAAGTTTTATGACTTAAGTACCCATAAATTGCTGAAGACAGATGCCGTGGCTCACACCAAGGTGAGGGTCTCCTTTGTAACTATGCGTGCACATGTAGGTGCTGGATCAGATTTTAGTATGAAAGACAAAAGACATCAGATGAAAGCTGGACACAGAGCAGGAGACAGCCTGAATTCAGGCAGGCATCGTGCCTAAATGTCCTGTAGCTCCACCCCTCCCTTTAGTCCTGAGTGAAAATGAGAGAGCCAGCCAAGTTATGCTAGAATGCCAGGTCTTTTCCTTAATAAGAACTTAAATAAACTGCAGAGCCCTGCTGGGAAAACAGACAGCTCAACATGCCCTAATGAAATACTCTTGCAGAAAGCTTCTGTGTCTCCCATTCCTTTCCCGAATTGGATCCAAACTATGACTAAAGTTCCTTCGACGGAGGGCAACCAGGGCTATTTGGGAAAGAGTGATGGAAAGTTTTCTTCTTTTTTCCAGAAAGGTCTGTCCCTTCTGTGAAGACTACAGCTAGCAGAGTGCCAGACTCTCAATGTCAAGGAACAAAAGTGGGTCTTGGTGAACTGGCTGGTGTCCAGAGCAGAAGATGCGCTGATAGTGAGAGCCTTCTCTCTCTTTTGCTGAGCCCTTCCATGAACTCCCTGCAGAAGCCATCTGCAGCCGAGGCCTCCTGTAAATATCCCTGCTCATCCTCAAACATCCTCAAAGCCAAGTGTTTCAGAATCAACCTTTTCTTCTGTGAAAATAAAAGTTCCTCTTTCTTCCATGTCACCTAACTTGTTTTTGTTGTTATTGTTGATTTGGGTATGTAATAAACCATCACGGAATTCATTTGTTCATGTATTCAGCAGGTATTTATTGAGAGTGTAGTGTGTGTCAGACACTGTTCTAAGAACTGGGCCACACTGGTGGATAATACAGCTGTGGTCACTGTTTTCAATGGTATTTGAGGTCCTGGAGAAGAAAGGGGAGAGAGAAGCAAATAAATGTAAAATTATACATTCTGTTAAGTCAAACAGGAAAAGAACAGGGTGACATGAGAGAATAATGGGGGGAGGAGAGCAGAGGAGGATTGTGGCAGAGACAACAGAGGCCTGAGTAGAATTTAGTCGCTCCTGGGCTCCAGTATCGAGGCCATCTCAAACACAGCAGTGCGCTTAATAGGCAAAAAAAACTAGTTTATTCTAAGACAACTGCTGGTTTCCCTTCCAACCAGATGGTCATCGCTGAGCCCCTTCTTTATAGAAATTCTGGACTGCGAATTGTCCTCAGCCCCAGAAGGTGACAGGGTCTTAAAAAGGCTGATGGACTGAGTCATATATTTTGGGCACCTTTTACTTGGCTGTTACAAGGAGGCAAAGAATAAGACAGACATGAAGCTTGTGTTGCTCTTCACCCAAATGAGCCTCTCCCACCAATTTTAGGCCATTTCTTCTGGTCCCCAGAGGCCCACCTCCCTCCCCATTAACAGAAGGTAAATCCTGTGTTATACCCCAGCAAAAAGAGGGTGACAAAAACATAGTCTGAAAAACACCTCACAAACACAAGGAAGTTACACTTGATAAAACCCTCTGCTAATTTCAGTTCCAAATAGTGAAAAGCAGACTTCAGTGCCACTGCCTAATTTTTATTTTATTATTGTTTGGTATTGCTTAATTATCGGTTGGTGTGAAACATATATAGTTCTGCCAGGCGTTGTTCTAAGCACTTTATAAATATCAACTCATTTAATTCTCAGAACAACCCCATGAGATGGATTCCATTGTCACCCCCATTTTACAGATGAGGATACTGAGGCACAGAGAGAGAAGGAGATTGCCGGGGTCACACAGCTAGTAAATGGCAGGGCACAACTTTGAACCAGCAATCTGGCTCCCGAGCCCATCTGCCTAACCACCACGTTGCGTGGCCTCTGAGTAGCATAGCTAGTATATTTAAGTAGTTACGTAAGTATTCGTAATATACTTTAAAAGAGCACACAAATTATATATATATATATATCTGTCATATATATATATATGACCAACATCTTTTCTTTTATAAATTGGCATCTCTCTCATGGTTAAATAAGTGATTTCAGGACGGGAGCATTTAAGGATCTTAATGCTGTCTGGTGCTTTTGGCAAGGAAAAAGGATCAAATAAGCAAGCTATAAAGAGAAGTGAAAACCTTCCGTTACAATGTTGCCATGTAGCTCCTAATTTTACCTCTGTTAGGGCAGGTACATACCTTATCATGCTGAAAGCCAGAGGGCCCAGAAGAGAAGCCCCTAATTCCCTACATTTAATTCTAAGCCTGTTTGTCTCCCCTTTTCTGTTACTCTGGGCTGTATTTCTATGAAGACAATATTCCATGTGTTTTACAAATGGTGCTTGAAAAAGTGTACTTTGCCTGTTTTGGATCCTTGGTGTGGGTTGAGTCAGGGATTTCCATTCAACTTTGGAAAAGACTGAAAAGCTGTCTTGCTGGAAAATTTCCACTGTCCCATTTTCCTTGGCTGTGTCTTTGCTGCCTGTTAGCAGCAAGATTAACTCATCCTGAAGTTTTGCATGAAAACTAATTTTGAGTTTCTTTTGCTCTTGTCATTTGCTTCTTGCCCCAGACCAGAATTCTCTAGTGGTCTCAGTCCCAACACCAAGGCACTGTCCTCTGTAATTTAACAGCAGAGGGTGCTGTGAGCCTGTGGTTGCCCAGGCCTCCGCCAGAAAAAGAAGATAAAAGAGCCTCCGCTGATTCAGCCAGCCTGAAAGAGGGCTTCTCATTGTCTTGGCCCCTTGTGGCTACTGAAGATCTTGCCTGGGAGACGTGGAGTAGTGAGACGTTTCTCGAAAAGCCAGCAGGGAATGAAGAGACAAGGTGTGGCCTTCTGGAAATGATTTGTCATTTGTGTTTTTGAGTTTTAACCCTTCTCTGGTCAAATTGATGCTTGATATTTTATGCCCTTACCTTCATGAAGACCAGAGATTCTGAATAGTGCTGAATCCTAACTTAATTCAGAAAACAGCATCCACTTTCTGGGCTCAGCCTTAGTTTGGAACGACAAGGCTAAATGCACTAAGAAGGTCAGAATCATCAGTAAATATGGGACCTGTTTTGATGCCTCCCTCAGGAGAATGGTGAAGAAAATTGAAATCCGCCAGCACGCCAAGTACACTTGTTCCTTCTGAGGTGAAACCAAAATGAAGAGCTAAGTTGTGGGGACCAGGCACTGGGGTTCCTGCGTGAAAATTGTAGCTGGTGGTGCCGGAACCTCCCAGCCCACTTCTGCAGTCACAGTAATGTCTGCCCTCAGAAGACTGAAGGCATGCAAAGGCCAGTAGAAGCTCCACCATTTGAAACATTGCTAGCCCATAATAAATAGCTTGATTTATGTAACAAACACACAAAACAGAAAACAGCATTCATTATTCCCATTTTCCAGGACCCCCTGGAAACTCCCCCTGAATTCCTCTATACTGATGCTATCAATGGCTGTAGTAAGACAACGGGGAACATTTTTTCATCTTTTTGTAAGCTGAATGCTACCTCCAGGTTATCTCTCAATTTTTTTCAGTCTTCCTGAAATTCTGCATCTTTAACTCTTTTTTTTTTTTTTTTCCAGCTTCTTGACTTCCTACAACGTTTTTCATGTCTTGATTATTGACAGAAAGCAATAGCAACGTTTTGTATTTCTGGCTATTTCAGTTACCTTTGCTCTAAGCAAATTTGCTTTATAAGATATATTTTTATAAAATCCTTCACACCAGGCTTTCATGGCAAGATAGGCTAAGTTCATAAAATAACCTGATGGACACACTCAATTTGCTATTTCTGACAAGTGTAGAATATATCTATCTCGGAGAGCTGGCTTCAACTGTTTCTATGTGATTTCACAACCACAGTGAGAGAAGGGGCTATGGGGATGCGGAGGGAACTTGGGCAATGTGTGAGAAAAGTTGTGGTGGCAGACTGGCCTCTGATGACATCAGCAGTCACCCACAATATAAACTTGTCAAGATTCTAGACCTGAACAAAGCAAAGATACTGCTAGACAGACAAGGACTCAGAAAGGTTATTGCCTGTGCTCCCTTTCCGGACAAACAAACAATATTTGATTTGATGTGTTGGATAAACTCCAGCCAAACAAGAGAAGAATTCAACAGAGAGGAAAACATAGGATATAAGAAACTGAAACTGAGAACTGCAGGGAAAGAAAAGCTGCTTTAAGGGGAAACGAACATTGAAGAGCTGATTAGAAACATCTAAACAATCACAAAAGGCACACTGTTCAAGAAAGTCACGATCTGAAAATAAAGCAAACTATAGATTTTAAATGAATCTGAGAACTGAAGAAGCAAAAGGAGCAGCATTTTCCAAACTACGAAGGCCGTGCCTCCTTTAGCTAGGTAATTCGGGGTGGGAGTGGGGAGTGGGGAGTGGGACTGACGGATGCTCTAATTTTGTGAACCATCATTTTGGATTTATAATAGTTGCTAACCACAATTGTTTCCCCATGATGCACTTTGTTGTTTCTTATAACTTTGACTGCCTTTTATAGGATAGTTTTATAGGATCTTTTTAGGTGATGTATTCAAATTATTTACCAATTGCTATGGCATGAGCCCTGACCAATTTCAACAAATATTTATTGAGTGCCTCCATGTGCCAGACATTATTCTAGGTGCTTGGAATACATCAGTGAACAAAACAATTCCTGCCCAAGCAGAGCTTAACTTATAGTGATGCAGACACATCAGAAACAATAAATCAGTAAGAGAAGACAAAAGAAAGGGAGCAGGAAAGAGAAGGAGGATTGGGAATGCAGAGGGTAGGAACAGGGAGAGGAAAGTAGTAGCGTGGATGGAAATTTAAAATCAGGTGGTCATGGAAGGCTTCATTGAGAAGATGAGACTCAAGCAAAGACTTGACAGAGATGAGGACATCAGGCAAGCGGGTATCTGAGGGCAGAGCGTGGGGGCAGAGGAGCAGCTGGTGCCAAGCCCTCAGGCTGGAGTGCGCCTAGTCTGCTGCAGGGACCGCAAGGAGCCACGGAGCCTGGAGTGGGGGCTGCAGTGGAAGGAGAGGAGCGAGGTAAGTGTCCTTGTCCCTCCATCCCTCCACCAACCCGGGAGGAGTGCAGCTCTTACTCTGAATGACATCTCACCCACTGAAGCATCTTAAGCACAAAGGCCAGGGTCTGACTTTCACTTTAAAATGATCACAATGGTTGTGCTGATGAAAAAAGACTGTAGGAGGCATGGGAGGAAGCAGGGCATCTGTCAGGAGGCTGATGCTGCCATCCAGGTGAGAGAAGATGGCACCTTGGATCCAGATGGGCAGTGGTGCGTTCTGGATATACTTGAAAGTTAGAGCCGTTGGGATTTCCTGACCAACTGGATGTGGGAGTGAGGGGGGGAGAGGGGTGAAGGACCACTCCTGGGCTTGGAGGATGGTGTCGATCCAGGAGGGGCTGGAGCAGGACCCTGGGAGCCCCTTGCTGGCCCTTCAATGCTGTGGCAGTGTTAGGGGAGTCCCCCGGGAGGCAGGAGGCGCCAGGACAGCAGGGGCGCTTGGGGAGTTCTGCACAGCATGTCTGTTTCCGTGCTTACCCGCTGTTGGCAGCCCTGGATGTTGTGCTCATGGCTCAGCTTTTCCTCATTCTTTTCTCTTGGAGAATGAACCTAAAAGTAGGCTTAGCTCTTAAACTTATTTTAAATTAAAAAATAGGTTTTTGATTCTCCAGTCAGATATCAGCGAGGTCTTCTGATTTTTAGGGGACAGTTGACTAAGTTTAACTACCTGAAAACAAATGTTACTCATTAAGAGACATTAGTTAATTAAAAAAAAATACCGAAAGTATACTAAACAAAAAAGAAAAAGATTAGGGAAAGCCTGAAACCTTTGGACACCACAGTTTTCTTTTTTTTTAATTTTTGAATTTTATTTATTTTTTTATACAGCAGGTTCTTATTAGTTATCTATTTTATACATATTAGTTTATTTTTGTCAGTCCCAATCTCCCAATTCATCCCCCCCGCCCCCCCACCCCGCCCCGCCACTTCCCCCCCTTGGTGGACACCACAGTTTTTATCCTGACATTTTGACTGGAAGGGTGTTGTAACTCAGGAGACATTTTCTCATAAAAGTACATACTTTGGGACTTCCCTGGTGGTGCAGTTGTTAAGAATCCGCCTACCAATGCAGGGGACACGGGTTCAAGCCCTGGTCCAGGAAGATCCCACATGCCGCGGAGCAACTGAGCCCGTGCGCCACAACTACTGAGCCTGCGCTCTAGAGCCCTCGAGCCGCAACTACTGAGCCCTCGTGCCACAACTACTGAAGCCCGTGAGCCTAGAGCCCATGCTCCAAAACAAAGAGTAGCCCCTGCTCACCGCAACTAGAGAAAGCCTGCACGCAGCAACGAAGACCCAACACAGCCAAAAATAAATTTAAAAAAAAAAAAAAAAAAAAAAAAAAAAGGATGGCTGGCTTCAGGAGGCTGCCTCCAACAAGAATTCTGGCCCTGGCCAGTGAATGCACACGCTCATGTGCGCATGTGTGTGCGTGTGTGTGCGTTGGGAGGTTGTGTTTCCTGCTGTTAATGGAAAGAGGACAGGTTGATCAACTAGAACAAAGAGACCAACCCAATGGACATCATTGTCAACAAAGAGACAGCATGACGGTAGTTGCCAAGGAATATGAGGAATAAAAAGAAGAAGGAAGTACGATTATATTGTGGGTGAAGGAATAAAACTTTAAGCAGAAATATTGTAGGTAAAATAAAATAAGATAAAAGATTTTATATTAGAAAAAAATGTAATTTTAATTGGAAAAATCATTGTGAACTCATGACCTTTAACAGAAATATGTTTTTCTGACTGCAGCCCATTAATATCAGCACTTCTGCCAACCCCTGACTCTCACTGAAAGGAATTGAGACTTCTTGAAGGAGGATTCTGCATCTTGGAACAAGGAAAATTTAGGATGGGCTTAGAAAACAAGGGTTTCAGACAGGTAATGGTGGAAGGATAAGGAAGCCATGGACCAAAATGCAACAATTTTGACACCAAAAGAGAAAAAACAATTATGATTGACTGAAATGAGTAGAGTGTGTGAAAAACCTCAAGATAAAGAAGTTGATATATGATTTCTTAAAAGGATAAATATACCAAAATATGTTAACTTTAATCAATCGAGTGTCAATAAATCTGGATTTTAAAAATTAAATTAGTAGCCTCATACATTTGTTACTGTGTAATCAGGAAAGTGTGACTACAAGAAATTAATGTGAGACAGATAGTTCTGGAAAAAGGTAGAAATTGTACCAAGAACAGGAAAGACTGATCAAGACTAGTGGTCACACATAATAAACAGAAAGTATATGTGTGGGGGTCTCACAGTGGAGCAACTCCAAAGTTTTCCAAGATGAAGAATTACCCGAATATTCTAAAGGGGAGAGGGGACACTTCCAGAGCTCACTGTTAATCATAATGAGATATGACAAAGCACACATACATTTTAAATATAATTGCAACAGACCCGGTCAGTACTGCATATCATCCAAATGATGAGACAGTGGGATTTGGCTAAGCAAGATTGTAGAATGCACTATTTTGGTGAGAGACACCAGGTTCCAAGGGATGAATTAGTACAATCTATTGATGTAGCAAGTCAAGTTTAAGTAGAAAACGGGATCTTGGGTTGGAAAGTACGACCAGATCCATATCCTGGTCCAGAAGGTTTAGAATGTGGAAACCTAATCTTGGCTGGTCAGAGATAGTATTTTTTTTTTTCTCTTGGTTCTGAAGATTACTGTAACCCTACGAAGACATAAGAAAAAAAATTGCTGTGAACGTATGAGAGTGCCAAATAATCCTAGAAAGGGAACCCAAGAAAGTAAGAATAATATATACAGCGATGATGAAGGTGAACATTGACACCCACAGTATTATGACTTATGTGACCACTTAAGTGTAACTGCCTAATAATGAGTTCTGCTATCTCTGTGGCGTTCTGTGGATGTTTTCTCTGCTTTTATGATATTCAAAGCATCATAAAGGGGACAGGGAACTGGAGTGTCACAGGGGCTGAGGCAATGTGGTGACTGCTGTTAAGACACTAAGAGGTCTGTGACCTTCAATGAAAAGATAAAGTCCCACCCTGAAAGCCCTGGGGTTGAAGCAGGATTCAGTTCACACTTTCTGCCTCACCCTAGAACCTTTGGGAGTCAATCTATCTTGAAAAATAAAGGCAAGTCTTAGTCATGACTTTCTCATCATCAGCTGCTTCAAGAGTTTGTTCCCCGCCTACTGGGGAGTAAACCTCTCCTGGGAACCCAGAGGCCAAAGTTTCTCCATAGCCTACCCTGGCCTTTGGGTTTTCAACCTCTTTCTAATTTTCCGTTGGGAGCCTAAGAATGTCTTTTTATTGAGTCATTTGTGGAACTCGAAGCTACTCGAATTTATAATTTGTTAGCTGGTTTTTCCAACTATTTTCCAGCAAATAGCTGTCTATTTTTCATGTATCAGTCAACAGAGACTTTCGGAGGCCACCTCTGTGTTAGGCCCTGAGGCATGGTGGTGATCAGAGCAGGCACGAGCTGCCCTCACGGGGCTTGTAAGGGTCTAGTGGGGAAGACAGACGTGGCTCAATAAATCACACACCTGACACTTGCTAGAGAGGAAGGGTAAAGGGGGAGCTATGCATGGGCTTATCAGGGGCTCTTGATCTAGCCTGGGGGTGTGGGGTGGTTTCCTTGAGAAACTGATATGGAATGGGAAGGAATTTTCTTGTGAAGTGGGGGAAGAGTGTTCTGAGAATAGGGCTGTGCAAAAGCCCCGAGGAACCAGGCTGTAGTACACAGACCGAGGCGAAGGTGGCGAGGCACCACCCAAGGTGCAGATCAAGCTGACTCCTGGAGGCCATATAAAGATTTTTTTTTTTTTTTTTGTGGTAAGAGCTTTATTGAGATCATTCACATACCATAGAATTTATTTATTTAACTTGTACAGTTCATTGGTTTTTAGTAGATCCACAAAGTTAAATAATCACTACAACCAATTTTAAAACATTTTCATCACCCTCCCGCCACCCCCAAGGAAACTTTATACCCTTTGGCAGTAATCCCCATTCTCCCCATTTGGGTTCTGGACCCAGTTTCAATGTGTGTATGTGGGTGTTTCCCCAAACATCCAACAAGCAATTATGGGGACACAGCCTGGGTGTCCTACAATTCAACTCAATTCTGACACCGTCTACCTGGACATTGAGGTTAAGGGCTCAGTTCTCCAAGACTGCCCTCCCCTCCAACCCTCCATTCAGAGGCCAGTCTTTTTTTTTTTTTTTTTTTTTGGCGGCGCATCATGCAGGATCTTCCCTGACCAGGGCTCGTCGAACCCCTGTCCCCTGCACTGGCGAGCAGATTCTTAACCACTGCACCACCAGGGAAGTCCCCAGAGGGTAGTCTTAAGCCCAGGTTGTCACCTGTGCCTCTGACCCACTGACTATAGATCAGAGGTTCCATCGACCCCCTCCTTGGGTTCGACTAACTTGCTAAGTGGCTCAGAGAACTCAGAGAAACATTTTACTTAACTAAATTACCGATTTATTATAAGAGGATATAAACTCAGAAACAGCCAGACAGAAGAGATGCCTAGGGCAATATATGGGGAAAAGTCATGGAGCTTCCATGCTCTCTCCACACACCCCACTCTCCCCAAATCTCTTTGTGTTCGCCAACCCGGAAGCTCTCCAAACCCCACCCTTCTGGGTTTTAGGGAGGCTTCATTACATAGGCATGACGGATTACATAATTGGCCATTGGCAGTTGATTCAACCTCCAGTCCCTCGCCCCTCCCCGGAGGTCAGGAGGGTGCGACTGAAAGTTCCAACCTTCTCGTCACGTGGTTGGTTCCCTAGCAACCAGCCCCCATCCTTAGGTGCTTTCCAAATGTTACCTCATTAACATAAACTCGGGTGTGGTTGAAAGAGATTTGTTATGAATATCAAGACACCTTTATTGCTCTTATCACTTAGAAACTCCAAGGGTTTTAGGAACTCTGTGCCAAAAACCAGGGACAAACACCACGTATATTTTTTATTACATCATATACTAGGCTGATATGTTTTGAGTTTGAGGCACTGTGAGAAATTCAGGTTAAATGGGTAGTTGAATGAACAGCTCTAGAAAGCCGTGGAGACTGGTCTGGAAGGAGATAATTTGACAGTCACTGGGAGACAGGCAGAGGCCCTGCAGGAAACAGATGTGTGCTCCAACTGCTTGCTTTGAGGAGAGTTTAAGAAAGGGGCTGTTGTAGGGTTGAAGGAAATCAATTAAAAAAGAGAGCAGGGACTTCCCTGGTGGTGCAGTGGTTAAGAATCCTCCTGCCAATGCAGGGGACACGGGCTCGAGCCCTGGTCCGGGAAGATCCCACATGTCGCGGAGCAACTAAGCTTGTGCGTCACAACTACTGAGCCCGTGCGCCTAGAGCCACCGCAATGAGAAGCCCGAGAACCACATCGAAGAGTAGCTCCCACTCGCTGCAATGAAGACCCAATGCAGCCAAAAATAAACAAATAAAAAAAAAATTTAAATGTGGCATGTTTTTAAAAAAAAGTACATAACTGGAGGGATTATATTTGCAGAACAGAAAGTAAATATTTAAAAAAAAAAAGAGAGAATGTCCTTATTCTTAGGAGCTATGTGAAGTACTTAGAAGTGAAGGAGTCCTGATGTCTGAAAATTACTCTTAAATGAATGACCAAAAAATAAGAATATGTATATATATCTAGTGAGAGAGAGTGATAAGGCAGGTAAGACAAAATGTGACTAGTTGGTGATTTAGACACAGGGCATATAAAAGTTCATTGCACTTTATTTTTTATTTTAAAAAATTTTCAAAATAAAAAATAGGGAAAAAACTAACACCTTAGTATAGAACAACTGAGAAAAAATAGAAACACGGAAAGAAGAAAATACCCATGATTCCACCACCTAAAGATAGTCAATGTTGACATTTTGGTGTATTTCCTTTCATTTTTCTTAGGCACTTAAAAACTGTATTTGATGTTAGTATATATACACACAGACCCACTGATAGTTTAAATTTAAATAAGACATGTTTGAATAACACATTGTTTCAACTTAGATGAGTAGAAGGGAACAGAAATAATTCTAAATATTCAGAAGTTTTTAAAAGAACCTAAAATTGGGGACTTCCCTGGTGGTCCACAGGTTGAGACTCTGCACTCCCAATGCAGGGGGCCTGGGTTCGATCCCTGGTCAGGGAACTAGATTCTGCATGCAGCAGCTAAGATCCCACATGCCCCAACTAAAGATCCCGCACGCCACAGCAAAGACCCTGCACGTGGCAACTAAGATCCGACACAGCCAAGTAAATAAATAAATACTAAAAAAAAAAAAAGAACCTAAAAAATTCGATATTCTAGTGCATCATTTAACCATGTATGAGCCATTTTTCTATTGCAGTATCTCAGGCAGTATGGTACGGTGGTCAGAGCCCAGGCATGGTGGTCAATTGCCTGGGTTTGAATCTGGCTCAGACTAGCTCTGTGACCTTGAGGAAGTTTCTTAGCTTTCTGATTCTGCTTCCTCCTCTGTAAAGTGGTGATAATAATTCGTGTTGGGAGGATGAAGCAAGTTATATGTGCAAAGTCTTTAGAAAAGTGACAGGCATCTCACCATCACCACCATCATCACCACCATCATCACCACCACCATTATCATCATCACCACCACCATCACCATCACCACCATCATCATCATCATCATCATCACTATTATTAGCTCGAGGAACCAGGTGGTAAGGATGACTCAGTAAGTTATTTTTTGTTTTGTTTTGGTTTTGATTCTTAAACCAAAGAGACCAAGGTCCTCAAGCATTCACAATCCTTAGAAGTCACCTACAGATAGTGATTAATCTGAATCTCGAAGGCACAGAATCAGCTTATTTCTCTCTCTGCTGGTGCCATCACCCCAAAGGCAGCAATGACAAGAGAGCAAGTCCTTCCTTTTTTTTATTTTTGGCTGCAACCAAGGATCGAACCCATGCCCCTCGCAGTGGAAGAGTGGAGTCCTAAACACTGGACCACCAGGGAATTCCCCTTTTTTTTTTTTTTTTAATTTTTTACCTCCTTTCTTTTTATTTTCCACCTCTCTCCTTATCCTCCTTACCAAGTCTTCCTGATCGCTCGTCACTTGCCAGCTTTAAATTCTCCTCAAAGCTATCTCAGCCTCAGATACCGTCAGCTGACATTACTTCCCAGAACCTTGGTGTCATTTTCTATTCTGCCTGGAATACAGCTGCTTCACTCCAGCACTTGTGGGGTAGCATTCTATCAAGTTAGCCTAAAAGAGCTCGTCTCTGGCTACACAAAGAGTGCTTCCATCCTTATTTTTGTTTTGTTTTGAAATTTTTTAACTGCCCTCCCCTACTGAAGATTATGGAAGAATAAGAGAAGATAAAAGTTAATCTTACTGTATAGCGTGGGAAACCTGGTTAGACATTTGAAATGCCCAAATATACCACAATCTGACTAGAGAATATTCTGGCAGTGGGTAACAACAGCTATGAAACTTTTCAAACCTTTGACCCAGTATTACCAGTTTTGGGAATATACCCCAAAGAAATAAACTAAAAGGGAAAAAATGTAACTCGTGCAAAGATGTTTGTGTGCTGCTATTTTTAAGAGTGAAGAATTGGAAATAATCCAAATGCCAAATAAGGGAATGGCTTGGCAAATTATGGTATAGGGACATAAGGAGAGAGACACCAGGGAACGATTTTCAAGGACAGGAGTATAGCCTCTGCTGGCTCTAGGGAATGCGTAGATTAAATTATTTTAAGTGACAAAGAACAACAAATGAAAAGTTTGCAACTGTGTAAAATGTGTGTTGTGCAGAAAAGTTTGGAAGTGAATTTTGAGGAAAGGAAAATGTAGTTCAGAGTTGAGTGTGATACCTCTGCTGTAAATCTGCGTGTGAATTACTGGTAAGTTGTTAACTGCCGTAAAGTTGCAAACATCTATTGCAGTACCTTCTGGGGTCTGACCCTTTTGACAGCTATAAGAGCACAGCAGGTAGATAATCGTAATATAAATCAACCAGTGGGCTTTGTTTTGCCCCTGCAGTAGAAGCGCGGAGGCAACATCTTCATAGTTCTGTGCCAAGGCCTGGGAAAATATGAACTCTGGCAACAGAAGTCTTTGCTCTAGAATCTAGAGACACCAAGAGCTGCAGAAAAGACATGCTGGGTATTAAAACCTGTTTGGAATCAGACCCCTGGCAGATCAATACTCAGACCTTGCTGAGGGCTCACCAATAACCAGGCAAGTGGCGGGGACCTATTTTTTTAACAGGGAGAGAGGAGAAATTTAGAGTTCAGAGGCCAGAATGTATGAGACATGCCAAAGAAACATTTACCAAAAAGTAACACAGACTCTTCAATTACTATGTACAGACTCAGGCCTACAGTAGACTCCCACTTCTTTTTTTAAAAACTAGGAATGCAAGAGTTCAGAATAGGAAACTGGACAGTCATAGCAAGAAACTAAGAGGACATTAAATCAAGGCGCTGTAAACAACAGGAAGGTGATGGATAGGTGTTTGTGGCAAGTTCAGGGGCATATAGAGTATTTTTTTAATAATATATCTTGGGTATGAGTTAATTTTTAACAACTAGAAAACAAGGAAACACGTTCACTGGAATGAATTGTTGTTAGTTAAAGTTTACACATCATTTTTAAAAATTTTTTATTTTATTTATTTATTTATTTTTGGCGTGTTGGGTCTTCATTGCTGTGTGCGGGCTTTCTCTAGTTGTGGCGAGTGGGGGCTACTCTTCATTTCGGTGCGCAGGCTTCTCATTGCAGTGGCTTCTCTTGTTGTGGAGCAGGGGCTGTAGGCGCACGGGCTCAGTAGTTGTGGCTTGCAGGCCCTAGATTGCAGGCTCAGTAGTTGTGGCACACGGGCTTAGTTGCTCTGTGGCATGTGGGATCTTCCTGGACCAGGGCTCGAACCTGTGTCCCCTGCATTGGCAGGCAGATTCTTAACCACTGCACCACCAGGGAAGCCCTACACATCATTTACAGTCATTTTTTCTAGTGAAGTTTTACCTTATCATCATCCGAAGGCTATTTGGCCTGGGATGGATGTTTTTCTTTCTCAGCCTTAACTTGGGCAGTAAGACACAATCAAACTTGGATTTTTTTTTCCATCAGCCACTAACAGAAATTAAAACAGGAGTTTGTACGAACACTATTGGACACTGAATTTTGTAGCGATGAGACATCAAAGTATCCCATCTCTTCTATCTTCTCCAAAGAAGCCAAGTCCAAGGTCAGCAGAGTTAAGCGCCCGTGTTATGCAGTGTGTCTTAACCAAGCTCTTTGTTCATCTAAGAATGTGTTTTGTTTTACTCATTCCTCTCCCTGGTGATTTAACAACAATGTTAAGTACATCCAGAGCCTTTGGGGCCGGGATGGGGTTTGTCTCCCAAACTCTTGCAATTGGTGGCTCCCTGCCAAGACACCACCCCTCTTTCTGGCTGAAACTCTCAACCCGTCTACACATTTTATCCTGTGTTTAATGATGCCCACATCTATGGATACCTAGAAAGACGTTCAACTTCAGGGTGTCTACAGAAGTCCTGGAGTCAAGAGTAGTTTTACTTATAGGAACCCAGTTGCAACGACTCCTGTTACTTTCACAAGTTGACCTCGCTGGAGGGAAAGGTTTTAGAATTTAGAGTGATAAATCTCCCACCTCGAACAGAACCGAAAGAGGGGCTGCCTGGCACACCAGAATGACCCCTTGGCACAGAGGTACTCTGACGCTGAGCTGAAAAACATTCACTGGAGGAAAGTTCTTTCAAGTAAACTGTGATTGAGCCGCTTCTTCTCTGGTTTGTCATAGTGTTTCTCAATCCTGGCGTTATTAACATTTGGGGCGGAATAATTCTTTGTTGGGTGGGGAGAGAGGGGAGCTGTGCATTGTAGGATGTTTACAACCTGTGTGGCTTCTACGTAGTAGATGCCAGTAGCACCCCCTCCAGTTATGACAACCAAAAACGTCTCCAGGTATCGTCAAATGTCACCTGGGAGGCAAAATCACACCCAGTGGAGAACTATTGGTTGATTAGATATTTTGTGCGGACATGATGGTATTTGGGCAATAGTGTGAGATTCTCCCCCATCTCTGAAAAGAATGGAACATTCCAACTTCATTTACTCTGCCCTTGGCTTCCCCGCTGGCTCAGCCCAAAATAAAACTTGTTTTCATTCCTGACTCTTCCTCTCATCAAGCTCTTCTCCAACACTTTTTTTTAAAAAATTAATCTGTTTATTTATTGGCTGTGTTGGGTCTTCGTTGCCCCACGCAGTCTTTCTCTAGTTGCCGAGAGCGGGGGCCACTCTTCCCGGCGGTGCGCGGGCTTCTCTTGTTGCGGAGCACGGGCTCTAGGCTTGCAGGCTCAGTAGTTGTGGCTCGCGGGCTTCACTGCTCCGCAGCATGTGGGATCCTCCTGCACCAGGGCTCAAACCCGTGTCCCCTTCATTGACAGGCGGATTCTTAAACACTGCGCCACCAGCGAAGTCCCTCCAACACTTTCTTATTCTTCCTCAAATCCATTTCCCCCAGTTAATCTTCCTCAAGGATTGAGTATTATAGGCATTCCTCCCCCCAAAAACCTGTAACTACTTGGAAACCTTGAGCTCTTTCAGGTGAGAGAGCCCAAAGTGAGCAGAATCCTCCCCAGGTCTTTTGTTTTTCTTAAAATGGACTGAGTTCAGCCACCCCCTGCAACCTGAGGAATTAACTCACCAGTCTGACAGTTATTATGTTTGGGGTCACTTGCCCTTTGGAATTTCTTAGAAGCATATCACGCAGCTGTGTGGAGCTTTGTAGGTAGGAAATGAGAAAGGGCAGAGTTCTGGAGATAACTGTTTGGCGGCCACTGTAAGTAGGGAGGCTGCTGACGAAGCTTGGGGAGCCAGATAAAAGCCTGGAGCTGCAGCGTCAGCCTTTCCTGAATCAGCGCTGATACCTGTCAAGAGCCTCACCTAAGGAACCTCACCTAAGGCTCCCCAGAGCAAGGGAGCCCTTTGGAGGCTCTGGTGCAGTGGCCATGGTGGTTTCACTGCAGTCTATAGGGAGACGCGATGCCATTGTCATTTCATTGCAGTCATCGTGTGGGACAAAATGGACTGGTAAGGAGGGCATTGGTAGTCTAAAGACATTGAGGCGGGCTGGGACCTGAGACCCTTTGCTGCAGTGCTACAATGCTTGCACCTGGACAAACGTCTCTTTGAGCAACAAAATACAAGGAAACTGTAAGGGACTAAAAAAACTGCGTGCAGTTGCAGTTGGGGCAAATTCTGGACAACAATATATAAAAGATACAAAAAGTCCAAGAAAACCCAACTGCCACTTCTGAAGAGCGGGGAGCAAAAACAGGGTGTCAGGAGCAAAAGCAGGGTACTGGGCATGACCCCTGTACTCAATACCACCCAAGGGGTGGGCAAACACCTAAGCCGCCCCTCTGGCCCGACCCCTGGAAACATCCCTACCCCTCACCCCATATAAGGAACCAGCTCTCCCCTCTTCTGGGAGTGAGCAAGGGAAACTGTTACTTGTTTTCATTCCCCCCTGCTGCAGCAGGGGCCCCAGTAAAGCCTTGCCTGAATTTCTTGTCGCGCCTCTAGTCAATTTCTATTGCTTGGGGAAAGCCAAGAACCTGGTCCGTTACAACATGATCAAAATAAACAAAAATAATTTATGCCACTTGGACTTCTAAGTTAGTGAAGCCAAATCACACTTGTACAAAAGCTCACTTAAGTTCATTACTAGGGTGGATCAAGTAGGGATCAGTGGCAGGGTTGCCTGTGGGGTGGGGTTGAAGGAGGAGATTAGAGAGAAAGACAGAGGAGCAAAGATGGAATTTTGGTGGCAGTCCTCGGCTAAAGAGTCCAAAATGGTTCACCATGGAGGAGAAGGAATTAGATTTTCATTCTTTTTGCTCTGGAGAGAAGAACTGCAGCTTTTGAAGACTGGAATCCCCAATTCTGTGATGGCACGGAATGAGAGAAGTCTGGCCAGCCTTCAGATGTTGAAGTGCAGTTGAGCTGATCGGAAGGCAATGACCATGGAATGTGAAGATCAAAAGAAGAAAGCCAGAAGACGGCAGAAAAGAAAACATTGAAAATTTGCTGACTGGAAAAATACTCTCATGCTAAAAAAACCCCAAACCCCATAAAAACATCAAGTCGTTTTCATGTTGTTGTCGTTACGCTCCTGCCCTGGAAAGATTTATGAAAGCAAAGGAAGAGAGGAGCACATGACATAATTAGGAACAGGCTACCTAGAACACAGTTATTCTAGCTGTGGCTTAATTTGGTTAACAGACTCTGGTCCTGGTTCAAATAAGCTGGCTCTGCTATTCACTTATGTCTTTCACTTCTGTGTCAACAGCTGCCTGTTGACCCCGCTGCCCAGGTAAATGACGGAGTCAGGCAAAGGGAAGATAGTTCTCTGCTAAGAATCAGGAGACCTGAGGACAGGTTACTCATGTGACTTAAAAGAGCTATTTTACCTCTCTAGGTCTTCATTTTTGTATCTATGAAATGAAAAAAAAATTTTTTGAACAGAATTAATAGTGAACAACTTAAAAAAAAAAAAAGGGGCCAATTCAGGAAAAAGAAAAAATATTAAAAGCTTTATTCTTTTTATTAAGAAGCCAGCAACCCAGAGGCAGCTTTTTTATCTTTCACTCTGAAATTAGATTTTGGACTTTGGGTTGCCCATCATTGGACTAGACTACTGCTAGTTTCTCTTCCAGATAAATTAGGTTCTTGGTTCCCTAATGGAAGTAACTTTTATTGACTGCTACTCATACTGTTTCTAGTCAGTTCTTTCCTTAACAACATCATCAGAAGGCTCTTTGGCCAGAGTGTTTTCTATTCTCAAGAGGCTCTTGAAAAACTCTTGGATACAAATTATATTCTGCTATTTGATTTACACATATAGGCCTTAAAGGCATCTGTCTTAGTTTGGCAATTACTACAGAGTGAAATCAATAAATATTAACAATTTAGCAGCTAACGTAATGATTTTCAGAAAACAACTCAGCAAAGTTTGACAAGTTACAAACAACTAGTCAATTGATAAGGACTGGAACTTCAACTATCCAGGTGTGTCTTCAAATGAAATGTTCTTGGAGCAATAAGGCCATTGCCAACGAAAGAAGGAGGCTCCCACTGATATTTCTTCATGTAAATCTAATCACCTGATCAATCTTGCTTTGAAACTCTTCCAAAGCAAAGAATTAGACAAAATTTTGATATAGGGTATGATCCTAGGAAACCAAAAGAGATGGCAAAACCAAAAACACTGTAAAACTTTTCCTTCCTAACCCCTTGGGAAAACAGTTTGGTAGTTCCTTAAAAGTTTCTAGTAACTTTTTCTAGTTTCTGCTAGTTTCTTAAACATAGAGTTACCATTTGACCCCGCAGTTCCACAACTAGGGATATACTTAAGAGAAATGAAATCATGCATCTACGTGAAAACTTGTACGCAAGTGTCCCTAGCAGTATTGTTCATAATAGCCCCAATGTGGGAACAATCCAAATATCCATCAACTAACGAATGGATAAACAAAATTTATCCATACAATGAAATATTGTTTGGCCATAAGAAGAAATGAAGTACTAATACATGTTACAACATACATGAACCTTGAAAACATCATAAGTGAAAGAAGCCAGACCCAAAAGGTTACATGTTGTGTGATTCCATTCATATGAAATGTCTAGAATAGGCAGATCTATGAGTCAGAAAATAGATTAGTGGCTGCCGAGGGCTGGGTGGGTTGGGGTGAAATGGAGGTAACTTCTAATGAGTGTGGGGTTTCTTTACGGAGTGAGAAAGAATGTTCTAAAATCGATTTGTGGTAATGGTTGTACAATTCTCTGAATATGCTAAAAACCATTGAACTGTTCACTTTATTTTTTTTTAAGATTTTTTTTGATGTGGACCATTTTTTTAAAAGTCATTATTGAATTTATTACAATATTGCTCCTGTTTTATGTTTTGGTTCTTTGGCCTCGAGGCATGTGGGATCTTAGCTCCCCAACCAGGGATCAAACCTGCACCCCACCTCCAGAACTGGAAGGCAAAATCTTAACCACTGTACTGCCAGGGAAGTCCCTGGACTGTTCACTTTAAATAAGTGAATTGTACAGTATGTGAATCATATCTCAATAAAATTGTTGTAAATTTTTAAAGCTATTATAAGTTTTGTTAAAAAAAAGCAAAAACAAAAATTTTATGCCCTTGGTTTCTCTGCAGTGAAGCAGTATTGGCCCAGGCAGCAGACGTTACATTTCCTTTTCTTTTTTTTTAAATAAATAAATTTATTTATTTATTTATTTATGGCTGCGTTGGGTCTTCGTTGCTGCATGGGGCTTTCTATAGTTGCGGGGAGCAGGGGCTACTCTTCCTTGTGGTGCATGGACTTCTCATTACAGTGACTTCCCTTGTTGCAGAGCACGGGCTCTAGGCGCGTGGGCTTCAGTAGTTGTGGCACATGGGCTCTAGAGCACAGGCTTAGTAGTTGTGGCACACGGGCTTAGTTGCTCCACGGCATGTGGGATCTTCCTAGACCAGGGCTCGAACCTGTGTCCCCTGCATTGGCAGGCAGATTCTTAACCACTGCGCCACCAGGGAAGTCCCAGAAGTTGCATTTTCTTAATGGGTCTGTTTTCCTAGGGCAATAATACAATTGTATAGTGTGTGTGTGTGTGTGTGTGTGTGTGTGTGTGTGTGTGTGTGTCATCCTCAAACCTATTTCCCTAAAACGGATAGACTGCTAGACCAATCTATCAAATTGTGCTATAATATAACATGGACCTTGGTTTAAAACGGTCATTGGTCACTTAAACTTACTTCCATCCTGAGGATTCACAAGTCATTTCTAAAGCAAACATACATCTGTAACTTGGGGAAAAGATCTGTGTTCAAAATGTGCTAATACATTGGCTATATTACAAATTGGTCATGGCCTGACACTCTGCTCGGCTTTACCCGTCACAAATTCTTAGCCCTTAGGGCTGTCCATTTCTAGACTTTGCCTGTCCCAGTGAAAGGTAGCAGCCCTGTATTTGTGGAGTCTCTGATCTAAATAATCTTCCACGGTGTCTCTTTACTTTCTACTCCTGTATATGGCTCTATACCAAAAGTTCTTTGTGGTAATTCTACCTTCTCGTGCTATCTCGATTGTAGAAATAAGTTACTTACTGTCTGACCCAGACAGGCTGAGCATGGCTTTTAAGCTCTTTCTTGAAAGAAAGAAAAGAAATAGCTAAGGTTGTTTTAGACACTGCTGTTAATCTAACATGGTCATGCCTGTTCCCATAGTTAGTTTATGAAATTAACTTTGAAATACGGTATCTTCATACTTAGAAACAAATACTAGCTCGCTGGGAGGATCACTCTGTGTTTTGTGTTTTTTTTTAATTGGAGTATAATTGCTTTACAGTGTTGTGTTAGTTTCTGCTGTAGGATGAAGTGAATCCCCTCTTGGACCTCCCTCCCTCCCCTGCCCCCTTCCCACACCTCTAGGTCATCACAGAGCACCGAGCTGAGCTCCCTGTGCTATACAGCAGTTTCCCACTAGCTATCTATTTTACACATGGTAGTGTATTTATGTCAAACCTAATCTCCCAATTCATCCCACCCTCCCCTTCCCCACTGTGTCCACATGTCCATTCTCTACATCTGTGTTTCTATTCCTGCCCTGCAAATAGTTTCATCTGTACCATTTTTCTAGATTCCACATATATGCATTAATATACATTATTTGGGGACTTCCCTGGTGGCACAGTGGTTAAGAATCTGCCTGCCAATGCAGGGAACACGGGTTCGATCCCTGGTCCGGGAAGATCCCACATGCCGCGGAGCAACAAAGCCCGTGTGCCACAACTACTGAGCCTGCACTCTAGAGCCCGCGAGCCACAACTACCGAGCCCATGTGCCACAACTACTGAAGCCCGCACGCCTAGATCCTGTGCTCCACAACAAGAGAAGCCACCGCAATGAGAAGCACGTGCACCACAACAAAGGGTAGCCCCTGCTTGCTGCAACTAGAGAAAGCCTGCACACAGCAAGGAGACCCAACACAGCCAAAAATTTAAGAAAAACAACAACGATATTTGTCCTTTGGCCACAAGAAATCAAAATCTCTGTGGTCTGAATCAAGAGTTGTATCTGGTATTGGAAGGATGGTTTGATGCAGCCATTAGTCTTACTGGCATCTGTGGGGTAGAGGATAGAGGATGAACTTGGAGTCAGACTGCCTAGCTCTTAAACTGGCTCCTCCATTCTGGGCAAGATACCTAATCCTTCCGTGCCTATTCATATGTAATGTGAACATAAATTCTAACACCCACCTCACAGAAACCTTGGGAGAATTAATGGAGTTCACTGTATAAATAAATAAAATACTTAGAACAGAGCCTGGTATATATTAAGCACAAATTTCATCTTTTATTATGTGTCTTTATTAACCTCACCAACTGCTTGGGGGCAGGGACATTATTTACTTTCTGCCAGAATCCTATTGCAAGGAACCTGGACTTGGTCCCTGAGGGCAAATAAATCATCCAGGATGGAGGCCATGCCCAAGCAGTGGGGTTCAATTCAGACAGAACAAGACCATTTCCCTTCATCCTTGGTGAGACCATTAGTGTCTCGGAGGGGCCTGGTGCCACCCCTGAAGACATAAAATTCGATAGGAGGACTCAACTTTCCCTAAAGATTCACATCCCAAAGTTCTGAAGCGAATGATCAGACTCACTCTCAGTAGATCCAGAGATATGCCGATGAGTCAAGGATTCTGGAGGTGGGACCCTGCACCCAGGATGAAATAAATCCTGCAGAAATACTTTCAGTAGCTCCCTTGAGCATCCCTCGGTGCTATCACTTGCCCTGTTCAGATTTTCTTTAACTATAACCCAAAACCTTGCTGACACTGGGTTACTGGATTCCACAGTCTGCTCAGTTTTATTTTGGCCAGGACCAGGGATTGAACCTGTGCCCCTTGAGGTGGAAGCGCAGAGTCCTAACCACTGGACCTCCGGGGAATTCCCTGCTCAGTCTTGTTCTGCTGCTATGACTTACATTCCCTGATTGCTTAGTTTGGTAATGATCTTGCCTGTCTGCCCTCAAGGTGCAGTTTTGTAACAGGAGAGAGCCAATCCTGACTCCACGTTGGATCTGTTTCTTTTATTTTAACCTTTGCTTCTGGTTGCTTTTGTTCATTAAAAGGTTACTGTCTATACACAGTGGCCTGCCTTAGGGAGCCGTGTCCCCTCTGCTTGAATGTTAAACCAAAGTGCCTTTGTTCAGGGAAACATCCTGACCCTGTCCACCTGTGGATGGCAGCAAGAAAGAAGAAATTAACACGTCCCCTCCCCAAGGCTGGCCATTCCAAGGGACATTCGCAAACCTTATGGCCTTTTTACGTTACTTCCTCATCTCCTCCTCCTCTGTTCTATAAAAGAAACTGGCATCCAAACCCTGATAAGATGGTTTTTTTGGAGACATTAGTCTGCCATCTTCTCTGTCTGCCAGCTTTCCGAATAAACTCGTATTCCTTGCCTCAGCACCTCGTCTCCCGATTTATTGGCCTGTCGTGCAGCAAGCAGAGCGAGCTTGGACTCGGTAACAGTTTGATTTCATAGAGCAACCCATGCTGCACTGTGGTCTGGTAAATAATGTTCAGCCTTGGCCAACTAGAATACGATATCGTGACTATGTTGATATGCTCGACTCTACCTGTGCCCCTGTAGACACTTTATAAGTCTCCGCAGCCCTACTGGGACTCCTGGGCAACAGAAGACAAAACACCTTCCTTTTGCAAAAAGGAAACATAAGTATATAGAAACCAAATTATTTGTTTAGTGAAATAGAGAAAGAGCTAGAAATTTAGCTAAGCCAGAATTAGAAACTTCAGAACACATTGCCTCTAAAATATAGTAATCAACAAGACTTCATTCTTAAGTAAAATGTTGTTTTAATAAAATACTGCACGTATATATTTTTCTTTGCAAAGATGTTATGACCAGGATGGTGGGTGTGAATGATACTATATGGTAAGCTATATAATTAGTAGAAAAAACAAGGACTCTCAAATAAATAGGTTTCAACATTTTTTTTAAAGGACATATTCTGCAAATCAGTTGAGACTAGAGAATAGGCAAAGAGGAGGAGTTGGCTTTTCCTCCAAGAATGCACTCTTGATTGGCTTGGGACAGAGAAAGGAGTCATATTTACCTCCAGGAATCAAAAGTAACATTGGAGTGACCTTCTGGAGAGAGAAATCCTGGCCCTCTCCTTGCCATTTTGCCCAAGATTTCAGAGCCTAACTGAAACATACAAAAGCACCACTATAGAGTCACTTTTAGGCATCTGAGGATCCAGCAGGGTGGGTGTGGAATCAGTGGAAAATTCTGGGGAAAGCAGAGCTGGGCTAATAAGAAGAAAGATCGAATGTTATGGAGGAGAAGCTGACTTTGCCTGAATATTCTGACTTAGTACAATATCCAGATCACTGCAGCCATTCAGAAATCCCAGTAAATACAACGACCATGGATATATAATAGAAAAATACAAGAAGCAGAATTACTCCACTAAGGACCTATTCATTGTACTTTAAGTTGGTCCCCCACCGTTGAGAGCCCTTTACCTAAAGATTCGTATATAATCAAAGCCATTAAGATATTGTTTGACATACAATTTGCATGATATGCAAGATATTTAAAAATCCTCCTTAATCAATCCTTCTTTCCCTATCAAATCCACTGCTACTTTCTCCTTTTCTGGGTAAGGATGAGCATGAGTGGAAAATTCAGTGTGATCCCCAGCCTGGCGTTATGAGCTGGCCCTCCCAAGAAGTCTTGCTTTTGTATATTGGACAAAAGAGTAAGTATATCTTTGTGGAAAAAAATCCAGAACAACCCAGCTCCAATAAGGCTTTCTCAAATAGCCTTATTAGCTTTTCAAAAACACATCACCCAATGCAATTAGAATTGCAAAGGGGGAAGGGGGTGTGGCCTGAGCTGACTCTATAGTACCTCTGGCCTCACAATGGGCTGGCAGAAGGCCCTAGCCACCTTCAATCCTTGGTGCAGTCATCGACTTGTAAATTCTGAAGACTCCACATCCCCTTACAAAGTCTTCTTGTTCGGCTGGCCCAGGACCTGGGCCAGGCAGTAGGGGATGAGACTGACAGACGCCAGGGGCACTGCCGCACTCTTGCAGAAGGACAGGACATAGAAGATCAGCTCGATTTGGGATGGGGGTTTCAAAGAGTCAAAGAGATGCAGGAGGACGAGGGAGACCACAATGCAGCTGAGGCGGAACGGGAACCACTTGCTAAGCTTGCCTTTGCAGCTCTCCCTGTACATGCTGGAGTTGAGAGCCAGACCCAGGCCAAAGAGTGTCCCCAGGTTCTTGAGGAGGCTGGCAAAGGGCGTAGTGTCAATGTGGACCCATTCTGGCCGCTCACACCTTCGCTTGGCTTTCTCTAGGGTCCACAGGAGGTCGACCCCCAGCCCCTTTAGCAGCAGGTAAAATCCAATGGCAAAACTGAACAGGAAGAAGGTAATGAGAAAATATTTCTTGAGACTGGCGTTGTAGATGCTCCGGATGTGGCGGAAAGTCTCAGCAACCGCAATGCCTGAGCGGAAGAAAGAATGACCGTGAGGACTGGGGAAGATGCTGGCCCTTCAGTTTGGAGCAATGGGTGACATGCCATCCACCCCACCATTGTGGAGTTAAATCACAGATGCCAGATTAGAGGGTCGTTTGGTTTCTTCCCATATGTCATTACAGCCTGTCCTCAGCCACAGATTCTTTCAGATGGAAGAGTCATGTCGCATACTTCCTCCCTCCACATGCAAGTTTCCTGTGTGTGTGTGTGTGTGTGTGTGTGTGTGTGTGTGTGTGTGTGTGTGTTTGTGGTCCTCCTGTCTCTACTTGAATACCCTCAGGGATGGAGAGCTCACTCCCACTCAGGGAGCCCATTTCATCTTTGCATGGATTTGATCATTAGACAGTTCTTCCTTGTGCTGAGCTAAATAAAACCTCTCTCCTTCTAATGATGTCTATTGGTCTCAGTTTTTTCTGCAGGCGTTAATAAGTGGTAAATCTAGAGCCTCTGTCAGCACATTTAAAGATACTTATTCTCAGCGGTGAGGGATAAATTAGAAGGTTGGGATTAACATGTACACACTATATAAAATAGATAACCAACAAGGACCTACTCTATAGCACAGGGAACTATACTCAATATTTTATAATAACCTATAAGGGAAAAGAATCTGAAAATGAATATATATAGTGCATGTGTATATATATAGGTATATATACCTGTATATATATCTGAATTACTGTGCTGTACACCTGAAACTAACATGATATTGTAAATCAACTATACTTCAATTAAAAAAATAATAAACTGGGGGAAAAAAAGAAGAGACTAAGACAGATTGGGAGCTCAAAAAATAAAATAAAGAAAGATAGTTATTCTCCTCTCTAACTTAAACATTCCCGGGTCATTCATGTAACATGAACTTCCAGGCTCTTTCTCAAACATGGAACCCCGTGCTAAATGCTGTGTTAATTTTGTGGTTGCCATGAAGCCATTATTTCCCTTGTTCTCAACATGCTTCTGTGAATGCTGCCCTGCTCTGCTTTTTCAGGTCTCCAGGGGAAAAATTCTACATTTTCCTTAAGGTCTTATATTCTAGTGCTTCCCACAAAGTCAAGAAATTCTTTCTTACACTTAACCAAAGTCTTTTCTGCCCCTTATTAACTGGATCCAAGAAAACAAAATATTCAAAATTCAGAACCTATAATAAAGACCAGCTGTGGGTATCTGTTAGGTTTGCAAATGAATTTATTTAAATAAAGAGCTTTCCAAGGACATGGTGTTAATTTGTTAAATTTGGTAGCTTTTCTTAAGGCTAAACTAGGGGCCACTTCCAGCTGAAGACCAGTAAGAAATAAAGAATGTAAATATCTTGGAGATTTCAAGCGAATTCAACTGGGTAAGTTAATTTTCTGTATTGCCATGTTTCTGGAACATACTTAATTGTGTACATCTGGGCACTCCTATAGAAATGAGTCATTTCAAATTGCTCACCCTTGACTTTCAACCCACTGAAATGCTAATAGCATTGATTATACACAGAACATGGCAGGAATGCTGGGATTTTGTCCTGATGAGGGAGGAATGGTATAGGTGGGGAGATGGAGGGAGGGAGCCAGAGCAGCTGGTACCTGACAAGACTCCAGCAACAACTTGATGGGGAAAATGAGCAGCAAGGTAGATTCGTGAAAGACAGACATTCAGCTGCACTGCCCAGAATCCCAACCACAAAATGATGTTCAAGCACCTGCAATGGAAGAAGCAGCCATAAGAGAACCCATATATAGATCCTTCAGCAAAGAGAACAGCCTCAGCAGGAATGTTGGAGCCTGGCAAACTCAGGTTTCATCAGTGGAATTTTTGTAAATTGAAGACTGTACTCAAAATTCAAAGATAACCATGGCAAGTGGTGAACCCCTGTGTATGTGAACTTTAACCTCCCTATTTTATGTTTCATAATTAAGGATTTGCACAGTGTCTGCATATCCAGAATTCCCCATAGAAGGAATGTCTTCTGCTTCTTTGTTTATTTTAACTTGGACGGGGCATCTCAATTGTTGGTACAGAAATGGGTTTTTGTTTAAAGCCTGTTTCTAGCTCGCTAGCTGATCTCGAGAAACCCCTCTGCTATGTTAGGCCTTTTTTACTGATCTCTAAAATTAGGTGTTGCCCATTCACAACATTCATTAAGTGGGTCCCTTCCAGCCCTAACATTCTGTGACTCTAATATTCACTCTCAGCAGAAATGCCACAACTCTTATCAGTACCAACCTAAGTCATGGGGTGGGCTGGGGGCATGTGAAGAAGAGCAAGTGGTGTGTCAGCTGCAGAGAGCCACCTCCTGCCCTCCACCACCCACAACCCAGAGCTGAGTTCTTACCGAAATCCGTAGGTTGGCTTTTTCTTTCCCCGAAAGATAGAGAGGGTGGACGTGACCATCACATAGTATACACCTGCCGTACCCATGGCATGGCCAGAGGGACTCCCTAAAGGATAGGAAAGAGATGAATGAATGAACCAAAGGTTAAAAGTCTCCATCTGGGAGATTGCTAGGGGGCATCATCTATCCATCCAACCATCCATCTATCCATCCATCCATCTGTCCATCTTTCCATCCATCCATCCATCCTTCCATCCATCCATCTTTCCATCCATCCATTCATCCATCTATCCATCCATCCATCTATCTTTCCATTCAGGAAATTTAATGGAAAAGCTACAAGATGGTGAAGTAGAAGGACCCTGGGCTCACCTCCTCTCATGAGCATACAAAAATCACAACTAACTGCTGAACAACTATTGATGGAAAAGACTGAAACCTATCTTTCCATCCATCCATCCATCCAATTATCCATCCACCCATCCATCCTTTCATCCATCTACCCATCCTGCCATCCATTCATTTATCCATGTAGTCATTTATTTAACAAATATCTATTGAGCTCCTACTACGTGCCCAGCACCATGCTAGGCTTTGGGAGTACAGTGGTGAGCAAAGTCAGAGAAGGTCATAGCTCTTGTGGTTATATACAATCTAGAGATTACACAAAGAATCAGCATGCTGGATATACAGTCACAAACCGATCTGCCTTCCATTACCTCTCTTCCACTCTCTTTGCTCACTCTGCTCCAGCCATGCTGGCCTCACGGCTCTCCTTTAAACACACTCCCACTTCAGTGTCCCTGTGATGTTGGCCTTTCTAACCAGACACCCTCTTCCTTCAGAAATTTACTGGCTAATTCCCTTGCCTCTTTCAAGCTTTTGCTCAGATCTCACCTTCTCAATGAGTCCTACCCTGACCACCTTATTTAATACTGCATTCAATTCCTATTCCTGATTCCTCTTCCCTGAAAGACGGAGGGTCCTGAGATGTGCCACTCAGATCCCCTTCTGGACTGAAGAGTTTATTTCCCATTTCTCTTGCTGAGAGTGTGGTTGCAGACGGCCCTCAGCTCTCAGACTTCCCTGGAAGTCTTGCCCTGGGCTGAAAAGAGCTGCCTTGATCACAGCTACCCTCTCCCTGGGGGGAACCTGCACCCAATCACTGGTCTCTATTGGGGTATAAGGGCCTGGTCTCCTTGAATCAATTCAGAGCTCCTATGGGGTTGGCTGAGACTGAATCGCAACTAGGTTCCTTCTGCCCAGGTGGCTTCTGTCCCTTTCTTCTATGAATGCTGCTCCCCAGAGTAGCTTACCTCCTGCGTGCTGATCTGCATCTGGGTCTGCTTTCCAGGGAACCGCATAGGTAAAGCCTTGCCTTTCTTTCTTCCTCCTCCTCCTTCTTCTTCCTCTAATATCCTAAATATTTTACTTGTGTATTATGATTTTTTTTTATAACACACACACACACACACACACACACACCCCATTCAAATGTAAGCTCCACAAGAGGGGAATCTTTTTTTTTTTTTTTTTGCCACGCTGCGTGGCTTGCAGGATCTTAGTTCCCTGACCAGGAGTTGAACCCAGGCCACCACAGTGAAGGGACCGAGTCCTAACCACTGGACCACCAGGGAATTCCCACGGGTAGGGATCTTTGTCTGTTTTATTCACTGAGGCATTTCGAGTACCTAGAACAGTGTTTGGCGCAGGTGCTAGATAAATAACATTTTTTTAAAAAAATTATTTATTTATTTATTTATGGCTGTGTTGGGTCTTCGCTTCTGTGCGAGGGCTTTCTCTAGTTGCGGCAAGTGGGGGCCACTCTTCATCGCGGTGCGCGGGCCTCTCACTATCGCGGCTTCTCTTGTTGTGGAGCACAGGCTCCAGACGCGCAGGCTCAGTAGTTGTGGCTCACGGGCCCAGCCGCTCCGCAGCATGTGGGATCTTCCCAGACCAGGGCTCGAACCCGTGTCCCCTGCACTGGCAGGCAGATTCTCAACCACTGCGCCACCAGGGAAGCCCAATAAATAACATTTGAATGAATGGATATGCTCTGAAGTGAATCAAGGATTTGTGAGAACAAATAACTAAGGGCCATGCCCTAGTCTGGGGGTCAGTGATAGGGTCTTTGAGGAAGGGACACTAACACTGAGACCTACGGGTGAGCAATGGGGTTGAGTATTCCTTTCCTTACTGAAAAATGAAATCTATCATGTGGCTGAAAAACGCCTGTCTGGGTGTACCTAGTAAAATACAGACAGGGTGTGGGATTGGACAGCCAGCTCGGGAGGCCACATCTCCCGGGCCAGGCCTCTGGGAAGGATAGCCCGGGGCCCAGGCCTCTACCATGTTCCCTTCCCTGGACAAAGGGCCACGGCGCAGTTACTCTCCTGAGCCCTTTGCCTGTGAGGGAGCCCTTGCCTTTCTGGACTAGCAATTTCAGTTCTGGAAAACATTAGGCAGATTTCCAAAGTGGCAGTCATGGACTATTTGGGAAGGCCTTGCTTAAGTGAATTCAAATGGAGTTGTACCGGACTTCCTTGGTGGTGCAGTGGTTAAGAATCCGCCTGCCAATGCAGGGGACATGGGTTCGAGCCCTGGTCCGGGAAGATCCCACATGCCGCGGGGCAACTAAGCCCGTGCGCCACAGCTACTAAGCCTGTGCTCTAGAGCCTGCAAGCCACAACTACGGAGCCCACGTGCCACAACTACTGAGCCCGTGCGCCTAGAGCCCGTGCTCCACAACAAGAGAAGCCACCGCAATGAGAAGCCCACGCACCACAACGAAGAGTAGCTCCTACTCCTCACAACTAGAGAAAGCCTGTGCGCAGCAACAAAGACCCAACGCAGCCAAAAATAAATAAATAAAATAAAATAAAATAAAATAAAATAAATGGAGTTGTACCAAATCCAAGACCATGACCAAAGCTTGCAAGAGTGGCTCTGCTCATGTCCCCCTCAAAGACAGCTTCATCCAGAACATTGTTACCAGGTGTCCACTGTGAGCAAGGTCCAACCAGTTTCTGTCTGGACAAGGGCTGCGACTCTCACCTGGGCCGGTCTCACAGGTGACCGGGAACTGCTTTATCAGCGGCATGGAGGTGTTGCTGTAGTAGTCGGTGTCCAGGACCCACCAGTATGGGCGCTGTCCAAAGAGAATCCTGTGAAAAAGCAGAACCGATATCTGGAGTTACTGAAGGAACACTTTGTCCCAATGCCACACCTTCGAGAAGAGAGAGTAGCTCAAGGAGAAGACCCATGTGATCCTACACAGAACACTGGTATCACGGGCACCTCCAAGAAGGGGAACTGGATGGCTGGAGAGGGGCAAGGGAGGGAGACTTTTTTTAAAAAAATTTTTTTTTTTTTAATGCATTTTAAATTTATTTATTTATTTATTTATGGCTGTGTTGGGTCTTCGTTTCTGTGCGAGGGCTTTCTCTAGTTGCGGCGAGCGGGGGCCATTCTTCATCGCGGTGCGCGGGCCTCTCACTATCGCGGCCTCTCTTGTTGCGGAGCACAGGCTCCAGACGCGCAGGCTCAGTAGTTGTGGCTCACGGGCCCAGTTGCTCCGCGGCATGTGGGATCTTCCCAGACCAGGGCTCGAACCCGCGTCCCCTGCATTGGCAGGCAGATTCTCAACCACTGCGCCACCAGGGAAACCCGGGAGGGAGACTTTTATGGTGCATCCATTATATATAACTTTTGAATTTTGCACTATTTGAAGGTATTATTTATTCAAACATAAATAAATAAATCCAATATCCTCAAAGCCGTATTAACGGCAACTATGTGACTTTTTTTTTTTAAACCCCAAGAAGAATTTGTCTTGGCAGGATGCATAGGAACTACAGTTTGCAACTTGGGCTTGCATATTCTACGGGTTCTCTTTCTGCTGGCCTCCAGAGTCTTGGGCTTCTTCCGGACACCAGAGAATGAGCCCCAGCCCCAAGGACAAGCCCCACCAGGAGATGTGGTCTCTGTTTCCATCAGAATCACCCTCTGTAAGGACATACATAGCTTCAGGGGCTTGTTCTGTATCCTCTCAGCTTTGAAACAGAATATCTCAGACAAACTGCTTTCCCTTTCAAAGCATGTTTTTCATTGTGGAAACAGGTGTGAAGGGTTGGTCAGGATGCCTCCTTTGCCCTGCAGTGGAGGAAGAGTGATTTCTCACTAAAATTAGCCACTAACTCTGACCTCTACCAACTCAGAGAAAATCCATGGTTCTTTACATGAAATTAGATGTTTGGAATAACGTTTTATCTTTTTATTTTTTAGAGTTATGCTATTGAATACCAGAAGTTACAGACAAAGTCGATTTTTCAACAGGAATTTCAGAATCCCATCAATACGCCTTGGGCTTCTGAGCCCAATAACGATGTTCTTTCCTACCCTAAAGGACTTTTCTTTTTTATGGCCAAAGAAAATTAGAGCTAGAAGAGATCTTAAGAATCACCTGCCAGTGAACAAAGATAATTTTAGGGATGGTAAAGATCTTAGAGGGCAGCTGGTCCAACCTCTGCAGTTTCTAGACGAGGCAATAGAGGCCAAACAAGTAATGTGTTAAGAGTCATCCGGTACTGGCTAACAAATGTAAAATATTCAGGATTTTTGCAAGCTGGACCCAACGGTAGCTTGAAAGTGGGATAATATACACAGTAGAAACTGGCAAATACTAAAATCAGGGCTTTTTACCCCCAAGAGTCAGATTACCAACACTGGATATAACATAGTTCGTAAGAGCCTTGCCTCTGAAACCAGCCTGCCTGGGCTTCAATCCTGCCTCCGACACCACCTGTGTTTTTCTAGTCGTTTAACTCAGTGCCTTAAAGTGTTTAGCACATGGCCTGGCACATACTACATGTTCAATAAATGTTAATAACTGTACTAATAAGGTCCCAGAGATAATCTAAGTTTACAGATTATAAAACAGAAACTCAGAGAGTTGCTATGAGTTGTCCAGGACATACAGCTGGTAGGTGGCTGAAAAAGAGAGTTCCCTGGATTACTTCTCATGACCCCACACAACAAGTTTTGAAATTGCCTATGTGTTTCCTTTCCTCATACCTCATTTTTCTTCCTTCGTACATCTATCTTTATGTCACCTGTGCTGTTTCAAAGTAATAAAACGGTGTTTCTTTGCTTATAGCCTATAATTCACAAGGTCCAGCTGGCCTTCCATCCATATGAAATAGCCTTTCCTGTATCTTCAGCTCACTGACAGGGTTTTCTCTGTCTTCCCTCATTCTGTAGAGGACCAAAGTCAGGAGGGGAGTAACCTGTGGCTTCTTGAATAACATGGAGAAGGCAACTTCTGATGGACAGACATTTCCAGAGAGAATGCCAGCCTCTTTCCTTGCCGAGCTCCTCTTTGTCTGGCTCTTACTTACCACTTAAAGACGAGGTTGAGCCAGTCTCCAATCACAGCTACCCAGAGGAGTTTGATGCCCACAGCTTCTCGAAGATGGAACCAGATGGGGAAGAGGACGTAAAAGGCATTCCTGAGGTCTGCAATCACGGACACCAAGATGAACCAATCCTGGGAGTTCTGGTAATTCACCTGGAGGTAGCGCGTTGACTGGATCCCAAAGTCATGCAGAGCATTCATTCCCTCCTCCATCCTCACTCAGGAAGCCTTTGGCTGTGCCCTTGCAGTTATTTCAGCCTTGGTGGTGATTGCTCTGCTATCAGCCTGTGCCTTGCCTCTGTTTTATACACTTTGTATCCAGCCTGCAGGTCAACCCAACCCTGATCTTTGGACTCAAAAACCACTTTTGTCTAAAATCTATTGATCAAAGGTGCATCACCAGTAGGTTGATGCAAACATGTTCAGCGTGATTTACGTAAAATAGAAAAACAGGCACACAAAAACAACCTGATCGTCCATGGGCTGGCACAGCCAATTATTAACTTTGGCATTGTTGCTTGACAGTGCAAGGGGCTGCCCTCCTGGTTCCGAAACCCGGCCAGAGACACAGGACAGAGTCTAAATCTGCCATGGTTCTTGCAAAGATGCCTGATTTCCTAATTCTGCATCTGCACTTATTTTGGAACAAAGAAAAGTCTTGGTGCTCTAGCTATTCAACTTTTAAATTATTAATTTTAAAATATAGTAAGTTCTATTGTACTGGGAACTGTCATGTTGCTGGGCATTTCTTAACTGCATTAGGGTCTAGGAAATGCCTCTGATTTGCGAGATCAAACCCTCTTCACAGTATTGGCTCTCTCTTAGGGCCAGAAAATAATCATCTTTGAATGCACTGATTAATTTTTTGTTGTTGTTGTTTTGGCAGTGCCACGTGGCTTGTGGGATCTTCGTTCCCCGACCAGGGGTCGAACCTGTGCCCCCTGCCGTGGCAGCGCAGAGCGCTAACCACTGGACAGCCAGGGAATTCCCCCTTTGGGGTTTTAACACATAAGTTTAAGCAACAGAGTGAATGCATGTTCGTGCAAAAACAATATGATGAATATGTGGTTCTAAATAAAAACACCAGCAAACTGGGGACTGGGGACTCTGGAAAGGGCTTTGTATTTTGAGCTTTCTTTCATTTGTACCTGGAGATTAGATATAGATATAGATATAGACATAGATACAGATACAGATACAGATATATCAATATGTACAAATAATC
The DNA here is from genome assembly GCF_028023285.1 of Balaenoptera ricei. Classification (NCBI taxonomy): domain Eukaryota; kingdom Metazoa; phylum Chordata; class Mammalia; order Artiodactyla; family Balaenopteridae; genus Balaenoptera; species Balaenoptera ricei. Next base: position 21,432,421 of record NC_082658.1, on the reverse strand, counting down.
ACCAGGAAGTAAATACAATGTTATTATAACCATGGATGTAGACAAGGAATAAAGTAACAAACACCAAGTTATGAGAAGAAATGCTGCCTGCTCACCCCTACAAACAGAAACCATCCTGCAGTAGCCTAGAGCCCAAAACCCCACACTCGGATGACCTAGGACTGTGAAGGGAGCAGGGGCTGACTCAGGTGACAGACTGATGCATTTTCAAGAATAAGAGCCAGTGGGAATAAAACTTGTTAAAACCCACACGAATTCCCCATTAGGAAGTCCATGATTGCTTTGTAAGGGGTAGTCTGGGGACAGGAAAAAGAAATTCAGAGCAAATGAGTTTGTAGCAAATGTTGACCACATTCCATGCTGGAAATGATTAAAACCTCATCCAGGAGGTATGATCTGGAGTCTCATCCCCACCTCCCCCGCTGGGCTCCTCCCCAGCTCAAGCAGAATCCAACTGCCCTTGACCGCATTGTCTCTGCTGCTCCAAGCAACCCTCTCCTGCCATGCCTTACCTGGAGAGCAGGGATGATGGTGGTGGTGGCCTGGTGGGCTGCAAAGGACACGTGTACTCGTAGTGTTGAGCGGGAGGGTGTTCTGTATCGTCGGGACTGCCTGGCCACAGGTAGTGGGCCCCGCAGAAGAGGTGACCCCTTCCCTCTATCCAGATAAGCCTTCCTAGAACGTATTGAGTAACTCCTGTGTGATCCCTGGGGACTGAAGTTTCTATGGTCTGAGGTGAGTCAAGGGCAAATAGGCCAGATGCTCTGACAGAATATTCAAAGGCCACTGTCTGGGTCTCCCCTGGACTGCTAGGAGCCAGCGTGTCTGAGTTGGGCGGGGTGCCATCACGTGCTCAGAATATAGGGAGCCAGGGGAAAACCCTGTCTTCTGGAGGAAACTCAGAGAGCATGCTCGTGTCGATAAGGAGTCCAGATGGAGCTGATATCCCATTCTGGGCACACTGGGCAGTGGGGGAGTCCCTCTGGCAGGCTGCCCGCCAGGCAGGGGGGCTCTCTTCATCAGGGCAATTGCATACATCATGAGACTATTTGCCAGTCCCTAACTTTCTAACTTCCACCCCCTTCCTGCTGCCTCCAGCAAAATTTTATCACGTGTGGAAAGAGGTGAGGCCCCAAAGGACTTGAGCCTACTAGAAAGCTGACTGAAGAGAGAAATTGTAGAGCTCTCAAGTCCTCAGAGGACTTATGGATATTTGTGGCGAATACAGTGGAAGAAGCATTTGAGTTGCTGGAGGTTTTGTTGAGAATTCTCTCATTTAAAGAACTATCTCCAGGACTTCCCTGGTGACGCAGTGGTTAAGAATCCGCCTGCCAATGCAGGGGACACGGGTTTGAGCCCTGGTCTGGGAAGATCCCACATGCCGCGGAGCAACTAAGCCCGTGCACCACAACTACTGAGCCTGCGCTCTAGAGCCTGTGCACCACAACTACTGAAGCCTGAGCGCCTAGAGCCCGTGCTCCGCAACAAGAGAAGCCACCACAATGAGAAGCCTGCACACCACGGCGAAGACCTGCTCACCACAACTAGAGAAAACCCGCGCGCGGCAACAAAGACCCAATGCAGCCAAAAAAAAAAAAAAAAAAAAAAAAAATCTGTCTCCGGAAGGGGGATTCCATCATCTCCCTCCAACTCCTGGCATCTTTCCTTTCAAGAAGTTCTCCAGGGACTTCCCTGGTGGTCCAGCGGTTAAGAATCCGCCTTCCAAAGCAGGGGATGCGGGTTCGATCCCTGGTGGGGGAACTAAGATCCCACATGCTGTGGGGCAACTAAGCCCGTGCGCTGCAAGTAGAGAGAAGCCACGCACCACAACTAGAGAAGCCCGCACACCACAGCGAAGAGTTCGCGCAGCCAAAATAAAATTAAAAAAAAAAAAAAGATTGAAAAAAAAAGAAGTTCCCCAGTTTAATTCAACAAACATTTCTTGAGCAAATCGCCTCGATTGGCTCTCTGAGGAATTCAAAGTTAAATCACAGTTGTCCTTAGGGATTTCCACACCCTCTCTAGTTGGGCAGGGAAGTCATTTACTTAACTATGTGGACTGGGGGATCCTTCAATGGAAACTGAATCCATTTATACAAATATCAGTGAGCTCCCTATTATTTTGTCCTAGTTGTAGATGACTCAAGACTTCTTAATGCCCTCTGGGGAAATGACAGCTGTCTCGGAATCAATGAAGATGGAAAATCATATGGGTCCCTCTTCACCAGGCACATTAGCTGGGCACTCTCTCCACAAACAGAAATTCAGAGGCTTGGGGATCTTGATTTGGGAAGAACATGAAGGCAAGGTTCCAGAAAGTACAGTCTGGTCTGCCATTAACTAAGTGCAGCTGGTTCCAGTGTATCTGGCACCTTCTTCTTCCCAGAGCAAGGTTGACTCATTCAATCAGACAAGCTTCTTTGCTGACAGGAAAGCAAAAGGGAGGGAGCCATAATTGACCATACACCTCATCCAAAAATTACATTTATTACCAAAAAGAAATTGTGACTTTATCTACAGCCAAATCCTCTATTCTGACTGGGGCTCTGGGTTCTATTGAGAGAGGAGCTGCCTTTCTGCTCAGTGATGATCACTAGAAAGAGTCTTGTCTGCACAAGGTAACAGGGAGGCCAAACCCAGCTTCAGTCCAAGGCTTCGTCTGAGTAACAGCATAGATGTCCCTCAAGGGTGACAGGCTGAACTGCAAGATGTATAGTTTTATTTTTTGAAAAATTTATTTTCGGGTGCTTTTTTTTCCTACGAAGTGATCAGTGGTGGGGTGGGGAGGTGGTGTTTAGGGGTAGACAGAAATTGGCTGGATCAGCTGCTGTCACCTTTGACGTGAGTGACCCAGATCATTTTTTACAAAAACATGTTGGTAAAAATAGGTGGAGGGAGAGGTGGATTAATCATTGTTAGCCAGTGAAAATGGCTGATTTATCTCCAGCGTGGTGGGAAAGTTCAGCTGCAGGACCTTGAACTGTGCATCTGTTGACCAGGTGGAAGGAGCGTGGTGCATGTCTCAAGATGAGCTGGACATTTTTTTTAAATTAATTAATTAATTAATTTTTGGCTGCATTGGGTCTTCATTGTTGCACGCGGGCTTTCTCTAGTTGCGGCAAGCAGGGGCTACTCTTTGTTGCTGTGCGCAGGCTTCTCATTGCGGTGGCTTCTCTTGTTGCGGAGCACTGGCTCTAGGTGCTCAGGCTTCAGTAGTTGCGGCATGCAGCCTCAGTAGTTGTGGCTCACATGCTCTAGAGCGCAGGCTCAGTAGTTGTGGTGCACGGGCTTAGTTGCCCGCGGCATGTGGGATCTTCCCGGATCAGGGCTCAAACCCGCGTCTCCTGCATTGGCAGGCAGATTCTTAACCACTGCACCACCAGGGAAGCCTGAGCTGGACATTTTGTCCACAGAAAAATGCTGGAGGGCATTTGCTTCATCATAAACCGTTAAGAATTCTTGGCTCATTACCTTCCTCTTGTCACCCCAGGGTCTGCCTTCTACTAAAATCAAATGAATCATCCAAGCCATTGTGGGAAGCACTGACCGACCATCTTCTTCCTCTCCTCCCTCTTCCTTAACCCCCTTCCCCAAAGAAGCTGTTGTTCCCTCCAGAGATTATCCTCTTTCCACAGGTGGTCAACCAGTTCCCTCACAACCAGAGAGTAGACATTTCTCCCACTCTCCATCAGCCCTTTGGGGGTGCCAAACCACCCTAGCAGCTGGGACACATTCTTGCTGTCAAATTCGATCCTTCCTGCCAGGAGTTAAACTTTGCTGATGGTGCAGGGCAGAGGCAGAGGCAAAGGAAGGAAGCCTCCAAAAACGTGCTTGGGACTGTTTGGAAAAAGCTCATTTTCTTCTTTGTCCTGGTCTGTACTCCAGAGACAAAGAGGCACTGGCTAAGGAGTGACAGGAAGGGTGACTCAAGCTAAGGGTCCAGCCTCGACCTGCTGTTCCTCCTTGCTTCAACTCATGAATTCTTTGGAAGAACTGGCACCAACTAAAGGATGGGAGGAAACTGAGGGGTCATCAGTTGCACAGCGCTAGCTCAGCCTGATGCGGGGGGTGAAGTGAGGTGGGGATTGTTGGGTGGGACTTGGGTGTGGGGCAGGAAGAGCATCTTGGTTTTCCTTAGAAGATTCAGAAACATCCTCAAGCTTCCAGCAGGCAACCCAGGAGACTGTCCCTCCTGCATTGCCATCACTAGGATTAAAAGGAAAAAAAAAAAAGAAGTTAAAGATCTGTGTGACCTTGGCCAAGTCACTAGACTTCTCTGGGTTTTACTCTTGTCAACTGTAAAACTGAGACTTGGTCACCCTCACCCGCCTTTCAGTTTTTTGGTTTTGGGGTTTTTTTTTTTTTTTGAATTTTTGAATTTTATTTTTTTATACAGCAGGTTCTTATTAGTTATCTATTTTATACATATTAGTGTATACATGTCAATCCCAATCTCCCAATTCATCCCACCACCACCACCACCCCCGCCGCTTTCTCCCCTTGGTGTCCATACGTTTGTTCTCTGCATCTGTGTCTCTACTTCTGCCCTGCAGACCGGTTCATCTGTACCATTTTTCTAGGTTCCACATATATGCGCTAATACACAACATTTGTTTTTCTCTTTCTGACTTACTTCACCCTGTATGACAGTCTCTAGATCCATCCACGTCTCTACAAATGACCCAATTTCGTTCCTTTTTATGGCTGAGTAATATTCCATTGTATATACGTACCACATCTTCTTTATCCATTCATCTCTCGATGGACATTTAGGTTGCTTCCCTGCATTGGCAGGCAGATTCTTAACCACTACGCCACCAGGGAAGCCCTGCATGTGTCTTTTTGAATAATGGTTTTGTATGGGTATATGACCAGTAGTGGGATTGCTGGGTCATATGGTAATTCTGTTTTTAGTTTTTTAAGGAACCTCCATACTGTTCTCCATAGTGGCTGTATCAATTTACATTCCCACCAACAGTGCAAGAGGGTTCCCTTTTCTCCACACTCTCTTCAGCATTTGTTGTTTGTAGATTTTCTGATGATGCCCATTCTAACTGGTGTGAGGTGATACCTCATTGTAGTTTTGATTTGCATTTCTCTAAAAATTAGTGATGTTGAGCTGCTTTTCATGTGCTTCTTGACCATCTGTATGTCTTCTTTGGAGAAATGTCTATTTAGGTTTTCTGTCCATTTTTTGATTGGGTTTTTTTTTTTTTAATATTGAGCTGCGTGAGCTGTTTATATATTTTGGAAATTAATCCTTTGTCCATTGATTCGTTTGCAAATATTTTCTCCCATTCTGAGGGTTGTCTTTTCGTCCTGTTTGTAGTTTCCTTTGCTTTGCAAAAACTTTTAAGTTTCATTAGGTCCTATTTGATTATTTTTGTTTTTATTTCCATTACTCTAGGAGGTGGATCAAAAAAGGTCTTGCTGTGATTTATGTCGAAGAGTGTTCTTCCTATGTTTTCCTGTAAGAGTTTTATAGTGTCCGGTCTTACATTTAGGTCTCTAATCCATTTTGAGTTTATTTTTGTGTATGGTGTTAGGGAGTGTTCTAATTTCATTCTTTTACATGTAGCTGTCCAGTTTTCCCAGCATCACTTATTGAAGAGACTGTCTTTTCTCCATTGTATATCTTTGCCTCCTTTGTCATAGATTAGTTGACCATAGGTGCGTGGGTTTATCTCTGGGCTTTCTATCTTGTTCCATTGATCTATATTTCTGTTTTTGTGCCAGTACCCTATTGCCTTGATTACTGTAGCTTTGTAGTATAGTCTGAAGTCAGGGAGTCTGATTCCTCCAGCTCCATTTTTTTCCCTCAAGACTGCTTTGGCTATTCAGGGTCTTTTTTGTCCACATACAAATTTTAAGATTTTTTGTTCTAGTTCTGTAAAAAAATGCCACTGGTAATTTGATAGGGATTGCATTGAATCTGTAGATTGCTTTGGGTAGTATCGTCATTTTCACAATATTGATTCTTCCAAACCAAGAACATGGTATATCTCTCCACCTGTTTGTGTCATCTTTGATTTCTTTCATCAGTGTCTTATAGTTTTCTGAGTACAGGTGTTTTACCTCCTTAGGTAGGTTTATTCCTAGGTATTTTATTCTTTTTGTTGCAATGATGAATGGGATTGTTTCCTTAATTTCTCTTTCTGATCTTTCATTGTTAGTGTATGGGAATGCAAGAAATTTCTGTGCATATATTTTGTATTCTGCAACTTTACCAAATTCATTGATCAGCTCTAGTAGTTTTCTGGTGGCATCTTTAGGATTCTCTATGTATAATATCATGTCATCTGCAAACAGTGACAGTTTTACATCTTCTTTTCCAATTTGTATTCCTTTTATTTCTCTTTCTTCTCTGATTGTTGTGGCTAGGACTTCCAAAACTATGTTGAATAATAGTGGCAAGAGTGGACATCATTGTCTTGCTCCTGATCTTAGAGGAAATGCTTTCAGTTTTTCACCATTGAGAATGATGTTTGCTGTGGGTTTGTCATATATGGCCTTTATTATGTTGAGGTAGGTTCCCTCTATGCCCACTTTCTGGAGAGTTTTTTTTTTGGCTGTGTTGGGTCTTTGTTGCTGCACGCAGGTTTTCTCTAGCTGCGGTGAGCGAGGACCACTCTTCGTTGTGGTGCGTGGGCTTTTCATTGCAGTGGCTTCTCTCGTTGAGGAGCACAGGCTCTAGGTACGCGTGCTCAGTAGTTGTGGCACGCAGGCTTCAGTAGTTGTGGCTCGTGGGCTCTAAAGCACAGGCTCAGTAGTTGTGGTGCACAGGTTTAGTTGCTCCACGGCATTTGAGATCTTGCCAGACCAGGGCTCAAACCCATGTCCCCTGCATTGGCAGGCGGAGTCTTAACCACTGTGCCACCAGGAAAGTCCCTGGAAAGTTTTTATCATAAATGGGTGTTGAATTTTGTCAAAAGCTTTTTCTACATCTATTGAGATGATCATATGGTTTTTATTCTTCAATTTGTTAATATGGTGTATCACATTGACTGATTTGCATATATTGAAGAATCCTTGCATCCCTGGGATAAATCCCACTTGATCATGGTGTATGATCCTTTTAATGTGTTATTGGATTCTGTTTGCCAGTATTTTGTTGAGGATTTTTGCATCTATATTCATCAGTGATATTGGTCTGTAATTTTCTTTTTTTGTAGTATCTTTGTCTGGTTTTGGTATCAGGGTGATGGTGGCCTCATAGAATGAGTTTGGGAGTGTTCCTCCCTCTGCAATTTTTTGGAAGAGTTTGAGAAGGATGGGTGTTAGCTCTTCTCTAAATGTTTGATAGAATTCACCTGTGAAGCCTTCTGGTCCTGGACTTTTGTTTGTTGGAAGATTTTAAATCACAGTTTCAATTTCATTACTTGTGATTGGTCTGTTCATATTTTTTATTTCTTCCTGGTTCAGTCTTGGAAGGTTATACCTTTCTAAGAATATGTCCATTTCTTCCAGGTTGTCCATTTTATTGGCATAGAGTTGCTTGTAGTAGTCTCTTAGGATGCTTTGTATTTTTGCGGTGTCTGTTGTAACTTCTCCTTTTTCATTTCTAATTTTATTGATTTGAGTCCTCTCCCTCTTTTTCTTGAGTCTGGCTAAAGATTTATCAATTTTGTTTATCTTCTCAAAGAACCAGCTTTTAGTTTTATTGAGCTTTGCTATTGTTTTCTTTGTTTCTATTTCATTTATTTCTGCTCTATCTTTATGATTTCTTTCCTTCTACTAACTTTGGGTTTTGTTTGTTCTTCTTCCTCTAGTTCTTTTAGGTGTAAGTTTAGATTGTTTATTTGAGATTTTTCTTGTTTCTTGAGGTAGGCTTGTATTGCTATAAATTTCCCTCTTAGAGCTGCTTTTGCTGCATCCCATAGGTTTTGGATCATCATCTTTTCATTGTAATTTGTCTCTAGGTATTTTTTGATTTCCTCTTTGATTTCTTCAGTGATCTCTTGGTTATTTAGTAACATATTGTTTAGCCTCCATGTGTTTGTGTTTTTTACGTTTTTTTCCCCCTGTAATTGATTTCTAATCTCATAGCATTGTGGTCGGAAAAGATGCTTGATATGATTTCAATTTTCTTAAATTTACCGAGACTTGATTTGTGACCCAAGATGTGATCTATCCTGGAGAATGTTCTGTGTGCACTTGAGAAGAAAGTGTAATCTGCTCTTTTTGGGTGGAATGTCCTATAAATATCAATTAAATCTATCTGCTCTATTGTGTCATTTAAAGCTTGTGTTTCCTTATTAATTTTCTGTCTGGATGATTTGTCCATTGGTGTAAGTGAGGTGTTAAAGTCCCCCACTATTATTGTGTTACTGTCGATTTCCTCTTTTATAGCTGTTAGCAGTTGCCTTATGTATTGAGGGGTTCCTATGTTGGGTGCATATATATTTATAATTGTATCTTCTTCTTGGATTGATCTTGATCATTATGTAATGTCCTTCCTTGTCTCTTGTAACATTCTTTATTTTAAAGTCTATTTTATCTGATATGAGTATTGCTACTCCAGCTTTCTTTTGATTTCCATTTGCATGGAATATCTTTTCCCATCCCCTCACTTTCAGTCTGTATGTGTCCCTAGGTCTGAAGTGGGTCTCTTGTAGACAGCATATATATGGGTCTTGTTTTTGTATCCATTCAGCAAGCCTGTGTCTTTTGGTTGGAGCATTTAATCCATTCACGTTTAAGGTAATTATCAATATGTATGTTTCTATTACCATTTTCTTAATTGTTATGGGTTGGTTTTTGTAGGTCCTTTTCTTCTCTTGTGTTTCCCACTTAGAGAAGTTCCTTTAGCATTTGTTGTAGAGCTGGTTGGGTGGTGCTGAATTCTCTTAACTTTTGCTTCTCTGTAAAGCTTTTGATTTCTCTGTTGAATCTGAATGAGATCCTTGCTGGGTAGAGTAATCTTGGTTGTAGGTTCTTCCCTTTCATCACTTTAAGTATATCATGCCACTCCTTTCTGGCTTGTAGAGTTTCTGCTGAGAAATCAGCTGTTAACCTTATGGGAGTTCCCTTGTATGTTATTTGTCGTTTTTCCCTTGTTGCTTTCAATAATTTTTCCTTGTCTTTAATTTTTGCCACTTTGATTACTATGTGTCTCAGCGTGTTTCTCCTTGGGTTTATCCTGCCTGGGACTCTCTGCGCTTCCTGGACTTGGGTGGCTATTTCCTTTCCCATGTTAGGGAAGTTTTCGACTATAATCTCTTCAAATATTTTCTCGGGTCCTTTCTCTCTCTCTTCTCCTTCTGGCACCCCTATAAGGTGAATGTTGTTGAGTTTAATGTTGTTCCAGAGGTCTCTAAGGCTGTCTTCATTTCTTTTCATTCTTTTTTCTTTATTCTGTTCTGTGGCAGTGAATTCCACCATTCTGTCCTCCAGGTCACTTATCCATTCTTCTGCCTCAGTTATTCTGCTACTGATTCCTTCTAGTGTATTTTTCGTTTCAGTTATTGTATTGTTCATCTCTGTCTGTTTGTTCTTTAATTCTTCTAGGTCTTTGTTAAACATTTCTTGCATCTTCTCGATCTTTGCCTCCATTCTTTTTCCGAGGTCCTGGATCATCTTCACTATCATTATTCTGAATTCTTTTTCTGGAAGGTTGCCTATCTCCACTTCATTTAGTTGTTTTTCTGGGGTTTTATCTTTTTCCTTCATCTGGTACAAAGTCCTCTGCCTTTTCATTTTATCTATCTTTCTGTGAATGTGGTTTTCCTTCCACAGGCTGTAGAATTGTAGTTCTTCTTGCTTCTGCTGTCTGCCCTTTCCTGCCTTTCAGTTTTAACATTGTTTAAGTTTTTGGGTGCTCCTTTGAAAGTAGCTCCAATGATGTGGTGCCTGACTTTTAATGATTTAATAGAAGTAAATGATTCATTATTGCCAGAAGGAAAAAGATAAATGTGTTCATATCTTTCTTTTTAATTAAAAAATTTTTTTAAATTGAAGTACAGTTGATTTATAATGTTTCAGGTGTACAGCAAAGTGATTCAGTTAAGAATACATATATATTCTTTTTCAGATTCTCTTCCATTATAGCTTATTACCAGATATTGAATATAGTTCCCTGTGCTATACAGTAGGTCCTTGTTGTTTACCTATTTTGTATACAGTAGTGTGTATCTGCATATCTTTTTTTAAAATAAATTTATTTATTTTATTTATTTATTTTTGGCTGCCTTGGGTCTTTGTTGCTGAGAGTGGGCTTTCTCTAGTTGCGGCGAGCGGGGGCTACTCTTCGTTGCAGCACACGGGCTTCTCATTGCAGTGGCTTCTCTTGTTGCAGAGCATGGGCTCTAGGTGCACAGGCTTCAGTAGTTGTGGCACGTGGGCTTCAGTAGTTGTGGTTCACGGGCTTAGTTGCTCTGCAGCATGTGGGATCTTCCTGGGCCAGGGCTCGAACCCGTGTCCCCTGCATTGGCAGGCAGATTCTCAACCACTGTGCCACCAGGGAAGCCCACTGCATATCTTTTTAATTAAAATATTTTCATAAGTAATGTATCCACATGGTTAAAAAAAAATATTCAGAGTTTGAAAGATCATTCAGTGAAGTCAGTTCTTCCTTCCACCTCTGGGCATCTTCCAAACATCGGTGCTCCCAAGACCCAGCTGAGACCTGAGGTACACCGGGAGTCAGAGAAGCCCCCCACAATTCTCAAGTGGAAGTCAGCTCCCTGCACAGAGCCTGGCATCCAGCTGTGATTCAGATTGGGAGCGGGGGTCATCCCTTCCACCCTCTTCTCTTCCACCTACTGTTTTTCTCCCCCAGCTCTGCCCTGTAGTCCTTTAATCAACTCTTTAATTTTCAGAATTTTCATCCCAACCAAAACACGCATGTTGTATAGTCAGTTATTAGTCCTTCCCTCTTCCGGAGTCCAGTTGGGGGATATAATTAGGAAATTAGTAGTCTCGGACCCTGTTAACCCATACCTTACCCCCTCTGAGAGCTCCCAAATGTGGACTGTGATGAAGAGAAAGAGGGAGAGGTGAGACCCAGAATTGTCATGAAAACAAACAGTGAGGTTTCCTCACCCTGCAAGGCTGGAGAGCGCCAAGGAACTATTCTGAGCTATGAAAACACAGCAGGGCTCTGCTAGGAAATAAACAGCTGTCTGTCCCGCCAACGCCTGTCTCCCTGGACACGAGTCCTGACAGTGTCTGATCTCTAGCCAGCAAATGGGAGAGACAGGGAGAAGGGCGAGGAGAGCCTAGTGTGCCTCCCTCCTTTAGGATAGAAAGGAAAGCTTGTTTTATTTTTAAGATTTTAAAGATTTTCTTCACTTTAGTAGGTTTGAAGTGGAAGGAGGGAAGTGCCAGGGTCATGTAAGTCCAGGGGATCTCTCCAGCCTTGAATTCCAGAGAGCAGGATGTGAGTTGCTCCCTCCTCAGCCTTGTGCAACTTCAGCCTCCTCTGCTCTACTGGGAAGGAAACATGACCTTCTTGCTGAAAGGTCTGCTGGTTGACCTTTTCTCACCCTTCTTCTTTGTTAATCTTTTGGCCACATCTGACACTTTGGACAGATGAAACACTCACACTCACCCTCACTGTTTCCAGTTTCCAGTGTCCCTCCACCAAGCTCTACTCTCCTTTCTCCCCTTCCTCCTCCCACCATCAGCATGATGTTAGGCCCCCCTTGGCCACCACCTGGCTGCTGTATACATGCCCCAGATCTATGAGTTCCTTCCAGACCAGTTCTTCCTCCAGACTTCCCTGCTTTGTAAATGCATCTCTTCCTCCTCTGCCATCCTACAGGCACTGAGCCTGGCAACATTTGAGTCATTCTTGATGCCTCCTTATCAGGTCTTGTTTGATTTTCTACTCTGGTGGCCACTCGTCAATCCCTCTGCCTAGACCTGCGAGTCCCTTTGTTACCTAATGATGGCCTACGCCCCTTCTCACTCTCCAACCTGAGCCATCCTACAGACCACTGGCAAAGGCAAAGGAGCCTTCTTCTTTTTTTAAAAAATAAATAAATTTATTTATTTATTTTTGGCTGCGTGGGTTCTTCGTTGCTGTGCACAGGCTTTCTCTAGTTGCGGTGAGTGGGGGCTACTCTTCGTGGAGGTGCGCGGATTTCTCACTGCAGTGGCTTCTCTTGTGGTGCAGCATGGGCTCTAGGCACACGGGCTTCAGTAGTTGTGGCTCATGGGCTCTAGAGCACAGGCTCAGTAGTTGTGGCGCACGGGCTTAGTTGCTCCGCGGCATGTGGGATCTTTCCAGACCAGGGCTCGAACCCATGTCCCCTGCATTGGCAGGTGGATTCTTAATCACTGCGCTACCAGTGAAGCCCCCAAAGGAGCCTTCTTAATACATTTCTTTCCACTTATCACCCGGAAAACATTCCGTGGCTCCCCACTGCCTTCAGAATGAAGTTCAAACTCAAGCTCACCCACAATCCGACCCCACGTTATCTTTTCAGCCTTATGTCTTGCAGCTCCCCTTCATGGACCCCTCATTCCAGATACACTAATGGTCTTGGATTTCCCAAACATGCCTTGGTTTGCCTAACCTGGCTCTTTCCTCCATCTGGAATATAATTCCTCCCATCTCCACATGTCCAGATTCTAAACATACTTCAAAGCCAAGCTAATAAAGCCTTCCCAACCCACTGATGCCCACCCCTCATCAGCTATAAAGGATCAGTCTGACCTGAACTCCCCTAGTCCTTAACCATTCCTACCTTAGGTCACTCAGCATGGTCAAACCTTGCATTACAGTTGTTTGCATATTTCTTAACCTTTTTCCTGCTATCCTGAGCCCTGAGGGCCAAGAAAGCATCCCTTCCAGCACCCAGAACAGAATTCTGCTTGCATATCTGGGGCCAGTATGGTAGCTTGGTTAGATGCCTGCAGTGGTTCCTCCCATTGCTGATATATATCCCTTTGCACTGTGACTTTGACTCTTTTCCTGTCAAGACATGAAGTTCATGTCTCCATCCTTTGAATCTGGGGTTGATCTTGTGTCTTGGCCAATGAGACATTAGCAGATGTGATGTAAGCAGAGGCTTGAAAAGCATTTGCTCACTAGGATTTGTTCTCTTTGGGCTACAGTTGGAACCCTGGATCACAAAGGGGAGAAGTCCAGGCTGGCGTGCTGGAGACACACTGCTGTAGTGTGTGGCATGTCTGACAACTGGCCCCCGCCCCAGACCTGTGAGTGAGGCCATCTTAGACCATCCAGCTCCAGTCCATCTGCCGGGTATCTGCAGCCACAAGAGTGATCCCAGGAGACTCCAGCAGAACTGCCAAGTGAGCCCAGCCCAGAGGGCCGACCTACAGAATAATGAGCAAATAAAATGGTTTGTTGTTTTAAGCCACTATTTTCCAGGGTGGCTTGCTGTGCAGTAACTGAAACACCCAATAGATGCTGGTTAATAAAATATCAAATAGGGGAAAATTCCCTGGCGGTCCAGTGGCTAAGACTCTGAGCTTCCATTGCAGGGGGCCGTGTGGTATGACCAAAATAAAATATTAAAAATATCAAATAATAACTAGCATTTACTGTATGTCAAGAACTAGTCTTGGAAAATTACATGAACTAATTCATTTAATCCTCATAAAAATCCTGAGGTAGATTTTATTACTGTTCCCATTTTACAGGTGAGAAAAGTGAGGCACAGAGAGGTTATATAACTTGTCCAAGGTCACACCTGCCAGTCCCAAACCCCAGCAATCTAGCTCCAGAAACCATACTACAAAACACTATACCACGTTGCAGAATGAGGAAAACTTTAACTCATTGCTTTGCTGCCTCAGAAATACCCTTCCTTACATACATGCCAAATTCTATAGCATTTTGGGGTCTAACGTCCAGTCTATGCTTCAAACCCTCCCATCCCATGCGCCCCTGGGCATACCCCAGGCTCCGGGTCCCTGAAAACCCAGTGTGGGGAACTGATTTACAGACCTGCCAATGTCCACCTACTCAGAAACTTTTCTGTCCCAACTCCTCCCTCCTGCAACCTTGGCTGGGCTGCTGGTTCCAGCAGTGCAGGTCTCATCTGGAAAGGAAATATTCAGGCTAGTGTGTCAGCGTTGCCCTTTGGCCCTGTGTCCCAGCTTAACCTGTGCAGCCAGGGTGATCATTCACTCAGGATCTTTGGGCTTCTTTAGATCTTCCTTTTTGAGGTAGTTAAAGGAGAAAATGGATATGAAATGTTTTTTTACAAGACAAAGAATTACCTGAATATAACAACTGTCATTGTTTCAACAAAGATGTATTTAAGCACCAATGGGCATGACACCATGCTGGGCATCAGGCCACCAAGGCCAACAGAACATGGTTCTTGCCCCAGGGAAGCGAGGGGAGGACGCATGTAGATAATGAACTAGAGTTCAGCGTGTGAACCTCCATTGCAGGGTTCTTTCCAAAGAACCAAGGGTGCAGGGAGAACAAAGCAACCAGCAGGGGAAGGGGGACGGGGATGATATTTGAGTTGGGCTTTAGAGGATGAATAAGCATTCACCAGATGAAAAAGGGAGGAAGGGGAAAGAGGAAGGAACCAGAGGAAGGAAGGAGAGGAGCACATGGGCAGAGGCATGAGTGGATGGGAACGGCCTGTTTGGGGAAGGTCCCATGGTTGGGGGCGTGTGGTGGGCAGGGCATCAGGATGGCAGGAGCTGCTGAACCTGGTCTGTGAATGGCCTAATATGCTCTGGAGAGAGTGGGAAGCTCTGAAGATTTATAAAGGGCAGTTGGCCAAGGAAAACTATAGGAGGGGGACGGAAGGAAGGTAGGAATTCGTTTACAGTGAGTCTGGGCTCGGGAATCTAGTTGCAGAGTCTGTGGCGAGGCTGGTGTGTGCTGTGTCAGGAGAGTCTGGCTGATGTCCCCCGGGACACCCCACAATGGTTTCATGGTGAATTCACCACAGTCCAAGGGAGGGGCCTAAGTCAGAAACCAGATTTGTCAGCTCACCAAGGGGGATGGTCTTTTAGGGAAGATCTAAATTTACCAGAGTAACACCTGGGAATTCCCTGGTGGTCCAGTGGTTGGGACTCTGTGCTTTCACTGCCGAGGGCCCAGGTTCAATCCATGGCCAGGGAACTAAGATCCCTCAAGCCTCACGGTGGGGTAAAAAAATTTTTTGTAAATAAATAAATTTACCAGAGTAACACCTGAAGGCTAATCTCCATTTCCAGTAACTGTCAAAGCAAAAGCAATTATCAGGATACCAGTTTACAGAAGATATATATATATCTTGTATACCTATATCTATATCTATATAATCATTTACACAAGAGCTATAACGGACTTGCCCATTTTCTTTCCATGACTGAGATGTGGTGGGAAGCTGGCCCACTGAGCTGTGAATCAGAGGCAGCAGTTGGTCATGAGTCATGAGAGAGATTTGAGAGGGCCTGGAGCCCTCATCCACGTGGCTCTTGTGCCTCCAGGGCTGGACAGTCCTGGCCTTGGGCCGGGTCCTCTGCTCCAGACACGGGTGGATTGTCACTGCCAGGGCAGGCTCTGTAATGCCCCTTTTCTGTGCCTTCTGACAGCCACATTCTTTTTTAGATTCTTGGTCAGGCTCCTCTGGCAGGTTTGGAACTGAACTGCTATCCCAGGGTTTTCTCAACCTTGGTTTCATGTTAGAATCAACTGGGGGAAATTTAAAAGCTGCTAATGTCTGAGCTTCACCCCCAGAAATTCTGATTTTATTGGGCTGAAATGCAGCGTGGGTGTGTGGAGTTTTACAAGCTCCTCAGTGATTTCAACGTCCTGTCAAGGTTGGGAGCCTTTGCTTTAAGGCAACTGCAGATCTCTGCTCTGGTCCACTGAATGCTGATTTTTCTCCTAGAGGGTCACTTACCATGGATCAGGTGCCAAGTACTTCTCAAGCATGACTTTGTTTAATTCTTTAACCCGGCCCGCCAGGCAGTGAAGAAGAGCAGTGGTGCAGAGGGAAGGAGTCAGGTATAATTCCACAGAGACCTGGGTTCGATCCCAGCACCATCGCCTCCCAGCCAGGTGACTTGGGGCAAGTTACCTAATCCCTCTGAATCTTCGTGCCCTGATTTATAAAGTGGGAATAATAATATCTGCTTCTCAAGGCAGTTGTGAGGAATAAACGAGGCAGCAGATGGAAATCAGCTAGCCCAGAGTCATCGCCACCATAATGGCTCCATTTCAATGCGAGAAGTGGGAGAGACTAAGACATCATATTCCTTGAGGGTCCTTGAGAAAGTGCGGGGGGGTTCCCTATCATATCCTGGTCCACAGACTATGGCCAAGGAGTATGTTTTTTTTTAAAATTATGAACATCAAGAATGGCTTTAATCATAGTGTTAATTTCATTTTTCTTCTGCTAATCAATTTTATGTACAGTAGTTCATATGTTAAACAATATGTGTACCAGAATTAGGAATATAAGCCCTGGGCTTCCCTGGTGGCGCAGTGGTTAAGAATCCACCTGCCAATGCAGGGGACACGGGTTCAAGCCCTGGTCCGGGAAGATCCCACATGCCGTGGAGCAGCTAAGCCCGTGTGCCACTACTACTGAGCCTGCGCTCTAGAGCCCGCAAGCCACAACTACTGAGCCCGTGTGCCACAACTACTGAAGTCTGCATGCCTAGAGCCTGTGCGCCGCAACAAGAGAAGCCACCACAATGAGAAGCCCGTGCACCGCAACAAAGAGTAGCCCCTGCTCACTGCAACTAGAGAAAACCTGTGCGCAGCAACAAAGACCCAACACAGCCAAAAATAAATAAATAAATAAATAATTTTTTTTTTTTTTTTTAAAAAGAGGAATATAAGCCCTTCCTAATGAGGTACACTGACAGTTGGTTAAAGAAAAATAATTTGCAGTGGGAAGGTGTCTGAGACTCAAGCTCCACTGAGAACACTACAGTCTATTTCCCTTCACAGGGTCCAAGGTGTGGGGAGGAGGGACGGGACAGAAGCTGCAGACACCCACCTGCAAGGCCTGAGTGGAGCAAACACTTGGCACAGGCCAAGTGGCAGGGCGGAGACACGAGGCGGGCACCACTAAGAGGCCAGGCCAGGGAGCTCACACTGCTTGTGTTTGTGTGCAGTGTGTGGTGCTTGAGGCTGTAGGTCCAACAGTCCCGGAGGGGCCACATTCCCAATCTTCCCTCCCGCTCGCCAGGCTCCCCTAGAACTTTGCTGCTATGACCCTTTGGATGCCTCAGGGCGGCATTCTTCAGGGTGTGCTTGCTTCTCTCTTGTGGCTGGAAGGGTATATTCCCAGGAGAGCCTTCCAACGGGGTCACGTTGGGGTCTATGCCTGAGCGTTCCCTGTGCGCACTCTCCCTTGGGGTGGCTCGAGCTATGCCTTTTGACCCCAGTGGGGAACCCCATCGCACACCAGTTGGTCAGCAAGTGAGCCTCAGCAGCAGAGCTCCCGATGCAGACATCAGCCTAGGACCACATGTCCCCTCTCTCTACCCATGCATGTGGACAAGCAGAGGTGGAACAGCCAAGAGAAGCATCCCTGACCCTCCCCCGACCCCAAGCATTTGTTTGGGGGGCAAGATGAGAGCATTTACACCCACCATGGTCCAAATTTCTTTAAACAAGAAAACACAAGAAAGTGAAAATATGATATTTATCTGGGTGAGAGGATAAAGAGACGTTAAATCACTGAGCCGAGAAGCAAAATAAAAATAAGAATCAGCAACAGCAACCCAGCTCTGCCTTAACCCCTTCCCCATCTGAGCACTTTTCACCATATGCTGCTGCTAGTCTCGACGAGAATGTGGCTCCTACTGCTTTTAGTCTTTAGGTGAAGGTCCCTTTGCCAGAACTTAATTCCTTCCCAGCTCACCTGGTTGAGCCTGGGTCCAGGCAGTTCCTGCAGGAAATGATGGGACTTCCATGTGGTCTGAGCTTCCGGTTTCCCTCTGGTCACAAGCTGAGTTGGACCCAAATCTCTGTGCCCTGAGCTCCCCTCTTGCCAGGGCCTGCCCACCCAGTGTCCTCCCCTAGCGCTGGGTCTGTGGCCCGGGCTTCCAGCTGGGGAAGAAACCCCCTCTCTTCCTGACCTCACAGCCCCCTCTAGAAAAGACACTGACAGGATAGGTCAAACTATAGAAGTAGACACCGCACTCCACGTGGGTTCCTTTAGCCTGGAGGCACCTGAGAAAACTCGGTCTTTGAGGTCTACTACCTCCCCACCCTACTCCTGCTCCCACACTCCTTTCTGGAAAATGTCCCAGTTCTTATTTATAGCCATCCAAAGTCCACGCCCCAGGAGGAGCAGCAGGGATGTGAGGCCCTGGAGGCTGTTGCCTGACTAGGTGGGGACTGTCCCACCGGGACACACCTGGCTCCACAGTGCCCTGCATGCCCAAGGCTTCCCCATCCCAGGGACAGAGGAGGACACCAAAACTGAGGGGACTTGGGGTGGGGGATTATAGGACCTGAGGCAGCAGGGACTTCCCCCCAGGACCTCAGAGGGAAATACCAGGGAGTAAAAGCTGAAGTAGCAAGAGGAGGGGAAGGAGGAGGAGAAGAAAGAAGAGAGAAGGAGGAAGCTAGGGTAACAGGGAATTGAGGGAAGCACCTGCCGAAGATCTGGGACACAGGCTTAGTGGGGACCCCGTCCTGGGGCTCCAGAGAACAGCTAGTCTCTAGATGCCTCACCTTCATATTCAATACCCAGGGCAAAGGAGGAGCTGGGGAGGCCCAAGAAAGCTTCTGAATGTACTTAAGGTAACTGAATTGTACATTTTAAAACGGCCAAATGGTACATTTTATGTTGTGTATAAGTATGTTGCATAAAAGTTTAAGTTTTATGTTATGTTATGCAAAAAAAAAAAAAAAAAAAAGAAAGGAAATGGTACAGTTACTTTGGAATGGTGTCGGCAGCTCCTCAAGACGTTAAACATAGATTACTATATGACCCAGCAATTCGGCTCCCAGGTACATACCCAAGAGAAATGAAGGCATTTGTCCACATGAAAACTTGTACACAGATGTTCATAGCAGCACTATCAGTAACAACCAAAGAGTGGAAACAAAATATGGTCTATCCATACAATGGAATATTATTCGGCCATAAAGGAATGAAGCACTGATTCATGCTACAACATGGATGTCCCTCAAAAACGCTACACTGAGTGAAAGAAGCCAACCACAAAAGACCACTTATTGTATGAATATATTTATATGAAATTTCCAGAATCTAGGCAAAGCTGTAGTGACAGAAAGTTTAGTGGTTGCCTAGAACTGGGAATGGGTTGAAGGGAAATAGGAAGTGACTGCTAACAGATTTTGGAGTTCCTTTCTGGGGTGATGAAATTGTTCTGGAATTAGATAGTAGTCATGGTTGCACAACTTTATGAATATATTAAAACCCATTAAACTGTACATGTTAAAAGGGTGAATTTTATGGTATATGAATTACATCTCATTTGAAAAATAAGATTAAAAAACTGTTAAAAAAAACAGGAGTCTTCTGGGAAAAGTATGGCCATCACTTTAGACTCCCGGCTGGCCATTCCTCTCTTCTCTGTGACAGGAACCCAGGAGGTTTGGGGTCAACAAAGCTGAGAACCCCCTGTGTCAGGCATCACAGACTCAGGATGCTCCCAGCAGGGAGGGGGAGGGAAGGGAGGACTGCCCCATCCAGTGCCCATCCCCTCCCCTCCCCACACTCCCTGGCCCTGGGGTCCCAGCCACATTCCCCATCCCAGGAACCACCTAGCTGTGGGAGAAGCCCGCGTGGGAGAAGGCAGGAAGGTGGGCGGCACAGGCCGCAGCCTGGGGGAGGCAAGCCAGGCGGTTGACTTCACAGGTCCCAGCATCCTGGTCCTCCCGGAAGTAGACGGAGTCAGCAGAATCGATGGAGGGGTCCTGGTCAAAGAAGTTGTAGGGTCGGAGGAAGAAGCCCATGCCGTTCTCCACAGTCACTGTGTTGGGAATGTCCTCTGCATGGGGCATGTGCAGGAAACCGGCTGTCACCCAGGCCACCAAGTCCTAATGGGGGCGAAGAAAGAGGATCATGAGGTCTGGCTTTGCTAAGGACACGTCTGCCTCCCCCAGTGGCCTTGTATGGGAGGACTGAGTTCAGCAGCCCAGGAAAAATGTGAAATCATAGCGCTTTCTTCCTTAGTGGGCTCTAAAGACCCCTAGAGGAATCTGGCCTGGGAGAGAGTGAGAGGCTCATCCTTGCTCCCCCTGCCTCCCCCCTCGTGCCCACCTCCTCCCTCTCAACTCACCTGCCCAGCAATAGTCTCATTGCTGATGAAGTCAGTGAAGTCCAGGGTGGGGGTCCAGGGGTCATTCAAGTTATAGATGCTGATGCTTCTGGGTTCCTCCTCCTTCCGCTGGGTCACAGCCAGCTGGCACCTGCAGGGGATTTGGATTAGACCCACAAGGTCATCGACTCATCCTGCTGCCTGAAGCTGCACTGAAGAGAGGACACAAAGGGGAAAGGAGCATAAAGGTCTTACGTTGTCCAGCCTCTGTATCGTTCTCTGTCCACTTCCCTCTCTCTCTCTCTCTCACAAAGTTCCCGCATTTGCTCAATATCCCGTATCTCAAACATCTACCGGCCCATTGTTCAGACTTCAGGTGGGATTGTCGCTCACGCATCCATGCAGATGGGAGTCTGGGCCTAGATGCATATGCACAGACATGGCCTGATTGCCATCTTAGGTGAATTTCAGTATCTCATGTGCCTGCATTTTAGGGAATATTCCCTCAGATCTGTGCTCCTCTCTTTGTTTTCCCCTCCAACCTTGATTGTGAACATTTTAAACATACAGAAAAGTTAAAAGAATAGTCTAGTGAACACCCACATACCCACATCCTAGATTCTACCTGGAGCATTTTGTCATATTTGATTCAGCATGTATCTTTCCATTCATTCATCCACGCAGGAGGCTTCATTTTTTTTTTTTTTAATTAATTATTTATTTATTTATTTTATTTTTTTGACTGTGTTGGGTCTTCGTTTCTGTGCGAGGGCTTTCTCCAGTTGCGGCAAGTGGGGGCCACTCTTCATCGCGGTGCGCGGGCCTCTCACTATCGTGGCCTCTCTTGTTGCGGAGCACAGGCTCCAGACGCGCAGGCTCAGTAGTTGTGGCTCACGGGCCTAGTTGCTCCGCGGCATGTGGGATCCTCCCAGACCAGGGCTCGAACCCGTGTCCCCTGCATCGGCAGGCAGACTCTCAACCACTGCGCCACCAAGGAAGCCCGGAGGCTTCATTTTGAGCGGCCTAAGATTGTGGCTGCAGGAATGTGTGTGTGAATGTGTGATCGTGAGTGTGTATATGTACACACACCCATGGGAGGTGGGGGAACCTGGGTTCCCAGCAACATGGAGCCTTTGATACAGTCCGCCTCCCCCAGTGCCTCTCTGACACCCCATCACCCACCTCGCCCAGCTGACGGCTCTCTCCATGGAGCTGTTCTGGGGCAGGGGCTCCCCAGCAAAGCTGACTGTCTGGATGCGGTAGCCCCTCGGGTGCCCCCACTTGTTGCTGTGATTGCTGGCCAGGTACAGGTAGCGAGGGGAGGGACCTCCCAGGGGGAAGGCGGCCTGCTCCTCCGTCTCCAGCAGCTTCCGGGTCACCTGCAGCCTCTGTATCTGGTGCTTGGGGCTCCAGGGTACCGCCGTAGGGACAAAAGCCATGTCCTCAGCCCAGACCCAGTTCTCCAGTCCTGCCAGGGTGAAGCGGAGATGGTGGGGGGAAGGGGGAAAAGGGAGGACTGGTCATGCAGCTGCTCTGCCCCCTCTGGACTCTGTTCCCACCTGGCTTCAGAGTGGGGGCCAAAGAGAAAGCCAGACTGAGTGTGCCCCCTCTTCCCTCCCCTCTCCCCAAGATGTTCCTGATCCAGAGATTTGGAGAAGATCTTTCTTCTTGATGTCATCTCTGGTAATAATCCCAGATGCTTTGTGACTGGGCTTCCACTGACCTTCCCCCTCTGAGGAGCTGAAGGGAGGGTGGTTTACCTGAGGTTGGAGCAGTCTAGCAGGCAACGTGCAGGGCCAGGTTCTTTCTGACCTGAGGCAAGGGTCTGCACCTCATATCTGAAGCCCTCTGGCATCACTAGAACTGCCTTCTCATGAAAATAATCACAGCAGTAGCTCATATTTGTTGAACTTGGAGGAGCTCTGCACAGGCAGTGTGTTGAGGGCTTTACATGGATTGATGCTTTACTTGCACAACAACCTGATGAAGGAGGAACTATAATTGTCCCCATTTTACAGATGGGACAACTGAGGCTTAGAGAATTTAAATAACGTGCCCCGGTTTGTCACCAAGGGCATGTGGTTAGTTTCATGGCAGTGCCGGGGACCCAGGTCTCAGTCTGGCTCTACACTGCCTACACATCAGTACCCAGAGGAAACCAACACAAAGGGGCTCCATCACACATGGACAGCAGACATGCAGGTCAGAGGGAAGGATAGTCAGACCCCAAGCCCAACACTGCTGGAGCTTAGCGGTGTTTTCTATTGCTTGGGGATTGGCAAGGAATAAGGGGCAAGGCCAAAGACACAGTCTGTTGCCTGAATATTTGGAGTTTTGAATGATTTTATTGGAGTCCAACTAGGTTCCATATTAGGACTCAACTTAAGTGATCTGAGACCAAAGAGCAGTAAACCAAAACATGCCAGAAGCTCCCTCCATACCTTCCAAAGATCAAAGAGAGCAGAGACTGATTAAGCAAACCCTCAGTTTCCCTTTGTGAATTACTGCTCCTAGGCCACACTCCACAGTTTCTACTTGTAGATGACAATTAAAGGCCAAGAGTTCCCTTTCCAGTACATCCACACAAGCAGGCTCATGTGGATAATAATAATAATAATAGCTAATACTTCTCTGTGTGTGTCAGGCACCGCTCCAAGTGCTTTAAGAGTTGCCATAGCTTAGATGTAGAGATAAAGAGAGATGTGTGCGTCAGTTAGAATACATACATGTATTTTCTAGCTAAGTCCGATGAGAGAGCCTAAAAGCAATGACATCCCAGTAATAATGAGCACACCTGGTACCCAGATCTTGGTTTCTAAATACTATTCTCCAATAAAAGGAACCAGAGATTCTTGGAGAAGTGGTTGATTTCAGGGCTGGAGCAGGGAAAATACAAGATGGAACTGGAACATCTTGCGGTGCCAGAAAGAAAAGAAGTGCTCAAAAAAGGATGGAGGCATGTCAGCAAGACACAGGAACCAACCTGAAGGCTCTTCCAATGGCCAAAGCTGAAACAATTTAAGGAACAAAATAAATGATAGTGTGGGGTTATAACCCTTAGAATAAAATATCTATGAGTCCATACAGTTATGAATAAATAATTACATACATAAATAAAGTAAAAAGGAGGGATAACACTTTCTTAACGGAGAATTCCAATTCATAAATGTATAAAGAATAAGAGAAAAAATGTAAATGACACAGCAATAATAATTGTTGCAGGAAAAATCCACCACTAGATGCTAAAATTCGTGGGCAAGAGTTTGAGAAGAAAGAGTTTGAGATGAAAAGAAATAGTATATTTGCATAGCATCAAAAATTTCCCCCCAATATTTCTTAACTGAAAATGGAAAAACAGTAACTTTTGCAATGGAGGAAGCTGGAAAACACCACCTTACCAAGTGCTTGAGGCCAATATCACTGGTAATAAGACATATGGACATCAAATACCCCTTGATATGATGCTCTGAGAAGGGTATAAAGTCATTTCTATGGTTTTCTTACCAAAAAAACCTTCACAGAAACAAAAACACAAGCTCAACCCAATCATGAGAAAATATCAGAGAAACCCAAATTGAAAGACATGCTACAAAATGATTGACTAGTATCTTCTAAAGTGTCAGTTCCTGGAAGACAAGGAAAACCTAAAGACCTGCCAGATTGGAGGAGACCATAAGGAGATAGGACATCTAAGTGCAATGTGGGTTGCTGGTTTAGATCCCGGAACAGAGAAAGGAAATCAGTAAAGAACTGATGAAATTCTCATAAAGTCTGTAGTTTATAGTATTGTAACAATGTTAATTTCCTGGTTGTGATTGTCCTGTGGTTATGCAAGATGTTAACATTAGGGGGAGCTTGTGACGGGTATATGAGAACTCTATATAATGTCTGCAACTTTTCTGTAAGTCTAAAGTTATTTCAAAAGAAAAAAATGTTTTTAAATAGCCATCATTAATTCTCACAACAGTCCTATGAGGAATGCACTGTTACACCATTTTTACACTTGAGTAAACTGAAATACAGAGAGGTTAAGCATAAAAATGTTTCTCTCAGGTGTGGAGAAAAGGGAACCCTTTTACATTGTTGGTGGGAATGTAAATTGGTGCAGCCACTGTGGAAAACAGTATGGAGGTTCCTTAAAAAACTAAAAATAGAGTTGCCATATGTTCCAGAAATTCCACTCCTGGGCGTATAGCCGGACAAAACCGTAATTCAAAAAGATACATGCATCCCTGTGTTCAGAGCGGTACTATTTACAATAGCCAAAACCTGGAAGCAACCTAAGTGTCCATCAACAGATGATTAGATTAAGAAGATGCGATATACACATACATACATATATATATATGTACATATACATACACACACATGGAATACTACTCAGCCATAAAAAAGAATGAAATAATGCCATTTACAGCAACATGGATGGACCTAGTGATTATCATACTAAGTGAAGTGAGTCAGAAAGAGAAAGGTAAATACCATATGATATCACTTATATGTGGAATCTAAAGTGCAACACAAATGAACATATCTATGAAACAGAAACAGACTTACAGATATAGAGAACAGACTTGTCGTTGCCGGGGGGAGGGATGGATTGGGAGTTTGAGGTTAGCAGATGCAAACTATTATATATAGAATGGATAAACAACAAGGTCCTACTGGATAGCACAGGGAACTGTATTCAAAATCCTGTGATAAATCTTAATGGAGGACTTCCCTGGTGGCGCAGTGGTTAAGAATCCGCCTGCCAATGCAGGGGACAAGAGTTCAAGCCCTGGTCCGGGAAGATCCCACAGGCCGCGGAGCAACAAAGCCCGTGCGCCACAACTACTGAGCCTGTGCAGCAGAGCCCACGTGCTCCAACTACTGAAGCCCGTGTACCTAGAGCCCGTGCTCAGCAACAAGAGAAGCCACCGCAATGAGAAGCCTGCGCACTGCAACAAAGAGTGGCCCCAGCTCGCAACAACTAGAGAAAGCCCGCACACAGCAACGAAGACCCAAAGCAGCCCCCCAAAATTAATTAATTAATTAATTTAAAAAAATCATAATGGAAAAGAATATGAAAAAGAATATATATATGAATAACTGAATCACTTTGCTGTACAGCAGAAATTAACACAACATTGTTAAGTCAAGTAAACTTCAATAAAAACAAAATGTTTCTCTCACGTTTTCCAGGAGCCCTCCACGTTCTCTCCACTCCTCCATCACAACCTAAGCCTACTGAGAGCAGGGATGTTGTTTCTTTTGTTACATTGTTTTAGTGCAGTGCTTGGCACAAATATGCATTCGGTAAATATTTGTTGTTTGAGTGAGTGTAATATGTTGTTATGTGAGAAATTAGAAGTGACAAAATATATGTACATTATGATTGAAATTTGGTGGTAAAATTCTAAATATGTATATCAGTATATCATATATACATAGTATACACTGTAATATATTCTAGATTGCAGATGCACGATTTTAAAAAAGGAAAGACTTTTTTTAAACATGAGAGAATAACCATCTAAGGGTGAAAATCTCTGACGAATTTGATGACTTTCACATTTACTTCTTATACTTTTACATTTTTAATGTTTCAATGACAATTTTTAAATCTAGACATGGAGACTTCAGCCCCCTCTACTGGAATCCTGGCCTCCGCCAGGATGTCTTACCTCCCGCGTCCAGATCCACCTTGTAGTGGGCACTGTGGGTGTGGACCGTGCCCAGCGTGTGCTTCCCAACCTGGTTTCCGTATCTTCGGGCAGCACCAAAGAGGAACGCTGAGCTGATGTAGCCTGTGGCATGGAATTTGACTTCTATGGCTCCACTGGGGTGCAAGACCATATCCCACACGTAGTCATAGTTGAGCAAGGTCGACACAGATCTGAAGACCAGCACTGTCTCCACAAGGCCCCCAAAATAGTGGGAATGAAAATCTGAGTGGTGTCGCCTCAGGGGCAGGCCCTGGTTCTGCTCAAACACACAAAAGGCATCATGTAGTGTCTTGGGGGCTTGGGACTCCAAAAGGACGTGCCAGTCCACGTAGGTGGCCAGATAGGGGTAGTCCACCCCACGGGTCAGGGGCGTGGAGTACTTGCCCATGCCAAAGCTGCCGTCCATATAGTGGGTCAGCATTGCTGCTGGGGAATTTCCACCATGGACAGCCAAGGCCTCCTGGACACTGACTTCATAGGCGACTCTCTCCCCTTGGAAGCGATGTCAAAGATCCCTGGGCCACTGAAAGCTCCGAGGCCAAAGGAGAAAGTCCACAGTGAGGAGGCCACTCGACTCCCCTGGGCACTGAAGCGGGGGCCCTGGGGATGGAACTGCAGAGGGGGAGCCGGACCCGGAGGCACCTGGGACTTCAGGGACCAGGACCCACCTGTGCCGTTGTCTGCGATCACCACCACGTTCACCAGGCCGGCCTCAAACTGCTCCTCCAGATGGGCCAGACTCTCATAGTAGCGGCCTTGAAAGAACACCTTCTGGATGGTCCAGCGAGCAGGGTCCAGAGCCTTGTGGTCTACCAGAAGCTCCAAGCCTATGGGGTGCAGGAAGAACCCAGCCCCTGAGATGTTGTAGTAGAGGCCAAACCAGGTGGCCCTGTCCCCTGATTGCAAGCCACGGGGGACTGTGGTCATGGTCACCAGGTTCCCTCCTTGGTGCTTGTAGAAGCAGCAGTGGTGGAGGAGACCAGCAGCCTGGGGCAGCTCTCTGTTGAAGATCATCTGGTCTATGTCCAGGTACTCTCGCATGAGCACGGGGCGTCGGTGATAGGGCAGGGAGCCCCCGTGACGCTCCACAGTCACATCTCGCAGGTAGGAGGGGTGCAGCAGGGCCCCACCAGCAGCTCAGTCACATTGAGCTGGGCTTGTCCACCAAAGAAGACGATGACCAGTGCCTCCCAGGCAGGCAGGGGGCTCGCCCTGTCCAGGTGGGCCAGGGCTGCAGCCTTGGGGGGCAGCTCCAGCTCTACCGAGAAGATGCAGTTGTCTGAGGGTCTGGCCTGAGCTGCATCCACCAGGCCTGGCCCCAGCTCCTGGGTCAGAAAGCCCATCACAGCCGTCAGCTCTTCTCGGCTCAGGTCTGCAAACAGCTGGCTTTGGCCAGGCTGTGTCCAGGGCTGGGCACTGGGAGATCCGGAGGGGCAGAAGGGAGGCAGGCCAGGATGACACTCCTTCCCAACTCCTTCCTCACTCCCAGCACCACCTTCACCCATGCCCATCACCAGAACACTCCACAGGGACAAAAGAATAAAGACAGCCATAGCTAAAGCTCCTGGCTGCCTCCAGGCTCTTGAATCGGAATGCAAGATAGAAAGACAGACAGATAGACAGGACCTGGGTGCAGAATGCCCCTTTCAGTCTCTGGAGGTTCCTGGCTCTGGGTGGGGCTTCTGGGCAATGGCACGATGGGTACATTCAAGACAAGCAGCCAAGGGCAGAAGGTTGGCAGGGGGTGGAGGTTGGGGGAATCAGGGGTCAGGCCAGGCTCGGGAGGTGGGGCTGATGTAGGAACGTGGACTTTAAGTGGCCCATGTAAGCCTCTGTCCTCCTTTTCCAAAACAAACACACAGGTTCAAGGTTGGGGAACGAAGTGGGGGAGGGATCAGTTTGGGAGATACAGCTGGAGAGAGGCAATCGGAAGAAGTGACAGGGACAGAAAGGGACTGTCCTTGGGCTCTTCCTCCACTCTCCAGATGCAGCCTTTCTCCTGGCTACAAGGCTGCAAGCAAAACTCACCTGTGCACACCCCTCCAGCCGGATTCCCTCCTTCCGTCCTCTAGCTGACGAAGCCCTCATCACAGTCTACGGCTCCCCCATCAACCAGAATCCTACTGGCACCCACAGGAGACTGGAGAGTCATGCTGAGAACATAAAGCACCTGGGAGGAGCTGGGGGGCTGAAGGGCTGAGCCAGGTCAACATCTTGGAGGCCCTGAGCACCCTAAATCACTGGAGGGGAGCATGGGGGGGTGGAGCCAGTCCAAAGTTGGAGGGGGTGGGGAGCTTCAGTGTAACAGAGATCCCTCCCCACTTGAGCAGGACTGATGGAGCACGGCAGAGGTCAGGGTGCCCGGAAACTGGCTGTGAACATAACCTAGCTGCCCACAACCCTCATTTCCGGGAAACCCGCCTCCAAAATATTGCAGAGGCAGAGAGCAAAGTTGCCTCCATTCTTGGGCAGGTGATGTGTGGGAGACTGCCATCCTCTGTGCAACCAGGTCCTGAGGGGAGCTAGGAGAGACTGAGGGATCCGGAGAGAGGACATGCATCCCTCGTGAGCTTGGAGGAGAATCCTTTGCAACCTGGACATGTCCAAGAGCACTTCCCCAGGAAGCCATGTTGGACCGACCTTGTAGACAGAGTGCGTGTGCCTGCAGGAGACTGGACAGGGCATTCCAGCCGAAGGGAACAGAAGGTGCAAAGGTACAGAAAGTTGAAACAGCCTGGGCCTGGGCAGGGAACGGCCAAGGCCAGCTTATGGGGTGTGAGGTGGGGACGGGAGTGGGGCAGGCAGAAGAGGTCAGGTCAGGAAGCCTTGTGAGGTGTGTGTCTAAGCAAAGTAGTAATTGCGGGAAGACAGTGAGAAATCTCAGAACATGTGAAGCCAGGGAAATCAACACCAGAAAGGTCAGATTCTCCAAATATCATCTGGTTATGCAACCAGCTCTATTTTGATATGGGAATTCCACATAAGGGGTCATTTTATTACTGACCTGTGTCCTTGGACTCTTTAATCAATAGAATTGATAAGAAGCCAGAGGAGGAATTCAGGCAAGGCTTTACTGGGACTCATGCTGCAGCAGGAAGGAGTAAGAACAAAACACAAGTTCCCAGGACTTCCATGGTGGCGCAGTGGTTGAGAATCCGCCTGCCAATGCAGGGGACACGGGTTTGAGCCCTGGTCCAGGAAGATCCCACATGCCTCAGAGCAACTAAGCCCGTGCGCCACAACTACTGAGCCCACGCTCCTAGAGCCCATACTCCGCAACCAGAGAAGCTACCGCCATGAGAAGCCCACGCACCGCAACGAAGAGTAGACCCTGCTGGCCGCAACTAGAGAAAACCCGCGCGCAGCAACGAAGACCCAATGCAGCCAAAAATAAATAAATTAATTAATTAAAAACAAACAAACACAAGTTCCCTTGTTTGCTCTCTGTGGAGGTTGGGTTGGTTCCTTATGTGGGTTGAGGGTGAGGGTGAGGGTGACGTTGGGGGCAGATCGGTGGGTCGGGTCCAAGGGGTGGCTGAGGTGTTTTGCCCACCCCCTTGGTGGTGCTGTGTGCAGGGGTCATGCCCAGTACCCTGCTTTTGCTCCCGGCACCTCAGAAGTGGCAGTTGGTTTGTGGCTTTTTTGTATCTTATGGTTCATAATTGCCCCGATTGCCCACGCATGCAGGTATTTTTAGTCCCTTGTAGTATCTTTGTGTTCTGTAGCTCCAGGAAGCATTTATCCAGGTGCAAGTGCAAGTACTCCGGTAAAGGGTCCCAGGTCCCAGCCTGTCTCAATTTGAAATGGGCCATGTGGACTTTATAATAAGGGGGAGCAGAATCTAGGGTCAAACCCAGCCCTGGCCACAAGGCAGGCATTTCCAGCCTGGGAACTTCATTCTGGGCCCTCTCATAAGTGCTGGTCTTACCTCCCAGCTAAGAACACACCTTTAAGAGAACGGCTAATGTTTTATGTCCCGACCCGTGCTACCAAGCACAGGTCAAGAATGTCCACTCTGGGGCTTCCCTGGTGGCGCAGTGGTTGAGAATCTGCCTGCCAATGCAGGGGACACGGGTTCGTGCCCTGGTCTGGGAAGATCCCACATGCCGCGGAGCAACTAGGCCCGTGAGCCACGGCTACTGAGCCTGCGCGTCTGGAGCCTGTGCTCCGCAACAAGAGAGGCCGCGACAGTGAGAGGCCCGCGCACCGCGATGAGGAGTGGCCCCCACTTGCCACAACTAGAGAAAGCCCTCGCACAGAAACGAAGACCCAACACAGCTATAAATAAATAAATAAATAAATAAATAAAATTTAAAAATAATAATAATAATAATTTAAAAAAAAAAAAAAAAAAAGCGGCATAAGAATGTCCACTCTGGTGGGGCATCCCCAGGCTCTCCTATGGGAGGTGGGTAATGATCAGGGAGTGGGAGGGAGAGCCTTTGCCTTGCCTGCTGGGGGAACTGGTACAGAAGAAGGTGTCCCCTCTGCCCACCTTCCCTAAGTGTCTCACTGTCACATCGCTTCCTCTGATATCTTTTCATCCTAGGCTTCACAATCATCATGTCAAACACCCTAAAAACGTGTTGAAAATGTGTCCCTTTTGGAGAATTACTCAGGAGACAGGACCACACGTCCTGCTCCCCCCACTAGGTCTTATTTTCATTTGGACCAACTTGGCCCCTGCCTCTGTGAATGTGCTGAAGATGCGTTTATCCCTGGGAGCCGGAGCGCACCCCCCAGCCCACAGGCTGAGGACTGGGCCCCAGGATGTGGTGCCTGAGTCGGGCTGCTGCCCCAGAGGCCCTGTGAGGCCAGCGGGACCATCCCAGACACCCAGGTCACTGCACTCTGACCTGCATTCTGGGGACATGGCTCTGGCTCCAGTGTGCAGTGGGGCTCGGGTGTGGGACAGACAGGGGGGAGGACACTGGACAGGAAACAAAGGGCCAGGATGAGGCCAGTGACCTCGAGGACAGAGAGGAAGGGAGGGGTCTGAGCGATGTGGCGGGTGGAGTTGACAGGACTCGGTGTCTGATTGGGTGGATGAGTGAGAAAGGGCACAGCCTCGTAGGTGACACAAGGACACAAAGGTTGCACTGGGTGACTTGGGATGGTGGGAGACTTTCCTCAGAAGAATGACATACAGGGGACTTCCCTGGCGGTCCAGTGGTTAAGATTCCGCGCTTCTGCTGCAGGGGAACTAAATCCCGCAGGCCAAAAAAAAAAGAAATAGCAATGTTCCTCCGTTCAGGAGGTCAGGGGCTGCACAGAGGCAAGGACCAGAGTCAGTGACCAGGCATCCTTTCTTACTTTCCCTGTGATCTCAGCAGTAGTTGGGAGGTGGGAGGGGGTCATCCAGGATGGGGTTCTGATCCGGGCACTCTGCAAACAGGGCCTCCTTGGGCCACATTCTCACAGGAGTCCTCCCCCAGCCTCACCCAGAATTCAGGCCACCATCATTTCTTACCCCTGACCCATCTCCCTGCGCCTAAGCCTTCTGTCAACTCTATTCTTTGTATCTGGGCCAGAGGCAATGTCCTCAAAGGTAACACTGACCCTGTCACTCCCTTGCTTAGAATCCTTCCATGGCTCCCCATTTTCCTTACGGTAACTGTGGCTTGCAAGGCCCTGCCTCCTCTGCCCCCTGCTTGGCCCTCCAGGCTCTGCTCACAGCCCACACACATGTCAATGAACTTGGGTACTTGGATGGGGCCACTTTGTCACCTCCTGGCCTCTGAACATGCTGTTCCCTCTTCCTGGAACCTTATCTCCGCTCTCTTCCTTCTCCCTCGGCCAACTTCTACTCCTCTGCCAGGATCAGCTTAGACATCAGGTCCCTCAGGGAGCCTTCCCCAATCCCTAAGTCCGGGTTAGGAGCCCCTGCTATGTCCTCCTCCTACCTCCCCTGGAAAATTCCCTGATGCAATGGACCCTTTACTGGCCCCTCTCGTCCCTGAGGGTAGACATTGTGCATCTTATTCCATAACGTATCCTAGTGCCTTTCAAGGCACCTGGCATGTAAGAGGCACTGGGGAAATCTTTGTTGAATGCATGTAGGAATCCTTCTCCTGCACCCTCAGAGCGAGCCCTTCCCGGGGGCTACCGGAGGAGAGCAGAGGCAGGCGAGCACATCTTGCCCTCCTCACAGGGGCGTCCCATGTCTACAGTCCTGGAAGTCCCAGTTATGCCCCTGACCTAAGCCTCAGGCGTCCCCTTGTCCAGCTCCGCTTAGGGCAATGTGCCCAAGTCCTAAAGATCTTGGCCTTGGAGACACCAGTTCTTTCAGAACCTGACGTCCTGGGTTACTATTCCCTCCTATGGCTTGACCAGAAGTCTGAGGCTAACAATCCAGCCAGCCTCAGGGGTTTAGGAAGAGAGCAGGTGGGGTAGGGGGCTGGAGGTCCACCTTGCAGCCCTCCTGACCCCAGCTGGGCTGATGAGCTCACGATCTACATGTCCACTGACGCCTGGGCCAGGGTTGTCATCTCCATGGAGGGTTGTCATCTCCATGATGTGACTGAGAGACACACCACAGTCCCTTTTTCAGATCAAAGCTTGTGAGCGAGCATTCACACACACTCACACGCACACTCACCGCTTGCAAACACTCACACTCTTGGTCTGGAGATGGGTTTCAAGGCGATGAGTGTCATGTTATAAAAACAGGATGGGATGAGGGGTGGACACCAGTATTCCTTTATTCCTTTTCCCTCCAACACTGACTGTTGTGCAACTGACCATAAACAGGAGCCAGAAGGAGGTGGAGACAAAATCATAAGCATGTCATGGAGAAATGAAATTACTCAGGTCAGAGAAAGTAGAAGCATAAACTCGGTATCAGAGCCACGGTGGCCACAACACGCCTTTTTCTCCTCGGTCTCAGTCTTCAGTCTCTCCTTGTCCTCAATCTCTCTCTGTCCTCTGTCACCCTGGCTTCCACCCCAGCCTGTGTTATAAATTCATCCAGCCATCACTGGCCCTCCCTCCTGACTGAAGTCTTTCTCCCTGTTCTTTGGAACCTAGTTTCTCTCCAGCTCACTAACTCGTCTCTCTCCGCTGTTCTACTGACTCAGAAGTGAACCTGGGCTTGGGGCAGGACAGAAGGTAGCAGAAGCTTCTGTGTTGTCTGTGCTCCCTGGATATGATTTCCCTCTGGTCAGAAGCTGAGCAGCGTCCGAAATCTGTTTCCTGCATTTCACCTCCTAGCCTGGCCTGGGCTTCCAGCAGGCAGAAGTCACCCCTCCCCAGTGCTTCTCATTGCCCCCACTTCTAAGAGAGAGAGAGAGACAGGGAGAGGGAGTGAAAGAGAGCAAAAGAGACATTGACTGAGGTTTAACATTTTCTTGGAGATGTACAGGCAAGAGGAGGCAAAGCAGTTACCAGAGGCCACACCCATTTCTCTGGGTCTCAAATACTTGAGAAAATTGAGTCCCTGGGGCTATCTCTTAACTCACTCTACCCTTCCCCCCTATCCCAACCCCTTCCTAAAAGACAAGTCAGTTTAAAAAAAGAAGTCAGGTGTTGTTTGGGCCCATTTATTATTTGAATAATAATAAATGAATAGGTAATACAGTCACATGGTTCAAAATTCAAATGTACAAAAGGGTATATAGTACTAAGTCTCCTCCTTCCTCTGTCTCAACTTCCTGGTTCCCCTCCACAGAGGCAACCAGTGTTACCCGTGTCTTCCGAATATGCATCTATAAGATATGAAAATGTGTATTTATATGATCCTTCCCTGTAAAACACAAATGGAAGTGCCCTATACACATTTCTGTGCCTTTCCTTGTTCATTGGAAGATTATTCCCTATAAAGAGATATAATTAGTTTTACAGCTGTGTAGTATTGCTTTGTAAGGCTGCATCAGAATTTATTTAATCAGTCTTCTAGGGACGACAGTTCTGCTGCTTCCCATCCCTGGCTATTTGTAGAGGGACCCCCAATCCAGACTGCTCCCACCCCCCCCTCCACAGGGACAACCTGCCGGGGAGGCTCCACCCCCAGGCCTTGGCTCATTTGCATGCTCACACGTGATTGAACCCCTGGCCCTATGACTGGAGTCCCTGGTCTTCCTGCTTCTCATCCTTGGTGCCCACCCAGCTTCCCATATTGGCTACTGCAGAGCACAGAGGGCACTGGTCACGCACAGACTTGGCACAAAATGCCCACTCCTCATTACCACTGTGCCCGCAAAGGCATCTAAAGTGCTAACTTGAGCTGCTGCTGTCTCCATGACCATCCTCTGCCAGAGAATGCAAGACAGGCCTACACAAATGGGCAGAAAGAACTGTGGGGAAACACATTGTGCCCCAGGACGGGGGGTAGGGGCAGCTCCCAGACACAGGGACACAGACGGGGATTGTCCTCTCAAACTAGATGTCCCTTGCATTTTGAGACTTCCAGAGGTCTAGAACCAGGAGAGGAGACCAGAGGTGAGAAATGAGGGCTGAGTAACATCCCCTCAGGACTGGGAGGGAAATCCCAGGATTTCATAAGAACAGGTAGGAACAGGAGGAGGCTAGGTAAGAGGGGAGAAAGAAAGAAGGAGGACTAGGATGAGTGGAAACATGGGCCAAAGAGCCCCTTCCAGCTTGATTCCTAGATTCACGGGCCTGGCAGGAACCCTGCCCCAGGGCCTCCTGGCGGTTATCCCCATAGCAGAGCCCCCATCCTCACCTCCCAAGTGAGGACTGAGGAGTCTCAAGAGAAACCTGGGGTGGCTAAGAAGATTTGGGAAACCCAGAAAGCAAAAATAAGAGGAAACAAAACAAAAAACACCAAAAACAGGAGTCTTCTGGAAAGTTTAACCATGACTCCAAGCTCCTGGCTGGCCATTCCTTTCCTCTCTGCAAGAGGAACTTAGTAGGTCTGGGGTCAACAGAGCTGAGAGCCCCCGGTGTCAGGCATCACAGACTCAGGATGCTCCCAGAAGGGAGGGGGAGGGAAGGGAGGACGATGGGAGAAAGAGGACCCCCGGGATGTGAGGAGGGAGAAGACATAGGCTGCCCTGCCCAGTGCCCATCCCCTCCCCTCCCCACACTCCCTGGCACTGGGGTCCCAACCACATTTCCCATCCACCTAGTTGTGGGAGAAGCCCGCGTGGGAGAAGGCAGGGAGGTGGGGGGCACAGGCCGCAGCCTCGGGGAGGCAAGCCAGGCGGTTGACCTCACAGGTCCCAGCATCCTGGTCCTCCCGGAAGTAGACGGAGTCAGCAGAATCAAAGGAGGGGTCCTGGTCAAAGAAGTTGTAGGGTCGGAGGAAGAAGCCCACGCTGTTCCCCACAGTCACTGTGTTGGGAATGTCCTCTGCATGGGGGATGTGCAGGAAACCGGCTGTCACCCAGGCCACCAAGTCCTAATGGGGGCGAAGAAAGAGGATCATGAGGTCTGGCTTTGCTAAGGACACGTCCGCCTCTCCCAGGATTCACTTTGGCAGCCCACCTTTGCTCGAGAGGATTTTAAGTCTTTAAACATTTTTCCTACTAGTCCAGAAATCAACGCATAAATGGTCAATTTCATATTCGGAGCAACACCTGCCCCCCATCCCAACCTGCACCCTCCATCTCTGACATTCCCCATGACATCACCATCAGCCTACACACCCCCAGAGGAATGATGACACCCACGGGCAACTTCAGCTCCTTTCCCCTGACTCAACGAGAGCTCCCAAACTCTGACAGAAGGAGGATGAGGAGGGAAGATCAGGGTTTGGGAGGCAGAAATTAACTTGGAAATTAATGCTTTAATGGTCAAGCCAGCAACAGAGAAGCTTTAGATATAAGACATGTGGTCTTCCCTGTCACTTCCAGCCCTCCTGAGTCCTGGGGCCCTTAAAGGACTCAGTCCACGACGCTGAGACTTAGAGAGCTGTAGAGTCTTGAGGATAGGCTGGAGCCTCAGCCACTGTCTGCAAATGAACTTCCAGCTTGGGAAGATTCCCTCAGCAGGTAATGATCAGATCCACAAAAGCACAGAAGGCAGGAGTCAGCTCTGTCCTTGAGGAGATGGTTTTCAGGGACCTCCCCGAGAGAAGGTGGGGCTCATCTCTGTGTCCCCGAACCCCTCCCTCTGCCTCCCACAGCCAGCTGACCTCTCCAGCTATGGTCTCATTGTTGATGAAGTCAGCGAAGTCCACGGTGGGGGCCCAGGGGTCATTCTGATGGAAGATGCTGCTGCTGCGGGGCTCTGCCTCCTTCCGCTGGGTCACAGCCAGCTGGTACCTAGAGATGCTCTGGTCAGGCCTCCATGGTCACTAAGCCCATCCTGCTGCCTGATCATCATGGAAGGGAGCTGAGCCCATGGACCTCAGCATTCCCATCTCATTCACACAGTCACTCTGACGCCACCCTGGTGGGTGGCCCAACATCATTCCATGTCCTCCTGTTCATCCCTTGCCATTTCACAACATGCCCCCCCCCCCCAAACAGAAAAGACTTTTCCCACCTGGGCTTTAGCCTTCCAAGGGGACCATGTATCCACTGTGGGCCTTTGGATAACCAGGAAATCCTTTTTGAGCTCTTACCTCACTCACTCACCTCGTGTACAGTTTGAACTGAGTTCCCAATTGCCCCTCCCAACACTCCCTTCCCACTCTCATCCCCTCCCCGGCCCCACATGCATACCGCACCCCATCACCCACCTCGCCCAGCTGACAGCTCTCTCCATGGAGCTGTTCTGGGGCAGGGGCTCCCCAGCAAAGCTGACTGTCTGGATGCGGTAGCCCCTCGGGTGCCCCCACTTGTTGCTGTGATTGCTGGCCAGGTACAGGTAGCGAGGGGAGGGACCTCCCAGGGGGAAGGCGGCCTGCTCCTCCGTCTCCAGCAGCTTCCGGGTCACCTGCAGCCTCTGTATCTGGTGCTTGGGGCTCCAGGGTACCGCCGTAGGGACAAAAGCCATGTCCTCAGCCCAGACCCAGTTCTCCAGTCCTGCCAGGGTGAAGCGGAGATGGTGGGGGGAAGGGGGAAAAGGGAGGACTGGTCATGCAGCTGCTCTGCCCCCTCTGGACTCTGTTCCCTATCTGGCTTCAGAGTGGGGGCCAAAGAGAAAGCCAGACTGAGTGTGCCCCCTGCTTCTCTCCCCTCTCCCCAAGATGTCCCAATCTTTCAGCCAAACCTGTTGACCTGTGAAATATTTCTTCAAGGATTTCATTCCTTCATCCTTTCACACTCATTAGTGGAGAGGCCTGTGCTCAGCGCTGGGGACACACTGATGAATGAGACAACGTCCTTACCCTCCTGCTCTCACAGAAGCCCCAGAGAGGCCAAGCCCTGAAGGGACTGTAGTGTGAGAGGAGCACATTCAAGATTGAAGGGTAGAGGAACACAGGTCCAGGCAAGAAGAGAGGCCTTCCTGGGCCACTTTTCAGCCCGGCCTTAGGGGATGTCACCAGCAGAGAGACCACGGCAGGGCGTTCTAAGCAGGGGCAAAACAGGAGCAAAAGCAAAGAAGCGTGACTGTCACATGTGGTGTGACATGGGCAGGTGTGTGGCTTAAGCAGCACAGGGAAGAATGGGAAAGGCAGGCAGTAGCTGTCCTCTGAAGGGAAGGGCCTTGTAGGTCCTTCTGTGGACAGGATCCTATAGGTGATGGGGAAAGTGGGAAGCGTGTAAGGGAGCAGGCTGGCATGGGCTGCTAGGTCCCTCTGAGCGCAGGGTGAACCATGGATCTGAGAGGAAGAAGAGTCGAAGCAGCAAAGAGAGGGCTGGCGCCCACAGGGGACCGGCAGCGGGGCCAAGCGAGGGGTTGGAGATATTTCAGAGGCAGAAAAAAGTCTGGTGATGAACTCAATGTGGGGAACGACAGTGAAATGACCAGGACTCCGAGGCATCATGTAACCCTTGGCTCTCTGTGACCACCAACTGCAGGAACTATCTGGAATATTCCACAGTATCCACTCTACCCCTCACACTTAAATGTATTGTGCCCAGAGATGGAAACTCAGGGAGGAGAAAGGTCCACCTCCCAGGGAAATGTATACCCCGGGGGCGTTCCACGATTGGCCTGCAGGTGCCAGGGACTCTGCAGAATGCAAACAGATCCTCCCCAATACCTACACTGCAGGCTAGACACAGATAAGCTGAAAAGCAAATGGCTGCCTCACTGAAGTGGGACCCATATAAGTGCCAGGGAGGGAAGAGGGCAAAGGGGACCCTTAGCCTGGATCCTGCTTCTTCTCTGAGCTTAGCTGTTTCCCAAGATTTTCTGATGAGGTCATGTGGAGGGTGGGTGGCAGCTCTGCACCCAGCCAATGAGCTACGATCTCAGTAAAATTCAGCAGCTAACTCTCTCCCAACCAGCAAAAGAGGAAGCATGAAACTCCAAAACATATACTCAGATCTTCCTTTCCTGGAAAACTTCCATCAACCCCAAAGCAAATAGAGGCAACCCTTCAGCCCCCTATCCGGGATCCTGGCCTCCGCCAGGATGTCTTACCTCCCACGTCCAGATCCACCTTGAAGTGGGCACTGTGGGTGTGGACCGTGCCCAGCGTGTGCTTCCCAACCTGGTTTCCATATCTTCGGGCAGCACCAAAGAGGAACGCTGAGCTGATGTAGCCTGTGGCATGGAATTTGACTTCGATGGCCCCATTGGGGTGGAAGACCATATCCCACACGTAGTCATAGTTGAGCAAGGTCGACACAGATCTGAAGACCAGCACTGTCTCCACAAGGCCCCCAAAATAGTGGGAATGAAAATCTGAGTGGTGTCGCCTCAGGGGCAGGCCCTGGTTCTGCTCAAACACACAAAAGGCATCATGTAGTGTCTTGGGGGCTTGGGACTCCAAAAGGACGTGCCAGTCCACGTAGGTGGCCAGATAGGGGCAGTCCACCCCACGGGTCAGGGGCGTGGAGTACTTGCCCATGCCAAAGCTGCCGTCCATATAGTGGGTCAGCATTGCTGCTGGGGAATTTCCACCATAGACAGCCAAGGCCTCCTGGAGGCTGATCTCGTAAGCCAGCCGTTCTCCCTGGAATCGGATGTCAAAGATCCTTGGGCCACTGAAAGCTCCGAGGCCAAAAGAGAAAGTCCACAGTGAGGAGGCCACTTGACTCCCCTGGACACTGAAGCGGGGGCCCTGGGGATGGAACTGCAGAGGGGGAGCCGGACCCGGAGGCGCCTGGGACTTCAGGGACCAGGACCCACCTGTGCCGTTGTCTGGGATCACCACCACGTTCACCAGGCCGGCCTCAAACTGCTCCTCCAGATGGGCCAGACTCTCATAGTAGCGGCCTTGAAAGAACACCTTCTGGATGGTCCAGCGAGCAGGGTCCAGAGCCTTGTGGTCTACCAGAAGCTCCAAGCCTATGGGGTGCAGGAAGAACCCAGCCCCTGAGATGTTGTAGTAGAGGCCAAACCAGGTGGCCCTGTCCCCTGATTGCAAGCCACGGGGGACTGTGGTCATGGTCACCAGGTTCCCTCCTTGGTGCTTGTAGAAGCAGCAGTGGTGGAGGAGACCAGCAGCCTGGGGCAGCTCTCTGTTGAAGATCATCTGGTCTATGTCCAGGTACTCTCGCATGAGCACGGGGCGTCGGTGATAGGGCAGGGAGCCCCCGTGACGCTCCACAGTCACATCCCGCAGGTAGGAGGGGTGCGGCAGCGGCCCCACCAGCAGCTCAGTCACATTGGGCTGGGCTTGTCCACCAAAGAAGACGATGGCCAGTGCCTCCCGGGCAGGCGGGGGGCTCCCCCTGTCCAGGTGGGCCAGGGCTGCAGCCTTGGGGGGCAGCTCCAGCTCTACCGAGAAGATGCAGTTGTCTGAGGGTCTGGCTTGAGCTGCATCCACCAGGCCTGGCCCCAGCTTCTGGGTCAGAAAGCCCATCACAGCCGTCAGCTCTTCTCGGCTCAGGTCTGCAAACAGCTGGCTCTGGCCAAGGTGTGTCCAGGGCTGGGCACTTGGTGATACGGAGGGGCAGAGGGGAGGCAGGCTGTGTTCACCACCATCTCCTCCCCTGCCAGCTAGTAAGACACACACCAGGGCAAAGATGGTGATGACAGCCAGAGCGAGGAGCACCAGGGTGGTCTTCTGGTTCATTGTCCCATGAACATAGAGACAGAGGATTGAACCAAAGTGGAGACTTGTATTCTCAGGCCAGCAGAAGAGGGTCTCTTTTGCTCCCTGTACTGGTGGCTCCTAGACTCTGGCTGAGGTTCTCAGTATTCCGACGCAATGGAGACTGAGGATGGGAAGAGCATGGGAAGGCTGGGGAGGGGGGCGGAGCGGGCTGGGGTTGGGAGGCGGGCCTAAGGCAGGGCAGCAGTGATTTCCACAGACCTTACATGGCTTTGTGTTCCAGGCTCCAACTCATATTCTGCTCTCTGGGTCAGGGTTGGAACAGGGGAGAGCTGGGGTAGGAGGAAGGGGTGGTGGGGATTTCAAACTAATGCAGCTGACCGGCCTGAGCACAGACATGCACTGACATGCGCAGAAACGCTGGGGAGGAGGCAGCCCCTCTTTCCCCTCCGCCCCACTTCTTTCCCCTCCACCCCACTTCTTTCCCCAGCGCCCATTTCTCAGGGCCAGATGTTCCCTTTCCTGCAACTTGGAACTATTGTCCTCCTTCCAAGGAAACCCCACCCCCAGCCCTTCAGCTTCCCAAGCAGCATTTCTTGGCCAGGTCTGTCCCCCTTGCCCCCTCTCCTCCATGGCTAATTTCCTTGGCCAGCGTCCTTAATATTATCTGGGGGATTCTAGATACTTCAAAAGTCAAAGAGAAGAAATTCAAGTAAAAGTCTTGTAATACTTTTTATTATAAATTACACACACCATCAGTTTTTACAAAATTCTATCTATTCTTCCATTTCAATGCACATGCATTAAAGAAATGTCTGGTATAACATTCACCAAATGTGAATGTTAGCTGTTTCTGAGTGGTAGAATTTGTGGTGTTTTTGCTTGAGTATTTTAATAACAACGCCATTTGTATAAATTCATCATTTTTAAAAAATGAACTGGAAATAAGAATTAACCAAAGGATATATGGGGGTTTATGTGGTAGGAGGTGGTTTCCCAAGGGTCGAGTGTCAGGGGAGCAGAAAGTGGGAACAGAGAGGAAGGTACATGTCTCGGCACCCCCTCTCTGCCCAACCCATGTCCCACCACACACTCAGCGCTACAAGTCTTGGTAAGAGAAAGGGGGCAGGTCCGGCACACAGGCCGCCAGGTGGGGGATGCAGGCCACATGATTGACACTGCAGAGCCCAGCATCCTGGCCCTTCTCAAAGTAGACGCTGCCAGGGGAGAAGATGGAGGGGTCCTCATCAAAGAAGTTATAGGGTCGGAGCAAGAAGCCAACTCTGTTCCCCAGAGTCACTGTGTTGGGGACATCCTCAGCGTGGGGGATGTGCAGGAAGCTGGCTGTAACCCAAGCCACCAGGTCCTGCAGGAAGAGGAAGAGCTGGAGACTTTGGAGGCGAGACCCAGAGAACCCCCCCCCCCCCTCAGCCACAATCCCCAATCTCCAGTCTCAGCCCTGCTTCCACCTCTGCCCAGCCACAGGCCCAAATAACAGGCGTGGTAATCCACGTGAGAAGCTGTAGGGTGGTCCCAGGGCTAATCTCACCCCCAGGAGGGATGACCCATGCTGGTCATCAGGGAACTCCCTGGCCCCTAATCGAAGAACTGGAAACCTACCATTCCCTCCATCCTACAGCCAGGGGCCGGGCAGCCAAGATACCAGGCTTAGGGGAGCTCCTTTCCTCTGCCCCTAGGGCTACCAACCTCTCCTAAGAGGGTCTCATTGTTGATGAAGTCAGCAAAGGCCGTAGTGGGTGTCCAGATGTCATTCTGGTAATAGATGCTGCTGCTCTGTGACTCCTCCTCCTTCCTCCGGGTCACCACAAGCTGGTATCTGACCAGGAATGTTGTAGGAAGGTGGTGTCAGAAAACGTCAAGGGCCTTTACCAGCCCAGAAGTCCTTTGGATCAGATTCTGTGTGAGACCATTCCCGTCCCATATCTACTTGGATCTGAGAAGAGGTCCAGGGGTGAATGATCGAGGTTAGTGAGTTGGGGTCTTCAAGAGCTGGGATGGGGAGGGGACCAGTCCTTCCCTACCACCCAGTGCCCGGGGCCCTCCTCACCTCCCCCAGCTGATGGCCCTCTCCATGTCGCTGTCCAGGGGCATGTGTATGCCAAGAGGGCTGTGGATCTGGATTCGGTACCCGCGCTGGTGACCCCAGGAATTAGTCTGGTTGCTAGCCAAGTAAAGGTAGCGGGGAAGGGGGTTCCCCAAGAAAAAAGCTGTCAGGTCCTCCCTTCCCAGGACCTGCCGAGTCAGCTGTGGGCGCTGCAGTTGGTGCTCCGGACTCCAAGGGGCTGCCACAGGTTTAAACACCACGTCTTCAGCTACCACCCAGTTTTTCAGCCCTGCCAGGGTGAGGGGAGGGAGAGGAGTTCCACAGCAGGTGAGACAGGTCCCTTGTTTTCTCCGTGATGCCCCCTGCACTGGCCTGCCTAAGGGCAGCAGAGCTCATCAGAGAGCACTCTGCGCTGGGAGCCGGGTCTGGACTTGAAGGCTAGCCCGCCTTCTTTGAACCTGCCCTGTCCAACAGTTACCACCGGTCACAAGTGACTCTTTCAATTTAAAAATTCAGTCCCTCAGTCACACTAGCTACATTCCAAGTGCTCAATAGCTGCACGTGGCTAGTGGCTAACATATTGGACAAGGCAGACATACAACATTCCATCATTGCAGAAAGTTCTATTGGCACTGGTCTACCCAATAGACTTTGGACCAATTATTTGCTTCTCTGATTTCTCACTTGGTGAATAGCTACAATGTGCATAAGAAAAGCTGTTCTGTGGCTGAGCTCTATAAATGGAAAAGCACACACAGGTGGCTAATAACATTCTTCTAACTATGAAAGGGATATTTGTCTTGGAGAAGCCGGCTGGAAAAACCCAATCCCCTTCCGTGGTGCCCTGCATCCTCCTCCTGGCTCTGAGACTTTGATTTTTTTCTCAATATGGCAGGTACCACTTTGTCTTTTTTACAAAGGAAGTAGATTTATATCTTTAAATTGTCTGGGAGATCCCTGGAACACTTATACTCTTTCTGCAGGTTCGGACTGTTAGTTCCTTTTGGCATGACTCATATGAATGTGCTGGCACACAGGGAACTCTCCTGAAGCCAGTGCCCCTGCCGGTTGTCCTGTGTGCAGGGGCCTGACACAGACTCTCTGGCCCACAGCACCAGCCTGTGCTGCACGCTGGTCCAATAAATGCTATTTGATTTTATGTCCTAAGACAAGGCTCTTCAATGCCAAAATGCTGGAAAGAAAACTTCAAATCAGAAAATAGTCATATTCCAAATATGTCAAAGAATAACCTAGTTAAAATGCATGATTTAAAATAGCATTTCAATCATGCTGTTTTCTTAGCTCTCTCCCCTCCACCCGCACAGCGCACACACACAGAGGCACACACATGCCATCTTTATACTCAAGAGAATATGGAAATGTTTCACAAGAAATATGCTGAGTTACAGTGCATTATACTTGGGCAGCCACTTCCTGACCCATCTCCCCCCACCCTCCTTAGTTTCCGTAACTGTAAAATGGAGAGGGTCTGATGGATTCCTAATTTTCTTTCTGGGCCTAATAGTCTAACTTGATAAGTTAATTATTTTCTGTCCTGGACAAAAATCTGTCAGGAGCTTTAAGTCCCCTTTGTGCTTAGAGCCCTACTTGAGAAATCCCTTTCTACACTTGCAGCAAGCCTATTGCATGCCTGCCATGTCACCAGAGCCCACTGTGATGATATGTGCTGGCAGGAATGGGATGGTCCTCCCCAGGAGGCGGATGGGGCCCCTGTCTTGTATCCTCAGTTGTCTGAA
Organism: Balaenoptera ricei; assembly: GCF_028023285.1. Taxonomy (NCBI): domain Eukaryota; kingdom Metazoa; phylum Chordata; class Mammalia; order Artiodactyla; family Balaenopteridae; genus Balaenoptera; species Balaenoptera ricei. Next base: position 21,388,708 of record NC_082658.1, on the reverse strand, counting down.
ATCCTGTGGAGCAGCCCCCAGCTAGCACCTCCTTTTCTCAGGCCCCAGGACCACCTCCACTCTGAGAAGCTCTTTAGACAGACTACTCCCTATCTCTGTTCAGGCCCCTGCTTTCCCCACCTCCACTGACTCTCAGAATTAGGAAGAACTCAGAGCCCCGACTCCAGCCGTGTCCAGCCTCAGACAGGCCAGGCAAGTTCACCACCCACAGACAGGCTAAGGCAGCCAGCTAGTACAGCGCAGCCATTACGTTTGGTTTCACAATTGCAGCGGGTCAGAGGGGCTGGGCGGGGGAGCCCTCTCTACCTTTTGCCAAATACCCAGTAAGCCCAGTATTTAGGCTGACTGCAGTTGAATACACTCAGATCAGTCCCTGTTGTTACCACAATAAATTGTGGTGCTGGAATGCCACCCTTGCCTCTTCTGGCTTGATGTGCGGGTCTCCCTTCCTTCTGGCCCACCCCAACTCTCAATCCTCATTCCCTGGGCACTCACCTGCCACATCCAGGTCCAGCTTGAAGTGGAAGGCATGCGTGTGCACCGCCCCCAGCACTCGCTCCCCAACGCGGTTCCCAAAGAGGAGGCTCTCCTCGCCCCCGCTCAGGAAAGCTGTGTTGATGTAGCCCGTGGCATGGACCCGCCCTTCAAGCGCCCCATTTGGGTGCAATACAAAGTCCCAAATGTAGTCATAGTTGCCTACAGAGGACACAGACCTGACTACAAGGGCCGAGCCAGCCAAACCACCATAGAAATGACTCTGAAGGTGATTGTGGTGCCTGCGGAGGGGTAGTCCCTGGGCCTCCTCAAACACACACACAGCCCCCGGGAGCAGCTGGACTGCCCCTTTGCCCACTAACACGTGGATGTCCACCATGGTAGACTGATAGGGGCAGTCCACTCCCCGCACCAAGCCCCGGCTGTGAAGGCCAAGTCCATAGCTGCTATCCAGGTATCGGGTCATCATTGTCTTGGGTGAATCGGCACCATAGATAGACACACACTCCTGGACACTGACTTCGTAGGCCACTCGCTCACCCTTGAACCGAACATCAAAAATCCTCATGCCACTGAACACCCCATGGCCAAAGGTAAACGTCCAAAGGGAGGACGCCACTAGGTTCCCTTGCACACTGTACCGGGAGCCCTGAGGTGAGAACTGAAGAGGGGGAAGAGGACCTGGGGAGACCCGCGATCGCAGCGATGAGGCCCCAACTGGCAGGGGTAGAGGAACTCTAACCACTTCCAGCTGGCCAGCCTTAAACTCCCATTCCAACTGACCCAAGTCTGCATAGTAGCGCCCAAGGTAGAAGACCTGCTGGACAGCCCAGCGGGCAGGGTCCAGGGCCCTGTGGTCCAGCAGTAGCTCGAGCCCCACAGGGTGAAGGAAAATCCCAACACCTGAGATGTTATGGTAGAGGGCTATCCAGGTAGCACGGTCCCCTGAGCGCAAGCCACGAGGGGTGGCGTGCAGAGCTGCCAAAGTGGAGCCACTGTAGTTGAAGACAGAAGCCAGGAAGACTGGTGCCTTGGGGAGCTCCATCTCTTTCAAATGCTTCCACATCTGGGCAGACTCAGTTCCCAGCACGGGGCGTCGGTGATAGGGCAGGGGGCCCCCGTGACGCTCCACAGTCACATCCCGCAGGTAGGAGGGGTGCGGCAGCGGCCCCACTACCAGCTCAGTCACATTGGGCTGGGGTTGTCCACCAAAGAAAACGATGGCCAGTGCTTCCCGGGCAGGCGGGGGGCTCCCCCTGTCCAGGTAGGCCAGGGCTGCAGCCTTGGGGGGCAGCTGCAGCTCCACTGAGAAGACGCAGTTGTCGAAGGGGTGGGCCTGAGCTGCATCCACCAGGCCTGGCCCCAGCTTCTGGGTCAGAAAGCTCATCACAGCCGTCAGCTCTTCTCGGCTCAGGTCTGCAAACAGCTGGCTCTGGCCAGGGTGTGTCCAGGGCTGGGCACTGTAGGATACAGAGGGGCAGCGGGGAGGCTGGCTGGAGCTACCTTGGCTGGTCAGCAAGACATAGGCCAGGGCAAAGACGGTAATGAGGGACAGTGCCAGGAACACGAGGACTACCTTGAGATTCATGGTGAACGCTGAAAGCCGAAATGAGAGTCCCACCAGCTGCTCCTTCAAGTTACTGACATCAAGTCAGGGTTTATATTCAGTAGGATGGATCGGAACAGTGAAAACTCCACCCTGTGGGCTGGACGGGAAATTTCTGACCTTGATTTATATAATTCTGCTCCAATTTTCTGTTCTGTGGTTTGGCTCAAGGTACCACTTCCACGTGCATAGCCTCTCCCCATCCCTGAACTCCTCCCGGCAGCACGGTCAGTACCCACTACCAATCTCCATCATTTAGACCAGATTAGAGGGCATTTGTATATACACTAAACTCTACCTTCCACCCAGAATGGGTCTGAGGAAGAATGCAAATCTCAGACACCCAATCAAACCCCATGTACTATATGCAACCACTCTAACTGTCCGCTTTCCTACCTCCTGGCAGGCACTCCCCCCCCCCCCCCACAAGTATTTCCAGGATCCACTACCCAGTTCAGCAGTAAGCACTGTGTTCTGCCAGATGCCTAAGACCAAGCCCTTGATCTGTAGTCTCAGGCCTCTACCATCTAATCGGTGAGAAAGGAGTGGTGAAGGCCTGGGCGCAGCAGTCAGATTTGTACACCAATCGCAGGTCCCTAAGCTGTGTGACCTGAGGGGAGTTACTTATCATAAGTCTCAGTGTCCTCACCTATAAAGAAGGGATAAAACTACCCTAGAGATTCATGGAGAGTAAATGCGATCAGGCATGTAAAGTGCTTAACAGTCTGACGCGGGGTAGGCATTCAAAAATTGTCAGCTACTCGTACTGATCTCTGAAACAGAATTGAGCAGATGTTCCTCCGTTGTTCAAGACCTTAAATCTTTTTTTGCAGAGACAACAGATACCAGATCATTGGATACCAAAATGCTACTCTGCAAGGTGGAAGTTAAGGAAACTTTATTTCAGAGGGAGCTAAGGTCCTAGATAGCCCTCCAATTCATTTGAAAACCAAAAACCAGAAGTCCCTGGCATCTCCGCAAGAAACTTAAGACATTATTCAGATGGAACTTTTAGTATAGAGCAAAGAAAATGACGGGGTCGGGTGTGCCTTGAACCAGGTAATTCCCCACACACGGAACTAGAGCAGCCTCTACTGGCAGTTCATGGGTATCACTGGGGAAGGAAGGAAGGAAGGAAGGAAGGCAGGAGCTGGGATCTTGTGAGGGTAGAAGGCAGCTTAGGTTTGGGAAGAGCTAACTTTCATTTAATTCAGACTGAAGACAAATGAAGGACCCACCCTTGCCTCTTGGTAGGCAGAAGCCTCAGCCTTTCCATTATTCCAGAGAAAAGAGGCAGCTCAGTTGGTATAAAGACACCCAATAGGGTGGCTGGAGGTATATGCGGAGGTGGGTGTCCCAATGTGCACACATGTAAGTGTGGGTATGTCCCTGGCCATCAGAGCATCGCACCAGGGTCTGCAGCTTTAGAAAGAGGTCAAAGTACCTGTATTTTTAATAATTTCTTGACATGGTAAAAGAATTTTACATTACGATCCAAGGGTGGTAAGGTGAGGAGGAGGGACATGGGAACAATCCAACAAACAAAAAGGGAAACTGAGAAACACATGGTGGGAGGACGGAACAGTTTTAGCTGGAAGGGGTCTGAGGGTGGCTAGGGGCATTGCCCAACTAAAATGCAATTGGTTTGTTACTGAGTACTATTCATGGGAAGACAGCATCCTAACTCCTTCTCTATAGCATACTGGGAGGAAAAATGATGCATCCAGATGGAAATATGATTGGGGGTTGGAAGACAGAGACGGGGGTAGAATAAAAGTCAGAAACAGACACAGAGAATCACCAGCAGACTCTCCAGTAGTGGTAGAATAAAAGTGGGGGTTGATGAGGGTTAACACAAAAGCTGTAACAAGTGACATCTCTGGAAGATTTGAGAGATAAGAGGCAACTCTTCTATGGTTTTGACTTGCCCAGCAGATTTCCACATACACACAATGTGTACATGCATGTGTGTGCATGCACACACATATACACACAAGTGACCGCTTTCCCTGGAAGCACAAAACTATAAATAAGAAAACATTTTTCCCAAAGGGAAAACCCAGTAGGAGCAGCAGCATCTGGCCTCACAGCTGCAGACACCCCCACCCCAATTTACAACTGGCCTGGGAAGAGGAAACCGGGATTCAGAGGACCAGCCTTTGCAAAAATGCCCCAAAGGACCCGAGTCACAGAGGAAGGGGAACCCACTACCCCTGCTTCTCATCTCTCAGTTGTCCTCCAACTCACCAGCCTCGGGCACCAAGAGGCTACAATATCAGGAGACAATGGGCCCTGGTGGATGAGGACTAAGACACCTAACACCTTCTGAACGGGGGGTGGGGGGGTGGTGTGTGTGTGTGTGTGTGTGTGTGTGTGTGTGTGAGTGTGACAGAGACAGGGTTTGGGGGGTGGGCAGGGCTGGGGGGAGGGGAGGGCATCAAGTAACAGAGTAGGAAGGCATGTGTGTGCTGCATGTGTGTACGTGTGTGTATATCACGCACATATGTGTATGTGAAAATCCTAGTTATAAAAACATCTGAAGCAGCTAGGGACTTGGCAGAAGGTCTAAGGTGTACCCAAAGTCATCACCAGGGCAACTGTGGCAGGGAGGATGCAACGTCCCACAGTGTCAAGGGACACTAACCTCCCATCAGGAAGAAAGGAGCTGGTCCCCCCCACCCCGCCCCAGTTCCTACAAAACACCTAGCACTCTCCTTCCAGTTCCCTCAGCTTCTAACCAACTAATCATCAAGAGGAAGAAAATACAAAGCCCAAGACACAGGAGGGAGCCAGGGAGAAAAAACACAAGTATTCTTGTGCCAACATCCTGTGCACACAAACCTGGAGGTCTCCAGAAATTAGGACGGGGGGCGTGGGGTATTAGGGAAGGAAATAGAAGAGTTCCTGAGGCCTGAAAAAAGAGGTAAACACGTCACAGAACTACATGAGAGTTTCATTAGACTCTAACTAAAAACAGAGAGAGGTGTGATTACTACTTCCAGCCAGTTTCCCCATCACGATAGTCATGTAACAAACCAAGGCAATGTCGGTCTTGAGCCAGACTCACAGAGTCCCCTGGCCCTGGCCCTGGCCTCAGTACAGTGTCTCTGCATTGCTGCTCCGGGGCCGTTTGATCTTCTCGATATTTTTCAGGATCATGTCATGTAGAGTGACCTGGGAGAAGAGGGATCAGGGACTCACATGTCTGCTGTACCCCTACCTCACTAGGAAAATAAGACACCGCCACAAACTCCCAAGCAATCACTCACATAACCCGGATCTCACTCACTTGAATCGGAATTCAGCATGGCTGCCCTACTACCTCTCTTATACCCCAGGCACATCTGGGTATATCCAGGGCCCAAGAGTCTAATAAATAACATTTACTGAGCACTTAACATACCAAGAATTGCACTGGGTCCTTTAATGTGTTAGAGATGAAGAAACTGAAGTTTGAGGTTAAACTTGCCCAAGGCCACACATTACAGGTAGGATTGGTTCTAAACCTAAGCCTGACTCTAACGTCTACATCTTCACCCCTATTCTATGTTGTGCCCCTTCTCATCCAGGTAGAAAGAAGAGAGATGCCCAGCTAGATACCTTCAATGACCTCATAGCTCTCAACACTCGGCTAATGGGCAGAATTTGTTCCACTCATTTTACCTCCACCCCCCGCCCCCCATCTCAACCCCCAGAGAGTGGCAAGAAAATGGTCACCAGAACTAAGAGAAGCCAGAGCAACTGTGGGCAGGGACCAAGGTTACTTACATATTGATTCCTTAGCTCTGATATGATGAGCCGAAGGCTGATATATTCTTTCTCATCAATCTCTGTCACGGTGCGGCGATAGTCCTCCTGAGAGTGGGGCGGAGAAAAGGCTAGTTCCCAAAGCCTGACTGTCCCCACAAGACTCTTCCCAGGAACAGTCACTCCTCCCTGTCCTACCACTTCCACCCTCGGCCCACAAAACCCTTACTTACCACATGGGGATATTTAGCTATTTTAGAAACCAATTTGGCTCTTGTAATATAATATCTGGAAGGAGAGAGAAGAGGAGGAAGCTGCAGGAGACCCCGGACAGTGCTTACCACCTCACCAGCCCGCAATTCCTGGGCCAAGCCCAAGCAGCCCTACCTAGATATCTGGTCCAGATAAGATGCAGCTTCACTCTCAACAGTTCTTAGTTCTGCAACTGTCTCCTCCTGAAAAAACAACTGAGTCAAAAGTCACTTCCATATCACCCCAAGGCAGACCAAAGAGAAAGGGAAAACAGAAAAGCAGGGGAGATGAGATTATCTCCCAAACCTTCCTCTCCAGTTTCTAATGCAAGCACATTACCTGAATGGACACCCCAAAGTTGTTCCCATCTTCTATCCTAGGAATCAGAAGTTGTACCCACATTTTGACCTGGAGAGTGAGGGGACCAAAATATACATATGAGGACCTTGGCCTTTTCTACTGAAGCCATGAAGTATACAATTCATGCTGCTGGGGCCAGATGTCAGGAGCACAGGAGCCAAGATAGTCTTCCAATTCCCACATCATCTCCATGCCTCCAGCCCCATATCCATCATCTTGCATAGTTCAAGCCAGGCTATTTGGGGTCAGCCCCTGCCTCACCGTGTTGCATTTCTCGATCAGCAGCCGGATCTCAGGCTTCACTTTTTCAATAATGTCCACCAGCTGCTGGTTGCTTTTTAGCATCCCATTGGGCATCACGAACACCTTGGTTCCTGGCAGGGACATGAGGAAGGTTAAATGATTTGGATGGAAGGGCAGGACATAGCACTCCACCCCTTTCTCTCTTTCCCAGACCCATGAGATGCTATGACCTCTGCCTTTTATCTGTCACAACTCTATCTATAAACCTTGACACCCCCAACGAAATCAAAAAAAGAGAACGCATGGATTAACAAATGGGTGTCTAAAGTATCCCAAAACTCTGAAGAATAAGGAAATTAAAATATGCTCTATAGACTTAATGTACCAATATTACTGAAGAGGAAAAAATGATATGGAACTGTGACTTCTGTGAAAAATCTGTGATGTGTAGCCACCTCCAACCTCTCTCCCTTGGCAGTCCACACTAAGACAAACCCTCCCTATTAACTGGAAAATTAGGTTTACAGTGCTAAATAATGACAATGCTTGGAGGACTTGGGAATGCTAACATCTGGGAAATAAATTCAGATCCTGCTTCCTGGCCAGGAGGACACAAGATTCATCCTGCATCTCAGGGCTGCAGGCCAGGAAAGACTGGGGTGGGGTATAGTGAAGGGAGCTCTCACCCTGGAAGGCCTCTTCGCATTCATCCAATCTTCGCTTCTTGTAAGTGGGCTAAAGATACAAAAAGATGGGAATTAGCCTGCTCGACACCTACATCTCCATCATAAGCTACGCTTCGAGCAAGTTTAATCCCTTCCTCGACCCCATTATTAATTTACACACAATTTACTAAGTACATACAAGGCTTTAAGAGAAGATTCTTGGGGCCTCCCTGATGACGCAGTGGTTAAGAATCCGCCTGCTAATGCAGGGGACATGGGTTCCAGCCGTGGTCCGGGAAGATCCCACATGCCACGGAGCAACTAAGCCTGTGCGCCACAACTCCTGCACTCTAGAGCCCGCAAGTCACAGCTACTGAGCCCACGTGCCACAACTACTGAAGCCCACACGCCTAGAGCCCATGCTCTGCAACAAAAGAAGCCACCGCAATGAGAAGCCCGTGCACTGCAAAGAAGAGTAGCCCCCGCTCGGCACAACTAAAGAAAGCCCGCGTGCAGCAACGAAGACCCAACGCAGCCATTAATTAATTAATTAATTAATTTAAAAGATTCTTGCCACAAAGCAACTTAAACTCTAGTTGGGAAGACCAACCTTTCAAGAAATATAACAAATTAAGCAATTAGGGGGAATTCCCTGGTGGTCCAGTGGTTAGGGCTTGGTACTTTCACTGCCAGAGGCCTGGGTTCCATTCCTGGTTGGGGAACCAAGATCCCACAAGCCGTGCGACATGGCCAAATAAATAAATTTTAAAAATTTAAAAACTGAGCAATTGGGCAGGGGGGATACTATAAAAAACAGGAAAAATGAAGCACTGAATGCAGAGTTACGATAATTAAGGGAATAAGTACAAATCCGCTGGTTCCACAAAAAAATGCAATATTCAATCAACAAACATGTATTTAGCACCTGCTATGTACTAGGAACAATGCTAGGTGCTGGGGATACAAAGATAATTAAGATAGTTTCTGCTTTCCAGAATTGCAAGTTCTATCAATGAGACAGTAATGCAGACATAGAACAATACAGTACAGTATCATCACTGTTATAATAGAATGTGGATATATAGCTGATAAAGACTAGGCACTAAAGATACACAAAGACTAGGACTGCAGTTACACAGCAAGAACTGTTCATTCCATAACAACACTCAAGACACTGAAACGGGTAAGAAAAGTCTTGCCTAGAGCCCTGGGGACAGACCAGATCACCTGAGGGAACCTGCAGCTATTTGTCCTATTTTTAAACTCACTCTAACAGAGTAGCATTAACATATTCACTTCATACTACAAATGAAAATCAGGATCTAAAGGGGGTGTACTTTAGTCATAACATCTGTAAGAATCCTCATTCCCAGATCCAAATCTCACTGTTCCCTCTGTGTATGTTCAAACTGAGCAGGGAATAAAGAACAGAGAACCTATTGCTTCCGAACACAAAGATAAATATAGTACACTTACACCGTCCAGTCCATCATGGCTATTGGTGAGAAGAATGGGGTCAGGGACTGGGAGATTCATGTCTGAGTGGATCTGAGTTAGGTCATGGATGTTTAGGATTGGTTCCTGAAAGAGAGAAGCCCACCCCCAAAACATTAGTTTTTTCAAGATGAACAAAGAAGTATTTCATTTAAAGGGCAAGAAATGAGAGCGCTTTACAGTACAAAACAAAACAGAATTAACACATGATTTGTCCCATTTGACAGAAAGACCGGGGGCAAAAAAATGGGGGAATCTGAGGAAAAGAAAAGCGTCTCTCACCTTCAAAAAACTATCAAGTTCTAACAATTTCTTTGGGAAAAAATTTGCCACCAAGTCTTCTGCCTAAAGATGAGGGAAAATACAACCGAATTAGTAACTGTGGGAGGAAGGTCTGTCTCTACAGGTATCTCTCCTCTGGGGAACTCCCGACTATTAACTAACACTCATTTTTCTATTTATTTCACTCACCTCACTTGTGATCCGCTCCCTGAAAGAATCAACCTAAAATTAATAAAGAAAGCAATTCACTAAGAGTAAGTCAGTACCTGGCAACAGAAGTATGGGCAGGATGGGGAAACCCAAATCCAACTGTCTTCCCCTCACCTTGTAATTGTAATGAGAAGCTGAGAGGCCCCCAGACTGCAAATACTTTCTTTTTCTGAGGATCCATTTCTCCATCTCAGGAGAGGGAAGCCGGGCTTGAGGGCAGCACCCGCCTGTCTTCCCTCCCTCCCTCCCTGTGTCTGAAGCTGTCTGACTTTGAGAGCAGACAAAAGACAGGTAGGTGGGGGAGGTGTGAGCTCACAAACGTGTCAACCACCATCCAAACCTGGCCCAGTCTACGAGGCAGGCATGATGCCAAGGGCAGGGGCAGCAGCAGCGCCCGGAGGCGGGGACGCTGCTGGGCTGGGGGACTTCCAGCTGTCACTGGCCTAAAGAACTTAAGTCCACCACGTGTCCGCGGAGGTCTCCCTGGGCTCTCCACTATTAGACGGGGTACAGAAGGCCATCCCATATTATCCTCTCCCCCGATGCCGTTCCGGGAGTGGGGGGCTGGGCTGAGCCGAGCGGAAGCTCAGGGCTGGTGTCCCCAGGGAGACAAAGACGCCATGGGGAGTGGGTAGCCGGTCAGACTGCTCGGGGATCGAAGCGAGGATTAAGGAGGCCCAGGCCGGTGCCGTTACCTTGAGCTTCACTTCCTGATCCACCTTCAGCAACGAGGCCATGGCCGGGCCGGGCCGTGTCCGCTCCGCTGGAGACCGGAGGCGCTGTGGGCTCCGGGGAGGGCGTCAGAGGCAGGCGGGAATGTCGGCTGCTTTCGGGACGCAGCCGCCCTCGCTGGCTCACTCACTGCTCTCTCGCTCCCTCCCTTCGTGCCGGCCGTCCGTCCGTTCGCCCGCCCGCCCGCCGCCTGTGCGTGCCGCCTGCTCCCTCTCTCGCTCGCCCTCCCGGCTTTCGCCTCTCACGCCGGAAGTTACGTCACAGCCAATCGCCGGGAGCCCGGCGAGGATGCGCACATGCGCTGCGCAGCCGCGCTGAGGTTCGGCTCTGGACATTCTTATCCCCCGGTTCCTGTGCGTTCTACGGGTGAAATAAAAGGGAGTGCGGTCAAGGGTGGTTTCGTGAGATCTGAGGCTCAAAGAGACTCGGGGATTACTTGCGTCTCTGTTATCCCGGCACTCGCCTTCTCCGAAGGGACCTTCGGAGCCGCTGCCGCCTCGAGCGGGGACCCGACCGATGACGCCGTCGCGCCCCAGTGACGTCGGCCTGAGGAAGCTTGACGGTCCCCGCGCTAGGTTTGGGGCGTCTAGTCTGTGATTTCTGCCGCATCCTCCTCTTGGCCGAAGCTCTAGTGTTAGGCTGGAGCCTAACAGAAGACAAGTCCTGTTGCACCAGGCTTCCCCACCTTTCTCTGCCATTTAGCCACTTAATCTCATACACTTCCAGACCTCAGTGACCAACTGCCTGATGGATGGGCAAATTGATGCCTGGAGGCCGGTAGTGCTTGTCCAAGGCTACACAGTGTTTCCAGAAAACCCAAGACCAGAACTCAGATCTCCTAACTTCTAGGGCAATGCTGTATCCATTTTCCTCATGGAAGTCAGAGACTCTAACTCTTAATTCACCCACTCACATGGTCTCTTTTTTTTTTAAAGTTTGATATGTACATATGTTGTTCATATCACCGGCATTTATTTATTTATTTATGGCTGTGTTGGGTCTTCGTTTCTGGGCGAGGGCTTTCTCCAGTTGCGACAAGCGGGGGCCACTCTTCATCGCGGTGTGCGGGCCTCTTCACTATCGCGGCCGCTCTTGTTGCGTAGCACAGGCTCCAGACACGCAGGCTCAGTAATTGTGGCTCACGGGCCTAGTTGCTCCGCGGCATGTGGGATCTTCCCAGACCTAGGGCTCGAACCCGTGTCCCCTGCACTGGCAGGCAGATTCTCAACCACTGCGCCACCAGTGGGGAGCCCCCTCATACGGTCTCTTAACATTGGTTATTTCTCTCTAAAATGGACTAGGCTCTGAGACAGCAGTGTCTCAGAGGCTAGAAATAATGTCACTTACATAAATTAAAATCTTCTAGCAGCCACATTAAAAAGTGAAACTGGTGAAATTCGTTTTAATCATATATTTAACCCAGTTTAACCAAATATCATTTCACCATGCAATCAATATAAAAAATATTAATGAGATCTTGTACATTCTTTTCTCATACCAAGTCTTTGAAATCCAGTATGAATTTTACACTTATTGCACATCTCAGTTCAGAGGAACCACATTTGCAGTACTCAGTAACCATATGTGGTTAATGGCTCCTGTATTGAACAGCACAGTTCTGGGAAATCAAAGGTAAACAAGACTCAAGTTCTCTGGTCTCTTGGGACTTAATACTTGGGAAAGACACCAGAAAGTAAACTGACAACATAACTGCAAAATTTGATAAATGTTAGGGAAAAAATGACTGACATAGAGAATGCCAGGGGTCTATTTTAGTTCAAATGGCCATGAAAGGCCTCTCCCATGAAGTGACAAGCTATAAGGGTGTAAAAGGGTTAGCTTGGGAAGAGTGAGGGGAAGAGCCTTCAAAGGTATGGGTGCAGCACAGGCAAATGCCCTGGGGAAGGAAAGTGGTTGTCCAGTTGAAGAAATTTTTTTAAAGAGCGTATTTATTTATTTATTGGCTGCACTGCCACCAGGGATTAAACCCGTGACTCCTGCAGTGGAAGCGTGGAGTATTAACTACTGGACCACCAGGGAAGTCCCAGTTGAAGAAACTGAAGGACTAGTTAGTTAGTTGGGGGTGGGAGTCGGCTGGGGAGGTTTGTTAGGAAACAATTTGGATTAAGTGCAAAGGCAGGTCATCTGATTTACATTTTATCCTGGGCACACCTCTGTGTTAAGAGCAAGGGAGGGACTTCCCTGTGGCGCAGTGGTTGGGAATCCGCCTGCCAATTCAGGAGCCACGAGCCCTGGTCCAGGAAGATCCCACATGCCACGGAGCAACAAAGCCTGTGCGCCACAACTACTGAGGCTGCGCTCTAGAGCCCATGAGCCGCAACTACAGAGCCCACGTGCCTAGAGCCCATGCTCCGCAACAAGAGAAGCCACCGCAATGAGAGGCCTGCGCACCGCAAAAAGGAGTGGCCCCTGCTCTCCGCAACTGGAGGAAGCCTGTGCGCAGCAACGAAGACCCAACGCAGCCAAAAATAAATTTATAAAAAAGAGCAAGGGAGATGGTGGGAATACACAGTTAAATGAAGTGTGACTGACTATGGCCTCTGGAATCAGAGAAACCTGCCTTCAAATCCCACCTCAGCTCCTTGCTAACTGTAATATCTTGGGAAAATTACTGAAATGCTGAGTCTCAGTTCCCTCATCTGTAAAATGGAATTTTAATTATCATTAATAAATAGTATGCAATTTTGTAGGGTTGTTATGAATATTGGAAATCACATATATGTAAAATAACTAGCACAGTGCCTGGATACAAGGCAGGCACTAAATAAACAGTAGCCATTATCAGATAAGCTACCTGTTCATGCTTAGCATGATAAGGTTACTCCTTAAACTGTATAGTTATTATCAGCCCCATTTTCAGACTCAAAGTTCTTTTCCACTTATTCAAGAACACATACAACATAGCCCATACTACCCATCTTGTGTATTAACATCTAACAGTTTTCCCCCTTTTACCCCTGCTTTCTGTTAACACTTGTCCCTAGTAACTTTTCAACTCTGATCTGGAACATAACTTCAGGAATGCTTTCTCAAATTAACTACATCCTATTTTAAGTGTGCCATTACCCTGCATTTCTTTCAGAATTAATAACTTCAGCTTGAAAACTTAATGTGTTTCTGCTTGTTGAAATATGGCTTTGTTCTCAAATAATTGTATTTTGGCTTCTTCAAGTAGGGTTGTAAGAAGACAGATGCACATTCCTTTTTTATTTCCCTTTCTCCTCCCTTATCCAAGTATTTTATGTAATGTGCACTCATTTGTTTATTTATTCAGTGAACAATTGCTGAGGGCACCACTACATTTAACAAACTATTCATTCCTGGGTGCTTATGAATCAAACATGATCACTGATGACTGGTCTTATTTTAAATTCAGGTCCACAACATTCAAATGGGTGCTCCTGGGAGTCTCAGGTGTTCCTTGGCTTGGAGACAACCATCTTCTCCCTGTGTCTCTTCACATGTCTTCCCTCTGTTCATGTCCACTTTTGTGTCCAAATTGCCCCTTTTTATAAGGACAACCAGTCATACTGGATTAATGACTTAATGACCTCATTAACTTGATCATCTGCAAAGACCCTATTTCCAAACAAGGTCCCACTCACAGGTACTGGGGGTTAGGACTTCAACATCTCCTGGGAGAACGCAATTCAACTCATAACACCTACCATTATCTGAAATCACCTTATTCATTTGTTTATATGTTTATTGTCAAATTCTCTCCTCAAGAATATAAACTATTAGAGCAGTTCACCAGTGTATCCTCCCAGACCGAGACGAGTGACTGGCACATAGCAGGTCTTCAATAAATATTTGTTGAATTGATGACAATATGTTGATTATTCACAATCCCTCAGGCACTACACATACTGATTGTCATATATTCTCCAAGCAGCAAAGCACACAGAGAGTTTACTACGTGCCGGACATTGCTCTTTGTGCTTCATATTATTAGTTCATTTAATCATCACACTACCCTATGTGACGTACACTATTATTCTTATTTTAATCTTTTCTCTTTTTTTTTCTTTTCTTGGCCATGCCGCGCAGCATGTGGGATCTTGGTTCCCCAACCAAGGATCGAACCCATGTCCCCTGAAGTGGAAGCATGGAGTCCTAACCACTGGACCACCAGGGAATTCCCTATTAATCTCATTTTACAAATATGAAAACAAGGTACAGAGTAGATGAAGAACTTGCTCAAGGTCAGGGTTGGTAAATGACAAAGACAGACTTCCAAACGCACAGTTGTCGTCTCTATAGGCCCTACCTCTCTAGAAGCCCTTTACGTCTCCACGCCTTTCTGAGATGGTGTTAGTGGCAGCCACACAGGAAGAAATGTAGGACTATGAATCGGCCACACGAGGCCTAGGTGAAAATTCTTTGAGGATGATTCCACCCATCTCCTCTAGAGGGGGTCTCATGCTGAAAGATCCAAGAGGAATAAGGGTTGTAAAGACCATCTCTAATTAGCAATACCAGGAGAAAATCAATCTAGTCCCACATATTACATGTGATGCTAATTATAGGAGGATCGTACACATTTAAAATATTAATAGGAAAGTCACTTCTGGAAGTGGGAACAACTTTCTAAGCAATATAAGTCATTAAGAAAAAAAGCAGATTTGAATTCATAAAAACATAAAACGTCTGCACATCTGGAAAACACCTTAGTTAAACAGACCATTCATACAAATTAATGAATCATACTGAGAAAAATACTAAGAACCTAATAGACAAATGAGCAAAGGACACAAACGAATTTCACAAAAGAGGAAAACCTTCACAAAAGAGTCAATATTTACAAGTAAACAATGATATATCAACTAAAATAACAAGGAAGTGCCATTTTTTGCCCTCGTTCCTCAACTATATGATAACTAATACTGGCCAAGGCATCATGAAATAGGCTCTCTCATACATTACTGGAGGTAGAATATAATTATGTGCAACCACTTTGGAAAACAATTGCTAATGTTAATCAAGAGACCTGAAATAGCCAAACTCAGTAATCCCAGTTGTGAGGTTCTATCATTAGGAAACAGTAAGCTCTTCACTGCAGCATTATTGTAATCACCAAAACTGGAAGCAATGGAAATTTCCAGCAACTAAGAAACACATTAAGGTAGCGCACTTGATGCAGTGTAATGCAGTCATGAGAATGACAATTACAAAAACCGTGTAGCAACATGGGAAAATATTTATTATGTAATGTTAAATTTTAAAAGCAGGATACAAAAACTACATATAGATTACAAACATAAATACAGCCTTGTTAAAATACATAGGGAAAAAAACATCGTAATGGAAAACATAAAAATTATAGTGTGGTGAGATTACGGGTAATTTCCTGACACTATTGCCCTAACTTCCTGTATTGTTATATTTTCTTTCTGTAAAAAGTTTAATTTTGCTGTAAATGAATTATAGGCTTGTTGTTAAAAAAAAATCTAACAGTACAAACTTGTATGCAGTAGAAGTCTCTGTCCCGTTGTTCAGTGAAGGACACTGCTTGCTGTACGTCATTTCATATAACATTTAACATGTCATGTTATATACCACATATGTTACGTTGTTTTTTGTACAAATGGAATCGTATCATGTTTACTGCCTATAACTTTTCTTATTTCAATTGATAATCATCTCTTGCCTCAATTCAGGCAAAACCTCCCAACTGGTCTCCCTGCTTCTACCCTTGCCCTCCTTCAGACCATTCTCAAAGTAGTCAGAGGAACCAAGTAAAAAGCAAGTTACTTCATTCTTTCTAATGGTTGCCTAGTATTCTGCTGAATGAACAATACCATAATTTATTTAAACAATCCTATTACTGAAGGAAATTTAGCCGTGAACTTTCTTGTACATCTATATTTGATCACTTGCGTATCTATGAGGAAAATTCCTAGAAAGAAATTTTATGAATCAAAGACTATGAACATTTAAATTTTTGAAAGACATTCCCAAATTGACCTCCAAAAAGATTATGCTAGTTTACGCATGGAGTTCCCCAACTGCTCATCAACACTCGATGTTATCAACTGGTTCAGCCTTTACAATCTCATAAATGAGAAATGCTGCCTGACTTGTTTGATTTTCACTGACTTAAGTACAAGTAAAATGAAATATCTTTTAATTTTTTTAATCAACCATTTGTTTTTCTGTGAGCTTTTTCATATTCTTTGCCCATTTCATTACTGGCCTATCGGTATTTTTATTGATTGAATAGACTTCTGTATATTAAGAAAACTTACCTTCTTTCTTATGAGCTGCAACTATTTTCCATATGTTTCTTTCATAACTTTTTTTTACAGTGTCTTTGATAGTTCAGAAAGTTTTAATTTTTGAGTAAAATTCAGTAGTTTCCTTTTCAGCTTCTGATTTTCATGTCATGCTTAGACAGACCTTCTTTACTTCAAGATTATAAAAAATATTCACTCATGCTTTCATCTAGTACCTTTAATCACTGTATTTTTGACACTGAAATTTGTGACTAACTTGGTATAAAGAGTGAAGTAGAAGATTCAGCTCACCACCATTTACATGGCTCTTTGGCCCCACCCATCACTTACTAAGTAGTTCATTTCCCCACTGATTTGAAATACTAGCTTTATCACATACTAAATCCCCCTGTACACTTGGTCTATTTTTGAACTCTATTCTGTTCCACTGATATTCCTGCACCAAGACAAAAATGGTTTAGTTTTATAATTTCATAATACGTTTCAATATCTGAAGTGTTCGGCTTTCCCTAATTATAATTGAAATTTTAAAATATAAAATGAAACAATAAAGTTTACCTCCTCACTTTCCCCTCTAAGTGTGTCTACCACTCTCTCGGGCGCCCAGCTCTCCCAACGAGAAACTTTAAAAACTAACACAGCAGTGAATAATGAAACTGGCTCCGCTCTGAAGTGACAAATCTGAAGAAAAGTCACTGCATTAGAAAACGGGAGAGTGTCCTGACTCCCTCCCAACTCGGTCCTTCCACTTCCCCTCGCAACATCAGCCCGCCGGCCGACGCCTGCCGGGATTCCCAGCTCAGCCTCCAGAGGTGGCAGCCGGTCGGAAGCGAGTGGACCAAGATTGACTCCCAGAGCAGCTGCAGCCGTCGTGACGTCACGTCCGGTCACGGCGGAAGTCCTCCGCTGGCCGATCGGGAAGTAGCTGAAGGCTGGGCGATGGCAGTCCTGGAGGCCCCGCACCCGGACAGACCCGAGGCCACAGTGCCCCCGCGGTAGGCCGGACCAGGGTGGCGGGCTCCGAGTCCCGAGATGAAGAGCGTCGGGGGCTCTTAGAAGGGATTTCAGAAGGGCCCTCACGGCCCCTATTGCAGACCCTCCCTGACTTTGAGCTGTAAACTGCCTTTGCCGGGGCTGCCCCGGAAGCAGGTCCGCCTGGTATCCTACCGCTCCTACAGGGAACGGTGCGGGCGGAGATTTTACCCCTTCACCATAATAGTTAGGCTGGTGGTAGCCCCGGGCCGGGGGTTCAAGGCCGCCGATTCTCCCTAACATCGTCTCCTTTCCACCGCCGTAGGGATGGAGGGGTCTAAGACATCCAGCAGCACCATGCAGGTGAGCTTCGTGTGTCAGCGCTGCAGCCAGCCCCTGAAACTGGACACGAGCTTCAAGATCCTGGACCGTGTCACCATCCAGGAGCTCACAGGTCAGCGAGACCCTTAGAGGGTGGTCAAGATCGTTGAAAGTGGGCAGCTTTGGAGATGAAGGTCTTAAAGACTGCACATAGCTTGCCACAGACACGCCCTGTGAGCCTCAGAAGTCGCGTCATCTCTCTGGCTTCTTGTTTTCTTATCGAGAACATAAAAGAATTTTGACACTGTGTGCTTCTGAGAGCTTTCTATAGCAAGGAAACGTCCTTAGTTTTCTGCTTCTGTTGTTTCAGAGTAAAGGAATATGTACATTTAAAAATAAACGGCAATTGTTGAGGACTTATATACCAAGTGCGTTACATGCATTACTTTTAACCCCTATGGAGTAGTACAGTTATACTCCCCTATGGAGTAGTAGTAAAATTATCATTTTATCCATGAGAAATTGAGGCTTAGAGAGGTTAAGTGACTCACCCAGTGGCCAACAGCTGATAAGTAGAGGAACAGAGTCTCAAAGTCCCAAGAAGTGAGATGAAGCTAGAAAAAAAGAAAAGACTGAATAGACAGTTAAAATAAGCTCATGGGTCTAGAGTCAACCTGCTTAGATTTAAATCCTGTCATTTACTAGCTGAATGACTTTTTGCAAGTTACTTCACCTCTCTTAACCCTGGTCTCTTGGTTTTCTTTATCTGTAAAATGTAAAACAATCTCAAGGTAGTTGTAAGGATCAAATATGACAGACCATAAATACTTAAGAATATGCTGGGGAAAAGTACTCAGTAAATACCAACTATTATTATTAATACCTGATTTTTCTTTTCTGAGGGGAATTATCTCTTTAATATATTTTAAACTTTTTATTATGAAAAATTTCAAACATACAGTCAAGAGAATAGCATAGTGAACTCCCTTGTATCCATCATCCAGCTTCAACAATTAGCTACATCCTGCCATTCTTGTTTTCTCTATACCTCCATTCACCTCCCATCTCCACTCAGTTACTTTGCTCTTTACTTCCTTTTTTTTTTTAAGGTAAATTGTCATGAATTGACAATTTTTAATTGTCAAGTTTTTTGGGTTTTGGCCACGCCGTGCAGCATGTGGGATGTTAGTACCCCAACCAGGGCTGGAACCCGCGCCCACTGCAGTGGAAGTGCGGAGTCTTAACCACTGGACCGCCAGGGAAGTCCCTAATTGTCAAGATTTATACATTACAAATCTTAGCTTTTTTTTTTTGGCTATGCCACACAGCCTGTGGGATGTGGGATCTTAGTTCCCCAACCAGGGATTGAATCTGGGCCCTTGGCAGTGAGAGCGTGGAGTCCTAACCACTGGACTGCCAGGGAATTCCCCTTAGCTGTATGTTTTTGACAAGTGTATGCACTCATGTAACTTAGATTTCCATTGTGATGTAGAAAGCTTTCATCTTCCCAGAAAGTTCTCTCATGTTCCTTCCCACTTATTCTGAGGGAAAGGGGATATTAACTTTTGTTATGGAAAACTTCAAAGTTTATGATGAACCCCCATGTACTCATCACTGATCTTCAACAATTATCCATACAAGGACTTCCCTGGTGGCGCAGTGGTTAAGAATCTGCCTGCCAATGTAGGGAACACGGGTTCGAGCCCTGGTCTGAGAAGATCCCACATGCCACGGAGCAACTAAGCCCGTGTGCCACAACTACTGAGCCTGCACTCCAGAGCCTGCGAACCACAACTGCTGAGCCCATGTGCAACAGCTACTGAAGCCCGCGTGCCTAGAGCCCGTGCTCCGCAACAAGAGAAACCACTGCAATGAGAAGCCCGCGTGCCACAGCAAAGCATAGCCCCCGCTCGCCGCAACTAGAGAAAGCCCGCATGCAGCAACGAAGACCCAACACAGCCAAAAATTAATTAATTAATTAATTAATTAATTAAAATTATCCATTCATATTTAACCATGTTTTCATCTACAGCCCCATCCATTCCCCTCCCACCCCAAATTATTTAGAAGCAAATCCCAAACATATAAATACCATAAATATTTTAGTAAGTATTTTTGAAAGGTAAGGTGTCTCTTTAAAGACATAATCATACCATTATACTGAAAAAAATTTAACAATCCCTTAATCCAACTTAATGGGTGTAAGGGAAAAAAGACAACAGATTCTTCTTTGTATAAATTGTACTTTAAGAAAAAGGTGGAGGATATTTCTGATTCTTATACTGTCGTACATGCTTCTGCTCTGAGAAGACTCTTTCTGAAAGCTTCGATATTTTCCTTGCTCTTAGCTCCATTACTTGCCACAGCCCAGGTGAAACCAGGAGAGACCCAGGAGGAAGAGGCTAACTCAGGAGAGGTATGGAAACACTGGAATGCAAGGTGGATTTCTGCAGGGTACTTGGTGCTCTTAGAGCCCCCAGATGTTTCGGATCTCTGGTTAACATGAGACATTCTGCATGATCAGGCCACTGTGGATCATTGGAGACACAGAAGTGCACCTGAGGTCACAGGGTTGCTGAATGAGGCCTCCATTCAAAAATGTGAAGAGAGGCTCTTCTTTATTTGAAGTGGAATTATAAGCCATTATAGGTGGGAGATGGGATGACCTGGATACACAGGTCATCCCAGGGCATTCCTGGTTTACCTGGTGTTGTCCTAGCTAATTATTAATATCCACTCCTCTCTAGTCTCAAAAGTATCTTGGTTTGGACATTGAATTGTGTGATTACACTAGTTAGAAAGGGTTGTCAGTGTTAGAGAATGTGTAATTTTTTTAAACGTGATAACATGAGTGATAATTTTCATTGTCAGAGATCAATGTCATAAGATTTTGATCACATATAAATTATATCAAAGTATGGAAAACACAAAGTATCTACTTTGTTCTATGCCATGGTAAACTTCATTGCAGTCTGCTCTGGCTTTTTCCTTGTGCCATGATTTAGGGCATTCTCTCCCCTACCTTGACTGGTAAATGCAAATATAATAGAGTATAACATAGTTAGGAAATGCTGTTCCCCACAAAAAATCAAATGGGACTTGGGGTTTGTCTGTACCAAGGGTCCTTTCTTAGTGCAAGTATCCAAGGATTGGCTATATAACACCCATTTCTTAAGTCTCTGTGGTTTCTCAGGTCTTGTAGTTATCAATCAAGGGTAAAGCCAAATAGTTCTGAGGCCACTGGGGAAATAGACTCCACCTCTAAGCTGTCAGGATTCTAATGCTCTCTTATTTCCTCCCCAGGAGCCATTTATTGAAACTCGCCAGGATGGTGTCTCTCGCAGATTCATCCCCCCAGCCAGGTGCCTACTACTCCTCAGCCCCCTGTTCCTTGCCAAAGGCCAGTAGAATTTTAATTAAACCCAGAATTGAGACCTGGAGCCAGGTGATGAAGATGAATCATCACCTAGCCTTTTGGCTCTTCCAGAAAAGACATATTCCCTTATACCTGGCCCATCACTTTCCAGTATTGATTGAGTTTTTCCTGTAGCCATTCACACAGTGGGAAAGGACAATATCTTTCATGATGAAGAATTGAGAAAAGTTGAGAGCGTGATTGACTAATAAAAGAGATGGGCCCTCGAAAAGTTTTAAGGTAGCAAATGTTGTTAGATGTTCAGGTTCTTAGTTATTGATGCATGTGAAGGTGGCTGGCAAGGGGTGTAATATTAAGAAATGGTCTTTCCTGATTCTCCTTACTCTTCTGCTATAGACACACACATATCAGTTTTTGATGCCCCGTCTCCCCCCTTAGTCCATCCAGGCCAACCTTCGTGCTGAGTGTCCCTGTGGAAGACTAGCATGGCCTTCCCTTGGGAGAGAGGTACCCTTGGGAGGTCAGTCGGGCTAGGAGTGGGTATGTGCCTTGAGGCCCCTCAGCCGGTGCTTGAGAGTCTCTGCCACTGGCACTGCAGTAGGTGGAGGAGGCCTCTCTGCTCCCTCATGAGGCCCGTGGGCGGGGGGCTGTCTGCAGGATGATGTCTACAGAAAGTGCCAACAGCTTTACTCTGATCGGGGAGGCATCCGACGGTGGCACCATGGAGAACCTCAGCCGAAGACTGAAGGCAAGTCTGCCTCATTCTGGTGTCAGGCAGTGGGCCTGGCTGGTAGAGGGGGTGCCTGGGCAGGTAGCATGGGGCAGGCCCTACCCTGACTCTCCCACACTTCCAGGTCACTGGGGACCTTTTCGACATCATGTCAGGCCAGACAGATGTGGATCACCCACTGTGTGAGGAATGCACAGATACTCTTTTAGACCAGCTGGACACTCAGCTCAACGTCACTGAAAATGAGTGTCAGAACTACAAGTGAGTACCTCCAGAGCCTGGGCCCGGGAATGGAGCTCTGAATCTTAGAGCTCTCACTGCTCTGGGGCTGCGTGGCCCTTACCCAGGAGCTGTGCTCCACACAGATAAAAGGAATAACAGTTTCCCTCTGATAAGCTTTCCCTGCCTGTGTCCTTGGCAGACGCTGCTTGGAAATCTTAGAGCAAATGAATGAAGATGACAGCGAACAGCTCCAGACGGAGCTAAAGGAGCTGGCATTAGAGGAGGAGAGGCTGATCCAAGAGCTGGAAGATGTGGAAAAGAACCGTCAGATAGTGGCAGAAAATCTCGAGAAGGTCCAGGCTGAGGCTGAGAGGTTGGATCAGGAGGAAGCGCAGTGAGTGATCACCCTGTTCTTCTACCTTCCTGCCCTCAAGGCTCCAGGAGCGGACATGGCTTCCAGCTGAATGTGTCTGATTAGTTTGTAAACCACAGTGAGCTGTCATTCAGCAGCATGTCTGCTCTGGATCCTGCATATTGTTTCCAGGCCCTGTTTCTAGAGGTTGGTTGGGAGGATTACGTATGAAGGGTCAGCATGATTAAGTGGCAAAAGCATTGGTTAAACAGAGAGCCGAGAACCAGGCCTGTAGTCACAGCTCTGTCCTGTAGGGACCTGGGCTCGTTTGTCTGAGTCAGCCACTGAACCCAGCATACTCCTCTGGAGAGATGAACCTGTTGGCCCACGTTCGTTCTTTTCCAGCTCAGGAATTTCAGTGGTGCTCTTGACCTGAGAGAACCCTCTGTCTAGTGGAGGAGGCAGTGTCCACAGTAACTAAGGGTGGGCAAGTGAAAGACATTGAACAAAGTTAATTTTTTCATGGGATAGTGTAACAAGTTCCATTAGAAATGATGTATACTAACCATTTAAAAGTCAATAGGGAGGGGGCTTCCCTGGTGGCGCAGTGGTTGAGAATCTGCCTGCCAATGCAGGGGACACGGGTTCGGGCCCTGGTCCGGGAAGATCCCACATGCCGCGGAGCAACTGGGCCTGTGAGCCACAACTACTGAGCCTGTGCGTCTGGAGCCTGTGCTCCGCAACGGGAAAGGCCGCAATAGTGAGAGGCCCGCACACCGCGATGAAGAGTGGCCCCACTTGCCGCAATTAGAGGAAGCCTTCGCACAGAAACGAAGACCCAACACAGCCAAAAATAAATAAATAAATAAATAATTTAAAAACTTAAAAAAAAAAAAAAAAAAAAAAAGTCAATAGGGATATAGAGGTGAAGTGATAGACGCTCAATTATGGCCAATTCAGGGAAGAAACCACCATTGACTAACTCACCTTGTTTCTGGAAAAGATCAGAAATCCAAGAGGTGTCTGGTCCTGGTTTGGGAGAGTCCTGTTTTCCTCCCCGTTTTCCATATGGGCAGCTGGAATTTGAGACATTTCTGTCCCTCCCAGGCAAAACATCTAGGGCAAGTATGTTCCTGTGAGTGGGATCTTTGCCAAATGTAAAAGATGCTGTAACTAGAAGTGACCATAATCACTAGAAAAAATCATTAAGGGGGGTGGTGGGAGAGAAATTTTAGCCCCCAAACAGCCTTTCATGGTCACCTTGGCTGTTCACAGGTATCAAAGGGAATATAGTGAATTTAAACGACAACAGCTAGAACTGGATGATGAGCTGAAGAGTGTAGAAAACCAGATGCGTTACGCCCAGATGCAGCTGGACAAGCTGAAGAAAACCAACGTCTTTAACGCAACCTTCCACATTTGGTAATGAGGGTTGGAGGGTGAGGAGCGTCTGGGAAGCACCACGTACCTGGACGTTAGCTGCTGGCTGCTACGCCAGGGTGCCCACCTCCCACGGAATAGGGGTCTGTGTCATTTTCACCCCATCTAGGTTTTCACTCCTTGTGACGGGATAGGCACAGTCAGGGGATTGGAATTCTAGAGCTTGGTGACTTCCATTCTTCCACGGAAAGGGAAAGATTGGAGCTCTCCAGCTACGTGAAAATCTGGTCATCTGCCTGGTGCTGATTTCTTGCCCCCCAGGGTCATTTGTTTATTCATTTATTTGACATTTTATCCATTTCAAATGGTATCTTTTGAGCATCTACTGTGTGGTGGCACTGTGCTAAGCACGAGGAAGGCAACAGCAAGCAATATCCATTTTGCCTGGGCGAGATGGCTTGGTAACAGGCACTTGTAATGCAGTGTGGTCATGGTGAACCCTGGGTGCTGTGAGGACACATAAGGGCACTTTACCCAATTTGAGGAGGCTGCGTGGAACGATTCCCCCAGAGGAGGTTGATGTTTAAGCTGAGATATGGAGTATAAGTCTGCAGAGGAGGGGCGTTGTTCCTGGCAGAGAGAACATCACGTGCAAAGAAACAGAGGAAAGTGGGAGTGGTAATCTCCCACTGAACTGAACGGAGCTTATTGTGACTGGAGATTGAGGGTGAAGCAGAGAACAACAGGATATGAAACTGGAGCGTTACCAATTCCTAAAGGATCTTGTAGGCCTCATTAAGGAATATGGACTTTGTCCAAAAGGCAGTGGGAGCCACTGAAGCATTTTAGTCAGGAAAGTGACATAAGTACAGTTGCATTTGTGAATGATGGCTTTACCTGTAATGTGAGAAATGACTTGGGGTAAGAGGGCAAGATTGTTGGTAAGGAAACTTGTCAGTAGGAATCTAAACAGGAGAGGGTAGAGTCGTAGCATTGAGTCTGAAGAGAAGTGGACAGATTTAAGAGGTTTAGGAGGTAGACTCAACAGAGCTTGGTGGTGTTGGGGGGAAGGGAGCTGAGAGAGAGAGCATTCAAGGATGATGCCCAGGTTTCTACTTTGGCGTCTGAGCAGCAGGGAGAAAGATGATGACTCACGTTTTAGACATGTATTTAAAGAACCAAGTAGGGCTTGGATATATGAATCTGGAGATAAGGAGAGAGATTTATGCCAGGTTTTAGGTGAGAGCAGGAAATTTCAGAATTTGCTAAGTTTTAAATTCTGTCTGTATTTTTCCCTGCCCTTCTCCTGTAGGCACAGTGGACAGTTTGGCACAATCAATAACTTCAGACTGGGTCGCCTGCCCAGTGTCCCCGTGGAATGGAATGAGATCAACGCTGCTTGGGGCCAGACAGTGTTGCTGCTTCATGCCCTGGCCAATAAGATGGGCCTGAAATTTCAGAGGTAAGAAATGTAGTCCTTTCTTGAGTGTGGTGTGTCTGTGATATAATCTGTATCTCCCACCTGGTACTCTTGTCCACTATGGCAAGAGCCCTTGCTCCCAACGAACTGGGAGTATTCTGTCCATGGAGACTGTCTGCTTCTGGTTTTCCCCTCACCACAGGCCCTTTCCAATGACTGAGCAGTCCTTGAACTGCACGACCACAGCAGTGGTCCCCAACTTCCTGTCTCCATAACCTTAGTGTTCCTAAAGCTGTTTTTCAGTTTTTGCTTGTAAATCTAAACCAGGACATACATGCATCCATAAAAGGCCCCTAGATAATTATCTAATAAATGTAGTTTGTTCGGGAAACAAAACCTTTTAAACATGGAGCCCATGGGGAGGTGAGAGAGGAGTGGAAATAATAATAGAGGTCCTCGGGTAGCTGAAGACTGAAAATCACTGGGTTATAACATCCCAGTAATCACTTTAGGAGGAGTCCTGTATCCATCTCTGTCTGCATCTCCATTTTAGGTATCGACTTGTTCCCTATGGAAACCATTCGTATCTGGAGTCTCTGACAGACAAATCTAAGGTACCCAGGAAGGTCCACTTTCACTGGAATACAGAATCCTTGTACCTCCTAACGGAATGGTTTAGTTTTGATAATGGCATTATTTAGTTTCTTTCTTAGACTGAGATATCTCATGTTGAGCCAACATCTGGTTCAATGTCCTGTCTAGTTCAGGATTAGTTCTTTGAGGCCTGTAGAGAAAATTAAATTTTTACAGTTTGTTGAGAAGGGATATGGGCAGATCAGAGGAGAATGTGTGCACCAGGATGGGGAAGGCATCACTGGGCGGTAGATGTTTAATACATTTCCACTGATGGTGAAACAGTTTCAGGTGCATTGTTATTTGCCCAAGGTTACTGTTGCCAGTGGAATACAAACATAACACGACTTGAGAGATGGATAGGATTGGGAACAATCTCCGGTAGCCTGTGTTAGGGCCACACCTATAGCCAGTTCTCTTTTCTCGGGCAGGAGCTGCCGCTGTACTGTTCTGGGGGGCTGCGGTTTTTCTGGGACAACAAGTTTGACCACGCAATGGTGGCTTTCCTGGACTGTGTGCAGCAGTTCAAAGAAGAGGTTGAGAAAGGCGAGACACGTTTTTGTCTCCCTTACAGGTCAGTATCCCCCAGTGCTGAATGAACCTAGAGCAGGACCAGCGTGAGCAGAATTGAAGGGACAGTAAGGATGGAGGCAAAACTAGTACACATAGTGGGAAAGCAGAAAATGGAGTAAGATCACATTGACACTGATGGGCAGAGACTGATCCAACACTGCAAACAGGACAGAATGTAACCACCTGGTCCCTGGAGAAAAAGAATGTTGACTTAGATGGTGTGGGGGATTTCCTTGGTGCAGAGCTCAAGCCTGCTCTCCAATTTCAGGGAGGTTTTTCCCTTACACCTTTGGAAATACACAGGAGTGCTTCCTTTGATCAAATTTTGTAGGAGCCCAGAGATGGATGGACGCCTTAGTTAAGAGAGTAAGGCTGAGCTGCTTCCATCACCCCAAAACAAAGCATTTCTTTTCTTCTGCCTCCCTTCTCTCCCCATAAGTGAGGAATGCCTAGGAAAACAGTGAGGAGTACTGTAACCGTCACTTACCCTCTGCTCCAGGCTTCTCATCTGTTTGGGGGTGTGTCTTGTCCCTGTACTCCGCAATGACAATGAGGCTCTTGTGACAGCCTTCTTGATATTGGGCTTTCAAGCAAATCCAAAATACACTACCATTCCTTGCCAAGAGTTCTTTAGTAGATAAAATGACGTGAATGGTCCCATGATCAAGTCCCTGCCCATTTGCCTGAACTGACTTAACTCGGATTTCAGTTACTAATGAGTTCTGCTGTGTTCATTTGCAGGATGGATGTGGAGAAAGGCAAGATTGAAGACACAGGAGGCAGCGGTGGCTCCTATTCCATCAAAACCCAGTTTAACTCTGAGGAACAGTGGACAAAAGCTCTCAAGTTCATGCTGACGAATCTTAAGTGGGGTCTTGCTTGGGTATCCTCACAGTTTTATAACAAATGACTTTCTTTTTTCCTTAGGGGTTTGTTTGCCTTAAAGGCTTTAAATTTTGTTTTGTTTGCAAAAAAAAAAAAAAAAAGGGTTAAATTAAATTCGGGTACTATTAAACAGCACATGTTTACAAATACCAAAAAAGAAAAAAAATCCACAAAAGCCACTTTATTTTAAAATATAACAGATACTTTCCAGAGCTACAACATGCCATGTATAGTAACTGGCCTTTGTCACAGTTTTGACTCTTAACCCCATGCCTTCCTTTCCCTTTGTCCCCGCAAAACAACTAATTTAAGTTTGCTTTTTTTTTTTTTTTTAAACTGAGTTGAATTGAGATTGATGTGTTTTCACTGGATTTTATCTCTCTCAACTTCCTGCACTTAGAATATGAAATAGAAACTTTTGTCTCCACTGAGACTACAAGATGTGTGAGATGCACAGTTGGATAACGTGAGAAAATGACATGTAAGCTTTGGTCACCATGTGAGGTGATCATGAAGCTTGAAATTTAACACTTCTCACTTGATTCTAGTACTGAATGCCTGCTCTGCTCTGTGTTAGAGATATGAAATTGTGTTTGATACTGTTTGAGACCTTATGGAGAGATTTAATTATTTGTAATAAAAGATTTACTGCAGTCTGATAACTGCCCAGAGGTGCACTGTTGGGTTTTTCTTTAACTAGAATAGAGTACTTTGTATTCTGGGAGAATTGAGTTCAAGTGCAGGTATGTGGAAAGTCTGTTGAAACATGTTTAGAGATGGGTGTTAGTTTTTTAAAAAGACTCTAATGAAAAGTAGACAGCTGTAGAGAAAGCCCTATTTGTGTAGCTCTCAGTAACAGAACAGAGATGTTTAACTTTAAGGGGAAATAAAGGCTACCTCCTTGATGCTCAGTCAAGGTCACCCAGATGGTCTCAGTTTTTGAGCCCCTGGTTAATACTAATCTCCATGTCTGATGTTCTCCCTTAATAAAATGAACAGTTAAGAGGAAAGCCATAAATATCTTGTTAAACGAAAATAAACTAATTTCACTGATATTCTAATATCTTGTCCCAGCTCTTGGACATTTTCAGTCTGGTACGACGAAAAGGACATGCTTATTCACCTTAACTCTTTCTCTAATGCAGAAAAATAAGCATCAAGTTGGAATATAAAACACAGCTCAGAAGATAACTTGGAACTCCTGTACCCTGAGTATGAAAGTAAGGAAAGGGAGAGATGAGTGCAGTGACAGAAGGCCGTTTATTTTGGGTGGATTCCGCCTGCCTCATGTGTTGGAGAAGTAGCAGCCCTCAGTGCTCCGGCCACCAGGTGGGGAGGAACAGGCCGCTGTCGACCTGGAGTGCTGGCTCCCACGCTGTGAGTCAGGATTGCATAAGAGAGTTCGGCAATGCTCTCCAAGGCAATGCCAGTGATGCTTTGCAAATGCCCCGCAACCTTCAGAAACAGAGACAGATTTCTTATTACTAAATAAACATGTGTTAGTGCACAGACACATTGCTGGGGCTGTTTTCTCAAGCCAAATGTAAATTTTTTCATTTCTCTGAGCTTACAGAGAAGATTAAATCCAGATCCCAGTGTTTGCCGATGGCCAAATTACACTAGGATACCTTTGCCCTGATAGTGTTAGCATGGAAAGTTTCTGGTAGACATTTCCCTCTGCTGGAGATAAGTTTTGTGAAATATGAGAGGGATATTTGGGTCTTGACATTTTTTCTATTTGGGAGGATACACTTATTGGACTCTAACATAGTAGCAGATTATCATAATGGGAAATGAACAAGCTGAACTTGGGCCTCCATTTCCAATTTCATAAGAGGAAAACTGGAGAACATTTTTCAGTCCCACCGTAGTTTTTTCTCTCCCAAATCCTGCTCATTCATCCTAATCCTGGGTCTTGGCACTTACCTTTTATAGCTTGTCTTCTGTTTTCCTTTAACTGAGGGGAGAATGCTTTCTATTAAATGAATTCTGACCATGCTGGTCCTGCTCATTGGTGCATACCTGGCTCCAACACTCATGGTTTTGGATGAAAGCACTTGCTGCAATGATTCCTACTGCCAACAGCATGAAGTCTTCCTTCACGGAAATAAACTTTTCCCTAAGTGATTAAAACCATATTAATTTTGGAGCTAGAATGACACTTGATCTTCCAAATCCTAGGGTTATGGGACTTCAACTATGAGTTGTTTATGTTGATCATGGAATTTTTTGGTCAAATAATAGCTAATTGATTCCCTCTTCCAACCTCCCCCAACTCAGCGGATTAAAACATGAGCCTCCTGTCGGAATGGTTTACGGACCTTTTGTTGTTCCATCTGTCTCCCTAACAAATGTAACTGTGAGGCTTTTTACCATTCTGACTTTACAGTAATCAAACACTTTTGTCCAAGTTGCAACCCTGTGACTGGCTTTTTTTCCTAAGTGGCTATAAAAGCAGTTCAGTAATCTCAAATTATAAGCAGCTATAAAAGAAGAACTAGGAATGAAAGTATGTTAATTACTAGAAGTCATTTAAATTTTAAAAGTAAAAGCCTTTAGGGCTTTGCTGATTGGGCTCAGTCATCCATCCAAACAACATACTGGATGTTAATTAGAACAAGATAACCCGTGCAGGTTATCTGCGGACTGGGTGCCTTGCTAGGTAAATTCCATTTCCCAAGTTCTTGTGGTATGTTACCGACTCCCTGTTTCTGGAAGGAGCCTACAATAAAGGAGTTGCCTTACCCTTGCAGCTGACTGGGTGTGGAGTTCTCAATTGAAGCCCTCAGCAGGCTCTCATATACAGGTTCATGGAGAAGATAGACTAGGTCAAGTAGGGTCAGGCAGGTTGCATACAGCTGTGTGGCTGGCACCAAACAGCCGTTGTATCCTAGATGGAGTATGCGCATGGTAAAGAGCATTATGTACCCTCTTCTCTGATCATAATCACAGTTGTCATGTGACACAAAGCTGTTGAGCTGCTCATGTGCTTCCTGGTTGCCGTGTTCCACTGTAAGAAACCTCTGTAGCTGGAGGTCGATTTTAAAGGACAAAGGGAGAGGTTGAAAAACCTCCAGCTACAGTATATATACAACTGGAGTGTATTTGTTTGTTCCCCTCTTATCTCACGCCTCTCTACAAAGTCAACTCTTTGATGCTACAATAAGAGTGTGCTTAATGAGGCCAAATATAAACCACGTGCGGAGACTGGCGTTCGTTTCCCTGACAAGTACTAGAGGAAACTACTTTCCTCAGTCAATGCGCGCTTCCTGCTGTTCCTCATTGGCAGGTTCTGCCCACTGCCCTCAAACCCCTAGGCACATTCTTACTGCCTTCTATGGAAGACTCCAACCCACATGCCCGACACACTTAATAAAGTACCTAAAACCTCCAAGAGCATCTCCACATATGCCAGGGGAGTAGGCAGATTGATTTGGAAGTTCAGGGACTTCAAAACATCAAGCTCTGACTCCAGCAGTTCTTCTTTAGTGTGTAGATACCCTAGAGCCTGGAGGAAATTCAGGACTGCAACGTTGCTGATTTTCTGAGCAAAGAAAACGAAAACAGAGTGAAAGAGCAGGGTGTCAGAATAGAGGTCATATATCTTGGCATAGTAAACAAAGCCCTTCACAATCCAGTCCATGCCTTTATCTCATCTTCTCTCTTGGTAATTCCCCCTTACACTCTACACTTGTCATATAGAGTTACTTGCACTCCCCAAACCCACATGCTCTCCAAGCCTCTACACATGCTCTTTCCTGTATCTGGATCTCCCTCCTCACCCCCAACACCCCCAACACCCCCACTGCTCTCCTTACCTCTTCTCCCTCTTTCCTTAGGATCCACCCATCTCCCCCACCCTCCCCTACAAGAAGTCTTTTTCTCTATTGGTTAAAGTGCACGTACCAGGGACTTGCCTGGTGGCACAGTGGTTAACAACAGGTGGAAGATAATGAATAAATATTCTGTTGTTTGTTCCCCAAAAGAAGTCATTTTCTCTAAATACACTTCCTTGACTCTCCAAGGCTGATTAGGTATATTCAGAGCCCTCTGTATTTACACTAATCAGAACACTTGCTCACATTATTTGCCTGTGTGTCTTCTCCCATTAGGTAATAAATTCTTTGAGAGCACAGACAATATTTTTACTCTTGTAGCCATGGCACCTAGTGCAGCATCTGGCCATAGAAGACAATAAATATTTGTTGAATAAATGATACTATACAGACATCACATAGTGATGTGGAAACATTTTATCCTTTATAAATGTAATAGTTTGCCTTTAATACTAATAGGTATGTTGGCAATTCAGGCACCTTAACTGTCCTTGAGTCCAAGGGGAGGAAAGGTGACCTGTATGAATGATGGCATCCGTCCAGCAATTATACTTTGGGAACAGAACTTCAGACTATTTAATAACTGCTTCTGTGTGACTCGTGTGTGTGTGTGTGTGTGTGTGTGTGTGTGTGTGTGTGTGTGTGTTTAGGAGGTATGCTTAGGAAGCATAATTACACTCCGGAATTTCTGCATGAGTAGTATCACCTAGCCTAG
Source organism: Balaenoptera ricei (assembly GCF_028023285.1). Lineage (NCBI taxonomy): Eukaryota > Metazoa > Chordata > Mammalia > Artiodactyla > Balaenopteridae > Balaenoptera > Balaenoptera ricei. The sequence goes on along the minus strand of NC_082658.1, from coordinate 21,356,950 downwards.
GAGTGGGTTTCTCAAAGCCACCTTTGTATGAACTGGTTTCTCTCTAACACTCAGGTGCCCATGCGCAACCCCAGCTCCTTACTTTGTAGTGGAAGGAAAGTTTGCTTGCCAGCTGAACACATGACACAAGACGCAGGATAAACTTGTTGAAAAGCTGCTCTTTCAGAGCCCTCCAATTCTGAGGCTCTGTCTTCTCTCTCAGCTGGATTGAGGCTTGCCTGCAGATGTTCTCTGCCTGCTTAATCATAAACCTATAAAGAAGGGAAAGGGGAAAGGAAACAATCCACACTCAAACTAAATGGAGTTTGTGCTTCAAACCATGTTACACCTCATCTTCTCCAATATCAATCGCTGGCTAAAAAATTTTACATTTGCAAGAAAAAGAGGGTGCAAACCAGGTCTCATGGTAAGGGGCAACTAGCTTTTTTTTTTTTTTAAAGGTCTGGGTACATTAGGCATTCTGAGAGGTACCCCTCACAAAGGCCTTATGCTCAGGGCTTTACCTTTCTAGGATTTCTACAGCCTGGTAGCTCACGGATTTCTCCAGACACCATTGTTCAGACAGGAGAAAAACAAACTCTGCCAAAACAGGAAAGAAGAGCTTAATTCATAAGGTGCAACCAAAACGACTCTGTGAACCCTTGGCGTTGTGTAAAAGCCATGATGGGGCCCAGGGAAGAGGGTCAGGAGGTGAGAAAGATGAGACGGAAACAACCCAAGCTGAACCTGTTTCCCTTTGTTGCCAATAGGCAAATGAGAGGCATGAAAAGGAGGCTGACTGCGTGCAAAAACAAAGGCTTACTGAGCCCCCTCAGGGCCCCTTGAGCCTTCCTATGGGTCTCAGCTGATAAAAGGCTTGGCCAGCTACACACAAACAAACCAGCTGGTCTAGTTGGCCTTTACACCATGCTGGGAACCTCCAGCTTCAAGAGAGATTCTTGGATGGATAAAAACCCTAACCCCTATATTCTGTTTTCAGTGGAATGTTGATAGGAACAGAAAGGTCCCTCCTGGAGCTTTGATATTCTTTATAACACTGTTTGTTTAGTAACCACCCACTGGAGAACTCCCATTGCTTTACAAACACAATTTACCTTACAGCTGGACACCACTTATCCACCACCAGTTTGTTGGGTAAATCTGTGGTGGCTGAGCCTCTCCCCAGGAGCAAGCTTGTTACTCTGAAGTGGCTTGTTTGGAAGCAGCATCCCCTAAATCAGGGAACATAGCCCAACTTGGGTGGGGGAAGTCATTGGGAAGGTGGGAAGGGTAAGATACCTTGGCAAGATTTTAGGCTGCCTGTGTTTCTCTTTGAAAGAACAGCCCCAGATAGAATTCTATTTAGTTAGCAATATCATTAGAGGGTGGAAACAAGGATAAACGTTAGTTCTCAAAGCTCCTGCAGAACTAGGAACTTTTAGCATTGATCAGCAAAGAATTACATATAGTCAAATTTCCATTACCATATGTCGTCAGAGAAAATCTGACTTAGAGGAAAAAAAATCTGTAGAAGTTAAGCTAGCACAAGACAGTTTAACAATCTACTTGACAGAGGTTACACATAGATACATGTACAAAACCTTATCATTACAGAGGCCAAAGCTCTGCTAACAGTGTCCAATGAAGAAGATAATTAGTTTAAGCAATTAAGCAAAGTATCCTAGAACACATAATGTGTGTTATTAGCCAGTCCTTTTATTTGCTGGAACTTAGGTTTTATTTCTTTGTTTTCGTGTGCGTGTGTGTGTGTGTGTGTGTATAGTTGTTTGGTTTTATTTTGTTTTTGACCTGAATCATCTGAGCAATTGTTTCTATTTTCCATTTTAATTTGCCGAGAAAACAGTTTGGGTTAGGTGGAATGGATGAGGGTTACACCTCTCTCCTGCTACTGGCTCCACCTCCGTACAAACATACTCAGATCTATTAACTAAAAGACCCTCCCGTTCTATTCTCTTAAGCTAGGGCTCTATCTCTCTAGCTTCCATTACTGTGAAATTTCTTGAAAGCCTAGCTTACACCTACTGCTTCCACTTCATCATTCACTCCCTAATGTTCTGCAATTTGGCTTCTATTTTTTACAACTTGCAGAAATGATTGTCTCAAAGGTCAGAAAATACATCCAAATTGTTAAATATCATGGCCCTTTGGCAATCGTCATTCCTGGTGTTCATATCTGTGAAGTATCTGAAATTGCTGACCATGAAACTCTCCTCTTGCTTCCAAAGGTCTTTAGGTTCTGTTCCTAACTCCCCAACCATTCCATTTATTTCCTTCATGACTCTTCCTCCTACTCCACTTTCCTGAACACAAAATGTCTCCCAAGGAACTGTACTGGACCCGCTTCTCTACTCTCCCTCTAGGAGCTCATCCTCTGCCACAGTTTCAACAGTATCATTATGGAGAGAACTCCCAAACCTTTATCTCTAGTTTGACCTCTCTTCTGACTTACTCTTTAAACAGCTTGCTAGAAACCTTCCTCTAGATGTCCCACAAGCACTTGAAACTCAGTAGATCTCAAATCAAAGCTATTTTCTTGGGCTTCCCTGGTGGTGCAGTGGTTGAGAATCCGCCTGCCAATGCAGGGGACACAGGTTCGGGCCCTGGTCTGGGAAGATCCCACATGCTGCGGAGCAACTGGGCCCGTGAGCCACAACTACTGAGCCTGCACGTCTGGAGCCTATGCTCCGCAACAAGAGAGGCCGCGATAGTGAGAGGCCTGCGCACCGCGGTGAAGAGTGGCCCCCACTTGCCACAACTAGAGAAAGCCCTCGCACAGAAACAAAGACCCAACACAGCCAAAAATAAATAAATAAATAAATAAATTTTAAAAAGATGACTACTATCTTAAAAACAAAACAAAACAAAAAACCCAAGCACTCTCTAATGACTAAAATTAAAAAAGCTATTTTCTTTCCCAAACAAGTCACATTTCCTCCCGTTTTATTTATTTTAATGTATGTGTGTGTTTCTCTTAATGGCACCACTATATTTCTAGGCTCAACCCTTTGGCATAGTCATCTTCACCTTCTTCACTTCTTAAAATTCATCCATTGCAGAACCCTAGATTTTACCCTGAAATGTTTTTAATCCAAACTCCCTTGTCATTCCCTCTGCCCTATCACCTAAAAAACTACTCACAAAGACTACACTGGTCTTCCTACCTCCCATCTCTCTCTACTCCAGTCCACCCTTTACATCACAGCCAAAATAATTTTTTCTAAGGCAAAGGTTATATCACTCCCATATGAAAAAAAAAAAAAGACAAAAACAAAAACCCTCAGTGCCTTCTTGTTTTCCTATTAAGTCAGGTATAAACTCCTCACTTTGGCATTCAAAGTTCCACGTGGAATGTCTCCAAACCACTTTCTGGTCTGGATTTCAACTACTCTTCCACAGGTTCTGGCCAACCTGGATGACATGGTACCCACATTCACCCAAAATGTCCCTATTTCCATAGCTTGACTCATGTTATCCCCTTTTAGTAGAACCATGGTCCTGGGAGTTCCCTGGTGGTCTAGTGGTTAGCATTTGGCGCTTTCACTGCAGAGGCCTGGGTTCAATCCCTGGGTGGGGAACTCCCACAAGCCGCCTGGCGCAGCTAAAAAAAAAAAAGAGAGAGAGAGAAAGAAACACAGTAAAAAGGAAGGAAAGAAGGAAGGAAGGACGGGAGGAAGACGGTCCGTATCCACCACCTTCACCAGCCAAAATGTTATCCTTCCTTCAGGGTCTACCTCAAATGCCACGATGCCTGGAGGACTCCTTAATTCATCCTACCCCCACCTCACTCCATCTCTCCTTTCAATCCCCATAAAAGCTTGTTTTATCTGGTATGTCACTTATCTAACCATACTTGTACCTAGTCATTTGCAGATTTGTCCTAATATCCTCCAAAGATTATACACATGGTTTGAAAGCGGGGACTAGATCTCTCGTTCATCTTTCTAACCCAGGAAGCAGGGAGAATAAGTACTCTATATGTGTTGAAATAAAGGGTAGGGTGCTGGTGAGTCTTGCTCATCACTGTACCCCCAGCGCCTGGCAAAGAGTAGGTACTAACGAAACTTATTTGAATGAATAAGGGACACTGAATCTCAAGGTCGGTGCCTCAAAGAGAGGTGGCCCAGTCTCCCATAAGCCCAGCTCCCCGGCCTGCATCCCCACCCACGATCCGGGTCTCCCTGAAGCTGCCCATCCGGCCCGCAGACTCCTGCACGGCTTGCTCATTCTGATGGGCGAAGTGGAGCAGAGCGTCTTCGATTGTCTCTGCGGCAACAGCTCCAAACTGAAAGTCACTGAGCGAGGCCAATCTTGGCCTCACAGGTCGGTCCATTTTCAGAACCTTGTTTGTTGCTCCCGACGTCTCGCTGGATCCGTCCCCCTTAGCTTCCCTTCAGAGTCTTCTGCCACACCCTGGATTCTTCGCCCCCTTCCGCGTGCTTGTCCTCCTGGCCTCAAGTCTGACGAAGACTCATTTCCCAGCACAGCCTCGATCCTTCCACAGCCTTTTCCCCGCCCCAACGGACGCGGACCCTTCAGCCAATCGGAAAGCACGGCCTCTTCCCGCCTGCCCCGCCCTTTCCCTTGGGCCGGGAGCCGCACTCTTTGTGAAAGGAAATGCGGACTACATCTCCCAGCGTTCCCTGCGGCGACCATGGACTGCTATTCCCAGCAAGCCCCGCGCCCCGGGAACTGCGGAGGGCGGAGCGGTAACATGGCGGCGCCGGGAGCTGGAGACCCTCTGGATGCTAAGAGCGGAAAGGGCCCCCTGGCCCAGCGCATCGACCCGACGCGGGAGAAGCTGACTCCTGCGCAACTACAATTCATGCGGCAGGTGCAGCTCGCCCAGTGGCAGAAAATGCTGCCACAGCGGCGGACCCGGAACATCGTGACCGGCCTGGGCATCGGGGCCCTGGTGTTAGCAATTTGTATCCGTCTGGACTCTAGACTCAGGGAGACCGCATTTGGGGGCAGGAGAAGGGCAGCAGAGGCGTGTAGGAGTGCAGTGTGGGGGTGGCAGAAAGAGCCCGAGCTGTGAAAGTCTTGGCTACTTGTAACGCTGAGCCAAGCGTTTAAGTGTACCTTACTTTGTCATTTTAAAGGTGCTCTTTTAATATAATTTATTAATGATAACGGAGTCGGGGTCAGGGCTCAGAAGAGCAGAGGGCAGAAGATCTAATCACTGATTTGGGAGGATGAGAGATCAACAAGGGTGGTTGAGCAAGTCTGGGAAAAGGGAATGTGCATTTTCCACGTGGTTTCCTGAACCCACCTCCCCAGATGGTTACACCTTCTACTCGGTGTCCCAGGAGCGTTTCCTGGATGAGCTGGAAGATGAGGCCAAAGCTGCTCGAGCCCGAGCTCAGGAAAGGGCATCAGGACACTGATCCAGATGGGTATCCTGCATCTCCAACCTGCTGGAGTCCCTTCACATGATGGATGATGCCCCACAACCCTGTAGAAATGGAAGCCTGCTCACAGCATTGCTTTCCTTCTTACTAACTTTGGACGATGATAGAGCCCAAGTAACCACGGGTTTGTGCATTTGGCCATTGTCAAGGGAACATGCCCACCTCGCACTCACTGTGTGTGGCCACTGACTCCTTTTCCTAGTTTCCTTGTTCGAGGTATCTGACCTTGGCTTTTCCCAAGCTTTCTGACTTTGTGGTTTATCCCCTTCAGGGTCTGGCTGGGAGGGTGGAGGACAAGAGGTGGGCTCTTAATGGGGGTGAGGGTGGCAGCTCTGTGCAGTGTTGGAGCCTAAAGTGGCAAAAATGGGGTCAGGTTGAGAGCAATAAACTGAGTCATCTCTCTCGGAGTCCAATGAGTGTGTTGGGGCTGACACTTCATGCTGGAACGCTCCACAGGCAGTAGCTGCAGCTGTGGCATGGCCCCAGGGAGCCGTAAATGTTTAACTAGAATTGCTTTTTCCATGAGGTCTTTCCACCTGATTTAAGGGAGAGATCGTGGCGGGTCACTGGGCTGTTTGAGACTGAACCAGGTCTTGGGGGGAAGGAAGGTCACTCACTCTTCTGTCCTCTACCCTGAGGAACACACTACTCCAACTTTACTGCCTTTTCCCATCTCGAGAGAGAGAGGTAGATGAAGGATGAGGGACAAGCAGCTTTCATTCTTTTAACTTCCACTGGGGCCTGCTTGTGTAGGCCTAAGGTGGGATCTGGGTGGACTCTTAGCTTGGTCAGGTGGATTATTGACCTTGCAGTTTCCTCATGAACTGCTGGCAGGAAGCCAGAAGGCTGGGCTCCACCCCTGCCTCCCGTTGTGAAACGGGAATTCCTTGTAAATCCTCCCCTGCCTTACCCCCAGTTCCTAAGGCCCGACATACAAATTCACCAGGTTCTAGGTTCCAGCATTTTTATTGGCTGCTACTAATTCTGGTGTGAGAACACCCCCTCCTCCTGCCCAGCTGGGAGTGTGCCTTCTAGAAGCATCCGGGCTCGGGTGGGACTGCTTAGTGGTTCACTCTTGGCTGGAGAGGTGGCAGGGATGAGGATGGTAGGCTGCAGAATTTATGCCTTCTACACACAGCAAACAGTTCCCACATGTTTGGCTCTTCCCTATAATGGAACGGCACTCTCCATGCCCCTGGGGCCTCCTACTCCCTCAGTGTTGAGGTCTTCCTTGCAGAGTTGTGTTGGTCAGCAGATTCTGAGAGCACAAGCTCCACGGCGGGCCCTGGTGTGGATGAGACACATGGCTTCTGTTCGGAATTCACTGGAGGGAAAAGAAAAAGTACTGAAGAAACCTCCAGGGTGGGAGGAGGGTGAAGCTGCAGCCAGTTATCTTTCCCTGGGCTCTCCCTCCCTTGGGCCCGCCCTCACCATCCTGCCAACATCCCTGGCGAATGTCACCCCCTTGCTCGCCCGCTGCTCCTGGGAGCCGGTGCTGCTGCCACTCAGGGAGTTCCTTCGCATGATGCCTGGGTGCAGGATGGGGAGGGAGAGCACTGAGTGAGGGAAGGGGCCATGGGGAGAGGGGGCTAGTCCCCCCCAAACTAAGGGGCAGACCCCCAGGGCCTGAAAGAAAGATCACTAGGGACGGGTCTCCAGAAAGATGGGAGTGGGGCAACTGCTGTCTCACCAGGGCCCAGGAGCTCAGAGCGCTGCAGGCTATTGCGCCGGGAGGTGGGGAAGCTGCCCTTGGAGAGGCGGCGCTGGCGGCTAGACAGCATAGCAGCAGGGGCCACGATACCCGGCGGGGGCTGCTTCCCGAGCCTGCTGTACAAGTCCTCAATTTCCTGTTTCTGTAGTGTCTGTAGTGCCTCCACCTCTGACAAGTGCCTGAGGACACATCAGGAGCGTGAGAGGGCTAGCCAAACACTTTGCTCTCCCAAGTCCACCTCTTGACCTCCATCCTCCCCAGACTCACTTCTGCCGAAGACTCCGCAGCTCAGCCCAGAATTCCTCATCCTCCCCACTGCTCTCTGATTCCTCACTGCTCAGACACAGGCTGCTGTAGGAGTAGTTCATCCACACTGGGCTGGGATGGCTCAGGGGGGGAGGGCTGCCCCCGACTCTGGGTTCCTTCCCATCGTCCCCTTCCTCTTCGGCTCCAGCCCCCAGGCCCTCGGCTGCACGGTCACTTTCAGCCAGAGCCTCCCTGGCCTCTGGCCCGCCTCCAGCACTATCCTCCGTGTCTGAGCTCTCCGAGGTCAGCTGAGGGGTTGGAGCCTTCAGGGAGCCAGAGAGAGTGGGGGATGTCGGTTGCAGGGGAAGAGGCTCAGCTGGTTCCTTGGATGAAGTCACTTGGAAGCGCCCAACAAGCTGGGGCTTTCCCTCTGTAGTGAGACAAGGAAGGAGTCATGGAAGAAGGAAGAGAAATCAGTGGCAGGATATAAAGTGACTGAGGGACTTCCCTGGTGGCGCAGTGGTTAAGAATCTGCCGCCTGCCAATGCAGGGGGACACAGGTTCAAGCCCTGGTCCGGGAAGATCCCACATGCCACGGAGCAACTGAGCCCGTGTGCCACAACTACTGAGCCTGTGTTCTAGAGCGCACGAGCCACAACTGCTGAGCCTGCATGCCACAACTACTGAAGCCTGCGCGCCTAGAGCCCGTGCTCTGCAACAAGGGAAGCCACCACAATGAGAAGCCCGTGTGCCACAACGAAGAGTAGCCCCCGCTCGACGCAACTAGAGAAAAGCCTGTGCGCAGCAACGAAGACCCAACGCAGCCATAAATAAATAAATAAATAAATAAACGAATAAATAAATAAATTTATTTATTTAAAAAAAAATGTGACTGAGGATAACAGGCAGGGGAAGGTCAGTGGTCAGAGGCCTCACCTTCAGAGATGGGAGCCAGTCTGGCTTCACCCAGGAGTGGCCAACCAAGATTTGGAGAGGCCTAAAAAGTGTGGATCCATGAGTAGAGAAATGATCCAGAATGGACCCCACACACACACCCCACAGTCATCCCTCTTGGTTCTTACTCACCTCACTCTCCATCTCAGCTGTCAGAGGTGAAGGCCTCTCCTGGCCACAAGGAGCAAGGGGAGCTGGAGGGGGCAGGCTGGGTAGGGGACCAGGAGGAGCTGGAGGAGACTGGGACAGGAGCCCAGGGGAGGGGGACAGCAGGGACTGAGCCACAGTCATCACAGCCAGTGAGAACGCACTAGCCAGAGACAGCAGAGGGGCTGCTGTGGTGGAGGGGAGGGGAGAAGCAGAGGGACAGGGGGGAAAGGAGGCAGGAGCAAGAGTAACCTGGGAACAACTGGGGAGGGGAGAATTCAGTGGAAACTGAGCAGATGGGACTGGAAACTGGGATGCACTGGGGGAGAATGGAAGTGGGGAGCTGGGGGGGAGTGGAGAGAGATCTGAGGGGACCTGGGGAGAAACTGGAGAGAATGAGGAGGAGCTGGGATGACATGGGGGAGAAGTGATGGGGAAGATGGCACTTGGGAAAGCAGGGGACCCAGGAGAAAAGGGGTTTCCAGGAGATGAGGGGGTTCCAGGAGAGGATGGGGAGGCGGAGAAGGCTGCCCAGCTCCTCTGCTCTAGGGTGCTGCTCTGGAACTCTGCTGGGAAGGGAGCGGATGTTGAGATTCCAGTCCTCCATTCCCTATGCCCTTCCCCGGAGCAACCCCAGGGGTTGGGATGAGTAGGGACAGAACGTAGTACATACCACTGGATGGGTCTGGGGGGTACCCTGGGAGGGCAGGCAATGGTGCTGGCTCCTCCTGAGAGAGAGAAATGTCACAGTGGGAAGAGCTGAGTCTTAGGACTCATGAACCTCTAGGAGTCCACAGATGAGTTTCAAGGGATTCAAAAGTGTATTTGAGGGACTTCCCTGGTGGTCCAGTGGTTAAGATTCCGCGCTCCCAATGAAGGGGGCCCGGGTTTGATCCCTGGTCAGGGAACTAGATCCCGCATGCCGCAACTAGGATCCTGCATGCTACAACGAAGATCCTGCGTGCCACAACTAAGACTGGTGCAGCCAAATAAATAAATAAATAAATAAATATTTTTAAAAAACTGTATTTGAGAAATATGTAGTGGTAAAGGGGCATGATGTCTGCATCTTACTTAAATGGTTCCCCCCAAAAATGCATGCACACACACAGATAGGGGAGAGAGGAAGAGAGAATGGTAAAGCTCATGTGGCAAAACACAACTGGCAAATCTAGGCAGAGTATCTAGGAATTCTTTGTTCAATTTTTGCAACTTCTCTGTAAGTCTGAAATTTTATTTATTTTTGGCCACACCGCAAGGCATGTGGGAATCTTAGTTCCCCAACCAGGGATCAAACCCACGCCCCCTGGATTGGAAGTGTGGAGTCTTAACCACTGGACCACCAGGGAAGTCCCCTCTGTAAGTCTGAAATTGTTTCAAAATAATGAGCTAAAAGTATGCATTGAACACATTTTTCTAGAACAAGAGTCTGTGGCTTTCATCAGATTTCAAATGGGGGAAGAGCCATTGTTTTGGGGTCCCAGAGATGAAGACAAGTTAGATCCAAGGGGACTGGTAAGGACAGAGACTAATGAAACCTGGAGCAGAGTCCCTTCCCCCTGGAGGTGCCCAGAGGGGTCTGACCTGGGGGCCCAGGGGGTCTTCAGCAGCCTCCACAGGGCCAGTATCTCTCTTCAACAGGGTCTCCACTCGCTGGATAATCTCCCGAATCCGGTTCAGGAATCCAGCTCGCTCCGAGGGCAGAATGAACTCGTTATACACCTGGCGAGAGTCAGCAGGAAGGGGAAGGAGGGCTCTGTTATTCCACTCATCCCTCTCTCCCGGCCCCAGTCTTTAAAAACCAACCCTTCACCCCACCGCTTGTGCTCACTACCAACCTAAAACAAGTATTTAGTAAGCATCCATTGTGTGCCAGGCACTGTGTGGCGTAAGGAGAAATACAGCTTAGAGAAAAGGAGGTAACATTCACAGCGTGCATGTATATACCAGATCTTTACATATCTTATCACATTTAACACCAACAACAGCTTTCTGGGGTCTACATTAACACCGCCACTTTAGAGTTATGCTAACCAATGCTCAACGAGGTGAAGTTCAGTCTGCCCAATATCAGGGGATTTGCACCCAGACCTGTCTAAAGCCAAAGTCTGAGTTCTTTACACTGTTGCCTCACATGCTTTTGGACACAATTCCTCCTCTCATAGGGTTTATAAAGTATGCCCCACAGATCCACATACACACACAGCCCCACAAAGTTAAGTAAAAATAAGGCAATAAATGGTAAATGTAACATTCAAGTCCGCAAATGCTTACTGAGCACATACTATGTGCCAGGCATTTGCTAGGTTCTTTGAGGGAACAGGGAAGTATGAAACAAGGTCCTGGTCCTGAAGAAGCCCAAAATCTAGTGGAAGAGACACACACATACATAACTCAATAGACTGCAAGTCAGCCCATGGCAGGTAAGGCATTTTTGATTGGCGTAGAGATAAAAATGCTATTCCAGGAAGGGGAAAGGGAAAGCTGCTGTTTAATGGGTAGAGATTCAGATTTGCAAGATAAAAAGGTTCCAGAGATCTGTTGCCCAACAGTGTGAATATACTTAACACTACTGAACTGTATACTTGAAAATGGTTAAGATGGTACATTTTATGTTATGCGTTTTTTAACACAATTTTTAAAAATTCCATTCCAAGAAGAAAGCAGTTCATACCACCTCAGGGGATAGGGGGAAGCTGGGGTGGCTCCACAGCTGAGGCTTGAAGGATGAGTAAGAAAAGCAACCCTTTACTGAGGACCTACCACGTGTGGACACTTCCCATACTTTTATCATCATTTCACTTCTTGTACATGCTGTATCACTTCGCATAAATTATATGTTACATCAGAACATCTTTGCAAAATAAGTATTATCCCCTGCGTTTTACTGATGAAGTTCCGAGAGGTTAAGAAACTTGCCCAAGTTTGCCAAATCAGTAGATAACAGAGCTGAAGTTTGAACTCAGGTCTTATGTGAAAGTCCACCCTTTCCTCTGTTCCATGCTGTTCTGAGGCAGGAAAGGGCACAGCACATTCACAAAGGGCACAGCACATTCACAAAATAGCGAAGACTGGAGTATAGCTGAGAGTGCTGTGAATTTTAAAGGCCGTGCTCCAGAGTTTGGACGTTACTCTGTAACCACAGGTAGCCTCTACAGATTTGGCGGCAAAAAAGCAACAAGAGGAGATCTAAGTCTCAGGAGAATTCTGCTGCAGAGGAGTGGAGGGTGGGCTGGGAAGAAGAGAAAAGAGGGTAGTGGACCCTGGGTTCAGGGACAGGGTCCCTTTGGCTGTGTGGGATCTGAGTGGGGCTTGAAAGCCCAGTAGAGAAAGCACCCAGGGAGAGACCCCCGAGGAGATGGAGCCAGAAGCTGAAAGGCACCCAGGCCTCTTCAGAGGACCATTCAGAAACCAGTGTGGCTGGAGGAAAGATTCTTGAAGGGCTGAGTGGCTTGACAGAAGCTGATAAGCCTGCACGCCAGGTGATAGTTTGTCTTTGTCCCCGACACAAGCTGAATGACATGATGGAGGAGAAGCTTTAGAGAGAGTTCCTGAAGTCTGACGTGTCTTCCATTCCCTTCCCTCTTTCATCCCAGAGGCTGGCATCCACTGCCCCCACTCCACTGAAACTGGTCTCCCACAAAGACCTCCTCCTGACAAAAGCCAGTGTGGTCTTGCCTCAGGCTTCACCCTATGCCTCCTTGAAACAATCTCCTTACTCAGTTTTTAGTAACATCTTCCGGAGCTCCTCCTACCTCTCAGGCTCCATCTCTGTCCTTCGATGACCTATCCCCACCCCCCCATTCCACAACTGGGGATATCCACTAAGACAAACCTCTATGCCTCAGGCTTTGCAGGCCCACCTTCTCTCACGCTCAACTCTGCTGAGACTCCCAGATCCACCGCTCTCTCCAGCCCTGACTTGTATTCTCTCCGAGAGGATCTTATCTTGCCTGTCTCTCTGTCATTCAAGCCCATCATGATCCCTAAAAAAAAAACAAGCCTACTTTCATTTTCTAACTTCCTCTCTCCTTTGATGGCCTATTGCCATTAGTTCCTCTAAGCTACAACTCGCCCTTGATATCCCCTCTCGCTAACTCCCTCTCGTATCAACTCAGCAAATATTTATTGACCATCTACTATGTACACTGTACCATGTCAATAGATGACTGGATTACAAAGTAATTTATTTTCCCAAAATGACCCTCAGATTCACCCCTTTTCTTCCTCCTCCCCCATAATCCATTCTCTCCTTGGACCACATCCAGCTTCTTGTATCCACCTGCCAACTGGATTCCCTACCCCCAACCCTCTCCCACATCCCACAGCAGAACAGTCTTCTTAAAACCTATTCTCACCATGTTACACTCTAACTCTTAAGACTGTCTATGATCTGGGCTCAACCTCACTTCTACAACTCTCCTACAGGAACCCTTTTCTTTTTGGATTTTTTAAAAATTGAAGCATAGTTGATTTACAATGTTGTGTTAATTTTTGCTGTACAGCAAAGTGATTCAATTATACATATATACACATTCTTTTTTTTTCATATTCTTTTCCATTATGGTTTATTACAGGACATTGAATATAGTTCTCTGTGCTATACAGTAGGACCTTGTTGCTTCCTATAGGAACTCTTCCAATGACAAAGTCTCCTCATGAAGCCCTCCTGGCCCCATATTTCAAGCCACTCCCTATTTCCATGCCTTTCCTTTGCCATACCTCCACTGCACATGCCCTTTCCACTCTTCACTGCCATTCTGACCCATCTGTCAAGACCTCACGTAAGTCCTACCTCTTCCCCTGCTGCCCTCAACCCATCCTTTACTTACAGCCACAGTATCACGTGTCTAGCGTGCACTTCACTGCACTTATGTATACCCTAGGTTAGTCTCAAATTGCTCCAGCTGAGGATCAAAACCTCACTGGATAAACAGAAACCTCCCCCAAAACAAGGGCAGAGATGTCTTCAATGTCACTGTGCTGAGGGCCAACCAGCTTTAAAACCCTTGCTGTTGGATGGGGTTGTGGGGGGGAGTTCAGCAACAGGGGACATCAGGAAGGAGACTCTTGTCCCAGATCCAAAGACTCTGTCTTCATCTCTCTCCCCCTCACCATGGCAGCTGCAATCTCTTCCGGGCTGTCCCCATCCAGATCAAATCGGAAGGTCACCATCTTGCTGTTGTGCGTCTGTAGCTGGCACTCAACCACTCTGTCATTCTGGTCTGAGACCTTCAGAGTCAAAAGTCAGCAGAGGGAGGAGGTCAAGCTCTCTGTCTTCATCACGTGTCCCCACCCCACTCCAACCAAATGACAGTGGCCAGACTGCAACTGGAGAGAGGCTGATTCTGCCCCCATAGTCTTGTATTAAAAACATGACTGGCTGACTCTTGGGTACCAGTAGCACACTGCTTCTCCCCTTTTCTGGCTGACTTCCCCTATCCCTCTGACAGTTCCCTCCAGGCCCTGTAGCTTATTCCCCAACACCTGTGCCCCTTCCTTACACTTGTGACCCGAAGCCGGGATCGGGGTCTGCGCCGGAGGTTTTTCCCTGGGGGTCTCCTCATCTGTTCCATCCCTTCTCCCATGTCACTAAGGCCTGATGCTGCATCTGAGGCATAGCTGGAAAACAAGGAAAAGAAGACAGGATTGTCAGAGTGGACACTGGGAGCCCAGAGCTCCATATATTTCACCCTAACACCCCAACTCAGACCAGAACTTACCTGTCTCCAGGGGAAAAGTCATTGCCAGGGCCAGAACGTGGAATGGATAGGGCAAAAGCCTGAAATAGGATATGGGTTCATGAGGTCAGGGGAGGATAAATGCTGGACTCCAGGGACATGGTGTCAAGGGTGCTGGGGTACTTGGTAGAGGGAATTAAGAAGAGGACAAGAGGGGTGGATTTCCAAGGACACGGGGCCATGTCAGGGGTTTGGGTTTTACAGGATGGGAGATAGGTCATAGGATTGGAATGGCTGGGAGCCCCCCATGTGACCCCCTCTCACCGAGGGCAGGCAGAGATGGGACTCAGCGGGGCTGGATGGCACACCCCTAGGGGGCTGAAGGGCAGGGTCTGAGGCATCCAGGAAGCCGGAGGAGCTGAGGTAGCCATCAGTCTCGCAATCCGCTGGTGGGGAGGGAGGGGATCAAAAAGTGGAAATAAAGGGGAGTGGTGGCCAAGGAGGGAGGCTGCCTGAGCAAGGAGGGGCCTGGAGCTGTGGCAGAGTTCTTTCCCAGAAGGAGCTATGGCTAGATGTGGAAGGCCGGGTAAGTGACAATGCTGTTGGCTTGAACTTCTGGGTAGGGGGCAGAGGCCAAGGGTTCTGGGACCTGAGTCCCAAGGTCAGAGGTGACTTACAGGTGGTAGATGAGTAGCTGGCATGGCGGAAGAGGAAGGGCTGGTGCTGGTCTGCCTCTGGCTCCTCGGGTTCAGGGGGGAAGATACTGGAGGGAGCAGGAGTCATGGGGACAGCTGCTGGTAGGGGCCCTGGCGCTGGGGGGAAGGCCTCCAACTCCTTCGCTTTGCGCAGCTTCTCACGCTTTCGCTGGATGGCAGCAACCCGTTCACGCACTGCACGGGCCACTGGCTGGTAATCAGCTTCGCACACTAAACCCAGGGCCACCTGGAGTTGGGAGGGTGAGGAACACAGTTTGAGATGAGATTCCCCCTCCCCCAACAAAGACCCATCATGACACCTTCTTGAGGCCTCCAGGACATGGGAGAAAGGGAACCAACATTTATTGATTACCCACTGTGTCCATTAACTGGCAGCTCTTCACATTATCAACATTAAATCCTTCCAGCAACCTTCTGAGGTAGGTCTTATCAGCCCCATTTTAGAAATAAGTAAACTAAGTGACCAGTTCATGGTTATACAGTAAGTCAATTGCTCTTGGGGGCTGGGGGGGGACACTTGGCAATATCTGGAGACATTTTTAGCTGTCACAGCTTAGGGGTAGGTACCACTGGCATCTACTGAGTAGATGCCCCAATATCCTACAATGCACAGTACAGTCTCCCAAACAAAGATGTTAGTAGTGTCAAGATCAAGAACCTCTGTATGTAATGGATCAGGATCCGATCTCAGGTCAGGTTTGAGCTATGCTTCGGAGACCCGCTCCTATGCCATATTTCAAACACATTCTCAGGTTCCTGACCCAGACCCACCAAGAGATGATCCCACCCTTTCAACTGCATTTTTCTATCAAGAATTTCATACTCTTTCCCTTCCCCCCTCAGGCGTTCCAAGACCAGCCCCACGTCTTCTGTCTCCCATATATGCCTCTCCTGGTCCACCAGCTTCTGTTCATCATGTCCTTATTCATTTCAATAGCAAGCTCCGCTGGGCATGTAAAGGCAGTGGGGCAGGGTGATCTGACCTAAAATCTGAACAACCTGAGTCAGTTCTGCCACTTACTTGCTTGGGACCTTGTACAAGATATTCAGCCTCTCTGAGCTTTTATTTCCTCATCAATAAATCGGGATAAAGTCACTCCATGCAGGGTTGGTAACAACCATCGAATGCATGGGAAAGGGCTCTAAGCTGTGTACAGATGTGGGTGATTAACAAGCTCCCACCACGTGCTAAGCACCGTCAGGGATAGAAAAACCAATACACACAGTCCCTGCCCGCAAGACTTTATAGTCTAGTGGAAGAGAAAGACAGGAATGTATCCTGGTATAAAACAAGACCAATGGGGGCCCCTCCAGTAATGGAGGACCTGCTGAAGTGGGAAAAAAACATTTAATTTTGACTCTAGAGGGGACAGGCTTTCTGAAATGGATGGTTCTGAGCATGAAGGAAGATCGAGAAAAAGACATGGGGGGGATGGGGGATGAAAAAGGGAAAAACAGATAAGCTGGAGAGAAGGGCATTTCAGGAAAACCGGATCAGCAGGAAGTAAAACAGGGAGGTGGAAGGACCCAAGGCTGGAAAAGGAAATCTCCAACTTGTGGAGAACACTAGGTGTGCACGCGGGTGGGGTGCGTTAAGGCCGGAGCTGCAGGGTGACCCTTGCGGGAGATGCCGAGAGGGCTGGGTTGAGCCCCCCTCCCACCACCCAGGCACCACTCCAGCGAGGCACTGGCCCCTCCAGTCGACGTCCAAGTCCAAACGCCCCTCACATGCCCAGCCGCAGGGCAGGCAGTCTGTCCTCCGCTCACCATCTCCTGCGCCACCTCCTCGGCTGCGTCCCGGCCCAGCTGGAACAAGAACTCAATGGCCTGGTTGTCCCGGCGGCGCCCCCCTCTCCGCGCGTCCTCCATGCGCAGCCAGAGCTTGAGGTCCGGCTTCTCTCCGTCGTCCTCCTCCGCCAGCTCCACGTGGACGCCGCGCTCCTCGCGGAAGAAGGCGTGAGCCAGAAGGTCCTGGATGGTGAACCTGAGGGCGGCGCCACCGTGAGCCGAGCCCCACCGTGAGCCGAGCCCCACCGCCGCCCGCCCCCCAACCGCCCCCACCCCCATCCAGCCCCTCCACCCACCTCTCGTTCTTATCCGTGCGGATGCAGCCTTCAATAATCTCCTTCACCTCGGGCATCTTCACCTTGTAGAAGCTGTTCGGCTTTGTGCCCTGAGGAATGGGGTTGCATGAGGCCTCCCGCCCTCTGCGCCCCAGCTCTCTGCTTTACGCACCCGCCCCTGCCCGAGGCAGCAGGGCGTGCAGAGGCAAAAGCACCGCGACTGCTACTAGAAGATGTGATTTCAAATCCCAGTCCCCCCACGTATCGACAGTGTGACCTTGAACAAGTCTCTCGCTGAGCCAGTGTCCTCATTTGTAAAACGCAGGGCAGAACGTTTGCCCTGCTCACCCCGCGGGGCAGCAGGAAGGATTTCACATCGATTGGATGTGAAATCGTTTGTAAGCTCTAGAGAGCGCTACACACGACATTATTCTAAATAGCTTGTATTGGAGGGGCCTTGTGTGCATCCAATATCCTTCAGCGTTCACCAGGGCGTCTTTATGTCCAGCCTGTTTTCATTAAGGGAAA
This sequence comes from Balaenoptera ricei, assembly GCF_028023285.1. Taxonomy (NCBI): domain Eukaryota; kingdom Metazoa; phylum Chordata; class Mammalia; order Artiodactyla; family Balaenopteridae; genus Balaenoptera; species Balaenoptera ricei. The sequence goes on along the minus strand of NC_082658.1, from coordinate 21,339,496 downwards.
GGGCACTGACCGCGGGGTGGCTGGAGCAGGAAAAGTGTAAAGGGGACCTGTAATTCCCTCTCCTCCCTGCCCCCTCTCACCGAAGTGACCTTGCGGTAGATTTGCGCGGCATTCTGGCACTCAGAGTAAGGGTACTCCGAGGTAGCCATCTCCAGCATGCACATGCCAAACGCGTACACGTCCACGGCCTCATCGTATTTTTCCTCGTACATCTCCGGGGCCATGAACTCCGGGGTCCCTGTAGGATCCACAGCAGGTATCAGGCTGCAGTGCCTCCTTTATGGCTTCGTCCCTCCCCTTGAGCGTACAAAAGGCTAGGCAGTTCTGGAGTGCAAGTGACCGACCCCTCCCCGTCCTGTGTGTGAGGGTGGGGGATTGGGGGAGGGGTGTGGGGAAGAGGGAATGCCATAGGTCTCCCCATCTTCCCTGTGGGCTTCTACCTCCATGGATCCCGAAAGACACTGCTAGGGGGAGAGGGTCCCCAGGCTCTCTCCTGACATGGGGAGGGCAAGAATGGCAAGGACCCCCGGGAGGGACGCACCGATGACGCTCTTGGCGAAGGAGGCGCGTTTGAGCGTGGCCAGGCCCAGGTCCCCAATCTTAACGGAGCCTGTAGGGCCCGTGATAAAGACGTTGTCACACTTGAGATCCCGGTGCAGGATGGGGGGTACCCGGGAGTGTAGGAAATGAAGCCCCCGAAGGATTTGGCGGCTCCAGCGCTGAAGGACTCGCGGCTTCATCTCGCGGAACCGCCTCAGGTATCTGGGGGAGGGCGCATAGCCACGGTCTTGGTGGGGGACACATAGGCTGGGGAGGGAGACCACCACTGGGAAGTTCCCCGTAGCCCCACCCACTCCCCCGCCTACGCATCTTTTGCCAGCCTCTCCTAACCTAGACCGGCGCCAGTCCTCAAGCAGAAACGCAGTCGGGGGTGTGGTAGGTAGACAGGAGGTTACAAAACGGAGGTCGGGCGGTAAATGCACAGACAGGGCCGCCCCCAAGGTGCTGTGGAAGCGCCAGAAGGGATAACTAACTGCCCCGGGCGTGGGGGAGGGCTTCAGAGAGGAAATAACTTTTATGTTGAGTCTTGAAGGCTGAGTAGGCGTTCAAGGGTGAAAATGGGAAGGGATGAAGACTTTCCAGGCAGAAGGGACACCCGTGCTCAAAGGCACGGAGACAGCAAGTGATGGGGTAGGGTGCGAGGAGCTGCTGGGAATTTGGTTTGTCCGGAACGCAGGCTGGATCCTATAAGGACTTTGTGAGCAGTCCTTAGAGAGTGTGGACTTTATCCTGAGGGCAGTGGGAAAACTCGAAAGGATTTTAAGGAGAGAAGTGACAGTGCCAGATCTCTGCAGGCTGCAGGAAGATAGGATAGCTTGCAGAGGAGAGAGGCAGCGTGGGGGAAGACTCCTTAGGGGGCAGCTGAGGCCTCCAGACGCTCAAGAGAGGAGGATGAGAGATAGTGAGCCTGGCTTTGGACCTGCCTGCAGCGTTTGAGGAGGCTGGGCTCCTCCAGAAGCAGTGGAGACCTCCCACCACCAGTCCTCCCACCAACTCCCACCACCAGGCGCAGAGCTCACGTCTTGAGCGTGCCCGAGGTCATGAGTTCGGTGACCAGCACGATGCAAACCTGGCCCCTCAGCACCGACTTCCACGAGTCGTAGAAGCGGACGATGTTGGGGTGCTGCAGCCCCTTGAGCATCTCCACCTCCTCCGAGAATCGCTGCCGCTCCGCTCGAGACAGTTTCCGAGTCTGTGGGGTAGGGGGTGGGGGTCACAGTCACATCAGGCCCAGGACCCCCACGGAGAGGGGGAATGGGAGCACACGGGGCAGGGCTGAGGGAGAAGTGAGGGTAGGAGCCAACGGATGGGGCTGGGTGGGTGGGATCATTTGTCCACCGATTGTAGATCCCTAATTCCCGGTGTGCCCCCCTGGGCTGCTCCAAGGACACACCCACCATGGGCCTGGGGCCGCCCCCTGGACCCCCTCCTGGACACAAGCGCTTTTATGCAGCCCTGTCCAGGAGCCCTGAAGTCAATAGCGCCTTTGTAGCCGCCCAGGCCGGCCGTGGGGTGGGAGGGGATGCCCAGGGGCTGGCAGCGGGCAGGCAGCAGGCGGGCAGCAGGCAGACGGCAGGCAGAGAATTGGGGCCGGCAAGGGGATTGGCCTCAGAAACTGGGAACTGCTAGATCCAGGCAGGAGGCAGGAGGGCTGCAGAGGGAGGTACAGAGAAAGAGACAAAGGATCCAGGACCAGGTGCCAGGAGACTGCCCCCTGCCCCATGGCTGTCTCGCCTCCCCCATCTCCCTCCTCCATCTCCCTCCTCCATCCCCCTCCCACCCCAGTTTGGCCGCCTTGCCTTGCCTGGCTTAGAGCCTGGGGCGTGGCACTGGCAGGCGCAAGGGGCAAGCCCAGTGCCAGGGCTGGAGGGGAGGACCCTTCCCCCAGGCCCTGTCCTCCCAGTCTGAATCCAAAGCTGCTAGCTCAGACTTAACTGGGTTCTTCCCCCGTGGGAAGAAGGTCCTTCAAACCAGCATACCCCTAAAGCCTATGGGGTTCAGCACCTTTGGATCTGAGAAAGGAGAGCTCAGGTAGGCAGCGGGATGAGGAGCAGGACTGGACTCAGGCCAGGGCTGGAGCTCCCTGTCTCCCCTCCCCCAGCTGTGGAGAAGTCCAGAAGTCTGACTGCTTCAGAAGGGGTGTGCGAGGGCCCCGTCCTGCCACAATAGCCCTAAATCATCTGGAAGTGGAGAGGACCCTGCCTCAGCTGCTGGCCTCCATCATTCCAGCCTCCTAATCTGCAAAGATCCAGAGTGAGGGAGCAGGAAGATCAGGGTCACACTGAGGGTCTCAGGACTTAGGGGAAAGGGAGAGAAAGGGAAGAGATAGTAGGTAACCACTGCAGGAAAGTGGTGAGGCCAACCACCCCTCAGGTCTGAACTGGCTCCCTACCCAATTCCCCATCCTATTTTCCACCTCTCAGGGTTGAGTATAGAGCCCGTAAAGTGAGAATGTCTAAATCCATAGGGGAGCCACCATACACCACCTGCCTCAGTTTCTCCTTCTGCAGCCCGGAATCAGCCAGGTCCATGGATCATCAGAACAAGGGGGACAAGAGTGTCTGGATATTTGACTGGAAAAATACATCCCTCTTGCTGCTGTCCCCTGGGTCTCCCATCCCAAGACCTCCAAAGGGTCCCATCCCGTGGCGTCACCGAGGGGGCTCCCAGCCGCACCTGCAGCTCACACCAGGCCACCTCCACCGTGGTGTCGGTGTCCAGCCCTCGATACACCGTCTTGAACGAGCCACGTCCAATCTCGATGTCAAACTTGAGGTATCGGCCGTCCGGGGACGTTGCCACAGCCTGAGTCTCCGTGTCCTCCTTTTCCTCCTGCTCCCGCCGCCGCTCCCGGGCCGCCGCCTCGGTGATCCTCGGCGGTTCCCGGGACCCCGACCCTCCTGCGGAGCCCGCGAGTTCCGGACGCTCGGAGTCTGCGGCCTTCACCGGGGCGCCCGCGGTCCACGTGCCCTCAGTGGGCTCTTCAGAGCTAGGCGGTGGACTCATTGCGGGGCCGGAACCAGCGGAGTCCGGAGGAGCAGGGGGCTCCGGAACGGGTGAGGTTGGCTGGGACCAAGAGCTCAGCAGCCCCAAGTCGACTGAGCTGCGGCGGCTGAGACGGGAGGAGCGCGGCCGGGGCTCAGCCTTCCCGGAGAAGCGGCGCGCCCGGCGAGGGGGCCCGAGGCGGGGCGGCCCCGCCGCGGCGAGAGGCGGCGGGGGCCGCAGGGCCAGGTCGGCCTCCGCCTGGGACATAGGGACCTCGGTCTCTGGGGCCGGGGGTGCCAGCATGAGGAAGGGCCGGGCGCCGCAGGGCGGTAAGCCGGGCGGCTGGAAAGGAGGCGGCCTGACAGAATCACTGGCTGGGTGCGCAGCGCTCCGGCTGAGCTACTGGGGCCCCAGCCCAGGGTCGCCTGCCCCGCAGCCACGCCCCCGCCACGCCCCCGCCACGCCCTACCCCCCCCGAGCCGCCCCCTTGGAGCTGCTAGCGCACGGGAGCCCGTGGCGCAGCCCCTCACCTCGGCCACAGCGCTCCGGCTGAGCTACTGGGGCCCCAGCCCAGGGTCGCCTGCCCCGCAGCCACGCCCCCGCCACGCCCTACCCCCCCGAGCCGCCCCCTTGGAGCTGCTAGCGCACGGGAGCCCGTGGCGCAGCCCCTCACCTCGGCCACCGCCCCGCCCCCGGCCGCTGGCCCTCCTCCCCCCGGCCTCCCGAAGCACCCGCCCTCAGTCTCATTCCGAAGCCGGAGCCGGGTGCGAGGCGGCGGTGTGTCCTCCCGTACTACCAGTGCGCAAACCTGTCTGGGGGAGCACGGTACTGGGACAGGGAGATGAAAAGTGACCGCGGCTCCCCGGCCCTAGAAAGGGGGGTGGTGAAGAGGAGGCTACCACCAGCCTGCACGACCCAGATAAGGTAGCGCCACCCCCTCCTAATCGTCCGGAATGGCCCCAGGCCGACAATACAGAGGTCAATGGAAAGATCTGGTTTTCTCCAACGTCGCAGTCCCTCCGGGCTGCACAGGGATGGGAGTGTGAACCCCAAAGCCAGCCCCTCCCCCAAACCAAGGACCAGGTCACCCATCCTCTCCACCTCCCCACCTTGACCGCATCCTGGCCAGAGTGGCTGTTTTTGCTATGTGGGCTCTCCTTCCTCCCCCTCTGTTTGCCAAAGTTTCTAATAAACCGAAGTCCATATCCGGTTTACTCCCCCTCAGCTCCCCTTGGCCTCAACTACCCCACCCAGAGCAGATGGATGGAGGGAGGGGCTTCAGAGTAGTTCAGGACTTCCACAGGGAGATGGTGAGGGAGGGGGAAGTCATTAAGCTACTCCATTTTAGAGACAGAAAGCAGTCTGTCCCCAGGCTGTGTGCCATCGGCACTCCCCCGCACAGCCCACCCAGCAGATGTAAAACCACAGACTCACTGGAGCCCGCCAGCACGAGAGGACCTTTTCAAAGGCCATAGGCCTTCTCTCCCCTCTCCTAGGCTGGGATTCACTCAGGGGGTTAACACTTCACAGCCCTCCCTTTGCCCACTCCAGTAATAACCGCAGCAGCAGGCAGTAGGGTTAAGCTTTTTAATATCATAAATCAGTGTCCGGCCCCACCTCTCATTGCCAGGCCCCTTCCTGGGCCTCCTATCTTCACATTGCCTGAAAGGCTGCCTGCAGCCAGGGCTTCGCCCATCCCCTAGGAAAGATCCAGCACCAGCCTGAGAGAGGAGGCAGCAGCAGCAGCTAAAGGGGTGGGAGGGGGAAGAAACAGAAGCTTGTGCAGGTGCATGTGTGTATGTACTTACGTGTGTGACACAAATGAAGTTTGTGTTTAGGTTTACAGACCCCAGCTCACGAGAGGAGGTGAGGCAGGGAGCAGCACATCTTTTTTCCCTGGCACCTCAGCCTCACCCTATCCCAGGGACAGACACATGGGATAAGTGGGAAACCCACCCCTGGACTGCAGCCCTTTGGAGTCTGGTGGAGTCACGGATCCAGTCTGTGGGGACACTTGGTCTGTCTCCCTTTGAAAGCCCTGGAAGGGTGGGAGGTAAGAAGTAAAGGGAGACAGGTTTCTGCTAGAAGAACTTGACGCCTCGGCCATCGCTGACAGTGATGATCTCGGCCTTGTGCTCCTGCTGTAGAGCCTGCAGAGCCCGCAGTAGGGTTGCCTCATCCAGCCCGTGGAACTCTGGACAGGGAGAGACGGGTAGTCAGGGTCACTCAGCTCCTTGGGGCTCAAGGCCTCTGAGAGGAGCAGCCCAGCTGGAAACTGAGAACTTTCCAGGACAGCTGTACTGCTACAGCTGCCCCCACCCACCCTTCCTGGGTATTCCTTAGGAGTAAGGAGTGGAAGAAAGCCTGAGTCAACATGAAATGAGAGTTCATGCTTATTCCCCCTTCCTATTTCTTCTGTCAGACTCAACCCACATGCACCCTCGCACTAACCCCCCTGCCCATTAGTGTCTGATATACAAGAGTAACACCGTTTGCTTGTGGGCCACAAAGAAGGGGCCCTGACAATCAAGTGTAGGGAGGTCAAGTCCCTTGTCATTGTACGCTGACCCTAACTGCATCTGTACCCATTGGGAGGACCTGTTCTAACACAAAGAGGTATAGCCATGCCTCTGGCCAGGAGACTGTTAAGGTCCAGCACAGATATCTGCCCTTTCCTAGTGAAAAGGAACAAGGCTGGGAGCCAAGGGCCAGCTGAGTATCTGGAGATATGGCAAGATACTGCAGGGAGATGTGAGAGGCAGGAGGCAAGCCCTAACAGGCTTGCACACCTCACCCCCTGCGGGGGCCCAGCTCTTGAGTCAGGGAGCTTGCTTTCTGAGGAAGCCTCCAGCTTTGCCTGGCCTGAGTGGTGGGCTGGGCAAGGCTGCAGCACTGAAGTCATGGCATGATGGTGGGAGTAGCAAGCAGAGGCCTGCAGGAAAGGGGGGGGGGGGGAGCCAAGAGCTGTAAACTCTGTTGGGGCAGCCAGGCCTGGCAGAAAGGGGAGGTGCCCCTTTTTCCCCAGCTCAGATTGGTACTTTTGGTGATCCTGGGGATTAGAATATGAAGTCAGAGATAAAAGAGCTGAGAAGAGTATTTACACTATGTAAAAATCAAACAGTATACAAATCCTTGTCTGGCCAGAAACCATAGTATTCTAAAGGGCAGGGGGTGGGGTTGGGGGTGTTGGCCCAATCCCTTCAGCTGACAACCACAGATCTTGAGCCCTCCATAAGAATAAAGGGTGACAGAAAGCCTGAGTTAGCAAGGAATGAAATTTCAGACTTAATCTCCTTCCCTAGTTCCTCATTCGGCATCTCTACTGATAATTCTTAACTTCTCATGGGTCACAGATGCCCTTCAAAATCTTATAATATGGACTCTATGCCGAGAAAAATGCACATACAGCCCCACAAACAAAATCTGTGGGTTCTCTGCATGTGAATTCAGGTGGTTTATGGAAATCTTGGACATGGGTTAAGAACCTTTGTATTATTTAGTATTCGGAATTTAGAGGCAGAAAAATGGGAAATCTGAATGTCAAGTAAACAAAAATTATCTAGACGGAGGAGGATTCAGATAACAAAACTGGGGAGAAAGGGAAAAGCATTACCCTCATCCTCTGTGTCTTCCCCATTGGTCAGTTCGTATAAGGTGAACACGGAGTTGTTCTGGCCACTCCTGGAAACCTATGGACACAGAAAACGGACTGAATAAGAACCAGGAATTTCCTGGGAGAAGGTAAACTCACCAGCTCCACCTCTCTGACCCAGGAATGATACTTGTTCCCAAACGAGTAGCTGTCACCTCAGCAGAGGAGTGGCCTAAAACCCACAAACCCTACAGGTGCTATATTTATACATGTACACACATGCTCGGAACCACTAAACCACAGGCCTTCACGTGTCTGAGGAGTGACCTCTCATTCTGGTTGTTTTCCTGTTCAAGAATGGGTGGTGTGTGTTTGTTATATTTGGGTTGTTGATGCTTCTTCCCCTCCTCTCTCCCTTGGGAATGTTTAGGGCTGGTGGTGACAGGGAATGCAGGGGAGAGAGTCTGTCCCCACACCCACACTGTTCAGAAAGTCTCATTTATATTGTGGACAGCCCCATAAGGATGTAATGGGGGAGGGGCTCCAGGTTTTTGTGTTTTTTTCCCTTCCTTTCTCCATTTATCTCCTGTGGCCAGAGGCTCCAGCCAACAATAGTACTCGTGGTTTCCAGGACTGCATTCTCCAAACATGGCCTCACACAGCCTCTGGCCTCCTACAGGCAAAAAAAGGAAAGTTCTTTCCAGCCAGGGAAATTGAGTCATTGAAAGAGGCTTGCCTGGAAGACCTACACTTCCTCTTTCTGCCCCCTCCCACTCTGCTCAGTCTGGATCTGAAAACACCAGGCATCTGCTGAGCACAGATTCATTCTCCTTTGCCATGGGTCACTGAGTCAGAATAGTCTCACCCACTGATAGATGAGCTTCCCCCATTCTTCTGGCCTCCGCCACATGATCAGGAAGCTAGACTTGTTCTTATCCAACCACTCGAGGTTCCCTGCAAAACAGATACTTATGAAAGCACCATGCTCTAAGAAGAGACAATGAGGCAAAAACCAAGGTGGAAGAGAGTGTAAGAGATTCAGCTTTCAGAAAGAGAAATTCAGGAATTGTTTTACTATTACTATCTGCAAGGCATCCATTCTCCTCTTCAGGTCTTGGGGCACAGATGGAGAGATTTCAATTTTGTATACCAATGGGGGAAAAGAACCCAGGGAATTGAGCTATTGTACAGAAAACTCTGGGCTCCAAGCCAGGAGAGGAAAAAAAAAAAAGTTCTTAAAAGAAAAGACTTGTGGGGGCTTCGCTTGTGGCGCAGTGGTTGAGAATCCGCCTGCCAATGCAGGGGACACGGGTTCAAGCCCTGGTCCGGGAAGATCCCACATGCCGCGGAGCAACAAAGCCCGCGAGCCACAACCACTGAAGCCCGCGCACCTAGAGCCCGTGCTCTGCAACAAGAGAAGCCACCGCAATGAGAAGCCCGCACACCGCAACGAAGAGTAGCCCCCGCTCGCCACAACTAGAGAAAGCCCCCGCGCAGCAACGAAGACTCAACGCAGACAAAAATAAAAATTAATTAATTTAAAAAAAAAAAGCCACTGAAGGGTTTAAAAAAAAAAGAAAGAGGGGCTTCCCTGGTGGCGCAGTGGTTGGGAGTCTGCCTGCTAATGCAGGGGACACGGGTTCGAGCCCTGGTTTGGGAAGATCCCACATGCGGCGGAGCAACTAAGCCCGTGAGCCACAGCTACTGAGCCTGCGCGTCTGGAGCCTGTGCTCCGCAACAAGAGAGGCCGCGACAGTGAGAGGCCCGTGCAACGCGATGAAGAGTGGCCCCCGCTCGCCGTAACTAGAGAAAGCCCTAGCACAGAAACAAAGACCCAACATAGCAATCAATCAATCAATCAATCAATAAAAATAAATAAATCTTTAAAAAAAAAAAAAAAGAAAGAAAGAAAAGACTTGTGCTAATCTGCCCTCAGGAAAACCCAACTAGGATGAAAAATAAGGAATCTGGGGAACTGAACCCACCTTTCTTCCTCAGTTCCTCTAATACAACCTGGATTGATTCCACGGGCAGCTTCCCTGGTTTAAGGTTAAGGGAATGGTATTAATGGAATGAACTGGGTGGGATAAAATTTCTCAGAGCCAGGCTCATGCTACAAACTACCCTTCTTCTCCCACCTACACACATTGACGTGCAATGCCCCAACAGGATATAAACTAGCATTTTCTGCATATTGGGGGGAGGAAGGTAAAGAGAAACTAGTGTAATTAAAAGGAAGAGCTTTAGAGAATGAAAGGTACTATCATTTCTCACCCTCTGTCCTCTCTCCTTCCTCCAGCCATTCTCTAGATATTTTAGGGATGAATCAGGCAGCAAAAGAAAACAACCCTTACTTCCTGGGACAAGGAGAGTAGGCAGAGAAAATTACTAAAGGTAATGCCAGAGTTTGAGCCTCATACAGAGGACAAAAGTTTCAACGAGTCAAAAAGGCTCAGGTTGAAAAACTTGGTACTTGGCTTCAGGGCAGAAATTCTAAGATCTGAATGACACCTGGGTACTCATCACTGCCGCGAACAAGAGGGCTTGGTGCTACATTCGGGTTGGAGTTGTTGGTAAAATGGATGTCAGCTACACAGTCTGGCTCTTTCCCAAGGCCAGTTGGGGTGGGAACCTGCCTTCTGTGGGTGAAGAGGAGTGTGAAGTCTGGGCATGTGGGAAAGTGTGGAAGTGCATGTGTGTGGGGTGTGGAAGAGCCTGAGGGAGGATACGCTGTAGCTTCACGTTGTTGAAGAGCGGGCTCTCCTGAGCTTCCATCACCGTCATGCTGGACTGTTTGTGCAGGCGACAGAAGGACAGGACTAGCGAGCACCAGGCGGCCAGCTGCTTCTGCCGAGTGTCCACGTTCGGCTGCAACCTGCCGGGTGAAGCGGGTGGGGCGCAGAATTAGAGGAAGTGAGAGGGCGAGCGGCAGCACTTGCCAGAGGCGCGTTCCCGGGAGAAAGTGAGGGACTGAGGGTGGCGGCGACCGGATCCGTTCTCCCCCTCCCCATTTGAAGCATCAGTGCTGAGCCCGGGGTCCGAGGGAGGGAAGGGAGGCCCAGCGGGGCTTCTCGGGGTCTGAGCCTCACGTAAAGAAGGGCGGGAAGCGATACTGCCACGGCCACTCGAAACTCATCGCCATCGCAGTAGCCCAGGAAACCCGGAACCCGCCGGCAAAGGACTTCCGGTCTCCTCTCCGGCACGTCCGGGCAGAAAGCACAGCAGAAAGGTTCCGGGCTCCTCTGGGGAGAGGGGCGGCCCAACGGGAGGGATCGTCCTCGTCAACCCGTCCCTTGCTATTATCCCCAAATCCTTACCGTCTAGAGCAGAAAGGGCCCTGAGAAGTCTTCTGATTCCACCCCAGAGAAGGGCAGTCACTCCCCCAAAGTGGCACAGTTAGTAGAACAGCAAATAGAACCCAGGTCTCCAGAACCCAGCCTAGGCTTGTTTCCACTATACTAGGCTTCTTTCAATATTAACAGTTGTGTCATTTAACTTCATTCCCTCGCAGTTGCCCTCAATTCCTGTGTCGATCGACTCCATCATTCCCCAGGAGCTCATTTGTAGCTTTTATCACTGGAAATGGCTCTGCTTCCATTATTCAGGGCTGCCGTATTTGAGCACAGCCACCTCTCTCTCACCTCTCCCACGTCCTCACCTTTCTAGCCTCAAGTCCCTGGACCCCTTTTGGTCTTATCTGACTCCTTCCCCAGCCTAGACTACTCAATTCTGTCCCCTTGCCTGCCTACCTGCTGCTCAGTTTCCAAACCAGAGTCGTTGATCCCTGCCCACCTCCCCACCCCACCCCCACCTTCTTTTTTTCACGCCTGGGCCCAGGAGTATTACTGAAAAAAAAAAAAAAAAATTCACCGGAACCTGCTGACTGAACCCCAGATTCCCTGACTGACCTCATTGCCGGGCAATCAGTGCAGCCCAGTGATGCTTTGTCTTTTATTGGCTCCCTGTGACATCCCTCAAGGTAACTCTTCAAACTTTTCCACACTCATCATGCCATTCCACCTGTTCCCATCTCCTCCATCTCTGCAGAATGCCCTTCCCTTCTATTTTTATGAGATTGAGGCCATGCATGTGAACCTCTTAATCTTTCCTCTCTGTCATCACACTGGATTCATCTCTCAAAAATTTCTCTCACTTTTACTCCTTCCTTTTGGACTCAAAGGAATAAGTATCACTCTTCCTTTACAAGGTCAACCCTTTGGCAGCTGATTGCCTCGCCTTTCCAGTTTCCTCCAGGACTTCTCTGTGTATCATATTCCCTCTTTCCCTTTCCCCTGGCTCCTCTCGTCTACAAACATGCTGACGTCATCCCTACTTGAAAATATGTAGTTTCCTTGACTCTACCACCCTCTCAATTTCCTGTCTGATCTCTAACATCTCCCCCACCAAAGTCCATCCTTTACTGTGTACAGTTCCTGGTCCACAGAAGTGCCCAACAAATATTTGTTGAATGAATGAATGAATGAACCATTCAATAGATTATGTTCTCTTGGGACTTCCCTGGTGGTCCAGTGGTTGGGACTTCGCCTTCCAGTGCAGGGGGTGCGGGTTCGATCCCTGGTTGGGGAGCTAAGATCTGACATGCCTCGTGGCCAAAAAACGAAAACATAAAACAGAAGCAGTATTGTGACAAATTCAATAAACTTTAAAAATGGTACACATCAAAAAAAAAAAAAATGTTCTCTCAAAGCGTACCATCTCCTTTGCTTCCATGGCACTGCTTTATCCTTGTTCTGCTATCTCTTTGATCTTTCCCTTTGTCTTCTTTTGTCCTCATTGTTTACATGTGGGTGTTTCCTAAAGGACCTTAGCCTTCTTCAGTACACTTTTTCTCCGGGAACTCTCATCCCTTTCATGGCTTCACATGGCATTTCTGTGCAGGGGACTCCTAACCCTATATTTCTAGCTCCAACCCTTTTCTACCACTAGCAGCAGCACCACCACTCCCATTTCTAACTCTCTACGGTACATAACAGCTTGTTCCATTGTTATTCATATTATACACCATTTTCTTCAGGCCAGCTTCTCCTTCTAATGGCACCCAGGTTCAAAGCCAGAGTCAGCTCTAACCGCTCCTCTACTTCACCTTCATATCCAAATCCTTCCCCTATTTTTAATAACCTTTCCTAATTTTTATTTTTTTAATTGCTTTTTTTTTCTGCTCACTTCTTTTTTGTTTAATTAATTTATTTATATTTTATTTTTGGCTGCGTTGGGTCTTTGTTGCCACGCATGGGCTTTCTCTAGTTGTGGCGACTGGGGGCTACTCTTTGTTGCGGTGCACGGGCTTCTCATTGAGGTGGCTTCTCTTGTTGCGGAGCACGGCCTCTAGGCACGTGGGCTTCAGTAGTTGTAGCACGCGGGCTCTAGAGCGCAGGCTCAGTAGTTGTGGCGCACGGGCTTAGCTGCTCCACGGCATGTGGGATCTTCCCCGACCGGGGCTCGAACCCGTGTCCCCCACATTGGCAGGAGTATTCTTAACCACTGCGCCACCAGGGAAGTTCCCTACTTTTTAATTATTTTCCATTTCCCCATTCACCACTCCTTTGGTCTATGCCCTTGTTCTCTCAAACCTGGATTATTGCAATAATTTTCTAATTCACCTCCCTTTCGATTCTCTCCCATAGGGGAATGTGCTCCATCTAAGGCCTAGTCAGGTGCCAACTCCACAGTCACCCTCCAGTGATCTCACCTCCTGTGATTGCACCTTAGCTCAATGGGCCCCTCCTTCCTTTGCACTCAGAAAACATTTGGCTTGCATCCCTTGCATGACTCTCATCACACACTCCACTGTTTTTGTTTATTTGTGTACATGTCGGCTCCCCTACTAGATGAAAGCCATTGAAAGCAGAAACCAAGCCTTATCTAACTTATCTTCCCAACACAACATGCAATATACAGTGTCTTACACCAACATGCCTTTGATGTATATTAGTAAAACGCATGAAGGCAAATATGGGTCCAAAAGAGCATAGATATATCCTTGGAGAAGACAGATGCATTCATGGAAATAGAGCAAAGATTTCTCTCTGGTGAAAACTCTAAATGTCCTAGGGAATAGGTATGTCTCTAGAGAGACAGATGTGTCCTGAGAGGAGAAGTGTGTCTCAGAGAATAAACAGATATGTTCTAGAAGCATATAGGTATATATCTGTGGAATAGACAGGCATGTCCCAGGAAGTAGATATGCATGTACTCAGGGAGGCTTACATTTCAACAAGGAGAGTTCCTAACGAGGTGCCAGGTGCCACAAGGAATAAACAGGTGTCTTTTTGAAGAACCAAGTTATTCTCTAGACGTTTCTGATGACGTGGCAGGTTTGTCCCAGGGAGAACTGGAGGTGGAGTTTCCATGGGGAGAACTGGGCCTCACCATCCAGGGAACATATAGGAGTGTCCATATACAGAAATGGTGGGTCGCTTAGGTATGTCCCTAAGAAGTGGGAAAGGGAGCATAAGTATGGCTCAAGAAGCTAACAGAAGCATCCAGTGAAGAACTAGTGGTTGCTATGGGAATGACAGGTCTCTGACCACAGGGTTCAGTTTTGAGCTTCTTCCAGGCCACGTCCATCTTCTGGTTGTTAGCTTTAGTGGACACCAGGGGGCAGTGTGTGGCCAGGCTGTAGGCCACACCCACCCAGGGTCCAGGACAATGTAGGATGAGGGCCAAGGACCTGGAGGGGAAGTCCTGTGGCGAGTCTAGTAGAGGAAGCCCCCACTGCCTTTGCCCTCAATCCTCAGGTCCTTAAGGATGGACTCCTGTTGGTCAGATCAGAGCTCCTATTCCCAGGCCCTGGGAGGAAACTGAGGCATGAGGAAAGGGAAAATTAAGGGCTCCTGGGTGGCACCCCCTTCCTTCTTGCAGGAGCCACAGCAAAGAGTCCTCCCTCATCCCACCCCCCTCACCTCCCCAGCTGCTCTCCAGACCGGAAGGGAGTCTCTTCCTGCACGTTTCCTGGAGCTGGGTTTGGATAGACGCAGGAAAGGCCTGGCCTTGGGAGGAGGAAGTATAGGGGTGTGGCCTTCGGGTGGGGGAAGGGGTGGTGGGGGGCAGGTAAGTGAACAAAACAGTGGGCCTATCCAGATTCTTCCAGCTCTGCTGCTCAGAACGGAGGGCCTGTGGGAATAGCAGAGACTCTGGGAAGGACACAGACCCCACTGGGATGGGGAGGGGAACAGTGTACAAAAAAACAGTTTTATTTTGAAGATTACAGAACTTGAGCCTTGACCCCACCCAGCTTCCATTTCCACCGATCTAAGGATCTGCAGTTGGGGTAGGAGTGAGAGAAGGAAGTAGGGAGGGGAGAGACCTGCAGAAGAAAGGAGTAAGATGGCGGCTGAAGAGCTCACACCACCCTAGGTCTGGGCTTCACTGTCTTTACTCCTCCACACCACAAGGGTGACGAGGAAGGGGATGAGGCAGATGGGGGCTATGATCATGGCCAAGAGCACATCCTCTGGGGGGTCTGAGAAGGGGGGCTGCCCCAGGGAGCAGTTGGCAAAGTGGATCTGGTGAGTCTCAAAGATGATCTGTTCCGCCCAGGGATTGGGGAAGCCCAGGCCAAACTCTTCTGCATTCCTTTCCAAGCAGTCTCGAAGGATGCTGTAAGGCCTGCGGACAGGAGAGGACTAGAGTGAGGGAAGGGTTGGGCCCAAAAAGAGGACTGTCCCACACTCACTCAAGGCCCACAAGGAGCAAGCCCCAGCCCTGGCCCAAGCCGCCCTCCAGCACTGCCCCTACCTGCTAATGAGGGCCCAGTCACACCAATCCTTTTCGATAGAGTCCATTTGAACTTTATAATCATCCCAGCAACGTAGGACATTTGTCTCATACTTCTCCTCCACTGTTTTTCCTGTGGGCAGAGATGCTGCACATTGACCACACCCCTACGCCACCTTCCAAGCCCTCTGGTCCAGGTACTTCCATTGAGGAACCATTGTTCCTGTCTTCAAATATGGGAACTACCCGGACAGCCTCAGAAACCTTCCCAAGAAAGAGAGTCCTGGCTGAGGAGAGAGTCTCAGCTCAGGAAAAATTTAATGTCTTCCATGTGCCCAGCACTACCCAGCCTGGCAAGAACTTCCACATACACTTTTTCTGGGATCTTCTAATCCACCTGTGAGGTGGCCCAGCTCAGAGTTGGCTGGAGGCTTTATGGGATGAGAGGTAGATCACAAGGAACCTCAAGAGAGAACAGAGCAGAACTTAGGGGCACCATTTGGGTTTGGGGTCTGGCTTGTGAGAAAGGGACACTCCCCACTGACCTCTCTTCTCCTTGCCCTGGGCCACCCTCCCACAGCTGCTGGGTACTCACCTTCTGACTTGAAGCCGTCTGGGGTGGGAAGAAGTTGAGCCAGGGACTCCTGGGGCTTCAGGACAGCTGTGGGCAGAAAAGGGGCAGGGAGATGGGATGATGGGGATCTGGAGCCTGGAGGAAGGGGTGTGTGGGTTGGGGGCTGAGACCCTTGGAAGTCAGGGCTACTCTCAGAAGAAAAAGAGAAGCAATCCAGGCCCCCACGGGATGCCTCAGCGCCCGGAAGAGAGGGGCTGCACCAATTCATTCCCACTCACATCCAAACCCCTCCCTCCTCGCCAGCTCCAGACCTCCCAAGACCTCTCTGTGGGACCCGGGAACGCCAGCTTTTCCCCAGTGGGAAGCAGCTCGCGCTGCGCCCTCACCGTGGTGGGGCCAGGGACCGTCCAAAGAGCAGCGCTGTCCGCACCCGCACCCCGGGGCCCGTTCCGGTCTTGGCCGTCCAGCCCCTCTCCCCTCCAGGGCCTCCCGCGCCTCCCGCCCGGGCCTCGGAGCGCTGCGCTTACCGCCCAGCAGCAGGAGGAGGCGGAGCGCTGCCGGTCGCCCGGCGCCGGTCGCGGGGAGCCGCGGGCCGCCGGCAGCGCGCTCCGCCCGGAGCGAGGCCATCGCGCGGCGAACAGGCGAGGAGGAGCGGCGGCGCTGAGCCGGGCCCGGGCGGGGGCGCCTATATCCCCGTCCCAAGCCGCAGGAAGCCGCGCCGCTTCCTCGCAGGGGCTGGGACGGCTGCGGCCACGTGGGGGGCGGGGGCGACGCCCGGGGCCGGCGGGCTGAAGGGGGAGTCGCTGCCCCACCCGGCCCTGGCGCCCGCCGCTCCCTCCGCCTGGCCGACGTTGGCTCACCCTTTCTGCTAGCTCACCCTGCGGGGCTGGACAGCTCCCCTCGTAACCCCAGAACCGGGATCCATTTCCTGGGCTCGGCTGCGTGGCGCCCAGGACTCGTCGGGATCTCTGAGCCTCCGCTCCCCGGACTCTAGCAGCCCCTTCTCTTCCTTCGCGAGGGGGCGGGGGCGTGGGGGGGCGGGTAGCGAAAAGGGGGAGGGGTTTGGGAGCTCAGAGGGCCTCTGAACGCTGCCGTATCTAAGGCTGGGGGTTGGGGCTGTCCGGGGCCGTGGGGGAAGGGGCCCGTGGAGCTGGGCTCAGAGTTCCCTTTCCTTGGGAACACCCACTGATGTCAGCCCGCCTGCCAAAATCGAGGAGGAGGAGGAGAAGAGGGAGCCAGACCTTCGGAGTCTGGAGAAGGCCTGAGGATAGAGGTAGAGGGGAAAGCAAAGTCCGAATACCCTGCCTTCGGGGCACCCTCTGGGGCCTAGACCCACAAACCAGATTGAGTGCAGAGGCAAAAGTAAGACTGCTCCGTTCCCAAGAAGAAGGTGGCCACAACTCCTCAGGGCCAAGATTGTGAAAAGGGAAGGTTTAGAACCTACAATGTGTGACTTCATTCATGAGGTGGGTACATTATTTACAGAGAAAGAAGCTAAAGCTCAGGGGAAAAAGCCCAGGACTTGAGCTCAGAAGCTCTGAGTCCTAATTCTGCCTTACCATTTTCCAGCTATATAGCCTGGAATGACCTCAGTTACCTTCATGAATTCTCAGATTCCTCCCATGTGAAAGAGGGACGTTACTCTCCTCACTAATCTGTAGTGAGAGTGACACTTGTGAAAGGGCACTGCACTCACTAGGCAGATGCTGGTTTCCTTTCCTCCTTTCCTAAGGACTTGCCTAAAGCCACACAGCTGAGAAACAGCAAGGCTGAGCCTGGGGCCCCAGCGGCCCTGACTTCTGCCACACCACAGCTGTCTCTGTGTCCTGAGCCAAAGCTTCGTAGGCCTGAAGCAGCCGAGGATCCCAGGAGCTGATTTGGCCATGACGTTCAACTCCAGACACAGCTGTCAGCACCGAACTTTCCTAAATTACTCCCAGACACTGACCCTTGGACTCAGCTGCTGCTGTTGTCCCAGTTTACTGATTCCTTCCCACCACAAATTATCTTGTACCATCTCTCTTCAAATCTTCATCTCGAGGTCTTAGGCTCTTAAATCATGGCCACTGATAACCTGTTGTTCCTCCATAGCTAGGATCAAGAGGTTGCTTTAGCAAGGCATCCAGAGGGAGAAGGGAATTGGCCCACTTGGCATGAACCCCAAAGCCCTCCTGGTGAGGGTCATCTTCTGCAATGGGCAGAAAAGAGCCAGGCTGCCTTGGAGTCACTTCAGGCCAGGGACAAACTCCGTTCCTTCCCTCCCACCTGTGATCGCCCTTTTCAAGAAGGAAACATGGTCAAGAGGGAGATTTCTAGGTGATAAGATGGGAGGAGGAAGCAAGGAGGGGCAGAAAGCAAAATAGCCATTTCCACTGGCCAGAGGCACCTGAGCCCACTGTGGGTAAAGACTAGGGTTGGGGGTTTCCCTGGTGGCGCAGTGGTTGAGAATCTGCCTGCCAATGCAGGGGACACGGGTTCGAGCCCTGGTCTGGGAAGATCCCACATGCTGCGGAGCAACTAGGCCCGTGAGCCACAACTACTGAGCTTGTGCGTCTGGAGCCTGTGCTCTGCAACAAAAGAGGCCACGATAGTGAGAGGCCGGCGCACCACGATGAAGAGTGGCCCCCGCTTGCCGCAACTGGAGAAAGCCCTCGCACAGAAACGAAGACCCAACACGGCCAAAAATAATAAAAAATAAATTAA
This sequence comes from Balaenoptera ricei, assembly GCF_028023285.1. Lineage (NCBI taxonomy): Eukaryota > Metazoa > Chordata > Mammalia > Artiodactyla > Balaenopteridae > Balaenoptera > Balaenoptera ricei. The sequence continues at coordinate 21,321,344 of NC_082658.1, read as the reverse complement.
TTAATAAACGCTTGACATATTAAAAAAAAAAAAAAGACTAGGGTTGGGATCAAGATTAAAGTTGACAAAAACAAATGTTGGGTTTTAAATAAGGCAGGATTCTGAAGGCAGGTTTTTTTTTTTTTAATTAATTAATTAATTTATTTTTGGCTGTGTTGGGTCTTCGTTTCTGCGCGAGGGCTTTCTCCAGTTGCGGCGAGTGGGGGCCACTCTTCATCGTGGTGCGTGGGCCTCTCACTATCGCAGCCTCTCTTGTTGCGGAGCACAGGCTCCAGACGCACAGGCTCAGTAGTTGTGGCTCACGGGCCTAGTTGCTCCGCGGCATGTGGGATCTTCCCAGACCAGGGCTCGAACCCGTGTCCCCTGCATTGGCAGGCAGATTCTCAACCACTGCGCCACCAGGGAAGCCCCCTGAAGGCAGGTTTTGCCTCTGTCTTGCTGTGTAACCTTAGGTAGGCCATTTCACATCTTTGGAGCTCAACATTTTCATATATAAAATGACCTTAGTAGCAAAAGGGAACATACGAGTGACTTGGTAGAAAGTGGTATTTTAGCCTAGAGTTGGAGTTAAGCTTGCATCATGATGTGGAGACCTCCAAAGGAGAACTTGTTGTAGTCCTCCCTGAACTTGGGAGTTCAAACCTGTTGGAGAATCTGGAAATTTCCTCTCCTCCTGATTTTCCTCTTCTCATTTTTCCTACCCAGTTGGATGTTTGGCTGTCTTCATTTGACCCCTGGGGGCATCCTGGTAACTGGGGGTCTGCTGCTATGGGGGTCCTTTGGGACTGAATGGGGACTAGAGACCTCACCTTTTCTAAGTTGTCATAGGAAATAGTCCCATGATCTGCAGCAAGGGGCCAGAGAAGGGCTTCATTAGGGACAGAGGCTGGCTTTTCCATGGGAAGTCGTATTTTCCACCCCTGGGGGCCCTTACCTTTCCTTTCTAAGCCCATTTCTGCTTTAAAATATATACTTTTTGCTATAAAGACATACTTTTTAATTGCAAGTAATACATAAGTATATACTCATTGCAGAATACTTAAACACAGAAAACGTTATAACCCCATTCCTTTCTCACCTCCCCCAGGTATTTTGGACCTAAAAAAAGCATAAATGGGAATTAACATCCTTGTTGTTCAGCGACTTTTTAAAAATTAGTAATATGTCTTGGGTCATCTTTCCATGATACCATATACAGATGTGCCTCTTTCCTTTTAACTGCAGTGTATTATTGTCTTCAGTCTTTTTTCCTTATATCTAATAGAGTCTAGGCTTTGAGTTCCCTACACAATCCCTTATTCCTCTGTCCCTACCGCACTCCCACCCCCAGTGCTTGGGAAGAGAGGGATCTGGTTCTGATCCAGCTGGACATTGACCTGAGATTTCTGGCCTCAACCTATATTGACTTCTCCTGGGCAGGGATCTTACTGCCATGTAAGTTTCCCTTCTTATTAGGGGCCAAGGGTCATCCTGCCTGGAGCAGGGGGAGAGGTAACTTGATCCTAAGAAGGAGTGCCATTTCTAAACCTCAGCCTTACCCCTACGCACACAGACAAGTCCAGAACAACATAGGGGGAGTCAAAAGCACTGGGGGCCTCCTACACAATGAAATTACATGCAGAACATCCAGGAATTAGCTTTTCTACTGCATAGAGACAATCATACATGCTGGCCTCTTCCCCAGCTGTCTGCAAAATAAAGAGCAGAGCACAGGAGAAGGTGTGGGGGAGAGCCAGGGTCAGGGAAGCCCGAAGTTCTGGCTGGGGGGAGCTAATCTTTCCAAGCTGGAGAGAGGAGACAGGCTTCTTCAGAGGGCAGGGAGGCAGCAGGGAGAACCAGAAGAGCTACAGCCAGGGAGCCAGCTGGCTAAGGGAGGGAAGACAAAGGGGTAGGGACACAACTACTCCGTCTCTCCCCCGCCTCCTCATCTCCGGGGTGCTGGCGTGAGGAGCATGACCACCTCTCACAGGGAAGAATGGTTATTGGAGAAAACGCTGGCTCTCTTATAATATCTATAAGTTATACGTAAAAAGCAGAGAAAATTGTCAAGCCACATTCCTCATCAACTGCTGGGGACTTAATAGTAGCTACATTTATTGAACAATTACTATGTGCTGCAGAGTGTGTCCCTGACACATATGCTGAGTGATTTCCAAGCATTTCTTAAAACTTCACCACCATAACATCAGAATTATCTTGTCCGTGGGTGAAATGGGGAAAACAGGAGTGATTTGCTCAGGGTCCCAGAGGAAGTAATTGGCAAAGCCAGGATATGCACCCAGGACCGTTTGATGCTAAGCTTCATGTCTTAACCATTAGATTTATCATCTCCCTCTCACTCCAGATCAGAATATTGATTCTTTACTGAGTCTTGAGGGGAGGGGAGAAGGGTAGAGAGTTTCTTCCAGGACCAGATGGTCCCCTCCAGAAATAAGAAGATCCTGTTTCACCCAACTGTGCACGCACAACCTCCTCCCTGCTTCCTTCCCTGACCAAGGCTGGACCATGACATCACATGGTGGAGGCTGTTTTTCTGAAAAAAACCCAGGCCAGATTTATAAGAACGACGTTCAGACAGTGTGACTGAAGAGGACCATGGCCAAGAGACCACGGCACACACCCAGCAGTGCTGAGAACACTGCTGGTCCCTCGGCACCTGGGGCTGACTCATGGTTGCTGTCAGGACCCAATGCCAGATGCCAGGATTGCTTTCACCCTTCTTCCATTCCTTAGGACTGTCCTCTGAAACCATCCCCAGGAATCCTTCTACCCCTTCCCAGCACCCCAGAAGTCTAGGTGTTGTATAACATGGGGATGCCCTGAGGGAGCCAAGCAGTGTGCTCAGTGCTTCATACAAATTGTTTCACTTAAAAATCACAACTCAGGGAATTCCCTGGTGGTCCAGTGGTTAAGGCTACGCGTTTCCACCGCAGGGGGCACGGGTTCGATCCCTGGTTGGGGAGCTAAGATCTCCCATGCCTCGTGGCGTGGCCAAAACAAACAAACAAATAACAACAAAAACCACCACCACCACCATCAAAAAAACCCCTCACAACTCCATTATAGTAGGTACCCTAGCAACCCACTTTACAAAGGAGGAAACTGAGGCTAAGAAAGGTTAACACCTGATGGAAGTCAACCTGTTATCCAAACTGTAGACAGAAGGTCACTTATGTGACCTTGTGCAAGTTACTTAACTCCTTTGAGCTTGCTTGTTTTCTTATCTGCAGAAATGGGGTTACTAGCATGTATCTCACTGAGCAGTAGCAATGAAGCGTGTTAAAGCATTTGGCCCAATGCCCGGCACTAGTAAGCATGCAATAAATGGTAGTTACTATCATAATGTGTACCACATATAGTTATGAAACTCTATTTCCAAGATATTCTGGGATCCTTCCCATTTCATAATTTTGGTTGTTTTCATGACACAACACTCTTTATTGAAAAGAATACAGGCTTTGGAGTCAGATAGTCCTAGCCTGGGTTTGAATTCCAGCCCTCCTACTTACCAGTCATGTGGCCATGGCCAATGTTGTCAGTCTCCCTGAGCCTCAATATTCTTCTCTGTAAAACAGGGATAAAAGTACCTACCCCCAGGCATCTTGCAAGGATTGTACGAGATGATGTAAGTTCACATACAATCCAATAGCTAGTGAATATGTGAATGCTAAAAGCAATTTGTTAAATGTATAAAGAAATGTGATTTATTTTTGGTTCTTTCCATACAGTGTCATGCATGGAATCTGTAGATTATGTATTATACTTTTCTTTCTTCAAAAGAGTTTCCATAGCCTTGTATCTCATACTAGCTGCAGTGGGGTGCAAAGGGCCGTAGTATCAGCAGCATAGGACCCTGCGGATAAGCCAGGGAAGAAAGAAGGGGGAGTCACAGAACAAAGGGGAACTCCCCTTTCCTGTCTGGCTAGGATTTGTTTGTCTTTCACACAGGCTGTGCCCTGCTGATATGGGGGTCTGTCCAGTGTCCAGCTTTGATTGGCATCTCTAGTACAGAGGAAGTAAGGAGCCCCTTGTCTATTAGGAACTGTTTTCCTCTGAACTTGCAGAGGAGAGTCCCAAACACATTTCTCTTCCTGGCGCCACCAGTGAAAGGAAAAAGCCATGGAGAAAATCCAGACTGGTGATTCAGAGCTAGAAGACCTCAGAGAAAAGAGGAGGTAGAGTGGAATGGTTTAGAGGGTAGGTTTGGAGTCAGAATGATGAGGCCCAAATCCTGGCCCCGCCATTTACCAGCTGGCTGACCCTGGCCAAGTTCCAGAATCTCTTTAAGCCCTGGTTTCCTCAGTTGTAAAATGAGTGTAAGAATATTGCTGACTTCATATGGAACAAGATGACCTACTGTAAAGCACTTAGCACAATGCCAGGCACATACTGAGTGGTCAGTATTTGAAGGCTATTATTGTCTTTCTACTTCTGCAGTTTTATAGCTGAGGACCCTGATGGCCAGGAAGGAAGCACAGCTCATTAGCTGTCCACTTGATCAGAGCTACTTTCCAGGCAGCGCCGTGCCAAAAGCGTGTCCCGTGGGATCAAGGCCCTGCATTAACTGTGCCAAGAGAGTGAGAATGGGTAGCACCACCCTAGCTGTGGGGTTGGAGCTTTCTCCGAGTATGTGCAAAGCAAGGCCTGAATCCCCCCAAATAATCCCCCAAAGTAATTCTCCTTCCTGCTGGAATTATTTATTTTGTAATTAACAAAAGCTAAGGAGGCCCTTTCTAATATTTTGGCTTGGAGGTTCAGAGTTTAAACTTCTAAGAGCCATGGACAAGGGTTTATTGTGGGCCTGTTCTTACTTGCTGAATTGAATGCATTATTATGATCCCTAAGCAACTAGGGGTCAGGAGATAAGTACCTGAGGTGGAAAGCTGGGTTTTTGAGATTAGAGGACAAAATGTCCAGGAGTAGAGAGGTTTCAAAAATCGAGCCATGTTTCCAGGCTCAGTAATGTCCAGACCTCAACTTGCTTTGGAGCTGCCTTTGCTCTAAGTGTTCAGGGAGGGGTCTGGCACTTCAGCTGGCCCCATCAAGGCCTGGGCAGCAGCTTGTTTCTGGTGACCTTCATGCAGGCTTTTAGGCTGTGCTTTGTTTTGTTTGCTTGTTTGTTTCTCCACAGCAGGGTGGCCTTTCCCTGCTTCTGGGTGGGAAATGGGAGAGGAGGGAGGATGGGTTGCTCCCATCTCCACAGCTGTGTTTACATTTCCCTGTCAGGGACTGTCTGGGGCCCAACCGTTCCTCAATCCTCTGTGTCCCCTCAGAGAAACGCTATTTGATATCCCTGTGGGCTTTACAAGGGAGGGGCAGAATGAGCAGAGGGGTTACCGTGGAAGGGAGGAAAGTTGGAAGGGAGGAAGGAATAGTGCAGAAAGTCCTGTTTGAATTCTGGGAAGCATCAGCTCCCTCCCTTTCTACTAGTGGCCTGAAGACCAGCAGGGGACAAAAGTACACTTAGAACTTGCGTGCCCCAGAAGAAACAGAACACGTGACATGTCATTTCTAATCACTGGGTGGAACAAAATCTTGCTTGTGATGGGGTTGTGAGTGCACAGAGCAGAACAGTCTTCCCTGAGGCTTCTTTGGGGCTAGTGGTCAGAGATACAGCATGTTAAAGCCAATAAGATCATGCTAAAGTACATGCAAATTAAAAAGGATTTAAGAAAATGGTCAAGTAAATAATGCTCTTCTTCTCCAGGGAGCAAGTTGAGCTGGTATTAATCAGTATATTAGTGTTGCTGGACTCTCGGCCAAGCCCAGGAGAATGGCTGCCAAGGCAAATCAGGCATCAGGTTTCAGAAATTAAACACATTATTTTATTTTTCCACAATAGGGAACTTTCAGGGAAAAAAAAGCCCTATTAGGCTACTCAGCACACTTTGTCCAGTTTCTTTCAGCCCCAGAGGCCTCCGATTTAAGAGCAAGATGAGCAACTGGAAGCCAGGAGTGACACAGTTATTCCTTTCTCCTATTAACTGCCTGGGGGTGGGGCTGGGAGGAGTGGGGCAGGGGTGATGGTACTGTTTTTCAAAGGTCCAGTAGCTGACCACTTGCCAACAGTTTTTCTACGAATTTATAGGGCAAAGACCTAAAGCATTGGAAAAGAAAAAGAGGAAGAGCTGGCCAAAGATTGGCTGATAGCGTCTCATGGACCATGGTCAGCTAAGAAGGAGCCTGGTCTCAGGAAAATCTCTCTCCCTTCAGAGAGGGAGAGAAGAACCAGTTGGCAGACAAATTTTCCCCAAGAACCCCACACTTACTGGTGATGTGGAAAGTTGTTTTTATAATCCTCTAGTGAACCAGGATTACTAAACCCTGGGTTTAGTCCTATGCCAAACGTTGTGATGGATATGAGAGAGGTAGACAGCCTGGTAGCGAGTGTAAAGTGGTAATGGAGTTGAAGCTGGGGGAGATCCTGGGGGGCTGGCAGGTTTAATGAGGAGGTGGAGCTTGAGCTGCGTTACTCTGATATGTACAGATATATCCCCTCTCCTTCCTTCCTTTCCACCTCAAAATATTTTTGTAACCATATTTTCTCTGTTATCACAAAATGTCTTTGTATCTCTCCACTTGTCATTTGGCATACTTCCTGAAAACCAAGTGGTCCACTTCCATGGTGTTAGTTAACAACAATAAGCTGATGGTTCTCAAACTGCTCTCCAGTCTCAGTCCTGACATTCAGATCTTCTGAACATCTCTCCCTAGATAGCCCAGATTCTTTTTTTTTTAACCTGCTGCCTGTCCCCTTCCCCCCCTTTTAAACCCATATTCTTTATTTCAACAATTATTTATGTAGTGTAATGGTTCTCAAACTTGGTTACATAGTGGAGTCACCTGGGATGCTCTGAGAATTCTTGAAATCCAAGCCAAACCCCAGACCAATGTATCAGGCTCTCTGAAGGTGGGAGGAAGAAATCAGTAGTTATTAAAACTCCCCAGGTGATTTCAATGTGAACCAAATTTGAGAACCACTGGTCTAGAAAGCATTTGGAATGGAAAGGAACATCATTGCAAATTGCCAAGTATTAAGGAATATTTGCCTTGATTTGCTTGTGAATTGGATATAAGCAAGAGGAAAACAGCGAAGTCAAAGCTTCTGATATAAGGAAAAGAACACTAAATCTGCAATCCAGAGACCCGAGTTTAAGATCTGACAAAGCAGTTTTTCATCTGTGTGAGGCAAGTCTTTTAACTCCTTTACACCAGAAGAGCCTCGTGTGTAAAACTGAAATCCTTCCTACCTACTTCATAGAGTTGTTATGAAGATTATTTGAAAAAAAAAAAAGATTATAGGCTTTTAAATTATGTCTGTGGAGACAAATTTAAGGTAATGTTATTTTGTATTTTAAGTTTTAATTTGTAACTTTATATTTTGAAATAATTTCAGTTTTACAAAAGAGTTACAAGTGGTAGAGAGTTCCTCTATGCCCTGGAGCCAACTTCCTCAAAAGCTGAAAAAGTGTGATTGCCGAAACCAATAATTAAGATGGACAAAATACTATTAACTAATCTACAGACCTTATTCTAATGTCATCAGTTATCCCACTGGTGTGCTTTTTCTGGACGAGGATCCAAGCCAGGATCACACATTACATTTAGTTGTCATGTCTGCTCAGTCTCCTCTAATCTGGACAGTTCCTCACCCTTTGTCTTTTTTAACCTTGGCATTTTTGAAGATACTGGCTAGTTATTGTGTAAACTGCCCCTTATTTTGGATTTGTCTGATGCTTCCTCATGATTAATTCAGCTTATGCATTTTTTTCAAGACAACTATGTAAGTGATTTTGTGCCCTTCTCATTGCATCATATTGAGAGGTACCTAGTAAGAATATCTCTCAGCACTAGTGACGTTAACTTTGATCACTTGGTTAAGGTGACGTCTGCCAGATTTCTCTCCTGTGAAGTTACTCTTTTTCCCTTGGTAACTTATAGGTATCTTGTGAGAAGATACTTTGACTCAAGGCAACTGATTTGAATCTAAGTGACTGAGAAAACTATTGACGGAAATAGGGAAGTCCGGTGTAAATAAAGCAAGAATGATAACTTAGAGCCCACAGACGGGTGTTTGGGGGTATTTGTAGATGTGAAGGATCCGTATGAAGGGGTTCCAGGTTGGTTTCAAATTATGAAGTGAGACATGGCACTAGCGTGTGGGGATGATGCAACTACTGGATAAAGTCTTAAAGAAGATATTAGTGGCTCCGGGAGGTTTCCCAAGAGCCCTTCCTGTCCCCTGACAGCGCCGCCTTGGAAACCGTCGGGCTCGGGTTGCACCACCTCGGACTCCCGAGTTTCGGATACTGGCGCCAAACCGCAGAAGTGCGAAGAAGGAAGCCCAGGCAGCCTGACCAGCGGGGCGCGGGCGACGCAGTGCGCACGCGCCGGGAGGAGGCGCGGGGCGGGGCCGCGGCGTGGGGGCGGGGCCGCAGCGCGCAGGCGCCCTAGCGGCAGGTCCCTGCGGCTCAGGATGGAGGATGAGTGAGTAAACAATCCTGGGCCCGGCGGTGGGGCCGGGCCTTCGCACCTTGCTACCCGGGGCCTGAGGGAAGGGGAGTCGAAGGGGTCAGAGAACTGGAAGGAAGCGGAGGAGCACACTATCTGCCTGGCGGGGGGTAGCGGGGCGCCCACTCCCCGTTCCGAAGGCTGGGGGAAAGGGGGTAGCGGGGCAAGAGAGCCCCCGGCGAGGACCGCGTCTGCGGCGGGGAGGGCGGTGTGTCGGGGAGGAGGAGCGGCGGGGGCGGGCCCGGGGACGGGGAATCCCGTTGGAGGGCGGGGTGGGGTGGGCGGGAGCCCCAGCGCCGGGAGGGCGTGGGTGGGCGGTGGCACCTGCGGGGGCCCTTAGCGAGGTGGACTCCCGGGGACCCTAGGGCAGTGCACGGGGAGGACCAGACAAGGGGGCGCAGCTTGCGATGACTTTGGGGGTGTTGAGGAAGCGGTGGCAATAAAAACAGGGTGAGGCGAGTGAGGCTTCTAAGGAGCAAAATGGAAAGGGGTGCTCACTGTTGGGGTCGAGCCGGTGCCGCGTGCCTCCTTCGGGTTTGCGCGCTAGGCGCCCAGCTAGCCTCCCCCTAGTCCCAGCCCTGAGTAAGAGGCTTCTCTCCAAATTTGGTCTCGCGCCAATCCCTGCCCACCCCAGAATTCTCTTGGGGATCAAATAATGTAAGTGAAAGAGCTTTGAAGCAAAGGCAAGGTGGTGTATTTGGGACATGCCTGTTAGGAAATGTGGGACAAACTTATTTCGGTAAAAAGCGACTACTGAGAAATTGTTTCGGGGGCGGGGAGGGGAAGGGAGGTGGAAGGATGTTCGTGCCGCCGATGGAAATATTGAGAGTGGGCTTTTCATAGGTGAAGTATGGGATTGTTAATAGAGTCGCCTAGGTATGGAGTCTAGGGCTAGAGGGGTGAGGATGGGGGCTAAGAGCCGAGGTAGCCGGACCACTGGGTGCGTGCGAAGATGGCCTTGAAAGTGTGGGTCTTTTCTTCCGCGTTTGCTGCCATGACGCCTTTGAAGAGAAAAATCCCCCACCCGGTGCTTTTAAGTTTAGGCAACTTGAAAGACGTTTCCAGCCGGAGAAGGTGCTAACTCCATCAGAGGTTTCTGTGAGAGCTTGTCTATTTTAAGCCTTGGAAACCCCAGGGCTGGGATGTGTGGCATTGATAAAGGAGATTACTTAATTGCGTAGAAGAAATTATTAGGAGATAAAGTACTTAAAAACACACACACACATTTATAATAGAGGAAAGGATCATCTGTAAAGATGTAATAATACTGTTATTGTCAGGGTGTATGCTGAGTGTGTACAGACAGCGTGAATTAATTCTCCCAGGGCAGAGATGTTGGTTTGTTTTATTCACTGATGCACTTTAAGCACTAAAACACTGCGAGGCACACAGTAGGTGCTCAGTACATGTTTGTGGAATAAATAAGTAGTGGGACGATCTCTGGGACTGGGAGTTGGGAGATCTGGATCCTAGTTCTTCCACTAACTGGCAGAGTACTTATAGGCCAATCACGGAGCTCGATGCCAAGGCACAGCTTTAAAACTTACTGAGGTGGAAATGACTTTTTCATTATGTTGTTACTTTATTTATTATTATTTTTTAAATAAATTTATTTATTTATTATTTATTTTTGGCTGCGTTGGGTCTTCGTTTCTGTGTGCCGGCTTTCTCTAGTTGCGGCGAGCGGGGGCTACTCTTTGTTGCGGTGCTCGGGCTTCTCATTGCAGTGGCTTCTCTTGTTGCAGAACACCAGCTCTAGGCACGCAGGCTTCAGTAGTTGTGGCACGTGGGCTCAGTAGTTGTGGCTCGCGGGCTCTAGAGCGCAGGCTCAGTAGTTGTGACACCTGGGCTTAGTTGCTCCGTGGCATGTGGGATCTTCCCGGACCAGGGCTCGAACCCGTGTCCCATGCTTTAGCAGGAGGATTCTTTTTTCTTTAATTTTTAAAAAATTAATTTATTTTATTTTTGGCTGCCTTGGGTCTTCATTGCTGCGCGCAGGCTTTCTCTAGTTGTGGTGAGCGGGGGCTACTCTTCATTGTGGTGCGCAGGCTTCTCATTGCGGTGGCTTCTCTTGTTGCGAATCACAGGCTCTAGGTGCACAGGCTTCAGTAGTTGTGGCTCACGGGTTCTAGAGAGCAGGCTCAGAAGTTGTGGTGCACGGGCTTAGTTGCTCCGCGGCATGTGAGATCTTCCCGGACCAGGGCTCAAACCCGTGTCCCCTGCATTGGCAGGTGGATTCTTAACCACTGCACCACCAGAGAAGTCCGGTGTTACTTTAATTCTCTTTGAAACAGCACTAGAATAAGGAGCCTAGGATTAAAAATGAAATTTTATTCCCAAGAAGACTTTCGTGAGAAGGGAGAAGGGGAGAAAATGTAGTTGGACTTGTTTCTCTTATACTTGCCTTTGAATTAGCATGCCTTTTAAAACTATTTAAAATATTATTTATGTCTCTTTAATTCTTGAGATCTGAAACCTGGCTTCCTTAGTTCTCTAGGTAACAATTCCTGCCCTTGATTTGTGCCTAATGTGAAAATTGTAACAATTTATTTTGCTAAGTATATCTTTTTCCTGTCTTGTAGTAAGTTTAAAAGTTTCTACTTTGTTGACTAGCTACTTCCCAAAGAAGGTTTGAGGCAGCAATACTAAAAACACATTATATTTCTACAAAGGATAGTTAACTACAGAGAAAAGAGAAAAAAACAGGACAGAGGAGCTGAATAGGCATTTTTCCAATGGAGACATACTGATGGCCAACAGGCACGTGAAAAGATGCTCGTCATCACTAATCATCAGGGAAGTGCAAGTCAAAACCACAGTGAGATATCACCTCACACCTGTTAGAATGACTATTACCAAAAAAGACAAGAGATAACAAATGCTGGTGAGAATGTGGAGAAAAGGGAACCTTGGTGCATTGTTGGTGGGAATGTACATTGGTACAGTCACTATGGAAAACAGTATGGAGGTTCCTCAAAAAATTAAAAATAAAACTGCCATACAATCCATCAATTCCGCTTCTGGGTATTTATCCGAAGAAAATGAAAACACTAATTCAAGAAGATATTTGCCTCCAATGTTCAAAGCAGCATTATTTACAATAGCCAAGATATAGGAACAACCTAAGTGTCCATCAACAGATGAATGGATAACATATGAGATATACACACACTCACACACACATACACAGAAGAATATTACTCAGCCATAAAATTTTTGCCATTTGGGGACTTCCCTGGTGGTCCAGTGGTTAAGAATTCACCTTCCAGGGGCTTCCCTGGTGGTGCAGTGCTTAAGAATCCGCCTGCCAGTGCAGGGGACACGGGTTCGAGCCCTGGCCCGGGAAGATCCCACATGCCGTGGAGCAACTAAACCTGTGCGCCACAACTACTGAGCCTGCGCCTAGAGCCCCTGCTCTGCAACAAGACAAGAAACCACAGTGAGAAGCCCGCGCACCACAACGAAGAGTAGCTCCCGCTTGCCGCAACTAGAGAAAGCCCGCTCACAGCAACGAAGACCCAACACAGGCAAAAATAAAAACAAATAAGTAACTTAAAAAAAAAAAAAGAATCCTCATTCCAATGCAGGGGACGTAGGTTCGATCCCTGGTCAGGGAACTAAGATCCCACATGCTGAGGAGCAGCTAAGTACACACGCCGCAGCTACTGAGCCCTCATGCCACAACTAGAGAGAAGCCCATGCACTGCAATAAAAGATCCCACGTTCTGCAACTAAGACCTGACACAGCCATAAATAAATAAATAAATAAATATTTAAAAAAAAATTTTTTTTTTTGCCATTTGCAACAACATGGATGGACCTGGAGGACATTATGCTTCTTGAAGTCAGACAGAAAAAGACAAATACTATATGTTTTCTTTTATATGTGAAATCTAAAAGATAAAAGAACAAAATTTTTAAAAATAAAAATATGTTGAGAAAAGTGAAGAGAATTATATCAGATTAAGATTGAGGGAGAGGGTTTTAGAGGAAAAACTGCTTTTAGAGAACACCTCCATTCCAGAAAGTCCCTAGTTTTGTTTGTTTGTTTTTAATTTGTCCAAACTGTGTATTGGGCTCTTTCCTGGCCTCTTTAGTCTAACAGACTATCAGTGGGGACTTCAGTGCTCCACAACTTAAAGCCATGAGTTCCTTAATGGGTAGAGTTTAGTGCCTTTGATGTGTTGTGTTCTCTGACACACTTGCCCTAATATTTTGATTCAAAATGGAATAACTAAAAAGTCTTGTTTTACTGAATGATAATGAGCAGTCTCTCTCTCCCTCTCTCTCTCCCTCTCTCTCTCTCTCTCTCTCTCTCTCTCTCTCTCTCTCTCTCTATATATATATATATAAATATATATATATACACATATGTATATGTATATATATATATATTTTGTTGTTGCTGTTTTGGCCAAGCCATGCGGCTTACGGGATTTTAGTTCCCCAACCAGGGATCGAACCCGGGCCCTCGGCAGTGAGAGCATGGAGTCCTAACCACTGGAATTCCCAGCAGTCAGTAAATATTAAGCTTTATGCTAGTGTAATGCAGAACCAGCCAAGGTAGGACTCTAGCCTATTAGGAAGTTCCTTTAACTCTTCTGAATCAGTGTTGTACATCCTAAGAGCCAACATTTGGGTCTCATAAAAACTAATCCTGCTTTGATTTTTATCACCATTGTCTCGAGTGCACGTGACCTGATTCTTTTAATAAAGCAACACTGGAAAATATTAATGCTATAATTTTATTTTAAATAAGAATTCAGTGTCACAACTTCTTGTTAGTAAGGTTCTTTCTACGTGTATAGTGCCCAGAAACTCAGTGAGTTTTCATAAAAGTACATAATCATACAACCTTCACCACAACCAAGGTATAGAACATTTTCATCATCTCAAAAATCTCCTTTATGCTTCTTTCCATTTAATCCCTTTCTAGAAACATTCTAGTAGAATGTCATATAAGTGGAATCATGAAGTATGAAGTTTTTTGTGTCTGAATTCTTTCACTTAGCATAATGCTTTTGCGATATGTTTTGCGTATACAGGAACTATTTGCTCCTTTTTATTGCTGAGTAGTATTCCATTGTATGTATACACTGCACTTTGTATACATTCACCAATCCATAGATATTTGTGTTATTTCCACTTTTTGGCTATTATGAATAAAGAAGCTCTGAACATTTGTGTACAGGTCTTTATGTACATATGTTTTCATTTCCCTTGGATAAATAATTAGAAATTGTGTGCCAGGTTTTACGGTAAGTATATATTTAACTTTATTAAAAAAAAAACAACTGGCGGGACTTCCCTGGTGGTCCAGTGGTTAAGAATCCACCTTCCGGGGCTTCCCTGGTGGCGCAGTGGTTGAGAATCTGCCTGCCAATGCAGGGGACACGGGTTCGAGCCCTGGTCTGGGAAGATCCCACATGCCGCGGAGCAACTGGGCCCGTGAGCCACAATTACTGAGCCTGCGCGTCTGGAGCCTGTGCTCCGCAACAAGAGAGGCCGCGATAGTGAGAGGCCTGCGCACCGCGATGAAGAGTGGCCCCCACTTGCCGCAACTAGAGAAAGCCCTCGAACAGAAACGAAGACCCAACACAGCCATAAATAAATAAATAAAATTAAAAGTATGTGTCACATTAAAAAAAAAAAAAAATCCACCTTCCAACGCAGGGGATGCGGGTTCAATCCCTGGTCAGGGAACTAAGATCCCACATGCCACAGGGCAACTAAGCCCACATGCTGCAACTACTGAGCCCGCGCAACAATAATACTAGAGAGGCCATGCACTCTGGAGCCTGCGCACCACAACTAGAGAGAAACTGGAGAGAAGCCCGCATGCTGCAACAAAAGATCCCGCATGCCGCAACTAAGACCCGACGCAGCCAAAAAAATTAAAAATAATAATAATAAAAAAAAAAACTGGCAAACTTTTCCAAAGAGGCTGTGCCAGGGAATTCCCCAGTACAGCCAAGTCCAGTCGTTAAGACTCTTGTGCTTTCATTGCTGAGGATGCGGGTTTGATCCGTGGTCTGGGAACTAAGATCCCACAAGCCACGCAGTACGGCCAAAAAAATCATAATAATAAAAATAAAGTAAAAAAAATAATGTTGCAAAGTGGCTGTACCACTTTGCATTCCCACCAGCAATGTATGAGGATTCCAGTTGTTCCACATCCTTACCAGCAATTGGTATTATAACTCTTTTTAATATTAGCCATTCTTGTTGTTGTATAATAGTTATGTCAGTGTGGTTTTAATTTGCATTTCCCTAATGACTAATGATATTGAGCATCTTTTTGTGTGCTTATCTGCCATTTCTGTATCTTTTTTGGTGAAGTATCTGTTCAAATTTTAATTTTTTATTATTTTTTAAATTTATGGCTGTGTTGGGTCTTCGTTGCTGTGCGCAAGCTTTCTCTAGTTGGCGCGAGTGGGGGCTACTCTTCATTGCGGCGCACGGGCTTCTCATTGTGGTGGCTTCTCTTGTTGCGGAGCACCGGCTCTAGGCGCATGGGCTTCAGTAGTTGTGGCTCGTGGGCTTTAGAGCGCAGGCTCAGTAGTTGTGGCACACGGGCTTAGTTGCTCCACGGCATGTGGGATCTTCCCAGACCAGGGCTCGAACCTGTGTCCCCTGCATTGGCAGGCAGATTCTTAACCACTGCGCCACCAGGGAAGCCCTCTGTTCAAATTTTTTGCCCACTTTTTATTGGGTTCTTTATTTTATTGAGTTGCAGAAGTTATTTAGATAAAGACTTATTTTTAAACTTCTTGACCATAATAGCATATTTTGGAGTTTATTCTCAATGTATAAGTGAATGTAATGAAAAGCTCTTAGCTTAGTACTTAACTGGACTATAAATAGTGTTTTGTGTATATAAGTAACTAAATAACAGATCTAGTAAAATTTAAAGTATTTTTTGTGTGCCACTTCCTTTGCCTGAGATGAATGGACCCACTTCTCCAAATCTGTTCTAGTGAATGCTGAGTTTTTTGTTTGTTTGCTTTTTTTTTAATATGTAATCTTTTTTTAAAAAATTTATTTATTTTATTTATGGCTGTGTTGGGTCTTCATTTCTGTGCGAGGGCCTTCTCTAGTTGTGGTGAGCGGGGGCCACTCTTCATCGCGGTGCGCGGGCCTCTCACTATCCCGGCCTCTCTTGTTGCGGAGCACAGGCTCCAGACATGCAGGCTCAGTAATTGTGGCTCACGGGCCCAGCTGCTCCGCAGCATGTGGGATCCTCCCAGACCAGGGCTCGAACCCGTGTCCCCTGCATTGGCAGGCAGATTCTCAACCACTGCGCCACCAGGGAAGCCCGTATATGTAATCTTTGAAGTGATAGTTGTTGTTAATGTCCAGATGCTATGAAAACCCATCTTATGGCTGTGTTTCAGGTGTTTATTTTAATCAAACCTATGTGTTCCAAACAGTATGTTTCATCTTCCTCATTCACTTTGTGGGGATTGGCCAACTGCCAAATAAACTTTTTGAGACACGTAAAACCCATTAAAAAGCCAAGCAAAATAAATATTGGCTCATGGTCACATGAGATTCAAATATCACTTTAATTGTAAAAGGAGGAAGCATGGCTTATTATACATTATGATTGGTTAAAACTCAGTGACATTTTCATGTACATGTGTGTACTGCTCTGGCCAAGTAAAGCACTTGAGTAAAATTAGAAATAGTGGGGCTTCCCTGGTGGCGCAGTGGTTAAGAATCCACCTGCTAATGCAGGGACACGAGTTCAAGTCCTGGTCCGGGAAGATCCCACATGCCACGGAGCAACTAAGCCCGTGTGCCACAACTACTGAGCCTGCGCTCTGGAGCCCGCAAGCCACAACTACTGAGCCCACGTGCCACAACTACTGAAGCCCACGTGCCTAGAGCCCGTGCTCCGCACCAAGAAGCCACCGCAATGAGAAGCCCGCGCACCGCAACGAAGAGTAGCCCCCGCTCGACGCAACTAAAGAAAGCCTGCGTGCAGCAACGAAGACCCAGTGCAGCCAAATAAATAAATAAATAAACAAAGAAATAAATAAATAGAAATAGTGCCATTAATTATTAGACTGTTGTGGTGTGCTTACAGTCATCTCTTTTGGCAGACTGTAGGAGATCACATTTCAGCTCTAACTCCTTTTTTAATAAAAATAGTGATGTTTTTCTGTGGCCATCTCCTCTAAGAAATCTACACACACACACACACACCCACACCCACCCACCCACCCACCCTAGCAGCTGTGGATTCTTTTCTTTTCCATTACTTGGCCTCCATTTTTACCTCTTTTCTTTCTTTTTCTTTTTTTTTGTTTCTGAAAAGTTTTATTTAAATAAGGGTTTAAATACATTACATAACATTAAAACTGAAGAAAAAAAAAACAGTTTGTTACTTCACATGGCATTGGGCAGCTGTTTCTAGTAAGTTGCGAGCTCTGCAGCTACATGACTGATATATCGGTTTGAAATTTGTTCCCTTGTCAAAAGTTTAACTCTGATAGAAGGTTGGCCTCACATTCTAGTTTGGACATCGATCAGCTAGGATATGTCTGGGCAAAAAGACGTTGGTGGCAAGCCAGCTGTCCTGTCACCTCAGTAGAAGGAAGGTGGCTGCTCTAAGCTCTGCCCACCTGGTCATGTTGGAGATACCAGGGGATCTTTCCCCTGATGATCAAAGACTCCCTCTAGCAGTACAGCTGCCGTTGCTGCCTCACCCCATCCTCCACTCTCAGCTTCACCGAGGGCTGTTCAGGTGGCGACATTCTCTTAGGGCAGGGAACTCTGTAGAGGGATTGCTGAGGAGCTTTGGGCCAGACATAGCCGTCTGTGATCTTGGGCTCTGGACTTGGCTGAAACATCACTGTTACTGCTTTGTTTTGGGCCGGACACTGCCAGGTGCCTACTGCTTGACCTCTGTTTAAATGAAGGACTTCAAGACTAGACAGCATGGCTCTTTTCAGTTATTACATGAAGGAGTTACACTAGTCCAAGTTAAAAGCAGACCCCAAATGGTTACATTACACAAGCTGTGACATTTTTAAACTTGTGACAAGGGACAGAAGGAAAATTCTACTCATTGCAAGGAAATCCTCACTTAAGCTTCAGTGAGCCAGGAGCACTAAAACCCATGAACCTTCAGCTGATCGTCCTTAGCCAGTCTAATCTCTACGAGGAACTGGCATATGTTCTTGCGCTCGTCACCCTGTAGCTGAATTACTTCTCCATATTCTGGACGCTCAATTACAGTTCCATTGCAGGCAAATTTCTTCAGAAATGCCTTCACTAGTTTCTTTTTATCGTAATCATCAGCCATCCCTGGACAGTAGTAAGGGTCTTCCTGCCGTTTCTCTGTTGAATTCTTAGATGGCTGTAATCCTCAGCGACAGCAGGAAGCAGATCATCACCCGTACTGGCATCAGCAAAGGGATCGAAAGAGTGGAGGTTCTGGATAGTGGACGTACCATACGATTCCTTTTCCTTGGTGGAAACGGCCTGCGCCTGCGGAAGACGGAAGACGGCGGGTGGGGGGGACCGGAAGATGGCGGGTTGGGGGGACAGAGCGTCAGGAAGCGAGGGTTCGAGGGGGAGGCTGCTGAGTCCTCGGCTGCGGCTCAGTGACTGGGGCCCTTCCTTCCTTCCTTCCTTTCTTTCTTTTTCTCTCTTTCTCTCTCTCTCCCTCTCTCTCTCTCTCTTTCCTTTTCTTTTCTTTTTTTTGGCTGTGCTGCATGGCTTGCGGGATCTTAGTTCCCCGACCAGGGATTGAACCCCAGGCCCTTGGCAGTGAAAATGCAGAGTCCTAACCACTGACCACCTGGGAATTCCTGGTCTCCAGTTTTAAATGGATGGAGCAACCTACCTTAAGCTTACTGTTTCAAAAAGGGAAATGAGTGGGACTTCCCTGGTGGTCCAGCGGTTAAGACTCCACGCACCCAGTGCAGGGGACCTGGGTTTGATCTCTGGTTAGGGAACTAGATCCCGCATGCCTCAGCTAAGGCCCGGCACAGCCAAACAAACAAATAAATAAATATTTTTTTTTTAAAAAAGGGGAAAATGAGTTCCAAAAGGAATGGGAGAGGGATTGCAGTTCAAAACCAATTTTTTGGGTCATTTGGGTCTCGATAAGGGTAACCTAAGGTTTCTTAGGGAGGCAGTTTTGTCCTAGATTTGAATCATTTTTTCATTTCCTAAAGCAGATTATTATTAAGCTTGTTCTGGGCAGAAATTATGTGAGCAACTACTTAATATTACATGTGAGCAGGGTGTTCTTAAATGGTTTTTTCATTCTAAAAAAGAGCCCCTCTTTTGGCCTCCATTCCATAGAGGAGTGAGAAGTACTTAAAAGATGTAGGAAAAAAAAGAAAAAAAAAAAGATGTAGGAAGAAGAGAGATGCTGTAATTTATAGGACAGAAATTCAGAGCTGCTTAATTTTTGTTATAACCCAGCACCGTAGTACCTTAGCTTCTGGGATTCAAATTCTTAGGTTATGGTATTGTCGTTTCATTCCCTTCCCCCAGAGAGATAATATTTAACTCACAGAGAATTCTGTTTTTAAGAGCTTGAATCACTTGATTGCTTTAGCAGTAAACACAGTGAGTCTGTCTGCTTCTTTGCTATTCTGTCCTTACTTTATTTATCCTTTAAGCTTAACATAGCATTACACCAATCTGTTTGGTTCTTCAAATGAAACATTCAGATATAGTCCTCTTAAAGCCCAGTAGCATGAGATATTATAACTATGATCTGATCGTGGCATATGTGTGACAGTGGGTTAAATTTTGCTGTTTTCTTGTCTGTGCTGTCATTTCTTATGGGTGAAAACAGGTAATTTAAAAATGCTTCTAGGGGACTTCCCTGGCGGTCCAGTGGTTAAACCTCTGCACTTCCACTGCAAGGGACACAAGTTCGATCCCTGGTCGGGGAACTAACATCCCACATGCAGCACGATGCGGCCAAATAAATAAATAAATAAAATGCTTCTAAACTTTAATTTCTCTTTCAAATTTTGGCTCTTCATAGCTCCTTGTAATGTTTTTAGAAATGTAGAAGGTTAGGTGAAATAAATAGACTTAGTTCTCCAGGAAACCTAAGTAGTTGATATAGAATAAAAAGATAACCTTGCAGATTTTATTGAATTTTTATATGCACTTAATATTTGTTCTTTCTCTAAAATATTAATTGATGGGCCTGCTGGCTGAGCCTAGAAACTGGTGCAGAAAAGCAGAAAGTGCACTTGGTAATTGTGAGAATATATTTGTATGTATGACTGGAAGGACAGAATTCAATAAAATAAAGCACGCTTCTCAAATGGCATCAAGTATTATTAGGACCTGACTTATATGCAGATATAGTGGTAGCAGAGACCTCAAAGTCTTCGTAGTTCTTAGGGAGCATCCTACTGAGGGAATCAGGGTCTAAATATGCTCCACTGACTTGAAACCACTGTCTATTCTCTTTTGAAAAGCTGAACATTTGTTTGGCCTTTGTGTCTTGCCATTCCTCTGAAGAACAGAAGACACCTGTAAAACTATACCCTTTGCCTTGCATTCTACGAGGTAGGTAGAGTGTGGTACAATAAGTACTTCTTTAAAACTGTGAACCTTAATTCAGACACCACCCCCCCCAAAAAAAAAGTGATTTGCAATGTTATATAGTTCCATGTGTCTTGATTTGGAGATAAGATTATGCTGTTGTCCTATCCGACCTCTATTGCTAGGCATGTGGTAGATTTAGGCAGTTTGGCAGGTGTAGTTTTATCCTGTGGGTGGATCTTTCCACGAAGCTCTTTGATATTAACTTAGTTCTTGCTAAACATTTCTCTTAATAAGGTAGTGGGTAGGCTTCCAAATTTCCAAGTAATCCAATTTCCTAAATATCTGTGAAAGAACTTCTTGAGAGCTAAATTAAAAACCAGGTACCACAGGAGGACAGAGGCTAAGCTTGTGGATAATCAGACCAGAAATTGCTGGTATGAAATCTTTTCTTAATTGGAACTTTCTGTTGAACTCATAGATTTGGGTTCTTTAAGCTTATGTTTTCATGAACAAATGTAATGGGAATGAAAGCATAACTGACCATGTTTATTTGAATTTGAGGAATGCTTCATTTCCAGGCAGTTGAATGCTATTTGTCGTCTCTGCCTCTCTTTGATTACAGCAAAATGGATATACCAAACCCCCCAACTTCCAAATGTATCACTTACTGGAAGAGGAAAGTTAAATCTGAATACATGCGACTTCGGCAACTTAAACGGCTTCAGGCGAATATGGGTGCAAAGGTAAAAAATACTTCCCAAGTGAAAGGTTATGTATTTTAACATATTGATCCAATATGGAGGGGTTGGATTTCTTTTTTCTTACTCTTCTCTTGAAATCCTAACGGTTTTTTATTCGGCTCTGCTAGGCTCTGTATGTAGCAAATTTTGCAAAAGTTCAAGAAAAAACCCAGATCCTCAATGAAGAATGGAAGAAGCTTCGTGTCCAGCCTGTTCAGCTGATGAAGCCTGTGAGTGGGCATCCTTTTCTCAAAAAGGTACTTCCAGTGTCTAAGCTCAGCCTTCCTCTCTTCCTTGAACTTAAGGGTTTTTTTCTGTATTTGTGATATTAGAAAATAAGGATAATGGATACAGCTACTGTAGTCATCTTTGAATAACTAGGATGGTAATTGTTCTCCTCAGTTAATGAGTATAATCATGAGTTTTTCATAGAAAAATAAGACATTTACTGTCTACCTTCCTGGGCTCTGTATACAAGCTTCAAAGCAACCTTTTTTGTGCCTTGTTTGGCACCTCCGCTACTTTGAAATTGGGAAAGGAATGCCATGGATAATGGATAGGAGTATATTGATCAAAGGGACATCCCTTTCTGTAAACTAAAAAATCATCCTAGTTTCTTATAGAGATAATATTTTTAAAATATAAAAAGCAGATAGTTTATTGAGAGTAACTTTCTTTCCCAAAGCAGAATGTGACTGTAATCTCTATACTACTTTGCTTCCCCCTGTACTGTCCCCATCAGCTATGCAGCTAAGTTGATGTCCACTGTCTTAAAGATTAGGTCTTCAGGAAAACTTCCTTGTCTTCCTCCTTATCTCCTAGAACTCTCAGAGGCCCTTTGCTGTTGGGTTCAGCCTAAGGAGACCAGCAGTTTTAGATTGAGATAAACATCAGTTGAGTGTGGGAGGCACTGTGCTGGACTCTGTAGAGGATGCACAGGTGAATAAGAGACAGTTCCTGCTTTCCACAGGTTTACACTTGAGTGGTTCCTTTTAGGAGCTGATTGTTACAAAACCCTCAGCTTATTAATTTGTAAGAATTAGAAGGCTACTGGGATCATTTTGGAAGGAAACTCCAATTCTCTCTTGGGTTGTGTGCTTGCCCTTCCCTTTCCATGTCGTTGCTTATATTTCAGTGTACCATAGAGAGCATTTTCCCGGGATTTGCAAGCCAGCATATGTTAATGAGGTCTCTGAACACGGTTGCGTTGGTTCCCATCATGTATTCCTGGTCCCCTCTCCAGCAGAACTTTATGGTACGTATTGAAAGCACCGTGGTGATTGTTTAAACTTAATGATTTTTTTTTTTTTTAAATGTTGATATGCTGGCACTTCTCTCAGGGTAAAGATTGTCAGAATATACTTAACAAGGCTTGGCCCTGCAGAGCAGAACGTTTTTGTAATTTATTGACTCCGAAAAACACATATTGCAAGTTGTTCTAACTTGTTAGATTTTGTGCTCTCTGAAGTGTACCTCAGAATTGATGCTCGTTCTTTTTTGAATGAAAGAGACTGGGCAAGAGTCCAATTTTCCTTTACTACCTTGGCCCAATTTTATAACATTATGTGCAGTTAAATGCAGTATAAATCAGACACTTCATTCAGCAGGTTGACAACTCCCTGCTGATGGAGCAAATCCTTTCTTTTTTTTTTTTTTTTTTTTTTTTAAATTATTTTTGGCTGTGTTGGATCTTCGTTTCTGTGCGAGGGCTTTCTCTAGTTGCGGCAAGCGGGGGCCACTCTTCATCGTGGTGCGCGGGCCTTTCACTATCGCCGCCTCTCTTGTTGCGGGGCACAGGCTCCAGACGCGCAGTCTCAGTAGTTGTGGCTCACGGACCTAGTTGCTCCGCGGCATGTGGGATCTTCCCAGACCAGGGCTCGAACCCGTGTCCCCTGCATTAGCAGGCAGATTCTTAACCACTGCGCCACCAGGGAAGCCCCGGAGCAATCCTTTCTTAATCCCCTAAAGGCAAGATGCTATGAAAGCAACTAAGATAACAGAGGTTCACATGGATCTACAATCCTTTAATCTGGGTCTTTATGCTGACTCCTACTAGGATTATTTGTGGTTCTGATAATCAGTCCTCTCTAAATATGATGGCAATCGCTTATCATGCCTGGTGACAGATAGCAGTTCTGCTGACTGGAATAGTGTATAGGTTTACAGAAGGAAATAATCTCTTAGAAGAAAACTTCAGAGTAATTTTACTTGATAGTTGGAGAACTAAGAATGACCGTTCTCTGCTGAACCAAAAAATAAAATAAGATGAAATAAAATAAAGTAGAATAAAATAAAAATGATCCATTAGTATTCTTTATTGCCAGAAAATATACATAGCTTGTACTGCAATTGACTTTAGATTCCCACTGAGTGTGAGTAATATGAATTGTAATCATAATTTTTTACTATGTTTATCCGAGGTTGGTCTTAGTCTATATAATAGAATATACAAATACTTTATGGTTGCCAGTTTCTGTTATAAACATTCCAGTTATACTGCAGATTATACTCTTGGAAGCCTTCCTTTCATCTGCTTCTCTACTTATGAGAAGAATTAGAATTGAAGACCTTTTAGACTTTTGTTTATGTGATATTTGTACCTATTTCACAGTGATGTTTAGTGGATAAAATGAAGTAATAGATGGAATCACTGTGAAAAAGAAATGTGCTGTCAAATTCTAGGTGTTGGTGGAAATATCATTGTTAATATCCAGCTTAACATTTGGTAGTTAATATTCTCAAAGAGTAAAACTGACTTCTTTTTTTCTTCCAAGAGTAGCATTACCCCCTTCCATTTGAGGTTTTGTTGGCAAAACAAAATGGCCAGTCTTTAAAATGTAGTTAACTTTGTAACCAAAGGCATTTTCAGGGGCTTTAAAGCAGCAAAAAACGTTTGGCAAAGGTTCCTTTAAACAGGAAAGAGGAGCTTCACAGTGGATTCATGGAATGAATCACATCTGGTTTGATTTCAGGTAGAAGATGAGACGGTTTTGTGCAATATTCCCTACATGGGAGATGAGGTGAAAGAAGAAGATGAGACTTTCATTGAGGAGCTGATCAATAACTACGATGGCAAAGTCCACGGTGAAGAAGGTAGTGGTACTGGGCTCCTGGACTTTGTTAGGATGGTGCCTCTTATTTGGTGCATCATTGTCTTGCTTTTATCTGCTGCCTCATGGTGTATACACTGAAGATATTTCAATGTCACCACATGGCTGGGAGTAAACATTTTATACTACAAACACCCCTGTTAAATTTTAAAAGGAGTTGGGGGAATTCCCTGATGGTCCAGTGGTTAGGACTCCGAGCTCTCACTGCCAGGGGCCCGGGTTCAATCCCTGGTTGGAGAACTAAGATCCCGCAAGACACGTGGCACGGCCAAAAAAAAAAAAAAAAAAAGGAGTTGGGACATAAAAGGATTATATAGTAATCAGTGGCTAGAGAGAAAGTTTAGCGAACAAATAAGTTTGATCTTAGGAGTTTTCCATAAATCCATCCAAGGCTATGTTGTTCTTTGTTTCCCTTTCTGTGAGACTGGCAATGAGTATAACCTCTCTTCTTAGATCCAGATACCCCCTGGATCTCCCAGAAGTTGGTTATAGTATTCTGACTTTCCTAAAAGTGTTACCAAACCAAACTTGGGCCTGCTCGCCCACGTGTAGTAAAGCCAATCTTCTGACACCAGGTTGGGGTGAAGGAAAGTACAGCATTTATTGTAGGGTGCCAAGCAAGGAGAAAAGACAGGTCATGCTCAAAGGACTGGAACTCCCTGATGGCTTTCACGGAAGGGGTTTTAAAGGCAGTGTGAGGAAGGGGGCCATGGGGTGCGTGATCAGCTTGTGCCCAATTCTTGGATTGGTTGGCATCAGGGTGAAATTTCAGGCATCATCAACTTTCTGGTTTCAACCAGTCTAGGGTCCGCATACTTGTGGTCAGCAGTTTTCCTCTGGTGGGGGTCTGCTTCTTGTAAGACAACTTAGGAACATGTGTCAGGCCTGTATCTGTATCTTTCAGGGAACTGGGAGTATGGTGATTCTCCTACGTTGTAGGTTTATAGTCTAAACTGTTACCAGTTTCCCGGCCCAACAGCTATTCTTTGTTTCTACATCTTCACATTTCCTAATCGTTACCTCTTGAGCCAGCAGCCTTTTGGTGACTCAGGGAAGACCTGGGAGACTAAAGCAAAAGCCTTTTACTTCAAAGGACAGGGACACAGTGGCTTGTATACGATTTCAAAAGCAAGTCATTTGTATTTAGTTGTAGTTCTAGAAAAGGCTGTTAGTGTGTAAGAAGGGGAGATAGGGAGAGACTCTCCATGGATTTGCAAACC
The DNA here is from genome assembly GCF_028023285.1 of Balaenoptera ricei. NCBI lineage: Eukaryota > Metazoa > Chordata > Mammalia > Artiodactyla > Balaenopteridae > Balaenoptera > Balaenoptera ricei. The sequence goes on along the minus strand of NC_082658.1, from coordinate 21,296,234 downwards.
AATAGCCTCACCTGCTCTTTTGACAGTTGTGGGTGCTGCTGTGATGCTGTTGAAATGCATTATTTATACACAGTGCCCCCTAGTGTTCAGAGGCTTTATCCTAAGTTGTAGTATAACGCCGTATATTGATAGTATGATTTTAAAAAAAAATATGCTGTCTTCTGATTCAAAGAAGTCGCTACTGACCCATCAGCAGCAAAACCAAGTACCTTTTCATTTTATCATTCTTTCTCTGTCCCATTTGTATTGTTGGAACACTTTTGTGATATTTTGGACCATAAATACAGGTTGATATTACTGAGGAAGTGAAGACCCCAGTAAGAAGAAAGCCCATAACTGGAGTTCCCACTCTAGCTAGCTGAACTGTTGCAGTTGTATGAGCTAATCCAATTATTGTAATTCCCTGGTCGTCCACATAAAAATGTACATATATTATCCATCTGGGCCTCAGGAGTGAACACAGGAAAATCTTCCTAGGAGGACTAATGGAGTATAAAATGACCACTGCTCATCCATCTAAATCTTATATTTCAGAGATGATTCCCGGGTCTGTCCTGATTAGTGATGCTGTTTTCTTGGAGTTGGTAGATGCTCTGAATCAATACTCAGATGAGGAGGAAGAAGGGCACAATGACACCTCAGATGGAAAGCAAGATGACAGCAAAGAGGATCTGCCAGTAACAAGAAAGAGAAAACGACATGCTATTGAAGGTGAATAGCACGACTTCCTGATTCCACTGTGAAAGTGACAGTGAGAGGGAGGAAGGCAAAAACAGAAGTTTATTGCTTATTAAAGGCTGTTGGTGCTTCTCATTGGTCCACTTAAAAGGAAAATGTGTTCACTGACTAATGGTTTAAGATAGCTGTGATCTAGCTGAAGAAGAAAGTAGGAGAACTTAGACAGTAATCATTGTTCATTTTTAATTACAAAAATAGTGTGTTTGGAAAATACGGAAAATTATAAAGAAGAAAATAAAATTACCCTGTTATACTGCTACCTAGAAATAACCAGTATTAATATTTCCTTCTAGACTTAAAAAATGTATTTATATAAATATACATATGTACACCTAAAATGGGTACTGTATTATATCAATTATACCTCAATTTTTTTAAAGTACATATGTAAATTAACATACATATATGGTATGTGAAATTGGTGTCACGCCACATGTGTGTATACACATACATAATTTTATACCCCTTATTTAATCTTGTACATCATGAGCATTTCCCCATGTTATTCAATATTTAATTATTTAATTAATTTCACATTTAATTATACTTTATGTTATCTAATTATACTGTATGTCTAGACACGTAGTGTCTCTCTCTTGTTATAACGAAGTTATAGTATCCATCTTGTTCTTCAGCATCAATATTATGGTAGGGTCCTTCTGTACTCAGGTCTCTCCACAAACACTTCTATTTTCACCTCCAGATTCTGTCTGGGACTGTGGATTTTTATTTTTTTTTGGCCACACCACACAGCTTGTGGGTTATTAGTTCCCCGACCAGGCCCTCGGCAGTGAAAGCTCAGAGTCCTAACCACTAGAGCGCCAGGGAATTCCCCTGGACTGTGGATTTTGTTGTTAACATGTAGGTGAATCTGATTTCCTTATTTACTGGTGGCCTATTAGATAGGTCCAGGTAACATTTACCTTCTTTATGTATTCCTAAACCATCAATGGTTAGGTTAACAGAGCAGCTCTAATCAAAATGCTGTGACAAAAGGAAAAACGATTGAATAGCTTTGTTTGCATATTCTGATTATGGCACTCAGGAACTTTTTGTCATTTCTAATTCAGGCAACAAAAAGAGTTCCAAGAAACAGTTCCCAAATGACATGATCTTCAGTGCGATTGCCTCAATGTTCCCTGAGAATGGTGTCCCAGATGACATGAAGGAGAGGTAGGGAAAGCTGCCCCTTGCAGGCCATGTAGAGCACTCGGGAAAAACTTTCATACAGGCTTGTTTTTGGTTAATAAAAAGCCCCATTTCTGGTAAGTGCATTATGATTTGCCTACACTTCTGAGTACCTCTGAATGCCCATTCCCATATTAAGGGACATCGTTTGCTGGCTTTTAAGTAAGTCTGGGCAGAGAAGTTTAAAGATCTTGCCACTTTTCTGGAGAGTTACTCCAGCACCATATTTATCAAATCTTTCCCTCCCCTTACTTTCAGACACACGCCGAGCCCAGCATAATTACAGTGGTGAACCCACTTGGTTATACATCAAGACCTATAAAAAAACGCCCGTTCTCCCTTGGCAGACCATTCGCGGATGACTGTCAGTACTCAGTCTGCATTTTCTCAGTGCAAACATTCCCTTGGAAGGAACTCTCACCTCTCTTTTCTTAACTAGGTATCGCGAGCTCACAGAGATGTCAGACCCCAATGCGCTCCCCCCTCAGTGCACACCCAACATCGATGGCCCCAATGCTAAGTCTGTGCAGCGGGAGCAGTCCCTGCACTCCTTCCACACGCTCTTCTGCCGGCGCTGCTTTAAATACGACTGCTTCCTTCACCGTGAGTGGGGTGACCCTGAAATGCTCTCCTGTTTTCCATCCCCAGCCCCCATTTATTTCAGTTTATCCGATAGAGTTCCTGGCTTCTGATCTGATGATGGTTTTACAAAGGGCCAATTCTCTTTTCTCTTCTTCAGTTATAGTGCAGTGCGCTTTGCATGGTCAGGACAGAACAACCAGCAACACAGTTGTCCCCAAGTAGCCCCTAGCTTTGGAAGAAGTGTGTTGATGTCAGAAATGATTTGGTTTTGTGCACCTTGCTGATAGCTGTTTATATCTAAATTCTCCTGCAGTAGCTCCCTAATTCAATTTTGTTCCTCCCCCTCCTGTCAAGTGGACGAACCATTGGCAACAGGACAGTTTTGTGTTTTCCAGCTTTTCATGCCACCCCTAATGTATATAAACGCAAGAACAAAGAAATCAAGATTGAGCCAGAACCATGTGGCACAGACTGCTTCCTTTTGCTGGTACGTTTTAAAGCTGTTCTGCCATTGTTAAACTTTGTTGAAAACTGAGCAGGAAATGGTCCTTGGGCTTTCCATCCCAGGAAACACAAACCAAGTGAGCTGGTACATAGCACCCTGGGGGTCACACAGTACAGATGAAACATGGCTTCTGCTCTTAAGGAGCTCCCAGTTACTGCAGCAGTAGGACTGTGAAGTTAGTCTTATGGAGTGAGGTTTGAAGAACATTGAAGGCTTTCTTGCTCTAAATATCAGCTACTCAGATTTCAGAGTCTGAAACTGTGTTGTTTGAATTGGAGCTGTATGTGTGTGTGAGACACCATTTTCTTTGCTGTCTCCCTTTAAATGCATATAAATGTAGGAGGAATAAGACGTGAAGGTGCTGATGTCTTATGTGAGTTAATCAACCAGATGGACCCTTCCCCGATGGACAGACCTCATGCAGCGGCATAAAGTCTCCTGCATTCATGTGGGGAGGCAGTACACTGAGAGCTCGAAGGGAATAGGTTCAGTTGGACTTGCCAAAGACACAGTTCTGCTTTCTACACAACAGGGTGAGCTTAGGTAAAGAATAAAATACCTTGATAAAATTTCTGCTACCAATTAAAATGAGGTTATACAGCCAAGTGCCTCTGGGACCATCTTTAGTGGGATAATAGAAGGAAAGATGGTAGAGAGTGCCACTGGATAAAAATCTGGAAAATGTGCCATATGGTAATAGCAAAAGAATAAATAGACTTTATCTGATTTATTTTTTCCATAATATGTATTAATGCTTTCCTATGTGTCAAGCAGTATGCTGGCCCTTAACATATATTATCTTATTGTCATGCTTATAACAACATCTTGAGGTGGAGAAACTATAGGTTATAAAAGTTACATATTTTGCCTAAAGAGTGTTACTATGTCAGGGGTGTGGCAGTGAGGAAATTCAAGCTCTGGTCTAACTCCACAGTCCATGCTTTTTTTTTTAACACCATGTCAACATACCAGCATTTATATAACTCAGAAGGACATTGCCCTCTCCACAGTAGTTTTCCTGGAATCCTGTGTATGTCACATTGTAGCATAGGCCCATAATATCAGATTCAATTAAATTCAAAACTTCTCTCTTGGAATTTCTTTTAGGGCCTTCTGAATATCCTTAGTAATGGTAAACCTGTATCCTTTACTTGTAGATTTAGTTTTCAGAAACAGCTAGAAATCTTTGGAAACCAAGTCTGGTGAGAAGATAGATGATCAAACTGAATGATGTTATTTGGTCTTTAAATAAAACAAAAAAACCAAAATAAACGTAGCTATAAAGTAATGAAACAGTATTCTTCCAAAAGTTTAAAATACTGACTTGGAGGGAAGTTCCAAAATTAAGTAGTAATATTATACAAATTCAGGGATTATACATTTTCTTATTAAAACAGAGACAGTGTGGTAAAATGTAAAGAACAGTGAGGCCTGGAGACCAAGAGCCCTGATTCTTGTACCTACTCTGGGATAATTAACTACATGCTCTCAGCAGGTCCCTTCCCCTCTCTGAACCTCATTTTCTTTCTTTCTTTCTTTTTTTTTGGTTGCTTTGGGTCTTTGTTGCTGCACGCGGGCTTTTCTCTAGTTGTGGCGAGCGGGGGCTACTCTTCTTTGTTGCAGTGCCCGGGCTTCTCATTGCGGTGGCTTCCCTTGTTGCAGAGCATGGGCTCTAGGCACGTGCTTCAGTAGTTGCAGCATGGGGGCTCAGTAGTTGTGGCATGCGGGCCCTAAAGAGCGCGGGTTTCAGTATCTGCGGCGCGTGGGCTCAGCAGTTGTGGTGCACGGGCTTAGTTGCTCCGTGGCATGTGAGATCTTCCCGGACCAGGGATCGAACCCATATCCCCTGCATTGGCAGGCGGATTCTCAACCACTGCGCCACCAGGGAAGTCCCTGAACCTCATTTTCTCATCTACAGGAGAATGTGTTCTCAAATTCCAGACAGCTAGCATGCAAATGAACGTAAGATACAACTCACTGGACAGTTGAAGATGCATAGATGCATCGATTATATCTTTATAAAGATTATTTTATAGGGCAGCTCTTTTGTGAAGAGGTATAAGTTTGTAAGCTTTGGAATGTTTGTTAAGAACCTATCATGTGTTCATACTTATATGGTACAGAGAAAAGAAGGAAAAAGAAAAAGCATTGTTGCAAGTAAGCCCAGATATTGAAGATGGTTTGTGATGACGGGACCAATGTGGTGGCTCTGGGCCTGGTCCTGTTTCCTAACTGTGACATGGCCATTTCAGGAAGGAGCAAAGGAGTATGCCATGCTCCACAACCCTCGCTCCAAGTGCTCCGGGCGTCGCCGGCGAAGGCACCACGTGGTCAGTGCTTCCTGTTCCAACACTTCAGCCTCTGCTGTGGCTGAGACCAAAGAAGGGGACAGTGACAGGGACACTGGCAATGACTGGGCCTCCAGTTCTTCAGGTACAGTGAACAGAAAATGATCTCTTCTCTCCACACAAGGTAAACCCAGGATCATTGCCTAACACCTAACATCACTACCTTTCTAAATTGTTCATTCTTTCCACACGTTCACCTGGAAGCAGTAAGGACAGGCAACATTTTTGTTCGTAACAATTCTGCCTTTAGAATGAAGTACTGAGTTTGTGGCACACCACCGATGACAGCTGCACTCCACCTTCTTCTGTTTCTCTTATTTCTTCCTTTCTTAGAGGCTAACTCTCGCTGTCAGACCCCCACGAAACAGAAGGCTAGTCCGGCCCCACCTCAGCTCTGTGTAGTGGAAGCACCCTCGGAGCCTGTGGAGTGGACCGGGGCTGAAGAATCTCTTTTTCGAGTCTTTCATGGCACCTACTTCAACAACTTCTGTTCAATAGCCAGGCTTCTGGGGACTAAGACGTGCAAGCAGGTACTGTCTGAAAGGAACAAGAACAAGCCACTACTCTGGTGGCCCTTTTGCCTTTTTTTTTTTTTTTTTTTGGCTGCCTTGGGTCTTCGTTGCTGTGTGCGGGCTTTCTCTGGTTGTGGTGCGCGGGCTTCTCATTGCGGTAGCTTCTCTTGTTGCGGAGCGTGGGCTCTAGGCGTGCGGGCTTCAGTAGCTGTGGCGTGTGGGCTCAGTAGTTTGTGGCTCGTGGGCTCTAGAGCGCAGGCTCAGTAGTTGTGGTGCACGGTGTTAGTTGCTCTGCGGCATGTGGGATCTTCCTGGACCAGGGATCGAACCTGTGTCCCCTGCATTGGCAAGTGGATTCTTAACCACTGCGACACCAGGGAAGTCCCCTTTTTGCCATTTTGTAAGACTGCCTGTCTGGACAAAAGCTGTCTAAGGCTCAGTCCTTCATGAGCCTGTGCTTCTGGGCCATGAGGTGGGTTTCCCAAACATGGGGCCTCCTGCAAATGCCAGGCCTAGCAAGGTTTGGGGACTGCTCTCCTTGCTGAATTCTTATTTCTGTCTCTAGCCACTCTCTACCTCTTCTGGATGTTTCTACCCTCTTCAGCTTTTTTTTTTTGGTTCTTGCCTTTCTTTCTAAATGTGGACCCATTTCCTAGAAGGGACTCCTGGGTCTTTCTGGGGATCTTATCTTGCACTTCCGCTCCTGCTCCTGCTTCTGTAGCTGCAGCTGCCATTGCCCCCACCCCACCCCCCATCAGTCTTCTCAGTTGCTTTATTCTTCAAATCTTGAATCATCAGATTTTCTAATTATGACCCCTAATAGCTGGGCCTGGAACTTGTCCATCTCACTCACATCATCACTAGAATCACAGTTTGATAGCAGCTACTGATACTCTGGAGGCAGGAAAAGCCTGCAGTGAGAAGACAGACTGAAGCACCGGGATAGGGAGTCAGGTGTTAGGGCCGAACTATCCAAAAAGAGAGGAACACCAGAGCTTGAGCCCTGCTCGCTTAGCTAGCTCCCTACCATCTGAAAGTGTCTCTGTGACGTGTTCTTCATGCTCCCTCTACTTAGAACAAATAGAATCATGAGCTGAAGTGCCGTTTGCTTTCATTTTGGAGCTCATATCTATTTCCCCAAGGCACAGGTTTTCTTGACCTAAAAATCTGCAGAAATGTGTGCAACACAATTTTAATGTGTATTTTCCGGAGAAGAAGATTCATAGTTTTCATGGAATCTCAAGAGGGCCTATAACCAAAAAGGAGAAGAAAAAGCTGAAAACAGAATGCTCTAAGGGAAGCAGCACATTGAAAGGGAACCAGCCTTCCTGAAATGCTGTCCTACTGAAATAGTCAAGGCTCTGACATCTTTACGCCAACAGAGGGAGCTAGTGCTTAGCCGGGTGGTACCTCTGGTCACGTCAGACTCAGTCACACAAGGTACACAGTGCTGCCCTTCCTAAGAAGAGGCAGATACTGTTGGTAAGCATCGGCCCACTCAGGGCTTGGTAGGCAGAGCAGTAGATGAAAGCTACTGACCAGGAAAGCTGTACCTGTACTCAGTATTTCTCCTTCTCGAATCAGGATAAACACTTAAGAATTAACTTCAGAGCCAGTAACCCAATGTCCCAGGGCCACTCTATCTCTCCCTACTGAAGACGCTCAGTCATCTGCCTGTGAGCTCTCCAGAACTCTGCCAAGCCCAGCACCTGGCTGGATCACTTATCTGACCACTCAGGTCAAGGAGAAGTGACAGGTCCTGTTGGATTTCTCTTCCAGGTCTTCCAGTTCGCCGTCAAAGAATCACTTATCCTGAAGCTGCCAACAGATGAGCTCATGAACCCGTCACAGAAGAAGAAGAGAAAGCACAGGCAAGGGTCGGACCGGGGGCTTTCTGTGGCCGGGCTGTCCCTGTGCTCTGACCTCCCCTGGGACTTCCCTGCTGCCTCCCTCTTCAGCCACTGCCCATCAGTTCAGCGTCACCCAGCGGGGGGCCAGCCTTCTCAGTGCTCCCTGTGGGTCTGTGCCTTGGACCAGCCCTTTCCTTGTCCCTCGATGCTGTGGACCATGAAATAACTGGTTTTCCATCTAAGCTCCCGGCCAGTAGGACGTGAGCTGGGCTCGTGGCTGAGGCCATTTCTTCTCACCGGGCTGTTAGTTACCACTGTGCCCACTTCTCAGCTCTGACCAGTTTTTTTTGGTTTTTTTGTTTTTGGCATTTGTGTTGTTTTTCTAAGTTGCATAACAGCACTGTCTTCTAGCTAGTCTTTGCTTGGGGTTGGAAGGTTTTTTTTGTCTTTTGTTTTTTTGTGTGTGTGTCCGGCACTCTGCCTGGCTTTATTCCCCGAGGAACTGACACCAGTTCTAGATGTAGAAGGAAATCCCTGTGGCTTCTCCCTTTCAACCTCCCCATCCAGAAATGCCCCCACATCTCCACCTCCCCAAAGAGAGGGAGGGCAGGGGAGAGGAGACAGGGAGAAACAATAGCATTTTAATAGACATAGAGGGTTGGGTTTTGTTTTGCATCTGGTTTTTGTTCTTTTACGTATGTTTGTTTATTGAGAGGGGTGTTGTTCGTGTCTAAATCTTGAGACATAGGCCAGCTGCAGGTAGGATGCACCCCAGCTTCCATGGACCAACGTCCAGGCCTCTTGTGAAGGGATTTGGGGAGGATCCCCAGTCATCAGACCGCAGTCCCTCAGAGCAGGTCATGTTATCACTTACCCGAATCTGCAGAGTTCCCCAGGGCCATGACCCTGAGCCATACCATCTCTTGCAGGCTGTGGGCTGCGCACTGCAGGAAAATTCAGCTGAAGAAAGGTAAGTTCCACCAGGGCGATCCGCTCAGGTCGCAGCCTGTGGCCGCCCCTCCCGCTGCCCCACCCATGGCTGCACTTGTTTACCCGGCACGGCCTCCGCGCACATTGCAGGTCCCCCTGCAGCAGCTGAGAGCAGCTCAGCTCCTCACTGCAGCCGAGAAGACCGCTTAGGAGGTAGAGTCACAGGCCTGTGGTCTCTGACTTTCATCGTGGGCCATTTGCCAGGTTCTAGGCTTCGTTTAGTGTTTCAAATAGCTGCCCTGTGATTGGACCATTTCCACACTCCCCACAAGGCAGATCACCCCATTGTAGCTTATGAACCATCACCTGTGATTGCTTCTCACTTCAGGTGCTAAATGTGTGTCCAAGGTTATGGTCAGAACAAGCCTCCTTTGAATGGGGGCAACTGGACCCTTGGGAGGGAGGGCAGCTCGGGAGTACAGGCACAGCAGTGTGCTGTCTGTTCTTTTCTCTCCTAGATAACTCCTCCACCCAAGTGTACAACTACCAGCCCTGTGACCACCCAGACCGCCCCTGTGACAGCACCTGCCCCTGCATCATGACTCAGAATTTCTGTGAGAAGTTCTGCCAGTGCAACCCTGACTGTAAGAGTTCTCTGTTTGCTGCAATAGTCGGCCTCAGCATCCGAGGTTTCCCTCCCCTCTGGCCCCCACCCCCCAGGCCCTTTGCTGCTTACGGGCCTTCTTATATTCTCCTTGCTGTGTTTGAAGCATTCTCCAGGGGAAACAAGATACTTAAGATCTGGAAAAAACATTTTTTAAAAACCCTGATGTGTATGATTTTAAAAGCAACAATTACACAGAAATCAGCTGCTTTTCCAACTTCACCTTTCAGGGCAGCATTAAGAAACATGGGAATCTTTTCCCTTAAAGTGCAAAAACACAGCCTCCCTTTCCAAGATCTTGTTTTACAGCGTATACAGGTTACAATTCCATGTGTGTCTGTTTTAGTCTCATATCTGGAGTTTTAGCATCAGGTCAGTCTGGATGTCAGCAGAGCGTGGAACAGAGGCTCAGAGTGCTTCTCTCTCACGTCTTATCCCCGCGTGCCCTCCTCCACTCAAGGCTGAGCAGTATGACGGCAGCCCGCAGAGCTTGCAGACCTTGGTGCCCAGGCAGTTGTGCTGGAAGCACCTCCTAACCCAGAGCAGATATCAGTCTTAACCACAGTGGAGGGGTGGGTGTTCATGCTGGGAGGGCAGTGGGTGGAGGAGGATGATATAGAACGGATGCATTCTGAAATGATTCTTGTTTTGTTAGTGAGGATTTACCAGTGAAAAGCACTGATTTCTTCTTCTCTGGGGCACTCTCCACCTCCCTTCCAAATTCTACTAACAAAGCAGGGGAGAGCATTGTTAGGGAATCTCTAGGAAACACGTCTCCAGAGTCAAAGCTGCTTTTCTGACTTTCAGGCATGAATGTTGGTAGGCACTCAATTTTCTCTGAAAAACACTTGAGTATGTGATTATTGGGAAGGCAGCTTCTCTCCTCTGTTGCCACATACCCTTGAACCCATAACATGGACTTCCCCGCTGTCCCTTGAGTCAAACCCGAGCCCCAGCGCTAGCCTGCTTCTCTCTCTACCCTTCCCTGCACCCCGCACAGGTCAGAATCGCTTTCCCGGCTGTCGCTGTAAGACCCAGTGCAACACCAAGCAGTGCCCGTGCTACCTGGCGGTGCGAGAGTGCGACCCTGACCTGTGTCTCACCTGTGGGGCCTCGGAGCACTGGGACTGCAAGGTGGTCTCCTGTAAGAACTGCAGCATCCAGCGTGGCCTCAAGAAGGTGAGAGCTTTTCCCAGGACTCGGGGCCAGATGGAGTGGGAAGGACTGACGATCTGAGTGACCCCTTTCTACTGGTTCCTTAGGCAGTTTTTATACCAGTGTCGGTAAATCCTAACAGACACACACTTTCTGAGTTAACCAAGCGTTTGGTCCCCTTGAAGGATTAGAAAAATGATCCCCTGACCTGGCCAGGCTGAGAGGAGCAGAGAGGAGGGCCATGTCGTTGACATTGTCTGTTTTTACTGGACACCCACCGTGGGTTCCACAGGCTCAGGCCCAGGAGGTCCCCAGGGCTAGAGGAAGGGGTGTCACATCTCCTTTCACCACCTCCCACCAGAACACAATGGCTTAGACCCTTTTCTGTTTTCAGATCCTCTTACAGTTACTAGCTCTTTCCACCCTGCTCCCCGCAGCACACGTGCACGTCCAGCACACATCCCCCACTGGCTCGCACACGCCCCGTAGTCTGAGGTTTGACTCCCTCTTCCCCAGCACCTGCTGCTGGCCCCCTCAGATGTGGCCGGATGGGGTACCTTCATTAAGGAGTCTGTGCAGAAGAACGAATTCATTTCTGAATACTGTGGTGAGGTGAGTGCTATCGGTTTGGCCCACATTCTTATCTGGGGAGATACTGATGAGAAACCCTGATTTTCTGTGGGCCAGACTTCTGTGAATTAATCTCTAAATAACTCAGCTGAGTTCTCATGTGGCCTCTCGGGGGATGCCACAGAACGGTTTGCAGTCCTGAAACAAACCACTGTTTCTTGGACTTTTTGGCAAGTCAGGCTACACAAGGGGTACGGGCAGGAGACGCTGGTCAGCCTTAGTGCTGGTCAGCCTGGGCGGGTGGGGATTGGGAGGAAAGAAGCCGAGCTGTCCGTCCGACGATTCTCATCGTGGTCCTCAGTAAGCCCCCTCCCAGCCCTTTCTAGAGGCGGGGTGCGGTGCCCTGAGCAGACAGCCACTTCCCCTGTTTGTTCCTTGTCTGTCTCTGCAGCTCATCTCTCAGGATGAGGCTGATCGACGAGGGAAGGTCTATGACAAGTACATGTCCAGCTTCCTCTTCAACCTCAACAACGGTAGGGAGGCTCTCTCTCGTCCCCAGGTGGTCTCGGGCAGGTCTTCCTACCAGATTCCCCTGGTCGTAGTACAGGTTCAGGTCAGCTCTGAGTCTTCCAGCAGATGCTCAGAGCACAGTGGTGAGACTGAACTCAGAGACTCCATGAGCCACAGTTCACTTGCTTTGGGAGAACCTCCGTTTTCCGGGTTGTGTTTGTATTCAGAGCACCGACACTTACACCTCAGAAATCTCCCTCCCCGGTAGATGGGAGGGGAGGTATGTGCTTCCAGCAAGAAGAGGGGCACCCATGGGGAGTGCTTCCACACGAGGCTGGTTTCTAGCTCCTGTGGGTGTGCTGGCTTCAGAGGCCCCCCTGCATTGTATTGTTTCTGTTACAGTTTGGTTGATTTCAGATTCAGGCTCAGGAAGCTGTAGAGTTGCCTGGTGAGCTCATGGTCTTCCTTGGTTTTACTTTATACAGATTTTGTAGTTGATGCTACCCGGAAAGGAAACAAAATTCGATTTGCAAACCATTCAGTGAACCCCAACTGTTACGCCAAAGGTGAGTTCCCAGTAACCTGGGAGGTGGGGTGGGAGTTGGATGCTTCATTTACTATGATTTCTATCCATTATTCAGTTTTTTTGATAGCTGAGTTATTTCTTTGTCCAAAGATAATCATGATTAATGTCTGGTATCATTTTGAGCCTCTCTCTCTCAGTTTTTTAATATTTTTTCACTGAATACATTATAAACATTTTCCCCAAAACATGAGTCTTTTAAAGATAATTCTTTCCCCCTGTCACTAGCCAGAATAACAGATCTAAAAGCATGGAGACAGCTACCTTCATTGAGTACTTTCTAATTCCACTTCATTTATGTTTTCACTGGGAATTTGGAGAAAATCAGCCCAGACTCACTACTGAGTGTTGACTTGGAGTTAAGTAGGAATCTAGCCTTGGGTTTATCCTGTTTCAGTGGTCATGGTGAATGGGGATCATCGGATTGGGATCTTCGCCAAGAGGGCAATTCAAGCTGGCGAAGAGCTCTTCTTTGATTACAGGTGAGGCAGCCAGGAATAGTCCTAGGGAAGTGACCCTAGAGGTATAAGGGGTGGCTGTTGAAATTGATTTGGGGGCTTAAGGTGAGTGATATGGATGAAGGAGATCTCATGGTGGGCAAGGCTTTTTCTTTGTTCTGATCTCTGATGCCTTGCCTCAGAAGTGGGAGCCTTGTAAACTGCTGGTAGGGAGTGGGAGGGGAAGTGAAACGGGAGGGGACTCCATATTTTCAATCACAAGAGCCTTGGTAGTAACCTGGTTCCTCCTCCTGCTTTGGGACAGGTACAGCCAAGCTGATGCCCTCAAGTACGTGGGGATCGAGAGGGAGACCGATGTCCTTTAGGCCTCCTGGGCCCCTCGCCAGCACTTATGGTAGCGGCACTGTCCTGCTTTCATGCACACACCACTGCTGCCCCAGTTTCCTGCACTATGTGTCTCCCACACCGAGAAACCCCTACCCGCTCCCTCTGTAGTGAGGCCTCAGCTGTGTCCAGCGGGCACAAAACTGTCTCAGTGAGAGGGGAGACAGAGGCAGCTAGGGCTTGAGCTCCCAGGAGAGAGTTGCACAAGTGGGAGACTGATCTCAGGCCTCGGAGGAAGAGAGCACAGGCTGGGGGCGGGTGACTTACGCTTGAGTTCTTATCAGCTACCCAGGCTGTGGGCCTCGGGAGTCAACTTGGATGGTTCCTAACAAGCATTAGCCTAACTTTCCAAATCAAGGGTCCTTCTGTAGTTGGGTTGCCAGCATATCTCTCTGTGGTCCTAAGACCTGGAGAGGACAGGCTAAGTGAAGTTTGGTACCTGGAGTTTATGAGTGGTCAGGGTTAAAGGTGAGCCTGGCGGGCAGCACAGACCGAACTCAGAGGGGAGATGGGTCACCTTACTACCTCTTTCCTCCTGACAGGCTTCAAACTGAAAGAGTGTGGGTTCTAAGTAAAGATATTCAATGCTGGGAGAAGGAAAGCTGAGTGCCATCCTTCCACAGGCAGAGAGTGAGAACCAGCCTGACGACAGTAATTAAACTGCTAAGCTTGGGGCCGAGCAGGCTTTGAGAAACCTTCTGTGTATACTCTGGAGATGGATAGACACGTTTTCAGATTCCCGGGAGCAGGTACCAGTGCCCTGTCAGCCTCTTCCAAAGTTCTGGCTTAGCGACTGCAGGCAGGCATTACGCCACCACTGAAGAACTGGAGGGGGTCATGCAGCCTGGGTGTGATGCTCTGGTTCCCTGCAGATGTAGTTGTTTTCAGGCCTTTCATTCCCCTTAGAGGCTGGGCCCACAGGCCCACTCTTGCTCCTCTCTTCCGGGTACAGGGGTGCAGGCCTGGACTAGAGAGGGGGGAGGTTACTGGTTGATTACTTTCCTGTCTGTAGCCCCTGCTGTTGGAAAGGATGAGTCGACAGTATGTGTTTGGAGGTGGGCAAGGAGCTCCCAAATTGCACGTGTTTGGGATGGCATCACGCATGCGGTGCAGACTGGCAGAGGGTATTTGAAGTGTCGAGAAGCAGGCCGGCCACCTGTGCCAGTTCGTGGTGCCATTCTTTCTGGGATTCATGCAAAGCACTTTATTTCCTTTAGATGGTCTATAGATTGAGGTGGAGTTTGAGCTAAGGTCTCTGGGGTCCCTGCCCAAATCTCGTTCCTGAGGGAGGAGGGGGAAGGAGACAGTGGAAGACTCTCCTTCAGTTCCATCTCATGTCGTGGTGGAGGCAGGAGGAGCTGCCTTGAAACAGAAGAACTGAGTGAGAATGGCACCAGCTCTAAGAGCCGCCCCTGTGTCTACAGCTGGTGCTGAGCTGCAGGGAATAAGGAGCATTGTGCTGGGGAAAAAAGACATGGGCAGGTACAGACTGGCCTAGGGAGTGTTAGGTAAGGGAGCGGGCTTCTCCCTTCTCTCTGGGGAATTAGAGCCTCTCTTCCCCAGTCTGTGCTGACCACCCCCTTCCTCTAACCCCACTGGCTGTCCCGTGAAGCAAGGAGTAGGGTTCCCTCTGGCCAAACTGTCACCTAGGGATTTTTGTGGGACGTGCATGCGCGCACGCGCGTGCACACACACACACACACACTCACATCCTCTCACTCACCACACTTGTGGGCACACATGCACTCAGCACTGAGCACACACCTAGCTAGTTCCTGACAGAAGCCTCTTCCCACCAGACTGGGCCAGCCCCCACTATGATTCTGAAATCTACATCTGCTGTGGTTTGTATGCATTGTGTATAGGGGACACCCTGTAGCTGGACTGTGGGCTCCAAATTACTCATAAATTATAGGGAAAAACCAGAGACAGATGAAGGAGGAAGAGTTAGGGCTGTCTGAAATGCCAGGGGCTGGCTATAAGGAGCAGATGGGGGAAAAATTACATCCAGCCTTTGAGAGGCTAGGTTGACCCCACCCTTCCCTCGGTGTACAGAATCACTGTGGTTGATCCCCTCCTTCCCCAGTGTCAGACCACTACTACTGCTGTTCCTCCAGCATTCCCATCCTTATCCCCTGCTATCCCCCACCTTTGAATGACGGGTCTTAACCCCTCCCCCTCAGACATGTAATGATGGATGGAGCAAGGTGGTGGGGACCGGCAGGGGAGGCTGGTATATGTGCGGCTCTATTGCCAGTGAATTTCACGCACTTTAAAGTCCTGTGGCTTGTGACCTCTTATCTGAATAAAGTGGTAGAATCCATTTTGGCAAGTTGTGTACTGTGTGCTTCGGGGTCCAGGGATGGACCCTGGAGGGATCCAGCGATGGTGGTACAGGGGCAGCTCGGGCTGAAGCTGTAGCATTCTGACCTCCACTTGTCCACGGAGATCTGGGGTTGGGGGAGATCTGGGGTAGGGGGTTGGCAAGAGCCAAGCAGGCTTCCAGTAGGTGATGCAAGGATTTTGAGTGCTCCCCATAGAGTTTCTGGAGCCGTCAGATTAGCTCCCTTAACATCATCCCACTGTGCCCTAACCACGACGCCAGCTACCACACACAGACTTAGGCTCTGTCACTCTGCTTTATTAGAACAGCTCCGAGTCTGAGAGCACAGCTTCAGAGTGGAGGCCGGATCAGGCTTGGGTGAATGACCAGCAGACCTCATGAGACTTCCAGCACAGGAGAAGCACACTACAGACCGTGGGCACAGCACAGGACAGGACAGTCGATTGATTTTTTCTTTTATATATAAACTGATAATTTAAAAAATTAGAGTAATATATAGAGTTTCTCTAGAGAGAGACTTTGCAACAAAAAATATATATAAAGAACATGACCTCCTGGGCAAACGAAGCAGCATCTCTGAGCGGAGGAAAGAGGGCTCCTCATGCATTGGAGAGGGGGGGCCAAGCCTTTGGACAGGCACCAAGGCTACTGCATATCTTGGAAGAGGGAGGAAGAAGAGTAGAGGGCTGGCTAGTCAGTGTGTCTGCGTTATTCTCTCTACATTGCAAGTTTCTTATGGCTTTGGCTAAAGCATGTAAAGCAGTGGAGGTACTAAGGTGCTAAACTGAGGCCTCTCGGTCTCTGTAGAAAACAAAAAACGGGGGGTGGGAGACATCAGTGAAGCCCTCCCTAATCCCCAGTTGAGTGGAAGCAGATGGAAGATGTTCTGCAGGGGAGGGGGGAGGCTGGGGGGTATGATTTAGCAGCCTCCTCCCCCCATACCCCGTGCATCCCTGCAATCCCACACATCTGTCCCTGCTGAGATTGAATATTTGAAGGGAGGCAGTTAATCTCCCCTGCACTCTGTTGTTAATCCCTGGCAGCAGCTGGGACAGGGATGGCAGGAAGGGCCTGTCTCAACCCCATGAGGCTTCTTTGGGGCAGGCAAACAACCAGGAGCCTGGGGAGATGGGGATGGGCAGGGCATTGGTTTAGGCAGTGAGGCTCAGCCACTCCCTTTGGTCCCATCTGTAGCTCTGCCCACCAAACTTGGCAGGAGGGAAATCCTCTGGATGAGCAGAGCCAGCTAAGAGGAGCCAAATGTCCCTGACAGGGTGGGGTAGAGGCAGGAATTGGGGAATTTGGAGGAGATGGACTTGGTCCCTGAAGCCCTTCTCCTGATTCATTCAGACCTGGACTCCTCCAGGATCTGGGGTAGGTTTTGGTCCCGGGGGCCAGGGGCTGGGGCTGGAACTTGGGTAGAAGCTGGTGTTGGGGCCGGGGCTGGGGCTTGGGTTGGGCCTGAAGTAGGTAGGGGAGGTTTGCTGCCAGGGTGGTAATCGTGAGTGGCCTTGGGCTCATTGGTGTGGTAGGAGCCCTTGTAGCGATGATTTTGCAGATAGAAGAGCACCAACATTCCCACCAACCCCAGCAGCAAGAAGGCCACCAAAACTGAAAGAGAAAAAAAGGAACAATTCAGGGCAGATCTTTGGGGTTTCACCTATATACATACACATGTGTATGCTTTTGGCCTAAAGCATACGTGGACAAGAGCATCAGCTGTATGGCCACATCAAGCCATTCTTAAGTATCTGGTAGGTCTAAATTCCTGGCTTATCCCCTGCCATCTTCTGTTTCTAACATTCTCTTTCCACATCCCTGGTACTTACCCCAATTTCTCATCTCTCTCGATGTTACTGCACCCCCATTTCCTCATCCCTTAGCTTTAGCCTCATTTTATTTTTTCATTTTCTTATAACAGTTTTATTGAGATACAGTTTACGTACCATAAAATTTACCTTTTTATAGTGCAGTAAAGCTCCTTTTAATAAACAGTTCCTGCCTAATTCTGGGACCTTTTAGATATTGAACACCTGACTTTGGTGGAACATAATGACCATGATCCAACAGATAAGCATGTGACTTAAGCTGCTCATCAGGAAGTGGAAATTATCTGACCCACAAAGTCATAAAGTCAAATGTGACCAGCAATGGACTACCACTGAGAAGTATATGGGATCAGGCATTGATGGGCACATCACTGTAAAAGCTTGAGCCCCATTTTGATATTTCATTTCAATTAAAAGTCTATAGCATCCTCAAACATTTAAAAATCTCCAACCTGATTATCAGCTACCTTCAGCATAGCCTGTCTCATCCTTCTGGGCACCACCATGCACCTAGTGCCTTCACCACCCCTCAGCCCTGAGGATACGGGGCAGGGAGGCAACGCTGACAGCCAGAGGGTAGAATGAGGAGGTCAGGGTAGTGACTGTGCTACTCACAGCCCAAAAGTATGGCAACCCATCCGTCATCGTGGTAGTATGGGAAGTCTGAAAAAGAGAAAGCACCAGTTAAGAGAAGCCACCTCCAGGTTAAGAGTCATTTCCTTTCCCTGTTGTCCCTCTCTTCCCTTCCTTTACTGTGTCCCAGGGATGTACCTGGGGGCAGATACCAGGGGTCCAGCTCAGGTGGCACCTCTGAGACGAGACGTGGCATGGCTCCGCAGTTAGACTCAGACAGTTCTCCCTGAACGCGAAGGGCCTCAGCCAGCTCCGAGGTCATGGGTCGAGGTGTTCGGAAGTGGCTCTTGAGGGGAGCCACATTGTTGAATCGGACACCAGACAGGCAGCCTGAGAAACCTGGTGTGTTGTAGCGCTGGATCTCCGGGTCAATCACTCCCGTCTCTGAGGGAGAGGCAGCCCAGAAAGAAATGGGCTTGGACCACCAATAGCCCTGCCCCCTCTCACCATCGCTAGGTTCCCACTCCTCTTTATCAGCACCTTCAGTGCCACTCCCCATCCTTCACTCCCCTCTGGGCTCCAGGGACTTCACCCACAGCTCCTTACCCCAAACGCCCTCTGAGCCCCAGCTTACCCATAACGCGCCCCAGATACAAGGCCTTGGGTGAGTCCAGCTGGCTGTCCACCAGCAGTGAGAACTTCTGTTCTGTCAGGGGGAAGTAGTCCACCTGAGTGGGGAGGGGAAAGGAGATGAGGGAGGGCGAACCGGGGGCAGACGTAGCCCAGACCAGGCTGGAACTCTCCTCTCCCAGTTGGTGGTGAGTCCTAGCTCAGTCCCGGGTGGGCAACCGCTGGACCCAGACATAGGATTTGGTATTAAAAACCCAACAACCTGGTTTTGAGCCCTGTCTTCGCAGCTTAACGGTGGTTTGACTTTGGGAACACCACTTTACTGTCTGAGCCCCTTTAGTGATTTGTCAAACAAAGATAAGAAGAAGAGCTGCCTACCTGAACTCCCTCACAGAGCGGTTGTGAGGTCCCATGAGATAACACACATGAACATCCTCTGTAAGTTGGAACGTGCTCTACAAATGCTAAACGTTTGGCATTTCCCACTGCCGCAACCTAGATGGCGAGGTTACGGTCTGAACCGGCCCGCCTCCCTTGTCCCCCTCCCCCTGCACGCACCTGGATGAAGAGGTTGCGGTAGACCCGGGTGAGGTTGACGCTGTGGGGCTGGCCGTCAGTTACGGGGCGCGTGGTTAGTTGGTAGACGTAGGGGCTGGTGCCCAGCTGATAGCGCAGCTGCAGGGTCCCTGTAGGGTGGGGAGGAGGAAGAGGGGGTCTCCTCTCAGCTCCCGAAGCCCCCATCTTGAGAGAGCGCTTGAGCCCTTGTATTGGTCAATCGATGGTTACGAGAATGGAGGGCACCCAGAGGCAGCTGGAATTGAGCGCGAGAGCCTCGGGGGGCTTACCATCTTCCTTGATGAGCACAGCCATGTAGTCACGCACAAAGGAGCTGACGTAGAGCAGGACGGCGGGGGCGGAGTGGGTGCTGAAGCTGAAGGACACCTCCTCTCCAGTGACATTATAGACTGGTCCACGGTAGCCCGGCACCGGCCGGCCAGGCCGCGGGTAGTCCGGCAGGCGGTAGCCAGGGCCGTGGTAGCCGGGCGCGTAGCCGGGAGTGTCGTAGCCGGGGATGTAGCCGGGCTCGTAGCCCGGCACTGGCCGGCTCAGCATGTGGGAGAACTCGCGGGCTGCGGAGCGCAGCGCTGACTGGAGGTTATAGCGCATCCAGGTGCCCGGCTCAAAGAAACCGCCAATGTCTGAAGGCAGAGGTAGTGAGGTCAGGGCCCCCGTTCCCACAGTCAGACACTGTATATGTCATCCACACACACCCTCTGGCGCGTGTTTCCAGTTTCAGCCACCACCACAACCCATCTCCATTCACTTTTAGGTCCTCTGGCACCCCTGTGTCACGGAATGGAATCTTAAAATCATGGGAAATGTAAAAGGTCATCTAATCCAACCCCTGCGTTTTACAGCTGGGGAAAGTGAGGCTCAGAAGTGGGTAGCTACTTGCCTAGGGATACACAGTAAGTGGACAGTCAAGATTAGAATCGAGACAACATACGCCCATCAGGCCACTACTCACACTTCCGAACCAAAACCAAAGGTCTTCTGTCAGTCCCTTAGTCCCTGTATCTCCCTACCTTACCAGACTTCTCCCACCCAGTGACCTCCCTGCTCACGCATCCTCCTAGACCAGCCTTAGGGAGGCTGCAGTCTGGGTGTATGTGCAGAATCTTGCTATGGTGAATGTCAAGGCTTGCCTTAACCAAGAACCAGGTTGTAGACATGTTTTAGGAGTGCAGCGATTGTCAAATAGGAAATGGCATAGGAGGGCATCGTGCAGCCTGAGGGGGATATTCTTGCAAGGGGGGTGACCTGTGTTCCCTTGGTGACAGTGGGAAGATGGGGAAGTTATTTGCTTGTTGCTTTTGATCTTTTTAGTGCCAGCTAGCTGTACCATCCCTTCCTTGCCCCACTTTATGCCTTTGGAGTCACCCAACATCTTCAACTGCCTGACTGCCCCAGCTCAGAGCTCAGGAGCCCAGGACGACCACAGTTTTCCCTGATGCTGTCTTTGTGTCCTCCTTCCTTTCCTGCCCTCTCTACATCCCATTATGCCCCATGGCTCCCTGTCCTCCCATAACCAGCAGCACTAACCGTGGTTGCAGTATGGCCCATCAAAAGCCGTGAGGTCACAGTCACAGGTGTAGTAGCTGTAGCGCTCCACGCAGCGGCCTCCATGGAAACAGGGGAACCGGGGGTGGGCGCAGTGGCCCGTGCAGTTGGGTGAGGTACCCTCAGAGGCATTGGCACGGCCCTCCAGGTTCAGAGTCACTCCATTCAGACGCATAGCCCTCAAGCAACCCACGAAGGGCCGCCTCTTAAGCTCTGCAGATCCTGGGGAAGGTGGGCAGGTCAAGAAATGGGTGTAGAGCCAGAGACAGGGATAAGCATTGGGGTTCAGAAGGGAGCCAAGGGGGCTAGAAGAACGGAATAGATGCCAGGGACTGGAGAGGAAAGGTGAGCCTTTGGCTCAGTCTGAGGTCGAGGCGATCGGGACCTAAGACACAGGGTTCCTGGAAACAAGGAGAGTGGCCTTGAGAGGAGGGGAAGGTGTCAGAGGCTTCAGCCCTGCCTCTGGGCTGCTGCTCACCAACATAGAGGGGCTGGTCGTACTCCAGCCAGAGGTAGGTCTGCAGGGGCATCGGCCGCAGCACCCAAGGCCGGTGATCCACGCGGAGCCGGGCCTGCTTTACATTGAT
Organism: Balaenoptera ricei; assembly: GCF_028023285.1. NCBI lineage: Eukaryota > Metazoa > Chordata > Mammalia > Artiodactyla > Balaenopteridae > Balaenoptera > Balaenoptera ricei. The sequence continues at coordinate 21,275,173 of NC_082658.1, read as the reverse complement.
TTCAGCCCGGACCAGGTGCCACTCGTCATCGTTGAACTCGAAGTCATCTGAGTGCACTGTCAGGTTCTCATCCCCATTCCCCACGTCGAAGGCGAAGACCACATCCCGGGATGCTGGACAACGTTGGGGGTGAGGGGGAGAGGACTCAGACCTCCAAGATCCCTCACAGGTTCACCTGATACAACCCCTCTTCTTCACCCTTTGGAGCTCCTTGAATGTCCCTCCAATCTGTCTACAGCCTGGGACAAGACCCATAAACTGCTTAAAACCTCATACCCCGGACTTCCTTGGTGATGCAGTGGTTAAGAATCTGCCTGCCAACGCAGGGCAGACGGGTTCAAGCCCTGGTCCGGGAAGATCCCACATGCCGCGGAGCAACTAAGCCCGTGCGCCACAACTACTGAGCCTGCGCTCTAGAGCCCGTGAGCCACAACTACTGAGCCCACGTGCCACAACTACTGAAGCCCGTGTGCCTAGAGCCCGTGCTCCACAACAAAGAGAAGCCCCCGCAATGAGAAGCCCGCGCACCGCAACGATGAACAGCCCCCGCTCACCGCAACTAGAGAAAGCCCGCGCGAAGCAACGAAGACCCAACACAGCCAAAAATAAATAAATGTATAAAAAAAGAAAAAATCCTCATATCCCTGGTCTCTCCCAAATCTCAGATCCCTGGAGCCAGCTTCCCAGCCCCACTTCTCAGGTTAGAAGCATAGCTCATCAGGTAGAAGGCCCCACCCGCCGAGGAGTCCAGCTTCCCTACAAGTCAGGGACCTAAGGCCCAGAGAGGCTAAGTGGGCGCTCAGGGTCACGAAGCCAGCTATCAACACAGAGCTGGGTGTAGAAGCCAGCGCCCTCTGAAGCCCTTTCCATGCTGCCTCGCAGAGGGGCGTCTTACCCCTTATCGCTTGCCCCAGCCTCCACCCACCCCACACCTCCCCAGGGATCGTCATCCCCCGGCAACGTCTGCCTGCTCACTGTTGAGTTCCACCCGCACGTAAGGTCGGCGCCACTGGCAGTAAGGGCCCCCTGTATTCTCTAGGAAGACTCCCGAGGGAGCCGAGGTCCTGAAGTAGAAGGAGACATCAAGGCTGTGGTTGGCCTGGATTGGGGGAAAGCGCAGTGCAGCCCCAGTGTGGAAGGCGATGGTGTTCCAGGAATTTCCTACAAAACCAGATGGAGGACGGCCTTGTCAGCGAGGTAGGAGGGGAGAGGAGTAAGGCAGCCTCAGGTCGGGGGGAGACAGGGCAAAAGGGGACAGCTAGGGGTCCCCAGGGAAACTTAAGGCGCGTAATGAAAGAGAGGAAGGTGCCGGGGAAGGTGCCAAGGAACAACACAGGTGTGGGCATATCACACCAGGAGCTGGGGTGTCTGGCAGTGTGTCCTAGAGACTCCCAGTGGATCAGGTAGCCTAGATTTTGGAAACTGGAGAGCTGACCCTGGGAGGGTACACAAAAAGGGTCTGTCACTCACGATCACCATAGCAGCGCAGAGGCCTCAGGAAGAACTGGGCCTCAGAACTGGAACGGTTCGTGTCCCCCACCACCACCTGAGTGACAGGCAAATGGTCCACAAAAGTCAGCAGGCCCTTGTCGGTTCTCCTGTGGGGACAGGATGCGGTGGCTCAGCCTCTGCCGCTCAGCTGTCCCTGGCGTCCTGAAAGCCCTGTCCCTCTGCCCCCCTTACCACTGGGGCTGGTCGGCATCACAGTTACAGTGTAGAGCAGGGTCCACACAGCTCCGGTCCAGACCACAGGCACAGCGCTGGATGCCGGGCTGCGAGCCACCCCAGTAGAAGTGCTGCTCCTCGTTTCGGCCAATCCAGAAGCTATAGGGGTAGCCTCCTGGGGAAGAGGTGCAGGCAGTTTCCAGGCCCTGCCCTCCATTAGCCTCCGGGCTCCTCTCTCACCCTTCCAACCAGCCCAGACCCTTTCTTGAATCCTGTAGCCCAGGGCTCCCTTCAACCCTCTAATCCTCTTCTCCCAGACCCCACTGGTCTCTCCTCCAGCTCTCCCCCTTGCCCTCCCCACCCCCGCCCTAACCTGCAGTGTTGAGCAGCCGGGAATTGTAGCAGGAGAACTCAATCCACTGTTCACAGTGCTGGGAAGCATTGGCCAGGGCACTGACTTCCTCCCAGGATGCATTCCAATACTGGACGGCCCCGAGGAATGGCCGCTCCATGCTAGAACCTGTCACCCGAGTTGTCCACAGCCTGTCATGCCTCACAACTGTCCAGGCCCGGTTCTCTGGGGGAGGGGATGAGGCAGAGCTGTGGCTGGAGACGGGCATTCCCTACCCATCTCCCTACCCATCTCCCTGCCCCCCCGCAGCACCACTACTGCAATCCAGAGCCAATAAACGTGGCCAGCAGCTCCATTCCAGCCCAGCTCTAGGCCCCCAACGTCACAGGCCGGAGATGAGACAGCTGGAATGGATCAGGAAGCTGGAATCTACCTGCAAGGCTAGATTACAAATCCCTGAGTGTCCCCTACCCCCTTCTGTCCTCCTTTACCCCCACCACCGTTTAATCTTACTGGCCCCTGTCCTCCCTTCCATCCTTCCATTTCCCCCACACTCCCACATTGCCTTGTCAGCTGCCCCTCCGCCACCCATCAGAGCCACTTACCTCGGATATCACAGTACACTACAAATGGCTTCAGGGGGCCACTCCCATCAGGATCAATGGTGAAGTTGCCAGAAGTTTTCCCACTGAGCCGATAAGCCTCACAGGATTCCTTATACAAAGCTGGTCGGTGGTGAGGTGGGGAAAAGGCAATTATAGGGTCAGGAGGCTAGGAGGGCCAGCCCCACCATCTCTGGCAGCCTCATGATTGCCAGAAACCTCCTGACCTCCCCTGTCTCTGACTCTCCCCCACACCCCAGCTGGCTTACGTTGGTGGCAGGTCTCCCCCTTGTAGCCTGTCAGTTCACAATAGCAGATGAAGTCATCCCAAGACTGGTAGCAGCGTCCGTCATGCTCACACATATTAGGGCTGCACCTAGGTGAGGGGGTCAGCACCGAGGGAAGGAGCCTTATGGGGAGCTTGAGAGTAGGGTCTGATCCTTACAAGCTTCACTCCCAGCTCCTGGGAGCACCAAAACCCAGTGAGACATACTCCATCTAACAAGCTTAAATGCTGGGGCATTAGGCAGGCCTCAGGGCTCAAGTACGACTGTTTCCCCTTCCGCAAAGGAATAAATAATGCCTTACTTCCCCCACCCCCCAAATAAAACCCTCTAGGACCAAAAACAGATGCTTCATTTCCATTCTGAGCATGTGTCACTTTAAGGGAAGAAATAGGAGGTGAGAGGTCAAGGAGGAATCATCCCCAGGTGGGACTTAGCAGCTGGGACCAGGAGAAGGGAGATCATTGAGAAAGGCCATTCTCATCACTGGGAAACCATGGAAGAGGGCTTTGGAGGGGTCACCTCTTGTAGGGAGAGGGGCTTCTGGATACCTATCAGTGATGCCACATGTGTCAAAGAGGACCTCAGCATAGTATCCAAGCCGCCGGCCCTCCACCAGAGTCAGGTTGACCAGTTGACCATCCACCTTGAGCAGCTCCATGCAGCCATGGAACGCCGTCTGGTTGGAGTGGCAGCCCGATCGACTGGCTGGCTTGGGACAACCTGGAGCAACCACCCCTGTGAGGCCCTCCCCAGGGGAGACTCCAGCAACCCTCCCCCAGGGAGATGCCAAGGGAGAGCCAGACATGAAGGAAGGAAGGGGGCTAGTAGACAATGACAGTGACCTTCCAGTCCCCAAGGCCCCAGAGGGACAAGAGGGATTTACTGCTACAAAAAACTCTCCATGTAGCCCTGTCTGGGTGGACTTAGATGGGGCCTTCCCACCCAGAGACAGGGGTCTAGCCAGGTCGGCCTCCACTTACCTCCAAAGAAGTATGAGGTTCCTGTCCGGATCAGCAGTGGGTATGAGACCCTGACCTCTGCCCCCTCCACATCATCAATGCTGATGACTGCATGGTTTTCCTGTGCCACAAAATTCACCTCGTGCCAAAAGCCATCATTCAGGCGGAACCCTGGACAGGACAGGAGGATGGTGTGGTGGGGGGGGGGGGAGGGGGGCACCACGTTCTAGAAGAGAACCTAGAGCGGGGAGGCAGCGACCCCACTCTGTGTCCTAACAGTAGCCTATGTGCCTCCCATTTTTACACTCATCAACCTGAGTGGTGACATCTCTGAATGTCTCTCTTCACTGTGTGGAACCCCAGTGGCTGACACAAAAGTCATAACTGAATGACACCTCCAGAGACCCTCCGGAACTGGAGAGTACCAGGATTCTCAGCCTTCCTGCTTCTCCTGGCACCCTTAGCTCCTCAGATCTGCCCCGCCCTCCCAACTCCCAGCAGCCTCCATCCGCTCCCACCTTTTCCCAGGGCCCTGGGACCTCCTGCCCTGCTCCCTCCCTTCACTCCCTCACCCCTCTCCAGTGTGCAAAGGCCTCAGTCCAGGCCTACAGACTCCTCTGCTCTTTGCCCTTCTCTGGCCTCCCTGTGCCTCCCCCTTCCCTCCACCCCTCACCAGCAGCAAACTGAAGTTTCTTTCGGCCAGTCTGCACGATGGACACATTGACCTGCCCTTCACTGAGCATCAGCTCCACATGGCCCAGCCCATCCCCCAGGCGGGAGAAAAGTAGCAGCCCGGTGAGATCCCAGGTACGGAAGCGAAAAGAGACTGCGAGGCGGCCTCGGCGAGGGAAGCCAGGCACTTGCACGAAGTTGTGAGGACCTCCAAAGTTGATGGGGTGAGGAACCGGGTCCAGGCAACGGAATGCCACCTTACCCTAGGGAGGAAAGTGAGGATCCCTCAGCACCCGAGCCGATGCCCCGCCCCACCTCTGTGAGGAGTGAGGTTCCCTGGGTGCACCTCCCCAACTCCCCCAGAAATATGTCCAGCTGTGGAGGAGGTCTCCAGCCACCAAGTCGGCCTTCAGGATTCTATCCTGATCTACATCGTCTCCAGGGGCGACCGCTCCTTCCCTTCCTTCCAGCGTGGAGAGGCAATTTCCCGCCCGCTTCCTGGCAGCAGTGCCTGATTACGCTCCTGAGTTGGGGTGGGGGGAGCACCCACACCCACACACCGAAACAGCCCTGGGTTCAAGTCCCTCCTCAGCCCCTGCGCAGCTGCGTGACCCCTGGCGGAGCCACTCAGGGTCGCTACACCTTATTTTCCTCAGTTATAATTGAGGAGATGCTTAGACCGGACCACAGCTTTTAACTGGGGGGTTGGGAGCTGGCCTTTTGCACCTCCTGTGAGTCAGTGATGACACCATCACCCCCACTTGAGCATCTGGCTGGGGAGACGGGTCCTCGGCTTTTACATGATTCGCAATATCTCTTCCCACTCCACCTCTTGGCTCCAAGCGGCTTTGACGCCCCGTCCTCCCAGATCCCCCTGCCCACTGGCCTCGAAGGTGATCCGCGAATGGCGCCGCACGGCCAGGTCCGCGATGTTGACTCGGTTGAAGATTACGTTTTCCATGCAGCCGCGGAAATTATGCCGATAGGCAAGGTTCTTCTGCGCAGCGCCCACCAGACCCCCGATGAACATCTGCGGGCGGAGTGAGGAGTGAGTACGCTACAAATGGCTTCAGGGGGCCACTCCCATCAGGATCAATAGTGAAGTTTCCAGAAGTTTTTCCACTGAGTCGATAAGCATGGCAGCGCGCGCGCCTTTCTCGCGCTCCCCCGCCGTACACTTTCCCACGCTCCAGGCAGATTGAGTTTTATAAGACTTGAGACACACATTGCCCCAGTATCGGTATTGAAGCTGGAAGCTCGCTGGGCCTCCCCAGGCTTGGGTTCTAGCCCTGACTCCACCACAAATTGGCTGCATGCCCTTAGGTAAGTCAATGAACCTGTCTGAGATTCTTTATCTGTAGATCAGGGCCTGAAGGGGCCAATTTTCTCATCTTGCCCGATCCCCCAAATCCAGATTTCCAGACTCCATCTCAGTAGTTCTGGGGTGGAGCCCGGGAATCTGCGTGCTAATAGCAGCAGCAACAACAAAAACCCAGGCCTTTCTGGGAGTTTCCCAAGAGCTGCTAGCATATTCAGAAACCCGAAAGCAGAGTCTTACCTCTGGTAGAGAAAAGTGCTGTCCCCCACCGGCCCACCCAGCACCCCACTTAACCAAATGGCTCCTCCCCTCTCCGCTCACCTCGGTGTCCAGGTTCAGTCTCTCAAAGTCGCCATTGAGCACGAAGCGCTGCTCGTAGCCGTCCAGGGTGAGATTTGCTTCGCGGCCAAATCGGTCCACACGTACGTAATGCCAGTGCTGGTCATTGAGGACGCCACCAGCGCTCACGGTTGTGTGACCGGGCCTTGGCTGGATGGGGCTGCTGCCTGAGGGTGGGGAGGGGCGGGGTCAGACCTGGAACCTGGAGAACCCACGCGAGCCCTACTGCCCAGCTAGCCCCCAGGCAGAGCAGCAGCCGGCAGCACAGAGGAGGGACTGCCCAGGGCCCAGGGCAGCCAGGGAAGGTGGGCATATAGAGACTGGACCACCCTCAGCCTGGGATGGAGCAGTGGCCATTGGCAAGTATGGACTTAGAGTAAGCCATTTAACCTGTCTGAGCCTCTGTTTTCCTATCAGTAAAACTTGAGACACGATAGTTGCTTCTACCTCACCATGTGGATATTATGAAAAGCGATTGAGATACAAAACAATAACGCTTTAGGCGTGTGTGTATACGTATATACAATGTTTTTACAATGAGGAAACAGACTGGGGAAGTGCTTGTCCCGCTGGTAGGTGGTAGAGCTGAGACTGGAATTCGCTTCTCCTGATCCCGAGTCCAGTGTTTTGCTAGCACCAAATTTTACACGAAAAAGGCGGGTTGGTCCAAACACTAAGGAAGGGAAGGATAAGGAGTGGTGTGCGGCTTCGCGGAGGAGGTGCAACAAGAGACGTGGGAGGAGAGCCTCAGGCTTTACTCCGGGATCTCTGAGCTCACCCAGGCTCATGTGCAGCAGCAAGTGCGCCCCCTGCAGCTCGAGTGTCACGTAGTCGCCCTGGGCGCCCTCGGCGTGCAACAGGAGCCCGTCCTTCTCTTCGGTCTTGAAGCTGAAGGCGAACACGTCCCACAGACTCCGGCTGACCCCTCGCGGGAAGCGGTACGAGATGGCATCATCGCCATCGAAATAGAGCACGTCGGACTCTGCGCGAGGGGCAGTAGGTGGGTTGGGGACCGGAAAGACTCTTTGTCTCCCGGGCACCACCCCACCCCCCCGCCCGCCCGCCCCTTACTGTAAGGGCAGCCGTAGAGGCCGAGCCTCAGGCCGATCTTGCCGCGCGGGTTCCAAGCCAAGGGCACGATGCGGATGTAGCGCGCCGTGAAGTGGTAGTGCAGGTCGTGGCGAACCACCGCCGACTCGTTCACGTTACCGAAGAAGGTCTGAGGGGCAAGGGAAGAGGAGTGACCACGTCCCCACTCTCTACTTGTTTCTCCACAGCCTCCCAGCCCACAGTTGTCGCATCTAGCCAATCTCGACTTCTGGAAGGCAAACACTCCTTATCTCCCCTGCCTTCATGGCTTTACACAGTTTCCCTAGCCTAGAGCGTCCCATTATATCCTCAAAGGTCAACTCAGATGTCACCACCTTCATGAAGCTCTCCCAGATTTTACCTTGAAGTATGTTAAACCCTGTCACTGGGAATATCTTGCACACATGGCGAGCCGACAGTCCCTCTGGACTGAGTCCTTGGGGAGGAAGTCACTGCTCCTCGTCTGTGCCCTCACCACCGCCTCCTGCCCTTCCCCCAAGATTGTGCCCAGCCCAGCCCAGGTCACAGAGCTGAAAAGGTTCCCCAGGTGTGTGCACAGGGAGCCTGGAGTACCGCGTTGTGCCCTCGCTGATAGAACGGTGTCCAGCTGTCCACTCGGTCGCCATAGAGCAGCATGTAATGTGTGACCCAGTCCCAAGAGTTAAAGGAGCCCTGCGTGGCCACAGCCCGGATCCGGTGCTTCTTCATTAGGTCGATCTGGAGCCAGGGATTTGGGTCCCCAATCCGGGGAGACCATCCGCTTATGCCTATAGAAGGGGCAAGGGCTTTCACCACTGGCTCCCCATTTACCTCCAGCCCTCCAGAGTCCCCCACCCCACCATGGGGCACCACCATGCTCACCGTGCAGCCGGGCAAAACGGGGCGCAGTGAAGAGCCCATAGTAGGAGGAGGCGCCCAGGGAGCGTGCATACAGGGGCCCAACCAGCTCCTCGTCACAGCCGTCTGGGTTGGGGGAACAGACATGTTGATCAGGGTGGCCCCTCCCAGTCTTCCCAAAGGCCCAGCACGCTGAGCAACCGGAGCTCTTTCTTCTCTCTCCCCCATTGCAGACCCAGCCCTAACTTAAACCATCTCCTCAACCTGGGCTGCAGCAACAGCTGCACACTTCGGGGAGGCTGCCTTCTTCTTCTGGAAGAACCCGTAGGCCAGACCCTGCCTAGTACCAGTTGCGGTTCAGTACACCCGCAAACACAATCCGAAACCTCAGCATCTTTTAGAACCTGAGTCACCCCAAGACACCAATCCAGCCCCAGCCTTAGCCTCAATCCCAGTCAGCAGCACCCACAGACCTGCACCAACTCCAAATCCAGGCCTTGGTCCCAACCCCCGCCAGTCCAAGCACCATCACCAGTTCCACGTCCAACCTTAGCATCATAAAGGGTCACCAAATACTGCATGGATCCCAACCCCAAAATCCGGCCCCAGCCTCAGCCCCAAACCCTGGTCCCTGGGCCAGCTCCAAGCCCAGCCCCAGCCCCTGGCAAAACCTTAACCCTAGCGCGGTCACTGGCACCACCCTTATTCCCAACCCTCAAACCCAGGCACTAGCTCCCGCTTGGATCCCAGTCCCAAATCCCCGCCCGGGCCGACTCTATCTTCAGCTCTGAGCCCAGCCCCAGCGCCGGGCGCGCGCGCCAGCCTCGGAGCTGCATTGCGGAGCGCGGGGGAGAGGCAGGAAAGGATGAAAGCGCACGAGCGCGCGCCAGCCGGGAAGGGAGCCGCGACCACCCAGCCGCAATGCGGTGAGGGACCCGCCCTGCAGACCTTAGACTCCCAGGCCCAACCCCGCCTGCCTGCGAGCCCCGCACTCACAGTAGCCCCAGCCCCGGGCTCCCGAGACCGCGGCGAGCAGGATGCAGAAGAGCCGGAGACGCATCATGCAGGGCTGACGGATCCCGGCGGCCGCCTCCCAGTGCCCGTCTCCGGCTAGGGCTCCAGTTCCAGCTCGGGCTTTCCTCCTGGGGTTCGCAGCGGATGGCTCTCTCCCCCTTACCCACCCCTCCCTCTTCCCTCTCTCCCCCTAACCCTTCTCCCTTGTCTCTCTCTGTGCTGTTCCTGGTTCTCCGCTGTTCTCGCCTCTCCTTCAACCCTCTCTCTTCTCACCTCTCCCCTCCCCCAGCCTCCCTCTCCTGGCACGCGCCGCTTTCCCGGACCCCGCGCAAGCGCGCGCCTGAGCCCTGCTGCGAATGGGCGGGGGTAGAGAGCCTCCCGTCGCCGGGAAATACCCTGAATAACCCGAGGCCGACAGGGACTGTGGCCTCAGGGATAGGGGAAGAGAGGCTAGGGCCGGTTAGGGGGTCCTGAAAAATCCAAGAAAAGGGAGATGGAAGGGGAGGGTGCTTGGAGATGGAGAGAAGAGTAAGTAAAAGAATCTAACATTTTCTGACAGCAAATTATGCTCCAGGCACCCGTGCTAGGCACCCTCAGCACCCTGTGAATTCTGCATTTTTACCTCACTCCACTTTGCAGATGAAAAACCTGAGGCTCAGAGAGGTCAGAAAACCTACTTAAGATCACACAGGTGGCTAGCAAACGATGATATTCCAAAACCCATTCTTTTTCTACTGGCACGGTAAAGAGAAATTATTTTTTAGGACGTAGAATAGGAAAGTTAGGTAAAGAGGGCCCACGGACCCTAATCCCCACCGCCCTCTTGGCCCTTCTCCCCGCCCCTTCCTTCCTGTCCCACTAGTTTAACTTCTGTCCCCAGTGGCTTTACCTCAGAAACCCGAGTAGCCAGAGATGGGGACTGAGCCCGCAGAGCAGGTGGGAGTGGGGGAAGGGGGGGAACGGTTACAGAGAGGGAGGGTAAGGTGAAGGTATGGGATTCCCTACCTGGCACCAGGCCTCTGCCATGCTATGACCTACCTAGGATGCCTGGAGCCCTCTGGGACCAGGGGCCCTCCAGATAGACAGGGCTGGTAATGAGACGCTGCGGTTGGGGGACGGGACTGGGGTTGAGAGGGAGGATGAGCTGAACCTAGAGATCTAAGGTCCCAACTGAGCCCAGAAAACCTGAGCTCCAACCCTTACGACCCCCTTGTCATGAGTAGTTCAGTGCACCTGTACTGGAGGCTTAGAGGTGGGGGTGAGAAGGGGAGAAGGGAAAGGAGACACAGAAAACCTCTCCAGACCAAGCACGGAGTCCAGGGACCAGGTCTCAGGCAAAGTCTGCATGTGGGTGTTCTTCCAGGAGAGGGCGCTGCAGAGGAACTGAAGCGCTAAGATTTACTAATAATACAGACACCTGGCCTATGGAGAGCACAGATGCTTCACATTCATTATCTTCCTTATTTCAAACAACCCTGCCGGGTGGGCTGGTCAGGATTTCTAATCTCGACATTATGTATTAGGCAACTGGAGAACCAGAAAGAGCAAGTGATTCACTCAAGGCCACCGAGGAAGCTGGATGTAGAGGCAGCAGGGGTGCAAGGGAAGCCAAGGCCTGTCTGAGGGTGTGCTAAGAAGAGTGTGGAGAAGAGTTTATGTCTTCTCCCCGGGTACTGTACTATTGTACCTGGTCACACAGGAGCCCCCAGCTTGGAATGCATGTGTGGGAGGGGGAGGTGTGTGGTGGAGGCATGTCTCATAAGATCTCTCTTCTCATTTTGGCCTCCCCAGGTCTCCTGGGGCCCCTACTCCGGGGACGATGAGGAGGCATACTCGGCTGAGCCGCTGCCAGAACTCTGCTACAAGGCCGATGTCCAGGCCTTCAGTCGGGCCTTCCAACCCAGTGTCTCCCTGACTGTGGCTGCGCTGGGTCTGGCCGGCAATGGCCTGGTCCTGGCCACGCACCTGGCGGCCCGACGCGCTGCCCGCTCGCCCACCTCCGCGCACCTGCTCCAGCTGGCCCTGGCCGACCTTCTGCTGGCTCTGACCCTGCCCTTTGCCGCAGCCGGGGCTCTGCAGGGCTGGAGTCTGGGAAGTGTCACCTGCCGCGCCATCTCGGGCCTCTATTCGGCCTCCTTCCACGCCGGCTTCCTCTTCCTGGCCTGTATCAGCGCCGACCGCTACGTAGCCATCGCGCGGGCCCTCCCAACTGGACCGAGGCCCCCGGTGCCGGGCCGCGCACACTTGGTCTCAGTCATCGTGTGGTTGTTGTCGCTGCTCCTGGCGCTGCCTGCTCTCCTTTTCAGCCAGGACGGGCAGCGAGAAGGCCAGCGGCGCTGCCGTCTCATCTTCCCCGAGGGCCTCACGCAGACGGTGAAGGGGGTGAGCGCCGTGGCGCAGGTGGTCCTGGGCTTCGCGCTGCCGCTGGGCGTCATGGCGGCCTGCTACGCGCTCCTGGGCCGCACGCTGCTGGCCACCAGGGGGCCCGAGCGCCGGCGCGCGCTGCGCGTCGTGGTGGCCCTGGTGGCGGCCTTCGTGGTGCTGCAGCTGCCCTACAGTCTCGCCCTGCTATTGGATACTGCCGACCTCCTGGCGGCCCGCGAGCGGAGCTGCCCCGCCAGCAAGCGCAAGGATCTGGCACTGCTGGTGACCGGGGGCTTGGCCCTCGCCCGCTGCGGCCTCAACCCCGTGCTCTACGCCTTTCTGGGCCTGCGCTTCCGCCAGGACCTGCGGAGGCTGCTACGGGGTCAGGGCTGCAGTCCAGGGCCTCACCACCGCGGCCGCTGCCCCCGCCGGCCCCGCCTTTCTTCCTGCTCGGCTCCCACGGAGACCAACAGTATCTCCTTCTGGGACTACTAGGGCTGCGAATCAAGAGGAGGGGGGCGGACTAAGGAAATGATTCCAGGGAGGGTAGTGGGAAGGGGGAGTAGGTGGGGGACACTGAGAAAGAGGTAGGGACCTCAGGAATTGCTTCTGTACTTTGGCACATTAAACTGACAACATGGAAATGAGGGGCAACCCAACAACTGTTACTATTTTTGAGTCACCGGCTTGGAAGTGATTTGTAGCAGGGCAGAGCTGGTGGGTCCCCCCCCGGCCCCGCCCCTTCGCACTCCGCCGCGCTTGGCTCTAAGTGGAAGGCGCTGAGAGCCTGGGTGGGGGTGAGGGGCTGCTAAGCCTGCTAAAGCTCTAGGCACTGACACCCCCTCCACCTTCACCCGGTCTCTGCCAACAGAGGTGAGGTGGGGAAGCTGCCAGGCGCCGAGGGGCGAGCGTTCCTCCTGAAATAGTGTAAGAAAGAGCTTTCTAACAACCAGAGTGCAATCCAGTAATGGCTGCCTTAGCAAGTACCGAGTTCCCGGCCTCTGGAATGTTCCGGCTGAGGCTGTCGGGGACTGTGTGTGTGCCTATGCCTGGTGTGGGGGTAGGAACGGGGCCAGGAGATTCCCGTTTTGGGTTGGATTCGATTACCACTCTACAGTCCCGTCTAAGGTTCGCTGGTGGAGAGAAAAAAGTTATTTGAAAAGTTGAGTCGCAGTTTTTCACCTTGGAGAAAATCCAAGGAGAGAATTCCAATTTGCAAATTTCCAAAGAGTGGTTATCACGGGCGGGGTGGGGGTGAGGTGACAGCCATTCTCCATCTTCCTTGGGGACGGGGTCAGAGGGAATGTACTGAGCCTGCCGGAGAGAGAGAGGTTAGACAACGGAAAGAACTTCCCTGCAGGCAAGGGCCTGGGATCCAGAGAGGGAAGAGAGTATATGGTGTGGTGTTTCCATCCCTAGGAAGTCTCAGCGCAGGCCACTCTCATCTGGGGCGAGGGCAAGGCTGGGATGGCCTCTAAAGACATTGATTCCTGGTCTTTGTTTTACACAGTCCCGACAGGCAGGATGGTGTCCACGTGCGACAACTCTCGCAGTTTAATATCCGGTCAGCCAAGCTGCCCCGACCACTCCAGCCTGGAGTCTGGGGACCCAGGGCAAGAGGGGCGGAGCGTGGCGGGGATGTCTCCAGGGAGGCGCTGGCCTGCCGTCCCCGCCCTGTCCCGCCGCGCCCAGCTCGGGCTAGCCTTCCTTCTCGGAGTCTCCGGCGGCTGAGACCAAGAACCACGGGCTCCAGGGGTCAGGATCCAGGGAAGTCCCGGACATAGCGCCGATCTTCAAAGGGTCCCACACGCCAGTCACTGGGGGCCAACCTGGAACCCTCCACCAGTGATCTCAGGAATCGCCGCTGAGTCAGCAACGCACGCGCGCGCCCGCGGTCGCCCTGGCCCCGCCCCTCCTCTGGCCCCGCCCCGTCCTCTTAGAGCCTTGGTTAACCTCTTCCTACACAGAACCGCAGGATAGTCACCCTGAGAAGCCTCCACTCCATTCGAAGACCACGGAATTCCCTAGAATCCGAAGTCACTCTCCCAACTGGAGTTCAGTGAGCTGTGCGCTCTACATTAGATTTTATTTCCGGCCTTGGTCTGCACTCTCCCAGAGTCTCTGCCTCAGCTTCTTCACCTCAAAAGGAGGTGACTCAGATCGCGGAACTGGACTCCTTCATCCAGGGGCGGAGGGCTACCTCTAGGGCTGTGCTTGGCGCAGGTAGCTAAGGCTCTTTCCTTTCTCTGGAACCCTGAGACGAGACAGGGGTGCAGAGGGCAGCAGTCGGAGCCTTCCTCTATGCGCTATGGGCACTTTGTTCTCCAAAGCTCCTGCTCGAGTGCTTTTAATTTGTTGGTTGGTGAGCCAAGAGTTAAAACAAGAGCCTGAAGGCGGGCTTCCGTGACGTCCCTAGCAGTCCGTGTCCGACCTCCGAAGCGGGGGCGTGGCTAACATCGCATTGCCCCCTCCCTCCTTATTCCCCTGCCCCTCCCCGCTGTCACCAAGCCAGGGACACATGATGCAACCCGCCGCGGTTTCAGTAGCTTGATTGGTGGCCGCGCCCGGCGCCAGGCACAGGGATTGGACAAAGGAGGCTGTGACGAAAACTGGACACAGCCCTGTAAAGAAGGGAGGAGAGAAAGAAGGGGGGGGCCGAAGGGGAGGGGGTTGGGGAGGCGGGGTCCCGGCACTGTGCTCGCGCCCCTAGCGCGCCAGTCCCGGGGCTGCAGGGAGCGCAGCGCGCTCGGCCCGGGCCCCGGCCACCGGACGCCCTACCGGACACGACCCTCCCTGGAGCTTGGACAACTGCCCACCTCGGACACTGCACCGGACACTGCCCCCCACAGGGCTGGACACTACAACGGACACTACTTCCCAGCTCCGGACATTGCTCCCTCCTCCCCCACCCCCGCTTCCCCCCTCCCCCTCCGGGGGCCCAGACTCTGAGCCCCCCGCAGGCTCTAGCTAGCGACCCCTTGCACCCCAGAGCCAGACACCGCCTCCTCCCAGTCCCCCTCTGCCTTTCCCTCCTCCCTCCTCATCTTTCCCCCCGCCCGGGTCGGAACTCCGCCAGTTTCTCCGACCCCCTGCAGCTCGGCCCCGGCTGCCCGCACCCCCATCCCCCGGCTGCTCGCCCGGATGCCTCTCCCCGGGGGATTGTGGTGGCTCCTCTGCTGCCGTCGAGGCTTTACTCTTCTGCACCGGGACTACGGGGACGGCGAGCTTAGCGGGGACGGGGACGAAGACGAGGACGAGGAGACCTTTGAGCTACGGACCCCGAGTCCAGCGGGCGGCGGGAGGGTAAGTCCCGGGGGGTTTGAAGCCTTGTCTCAATCCCTCTCACTACAACCGGCCGTCACGCCTGATCCTGCTCCAGACTCCAGCCAAACGCCGTGCTCTTGTGGACTGGGGGCACGGGAGACGTTTTTGCCTGGGGGCCAGAAGCCCCCGAGAGCTCAAGCAGCAGCCCGCCTCGGGATGTGCCTGTGGGCCTCGCGCAGCACGCTGGGCGCTGTCCACCTGCTGGGGGCCCTGAGGCAGGGGAGGCGTCACGCCTGGCCCGACCTGGCCCAGCCTCTCCCTTCCCCGCTGGGCCCGCGTCCCATCCCGTCTCCTTCCGCCTCCGCCAGCGCCGAGGAATGTGGCGAGGCCGGCTGGGCGGCTCGGACACCTGGGTCCGCTCCGCTTCCAATTCTGGAGCGCTGAGCGCTGGGGCCAGATGCGGGAGTTCCCGCCGCAGGGACCTGGGCAAGGGGAAGCAGGCATCCTCAGACTGGGGTCCGTGGCGGGGACCCCATGGAGAGGGAGCTGGGGGCCACAACTCTCCGAGGGCCCCTCATCATTACCCTGACACTCAGGGCCTCCCTGGTGAGGCTCCTGGGGAATCCCTGAGGGAATGGTGAGGGACACTCGGCTCCCGGGTTTTGTCGAACCTCCCCGTGGCGAAACTGAGGCTCTATTGGTGTGGGAGACCATCATCCCCTGACGTCCCCTCTCTGATGCCCCTGCACGCCAGCAAGCAAACTCCGGGCAACCAGACTCGCGTGTGCTGTGGCCTGGGTCAGGCTCCCTTCCCCCGCTCAGGGGTCCCCAGCAGGCCCGGTGGCTCAGTGCCCGGGTGGGGCGGGCTGCGCCGCTGGGGCCGGCGCCAGCACCTGGCGGAGGCGGAGGGCGGATAAATATAGAGGGGGGGCGGGGAGGGAGGGAATCAGGGGACTGCGATTAGGGGAGTTGGTCTAAGAGAGGGGTCAGCACCTGCCCTTATGGTGGTGTGGCCGAGAGCCCCTCTCAGACCCTCCAGAAGATAAGAGGATCTGCGCCTCCCGAAGGCACAGGACCCAGGCGTCCCCAAGGTTCCAGCCTGAGCAGGGTCAGCTTTGTGAACCACTGCCATTGCCTCCCTCAAGCTCCACCTCCACCACCACCCCCCTCCTCGGAGCTTGGGGACAGGTGTCCCTGGCCCCCTTCCCCCACCTCCCCCTCCTGACTTTAGCTGCCTGGATGCAATGGGACTATGGCACAGTTCCCGCCTGACCTGGCTCCCGGTTGGGTTTTAGGCCTTTCTTAGACCCCAGTCTACAGTAGAAGTTCCAGGGCACAGGGGGTGGTAGAGGGAGGGCAAAATCCTGGACTGTACCTCCCATGGAGAGTATTCTTCAGCCTGGCCTGAGCCCCAGCAAAAGGACAGGGTCTTTACTTCCTACTGAGTTTCAGAGGTCCCTGTGGGAGGGTATAAGAAGCTCTTGGAGAAAGCCCTATACCGAAAGGGTCCCTCTTCCCTTCGTTCACCTCCGTGCCTACCGCCTGCCTGCCAGCCTGCCAGCCTGAACGCCCGCCAGCCAATGAAGGGAAAATGAGGAGGAGGGGGTGACTTCGACTGCCAGAGCAAGAAAGGACTTCATCCACCTCTCCCTCTTCACAGATTGGAAACCTAAGGCCCAAAGACTCGAAGGGGCTTGCCAGGGTTCCTCAGCAAGTTTGTAGATCCGAGTTAGCGGTTGAGCTGGTATTAGAACCCAGGTCTCCTGACTCTCTGCCCAGTGCTTTTTCTACTCTACCCCAACACTTGATTGCCTCTTTAAAGAATCACAGAGACCAGGCGAGAGTCTTGGTTTCTTAGCTTGGGCTGTTCTGTAGAGACTGGTGGAAGGGGCGAGCCCAGTGGCTTCAGCTCGCTCGGTCGCAGTCACAGTCACCATCCCACTCCTTGATTCCCCAATCCCCTGAGCAGCGCTGTCCTGGGCCAGAAGCCACTGGCATCCTGGGAGGAGGGTTCTTAGCCTGAGGGCCACCCTGCCTGTTTCCCCAGGGCCCCCTGGATGTGACGCTGACTCAGCCTGTGAGGAGCGGGCCAGTCTCAGACAGGTGAACTCAGCCCCTACGTCGCATGGTCTGGGACCCCCATCTTCACCGTCTTCCCTCCCGCGGTTGTGCAATAAGGGAAAGGCCTTAACGCCGGACGCTGTGGTTTGGCCGGGGTCCCGGGGGGCGGTCCGGCTGGGGGCGCGGGGAGGAAGGGGGGGGGTCCGGGCTATTTCTGGTGCGAGGTCAGAACGGCCCAGCGGTTCCCACAGCCTGGGGGAGGGGTGCCCAGCCCGGGGAGTAGGCACCCCTCGCGGTCTGGGGAGCCCTTAGAGAGGAGCCTCCTGGAGGCGGGGTGCAGGACCGGCAGGCTTGCCCAACCCTCGCTCCCCTCTTGCCCAGGCTGCAAAGCTGGGAGGAGACACGGAGCCTCATCCCGGAGAAGGGGCTGTCAGAAGACGACCCAGACGTCGTCGTGAAAGGTGGGGATCCACCTCATGCGCTCTAGAGGCCCCAATCCCAACCCTCCACGGGATAATGTCTTCTCCTGCTGATCCCCTTTCCCTCCTTCTCCCCGCAGGTTGGCTGTACCGCGAGCCCCGCGGAGGAGGGGCGCGGCCCTGGTTGCCCCCGCGCCGAGCCTGGTTCGTGCTCACCCGGGACTCCTTGGACCAGTTCAGCAGCAGCGGGAAGGGGGCGCGGCGCCTGGGGAGCCTCGTGCTCACCAGCCTGTGCTCGGTGACCGGCCCTGAGCGCAGGCCCAAGGAGACCGGTGAGACCTCATGGGGATTCTCCTACCTCCCTAGGTAGCTGCCCCAGCCAGCCCTGATTGATTGACCTCCGCGGCCTCTCTTTCCCCCAGGTCTGTGGTCAGTGACCGTGTCTGGCCGGAAGCATAGCGTCCGGCTCTGCTCGCCCCGCCAGGCTGAGGCAGAGCGCTGGGGGGTGGCGCTGCGCGAAGTGATAGCCTCCAAGGCGCCGCTGGAGACCCCCACCCAGCTGCTGCTCAGGGACATTCAGGTGCGAGGGAGGGAACTCCATGGAGAAAGAGGAGGGTGGTGGCCCCATAAACTTTCTGGGTTCATGGTGAGCCCCCTTCTCCATCACTTTGATCATTTCCATGGCCTCTAGGAGAGTTGTGGGGACCCGGAAGCTGTGGCCCTTATTTACAGACGGAACCCAATTCTGAGGCACACTAGTGGGGCCCTGTATGCCCCACTTCTGCCCCTGCCCTACGGAGTCAGTGCCCCAGGTGAGTGGTGCCATGGCCCAAGACCCTTGGATGGGGAATCTGAATGCCTCACCTGATAGGGATCTAGGAGTCCTCAGGGGGCCTACCCAGCCCCTCATTTTTCAAAGGATGAAGATGAAACCAGAAGCTGAGCAGACTGATACCCAAGGTAGAGGGGGAGGAAAGCCAGCACAGAAAGTAAAGGCTCCCTTTGACCACCTTCTCTGGATCTCATTCTGACTACTGATGTTCCTTCATGAGTTTTTACACCTTCTATTTTGTTCTTTCATTATACTCTCAACACCATGGCATACTGCCTTTACAAGTGGTGGGAAAGCCACCACCTTGGGAGAATGTGCTGACCTCATCTAGTTATACTTCTCCCCAAAAGGGAATAGTGACAGGCCCAGGTCCTCAAGCTAGAGGATAAAGGGGAGCTGGGAGAAGAACCCTGGTTTTCTGACTCGCGGTCCAACCTGTTTTCTGGCCCATGGTGATAGCTGTCAGTACCCAATTACAGAATCTGAAGGTTGACCCTGTGTCCTTATAGTCCATCCCTCCAAGTTACTAACTCAAAGTGCAGCCTTAGGGGATCTGGAGGGGGAGATTCCCGGGTGGCAGGGGTTGAATTTGGCTCTGTGGGGACGATTGCTTTCCCTTCACTCTTCCTGTCCTTCGCACTCTCCCCTCCTTGCCACCCCTGTCCCCTTACACTCCCTCTGACCTTCCCCTGGTTCACGCCTGCCTCCCAGGGCCCAGCTCTGTGTCCCCTCTCCAAACCGTCCCTCCGCCCCCGCCGTCCCGCAGGTCCGGGCTACGCTCCCTTGCGCGAGGAGGCGGTGCGGCTGTTCCTGGCACTGCAGGCCCTGGAGGGGGCGCGGCGCCCCGGGCCCCTGATGCAGGGTGTGCTCCAGACCTGCCGGGACCTGCCTGCGCTCCGAGACGAGCTCTTCCTGCAGCTGGCTAAGCAGACCTCGGGCCCCGCAGGCCCCCCCGGGCCTCCAGCTACCCAAGACCCTGCGGCCCTGCGGTACTGGCAGCTCCTCACTTGCATGAGCTGTACCTTCCGGCCTGGCGGACCTGTACGGGGGCACCTCCTGGGGCATCTGGAGAGGTGAGAGGGGAGGCGTGGGGGTAAGGCCAAGGCAAGGGAGCTAAGGGGCTGGGAAAGAATGGCAGGTCTTTCCAAAGGGTTTGGCAGATGGAGAACTTGGATCCAGACAAGGGAAGGGACTTGCTCCAAGGTCAGGGCTCTGCTAATATGCATAGTGCCTTTGTGGGAATTACAAGATCATACACCACTTGCGAGCGGAGGAATTACAAAAAGGCTCCCCACTTTGGGCAGCGGAATTATTAAAAGGCTGTTTTTCTCGGAGCTGATGCAGTCCAGCGCCAGGGCTTTTAGGTTGGAAAGAGGAATGCGGCTGGAGTTTGGATTTCAACCCGAAGGAGGATCATGGAAACTCTGGGAAGTGGGAGGGGGCAGTAAAGAGAAAGCTGCCAGGGGCCTTAGAAAGTAATTCTGCTCCATACAGAGCATCGGGGTAGATTCAGAAGATCTGGCCGCGCTGCCTTCAAGGAACTTAGAGTTGGAGGGGAGGGAATCGGCGAGGCAAAATAAACTATAAAGTAAGAAGGCAATAGGGAGGAGGTGAAGGAAAGCCCTCGGAGCACTGACTCTCCAGTTCTCCCTAACCCAGGACTGAGCAGGCGCTCCCGGACTCGGAACTGGCGGAATACGCGCGCTTCATACGAAAAGCGCTGGGCCGGACGCGCGGCCGGGAGCTGGTGCCCTCGCTGGCAGAGATTTCCGCGCTGAGCCGACGGCAGGAGTTGTTGTGCACCGTGCACTGTCCGGGGGCTGGTGCCTGCCCTGTGGCCATAGACTCCCACACCACGGCGGGAGACGTAAGACCACAGAGAAAACCCCTGAAACCTCAACCTTCCTCCCAGCTTCCCATGCCTGGCTCTCCTGGTGCCTGGGCCCTAGGTTTGCCCGAGTCTGAGAGTCATCAGTTGGGTAAAGGCTGTATGTGGCGGGACTAAGAGACCTGAAAGACCCCTCCAGTTAGACCCCTCCAGAAGTACTGGCAAGACCCCTGCGCGGTCTGGGTCTGACTTTCCTCTTATGTTCTCACCCCTCCAGGTTGCTCGAGAGCTGGTGGGGCGGCTGGGCTTGACCCGGAGCCGCAATGCATTCGCGCTGTACGAGCAGCGAGGGGCCCAGGAGCGAGCCCTGGCCGGGGGGACTCTCGTGGCCGACGTGCTCACCAGGTTTGAGAAGTAAATGTCCAGCCCCAGCCCTGCTCTCCGTTAGCCCATTCGCCTCTCGGCTTCGGTCAATCCCTAAGCAAACGTTTACCGAGCGCCTGCCACTTGCCCGGAACAGTAAATTTCACTGGTTCACAGACGGATTCTTGTCCGCCGGCGGTTTGCAGTCAGGCTTCAAGGCTCGCCTGCTCTGTTCATTCCGCCCGGGCCCCGCCCCAAACATCTGGCCCCGCCTCTTTCCCCTGGGCCCGCGCCTTGGGGGCCCCTGCTTCCCGGAAGCATCGCGGCCTTCTTTATTCTGCAGCTTGGCGGCGGAGGAAGCCGGGCTGGAGGATCCGCCGGACTCCAGCTGGAGACTGTGTCTGCGTCTTCACGGACCACTGCACCCTGAGGGGCTGTCCCCAGACGGTCACGAACTGCCCTTCCTCTTTGAGCAGGTGAGGATCTCCGGTATTCACGCCCAGCGAAGACCCGCGAGCCTGAACCCCTCCCTTTCTGGGCCATCGCATTTCGCCGTTATGGCAACCCCTGGGGAGGCGGTGCTCGAACCCAGACCTCAGGTTCCACACCCCGAGGTGTCTTCGCGACGGTACCCCGCCGCTCCCGCGCTGACGCCCCCTGCCTCCCCGTAGGCTCACGCTCTGCTGCTGCGCGGCCGGCCGGCCCTGCCCGACGACACGCTGCGCGCCCAGGCGGCGCTGCGCCTGCGGAGTCTGCACCGAGACTTCTCCCCGCGGGCGCCCCTGCCGCGCCTGGACCGCTTGCTGCCCACCCCGGCCCCGCCGCGTGAAGACCCTCCCCGCCCGGTGCCCAGGCCTCCCCGCTCCGCCGCCCTGCTGGCCGGGGCAATCTGGAGCCCGGGCCTGGCCAAGAGGCGGGCGGAGCGGGCCCGGCGCGGCGGGGCCGGCCGCCCGGCGGGAAGCGTGGCCCGCGAGGGAGGAGGTGGCGCCGGCACGGCGGCTGCTGTGCTGGGAGGCTGGAAGCGGCTACGGGGCATGGGCCGAGCTGAGGCCATGGCTGCCTACCTGGCTCTGGCGGCGCAGTGTCCAGGGTTCGGCGCTGCTCGGTATGACGTTCTGGAGCTGAGCACGGTGAGGGGGAGAAGGGAGAGGGGGACTCTGGCGGCCCGAGCCCCACACCTTTGCCCCAGAGCCACAGGCCCCCATCGTGGGTCACTTCACTCCCTACACCCAGCACAGCTGCCCATCTCAAACCCCAGGAGTCACTGGCCCTGGGGCCCTCACCTCTGTGGAGCTGTGGATTATAGGGGCGGACCAGGAAACTTCTTGCTCACAGCCATCTCCCCACACCAAAAATAATGTTGCAGGGTTCCCTCCTTCCACCCTGACTCTGCCTGTCTGTCCGCAGGAGCCTGGTGGGGGCGCTCCACAGAAGCTATGCCTGGGCCTGGGAGCCAAGGCCATGTCCCTCTCCCGACCGGGTGAGACACAGCCCGTTCACAGTGTCAGCTATGGCCGTGTGGCCGCCTGCCAACTAATGGGCCCCCACACCCTGGCGTTGAGGGTGGGAGAGAGCCAGCTCCTCCTGCAGAGTCCCCAGGTGAGTGGGAAGAGGGTGTAGAAGTAGGAAGGAAGGGAAAGGATGTCAAGAAACATTTATTAAGCATTGAGCATGGGCCAGGTACAGCTCTAGACCCTGGAGATCCAACAGCGATCAAAGACAAACAAGGAGCTTACATCAGAGCCAGCAATCAGACACTAAACAAGGAATCAAACACTTTTTTTTTTTTTCTAATTTTTTTGGCCACACCAGGCGGCATGCGGGATCTTAGTTCCCTGACCAGGGATGGAACCCATGCCCCCTGCAGTGGAAGTGTGGAGTCTCAGCCACTGGACAGCCAGGGAAGTCCCCTCAAAGACTATTTAAAACAGTGACAAATGCTATGAAGGAAAGGGTAGTGAGACAGGAAGTGATTGGAGGGGGCCATAGCATTAGGTAGGACGGTCAGGAAAAGATACGCCACAACAGTGACACTTAAGCTAGCCAAAGGAAGATCTGGGGGCACAGCATTCCAGGTGGAGGAACTTGCAAGTGCAAAGGCCCTGAGTTGAGAATAACCTTAGGATATTAGAGGAGCAGAAAGAAGCAAGTGTGATTGGCACATTGTGAGTGAGGGAGAGCGATGAGGAGGAAGGAAAGATTGTAGGGGGCAGCTCATGTAAGGCCTTGGGAAGGAGCCTGGGTGGAGGATGAGAAAAAGGAGAACCCAGTGGCCCCTTGTGTACTCTGACCTCTGCCCTCCCTTAGGTGGAAGAGATCATGCAGCTGGTGAATGCCTACTTGGCCAACCCCTCCCCTGAGAGGCCCAGCAGTAGTCCTCCTCCATGCCAAGACCTGCCAGACACCTCCCCTCCCAGCCAGCACCCGGGCCTGGACGAGCCCCAGGGACAGTCTGGCTGTTTGGGGCAGCTGCAGGACTGAGCTTGCCAAGAGGTCACGACCTCCCTCTTGCCTCCATCCTGGACTTGGACTGCTCTGCGATTTCAGGGAACCATGGACCCTTTTGGCCCTGCAGGGACAGGGCACACCCCACACCCAAGGGCTGCAATGGGTGCAGACAATTTTCTAGTTTGTTTCTTAATTTATTTGTAGAAGAGAAGACACACAAAAAAATTCCTTATTTACACAAACCCTTCCTGTGGGAGTGTTGTCAGTGGGATAAGTTGGAGCCCCAGAGCTCAGAGCTCCACCTCCGGGGACGCCCACACTCTGGGCTTTTACCAGCACTGAGGGGAGCCTGAACACCACAGGGCTCCACCCTCCGTGATCTTCTGGATTTAACCTCCTCCTGGCCGGTATGCTGCCCTAGGGTGGTGGGTGGGGCAGGCAAGAGGACAGTTTTGGAAGCTGGCAATTACTCATCCTTCTTCCACTGAGTGGCATAGGGGTGGCCTCTTGGCATCCCTGAGGCCCGAGGACAGTGAGTCATCAGGACTGGCACTACCCAGTCCTACCCTGGTGTCCAGCTTCTGGGTCTTGGTTGGGTCCATCTTTAGTGTGCCTACTGCTTTGGGACTGGAACAGAAGAAGCTTGGGGCAGGATCAGACCCAAGAACTTCTCTGGCACAGATAAAGAATTTATCAGGATGGGCTCAGCCCTACTTTCATCAGATTGGGCTGAATTGGATTGATTCTTGAGGATCTAATCGCCTTGTGCCTGGGAATATAGTCTTGGCTTTCTTGACCTACTCAGGATGCTGCAGGCCGTCCTTCAGTAGCCTCTACAGCCTCTGCCCTGAGTGGAGGAGGCTGGGGCAATATGGGCAATACTGACCCACCCTGGGGCAGGAGCTTAGGCACTGAGGAGACGGCAGACATCAGTAATCCTCTGTAGTCTTGAGAGTAGGACTGGCTCCAGTAGAACAGCTTGGTTCTAGGCAAGGGATGCTCATGGAAACAGTGGACATACAAAGACCGGGACTAAGCTAGAGCAGGTAAAGGCCACCCTACCAACACATGCCTGGGAACTGTGAGGCACCATGGAGATCCTTTTATCGTCCCCCATATTCATAGACCAAGGCCTGACTATATTCACAATGAAGCTTTATTACTTTATTAGAGCTAAATAAGCATACCAAGGGTCAGGCATGGAAGGGAGGAAGCAGGGCCAACTCCTGGGCTGGAGAAGAACCTAGAAAGGTTGTTGGTGAGGGGAATTTGGACCAGAGGCACCAGGCATGATGGGGGCTGTGCTTACTGTCCAGGGGGTGCAGTGGGGAGGAAGTCACTGCTCCTGGGTGCCCCAGGAGATGTAGTCTGGCCGCGTGGCTGCATGGTACTCGTCAATAAGCTCCTGCACGACCTCCCTGGACCTGTCCAGCTCGTCAAAGTTCTCCTTGAAGATGTCCTCCTTGCGGAACTGCTCCAGGAAGGCCTCCCGCTTCCGCAGCTTGTCGTACTGCTGGCAGGAACTTTCAAAGAGCTGCAAGAGATAGAAATCTCCAGGAGCCAGTGCAAGACAAGGGGTTGGAATGGATCTGGGGGAGAATGAGGAAGGTGGCTAGTGGAAGAGAGTGGCCAAAGAAGACCAGGAGGCTAGGCTCACCGAGGAGATGCTGGTGTGGTTGGCCATCATGAGCCCGCTGACCCTGTGGGCAGAAGGCAGGTAGGGCGACTTCCTGGACAGGGCCACCTGGATGCTGGCTGGGCCCCAGGGGATGAAGTTGGCCAACTTCCGTTCCCGGATCCTCTGCAGGCTCTTGTGGACCTGAGGTGGGCACAGGAGTGGTGGTGGTAGCCTCTCCTCTACCCCTGTGGGCTCTGGGGGTAGAACGAAGGGGCCTCACCTACCTGGGTAGGGTCCACCTCCCCCTGGATGATGTTGAGGATGGCGATGTAGCAGTGGTTGGTCTGGCGATCCCGGCCCGTGGACACCATCACGTTCTTGGGCTGCAGCAGCCTCCTCATGACGTCCAGGACCGTGGTCTTCCTCACGCTGGCCACCTGAGGGGAGAGTGGCCACAGGGCAGGCCAGCACTCAGGGCACAGTCGAGACACGCACGGACAGAGAGCAGTAGGCAACACACGTCCCCATCAGACTCGGGGTAGTTTGGCCTCTCTGGGGAGTGTCCTTAGATTCAGGTCCACCCTGAGCCTCTGCTGTGGGATCGGGGATCTCAGTCCTCCCGAGCTCAGCAAGCTCACGCCCTTGTGCAGGAGCACCAGCAGACCCCGTACAGCGCGGGCCCTGCGGGGAGCCACAGGCAGAGGGAAGAGGAGAGCAAGTCAGCCAGGAAGTCGCCCAGCCTGTGCCAGTCCCTGAGCGCAGGGCCTCTGGGGGCTGCACGGGGCAGCTCCGGGTGCAGCAGGGAAAAGAGAAAGGCTAGGCAGGGCCTGCTGGGCCTGAGGGCTGCTCTTACCGACTGGTCCGTGGTGAGGGGTGTGTAGCCAGTCATGAGGAAGTGGAGCCGTGGTGTGGGAATGAGCGAGGCGATGAGGCCGATGAGGTCGTTGTTCATGTAGCCGGGGTAGCGCAGGGTGGTGGTGCTGGCCGACATGATGGTGGACACCTGGGGACAGGGGTGCTGTGTCAAGGGCCTTATCCTGGGAGGCCTCCCTTCCCCAGATGGCACTCCGGCAAGGCGGGGTTCCAATCCAAAAGAGTCTAGGAGTGAGGGCTCACCAGCTGGTTGATCTGAGAGAAGGATGGGTTCTGGATGTGCAGGCGGTCTGTGGCGATCCGGTTCAGGGCTGTGTTGTCCAGCACCACCTGGGGAGACAGAAGAGGGTCACGGCACCTTTTTGAGGAGAAAGGGGGCAGAGAAATAAGTAATTTGCTTAGTCCCCCTCTAAACTCCAAAACTAGGAAGAACTCCAAAACTAGGAAGTAGGTGTGCTAATTTAAAGGGCAAGTACTGTCTCTGGGGCATCAGGAGACACGTTTCTACCACCCAGTGCATTAAACAAATATTTGATTGTCCAACATGTGCCAGGCATGGTGCCTAGAGAAACTATGGAGAGTAAAACAGGCATGGTCTTCCCCCTCACCACATCTATAGTCTAGAGGAGGGAGACCGACATTAAATATAAAACAACAGCAAAGTACAGTTATAGCCTGAAATATGCACAAAGGAATTTGACCTTGTCTCGGGGGTCAGGGAAGGTTTTGCTAAGAAAGTGACCCTTGGGCTGAGAATGTAAGCATGAGTAGGCATTAAACAGGCTAAGTGGCGTGGCTTCCCTGGTGGCACAGTGGTTAAGAATCTGCCTGCCAATGCAGGGAACACGGGTTCGAGCCCTGGTCCAGGAAGATCCCACATGCCGTAGAGCAACTAAGCCCGTAAGCCACAGCTACTGAGCCCGCGTGCCACAACTACTGAAGCTCGCACGCCTAGAGCCTGTGCTCTGCAACAAGAGAAGCCACCACAATAAGAAGCCCACACACCTCAACGAAGAGTAGCCCCGCTTGATGCAACTAGAGAAAGCCCGTGCGCAGCAATGAAGACTCAATGCAGCCCAAAATAAAATTAATTAATTAAAAAAAAAAAAAGAGGCTAAGTGGAGACACGTGGGGTGGGGGGGTGTTATTCACTTTGCTGAGAGTCTTGCTGCCTAAAGGGACTATAAGAAACTTGGTCAGGTCCTTATTTCATAATTAGGTCCACCAGGTACGGCTTCGTTGGTCCTCTGTTCTCTGGGCAAGGGCTTGGGAAGGGCAGGGTGTAGGTGTCTCTCTGGTTTGGGGAGGTCGACCAAAGCCCCCACTCCCTCCTCGCATGCTCACCACACAGTCTGCATTCTGGGTCAGCCTCTTGAGCGTGAGCAGTGAGTTGTAGGGCTGGACCACCACATCGCTCATTTCATCCTGGTTGGGAAACACTGAGTATGTCTGCACCAGCTTCTTGGGGTACCTGGGGGTGAGGAAGAGGGAAAGGGGAAGGTGACATAGTAAATTGGAAGGACTCCCATCACTGCCCATCTCTATCTTCTCTAGGGATAACAGGGGCCATTCCTTTCCAAGTGCCACCAACATCTTATACAAAAGGGGTGAGGGCAGAACTGAGTCTTCAGAGCCCAGAAGCCAAAAAGGATAAGCCTAAAGCATCAAACCTCGTAGGTCCCCTTCTCCCCCTAGGCACACCCGCCTCCTGGGAGTTACTGCTTCCAAGATGTTCCCTGGGTGGCCAGGCTCTGTTCCTACCTATGACTCAAAGGTGGTAGTGGTAGGCCTTCCAGCCCGAAAGAAAAAAGCGATAAAAAGGAAAGACATTACCCAGGGAAACAGGGCTAATGCCCTCTCCCCAAACACAGGCTTACCTGTCATTCAGTCGCTCTAAGAGGTAGGAACCCAGGCCAGAACCGGTGCCCCCAGCGATGGAATGACACAGCACGAAGCCCTGCAAGGGAGGGATGGAGAGGCAGTCTCCAGGGATCTGGCGGAGAGGCTTCAGGCTTGTGTCATTCCCCACTCCCAACACGCTCATGTGTCAAGGCTTCCTCTATGTCCATCCAGACTGAGGCTCCTTGAGATGGAAGGAACTGATGCCATCCAGATTAGGATCTCCTTGAGGACAAGGACTGTACCTTATTTACCTATCTCACATCTGATACTCAGTGGAAGAGTTCTGAATTGAATTGCCCCCATCACACATCTGATCAGGCTATCTCCTGACCTTTCCCCAGCACTTTTCAGCTTCCTCCCCACCCCCACCCCCCAGGGGGGCAGCCTCACCTCTAGGCTGTCACTTCCATCTGCTTCTCGGTCTATGATGTCAAAGATGTCTTCATGGATTTTCTCACCCTGTATAGAGACATGAGGAGGGAGGATGAGGATGAAGTTTCTGGAGAGCATCTCTTTTCAGCACCAATAATTCTACTCTCGGACACTGCTGCCACCTCAAACAGAGGGCTATGGCCCTCCCCCCAGAAATGCTACTTTGCAAATGGTTTGCACAAAGTTTGCATAAACCTCTCTCTGGCTGTCCCTCTTATCAGGGTAATCCCCTTGTCTCTTATTTATTGTCAGTGTGGGCAAATCCCCAGACTGCTTGTTCCTGCGTTGCCCCAGAAAGGGAACATCAAGAATCTCTGGGATGGCCACCTGGATACCTGGGAGAATCCGCTGGCCCAGTTGTTGCCAGCTCCTCCTCCATGCTCTGACAGGTAGATGTTCTCTGGGTTGTAGAGCTTGGCATAGGGGGAATTGAGGATGGAATGGATCACCCGCGGCTCCAGGTCCAGCAGCACCGCCCTGGGGATGTAGTGCTCATCGTCTGCCTGTCAAGGGGAGTCCAGGATCGGGCCCAGTAAGCTCGGGCCCACCCAGTCCTCCAGTCCTCCCAACTCTGGCTCCTGCCTGCCCTCCCTCTTCAAGCCAGCCGCCCTGGCTCCTTTGCCCAGCAGGTTTCCCAGTACCAAGCCCTTCGTTTCAGGCCCCATGGGCCATTGCCAACCCTGGCTAAGTCGCTGGGGGCACCTGGTAGAAAAAGACGTCCTTGCGGTCAGTGCCTTCGGTGGCGAACTCCTCCACGATGCCCTCGGGGCTGATACCATGCTCGGCGCACAGCTGTTTCCAGAACTCGAACCCAACTAGGGGGGGAGAGGAGAGACGCCTGGATCTGCTAGAGCCGTAAGGCCTCAGGAGCCCAGGGTGAGGCTCAGAGGCTGTCACACTCAGAGGGTGGGCCCAAGAGTCTGGGAGCCGTGACAGCCGGGGGCTGGAGGCAGGGCTCTCGGTCTGGGGTCCGGGACTTGGTTCATCATGCGCAGTAGGGCAGGGGGTTCATGGAAGGGAAAGGGGGGGCTGGAGGATGCGAAGCACTCGGGTGGGACCCGAAGGGGCAGAACCGGAGACTGGCTGGGCCCGGCGATCGTTCGCTCACTCTGGTTGCCGCACTGGCCCAGTTGCAGGGTGATGATCTCCCGGGGCATCGCTTTTCAGACGAGGGCGCGCCAGCCCGTCCGGGCCAAGCGGGAGTCACGGCAGGGACTAATGCCTGGCAGCCGGACGCGCAGGACGTGGGGAGCGCGCGCTCTCTTCGGCTTTTGACGCGGATGCTCAGTCTGCGCGTGTGCAGTGCGGGCCTCCCCTCGGCCGGCGGCCGCGGAGCCCAACCTGGGCATCTTCTCCCCCACAGCAGTTGCAGCTGGAATTCCGCACAGGCGCAGAGTGAGGCCACGCCCCCTCCTGCCCACCAACCCCAGCTCCGCGTCTGCGTAGTGAGACTTGCCAGGCCGCGGGGTAGCGACTCGGTGTGGGGGAGGGGAGGGGAGGGGAGGGGAGGGGAGGGGCGGGCGATCCAGGTGTCTGGAGTCAGCCGCGCTTTACAGGTAGGTGAGCGGCTATGCCCGCTCGGCTAGATAGAGGAGCTGGATTCAAGCCAATTTTCTTCTTTTAAGTTTCTATTTTTAAATTAAATGTACCTAACAAAATTTACCATTTTAACCATTTTTAACTACAATTCTGTGGGATTAAGTACATACACATTCTGCAACTGTCACCACCATTCATCTCGAGAACTGTCACCTTCCCAAGCTGAAACTGTACCCCTTGAACAGTAACCCCGCCCCCATCGCCATTCTACTTTCTGTCTCTATGAATTTGACTAAGTAACTCATATAAGTTGAATCACACCGTTTTGTGCTTTTGTGTCTGTCTAATTTCATTTAGCATAATGTCATCAAGGTTAGTCCATGTTACAGAATTTTATTCCTTGTTAAGGCTGTATAATATTCTGTTGTATGCATATACCACATTTTTAAAAAACATCTTTATTGGAGTATAATTGCTTTACAATGGTGTGTTAGTTTCTGCTTTATAACAAAGTGAATCAGTTATACATATACATATGTTCCCATATCTCTTCCCTCTTGCATCTCCCTCCCTCCCACCCTCCCTATCCCACCCCTCTAGGTGGTCACAAAGCACAGAGCTGATCTCCCTGTGCTATGCAGTTGCTTCCCACTAGCTATCTATTTTACATTTGGTAGTGTATATATGTCCATGCCACTCTCTCACTTTGTCACATCTTACCCTTCCCCCTCCCCATATCCTCAAGTCCATTCTCTAGTAGGTCTGTGTCTTTATTCCCGTCTTGCCACTAGGTTCTTCATGACCTTTTTTTTTTTTTTTCCCTTAGATTCCATATATATGTGTTAGCATACTGTATTTGTTTTTGTCTTTCTGACTTACTTCACTCTGTATGACAGACTCTAGGTCCATCCACCTCACTACAAATAACTCAAATTCGTTTCTTTTTATGGCTGAGTAATATTCCATTGTATATATGTGCCACATCTTCTTTATCCATTCATTCGATGATGGACACTTAGGTTGCTTCCATGTCCTGGCTACTGTAAATAGAGCTGCAATGAACATTTTGGTACATGACTTTTTGAATTATGGTTTTCTCAGGGTATATGCCCAGTAGTGGGATTGCTGGGTCGTATGGTAGTTCTATTTTTAGTTTTTTAAGGAACCTACATACTGTTCTCCATAGTGGCTGTATCAATTTCCATTCCCACCAACAGTGCAAGAGTGTTCCCTTTTCTCCACACCCTCTCCAGCATTTATTGTTTCTAGATTTTTTGATGATGGCCATTCTGACCGGTGTGAGATGATATCTCATTGTAGTTTTGATTTGCATTTCTCTAATGATTAAAGATGTTGAGCATTCTTTCATGTGCTTGTTGGCAATCTGTATATCTTCTTTGGAGAAATGTCTGTTTAGGTCTTCTACCCATTTTTGGATTGGGTTGTTTGTTTTTTTGTTATTGAGCTGCATGAGCTGCTTGTAAATTTTGGAGATTAATCCTTTGTCAGTTGCTTTGTTTGCAAATATTTTCTCCCATTCTGAGGGTTGTCTTTTGGTCTTGTTTATGGTTTCCTTTGCTGTGCAAAAGCTTTTAAGTTTCATTAGGTCCCATTTGTTTATTTTTGTTTTTATTTCCATTTCTCTAGGAGCTGGATCAAAAAGGATCTTGCTGTGATTTATGTCATAGAGTGTTCTGCCTATGTTTTCCTCTAAGAGTTTGATAGTGTCTGGCCTTACATTTAGGTCTTTAGTCCATTTTGAGTTTATTTTTGTGTATGGTGTTAGGGAGTGTTCTAATTTCATACTTTTACATGTAACTGTCCAGTTTTCCCAGCACCACTTATTGAAGAGACTGTCTTTTCTACACTGTATATGCTTGCCTCCTTTATCAAAGATAAGGTGACCATATGTGCGTGGGTTTATCTCTGGGCTTTCTATCCTGTTCCATTGATCTATGTTTCTGTTTTTGTGCCAGTACCATACTGTCTTGATTACTGTTGCTTTGTAGTATAGTCTGAAGTCAGGGAGCCTGATTCCTCCAGCTCCATATCCATCCATCCATGGACATTGGAGTTGCTTCCACCTATTGGCTATTGTGAATAATGCTGCTACGAACATGGGTGTACAAATATCTGTTTGACTGCCTACTTTCAATTCTTCTGGGTATATGCCCAGAAGCGGAATTGCTGGATCATAGGATAACTCTGTGTTTACTTTTTTTGAGGAATTGCCATACCATTTTCCACAGTGGCTGCACCATTTTACATTCCCACCAGCAATGCACAAGAGTTCCAAATTCTCCACATCCTTGCCAACATGTGTTACTTTAAAAAGTAGACATCTTAATGAATGTGAAGTGGTATCTCATTGTGGTTTCTATTTTATTTTAAATTAAAAAAATTTTTAAATATACAAGCATGATTTTGTATTTTTACTATATATTTTTTTGCTTTGAAATTTTACATAAATGGTATCAGAGTGTGATATCCTTTTGTAACCTGGTTTTTTTCACCCTACATTAGATTTTGTGATTTAGCCATGTTGACACATGTAGATTTATTTCATTCCTTTTAACTGCTTCAAAGTATTTCATTGGATGAATAAAACCAGTCTATTCTATTTCCACACAGGGCCAGTTAGACTGTTTCCACTATTCTCTCTTACATCAAGTGAGCACAGGACTCATCCACTTGTGAATGTGAAGGAAAATATCTCTACCAAGAGCCTGTGCAGCTTCAACTTTACAAGGTTTGGCATATTTTTTCCTAGATGTTTGTACCAATTTACACTTTTACTAGCAACATAATTCTCATTTCTCTATACTCAGTTCCACACGGGTTATCAGATCTTAATTTTTGTCAATCCCACAGATGCTCAATGGGATCTCATGGTTGTAACTTCCAGTTATGATCACAAGCAAAGTTGATTCAATTTTCTTTTGTAACTGACCTTCTGGAATTGCCTGTTCATTTCCTTTGCCCATAATTTTTTCTTTCTATTGAGCTGTTTCTCTTAGACGTTTTAAGATATTCTACGAATTTTTTCTTGGTTGTATGGGTTGCAAATATTATGGGGTCTATGGCTTGTCTTTACATTTTGCGTGTGATGTCTTTTGCCTTAGAGACGATTTTCATTTTAATGTAGACAAAGTTATCCATCTCTTCATTTATATTTTACACGTTTTAGACCTTGTTAAAGGAGCTGTCCCTTCTCCCACTATTATAAAGCTGTCCTTCTGTGTTTTCTTCCCAAAACCCCATAGTAGTTTTGTTTGTTCCCTGTAGGCCTTTAGTGCATCTGGAACTTATTTGGAGGCCTGCTGTAAGATAGGGATCTACTTTATCTTTTCCATATGGATGGCCAATTGTCTCTGAACGAATTATGGCAGCGTCGGTGCAGTCCGCCCTCACCCCCACCCCAAACTTCCAAGCACCCGCTCCGACCTGGGCCGGTTTCTGGCCGCTCTTCCGCTCAGTTGGGCTGTCGGTCTGTCCCCGTCTGGCGAGCTTTCTCTGGGAGCCGTTGCAGAGGCGCTGGTGAGAGCACCACGGCCAAGAGTCATGCTCACACGAGGTGTTTTTTTGGTTTTTTTGTTGTTGTTGTTGTTTTCTCTGTCTCTCTTTTTTCAAAAGAGAACTCGGCCGCCTTCCAGCTCCGGCCGCCAAGAATCTTCAGGGCTTCTTTAGAAGGCTCTGGCTCGCCCCACGCCTGCCCCCTCCTGGGCTCAGTTTCCCTCCCCTCACCCCACCGGGCCTCCCCGCCCGCTCCCTCCAGCTCCCGCCGGGCTGTCAGAAGAGCTCGAGCGACCTCCTGGAGTATCGGCAGCCCAGCCTTTTCAGGGAGGATCTGGCTGCTCCCTTTGAAGTTTGAGGGTGGGGTCGGAGCTCCTCCTTCAGCCCCGAAGCTCCCCTCCCCCGACAGATCCGCTCCTTGGGGCTGCCTGTCTTCAGAGGCTTAGCCAGGCCCCTCTCCGAGTCCGCCCAGGTGAAGTGGAAGCCTTCGGAGTTGGGAGTGAACTTGCCAGCCCTCCCCTCCTTGTTACTCTGGAACAGCTGTTTGCTTCCTTTAAAATAATAAGCTGAAAGCAGTTTATGAACACTTGTGAAACGCGAGACTTTAATTTCAGCCTTTTCTTGATTAATAACCGTGCCTTGCTCCTCCTTCTACTCTCCCAGAAGTGGGAAAGCTTCCTTCAAATCTTAGTTATAGGCAAACAGGTTAGAACGTGTGAATTTCTCTGAGTTGGAGAAGTTGCAGTGTAAGTTTTCTCTAAGAAGCCATCTCTGACAAGCTAGAGGCTCCTCCAAGTCTGTAGAAATGGGTTGGAAACTGAGATGCTTGTGTACATTAGCAGAGCTGAACATAAATCCTCCCAGTTATTAGCAGGCTGTGCTTTCCATTTCTGCTGAGAACTGACCTGTCTATCTGGGTTAAATGAGATGATGCATGAGCACTTATCACAGTGCCTGACATAGTCAACGCTCAACAAATATCAGCCGCTGTTATTATCACGAGATGCAATTGGAACTCAGGTATAGCTTGGCGGCTGCTGCTACAGATGAAGATCTTATTCAGAGTAAAAACAAAATGAGTGATTGCTTTAAATACATTTGAAAAAAATTAAAACCTAATTACTTTGTGATGATCCTACAGATTCAGTTTCAGATCTGACTTCTGTTGAGGTTGAACAGAAGGCCCAAGTTCATGGTCCTTCTCATAGGGTCTCAAGTTCATTACCCATGGCTTGATTATTGAGTGTTGAGTTTAATTTGCTTGGCTCCATATTCTCTGATCCAGGTTATGATAATGTAATGGGATGTGGCATTCCTTTGTCTGAGGCCTTGGTTTGTGTCTGATAATAAATGTAGCATTTGTCAACTAACAAGTTTGTATATGTCCTAAGCATTTATTGAACATTCCAGGTTGAATAAGACATAATTTTGACTTTTTTTTTTTTTTTTTGCCTCACCTTGCGGCATGAGGGATCTTAGTTCTACAACCAGGGATTGAACCTGGGCCCTCGACAGTGAAAGCACAGGGTCCTAACCACTGGACCGCCAGGGAATTCCCAATAAGACTTTATTTTGGATGCACCTTCGTCTCTGGCCTTTCCTGGATGCCTGGCCCACAGTATGCCAGGAGCATGGGTATCTTGGGAAGTAAGGAGGCAGAGGTGTGAGGTTTGGAAATGAGGGTGTGTCTCAGGGACTGGGAGATTTCGGGTCTTGAGACTGGGATCCTAGGACCCCAGGGACTTTAACTTTCAAAACGAAGCCAAGGAAAAAAATTAAACAATGAAGGCAGAGAGCTGAAGCTCTTTATGTGAAAGGAGTTATGCTAAGTTCATATTTGGTTATGAAATAGAACAAAACTGGCTATTTTGTTCTGTCTTGTTTTCTCAAGGAATAGGAAAAAGAAAATAAGACTGAAGGTAATCCTATTTGCCAATTATTTGCTCATTCTTTTATTATGCACCTATACTACGCAGGGCACACTAATACGAGCTGGGGAAATAGAGGTAACAGACCCAAGCGCTCATGAACTTGTGGAGGAGATAAACTCACAGCAAGGTTGGTATGTAGATAGTGCAGAGTTGGGGGCTTAACTTGGGGGTTGAGGCAGGGAGAGGCCAGAGAACTGGCGAAGACTTTTTGGAAGAGGTGGTACCTGGCCTATCTTGAATGTCTGGTAGGAATTAGGCAGGTGGAGAAAGTGGGGGTGGGGGAGTGGGGGGACGGATACAAATCAATAAGAAGAAAACAAACACTCAGAAAAAAATTGATAAAAGGAATAAATGGTTCATGATAAGTAAAAAATATACAAAAAGATGCTCAGTCTCACTACTAATCAGAAAAACACACATTTAGGGACTTCCCTGGTGGTGCAGTGGTTAAGAATCCCCCCTGGTCTGGGGAGGGTCCGGGAAGATCCCACATGCCGCAGAGCAACTAAGCCCATGTGCCACAACTACTGAGCCTGTGCTCTAGAGCCCGCAAGCTACAACTACTGAGCCCACGCACCGCAACTACTGAAGCCCACGCGCCTAGAGCCTGTGCTCTGCAACAAGAGAAGCCACCGTAATGAGAAGCCCGTGCACCGCAACGAAGAGTAGCCCCTGCTCGCTGCAACTAGAGAAAGCCTGTGTGCAGCAACGAAGACCCAACACAGCCAAAAAATAAATAAATAAATTTATTTTTAAAAAAAAGAAAAAGAAAAACACATTTAAGGCAAAAAATTATATGAGCAAAAGTTTTAAAAATTGACAATATCTAGTGTTGATGAAGATTCTGAGAAATGGGTGCTTTTTTTTTTTTTAAAGGTTTTTTTGGGGTTTTTTTTGTAAACATTTTTTAAAAATTTATTTATTTTTGGGTGTGTTGGGTCTTCGTTTCTGTGCGAGGGCTTTCTCTAGTTGCAGCGAGTGGGGGCCACTCTTCATCGCGGTGCGCGGGCCTCGCACTGTCGCGGCCTCTCTTGTTGCGGAGCACAGGCTCCAGACGCGCAGGCTCAGTAGTTGTGGCTCACGGGCCTAGTTGCTCCGTGGCATGTGGGATCTTCCCAGACCAGGGCACGAACCCGTGTCCCCTGCATTGGCAGGCAGATTCTCAACCACTGCGCCACCAGGGAAGCCCGAAATGGGTGCTTTTATACACGATTTCTATACACTATTAGTGGTAGTATAAATGGATACATTCTGGAGGTAAACTGGCAGAATTATCGATATGTCCATCAATAGAGGTATAGTTAAATAAACTACTCTTATAAGGAATATAAAGGAGCCATTTGTAAGAAAGATAAGGTAGGGACTTCCCTGGTGGTCCAGTGGGTAAGACTCCACACTTCCAATGCAGGGGGCCTGGGTTCGATCCCTAGTCGGGGAACTAGATCACACATGCATACCACAACTAAGAAGCCCACGTGCCACAACTAAGAAGCCCGCATGCCGCAACTAAAGATCCCACACACCCACCGCAACCAAGATCCCTCGTGTGCAACTAAGACCCGGGGCAGCCAAAATAAACAAATATTTAAAAAAGAAAGAAAGAAAGATAAAGTAGAGCTATCATTGGTGTGGAAAAGTGGCCAACCATGGTAGCTGACAAAAACAAGTTACAGAACAATATGCACGGTCTCATTCCTTATGACAAATCAGAAACAAAAGTATTTTTTGAGTGCATGTGGAAGGAAAAAAAAGGTGTGTGTGTGTGTGCGTGTGTTGAGGGAGTTTATGGTGTGGAAGAAACAGCATGTGTACAGTCCAGATGTGGGAGATGGCATGTTGAGTTTAGAGGGAACGAGGGAAATTTCATGTAGTGAACTGGAGAAGTCAGCAGGCACCAGACCTGGATGTGCCTTGAGGACTAGGAAGCCACTGAAGGATCCTGAACAGGGCTGGGACAGACTCAGATTTGCCTTTTAGAAAGATGCTTCCGGTGTCAGCGAGACAGGCATGGAGTGGAGCAAGAGGCAAGGTTACCAGCCAGGCCTGAAATGAGGAGGGCCCTGCCCAAGGGACGGAGTTTAGAGATACTGAGTGGAGAGAATCTACAGCAGTTCAAGATGACTGAACGTGTCATGGGGGTAAGGGAGAGGGAAGAGTCTGAGTGGACAGACTTCAATCTTGGGATGTTGGGTGAAGGTAGGGCCATGTACTGAGACACAGGGAATTCAGGAGTGTGTTTGCACAGGTTGAGTTCGAGAGGCCTGAAGAATATCCAGATGGAAGTCAGGGGCCAGTACGCAACAGGGAATACACAGGCCTAGAGCTAATGAGCAATGTCTAGGTGGAGAGTCGGCTGTACCCAAGTGGCAGTTAAAGCCATAGGCCTGAATAGGGTCACTCAGGGAGACTGCATGGTGTGGGATGGTCCTAGCTTGGAAGAGGACTGGAATAGAACCTGATAGAATACAACACCTAAGGGGTAGGAAGACTGTATTGCAAAGAAAAATGAAGGAGCAAGCAAAAAAGGCAGAAGAAAAACTAGCGCATATCAGTGAGGTTTGATTGCCTACCCTCTTCATTCCTGACAGAGCCCTGATTTTGTTCTGCATTCCACCTTTCCTCCAAGCAGCAGTAAATCCTGATTAATCCAAGCCAACTATGGTTATCACAATTTCCTTGCCAGCAACTGATTTAGGAAGGGACATGTGATGCAATTCAGGTCAGTGAGATGTAAGGAAAGACTTCTGGGGTCTTCTGGGGAATGTCTCCTCACTGGATAAAAATAGATAGGGAGAGGGAATTCCCTGGCTGTCCAGTGGTTAGCTTTCAGCGCTTTCACTGCTGAGGCCCAAGTTGAATCCCTGGTCGGGGAACTAAGATCCTTCAAGGTGTGAGGCGTGACTAAAAAGAAAAGAAAGGAAGAGACACACTCTCTTCTTCCATTGCATGTTGGGGGGCTTCCCTGGTGGTGCAGTGGTTAAGAATCCATCTGCCAATGCAGGGGACACAGGTTCGAGCCCTGGTCCGGGAAGATCCCACATGCCACGGAGCAACTAAGCCCGTGCTCCACAACTACTGAGCCTGCGCTCTAGAGCCCGCGAGCCACACCTACTGAAGCCCACGCACCTAGAGCCCGTGCTGCCAACAAGAGAAGCCACTGCAATGAGAAGCCCGTGCACTGCGACGAAGAGTAGCCCCCGCTCAACTAGAGAAAGCCCGCGTGTGCAGCAATGAAGACCTGATGCAGCCAAAAATAAGCAAATAAAATAAATAAATTTATTTTAAAAATTGCATGTTGGCACCTGGAACTGCAACAGTCATCTTTTAACTGTGCAGAGAGCATCTTGAGGATAAGCCATCGTGCTGAGGGTGGTAGAGCAGAAAGATGGAAGGCACCTGGGTCCCTGATGATGCTGTTGAGCCATCAAATTAATCAGCCCTGGAGCTGCCTCATATCTGGACCTCTTAAAATGTGGGATATTTCCTTATAGTTTAAATCTTTTTTTTTAATTATTTTTTTTACTTGCAGCTGGAGGCATGGCCATAGAGAAGGATACTGCAGAAGCCTAGGAAGGAGAAATTTCCAAGGAGGAAATGATTTGACATCTGAGGCTGCAGGGAGATGGAGTAATATGGAGATAGAAAAGAGTCCTTCTAGTGTGGGGGAACACTGGTGACTTTGGTGAGGATAGTGACCCTGGGTTACAAGAATAAAAGCTAGATTGCAAAAGGTTACTTACCCTTATACATAGTTGGCACTAATGAATCCTAAAATTAAGACATGAATGAAAGATAAGGAGGTGGGCAGGGAGTATAGACTTTAAAACAGGGGCTTTAATCTGGGGCTCACAGATCCCCTCCAAGGGGTCTATGAATAGAATTCAGGGGAATCCATGAACTTGGATGAGAAGAAAATTACATTTTTATTTTTCACTCACTTCTAATTAAAATTTAGCCTTCCCTTCCATTATAACTGTAGGCATCACACTTCACTAGTACTAGCAGTGACTGTGACTTTGTCACCTGTAAAAATCACAGCTATTTTTAGATCACATGACAGTTGAGGCAGATGTTGCAAAATATTGTTTATAATCATCACTGCTTGCGAACATGGGAGTTATTTAGACTCACTTCAAGATCTTATGTATTTATTTTCTTTTTAAAAAATATTTATTTATTTATTTGGCTGCGTTGAGTCTCAGTTGCAGCATGCGGGATCTTCGTTGCCGTGTGCCGGATCTTTTAGTTGTGGCATGCAGGATCTTTAGTTGCGGCATGCTAACTCTTAGTTGCGGCATGTGGGATCTAGTTCCCTGACCAGGGATCGAACCTGGGCCCCCTGCATTGGGAGCTCGGAGTCTTAGCCACTGGACCACCAGGTAAGTCCCAGTATCTCATTATTTAATGCATTCATGGATGACACAAAGATAAAATGAAAGAAGCACATGTATTACTGTGTCACAAATTTTAATCTATTGTAACAACTGTATTTCAATATAATTGGTTTCCATGGTAATTCTATGTATATTGTTGTATGCATTCAGAAACATCATCTACCAGACTGCCAGAAGCATCCGTGGTGTGAAAAAGTTTAAGAATTCCAGCTTTAAAGGGGAAAAGAGAGAAAGGGAGACTTTTACAGAGGAGGTGGGAATGTAGCGTCTGGGGAACACTGCTTTTTAGAACATGGGAGAAGCTTGCAAAAGCCTCCGTGTTTCAACATCATGTTGAAATACTGAAGGGACAGAGACGATTTTAAGAAACAAGTCCCTGAGGAGACTGGAGCTATTGGGATGCAGGGCTCAGGTGGAGGGATTAACTACAGGAAGGAAACTTTTCCCACAATGAAAGGGAGGAAAGGATGAGTGTGGATAAAAATAAGTGTTTTAGTGGGGTGGGAGTGGGGGGCAGGAAGTTGAGGGGGATTCTGCCTGATGGCTTCTATTTTCACTGTCAAGTAGGAGTGAAGTTATCTGCTTCGAGTGAGAGTGAGAGGGGAGGTGACAAAGGTAGGGAGCAGAAGAGAGGGCTGACAAGGACAAGTAGAAGGACCCCCAGCCCAGTGGCTGGAGAAGGCTGGGGCAGTTAGGGACCATCAGGATGTCAAGGCAATAGTCCGCAGGGGGGCGGTACGCTGCCTCGGGCAGTGTTCAGCTGCCCAAATGTGGGTGTCAGAGGTAGATCAGTGAGAGCCAGGGCTGGGTTTTACCAGGAGGATGAGGTAA
Source organism: Balaenoptera ricei (assembly GCF_028023285.1). NCBI lineage: Eukaryota > Metazoa > Chordata > Mammalia > Artiodactyla > Balaenopteridae > Balaenoptera > Balaenoptera ricei. The sequence continues at coordinate 21,235,427 of NC_082658.1, read as the reverse complement.
AGATCTGGGGAATAAAGGAGGGATGGATCAGATTATCCAGACTGCCTGGACAAGAATGTAAAGCTAGGAAGGGGCTGATTGCTTGGGAGAGTGAAATCAACATTAGAAAGAAGAATGGGACAAAGGGAATGAGAAGGTGGAGGTGCAGGAAGCGGTGGTGCAAGAGTGAGCCAGTCAAGTTTGAAGTTAAGGAATAGTTTGTGGGATGGCAAGTGCTGAGGTCTGTCCATAGTGTGGGTGACAAGTAGAGAAGTGGTAAAGGGCATTGGAGGTGAGGAGGTCAGGGAACAGCCAGTACAGTCAGGACCATCCATATGATGGTGAGGCTTGGAGTGGAGAGGAAAGTCTGGAGAATGTAGAAGAATGATTTGGAAGTAGGTAGGTCTTTGGAACAAGCAGTAGAAGAGGGTGGTGGTGGATAACAGGTGCCTCAAAGGAGGAAGAGGGGTGCTTCCCTGGTAGCACAGTGGTTAAGAATCCGCCTGCCAATGCAGGGGACACGGGTTCAAGCCCTGGTCTGCAAAGATCCCACATGCCACGGAGCAACTAAGTCCACGTGCCACAACTACTGAGACTGTGCTCTAGAGCCCGTGAGCCAAAACTACTGAGCCCACGCACTGCTGTGTTCATAGCAGCACTATTTACAATAGCCAAGACATGGAAGCAACCTAAATGTCCGACAGATGAATGGATAAAGAAGATGTGGTATACATACACAATGGATTATTACTCAGCCATAAAAAAGAATGAAATAATGCCATTTGCAGCAACATGGATGGACCTAGAGACTAGCATACTAAGTGAAGTAAGTCAGAAAGAGAAAGACAATTACCATATGATTTCACTTATATGTGGAATCTAAAATATGGCACAAATGAACCTATCTACAAAGTAGAAACAGACTCACAGACACAGAGATCAGACTTGCGGTTGCCAAGGGGGAAGAGGGGAGAGGGATGGACTGGAAGTTTGGGGTTGGTAGATGCAAACTATTATGTATAGAATGGATAAACAACAAGGTCCTACTGTATAGCACAGGGAACTATATTCAATATCTTACAATAAACTATGATAGAAAAGAATCTGAAAAACAATATACCTGTATATCTATATATATCTGAATCACTTTGCTATACACCAGAAACTAACACAATATTGTAAATAAACTATACTTCAAAAAAAAAAAAAAGTGATGTCTAAAATAGCAATAAGGAGATGAAAAATGCCTACCTACCATGAGGTGGAAAGTGAGGACCCATGCTCCTGCTGTGTAGCCAGGGCTTCAAACAAATAAAGAAACGAACAAACAAAACAAAAAACCAAAAAAACACTAGCCTTTATCGAAGAGGCCAGGAAGAATCACATGACTTTGGACCAGACACCGTATAGTACAATGGTTTCCAACCCCAGAAGATAGTCCCCTACCATGCTCCACCCCAACTGGAGGCATCAGCAGCAAAACAGCAGAGGCCTATTTGGTTTTATCACAAAGGTGGGGGTGGGCAATACTGAGTACCTAGAGTATAGTACCTAGAGATCAGAGATACTAAATGTCCTGCAGTGTACAGGACAGAACCACACTGCGGGTGAATTGTCCTGCCAAAATGCCAGTAGTGTATCTCATACACTTTACAAATGAGGAGACTGGGGATCAGAGAGCTGAGATGTGTACTTAGGTTTTGGAGCTTCTGTTTGTCTTGATGTTATATTAAGATCTGTGTCTGTGTCTTAGATCACTGTGGTAGACATTGTTGGTTGGCGAGTCCAATCCCCTCTGTCTAGTCACCTTCCAATGAGTGGTCTGTGGTTGCCTCAGTTCTGGCCAGGGAGATGTAAGCGGAAGCCATGGAGCGAGACTCCTGGGAAAACATTTTCAGAGGGGCAAGTGCAGCCGGATGCCCCTTCCACCTTTGCTCTATTCCCTTCCTTCTGCTTGGAACTTGGTTCAGCAGCTGTCTTGTGTCCATGAGCACAAAAAGCCACACATTAGTGATGGAAGAACACAAAGGTAGAAAGGCCATGTGTCCTTGATGGCTTCCTAATAGGTACCTCAACCCTGGACTCCCCACCTCTGGATTTACCAAGTGGGAAAAACAAACTACTATTTATTTAAGTTACTCTTAATTGAATGCTCTTTTAATTGCAGCTGACTGCATTTCTACCTGATAGAGTCAGAGGGCCAGTTAGTAACAGAGCGGAGGTTAGACCCAGGTGTTCTCTCTCCCAATCTAACATTCTTTCCTTGAGAGCAGTGATTCTCAAAGTGTGGATCCCAGACAAGCAACATCAGCATTGCCTGGGAACTTGTTGGAAATGCAGGGAATTCCCTGGCAGTCCAGTGGTTAGGACTCGGTGCTTTCACTGCCCGGGTTCAATCCGTGGTCGGCGAACTAAGATCTCATAAGCCTTGCAATGCGGCCAAAAAAAAAAACCGAATTTCATACCCCACCTCAGATCTGGGGGTGGGGCCCAACAATCTGGTTTAAGGAGCCCTCCCCATGATTCTCACGCACCTCAGTTTGAAAGCCATTGCTCTCTAGCTATGCTCCTCAGATATGGTTCTGGCCCAGCAGCATCAGCATCACTTAGAGACTTGTTAAAAAATAACAAGGTCGGGCTTCCCTGGTGGCGCAGTGGTTGAGAATCTGCCTGCCAATGCAGGAGACACGGGTTCAAGCCCTGGTCTGGGAAGATCCCACATGCCGCGGAGCAACTAGGCCCATGAGCCACAACTACTGAGCCTGCGCGTCTGGAGCCTGTGCTCCGCAACAAGAGAGGCCATGATAGTGAGAGGCCCGCGCACCGTGATGAAGAGTGGCCCCCGCTTGCCGCAACTAGAGAAAGCCCTCGCACAGAAACGAAGACCCAACACAGCCAAAAATAAAATAAATAAATTAAAAAAAAAAATAACAAGGTCCCACCCAAGATCTACTGGATCAGAATCTGCATTTTCAGGAGATCCCTGGGTTATTTGTATGTACATTGAACTTTAAGGAGCATTGCTCAACAGTATGCTCAACTGAGTCTTTTTATTTCTCTTATTGAAGCAAGAGTGCTGAAAACATGGATCACTGACCAGGCTGAAATAACACACTCAGGATTCAGCTATGCACATCACATAACAAAATCTAAACATTTTAAAATTAAAAAGATATAATCTATAATTAAACTTTCAGACTTTTGATTTTGGACATTTAAAAACATAAAAAGTAGCAAGGATCATATAATTGCACCCTATGTACTTCATACTTGATTTCAAGTGAAGAACTTATCCTAGGTATAAATTTGAGAAATTTCTTTTAGGAATCTCTTGAATGCTAAGGTAAATTTGTGTATGCCATCAGTGCCTCTGTAAAAGAAATCATGCACTATTTGAAGAATAAATGATTGGGGCTTCCCTGGTGACTCAGTGGTTAAGAATCCGCCTGCCAACGCAGGGGACACGGGTTTGAGCCCTGGTCCGGGAAGATCCCACATGCCACGGAGCAACTAAGCCTGTGCGCTGCAAGTACTGAGCCTGCGCTCTAGAGCCCTTGAGCCACAACTACTGAGCCCATGTGCCACAACTACTGAAGCACGTGCACCTACACCACACGCACCTACAGCCCATGCTCCACAACAAGAGAAGCCACCGCAATGAGAAGCCTGCGCACTGCAACGAAGAGTAGCCCCCGCTCGCCGCAACTAAAGAGAAAGCCCGCTCGCAGCAACAAAGACCCAATGCAGCCAAAAATAAACAAACAAATAAATAAATTTATAAAAAAGAATAAATGATTGTGTTTTAATATCTTTATACCCACTAGAGAAAGGATAGGGGCAAATTTCATTTTTTTGATTTTATTATGTATTTTTTGCATCCTTTTTCTATACTCCTTATTGGAAATTATGTATTTCATGATGACAGTTTCAGGATTCTGTGTTTGTCCTTAGTTCATGTCCATGTTACCCCTGTAACTGTGGCTGGGGAGAATGTAACGGCTACATTCTCTTAGTTGGTAATAGCTACCGTTACAGCCATCAAATGGATGACCTTAGGCCCTCATTTCAGTCTGCCCTAAAACACATTTTGCTAGGAATGCCTGCTTTAAAATGTATTTAATTTTTTTAATCTTGATATTCTTCAAATGTACTTTCCAGAAAAGTAGCTTTTAGAGAGATAGAAATGTTTCTGTCATTTTCATTATCTGTTATAACTTCTTTGTGTAGAACGGGGGTTCTGTCTATTCAAATTGTTGTCACTGTGCATTACGATGTTCATTTATTGGAGGCATAGTGACAGCATGCTAGAGCTGGATGGGACATAAAGATCATTTATTAATTAAGCCTTCCCAACCTTTCCCCCACAGTGTTCACAGAGAAAATGACGACCACACCCTAAGGAAAGGGAAGGGTAGAGGCAGTTCTCCTCGGGAGGGGTTGCCTGGGGGCTCCTGTCACCCCTATAGCTCATTTACCATTATAACCATTTTTAAATGTACAATTCAGTGGCATTAAGTACATTCACACTGATGTGCAACCATCGAGATAGCTTCTTTTTTTCTTTTTTATTGAAGTATAGTTGATTTATAATGTGTTAATTTCTGCTGTATAGCAAAGCGATTCAGTTATACATATATATACATTTTTTAATATTCTTTCCATTATGGTTTATCACAGGAATTTGAATATAGTTCCCTGTGCTATACAGTAGGACCTTGTTGTTTATCCATTCTATATACAATAGTTTGCATCTGCTAACGCCAAACTCCCAATCCATCTTTCCCTATCCCCCGAGATGGCTTGTTTTTTGTTTTTTTGTTGTATAAATTTATTTATTTATTTATTTTTGGCTGCGCTGGGTCTTCATTGCTGCGCGCGGGCTTTCTCTAGTGGCGGCGAGTGGGGGCTACTCTTCGTTGTGGCCCGCGGGCTTCTCATTGCGGTGGCTTCTCTTTTTTGCGGAGCACGGGCTCTACGCGCGCGGGCTTCAGTAGTTGTGGCGTACGGGCTTAGTTGCTCCGCGGCATGTGGGATCTTCTCGGATCAGGGTTCGAACCCACGTCCTCTGCATTGGCAGGCGGATTCTTAACGACTGCGCCACCAGGGAAGTCCGAGATAGCTTGTTAACGCATAAAAATTTTGATCACTAAATACTCAGTCTATTTCAACTTTTCATTTCATGAATGAGGAAACTGAGGCTTGTTTCTTTTTCAAAAAATATCTTTGCATGATCTACTAGTAATAATATTGTGCATGGTCTGTATTTTCTGTCTTGTGAAAGTTGTATTTTTTTCTCCTTCTTACAGTAAAGATGATTTCTGTTTAAGTCATGATATATTTGTGTTGGTGCTCTTGTCAGAGTTCCTTTTTAAGATCCTATTTTCCCAGCCATGAAAAAATTTAATCAGATTTTTTTTCTGATGAAATTAAAAAAAATATTTCCACTGTGGTAAGATGTAATATCTTCTGTTACTGCTTTAATATGTTATATTTAATAATTTGATCTCCTCAAGTAACTGGGACTAAGTTATTATTTCTAGGGCTTCCACTGTTTTTATATGTATGTTGAAATTTGTAGTCCATTTTGACTCTACTGATGTAATGCTATCAATATGTCTCTCCAGCTATGCCGGGCTAGTATATTTGGCTAATTAAAACTATTGGGGAGATTATTAAAGATTAACTTTTGACATGGTTTTAGTTTCCTGCTCTCTATCATTTGGTTTGTTAAATCAGCCCAACAAATTTCTAAGAATAGTTATTTAACAGTCTCACTGAGAATTGGAAAATCCAGCCCTAGCACTTTTTATTAATGGTTTTTGTTTGTGTGTTTTGGAGCTCTTGTTTTCTTAGTTCTGGCCTGCCTGCCCCTCAGCCTCCTTACCTCTCCAGTTTAAGACTTTGGCGGTTGAACCCCAGGGTCTGCTGGTCTCCGACAGTCCCTTTGTGCAGGCTCTCAGGGGGGATCTGCGTCTATTCTGAGGATTCCGAGTGAGAACTCTCAAAGTCCCTTCCCTTACTTACTTCAACCCCATCTGTAAATTTGTGATAGAAGCAAGTCATTGAGTGTGTCTTCTGGATGGATCAAGACCAAGCAGTGCTCCCTGTTTGAATCACTCCGTGATCAAATAAGATGATAGTCCAAGGAACCCTGGAAAGCCTGTGTCCGCTTCCCTCTGCCATAGTTCCTCTGTGGCTCAGGAATGATACATGACTTAACGGTGTTTTTCTGTTAATCACATGTTGAAGCAAAGTCATTCTCAAATTGTTCTCACGTGTTGAATCAAAGTAGTTTTAATCTTATCTTCCCTAATCTGAGTTGACATCTGTTGTGTCATGGTTCTTCCTCTTTGGCATATCTTAAAAGTGTTTTAGTGTACAGAAAAAAAGATTTTATATTTTGGTAGTCTTTGCTTTGTTAATGTAGAGATACCTTTTTTTTTTTTAAGAAAGGAATAAAACTGTATTTACAGAAGACATAAGACATGATTGTACATAGAAGATCCTAAGGACTATTCCTTCAAAAGCTAGTGGAACTAATAAGGGAGTTTAGAAAGATTACAATACAAGGTCCATATACACAAGTCAATTGCATTTTTTAAAATAAAACATTTTAAATTATTTTTTTAATGTGGTAAAAGATACATCACATAAAATTTACTCTTTTAACCGTTTTTAAGTGTACGGTTCAGTGTAATTTTTTTTTTTTTGGCTGCGTTGGGTCTTCATTGCTGCGCGCGGGCTTTCTCTAGTTGCGGCAAGCGGGGGCTACTCTTCGTTGTGGTGTGTGGGCTTCTCACTGCAGTGGCTTCTCTTGTTGCGGAGCACGGGCTCTAGCCACACGGGTTCAGTAGTTGTGGCACACGGGCTCTAGAGCGCAGGCTCAGTAGTTGTGGTGCACGGGCTTAGTTGCCCCACGGCATGTGGGATCTTTCCGGACCAGGGCTCGAACCCATGTCTCCTGCATTGGCAGGCGGATTCTTTTTTTTTTTTTTTTTTTTAGAAATTTCATGTAATGTCTGAAACATTTATATTAACATATTTCCATACATATTTCCATACAAATACAAATATGATTTTTAGAAATTTCATGTAATGTCTGAAACATTTATATTAACATATTTCCATACATATTTCCATACAAATACAAATATGATTTTTAGAAATTTCATGTAATGTCTGAAACATTTATATTAACATATTTCCATACATATTTCCATACAAATACAAATATGATTTTTAGAAATTTCATGTAATGTCTGAAACATTTATATTAACATATTTCCATACATATTTCCATACAAATACAAATATAAGATTTTTAGAAATTTCATGTAATGTCTGAAACATTTATATTAACATGTTTCCATACAAATAACCCAATGAAAGTTTAGTATTAGTTGTTTGTTTTTTTATACTGCAGGTTCTTATTAGGCATCAGTTTTATACACATCAGTGTACACATGTCAATCCCAATCGCCCAATTCAGCACACCACCATCCCCACCTCACCGCAGTTTTCCCCCCTTGGTGTCCATATGTCCATTCTCTACATCTGTGTCTCAACTTCTGCCCTGCAAACTGGCTCATCTGTACCATTTTTCTAGGTTCCGCATACATGCATTAATAGACGATATTTGTTTTTCTCTTTCTGACTTACTTCACTCTGTATGACAGTCTCTAGATCCATCCACGTCTCAACAAATGACTCAATTTCGTTCCTTTTTATGGCTGAGTAATATTCCATTGTATATATGTACCACATCTTCTTTATCCATTCATCTGTTGATGGGCATTTAGGTTGCTTCCATGACCTGGCTATTGTAAATAGTGCTGCAATGAACATTCAGGTGCATGTGTCTTTTTGAATTACGGTTTTCTCTGGGTATATGCCCAGTAGTGGGATTGCTGGGTCATATGGTAATTCTATTTTTAGTTTTTTAAGGAACCTCCATATTGTTCTCCATAGTGGCTGTATCAATTTACATTCCCACCAACAGTGCAAGAGGGTTCCCTTTTCACCACACCCTCTCCAGCATTTGTTGTTTGTAGATTTTCTGATGATGCCCATTCTAACAGGAGTGAGGTGATACCTCATTGTAGTTTTGATTTGCATTTCTCTAATAATTAGTGATGTTGAGCATCTTTTCATGTGCTTCGTGGCCGTCTGTATGTCTTCTTTGGAGAAATGTCTATTTAGGTCTTCTGCCCATTTTTGGATTGGGGTGTTTGTTTCTTTGATATTGAGCTGAATGAGCTGTTTATATATTTTGGAGATTAATCCTTTGTCCGTTGATTCATTTGCAAATATTTTCTCCCATTCTGAGGGTTGTCTTTTCGTCTTGTTTATGGTTTCCTTTGCTGTGCAAAAGCTTTGAAGTTTCATTAGGTCCCATTTGTTTATTTTTGTTTTTATTTCCATTACTCTAGGAGGTGGATCAAAAAAGATCTTGCTGTGATTTATGTCAAAGAGTGTTCTTCCTATGTTTTCCTCTAAGAGTTTTATAGTGTCCAGTCTTATATTTAGGTCTCTAATCCATTTTGAGTTTATTTTTGTGTATGGTGTTAGGGAGTATTCTAATTTCATTCTTTTACATGTAGCTGTCCAGTTTTCCCAGCACCACTTATTGAAGAGACTGTCTTTTCTCCATTGTATATCTTTGCCTCCTTTGTCATAGATTAGTTGACCATAGGTGCGTGGGTTAATCTCTGGGCTTTCTATCTTGTTCCATTGATCTATGTTTCTGTTTTTGTGCCAGTACCATATTGTCTTGATTACTGTAGCTTTGTAGTATAGTCTGAAGTCAGGGAGTCTGATTCCTCCAGCTCCATTTTTTTGCCTCAAGACTGCTTTGGCTATTCGGGGTCTTTTGTGTCTCCATACAAATTTTAAGATGATTTGTTCTAGCTCCGTAAAAAATGCCATTGGTAATTTGATAGGGATTGCATTGAATCTGTAGATTGCTTTGGGTAGTATACTCATTTTCACAATGTTGATTCTTCCAATCCAAGAACATGGTATATCTCTCCATCTGTTGGTATCATCTTTAATTTCTTTCATCAGTGTCTTATAGTTTTCTGCATACAGGTCTTTTGTCTCCCTAGGTAGGTTTATTCCTAGGTATTTTATTCTTTTTGTTGCAATGGTAAATGGGAGTGTTTCCATAATTTCTCTTTCAGATTTTTCATCATTAGTGTATAGGAATGCAAGAGATTTCTGTGCATTAATTTTGTATCCTGCAACTTTACCATATTCATTAATTAGCTCTAGCAGTTTTCTGGTGGCAGTTTTAGGATTCTCTATGTATAGTATCATGTCATCCGCAAACAGTGACAGTTTTACTTCTTCTTTTCCAATTTGTATTCCTTTTATTTCTTTTTCTTCTCTGATTGCCGTGGCTAGGACTTCCAAAACTATGTTGAATAATAGTGGTGAGAGTGGACATCCTTGTCTCGTTCCTGATCTTAGAGGAAATGCTTTCAGTTTTTCACCATTGAGAATGATGTTTGCTGTGGGTTTGTCATATATGGCCTTTATTATGTTGAGGTAGGTTCCCTCTATGCCCACTTTCTGGAGAGTTTTTATCAGAAATGGGTGTTGAATTTTGTCAAAAGCTTTTTCTGCATCTATTGAGATGATCATATGGTTTTTATTCTTCAATTTGTTAATATGGTGTATCACATTGATTGATTTGCGTATATTGAAGAATCCTTGCATCCCTGGGATAAATCCCACTTGATCGTGGTGTATGATCCTTTTAATGTGTTGTTGGATTCTGTTTGCTAGTATTTTGTTGAGGATTTTTGCATCTATATTCATCAGTGATATTGGTCTGTAATTTTCTTTTTTTGTAGTGTCTTTGTCTGGTTTTGGTATCAGGGTGATGGTGGCCTCATAGAATGAGTTTGGGAGTGTTCCTTCCTCTGCAATTTTTTGGAAGAGTTTGAGAAGGATGGGTGTTAGCTCTTCTCTAAATGTTTGATAGAATTCACCTGTGAAGCCATCTGGTCCTGGACTTTTGTTTGTTGGAAGATTTTTAATCACAGTTTCAATTTCATTACTTGTGATTGGTCTGTTCATATTTTCTATTTCTTCCTGGTTCAGTCTTGGAAGGTTATACCTTTCTAAGAATTTGTCCATTTCTTCCAGGTTGTCCATTTTATTGGCATAAAGTTGCTTGTAGTAGTCTCTTAGGATGCTTTGTATTTCTGCAGTGTCTGTTGTAACTTCTCCTTTTTCATTTCTGATTTTATTGATTTGAGTCCTCTCCCTCTTTTTCTTGATGAGTCTGGCTAATGGCTTATCAATTTTGTTTATCTTCTCAAAGAACCAACTTTTAGTTTTATTGATCTTTGCTATTGTTTTCTTTGTTTCTATTTCATTTATTTCTGCTCTGATCTTTATGATTTCTTTCCTTCTGCTAACTTTGGGTTTTGTTTGTTCTTCTTTCTCTAGTTTCTTTAAGTGTAAGGTTAGATTGTTTACTTGAGCTTTTTCTTGTTTCTTTAGGTAGGCTTGTATAGCTATAAACTTCCCTCTTAGAACTGCTTTTGCTGCATCCCATAGGTTTTGGGTCGTCGTGTTTTCATTGTCATTTGTCTCTAGGTATTTTTTGATTTCCTCTTTGATTTCTTCAGTGATCTCTTGGTTATTTAGTAACGTATTGTTTAGCCTCCATGTGTTTGTCCTTTTTACGTTTTTTTCCCTGTAATTCATTTCTAATCTCATAGCGTTGTGGTCAGAAAAGATGCTTGATATGATTTCAATTTTCTTAAATTTACTGAGGCTTGATTTGTGACCCAAGATGTGATCTATCTTGGAGAATGTTCCGTGCGCACTTGAGAAGAACGTGTAATCTGCTGTTTTTGGATGGAATGTCCGATATATATCAATTAAATCTATCTGGTCTATTGTGTCATTTAAAGCTTCTGTTTCCTTATTTATTTTCATTTTGGATGATCTGTCCATTGGTGTAAGTGAGGTGTTAAAGTCCCCCACTATGATTGTGTTACTGTCGATTTCCTCTTTTATAGCTGTTAGCAGTTGCCTTATGTATTGAGGTGCTCCTATGTTGGGTGCATATATATTTATAATTGTTATATCTTCTTCTTGGATTGATCCCTGGATCATTATGTAGTGTCCTTCCTTGTCTCTTGTAACATTCTTTAATTTAAAGTCTATTTTATCTGATATGAGTATAGCTACTCCAGCTTTCTTTTGATTTCCATTTGCATGGAATATCTTTTTCCATCCCATCACTTTCAGTCTGTATGTGTCCCTAGGTCTAAAGTGGGTCTCTTGTAGACAGCATATATATGGGTCTTGTTTTTGTATCCATTCAGCCAGTCTATGTCTTTTGGTTGGGGCATTTAATCCATTCACGTTTAAGGTAATTATCGATATGTATGTTCCTATGACCATTTTCTTAATTGTTTTGGGTTTGTTTTTGTAGGTCCTTTTCTTCTCTTGTGTTTCCCACTTAGAGAAGTTCCTTTAGCATTTGTTGTAGAGCTGGTTTGGTGGTGCTGAATTCTCTTAGCTTTTGCTTGTCTGTAAAGCTTTTGATTTCTCCATCAAATCTAAATGAGATCCTTGCCGGGTAGAGTAATCTTGGTTGTAGGTTCTTCCCTTTCATCACTTTAAGTATATCATGCCACTCCCTTCTGGCTTGCAGAGTTTCTGCTGAGAAATCAGCTGTTAACCTTATGGGAGTTCCCTTGTATGTTATTTGTCGTTTTTCCCTTGCTGCTTTCAATAATTTTTCTTTGTCTTTAATTTTTGCCACTTTGATTACTATGTGTCTCGGCGTGTTTCTCCTTGGGTTTATCCTGTATGGGACTCTCTGCGCTTCCTGGACTTGGGTGGCTATTTCCTTTCCCATGTTAGGGAAGTTTTCGACTATAATCTCTTCAAATATTTTCTCTGGTCCTTTCTCTCTCTCTTCTCCTTCTGGGACCCCTATAATGCGAATGTTGTTGCGTTTAATGTTGTCCCAGAGGTCTCTTAGGCTGTCTTCATTTCTTTTCATTCTTTTTTCTTTAGTCTGTTCCGCAGCAGTGAATTCCATCATTCTGTCTTCCAGGTCACTTATCCGTTCTTCTGCCTCAGTTATTCTGCTATTGATTCCTTCTAGTGTAGTTTTCATTTCAGTTATTGTATTGGTCATCTCTGTTTGTTTGTTCTTTAATTCTTCTAGGTCTTTGTTAATCATTTCTTGCATCTTCTCAATCTTTGCCTCCATTCTTATTCCAAGGTCCTGGATCATCTTCACTATCATTATTCTGAATTCTTTTTCTGGAAGGTTGCCTATCTCCACTTCATTTAGTTGTTTTTCTGGGGTTTTTTCTTGTTCCTTCATCTGGTACATAGCCCTCTGCCTTTTCATCTTCTCTATCTTTCTGTAACTGTCGGCAGGCGGATTCTTAACCACTGCGCCACCAGGGAAGCCCTCAGTGTAATTTTTAGTAAGTACAGGGAAGCAGTGTAATATTCAGTAAGTACATTCACATCGGTGTGCAACCATCAAGGTGGCTTCTTAACACATAAAATTTTTGATAAATATATATCAAATATACATAGATATACTTTTATCAAAAAAAATATATAACTGATGAAGAATTGAAAATGGGATGGGGAAGCCTTGTATTTTACTTGTATTCCTACTTCAAGATAGAACAAAATCTAAGCACTGAATTGTAGATATAACTGACTTACCAGTCATTTTGCATGTGGCAGTATCAGATTCCACACACTACCTTGGGAAGACAGGAAAAACTAATAAATATTTTAATGGGAGAGGACACACTTTATTCTATGTAAAATAATGACCTTACCAGGTTTAAATATTACAACATCAAAACATATTTATTGGGCTTCCCTGGTGGCGCAGTGGTTAAGAATCTGCCTGCCAATGCAGGGCACACGGGTTTGAGCCCTGGTCTGGGAAGATCCCACATGCCACGGAGCAACTAAGCCCATGCGCCACAACTACTGAAGCCCGTGCGCCACAATTACTGAAACCCGCATGCCCTAGAGCCCGTGCTCTGCAACAAGAGAAGCCACCGCAATGAGAAGGCCGCACACCACAACGAAGAGTAGTCCCCGCCTGCTGCAACTAGAGAAAGCCAGCGCACAGCAACAAAGACCCAATGCAGCCAGAAATAAATAAATAAATTAATTAATTTTAAAAAATATTTATTGTAGAAAATATAGAAAAAACAGGTAAGTAGAAAAAGAAAATAAATTGGAAGGATTGATATTGACCTTTTAGGCATTCATAACTCTGTTCCTCTCAGTATTTGAGGATTTAAATTGTATTAACTAGTGCTTGTGAGTTAATTGTAAGCCACAATTAGCAGACTTTAGTTCAGTAGCATCTCAGGGTGAATGAGTTCCCAGCAATCACAGATCAATAGGTTTTATGTCTGGTTTTTATTTGAAAGAAAACCTTATGATAGATTCATTTTATGTGTGTCTGGGTTTGGTTTTTTCCCTCTCCTAAATGATGTGTTTGTTTCATCAACTGGTTAAGTATATGTATGGCACAAGTATACATAATGTGTTTTCTGACCTTTGAGTTGGAAGAGACTTGATTTTACCAAGTGTCATTTACACTCGTAGGTAATCATTAGAACTGGATAATGCAAAGGTCTGATAATGAGAATCTGGCTTCTATTCAATTTGAAAGAGGTATTGGTGCCAAATGGTAAACTGCCAATGGTAAATGCCTTATCTGCACTAGTGGAGAGTGGTTTGCACACATTTCCCTGAAGTGAAATATCCAAATGGCTGCTGGGCCCTTTTGGAGTGCATCATGATCTTAGAATAACAGACTCTTTCATCTGGAAGTCCAACCCCCTTATTTTTACAGACCCCTCTGCCCCAGTCAGACACAGGTGCTCCCCTCCCAGTTTTCCTCTAGTACCTTGTCTGGCTTCCATTATTGCCCTAGTGTGTTATTGCCCTAATTATGTGTTAATGTAAATAACTCATGCAGCCATGTGATGAGTTATTTACATTAACACATAAACAATAGAGTGGGAAATTCTTCAGCCAGTCTATATCTTGCTCATCTTTGTTGTCATTAGCACTTAACACAGTGCCTGGAGCTTACTAGATTCTCAATAAATGTTTGTTGAGTGAATGAATGATGAAACAGAGGCCCAGGGATAGGAAGTGCCCTGCCCAAGATCACAAATCTAGTTAGTAACAACGTTCTGAGATATAGGTTATGATAACATTTTAAGTACATTGCACTGCTTGACAGCATGTCGGGAGAGGCCAGAATTGGACTGGATCTTGGAATAAAACTCTGGTGACACGTTATTCACATGGATTTCTAATTCATGTGATGGTCCACAGCATCAAGAATTGACCCTGAGATCCATCCTGAGAGGTTTTTTTTGGTACCTTAAAGTTTTGTTTCTCTTGGCTGGACCTCAAGGATGAAATGCTCTGCCAGTAGGAAAGATGGTATATGTGGGGAGGAGGAAGATTTCCCACGATTGGGAAAGGCTAGAGTGGGAGAGGTCCCTAGTCTATGGAAGGGCAGGGAAATCTCTCCCCATCCCTGGGATCCACAGACTCTAGATTATGTTCATGGTCAGTCTTTGTTAGAAATATGTAATCAGGGACTTCCCTGGTGGCACAGTGGTTAAGAATCTGCCTGCCAATGGAGAGGACACGGGTTCGAGCCCTGGTCTGGGAAGATGCCACATTCTGCAGAGCAACTAAGCCCGTGTGCCACAGCTACTGAGCCTGCGCTCTAGAGCCCGTGAGTCACAACTACTGAGCCCGTGTGCCACAACTACTGAAGCCCGTGCACATAGAGCCCATGCTTCGCAACAAGAGAAGCCACCACAATGAGAAGCTCGTGCACAGCAACGAAGAGTAGCCTCTGCTCGCCGCAACTAGAGAAAGCCTGCGTGCAACAATGAAGACCCAACGCAGCCAAAATAAATAAATAAATTTATAATCAAAAAAATGTTATGAATGCCATGCAATACATTATTGACTATTAAAAAAAAAAGATATGTAATCATTTTGGGCATTGGTTGGGGAAGGTTGGTGGCAACCCTCTGTGTGTGTGATGACCACTTAGTTTTGTGCCAAGATCAAGGCTGTTTTGTTTTGTTTTGAGGCAGAGAGGGTTGGAGTAGGATGTCAGCATGAGAATACCAGCTCAGTGATGGCTCTGGCCTCTGAGGAGGTCACAGTGACCCAGGAAATGTAATCTGGACAGTGGCTGGGTGGCAGTCATGACTGAGCTCAGCAGAGTCATCCCTGAAGATGTGCTCCAGGAGAAGTGCTGCAGGGAGGCCTCCAGATGCTGACACTGGCTGTTCTCCTGAGCGACAGCTGGAATGTGTGTGTGTGTGTGTGTGTGTGTGAGAGAGAGAGAGAGATGAAGGTAGAAGAAGGAAATATAGAAAAGGTGTGGCCTGGCAGACCTAGAGGAAGTCCTTTTCATCTGCTATTTCAAGGTGACAAGGTAGCACCAGAGTCACCTGGCTTGCTTGGATGGCCATAGGGGAAAGGTGTATAAGGTCTGGGCTAGCCCCATAGGTGGGAGTGTGTTGGTGTGGGCAAGGGCAGGGGCCTGTGTCTGCCAGCCTCAACGAGGAGGTGCTGCCTCGGTTGGTCATTATGAGCCTGCTGCCTGAGCTCGGTAGACAGCTGAGCACAGCACCTGGCTGGACCTCAAGGATGAAATCGACAAACTTTTGTCCCCAAATCCTCTGCAGGCTTTTATGCATATGGAGAGCAAGTAGGTTAAGCTGTTGCTCTTTTTTATTTTTTTTTGTCCGCGCTGCGTGGCTTGTGAGATCTTAGTTCCCTGACCAGGGATTGAACCCAGGCCCAGCAGTGAGAGCGCGGAGTCCCAACCACTGGACTGCCAGGGAATTCCCCAGCACTCTCGCTCTTCTGACTGCCTGTCTCTTTAGAAGGGTCATCATTTCTTGCCATCAGGAATTGTTAGCATTGGGTTGGAGTCCAAAGGATGGGCTTTAGGAGTCAAGAACCCCCCCCTTAACATTATTTTCAAATTCATATGTTTACTTTTTTCTGGGGAAAGGTTCATAACAGATTCTCAAACTGATCCATGCACCAGCAAAGGTTAAGAACTCTTGGTGTAGGGGAAGCAGAAGGAATGCTTGCATTTATAGGGGGCCTTGCTGTTCACATGGCAAGGATATAAGTGAATGGAGTATGGCAGGGTAGGAGAATCAGTTTAGTGGCTCAGGGCCTACGGATTAACAGCTGCTGCATCTCCTGATAACAGAACTTACCTGAAGGCATGCACTCACATGTGGGTTAGGGGCAGTGGTCAGAAACTTACTGAATGAGCAAGGGACAACTGCAGTGTATACAGAGAAATAAATAGTGTGAGGCCCAGGGACCATAGCTGGTTGGAAGAGAAGAGTCACTATGGGGAGATCCCTGAACACAACTGGACACCAGAGCAGAGTATCACAGTGCTCTCAGGAATCCATTTACAATCCACGAGAGAGTGAGGTCACAAGGATTTACAGGGGCCACACTAGACTTCAGTTAAGGTTGTCCCCGGGCTTTGGGTGGGGGACCCTCTTAAGCTGTATCGTCTATAGTTACGTCCTAGAAGCAGAAGTAGTAGTCTGGCCTTCATTAGCTCCTTGACATAAACCCTAGTATGCTCATCGCTACTTGATCCTTTTCATGAACCTCAGGTGACTTGGTGTGTTTTTCACACCATCTCTGTGGCCAGTGCCCTGTGTGATTCCTTTCTGCCCTTGGGGTCCTCCCCGCTGATAGGATACTCAGAATAGTACCATTTCCAGAACTGGAATCTAAGTGGGCAAGAGAAAAGTTTTGGGGAGCGGTTCTCTCTAGGTTCTGGAATCCTAAGGAAGAATGGGACATGGTGGGAGTAGGGCCTCTCAGGGAGGACTGTAGGTTGGGGAAAGGAAAATGGATCATTTTCAAGTCTCTGGGCAAGGTTTGGGGCTGTTTGGCCCAGTGTTTTTCTCATTGGCCCAACCAGCTGTAGTTGGGTGTCGATGAGGCTTGCTCTCACCCCTCACCTCCTCCTTTCTGTCATCTCTTGGCTGCGGCTGTGCTCCTTGAGAAAGGCAAGCCACTGCAAAGTTGTTTCAAAGGAACACATCCAGTTGGCAACTTTGTTTTACCCTGTGGGTGACCTTCCCGCTGTGCCAGTTCTGACGCCCCCTTTCCCAACTGACTTTGCAGGGAGGGCCTTGGAACTGCCATACCGTCCACTGATTTTCTGTTTTGGTGCAGCCGTCTACAGATCTAGTTCATGATTCATGACTATTATTTGATCTTGTAGGAAGTAAAATACTCCTAGTCACTAGTTTGTTTCCATTCAGGCGCTAATGGCACATTGTATAATGTATCCATTGGGAAGATTTCCAAAGGATCAAATATCAGAAATTCAGCTACAACAAGCCACTTGGTTCCTGATACCATAAAGCTATTCAGTGTAAGAATCTGGGGATATCTTTTCTTATGTCATGCATAAAAGGAATTGAAAAAAATTTGTCTCTGTAAGTTGCAGAAATGACGTCTCTTGCCCCCTTTTCCCTCCTTTTTGAAAATGGTCTGGGATTAAAGTCACAGTGTTCTTGATCTGAAGGCCAACGTGGTGAACACACGAATTTATCCTGGGGTACACTATTATGTGATTGTGTGACAAGTCTTTTAATGTCTCCTTGTTAAAGGAAAGACAGTAGAAGCTATGGCCTTGACACTGTTCTTTCACTTATTTAACAGATGTTTGTTGAACGGTTACAATGTGGTAGGCCTGCGGTAGATATCAGGGCTACAGAGATAAAAGACCCTCTCCCAGCCCACAAGAAATGCATAGGCCAGCGGGGGAGACAGAGAAGTGAATCATTAGTTGAAATGTAGTGGAGTAATTGCCAGGAGAGCAGTGAACAGGGGGCTGGTATCCCAGAGGAAAGATACTACCTCTTTCAGTGGAAAATCAGTAGTCCCTCACTGTTTAACAGGAAAAAAAAAAAAAAAAAAAAGATTTTTCCATGTAGATAAGTGGATTTGCCAGATAACCAGGCTTATCTCTTTAGGTCCCAGAACTTAAAACATTAAAAAAAAAATATTTTTTTTGATGGGAGTATATGTAAAATGTACTCTTCTCTTTCTTCTTAAATGGAATATACTGAATGAAATTCAGTCTTTTCTCATTGACTCGAGGCACTGCATGAATGCTAGGCTTTAAGTTTGGCTGTGCTGCCCAAAGACTCTTAGGTTCTCCCCTAAGCCAAATGGCCCTTCCTTATGGCTTTTGGTAATGTTTCTGTTTCTTCTCTCCTTATCAGGATGATTGTGCTGGTCCTGACTGCTTTTTACTTTACAGTCCCTAGTAGCTCTCTCCTTTCTCCTTTCAAATTTGTGTTGGTCTAGGAATTCATGCATCTAAACAGGTCAGACTTTTTTTTTTTTTAAGGATTTAAAAATTTTTTTAATTTATTTCTGGCTGCATTGGGTCTTTGTGGCTGTGCGTGGGCTTTCTCTAGTTGCAGAGAGCAGGGGCTTCTCACTGCGGTGGCTTCTCTTGTTGCGGAGCCCGGGCTCTAGGCGTGCGGGCTTCAATAGTTGAAGCACACGGGCTCTGCAGTTGTGGCTCGTGGGCTCTAGAGTGCAGGCTCAGTAGTCGTGACACATGGACTTAGTTGCTCCAAGGCATGTGGGATTTTCCCGGAGCAGGGTTTGAACCTGTGTCCCCTGCATTGGCAGGCAGATTCTTAACCACTGCACCACCAGGGAAGCCCTAAACAGGTCAGACTTCTGTTTAAAGTAAGAGTAAGTAGACTATGGGTCAACACTTGACAGTACAGGGACTTCCCTGCTGGCCCAGTGGTTAAGAATCTGCCTTCCAATGTAGGGGATGTGGGTTTGATCCCTGGTTGGGAAACTAAGATCCCACATGCCTCGGGGCAACTAAGCCCACCCCCGTGAACTTAGCTATCCAGAGCGCCTTTCTTTAGTTTTCTTTCTGCCTCGTATTTACATTCACTTGAGGGACATTTCTTTTCTTCTTTTTTTTTTTTTTTTGCTGCACTGCGCAGCATGTGGGATCCTAGTTCCCCAACCAGGGCTCGAACCCGTGTCCCCTGCATTGGCAGGCAGATTCTTAACCACTGCGCCACCAAAGAAGTCCCAACATATCCATTTTTATATTTCCTGTATTTGTAGAAATTAGTTCTGAGGCAAAGGTTGATTTAATGTATAACTCTTAGGAATTAGAGTTTTCACAAATACTTGTTTTTAAACAATAAATCTTTTTTTTAAATTTATTTTTATTTTTTTGGCCGCTCTGCAAGGCTTGTAGGATTTTAGATCCCCTACCAGGGATTGAACCCGGGTCCTCGGCAGTGAGAGCACAGAGTCCTAACCACTGGACTGCCAGGGAATTCCAACAAATCTTTTTTAAAATAAAGAGCTAAATTATGGGGACTTCCCCGGCGGTCGGGTGGTTAAGACTCCACGCTTCTACTGCAGGGGCTCGGGTGACCGATCCCTGGTTTGGGAACTAAGATCCCACGTGCCTTGGCATGGCCAAAAAAAACAAAAAACAAAAAAACCCCTAAATTATGTTTGGTGAATATTAAGAAAAGAGAATTTCTTATCTATATTACTTTCTACTATGGAAATAGATATAGGAATGTAACATCTAGTTGATTATGTAACTGTATTATTCAACTCACTTAATAAGGCACTAGTTCTTAAGTTAGCCATGGGGAAATTGGCCTTTTCTATTATCTTGATTGAATCATGGTTATATGACGATTAGAAATTGCCTTATAATTGCCTTCTTCAACCTTAACCCTGGACCCAAAGCAATATTTTATTTTGCCCATATTTACATTCTTATAAAGGGGCAAGCCTTCATATCTGTGGTAGATTGTTGCATTTGGTGGCGCCTAATGAACCTGACTCCCAGTATTCCTGCCCTTTGTGTAGCTCCCTCCCTAATCAACTTCGGGCTTGACCAAGAGACTCATGAATCACACAAGCACGGGAGGGTAAGCGCTTGTGCACTGGGGCTTGCCCTCTTGGAACACTGTCCTGGACCAGTGTCTAGTCTACTGGAGGTTGGGAGGTCACAAGAAGAACTGAGACTCCCTGCCCAGCACCAACTGCCAGACTTGTGAATGAGGCCAACTTGGAATAAATTTCCAGCTGTTCCAACCATCTGTAGTAGCCCAAGTGAGCCAGAAAAAGAACTTTGCAATCAACTAACAGAATCAAGAGAAACAATAAATCAATATTTTTTGCCTCTACGTTTTGCGATGAATTTTTATGCAATCAGTAAATAACTGAAACAATGTCCTTTTACTGTGTTCAAGTTTAACCTTATAAAGGCGGGCTAAGATAGAATTATGAACAACGCTTAGATGTTTTACTTTGTAAATTGCTCTGTGGGAGATGGAAAAAATTTTACACCTGGAAAGGAAGGGCTTATTTTGATCTATTGGTAAAGTAAACTTCAATACAAGTTAAAATCTACCAGAATTTTTTCCAATTTGAAAATTGTTGGATCATGCTATTATAAATACTATGGTATATGTTATAAATTTCTTCAAGATATTATCCTCATAAAAGTAATGGATTCTCACTGAAGAAAAATGGAAAAGACTGGAAATTGTAAAAATAAAAAGTAAAATAAAAAATAAATCAAGCATTATCCCACAATCCAGACATCTATTGACAATCGTTTTGCTGTATTTTCTCTCAGCAATTTTTTTTTAAAAGATTTATTGATTGATTGATTGATTGATTGATTGCTATGTTGAGTCTTCGTTTCTGTGCGAGGGCTTTCTCTAGTTGCGGCAAGCGGGGGCCACTCTTCATCGCGGTGCGCGGGCCTCTCACTAGCGTGGCCTCTCTTGTTGCGGAGCACAGGCTCCAGACGCGCAGGCTCAGCAGTTGTGGCTCACGGGCTTAGTTGCTCCGCGGCATGTGGGATCTTCCCAGACCAGGGCTCGAACCCTTGTCCCCTGCATTAGCAGGCAGATTCTCAACCACTGCGCCACCAGGGAAGCCCATCTCTCAGCAATTTTTCTGTGCTCCATTTAACATTTTTTCATATTTAAATCAGGCTGAGGGAAGGGGTGAGTGTGGATACAAAAGGGTGGCATGAAAGAGTCGTGGGATGTTGTCACAATGAAGTATCATGTTTATTGTGGTGGTTACATGAAAGTACACATGTGATAAAATTGCATAGGGCTGCACACACAAATGAACGAACTATATGTAACAGGTGAAGTCTGCTTATGCTCTGTGGATTGTGCCAATGTCAGTTTCCTAGTTTTGCTATTGTACTGTAGCTATGCAAGATGTTAACATCGGGGGAGGCTGGGTGAAGGGTGTCAAAGACCTCCCTGTATATTTCATTGCACTTTCCTGTGAATCTATCATTTCAAACTAAAAAAAACAAAACAAAAATCAGTCTGTAGCTAGAGTTTTGTACCCTGCCTTTCCCTTTATATTTTCATTTTTAATGAAAAAAGAGAATGTCCATGTTTCATATCCACATCTTGATTACTTTAAAAAATGAACTTGAAGAAACTGTCTTAATTATAGAGTTAACTGCTAAGGAAGGGGGTACATTTCAAAAACAACTTTATTTGTTGGAACTTAATTATTGCAAGAATGCCAAAGCATTTTATGGACTACATGGGGTTGTGTTTGAGAGTTTAGAAAAGGAAATTACATGACGAAAATATAATTATAACACTAACAAAATATTGTGAAATTATGCATCTGGTGGACTGCAAACAGAAAGGGGAATGTTGTGGTTGAGCTCCGGGGAGGAGGCCCGGCTGAGCCTGTCAGGAATGATTTGAGGGCTTTGGGGGAGGGAAGAAAGCAGGGCACGACTGCTGAGCAGAACTGGTCTGGGGCAGCTCAGGGCCGGGCAGGCCATGGCTCCTCAGAAAAAAATGATAAAGAGCAGGCCGTCAGCGTGCTGGCAACAGTATCTAAGAATCCACCTTCAGAAAGGAGTGGCAGGGCATAGACAAGAGTTTTGATATCAGATTTGCCAAATATTGGTTGCAGAAAAAGTTAGGGAACAGGAGGCCAAAATGTTAGGCCTCGAATTAGGTCACAGGAGGGAATAGAAAGCAGGGGATGAGCAAGGCAATAGAAATAAAAGCAAAAATAAACAAATGGGACCTAATCAAACTTTGCACAGCAAAGGAAACCATAAACAAAACCAAAAGACAACCTACAGGACTGGGAGAAAATATTTGCAAATGATATGACCGACAAGGGCTTAATTTCCAAAATATACAAACAGCTCATATATAGCTCAATAACAAAAAAAACAAACAACCCAATCAAACAGTGGGCAGAAGACCTAAATAGACGTTTCTCCAAAGAAGACATCCAGATAGCCAATAGGCACGTGAAAAGATGCTCAACATCTCTAATTATTAGAGAAATGTAAATCAAAACTACAATGAAGTACCACCTCACACTGGTCAGAATGGCCATCATTAAAAAGTCTACAGTGGGGCTTCCCTGGTGGCGCAGCGGTTAAGAATCCGCCTGCCAATGCAGGGGACATGGGTTCAAGCCCTGGTCCGGGAAGATCCCACATGCTGCGGAGCAGCGAAGCCAGTGTGCCACACTACTGAGCCTCTGCTCTAGAGGCCTCGAGCCACAACTACTGAGCCTGCGTGCCACAACTACTGAAGCCTGCGTGCCTAGAACCCGTGCTCCACAGCAAGAGAGGCCACCACAATGAGAAGCCCACGCACTGCAACGAGGAGTAGCCCCTGCTCGCCACAACTAGAGAAAGCCCACGTGCAGCAACTAAGACCCAATGCAGCCAAATAAATAAATAAATAAATAAATAAATAAATAAATAAACTTAAAAAAAAAAGTCTGCAAATAACAAATGCTGGGGAGGATGTGGAGAAAAACGAACCCTCCTACACTGTTGGTGGGAATGTAAATTGGTGCAGCCACTATGGAAAACAGTATGGAGGTTCCTTAAAAAACTAAAAATAGAATTGCCATATGACCCAGAAATCCCACTCCTGGGCATATATCTGGGGAAAACTCTAATTCGAAAAAATACATGCACCCCAGTGTTCATAGCAGCACTATTTACAATAGCCAAGACATGGAAGCAACCTAACTGTCCATCGATAGATGAATGAATAAAGAAGATATGGTATATATACACAATGGAATACTACTCAGCCATAAAAAAGAATGAAATAATGCAACTTGCAGCAACATGGATGGACCTAGAGATTATCATACTAAGTGAAGTAAGTCAGAAAAAGACAAATACCATATGATATCACTTATATGTGGAATCTAAAATATGACACAGATGAACTTATTTATGAAACAGAAACAGACTCACAGACATAGAAAACAAACTTATGGTTACCCAAGAGGACAGGGGGTGGGGGAGGAATAAATTAGGAGTTCAGTATTAGCAGATACAAACTACTATATATAAAATAGATAAACAACAAGGTCCTACTGTATAAGACAGGGAACTATATTCAATATCCTGTAATAAACCATAATGGAAGAGTAAAAAAAAAAGAAAGAAAGAAAGCAGGAGGGGGCGTGGGGGTCATTTGGGAGGAAAAGTCCAGAAAGGGCAGGCTGGTGACTGGAGCCTCCCAGGTGGCCTTCAGGGGTTCCCCTTTGCTCCGAGAATAAAGTCCAAACTCTACATGGCATAAAAGGCCCTACATGACTTGTCTGGCCTTGGAATATGTCCCTGACCTGGTCTCCTGTTGCTCCCCCAAATGCACCTCTGAGCCTCTGCAGCTTCCAGAACCCTGTCCTGTTTTGGGGCCTCCCTCCTCTCTCAGGTGCTCTTCCCTGTGCCTACCATGCTCTTCCCTCTGGATGTCAGTGCGTTAACTGCTCCCCGGCATACAAGGCCCTGCTGGTTTCTCTCTGTGAAGCCTACTATCATACCTGGGTTGGGCCACAACCTCCTTTCTCTGCCTTTGGTCTCCCCTCAGCCCCTGGGGGCCTCATTTGCCTGGTGTGAGCTTCCCTTCGCAGCCACTGATGGGAAGGGAGTGGTTGAGCTTCAGAAGAGAGGTGAGCTGCAACTCGCACTCTCCTGCCCAGCCTGGGCCTTTGCACATGCCAGCCCTCCTACCCTCTCGTACATCTCCACTTGGAAAGCTTTCCCTCAGAATTCAAGACCCTGTCAAATGATTGTTCCTCTCTGTGACTCCCACACTGGCCTCTCACAGCCTTTCGTTCTTGCAAATATGCAACAAATTATATATATATTTTTAGCTTTTCTTAAAAAAAGTTATTTATTTATTTATTTTTGGCTGCGTTGGGTCTTCATTGCTGCGCGCGGGCTTTCTCTAGTTGTGGCGAGAGGGGGCTACTCTTCGTTGTGGTGTGTGGGCTTCTCATTGCAGTGGCTTCTCTTGCTGTGGAGCATGGGCTCTAGGCACTCGGGCTTCAGTAGCTGTGGCTCGTGGGCTCTAGAGCACAGTCTCAGTAGTTGTGGTGCACGGGCTTAGTTGCTCCACGGCATGTGAGATCTTCCTGGACCAGGGCTCGAACCCATGTCCCCTGCATTGGTAGGAGGATTCTTTTTTTTTTTTTTTTTTTAAAGAATTTCACTTTTATTTATTTATTTATTTATTTTTGGCTGTGTTGGGTCTTCGTTTCTGTGCGAGGGCTTTCTCTAGTTGCGGCAAGCAGGAGCCACTCTTCATCACAGTGTGCAGGCCTCTCACTATCGTGGCCTCTCTTGTGGCGGAGCACAGGCTCCAGACGCGCAGGCTCAGTAGTCGTGGCACACGGGCTTCGTTGCTCCGCGGCATGTGGGATCCTCCCAGACCAGGGCTCGAACCCGTGTCCCCTGCATTGGCAGGCAGATTCTCAACCACTGCGCCACCAGGGAAGCCCTGGCAGGAGGATTCTTAACCACTGTGCCACCAGGGAAATCCTCAACAAATATTTATTGAGCACACACTGTTGTGATCCTACTGATGTTTGCTTACCACCTTGACTGTCACTTTCTGTTTAGATGTCTTGGGCTATGAATTTTTTGAGATTCAGCACCTTAGTTTATTCATTTAGGTATCCCCAATTCCCAGAAAAGTTCAGGTATGTGGTAAGCCCTTAATATATTTGTTTTGAAAATGAATAAGCTTTACTATAGAAGAAAGTGGTTTTCAAGAAATTCCTAACAGTCCTTAAGGCTGGAAGGCACATTAAAGGTCACCTCATCTGGGAATTCCCTGGTGGTCCAGCGGTTAGGACTCTGCGCTTCCGCTGCAGGGAGCACGGGTTCGATCCCTGGTTGGGGAGCAAAGATCCCGCATGCTGTGAAAAAAAAAAAGGTCACCTCATCCGTCTCCTGGGATCCGTCCATTCCAGGCAAGTCATCATGCAGAGTCTGCTTGACCGAGTTCAGTGGAGGGGGACTCACGGTCCATGTGGCCACTCATTGCACCTGGTAGACAGTATTGATCATGGCGAAGTTCTTCCTGCTGCAGAGCTGGACCCTGCCCCCGCCCCCATAGTTCCCTCCACTGGTCCTCATCCTGCTCCCTGGAGTGTCACAGAATGAGTCCCCTCCCTCTTGCAGCTGACAGCCCATCATATATTTGGCAGTTACCACATCTCCTCCTAAGTCTTTTCTTTCCAGGTGGGGAAAGACTACTTACTAGCCGTGTGACCCTGAGCTTCACTTTCCTTGTTTGTAAAAACTGGGCTAAAACAGTACCTATCTATATGGTTGTTGTCAAAATTAAATGAGCTCATATATGTAAAGTGCTTAGAACAGTGCTTAGTGTATATGAAATGCTCAATAATGATTCCAAAATTATTTTGTATTATATTTTACATATAGCACTTAAAATTGGACAACATAGTTTGAGACATTTAATTGAGAAAAACAATATATGATCACAGGCAAAAATATTATTAATATTTTATAAATACATAATATAAATTACATTATATGTTATATTACCCACTCCCAATAAAATTGGAAACCCCCTTAGGTAGGGTCCATTGTGAAGCTTAATGGGCAACTTGGTCTCTATTTTTAATAAATGCTTGCTTAATTAGTGAACAAATGAACTGATGTCTACTTGGCCTTAATTCAGCCCTGAACACTCACTTGTACTGCCTTGAGATTTTCCAATCATTCTCTATGGTGTTCTTTAATTTAGGGTGACCAACTGTCCTGGTTTTCCCAGGAATGAGGGAGTATGGGAATTTTAGTTTTAAAACCGAATCTGAGGGGGTTCTTGGGACTCAAGACATTCAGTACTAAAACCAGGATGAGTTGGTCACCCAGGTGATAATTCAGTACCACTGGATTTGAGGGTTGAGGGTTATCTAGAAGAACTGCCTACCTCTGGATTCCATGGCCAAGGTTACCACTATAGCAATGCCACAGATAAGCAGATGGTGTTTCCAACTGGATCTCATGGGGGTGTTAGACCCTGATTGATGGGGCCTGCAGCTTTGCAAGGAACTCAGTTTTACCAATTCACACTTAGTGATCAGGCCCTAGGGAATTTAATTTAAACTTATACATGATGGATTAGTAAATCAGAATGTCAAGTTAAATGTTCCTGTGACTTTTCTAGGGCAGCCCCTTACCTGCTTCAGATCCTCAAGTGGGACTGGAAAGGGAGCAAGTGGTAGAGGGGTGGGCATTACTGGAGGGGGGACTGTATGCTGGATTTTAACATACAGTCTGGGCACTCTGACTGTCCACTGCAGAGTGCCCATTTCCAGGGATTTCTAGAATACTTGTGTCCGGTGGAGACCATGGATAAGGCTTGCTAGACGATTCACCAACTCGGTGCAGCGGCTGTGCTCACCCTGAGCCCCTACCCTTGTGCTCATTACCTCTTGCCTTCATCTCCACACACTTTCCAAGATTACAATCCTGAAATTTCAGATTGGTTTATACCACTCTATTTTTAAAGTGCTTCCTGCTGCTAGATCTCTGTCTCATGCACATTTGAGTGTCCCTGGGGTCACATCACACTGGAGTGTTCTAGGAACATTACCTTTAAATGGCTCATTTTCTCTGATTTGTTTAGTCAAGAGAGGTTCCTGTTCTGGGCTTGGGCATTCTGCTCTCTCCAGCTCTTCTGCAGCAGCCCTTGTCTCACTGTTACTTCTGTGGCTGGCAGGCTCTCAGACTGCAGGGGTTTTTCACCACCAGCACCACCTGCTGCCCTGATTCCCAGAGGCCTCCCTCCCTTTCCACCTGGCCTCCTCGCTGCCCTCTGGTTGACATACTTTGGGGTGTGTTGCTGGCCAAGAACAGGGAGGGGCTGCGCTGGTGTGGGGTGATGCGTGATCTGGAAATAGCCTTGGGGGAGGGGCCTGGCTCTGAAGCTGGCATTGAGGTGTTTGCCTGCGCTTAGACGCTCAGCGGTCCGAAAAAGGAGGCATCTTTGTTAAGTCCAGTTCTCCCTCCCAGGGATGGTATTCACCCCTCTGGGTTGGTGACTGTAGTAATATCCACACACAACTTTACTCCGGACTACCTAGGTGTTCCCTCCTGCTGGGCTCCACACTCTTTAACTAGGTCTTGCAAAGGAGGGCCCTGGGATGGCTTGTGGCCTGGAGGGGGACCAGCTGCTATTCACATATAGCAGCCTCACCCCATCTGCCAGCTCATGATCCCCTACTCAGCACCAGCCACTCGTACAGATGCCCCAAGTGATGAAAGGCTGGTCATCAGGGGCAGGAACAGGAGCCAGGCAAGGTACCCAGTGGTGCAGGGGTCAGAGGTAGAGCTGAGAAGGGACCCGGTGCCCATAGGTTTTCCCTGAAGTCCTCTTCCTCCCTACTGGATGAAGGGAGGAAGCTGGCTGACACCAACCAGCCTGGCTCTCTCGAGTCAGCCGCCTACAGACCCTGGCAACCAAATGTGACAGGCTCGTGCTTTGACGGTGGTGGTGACAGGCTTGTGGCCTCCCTGCCACCCCTCAGGCAGCCCAGGGCCTGGCTTGTGACTGTGCATTCTCTGCGCATCAGTCCTGTGTCCCCTTTGTTCATGAAGGTCTGGCCTGTATGTTGCTCACTTTGTTCACGTCCAGAGCTTTATAAAAGATAAATTGGTTCGTGGAAGGAAAAGTGTGTCCCCAGGCTCACAGGGAGCAAGAAGGAAAAAAGTCTTAGTTCACCCAAAGCTCCTGTGTACTCTTCAGCCTCCATAGAGAGTTGCAGGAACTTTCCTGGGCTGGTGCTTCATCTGCTTGCTGAGCCCGGCCAGCCCCAATCCTTTGCCCTTTTGATCCTGAAGATTTAGGCCACTGTGTATTGACTACTTCCCTGCAATCTTGCACCAGAAGTGGAAGGCTCTGGCCTTTGAAATAACTGGAGACCACCTGAGAACACAATTATGGTGCCCCAGATATGGGCCCATTTTGGCCCTGCTTACAGTCTAGGCTTTGGATTTGGTCTCCTGATTTGATTGTCCTAGACTCCAGCTGCCTGACCAGGGCTCTCCCGGACTGGCTTTCTGTCACCGCTCTGCCTGCAGAAAGATTAAAGGCACTTGGGCTGACTCCATTGCTTGTCCAGGGCTTGGTGGTGAGGGTGGTGGCCACAGGCCTGCTGCTGTGATGACCAACAGAACACTCTGATGTGGGAACGTGAACCTGACGGAATGGTCACCATACAGGGAGAGGTGGGAGGGAACTGGGACGTGGAGTGTCAGACAGAGAGCAAGGCAGTATTTGTGGACCTTTTTGCCCTGGAAAGGAACGTCTCAGGTGGGTCAACCTCACCCATGTTCTCCAATACTGGGCGGGAGGAGGAAAAGCTAGGGGAGGCCGTTTGCTTAGAGTTGAAGGTGTAGGAAGTAGAGGAAGACGCTGTCACAATGATGCAGAAAGAATAGGCATCCCCCTCCCCCAGTTCTCCAAGGCTTCAAAGAGACCAGTGACTTGATTTATAGCCAGTGCTTTATTAAACATAAATAGTCTCAAAAGAGAAGTACATGTGTCTCCTGACCAACAGAGAGTACACGTGTGTGTGTTTATAAGAAAGAGGTGCGAGGTCCCTGATCTGTGCTCTGAGGGGGTGGTCAGGCAGGTGGGGCCTGGGCCAACCAGTAAGGCAGATGAGGGTCCCCATCCTGAGGACTCACTGCTCCTGGGTGCCCCAGGAGATGTAGTCTGGCCGCGTGGCTGCATGATACTCGTCGATGAGCTGCTGCACAATCTCCCTCGACGTGTCCAGCTCGTCAAAGTTCTCCTTGAAGATGTCCTCCTTGCGGAACTGCTCCAGGAAGGCCTCCCGCTTCCGCAGCTTGTCATACTGGCGACAGGTCCGCTCGAAGAGCTTGGGGTGTGCAGAAAGCAGGGGTCACAAAGAACTTCAAGGAACAACATGGCCCAGAGAGCCAGGGAACCAAGGCTGGGCTATCTCCACAGTAAAAAAGCCAGAAGCAGGGGCAGCAGGGGTGCAGAGAGATGAGGCACAACCAGGACAATAATTATGTGCCAACTGTGAGACTCACCGAGGAGATGCTGGTGTGGTTGGCCATCATGAGCCCGCTGACCCTGTGGGCAGAAGGCAGGTAGGGCGACTTCCTGGACAGGGCCACCTGGATGCTGGCTGGGCCCCAGGGGATGAAGTTGGCCAACTTCCGTTCCCGGATCCTCTGCAGGCTCTTGTGGACCTGGGGTGGGCACAGGAGTGGTGGTGGTAGCCTCTCCTCTACCTCTGTGGGCTCTGGGGGTAGAACGAAGGGGCCTCACCTACCTGGGTGGGGTCCACCTCCCCCTGGATGATGTTGAGGATGGCGATGTAGCAGTGGTTGGTCTGGCGATCCCGGCCCGTGGACACCATCACGTTCTTGGGCTGCAGCAGCCTCCTCATGACGTCCAGGACCGTGGTCTTCCTCACACTGGCCACCTGAGGGGAGAGTGGCCACAGGGCAGGCCAGCACTCAGGGCACAGTCGAGACACGCACGGACAGAGAGCAGTAGGCAACACACGTCCCCATCAGACTCGGGGTAGTTTGGCCTCTCTGGGGAGTGTCCTTAGATTCAGGTCCACCCTGAGCCTCTGCTGTGGGATCGGGGATCTCAGTCCTCCCGAGCTCAGCAAGCTCACGCCCTTGTGCAGGAGCACCAGCAGACCCCGTACAGCGCGGGCCCTGCGGGGAGCCACAGGCAGAGGGAAGAGGAGAGCAAGTCAGCCAGGAAGTCGCCCAGCCTGTGCCAGTCCCTGAGCGCAGGGCCTCTGGGGGCTGCACGGGGCAGCTCCGGGTGCAGCAGGGAAAAGAGAAAGGCTAGGCAGGGCCTGCTGGGCCTGAGGGCTGCTCTTACCGACTGGTCCGTGGTGAGGGGTGTGTAGCCAGTCATGAGGAAGTGGAGCCGTGGTGTGGGAATGAGCGAGGCGATGAGGCCGATGAGGTCGTTGTTCATGTAGCCGGGGTAGCGCAGGGTGGTGGTGCTGGCCGACATGATGGTGGACACCTGGGGACAGGGGTGCTGTGTCAAGGGCCTTGTCCTGGGAGGCCTCCCTTCCCCAGATGGCACTCCGGCAAGGCGGGGTTCCAGTCCCAAGGAGTCTAGGAGTGAGGGCTCACCAGCTGGTTGATCTGAGAGAAGGATGGGTTCTGGATGTGCAGGCGGTCTGTGGCGATCCGGTTCAGGGCTGTGTTGTCCAGCACCACCTGGGAGGACAGAAGAGGGTGACCGATTTATGGGGACAGAAAGGACAGGAGCTCTGCCTGATTCTGGCTCTGAAGCTTAATTTCCTTGGCGCCAGAAAGACCCATCCAAAAGGGACTTGAACAGGACTGGGGCACAGGAAGGTTCCAAATGGACTTTTAAAAATGCATGAAAATGATAAAATAGGAAGGTTGGGAATGGAGAAGGGAGAATCCAGGCCTCACCACACAGTCTGCGTTCTGGGTCAGCCTCTTGAGTGTGAGCAGTGAGTTGTAGGGCTGGACCACCACATCGCTCATCTCGTCCTGGTTGGGAAACACCGAGTATGTCTGCACCAACTTTTTGGGGTACCTAGCAGTTTGAGAGAGGATGGTCAAGGGCAACAGACGGGAGGCTTGGTAAACCTGGGGCTTCCAATGACTGTCAGGGTGGGGAAATTGGGGTGGGGTCACAGGTCAGCAGAGAAGGGAGACTTGACTTTTGGAAGTCTGTAACCCAAAAGTGGGGAAGGGTAGAGAGACATCTTAGGACCTAGGGTTCTAACTCCAAATCGGCCATACTCCTTGAATTTTAATCTAAGGCTGAGATGCTAGACTCCACTTCCAACCACTGGGAGTGTGATTGGGTTCTTGGTCATTGTGCGTTGTCTTTCCTCAATACAGGAGAGAATAGAAGGGCCCTTTCCTGCTCCAGCAAATAGGAAGGTTTATCTGGATGGCCTCCCAGTCACCTGGGAAACCAAATCCTCCCAGCCCCTCAAAACACAGACTTACCTGTCGTTGAGCCGTTCTAACAGGTAGGAGCCCAGGCCAGAGCCTGTTCCCCCAGCGATGGAGTGACATAGCACGAAGCCCTGCGTGGGGAAGGGGCCAACAGTGTCTACGTATCTAGTGGCAAGATTTCAAACTCGACCCATCTCATTTCTTGGACTCCTATCTTCCCAGGCCCTCTCCTCCACTTCCCTCCCCCCGACACATATGCAGCTTAGGAGATTCTGCCTTGTTTCCAGCAAGGCCCTGTGGCTTCTGACCAATGCAAAGGGTACATGGGAGGGTCTCGTACCTAACAGGTGGCTTCTAAAGGGTGTTGCTGAGCCTTCCCCATGTTGGCTCCCACCAGCATTCCTGAGACACTCACCTCTAGACTGTCACTGCCATCTGCCTCCCGGTCTATGATGTCAAAAATGTCCTCGTGGATCTTCTCTCCCTGTACAGACATGGGGGGTGTCAGAGTGGGACAGGACTAAGGGACAAGGACTCTGACCTCAGAATAGCCACCCTCGATTCTCCTTATAGCACCTAAAAATCCTTTTTTGGAGCACAGTGGTCCTGCTTTTTATTTGCACTGAGAGGTAGTACAGCCTAGTGGTTACGAGCAGGCCCTTTACATCCGGACTGCCTGGGTTCCTATATTAGCTCTAGTTCTAGTTGGCTGGGTGACTCTGGGCAGGTTACTTCATCTCTCTATACCTCAGTCTCCTCATCTGTATAATGAAGGTACTAATACAGGTCCACAGTTCCTTATCTAAAATTCTTGGGGCCAGTTATGTTTTGGAATTCAAGTATTTCAGATCTAGGAAGGCATTATAGAATGTACAATACATGCCAAGTAAAATGCCAGTGGGGGTCTGAGGGGTGCTAATCAAATACATTAATATTTCTGCAATGAAAATTATGAGTAGTGACAATAAGTTGCAAAGAAACTATAAAATAACTTGTCTCCATTGAGATTTGGTTTTGCTGCTAAATGAGTAGTTATAAATCGTCTTTTGGTTTCAGAGTTTTTTTTTTAATTCTGGAAACCCACAGAGCCTGTGGACCTGTAGTACCTACCTATAGGGTTGTTGGGAGGTTTAAATAAGTTAATATATGTAAAGCACTTAGTATGGCCTGACACACAGCACTAGCTAGTACAGTCTCTTAACAATATTACATAGTTGGCTTAGAACTCCCCTCAGTCATGTCTCTCTCTCTCTACAGTCACACATCCTCCATCTGGTTCATCTCTCTCTAGGAAGTCATAGGGCCTGTCCCCACACGGGAATGGAGTTGTTCTGCCCGGGAACAGCAAATGACCTGGGAGAATCCGCTGGCCCAGTTGTTGCCAGCTCCTCCTCCATGCTCTGACAGGTAGATGTTCTCTGGGTTGTAGAGCTTGGCATAGGGGGAATTGAGGATGGAATGGATCACCCGCGGCTCCAGGTCCAGCAGCACCGCCCTGGGGATGTAGTGCTCATCGTCTGCCTGTCAAGGGGAGTCCAGGATTGGGCCCAATAAGCTCGGGCCCACCCAGTCCTCCAGTCCTCCCAACTCTGGCTCCTGCCTGCCCACCCTCTTCAAGCAAGCCGCCCTGGCTCCTCTGCCCAGCGGGTTCCCAGTACCAAGCCACTGCCCTGCCCTTCAGGCCCCCTGGGCCACTACCGGCCCTGGCCAAGTCGCTGGGGGCACCTGGTAGAAAAAGACGTCCTTGCGGTCAGTGCCCTCGGTGGCGAACTCCTCCACGATGCCCTCGGGGCTGATACCATGCTCGGCGCACAGCTGCTTCCAGAACTCGAACCCAACTGGGGGGAGGGGCGGGAGGGAGAGAAAGAGGATATCTAGGTCTGGGCAGGTTCCAGCTAGGAGCGGGGACTGAGCGCCTGGGTCCAGGGATAGGAAGTCAAGCTTCGGGAGTCTCCCGTGTCAGAGGAAAGGGCTGTATGTCAGCGACTGGGCAGGGGACGGCCCCTCGGGGTTGGGCAACTGGACACTGGGTCAGGCATGTCCTGCCTTTCGGAGAACTACGATTCTGGGAAGGGCCGATGGAGTCCAGGATCCCACAGCGAGATCCCATAGAACCTAAGGAACCTGGCTAGTGGAGGGGCCGGAGGTTCGCTCACTCTGATTGCCGCACTGGCCCAATTGTAGGGTGATGATCTCCCTCGGCATCGCTCCTCAGGCACCTGCGTTGCAGCCGCTCCCGCCAGCCAAGAAGCCGCGGCTCGCTAGCCCGCTAGCCGGACGACGCAGGCGCCAAACAACTCGCTCCGCCCACGAACATTCTTCGCTCCAATGAGAACTGAGTTCTGCCGACAGCACTTCCTTAATCACTTGGTTTCAGTCTTGCAGACTGCGCGTGCGCGTCTCTTGATAGGGGCGCCGGGGGACGTACTTTGACGCAGCGTTCTTCTCTCTGGGTGGACGGGAGTTAGAGCCTATGCGCAGGCGCGCTGTGGAGGGAAGGGGCCTTCCCGCCGAATCTTGCAGCTGCGCAGTTGGTGTTATTGTGACTGTCGGGCCGGGGCCCCGGATGTTGTGGCTGCCGGGGGGAGATGGCGGAGGCTGAGGGGGTGGCCGTGGCCCCAGGCCCAGCTTCGGGGCAGACTTTCAGGGGCCGCCGCAGTATGTCAGGCTCCTGGGAGCGTGACCAGCAGGTTGAGGCGGCGCAGCGGGCCCTGGTGGAGGTGCTGGGGCCTTACGAGCCTCTGCTGAGCCGTGTGCAGGCAGCCCTGGTGTGGGAGCGGCCAGCCAGGAGCGCCCTGTGGTGCCTGGGGCTGAACGCGGCTTTCTGGTGAGAGAACTGGATCCTCGGAAACCCTCCGAGGCGCGAATTCGTCAGGTTTCTCTAAGGCTCTATCTCTCGCCCCCCTTATTTTCTTCGCTGCACTGGCTCCTTCCTGTACCTGCCTAATTTTGCCTCACCTCCTTCCACTCCTTCCCGCCTGCGGCTTTGGCACCGCAGTTCTCCCCAGGGCCTTCCAGTTGTTTCCCGTGCTTTACCTGCTCCCGCACCCTCGTCCCGCACATCTGGCAGGAGCTTCTAGTAACATCTTGAGCCGCTCGCAGTGAGCGAGGGCGCCTCATTTTAGCCAGGGGAAGCTGTGTCCCGTTAAAGCCATCACCTCCC
Source organism: Balaenoptera ricei (assembly GCF_028023285.1). Classification (NCBI taxonomy): domain Eukaryota; kingdom Metazoa; phylum Chordata; class Mammalia; order Artiodactyla; family Balaenopteridae; genus Balaenoptera; species Balaenoptera ricei. Next base: position 21,200,874 of record NC_082658.1, on the reverse strand, counting down.
TTCTCTTGTCTGCTCAACAGTGGTTTGAAGACTGTCTCCAGAGATTTTAGTAATTATTATTGGGGTAGATGTGTGCGGCGTGAGATCTTCAAAAGGTATACATAGGTGTGATAAGAAAACAAACTTGAACGATCTGAATTATCATGTTAGATAGATATCCTTTCGCCCACTCGGGAAGTTTGCGAAGTCTCAGCGTCCGAGAGCCTCCATAGCTGCAACTTGAAAGAAAATTGTAAGCTTTTAAAGAACAGTTATGAAATAGTGATTGTGAGATTTCACCCGTTTCAAAGTCACGTATGACGGCAAGTCCTCCCTGTTCCAGGGAATTAGAGAGGCATCCTTAGCCACGGTTTATAGCCAGGGAAATTGAGGGTGTCTAATAGTGTGTGTTTTCCTGAGCTGGAAAAGTGGGGCTACAAGTATGCTTTAAGAATCTGTCTGTGTCATGCTCTGTGAAAATGGAACTGCTGCTTCTCTGAGTTGTCATTACCTAAAGTGGACTTAGGTCTTCATAAGATCTGCCAAGCAGAGTTTGGATTTATTAATAACTAGGGAAGTATTATTGATCAAATTCCAAGGAAACTGAAGTGTAGGGTGGCGTCTACAGCTGAGTTGAAATAAAGCTGTTCTGAATAAGTCTGAAACAGAACAAAGTGTGTGTTTCCAAAACAAAATTGTTTTTGCTAAAAACAGATTTCCTCTTGAAATTCTTGGTTTTAAAACCAAAACGTTTATTATCCTTTGTATGAAAGAAGACTTTCAGTGAGCTGGAGCAAAACGAATAATTCCAAGTTCATTGACAGGAAGACACACTGGTGCTTATTACGTTAATCCTCTCACAGTTTGAAGGAGACTCAGGTTAGAGGTGTCACAGCAGTTGTTGCTTCTAGAGTCTTGAGCAAACTTGAGAAACTTCTACAGCATTCTTCATTCATTCATTCATTCATTTATTTATTTTAAAATTATTTTGTGTCCCTCATGACTTTTTTAAAGAGGGTTCTTTTTTTAAAAAAATTTATTTAATTAATTTATTTTTGGCTGCTTTGGGTCTTCGTTGCTGGGCGTGGGCGTTTTCTAGTTGTGGCGAGTGGGGGCTACTCTTCGTTGTGGTGTGCGGGCTTCTCATTGCGGTGGCTTCTCTTGTTGTGGAGCACGGGCTCTTGGCACGTGGGCTCAGTAGTTGTGGCTCGCGGGCTCTAGAGCACAGGCTCAGTAGTTGTGGCGCACAGGCTTAGTTGCTCCGCGGCATGTGGGATCTTCCCGGACCAGGGCTCGAACCCGTGTCCCCTGCATTGGCAGGCAGATTCTTAACCACTGCGCCACCAGGGAAGCCCCATTTATTTATTTATTTTGTTATTTTAAAAAATAAATTTGTTTATTTATTTATTTATGGCTGCGTTGGGTCTTTGTTGCTGCGTGCAGGCCTTCTCTAGTTGCGGCGAGCGGGGGCTACTCTTCATTGCGGTGTGCGGGCTTCTCATTGCGGTGGCTTCTCTTGTTGCAGAGCATGGGCTGTAGGCGCACAGGCTTCAGTAGTTGTGGCTCGTGGGCTCTAGAGTGCAGGCTCAGTAGTTGTGGCGCACGGGCTTAGTTGCTCCGTGGCATGTGGGATCTTCCCGGACCAGGGCTCGAACCCGTGTCCCCTGCCCCTCTTCATTTATTTATTTATTTATTAAAATATTTATTTATTTATTTATTTTTGGCTGCGTTGGGTCTTCATTGCTGCCCGCGGGCTTTCTCTAGTTGCGGCAAGCAGGGGCTACTCTTTGTTGTGGTGTGCAGGCTTGTCATTGTGGTAGCTTCTCTTGTTGCAGAGCACGGGCTCTAGGCGCGCAGGCTTCAGTAGTTGTGGCACTCGGGCTCAGTAGTTGTGGCTCGCGGGCTCTAGAGTGCAGGCTCAGTAGTTGTGGCACACGGGCTTAGTTGCTCCGCAGCATGTGGGATCTTCCCGGACCAGGGCTCAAACCCATGTCCCCTGCATTGGCAAGCGGATTCTTAACCACTGCGCCACAAGGGAAGTCCCTCATTTATTTTTGATAGTGCTTCTTCCTTGATCCCCACGTACCTACTTCTCTCCTTGGCTGTCTGTCAAAAACCTTAACTGTAGCACCTCATTCTGGAGCATTTTCCAAAATGCCCTTTTCTTCTTTTCCTCTCACCTCCCTGTCCCAACCTCTAACCCCAGACCATTTACTCAGAACTTCATTTCCTACATTGGGTTTGTACTCCTAGGAAAAAAGTTGATCATAAACCAGTTTGTATCAGAGTGTGACTGATATATAAAAACTTTATCAGGGTTTATTAATGCAAATAGATCAGTAGCATGTATGTTGTTATTTTTGAGGAGAGGGCTTTCCACATCCCCCTTGCCTGAGAGAGTTTTCAAAGTAGAATGTGGGGTTGAGGTCTGCACATAAGGAGCCGCTCTGACAGAGACACATCTTTAAATGTTAGTTGTCTTTAATTTACTGGCTCCCAATAGTATTTACTTAAGTTTACTAGTATGCTGTGTTTAGAATCTCACTCAGATCCCCTTTTCCTACTCTGAGTCTCTTAAAGCATCAGTGTGATTGGTCTTTATCTCTGGCATTTCCTGGTAGCTTGCCTTTTGTGTATCCAGAATGCAGTTACTCCTGTTACATTCCCATCAGGCTCTAAGTAGCTGAGGGAGAGGTGTAGCAAAATGAGGGTGTGACTCTTGAGAATGAAAGAGCAATTGGGTATGCCATTTTTGAAGAGGACTCATACCTGTGAAGGGTACAAAATGACTGACCCCAGAGGCTAGGGTAGTTTTAGCATTGGAGTTCACAGGATTGTTTGTTTTAGGAAATGAACTTCCTTGGAAGGTAGTGTGAGGTTCAAAATAAAAGTTAGACTTCACATTCCAGTAGCATCAAATTGAATATGGGTGTTGACGTTTTGCTTAGGAATGTCGAAGAGTAACTGCTTTGTTCTCACTTTATTTAAAAAAGCAATTTAGAAAACACAGGTGGATCCGTTAGCTCAGGTCAGAGAAAAATCAAATCTGAAACATTTTACTTTTCTTTCATTATTTGTTTTGAATAATGATACGTCATTAACTGAGGTGTTTTATACATTTTGAGGTATTAAAAGACTGGATAGGAATACAAACAAATCATCAGAATTCAAGTAGGTAGCTCTTAACTTTCAGTGTTCTGTCTTCTCATTTGAGGTTTTTCCGTACCTGTGAATGTGCCCTCTTACATATTAATAAAAAAACAACATAAAAGATAGGGATAGATGTGGATGCCTTGCTCCTATAGTATTTCAAGGCTTTCACTCTTATTTTCAGGTTCCAGAAAAATTATAGTGATCACATTAGAAATCTTCCAGCCTCTATTGCTTCTGGTCACTTATATGTTATTTTCCCTAGTGTAATAACAGAAATGTCAGGCCTTCCTTATCAGTAGCCTATATTTTCATTAGCCTCAGCACCACCTGTAAATGAATGATTTGGGGGAAGAATATGAGTCAGCAAGAGTCTATCGTGACAGGATCAGAAAAGAAGAGTTTCAGTAACTTTTTAGTTTGACTCATAAGATGAGGCTAGGACAAAGGAGCCCTGGAAACGTGTGTGAACTCTAAGCCCTCGCACCGCCTCCTGTGAAGTACATATGGTTCAAGGAGGGCTAGATGACTGCTGAGCTCCTTTTCAGTTTTTAGCATTCTGTGATTCTAGATGGTCTTTAAATTAGGAATATTGATTTAGAGCAATCCACAAGCTGGTTTTTTGTGAAGATCTCTGTTGGGATCTGCTTTTACAGTCACTAGTCTGAGTTAACCAATCCCCCCCATCCCTCCAAATAAAAAAAAAATGACCGGAGAAGTGATTAAAGGTATACCGCAATGCTGATCTAAAAGGTTAGAATTTGAGGGACTTCCCTGGTGGTCCAGTGGTTAAGACTCAGTGCTCCCAATGCAGGGGGCCAGGGTTTGATCCCTGGTCAGCGAACTACATCCCGCATGCCGCAACTAAGAGCCTACATGCTGCAACTAAAAGATCCCGCATGCAGCAACTAAAGATCCTGTGTGCCGCAACTAAGACCGGACGCAGCCAAATAAATAAATAAGTAAATATATTTTTTAAAAAGGTTAGAATTTGAGTAAAAAGTAATAGTGAGAGATAGGAGATGGAAGGGAGGGCCTATTTAAGTGGAAACATTTGTTCTGTGAAAAAAAAAATCTACACGTCAAATTTCAGATGAAATCTATTGAGCAAATGTTTCTGATGATAGTTTTTGGAGGGTTCTTGTTGCTTTTGATAGCAGGGAAGACTCCCAGAGATGCCTTGGCTTACTTTTTTTTTTTTTGCCTCTCTTTTGCCTTCAGTTTTTATCTGTTCTGATTATAAGGTTGGGTGCATTCTTTTTTTTTTTTTTTTTTTTGAATTTTATTTTATTTATTTTTTTATAGGTTGGGTGCTTTCTGTCCATTAACATAAGGTAGGTCATTTGCAGCTAGCTGGTTTCATTTCTGGTTTTGTGCAAGCAACAACTATCACTACATGATATTGGTTGGGTTAATTTTTTTTCGTTCTAATTTACCAGTGACTGGCTCATTAACCAGACAGCCACAAGTGCTGTACAATAATGGGCTTTCTGTCCCTATAGGATGGGATGCTTTGTTCTGAAGTGCCACTGAGAGAAGCTTACTCCATAATAACAAAGGAACCCAGAAATATTATCTTCTTTGATTGAAAATAGACTTGGGATCTTTCTTTTGTTTATCATTATAGCAAACTTTAATTTACCTGTACTAATGTTGAGGATCCATGGTATATTTGACCTCAAAAAAATTGTTTATTTTTGAAATTTCTCATGATTTTTCTGGACACCAGATTGTTTTTCCAAGGAGTATTCTATTTAGACTGATAATTAATTGGATTTTAGCCCATAATAAAGGGGATGGACAGTTTATAAAAAGATTAAAAAAACCAAATAATAATAAATCAATGGATATATAAATTTTTATGTATTAGTAATAAAAAATTCTAATATAAGTGGCAGTGAGTTACTAATTTCTGCCTATTAGGTTTTTAAAAATGATAGTATTTAATTCTGGGCACAATATGGAAAAACTGGTTTATGGTTGATAGGAACATAAATTCAACAGCCTTTCTGGAAAGTAATTTAGCAACATGTATTAAGATACTTAAAAAGTTATTACCTTTTCAGGGGCTGGGAGAAATGGGGAGTGATTGCTAATGGGCATGGGTTTCTTTTTGGGGTGATGAAAATGTTCTAAATTAGGTAATGGTGATAGTCACACAACTCTGAATATACTAAAAAACATTGAATTAGTTTAAAAGGATATATTTTATGGTATGCAAACTGTATCTCAGTAATACTGTTACAAAAAAAAAAGTTAATGCTTTTTGACCTAGTACTTCCATTTAAAGTGGTTAATCATAAATAAGGTCAAAGATTTATGCTCAGTGATATGTAGTTCAGCTTTACTTTATTACATCAAAAATTGGAAACATCTCAGTTCAATTAGGGAAAGGTTTAAAAAACTAATTGTAGGGGCTTCCCTGGTGGCGCAGTGGTTAAGAATCCTCCTGCCAATGCAGGAGACAGAGGTTTGAGCCCTGGTCTGGGAAGATCCAACATGCCGCGGAGCAACTAAGCCTGTGTGCCACAACTACTGAGCCTGCGCTCTAGAGCTCACGAGCCACAACTACTGAGCCCGCGTGCCACAACTACTGAAGCCTGCGCACCTATAGCCTGTGCTCCACCACAAGAGAAGCCACTGCAATGAGAAGCCCACGTACCGCAACAAAGAGTAGCCCCTGCTCACTGCAACTAGAGAAAGCCTGCATGCAGCAAGGAAGACCCAGTGCAGCCAAAACAAAAAACAAAAAAAAACCCACCTAATTGTATCTGTGTATGATGTAATCATTTTCAAGTTGTGGATGCTTTTTCTGGTGATGAAGGAAAACATGTCTATGTATTTTTAAATGAAGGAGGAGGTTTTTAAACCAGATATTCTATATACTTCCATGGAGTTTTTATATTTGAATATTTTTTTAAATGAAGAACCTCTGTTGCCATTTTAGGGTATGTGTGTAGATAATAGGTTATTTTTTAAACTTTTTACTATGGAAAATTAAAAACATATATATAAGCAGACAGAATAATAGTATGTATTACAATTGTACCCAGCTTTAAAATTTTTCAATTCATGGCCAATTTTGTGTCTTCTACACCCGAGTTCTTTTCCGCCGCCTCCTTTCTTGTTTTGAGGGAAATCCTAGACGTCATGTCATTTAATCTCTTAAGTATTTCAGTATGTGACCCTGAAAAATAAAGATTTTAAAAAAAATCACTACCATTATCACATGTAAAAAATTAATGGTTCCAGTCAGTGTTCAAATTTTCTCATAAATGTCACTTTGTTTTTTAAACAGTTCTTTGGGGTTTGCATCCAAATGAAGTTCACATATTGTGACCGATTGTTCTGTTTTTAACACCTCTTTTACTCTGTTGGTTCCCTTTCAGTCTTTTTTCCTCTTTGCAATTTATTTGTTGAAGAAACCAGTTTGTCCTGTAAAGTGTCCTACAGATTGAATTTTGCTGATTGCATCCCTGTGGCATAACACGTTCCCCTGTGCTCCTCTGTGTATTTCCTGTAAATTGGTAGCTAAATCTAGAGTCTTGATCAGATTTAGTTTCAAAAAAAATTTTTTTTGGCAAGACTGTTTCATACTGGTGATAGTGTACTAATTTTATTTTTATTTTCTTCCTTAATTAGTAATTATATTTTCTAAAATTTCTCCTGTAAACATGCTTGCCTTTAGAAATATGAAAAAAATAAATATCATTAAGGAAAAATCTATTGTGAGCCTACAATGGGTAGAAGGAGTAATGGGCTATGGGCAGTAACCAAATTAAATAATTCACATGTGAATATCCAGAGTTGACTGCATTTGTAGTTATTTTTGCTAAATTGGAAAGTTCTCATGCTGATTATAGTTGCTGAAAAATGTTTTGCATGTTGTCTTATCAAACTTGTACACTGTTATATCTGCATGTGAATTTTTTGGCCTGTATGAATAGACATTGCAGGACTAAACTAATCCAGAGGAATCCTCCCTTATTTTTCCTCATTCCTTACCTATACCAATCTCACAAGTTCTTTATCTTCAATGTTGTCTTGTCCTTGTACATAGTTGCAGAGTTTTTTTTACAGGTAGGCTTCCAAGTTACCTCCATAAAATAAAAGTGTAATGTGACTTCAGTATATCCCAAACACATGAATCTGAGATTGATATTTCCTTTTTGTTTAAGAATTTAGTATTGAGGGCTGAAGGAAAGGAGCACACACTTATCCATATTCTTTTATATTTGATAGACCCCCTAAGGGAATTAATAATATTTGATATTAATTGTCTAGTTACCTTGGAGAGGTAACTCTAGTGGTTTGAGGTGGTCTTTCCATTAATTAAGATTTTATCTATATGGAAGAAGCTATTTTTCCAAGAATTGTTATTTTACACCACACAGAAAAACTCTTCTTCCTCTTAAGTTTCTGCATTGGCTTGTTCAAGGAAAGGTTATCTTATATCTGGCTCTAAAATTGAATTATGGACCAGGATTAATCTGGTTCAAGAAGATGCTCACAGTTTCAGCCTTCATGATCCAGAAAATACACCCTTTGTAAAACTCTTTGCTGATTCACCTTTATCTGCAGGATAAAATCCAGTACCCTTTGTCATGAAAGGCCCTTCATGATCTGACTTCTGCCTCTCTCCCCATACTCATCCCCTCCCTCTGTTCTTTAAGTTTCAGTTCTATCATACTACTTGTAGTTCCCTAAATACGTCATTCCAGCTGGCTCTTCTTCCTATCTGAATGTCCTCTCTTTCCCTGCACCCTTTTGCCCTGCTGTCTTACCATTAATCTTTCAAATCCCAGCTTAGATGTCCTCTTTGTTATTGTTAACTTGTCATGCTATATTACAAACACGTACTGACATAAATACATTTGAGAGTATGGTCCATGTTTTACTCTTTTCTGTAATTGGCCTACTTACCACAAGGCCTCAGCATATAATAGGCAATTAATGAATGTTTGAACTGAGTTGAAGCATAGGTGGGGGCTCTAACTGGTTACTAAGATAGTCCAGCTCTTGGAGAAACAGTATTTTTATTGCCATCATCTTTGGAAAACTGACCTTTCTTAGGAGAGCTTAGTATCCTTTCCCTACTCCAATTTATATTTGTGTTAGTAATCATGATTTGGGAAGTAGAGGTTGCAGACAGTCTGGTTTGCCTCCGCAGAGAGCCCTTTCAAGTACTCCAGAGAAAACAGTCGTGCCACATCCTGCTGCTGGGACATGGAAGCAGCAGCACTGGGGAGCAAGATGCTCTCGAGCCCTTCTCCTTGGCCTTGTTAAATTTCCTTGTTTGTTGGGATGATGAACTGGCGTTGGAGAGAAGATTAATGGCCTGGGGCAGCTCTAGAGGCTTAAATCTATTAAACTGCTTTCATTCTGTAATCTCATATAATTACAATATCCTTTAAGTGATGGAGTGGAAATATTGGAATAGGGTTGTCATTGATGACTGGATTTCTAAGTTCTTGGTTTCTTCCATCCCTCATTCTTTGTATAGTTTAAAAAATTATGTGACATAGATTCATGTTTATTGAAAACAGTGCAGAAACGTCTACAGACCAAAATTAAAGTTCCTCTGACAATTCCTGCTTGCATGTACGTATTCACAGATACAGATAAAGCTTTTTTTTTTTAATGTAAGGATTATACTCTTAGTATGGTGTTCTGTGAATATGTCATTAGGTCATGTGTTGAGAGAAGAAGTCATTTATAACCAACTCTTGGTCATCCTTACTCTTGTTTGATCAGTTGCTGTGATGATAACTAACAACACTTCTACATTGTAAAACTGAATAGGACATACATTAGGCATATATTAGGTGCCTTGTATTTTCTTGTCCTTTTAGCAAGATCAACTATGATATTTTTTTCTTTTTTTTTTTTAAATTTTGTTAGTTGTTTTCTTGCTGCTTTTCTAGTTCTCTGTTCCTTTTTTTTAAATAAATAAATTAATTTGTTTATTTATTTATTTATTTATGGCTGTGTTGGGTCTTTGTTGCTGTGCCTGGGCTCTCTTTAGTTGCGGTGAGCGGGGGCTACTCTTCGTTGTGGTGCGCGGGCTTCTCGGTGTCGTGGCTTCTAGGCGCGCAGGCTTCAGTAGTTGTGGCACGTGGGCTCAGTAGTGGTGGCGCACACTTAGTTCCTCCGCAGCATGTGGGATCTTCCCAGGCCAGGGCTCGAACCTGTGTCCCCTGCATTGGCAGGCAGATTCTTAACCACTGTGCCACCAGGGAAGCCCAACTATGCTATTTTTATAAGTGATTAAGTATGTTGTTTCTAATACCTACAAATAATCTTTCATGATTTGTTATTTTTTTAAAAATATTTATTTATTTATTTGTCTGCATTGGGTCTTAGTTGCGGCATGTGGGATCTTCATTGAGGCATGCGGGGTCTTTCATTGCAGCGTGTGGGTTTCTCTCTAGTTGTGGCATGTGGGTTTTTCTCTCTCTAGTTGAGGCGCGCAAGGTTAGCAGTTGTGGCACGCAGGCTTAGTTGCCCCCGCGGCAAGGGGGATCTTAGTTCCTCCCGCGGCAAGGGGGATATTAGTTCCCCGACCAGGGATCGAACCTGCGTCCCCTGCATTGGAAGGCAGATTCTTTACCACTGGACCACCAGGAAAGTCTCCTGATTTGTTATTGTTAACATCACATATAGATGAGGAAACTGAGGCTTAAAGAGGTCAAGCTAATTTATTCAAGGTCATCAACTCAGAGTGGCTGTTCAGAGAAATAAACTCAAGTCAGTCTAAAAGCCATGCCTCACTGCCCTGCTGAACCGCCTCTTGTGATGCATTTGGCTTCCCTCAAGATCTTAGAACAGTGTTTCTCAAACCATCTGCAGTGAAGGACTAGTGTTGTCATTTTCCCCAGTCTATTTCTGAGCAATACTTTTGTAAAATACAATATAAATGAGTTACTAGATAAGTTTAAAATGCATACAAAATACAAGCCCAAATATACCCTTAGATTAAAAATTACTTGGTCAAATTGCTATAAAAATTTCTAAATTCTTACTTTCAATTTCTATACTTATTTCCTCACAGTCTGGTAACGTCACTGGACTACAGAGACTCTACAGGGCGTTGCCCTAGAGGCTTTAGAGTTGGATCATAGAAAGACTCATAAAAACTAGCTTTTTTTGAAAAAATTTTTTTATTGTGAAAGATTTTAAATATATAGAGGTAGAGAGAATAGCATAAATAATCTCAAGTGCTCATCATCCAGCTTCAGCAATTATCAACTCATAGTCAATCTTGTTTCCTCTTCTTTCACACCCTTTCCCTTGCCAAACTATTGTTTTGACACAAATCCCAGATACCATTTCATTCATCAATATTTTAGTATGTATTTCTAAAAGATAGGGACTCTTTAAAAGCATAACTTCCATAACATCATAGCCCCAAAATTACAATAATTCCTTAATATCTTCAGATGTACTGTCAGTGTTCAGATTTCCCAGATTTTTTGTAAATATCTCTTTATGGTTGATGCCTTCTAGTAAGAACTAGCTCTTCCTTTATTCTCTTAATGTGATACATTACAACTGTTGAGTTTTTGTATGTTGAACCACCCTTGCATTCCTGGAGTAAATCCCAGGAATTGGTCATGGTGTGTAGTCCTTTTAATATGCTGTTGAATTCATTTTGATAACATTTTATTGAGGATTTTTGCATCTATATTCACAGGTATCAATATACTTTAGTTTTCTTGTAGTGTTTTTGTCTGGCTTTGGTATCACAGTAATGTTGCCCTCATTAAATAAATCAAGAAGTGTTCTCTCTTTTTCAATTTTTTGGGAAGAGTTTGAGAAGGGTTGGTGTTAATTCTGGAGAACTGGCTTTTAGATGTAGCTTCAGTGCTCACTTTCTGTGTGACCTTGACCAACTCATTTTACTTTTTTGAGCCTTAGTTTCTTCTTCTGTAAAAGGATATCTAATTGAATTAGGTGCTCTTTAGTGCATGTCTGTCAGTTTGTTGCCCTGAACCAGGGTCTAATTTGGTAGAAAGATGTTTGCTTTCATCAAAACAGCTTGGTCAGTACAAGAATGAATTTTGGGAATTCCCTGGCAGTCCAGTGGTTAGGATTCTGCGTTTTTCCCTGATGAGGGCCCAGGTTCAATCCCTGGTCGGGGAACTAAGATCCCACAAGCCGTGCGGTGTGGCAAAAACAAAAAAAATGAATTTCTCCTTGAAATTAATAGAATCACAGGCTTGAAAGTTGAAATGGGCTTTAAGAGGTTATTTGGTTTAGTCCTCTGCCTTTACAGAAGCAAATTATTATCTCTGCACCATAGGTAAAATAGCTGAAGTCCAGAAAGTTTAAGTGATTTTTCTCAAGGTGTATAACTGACACTTAAGTCTGTTTACCACAGGACCAGTGGTGCACATATGGTCTTTTCTGAAATTAGCTTAATTGGATAATGATCTTCTGTTCTTCCTTCTCTTTAGGTTCTTTGCCCTGACATCCCTTCGTCTTGTGTTTTTACTTGCATTCAGCTCAATGATCATTGTGTGTATAGATCAATGGAAGAGCAAAATCTGGCCTGAAATAAAAGGTAAGTCTGGTAGCATTTAGAACAGTCTGAACCGGAAATGGCTTTTCTGTCATTTTTACCTTTAGTTTTAGGGGGTTTTGGGAGAGTATGTGGAGCTGGGAATATCTTTTGAAGTCTGAATTATTTGCTTTAGAAGACGTTTGAAGGGCTAGTGCCCCATCTGTAGTTCCTTAGAGCTGAGTTCCATCCTTCTCATTGTTTATTAAGCTTAGGAAATCTTTATCCGCCACGTGAGATATTCTTGCCCTCATAATTGGCCTGAGGAATAAATAGTCCTCAAGTTGTTAAAAAATAATTCTCCTCACTGGGTACTACATCATTACCAAGACAGTATCAATTTGCCTCTGAGGAATTTCTTTTAAATTGTTTATTTGCAAAGCACTAAGTTAGGTATTATGACTTAGATAAAGTCCTCTAAGATATGGTTCCTTTTATCCAAGATGATACATACGTAAACATAAGAAAAGTTACAGAACAGCACCAGAGATGTCACAGTGCAGCATGTGATCAGTATGTTTGTCATGTATTTTGGCCCTAGCTCAAGCCTTGAATGAAACAAAAGATTTGGACAGGTAGAGAGATAAGTGTGTTTCTGTTGGGGTCAGAGGCTTGATTAGTCTGAGGAACCAGAAGCTGCAAAGCATCTCCTGAGGGCAGGGAACTGATCATTTTCACGGGAGTGGAGAGGTCATTACAGGGAGTGCTAGGAAATAAAGTATGTTGGGATTAGATTTTATAAGGGCCTTTAAGTTAGGCTTAGAAGTTTAGACTTTATCCTATAGATAATGGGTGGTCCCTGATGATTCTTTTATTAGAGCTATATGCTGAGATGATATTAAAGATTAATTTGAAAGCATTTTACCCGACCACATGGAAAGAGAAAAGGGCGAAGAAGTTAGACTCTGGCTGTATCTGTGTGAGAAGTAGTCAGAGAGGTGTCAGTGGAAACAAACGATGGATGGCTTGGAGAGCTGTGAAGAAGGAAGACCTGTCAAACTGATAAATAGAGGTTAGGAGAGTAAGGGATAACAGCAGCTTTGGGATTTCAAAGCTAGGAGAGTAGCAGTGGCATTACAGTTAGATGTAGGCAACGTCAGGCAGGGCAGTTGGTTTGGGTGGGGAGTGAGAGAGAGGAAAATTGATGTAGGTCAGACATGGTAATTTGGAAGGTTTGGCAGAATATTCAAACCAGAGTCTACAGCTTTTAAATACATTCCCATCCTATTTTGCAGAGAATTCAAGGAATCAGGTAGTTCACCCACCTGTCTTATGGCTAGTGAATGTCAAAAGACTTTACATCATTGATTGTAGTTAATGGGTCTCTTTTTAAAGAGAATAGGCAGATTTCTAGAGTTGAAGTAGTCATATAATGCCTTCGTAACCTGGCACACATTGATACACGCAACCCAGACACACTTGAGGGGTGGGATGGACCTTTTTTTGTGTGCACCTTGGCTCTCAACTGTAGTAATTAGAAGGGGCCCTAATGCTCCATTTGGATCCCCACCCCATCCCACCAGAGAAAAGAGCAGGCATCAGCCATCATTCCCTTGTCTGCAGCTCCCTAACTCTGGCAGTATAACATGGTGTCTCCTTTTTATTGTCTGTTACTGTTTTCTTTTCCCCAAACCTGTTAAAACTTGAGCTATCAGACCAACAGCCTAACATTTTCATGTTTAAGTTTTCCTTACGAACTAATGCTGGTGTTTGTTTTAATATTGTAGTGCCAAGACCCGACGCATTAGACAATGAGAGGTATGGAACACTAATTAAATCCCTTTTTGTTGCTCTGATTGATTCTCTTGTTGTAATATTCTGGTTATAGGTTGTTAACTCCATGTTCTAGATACAAAGTATAAGCTGAGAACCTAGTCTGTTGCAAATAATCATTTTAACAAATCCTCAAGTTCAGGAAGGAATATGTTAAGATGGCTAGTGTCCTCTGATATTTACAAAAGATGTTTCTGAGAAAGAAGCATTACAGTGCCCCATAACCTGACATAACCAAGTAATTGGCTGCATTATTCAGCTCTAGTGTGAAAACTTAGAGGCAACTTACTTCATTTGTCTCCTGGCTTTTATACCAGGTCATTTAGTGTTTTCTGTAACGTCTGGCTGTTTAAAGTTCCTGGTCAGAAAACACATTGGTTCCTGGCATCAGCAAGCCAAAGATTCCCCTTGTGGCTTACAGCTCCTGCTTTCATTTCTCAATTCATTCATCTCATATATTTGACCCAAAGAATTTTCTTTGCCGTGGTTTATTTTGGTTTTGCTTTGTTTTCTCTCTGAGGGGCACATCCTTTGCCTCTCCCCTCTGCAGCAGTGGTATAAGACTGTGCTTTACTTTTTTCCCAGGATTGCAATCACAGTGAATTGCAATGGTCTGAGCCCAGGAAAGATGTTTTTAAGCACAAAGGGCCTTGGAGCTGGTGGCAGGTTTACACACGTGGATTGGGCTGCTTGCTCATAGGGTGGAGTTGTCAGAGCAAGTTTGCCCTCCTAGTCCTTAAATTCCAGTTTCAACCTGGTGAACCAAGAAGAAAGTCATGCTTCACCTCCAGAGCAACTAGGACTAGACACTTCCCAGCCCCTGTTTAAACCCGGAAGGATTGGCTGCCTTCACAGTGAGATGTGGGGGGAACCTTCAACACCCTCCTTTCACAGCTCCCCCTTCTCTCTCCCATAGCTGGGGCTTTGTGCACCCTCGGTTGCTCAGCGTGCCCGAGCTCTGCTACCACGTAGCTGAAGTCTGGGTTAGTGGGACCATTTTCATAAGGAACCTTTTGCTTTTCAAAAAGCAAAACCCAGGCAAGGTAAGACTCTTCCCTTTTTCACTCTCATTTCTGGCTCTCAGTTCAGTTCATGCTAAACTGAAACAGCCCTTTTACTACCTACCCTCCTTCAAGAAAGAAAAGACCATGGTGTTTGTATAGACAAGGGAAGTTGTAGGAAGGGGCTTCTGACTAAGACTAAGGCAAGAGCTTGATGATTCCTTCTTTGGGTGCTTGCCACTTAGATTAGGCCATCTTCCTGCCCCAAGATGGGAAAGAAAGCTTGCTTGTGTGCATTCTGTGTCATTAAACATGTGGTAGGTGGTTGACTTTTTATTTTATTTTACTTTGACTTAAAAAGCCCACCACCAACACTTGTTTTCAGAGAGAACTTTTGGCTGAGTCCTATTCAAACCAGTTTGCCAGCATGAAAGGTGCAGCCCTGTGGGGTTAGCCATGTGAGAAGAGTTTGAATAGAAGTGGACATCCTCCCTTTCCTCCCAAACAGAATCACCACTGGATGCAACAGTAGCTAGGTACATGTCATTCTGACATGTCCATGCTTTACTCAGAGGTCATAAAGAATCATTTCTATCACATCTCCATCTTACCCGCCCCCCATGCCCAACCCAGTCCCCTGCCATATAGCAGAAGCTTAATACTGTTTCCTGACACCCCCAGTTCTGCTTGCTGAGCTGTGGGATACTGACCTTTTTGGCTGTCTTGGGCCGCTACATCCCTGGGCTCCTGCTCTCCTACTTAATTCGTAAGTATGGTATATACCTCCCCCACAAGCTTACCCTACTCATAGCTTTTCCAGCCATAGCTAACTATGGGTTTAGGGAGAGGACTTTTATATTTTGGTTCTCCAGGAACTGACCTTTATATATTTTCATGTTCTGTTTAGTGTCATGAAAATATCTTTCTTCTTACCTGTATCAGGCTCCCCACATATAAAGTCCTTTTCTTACCAAGTCAGCTTTAAAAACTGATGAGGGTCCACTAACATATATTGTATTACCAGCTATAAAGGACTGTCTGTCCCTATTTCAGGAGGGAATTTTTAGAGTCAGTGTATTGTATAACAGTAGAACATAACACTTAGGGGATCCTCTACTAGGTTCTGTTTACCCTGGAGCACTTTTTTTCCCCCTGGAGCACAGTTCTGTACATTTCGTTGCTTCATATTGGCATGAACTCTGTCTGCTTGAGACTGGAAGAACTGAGTAGTGATGGCCCTGGCCATTATATATCAGAAGCTCACATGATCTGTTGTGCATTTGCTGAGGCATTGTTACCATTTGGCCTTATTTATGGCTCAGCAACACCCATATGCAAGTGACGGCTCTGCCCTCGACGTGTCGGCAGCGCACTCTGCTATGCGCAGCCCTGTAGGTGACTGCAGAAGTCTCTGCCCTCCGGAACCTTCACATCCCTGAAGATGACCAGCAGAATTAGAATTTATTGTGTTCAAGCCCTAAGGACACGATAGCAGAGGGACAGTCAGGACTGTGTCATGCAGCCCTTTCTCCATTCTGCCACTCTTTCCCACTCCGCTCAGTTGTCACCGTCATGATGTGGCCCCTTGCTGTGTACCACCGACTGTGGGATCGAGTGTATGTACGGCTGAAGCCAGCTCTGCAGCGGCTGGACTTCAGTGTCCGTGGCTACATGATGTCCAGGCAGAGAGAGAGACAATGTAAGTGTCAAGGGGAAGCTTCCTTCCACTTGGGCAATTTGGGGAGGAGAAGGAGAAGCCCGTAGGTCTGACATAATAGGTCCTTGAACATGGAGAAGTGGGATGTGGTTGGTGTGTAGGGGGTTGGTGGTAAAAGTGACATTCTATTCCAGGGAAATCTATGCAGGCTTACTAGTTTTTCCCGTTTGGAATTCTAGACGCTCCCATTTTAAACAAATACGAGAAAAGTTCTCCCAAGTCAACTAAAAGACAGACAGTGAAGATATTCCCAGTGTTAGCTTCTTTTTATGAAGCACGTCCCATGTGCTGGCTGCTCTGCATACGTTGTCTTATTTAACGTTTATAACAACCTTGAGAAGAGGGTGGTGTTATCTTTTTCTGGTTGAGGAAACTGAAGCTCACAGTTAGTAAATGGCAGAGCAGGTCTTTCAAACTCCTAAGCTCGGCCTCCATTCAGTACTGAAAGCTGCCTTCCCAAAGTGATTTAAAACTGGCTTCAGAAGTCAGAAGTGTACTAGCTCAGGATCCTCCAACACACGAGTGACAGTCGTGCGAACTTTTCCCTCTCTTCTGTGGTATGGTCAGGTTGGGTTTTCATTAAGCCCTGGCCTTCTAAGAGCCCTGCACGTGGGCACCAAGGCCCAGCTCCCCCTGACGCAGCCAGTTGAATAGTACCAGTCCTCAAAAGGCTGATTCAGCCCAGGTGGGGCATCTCCCTTTGCCCTCTCTGTGACAGTGTCCGCTTTACACGCTGACATCTGGTCTGTCCCTAGCTGATCCTGAGAGTTGTTGACAAGCCTGGTAGTTGATCATCTGACCAGAACAGGAAGGGAGGGATGTTGGAAGAGAGATCTTTCTCCTGTGTTATCAGCTTACCTTGCCACTTAGGCTCAGCAGCTCCTCCCTCAGGCATTGTTATGTAGGCTTAGGGGGTTCATTCTCGTGTTCTGATTTTATGCCTTTGAAATCCAAAGGGGGCAGGGGTTTCCCCTCAAGGGAAGGTGTCAAGGCGTTTTTGCTCTTTCCACATAGTGCGCCGCAGAGGTCTACACCCAGAATGTGCTGGGGACAACCACAGTGACAGTGAAGAGGAGCTTGCTGCCTTCTGTCCTCAGGTATCTTGGGTGTGGGAGCTGCATCACTGGCCAGTTTTTTTTAGCTCCTTTTTAACCATCTGGCACTCATGTTTAGACAGTAACCAGGTTTTCAAGCTCCCTGTGGGCTCTCCAGGGACCAGCTTCTTGCCCTTTTCCAAGGACCTCACTGCCCAAAGAGCAGTGAGGAGAGAAGCTAGTTTTATATTGGGACTTTGTATGTAGAATCTCAGTTTGAGCCTGGTGACCAGCACACCCTCTTCCATGCCTCCTTTTAACCCCTGCCATCATAGCAGAACTTCTGCAACTGGTGTGATCATTTTTTAAACAGCCCAGCTCGCCTTAGGTCAGGCAATGTGTGTATCCTCCTGGCCACCTGTGAAAAGTATTCTCTGGATCAATTATTTGCTTAAGAGTAAGTGGCTGGTTGACACCCAAGACTGCTTTCCTTCCTGTGCTCAAGACTGATGAAAAAGGGTGTTTTCTCTAGGGGAGCAGCCTAAAAGGGGGTCAAGATTTTGACTCAAGTCCCCATGCATGCCTGGCTACACTGTTGGCCTTAGGGTAGCCTTTAGGGCCAGCTCACTGGTGAAGCTGTAACTGGGGAACTGCACTTGTTTCTAATGGCACCATCTCTTCAGGCGTGTTGGTCTTTTCTTTTCCTAAGCTGGATGATTCTACTGTTGCCAGGGAATTGGCCATCACAGACTCTGAGCACTCGGATGCTGAGGTCTCCTGTACAGACAACGGCACATTCAATCTTTCACGGGGCCAGACACCTCTAACAGAAGGCTCTGAAGGTAGAGGAACCTTGGACCCAAGTTGATACTGGCCCTGACTGTTGCCTCTCAGCTTCCCGTGCAGCGGGGATACTGCCCCCGCTTTTCCTGTTTTCTGAGCTGTGGATCAGGTGGCAGAGCAGCTTTAGGGGTATGACTCCAGCCAGATGGCACTGCTGCTGTCCTAGAAATCCTCAGTCCCTTAGTAGCCTCAGATTCTAGGCTTATGGGGGACATAGCAGAGGAAGAAAGGGGGAGCTCTCTGGCCAGTAGAGGTCACAGCAGTCTATAAGTGGAGGGGGAAAGCTGACCAGTGCCAGAAATCCAGGGTGGAAACATCTGGTTACTTGGAGATGACTTGGTGGGGCTGGGGCACAGGAAGGCCAGGCAGGTGCCATGTCTCAGACACTCCTCTGTTCTCCCAGACCTAGATGGTCACAGTGATCCAGAGGAATCCTTTGCCAGAGACCTTCCAGACTTTCCTTCCATTAATGTGGATCCTGCTGGCCTGGATGATGAGGATGATGCCAGCATCGGGATGCCCAGCTTGATGTACCGTTCCCCACCAGGGGCCGAGGAGCCTCAGGGCCCCCCGGCCAGCCGGGATGAGGCTGCACTGCCGGAGCTTTTGCTTGGCGCCCTGCCTGCAGGATCCAACCTCACCAGCAACCTTGCTAGCCTGGTCTCACAGGGCATGATCCAGCTGGCCCTGTCAGGGGCCTCCCAGCCAGGCCCTGCTGGCCTACCTCCCCGGAGAGCCACAAGAGGTGTCCTCCGGGCCCCCAGTTCAGACCTGGACACTGATGCTGAGGGGGATGACTTTGAACTTCTGGACCAGTCGGAGCTGAATCAGCTGGACCCTGCCAGTTCCAGGAGCCACTGAGGCAGAGACTCCCCTTGGGGGTCGTTGTGGTTTAGGTTTTTTTTTCTCCCCATTCCACTTAAGGTGAAGGGGCAAGGGAAGAACCCAGGTCCCAGCCCCTGAATTATATATGTATGCTCAGTGGCCTGGCAGATGCTCAGAGGCCTGATGAGAGAGGATACTCACTCCTCTGCTACCAGCTGGACACTGATTTCTGAGCTCAAGTCACTGAAGTGAGAGTGTGCTCCCCTGAGGGACACTTCTCTCCGTCAGGATGGTGGTATTTTTGGGGAACAAAGTAGTCAGGGGTATTGGTTCCCTTTTGAGGGGATGCTGCTGTGTGCTTCTAAGTATGGGTGCTCAGAAGCCCTCAGTGATAGATCCGTTCCTTCCTTCCTCCCTTTATCATCTCCTGAGAGCTCCAAGTCAGGCAGCTGGGAGAGTTACACTGTCATCTTCCTCTTTTGCTAAGCCATGCTTTGATTTGCCTTTTTCTAAGCAAGCTTGTCCTTCGGTTCTGCAGAGCAGGCCTGTTCCCTCTGCCCCAGCCCATCCTTATTTCTTGAGGCCTAACCTGCAGTGCTCCAAAATATTGCTTGTGAAATTTAAGAATGTGAACATGAGGTGGGGGTGGGCCTCTTCTACATTACTTTGGGCCATGGGGTCAGCTGGCTGGGAGGGTGGGTGCCTCTATATCTCATGGTCTCAATGAATCTTTTGGAGCTGCCTGGTTATTTTTGGTGCTGCTAACCCCTGGCTCCATTTGCCCATCAGCCTGAGCAGTGAGCAAAGCAATCAATACCATACCATACCCGTTTCCATGTTCCTGTTCCTTCCCCTGCTCCTCCTTTGGAGAAGCAATAATCCCACATGGGCGATGTCAGAGTAGCACTTTACAAATGGCTCAGTGGCATTCATCCCAGGAGCCACCAGCTCTTCTTGCACCAGCTATTCTTACTCCTTGTTCAGCTCCTTTAATAATTTTGTTTTCAACTTCCTTCCCAGTTTGGCAGGGCTTCTTTTAAGGATGAACCCAGTTAGCAAGAATGTGTCTATAATCAGCAGAGACCCCTATAAGGGGTATCTGTTCTACTGCCCCTAATAAAATCACGTGAGACAAAAATTAAAAAAGGTCATTAGTTCTCAACCTGTGCCTCCCCAATCAGAGCTCAAGCTGAACTCTTCTGTCCTCTTTCCCTCTGCATTAACCCTTTGCTGATCCTCAGGGACCACTCCCCCAACACCCCTATACCTGGGTGCGGGATGTTGGACAGAGCCTATTTTCACGTGCTGCAGGTGGGAGTGTGCTAACGTGTTTGCTCTTGGTTGATGGACAGGATAGAGGTCAGGGAGTGAAAATAGTCAACGGTGAGAAGGGAGAAGAGCTAGGTGTCTGATTCATAGTCACTTCCCTTTGTGGAAGGTTAGGGTAATGGCCTCTCCCCACTTTAGTGTTCTCAAACAGACTTTGGAGACCTTCTCTCTTCCCAGAGCCCAGATGTCTTACAAGTGAGCTCTGATGTGGAAAAAAGCAGGAGGTGTGGGAAAGGAGTGGGACTTTGTGTGTTTGCATGAGCGTGTTTAGCTTCGGGCCTTGGGAATTGGCAAGAGGGAGGGAAGGAAGGAGAGCAAAATCTTTGGAAGGTGTTTCTTGTACCTGCGGATCCTGCTCTGAATCTCCTTAGTCCTCCACTGTGAATTGGGATGGGGATGAGGGAGGGAGGGGTGCTGGGGAATAAATCTTGTATGAGAACCATCTTTAAGAGACTGATGTTGAATGGTGCCTTATCCTTGATAGGTCTTCTTAATCTGAGATGATATTAATTTGAGGAGGTGATAGCCTCAGAAGAGGAAGCCCATGTGCGAGGGACCCACCTGCCCATCCCTGTTTTTCCTTCTGTGATGGCCAGAACAATCACCATGGTGGGAGGCTACTTCCCCTCTCCAGGAGACCCCAGATGTGAGCATAACTGGCACTCTTGGCTGGCATCTAGCCTGCAGTTCCGTCATTTCTAATTCTGAATATTGTCCCCTAAACGTGTGAAGACAAGCACAGGTTTCAAAGGCTAATGAGATTTTAGGTAATAGAAGCTTTAAAAAGTAGCACCATGCCCCTCTGGATTGTTTGAGCCTGCAACTCAACAGCTGCTCTTTGGCCTTCAGCTGACCTCAGAAACTAGAAATACTTATTTCAGGCTTTGTCCCATTGGCCGATGTGGGCAGGAGTGGAAAGCACCTGCCAGGTGTTGCCATAAGATTATCTCGGCCAAGAGGAAACTTCTACAAGCATTGTGGCTTAAGAGCAGCCCCCTCCCAACCCTACCTTCAACCACAGCATGTGCTGAGCGCCCCCTGTGTGCGAAGCTCGGTAACGGGCAAATAAAGGCAGCGTTATTCTTTCCAGGGCGCTTACCCGTTCTATTATCTTCATAACCCCCCCTCCTGGAAACACCTCTTGTTGCCGTTTTACAAAAAATGAGAAAAACCGACTGAAAGGTTTGGGCCGTGGGAGGGGACACGTCCGTAGGTAACTGGCCCTGTGACCTTGAGCAAGTCGCTTGCCCAGCGGGAGTTGATGCTGAGGTTTTTTTCCGTTCGAATACTCAGCCCAGTTCAAGGTCACGAGTGCTCAGCGGCCGCTAGAACTGGGTCCCGAAACTTCAGCGCGTGATTCCCTACAGCCCTGGTTCCAAGGGGAGTAAGGGAGAGGTTCGAAGCGCGCGCCCCGCCTCCCCAGCAGAGACCGGGACCCGGCAAGCGAGACCTGAGCGCCCGAGTTCCCGGCCGAGCTGAACTACGGTGTCCGGGAAGGGCTGCTTCGCTTCTCGCGAAAGCTTCCCTGCGCCAATCACCACTTGAGGCCAGCCCTGCCCATCGCCGGAAGGAGTCGTTGCCCCGAGCAACTGCAACTTCCGGCTTTCGGAGTTTGGTGGCGGTAAAGGACATGAGTAAAGGCCGGGCGGAAGCCGTGGCGGGAGGTAACGGCCGTGGGCGCCGGGAGACCTCGGAGGAGGGCGGGCAGGGGTCGGTTGAGGGAGCCTCTCCCCGCCTCGTCTCTCTCCGTAGCCTCCGGGATCCTGCTGAGGTACCTACAGGAGCAGAACCGGCCCTACAGCGCCCAGGACGTGTTCGGGAACCTGCAGCGGGAACACGGACTGGGCAAGGCGGTGAGGACCCTCTCCTGGGATTCCTCCCCTGGGACCCCTCGAATCAGCCTGGGTTCCTCCCCTCCCGAGGCTGCCATTCTAGGCTTGGGCTTCCTAAGGCTCTTCGGGCGCTTCCCGCATCATTGGTGACATTCCCCAGCCCGGGCCTGTAGTCACTCCCCCGACTTCTCCGCCCCCTCCCCTCTGCCAGGCGGTGGTGAAGGCGCTGGACCAGCTGGCCCAACAAGGCAAGATCAAAGAGAAGATGTACGGCAAGCAGAAGATATACTTTGCTGACCAGGTGAGGGAAACGTGCAGATTAGCACGTGTGTGAGAGTCCGTCATTAGGTGAATCAGTCCCTGGTATGAACTCTCTTTGGGAGAATTGAAGCATCCTGTTAAATTCACCAGTCTTAGGCCATTAAAAGGGTCCCAGCCAGCCTTTAAGTCAAAGTGTGGACTCCCTTTGCTGTCATCCAAACTTCACGAGATTTCCAGACTTGAAATATGATAGAGGACAGAAGATCCTGAGTTGTTGCTATCGAGGTCCATTTATCCTTGGAAGTTCTTATTCCCAATCATCTAGATGAGAACCACCGTCTGCCAAATTATTTTCCTTCTGTCTCCACCCCCTTCCGTAAACACATGTGACATTAACTTTGTATCTCCAGCCCAGACCCCCCCAAACTGGATGCCTTTCAAGCCGTTCAGAATCAATATTGCCAAAGTAGAATGCTTCATCTCTCCCCTAAACTGGCTCCTCTTGTATTCTTCTCCCTTAATGGAATCGCTCTTCACCCAGGCCAGAGACTGGGGAGTCATTCTTTTTTTTTTTTAATTTGTTTATTTTGGCTGCATTGGGTCTTAGTTGCGGTGGGGGGCTTAATTGCCCCCCGCCCCCCCGCACGTGGGATCTTAGTTCCCCGACCAGGGATTGAACCCCCATCCCCTGCATTGGAAGGCAGATTCTTAACCACTGGACCACCAGGGAAGTCCCTGGAGTCATTCATTCATTCATTCGTTTATTTATTTCTGCATTGGGTCTTCGTTGCTAAGTGCTGCTTGCGGGCTTTCTCTAGTTGCGGCGAGTGGGGGCTACTCGTCGTTGCGGTGTGTGGGCTTCTCATTGCGGTGGCTTCTCTTGTTGTGGAGCACAGGCTCTAGGTGCGTGGACTTAAGTAGTTGCAGCACATAGGCTCAGTAGTTGTGGCTCGCGGGCTCTAGAGCGCAGGCTCAGTAGTTGTGGCGCACGGGCTTAGTTGCTTTGTGGCATGTGGGATCTTCCTGGACCAGGGATCAAACCTGTATCCCTTGCATTGTTAGGCAGATTCTTAACCGCTGCGCCACCAGGGAAGTCCCAGGGAGTCATTCTTAACTTCCCTTATTTCACATGCCTAGTCAGCCATCAAGTCCAGTTGTTTTCCTCTTCTTGAACCCATCCTCTCCTTCTCCAGCTGCCACCACTGCTCTAGTTCAGGTGCTCCTCACCTATTGCAATATCCTCCTAACTCCTGGCCTCCTTAAACATATCTTAAACATTGCAGCCAGAATAATCTACGTACATACAAATCTAGTCATGCCGTTTCTCTACTGAAAACTCTAGTGCTCCCTAGAACAGATAAAAGGTACTTGGAGACCTGGCCCCAGCCTGCCTCTAGCCTCTCCTGTCCCTGTTATTTCTCCATCCATCAATACTAGACCATTTAGATGGTCTGGTTTTACTCCCGTGGCCTTTGCTCATTTTCCTTCCTCTGCTCAAGGTTTTTGAGTCCCTTCTTTCTCTTCGCCCGGCTAACTCTTACTCATCCCTTAGGATTTCACTCAGGCATCACCTCCAGAAACCTTCCCTGAATGCTAAGAGCTAACTGCCTTCTTCGGGCACTTACCTCTTTTGAGGCATACTCTATTGTAATTGACTTATCACTTGTCTCCCTCACAAAACTGAAGCTGTTCTGGGGCAGACCCCATTTCTCATCTTCCTTTACTCAGTAACCCCACAAGATTTAACATCCACCGTCAAGGCTAATTATCCTAAAATAGGTTTCATTATATTACTGCTCTATTGAAGATCCCTTAAAGAAGTTGGCAGATTTTTTTTTTTTCTGCAAAGGGCCAGACAGTTAATATTTTTATGCTTTTCAGGTCAGATGGTCTCTTGTCCCAGTTACACAACTGTCACTAGTACTCAAGTCTGCCACTGTAGAGCAAAACCAGCCATGGACAATATGTAAGCAAGTGGATGTGGCTACGTTTCCAAAATTTTTTTTCAAAAACATGCATCTGGCAGGATTTGGCCTGCAGGCTGTAGTTTGCTGCCTCCTACCCTAATGGTTTACCTCACCTGAATGTAGAGTCCAAACTGCCCGGGCTGGTATTCCCATCCTTTCCATTCTGCTTCCCATCACCACTGACAAGACCCCACTGAGCCCCAGCACAGGCCTTTTCTAGCTGTGGTCCCATGGGAGGGGTTCCTCAGACTTCACTGGTATCCTTTATCTAAATACCTCCCACCATGCCTCGTCACCTGTCCACATCCTTCCTATTGTGGAAGCCCATAATTAGGTATCATCACCTTGAGAAGAACGTTCCTTTACTCCTTCAGCCCAGTGAGTGGTTTTGCCAGTAACCTGATATTCCTGTCCTATTATTCAGTATCCTGCACCTCGAAACCCCTCGAGGACAAGTATCAGGTTTCAACTTGTTCTTTTACAGCTTTTTGAGTGGACTGGTACTAAAGTGAATGCTCAAAAGTACCCTCTATCTTCCCAGGCCCTCTGGAGAGCTGGGGAGTCCCAGATTCTCGAGTGTGTATGAATGTTGCCTTCCCAAATGTGGGTTCCCTTCTTGTTTCTCCCATCAGCCTGCTTCTATTCTTCCTTTCGTCTCTGGCAGGAACAATTTGACATGGTTAGTGATGCCGACCTCCAAGCCCTGGATGCCAAAATCGTGGCCCTCGCTGCTAAGGTGCAGAGCTTGCAGCAGAGCTGCCGCCACACGGAGGCTGGTAGGACTGGGCAACCCCCAGAAGGTACCCCTAGTGTCAGGGTCAGTCTGAGGTCAGGAATTACCAAGTGAAGGGTTTGTTGACCGCAGTGTTGTCTTCTTGCAGCAAAGATCCCTTTGCTGGGCTGCCATAGGCATTACCTTAAAATCAGTGTCTAACAACTAATGGCTCTTGAAGACAAATGGGCAAGACAGGCATTTGCCTTCCCTACTGTATCAGTATACAGTTCCCACACTTCCCTTTACTCTGCTTCTTTAACTGACTACAGCTAACAGTCTACTCAAACTCATTCCCCTCAACTATGTGTAGATGGGGAAGGAAAGAAAACTAGAATAAACTGACAATTCTGTAAGCCTTAATCTCTTGAGGATTTCCAGAATACGGGACCCATTCTGGACCCTGTGTGTAGAGCCCAGAGCAAGGTGGAGGCCTGATCTCCTACCTCAGGGTAGCCAGTGACCTCTCCGGGGGATGTGGTTTTAGAGCTGAAGGAGTTAACTAGTGCCCTGACCACACCGGAGATGCAGAAAGAGATCCAGGAGTTAAAGAAGGAATGTGCTGGCTACACAGAGAGACTGAAGACCATCAAAGCGGCCACCAACCACGTGACTCCAGAAGAGAAAGAGCAGGTGGGTGGGGAGGGAGTGGGGAGCAGGGAGGGCTGCCTGTGCAGGTTCAAAGTGAGGAGGGTTGACCCCAGCGGCTGCTGTGGGGCTGAGGGGGTCAGAGGAACCTGTTTCCCTGTCTAGGTGTACAGAGAGAGGCAGAGGTACTGCAAGGAGTGGAGGAAGCGCAAGAGGATGGTAAGTGCGGGGGAACTCTAGGCAGGCCCTGGACGACGGCAGCCACCGGGGAAACAGCTGCCCCGTATCATGGACCCGTCACGCATGCCGAGTACTGCCCATCTGAAAGGGGGCGGTTTTGTTTCTTGTCAGGCAACAGAGCTGTCTGATGCAATCCTTGAAGGATACCCCAAGAGCAAGAAGCAGTTTTTTGTAAGTGGTGTTCTCCCTTCCTTGCTCCTCTGGGGCTTGAGTCCAGGGAGGTCTCATTCATTTGTCTCGCTGCTCCCCCAGGAGGAAGTTGGGATAGAGACAGATGAAGATTACAACCTCAAGCTCCCAGATCCCTGAGGCCCTCTGGCAGGCCTGGGAACGGAGATGTCCTGGCCTGGCTGCCTTGTTTACGTCAGCTTTGTTGTTGTTCCTGCTGCTGGCCACTTTTGAGCACACACCAAAGTGCTGGGTGGAGCACTGGTGGCCCGGGGAGGATGGTTTCACTCATTTCATCACCCACATTTTGACTGCCTGAACTTAACAGTTAGATGGGGAACAATGCAAAAGGAAAGCATTTGGCAATATTTATTGTAATATAATTTGATATAAAAATATTTAATTTCCTCTGGATAATCAAACCTCCCAGATATCAAACCTGAGAAAGGCAAAAGAGAGCTTGGGGGACAAGGGCAGAGAGAGGCTACTATACACAGCATTCAAGGAGCCCAGGGCCTCACCCAGGACTCTCCTGGGCTCTACACTCCAGGAGACCTTTAGAAAATCTTCTCTACCCACCTTCACCCCACCCCAAGTCCTGGGAGAAATGCAGGCAGCCCTGAGATGGTAGAGACCCAGATACACTTGACAGAAAGCCTGGGAGTGGTCTTGAGGCCAATTTTCCAAAATTGTAACTTTAGCAAAATTGCATTGTTGGTGTTTAGAAAAATTAAAAAATTTAATACCTAGTGTTGTGTCACATTTGACTTTGCTGTGCAGTGCTACTGCCTGTGGGGACACAAGAGGCCAGGAGTGGGTGAGGAGGTTGCTTCCCTCTACCACCCAGAGTAGAGGGCAAGGGCAGGAACCTGGCAGCCCTGCCCTGAGCTGGCCAGAGAAAGCTCTGGCCTCACCTCGGGCTGACCAGGCAGCCCTAGCCTAGGCATGAGGCCACCTTTCACCCTTCATGGCTGTGAGAGTATTTTCTCTTACTCCTTTCTTCCCATCCAACTACTGCCAAAATGGCCAAACTTGGGCTAAATGTTGCCAGAGAGACCAAAACAGGCAAACAGTAGTTACCAAATATGAGCAGAAATCTGAGGCTTAGAAAAAGGGAGAGGCCAGGAGCTTTTTAGGGTTCCCAGAGCAGACCCCATCCCGAGGACTTCTATGGGGAGGGGGAAAGACTAGGTAGGTTTGAGATCTATGGTCAGTATAATAAATTAATCAAAGCTTTCATAATAACCCTCCCCCCTCCCCAGCCCCATTGAAGATGGGGCCGAGGGGGAGGGGGGAGCTGGGGAGCCAAACACTGAGGAGAAAGCAGCTGACTGGTGTGCAGTGTCACAGTCCAATCTCATAAGCCCAGTGGCTCCACGGCCAGGTAGGAGACTCAAGGCCTCTTGCTGGCTGTTCTGCAGGTTCCAAGAGCTGGTCAGTAAAGCTGGTTCTTCAATTGATGTAGAACACCAATCACAATCTCCCGTAGGGTCTGGTAGGGGCAGCAGAGAAAGAGAGAGATCACGCTCATGGAGGGCACAGAGCCGCTCAGCGAGGGCAGAGAGCCGCTCAGTGACGCCTGCCTGAGCCAGGTGTGCTCTTTAGAGTACAGTTAAGACAAAAAACCTGGGAAGCACTGATGTCTACAGTTTGCAAATGCCCCCAAAACAGGATGGAGTCAGTCAGGGATGGAGAGATGCATTACTATGTGATAAAGCAAATACAAAAAAGGTTAATGGTAAACTTTAGGTGGGGGATATATGAGTGTTCATTATAAAATTCTCTCAGTGCTGCATTATGTTTACAGTGTTTCACAATAAAAATGTTGTTGGGACATGCTTTCAGCTGAAAGCATTTCCTCTAAGATCAGAAACAAGACAAGGATGCCCACTTTCACCACTTTTATTCAACATAGTTTTGGAAGCCCTAGCCATGGCAATCAGAGAAGAAGAAATAAAAGGAATCCAGAAAAAGAAAAAGAAAAAAAAAAAAAAGGAATCCAAATTGGAAAGGAAGAAATAAAATATCACTGTTTGCAGATGACACAATACTAAACATGGAAAGTCCTAAAGACGCCAGCAGAAAACTAAAGCTCAGCAACGAATTTGGTAAAGTTGCAGGGTATAAAATTAATGTACAGAAATCTCTTGCATTTAAGTATCAAAGAAAAATTAAGAAAAAATCCCATTTACCATCACATTAAAAAGAATAAAATACCTAGGAATAAACCTACCTAAGGAGGTAAAAGACCTGTACTCTGATAGAAATTGAAGATGACACAAACAGATAGAAAGATATACCATGTTCTTTGATTGGAAGAATCGATATTGTTACAACGACCATACTACCCAAGGCAATCTACAGATTCATTGCAATCCCTGTCAAAATACCAATGGCATTTTTCACAGAACTAGAACAAATAATTTTAAAATTTGTATGGAAAGACAAAAGAACCCAAATAGGCAATATAATCTTGAGAAAGAAGAACAGAGCTGGAGGTATCATGCTCCCTGGCTTCAGACTATACTACAAAGCTACAGTAATCAAAACAGTATGGTGGGCTTCCCTGGTGGCACAGTGGTTAAGAATCCGCCTGCCAGTGCAGGGGACACAGGTTCGATCCCTGGTCCAGGAAGATCCCACATGCCGCAGAGCAACTAAGCTTGTGTGCCACAACTAGTGAGCCTGCGCTCTAGAGCCCGTGAGCCACAACTACTGAGCCTGTGTGCCACAACTCCTGAAGCCTGCGCGCCTAGAGCCCACGCTCCGCAACAAGAGAAGCCACCGCAATGAGAAGCCCGCACACCGCAATGAAGAGTAGCCCCCGCTCGCCGCAACTAGAGAAAGCCCACGCGCAGCAACAAAGACCCAAAGCAGCCAAAAATAAATAAAATTTAAAAAACCAAAAAAAACAGTATGGTACTGGCACAAAAACACAGAGATCAATGGAACAGAATACAGAGCTCAGAAATAAACCCACACACTCATGGTCAATTCATCTACAACAAAGGAGGCAAGAAAATGCAATGGAGAAAAAGCCTGTTCAATAAGTGGTGCTGGGAAAACTGGACAGCTACATGTAAAAGAATGAAATTAGACCATTTTCTCACACCATATACAAAAGTAAAATAGATTAAAGATCTAAATGTAAGACTGGATACTATAAAACTCCTAAAGGGAAACATATGCAGAACACTCAGGACATAAACTGCAGCAATATTTTTTGGATCCATCTCCTAAAGGAAATAAAAGTGAAAATAAACAAATGGGACCTAATTAAACTTAAAAGCTTTTGCACTGCAAAGGAAACCATTGACAAAACGAAAGGACAATCTACTGAATGGGAGAAAATACTGGCAAATGATATGACTGATAAGGGGTTAATATCCAACGTATATAAACAGCTCATACAACTCAACAACAAGAAAATAACCAAGGAATTCCCTGGCAGTCCAGTGGTTAGGACTCGGCACTTTCACTGCCGTGGCCCGGGTTCTATCCCTGGTTGGGGAACTTAAGATCCCGCGAGCCACATGGTGTGGCCAAAAAACAAAAAACAACCCGATTAAAATGGGCAGAACTGAATAGACATTTTTCCAAAGAGGAAATGCAGATGGCCAACAGGCACAAGAAAAGATGCTCAACATCGCTAATCATCAGAGAAATGCAAATCAAAACCACAATGAGGGACTTCCCTGATGGTCCAGTGGTTAAGAATCCGCCTTCCAGCTGTTACAGTGGAGGATTACTGGACTGAATGTCAATATTATGACATAGTATGAGTGTGTTTCATGTTTGGTAATTGCAATCATTGTTGCTTTTGTTGTGGTCATCCATGTACAATGCTTGGTGTCAGTCTATTTCTCTCTTGTAAAAATAAAATACAGTGTGTGTGTGTGTGTGTGAAAAAAAAAAAAAAAAAAAGAATCCGCCTTCCAATGCAGAGGACGCGGGTAAGATCTGGTCGGGGAACTAAGATCCCACATGCCACAGGGCAACTAAGCCCAAGCGCCACAACTACTGAGCCCGTGAGCTTGAGCCCATGCGCTGCAATGAAGAAGAACCCGCGTGCTGCAATGGACCCAGCGCAGCTAGAAAAAAAAAAACCTCAATGAGATATCACCTCACGTCTGTGAGAATGGCGATCATCAAAAAGAACACAAATAACAAATGTTGGTGGGGATATGGAGGAAAGGGGACCCTTGCACCCTGTTGGTGGGAATGTAAACTGGTGCAGCCACTGTGGAAAACAGTATGGAGGTTTCTCAAAAAACTAAAAATAGAGCTACCATATGATCCAGCAATTCCACTCCCAGGTATATATCCAAAAAAACCAGAAACACTAATTTGAAAAGATATACGCAACCCAATGTTCCAGCAGCATTATTTACAACTGCCAAGATACGGAAGCAACCTAAGCATCCAGCAACAGGTGAATGGATAAAGAAAATGTGGTGTATATATATACAATGTAATATTACTCAGCCATAAAAAAAAGAATGAAATAATGCCATTTGAAGCAACATGGATGGACCTAGAGATTATCATACTAAGCAAAGTAGGTCAGAAAGAGAAAAACAAATACCATATGATATCACTTATATGTGGAATCTAAGTATGACACAAATCAACATCTCTACGAAACAGAAACAGACTCTCAGACACAGAGAACAGCCTTGAGGCTGTGGGGGTTGGGGAGGTAGGGAAGGGAAGGGGTGGGAGTTTGGGATTAGCAGAGGCAAACTTCTGTATATAGGATGGATGCATAAACAACAAGGTCCCACTGTAGAGCACAGGGAACTATATTGAATATCTTGTGACAAACCATAATGGAAAAGAATATGAAAAAGAATATATAAAACTGAGTCACTTTCCTGTACGGCAGAAATTAACACAACACTGTAAATCAACTGTACTTCAATAAAATTTTTAAAAGTACCAAAAAAACCCTGCAAAAAACTGAGATGAATGGATAAAGAAGATGTAGTATACACACACACACACACACACACACACACAATGGAATACTCCTCAGCCAAAAAGAAAAATGAAATTTTGCCATCTGCAGCAACATGGATGGACTATACTAAGTGAAATAAGTCAGAGAAAGATTCCACATATAAGTGTATGACATTACTTATATGTGGAAACTAAAAAAATACAACAAACTAGTGAATGTAACAAAAAAGCAGCAGACTCACAGATACAGAGAACAAACTAGTGGTTACCAGTGGGGGGTGGGGCTGAGGGGCAATATTGGGGTGGGGGAGTGGGAGGTACAAACTACTGGGTGTAAGTCTGCAAGGAAATATTGTACAACACGGGGAATGTAGCCAATGTTTTTTGTAATAACTGTAAATGCAGTGTAACTTTTAAAAACTACATTTAAAAAAATGTTGGGAAACAAAAAAGTGAGAATCTCAGATACAAGTCAAGCCTCAGAAAAAGCAACCAGGCCTCAAAAATGGAAGACTCAGTGCAACCATTAACACACTCTCCATTACAAATAATAATTAGAAACCCCATGGAAAGCTACTTTACTGGGCCTGGGGGTGGGGGCCAGGAATCTTTCCAAAAACCCCAAGTAAGTGTGCAGCAAGTGATTGGGGCTTACATGCTGGGGGGCCGAGGAGGAGTGCCTGAGGCTGCCATTACTTGCCACTATGTGGGCGAAACAAAGGCCAAGAGCTAGGCCTTGCATTAGTGAGTGCTCAAATCCTTCTTGCCAAATGAAACCTTAACAGGAAAAACTGGGCTAGAAAGCAAAGGGGGAAACAAGAATACTGAAAGTTGTAGAAATATCCTCAAGAAACCTAAAACCTGCTACCCTGTCTCTCTGAACAAACAATGGCTTGGGCCACTGTGCCTGAGGGAAGACCCCCAACCCCGTGTCCACTGCTGCCCCATACCTGAGGCTTACAGTGCTCCTCAATCCAGCTGAAGACACAGGCCGACAGCTCCTGGAAGCTGGCCACGGAGATAGAGGCATTGAAGGACTGGAAGAGGGAGTCCATGATGCCTTGAAACACATTGAACTTCACCTGGTCAGAGACCTGGTCCTCCCCCTCATGGGGGTTGTCCTGGTGTGCCTTCACAATCTGCTCATAGTTCCTGAAAGCGAACAGGCCAGGCCTAAGGGGCTGCAGCAGCTCTACCGGCCCAGGAAGAATAACAGCGCTACCCTACGTACTCCCCTGGGAAGGAGATTCCCAGAGAGCCTCGGGGGGAGGTATTCAACATCAGCTAGATACTGCTTCTAGGTCAGAAGTGGTGACCCACCCTCTCCAACCTTCCCTTCATTAATCCCACAGGCGTTTCCAGAGTATCTGCTACAGTTGGGATAGAGTCCTGCCTACCACATGAGACAGTGAGAATATTATCTGACGTGGCCTTTGAACAAAGGGAAGGGCGCGAACTGAAGAGGCCTCAGAGTCCCCTCAGAACCAGAAGCCCTGGTTCCCCCAGCCCAGCACCCCCCTTACACTTTCATGATCTTTAGGGCCATGACGTCCTTGCGTAGCGTGGATACCTCCTCCTCCTGCTTTTTCTTCTCCTTGTGCAAAAACTGGATGTAGTCAATGGCTGGAGTGGGGGAGGGAAGAGGGGGTGGGCACAACCAGAAGGACCAGGCTGATTGTGTTTCCCCTTCCCCCAGACCCCACCTCTCCTGTTACAACCACCCCACCAGGGCCAGGCCAAAAGCGGCTCTGAGGCGCTAGCCTTCACAGCCCCCTTGGCTCCAAGCCCTCCACTGCTCTCCTGGCCATACTCTTCTGCAGAACGATGGCCTTGCTGAGCTTTTGGGAGCCAATGGAGAAGTCCTGCTGCTGGCAGGTGGGAACGATGGTCTGTAGGTCATCATAGCCTCTCTGTGGAGAGAGCAGGGGACATGGGTTCCTTAACTGAGGGGTTAAGGCAAATGGGCACAAAGTTTTTCCTCCATGATACCAAGTTCCATGCTCACTCAAAGGGGGGTGGGAAGGAGGGAGAAGTTCATGTCCAGGGCCTAGACTAGCTGCCCCCAAGCCTGCTTGGGACTGCCTGACGGGGTCAGGGCAGAGTGGATCTGAAGTGTGCAGCGCCCTCCTGCGCTGGCTGAGGTGCAGGCCTCCCCAATCACCTTGATGGCATCCCTCCTCTTCTGCTCAGCCTGAGTGTGTGCTCGCCGCCGGCGGTCCTTGTAGGACTCCTTGTAGGATTCCTGGTGGTAATCGCTGTCCTCGTCATCTACGCTCAGAGTTGGGGGCAGGAAGAGGTCATTCTGGGGCCCAGTGGGGCCCATCTAGCCCACTTTTCCCCAGCTGGGAAGAAGAACCTGGTACCCAGAGATGGCAGACAGATACAAGAACCTAATATCCCAGATGAGGTGAGAGACGGCGATACCCTGCTTCTAGCACTAGGGTTCCAGCGCCTCCACGTGGATGGCTGGAGCTGCCCCGTCTAGGAAAGATACTAAAATGAAGGCATATCTGGTTCCCCCGAGTTGGGGGGGACGTTGCTGCCTACCTGTGTTGGGGACAGAAGAGGCACTGGTGGAACCGATGCTATTAGCTCTGGACACTACACTCCCCTTGCGGGTGCTTTCTACAAAAAGCCCTGGAAAAGAGAAGCCCCAATCACTAAGGGGTAGGATAGAGGGAGGGGCCCCGCTAGGCCCTCAGACACCTGTGGGCATAATGGCTTCCTGGGCCTTAAATACTGACCTCTCCCCATCAACCCAAAAGCCAGCCATACTGGGACACCCACTTCCTGTCGTGCCATTCCACAGTGCTCCAGTCTCTAGTGTCTACACTGCTCCACAGACCTGCAGTGATACCTCCTGGCTCACAAAGTGGCATCTGGGCGTGATGATGGTGAGTGACCAGCTGTCACTACTTCCATCACATCCCTGCTCCAGGACATAGGGAACTAGGTGTTACCCTCGGATGCTTCCTGCCCCTGTCCTTCAGCTCCTCCTCCCTCGCTGCTCAGGCCCGCTCAGCTCAAGGGCAGTGGACTGTGCTCAGGTGTGACTGGCAAGGCCACTTAAATCTATAGGGCTGAGGTGGGAGTGTCCCTCCAGAGCTGAAGACGGTGGGGGAGGCACTCACCGGGGTCCAGGCTGTTGTCGCTGTACGCATACTCGACCTGCGGCACCGAGCAAGGGAGAAGCCCGTCAGACCTCCGCCCCTGCGCGCGTGTGTACACGTACATACACACACCCACACACACACACACACACACACACACCCACACACCCCTGGGGTGCGCGAGCAGCCGCAGGATTCCCCCAGAGCCAAGAGTGGCTAGGCCGCGGGAGCGCCGCCCCTCGGCAGGACGCCGTCCGCCCACTCCACACCCCCAGCCCTCCAGCCCCGTCCCCTCACACCCACGCGCACACGCCTCAGTTGTCTTCCCACCTTGGCACACGCGGGGTGAGAGCTGTCTTCTCTGCAGCCCCGGGGCCCGGAGAGCGGGAGTAGCTCTGGGGACTTCAGGGAGTCCCCTCGTCTTCCGGACCCCCTACGTGCACGAGCCCGACCCGCCCTCCCCTCGCCGGCGTGCGCGCCCACGGGGCTTGCCTTGACCCAGGGGTCCTCCGGAGAGGCGCCCGGCTCCGTCATCTCCGACCCACCGAACCGGAAACCTGCCCGCGGGCTGGCCCCCTGCGGCGAGGAAGCGGCGAGGCGCGCCCACGTGACCCAAACCCACCAACCCGCGGCCCAGAGGCGGGGGGCGGGGCGGGGCGGCAGCGCATGCGCGACCCGGAAAACGCCCCCGGACACCCCTGCCGCGGCCGGTGGAGACCTGGAGTCCGGCTTGGTGGCGGGGTTGACACCGGCGGTCTTGGGGCCGTCCTACCCGCCCGTCCCTGCGCTTCCTCAGGGCAGGCGTCCCAGCCGCCGCGACATGAAGCACATTCGGTGAAACGGGGTCCCCTCAAAAGGCTTGTCCGCACAGTGTCGCAGAGTTGCGCGCACGCGCACTGCCGAGGCCAGCCAGCTCCGGAGGACCGGGACGAGTTTCCCGGACCTGCAGTCTTGGTCACCTCGTCCTACCCCTCCGGGGTGCAACCTCTGTGAGGCCAGAGGCCCCGCGTGGCTTGTTGCAGGATGCTCCTCCAACGCCCAGCCCAGAGTCTGGCAGGATAGTTGTGGAATTGACGCTTTCAAAGAGCCTGTTAGCCAAGTCATGCTACTTTGTAAGCTAAGCAAACTGAGGTACCTACAAAGTACAGAACGTATCCAAAAGCAAACAGCTAGTCAGTGATAGGGCCAAGACTGGTCTCAGTCCGGCTAGCTTCAAAAGCCACGCTCTTAACCAGTGCATTCCTGGCTTCCAGCTCAGGCCTGGGCCCTGCACTTGTGGCTAAAGGGTCGCAAAGATACCCAGAGGCATTGGAGCAGGAAGTAAACACCATACAGGCAGCACCTGGCAACATTCACCTTTAATTCTGTAACAAGTTTCAGTGTTTGCCCCGGCCCCAGCCCACCATGGGTGCCACAGACGTGTGGGCAAGAGCGAGGATGGAACAACGCTAGGGGGCCTGCTCCCCCATGAGCCACATTCTCAGTGTTGGCCAGACACTGGCAAGCTGGGTAGGCTTCCTGTGTCCAGCAGGCCCAGCCCTGCCCTGCCCAGCTTAGCACAGAGCCCTCTAGGCCCAAACTAGGGTGAGCTTCAAGGCCCCAATTCGCCGTCATCACTGGATCTCTTGTCAGCTCCAGGGGTCAGTTTGGCCCCACAGAGAACTCATTGTCAGTCATGGGCCTGATGGTGCCTTGGAGATGCGCTTCTGCAGGAGGGCCCAGGCTTTCTCCACCTTTGGACAGGCCAGAATGTTGGGAAGAAAAGAGGACAGGGCCATACAAGCATCCACTGGAGACTCCCTCCCCACAACTCAGCCTTTCCCTGGGCACCAACCTGGCGCTGGGTGACATGTGGCTCCCACAAGGTGCTCAGCACCACGTGGCTCTGGTCCACAAGCTGCTGCCCACTCATCTGGCTCTGCAGCCGGCTTTGAGCCGCATCCTCACTCAGGCCATCCCTCTCCACAATGCGTCGTACAGCCTGGGCAGACAAGGCATTCATCAGCCCACTGGTTCAGAGCAGGATGCGGGCTACAATGGGGATAGAGTGGGGGATGGGATCCAGATACCTCAGTCTCAGGGATGACAACAGTCCACACCTCATGGACCATGTTCTGCCAGCCTGCTTCAAGCAGCATGGCGGCATCAATCACGCACACATGCTTTCCTGTGGGGAGACCCCAGTCACTACCAGCAGCACCTTGCCACTTGCTACCAGTCAGAGAGCCAAGGAAACACAATCCCAGGGAAAGTGGATGGTCTGATTTAGGGTGGGGAAGCTCCCGGGGGAGATTCTGCTCAGCTGTTCCCTTGGGCTGCTCACTCACCCTCAGCCATAGCCTGCTCCATTTCCTCTCTGGCCAGCTTTGCGATAACTGGCCACATAATGTCCGTGAGTATCTTCAGCTGCTTCTGAGAAAGGGAATGGAAGGGGTGGGCAGAGTTTACCCTCCCCCGGAGGAGATGGAGCCAGCCCGAGGGAGGAGGTAGTTAGGAACAGTTGAGTGGAAACTGGCATTCTGGGCCAGACCAGAGAGGTCCACTGGGTCCCAACCTCTGGGTCTAGTAGCAGCTGCAGAGCCCTTGGAGAGGTGTGTGTTTACCTTGTTCCCAAACACCCGGCTCCCTAGGACCTTCCTGTTGATAATGCCATCTTTATGGAGAATATCTGGATGACAAAGACAGAGGATTGGGCAAGAAGGCCAGGCCACCTCCTCACTTCAGGCCACCTCCAGCCCTCCCCAGTTATTACCTGTTCCGAAGGCTTCCACAACCGGCTGGTAGGCAGGACCGCCCGGGGCATAGGCCCGGTGGCCCAGGTGGTCACTGTCGATAACATATGCCCCCAGGCCCTTCAGCCGCTGAGCTACTGAGCTCTTCCCAGAGCCACTGATGCCCGTCAGCCCAATCACGTAGAAACCTGGGGGGAGCTCTGGCCTCTTCTACGGGTAGATAAGAGGGAACCTCACAGTTACTAGGGTCCCCAGACTCAGGTTTGAGGCTGAACCCTTCAGTCTCTCCTCTCCAGCATTCCCAGCCCACCCATGCCGGGGGAAGGGGTGGGAGGCGGGTGAGTTAGGCTTACGTGTGGAGGCCGGAGCAGGTTTCCCAGCATTTGTTGGCGGAAGCTGGAGGAGCTGACTTTGTCCTCTTCGTTTTCCTTGTGGTTTAGGTCCTTCAGCAGCTGGATCTGGTACAAGGTGAGCTCCTCCAGGTCCTGAGGCAAAGGAAGAGTGAGGAGAGAGAAGGAGGAGTGAGATGAGGACAGATCTATCGCCTTATCCTTCCTTGCCTACCCAGAGGTAAAGCTTGCCTCGGAGGGCAAGCTGGGAAGTTCCTCCTTGCCTCTTCCCGCCACCTTGAGCCCTCTCTTCCCTCCTCTGGGGTCATGTACTTCCAACAGCCCCCAGTGGCCTTCCCCATCCCCATCCACTCCCTCTGCCAGTCTCCCTCAGGGGTTACATTCTCAAGGCGGAAGCGGTTGACGGCCATCCCCCCACGATAGGTCTCCTCGCTGACCACCAGGAACTCCAGAGAGGGGTCAGAGCCAGCGGGCCCATAGGGGTCCAGCAGGGGGATGATATCAAAAGTCAAGGAGGGCTTGATGTCCACCAGGAACTCACTCAGATGTTCCACGCGTTCTGCGTACGGTTGGAGCAGCTCAGGGAGCAACTTGCCTGGGGAAGGAGCCCAGAAGAACAGTGAGATCTTTTCACTGGGGAGGAAGAGTGTGGGCCAGTTTAGGGGAGAGTGTCCCTAAGCATCCTATCTCCAGAGGGGAGCTGGGAGCTATGAGGAGGCAGCAGGCAAGCACAATAGTGCTGCAAGGGCTGGCGCGTGTGCAGAGAACTAGCAGTGTCAGGAGGCATCAGAGTCAGATGGAGAATTCCAAGAGCCAGAGAATTCTGAGAGGCTCCTCTGACTGCCTATGGCACTGCTACCTACAACTTACTCATCCATTTATTCCCAGGGACTCAAACTTTAGGATTCATCACCTGGAGAATATGTTTAAAAGTGCAGGTTCCTTGGCTACATATTTGGGGGATCCTGATTGAATGGTGACTAGACCACACACCTAGAAAGCTGCATTTATTCATTTAACAAAATTCCCTCAGTGCCAACTGAGTGCCAGGCTCTGTGACATTTGGGAGGGGTGGGAAGTAACGGATGGCCCCACCCTTCCTCAGTCTTGGCCTGGGGGGAGGGTAAGACTGCCCTAACTCAGTCTCACTCACTCTTCAACAGGTCTTTGTCTGCTACTCCCACCACAAGCTGCTCCTGAGCCAGGAGGCATGCGACGCTGAGCAACACCTTGTGGGCATTGTGCAGGCGGTCAAAGGTGCCACCCACAGCACCGCGCTGGTGGCCACGCACTGGCTGCTTGGCAGACCTGCCCACGGGGGAGGCTGGGCTGATGGTGGAGGGTAAGG
The DNA here is from genome assembly GCF_028023285.1 of Balaenoptera ricei. Lineage (NCBI taxonomy): Eukaryota > Metazoa > Chordata > Mammalia > Artiodactyla > Balaenopteridae > Balaenoptera > Balaenoptera ricei. The sequence goes on along the minus strand of NC_082658.1, from coordinate 21,162,336 downwards.
GGACGTCCAGGGACCCCACGGGCAGAACTCCAGGCCCATAATCGGGGTATAGCAGCACCGAAGACAGTTGCGGACAACAGCTGTAACAACTGGTAGCATAACGCTCTAGCTGTTGCTTGGCTGGGTTGTACTGGCTTCCATCCAGGGTCTGGAAATCGGTCAGCACCACTTCCGGCGGGTGGGCCAGGTTCTGGACTGAGCTGGTCAGGGGAGGGAGAAAGCTCTTGGTTCGGATATTGGTCAGCAGAATTCTAACGTCCAGGTGCCTGTGGACGTCGGCGCCAGCATAGAGGTGCGTGATGAAATCGATAACTTCAAACGTGGCCTGCACGGGGCTGGACTGGGGCTGAGCCGGGCCCCCCAGGCTCATGCCCGGTTGCAGGTGTACATAAAGCGTGTGATTCACCAACCGGGCCGCCGAGGTCAGGATGGGGGCCAGGCGAGGGGCCAGGGAGGTCAGCGGCGTTGTCAACACCAGGAGGCCCGACCGGAATACGGCCATGCTGCCCAGGCCTGCGGACAGTCAGGGAGACGAGGCGAGGGTGACTGAGTGGTATGTGTCTGAGGCCGAAGACTGTAGGGGGGACTCGGACCCCAGAGAGGGAGACCTGGAGCAGGGATGGCGTTCCCAGTGCGGATCGAGAGGAACCCGGGGGAGGGGACAGGACCTGGCAAACGGCGCCTCGGGCCTGTGCTCTAAATCTCGGTTTTATCATTTCTCAGAGGCAGCGGTGAATTCACTGAATTGCATCGAAATCCTGGGAGGGGAAAACTCGGCAGGAGACCCTGAGTCATAAAGCTGGGGATCCAGAAATCCTGGGCGCTCTTGCTGAGCGGCACCAGGATCTTCAAGGAATCGGAGGAGGGTACTAAAGGGGGACGCTCAGGCTCGGGTCCTACTTACTGAGACCTCCTGGCCTTGGTTCCGCTTGCACCACCGCGAAGGCTTCCCCAGCCGCGACCAGTTAACATTAGTTCCGGTGCTGCGACTCCGAGCTACGGAACCTGATAAAGGCCAAACATCTCAACTTCGGTTCGGCTAGGGATTCTCGCGAGATTTCTCATGGGGTGGGGCGCCTGCATTGCTAAGGAGCAGAGGTCGGGGGCTTAGGGAGATCCGCGGAAACTTATTTCCAAAACCGAGCGTCACGGGACCTGGGCCGAGTAGGGCAAGGCGGACTTGAAAGCCCGTTTCACGGGTGCCCTTCAGACTCTGAGAGAAGAGATTGGCTTCAGCCAGGTCCCTCAGGAGACAGCGGCAAAGGCGGAACTAACACCTGCGTAAATCGCGGGGACGGAGGTGGGGGTCGTAGGGTAGCACTTAAATTAGGGCTCGGCGTCCCCAGAGCCCTCCTGGCGCCCTCCCAGTCTGAGGAGCCTCATGTGGGAGGTCACAGGACAATTCTGTACAAGCCCCCATTTCACAGATGGAAAAATTGACGCCCTGTGTGTTCCAGGGACATCTGGGGAGGTAAGGATAGAGGCCATGTGTCGTGGCTCCTGTGCAGTGCTCTCCACCAGTGATATGACCGTTTTTTACGGAGAGAGAGGAGGAGGAGGCGAGCTCTGCGTGTGAGCTCAGTAGAGCTGCCAGAGAATGGTCCCTATGGACGGGAGAAAAGGGGGCGGCGGGGGTGGGGGGGAGAGGGGTGGGACTTAGTGCCGAGGGTTTAACGTGAAACTAATGAGTGCTGGAGAGGCTGGAATTGGTAGTCTCGGTGGGAGGACAAAGCCAGGTTGCCATCAGGAAACATTTCGGGTAAATTATCCAGGACGATCTCAAAAAGGAGGGAAACCAATGTCCAGGATTCCACTACAGTAATGTGCTGTAGTTTCTTTTCCCAAACTAAATAAATGCTCACTTTCATACTTAATTTTGTGGTTTTTGTATTCCTAAAGAGGTCTCCCAAAGCGTATAAGCCTCTGGCTCCACAGAACCTGCATTTGGTCCTGGAGTCAAGGATGGAAGAGTTTTAGTGCCACAAAGGCCTTGAGACCAGGATTCTTGCAAAGACATCTTAAGTTGGGTTTTAAAGAGAGGACCAGTTGAAGAAGCAAACGGCGAAGACGGTCAGGAAATTCCCTGAAACATCTGGACGCACAGTCTCGCATGCCTACGGAGACGTTGTTGGAGGAGGTCATCTGGAGGACGTGACTGCCAGTTGACCCTTGAGCTGGACACAGGCAGTCAGAGGCTGCTCACCCCTTCCGTGTCCTTGGAATGTAGTCTGCCCACGATTCCCACAGTGAGAGCTGTTTCAAGGACACAGACTTGAGAGGGCAATGTGTTGTTGGCGACCAACTGGATGGTTTACGTGACTGAACCCAGTTAAGGCCTCTGTAGAAACTTGAAGATTCTGGTGGGCAGGTGCAGAGATCTACTCTTCTAGCACCGCCCAGGACAAGCCTCGTACGTAAGTTCCCTTGCTTATTAAACCGGCCACCTATCAATCTGGAGTGGCTGTCTCTTTCTTCAGTCTCTCTTTGCCCTCCGTGTATGGGGCCAGTTTACAAATCAGCATTGGCAAGGCTGCCAGGAGACCGAAGAAATGGGCCTTGGGAAAGAGGCACCTGCATGGGCAATCTTGGGAAACGCAAGCTGGTCTAATGTGCTTGTTTGAGGAACTGTGCAGGGCGAACCGCGGCGAAGACGGGAGATGAATGTCTGCAGGGTGGGCTGGCCACTGCTGTGGGCAGGTCGCTGGCCACTGATGCCCAACTAGAGGCTGAAACTCAAGTTGGAAACCTGGAAGAAGAGCTGAGGTTAGAGAAGGACGTGCAGTGTCCACTGTTCTGCTCACTTCGGGGCTGGCAGGCGGGGTGGGGCAGCAGGATGATAAATTGGAGACATTACTGTGCGGTTTACAAAGCTAGCAGCTCGAGAGCTGCCTCAAATTAAGGTCCAAACGCTTTTGACAAAGCCCGACTGGATGCTAAGCGGTGGAATCCCCAGGAAAGTGAAGAGAGGGAAGGGGAGGGTGTTGTGGTGATTGACAGTAAAACACACGAAACACCCCACGCCACAGGACCCCTATGCAGAAGAAAACAAAAACCAGGCGATGACCAGCCCAGCCAGCGGGGCAGCCCCCATTCAGGAAACGTTCATGATGAGAGAATAAACGTCCACTGAGATTAGTGATACAGCTGCCAAATTCCAGCAAAAGGCCAGGGAAAGTATCCAAGCATGGTTAGTGTGGCTATGGGGTTGGGGGGCGTGGGGATGATTTCCCTGGCTGGGCAGGAGGCAGAGAAAATGAGCAACATCACCACACAGCCTGCCCTCCTGAAGCATCTGCATAGGACTTGGGGGCTCGAGGTCCTCACTTCCTTATAGATTGGATTATTCTAACCTGCAGGGAGACTTGTCCCAATATGGGGGGTCTCCCTGGGCATGTGGGACCCTGGAAGTCTATAGAGGAGGTGCAACAACTCCTTAGGGAGTTGAGAATGAGACAGGCCATCTATGCTCCTATCTTTGAAGGGCCTGATCAGGCCACATTCACTGCAGGAATGAAAGCCAAGACACTCCAGTCCGCCCCCATCACCTGGTATGGGACACTAATATCCACGCTGAGCCCAGTTGCGGGACAAGACATTCGTGATGTTGGGCAATCCATTGCTGATCTAGAGGAAACCAACAAATCCCAGGAACAGTTAAATACTGGCCTGCAGGAAAGACCCAAGACAGAGAGGGAGCTCGAAAAGCCAAAAGGCTATCCTGAAGGGCTGTAAAGGGTTTGGTTAAAGTAACCCGGAAACAAATGTGGTTTGACCTCATTGCTGCTGGGAACGCAACTGAAAAGATACATCGGCCATCCAGTGCTGTGTTGGTTGGCCTGTGGAAAGCCTTAAAACCTGCATAACATTTCAGAACTGCCCACTTGGCCCTACCATCCCTGACGCCCTGCCCGCTCCAGCAGAGGCCTCAGGGATTCTCCTGTTTGAGGTGGGTGCTTTCCACGTGCCCAGGTTATAGGATGCAGGGCAAGACTGCTTCCAGGTGAGGCCCACTGGAGGCAATCGGAGGCCTCCTGTGGAGCTCACTACTGGTTGACCTTCCAGAAATAAACAAAAGGTGACAGCTCTGGGGACTTCCCTGTGGTCCAGTGATTAAGACTCCACGCTCCAGGGCTTCCCTGGTGGCGCAGTGGTTGAGAATCTGCCTGCCAATGCAGGGGACACGGGTTCGAGCCCTGGTCTGGGAAGATCCCACATGCCGCGGAGCGACTAGGCCCGTGAGCCACAATTACTGAGCCTGCGCGTCTGGAGCCTGTGCTCTGCAACAAGAGAGGCCGCGATAGTGAGAGGCCCGCGCACCGCGATGAAGAGTGGCCCCCGCTCGCCACAACTAGAGAAAGCCCTCGCACAGAAACGAAGACCCAACACAGCCCAAAATAAATAAATAAATAAAAATTTAAAAAAATAAAAAATAAAAAAAAAGGAAAAAAAAAAAAAAAAAAAGAAATGAGTGCAAATCTCCTTTAAAAAAAAAAAAAAGACTCCACGCTCCCAATGCAGGGGGCCCAGGTTCAATCCCTGGTCAGGGAGCTAGACCCTGCATACCACAACTAAGACCCGGTGCAGCCAAATAAATAAATAATTTTTTTTTTTTTTTTTTTAAAGTACAGCTCTGGTGGATACTGGAGCCGGATGTACTCTAATTTCTTTTTTTTCTTCCTTCCTTTTTTTTTTTTGGCTGTGCCGCACAGCTTGCTGGATCTTAGTTCCACACCCTCCCCTTCCCTCTCTTCACTTTCCTGGGGATTCCACCTCTTAGCGTCCAGTCGGGCTTTGTCAAAAGCGTTTGGACCTTAATTTGAAGCAGCTCTCGAGCTGCTAGCTTTGTAAACCGCACAGTAATGTCTCCAACTTATCATTGAACCCGGGCCACAGCAGTGAAAGCACCGAGTCCTAACCACTGGACCACCAGGGAATTTCCCCAGATGTACTGTAATACACGGTCACCCTCAGAAGTTTTCTGGCCCCCTCAGCGCCACTGAATTATAGAGCGCAAATGGTTATAGTCAGGAAGGTCCTTTTCATACAGCAAATTGCGTGTTCTCCCTGCCCCTCCACACCCCGAGAATATGAGATATTTTTTTGAATTTTATTTTATTTTTTATACAGCAGGTTCTTATTAGTTATCCATTTTATACATATTAGTGTATACATGTCAATCCTAATCTCCCAATTCATCCCACCACCACCTCCCCCACCACTTTCCCCCCTTGGTGTCCATATGTTTGTGCTCTACATCTGTGTCTCTATTTCTGCCCTGCAGACCGGTTCATCTGCACTATTTTTCTAGGGAGAATATGAGAGTTTTATCACTCTAATACCAGAGAATATAGTGGGCATTGATATCCTACAAGGTCAAGCTCTGCAAACCTATGTCTGCGAATCTGCCTCTGGGTTAGAGTAATCAAACCAATGATGAGGGGAACACCAACTGGGAACGGTAAGCCTGCCCCCCCCCGGGGAAGAGTGGAAACTGTCAAACAATATAAATTGCCTGGGTGGGTGGGGCTTAAGGAAATAGAAGAAACTATTCCAGAACTGCACTGAGTGGGAATGGTACGTTCTGCCCATAGTACGTTCAACAGCCTGGTATGGCTGGTAAAAAAGCCAGATGGCTCATGGCGGATAACCGTGGACTACGGAGAGTTGAACAAGCCCCCATCCATGTGTCTGTGCCCAACAGTGCCACCGTCTTCTATACCTTGGCCACCGTCCTAGGAACGTACCATGACTTAGTGAATGCTTTTTTCAGTCTACACCTGGCCACTGAGTCACAACATCAATTTGCCTTCATGTGGGAGGAGCAACAATGGACCTTCCAAGTGCTTCCTCAAGGCCACCTGCACAGCCCCACCACATATCATGGGATGGTAGCCTAAGACCTGTCCCTATTCTCCTTCCCCACATCAGTAAAATGGGCTCATTACATTGATGAGGTGATGTTAACATGTGAAGACTTGCCTCTGCTGCAGGACCTTCTGCAGACTTTGCTGGAACATCTGTGAGGACGAGGATGGGTGGTGAGCCCTCAGAAAATTCAAGGCTCAGGCACCCCCGTAAAGTTTTGGGGAGTTGTTTGGTGGGGTAAGACACGCATTGTTCCAGAAGCTGTGATTGATAAGGTACAAGCCTATCCAACCCCCTAAGAATATGAAAGAGGTGCAAGCGGGAGTTCCCTGGCGGCGCAGTGGTTAAGAGTCCGCCTGCCAATGCAGGGGACACGGGTTCGAGCCCTGGTCCGGGAATAGCCCACATGCCGCGGAGCAACTAAGCCCGTGCACCACAACTACTGAGCCTGCGCTCTAGAGCCCGCGAGCCACAACTACTGAGCCTGCCTGCCACAACTACTGAAGCCTGCGCGCCTAGAGCTCATGCTCCACAACAAGAGAAGCCACCACAATGAGAAGCCTGCGCACTGCAACGAAGAGTAGCCCCCGCTCTCCGCAACTAGAGAAAGCCCCCATGCTGCAACGAAGACCCAACGCAGCCAAAAATAAGTAAATAAATAAATAAATTTATATTTAAAAAAAAAGAAAGAGGTGCAAGCTTTTGCAGGGATTTTGGGGTTTGGGGGGACTTTTATTCCCCCCCTGGCACAGTGCCTCCATCCCTTATGCCGCCTGATGAAGAGAAGGCGCACGTGGAACTGGGGATCAGGGCAGCAAGCTGCCTTTGAGATGGAAAAAATACTAGTGAAGCAGATGGCAGCTCTGGGCACCTCCCAAGCAGGGCAACCGTTTAAGTTAGATGTGTCTGTGACTCCGGAACACACTGTGGCAGAGACAACAGAAGGAGAGGAGAGCACCCTTAGGATTTTGGTCCCAGCTCTGGGGGGGGGGGGACAGAAACCCCAATGCACCCCTCATACTCCTAGCAACGTACACAGAACACCCCACCAGCTATAGCCTCTCACGAAAGAACAGCATATCATGGTAAGAACATCCCTTCCTATCAAGGGCGGGGTTGAGACTATGTTCTATGGACCCACCTCTGCCATGGCTCAACCCCCACGTTGACTAAGTGGCCCAATTGCAACAGAGGGGCACCCTGCCTGCCAGCCCACTGTCTCTAGAAATTCAAGTGCTACTAGGCCCTGAAGAGTATCTAGATCCTCCAAATTCCCCTGCCTCTGTACCTGGGGTGGCCCCTGCAGCCTGTAGAGAGGCGGAGTGGGGGCAGGGATCCCCACTGATGCCTGGTATACAGTTGGGTCTAGTCAGGGCAACCCACCCACATGGACTGCAGTTGCTATTCTGCCCAACACTGACACCATCTGGATGGAAACAGGAACGAACTGCAGCAGCCAATGGGCTGAACTCAGAACAGTTGGGCTGTTCTAAAGGGATTAACCCTATGGCTTGGACAAAGGGAAGCTGAGAGATGGATGATCCAGAAATCAGCCCTTGTACAAGATGTGTGAAAAGACATTTGAGTTCATCTGCAAGAGTCTGAGGCAGTCCTCACTGTCTTCCACATCCTGGCTCATAAGGCACTGACATCCCCTGGCAATCAGAAAGCCGATGCCCTAGCCAGGGTACAAGCCCTAGCAACTGACCCTTCAGTAGATACAGCAGATTGGGTGCATTGAAAAAGCAGCCACTGTAAAGCCTGGGTGGGATGGCATATTGCCAAGGATACCTGATTGCCCTTGAAATATGGTGACTTGGTTAATGCAGTAACATCATGACCTATGTGTTCTGAACAATGCCCGAAGCAACTGCCAAAGGAGTCTGGGGGTATGCATCGGAGTTCCCAACCAGTGAGGGATTGGCTGTTGAAACATGCTACACTTGGAATAGAACATGCACCATTAAAAGAGGGGAGAAGGTGGGAATTCCCTGGTGGTCCAGTGGTTAGGACTTTGAGCTTTCACTGCTGAGGGCATGGGTTCCATCCCTGGTTGAGGAATTAAGGTTCCGCAAGCCATGCGGCCAAAAAAAAAAAAAAAGAGGAGAGAAGGTGAAGGTCTGGCCTGGCATATCCCACCACGTGGCCCCCGCCCCCGCCCCCATCCTCACAACTGACAGTGTTGTCTCCCCAGCCAACATGTATGGTGTGCACAACCAGGTCAAGTGCCTAAAGCTGCCACCTCCCTCTCCTCAAGGCCGGGTGGGCACGTTCTGTTTTCCACTGTTGCAGTCATTTGGCCGCTGTCTTGTTTCCCTCCATTGGCCTGGGGGATGTTACAGCACACACAGGTGCCCTTACTAACTGACTGCATCCAGCAAGCCTTAAATGATAACCAACAAAGCCCGTCCTTAGGTCTCTAATGAGAAAGCTGTCCTCCAAAACAGGATGCCTTCGGACATTATTACTGCCACGCAAGGAGGCACCTGTGCCATTATCCAGAGTGTTGTGTACCTGATGAGTCCGCTAATGTATGTTCTTTACTAAGCCCCTCCTGCGGCACCCCTACTGCCTTCGTCAGCCTGCAGCCTCCTCACCTAGTCTCTATCTCCACCCCTCCTCCAGCACCCAACCTCAGAGCAAGTTTGAGGGAGATTGGCTCTGCAACCCTGCAGGCCCTTTAAGTGGCTGCTGCCACTCCAGCTCCTTCTGCTGGCTTCCGGAAGGAGGACGTGGACCGCAGGGCAGATCTGGAGCCTCAGCTTGACCCCCTGGTGAGAGGCAGCTTCTGGGCGAGTGGGGATCTCTCCTGCTGAGTGTTGTCTTAGGGCAGGGGGCAAGGAGGGGGGTGAGTGGGGCTGTCTCCTTTTGGCTCATTTAGCCTTGTTTCTTCCTTACACATCTGGCTTCCACATGGGAACACAATTACAATAGTAATACCACTAGTAGTAATAATAATAGTCAGGGCCTGCTATTAAGACTTCTATACCAGCACTTTTGGGCATTATCTCAATTAATTCTTATCACAATCCACGACACAGGTATTATACCCGTTTTGCAGGTAAAAAAACGGACTCGGAGAGGGTAGGACGTTGCCTAAGGTCCCATGACTCGTGGGAGCCAAGTCACAAGCCGACCCTCCCCGCACCAAGTCCACCTAACTCCTACTGCTGCAGACACCCCTCGGGAATCCAGGGACCACTCTCCCTGCCCTGAGGCGCGCTTGAGGCGTGACCTTGGGCTAGCTCCTTCCCTTTCTGGACCTCGGTTTCCGTAGGTATAACCTGGGTTAACACCTTCTTTCCTGATCATCCAGCCGCCGCGCGCGCCAGTGATCACACAAGTGCGGTGCAGTGAAAAGTCCCTTTTCATCCCCAAACCGCACACCCCGGGGCCGCAAAGGAGAGCGCGGGAGACAGCGGCGAACCAGGCCTTTATTTCGGGGCGGCAAGAGGAGCTCCGAGCTCAGGTGCCCCCAGTTCTCCGGCTCCGGCCTCCGCCCCGGCGCCGTCTGAGCCCTCGGCGGCCTGGTCGCCGAACACTGCTTGGTGCGCAGCAGCGACATAACTGCAGCCGCTGGGGTCGGAGAAGCGCAGCTGTATCAGGGGCAGGAAGCGCTCGGTGGTGAAGTAGCGCAGGGCCGGGCGCGGGGCGCGCAGCGCCTGGAGGAAGACCTGCAGCGGCGGGAGAGGCGCGCTGGCCGGGGCTGGGCTGGGGAACCGGAGCGCTGCCCCCGCTCCCGCAGTCCGGCCCGGCGCTCACCTCGGTCACGTCCTCCGGGTCCTGCCCCGCCTCAAAAAAGATCTGCTCGGAGTGGCTCAGGTAGCGGGAGAAGAGGTCGCGGGTCTCGGCGTCCGCGCGGTCCAGCACCCCGCCCAGGCCGCCCTCCAGCTTCTCGGGGAAGGCGGTGTGCACCGGGCCGCACTCGATGAGGCTCAAGCTGCCGGCGGGAGAGCGGCGAGTGGGCGGGGGCGAATGCGAGTCCGGGAGGGAGGGCCGGAGGGGGGCTGCGCCCGGCTGGCGGGCGCTTAGAGTAACCCGAGCGTTTGAAAGCGGTTTACTGCCGGAAAAGCGCCCCCACGTCCCTTGGAGGGTGTGAGAGAGGCTCTGGCGTCATTATGCCACCCTGGCTGGGTCACTTACAGCTGTGTGACCTTGGGCCAGTCACCGAACCTCTCTGGGCCTGAGCTTCCCACTAACAATACCGACACCTCACCAGCTAGGTCGGCAGGTGGAGTGAGAGGGCGGGTGCCAAACGCCCAGTACTGTGCCTGGCACACAACAAACGGGAGCCGCACTAAGGAGGGGCCAGGGAGAACGCCTGAGAGCGGTTCCAACAAAACAGGGTGCTGGGGTTCCCAAAGTCAGGGTTCAGAGGGTCCCGGGGGCGGGGCGGTGACTCACTGGACCCCGAAGGGCTGCAGCAGAATCGCCAGACTCTCGCACAAACCCTCGATTGCAAACTTGCTGGCGCAGTAAACGGCGTTGAAGGGAAGAGCTTGGAGGCGACAGGAGGCTGCTGAGGCGCGTCGGGGAGGGGAGCCGCGGGGAGCGGGAGGGGCCCGGGGCAGTTTCACCAGGTCCCACCCCTTTTATTAGACCCCCGACTCTCCCGTTGAGCCCCGCCTCCTGCGCGCCTCTGGTTCTTCCCCGGCTTCCACTCACCCATCAAGCCTCCCATGCTCCCGGTCACCAATATGCGTCCCGAGCGTCGCCGCTTCATGTCCGGCAGGAAGGCCTGCAGCATCCGCACGGTCCCGGTCAGGTTCACGTCCAGCACGGAGCCCACGGTGCCCTCCTCGTGTGCCTCCAGCGGCCCCACCAGGCCCCGGCCTGCGTTACATACTGCGGGGAGAGAGACCGGACTCCGCCCGCCTCACGCGCGGCCCTCCTCCCCGCCTGTCCCCTCGTGCTCCCTGGGCCTCGGGACGTCTTGGTTTGGACACAGGGTGAGGAAGGCTCCTGCACTAGTTTTGCAGGGAGACTCACCCAGCACGTCCACGCGGCCCTCGGTCACGCGTGCCCGGGCAGCGGCTATGGAATCTGCGTCCCTCACGTCCAGCTGCAACATCTCCAGGGAGCCGGGAGGGCACCCTCGGGACCGGGCAGCCTCCCAAAGTGGGCCCTGTGTCGTCAGGTCCCTCAGCGTGGCGTACACTGGAGGTTCAGGGAGAGGACGAGGCTCTGAATTTCGGGCTTACAATCCTACTTAGGCCCCCTTGGACCAGGAAGGAGCTGGTCTCTCCACCCCAGTCCCCTCATGTACCTTTGAAGCTCTGGGATGGGTCGGACGCCAGGCGCAGGGCCAGGTGTAGGCCAATGCCGGAGGAACAGCCAGTGATGAGCACCACGGTGCGGTCCATGGAGCTGTGCGTAGGGAGCGGCCCCGGGACAGCTGGGCGCTGGTCTCTGGGATGGATATCACCTGCTTCGCCCCGCCCCTGCCCGCCGGGGTCCCCACCCCTTGTTATGTCTGCAGCACAATCTCAAGGCTGAGACCTCCCGTGGGTCCCTGGCCTTCTCTTCCCAACCTACTCTAGGTCAAGGCAGAGATGAGGCCACTACTTAAAACACCCCTTCTTAAGTTGCTAGTCAGAGGGAGGGTGAAGCTTTGCAAACAGGAGGTGTGGGCTCCCATGTGGGCACTGAGCGCCCTGGGCAGATCTTTGCCTGGCAATCCTCTGTCCCACAGGGACAATTATAGTTGCCAAAGTTTGTTGCTGAGGGTGTGAAAGTAAATGTTTTGGAAGGGGGTTCTCAGTTCAAAGGTCAGGGGTTAGTTTAAAACTGAGGGGGGCTTCCCGGGGCTTCCCTGGTGGCACAGTGGTTAAGAATCCGCCTGCCAATGCAGGGGACATGGGTTCGAGCCCTGGTCCGGGAAGATCCCACCTGCCGCGGAGCAACTAAGCCCGTGCGCCACAAGTACTGAGCCTGCACTCTAGAGCCCATGTGCCGCAACTACTGAAACCCGCACGCCTAGAACCCGTGCTCCGCAACAAGGGAAGCCACCGCAATGAGAAGCCCGCACACCGCAACGAGGAGTATCCCCCACTTGCGGCGTGCCGCAAACAAATTAATTAATTAATTTAAAAAAAGAATATTGGATAATTGGAGCTGAGCACTCAGGAACTTGACTGCTGCCAGGCTCTTGGTTTTAATTCGTGCTACATGAAAAGTAAGACAAGCTTTTGCTAACTGGACATACATTTAGCGAATGCTAAATGTTTCCCCTGGGGAGGTGTCCTGTCTCTTCAGGGAAACATGGTCAGTATTCTGTGAAGTTACCCTGGCCTAAATGATTACTTGTTCTGACCAAGGTATTTATTAGGCTATTTCAAAGTCACAGCATCCGAAGAATGTCAAATAGTTCAGCTAGCCACAGAGTCTAAGATCCTGTATCTCCTGGCACTATGGAAACACCACACCACTGACCTAAGTGATTCACTTTTTTCAGTTTTTCAATATTTCATCAATATAAAACTACTGCCACATCCTTATACTTTCTTTTATGTCTTCTTTAACCTAGGAGAGACCTCAAATCTAAAAGTATTCTCTATTTCTCATCATTAGCAAATGTTTTAGCTTTCTAAATATTTGTATTTAACTCTTGTTTCTAGGGTTTTGTTTTTGCAGTTTAGAAACGTTTAGGAATATTAGGACTTTATCCCTTCTGCTTGATACAGCAGGGGTGAACTACTAGCCAGTCTAGCCTAAGAGTGAAAAGATTCTTCACCAAGCACAGTGATTAACCCGATACAAGTTAGATTTAGAAGGAATGTTGTTTAAATTACTTCTTCTAGCCTGAATACATGAATTCTTTCAGATCAGGAAAGATTAGGAAAAGAAGCCTAAAAACTCTTAACAATGTGACTCTCAGTGGTAAATGAAAATGAGAAGCAGCAGCAGATTATAATTTGGTTTATGGGATGTGATGGATGTGCTATGATAGGAAACCTGAAATGATGGTTGAATTGGTAAAAAAACAACTGCATAAAATTTGCTGTAAGATATATAGAGACTTATTTTCTGTACTATTCTTTTTTAAAAACTTTTTATTTTATATTGGAGCATAGCCGATTAACAATGTTGTGATAGTTTCAGATGCATAGCAAAGCTACTCAGCCATATCTATGCATGTATCCATTCTCCCTCAAACTCCCCTTCCATCCAGGCTGACACATAACATTGAGCAGAGTTCCCTGTGCTATATGGTAGGTCCTTGTTGGTTATCCATTTTAAATATAGCAATGTTGTACTAAAGTATTCTTATAAGAAAAATAAGTATTTGTAAAAGAGGTTTCCTGTGTCAAGTATTTGCGCAATCAGAGCTGAATTGTAGATATTCTTGTAATATCTAGTTATTTTGAAAGATTTATATAATGAATTTTGGATATATGACCAATAAAACTGATGAAATGAAACAAACAAACAAAACACCCGAGGAAGCTGAGGTAAGGGAGCAGGGAGACCTGACCTCACCAGTGTCCATGCTATAGCCCTGAGTCCTCCCCAGCATCATGGCATTGACATTCTGACACACAGGTCGAGGTGATTCGTCAGTTTATTAAGTTGTATTAAAACAGTACTTTGATCCCACATTTGGGATGGTGGAGGAAGGCGGCTCGGCTCCCTCCAAACCTTCCGTGCTTGATCCCATCAGCATGAATTCCTTCACCCAGGCCTGGGGAACTCCTGTGATGCTTGCCTAGCCCCAGGCCCTGGGAACCTGCCCAGGCCTGGAGTTTGGGGAAAACGTGGCCCAAGCGCGGTTAATCTGTCACAAGGCACCAGCCACCCACCGGGGGTAATATTTGAGGAAGAGCTTCTTGGCCAGGTCCACTGTGTCTCCTTGGGGCTGGCTAGGATACCTCCTTGTGCTGAGGACGAAGGTCTGTTCCAGCTGGAAGGCGTTCTTGTCAAACTGGTGCTGTTGGAAGGGGATGCCTCGGACCAGGCTCTCAACCAGTGTCTCCATGAAGAGCCGCCAGCGGGGGGCGTAGTAGTCGGCCACCAGTCCCGCTAGCTGCTTGTTGGCGTAGTCTAGGATGTTGCCCTCTGGCCCCCACAGGGTCAGCTGGTAGCGGCTGTTCTGCTCATAGAAGCGGGCCTCAGTCTCACTGACGGCAGCCACCCGGGCCCGCTCCAGCCAGCTGCCCAGCAGGAAGTGGCTGTCACTAGCCAGCACCTTGTCCAGCGCGGGCAGGAGCTCATAGGCCAGGACGCCTCCTGCCCTCATCAGGGGAACCAGCTCCGTGTTCAGATAGGCGGTCCTCGCCTCTTCGTAGTACAAGCTGACCAGCTCCTGGACTGCCTGGCGAGTGACATCCACCAGGTCGTAGCAGAAGGCCGGGCTGGTGGCCAGGGTAGGCGTGGCTGCCAGCAGCAGCCGCCACGCCTCCAGTACATCCGATCGGTTGTACCAGACAGCGGTAGCCATCTGTAGGGATGGCCGCCTGACCAGCGGGCTGCGATTGTGTCCACTGCAGCCCTCGCCAGAGCAGTTGTAGACACTCCTGAGAAGCAGCCGCCACGCTGCCTCTGCGGCCCCATGGGAGACCCCGTACCGCCGGGCTGCAAAGCCCGTCACCCAGGCCCCCAAATCTGCCACTGGGTCCTTCCGCCAGCCCAGCTCAGCCATGAGGGCGTAGACCACCTCGTTCTGGCCGATACCCTCAGGGGCCATGCCCGTGCCTACCATGGTGGAGTTGGGGAAGAGGCGGGCGGCTGTGGGGCCTCGGTTCACAGACTCCAGGGCCCCAAACAAGCCGTGGTTGCCCCCGAAGTTATGCAGCATGCACCAGATAAAGGGCTGGCCCTGGAAGGAGGCTGTGCGGACGTACACGGGCTGGCTCTCAGCAAACAGGTCCAGAACCAGGAGGCGGCCACGGGGCACGGCCCCCAGCACGGCCCCCACCTGGGCGGGCCCCCAGAACTCGGGCTGGTGCTGGAAGAGCCAGCCTTGGAGCAGCCATACGGCGTCAGGGTCCACTGTGGTGGGACAGTGGGGACAAAAAAGAGGGTGGTAAGAGAAGAGGGGGCAGGAGAGCATTCACCCCATTGTACAGATGAGGAAACAGAGGTCCAGAGAAGTTAAATGACTCTATCACAGGACACTCCTTCCCCTGAAACCCACACCCCCCCACCCCCCGCCCCCCGCGGCCAGAAGGGCATTCCACAACACACGTCCTTCCCACCTCCTCCTCCTCCCACTGGGAGTGCCAGGGTAGTGCTATAAAGCTTTACAGAGCATCAGAATTACCCAGAGGGCTGGGCCCCAGCCCCAGTCATTCTGATTCAGGAGGTAGGGGAGGTGCTGAGATTTGCACATCCAGGGCTCCAGGGTGATTCCGAAGCTGCTGGTCCCGGGTCACACCTGGAGCATTGCTGCTCAAAGCCTGAGCCTATGCTCCTTCCTGGCTGACACAGAGGCCTCCCAAGCCATTCCTGACCTGGCCCCTCTCTGCCCTTCTCCTGTAAGTGGCAGGAAGGAGAGCTGGGTTCACATTTGTGCACCTAGAAGGGCACCTACCAGCTTGGGGCACCTCCCCTAACCTCTGGCCTGTGTTACCTACTTCAGCATGGAGGTAGAGACCAAATTAAATATTTTCAATAGCTAGCACTTAATGACACTTTACTCTGGGCCAGGCATTATTCTACTTATAAGGTAGCCCATTTTGCAGATGAAGTAGCTGAGGCACTGGGAGGGAGGTGAGTCGTCGCAAGTCTCACAGGCAGGAAGTGGCAGTGCCTGCGTTGGAGCAGGGTATCTGGCTCCAGAGCTCACCTCTCAACCACTGTGTGATTAAATGAGATGATGTGTGTGTGTAGAAGTGCTTGGTAAACTGTAAAGTGCTGTGTATCACTGTGAGGTGTTATTATTCCCAGTCCCTCCTCCCACCCCCCACTGACCTCTGCCACCCCCATCTCCCTGAGGGTCTGGGGGGGCTCCCCTTTCCGACCTCCCCTGGCACCGAACCTGCAATCATGGCCTGGTAGACAGTGGCGGTGGCTGCAGCCAGGTAGGAGGGCTCCGAGGATGGTGGCTGCATCTCGTTGAAAGTATCGGCCCCATAGATGTGATCCGTGCCAAACTCTTTGGTCAGCTCCCGCAAGAAGAGGCTCCCCACGATGGGGAATAGGGGGTCTTCCGGAGCCAGGAGGAAGGAGCAGGAGTAGGAGCAGTTGAAATGTCCCCAACTGCCCATCTGGGTGATATTGATCTGAGGGAACACCCTAGTTGGGGGTGGGGGTGTGTGTGTGTGTGACAGTTCAGATATTTACTGGAGGCTGACACAGTAGTCATCTCCAGCCTCACTAACTTCTGCAGTTCCTGGGTCGTTCATGCCTCTGTGCCTTTGCACATACTGTGCCCTGTGCCTGGAGCCCTTTCCTCCTCCCTCCCTGCTTATGCATCTGGCTTCTCCTCGACATCCTTTAAGTTTCACCTGTCTGGAAAGCTTTTGCTGTCTCTCCCCCTCCCACTGGCTGAAACAAATGACATCACGTCTGCTCTGAGCCCTTGCTGCACCCTCCCTTCCCCAAGCAGAAGTGACCTTGACAGAGAATTGGGCCCACATATATTCCTGTCCTTATCACTGTATTGTATCCCCCTGGCAACGTATCTCCCGCTGGGGGCAGGGCCTCTGTGCACCTTTGTGGCTGCATCCCCAGGCCCCAGCACAGGGCCTGGTTGGGCAGCCCCGGAGAGCCTGACAAACATTGGCTGAATGTACGAATGAGGTTCCTGCTGTCCAGTTGGGGAGGCCAAGGAGTGGCCAGTGAGGCCGGCCACATGTGCTGAGCGCTGACAGTGGCAGGAACCAGGTGCTCATGTGCATGAGGGAGGTGGTAACTGATGCTGGGGGCCCCCCCGCAAGGCTTCCTGAAGGAGAGGAGGTCTCAGCTGGACCTTGAAGAATTTTGCCAGCCGCAGGAGAGGATGGGTGGGTAGCACAGAGGAACAGAGGGGCAGGAAGGACAGAGGAGACCAGTGCACCCCTACCATCACTAAGAGCTGCCATTTGCTAAGACTCCATGCCAAGCCATACATACATTTTACAAGTGAGGAAACTAAGGCACAGAGCAGTCACGTAATCTGTCCAAGGTCACATAGCTAGTCAGTAACAGAGCCAGGAATCAAGCCCAGGCCTACATCCAGAGCTTAAGTTTTTCTTTAAATCGTGTCTTGCAGGGGAACATAAATTCTCTAAGCTGAATGGAGGGTGAAGGGGGCATCACCTTGTGAGAGCCTTGGGGACATGCCCTGCGAACGCTGGCAACACGGGGATCATGCCAAACGAGCGCATCCGGTCAAGGATCCGATGCTGCGAGGAACGGGAGGGGCGGCGGTGAGCACGGCCCCCCGAGGCGGGAGGCCTTCACTCTCTCAGAGCACATGGAGTCCCCACCGTTCAGTTAAGAGCCCCGGGGTGGGCCAAACACCACCCCCGACCCCAGGCCTGTGACTGTCCAGCACCAATTCTGCTCCTTCCCTTCCCCATCCTTTTACCTGCAGGTAAAGCTGCTTGAGGTGCCAGGAGGGGGGCAGGGGGCCACTCCAGGTGTGCAGGTTGCCCATGCGCCCCCAGGCCAGGAAGGCAGGACCAGTGAAGTACTCATCGACCTCTGTCTGGGTCAGGCCCAAGGCCAGGTACACCTGAGGAGGAGGCCAAGCCCCACACATGTAAATCGTTTATCTCTATTCATTGATCCATTCACTCAACAAACACACATTCATCTCTTCTCTGGGCTGCACCCTAGAGTTACTAAGACAAAATCCGATCCCTGCCTGCGAGGAGCCCAAAGTCTGGGAGAAACAGATCCGTGACCAGGTGAGTTTGCAAATATGTCACCCTTGTTGCATGGGTGAGGTGAGGCACAAAGGGGTTCTCCCCAAAATGTGGAAGGGGCCTTAGAAGGCTTCGTGGAGCAAGGAGGGCTAGAATGATGGGTGAGGGCAGCTCTGCAGGGAGCTTAAGCAGCCCCAGGTGCAGCCAGAGCGCTCAGGGCTCAGGTATGGAAGCTCGAGGCCGGCAAAAGCCTGAAGGCGATGGGGAGCTCTTGAGTGTGTTAATAGTGGAAGGTCTCCACCAGATTTGCAATTCAGAAAGGACACTCTGGTGGAACTTGGAGAGTCAGGAGTCTTGTTTTGAAAGGAAAATATTGCTTAGAGAGGTCTTTAAGCTCTCATGGCCGGGAGGCCATTAAGGCAGTGTAACTTTGCGTGTCTCAGACTGGATGGAATCTGACCTTTTGATCTGATCAAGTTATCCAAAGAGCCTACTAGAAATTCAAGATACTTATTGGACTCTTACCCTAAAATAACTCTCAATTCCTTATGAACAAATATTTTCCAGCTAACGTCAGAGTCAGTCACAATTCTCACGAGGCAGTTAACAATCTCATGGCTTTAAAAAAAAAATTAGGGCTTCCCTGGTGGCGCAGTGGTTGAGAATCTGCCTGCTAATGCAGGGGACACGGGTTCGAGCCCTGGTCTGGGAAGATCCCACATGCCACGGAGCAGCTGGGCCCGTGAGCCACAACTACTGAGCCTGCGCGTCTGGAGCCTGTGCCCCGCGACGGGAGGGGCCGCGATAGTGAAAGGCCCGCGCACCGCGATGAAGAGCGGTCCCTGCACCGCGATGAAGAGTGGCCCCCACTTGCCTCAACTAGAGAAAGCCCTCGCATGAACCGAAGACCCAACACAGCCAAAAATAAAAAATAAAATAAATAAATAAAGTAGCTATAAAAAAAAAAAAAAAAGTGCTTTAAAAAAAAAAAAAAAAAAAAAATTAGCCCCTTTTTACTTCCTCAGAACGCTCTTTCAGGATTACCCGAGCCTGTGTTTCCCAGATTACAATTAGTAAAGACCCCAGATGAACTCTTCTTATTTGCAGCCTCCTGCATTATTTTTTGGTTGATGCTGTTCAGAGGCTCTGGCAGACTGGGGTCCAGGCAGAGGGGATGAGAGCCTGAACTGGGGCCACGGATAAGGATGGAGAGGACAAGGCAGATCAAGAGCTGCTAAGGAGACAGAATCCACAGAAGCAGCTGACTGACCCACGTGGGGGTGGGGAGAGAGGGGAGGCCGGCTTCTTAGAGTGTTTACAGTAGGGTGCTGGGGTCCAGCCCTGGGTAAGTGCTCCTGTGTGTTTGTCTCAACCATGGAAGCTGGGAGGCTGGAGCCATCACTCCTGCTACCAACGCTTCTGGAGCCCTAGTCTCTGTGTGCCAGATACTGCGTTGATGTGGGGGAGGCGGGATGCCTGGGGTATGGTGGGCACGCACCCGCTGCCAGATGGCCTCCTGGCCGCTCCAGGCCAGCGCCAGGTTGATGCCGTTCAGTGCCATCCAGTCAATCTCCTGCTCCCAACGGGCCCAGTCCCACCACACGAAGGAGTAGCTTTGTGTGCACACGTTCTGGTAATAGCGGTACCTGCAGGCAGGGACGTGAGCTGGGGCGTGGCCCTGGGGGCAAAAAGGATGTCCCTCACCCCTGAGGGTCCACAGCCTGGGGAAGAACTTGGAGGGCAGCCCGGTCCTGGAACAGTTCTCCACAGCACCCAGATCTAACCCAGAAAGGAGTGGCTCCAGACGTGGCCTCTACTGCTTCACTCCAGGATCCACTCCACGTGGAGCTTGAGCTTCTGAGGGGCCCACCCACCTGCGCCCAGCGCTCAGCTCCCTAGCCTCCCAGATATTTGGGAGAACATATTCCGTTTTCATTCCTACTCTGTGTACAGTGTTTAAGTGCCATGTGGCAAAGTTGGCCCCTGTCCTGAAGGGGGGTATTCCTCTCCCCACAGTCTAACTGGGGAGGCAGCTGTGTGAATGCATCACCTCGGTGCAGTGGGGCAAATGCTAGAACAGAGGCCTGTGACAGGGCTGGGGGTCATTCCTCAGTAAGCATCTTCAAAGAGAGGGGTGGGGTAGGAAAGGAATGGCATTTACCGATCACCGATTATGCACCACAAATTCTACACCCCGCACCGTGCAAATCCTCACCATCAAAGCGGCACCACTGCACGGTAGATGACATTATTTCCATTTTTCAGATGAGCCAGCCGAGGCTCAGAGAGGCTAAGTGACTTGCTCAAAGATACAAGGCTTTTAGAATCAGACCTGGGGTCTGAAGCCAGGTCGTGCGACCCTAAGGCCAGCGCTTGCTGGCAGCCCGGCGCTGGGGGTGGGGAGGGGCGGGGACTTCAGCTTGGGCTGGCGCCCGGGGGAGTGGAGGCGGCGGGGAGCTGCACGGGAGCCGAGGGGCGCGGTCCGGCCGCGGTACCTGTTGGGCGTGGCCTCGGTCAGTTCCTCCGGCACCGCGGGCAGCGGCTGCGGCAAGCGCAGCTGAGAGCCCGACCAGGCCACGTGGCAGCCGCAGAAGTCGCGCAGGTAGCGGTGCAGCCCCGCGGCGGCGGCCACGCCCGTGGAGCCGAGCACCCGCACCCGCGCCCCGACGCCGCCGCCGCTCAGGCGGTAGGTGTCCAGGCCGGACTCGGCCGCCAGGGCGCGCTCCACCGACACAGAGAAGGCGGCCGCCGGCCCGGGTCCCAGAAGCCGGGCCAGCAGCTCCCTCACGGCCGCCGCTTCCCGGGCCTCGTCCCCGGCCGAGCCCCCCGCCGCGGTCAGGAGCAGGAACCCCAGGGCCGCGGCCACCGCCACGGCCTCCATGGTACAGCGGTCTCAGCCCTCTGGGCACCAATGGCGACTCGGGATCAGGGGCGTGACGGCCGCGTCCAATCAGCTGCGGACCTCAGGTCACGCGGAACTGAAGGTAAAGCACCGGCCGGCGGCTGAGAGACCAGCTTCCGGGTTCCACACCAGCTCCTGAGGGTGTTTTCTGACCACGCGTGGTGCAAGAGCGCGTGACTCTGGTGACTTCAAAAGTCCGGGGCCGGATGTGACTCGTAGTCCTTCACAAATGCCTTCAGGTACAACGCGCTTTCACATGCAGATCACTTTCCTTCCGTCCATCCTACCATCCAATAAATATTTGAAGTTGATTTTGTACCAGGCACTGCCACCCCTCTTCCGGGGAGACCTACAAACCAAGTACTTATATAAACAAAGATTTACATTATGCAGTTGACCCTTAAACTTTGCATGTGTGTTAGGAGGGCCGACCCTCTGGCAGCCAAAATATAACTTTACAGTCAGCCCTCCTGTATCCAGGGTACCGCATCCGCGGACCATGTAGTACTGCAGCACGTATTTATGGAAAAAAATTCCTGTATAAGTGGACCCGGGCAGTTCAAACCCGTATTGTTCAGGGGTCCACTGTACTTGTGATGCTGTGCACGGTTCCCAGCCAAAGGCTTCCAAAAGGAAGTGACATTTAATCTGAATTAAGTTGGGATTGACTAGGAGAAGAGGGAGGGGAATACCATTCCGTGAAGAAAAAAATGCATATATGAAGACCCAGGAAGGGTAAAGAAAGAGCTGAGCAGATCTGAGGAACTAAAAGGTCGGGAAGTTGGAGGAGGGATGCGCCATGTGAGCCTGGACTGGCCATGGGGCAGGGCCTAGTGGGTGTGACAAGGGCTCTCATGGGATCTGTAAGCGGTAGCAGCAGCTGAACAGGATGGGAGTTATCTTCATTTTACATCCTGGGAAACTGAGGGCCAGAGATAGGAAGTGACTCTGCGAAGATCAGTGACCAGTAAGACAGCAGGTCTGGGACTAGAAGCAGGAACTCTTAACTCTCAGATAAGTGTTTTTGCCACTATCCCCCAAGAGATGCAACTTTTCAGGCTGCTTACCAGCAGGGAGGGTTTAAGTGGGGCTGTGTGGTGGCCAGGAGTGGTGGGCCCTTTTATAAAGACTGCACTTTCTAAAGGGATTCTGAGTCCTTTTGGAGGCAGGTGTAGATTTTTCCAGATTGTCAGGCCCGAGTGCAGCTGCTTAGAGACAGGGAAGGGGTCAGAGGAGGGTTGCCAAGCCAGGAAATCCAGAGCCTGGACTGAAAGAGAACATGGGAGTCCACTGAGCTTGCTCTGCCCCTCCGCCCCCTGCCCCCAGCTGCAGACTCAAGCTGCAGTGCCCCCTGCCTTGTTCCCAGCTCAGCGAGCAGCTAGTTCAGGAGGTGCAACCCTGTTCCACCCAGTTCCTGATATCAGAAGGTTCTCAGCTTTTCCCAGAGAGCAGCTCCTAGACCTGCCCAGAGAGATGGGCCCTCATGGAGCTATAGCTTGTGGCCCCCCAGGCCTCTCTACACTCCCTCCAACACCCCCTTCCAAACACCTCCGGCTTCAGGTGAGATTTGTCGGACTCTCCTCCTCCCAGGACCTGTTTTACCAGCAATTTGGATCTTAGGGAACACATTGCTTGGGGGAATTGGGCTGCAGGTCCACCGTCAGGCTCAGGGTGCCTCTCTGTGGGGTCTGGATTCATCCAGAATGGCAGACGGCTGCTGGCAGGGGCAGCAGGTTGGGGACACCATCCCGGGGGGTTGGTAGCACATTCACAGCCTGAGCTCATGGATGCTTGGCAAGAGTGTCACCGATTACTCCGAGTGTGTCACACTGTCTTTCTCATCTTCCCCACCAAGCTGGGAACTCTTTGAGGACAATAGGGGGCTGGTTGAAGAAATTAAGTTGCATCAATAGGATGAAATACCAAGCATTTGCTAAAAAAAAAAAAGAAAAGTGAGGAAGATGTGTTGGTGCTGATTCGGAATGTTCTGCAAAGTATATTTTTTAAAAAGAGGGCAAGGAATTCCCTGGTGGTCGAGTGGTTAAGACTCAGCACTTTCACTGCCGAGGGCCCGGGGTTCAATCCCTGGTCGGGGAACTAAGATCTCACAAGCCGCACGGCCAAAAAAAAAAAAAAAAAAAAAAAAAAAAATTAAAAAGATGTCAAATCAGGACTTCCCTGGTGGTCTAGTGGGTGAGACTCCGCACTCCCAATGCAGGGTAGTTCGACCAGGTTCGATCCCTGGTCGGGGAGCTAGACCCTGCACGCATGCTGCAACTAAGAGTTCTCATGCGGCAACTAAAAGCCTGCATGCCGCAACTAAACATGTCGCAACAAAGATACCGCGTGCCGCCACTAAGACTCGATGCAGCCTAAATAAATAAATAAAATATTTTAAAAAACCAGCTAAATATTGAGTTTATAAAAAAAAAGATGTCAAATCACTGGGTATAGTACATCCCATTTGTTGTTGTTGTTTTTTAAGGCTATATAAATAGTGTTCGCTTCGGATGAGGTACTGGGACGCTGGAGCACAAGACTTACTTTTATAATAGGGCCTTTTGTACTGTTTGATCCTTTTACCACGTGATATATTTTATTACTTTTTCTCTCCGCTCCTATCTCATCTTTTTCGTTCCTGCCAGCCTCCCCTCTGTCTAGGCACCCCAGAATCCCTCCAGATCCCTTGTCCCTCTGCCCTGCCAATCCAGTTGCCTGCCTGTCACAGCCCTGCTAGGGTCCCACCCATCTTACCTGTGGGGAGGAACGAGTCCTTCCCTGTCTGGCCACCAGGGGGCAGCCTACGCCTTGCCTTGGGTAGGCTGGAGAGGGAAGGGCAGGCAAACAGGCTCAGATCTGAGGGGAGCTCCAATGCCCTTTCCACCCAGGGCTCCTGGGTAGAAAGAGGCACAGTACTACCCAGGTCCCCAGTGAGGGACAGGAAAGGGGGGAGGGGTTCGGAAGGTGGTGATGGAATTGTCCCCTATCTTTATAATACTGAGCAGGCCCAAAGTCACCCTCTCCACATTGGTTCTAGGATGGGAAGAATTCGCTGGTTGGGGGCACAGACTCACTAAGCAGATGCCTGGGGTCCAGGAATTCCACAGGAGGGGATCAGGGTAAAGGCCAAGACTCTTAAAAATAGGAGCAATGGAGCCATCCTGTTCCCCACCCCCACCCCAGGGCTCCTGGGAATTCCCACACCCTCCAGGGCTCAGTTCCCAGTTGGTCCCATCTTTAGCTGGCTGGGCTGGAAGCAGCCCAAGGCCCTAGATCCTGGAAGCTCAGCTTAGCCAATGACCCACTGGCCCAGGTCTTCTCATCCAGGCTAGGGAGGAATTTCTTCCCGGGGAGGTCCTAGTCCTCCCTCCCCAGCCCCATTTTATTGATCTATACCAGAAAGTTTACCAGTTTAAAGTGTACAACTCAATAGTTTTTTAGTATGGCCACAGAGTTGTGCAACTGCCACCATAATCTAATTTTACATTTCATCATCCCCCAAAAGAAACCCTGCCCCCAACCCCATCCAGCAGCTGGTCCTAGGCAACCACCCATCTACTTTCTGTCTCTACACATATGCCCATTCTAGACATTTCACATAAATGGAATTATACATTATGTGGCCTTGTGTCTGAGGTCCATTCTTGTTGCAGCATGTATCAGTACGTCATTCCTTTTTATTGTAGAATAATACCCATTGTATGGATATACTGCCTTTTGTTTACCCATTCATCAGCTGATAAACATTTGGGTTGTTTCCATTTAGGGCTATTATGAATAATGCCCCTATGAACACTTGTGCACAAGTTTGTGTGCACATTTTTTCATTTTTCTTGAGTAGAAATCTAGAAGTCAAGTTGCTGGGTCCTAAGTTAATCCTACGTTTAACATTTTGAGAAACTGCCAGGCTGCTTTCCAAAGCTGCTGCACCATTTTACAGTCCCACCAGCAGTGGATGGGGGTTCCAGTTTCTCCACATTCTTGTCAACACTTGTAATTTTTTTTTTTTTTTTTAATCTTTGGCTGCGTTGGGTCTTTGTTGCTGTGCACGGGCTTTCTCTAGTTGTGGTGCATGGGCTTCTCATTGTGGTGGCTTCTCTTGTTGCGGAGCACAGGCTCTAGGCATACTGGCTTCAGTAGTTGTGGCACACGGGCTCAGTAGTTGTGCCTCGTGGGCTCTAGAGTGCAGGCTCAGTAGTTGTGGTTCATGGGCTTAGTTGCTCTGCGGCATGTGGGATCTTCCCGGACCAGGGCTTGAACCCATGTCCCCTGCATTGGCAGGTGGATTCTTAACCACTGCGCCACCAGGGAAGTCCCTAAACTTAATTGTCTTTTTAAAATTATTGCCTTTTTAGTGGGTGTGATGTGGTGTCTCCTCGTGGTTTTGATTTGCGTTTTCCTAATGACTAATGATACTGAGTACCTTTTCATGGGCTTATTGGCTATTCGTGTTTTCTTTGGAGAAATGCCTGTTTAGATCCTTTGTCCTTTTAAAAACTGAGGTATTTGTCTTTATTACTGAGTTGTAAAAG
This sequence comes from Balaenoptera ricei, assembly GCF_028023285.1. NCBI lineage: Eukaryota > Metazoa > Chordata > Mammalia > Artiodactyla > Balaenopteridae > Balaenoptera > Balaenoptera ricei. The sequence goes on along the minus strand of NC_082658.1, from coordinate 21,137,248 downwards.
TTCTGTATATATTCCAGATACAAGTTCCTTATGAGATACATGCTTTGCAAATATTTTCTTCCAGTGTGAGGGTTGTCTTGATCCTGTCCTTCGAAGCACAAGTTTTTAATTTTGCTAACCGAACTTATCTTTTATCTTCTTTTTTATCACTCGTGCTTCTGACGTACTATCTAAAAACCACTGCCTAACCCAGGGTCAGGAAGATGTACTCCTATGATTTCCTCTAAGACTTCTCTTATGTTTAGGTCAGTGATCCATTTTGAGTTAATTTTTGTATACAGTGGATAGCAGTCCAAATTTGTTCGTTTCCATGTGGGTACCCAGTTGTACTAACACCATCTGTTGAAAAGACTGTTTCTTCCCCAGTGAATTATCTTGGCCCCTGTGTGGAAAACCAGTGGACTATACACGTTAGGGTTTGTTTCTGAACTCTCAATTCTAGTCCATTGATTCCTAGTTGTCTATCTGAGTCAGTAACAGAGAAGAGGTTAAAAGGGCTCATTTTCCTGAATGTCCACCCGCAACTTTTTGAGGAGTGGATGCTGGGTGTTGTACCCAGGGCTGCTCCAGGGCAGGTGGCCCGTCAGGGAGGAGAGGGTTTGCGGAGCATGGAATGAACGGGGTGTTCCCGCCCCTCCTGGAGCAGCAGTTGGTGGCCTGCTGCTCACATTCCTGGGCAGCCCCTGCCCTGGAGGCCCCAAGAGGGAGGAATGGAGAGGGAGGGCTGAGAAAGAATGCGGTCACCTTACATGGCAGTGAGGAGGGAGAAGGCGCCCGCCCTGCCCAGCCCGCCTGCCAGGACATCCCGTTGGGCTCTTGGGCTGCCTGCCTCAGCACCTCGAATTTTCCAGCTGCCCTGAGGAACCAACCTTACACTGAGCCTCCGCCTACACCAAGGCCAAAGGCAATCAGGGCTCAAAATAGCCAGGCTGCTGAGCCTTGGAGAGCACGCTCGCAGAAGAGGGAGAGGAGGGTGGGCAGATGTCCAGGTCCCTGCTTCCCCCGGCTGTTTGGGTGTGTGGTGCAGAAAGCGGGACGGAGATGGGTCCCCAAGTCCCCTCCCCCACATGGGTAGTGTCTGAAAAGCTGCCTTGGCTCAGGGAGTGGGAAGGCCCCTGGGAAACTTGAGATAAGGTGAGAATTTCACTAACTGCCTGGCCAGGGCCACTGCAACTGCGGTCTTTGATCAGAGGAAAAAGCAGAAATGCTGACAGAGGGAAGTGGCAGGTGTAAGGATACTAGGTGGGCTCAGGAGGGCTGAGCCTTGAGTGACGCAGGGGCTAGGGGCTGTGGGCACGCAGACAAGCAGCCTCCCTGATAGAGTCAAACACACTTTATTCCGCATGGGAATGTCTGAACAGAAGGGCCTTGGGCAGGATTCCTGATAAAGAACTCTGCTTCAAACTCCTGCCGCTGTAAACAGAGCAAAGATCATCATGTAAACCACGGGGAGGGAGGGACCGGACGGGAGGGGGCTCTGCACAAGGGCTGGGTCGGGTCACACTGGCTACTGCGCGGTGAAGCTGGGGCGGTGGCCCAGCCTGGGAGAGTCCAGTGAGCAGTGCTAAGCAGCTCCCAGACAAGCAGGGGGTAGGGGTGGGGTGGGGTGGGAAGGGGCCGACCAATTGAGGGGGTCCTCTCGCCCACTGAAGGCACAGGGATCAATTTAGCTGAAGCAGCCAGGGCTGCTGTGCCAACGCATGATTAAAAGGCCCCAAGATCCACATCCTGGTGTGGGGGTGACGGGGCGGCGGCCCTTTGGGGGCGCTCCCCACCAGCCCACAGGCCAGGGCCACGCAGCTCTCACAACTGCACGCACTGGTGGCCCTGCCAGCCGCCTCCAATCAGCAAATGGTAAATGACGTTGACTTTCCCTGCCCAGGACCCACTTGCTCCACTTGGGATCGGTGTGGAAGTGGGGAGGGGCACCGGTGGGCAGAGCAAGGCTGGTCTGCAGGCAGAACCACCCCTAATGACTACAGTTCTGTACTCAAGACTCGTGATTGGGGGTGGGGAAAGGTCTCCGGGTCTGCACCAGGAAAGAGCATGGACTTGGACCCTCTGCCCCGAGGGCGTGCTTGCGGCCCATGCACGGCCTGAGGAGCAGTCACCAGAGCCAGCCAGGACCTCTGCTTTGGGTCCTCCCCGCTGCGCATGTTATGCTGGGTGCTAAAAGGGCATTCTGGGAAGGAGGAGGAGAGGGTGTGAGTTTAGGGTGGGGGTCAGGAAGGTGGTGCAGGGTATCCGGGGACCCTTGGGGCTGCCAGGGAGAAGCCACGCACGCTGGCACAGTTGGGTCCAGCTGAATTCCTGATTAACAAGCGCACTGAAGACCAGAGGGGGTGGGCAGAGGACAGAAACACCATCTTCCTGGACCCACCCCTGCTAATCCAAGAGTGGGGAGTGTTAAAGAGCACCCCATCCCCCACCGGGAAGGAGAGTGGCAGGAGCAGGGAGCTCAGAGTCTGGGTGTGGACGGTGAAGGCGCTCCCTCCAAGCGCTCTGGGCTCCTGTGTAAATGCACAAACTGCTTCACCACCAGGGGGCACAGGAAGGGCTGGACAGAGGCTGGGAGGGCAAGAAGGGTGCCCAGCGGGAGTGGGTTAGTGTGACCGCTCGGGCCCGCTTCTCTCCAGAAAATCACTGCACTACAACACACAAAGCTGGAGGTGGCGGGGGACCCAGGAAGGGCTGGGTCTGTCTAAATGACTCACAGGTGGCTGGGGGAAGGGTGGCAGGGATGACTCAGATGCCCTGATACCCAGGGCTCACAACCAACAGGAAAGCGGAGCACAGCTAATCACCGTGGAGGGAGCGGGGAGGGCAGAGGGCGCACAGCGCCCCTGAGGGAGGGGCTCATTCGTCAAACTTCCCTTCTCGGATGTGCTCGAAGGAGAAGGGTAGGAACTTGAAACCCGTCCCGCTGTAGAATTTATTCTGGAATTCCACCCTGGAGAAAGAGAAGAGGAGAGTCATCATTCCACAGAAACCTTCTGGGACTCCACAGTTGGGCCAGAATGATGACCCAACCCCAAGCTCCCCGAGCCTCCTGCCGCCCACAAAGCCCAGACCTCGTCCTGCTCATGGCGCACACGACCCTAATCCTAACACAACCTCCCACTCGTGACGCCCAGGGCCTGCCCGCGGCAAGAGTGCACACCAGTGCAACGGTTTGGCCTCAGTTCCTGCTCCGTCCTGCTCAGCAGAGAGTGTGTTTATGCAAAACTCTCTGCAGAGGGCCACGTGCAAAAAACGTTCAGTTGGCCTGAGTCTCTAACGATGAAGAAGAGTCCCCCCAACACCCGCTTCCTGGCAGGGCCTGCAGCGGACCTCCAAGGGAAGCCTGAGTAGCCACCAGCTCAGCGCAAGGAACCCTGGCAGGCGCCACTGTTTTCTTGTTTATTTCTCTTCTCGGGGGAGGAAGGAGAAGGGAGGGTTGCTAGTGAACGGTGGAGGCTTTCGACTTAGGGAGGAAATTCCCAGGAAAGGGGGAAGTTAGGAGGGGAAGTCTTCTCAAAGCAATGGCAAAAATATTCTCCAACTACAAAAACATCTAAGAAAGAATTCTTCTCTTGGGGACTGAAAGGAGAAACAGCGTTAGCTCCCTTCCCCGGCAGCCCAGCACCCATCCCTGACGGTCTCTCTGGGCCCTTCGGACTCTGGGGGGCAGGAAGGCGTCCACGCCTGTATGCAGAGCCAGGCTGCGAGCTCGCCCGGATGTCTGCCCAGCAACCAAATCCCCACCAAATATGGGCAGAAAAATGCATGATTCAGAGGGTAAAAAAGCCAAGGAGAGCTGCCCTGAGGAATAGTTTCCACTCAGTGCTGTGTGACCCTGGGGGCCCGAGATCCCTGCGACAGCAGGCTGCGCTGGGTCCGGGGCAGGCTGCAGGCAGCGGTTTGACTGCACAGCAGGGCGCCAAGACGCTCTCCACCTTCATGCCCCTCACTCAGCCTTCAGCCTTCAGCCTTCAGCCAGGGCGGCCTCCCTCCAAGATAAGGGAGGAATCAGTGAAAAGGGAGTGGGAAGAGGACTGTCTGCTGGTGGCCCCGAGAGGTCCTCAGAGGCCCCTTCAGCCCTGGGGCGCTGGCTGAGGACCCTGACTGCAGAGCCGCCAGCTCCACCCGCTGGGGAGAAGAGGGGAACAGAATTTTCTGTGCGGCCGTAAGAACAGGCAGCCTTCTCCCCGACCCCGCATTCCGGGGGCCGCACCAAGGCCCCCAAAGCCTCCCGGCCCCTGGAGGATTCCCATCAGTGTCTCGGCCAAGCCTCCCTCAGAGAAAATGGGATCCAGGAGGGGGTATTTCAAACTGCAGTCGGTCACAGAACTCAGCCCTGTGTCCCAACACCTGGAGAAGAGGGCCCAGCTCCTGAGGCCTCCTCTGGGGGAATGCGGTGGGGATGGGGGCAGGTTCCTGCTTCCTGCCCCCTGCGGTGACGACTGAATCCTCCACGCTGGGTAGGCTGTGCCTGCACGCGCGGCAATGGTATTTCACTTTGTTCAATAGTGTACGGCCAGCCGGTGGGCAGCTCACCTTGGGGTCTGTGAGGTATCCGGAACTTTGACCTCTGGCTGGCTCATCACACAAACAATGCTAACTCCAGACTGGGTGAATGGAGAAGCTGCAGACGTTCTCAGACGCCTGAGGGATCACCACCCTTCTCTTGGCATCACCCTGCCTGCCTCATCTACATCAGGGGACACGCGCCTGGGATGGGGGCACATAAATTCTGCTGTGTGAGCAGATGGGCGGTCCCTCTGACACACCACCTGACACCACCTCGCCCACCAGCTGCTGCTCGAGGTTAGGGACTTAGGGTGGCCCCCACCAGGGACATCTTGGGTATCTCAGCATCAGCCTGACTTCGCCTCCCTTCTCATCCGTGCTCATCCTAACCTCCCAGCACAAAGCTGGAAAGCAGTTTCCCTGTTGGTCTCCCCGCCCTCTCCTCCCTCCCAGCCAGGGAACTGTGTGCTTCCTGAGAAAGTATAAACATGAAGTTCTCTGTGCCGGGGCACAGAGGGGCCCCGCTGGCTGCCCTGCAAGTTCTTCCTTCTTGAGGGGCTCTGCTCGGGGCGCCTCCATGGACCTTGCCACGCCCCAGGCCACTAAAACGCATCTCAGGATTCAGCAGATGTGAGGAGAGCCTCAGGCAGTCAGATGGGGTTCTCTGTCACCCCTGCCAGCTCCCGCACCTGGAAAAGGCAACCCAGTGGCCCAGAAGGACTAACTGGAAGTCCAGAGAGAGAGTTCTCCTACTACGTGACAGAAGCCATGTCTTCTCAAGTGAATGAAGGGGGAAAGCCTGGGCCTCTTCCCTTGCCTGTGGCGATGTGACCGAGGGGAGGCAGTTTTAGAAAGATGGCTCTGTCCCTCTCTGCGCAGTGCCGGGGCCATGAGGTCACATTTCAGGTGTTCTCATGCTCCTGAGCGGTCACTCCTTCAGCCACCCCGTGGGGTCCTGCTGTGGTGCCACTGAGTTCCTTACACCACACTGGTCCCCAAATCTGTCCCGTTAGCCCCCAGTCTGTGAGTGTTCACGTGGAATCTGAAGCTTCCTGTGAAGGCAGGCCATGGGGCAGCAGTCTTTCTGCTAATAGCACTCCGGTGTCCACAGTGAAAACCACAACTCACACCCCTGCCTTTGCCTTTTCTGAGGAAGAAAAGACATCTCATTATGGTAGCCAAGAAGACCAAGCACAGTACACACAGTTGGTAGGAGGAAAAGAGACGGACGTGACTCAGGAGGAGACAGAATTAGCAGGCGCATGAACCCGCTCACTGCTGTTTCCAGATGTCACTTGCCTCCTCATGACCCTACATGAACCTCAGACCTGTGGTTTATCCTTGCTTTCAAATCACATGTTTTTCTTCTTGTCCCCACCAAAAAGACCCAGAACTTGTGTAATGGGGCAGCCCTTGCATCAGAATCAAGAAACCCCAGCTGAGCACCAGGGGTAAAGTGACAGGTATGAAGATGCCCAGGCTGGACGCCAGGAAAAATCGCAGCAGTGTCCCTGCAGCCATTTTCAGTGGGCCCAGCTATTCCCACCCCCAAGAGGATGGCCTCAACACAGAATTCCTGCAGTCCTGCTGGACTAAGACCCAGGAATCCTTGAGGCATATCCACACTCGGCCAGGAGGGGGTGCATGAGCACCAATTTCATTCACTCCTTTCTGGTGGTGGGGGAGATGCTCCAAACAGGCTCCCAGTGACGGGATTCTGAAAGCTGCACAAAGGAGTTTCCACTGTTTTTTCTCTTCTACCCAATATTTCCACTATCAAACAACAGCATCCACCCACCACCCTGCAAGTACTCCTTGCAAACTGCATCTGCGAGGCATTCAAGTGGTATCACGTGCATCCCCCTGGGGTCTCCCTTCTCTCTAACAGACCGGAAGCAGATCTCTACAGGGGCCACAGCCCTCTCCGCAGGGCAGCCGCGTCTGCAACTGAACACAGGTTTACGGTGTGCCAGGGCACCGCGGCAGTCACTTGGTCTGTGCATTATTTCCTACTTAATCACAGCAACCTTGTCACGTGTACATTATCCTCTCTTTTCACACGAGAGCAAGCGAGGTTCAGAGAGGTTAAGTGCTTTCCTCAGGGTCACCCAGCCAGCACGGGCAGAGCTGGAATTTAAACTCGGGTCACCCGATTCTGAAGCCTGCTCTCTCGCCACCTGCCACTTCCCTGGGCTCATTCACGAGGACGTGGGAAGACACCTTCACTCGAAGGCCGCAGGTGAGCCCGAGGAAGAAGTAATCCTGCAGGTAGCAAAGCATGACCTCCCAATCGCCTCAGCTCATTCTGGACAACAGGCCTGAGCGCAGGCGGCCCTCCGTGCTCCGCGGTGTGCCTGGCTCACTGCTCTGACAGGTCTGTTCCAGCTCCTTGGCTGCTCCCACCACCCAGGGAGGATGCGACAGGCTCCCCACTTGGGCTGCAGTCAAGGTGGTGTGGTAACTGCTCCCTCAAGCCCAGGGCTCAGGAGACGGGAAGGGAACAGGAAAGGAAGCCGAGAGGGCAAGAAAAAGTGAGTCACCCCAGGGTGGCAGCGCAGACGTCCCCTCGCACTGAGTGGTAGGAAGTGTGCCCGGGTGAGCGTGCGCTGATAAGCTGAGAGCCGGTGGCGTGGCCAGCCTCCCGGCTCCCAGTAAACAGCAGCTGGGCGGGGAGGGGACGGGAGGCGGGAGGAGAGGGCTAGGCCTGAGAAAGCACCGTGTACTGACGCAGCAGGACAGAGTCTTCTAGAGGAGCTTTTGAGAGAAGGGTAAGTCCCGGCCACGGCTCACCCTTACATGCCTCACGTCCCACCTCTGTAATTCAGAACAACAAACGGTGGAATCTTTGAGCAGGCTCAGCTGTAACCAAGCCAGGAGAAAAATCAAAGATAAAGGGAGTGGGGAAGAGGTTTCTCAGCTTCAGATTTTGGTTTTCTTCAGGTTTCGAGAAGTGATGGAAAGAGACAGTCACGGCCCTCTTCTGACCTTGAGGTCATTAACACCACAGATCATCTTGTCTAGGGAGTCCTAAGGTAGGGTCAGTGAGTTTGTGAGCCCCTAAACTGGTAAAACTGTGTGTGCACACATTGAGGGGGTGTTTCTCTGAGGAGAGGGTCTGGAGCTTCCAGAGCCACTGGACCCCAAAAGAGAGGGAGAATCATAATGTGAAGGCGGAAGTGGAGACTCGAAGATGTAGGGTTTGAGGTAGGGTAGCCAGATAAAGTATGGGATGCCCAGTTTTTAGTGTAAGTATGTCCCACGGACATTCGGGAAATACAGTAAAAAAATATTCATCGTTTACCTGAAATCCAAACGTAACTGAGTGCTCTGTAATTTTACTTGCTAAACCTGGCAACCTTACTTTGAGGTCATGGAGTCACGGTCCAGACCAGACCCCAGATCTCCCACTGCCTGGGGCTGAGCTATCTCCATGCAGAGCCATTAAGAGCCAAAAACGACATTAAAGAAAACTAACAAATCCAAAACCTGCCCTTCCGAAGAAGCTGCTTCAGTGTACTGAGCTAGCGTGCTACGGGGTCAAGAATCCCCCTGCTCACATAGAGCTGCCAGGGGTCCTACCCAAAGACACTGGCACGATGACAGAATAAGGGGGACGAAATGAGGGCACAGTGTGCTCTAGCACTTTCCTGGACGTAGAATCTATTCCAGAGCTGCTTTCATTGCTCTGAAGACAGGAGAGAGTTATATGCCAGTGCGAAAAACCCCCAAACAAACAAAAAACCCCAGCAGATCTTTTAAGCCATCATCAAGAGCACTGAAGAAGGCTGGAGACAGGGAGAGCAACTGTGACAGCACTCACCAGAGAGTCCTCCCTGGCGGCTGTGAGAGCGAGCTGTGCTTTTCTGTGGACATTTCCTGAGGCTCACTACCAAGTATGTCCTGGGGTATGAGGATGTGAAAGCAGATACTTCCTAGTGTCTCTGGATTCTGGACAGGAGTAAGACTGCCCTCAGTGCCGCTAAGGACACGTCCCCACCCTCGGCCCCGCGCTGCCCCTCACCAGTGTAACCGCAGCGCGTGGAGGAAGGCTGAGAGGCCCTCCATTATCAGGAGGATGGCCACAGTCAGGGTGGCGAAGGCGGCGAAGATGAAGAACAGCGCCAAACCTCCCGCCAAGCTCTTCACGCTTAGGCCGATGTGGATCACCATGGTCCAAAGCACCTCCGACAGCTCTGCGGAACGGGGAGAGACATGACATCCGGTTCAGTTGGGCCAGGGGTGCTGCAGGCCTTGCGTTTTGCTCTGCCATCCCTCAACCGCAGTCTTCCCTGCCCCCTGGCTTTCTGCGACCTCCCCAGCTAACCTGGCAGAAGCACTGATCCTCCCATCTGGACATCATTCTCTCTGGATTCAGGAGTCAGTAATTCCAGAGGCTTTACATAATGTCCACTCTCTTTAAGCCCCCACCTGAGGGAGTGCCCGGAGAAGGGGAGAAACGTAGTTTTTGACCTGAGAGAAATACACTCACGTGCATGAGCGAGGCTGAGGGCCCAGAGCCGCAGGTAGGAGGCGGTGTTGGAGATGCAGCCCAGGCAGTACTCAATGGTGTGGATGGCCTGGTGGACCATGGTGTCCCCAAAATCAAACTGTCATGGGAGGAAACCAGAGAGAAGATATAAGGCTGGGAGGGGAGTGTGCAGGGCTCTGAGCGCTGGCACGAACGGCTACATGGGCCTGGAGCCCCCGCTGCTGAACTCCTGGTGGGGATTTCAGCTGTGCCGTCCCCAGAAATCCTGCCTGGCTGAGCCCCCGACTGGGACACCCCATGCCCCTCAATACATCACATTTTAATGAACTACGTCTTCATGAGACTCTTCTCAACACATCTGCTCTCTCTCCCCACTAGGCTGTCAGCTCCGGAGTGGGCTGCACGTTGAGCTAAGAGCTGTCTGGGAGCACCCGCTCTGGCTGACTTCCACCTCACGGAGCCTGAGAGCCGAGCGCCCTCCTCCGAACGAGCCAGGAGGGCAGGAAGGGCTCTGCCTCGGGTCGTACGTCAGGGGACAGGCCACCAGGCTGGAAACCGCCTGGAGAAGACTAAACCTCTGCAGCCACTTCTTATTTTCACAACACGTTGGCGGCAAGATAACCTCCTTTTACTTTTGAGACTTCTGAAAAGATCACACAGGGACGTTTTGGCAAAAGTTTTACAAATTCCTACTTGGACACATGATGAAGACTGAACAGAACGTGTATTGTCGTTTCTGTTTTCCTCACACTCCCTTTCTTCCAGTTTTTGTCTCAACATCAAAAATTATCTGCAGCATAAAGCGGAGGGGCTGGAGCGAGCTTCCGGGAGCTCCCCGTTAGGGCTGCTCCAAGCCAGGCTGCTTGAGAAGCTGCAGGCACGCTTCCGGGCCTCACTCTCCTGGGTGGGGCCACAGCCACTGAAGGCCAGGAGGTGGGCCATTCCCCTCCCGGGGGCCTCCCCGCCCCTCCCCACGTGGTCCAGACCAGACTCCAGGAGCGCAGGGCCACTGCCCAGTGGGCCTCCCCAGCTTGCCTGCACACAGGTCAGAGTCTATTTTTCACCAGTTTCTTTGCAGACTCACATGACTTCACCCCCAAAAGATACCAGAACTGTCTTGAGAAATCACATGGGGCCAGGAGAGGAGAGCTGGCTGGTAAGGCGCTAACGGCCCAGGCCTCACAGGCATGGCCAGTGGGGAGAGGGGCCAGCTCCAACTCGCCATCATCTCATTTTCTCTCACCTCTGACTATCTACACCCAGAGTACTTCTGGGCTTTTCTTCTGAAACAGGCTCTTCCAAGTCTCCTAGTTACCCTGAAAACTAGGGTAATCACAGTCACCGGAACCCCAACGTGCTGTTAAGAGCTCTCTGCCACCACTGCTGGCCGTCGCACCAAAGCCCACGTTCTGAGGAAGGACGGGCCCCCAGCTCCAAGGAGCGCAGGGCTTTAACTAAGAGCTCTGAGAAAGAAGCGGGTGCGGGGCTCCCTCAGAACCAGCCCCGTGCAGCATTTTTATTCCACCTTGAGTTTCTCCCATGAACAGCTTCCCTGCCAGGCATTGCTCTCGCTTTTTCCTCTCCTCCATTCCCAACTTCCTGCTTTGCAACCTTGGGTAACTTTTCTTATCTACGTATTGGAGGGAGATATTAAGTGGGACGAGAAGTAAGTGAGAAACCCAGGCAAGCGCTTAGAAGTCTGTCACTGCCCCGTGTGAGTCAGCTACGACTGACCAGGAACTGCCGCCGCCGCCCTAACTCTCTACCTACCTCCCCGCCGCCGCACCACGCCTGCTCCGCCGCACCACACCTGCTCCTCACCTCCGGCGCCCTCGGCTCCACACACCTCCTTCGCACGCTCCCCTTACCGCCCAGCCAGGAGGTCTAACAGACATCCTGTGACCTGAGCCTCTGCAGTGTCCGTCACTACTGCCTTGTCCGCCTCCCTCTTGAGGACGCTCACCTCCTCTTGGTTCTCCTCCTACCTCTGGATGTGCCTTCTCGGCCTCCTTCCTGGTTCCTCCTTAAGTGCTGGAGTTCCTGCCTCAGCCCTTACGTCTCTCCTGTAGCACTGCCACTCGGGCCTTCAGCGGCCACCCCGGGAGGGGCTTACAAATGAACACCTCTATTTCCCTGTTGCCTGTTTCCAACCAGCTGTGCCACATCTCCTCTTGCTGCAGCACAGGTGCTTCAAACTCGACACCACCCAAACTAAACTCATTGATTGCTCTCCTCTGACCCACCAAGACCTACTTCTACTCCTCGTCCCATGTCTAACAGGGGGTCACTACTAGTGCCCCAGGCACCCAAGCCTGGAAGTCGAGCTTGACTTTTCACTCACTCTCACTGCCTATATTCATGAAGGCACTGGGGCCCGCAGCTTTTACTGCCTTCATCTCATATTGGTCCCTTCCTTTCCAACTCCCACTGCAAATGCCTTCAGGCCTCCCAGTTCTTTCCTGACTCCTCTCAGGCTGTGCCCCTCCCCCATCCAATACACCCCCTACCCTCCAGTAGGGTATTTCAGCAATGGCATGCGCTGTGTCACTTCCAGCTTCACTGCCCTCTGACGCTCCTTCTTACCTAAACACTCTACTATGGCTGGTGTCTGCCAACCTCTAGCCTCACTTCTCACCAGTCCCTCAACTCCTGACTTCAAGCTCCAGCCAGTCTGAATACTTGTTTATCCCCAAAATGTGTCTTTATGACGCAGGCCTCTGTATCTTTATGATAACTATACATACTGATGCATCCACATTCCCTCCCTCTCTCCCTCCACAGAGACGCCGGCTTGACCAAACTAACCTCAGCAATAATTTCCTTAGGGAATCCTTTCCGGGTCTCCTCTTCCCTACCCCACCCCAGTGTTTGTCAGGTGCCCCCTTCCTGTGCTCCCACAGCATCCTGGGCACACCTTGATCACAGCATCGGTCACCCAGACCGTGTCCTAAATTTGGGAGTTCCTTGAAGGCAAGGACTTGTTTTTCTTCTCTCAGTTCCTGCAGCTTTAAACAGAGTGCTTGGCACATGGAGGGTGAATGAATGGATGGGTTGGATGAATGTACCTGGCGAGATGACACAGTGGGGAGAGGTCCCACTGACCCTTGCTGAGTGGTTACAGCCTTCAAAGATTTCCCAGACAATTGACGAGCCTGGCTCTGGTTTGCAGCTGGACTGTTCATCCCCCAGGGAGCGGGACTGCTGCTTCCACCTGTGACGTATTTAGGTAACTGAGACAGTTATCTAAATCTGGCTGTAGAGAACTAGACTGTGTATGTACCTGACGATGGTAAAATGTCCTCACTACTTAGGACGCTGTGGGAAACTGAACCTCTGAGGGAGCTGGGGGGCCAGAGACTGGGGAGGCGGAATTCCAGTCCATCTTGTTTGGATGTCAACTCCCCTGGGACGTGGCTGCAAGTGAGGTCTACGCTGACAGGGACCTTCCAGGCAGCTCAGCCTGTGGCTCTGCACAGATGAGTGGTCCAGAGGAACACGGAAGCTCCTAGATGCCAGCAAAGGAGCCTCTCCGGCCTTCTGGAAGACCGACAACTGTCTGCTTTCACACAGAACAGCAAAGGTTTTTCCCATTCCCATCCCACTGCCCCCTTTGAGAGGACCAGGAAAGCCAGGAAAGGGAAAGGTTCACAGGTCTGGGTATTTTAGAGAGAAATTTGGGGGGAAGATGCAAACAGTGCAGCAAGGCCTATTAAAAACCCAATTCAAAACTTGTATATTGCTAAATGAACTGCTGCTGAGCTAGAAGGCCTTCTACTCTGGCTGTGGCCAGAATATTTAGCCAACTTTCTTTCTACTCTCTGTTGTCCTCTATGTGTGACTAGTATAATATGAACTCCTTTCACACAGATGGATTGTTTTTTCTGGGATGCATCTGAGAGGCAAAGCCTCCTTTTGAAAACTGTCTACCTCCCAACTGGGTCACGTGGAGGTAAAGCTGACCCCAAGCGAACGTCCAGCATTCTCACTCCAAGCATCATCAAGCCGATGAGGGCAGCAGGAAGAGGTTGGCTGCATCTCAGACAGGGAGGAAGGGCGAGCTTTCCCATAAGCACTCAGAGGAGCAGGGAGGAAACAGTTATTCCCAGGGGGCAGAGCGACCATACATAACAACACAGGAGAGGAAGGCAGGGGCCAATGGGATTTAACTCCCAAGGGGAGTCACTTCAAGAATGCCAATGCAGACATTACTTGTAGCTCCTTTAAAGCCATTCTCAAGGCATTAGATCAGCAAAGTCAATGAAACAAAGACAGAGGTGACTGACATGAGATGCAGTTAATGGAGATGAGCTTTCTCAGAACACGGGTTCACAAACTGGTTAGAAATGGCCAGTGAGATGCAGAATACATGGGTGTCATGTGTGGCCCCAGGATGCAGCAGGGACAGCAGAGTGATCACAAGGACGGGAAGAGAAGCCCCAGATAAACATGAAGCTAAAGCCAGCTTGTTTCTTACCACTTCATCCTCGGTAGGCTTGAAAACACAAATTTACACTTAGTGGGAAGCCATGCCACACACAAGGTCACAAGTCATGAGCACAAAGCTACTGGTTGCTTCTTGGGGGCGGGGGCGTGGGGACTGTGAATGTTAAATGGTCTGACATTGGAGGCAAGCCTCCTCAGCATAAACGGAGAGCAAAGTCAGCAGGGCCAAGAGTGTTGATACTTAATCTTTAAAAGGCATCCCAGGCCTTGCAATTTTTTTTTTAAAGTCATACACATAGCAGACGCGGTCAGTCAGAATGCAAAGTCCAGTCCCCTGGGTCCTCAACTCCTTTTCTGTTTGTTTTAAAAAGAATATACTGAATAGATGAGGTTCAAAAGTTCAGCTCAGAGGCTTTGTGGTACGAACGGTCAGGCAAGGAGATTGGATTTTAAAAAATCCAATGGTGGTTTAAGGAAAAGTCTAGCTTGGCTAAACTAGACTAAACTTGGCTAAAAAGTAGGCAAGTCACATTTTTTAAAGGCTCAATAAAATGTCTGCAACAAGAGCACATTAGTGGAACAGGACTTCAAAAGTCCCAGTGATTAAAGTTCCAACGGGAACCATTCTGGGGAGGGGCAAGGGAAGAAGGAGCCGCCGTAAGAGGCCTGGGTTTCTGGTAGTAAGAGCTGGGGCGCTGAGGCCAGCTCTGCCTCGGCCCCGAGGAGAGCAGTCAATAACTGAGATCTGCGTGCAGGGTACTGTGGGCCGCTTGGAACTCAGGAAGCCGGACAACAGAACAAAACTGCTGCGGGCTCTGCAGGCAACACCTGGAGTTTAGAGCAGGGACCACTGGAAAAAGCTGTAGTGCCCTAAGAGGTCCAGAAAGCAAGCTGATCCTCAGTATTAGTCTTTTCATTTTTTCGAGGAGCGGACAGGAGTGAGGCCACTTAGGGACACAAGACTAGGGCTGACCCGAGGTGGGAGGAGAGGAAGCCCGCACCACTGATCTTACCTCCTCTGCGTCCTCTGAATGGGTGGAGAGCTGGTCATGCTGAATAATCTCAGCATCCTCCTCTGTCGGTCCGTTGCCCACCCTGATCCCACCAAAGTTGAGAGTTCCCTACACAGATGAACAGAAAGAGTAGAATTTGCCTGGGCTTTAATGTGACATTCTGTGACGTGGGGAAGGGCGATGGTTAGTACATACAAACCTCAGAAAAGCATATATTCTAACAACAAAAACAAAACCCACTGATCGAACAGCTAAGTAAAACCAAGCCACTGTTCCCAGCCCAACTACCACCGCCCAGGCCCAGCCCGAACTACATTTACCACCTCATCCTGATCAGAGGCAACAGGCAGTTCCTGCTGCACCAAGAGACACCAACCTTGCCTTGGCCAACGCCGACAGAGTCCTGCTTGAGTGAAAAGCTTAATACGGACAAAGTCTCCTAACAAGCGCAGCTCTACCTGTAAAGAGTTCAATGGCCTAAGTTTTTCTGGAACTAAAGATTAGACTTTCTAAGAGGGAGGAGAGCCAAATGACATGGTGATTGCAACCCAGTCTGTTAAGATTTCAACAGGAGCCCGAGACTTCCAGCAACCTCTCCCCGAAACGTACCGGGTCCCTGCCCAGGAACAAAGGACTTCCCAGGTCACAGAAGAAAAAAAAACTTAATGTACATTAGCTTGTAGCTAGAGAATACTGACTTAAAATAAAACAAAAACAAAAAAAACCCTGATCCTATCCTTCCGTGAAGGGTTCTGGAGTGTTAGCACAACTCTTCCACAGGCAGGTGGGCAGGTGCTGACTGCGTGCTTGCTGTCTCTCACTCCCCAAGCAGTTTTCAGCAGGGTCCCCAGGACCAGGATTTCTAAGTCAACCTGATGTGGAAAAGTTTGGGTTTACTGAGGCAAAAGGACTTTTTGGGTACGAAAACCAGGCAGAACTGGGGTTAAGTCTGACGGATACCACTTAGTGCTAACCTGCCACAGAGTGAAAAGGAGCTGAAGAAACAGCTCCAAGACCCACTTCGTGTGGTTTCTGTCAGGGGAGTCAAACAAGGCAAGAGTTCAAAGACCGCTCTCCTGCAAAATGGCCCCTGAGCAGCAGCACACAGAACGTGCACGCAGCTTCGGTCAATTGCCCCAAGGTCCCTACTCGCAGCTTCACCTCTGGTGTGCACCTATGGCCGCAGCCTGCGACCATCAACCCTCAGGGTTTGGGCAGATTCTCTCTCTTCTTCTAGCAGTGGTCAGAGAATCAGCTGCATCAGAATCACGTTGAAAGTTGCATTTCATTAAGCAGAGATTCTCAAATACCACCCCCAGAAGTTGTAAATTTAGTAGGTCTGGGGTGGGGCCTAGAAAATCTGTATTTTAAAAAATATTTCCCCAAGTACAAACTGTATGATCATTTCGAGGGTCTATCAAAATGGAAAAGGCATGCACAGCTCTTTGGTCTCGGCCGCCGACATGCCACCCAGACTAAGGAAGACCCGGAAACTTAGGGGCCACGTGAGCCACGGCCACGGCCGCATCGGCAAACACCGGAAGCACCCGGGAGGCCGTGGTAATGCTGGTGGCATGCATCACCACAGGATCAACTTCGACAAATATCACCCAGGATACTTTGGGAAAGTTGGTATGAGGCATTACCACTTCAAGAGGGACCAGAGCTTCTGCCCAGCTGTCAACCTGGATAAATTGTGGACCTTGGTCAGTGAGCAGACACGGGTAAATGCCGCCAAGAACAAGACTGGAGCTGCTCCTATCACTGATGTGGTTCCATCGGGCTACTACAAAGTTCTGAGGAAGGGAAAGCTCCCACGGCAGGCTGTCATCGTGAAGGCCAAATTCTTCAGCAGAAGAGCTGAGGAGAAGATTAAGGGTGTCGGTGGGGCTTGTGTCCTGGTAGCTTGAAGCCACATGGTGGGAGATTCATTAAATGATAACAAGTAGAAAAAAAAAAAAAGGCACGCACAAAAAAATGCATGCACCCTTTGAGACAGCAAGTCCACTGCTGGGAACATCTTTGCCTGTGAAGTTTTATCAAGATACAAGGACAAGGACGTGCCCTGTGTTATTTGGAATAGCAAAGAACTGGGAACAACCAACAGAGCCATCAACAAGAGAACAATTACATGATTTAAGCACATCCAACAGAATGTTCTATGGAATGCTAGGCAACTATAAGAGTATCACTACGAAACAATCTCTAAGGACACTAAATTTTAAAAAACCTAATCAAGGGACAGCAGAGTGCTACAATTTAATATACAATTGCTAATGTGTTTTAAATATATATGTACATACACATATACATATTTTTATCAATAGATGATAGATATATGCTGATATCTGCAGAAAAAATTTTTAAGGCAAACTTCCCCACCTGTTAACAATACCCTGGAGGAGAAGGTGGGGGAGAAGGGCTGGGGATGGGGAAGCTTTCACTGTCAGTACTATTTGCATCTCTAACCAAGTGCACCTATTGCTTTGATTTTAGTTTTTAATGTCAGTAGGGGGTTGTCTGGATCATGGCATTACAGGCAATCTTTATGTCTTCCTCCACTTGTCTGTTCTGTCTTAATGCCCTAAGAAACAGATTTAAAGTTCACCAGGTGATTCTGATGTATAGTCAGATCTGGGAACCACTGAAGCGCCTGGCACCTCCAGGTCATGCAAATATTACACCTGACAACCCACAAAAGGTGGACTAAAGGTGCAACACAGGTGCACTTTTCTGCAGCACTTTCTGCACCACACTGGTGACAGGAGAGGACTCCAGAGTATCTTGGGATGGATACCAGGGTCGAGGAGGCAGGCTTTAGGCTTTAAGGCCTAAAGCAGAAAGCCATTTCTGAAGCTTTCCCCAATCAGCAGATGAAGTGAGGGGCAGACAGGTTAAACCTCCCAGCCAGACACGAATAAGTGTCCCTTCAGAACAGAGGGGATGTGAGTTACAGGAAGGGGGATGAGACACACATCAGCAGGAAGAAGAAAAGAAAATATTCAATTGTGATACACTGCTTACAGACAACCAAGAGGACAGAAAACAGAACAAAAACAGATCAGTGTTCATGTCCTCAGCCCTTGGGGTCAGGAATCTAGGACCCCCGTGGTAGAATGATCATCCTGATGCCTTCGGGCTGCCCTCCAGAAACAGATGTTTGGCTAAAGAACCAGGGCGCTAAGAAGTCCCTCTAAATGTGCAGGTTTCCAGACCAGGGACTTTTAACTTGGATAGTATCATAAAAGAGGATGCCAGACTTAAAAGCATCAAGACTGATGCAGCAGAAGCACATCTTAAATAAACTAAGACTAGCAGAAAGAAGAGCACATGGAAAGAACGCCAATATGTGGACAGTATATGCTTTAAGGGTTTTTTTTTTTTTTTCTCTCATTAGAAAGAAGAGAGTAAGTCCCCATTTGAAAATAATTTTAAGTAGCAACATTTAAGTATCTTCTGATCCAAAATATCAGCCTTTTTAGACTAGTCCTAGAAGGATAATTATAGCAATTTTCTGAGTTAAAATGATCAGGAACACCTAATGAAGGAAACAGTCATCATCTAAACATTTCATTTATCTAAAGGAGTATGATGCTACCAGAACACAATAGTATATGAGTAATCACTACTGGTGAGATTTAAAAAATTTCATAGATTCATTACCTAGAATAGATTGGGCTAATCTGATATTAGTGCATTATAAGATTTTGGTTAAGAGATGTTTTAAGGACAAATATTGAAATGCTTAACATTCAAAGTGCTGTTACCGAATCATGAGCTAGTACTGGAAGAAGGAAAGATCAAAACAGAAGATGACTTTGGTTATTACACCAGATGCAGAGTACACACGAGACACATGGCAGGGTGGAGGTCTCAATGAACAGCTGAGGACATGAGGGCTTCTGAGTCTCTCACAAAAAAGTAGACACATATAAGCTTCCACTGGAAAGAGAGTAAATTACAGCTAAAATGGACCAAATGTCCAAGCATCACTCTGAAGCAGAACTTTAAAGTGCAGGGAAATCAATTCAAGAATCACAGAGATGTTCTCACTCCATGCTAAAAAAAACCCATCCAATACATGGTCACAAAATACAGACATGAAAGTGGATGCGTCCAAGAGCTGCCTTCTTGGATTAAGATGATGGGACTTGGAGAGGGTACAACAACCGCCCTGCTTCCATAGACAGGCCTGTACTTACATAGTGAATGGAAACTTAGTGGACCAATGGTAAAGATGATATCAGAATCTATTCCTAAGAGGTGGAAATCCTTTCTGTCATCCTCTCAATGAGTAACAAGGACATACTTCCCAAGAGCACACATGTCCCATGCTCTCGATACAGTTAAAAAGAATTCTGCTGCACTGTTTGCCACCTCTTTAAACAAAACGTGATGGTTTGCTGGTTTTAATTCACTCACTGTTGCAGCCGCTGCTGCCACTAGTCCCCATTGGCTTGGGGTTGGGCTGACTGGGGCCTCCACAGGTTGCCCTTCCTGATAGTGAATGGAAGAAAAGAGGAAGGGAGAAGGAAACAAAGGAGGGAGGGAGTGAAAGGGGAGACTGAATGAGGGCACATGGAAGGATGAAGATGGTCAGAAAAGGGAGAAGGCAGGTCTTGTAACGCAGCTGCTCTCCAACAGGAGTAACAATCTAACAGCCGCATGAGTCATGCAACAAGATCTTTTGGTCTTTACCAGGCAATGTAATAAGTAAGCATTATTGCATAGCCAGAAATGGACATCTGGCATCTTAAGTGTGTGTGTGTATATGTGTGTGTGTAATTCAGATGCACACATACATACATTAAGTAAACACAAGTATGTATGCTGTTTCTTAAAAAGAAAAAAAGTTAATGTGCTTTAAACCAAATCTTTCCCCGCCCCGGATGTTTTGGTTGGTGAAAGTATCACGGTCTCCTTTTAAAAGAAAATGTCTCAGCGTCAGCCCTGTGGTTGCCTAGGCAAACCACATGAGTGGGTTCACCTGTCTGCAGCTCTTGCAGCCTTGCTTTGGCTGATGCTGCATCGAGACAGGCCCAGACCTGGATTTTGCTGAGCACAACATGAGCAAAGCGTGATCAGGAAAGGTAAAAACTTATGACTTGTTCTCGCTACCTGGGCTACTCAAAACTGAATCTGGATGTCTGAGCAGCAATTACATGTTTGTTTTTCATTTTTTTCATTTCAGCAGGTCTAGTGTTCATGCTGGGATACAACACAAATGCATTTTAAGAGAATACAGGTTATGCACAACTCATTATATCCCATGAGGAATTGCCTTGATCTTAAAAAAAAATCTAGTAACTTTCAGCAACAGAAATACACCCACCAAATGCTTCCTCCTCAAATATTGATGGCGAAGGACCAGTGGTTTAAACAGCAGCATCCAAGGGACACACAGCAGTGCAACCACTACCAGGAAACACTGAATTCCTTTCTGCAAAGTAAGAAGGACAAGGCACATCACATTAATCAAATGTGCAGTTTCCAACTCCGGCACAAATTCCCTCTAAAATAGTACTTTCCTGCCAATTTATGAATAAATAACACAATCCAGTTCCTCAAAATAATTAGCAGATGTTGTGGCAAAGCCCAGGACCATCCATAGGATGAGAGTTATAAATTCTACCCTTTCTACATACACAAGTTACAGTTCACCCTCCCAAAGGAGGAGGATGGGCTGAATTTAGATTTGGATGTGTGGGCTGATGGGGATTTTTTTTTAAGGCTTTTTTTTTTTTTTTTAAAGGTTTTTTTTTTTTTTTTTGATGTGGACAATTTTTTCTTTTTTTAATACATTTTTTTGGCTGATTGTCATCTGAGGTGCAATTTTTTAATTATTTATTTATTATTTATTTTTGGCCGTGTTGGGTCTTCGTTTCTGTGCGAGGGCTTTCTCTAGTTGGGGCAAGCGGGGGCCACTCTTCATCGCGATGCGCGGGCCTCTCACTATCACGGCCTCTCCCGTTGCGGAGCACAGGCTCCAGACACGCAGGCTCAGTAGTTGTGGCTCACGGGCCTAGCTGCTCTGCGGCATGTGGGATCTTCCCAGACCAGGGCTCGAACCCGTGTCCCCTGCATCGGCAGGCAGATTCTCAACCGCTGCGCCACCAGGGAAGCCCTGATGTGGACAATTTTTAAAGTCTTTATTGAATTTGTTACAATATTGCTTCTGTTTTATGTTTTGGTTTTTTGGCCGTGAGGCACGTGGGATCTCAGCTCCCCGACCAGGAGTCGAACCCACAACCCCCCTGCACTGGAAGGCAAAGTCTTAACCACTGGACCGCCAGGGAAGTCCCTAAGGCTTTTTCAGGGTCACAGAAACATCTGGCTTCCTGACCTAGGAAAACCACCTAAGACAGTCTACCTCTGGGTTGACGCACCTGTCCAGAATACAGCATCGAATTACCAGAGTCCCCGTAGGAAAAGAGGAACATGTTTATAAAATGGATCAGAAGGCTTGGCGCTTTCTCAGATGTGTGAGCATCATAGGCCGTCCACTTGTAAAAAATAAGGATGACCAAGTAGCCAAACAAAGAGGTCATGAAGATTATTTCCGGAATAAACCCAAAGTAGATATTCAGGGGCTTCTTGAAATAGCTAAAAAGTAAGAGAGAAAAAAATGTTAAAGGTGAACAGACCCAGGGTCACCCCTATACCAAGTATACTAGATTTTCTACCTAATGCGCCCTCAACTCTACGTTTATCATGTGAAGAAGCAAAAGCCAGAAGAACTGGAGGCAACAGAAACAAGCAGGATTAACTATGACTACCAAACTTTTGGACCGTGAACAGCTCCCCTATCAATCTCTCATGAGGAAGAGATGGGAAAATCTAATACATTCTGAGACCACAGTTCATAAGTTTATGTGAGTTACACGTCAAGCGAAAAGAACATAACTCTCATTTTGATGAAAATTACACAAGGTTTTTTTAAAGATCTTGAGTATGACTGTACGTTGTTAAGGGACTAATATTAAGCAAGCTTCATTCAAACACATGAGATTTTTATAAAAGCATTTCTTTAACACAGAACAGTGTTCTGAGTTATTAATCCCTCCTTAGAGGTGTTATGATTTCTTTAGGCAAAACACTGTCTGAACTAAGTGCATTCTTATGATGAAACAGAGTGACTCACGTATGGTTGAAAAGGCTCAGGCTGACTCCAAACATCATGTGGATGATACCAAGGATAACAGACATCTTCATCTTAAAGGAGTTGAGGAAGGTCAGTTTATTGGTAGCAATGTTCCAAATCTGTCACAACCCAAGAAAACAAAAAGGCATTACAAAGAGTTCTCAAATGGAAAAATATTCACCTATTCTAAAAAATAGTTGTGTTTTTTTTAATTACGGAAAATTCTAAACATATACGTAAGCAGAGAGAATAACACAACAAACTCCCGTGTGCCTATGGCCCAGCTTCAACGATTATTTGTTGACTCCTCGTCAATCATGTTCATCATATCCCCAACCCACTCCCCACCTCCATATTATTTTGAGGCAAAGTCCAGATACTATGTCATTTTACCTGTAAATATTTCAGTATGGATCTCTAAAAGGTAAGAACTCATTTTTAAAACATGACCACAATACTGTTATCATACCCCAAAGCATTAACAATGTTTCTGTAATACCACGGAATCGTTAGTATTCAAATTTCCCCAGTTGTATCCATACTTTTTAAAATAATTCATTTATTCAAAGTGGGGTCCAGACAAGGTCTATACACCATGACTGCTTGATACAGCTTTTAAGTCTCTATAGGTTCTCCCTCCAGCTCTCCTTTTTTATTCATTACAAAAGATTTGTTGAAGAAATTGGGACGTTTATCTTGTAGATGCTCCCACAATCTGTATTTTGCTGACTGAAATCCAGTGGTGCTGTCCTTCCATCTATTTTTAAACATTAATTGCCTTATGCTTTGTCACCTAAGGCTTGGATGCCTGTAAAATTTTCCTGACAGTTCTGCCTCCACTTGGCCATCAGATTATGTTTCCTAAATCGTGACTCCGAGGCAGTCATCCCCTGTGCTAAAACCTCCCAGAACCCCTACTGTCATCTCTACGATAAAGTGCAAACTCTGTACCCTGATAAGCCAGATCTTCCACCATCTAGCCCGGCATCTTTTTTTCTGAACTGGCCTCCTCATGAAGAGCTCATCCTCGGTGACCTCTAACCTGACAACTTGTGGCTGGTTCTCTCTGCAGCCCCCAGTCTTGCCTGACGTTCTGCAACTCCAACTGCCTGATGGACATTTATACCCGGGTGTCCCACAGGCACTTTAAACTCAGTATCTACCCTGTAAGCACCAAATGAGATGTCTGCAAAAAAAACTCTGTAACTACAGAACACTGCATGTGAGATAATATTATTATTAGATTCCAAGTTACTTGAGGGCAGGGGCTGTGTGTTAGAATTATGTGTTTCCCCCAGCAGGCGCTACGCCTTGCAGACAATAGGGATTCAGTAAACATCTGTTAAATGCACATATGAAATCTTATTAAGTATCTCCAAGCCTTAGTTTCCTTATCTGTATAATACAGATAGCAGTACCTACCTGATAGAATTGTTTGGGTATAAATCAGACATGCTGAGGGCTCAGTACAGTCTCTGAGCCACAGTAAGCATTTCAGTAACATTAATTTCTATAATAATAAAAATAATTAACTTTGTATCTCCCTATGTCTATGCTTTTGCACACACTTCTCTTCACCTGTAACAATCTGAAATATTTTTCAAAGGCTAGATTAATTCCCATTTTTTTACAAGAAACTTTAATCTTTCTGGTCCATAATGATCTGCTTTTCCTCTGGAATTTTGTAATCCTTACAATCTAACGTTTAGGCTTAAATTCCACACACACCCCCGCCCCCTCCTCCCCTGTTTAAGCACATAACACAAAAGACTTGATCACACTTTACTTGCCTAAGTATTTGAAAAACAATAAAATTCTGGGATAAGTTTTTGTCTAAGTATGTAAAGATAAGAATGGAAATCTAAAATCCATAGAAAAGAGATATTTTTCTGTTAAAACATCTGCTAAAAATAAAAACCAAACTAAGTTAAACAAAAATAAACTGGGAAGGAGTCTTGAAAATCAATCTTCCCAGAGTCAGTATTATTAGCCACTTCTAAAATAAGTAGTGCAGGAAAAATTACTTGGCTCCCCAAGGCATCTGGATCTCTTGCGGCTTGAAAGTGCTCTGGACAGATACACTGAGGCTTTCTAAAAATATGTTAACTAAAACCCAAATAACTATTTATCTTCATTTTCATTCTCTCACTTTTGGGTTTCAGTTAAAACATTTGGTGTCAGACATACAGAAAAGAAGTGCTCTTACTGGATCAATGCCAAAAGGATATGGTCCACCGAAAACTCCACGGACAGCTGGGTTCAGCTGGAGGACAGGGTTCCCCCGAACCGTCTCTTCCCTACCACGTTAGGAGAAAAGCTGCATTTAGTTTTTATTCAAGAGAGGGAAATTACTGGGGTCCAGAAACTGATTCCCAAAGAAACCACTGATACTATAGCTATTTTGTCTCTTCAATAAAAGAGGAGGGATTAGCATCACAGAGTGAGAAGGGATCAGAGATAACAAAAAGAAAAATTAAACACACGTACAGGGCTTCCCTGGTGGCGCAGTGGTTGAGAATCTGCCTGCCAATGCAGGGGACACGGGTTCGAGCCCTGGTCTGGGAAGATCCCACATGCCACGGAGCAACTAGGCCGGTGAGCCACAATTACTGAGCGCGTCCGGAGCCTGTGCTCCGCAACAAGAGAGGCCGCGATAGTGAGAGGCCCGCGCACCGCGATGAAGAGTGGCCCCCACTTGCCGCAACTAGAGAAAGCCCTCTCACAGAAACGAAGACCCAACCCGGCCATAAATAAATAAATAAAATTAAAAAAAAAAAAAAACATGGGCTTCCCTGGTGGCGCAGTGGTTGAGAATCTGCCTGCTAATGCAGGGGACACGGGTTCGAGCCCTGGTCTGGGAAGATCCCACATGCCGCAGAGCAACTGGGCCCGTGAGCCACAACTACTGAGCCTGCGCATCTGGAGCCTGTGCCCCGCAACGGGAGGGGCCGCAATAGTGAAAGGCCCGCGCACCGCAATGAAGAGTGGCCCCCACTTGCCGCAACTAGAGAAAGCCCTCACACGAAAAATAAGAGACCCAACACAGCCATAAATAAATAAATAAATAAATAAATAAAGTATTAAAAAAAAAAACAACAACTAATCTTTAAAAAAAAAAAACAAAAAAAAACACACATACAAGACCAGATAGGGAAATCGGGGAACCCGCTTTTAACTTACAAAAAGAATCAATGTGCCTAATTTACAGTTTCAGTTCCTTAACACTGCTGAACAAATCACAAAGCACTTCCCAGGCTGCAGCATAAATAAGAGGAGACACTACATTCTTTTGGAATAGAGACAGTGTCAACAGCTTCCTAAAGAAGTGTTAGTTTACCACTTGTCTGGAAAACCAGAGCTGAACACAAAAGGAATAAGCTTAGACTTTCAGCTTCTTTGCAACTTACGTCCAATTGTATAAAGTAAACATTGGCCGCACACTCCAGGATGACCCGAAGATATTAAGAGACTTGGAAAAGCAATCATTGTAGATGAGGCCAGTGTAGATGGAGAACACTCCCATCAGCAGAATAATGTACCGTCCGCTGAACACAGTGCTAAACATCTGGGAGCCAGGAGAAAGAGGTCAATGAAATGTACTCATTAGCTGCAGCTAATGTCATGACAGTGTTATTTAGAACATACTAGACCCTTCCTCTCACACCGCTCTTACCCCATTCTGGGTCAGAGAGCTTGAAGTAAAGACCAAAATACAACGCTAACAAAAAATTTACTTTCACAGCACGTGACCTCTTTAGTGTTAAAATGAAAATAACTTCTCTATTCTCTAAATAGTCTCTATAACTTCTCTATAAATTCATGGATCAAAGATTTCCAGATCATAATTTTCATAATGAATGCTTGAGAAATTATAAAGTTTCAGACCAACACAGATGTAACTTAAACATTACCTCGTTCTTGAATTAAACTAGTGGTCACCAGTGGGGAGAGGCAAGGGGGGAGGGACACGATAGGGGTAAGGGATTAAGAGGTACAAACTATTATGTATAAAATAAATAAGCTACAAGGATATATTGTACAGCACAGGGAACAGAGCCAATATTTTATAATAATTATAAGTGGAGTATAATCTATAAAATTTTTGAATCACTATGTTGTACACCTGAAACTAATATAATATTGCAAATCAACTATATCTCAATAAATAAAAAATAAAAATATAATAAATACACTTCCATCAATCATGCTAGAGGAAAGACTGAATTATCCTTCTGTCTGTACAAAATTATTATAAATGTGTTGCCCTAGGAAGAGATGATGATAGTAAGCAGCCAAAGATTATAGGAGAAAAATATTAGAAATATGTCAAGAAAATAATAAAATTATCTTACGTTTCTGAGTTTCTATCAAAAATAAACAAAACATTACCTCATTCTCATTCTTCTGGGAGAGGATCCGGCTCTCCCTTAACACCATCCATACAGCAAAAAGGGTCATCAAAATGCCGTGGCCAAAGTCCCCAAACATCACAGCAAATAGGAAAGGGAAAGTGATGATGGTATATGGAGCTATAAAGAAACCGAAGAAGGAAAAAGACCAAGTACAGAAAACCGCAGCAATTCCGAACATATCACATCCCTCTCCATCATCTAAGATCAATATAAGGTGACTTATTCCCAAGCTGCTGGTCAGAGGGACTCGCAGGGGATAACTTTCACAGCAGGATCTGCACAGCCTCACAAAGCAGCTCTGGTGGCATCCCAGCTACTGCCAGCATTTTCAACAAAGAACCACACAGGAAATGAAAGTTCTGTCTCTAGCCTTGGCACCAGTGTGGTTTGTTCTTTGATTCCTTTCTCTCACCCCTGGGACACTGCTCCTGGGGCAGGCCAGCTTTCCTCCCTTGTATAGTAACCAGCTGAAAAAAGCCACTGGGTGAGTGGGAGAAAGCCCAGAACCTGGAGCAAAGCAGGTCCTGCAGAAGGCTCCCACTGAAAATGAATTCTCAGACTCTGGATTTAATCATTAGCTCTCTGAACGGAGGAGAAATCTGCCTTGTGCCTAAAATGGTCAACAACTGCTATATTTTCTCTGTCTAACCCGGAACAGGGAAGCTATTTTAAAATATCAATTACCTTGGAAAAAACTTTTTGCTTAAAGCAGTTCCAGCAAATGGTGTGCAAGAGAAAGCCAGGTGCTGTACAGCCGCGAGGGCAAAGAGAGGAACCCAATCCATGGAGCTCATTCCTATAAAACTCCTATAAAACCACCTCCTAAAGGGGTGCCACCCAGCGATAAACCTCACTCCCTGCGTCCAAACAGGCACCTCCTCACAGGAAATACACAACAGCTGAGGCCTTGACGACATCTTTAGTTTTAAGCCAATTGTGTTCAATTGCATTCAGAGTGAGGCACTGAAAGAAATAACAAAGGATAAAACCTCTAAGAGGGAAAAGATTCAAGCTTTTCTACCTGGATTTATCTCTCGGTAAGTTCCAATTCCATAAGCATCCACTATGTTCTGAAAGCCACATGTGAACTTGTTGGTTTTGTTGTAGGTTGGGGGAGTCTGGTTTGTCTGCATCCTGTTCAGGATGGAGGGCACGGTGGAGCCACTGTGTTCCTGGGAAACATAAAGCACATATTTCAGAATCAGGTCACCCTCCTAATTGTGATGGTGGTTACACAGGCATATGTATTTACCAAAACTCATCGAACAGTACACATAAAATATGTGTATTTTCTTTTATGTAAATTACATCTCAAGCTTTCCGGTCTTTGGGGAAACTGGAACTAGCTATAAAATTTACAATGAAGGATTTAAATGAAGTCTCGGGAAAACTATCCTCACCATGAAAAAAAAATTAATTCTAAAATATGTAACCAAAGAAAATGTGGTACCTCCTCTGGAGACATCCTTATCTGCCTGTCTACAAGTGTCATTGTTCTCTTCTCCTTTTATGGAGGAAGCAAAGTTATTCTCTGACTTTCTTCCTTCGCCACCTACTCTTAACTCCCTAATCCTTGTAGTATAGCAGAGCACGCTTAGCCAAAGTGGCTGGCTCATCACCGGATCCAAAGGTCTTTTCTCTTATATGCAAGCCCCTGACACTGGAGAGCTACCTCTTCTGCTTACCAACCATGCCTTTCCTGTCTCTTTGCTGGCTCTTCCTCCCCTGCCTGTAACACTGCAGGGCCCCCAACCTTCTATTATTAGCTCCTTATTTTCTCTCTTGGAGGTCTCATGCCCTTCCAACCTCATGCATCCCATTTCTTTCATGTTGCCTTTTCTTTTGAGAACCTATCCCATTTTCTGCTTGAGATTTCCATGTGGATTTCTGTCCAGCCCCTCAATGTGACTGAAACTGAACTTATCATCTTTCTCCTATCAATAAGTTTCTCTTGCTGAACTTTTACTTCCATCAATGAAACTATTATTCTACCAGCCACCCAGCTTTGATGCCTCAGAAACATTTTTAATTTTTTCTCCTTGTATTTCTCCCGCATATTGCTAAATACCAAATATACCAATTGATACCTCCTTCAGAGTATCTCGCAAATTCATCATTATTTGCTTTGCCCATTGCCAAGTCTTACGGCAGGGGTCATTATCACTTACTGCTCTGTGTTTACAATAACCTCCTAACTGAACCCCCACTTGTAGACTCCCTCTACTCCCCAATCCAACCCAGATGCTATCAATGGATTACTCATTTTATTTTATTTATTTATTTGGCCATGCCTCGAGGCATGTGGGATATGGTAACTTAGTTCCCTGACCAGGAATCAAACCTGGGCCCCCTGCAGTGGAAGCATAGAGTCCTAACCACTGGACTGCCAGGGAAGTCCCTGGATTACTCTTTTAAAACCGTTTTGATCATGTCCCTTCACTGCTAAATAACTTCCAATGTCTCTCCACTCCCTCTGGGATAAAATTTAAACCCACTAACCTGGTATTAAAAACCCTTCATGGGACTTTCCTGGTGGCGCAGTGGTTAAGAATCCGCCTGCCAATGCAGGGGACACGGATTCGAGCCCTGGTCCGGGAAGATCCCACATGCCGCGGAGCAACTAAGCCTGTGCGCCACAACTACTGAGCCTGCGCTCTAGAGCCCGCGAGCCACAACTACTGAGCCCGTGTGCCACAAGTACTGAAGCCCACGCGCCTAGAGCCCGTGCTCCGCAACAAGAGAAGCCACCGCAGTGAGAAGCCCACGCACCACACGAAGAGTAGACCCTGCTCGCCGCAACTAGAGAAAAGCCCGCACGCAGCAATGAAGACTCAACAGAGCCAAAAAATAAATGATTAAATAAATTTATTAAAAAAACAAAACAGAAAAAAACAACCCTTGACAATTAGGTTCCAGTCTCCCTGATCTAGGTTTGCCTCCTGCTCTTTCGGCTCACCCATTACGATCCCTGTTCTGGCCCAACCACACATGGTCACACTGTATTTCCTGCCTTTGTCCATACTGTTTTCTTCTCATTGTTGCCAGTCGACATCTTACCCATTCTTCAAAGCCCTGAGTGAATGCCACCTTCTTGAAGCTTTTTCTGATCATCCTAGTTGGAAAAGCTAGCGCCTTCCTTCCCTCCACACACATAAACTACTCTTAGCCCAGACTGTGTTGTATGCACATCAGCCTCTTAGAATAAGTCGTAAGATACTTGAAGGCCTATTTTTTACATCTCTGTACCTCCTGGACCCTAGATCAGTGCTTTGGATAGGGCAGTAGCTCTAATTAACTACTAAATGGAACTGCGAGGGATATATTATGGAACTAGTCTAATGGACAGAGAGAGTGGATCAGGAAATTGATGTTCTGATGTTGAGCCACCCTGAAGGATCATGGGTATGTGACCAAATCATTTAATCTCTTTTTCAACTGCAATTTCTACATTTGGAAAATAAGCATATACGAAATGTATTGTCAGGATACAAGATGAGTATATTAAAGAACTCTGAGACTAAAAATGTAATTGGTTCATGTTACTATGGACGGGAACCGCTCTTCCTGGCCGTAGGCTGCACTGCTAGCTGTGGGGGACTCACCGTGCCCCTTCTGAGCGCAAACTGGATGGAGTCAAGGTCAGTGACGGGGCACCAGACCTCCGCAATCAGGCACTTCTGGGTCACATCTATGTTGCACAGGTTCAAAGTGTGGTAGATGGCCTTCATCTTCCGCACTTTGATGAACCAGACGCGGATGTTCTTAGCAGCTGCCTGCAGAACCCTCTGGCGGTGATCCTCCGTTTGATTCAGAACCTTTTGGGAGAGAAAGGAGCAGACAGGGACCCTTCTAACACCAGTCTTAGATTTCAGGATATGAAGGCAAAGAGGCACAGCTTTCTGAGAAGGGCAGGTGGGGATCTGGGTTTTTTCTTCCTCTGGCTAGAATTTTCTTTTTTTTTTTTTTTTTTGGCCAAATTATAAGAAATTAGAGTTCCAATGACTAACATTCATATTCATTTAGCTTCAAGCTGAAGCGAAACCTGAGAAAATGGTTTTTAGCTTTTCTCTCTAAATTTAATCTTACCACGAAATCCACAGCAGAACAATGTAGGTCACCGGCTTTTATCTGGCTCACGAAAGAGCAATGACCTTCCATGTGGAGCCTGTCAAAGAAGTCAGCATCACAGGCCCAGGAGCTGACCAAGCTGTCAAATCCCTACTTAAGAACAGCAAGCTGCAGAACGCCCTGAACATGAGCCAGCCTCAGGGACTGGGGGGACAGAGGCACTGCTGAACACCAGCATTTGCCTCTGCCGAGAGAGGCTGCCTGCCGGGGGGAGGAGACACCACGGCCTTTAGAGGGGATTTACACCGCCACATACCACGGTCGGCACGGAGCAGATAAGGCTTGATTCTTCTGTCAGGCTTCTTTTCCCCCCAAGAAGCCTGATCCTTTGGAAACCAGTACAGAGTTCCCTCGGAGGAATCACATTGCCAAGAATAGAGTGGGAGGAAGGGCCAGGAACAAACACTTTACATTCCACTGCCTTGTTTATCACCAAATATTTAAGATTTCTATAGCAGAAGAGGGGCTAAGCCAAAATTGGGCAAGCACCCCACCATTCACACTTGCGCATGAGAATCTACCTTAAATCTCCACATTTGTTTGAAGAGGAAAAAACTATACGTTAATCATTTTAGCTCAAGTCTCCATCATAGCTGGCTTTTCAAGTCAGTATGGGAAAGAAGTCGCCACTGCTCCCTGAGAAACTGTCTTGGGCCGTAGAAAGTAACTTCTAGGAGAGGTTTTTTTAAAAAAAAAAAAAAAAGCCATGTTATGCTAGGGAAACTCTTGTATCACTTGAGAATAAAGGAACAAAGCTACTTTCTTTCCTGGTTGTTGACAATTTCACAATTACTATTTAAACTTCTGGAAGGATGCTAAATAGACTTGCAAGCAATGTTCTATTTGCTTTTCTCTTTCCCCACCAGCCCACGCCCACACATCTCATTCCTTGGTATTCAATCCCTTTTAAAATTTTACTTCACACAGTTTGGTGTTTTAAAAATCAGATTCTAGTCATTTATAACGACTATTGCACATGCTCTTCAAAATCTACCACAAGCCTACCTCATAAGGCGGGGGTAGAACAGTCCTAGAACCCAGAATGTACTAGTATGGTTTATCACCCACCAGCAGTTCTAAAAAATCTCTTCCCTTGGTTAAACAGGTAAGTGTATCTGAAAGGAGCTGGCAACAGGTCAAGTCGGTGGGTCATGTACAAAGGGGGTCGGAGGAAAAGATGAGAAAGGATGCTGAAATGGAAGTTACAACGTATCTCTTGACAATTTGCCACTGCTGGAAAGAACTGCCTTTGGGATTAAGTATGTTTACTAATGTTTCAAGGGGGCAATCATCACATCCTTTCAATAGGGAGCAAAGCTCCAACTGGGCACCCTTTTCCTTCCATGTGTGCATAAATCACGACTCCCTACTTAGAACCCCGTGACAACCATGGTGTGTGCAAACCACACACACTGCAATTTGGTAAACGTTTCTTCTTGGGTACAAGACTTATACCAGGACTCACTGGCTAGACTCTGTGGTTCAGATTCAAGGTGACCAGAAGGATACACACCAAGCTGTTAAGAGTGGCTGCTCTGGAGACAGTGTGTGTGAGGCAGAATTGACTTGATATGTACTCCTATGTTATTTGATTTTTTTCTTAACTAAGCATACTTTACTATAGAAATATCTCAGACTCATGAGGAGGGGGACTGAATACTCTAGGCAACAACGATTTCAGATGCATAGCACCCCTGTCTTATTTGAAGATGATTCATGCCATTTTTAAGTCATTCCCCATGAGAGCTGGGGAAAAGTTTCAGGGAATGAATTAAAAATAGCAAAAAAAGAAATGTATCCTGGGCTGCTGCAGGTGCCTAAAAAACTAACTGTTCGTGTTTCAAGGAAGAAGAATGGTCTTCTACTGTAGTATTTCACAAAAACAAATTCCCTCCAGGCCTCTGTGTACCATTTGGAGATCGTCAATCCTGGTATTAACTCCAGAAGCCATCTCCTTCCTCTCCTGTGGCGTCTCAGGACAGGGATAGAGTGAGGCCCGGAACCTGGAATGTGCAGACACAGCCTGAGAAACACTGAAATTCCTTAACGTAGCCAATTTAAGTAATCTCAGAAAGTAATGTTAACTTACTAGAAGGACCCAAACCGGATTAGTTCAGACTGATGCACTAATCAATAATAATTATTTATGGGAAGGAGCCTACAGATAGAGCAGCAACATTTGAACTGTTTTGACATTCTGTGTAGCTATTAAATTCCTTTAGATTAAAAAAAAAAAAAGAAAAAGAAACGGTGATACAAATTACATTATAAATTGCTGGAGAAAAATGGCATGGAAAAAAGATCTCATGGGCAGAATTTCAGAAGAGTTTAAGGGCACAGTGCCTATGGTACACTGCTAGGTATGAAGACCCATTGTCCCAGAACAATGTAGAATTTATAAATCATGAGTCCTAATTACTTTTTCTAAGAAAAGGAAATTGTGATTTTGACAGCCTAAAAAAATAAACTTAGGCCATTTCTCATTGTTTAAAATAACCTTAACATTATTAAAAGATATATTCACCGTGTCAAGGTGGACTAACAGGGTTTGTGTTTCTCTATTCTCTAGGCTTAACAATAGTTAGGTGGCTTGGATGCACCCTCGGGGGAGGCACCTTCCTCTTACCCTTCACAGATCTTCTTGACTCTGTTTTTCAGCTGATCGCCTTGGAAGAAAATGATGAACACAGACTTGTGCACGTAGTCTCCCTAGGCCCCAAACCAAAAACCAAGAATTCAGACTTATAATCCAGAAGAAAACTTCTTAAGTAACTTACTTTCTTGGTGATATAGAAACAACTGGCATCTTTTAAGGGTATGGCAACTGTGTATTTTAACCATTATCCTCAAACCATTTCTTAAGCTCCACTATGAGAACATTTGCCCTGTAATCTCTGATTCGCAAAAATCTTTCTGTACTTGTTTTTCAACTCAACCAGGAGACTGACACGGATGCAAAGATGATTCTCCTCTTAGCAGAATTTAGCCCTACTTACCAATTCAACTTTAAACTGAATAAATCTTATATTGCCTAAATGACGTAAGTACAGAGAAGAGGAAAGAGAAGGAAGCCATTCCTGCCTATTCCCATGCTTAGAAACTCCAGATAAAGGGGACTGAATAACTACAAGGAACTGAGTAGTTGGGAAGAATGTTGATGTAGAATCTCATGATTCATGCCAATTTACACCTTAGGGGGCAGGGAGGAAGGCAAT
Organism: Balaenoptera ricei; assembly: GCF_028023285.1. NCBI lineage: Eukaryota > Metazoa > Chordata > Mammalia > Artiodactyla > Balaenopteridae > Balaenoptera > Balaenoptera ricei. The sequence continues at coordinate 21,103,898 of NC_082658.1, read as the reverse complement.
CCATTCCAAATACCAAGTTTATACCTGAAGTATGAGGCAAAGACTAGAAGGAAAGATCAGGAAAATAAGCTATAGTGGGTGTCAGCCAGGATTGTCTCTGGTTGCCTGTATTTTCTCCTATTCCTATAGAGCTTTTATTACAGGAAAACAAACAAAATTACAGAAGGATAAAGAGGGAAGAAGAGTGAAGGAGTGAAGAAAGTAAGGCTCAAGAGTCTGAAATTCCTAAGTTCTCTAGGAATAAACTGGAGCACATTCTTTGTGCAGCTGCTCTGCTGTAGATATCCAGACCCTCCCTTACTCAATTTGTTGATAAAATAATGTTTCTGTTGCCCAGGAACTTGGCTGAATATTCCTGAGAACAGCTCCACACTAGGTGTGATTGCTGACTACAATGTCTCTACAACCCAAGGACAGCCTTCAGTAAGACTATAACACTGCTCCTCAGTGTAAGAAGACACTCACCGTAACCTAAGTGTCACCACACTCCTACTCGGTACCGAGGAGAAGATCCATTTACCAGGATCATTTCTAGTTGTATGACCCACCGACTCTGAGAAGCCTCATAATTCAACCTCTCTTCTTAGGTAGAAAAAAGAATACTAATTTAAGAAACCCAAAAGACACTTGAGAACATAAAAACCAACTCCAGGTTTCTAAATAATACTAATACCAAAGTGAAATAAATTTTTTGCAGAACATTTAATCTTCTTTGCTTGTCACCCCTGAAATTAGGACTCACCATTCTAAATGTAGGTTTATGCTAAGAACTCTGTCCCATTATGTCAAATGCCAAGATGCTAAGCTATTCCTACTTTCCAAAGCATTGGGTGGGGAAGATCATCCCATCTTGTACAATATAAATCTTTAAACTAAGTTCCTAAAACTCCCAACAAACAAGTAGACAAAAAACCTTACCAATTAAAGTTTCATCAACTTATAAAGATCACAGTTTAGGAAATCTCTCCTCTTTTTACATATAGATGTTACCAGACTTGGAACTAGATGTCTTGCTTTAAGTTAATTTTCATAGAAAGTTAAATTTCTTTTGGTCCCAGATAAGTAACAGAAAACATATAAAGCTAAAGTTTAAAATAACTGGAAAAAACATACTTCTAATCAAAATAATACCTACATGGGTAAAGCTTGAAAATATATATGTACACGTCACATATACATTGTATGTACACATATGATGGAGGTAAAGAGGAAAAGAGCAGTCCTTCAAATTCATAGATCAAAGCAGAGTAAACCTAAGGGCTCCTCCATGGGAGGGTCAGATTCAGGTGGCACCTGCTGCATTACTACTCTGAGCTCCCTTTACAAGACCTACTCCATGAGATGCAATTTCCTTGTCTTACAGTCACAGGATCCTCCAGGGGGTTCTCGATTTCAGCCTGCCGCAGGAACACATTCCCCCGGCACACCCGCCAAAGCATGCGCTCAAAAGTAGGGATGCGCTCCCGGTTAATCACACCAGCCACGAAGCTGTGGGGAGAAGAGCCAGATTGGGAACTATTCCACGCCACGGTATGGGAGGAAAGTGAGAGCAGGGGGCAAAGACGCCAAACAGGAGAATATGCATGGCTATGTCAAAAGGGCTGCCAAAGTCTGATTCCTGGACTCAGCAGAGGGTTCACAGAACAACTCAGGAACCGAATTTAAAGCGACTCAGCAACATTTCGCAATGGGTTCAGAAGAGAGGGCATCCTGGAAGCAGTGAATGCCCAGCCTCACTGCTCTTTTGAAAAGCAAAAATGAACATGACCCCACTGAGTACAGAGGATTGAAGTGGTACATACCCAAGTCTTAAAGGCGTGCCTCTTCCCATCTCACTTGGCTCCAAGAGGGATGAGGATTCTTCCAACAGGTCTGGATCCGCCATCTGCTGATGATGCAATTCAGCCTGAATTCACAAATCAATTAATATCTAATGAAAATAGTTAGTGGCATGCAGGGAACGAGGAACCAGGAGATAAGTTCAGAAAATAAAGATGAAAAAAAAAAAAAAAAAACACCAAAAGAGAAGACATACCTACAAAAAGAAGACAAAAAGAACAGGGGAAGAAAACAAACGAAAGAAACAAGAGGTAAAGGAAGCAGAATTGCCCCAGTAAAGCATCTGGGGAAATGGTTTTAGAAATAAGGAATAAAGGAAAAAACATTCAATGATGGTAACACCTGTATAAATCTGTTACTTGGTGGAAACCATTTTTTCTCTTATGTTTCCCTGAATGAGCCATGAAAGTACCAAGAAATACCTTTGCATCTGGATAGGAGCTGAAGTGTTTCTTCCTTTTGAGCAAAAACAAGGCAGCTCTGCAGATACATTCAACACTAACTTTCCAGGCAGCTACAAGCTAGAATTTTCTCTGGGTAAGAATGCAAAAGATGGAGACTCTCTTTCTAAGGAAGAAAGCAAGGCGTTGTCACCGTCTTGAACAGGAGAAAGATAGAAGGGGCATCTCCAGATTTCTAAGTCTTCTATGCTCTTAAAAATTCAGAACATGAGAACTTTCAGCATGACCACTGTAAAAAATGCTCCAAACAATGGGATTTAAAGAGTATTTCTTTGTCCAAAAGGATAAGAAGCACAACAGCTGGGCAGGCATGAGCCTCCATTGCATCAATAAAGGGAAGGAAAAGTGAAAACATATCTGAATGTCCTAGTTTCTGACCAGGAATCTAGGAATATTAAAAAGTTCACGTAGGCTTTACAGTTTAAGGATTCTTGAGAACATAGCTTAAGCCAACAATCTAAATCAAGTGAAGAAAAAGTGACAGACAATAAGCCAATATAGAGCACGTGGACTAGTTTGATTGTTTAGATTTAAAATGATTTCCACCATGACAGTTTATACAATAAAATGAAGGAGGAGCAGGACCTTCTCAGATGTAGGTCTACATTTCCTAGCCTCTCTCTTCATAATACATCTTACCACCTTTCCTCTCATCAGGAAGGAGAAGCTACCCTAAAAAATGAAGGCCAACTGACTTCGCTGACTGACCTCCCCAACTTCAATATCCATGCACTACGTGTTTGACCAAAGACTAGAAGTAAGCCAGAATAATCTTCCTTTTCAAAAGCAAAACTAAACAAAAAATCAGGAGAATTTTTCTCTATCATTTTCACTCTAAATTTCAATTTGATTCTATTTCTGTCAACCCCACTATCAAAAAAAATGCCACGTGGGAACCCCTCTTGATGAAGTCATAGGACCATAAATGTAAAGTCAAAGGGTGGGGGGGTGGGGAACTGAGTATAAACCAGATGATAAGTCTGAAAGTCTAAACAAGTGAAAGCAATTGTTTGGGAAGTAAATTCTAGAAGCAGGATCTACTCTCAACAACCAAAAGGAAAAAAAAAAAAAAAAAGGAAGGATAGGCACTGGGTACACCAGAAGTGCAGAGAAATACTGTCATGAGATTTGGAAAACTTTAAGATGAGATAATGGGGGCACAGGTTACCACTTGCTCTCAAATGGAAGCTTAGGGGGCTCTTTTTGTTTCTACTTAAAATCAGATCAGCTGACTGCAAGCCACAGGCAACTTGTTTTGAGGATCCAGGTGACTACTGCATTTCAACTTGCTCTTAGGATGTCCCTTGCCAAAAACCAGTGAAACTGACTACTACCCACAAGCCTCCTGTCTACTTCCCTACATGATTCACAAGACCTGGTTTACGTAAACCATAAAGATCAGACTCGGTGCAAACATATGTGCTCTAAAGGGGAAAACTGATGGAACAGCAAGTAGTGTTTAGCAACTAGACTACTCCAAAGAGTATATCCAGAATTCTCTGGGAATTAAAAAAACAAAAAAAAAAACCCAGCAGAATTAAAATTAAATAGAAATTTGCAATAATATTCTAATTAATAATTTCACTATTTCATACTTAAGAATCCTAAGTCTTAGAGAGGAAAGTTAAAATTTTTCAAATGAAATAATTGTGCCTGATGAGAAACTAGATGTCCACAACCAATAACTGAGGGCCTTTAAAGCAATATTGAAAACCATGTTATCAAGTATCTAAATACTAATCTGGGTTCTCTAATAAAAGTACTGCCAAGGTTCTTCTAAATTACTTGCTATGCCCTCTGATTTACCCCTTCCCCCAATCAGAATACTAAAACCATGCCTTGAAAAAGGAAGTAGCAGAACTTCAGTAGTTCTATTTCTACACTTCAGTATAAGCAGCACATCCAGTTCAAGCTACATTACCAAGAGCAAACACTTCCGTTTCCATCTACATTGAGAAAGAAATTACATTTCTTCACCTAAGGTATTCACTCGAGCCCCAAAGGAGATGGCAGATGGGAAAGAAAAGTAAAGAAAGCAGATGGATGGAAAACTCAGAAGGAAAGGAAGGCAGGGATCTGCATGCCATTAACCATTACTTTTCCAGTCTTCTTTACGCTCTCATATGTTATGGTGCTTATGGTAAAAGATGCAGAGAAATCTCTCCAGCTCTTACAGTTCTTCATAAGCAAGAAGACTGAGAAAAGGATAATCATTAACAAGTCATTTTAAATGCTCTGGATAAGAAATGGCTAAATCAAATTTGTAATTATTGTAAATCATAAGAATATTCAATATATGTTTACTTCTCCCTTTCTACACACTTGGCCAATCATAACCCCTATGCCTGGAGATGCAAAGAATCATCTTCTGATTTAGCCATTTTCTGCTAACTCATTATTGTAAATTACTGATCATATTCACCAAATTACATTAAAAAGAAGGGTTTAAAATTGGTAGTGTTTCAGGCCATTTGCAAACATTATAATCTCAGGCATGGAAGAAAGTCTCATGAAATTCTACATCTCTGAGATTTGAGGGCCCCAAGTTTCCTTATCTCTTGCATTAAGTAAAGCGTGCACTCGCATGTGCAGACGTGCTTAACTCTGTGAGGCCTTGTCTCCTATCATGGCAGTGACAGCTGAGCCTGCTGTATGGCCACAGCAGGGCAGGGGCTAGTGAAAGGGACCTGGCTGAGACTAAGAGCTAATGGTAAGAGTGGGCAAGACACTGACTGGGCACTAGTAGAGAAGAGGAGGAGTGGTGCTTGCCGGAAGACTCCTCACAGGGGAGTGGCAGGGACTGATGACGAAAGCAACAGAAGAACCACTCACAGCCAAGGCCTCGTGCTCAAAAGTACTTCCAGAGATTAAAAACAAATGTTCTGCATGAGTAGGAGGGGGAAAACAATGCAAAATGGATAGGGCGTGAAGGTCATGTCTGCCTTCTCAGGATGGCTATTTCATGTTTAGACCTATTAATCACAAAGAAAATTCCTAAACCCATAGCTACAATTTAAAAATCTTAAAAAAAAAAAAAAAAATCTTATATCATCTTTCCAAGTGGTTCCTCTTATTTTTTAAAAAAATTTTTATTGGAGTATAGTTGATTTACAATGTTGTGTTAGTTTCTGCTGTACAGCAAAGTGTATCAGTTATACACATACATGTATCCACTCTTTTTAAGATTCTTTTCCCATACAGGTCATTACAGAGTACTGAGAAGAGTTCCCTGTGCAATACAGTAGGTCCTTATTAGTTATCTATTTTATATATCCTCTTATTTTGTCTTTACTATTTTTTTAATTATAAAATTAACAGTTTAAAAAACTATTTCCATTAAGGGAGTCCATTTGTCAGTCTTTATTCAGAATTTCTACCAGAATGAACTAGACTAGGAAGCCTATCCCAATCCTTAAACTCAGGAGGTTATGAAAAACATTTTCATACATCTCAGCAAAAACCCGGCAGTAAACTAAAGGCTATATCAAAAGGGAAAGAAAGAGGGGAGAGGGTAAAAGAATTAAGTCCCAAATAATGATAAAAGTAACTGAGCTTTGACCTTGAGGCCAGATTTACTTTGGATCTGTGGGCAGCAGCTCGGACATGTATAGAAAAGCACACATCTGTGTGCATAGGGAGGCACTGTGTTCAGGGATGTTTCCTGATACGAGTAAGTGACATATTCCTTGAACACAGGGACCATGTCTTACCCATCTTATGCTTTACAAACAGTAGGTGCTCCTCAAATGCTCTGTGAATTAATGAGTATAAACACAATAATGTTTTCACAGTGAGTACACTGGAATTCCAGATTATTTGTTCATCAAAACCATTGGGCATAAGTGGCCATGCCTGTTGCAAAAGACCTGAAACACCTGGAAAGAGTTAATCACACCGTCCCACACCCTTTAATGTGATATCGGGGACTGGTGAAAGAAGTTACCATCAGTCTCAAAATTCTCAACTCAGTGAGCAAACTGAATATTCACACCAACCCTCTCCTGGTATGTAGCCAGATCCTGATTCTCAGGAAGACTGGGCAATTAAATTCCTATGAGCTTTTCTCCTTCCCCTGGCTCCAACAGAGCCTTTTAATTAGCATGGCTTCTCTGAGTCAAATCCTTAGTTACTAAGGAATGTATCACATTTCAGCTGACTTTCTCTAGCCCCGTGGTTCTCACACTAGCATGCTTCAGAATCACCTTGTGAAAACAGACTGTTGGGCTGGGTACCACCCTCAGAGTTTCTGATTGAAAAAGTCTCGCGTGAGGACTGAAAATTTGTATTCTGACAAGTTCCCAGGTGAGGCTGACGTTGCTAGTTGGCAACCCCCTGCTCCAGGCTAGAGAACTAGTGAGAGTTATTCTTTCCTCAAAAGACAGAAATTAAAAGTAAAACTGAGGACATATAAGATGCTAACTAAAATGGGCCTTCTATTTTTCAAAAGCTTTGCTAATTTTTGTTGTTGTTGAGCAAAGGAAATAAAGAACTTAGGGGAAGGTACACTGAAGAGTGACTGCGACAATCTCTGAAATGTCTGATGTTGTTAATCTGGTGGCAAAGACGCCTACTGAAAAGAGAGTTACCCTTATTTTAGGCCATCAGAAAAAGCATGTCCAGGCTGAAAGCTAAGACTCCTCCCCAGGTTTAATTAGGAGAAGGAAGCCTTCTGAAAGCCTTATTCCAATCCTTTCCATGGGATCACCTCAGCAAGCTGTCACCTGGCAACTTAGTCACCTACATTTTTAATCCAGGAACTTATTAACATTTTTTCCCTACAAGGTAATAAAGTTGAGTTTATATGAAAATCCAGGAATTTCAAACAGGCATCCTACCAATTTTCCAAACAACATAAAGAAAAGCTCTTGAAAAATTAAGTGTGATGTGCAATCTGGAGTACTTAAAAATGTGCTCAAAGGTTGACAAGCAAACATAGAGGATAAAAATTAAAATTTAACGATAAAAGGTTTGGAGATTAAACCTTTGTTATAATTTCATGTTTAACTGTTTCCTGTTGCTTCAACTTTAAGCATATACTTACCTTAAAATGTAAAAATTTCATCTAACTATGTTTATACAACTACTTTAGGGTTCCTTTCCCCATCTTGAGATGAAAAATTGCTGAAAATGCGAAAATATACAAAACCATGGCTGGCTGTGTACTGCATGAAAAATGGAACATAATCTGACATTTCTTCAACTAAAACAGGGTGTAGAAATGGTATTGCTTTCAAACTAGCAAATTAAAATAATTATTGGAATAAAAATATGGCCCACTTGTGCTGGTGTAATATCAGCTGCTCAAATATTAAAAGAAACAATAGTCTGACCTCATCGAAAAACTGTTGAGTTTTGCGAAGTATAAATTTTAATTCAGTCAGTTCCAGGAAATTTCTCTTCAGAGCTTCCTGGTTTGTGTTGATTTCCTTCAGTTCATTTTCAATCTTCTCAAAATTGGCCTACAGAAACAACAACAACAACAAAAAAACCAATTTACTCAAAGGAAGCTCAAAATGCTTGCTCTGAAAGCCAGATGAATTCATCCATCCCAGGGAACGCTCGCCACCCAAACGGTTCAAAGGTATCTTTGAACAACACAGCAAGTACAGTCAGCCCTCCGTATCCTTGGGTTCCATACCTGCGGATTCAACTAACCATGGTTCGAAAATATTTGGGGAAAAAAATTTTCCAGAAAGTTCCAAAGAGCAAAACTTGAATCTGCTGCCCACCAGCAACTATTTACCCAGCATCTACATTGTATTTACAACTACTTACATAGCATTTACATTGTATTAGGTATTATAAGTAATCCAGAGATGATTTAAAGTATACGAGAGGATGTGCATAGGTTATATGCAAATACTACAGCTATTTTATATAAGGGACTTGAGCATCGGCAGATTTTGGTATCCGAGGGAAGGCCTGGAACCAATCCCCCTCAGATACTGAGGGACAACTGTATTGTGTTTTTACCAGGGCAATTTTCTTTATGAAAACTTTTTTGCTTAAAACCGTCTTTGTCTATAGATTCTGTTGTACACTTGGTTAAATTCCTCAGGGGACTTCGGATAGATAAAATAATTATTGAAAAGTTAATGAAAGGCTATTCATTTAGCCTATGAGATTAATAAATTACTGGATAAATTAACATTGATCCAATAAAGTTTCAATAAGCCAATAAACATTTATTTAGTCACATGCGATAGTATTTGAGATACCACAGTGTTTTTTATACCATATAAAAGCAAATTCATTTTAATCCCATTCACAAGAAACTTGCAATCAATAGACAATGCTGTTGCAATCAACAGACAAGGACAGCAAGAATTATTCTACTCTCCAACTACTCAGGAAATTACTTTATGCATTTAAATAGAAAGAAACTTATCTGCTTCCTCAGAAGAATTGTTTACCTCTAAGTCAATCATGTCCCGGGGGAAGGGCACCTCTGGGTTTTCGCCAGTGTCCATAATTGGGATATTGGCTTTCCTTATCTCTTTCTCAACAAATCCTAGAACGACAGAATCAAAACATTCATGTCTAGCTGCACATGTCTGGAATTGCCAATACTTGAGGAAAGGGCTTCCCTGGTGGCGCAGTGGTTGAGAATCTGCCTGCTAATGCAGGGGACACGGGTTTGAGCCCTGGTCTGGGAGGATCCCACATGCCGCGGAGCAACTAGGCCCGTGAGCCACAACTACTGAGCCTGCGCGTCTGGAGCCTGTGCTCGGCAACAAGAGAGGCCGCGATAGTGAGAGGCCTGCGCACCGCGATGAAAAGTGGCCCCCGCTTGCCGCAACTAGAGGAAGCCCTCGCACAGAAACGAAGACCCAACACAGCCAAAAAAAAAAAATACTTGAGGAAAAAAATAATAAGACCCCAAACCTGGCTAAAAAGAGCTTTGTTCTAAGAAAGCCACTTTTACATAAAAAAGGCAGATCGTGTAAATCCTTTTTTCTCCACATTCCTCTTCCTCCTACCCTAGTTCTCTAAAGCATAGCTACCCCAAACTGGCTTATCATCCCACTACTGTCTTCTTTCCCTCTTCTGATATTAAAACTGGTCCTCATCTGTGTCAGCTCTCTACCCTTTGTGACTTCTACTGTATGACGGTTCTGGTCACAGATACTGTTGGCAGAGAAGAGCTACAGAAGAGTGCGATTCAGTAGAATATTTGAAACTTAGCACACTAGTGAGACAACTCCAGCCTACATGGGTTTCATTAAATGTGAAAACAGGTCAGTTTTGACTTAAAAAATACAAAAAACAACGCACAGAATAAGGCCCCAAAACACCAGAAGAGAAAAGTGTTTCAGGTGATAACTACTGACTTAGTTTTTAGCACGGGGACTAAATTCACCTAACAGCTAACTGAAAGCTGGCATAGTATAGTAGCAAGATCTTGGATTTTGAAGACAGACAACCTGGATTCAAACACTGATCCCATCATGACAGCTTACGTTCTTGGGCAAGTCACTTAACCTCTCTGATCTTTGGTTTCTTCGTTTACTAAATATGGGTACTAAATCACCCATCTTGAAGGAATGTTGTGGGGAATGAACAAAATAAAGTATATGAACACCCTAACGCTCAACAGGACCTTAATAAATGTTAGATTCTTCCCTCATAAATAGCTCAAATTAAAAGGTGGCTATGCTGAGATCTAAAATTGATGGTGCTCTGGGTCCTACCTCTCAGAATTCTACAGTGTAGTACTGCCATAAAACCCTTCCCATAAAAAAACAACCAGTATTTTTCAGCTTGCAGCCTTGTCATCTCAAACAAAGTTTCTATTAAGCACCACCTAGCCCAAACACCACACGTCTACTCATGCACAAGAAATTCATCTTTACATCAGATTGCAAGATTTTTCCTCTCTTCTTTTCCTCCTGTAGTATTTTCTTCCTTTATTAAGAGGACTCTAATTTAAGACAAATGGCTCACTAGAGGAACATCAGACAAGGCCAAAATGCACATACGAAGCTTTCGATCCATTTCTTCACATCTTCTAACTTCATTCACAAATTTCCGCTGGAAAACGTTCACATCTGGATTTAACTGCAAAATAAGAACAGAATACCAAATATTCAAATACTACATTTCCCCTCTTTCATAAGCAACACATCCTGCAAAGTGAAAACCTAATTTACTGTCAATGTATGATGCGACACTAATAAAAACTTTCTACTGATCCACACAACCTGCTTTGGGACCAGTCACACCAACGAAAAGTAAAATCCCCTCCCTCACTGCTGCAACATATTCCTGGAATGGAGGCAAATTAGACAAAGCACAGTGGCACAAAATGTTCTTCCCGGGTCAAAAGTCTCAGTGAGCACAACCACCTCCCACATTTGGGCAATGGATATAATAGAAGCTCTGCCTGGTTTTCCTTCTCTCCTTCTTCCCAATCAGAAGAGACAGAAGGCAAACTTCTCTTGTTCTTTTGCCCCAGGGTCTTCACCTTCTAGGTGATAGGCTGGTTTATTCAATCATACATCACAAGTAATTTTCAAAGCAATGTGACAGATATTCCGGGAAATGCAAATAAGAATAAAACAAGTTCCTACTCATTAAGACGCCTGCAAACTAATAGAGAAGAAAGATGAATACAACCAATAAGAGAGCATGTGATAAATTCCATAAAAGCAATACAAAGAAAGAATTATAGTTACTCAACATTTGTGGAGCACCAAATATGTCCCAGACACTGTATTAGGCACTGGCATAAATATAAAGAATACGAGATATCCTAGCTTTGAAGAGCTATCAGCCCCACAGAAGAGAGACACAAACCAATCAATACAACTTTTGTGATAAACGTTATTAAAGAGTAAGCAAGGGCTTCCCTGGTGGCGCAGTGGTTGAGAATCTGCCTGCCAATGCAGGGGACACGGGTTCGAGCCCTGGTCTGGGAAGATCCCACATGCCGCGGAGCAACTGGGCCCGTGAGCCACAACTACTGAGCCTGCGCGTCTGGAGCCTGTGCTCCGCAACAAGAGAGGCCGCGATAGTGAGAGGCCCGCGCACCGCGATGAAGAGTGGCCCCCGCTTGCCACAACTAGAAAAAGCCCTCGCACAGAAACGAAGACCCGACACAGCCATAAATAAATAAAAATAAATAAATAAAAATTAAAAAAAAAAAAAAAAAGAGTAAGCAAAATATTGTTGGCAGTTTCCTATACAGTTAAACATATATCTACCTACCTCATGACTGAGCATTCTACTGCTAGGCACCTGCTTAAGAGGAATGAAAACATGTCCACAGAAATTTGTAAAAGAATGTTTACAGCAGCTTTATTCATAATCGACCCCAAATGGCAATGATCCAAATGCCATCAACAGGAGACTGGATAAAGACACTGTGATATGTTCGTACCATAGAATGCTATTCAGTAATAAAAAAGAATCAACTACAGATATGCACAAAATGAGATTAAATCTCAAAAATACGAGGTTGAGTGAAAGAAGTCAGACATAAGAATCTGTAATGTATCATTCATTTACCTAAAGTTCAAAAACAGGCAAAACTAATCTATGATGGTAGAAATCAAAACAGTGGTTACCTATGATGGGTAGGGACTGACCAGATGTGTGTTCGAGATAACTTTCTGGGCTGCTGGAAATATTCTGTATCTTGACTGGGGTGGTGGTTATAAGGGTATATAAATTTACCAAAATCATCAACCTGTACTCCTAAGATCTATGTATTTCACTGAAGATAAAGTTTACCTCCATAAAAAAGAAGACGGGGGCTTCCCTGGTGGCGCAGTGGTTAAGAACCTGCCTGCCAATGCAAGAGACATGGGTTCAAGCCCTGGTCCGGGAAGATACCACATGCTGTGGAGCAACTAAGCCTATGAGCCACAACTACTGAGCCTGCGCTCTTGAGCCTGTGCTCTGCAGCAAGAGAAGCCACCACAATGAGAAGCCCACACACAGCAACAAAGAGTAGCCCCCGCTCACTGCAACTAGAGAAAGCTGAGCGCAGCAATGAAGAATTAGAATTAGAATTACCATATGACCCAGCAATCCCACTACTGGGCATATACCCAGAGAAAACCATAATTCAAAAAGACACATGCACCCCAATGTTCATTGCAGCACTATTTACAATAGCCAGGTCATGGAGCAACCTAAATGCCCATCGACACACAAATGGATAAAGAAGATGTGGTATATATACACAATGGAATATTACCCAGCCATAAAAAGGAACGAAATTGGGTCATTTGTAGAGACGTGGATGAGTCTAGAGACTGTCATATAGAATGAAGTAAGTCAGAAAGAGAAAAACAAATATCGCATATTAATGCATATATGTGGAACCTAAAAAAATGGTACAGATGAACCGGTTTGCAGGGCAGAAATTGAGACACAGAAGTAGAGAACAAACATATGGACACCAAGGGGGAAAAGCAGCAGTGGGTGATGGTGGTGGTGGGATGAATTGGGAGACTGGGATTGACATGTATACACTGATGTGTATAAAATGGATGACTAATAAGAACCTGCTGTATAAAAAAATAAATAGGGCTTCCCCGGTGGCGCAGTGGTGGAGAGTCCACCTGCCAATGCAGGGGACACGGGTTCAAGCCCTGGTCCAGGAGGATCCCACATGCCACAGAGCGGCTGAGCCCGTGCGCCACAACTACTGAGCCTGTGCTCTAGAGCCCGTGAGCCACAACTGCTGAGCCCATGTGCCACAACTACTGAGCACACACGCCTAGAGCCCGTGCTCTGCAACGGGAGAGGCCACTGCAGTGGGAGGCCCGCGCACCGCAGTGAGGAGTGGCCCCCGCTCGCTGCAGCTGGGGAGAACCCATGAGCAGCAACGAGGACCCAACACAGCCAAAAATAAATAAATAAAATAAATAAATTTATAAAAAAATAGATTAAATAAAGTTTAAAAATTCAAAAAAATCACAATGCAGCCATAAATAAATAAATAAATAAATAAATTTTTTAAAAAAGAATGAACTGTAAGAGAGAGAGAGAGAGACTGGTAACAGAGAACCTAGTAAGGAAATTATTGGCATTATGTATTACATTAATATTAGACAGATGGAATCTATAGTAAAAACCATGATTAGAGATTAAGAGAATCACTACATAATGATAATAAGAACAATTCCCAGGAAAATGAAACAATTCCAAACTTGTGTGTCCCTAATAAAATGCTTATTTGTTTTTCTTTTGTTTTGTTTTTTTTCACTGAGCAGGCAGTACTCAGCCTCTCATTCAGAAATTTCCACTTCAATAAACAAGACATTCTGAAGTGAAAGTAGCCACAAGACTCATGGTAACTTTACTGGTTTCATAATCAGGAGTCAAGGTTCAACTGCAGCCACACCATGGCCTGCTTTGGGTAAGGAGTCCTGAAATATGTGGGCAAGGCATTCTCAAAATATTTCAAACAAACATTAACAGAACTACAAGAAAAAACTGACAAATCTGTCTACGTAGTGGGAAATTTTAATATAATTTTAGAACTATTGATACATCAAGTCCACCAAATATTATAAAGGACAGAGAACATCTGAACAACATAATCAGCTTAATCTAACACTCACACACATTTTCTAACACTGCATCCAATAGTTCTCTCTTCAAGAGTTCATTTATAAAAACTGACCACAAAATAGGTCACACAGCAAGTCTCAGTACAGAATTGGTACCATAAAATGTTCTCTATCATGCAATTAAGTTAGAAATCCATATCAAAAATACAACTTAACATATTTGGAAATTCTAAAATAGCCCTAAGTAATTCACAGCACAAAGAAAAAGTCATAATGAAAATCTCTCTCTCTCTTTTTTTTTTTTCCTGTGGCCATGCCACGTGGCTTGCGGGATCTCAGTTCCCCAGCCGGGGATCAAACCCAGGCCCTCGGCAGTGAGAGCACACAGTCCTAATCACTGGACTGCCAGGGAATTCCCTGAAATATCTTAAAATATTTAGAATGGAATGATAATGAAAATGCTAAAGATCAAACTTTGTAGGATGCTGTTAAAGTGGTATTTAAAGGGAACTTTATAGACTTAAATGCAAATAGAAAAGACTAAAAAATTAATGTGTCAAGTGTTCAAGAAGTTAAAAAAGAGATAACAGGAAGTAGAAAACAACAAAGAGCAGAAATTGGGACTTCCCTGGTGGTCCAGTGGTTAAGACTCCGCCTTCCAATGCAGGGGGTGCAGATTTGATCCCTGGTTGGGGAGCTAAGATCCCACATGCCTTGGGCCAAAAAACCAAAAAACATAAAACAGAAGCAATATTGTAACAAATTCAATAAAAAGACTTAAAGAAAAAAAAAAAAGAGCAGAAATGAATAAAAGTTCCTGAACAAAACAAAGTCAAAAGCTGATTTTTTTCTTTTATTCTTCTTTATCATTTTATTTGTTATCATTTTTTCCTAAAAGCTGGTTATTTGAAAAGACAAAATGGACCAAATTTTTGTAAGACTGAGAGAAGGCATAAATAAACATAAGAATAAAAAAAGTTCACTACAGATAGAAATTTCAACAGTTAAAATATACCCATCTAGAAACACCAGGCCTAGAAGGTTTAAAGATAGGTTCTTTCAAAGACTAGATAAGCCCAAAGCTTAGAAAAACTATTCCAATGAGGAGACAAATGAAAGGAACATTCCTCAACCAGTAAGTGAGATTGGCCAGTATAATCTTTATACCAAAATAAGATAAGAATAGTTTGAGAAAGGATAATTACAGACCAATATCATTTATAAATATAAATGAAAAAGTCCTAATAAAATTATTAGGAAATTGAACCCTAAAATTCTTCTGAATACACCTCATGACCGAGTTTCCCAGGCTTACAAGGATGATTTTACGTTTAAAAAAATCTATACAAATGGTCTGTAAGGATATGAAAAAGACTCCACATCATTAGCCATGAGGGAAATGCAAATAAAAACCACTGTGAGATACCACTTCACACCCATTAGGATGGCTGTAATAAAAAAAAAAAGGAAAATAACAAGTGTTGGTGAGGATGTGAAGGAACTGGAACCCTCATACATTGCTGGTAGGAATGTAAAGTGGTGTGGCTGCTGTGGAAAGCAGTGTGGAGGTTTTTCAAAGTGTTAGCATTACCAGATGACCCAGCAATTCCGGGTACATACTCTTGGGTACCGGAGTATATATACTCCAGTATACTCCAGTATATACTTCTTCGGGTATATACCCAAAAGAAGTGAAAATAGGCACTCAAACAAATACCTGTACATGAATGTTTATATAGCAACATTATTCACAATAGCCAAAATGTGAAAACAACTCAAATATGTTCAGCAACTAATGAATGAATAAACAAAAGTTGGTATATACATACAATGGAAAATATTCAGCCACAAAATGGAGTGAGCACTGATACATGCTACGACAGGATGAATCCTGAAAACAACATGTTAAGCAAAAGAAGCAAGATACAAAAGGCAATGTATCATATGATTCCATTCATATATAATGTCCATCCAGAATAGGGAAATCCAGAAAGACAGCGGTAGATTAAGTGATTGCCAAGAGCTGGGGCGAGGGAGAGATGGGGAGTGACTGCTATGGGTACAGGGTTTCTTTGCAGGGGCGATTAAATGTTCCAGAATTAGATGGTGGTGATGGTTACACAACCATGTGAATGCACTAAATACCACTGAACTGTACACTGTAAAAGGGTGACTTTTTTGGTATATCTCAATTGAAAAAAACATAGGCAGTGGAATCAGACAATCCTGGATTCAAATCTGTGTATCCCTGGGGTATTTTCATCTGTGCTGCAGGTTCCTAAACTGTAAAATGACAGTGGTAGGTTCCACTATTCAAAAGGAGGTTCTACTTCTCAGGTTGCTGTAGGAATGCCTGCAGTAATAATGTAAAATGTTCAACATGACATCTATTCAAAAAATGTAAATTGTCCTTATGATCCTACATGTTAGACAGTAAGGGACTGAAGAATAGACAAGAAGTATGTCAAAGAGAAGAATGAATGAGGGGACAGATAAGCCACAGAAGATTTTGAACAAGTCGAGCAACGAAACATGTCTTGTCTCTCTAAAACCCAGGGCAATATCTTTTGTATAGAAGATAAGTAACAACTAGCTCTATACTGAAACCACTTCTTATACTGAAACCACTCATTTTAATATGCTGCATATTTTCGTACTTAAAAAAAGATAGAAAGCAAAGTACAGATACATGCTACAATATAGATGAACCTTGAAAACATTATGTTAAATGAAAGAAGCCAGACACAAAAGACTACATATTGTATGACTCCACTCACATGAAATGTCCAAGAATAGGCAAATCCACAGAAACAACAATGAAGATTAGTGGTTACCAGGGGCTGGGGGTGGGGAGTGGGGTTGGGAGGAAATGGGGAGTGACTGTTAATGGCTACAGGGTTTCTTACTGGGGTGATGAAAATGTTCTAAAATTGACTGTGGTGATGGTTGTACAATTCTGTGAATATACTATAAGTCATTAAATTGTACACTTTAAATGGATAAATTGTACGGTATGTGAATTATATCTCAGTAAAGCTGTTAAAAAAAATTAGTAGGAAAAAATATGACTATGTAATTCACCAAATTAACGGATTAAAGGAGAAAAAAACATGGCAACCTCAATAAGGAAAGACATTCAATAGAATTCCACAACCATTTGTGACAGTAACTTCAGAAAATCAGAAATTGAAAGGAAGCTGCATAATCTAATAGAATTTTCCAAAAAATTAAGAATAAACATCTTATTTAAATTATAAAAAATTTAAAAGATTCCCCTTAAAGTTAGAAGCAAGACAGGCATACTACATGATAGATACAAAGCATTTTGCCCTATTTCCTTATTAACAATAATCCCAATTTTGTTTAGGGAAGCAACTGCTCAGCTGAAAAAAAAAGAAAACCACCACATTTCCCAGACTCCCTTGCAGCTAGAGTATGCCATAATTTTGGCCAATGATAAATTAGCAAAGTCTGCTGAGGGTTTCTGGGAAAGTTGTTTTCCTCCATATGTAAGTACTTCCCCCTCCTCCTTGCACTTCTTTCTTCCTGCCTAGAATATGGAAGAAATGCTGGGAGCTGTGGTGGTCGTCTATAAGGACAAAAGCCAAATGCTCAAGGATGGCCAAAAAGAAACACAGAATGATCTTAGGACACTGATGACAGTGTGAAGCTGGGCTTCATGTTACATGAGAAAAGTACACCCCTAACATTTGGGTTTTCGGTTACATACAGCTAAACACAATCCTAAACAGTATTAGCTTGCTCTTACTCTTCATCAACACGTTATGTTACTGGGACTTCTCTGGTGGTCTAGTGGGTAGGACTCCGAGCTCCCAATGCAGGGGGCCCAGGTTCAATCCCTGGTCGGGGAACTGGATCCCACATGCGTGCCACAACTAAGAGTCTGCATGCCGCAACTAAGAAGGCTGCATGCTGCAACTATGAGCCTACATGTCACAACTAAAAATCCCGCATGCCACAAGGAAGATCCCGCTGCATGCCACAACTGAGACCTGGCGCAGACAAAATAAACAAATAAATAAATATTAAAAAATAAATTTAAAAAAAGTTATGTTATTAAAGGTCCCAATGGATACAGTAAAATAAGAGAAAGAAAAGGAAAAGGATTTGAAAGAAACAGTTCACTCTCTGACAGTGCAGTAAAAAAGATTATATCAAATGTAGCAAAATGTTAACAACTGGTGAATCTACATTAGAGTATTCAGGCTTGAAATTTTTCAAGATAAAAATTTAGGAGGGACTTCCCTGGTGGCACAGTGGTTAAGAATCCACCTGCCAATGCAGGGGACGTGGGTTCGATCCCTCGTCCAGGAAGATCCCACATGCCGCAGAGCAACTAAGCCCATGAGCCCCAACTACTGAGCCTGCGCTCTAGAGCCCGCGAGCCACAACTACTGAGCCCACATGCCACAACTACTGAAGCCCGTGCATCTAGAGCCTGTGCTCTGCACCAAGAGAAGCCACCACAATGAGAAGCCTGCGTACTGCAACAAAGAGTAGCCCCTGCTCGCCGCAACTAGAGAAAGCCTGTGCACAGCAACAAAGACCCAACACAGCCAAAAATAAATTAAAAAAAAAAATTTAGAAAAACAGAAAATACTGATAACAAAAAAAGAAAAATAAACTTTATATATATGACAAAATATACCAAAAACAGAGGGAAAAGACAAGCCACAGCCTGGAAGAAGTTATCAGTAGAGGATTAGAAAAAAGATTAGCTTCCAGAGTACATGAAGAACTTGAAAAAAAAATCCTACAGGTCAATACAGAAGACATGCAAACCCAATAGAAAAACAGGCAGATAATATGGACAGACATTCATGGAAAATGAAACCCATTATGTCCGATAAACAAATAAGAAGATACTAAATGTACTAATCTAGAAAATGCAAATTAAAACAACAAGATACCACTTGGTAACCATCAGACTGGCCAATTTCTTTCTGTCTGAGCACAGAGGCGTTGACACAATTGTGGAACGACAGGTACTCTCAACCAGCGATGGGAGCACGAACAGGTGCGTTCACCCTGAAGTTCACTCGGATAACATCTAACAGTTAGGGATGCACACGACGCTCAGCAACGCGCCTCCTGGTTATAATCCCTGGAGCAGCAGCAGGTCCATGAGATCAACACCATTTTCTTGTAACACTAGGACATCATTTGCCTTTTTCATTCTCATTCTCTCATGAGTGTTCAGTGAAGCTTTACAGAGGCTCATGAGATACATCACAGCAGACCGACTGCAGAAGCAAATGAGAATCCAGCTTTCTGCTAATTCAGACACTAAAAGATTTTCAAAAGTGTAAAAGCAATATCCCTCTTCTCGAAACTATTTTTTTGTTTTGGAAAACATAGCTATTTTTCATAAAAATGTTATGATAACACGTAGTAGGTTTATTATTATAATTTTTAAATGATTTAATAAGTAAATACTCCAAACATTTCTCAGTTTTAATTTCCAGTACAATAATATCGCTAACTGTAACTCTTATAAAAGCCGTCTGGGGTCCTCAATGTTTCAAGAGTCTAAAGAGGTCCTTAGACCAAAAAGTTTGAGAACCACTGCCCTGGAGAAACTATCACACATGTATACCACAAGACATATATACGAATCTTCCTTGCACCACTGTAGAGCAAAGAATTGCAATCAACCAAAATGTTCATCAAAAGGAAAAAATGATAAACTGTATATTCTTACAATAACTATATAGCAATTTAAAGGAATGAACTAGCACTATCTGTATCAACATGGTTAAATCTTACAAACATTAAATTTAAAAAGTACTTGCTGAAGGATACACACAACATGAAACCATATACATAGTTTTAAAACACATAAAATTATACTATATATTATTTAGTGATACATACATACATACACAGCAAAAGTGGAAAAAAAAACCCAAGGGAATGATAAAAGCAAAGATCATTGAAGAGATTACCTTTGTGGGGGAGGAGAGAGAAATGAATGGCAGGGAAGAAGGATACACAGGAGCTTTCAATTATTTGTGGAATGTTTCTCTTAATTAGATAGTAGAAACATAGTTACAGGCATAACTCGTTTTACTGTATTTCACATTATTGCACTTTGCAGCTATCACTTTGTTTTACAAATTGAAGGTTTGTGGCAACCCTGCACTGAGGAAGGGTTGATCAGCACCATTATTCCAACAGCATTTGCTCACTTCGTGTCTCTGTGTCACATTTTGGTAATTCTGAGTATTTCAAACTTTTCCAGTATTATATCTGTTACAGTGATCAGTGATCTTTTTATTGCAAAAAGATTACAACTTGCTGAAGTCTCAGATGATGGTTAGCATTTTTTAGCAACAAACTATTTTTTAATTAATATATGCACATTTTTTTTTAGACATAATGCTACTGCACACTTAATAGACTATAGTATAGTCTATAGCCTACAGTATAAACATAACTTGTGGGAATCTTAGTTCCCCGACCAGGGATTGAACCTGTGCCCTCGGCAGTGAAAGCGTGGAGTCCTAACCACTGCACCACCAGGGAATTCCCAACATAACTTTTATATGCACTGGAAACCAAAAAATTTGTGTGACTCGCTTTATTGAGATACTCACTTTACTGTAGTGGTCTGGAACAAAAATAAATATTCATTGTATTAGTCCCTATAATGTTTTGTATGATTGAAATACAACATAAGTAAAAGTTAAGAACACTGAATAGACACAATGGGTGTTAGGTAGGGAGACACCATAGTACCAGATAAAGGATTGCAAATTAAGGATGACTTCGGTTTGATTTAGGTTTCAAGTCTAGAAAACTGGAAGAATATTGATGCATTAGCTCATCTTTAGAAAGTCAGGATGAAGAAATAGTTTGTTAAAAAGGCAAGGTGCTGGGATTTAGACATAACCAGCTTGAGAAGCAGAGATGACAAAAATCTTTTTCAGGGGGAGGTGGGATGGGGGGACAAAGGCCTTCTGAGCTATTTTATTTTATTTTTTTTTAACTGAAGTACAGTTAATTTACAATGTAGTGTTAGACAGAAATCTTAGAGAGTTGTTAATTCAGGGATGGTGTTTCGGAGGTCAGGACCAGAGACACAGATTTGGGACTCACTGAGTAACGATGGAAGATTTGAGGACAGATGAAATCACCAAAAGAAAAAAAAAAAGTGATAGGGAAGATGTGGGTACGGAGAAGCTTAGCCAGAGAGAGCAAAGAAAAGAGTTTCGGGGGCTTCCCTGGTGGTGCAGTGGTTGGGAGTCTGCCTGCCAATGCAGGGGACGCGGGTTCGGGCCCTGGTCTGGGAGGATCCCACATTCCGCGGAGCGGCTGGGCCCGTGAGCCACAACTGCTGAGTCTGCACGTCTGGAGCCTGTGCTCTGCAACGGGAGAGGCCGCGGTGGTGGGTGGCCCGCGCACCGCGATGGAGGGTGGCCCCCGCTTGCCGAAACTAGAGAAAGCCCTCGCACAGAAACGGAGACCCAACACAGCCAAAAATAAATAAAAAACAAAACGAAACAAAAAAAAAGCAGCCCCATAACTACTTACATCACGAAACTGAACCTTTCCGAGTTCTCCTAACTCACTGACACAACAATAAGCAGCTTCTGACTGTAGAAAAAGCTGGGCCAGTGTCATCTCCTCACTCCGGAAAAGCTCCCCCATGGCAGCAGAAAGGACCGGTCAACTGAGTACCTGGATTTCTCTCCAACCTAAGGCAAAAAGAGAAAATTATATGACCTTGGAATTATCAAGAGGACTGAGAGCAAACAACACCCCAGGAAGCCTCTTCCGTTTTGCATTTCATTTCTTCCACTCCATGCTGACAGGTCTTTAACAACTGTTTTGACATCCTTCTTAGAAAGACAGAAAGGAGAAATTGCAACTGCTGTTACGGAATCTTCTCCCAAAGACTGTCTGATGAACAGTCACTTCCTTTGCAGTCGACGTCAGGATTGAATGACAATAATTTGGGACATCTCAATACATAAGAACGTATTCAGATTAAAAACAGGAACTGGCAATCCGAATCAGCTCTTTAAATACCTTGGACACAATATTATGAGGCAGCTGACATTTTTTTTTTTTTTCCTGTGTCAGGAAACAAACAGAAGAGACCTCGGTTACCCTGTCATAAAGCATGTCTCTGTTGCATCTAGTTTTCTATCCTCTACTGCTAATTTCTAACAGCCAGCACTGCCCTAAAGGTACGGCTACCTTAAAGGGTTTAACTTTCCAAACTCCTCAGAAAACACCATTTTCTCCCAAAAGAATCTAAACACATAAGCATTAACTTAAAAAACAAAAACAGAAAAACACAGAAACAGCTTACACATTAAGCTCAATTTCAAGTCAAGCATGACAGGAATACGTGGTAATGACAAAGCAATTTTAAGTCACAGAGAATAAGCTTTGGACCTCCGCAGCTTTCTGTTTCTTATCCCCACCGTCAAGATTAACTACATTCTTCCATCTGTTAAAGCTTCGCGTGAATGAGCCAATAAAGATTTCCTTTTCAGTCGGTCTTACCGTTACCGGGTAGGAAAGACAATTGGCGCTATCAGTGGTCCTGAAACTGCAATTATTTATTCTCAATCAGCTATTGTAAGGCACAGGCTGTACAGAATCTAAACTCAACAAAATGTACGGTATTTTTAGTATCATGAGGGCATCCCTAATGATAGGTGAAACTGGCATCAAAGGAAGAGCTATTCTTCCGGAAGCCTGGGAGACATTTTGAGAAATGTGAATGACAAAACCTTGGTGCATTTGACGTTCAAGGCAGCAAAACCACGCATTCAGATATAAGCAAGAATTTCTCAAGAGATCATGTAGCTTGACTTTAAGACTGCCTACACCTGAATCATCCAAAACAGCTGTTATCAGATCCCACACTACCCTCAACAAGAATAGATTCCACAACCTCTAAACACATAAAATTATGCCAGATCAGCATAGTTCACAGGCTGCCGATAATGACAGCCTCCAATGAGTTGCCTCCCTGTTTCTGTTCTTTAATGATTACAAGTCTCCCTAGAACATCTCTATCCCACTGGAACCAAAGAGAAAACTAAAAAGGCCACATCAATTCGGGCGCGTGGGGGTCGCAAAAAAAATATGAAGAAACAGTAATCCTGCGCAAGAGGAGTCCAAATAAGGTGCTCCCGAGCCCTGCCTCACGACTGTCATCCAGTCCTCGCCTCCTAACGAGGTGTTCAAATTCACCTGCCTCATTTCCTGTCTACCTAGTGAGAAGGAGGAATTCTCTGAGCCCAGGCACACCTACCTCCTGGAGTGGGGAATAAAAGGGGATAATCCTCAAATGGAGAGCCCCTTTAAGAAGCCCCCCAATTCTTCAGCCTACCCAATAACCTTCAGTTCCTCCTCCTTCCACTTAAATGGGGGAAGGGATCGGGGCCTCCAAAAGGGAGTGAACCTCCTGTTTCTCTGCCCAGAGGAGGGGTGCCCGAAGAGGGGTGAACCCCCATCTCCTCTGAGACCTGAAGCCCCTGCTAATTCCTTTGACAACCGAGGGGGCCGTTAGAAGGGTTTGCTGTGCCCCTCGGAGGCCGCTCCCTGCCGCGCTGTACCTACAGCCCCAGCTCACCTCCAGCCGCGGGCGGGCCAGCCGCAGCCAATGCAGCCGCCGCAGACCAACCCCCCAGCCTCCGAAGCTCAAACCCGCAGCCTCCGCAGCTCCCGGCAGCAGCACCTCGACGTGCGTGCGTCCGCAAAGCCCCGCCCCCGCGCCGCCGCCGGCCTCCGCCCCCACGATGACCTCATTGCCGTTGGCCAATGGGGTGAGGCCTCGGCCGGAGGCCGCATTGCGGAGTCGCGGGGGCGTGGGCGAGACCCTGCGTGCTGACGCCATCTTGTTCCCGCAGCCTCCGCTGCCGGCCCCGGGAGGGCGGTTGTGTGGGGCGGGCGGCGCAGGTGCTCGAGGCCTTAAATCCTTGAGCCCTTCAGAATCCCTTCTCATTAATATGTATCCTTGAGGCCAGGCTGCCTGCTTTCCTTATTTTCATACCCAAGGAATTAATTCACAACTTCTTCCTCCTCGAGGGAAGTAGCATGAAGGAGAGATTATCATGAAATGACTGGAGAGCTCGAGCGGAGCTTTAAAGGGCTTCCAGCCCCAGTCTATTCTGCGCGCACGCACACACACATCCTTTTTCCTTATTATGCAGGGGAAAAAATTTGAGCCCTAGAGTGGGGAGCGACTTGCTAAAGGTGCTAGATCCTGTAGAGGAGTCTTGATCAGGGGGCTCATTCATTTAAGAATAGAGAACCCCTCTTTAAAAAGGTATTTGCTTCAGTCCTTCCAGCAACTGTCCAGGTTCTACTTTTCTCCAGTTAACAGTGGGAGAAACTGGTGCTTCAAAGACAAAGAACGACCCTGCCTGAAAAAGTTTCAGCGTTACACTCCCTACCGGACTCCTAATCGCCCTCCCCACCATGTTGCGATGGTTACGAAATTTGTGAGACCACCTGGGCGATGCCCACCTGGGCAACAGGACCTGTCCCACTCCCACCCTAAGAAGGAAGGTATATGTGCCTTGACCAATCAGTAAAGGAAATTTTCACCTCTGACCATTTCCTTTGTTTTCTGGCTATAAAAACTGACCAATAGCACATGTTCGGGCTTGACTCTCCCAGGCCATTAGGAAGTTGGCCCGCTGTTCTGGCAGTGACCCTTCCCTCTAATAAATTCTATCTTCTTTACAGTCTGGCTTGTGTCTGGAAATTCTTTTCCAACCCGCGTTCGGACCTCGACAGAAACCTTATTAGACCAGGTGTTGTGAAAGTTAATTTCGAATCTTGTTTGATGGATTCCTGTGTGCCCATTTGACCACTTAAAAGTTTTCTATTCCTCACAATTTGTAAAAGAATAAGTTTTAAAAAACGCGTTAAGTGACGTCTACCTATTATTTATAAAAACGCCTTTTTCAACTATTGATGTCGATTCCCTTTTCTTGCCCTTCTTTTAAGGAAGAGTGGGGATCCCAAATTGTTTGTCATAACCAGAACCGTATCTAGAAAACTCAGAAAACTGGTTATTCATACTTCGTGGGTGGTGGAACCCTATTGAGATTCAAATGTAATGACGGAGATATGTCTACCTGGCAAAAACATCATTAATCTTGCTTTACCAGCCTAAAGGAAATAATGAAGGGCAAATACCAACGTTTAATTTGCATTTTTCATCTCACATTGTGAATGAAGATATAAAGACTTCGTTACGATTTTGTTGAGAAGTAGCACCTTGGAGAGCCCCAGGCCCTCCCTTTCCCTGTGAGCTTAATTGCTCCCTAGTTCTCTCAACTTTCCCCGCAAGGCGGATAAGGACCCACATTTGAAAGCCTGCCAAGTTTTATAAACTATTACACAATGACTCATTTCCTTCCTTTGAGACTTAAAAAAAAGTTATTTTTTTAACCTCAGGGTCAGCTGCTCACTAACCACAAATTTTCATACTCTTACCTTTAAGACAGCCTTTCATCTGGACTCATATCAATTCCCTTGAATTACCTTTTTTTCACAGCTTCCTTGAAAGTATATTCTCTCGGAGCTCCTTTTCTGTCTCCTTTCATCTCCTGCCATCAATCTTTCTCCAGTGTTCTATTTCTTTTCCCTCCATGCTCTCTTCCTTGGAAGTCTTGCCTATTGTTAGGCTTAAATGTCTATGTGTAAGACATACCTATTTTTCCATCCACCTCATTCCTCCAAGGCTCAGAAATGGAATTTCAAGCTGCCTGAATAATGCTATTCAGGCAATAAACGTTTGCTGAGGCAGTCTGCTATATCGGAGACATGGTGCTAGGTGCTGGAGATAGTAAAATGAAACAGACACTCTTCCTATCCTAGAGGAGCTCACAGCTCAGTGAGAAATAAAGTTCCAACAATTAAGAGAGAGAGAGAGAGAGAAAGGTGAGATGAGATTAATACTTCCCATGTGCCAGGCACTTTTCTAAGTGCTTTATAAATATGAACTCATTTAATCCTCACAACGATACTAGGAGGCAGACACTATTATTGTCTTCATTTAACAGATGTTATGGTGAAATTGAGGTACAATAATTTGCCAAAAGTCACTCAGCTAATAAATAGCAGAGCAGGATTCAAACTCAGCCAGTTTGGCCCCATTTCTTGTGCTCTTGAGTGTTGCACTGTTCTGACTCTGTTAAGAGTGCTGTCTCTGAGTCCAACCTGAATTCAAATCTTGATCTGTCATTTAATATCTCTCACTTTACGACTCTCTAAGCCCTAGTTTCCTCCTCTATAAAATAGGGTTAATAATAGTACTTGCCTTATATGTTTATTGTAAGGAAGAAAAGGAACTTAGCACATGCTTGGCACTCAGTCTGCATTCAAAAACTGTTAGCCATCAACATCATCATTATTGTTGAGATACGAAATACTATATCTCAGTATTGGACCTGAGGATGTCCAAAAAGTTTACATTGAGGTGGTGACACGAGTTTTGAAGACTTAGAGTTCTCACTGAATAAAAACTGTCTCTTCCTCTGAGATCCTTAATCCTGCTAATGGCATCATATTGTTTTCCTAGTTACCCAGGCTCCAAGCTTAAGCCATCCTTTTTTTCCCTTTTTTTTTCTATCTAACATTGTTTACTTAACACAAGCTAAATTAACACAAGTTGGATATTAAAATATCTCTGAGAACAATTTCTACTATTTATATTGTGAAAAATCAAGCAACCACTCTATAATTTGTAAAAATTTCACTTTCAGTTTAATGTTTTCTTCTAATAATTGTCTAAGAATGTCTAATTGGTCAACATTATGTATTGAGTTTTCTCTTTTTTAAAAAAAAAAATTTATTTATTTTATTTATTTATTTTTGGCTGCGTTGGGTCTTCGTTGCTGCACGCGGCTTTCTATAGCCGCGGCGAGCGGGGGCTACTCTTCGTTGCGGTGCGCAGGCTTCTCATTGCGGTGGCTTCTCTTGTTGCGGAACACGGACTCTAGGCACGCGGGCTTAGAAGTTGTGGCTTGCGACGTCTAGAGCACAGGCTCAGTAGTTGTGGCACACAGGCTTAGTTGCTCCGCGGCATGTGGGATCTTCCTGGACCAGGGCTCAAAACTGTGTCCCCTGCATTGGCAGGTGGATTCTTAAGCACTGTGCCACAGGGAAGCCCTTGAGTTTTCTCTTGAACAAAATTTGTATAGAGAGTATAAAACTTTAAATAAGTATGAATAGATATTAAGCTTAAAAATAAATCTGCCCTAGGGCTTCCCTGGTGGCGCAGTGGTTGAGAGTCTGCCTGCCAATTCAGGGGACACGGGTTCGAGCCCTGATCTGGGAAGATCCCACATGCCGCGGAGCAAGTAGGCCCGTGAGCCACAATTACTGAGCCAGCGCGTCTGGAGCCTGTGCTCCGCAACAAGAGAGGCCGCGACAGTGGGAGGCCCGCGCACCGCGGTGAAGAGTGGCCCCCGCTTGCCGCAACTGGAGAAAGCCCTCGCACAGAAACGAAGACCCAGCACAGCCATAAATATAAAAATAAATAAATAAAAATTTTAATAAATAAATAAATAAATCTGCCCTAAGTCTGTCTTCTGAGGTTTGTACAGAGGCCTAGAAGGTTTGTACAGGGTCAGTAGTGGGGTCCTCGTGGCAGTGTGTTCTCCTTTTTTTTAAAAAAATTGGAGTATAGTTGCTTTACACTGCTGTGTCAGTTTCTGCTGTACAGCAAAGTGAATCAGCCATATGTATACATATATCCCCTCTGTTTGGGGTTTGCTTCCCTTTAGGTCACTACAGAGCACTGAGCTTTTTTGGTTTTGTTTTGTTTTGGCCGTGCCCTGCAGCATGCGGGATCTTAGTTCCCCATCCAGGGATCGAACCCGTGCCCCCTGCAGTAGAAGCGCAGAGTCCTAACCACTGGACTGCCAGGGGATTCCCCCAAACACAGTAGTTTCTACCTGATTTTTCTCCCCTAGCACTGAGCCTACTCATTCAATGGTAAGTACCATTTCTTGAATGAATGGGTGAATGGGTAGATGATCCTGAAATAAACAGGGACCTCCTAATAGAAATCTACTATCAACAAAAGAACACAGCTATCAGACAAAAAGGAATATGATCACATCCTGCCTTTTTTCTGTCCCCTTCGTTTTATGGACTTCATTATCTGTGGGCAAGAGAGTTTGTGACAGATGCTTGTATTCTTGTAACAGAGATATGAGGGAAAGGTTCCAAGCAGAAGCTAGAATCAGAAACTGTGTGAAGTCAGTGAAAACTTTGCAGAGTCATCAAGTTCAGTACACTAATAGTGCCGATGCTTGTATTCCATGTACAGTTCTCAAAGTTATTCTACATTGGAACATTCCTATAAGGAAAATACTCTAACTTCAATGATGAGTACTTTTCTTTGGGGGCGGGGGGGCCTCACCCTGTGGCATGCGGGATCTTAGTTCCCCGATCAGGGATCGAACCCAGATCCACGGCAGTGAAAGTGCCAAGTCTTAACCACTGGACCACCAGGGAATTCCCCAATGATGGGTACTTTAATAAATAGCTTTTAGTCATCAAAAATCCATCATTCCTTCAGCAAATATCTATTAAGTGCACACTTTATACCAGGCATAATGTTAGAAACTGGAAATGCAAAGAGGAGCAAGGAGCTCACAGTCCATCAGGAGAGAGAGACAAACAGCTAACTGTGATATAACATACATGATATAGCAGCAATTGAAGTAGAAGTCTATGTAAGCCCAGAGAAAAGAGTTATTAATCCTGTTTGGCCTTGCAGGAGGCTTTAAGAAGACATGACATTTGCGATGGGTATTAAAGGATTAATAGAAGTTTGGTCGGAGGAGGAGGCAAAGGCTAACAGAACAGAAATAGTACTAATATCAAACTAAATTCAGATTTTGTTTTCATCACAGTCAGCAAATACAACAACTTAGCCCAAAACTGACTAAAATATTTTGATACAGAATAATCAGGCATTTATGTTGATTTTATCTAGAGTTACCTGTTTGCTTCTCTAGGGAAGAAATAAGTTGTGCTTATGCCTTTCTGTAATTTGAACAAGTACAGCATATGTCCAACAAGATCCAGTATAAACAGGTTGTTGCCACACAGCCTTAGAAGACGTGA
Organism: Balaenoptera ricei; assembly: GCF_028023285.1. Taxonomy (NCBI): domain Eukaryota; kingdom Metazoa; phylum Chordata; class Mammalia; order Artiodactyla; family Balaenopteridae; genus Balaenoptera; species Balaenoptera ricei. The sequence goes on along the minus strand of NC_082658.1, from coordinate 21,074,944 downwards.
GAAATTCCATATGAGGCGTAGCCACTAATGCAATTCTGGGTGTCTAAACTGAGCTATCTCTTAGCATCTGTGAAAATGTCTAAACAATAGTTACAAAAATCAGTTCTACTACCAAGACAAAAGAGAGAACAGAGGCAATGATCTAACCGAGTCTCAAAAAGTTACAAGAATTGTCACTGTAGTGAAATGACTAAAACAAATGGTTTTTTCTCCTTTTTCTTCCTTCCTTTTCTAGTTCGAATGAATGCACAGCAATTGTCTAAATTTCCACCCGTGAAAGGTCAGCTCATGGTGGCTCATCCAACTTAGATTCCTAGATGGGAGTGTTAAAGTTAAACAAAGTGTGTTGAAAAACATATTTGCTCGTGTCTCTTTCTGCCATATGCTTAATTAATTAATTAATTAATTAATTAATTTCCTAGAACTGCCATACAAATTACCACAAACCGAGTGGCCTAAAACAACAGAAATTTATTCTCTCATAGTTCTGGAGGACAGCAGTCTGAAATCAAGGTGTCCACGGGGCCATGATATTTCTAAAGGCTCTAGGGAAGAATCCTTCATTCCCTCTATCTAGCTTCTGGTGGTTGTCCAAAATTCCCGGCATTCTTTGGCTTAGGGATACATCACTCCAATGGCTGCCTTCATCTTCACATGGCATTTTTCCTTCTGTGTGTCTGTATCTGCATCCACATTTCCCTCTTCTGATAAGGACACCAGTCATTGGATCAGTGCCCACCTTAATCCAGTATGACTTCATCTTAACTTGGCCACATCTGCAAATATACTGTTTCCAAATAAGGACATATTCACCTGTTCCAGGTGGACATAAATTTGGGGGGAGCACTATTCAACCCAGTACACTTCCCTTACCAATTTGGGGAAGGAAATTTTGCTCTGCATAATAGTGCAAGCAGTTAGCAGCTAAAATTTTGATTTAAAAGTTAATTCTGGGCTTCCCTGGTGGTGCAGTGGTTAAGAGTCCGTCTGCCATTGCAGGAGACATGGGTTCGACCCTTGGTCCAGGAAGATCCCACATGCTGAGGAGCAACGAAGCCCATGTGCCACAACTACTGAGCCTGTGCTCTAGAGCCTGCGAGCCACAGCTACTGAAGCCCACGTGCCTAGAGCCCGTGCTCCACAACAAGAGAAGCCACTGCAATGAGAAGCCTGCGCACCGCAACAAAGAGTAGCCCCCATTTGCTGCAACTAGAGAAAGCCCGCGCGCAGCAACGAAGACCCAACACAGCCAAAAATAAATAAATAAAATTAATTTATTTTAAAAATTAAAAATAAAAATAAATAAATAAAAGTTAATTCTGCTTGTCTTCATTCATTGAGGTGACAGCAGTGCAGTGTAATGATTGTATGTGTCCAGTCAAATAATTTTTTGTTTTTCCCTTTTACATAAAAATGAACTCTAATTCTTAAACTATTCTACCAAAGATCTGATTTGAGTGTTGGATGAGAGATTTCTCCTGCACAACCTTTAGGTGACCTGGCATGACCTTGACTATTGTTCTTGAAATACTGATTAGCATTTTGTCTCCACAGAAACATGTAATTACTTTTGCAGTTTCACTCTGAGTTCCTCAACATAACACTGTGCTTTTACTTGCAAAGCCTGTCAATGTTTCAAATAAAAGTCTTTAAGTAAAAATCTATTCATAATAGATCTTGAGGCTCCCTTTGAAGCTCAGGCAATGTCAGCTTCCTTTAGCTCTGGTAATGATTACATCCACAAGGGGATATGAATGAGCCTAAGGCATGTGACATTTTATGCAACCCTTAAGACTCTTGTGACCAACACGAGGCAAAAAGCCTCTTAACTTGTGGGAGTTAAGAATGCCATGGAAAGAGTCTTCTTAAAGAAATCAAATTGAGAAAACTGGAGATGGGAAGGAGGGGAAGGATTGAGTGACAGAGAGCAGAGACACCTCTCTGTGACATTAGACCTGAAGTATTTGCCCAGGTAAACAAGAAACAGGCTCAAGATTGCTGAAGCGGAGAATCTAGCAAATGCTTCTGTATTGACTTTCTAGTGATTCGGAGATAGGAGGTGAGATCTGTAGTAAAGAAATACATGGGAAAATTCCAGTAGGTTCATTGAATCTGGTTGATTTAATGGTCAAGGGAAAGATTCACCTTGAACTTTTGTATTCCCACTGCTTATCTTGGTGCATGGCATTCAATATACACTTAATATATTTTTTTATAAATGAAATTTTAAAAAATAAATAAATTTATTTATTTATTTATTTTTGGCTGCGTTGGGTCTTCGTTGCTGCCCGTGGGCTTTCTCTAGTTGTGGCTCGCGGGGGCTACTGTTCCTTGGGGTGCACGGGCTTCATTGCGGTGGCTTCTCCTGTTGCAGAGCACGGGCTCTAGGCACACGGGCTTCAGTAGTTGTGGCACGCTGGTTCAGCAGTTGTGGCCGTGGGCTCTAGAGTGCAGGCTCAGTAGTTGTGGCACACAGGCTTAGCTGCTCCGTGGCATGTGGGATCTTCCCGGAGCAGGGCTCGAACCTGTGTCCCCTGCATTGGCAGGCGGGGTCTTAACCACTGCCCCACCAGGAAGCCCCTACACTTAATATTTTTGAAAGAAAGCAAAACTGGGAATTTTTCTATTAATTTGTTTATTTATTTTTAATTTATTTTTTTAATATCTTTATTGGAGGATAATTGCTTTACAATGGTGTGTTAGTTTCTGCTGCATAACAAAGTGAATCAGCTATACGTATACATATATCCCCATATCCCCTCCCTCTTGCGTCTCCCTCCCACCCTCCCTATCCCACCCCTCTAGGTGGTCACAAAGCACCAAGTTGGTCTCCCTGTGCTATGCGGCTGCTTCCCACTAGCTATCTATTTTACATTTGGTAGTGTATATATATCCATGCCACTCTCTCAGTTCGTCCCAGTTTACCCTTCCTCCTCCCCATGTCCTCAAGTTCATTCTCTACGTCTGCGTCTTTATTCCTGTCCTGCCCCTAGGTTCTTCAGAACCTTTTTTTTTTTTTTTTTTTTAGATTCCATATATATGTGTTAGCATACGGTATTTCCCTTTCTCTTTCTGACTTACTTCACTCTGTATGACAGACTCTAGTTCCATCCACCTCACTACAAATAACTCAATTTCTTTTCTTTTTATGGATGAGTAATATTCCGTTGTATATATGTGCTACATCTTCTTCGTCCATTCATCTGTCGATGGACACAGGTTGCTTCCATGTCCTGGCTATTGTAAATAGAGCTGCAATGAACATTGTGGTACATGACTCTTTTTGAATCATGGTTTTCTCAGGGTATATGCCCAGTAGTGGGATTGCTGGGTCGTATGGTAGTTCTATTTTTAGTTTTTTAAGGAACCTCCATACTGTGGAATTTCTTTTCTTAACTTGTGACAAACTGGTGTAGGTTATTTGCAATCATGTACTTATTTAAGGCTGGAGATTGCTATGCTTTACACTTCAGTTGTTTTTGTTTTATAAAAGCAGCTTACCAGGCTTTTGCGGTATTTTCAAGGAGGGAGAATGGTGAGGAAGGGAGCCTGCAGGAAACTTGTAGGGAGGATGTATAAAGGAGTCATCTTCAGAGGAGAAAGTCTTTTTAGGGGAAGCAGAAAGTTATCCAAGAGGGAACCTTCAGTTGGATATTGCCTTGAGCTGTATTTTCATTACAAGTTTCTTTTTGCTTAGAGTTTTAGAGATTCTGAATACAAGTGAACAATTATTCCTGTTTAAAAAAATATACTTTGGGCCCTTAAAATATTCTGGCAATATGAATAGCTATTGACAACACTGCATTTGAGTAAAATCTTCAAGGTAAGTGAAGTTTAGGAGCTTTCCAGTCAACTTCTATATGCCTCTCTTCTATTCTTTCATTCAGTACAAGGTTTTGTGCTTGATATGACCCAGGCCTAGATATAGGAAATTGGACAAGGGCCCTAACCTGAAGGAGCTCATAATCTATAATACAATACAGATTTTATTAGTAATATATAGATAGTCCTATGGATGCACTGATAAAGGTATCACTAAGTATGCTTTGAAACCTTTACAGAGGAGATGAAATTTGAGTTGTCTTAAAGGATGAGCAGGTGTTTGCCTGTGAACAGACTATGAACCTGGTCTGTTCTCTGCCTGCATTGGGAGTGATTCCACCACTTCTCTGCAAATCGTTTCCTTCAAGACTGAGTTAAAGATCAATCTTTCAATAATGACAACACTACATATGAAATTGCATGAGATATCACTAAAGTTGCACTCAGAGAACGAGAAAAATAATTATAGCTTTAAGCGTGCTTATTAAACAAGAACAAATTAAAGTAAATTAAATAAGCATAACTCAACATGCTTTTTCCTTGCAGTTTTATTGAGATATAATTGACATACAGCACTGTATAACTTTAAGGTATACAGCATGATGATTTACTTACATACACCATGAAATGATTATCACAATAAGTTTAGTGAACATCTCATATAGATACAAAATTAAAGAAATAGAAAAAAATTTTTTCCTTGTGATGAGAACTCAGGATATACTCTCAACAACTTTCATATATAGCATACAGCAGTGTTAACTATATTTATCCTGTTGTACATTACATCCCTAGCACTTATTTTTCTTATAACTGAAAGTTTATACTTTTGACTGCCTTCATCCAATTCCCCCTCCTTTCAGCCCCCACCTCTGGTAACCACAAATTATTTTTGTGGTTCTATAAGTTTGTTTGTTTTTGAAATATAACTGACCTACAACACTATGTTAGTTCCTGTTACACAACATAATGGCTCAATAGTTTAGTATATTTCAAAATGATCACCACGATAAGTCTAGTTAGGATCTGTCACCATACAAATATATCACATCATTATTGACTATATTCCCCACACTACATTTCATACCCGTGACTCATTTATTTTGCAACTGAAAGTTTGTTCCTCTTAATCTCCCTCACCTATTTCTTTCCTCCCCATACCCTCTTCCCCTCTGGAAACCACCTGTTTGTTCTCTGTATCTGTGACTCTGCTTCCGTTATATTATGTTTGTTCATTTGTTTTGTTTTTCAGATTCCACATATCAGTGAAATCATACAGTATTTGTCTTTCTTTGTCTGATTTATTTCACTTGCATAATACCCTCTATGTCCATCCATGCTGTGGCAAACTGGCAAGGTTTCATTCTTTTTTATGGCTGAGCTATGTATCTATATATATCTATATAGATATAACATATATGATTGACATATATATATATCTCACATCTTCTTTATCCATTCATCTGTTGATGGGCACTTCCATATCTTGGCTATTGTAAATAATGCTACAATGAATGTAGGGGGTGTGATCTTTGCTAATTAGTGTTTTCATTTTTTTCAAATAAATATCCAGGAGAGGAATTGCTGGATTGTGTGGTAGTCCCTTTTTTTTTTTTTTTTTTTTTGGCCGCACTGCGCGGCATGTGGGATCTTATTTCCCTGACCAGAGATTGAACCTGTGCCCCCTGCAGTGGAAGTGTGGAGTCTTAACCACTGGACGGCCAGGGAAGTCCCTATTTTTTAACTTTTTGAGGAATCTCCATACTGTTTTTCATAGTGGTTGCATTTACATTTACATTTCCACCAGCAGTGCATGAGGGTTCTCTTTTCTTCACATCCTCACCAACACTTGTTATCTGTTGCCTTTTTGATAATAGCCATTCTCACAGGTGTGACATGATATTTCATTGTGGTTTTGCTTTGCATTTCCCTGATGATTAGTAACGTTGAACAAATATGTTCTCTGACCCTTTCTCTCTCTCTTCTCTTTCTGGGACTCCTATAATGTGAATGTTAGTAGGCTTGCTATGGTCCCAGAGACCTCTTAATCTGCCCTCATTTATTAAAAATTCTTTTTTCTGTTCAGTTTAAGTGACTTCCAGTACTCTGTCTTCCAGTTCGCTGATTCATTCCTCTGTATCATCTAATCTACTGTTGATTCCTTCTGGCGTATTTTTAAAATTTCAGCTATTGTTTTCTTCATCTCTGTTTGGTTCTTCTTTATATTATCTTCTTCATCTCTGTTTGGTTCTTCTTTATATTTTCTAACTCTTTGTTAAAAATTTCTAACTTCTCACTCTGTTCATTCTTACTTCTCCTGAGTTTGTTTTGTTTTGTTTTACTTATTTGGCTGGGCGAGGTCTTAGCTGCAGCACGTGGGATCTTTGTTGCTGAGTGTGGGATCTTTAGTTGTGGCATGTGAACTCTTAGTTACGGCATGCATGTGGGATCTAGTTCCCTGACCCAGTTCCCTCCCCCTGCATTGGGAGCTCGGAGTCTTAGCCACTGGACCATCAGGGAAGTCCCCTTCCTGAGTTATTTGAGCATCTTTGAGCATCAGCCCGGGGGTACTGGGCTACTGCCAGCCTGCTGGTGTGTGGAGCTGGTCCTGGGGTCTCTGACTGCAGGGTCCTGTGGGTCCCAGAGTTGGTGTTGGCCCACTGGTGGGCGGGGCCAGGGCCCAGGGGTCCTGGGGCTGATGCCTGCTCATTGGTGGATGAGGCTGGTCCTGGGGCTAGTGCCGGCCCACCGGGGTCAGGGCTGGGTTCTGGGGCATATGGGGGTCAGAGGGTCTTAAGGAAGCTGGCCTGCTGGTGGGTGGGTCTATGTCTTCTGGCTAGCTGTTTGGTCTGAGTTGTCCCAGTACTGGTGCGGACACACTGATGGGTGGGTCGAGGTTTTAGTGCTAATAAGCTAGAGAGAGGATTGCAAAATGGATCTTGCCAGCACTGGGGTCCTCATGGGAGAATGAGTTCCCCAAATGGCTGCCGCCAGTGTCTATGTCCATGGGGTGAGTTACAGATGCCTCCTGCTTCTCTGGGAGGCTCTCCAGGATCAGTAGGTGGTTCTGACCCAGGCTCCTTTCAAATTACTGCTTCTTCCCTGTGTCTTGGAGGGTGTAAGATTTTGTGTGCACCCTTTAAGAGTGGCGACTCTATTTCCTACAGTCCTCTGGCTCTCCCAAAAGTAAGCCCCGTTGGTCTTCAAAGCGAAAAGTTCCAGGGGCTCATCTTCCCAGTGCAGGAACCCTGGACTGGGGAGCACAATGTGGGGCCTGGACCCCTCGCTCCTTGGAGAGAACCTCTGCAATTGTAACTATCCTCCCGTTTGTGGGTCACCCACCCAGGTGTATGGGTCTTGACTATACTGTGTCTCTGCCCCTCCTACCCGTCTCACTGTGATTCTTTCTTTATATCTTTAATTGTAGAAGATCTTTTCTACTAGTCTTCTGGTCTTTCTCATCAATAGTTGTTCTGTAAATCTTTATAATTTTGGTCCACCCATGAGAAGAGGTGAACTCAGGGTCTTCCTACTCTGCCATCTTGGCCACTCCTCTCTCAGCATGTTTTTAAATTAATTTATTTATTGACTGTGTTGGGTCTTCGTTGCTGCAGGTGGGCTTTCGCTAGTGCGGCGAGCGGGGGCTACTCTCCATTGTGGAGCGTGGGTTTCTCTCTAGTTGTGGCGTGCGGGCTTGGCTACCCCACGGCATGTGGGATCTTTTTCCCCGACCAGGGATTGAACTCGCGTCCCCTGCATTGGAAGGGGGATTCTTAACCACTGGACCACCAGGGAAGTCCCTGTCTGGTTTTCTATATCAGCGTTATACTGGTCTCATAAAATGGGTTGGGAAGGATTCTCTTCTACTTTCTGGGAAAGATTATGTAGAATTGGTGTTAATTCTTCTTTATATGTTTGGTAGAGTCTCCACTAAAACCATCTGGACCTGGATATTACCTTTTTTTTTTTTTTTTTTAGACTTTTAAATTACAAAATAAATTTCTTTGCAGTTACAGAGCTATCCAAACTATCTATTTCATATTGGGTGAGTTCTGGTAGTTGGTACTATTTGAGAAATTGGAGTATGGAATATTTACTTAATCTCAAAATACCACGCTACAAAATACACGTGACAAAGAAGAAAAGAGTAACTTCTTTATACTGGAAAAGTCTGAAAGACATCATCTTAAGTGATCAAAGTTAACAGTACTAGCAAAAGGCAAATCAAAATTGTGTACCACCTGATAGGATACAATGAAAAGAACGCAGCCTCTCTTTCATGCTATTCCTGCCAAAGATAAAATCCTAAATCCAATCATGAAAAAAAAATCAGAAAGCCCAAACTGAATAATCTTGTACAAAATAATTGTCCTGTAATCTTCAAAAACATCAATGTTATGAAAGTCAAGGAGAAGATGAACTAGTCTCGTGATTGAAGGAGACAAAAGAGATGTGACAACTAAATTCAAAGTGTGATCTTAGATTGGATCATTAAGCTATAAAGGACACTACTGGGACAAATGATGAAATTTGATAGGTTGCTGAAAACAAGATGGTGGTATGTATCAATATCAATTTCCTAATTTTGATGGTTGTACTGTGGTTATGTATCAGAATGTTCTTGTTTGTAGAAAATTCACACTAAAGTATTTGGGGGGTGATGGAACATCAGGCTGCCAATTTACTCTCAAATGGTTCAGAAAAAAATAATCTTTTTGTACTTAAAGAAACGTTTCTGTAAATTTTAAATAATTTAAAAATTTTTTAGGACTTCCCTGGTGGTGCAGTGGTTAAGAATCCGCCTGCCAATGCAAGGTACACGGGTTAGAGCCCTGGTCAGGGAAGATTCCACATGCCGCGAGGCAACTAAGCCTGTGTGCCACAGCTACTGAGCCTGCGCTCTAGAGCCCGTGAGCCACAACTGCTGAAGCCTGAGCGCCTAGAGCCCGTGCTCCACAACAGGAGAAACCACCGCAATTAGAAGCCCGTGCACCGCAACAAAGAGTAGCCCTCGCTTGTCGCAACTAGAGAAAAGTCTGCGTGCAGCAATGAAGACCCAGTGCAGCCAAAAATAAATAAATAAATAAATTAATTAATTAATTAAAAAAAATTTTTTTGTAAATTACAGAAAAAAAGTTTCCATGTTCCTCTTTCCATTTTGATCACTCTATTATTCTAGGGCTCCTAAACATTGATGGATATATTTTACATACACTTGTGCTGGATATCATCTACTCATTTGGAAATCTTTATACTTCTTGTGCATCTGTTTCCTTGATCAGATTATTAAACACCCAAAGGACATAATTTTGCCTCTGTTTCCTTTATATTTCCTTGTGGTATCAAGTAGCTGCTCTTAATAACCACTTGTAAACACTAAAGGTTTTGGAGTATGAATTATCTGAATAGTTGAATTGCCTCTTTCAATTTAAGCCCATGCAAAAAAACTAAATCATATCTCTTAAGTCATATGATGGATCCAGGAACCAAGTCTGTGCTGACTGCTCTTTCACACCAATCAATGGCCCCTGGGATTCAAAGAAATATGCATCTTGGTGGAAAAATGAGTCATTCCACCAACGCACAGCTGGACTCTCACACCAGACCACAATGGAAATGTGGAAATCTGAGTGGAGCACAAGGAATCTACATGTAACAAGAGTTCACACTCTTCCTGTTCTGTTACATTGTGAAATGCAAACATTGTTTTCTGGGAAAAGAGCCAGATTCCACAAACGAAATGGTTTTGCCTAAATGTGCACAGCTGCTAAACACTTACTGTGCTTATTGAGAGTATCTTGTTTTATAGATTTAGACTTTATTCCAACTGCAAAGTTTAAAGGAAGAGGGGTCCTATCGTGTGCAACAGAATGGGTTTTTTTTTTTAATTTTTTTAAAATTTTTGTCTGCGTTGGGTCTTCGTTGCTGCATGTGGGCTTTCTCCAGTTGCGGCGAGTGGGGGCTACTCCTCGTTGCGGAGCGCAGGCTTCTCATTGCGGTGGCTTCTCTTGTTGTGGAGCATGGGCTCTAGGTGAGCAGGCTTCAGTAGCTGTGGCTCGTGGGCTCAGTAGTTGTGGTTTGCAGGCTCTACAGCGCAGGCTCACTAGCTGTGGCCCATGGCCTTAGTTGCTCTGCGGCATGTGGGATCTTCCTGGACCAGGGCTCGGACCCGTGTCCCCTGCGTTGGTAGGAGAATTCTTAACCACTGCGACACCAGGGAAGTCCCTAAATCTGGACTTTTGATCAGATTCAAGTTTAACTGTTTTGCTGTCTTTTTTTTTTTTGCTTGTTCGGCATCATTGTGAATTCATGGATTTAAACATATTTGATATATATTATCTGGAATCAAATAACTGGAAAAATAAATTAACAATGCTTTTCCACACATTCTTTGCTATTATATAAAGAAAGGGATTAATTATAAAGAAATAATTTAACATCAGGAATTTCTTTTTAAAAGCATTTCCAGGAGCAACCTAAGTATCCATCAACAGATGAATGGATAAAGAAGATGTGGTACATATATACAATGAAATAATACTCAGCCATAAAAAGAATGAAGTTGTGCCATTTGCAACAACATGGATGGACTTGGAGGGTATTATGCTAAGTAAAATAAGTCAGACAGAGAAAGACAAATACTGTATGATATCACTTATGTGTGGAATCTAAAAAATACAACAAACTACTGAATTTAACAAAAAAGAAACAGACTCACAGATACAGAGAACAAACTAGTGGTTATCACTGGGGAGGGACAAGAATAGGGGTAGGGGATTAAGAGGTACAAACTACTATGTATAAATAAATAAACTACAAGGATATATTGTAACACAGGGAATATAGCCAATGTTTTCTGTGTTTTTTTCCCCCCAAAGTGTTACTTTATTTTCTTATTTATTTATTTATTTAATTTTATTTTATTAATTTATTTTTGGCTGTGTTGGGTCTTTGTTGCTGCGCACCGACTGGGCTTTCCCTAGTTGCGGTGAGCTGGGGCTACTCTTCGTTGCGGTGCCCTTGCTTCTCATTGCGGTGGCTTCTCTTGTTGCGGAGCACAGGCTCTAGGCGCACGGGCTTCAGTAGTTGTGGCACACGGGCTCAGTAGTTGTGGCTCACAGGCTTAGCTGCTCTGCAATATGGGATCTTCCCGGACCAGGGCTCGAACCCGTGTCTGCTGCATTGGCAGGCGGATTCTTAACCACTGCGCCACCAGGGAAGTCCTATTATTTATTTTTTTAACATCTTTATTGAAGTATAATTGCTTTACATTGTTGTGTTAGTTTCTGTTGTATAACAAAGTGAATCAGCTATACGTATACATATATCCCCATATCTCCTCCCTCTTGTGTCTCCCTCCCACCCTCCATATCCCACCCCTCTAGGCGGTCACAAAGCACCGAGATGGTCTCCCTGTGCTATGTGGCTGCTTCCCACTAGCTATCTCTTTTACATTTGGTAGTGTATATATGTCCATGCCACTCTCTCACTTAGTCCCAGCTTACCCTTCCCCCTCCCTGTGTCCTCAAGTCCATTCTCTATGTCTGCGTCTTTATTCCTGTCCTGCCCCTAGGTTCTTCAGAACCTTTTTTTTTTTAGATTCCATATATATGTGTTAGCATATGGTATTTGTCTTTCTGTTTCTGACTTACTTCACTCTGTATGACAGACTCTAGGTCCATCCACCTCACTATAAATAACTCAATTTGGTTTCTTTTTATGGCTGAGTAATATTCTATTGTATATATGTGCCACATATTCTTTATCCATTCCTCTGTCGATGGACACTTAGGTTGCTTCCATGTCCTGGCTATTGTAAATAGTGCTGCGATGAACATTGTGGTACATGACTCTTTTTGAATTATGGTTTTCTCAGGGTATATGCCCAGTAGTGGGATTGCTGGGTCGTATGGTAGTTCTACTTTTAGTTTTTTAAGGAACCTCCATACTGTTCTCCATAATGGCTGTACCAATTTACATTCCCACCAACAGTGCAAGAGGGTTCCCTTTTCTCCACACCCTCTCCAACATTTTAGCCAATGTTTTATAATTACTATACATGGAATATAACCTTTAAAAATTGTGAATCACTATGTTGTACACCTGAAACTTATATAATATTGTACATCAACTATACCCCAATAAAAAAAAATTTCCACGGAATAGTGCAGGCTTAATACATATATAATCCAATCTTCTATAGTTTCTACATCTGTACTCCTAAATAATGAAAATTGTAATATTTTAGACTTCTCCCTTTCTCTCATTCTCTACATGGAATCAGTCACCAAGCCCTATTGATTTTCCCTCCTATAGAGTTATCCCATCAGATCTCTTCCCTCTATGTACATTGTACTGCTTTAGTTCAAATGATCGTCTTCTCTTATTGGGACTATTGCAGTAGCCTCCTGATAGATCTCCCTGCTTCTAGTCTCAGCCCCTTCCAAACTATCGTTTACATTTCCTCAAATCAATTTTCTTTCTAAAATGCAAATCAGTTCCTCTCCCTCTTTAGGTTAAAGTCCTTAAATTGTGCCTTATAACCTTGAGGATAAAGTCCAGACCTCTAAGCATGATTTCAGGATGCTCTGTGATTGGACAACATTTCCTGTTCAGCCTCACCTTTAGCCTCTCTGCCTCCAAATACCTCATGCTCCAGCCTCAATAAGCTATTTTCCATAGGCTCAGACGTCCTCATGCCTTTACCAAGATCTTTCCTCTGCTTAGAATCCCAACCCTCAGCTCCCTTTTTCTGCTTAGCAAATGCCTATTCATTCTTCAAGCCACAGCTCAACTCCTCCGAAATGTCTCCTGTATCCCTTATGCAAACGTAATCACTCTTTCCCCTGACTGGTGCGAGGTGATATCAATGGGCGCTTAATATGAAATTAAGCTCCCATTGCTCCTTGTATATGTTGCCTTTTATGGCAGTTATCCCACTAAATTGTAATAGTTGAGCTACATACCTAGCTCCCATGTTACACTATAAGCTCCTGATGGCTAAGACCATGTCTTTCCATCTTTGAGTCCCCAACTCGTAGCACTAGAACTAGCAATTTACAGGTACTTGGTAACTAGTTGCTAAATGTTTGCTTGAATTAATGATGTTCAAAATGAACTTTTTCTAAAGTACTATAAGATCCCAAAGGGCTTTCTGAGTTATCAGAGATTAGAATCATAGAGTCATAGAATGTCAGAACTGGAAGGAATCTTAGAACTCCTATACAGATATCCTATATGGTATTCTAATAGATACTCCTATTTTTTTCATTTGTAGATGAAAAAACTAAGAACCAAGAGAGAGGTGAAAAGCTAACAGAAGGAAAGTCATTCGCTTGAAATCACACCAATTTGGAGACAGAGGTGAATAAATATTCTGTTCATCAGATGTGTAGTGTAAAATGGATTTCTCCTAGTCTAATAGATTATGTACAATCTATTCTAATCAGATTATACATTCAATTAACCAATTATTAAATCAACAAGAGCCCTCCTCTATCTTTTTTGGATAAGTGGACTGTTTATTATAATTCAGTTTGAACTGGAATAAAGTTTTGCTGTTATCATGGTCAGGGAGGCTTATTTTCTTTAACTTGCTGGTAGCTCAGATTAAACTCGAGCAAGTCATTATCTCCAGTGTCTAGGAGATACTCATACTATGTGTTAATTAAATTTGTTAAACTCTCAAAGGATAGCTATATTTCCAAGTTATTTAGGAGAAACTCATTATTACCATCAGTTCTGCCTATAAGTGACACTGGGCGCATTTAAAAAATTAAACCTGGGCAGAAGACCTAAATAGACATTTCTCCAAAGAAGACATACAGATGGCCAAGAGGCACATGAAAAGATGCTCAACAATGCTAATTATTAGAGAAATGCAAATCAAAACTACAATGAGATATCACCTCTCACCAGTCAGGATGGCCATCATCAAAAAGTCTACAAACAATAAATGCTGGAGAGAGTGTGGAGAAAAGGCAACCCTCCCAAACTGTTGGTGGGAATGTAAATTGGTACAGCCACTATGGAGAACAATATGGAGGTTCCTTAAAAAACTAAAAATAGATCTATATAATCCAGCAATCCCACTCCTGGGCATATATCTGGAAAAAAAACATGGTTCGAAAGGATACATGCATCTCGGTGTTCATCTCAGCACTGTTTACAATAGCCAGAACATGGAAGCAGCCTAAATGTCCATCAACAGACGATGGATAAAGAAGATGTGGTACATATATACAGTGGAATATTACTCAGCCATTAAAAAGAATGAAATAATGCCATTTGCAACAACATGGATGGACCTGGAGATTATCATACTAAGTGAAGTAAGTCAGACAGAGAAAGACAAATATCATATTATATCACTTACATGCGGAAAAAAAAATGATACAAATGAACTTATTTACAAAACAGAAACAGACAGACTTAGAGAACAAATTTATGGTAACCGGGGGGAAGGGTGGGGGAAGGGATAGCTTGGGAGCTTGGGATTGACATGTACATACTGCTATATTTAAAATAGATAACCAACAAGGACCTACTGTATAGCACAGGGAACTCTGCTCAATATTGTGTAATAACCTAAATGGAAAAAGAATTTGAAAAAGAATAGATACATGTAAATATCTGTATAACTGAATCACTCCACTGTACACCTGAAACTAACACAATATTGTCAATCAGTGATACTCCAATATAAAATAAAAATTTAAAAAAAACCCTTTTGATAGAAGGATTTGTGCTAAGTATTGCTGTTATGCAAATAGATAGTTCTAATTTCAAATTCCATCTATTTGTTTATCACAGAAGGGTTAAGCATAATCTCTACTAGGAAAACTTCTGCGATCAGAGTAATTATACACAGCAGGAAATAATAAAGTTGAATTTCTTTTCAAAATTGTGTACTAAAAAAAAAAAAAATTGTGTACTATTCCATAATTTAAACTCTACTAATTCATTTTCTATAATGATTCACATTGAAGCAAGTTTCCATTTATGTACCCCACCCCACCTTTTCAGGCCTTAGTTTCCTCATCTGAAAAACATTTAATCAGATGATCCCTAAGGTAATTCATGATCCTGAAAGAACATTGTACTACTAAGATCGCTTACTGAGCCAACATTCCATAATTCACTGATTTCAAGCCATAATTCTAAACTGAGTGCCTTCTGAATATATCAAAATGTGCTAGGTGCTGCATAGATTTCAGAAAAGTCCAAGCCTATAAGAATTTAGTTGAAGAGAGCAAACAAACACAGAAAGAAATACTAATGCAAGAGATGTCTAAGGGGATGTTGCTCATGGCATGTCTTTGGAATAGGGTCTATCAGGCAAACTGGAATAGCAGGAAGTTAATGTAAAGGAATAGAAGGAATTAACAATAATAATCCACTTATATTAAATCGTACAAAATCTGGCAGCCAAAAACAAATAAATCTCCACTATACTAAGTGGAGCCATAGAAGGTGATTGTTTTTTTGCCGTGCCACAGGGCTTGCGGGTTCTTAGTTCCCGGCCAGGGATTGAACCTGGCCCCAACAGTGAAAGGTCCAACTCCTAACCACTGGACTGCCAGGGAATTCCCCATAAGGCTTTTTTTTTTTTTTTCCAGAGGGAAGACAACAATCAAAGTAACTTTTTAGGGAGATTAATAGGCAGCGCTGTGCATGCCGGGTAAATTGGAGGGAAGAGATTAGAGACAAAGAAATGGAAATGACATGGACTTCGCTGGTGGCGCAGTGGTTAGGAATCTGCCTGTCAATGCAGGGGAAACGGGTTTGACCCCTGGTCTGGGAAGATCCCACATGCTGCGGAGCAACTAAGCCCATGCACTACAAATACTGAGCCTGCGCTCTAAAGCCCGTGAGCCACAACTACTGAAGCCACGCACCTAGAGGCCATGCTCTGCAACAAGAGACGCCACCGCAATGAGAAGCCCGCGCACCGCAACAAAGAGTAGCCCCCGCTCGCTGCAACTAGAGAAAGCCCGCACACAGCAACGAAGACCCAACACAGCCAAAAATAAATAAATAAATAAATAAAATTAAAAAAAAAAAAAAAAAAAGAATCCACCTGCCAAGGCAAGGGACATGGTTTGATCCCTGGTCCGGGAAGATCCCATATGCTGCGGAGCGACTAAGCCTGTGCGCCACAACTACTGAGCCCTCATGCCACAACTACTGAAGCCCACATGCCTAGATCCCATGCTCTGCAGCAAGAGAAGCCACTGCAATGAGAAGCCTGTGCACCGCAACGAAGAGTAGCCCATACTCGCTGCAACTAGAGAAAGACTGCACGCAGCAACGAAGACCCAACGCAGCCAAAAAAGTAAATAAAATTAAGAAAAAAGAAAATAGCATGATGAATAAAAATAGAAAAGAAAATAGCATGAATGTTCATAGAATTTTTCATAATAGCCAAAAAAAAAAAAAAAAAAAGGAAAAAATCCAACTGTCCATACAGACATGTAGCATAACTATACAATAGGATTTTATGCAGCCATTGTGTACCGATACACACTGCTTGTCCCCACGGATCACTCGGAACAAAATGCTCATTATCAAAACTTTGCTTAAACTTATCTCCTTCCAGGCCCCTGACCTTTGGCCCACTCTTAGCCTGAGCCAACACACAACCCATCCTGAGGATAGGCTGGCTTCAGGGAAAAGCGTTCTCTGCTCTGCTCTCTCATCATGCCACCCTTTCATCCCATTCCCTGATCCTCGTTCTTTCTAGCCTTGTTTACTCCTCTCTATAAAAGAAAACCCATTTTTGCCTACCCCTTGAGACACCTGCAGATCTTATGGTCACAGCATTCTCTTTATTACATTAGACCCCCTCCCCTGACTGCCATAGTCCCTTTCCTCCCCTGCAATAATCCTTTCTAATAAAGTCTCTCTTTACTAACTCTGGATTTGTTCTTTATTTGACAGGTTGTTTATTTTGGGGGTTATGAAACTGTTCTAAAATCGATTATGATTGCCACCTCTTCGTACTAAAAACCGTTGAACTGTACACTTTACATAGGTGAATTGTATGGTATGTGAGCTATATGTCAATAAAGTTAGTGGTTGTTGTTTTTATTTTTATTTTTTGAGGGGTTTCAAAAGCTGGGTTTTTTTAAGACTATGAAAGAAAGAAAAAAAAACGTTAGCAAACGGGACGAGAAATACTGTAAATAAAAATAATACAGCCTCACAAAGGTCAAGAGGGGGCGTCTGAAGGGCAAATTGGTCAGCAGTGCTAAATCCTGTGGAGAGTTCAAGTAACATTAGAAAAGGAGAGATAATTGGTAGAATATGGAGTTTATTGGTGATTTTTAAGTGCTCTTTTAGTAGAAAGGAAGCCACCTTTTTGGATTAACTGCAGAAACTTAAGGACTGAATTGAGGGTAAGGGATATGTAGCAGCAGTTCTAGAAAACAATGAATCTGAACAGGAGAAAACAGATGGACCCAGCTTTGGGAAGGCAGGAAGATAAAACCAATTAAGACTGTAGTTTTGGTTTGTTTATGTTTGTTTTTTATTTTTAGGATAAGAGACCAGTGCATGCTGAAGGCAGAGGAGGAAAATAGATTTTATGGCATTTCCATTCACTTATTTTCTTGACTTTTCCGTTTATCAGCCAGACTCACTGCTTCCCTGAGACTAAAATTCTCACCCCGCAGCAAATTCCCTGTGTTCTTTGAATGTTTTCAAGCACCACACTATGCATAAATTAGCACTTAATAAATAATTCTGATTGCTTTCTGGTTCAGGAAAGCTACCCTATATATTAATGTTTGAAGGAGAAGAAAGGAAGGGATTTTTGAGGAAGAGAAATATATAAATATTATAGGCACTTTTCCTATATGTCAGAGAAGCAAGAATAGTGCTTATAAATCTGGGGAGAAAAACATCTCTGCTGTCTTTGGCAGCTGTAAGCCAGCTGCTGAAGACTGGTTTTCCATTCGGGATGGTTTCTCTGATGTGATGACACATCATTCATCCCAATCATTTATTGTTAACAAAACACACTGTCTCCCTAGGATCTCTTCCAGCACGATCCAAAACTGAATGGAACATACTGCACGCTGCACCCCTCACACCTTGTTGGAGCTCCCTCAATGTAAGCTGGTAAGATTTAAGGCAGAACCTCGATAAGAGATGAGAATGCCTGTCTGCTCTCCCACCCACCTGGCCTGTACTTTCACACCTCAGGTCGCTGCAGGAAGGGTAGGGGGTGGGGTGGGGAGGAAGGCTGTACCCTGTGAACCCTTCCCTATTCTCCCAGGAAGTAGTGGGAACCTTCCCAGAGCACCTTCCACTTTGTATCAGAAACTATTTATGCATCTGTCTCCCCCTGCTACGCTATGAGCTTCTCAACAGGAGGGACTGGGCTTTATTGAAGTCCCCAGCCCAGTAGCTGGCTCCTGGTAAATAGTCACACTTTGCTGAACAAATGGATGGATAGAGGAACACGATAGAGAGCTGTGAGATTCCAGCTGCTGACACGGTTGCATCCTGGTGTTCTTTTTCTGGGCCAAAGGGTTGTTTGTTTCCATCTCTCTATCCCTTTTACAGACCCTGCCTCACCAGCTGAAAGCACACAATGGAACACTGTGCCTTTCAGCAAATAGAGTGAGCAATGGAAAATGCAAAGCATCAACCCTGAATACAAGCTATGGCATGCTGAACACAATTCCAAATGAAGAGAAACTGCTTATTTTCACTGAAATGGAGTGAAGTCCTCTGGGAAGGATTGTTTGGCTCCAGTTCTGGGTGTCGGTGTTGATAAAGCTGGTGCACCATAAGGCTCAGCACGCCCCCTGTTGGATTTAGCTGGCATTTAGTAAGAAGAGGAACAGGAGAGAAACTTGTCTGGTGCAAATACTTCTCTTGGACATAGGCAAATAGGGAGGGTAGGGCTCTTTCTGCGAAATTCTCTGTTAAAGAGGCATCAAATGAGTCAGAGGCTCCACAAATACGGACATTCCTTTTTGAAGAATAGAAATACTTTCCTGATGGGAAAATCAGATGGCATGGACTTGATTCCTTTTAGCAAGCATGCAACCACAAAAACAAATCAACCACTAAAACTCCTCTTTAGGACCCCTCCCCCACCAAGTGAGGTTTAAATTGTAATGTGTATATGTCCATTGATAGAGAACTGGTTAAGTAAGTATAGTATCAATTCATCCCTACATTGGAAAACAAGGCAGCTCTGCATGCACTGATATGGAACAATCACCAAGATATATTAGTAACTGACGAAAAACAAAGTGCTGATATATATATATATGGTGTGAAGAGACTTTCTATAGACGATTCCACAAGAAAATATAACAATTGTTGTCTCCTTGGCCAAAAATTAGTTTGCTGCAGGCAGGGATAGAAAGAAAACTTCTTTTCACTATATTTCTTTGTGTGCTATTTGCAATTTGTACCTTATGTGTCACCTATGAAAATAATCTAATCAATTTTAAAAAGAACCTTATGAAGGTCCAGTAAGGTTCCCTACTGTCACTCTTCTTCCTCTCTAGAAGTCTTATCAATCTTCAGTGGAAGGAACTTAAACTGCTAAAACACATTTTCTCTCAAATTCTAAAATAAATTGGCAATCTGTCAGTTCTAGTATATAAATACATGTCATTTTATATACCAGTTCATTCTATTTGAATCTCAGATAAGAAAGCCACTTGTTTCTGTGGAAACAGCTATTGAAGTGTCAGGGGAAATATTTTGTTCAATAGCTGTTGGGACTATTCTGGATGATCCCACGCTATCCCAGGCAGTGAGCTCTTCAGCACCTTTCTGGGTTGGTGGCTTCTCTGACTGGATTAATAGGGCCCAGGGTCCCCACCAAGCAGTTTTTCACTCTGCCTAATGATAATGCATGCCAGACTAGAACTGACCTTTTGCCAAGACCATCATCTATCCAGCTGGGGAAACCCAAGGTTGGTTTCCTAACCAGGGAAAAGGTTTGCAGCTTTTCTGGGGGAAAGGGAGCTGGTGCTGCTTCAGGGAACTCACAGCTCCAGTGCTGTGGGAGAGAGCAAAATGGGGGAGAATAGGCACTCTCTCTCCCCCGGACTTCTGAGCTAAGGGCCCTTCTTGATCCTGCTCAGAACTGCCTGCTCCTCGGTACCCATCATGGTTGAAAATATGTTTGTAGCTAAGCCTTAGGTCGACAGGCTGGCGGCACATACAGGTGAGCGTCTGCTCCTCTCTGTCCCAGTGAAAGATACAGCTTGCTAAGGTGGAAAGTGCAAGAGAGGAGTCCTGACACCTGGTTTGAGTGCCAAGCCAACGCTAACCTGCTGGTAACCTCCTGGCAAGTCACTTGCCCTCTCCAGGCCCTCCGTTTCTGGTCCGTCAAGTGAGCAGGTGGCGTTTGATAGCTCAGATTGCTGAGCGCGAGTCTCTGGGCTCCAGAGAGATGGGTGACCCCCAATCCTACTCTCTGAGGTTAGTGTCAGCCAGGTCTCTGGGGCAGGCGGAAACACAGGGAAAGGTGATTTTTAGCGAGTAAAAAGCTTTAGTTTTCACTTTATTGCCCATCTTAATCCTCCTCTGTTAGAATAATTCTAAGAGGAACCTAGAGGAGCTTGGCGGCCCCTTACCACCGCCGTGACTCTAACTTAAGTTCTCCCTTCCCTTCCGCAAACGACCCCCAACCTTTTAGAACAGCGGTGGGTAACTTCGTGGGGTGGGTAGTTAGAGGCCCCTTCGAAAAGATTGTGGAAGCCATGGATCCTTTCCCTCTCAAAAACTGGGCACAGGCAAATACTACAATATTTTGCACGTAACTTCAGGATATCCTGTCCCACCTGATGACCTAATCTAGAACTTAAAAAGGGGGAGGTGGGTTAGCCGGTGAGCGAAAAGAGCGAGAGGGAAAAGTAGAGCAACACTCTAGGACCTGTTTCCCTACCGCAGCTCACATTCCTCCGCCCCAGTCCCGCTCCCGCCGCCTCCGCTACCAGCGGAGGCCCTAGTCTCCCGCTCCAACTATTCCAACCATCCTGGGAAGGGTGGGGCGCTCGGCTCTTGGGTCCCCCTGGGTCGCCCCCCCTTCCCCAGCATCGGTCTCCCCTTCTGCCCCGGTCCCTCCCTTTCTGGGGCCGAGCCAGCCAATGGGCGACGAGACTCCGGGGTTTGGCCTGGGAGCCGGGCAACTCACCGATCCCCCGCCCCACAGTTCTGGCCGCCATCCCGGTGCGCACGGACGCGGCTCGAATTTCCTCCGCTATCCGCTCTCTCTCTCTCTCTCTGCCCCCTCCCGCTCTTCCTCTTCTCCGGGTCTCCCGCTTCAGCTCCAGCTCCACCCGGCCGGCCCCGCACGGCTCCGGGCAGCCATGGAGGACACCCAGCTCCACATCATCGAGCAGCCGCTTCCCGGGTACCCCGACGCCGGGGACCAGGGGTCCTCCACCATGGGGGCTGCGGCGGCGGAGGAGCCGTCGGGGGCCGGCTCTGAGGAGCTGATCAAATCGGACCAGGTGAACGGCGTGATGGTACTGAGCCTTCTGGACAAAATCATCGGCGCCGTCGACCAGATCCAGCTGACCCAAGCCCAGCTGGAGGAGCGGCAGGCGGAGATGGAGGGCGCCGTGCAGAGCATACAGGGGGAGTTGAGCAAGCTGGGCAAGGCACACGCCACCACCAGCAACACCGTGAGCAAGTTGCTAGAGAAGGTGCGCAAGGTCAGCGTCAACGTGAAGACCGTGCGCGGCAGCCTGGAGCGCCAGGCCGGCCAGATCAAGAAGCTGGAGGTCAACGAGGCCGAGCTGCTGCGGCGCCGCAACTTTAAAGTCATGATCTACCAGGTGAGCTGGCGGGCGGACCGCGCCCAGAGGCCCGCCGTCCCCCGCCTGGGGCTTGGGGTCGGGGGACCTACCCGAGGCGCGGCTCTCCCGCCAGCCTGGCCCGGCTCGGGGGACCCGCTCTCCTCCCAGCGAGCGTTCCTGGGGTGGAGTGGAGTGGGCGGCGGGCTCCTGGAGCGCACAGAGGGGCGCGCTCTGCATCCTGCGCTCCCTCGCCCAGCCCCTCCCTCCGGTGTCAAACGCGTAGCGGAACCGAGTTAGGGGGTTGGACTCGGGGACACTGCCCCTCGCAGATCGCTCCCGACATGGCTCTGTCAAAAGTTTTCCTACTTGGAGGAAGTTTTGGGGAGAGCCGGGGTGCCTGGCGGCCGTTAGGGCCCGCTGTAAGCAGACACTGGCGGCGCGGCCCGTGTTTGGGGCCTCCGACTCTGCCCGCCCGATATAGCGGGTGATTCAGGGCTCAGGCACGCACCGCGGGGGCTGCGCCAGGCGAGGGACGCGACTGCCAGCACGCCCCCGCGGACCCCGCATCAGCCTAGGCCGCCTACGCCACCCCCTCGCTGTGATCTGCTCCCGCCTCGCGGCACTTTCGGCCCTTGGGGACACCCTAGCCCGCGGCGTGCCTGTACCCTCAGCCTGTTGGAAGCAGCCGGCGGGAGGGTGGTGGCCCGCGGCCTGAGGAGTGCTAGAGAGGCTGGTGGAGGGGAGTGGACAGCCCCCCACACCCGGGGCCCCGCGATCTGGGCGCGGTGAGTCACCCCGCATGCCTGCGGGGGCGGCCGAGGAGCTGGAGGACAGGCGGCGGGAGGCTGGCGCGCCCCAGGCTCCGCCCAGACAGCTTGTTGCTTCCTTTGCACCTCTCCCCATTCCTCTCGCCTGGATGAAAATGGAGTTTTTGTATCCTAACCCCACGTAAACCTGGGAATCTCAGCACTGCTGCTCCTCTCCACTCTGCCTCCCCAATCCCATTAGGGGTGGGTCTGAGCCGAGCACTCCGTGATCTTTGATGGCGTGGGAATGTGCCCAGCCTCGCCTCCTCTCTGCTTCCCGCGGGCCTGGTTGATGTTCCCACCCAAGGAGGTGAGATCGTGGGGGTGGAAGGGTTAGTCTATGTCCCCTCTTCCCCTTCCTGCCCCTCCCGAAGGGAATGGAAAGAAAAGAAGGCCAGATTTCCCACATCCCCCCAGGGAGAGGACCTCTATCAGGAAGCTGTGGTTTCACTGACTGCTCAGAGGCCCTGGTACGCTGGGTTCTGAGTGACCATCAGGGATGCGGTGAGGTCCTTGGCTTGGTCAGTGTGGTGGAGCTAAGAGAAATGCAGACTGGGACAAGTTTGGGGGCAGTAGACACACGTGAGCTGACACTTATCGGAGGAGGTGGTGGTGGGACAGAGGCTGAAGTGGTGCTCCCCCAACCCGCTGGCGCCCAGGGACTCCTCCTGAGAGGTACTTGGCCTTTAAGCAGTTTGCTTCCCTCATATAGCACTATCTGATAGAAAATATTTGCCCAGAATTGTTTCTACTTAATTTAACTGCTCTGAGGAAGTAGGATGGGGTGTGTGTGTGTGTGTGTGTGTGTGTGTGTGTGACTTTTAAAGAGAACTGCCTAGTGCTGGGGTACATCAAAGGAAGGAGAACAGGGCAGGGGTGTGGGGCAGCAAGCCAGCTCTGTCTTTTCTCCAGAGCCTGGTGTGGTAGAGAGGAGCCATGTAGGGCTTGGATGGGTGACCCTTCTCACTTGAAATGTCCCAGACTGCAGAGCCTGGGAAAATTCTCAGTCTGGAGGTAAACCTCCTTATGTCAAAGATGGAGATTCTGAGAGGACAGATATGGAGAGAGACTTCTGTGCAGAGGCCAATGGCGTGTCTCTGTTACTGCCTCTGGCAGTTGGCACGGATTGTGTGTCTGTATATTGTGTATCTGCCGTGGGGAGGGGGTCTAATCACAGGGTGGCTTTGACTGTATCAAGGCCAGTGGGGGACAGAGAGTTGAGGGAGAAGGAGTGGCTCAAGCTGGGGACCCTGAGCCCCCAAACCACAGGAGAATAACTAATACCTAAAGTGGTCCCAACCCACAGAGGAGCTCAGAGGTAAGGAGAAGATTCCAGCAACAGGGAATCTTCCCTGAGTTGCAGAGCAGATGTTCCAGGTGGGGGCGAGGGGGTGGGGTATTCAGCTGCTGGAGGAAGTTGGAGGCTGTTCCTGCCTGAGATCTGCAGGCCTGGGAAGAGAATGAGGTAAAAATAGCTCTGGGCCTTGGCAGACCTAATAGGGAAGATTGGGGGCAGCAACATTTACGATAAACTCAGGCTGAGGGGGTAGGATGTTTGGGTGGCCAGGCAGAGAGATCTGGAAAAAGGCCTCCTGGGATGATGTGAGTTTTCCAGTGTGGGAGCAGGGGAGGTGGTACGGTATTCCCCACTGCAGATGTGGGAGGTGGTGATGTGGCAAAGGGGGGTGAGGTGGAGGGAGCATGAAAGGGTGGGAAGGCCCCAGCTGTGGGATCAAGCCATCTGGCCTCCCACACCTTCTTCCTGCGGGATAAAGGAAGGAATCCCTTGTGTGACCCCACCCAGATTCAGGGAACTGCTAGACATAATGATTTCACGGGTTAAGTTTGCATTTGACACCTCCCTACACAGACACACAGACACACACACATACACACACACACACACATGAAATTCAGCCGTTCCCATCACAGGCTATCAGGGCCCTCACCTTGAACCCACTTCTGAGTCATTACTGTCCTTCTTTGGCATTTCCCTTCCTGTCTCCTAAACGAAAACTAGCAGTTTGGCATCCCATCCTGTCAGGCCACACCTCATTAGGCAACAGCTAGTGAACGAGAGAAGTGAATTCTACTAGTAGCTAGGGGTAGTGGACTGAGAACTGCTGGGAAGATCAGGCCGACTGTGGGCACCATGCAAATAGGAGGAGCTGTGGTCATTAAGGAGCCAATTCTCCCAGACGACGACTAATTTGGATATTGTTAGGGTTCTTTTAGAATCCAGAAAGGGAGGCTAAACATTTTCCAAAGTAGTTTTGATGAGGCAGTTTTGATGAGGCATGGGTCCTACCCATGGACCCATCAGACCTGCTCCAACTGCTTGAGGACAGGACCAGGAAGCATTTAAGGGCTTAGGTGGCTCATGGGCATTAAAGGGGAGGATACCAGGACTGGAATGAGGGCCTGCTGGCTTCTCCTCCTCAAATCCTAGCCCAACCTATAGCTCCTTCCTGGACTCAAAGCAAATCAGCGCTATCTGGTTCCAGAAGAACCCCACACTTTTGTCCAAAATTCTTCCCAACTTGGGGCTCTGGTCCCTCTCACCCCCTACCCCGGTGGCCTAGCAGAGAGAGTGTTTATCATACCCTTGCTCCAAAGAGCTAGCTTTGGGTTGTTTTTCCTGGTCACTGGATCCAAAGCAGAGAGCATGGGAGCATATTCTTAGGCGTATTCCTAAGACAAAAGGAAATCATACTCTTCCCTCTGATTTTTTTTTTTAAAGCAAATAAAATCTGACTATTGTAAAGGTCAAAATCAAAAAGGGAGGAGATGGCACAGAGTGGGCAACTGATAGGGAAAGGGAATATTGTTGCTAGGCAACCAACTGCAGAGATGAGTGGTGGTTTGTTCTATTGTTTTGAACCATACCATTGTGAATATTTCATCATTCTGTCACTGTAGACTTTTTGAGCTGGAAGATGCCTTGGAGATAATCACCTTCGGCTCTTTTATTTTGTAGTGGAGGAAGCTGAGGCCCAGAGAGGGGAAGTCACTTGCCTACTGTCATTCAAGTGATTGGGGGTCAAAGCTGGGGCAAGAGCCCAGGTGTACCCCTTCTTCTGCTACACTTTCTGTTCCCGGCCTCCCCCTTCTGTTCCCGGGCTGTGCAGCAGAAATCAGGGAGGAGGCTAGCCCTAAGCTAGTTCTGGCTCCTTCATTCTCTGAGGGAGATAGTTGCACAGTCCTGGCACTGGGGCTGCTGTGTGTGTGTGTGTGTGTGCGCGCACACGCGTGCGCAGTGTTAGCTGAGTGGCTAAGGTTGGTGGCCATTAGCTGCTCAGCCTCATAGTGCTGAAGCAGAGGCAATGTGTGGTCACCAATGGCAGTGGAGGAGAGGGGTGCAGGGCATAAGGAGTGGAGCTCCCTGGCCAGCAGGAGTGTCCCCTGGCTAAGAGAGGACCACATTGGCTCCTTTCTCCTCAGCCTCCCTGCCACTCCCCCCTTCTCCCTGTATCCTACAGGGAAGGCGGGCACCTGCTGCTTTGGGTGTTTGTGGCTACACGCCTTACTCAACACTGTTGTCGCTGGAGTCTGGTAGTGCCCCTAAATATCCCTCTCCCCTGACTTCTCCTGATTGTCCAAAGCAACAGTGGCAGCTCAGCCACTCAGGAGGGAGAGTTGGGAGCTGCTGCTGGGTGCCTCAGGACATAGGCCCACTGGTTGTAAAAACAGCTTGGTTTTGGGGGGTTTTTTTGGCCGTACTGCGCGGCATGCAGGATCTTAATTCCCCAACCAGGGATCGAACCCATGCCCCCTGCAATGGAAGTGCAGAGCCCTAATTACTGGACCGCCAGGGAATTCCCAAAAATATCAATAGCTTGGTTTTTGATCCTGATTTCTCTGTGCATCTGGGTGTCTGATGGCCTATAAGTGGGTGGGGGGATGGGTGGCAAGGGAGGCAGGAGGTGGGGACGTGGCCAAAGGGAAATAGCCAGGATGTCCCTCTTCCATGCCTCTCCCTCTCCTTATCCGGGGCGGCACCCGTGCCCACCCTGCCCTGGGGAATAACTGGGATCAGCAGCATCTGACTCAAGACAGTGAAGCTGTCTGCCTTCTCTTTTACTCCTTGGAGACTCCCCAGTTGGAGTCTAACAAGTG
Source organism: Balaenoptera ricei (assembly GCF_028023285.1). NCBI lineage: Eukaryota > Metazoa > Chordata > Mammalia > Artiodactyla > Balaenopteridae > Balaenoptera > Balaenoptera ricei. The sequence goes on along the minus strand of NC_082658.1, from coordinate 21,048,426 downwards.
GCCTCTTAGAAAACTCCTTCCCCGCCCCCAGCAGCTTCTTTCCCCCATCACTGCAACCTCCAACAGCATCATCCCACGACCACAGCTGGGTCAGGGTAGAAGGTAGGAGGCCAAGGATGGGACTGGGGAAGATTCTAGAGGGAGGCAGGGAGGGGGTTCTGACTAAATTGTGGTTATTAATTCATGGGCCTGGGTTTGTCCCTCCCCTTTCGGCTCTTGTTGAAGCATTTAAACTGTGGTGTCTTTCCATCTTAATCCTTGTGTGCTCCCCTGCCCTCTACTCACCAGCCCCAACTCTGCATGCCAACCAAGGCCTCCTCCTCCCAATTCTGTCTGCATCCATCCCAAGCCCCACTTAAACCCCTTTTCCTCATCTTAGCCCAAGAAGAAGCTGAATGTACCCTCAGACCTGGCCACACCCAAGATCGTGCCTTTTGACCTTCTGCCTGAGACTGAGCCTTTTGACCTGAAGCCTGAGACAGTGCCTGAGCTCCCACCCTTTGACCAGACACCTAGGACCCTGCCCTATTACCCACAGCCTGGGCCTCTGCCCACCCCAGAGGAGCCAACAGCCGGTGGGGGCACTTAGGGTCTCCTGGGTCACATGGGGCCATGGGCATGGGGTGTCACACCCCCAGTCCACCACCAGCTCACTGCTTAGCAGTGGCCAGTCCAGGGTGGCTGGTCTCTTCCAAGCCACTGCCCCTTGTGACTGGGTGATGGGTATTGTGAAAACACTCTCTCATTATGGGGAGTTCAGGCAATGGGGTGGGAGGTGATGGGAAGGGCCATTCCCTACGTCTTGGTTTCTGTCTTAACAGTAGACGCTCCAGACACCACACCTGAGCTGCACCCACTGCTGCCTGCATAAGATAGCCTGCAACTGCCCACACTTCTGATTCCCCCTCCCCTCCCCCTCTGCCTTCGCCTCAGGGACAGACCAGTTTGGCCCCAAGCCTCTTTGGAGAGGGCCCTCATGAAGCCCAGGCCTGGGGTCTGTTCTGTGCCCTCTCCACCCCCTCTCTATAGTTCGGGAAAATATTGACACTTATTTTTTTCCAGTTTTTTTTAGAAAATGTTTTGCAAAGAGATCCCTTATGTTTGCCAGATCCTGCCTTGGGTGGGGCACCCAAAAGCTGCCAACTCAGAGAGGCCAGAAGGGGGTACATTTTCACTGGCTCTGGCCTCCCTATGGCACAGTGTTTCTCAACCTTTTTTTTTGTTTGTTTAATATGATCATTCTCCTAAGGAGTCCTTTTAGACATTTTTTTCCCCTAATTGTCCTCTCCCCCATGAAATTTTTTTTTATTTGAATTTTATTTTATTTTATTTATTTTATACAACAGGTTCTTATTACTTATCTATTTCCCATGAAATTTTAACACTACAGATATACGACATATCAGGACTCTTTGGAGCACCACAAACTATTGCAATATCTAAGATTCGTGCCCTCCCCCGCAAGAACCAATTTCCGCCCACTTGGGGGCAGCATGCCTCCTGTTGAGAATCATGCTATAGCAGAAAAGAAGGACCCTTCTACCTTTAGTGTCTTTCACCCCCTTGTCCTAGCAACATAAAGTGGAGGTCCTGAGTTTTTAAGACTGCCCTCTCTTTCACCTCTCTCCATCTGCACCCTCCTCTAACATGGTCTCCGAGCAGATCCAGATCCTGGGTCTCTGAATGACCTCTCCAATGTCTTCTCTGGCCATTCGCAGGCAGTGGTTGGAGACAGAACTAAGTCAAGAGAGGCTCTACCCAGAGCTATATGACACTTGTCCCTTCTCCCTGACAAACGTGAAGTGCCTGGCCAAGGACCAGGCAAATAGTAGGTGCTCAATTAAATTATAATTATATAAAAATCTTCCTAAGCCAGAGAATCTTAAGTTTATATAGCAGGGTTAGGGAGTGGAGAGGAAGCGGCTGGGAGCCATCCTGGGGCTCCTCTAAAATTCATCCTGGACTGGTGCTTTCCTGGGTCAGGGAGCTGTGTGTGCTTGGCGGGGGGCAGGGGAAGCTGTGCATGCTTTTGTTCAGACCTGGTCATTAAAGGTAACTCTGGAAACCAAGCCTGTTGGGACTGGTGGTTTTGTTTAATAAAAATGTAGAAACAGAACAAACAGAGCTCTCCCTCCTTGCCACCCTGAGGCCCCTCCTTTAGCTTAGGAGCTCTGCCAGGGAAGTAGGGGTGGCACAGGGGTGCCCGGCCTCTGTGCCCAGGGTTGGGGGAGGTGCTTTGGGATTGTGTTGCTGGTTGTTGTAGCAACAGGCCAACTGGGTGGGCCCAAGACAGCACTCCAATGCTGTGAGTCATAGGGGAAACCTGGCTTGGAAACGGGGAGAAAAGACAAAATCCATTAATGGAGGCGAAAAGCTAAAGTCATGGTGGTATACCCTCTCCAGCGCCAATCCACTGGATATTATCCGGGACTTAGGTCAAACAGTTTCTTCCCCTATCCCCTGACCTTCCACCAAGAAGGCAGCTCCTCTGGTGTAAGCCATCACTCTGGAGGAAGCCTACAATGAATGGCTTCCAAGTACCTTTCTGGACTGGGGGGAGACAACCCCAGATCCAGGAATAAACCTCCCCTCACTGGGATTGCTCCCTGATGTTGTATTTGAGACCTTTCACCAGGCACTAGGAAGACACGATTGGCTACAAGAAGTCTGGAACTCTCTCCCCAGCCTTGTTCACATTCAAATTCAGCTGGCAGAGACCTTTATCTAGGAAGCCAGAGGCCAGGAAAACCAGCCAGCTCAGCCTTTAGGGGTTGCAGTGGAGCAGAGGGGAGAATCAGGGGTGCTGGGGTGGGGCAGGGAGACAATGTGGATCTGTTTTCCAGCAGCAGGGACTGTTTCCTGACTATTTCCCACCCATCACACTTAATCCTTCCCTTAATTCATTCACATAGTCTGAGCTTAGTGAAAGGAGGCATTCTCCTTCAAACGTCGGGGAGCGTGGGTGGGTTTTTAGACTAGGAGGCTGTGAAGGAGAGATCAGAGCTGACATTTTTTGATACTAGGGCTGCCGGTAAATTCTGGGTAGAGATGGATGAAGAAGTAGCCAGGAGTTTAGATGATAGAGAGTCCTAAAATGGTGTGTAAGAGAGAGCGCTCGGGTAGCAGGCAGGGAGAAGTGATTGCAAAAGGGAGACCCAAAGGGTACAACTGGGAATCAGAGGGACTGCTAAGAGAGATTGGGACCCTCCTACACTCAAGAGCAAGGAAAACACCCGTTCAACGCCTCCATGAGTGATAAGAAGCAGAGGATGGACGGACTGCCACAGGATGCCCATGATAGTACCCAGCCAGCTGTGGCAGGTGGAGACTACAAGTCCCAGCATGCCCTGAGCCCTGGTCACCTTGCCTGCTGGGAGATGTAGTTGAGTAACGAGAGCTTGAGGTGGCTTGGTGCCCAGCAGAGCCGGTGCCCAGTTTGGGAGAAGAGGTGGAGCCAGCATTCCCTCTTTGTCCCTGCTAATAATATTGACAGGGAGGGAAGGAAGTTGGGAGGAGGTGTTCCTAGTTTTCAATGTAAACCAGGAAACTCTGTGGGGATGTGGATGGGAGGGAAGAGGAAAGAGGTTGGGGGCTGGGGAAGGAATTTCTGTAGCAGGTGGTACAGAGATACCAAGCAGCCAACGTATACGTGTATGTGCGTGCGCGTGTGTGTGTTTATGGAACGGGTCAGCTCGTGTTGCCTCATTTTTCTCAGATGCGGTTTTCTTACAATTCTGCGAAACAATCTTCAGAAAACCCTTTAGAAAAACTACTGCCTATCATTCCTTTGTATGAAGTCCCTAAAGAGAGTCTGGGCCAAAGAGGAGAGCCTGTTTACATTCTGGGTTATGTCCCCTTTTCCTGTCTGTGCTCAATCTCCCCTACCTTCTGGTGAGAGGTGATCCTGAGATTCTGAAATGTTGGTCCAGAGTCAGGATCTTGGAAAATCTTCCCGGAATGGAAAACAGTGCTGGTGCTAGGCGTTCCCAGGGGAAGAGGGAAGAACTGGCTCTGAGCTCCAGGATCTCTTGCCCTCCTACTCCTGGTCCCTTGAGCTCCTGTTTAGGGGGAAAAGAGCAAGAATGGAAAAGCAATCTCTCCCTTCCATTCCAAGGCAGGGACGTCAGAACCAGAAGAAACGTCCAGGTTGGGAAGAAAACATGTCCTTGGCTCCCAGCCAGCTTCTTCCTCTTTCCTCAATTTCTACAAGAGGGTGGAGAATGTCCACTGGTGGAGCCAAACAGTATGAGGCGGGGGAGGGAGATAGGGCCACAGCTCTGCTTCCCTAATACTGGTTCTTCTGAAATGATACGAAGTCTGGGAAACGCACTCCCTTTATGGTAAACTTGCCTTCAAGTTACCCTACTTGGGGGCCGCCTGAGATTGGCTGTGAGCTCATCCCCCTACCCGTACCCCTCAACCTAAACAGACTCTGCCCTTTGGTTTTTGGTCTGGCTTGGGCAGTGTGGGGCCCAGTGCACCAGAGGGCGCTCTGCCCATTTCCAAAGTTAAGTTGTGGTCCCTGGGACGCAAAGGGTAAGGACTGGTTTAAAATGGGTAGTCGCAGGGCTCAAGGAGACGGCTGGAGGGCCGCAGAGATACTTAACTTAAGTGCGAAAACACAGGCCAGACTCCGATCCGAAGCTCGGTTCCCTCCTCGCCCTGTCTGTATAGTTACTATTCATTCAATACATATTTCTTGAGCGCCCACGAGGTGTCCAGCTCTGTGCCAGGCGCTGGGGATACAACGGCGAGCAAGTCCAGGCCGATTTCACGGGTACCACGCACTCCGCAGGATCACGGGTGCCGCCGTCCAGCCCCGGGTTCTTCGCCCGGCGTCCCCCCAAGTCCCCGCCCAGTTCTCCGGCTCTGCCCCCTCATCTGTTCGCTCTGATCTCCCTTTAGGATGAAGTGAAACTGCCGGCCAAAGTGAGCATCGGCAAGTCCCTGAAAGAGTCGGAGGCGCTGCCCGAGAAGGAAGGCGACGAGCTGGCCGAGGGCGAGCAGCCCGAGGAGGACGCGGCGGTGCTCGAGCTGTCGTCGGACGAGGCGGTGGAGGTGGAGGAGGTCATCGAGGAGTCGCGCGCCGAGCGCATCAAGCGCAGCGGCCTGCGGCGCGTGGACGACTTCAAGAAAGCCTTCTCCAAGGAGAAGATGGAGAAGACCAAGGTGCGCACCCGCGAGAACCTGGAGAGGACCCGCCTCAAGACCAAGGAGAACCTGGAGAAGACGCGGCACACTCTGGAGAAGCGCATGAACAAGCTGGGCACGCGCCTCGTCCCCGCCGAACGGCGGGAGAAGCTTAAGACCTCGCGAGACAAGCTGCGGAAGTCCTTCACGCCCGATCACGTGGTCTACGCGCGCTCCAAGACGGCGGTCTACAGGGTGCCGCCGTTTACCTTCCACGTCAAGAAGATCCGCGGGGGCGAGGTAGAGGTGCTGAAGGCCACCGAGATGGTGGAGGTAGGCGCCGACGAAGAGGAGGGCGGCGCGGAGCGCGGCGAGGCGGCCGACCTGCTGCGCGGGAGCAGCCCCGACGTGCACACGCTGCTGGAGATCACCGAGGAGTCGGACGCCGTGCTGGTGGACAAGAGCGACAGCGACTGAGCGGGGCGCCGGGCTGTGCCCGGGAGGCCGCGCCGCCCCGCCTTTCCCCGCCCCCGCCCCGATTCCTTTCTCTCTCTGAACTTTCTCTGTCGCATTCTCCCTCGGCCCCAAACGGGCTGGGATATTTCTAAATTGAGAACACCTCCCCTCAAGTAGCACCCCTCCGAGTCTTACGGCTGTTAAGACGGGAGGGGGAGGCAGCCTGCACCATGGACAGCCCCAGTTTAGGCATATGCTGGGTGGAAATGCAGAAGGCGGTGATGCATGTCCTGGGGATCCAAGTCGGGGATCCTAGAGGAACTTGCTGTCGTTTCCATGATTGGGCCCCCCTTGGGCAAGCTGCCTTCCCCCCACTTCTCCGTAACACTCACACCCAGCTGCTGTCATTCCTGCTCACTGAGCTCTTCTTTCTCATCCTGATCCCTGGCGGCTTCAAGGCCAAAATTACCATAAAAGGGAAGAGTGAATCTTGAAGAGGCCCCTTGCTCACATGGGAGACCCCATACTGGAAGGATGTGAAAGCAGCTTTGGGGAGCATCTGGGGCAGTGTCGGGAGAGAGAGGGCAGAGTGAGCCGTGACCCTGGATGAGGGTCTAGTACAGGCTGTATCTGCAAAAGGTCCCAATAAGGAAGGCTGGAGCCAGGCAGAGCCCTTGGGGAGCGGGTGGGGGGGGGGCACTTACGGTTTATGCATCTGCACCCAGGAGCACATGGCTATGGTTTTGAAAGAGAACAGGAAATAGTAGAAGGTGGAAATGGGTGAAAAGAGAATGTCCATTAGCAGCGTGAGAAACACAGCACAAGAATCCCATCTTACTGGGGTTCTCCGAGGACAGCAGGACCATTTTCAGGATAAGAAGGGAGGGCAATGTGAGAAATCCGAGATCCAAAGAAGAGAGAGGTAAGCCTCACCCCATGCCTCCACTGGGCATGGTGCTCCAGGGGCAGCCCATTTCTCAAAGCCCAGAAAATTAGGGTCCCAGAAGAGGGCAGCACCAGGCTGCGGAGAGCTGGTAGTTAGGAGGGAGATGGACGGGGGGAAAAGAACTAGGTGCTAAAGGCCAGGCCACCAAGCTGAGAGCTGGAGGGGAGGGGAGGAGAGTGTAGAATTCCTGTGTGTAGAGCAGCCCAGACTTGGCTCACTCCTGGCAGTTTCTTCTCAAGTTCCTTCCCTAGAGCTAGTTATAATAAAGCTGCAGAACTTGCCAAGACTTCCTTGGCCTTGTGGGTTCTTCTCCTGACTCTCTGTGGTGAGAGGGGTGCTGCTTCCAGTCCAAAAGCCTGATTTCTGATCAGGTTCTCCTCAGGACACTTTAGTCCCCCTGTTCCTCCCCAGTAACGGCGGCTTGTCAGAAGCAAGGACAGACCCCCTCACCCCCAAGTCACAGCCGGAAGAGGAGGGCTGAAGCCTCCCTCGTTCGCCCCCTACCTCCTCTGCTTTATCTTCTCTGCTCTGCATTATAGAATTGCAGCTAATTGTTTTTAAGGGGTGGAGGGAGGGAGCCTGGGGACACATCTTTTTTACAATACAAAGCTTTGCTTTTTTTTTTCCTCTTGGTTCCCTTCTCTCTTCTGGATGGTTGGAGACACGTTGGCTGAGGGAGGATGGGGATTGTGGGACGAGGTCCCTTGGTGCTGATGGGCTGAAGGGGCCTGAGTTGTGGGCAGATACAGTTTCCTGTGGGCTCTGGGGAGCCTCTCGTGTTGCTGTGTCCTGGTGAGCAGCCCGACCAATAAACCTGCTTTTCTAAAAGGATCTGTGTTGGATTGTATTCTCCGAAGGCAGTTACATAGGATGAGTTCCAGAGGACAGGAGGGAACCAGGGAGGGAAAGAGACAGAGAGAGGACCTTGGGTTTAAATGGGCCTCACTTGCCTGGGTGGGGAGTGGGGGTGGGGTATTGTTATCATCCCCATTTAGAAATGGAAAAACACACACACACACACACAGTGACTGGTCTAAGGTCACGTAGCTGGTAAATTGTGGAGCTGGGATTCTAAGTCAGGCAGCCTGGCTTCAGTCTGTTTAACTGTGTCTGTAATCTTGTACTGTCTAGATCCGCTTCTCGCTGTCAGAGCTTTAGTCTTCCAGACCCACCCTGTTAACTCTACTCAGCCTGAGCTTCCCCCAGATTCACGCTGCCAAATCAGACCTAGAGGAGGCAGTCTAGGGGAGAGGAAAAGTCAGAGGCCCTGACTCAGAGGCCTGAATGTCATAGAGAAAGGATTCCAGTGCATGGTATAGATGCCAGTCATAAGCACACAGCATATTTAATTCTCCCCACAGCCCTGGGATGGGCACCTCTTTTTTTTTTTAAGATTTATTATATTATTTATTTATTTATTTTTGGCTATGTTGGGTCTTAGTTGTGGCACACAGGATCTTTGTTGAGGCATGCAGGATCTTTTTCGTTGTGGCGCACGGGCTCGTTGTGGTGGTGCGTGGGCTTCTTTCTAGTTGTGGCGTGCGGGTTTTTTCTCTTCTCTAGTTGTGGCATGTAGGCTCCAGGGCGCGTGGGCTCAGTAGTTGTGGCGTGCTGGCTTAGTTGCCCTGCGACATGTAGGATCTTAATTCCCTGAGCAGCAATCAAACCTGTGTCGCCTGCATTGTAAGGTGGATTCTTTACCACTGGACCACCCTGGAAGTCCCTGGGCACCTCTTTCATTGTCTGTACCGTCTCTCTTCCCCATGAGCAGCCTGCCCTACCTGCCCACAAGTTATGGATTTCCTAGAGCAATGGACACAAATCATCATGTGGGTTCTGCCAGCATCAGAATCACCTGGGGAGTGGTGTCCCCAATAAAAACAATGTCATTTCTGGGGCTGTATCCCAGCCTCCTGCTACTACCTCAAACAAGCTGAGTCCTTCCTCAGGAGCCATACATTTCCCTTGGACTCCCCTGCTGCCGCCCCCAGCAGCAAGCACAGCAGTCTCGAGTTCTAAATCCCCCCGAAAGGGTTGGCTTTCCTCCAAAAAAAATGAAAACTAACACAATATTGTAAAGTAACTATACTCTGATAAAAATTAATTAAAAAAAAGAAATGAAATTATACTATACTATACTCTGATAAAAATTAATTAAAGAAATGAAAATTGAGGCTGAAAATTCAGAGCCTGGGAGCCAGGAAAGCCAGGAGAAACCCACTAAGGATCCTCCTTCCTCTGGGATGTAGAGGTGCAGCTGTGAGAAGCAGGGAATGACGTCAGGACCCCAGCAGTGGAGTGATAAGCCTGAGGGAAACGAGGAAGGGCCCTGGGATAGCAAGCCGTTGTTTACTTCTCTTACCCACAGCAACAAGGCTCCTGGCCCCTCCCCCTTTGTTTCTAGAAGCTTCCCCCCTCACTGGTCCACCACACTTTCAATACCAGCTGAGTTACTTTGCTGTAACTTCCCTACCCAGTTCTATTCTGGGCACTACTTTGTTAGAAGCGACCCTAATTCTCTGAATAGCCACTTTTCTGCTGGCCCCTGCACCATGGCATTCCTCCTTTACGTCACAGCGTGGGGCCGCAGCCCCAGAAGCTCTCCCCACATCAAAAATTATTCCTTTTCTTCTCTTGCGACTGAAGGGAGTAGGAAGCTTTAAAGAAACAGCTGCCTACCGATGAACGTTCCAAGGTCGCACTCCCACAAAGCATCTTTTTTACCAACCGGTCATGAACTTGCCCATCCATCATTAACACTATTTCCATGGGTTAGAATCAGACAATAAACTAGGGGTATTTTGTCTCAAAGGATCCCATCAAATGTTACCTGTTTTGACCAAAAAAAAAGGACAACCTAAAAGTTGAGTTATGTTTTATTCGGCAGACATACTGAGGGCTTCAAGCCTGGGACACAGCATCTCAGATAACACCGAGAAACTGTTCCGAAGAGGCGAGAGGGGGAGCCAGGATGTATAGGAGTTTTGCAAAAAGGCCAGGTAGTCAGAACATCAAAAGATTATTGTTAATTAAAGAAATCCAGTCATCTCAAGTTAATGAAATTAGCGCTGTTTTACGTATGGGAAGATGCAAAATCTGGGCTCATTAAAATCATTCCTTTGATATGCATCTCAGCTACTGGGGCCAGTATCCTATGTTTTCTCATCCTGAGTCTCCTCAGGGTGCACCATTGGGGGTGGCTGCAGCAGTTGACTGCAGGATGGCTGGCATTCTTTGTTTCTATCCTGAGTTCCCTCAGGGCTCACTGTTGGAGCAGCTGTAATATGGTGGCTTGATGGCTGCAACATCCTTTGTTTACTGATAATGGCAGGCAGCGTTCTTAGATCACACCTGGAATCTAAGGAAGTTCCTCTACAGCCTCAGATTGAGTTATCAGGTCTCTAAATGGTGCCTCCAAAGTCCTTATCCCTAAGAGGTAACTTTCCACTGGGGTCAGGAGAAGACAGCTGCAACCAATCTTGGACTGGTCCAGACCTCATTTGCTCTCACCTGGAGTATTTGAAATGACTTTAGATTCTCTTTCCAATCCTATTCCCCACATTACTGCTAGTTAGAGATGGAGATAGAGATAGATACAGATATAAATATAAATACAGACATAGATATTTATATAGTTTTTTTTTTAATGAAAACATACTTTACAGTTTAAATGTCTTCCTTTGACTAAAGGGTTAAACTCCTTGGCATGGCTCACAGGATCCCTTGAGAGTTTGGTCCCTGTCTTACTGTTCTTCAAAATACTCTTTAGGAGTCTGCTGGTCAGAAATGGACCACAGGGACTTCCCTGGCCCTCCAGTGGTTAGGACTCCACACTTTCACTGCCGAGGGCCTGGGTTCAATCCCTGGTTGGGGAACTAAGATCCCATAAGCCACGTGGTGTGGGCAAAAAAAAAGAAAAGAAAAGAAAGAAGGAAATGGACCACACACTTTGAGGCCCATGGGCCTTTGCTCAGGTTGTTACCACTCTCTGGAATGGCCTCCCTCTTTCCACCTCCCCGTGTAAACCAACCTCTTCCCCAGCTCCACCCAAGCCATACTGATCATTCCCTCCTCAGAGCTTCCATAGAACTCTATGTCAATAAACCTTTGTTGAATGAATTATAAGACTTTATTGCAAGTGTCATAAACTCACCTCAAACTGGCTTCAGCAGAAAAAACAAAATGAAACAAAACAAACGGCACATATGGTCACCTTATTTTTGATAAAGGAGGCAAGAATATACAGTGGAGAAAAGACAGCCTCTTCAATAAGTGGTGCTGGGAAAATTGGACAGCTACATGTAAAAGAATGAAATTAGAACACTCCCTAACACCATACACAAAAATAAACTCAAAATGGATTAAAGACCTAAATGTAAGGCCAGACACTATAAATCTCTTAGAGGCAAACATAGGCAGAACACTCTATGACATAAATCACAGCAAGATCCTTTTTGACCCACCTCTTAGAGAAATGGAAATAAAAACAAAAATAAACAAATGGGACCTAATGAAACTTAAAAGCTTTTGCACAGCAAAGGAAAACATAAACAAGAGGAAAAGACAACCCTCAGAATGGAAGAAAATATTTGTAAATGAAGCAACTGACAAAGGATTAATCTCCAAAATTTACAAGCAGCTCATGCAGCTCAATATCAAAAAAACAAACAACCCAATCCAAAAATGGGCAGAAGACCTAAATAGACATTTCTCCAAAGAAGATATACAGATTGCCAGCAAACGCATGAAAGGATGCTTAACATCACTAATCATTAGAGAAATGCAAATCAAAACTACAATGAGGTATCGCCTCACACCAGTCAGAATGGCCATCATCAAAAAATTTACAAACAATAAGTGCTGGAGAGGGTGTGGAGAAAAGGGAACCCTCTTGCACTGTTGGTGGGAATGTAAATTGGTACAGCCACTATGGAGAACAGTATGGAGGTTCCTTAAAAAACTAAAAATAGAACTACCATACAACCCAGCAATCCCACTACTGGGCATATACCCTGAGAAAACCATAATTCAAAAAGAGTCATGTACCACAATGCTCATTGCAGCTCTATTTACAATAGCCAGGACATGGAAGTGACCTAAGTGTCCATCGATAGATGAATAAATAAAGAATATGTGGCACATATATACAATGGAATATTACTCAGCCATAAAAAGAAATGAAATTGAGTTATTTGTAGTGAGGTGGATGGACCTAGAATCTGTCATACAGAGTGAAGTAAGTCAGAAAGAGAAAACAAATACCGTATGCTAACACATATATATGGAATCTAAAAAAAAAAAATCGTTCTGAAGAACCTAGGGGAGGGGCAGGAATAAAGATGCAGACATAGAAAATGGACTTGAGGACACGGGGAGGGGGAAGGGTAAGCTGGGATGAAGTGAGAGAGTGTCATGGACATATATACACTACCAAATGTAAAATAGATAGCTAGTGGGAAGCAGTCACATAGCACCAGTGAGATCAGCTCTGTGCTTTGTGACCACCTAGAGGGGTGGGATAGGGAGGGTGGGAGGGAGACACAAGAGGGAGGGGATATGGGGATACATGTATATGTATAGGTGATTCACTTTGTTATGAAGCAGAAACTAACACACCACTGTAAAGAAATTATACTCCAATAAAGATGTTAAAACAAAACAAACAAACAAACAAAAAACCAACCAAAGCTGAAAACAAACATAGAGGGAATTAATGTAATTGAAAAAGTTCCCAGTGATAGGTCCCGGGGTGTCTGGTTGCAAGTTCTGATGTAACGTCATGAGGAATTTCTCTCTCTTCCTGCCTCCTCTTCTCTGCTGTGTTTGTTTCATTAACAGTCAGATTTTCCCCATGTGTTGGCAAAGATGACCATTCACAGCTGCAGGCTTATGGCTTAACAGCTCAACAACCTCAGTTAAGAGGGTTTCTTTCCAAATCTTTTCAGAATCTCAGATATGGCCCTGATAGGTCACATATTCAAATCACTGTGCCTCTGACCAAATCTAGGTCATGTACCATTTCTAGAACCCACCTGCAAGGTGGAACCGAGAGTGGAGGAAGGCTGATATCCCAAAAGAAAATTGGGTTGCTGTCAGAGGAAGAAGAGAGGCTAAGGGGCCGACAAAGCGACAGGTGTTCTTTCCGGATGATCTGTTTGTGATGCTGTGCTAGGAGCTGAGAGACTACGAAGACGACATATCTAGCTCTTGATCTGAAACAGTTTGCAATTAGTGGGAGAGGCAGATATTTAAAATAACTCCAAGTGATGACTGTAAGAGAGGTAAAACAAAATGCAACATCAATACACTGAAGACAGATTCATCCCGCTTGGGGCATATGGGGAAACTTAAGGAGGAAGGGGGCTTTTGAGTTACAATCCTTAACAAAGGGTAGGATTTCAAATACTTGTTGCTGAAGGGCAGAGACCATATTTTACTTGATTTTTGTGTCACCAGAGCCTAACAGTGTCTCATATACGATTGCACTGGTTAATGTTATTTGGTTGAAAGCATAAGAAAAGAACATTGGCCAAAAGAGCAGAAAGGAACTTATATGGGAAGGCTGCCAAGTTATCCCATGGACTCCAAGGCTGGGAAGAGTAGGAATCAGGGGATCTCCAGGGACTTCTGAGAGGGAGTTGATGGATGGCCCTCTTGAAAGTGCTGACATTAATGGAACTCAGCTCTAAGGGCTCCCAGGCTCTGTGTCTCTCAGTTTCAAATTCCAAATTCCTGGCATAAAGAATCTGATTAAGCCAGTAAACATGTGTTCACCCTGGATTTAATAATCTATGGCCAGGAGGACAGGACCATGGAATACAGACATGGCTGAAGGGACCCATTCCAGCATATGATTGGGGAGTGGAGGGGGCAATTCCCAGGAAAGGAGGACTTATTGTGAGCCAGGAAGGACCCAAGAAGTATCTATTGACATAGTAGATACTCAATACATGTTAATTAAACATAAGTAGTGATGTGGGACAGGGAAAGTCCTCCAAGCAAAGGGAACAGTGTGTGGAAAGGCAAAGAGGCAGGAACGCTGAAGGCATGATTGAGGAACAGTTAAGAGAATTACGGAATGTTAGAACAAAACGGGTTTTGTTTTATTTTTTATTTATTTTTTGGCTGTGTGGCTTGCGGGATCTTAATTCCCTGACTAGGGATCGAACCCAGGCACTCGGCAGTGAAAGCACGGAGCCCTAACCATTGGACCGCCAGGGAATTCCCAAAAGGTCTTGTTTTATAGATAAGGAAAAGTAGGAGTTGTTTTATAGAGGAAGTTGCTGTGGACCTGAGAAAGCAGTTTATCTGTACCTTATAAGACTCAGCATAAAAGAGTTATCAGAAGAAGGGTGGTCTTTGAAGTGCTAGGAATAAATGAGTTTGCCAAGGGAGGGAGGAAGTTAGGGAGAGAAGAGGATGGATTTTATTTTATTTATTTATCTTTGTTTTTTAAATATTTTTGAGGATGGATTTTAGAATTAAAGCAGGAGCGCCCACCTTTAGAGGATGGAGGGGGCTGGGGGAACAGCAAAGTAGGCTGTGGGATGGTTGGAGAGAGAGAAGGACATCTTACTGGGTGCAGGGCACTTTCATAAACATTATCTCACCTAATTCAGATGTGTATTGGATGTCCCTGTGCTTGGAAAACCCCTGCCCCCTCCCTCCAGGGCTTTGGCTCTGCTGGGTGACCAGGTCCCCTGCCCCTGTCCATAGCTGCTTTGTAAAGGATGCCTGTCTGGGCCAATGCAATCCTCTCTGTCAGCAATTTAGAATATTGAGCCTACACTTACCAGGAAATTGGATATTTAATTTTAATCAGATGAATCAAATGAAAAAGAATGCTTGAAGTGGTAGCATAAAAACACAAGTGATTAAAAACATTTGGAACCTTTGCTTACCCTTCAAAGGCATTTGTTGCCATAGTTAGAGACTGAACATTTCAGTAGGAGCCTCAAGTCAAGTCATGACAAGGGAAGGGCAGAGTTTAGTGGGACTTCCACTAACTCCTTCTGGTGAGGTTCCTGGAATTGTCCTTTATAAGGTGTGGTTGTTCAAGTCTTTATTGGAATTTGAGAGAGATCTCAGAGTCTTTCAAATAGTTTCTCCCACACTGCCCTTGTTTTTTTAGTGGGTTTTTTTTTTTGCATAAGATAATAATAGCTAACACTGTATCAAATACTTTGCAGGTTACCTCCTTTAATCTTCACAACAACCTATGAGGTAGGTGCTCTCATATTCTCTGTTCTGTCGATGAGGAAACTGAGGCTCAGAGAGGTTAAGCAACTGGCCCAGGGTCACACTGCTGTGTAGGTGGGCTGCCTGAGCAGTGGACGCTGCCATGACCTGGCTCTTATTTGCCATGTTGCACACTTAATTTGAGAGTATCATCCAATCAAGAACCCTTTAATGCAAACTTACCAAGGTCAGAATTAGGTTCTCGATTTGAAGATGAGGGTGCTGATTGCCCAGGGTTGCACTATTTATTCTGTGTCAGAGCCAGGATTCAAACTCTGTGTGTCTCACTTCAGCTTCCATCAGCTTTCTAGTTAATGCAATTGCTTCTGTTAACCATTGTGATGGTTGAGGGAGGAAAGAATGTCTAGGAGGGAGGAAGGGGGATGATCGGCAGTACCAGATTCTACAGCAAAGTTAGATAAAATGACCAAGAAGAAGACATCAGCTTTAGTGAGGAGGAGGTCCCTAGTGACCTTTAAGAGCCCTGTCCTATGGCGAGGAGAGGGCAGAAGCCACCTTGGTGCACCAAGTAGGGGTGAGGACATGGGGGCCATGATGGGAAAGGGGGGGGTAACTTGAGGGTCAAGATGGGAAAGAAGGAGCATCTTCAGAGACAGAAGAGAGGGAATAAGTGGAAAAGGTCCAGAGGGAGAGGAGAACGGATAAAGCTCAGAGGGGGAGGGGTGGGACCAAGAGGACTTCCATTTAGTCCATGTGTTTATTGAGTACCTACTATGTGCCCTGCACTGGAGAGATAAGGGAGCAGTAAACAGTCAAGATCCATCTTCCTGGAACTGACAGTATAATGAGGAAGACAGATAAGAAACTCTTAACAGGGACTTCCTTGGTGGCACAGTGGTTAAGATTCCATGCTCCCAATGCAGGCAGCCCAGGTTCAATCCGTGGTCCAGGAACTAGATCCCACATGCATGCTGCAACTAAGAGTTCACGAGCTGCAACTAAGGAGCCAGTGAGCCACAACCAAGGAGCCTGCCTGCCACAACTAAGGAGCTGGCGAGCTGCAACTAAGGATCCCGTGAGCTGCAACTAGGGAGCCTGTCTGCCACAACTAAGACCCAACGCAACCAAATAAATAAATAAATTTAAAAAAGAAACTGTAAACAGATAAATAAAATGAGAATTATGATAAGAGTTCCACAAGAAACAGCACATAGAGATAGAGACTAAAGTTCCTAGGAGTAACCTTAGGTGGAGGTAGTTAGACAAGGTCTCTCTGAGCAGGTGAGACCAGAACGGTGAGAAGGAACTAGCCATGCCAGAGCTAGAGAAGGAACAAGAAGGGCATGTGCAAAGGCCCTGAGGTGGAAATGGACTGGCTGGAATTTAGTAAGCAGGAGGGAGTTTGGTGGGGTAGGCAGGGCCTTGAAGGGGATGAGAAAGGAGAACTCCTTTTTCCTAAGCCCCATGGGAATGACATGGTAAGAATGATGTTTTAAGCAGCATAGGAAAAGCGCTTAGCCTTGAAAAATAGTGAGTAGGGAGGACTGTTCTTCAGACAAGAGGGAAGAGAGCTGCTTGCATGATGATGCCTGAGAGCATTTTTGCAGAGAGAAAGTAGAAGTCCAAGGAATTCATGTTGCACAGACCTGCTCTTCCCTGTGATTTTAGTGAAGGTGAGTCGGGCAGCCCTGTGTGAGCCTTTCTATTGCTGAGTCCCATGGGGGTCTCATCACCCACACAAGTTGCCCATTGCCCCCTTTGCCACCCCTGAGGGTCTTCTCTAAACCTTCTCTTCCTTTCCGGGTCTTCTTCTTCTTTTTTTGTTTTAATTTAACTTAATTTATGTATTTTTGGCTACATTGGGTCTTTGTTGCTGTGCACAGGCTTTCTCTAGTTGCAGCGAGTGGGGGCTACTCTTTGTTGCGGTGCACAGTCTTCTCATTGTGGTGGCTTCTCTTGTTGCGGAGCACAGGCTCTAGGCACATGGGCTTCAGTAGTTGTGGCATGCGAGCTCAGTAGCTGTGGCTCGCAGGCTCTAGAGCGCAGGCTCAGTAGTTGTGGCGCACGGGCTTAGTTGCTCCATGGCATGTGGGATCTTCCCAGACCAGGGCTCGAACCTGTGTCCCCTGCATTGGCAGGCGGATTTTTTTTTTTTTTTTTTTTTATAAGCAAGCAGTGGTTTTTTGTTTTATTTATTTATTTATTTATATTTTTGGCTGTGTTGTGTCTTCGTTTCTGTGCGAGGGCTTTTTCCAGCTGCGGCAAGCGGGGGCCACTCTTCATCGCGGTGCGCGGGCCTCTCACTATCGCGGCCTCTCTTGTTGTGGAGCACAGGCTCCAGACGCGCAGGCTCAGTAATTGTGGCTCACGGGCCCAGTTGCTCCGCGGCATGTGGGATCCTCCCAGACCAGGGCTCGAACCCGTGTCCCCTGCATTGGCAGGCAGACTCCCAACCACTGTGCCACCAGGGAAGCCCGGCAGGCGGATTTTTAACCACTGCACCACCAGGGAAGCCCCAGGCTGCCTTCTTGATTTAGAGTTTTACTGCTAATTCATCAGTCTCAGTTCCTAATCTAGATTGTAGTTCTTAAGTCTCTCTGAAGTGATAAATGTACACATCAGTTACCTATTGCTGTGTAACAAACCATCCCAAAACTTAGTGGCTTAACAATCCTGAGGAAAAAAATAACAAAGCTGGAGGTATCACACTTCCTGATTTCAAACTATATTACAAAGCCATAGTAATCAAAATAGCGTGGTACTGGGGACTTCCCCGGTGGGCCAGTGGTTAAGACTCTGTGCTCCCAAGGCAGGGGGCCCAGGTGCGATCCCTGGTCAGGGAACTAGATCCCGCATACCACAACTAAATGTTTGCATGCCGCAACTAAAGATCACACATGCTGCAACTAAAAGATCCTGCATGCCACAATGAAGATCCCGTGTGCTGCAACTAAAACCTGGTGTAGCCAAATAAATAAATAATAAATAAATAAATAATTAAAAAAATAACATGGTACTGGCAGTAAAACAGAT
Organism: Balaenoptera ricei; assembly: GCF_028023285.1. Taxonomy (NCBI): domain Eukaryota; kingdom Metazoa; phylum Chordata; class Mammalia; order Artiodactyla; family Balaenopteridae; genus Balaenoptera; species Balaenoptera ricei. The sequence goes on along the minus strand of NC_082658.1, from coordinate 21,030,662 downwards.
ACACAGATCAGTGGAATAGAATTGAGAGCCCAGAAATAAATCTACACATATATGGACAAATAATATTCAACAAAGGAGTAAGGACATAACATGGAGAAAGGAGAGTCTCTTCAATAGATGATGTTGGGAAAACTGCACAGCCACATGCAAAAGAATGAAACTAAACCACTATCTCACGCCATACACAAAAATCAACTCAAAATGGATTAAAGACTTGAATGTAAGACCTGAAACTGTAAAACTCCTAGAAGAAAACATAGGCAGTATGCTCTTTGACATTGGTCTTGGCAATATATTTCTAGATATAACTCCTCAGGCAAGGGAAACAAAAGCAAAAATTAGCAAATGAGGGATTTCCCTGGTGGTCCAGTGGTTAGGGCTTGGCACTTTCACTGCCAGGCTGGGTTCGATCCCTGGTTGGAAAACTAAGATCCCACAAGCTGCATGGCATGGACAAAAAAAGAAAAAAAGAAAAAAGAAAAGAAAAACAAATGAGACTACATCAAACTAAAAACTTCTGCACAGCAAAGGAAACCATCAACAAAATGAAAAGACAACCTACAGAATGGGAGAAGATATTTGCAAATGATATATCCAAGGGATTAATATCCAAAACATAGAAAGAACTCATACAGCCTTGTTGTACAACAGAAACTAGGACAGCATTGTGAAGCAATTATACTCTAATAAAGATGTATAAAAGAAAAGAATTATGGAATCACAGAACATTGTAAATCAACTATACTTCAATAAAATTATATACATACATATAAAAAAATAAAAATAAAAATGGGCAGAGAAGATGAATAGACATTTTTCCAAAGAAGACATACCTGTTGATGGCCAATAGGCACATGAAAAGATGTTCAACATCACTAATTATTAGGGAAATGCAAATCAAAACCACGATGAAATACCACCTCATGCCTGTTAGCATGGTTATTATCAAAAAGGCAAAAAATAACATGTGTTGGCAAGGATGTGGAGAAAAGGGAACCCTCATACACTGTTGGTGGGAATGTAAATTGGTGCAGCCACTATGGGAAAAAGTATGGCGGTTCCTCAAAAAATTAAGAACAGAACTAACATATAATCCAGCAATCCCACTTCTGGGTATTTATCCAAAGAATACAAAAAGACTAATTTGAAAAGGTATATGCACCACTATGTTAATTGTGGCATTATGTGCAATAGCCCGGATGTGGAAACAAACTAAGTGCCCATCAATGGATGAATGGATAAAGAAGATGTGGTATACACACACACACACACACACATGCACACACACACACACTCACACACACACTCTATGGAATATTACTCAGCCATAAAAAGATTAATTCTTGCCATTTGCAACAACATGGGTGGACGTTGAGAGTATTATGCTAAGTGAAATAAGCCAGACAGAGAAAGACAAGTACTAAATGATTTCCCTCATATGTGGAATATAATAAACAAAGAAAGAAACAGAATAAATGAACAAACCAAATGAGAACAAACATGCAGATACAGAGAACAGAGTATGACTACCAGAGGGGAAGGGCAAAATGGGTAAAGGGCATCAACTGTATGATGATGGATGGAAACTAAATTTTTGGTGGTAAGTAGGCTATAGGGTATATAGAAGTAGAAATATAATGTACATGTGAAACTTATATAGTGTTATAAACCAGTGTTACCTCAATTAAAGAAAAAACCAAACAAACAACTTAGTGGCTTAAAACAATGACAACATTTATTTTGCTTATGAATTTGTAATTTGGGTAAGGCTCAGCAAAAATGGCTCATTTCTGCTCTGTTTGGCCTCCACTGGGGTGGCTTGAAAACTGGGTGCTGGAATCATCTGGAGTCTGGCTGACTCACAGTGGATGCTTGCTGTCAGCTAGGCCTTAGCTGGACTGTTGGCCAGAACACCTTCACATGGTCACTACATATAGCTTGGGCTTCCTTACAACATGGTGGCTAAGTTCCAAGGGTGAGTTCCAAGAGAAAGAGTCAGGTGGACACTGTATCGCCTTTTATGACCTAACCTCAGAAGTCACGTAGCATCATATCCATTGTATTCTATTTATTAGAAGGGAGTCACTCCTGATGTGGAATGAGAGTCTACCTTTAGATGGGAGAAGTGTCAAATGATATGCAGACATGTTTATAAACCACCATGGGCTTGAATGGGCTGGGCTTCTGCACTCTGCCTTTATTCACTTGATGAGTAGAGGGTGGGGGCATCATCTTTTCCCCTCCTTTAGACCCTTCCTTCCTTGGGGATCCAAAAGGAAGTTTGAGTCTGGAGATGAAGTCAAGGAAGAGCAGCTATTCAGGCTCTCCAATGAAACACACTTGGGGGCTTCCCTGGTGGTGCAGTGGTTAAGAATCCGCCTGCCAATGCAGGGGACATGGGTTTGAGCCCTGGTCCGGGAAGATCCCACGTGCCGCGGAGCAACTAAGCCTGTGCGCCACAATTACTGAAGCCTGTGCGCCTAGAGCCCATGCTCTGCAACAAGAGAAGCCACCGCAATGAGAAGCCCGCGCACCGCAACGAAGAGTAGCCCCCGATCTCTGCAACTAGAGGAAGCCTGAACGCAGCAACGAAGACGCAACACAGCCAAAAATAAGTAAATAAATAAATTTTAAAAAAAAACAACACTCTTGGATTTGAACCCTGACTGTCATTTACCAGCTCTGTGTTCTTGGGTAAGTCACTTAACTTTGGATAAGCCTCATTTTCTTCATCTGTAAAATCAGAGTATCCTCCTCATGGAGTTATTTTAAGGATTAAATGAGTTAATAGATGAGTTACATAATACATGCTCAGAAGCAGGGACGTGTGCATGGTAAACACTCTATGTATTAGGTGTTGCTAATATGATTATTCAACACATGTTTATTAATATTTCATTAACTCAGGCTTAGGTGAGTTCTGGGCTAGATGCTGGGATTACGAAAGTGAGCATGAAAGGGTTTAGGCTTCCAGGAACCAGAAGCTTAGGGGAAATGTTTTCAAGCATATGTGGGCAAAGAGTCCAGGCTTTGGAGGCAGCCAGACCTGATTCTCATTCTGAGTTTGCCTGTAGTTTCTATCTGTGGGACCTTGGACTGGTCTTTCAACTTTCTCGGCCATAGTTTCCTAGTGGAAAGTGAGAATTATAACAGTACCTACCTCACTGGGTTTTGGTGAGGATCAAACAAGATAATCTATGTAAAAAAGCTTAGCACAGTTCCTGGAAAGTGGTGATTGTTTTATGAATGTTAATCATTAATTTTATTTATCAGGAAGTAGGCTAACAAGTGGATTCATTAGAGTCCAATGTGGAGAATGCCAAACTGGATGGGGAAACAACCTGCTAAAGGAGTCCAGCAGAAGAGATTAATTTTGCTAGGAAGAATCTCAGAAAGCCTGGAGGCAGTGATGTGGGAACCCGGCTTTGAAGACTGAGTAAGAGTTTTCAGGTAGAGAATGAGGAAAGAGAAGATATTCCGGGTGGAAGCAAGGAGATTTGCAAAGGCATGAAGTTACAGAAGGTGTTGACATGTTTGGAGGAAGGTGATAAATTCAGTGCGGGAGCTTCAGGTGTGTGGGATGGAGGGGATGAGACTGGAAAAGGGAGTTCAGATCAAAGCATTGGCTCAAGTGAGAGAAACTGCTGACTTTAAGCCAAGGGTAGCCTTGGTGGTATGGAGAAAGGCCAGTGGCTGGGCTGGAGGGAGGTTTTGTAGGTGGAACAGGTAGATTCAGGGCTAGATGTTCCATGTGAATTGAGCGGAGGGCAGTGAGGGAAACAAAGGCCAGCTGCAGAGGAGTCAGGGAGGAGGGCAGGGTTTGGGTGGATGGAACAAAGTTATGAGATGTGGACTCTCAAATCCACTGCACCACCAGGGAAGTCCCAGACCCTATATTGTTAAGTAGGTAGTCAACTGCATGCGAGAGCACAGCTAAAGCAGAGTTTAGGTGAAGTGGAAGGTGGGGGATATCTGTCCTGAAGTGAAGATTAAGGTAAATGCAGCCACCAATACACACACACACACACACACACACGCACACACATACAGACACATACAGCAATTTCCACGCTGGGCTGGGTCTACAGGAGGGCAATAGGAAACTCTCAACCCCACCATGAGTGACCCTACCAGTTGCCCTATAGATGCTCTCACCTCTCACTTGCATATAAGGTGGTCCAAAGGTCTAAATTGGGGAACCAGGAGAATTTGTGAGTAAAAGCTCATGCTGAATATTTCTGGGACTCGACTCCATAGTCACCAGCACACTCTCAGAAGTATCAATGATCCCCCAAAGGTTAGGAGTCTTTGATTTTCTCACCAGAAATTAATAAGAATAGCTATCCTTGGGGAGAAGGACTGGTGGGGGAAGGGGGGAGATTTTCAGTTTTAATTTTTGACTTTTCTTAACCGTCTGAATTTTCTAACCACAAACGTGTTAGTTTCATTGAAAAAACTGTCATCAGGGTTTATTTGGGTGGTGAGATAACAGGCTCTTTTTAGATTTCATCTTACTACCTCTTTGTACTAAACAAACACAACAAACACAAACACTAATAGCTGTTATTTTTTAAAAACCCTGATAGTCTTAACACACACACACACACACACACACACACACACAAAATCACACTATTATGCAAAGTACATCCTCTATTATGTCAGGTAAAATGTCTACATTTCCTATAAACTACTACTTTTAATGCAGTAAAACTTGCATTCGAAGTAGATAAGGCGAAAAAGAAAAAGGCACGCAATTTCAAGTATTTCAACTCAGACGCATAAAAACAATGTGTATACGTGTCATTCTTCATCTGTACTGTCTCCTCATTCCCTTGAATCGGCCAATGTGCGAGCCGTTGGCCTTTGATGCTCGAAGCGAAGACGGAACGCAGGACTGGGTTAAATCCACTACCCTCTCCCCACGCACTCTAGTAATTACTCTATTTCCACGTCATGTTTCCGGGTGTGTGTGTCCCGACTCACGCAGAAACTGAAGTTCAAAGCAGGCGGGAGTCACCATGTTCTTTTTGCTGTCCCCAGAAACCCAATTCAGGCGTTGGGCCCCTAGAGGATCTGGCGATACCTGGGGACTGTCTAACTGGCTGATTCCCACGTGGTAAGTGGCTCCCGACCTCGCCCCCACGTGGTGTAAAGGGCCGGGAAAAGGGAGAGCAGGCAGAAGAGAGCCGCATCAGGGGCATTTAAAGTGTCTTGACGTCACGCACTGCCAGGAACTCAGCTGAGTTTTCAGCAGGACATTCCGGTCATCTTCCCTCCCTCCCCCCGAGCCTCTCCGCCCAAGTCCTTGGTTCTTCCCCTGCTGTTGCAGAGGGAGGAGCACTAAGCCCTCGGAACAGCCAGAACAGGGGCGTTCCCAGACGTCTATTGGCTCCGCCCTTTCTCCAAGAGGCTCTTCTTATTGGCCGGTGGGTGGGGCATCGGTTGTACAGTACACTCACCAGGGCCTCTGGGTGGCCGAGAAAACTGGCTGTCTCATGAATTATGCATGATGGCGTGTCGCGGCCCGGCGGGGCTGGGCGGGGATTGGCTGGAGGGACTGTAATTCAGCGGTTTCCGGAGCAGGGGCAGCGTAGACTGGTAGGGGGAGCCTGGGGTTCCGACGTCGCCGCGGAGGGAGCGAGCCCGAACCGGATCCTTGACAAGAACCCCAGCTCGGCGCTCATCCCACATCTGCTAGGCGAGACTCCGCGGCCTGAGAGACCCCGCGGCCCGCACCCCGGCGCAAGCGCAGCCCCGGCCAGTCGGGCCTCAGCCCGAGCAGCAGGTGAAGGGGATTAAGGGTGGGGCTGCCCCCCCGACGGCCTCCAGGCCTGGGCATCCCTGGACGGGGGCGGGGGGCGGGCGCTGGGAGCCCTTGGGGTGTTTGGGGGAGTAGTGGATGGAAACTTCAGTGGGTCGGGGGGGATGCGAGGAGAAACGGAGGGTCGCTCTGAAGGGACAACTCCCCGGGATGACAGGAGCCGGCCTCTGAAGGGACAGGGTGCGCTGGAAGGAAGTTTCGTTCTTTGGAGAAAGGGGAGACGCCGAGGAAGAGAGAGAATGGGCTGGAGGGGGAGGACTGTGGGGCGAGGGCACTCTAGGGTGGGGGGGGCAGGAGTGAGGGACATCCCCCCAACTTCCTGCTCCCTGGGGCTCTGGGGACGTTCCGGCCACAGGAGCGACTGTCACGCCGGCGGAGATCTCCACAGAGGTTGGTGGGGCGGGTTGGCAAGCGCCTCCTGCCCGCCTCCCGGCGGCTCCCGGCGGCTCCCGGCGGCTCCCGGCGGCTCCCGGCGGCTCCCGGCGGCTCCCGGCTGGGCCACTTCCTCCGCCTTGCCCTGTTCCCGCTCCTTTAGGAGCCAGCTGTGCCCCCCTGGAGGAGGTAGGAATAGGTGTCTTCCTCCTACAGCCTCATGGGCTGGTTGGTTGTGGGTAGGATTATTGCATAAGAATCAAGTTTCCTGTAGGGAAATTGACAGCCTTGTACTCTTTCTAAATTCCCTCCCATCTTTCTCTAGGTTAAAGTCGTGATTCCCTCCTCTCCCTTCTAAAAAAACAGAATAAAACCCCCATCAAGCCAGCTCTAGAGGGAAATAAACCTATTTCCTCCTTGACAATGTTCTTTTATAAACACCTGGTAAACTTGGCCAGAAGATAAATAAATAATTGAGCCCTTGCGTTTACGGGATTGTGGTGTTGCTTAATTGCATAGGACAGAATGAACCAATCCAGAGTGGGAGTTTTCTGTCTCAGAGCCAAGATCTTGGGTAAATGCGGAGGAGAGGGAAACGAAGACAGGCTGGCCTTGGCAAAGTCATGTGTGCAAACTTTACCTGTGTTTGGGGGTGTGGTTGCACTTAAGTTAGCAAAATTCAAACCATCACCCAAGTTGTTTTTTCCATGTTTAGTCCACATCCCTCTGTGTTATATCAGGTGGATATATGGTACTGACACACTTATTCTTATTAAAAATGTATGTAATGTGTCCCTGCTGGTTTTTATTGTGTGTGCATCTAAAGGGTATATTTATTCTGTGTGTGGGTTGTAATTTTTTGGCTGTCTGGGCTGATACAGCATTGGTTTGAATAAATCAGAACAGTGAATTATCTCGATCTTTTATATGTGGATTTAGACTGTGTTATGACTTGATTCAGCGAATTTTCTGTTTTATATTAAATATGTCTATTCCCTGAGTCAACACATTTATTTCCTTATTACATGTGCCAGACTGGGGTCCTAGTAGAATTTTTACTGTGACATTTGTACAGTGGGATGGAGGAAAGAAGTCTTCAAAACAAAACAAAAAATGTAGATGTTAGAGGCTTGATCTTAATCTCTATATCTGCTAGCGTATCCACCACAAAGAACCACTAGAAAATTCATAAATCTTTTATATGTAGTTCTTTTAGGAAGAATAGCCGTCTAGAAATATCCACAGTTATGACTTGACCCACAAAGGGTAGATAGTGCATATAACCTTAACTCTGTTTTGTAGATAAGGAAATTGAGAACAAAGGAACGAAACACTTGCCTGGGGCAGCAGAGTGTCATAGTGGTGGAATTTGTACCTTCTGTATATTTTGTTTGCTTTTGACTATCTATGCTTAAGTATTAGATCTTGATTTAGAGTGACTGTAGGCCCTGCTGGGAAAGGTGTCAGTGAAATTCTGACATATACCTAGGCAATGAAATACCACCAGTAGTCTGTAAGGCTCCAAGGGAGATATTTAATAAACAGGTGAAAAATGATGTACAAATGGGGTTTCCTTAGGTTTTTGGGTTTTGTTTTGTTTTGTTTCCTATCTAACTGCTATGTCTAACTTGGGAAGTAACTTTTTTAAAAAAAATATTTTATATTGGAGCATAGTTGATTAACAGTGGTGTGTTAGTTTCAAGCGTACAGCAAAGTGATTCAGTTATACATATACATGTATCTATTGTTTTTCAAATTCTTTTCCCATTTAGGTTATTACAGAATAGTGAGCAGTGTTCCCTGTGCTATACAGTAGGCCCTTGTTGGTTATCTATTGTAAATATAGCAGTGTGTAACCGTCAATCCCAAACTCCCAATCTGTCCCTCCCCACAAGTAGCTAACTTTTTAGTGTGCATAATTTACCATCAGAATTTAGCTGTTTGCTAATGGAAAGAGATATTTATTTAGGCAAGTTTGTAGGTGAAGGATAGTCATGACCTAAATGTCATTTAAACCAAAGTGCCTTGTGGCTTGATCAGTGGTCATTTGTGTCTCCAGAAAGTTGCTTTCTCCTCCCTGCCTCTGCACATCTTGACATTCAGATGGTGAGATGGGGCAGAGGTGGTGGCCATCATTACAGATACCGAGTCTGGCACCTTTTAATCTTATGGCTTTCTCAGAGGTGATGTACAAATCAACAAATATTTACTTTTTACAACTTTGTGAAAGTTGCTATGAGGAGAGGAACAAGACGCCTTGTTTACAGAACTTGAGGTCCACTGAGGCAGCTTCATAAATGCTTTGTCCATGTAGTGCAACATGTTTTCCTCAAAGAGATGGTGAGACGTTAAGCCTGTGCTGTCCAACAAGGTAGCTATTCTATGTTAAAAAACATATAGCACAGATATAGAACATTTCCATTATCGTAGAAAGTTCTGTTGGACAGTGCTTCACTAAGCGCTACAGGTCTTCAGAAGAAGGATTGGTTATGAGGCTTGCAGTTGTCTAGAAGTCTTCTTGCTAACTGAGAGCTTTGATCTGGGGCCCAAATAATGGTTGGCATTTGACAGATATAAAGAATTTGGGGTGAGGAGGTATGGTGATATAACACAAACAAAATCCTGGTAGATTAGGAAGGTAAGTAGGGGAGAAGGAGTGCCTGCATATAAGAGGTCTTGAATGCAAGACCAAGGAGTTTAAAGATTTTTGAGGCTGAATACTGGTGTTTAATTATGGAGTGCCTACCCCATGCCTGACCTTGGTTAACTTTTACAAAGTAAGTCGGTACATATGGCCTCTGCCCTAGGGGAGTTGTCACTGAAGCTGACCTTATACACTGGGTCAGCACTCAAAAAGAGGGGTCCTGACTTACCGGATTTGTGTTGTTAAGTGCAGAAGTGCTTTTTGAGGATTTTTAATTGGCTACAAATGTCCACTCACATTTTCTGTCTTCCATATTTAAAAAAATTGATCATAACTTTTGGGTCATGTATAACAACCAGCCAAAGAGCACTTGAAGGACATCCCCAAATCCTGGAGAACTCCTGGTGTCCTGGAGCAGCCTTGGTGAGGTCCAGCAGGATGACATCCCTGGGCTACTTCATACTTCAGTCTTTGTTGGTTATGGTGAAAAAAATTAATATTGTGATTACACATTTGTTGCCAGGAACCTTGGCTTACTATGGGGCACTTTTGTTAGGAATGCTAGATGTTACTTTGGTGGTAAGTTGTTTGAAATGTCTCCAGTTTTTAAAAGGAATAGCATATGCAAGAAAATTTCTGTTATGGTCAGTTCTCCTATATCAGTATTATCACAACTCAGTTCAGATCAGCAAGCATATTATATATTGAGAGCCAATTATTGTGCTAGGCAGGACCCAAGGATAATGCACTATGGTCCCTGTTTTCACAGAACCGGAAGTGGTGTTGTTGGGCTGGGGTATGTGCTGTGTCAGTATGGACTTAGGGTTGGGAAGATGACAGCACAGTGGTTCAGAGGTCAGGCTCTGGAGTCAGACACATCTGGGATTGGATCTTGGATCTGCCACTTCCTAGTCAGAATCTGAACCTCAGTTTTCTTATCTGTAAAAGGAGAAGATAACAGTACTTATCTCCTAGGGTTGTTGAAGACTCCAGGAGATAATGCAGGTAAAATACTTAGCATAACGCCTGGTACACATTACCAGGAGATTAACTCTTTTTAGGGGTGAGAGAAAGGCTTTATCATAGAGGGGTATTCAGATGGGAACACCTGAAAAGGGTTTTGTAGGATCGGTAGGAATTCTCCCAACAAAGCTGAGTGGTGAGTAGTGGCATTCAAGGCTGAGGGAACATGAGTGTGCAGAGGCTTAAAACAGCATAGTGTGTTCAGGGAGCTATAGGTAGAAGTTCTTAATTTAGGAGAACTGAGGGGAAAGGAAGCTACGGCTCTCAGCCCTTCTCTTCTGTTAATGATTGGGTTCAAATGTCATTAAGTTGTTTTGTCCTGTTTATGAAAGTAATGCATGCTATTGTAAATAAATTTATATTTGTAGAAATATAAACTATATTTTATATATATGTCTTATTAATTTGGTGTATGTTTCTCCAGCTTTTTTGCAGTTTTTTCTACTTACCAATTTATCTTGGACAATTTTATTGCAAATTCCTTTTTAACAGCCTAATAAAAGAATAATAAGGAAGGCAGATCTGCCCATCAAATAAAATAAGGTTTAGATTGGCTGGCTTTCCTTTCTGCTACCCCCCCATCCACATGAATAACTGACTTTCCTAATCACTGAACTTTTCCCTGACTTTTTAGCTACATCAAACAAGGAACTTATGTTTTGAGCTTTCCTAAGGTAACTGTTACTGTAGTGTCGAAATGCTTGGCCGGTGAGTTTGAGGGTTTCATGGTCCACAGTTGCAATAAGAGTTAAAAGAATGGCGATGAGATCAGACTTCCTGGGCTTTAATCCCAGATCCAGCACCTCTTAGATCTTGGGTCAGTCGCTTTAACTTCTCCAGGTTTCAGTTTCTCTGTCCATAATATGCAAATGCCAGGTCCAATTGTAAGGGATTTGTGAGGATTGAGCAAGATTTGAAGCAACGTATATGAAGTACTTTTGCACAGTGCTTGGGAGATAGCTAAAATTGGAGTGCTTAATAATTACTATTATTAAAAACTGCAGTATCTGTCTAACTATAGAGTCAGGCCAGTTATGATGCACAGTAGCCTTTAATGACCCAGAGGAAAGAAGGAGTAATCAGGAGATTCTAACCTAATAGGAAAAAAACTAAATGAATAGGGATGAGGGGGATTTACACTGTGGTGGAGGAAATGAAGTCTATCACGTAAAAGGAATAGACAAAGCAAACCGTAAATTCCTGTTTACACAGATGCCCTTGTCATACATATGTCTCTTTGCATCTTCTGACTGTGGCCCATTTATTTGAAGTAATATTCAACACATTAAATTTTTATGACCACTTAGGATTTGAACAGTCCCTTGGAGTTCTTCTTGATACAAAAAGCGCAGATAATATGAAAGGTTTGAGGGGTATGGGAGTCAGGCAAGGACGGTGGGACAGCATGAAGCCTGGGGGAGTGAGGCAGCATCCTAAGTAGAGTGAATGATCCGTACGAGGCTGGGAAGTGATTTGTCCCTTCACATCTGTGTGTGTGTGTGTGTGTGCGCGTGTGTTTTCATTGGAGGAGCCGAGCTTTGCTTTCCTGTCTTGTAACTTTCCTTTGCAAACAAATACTCAAAACAGCCTTGTGGTTTAAGAAGAGCCACTCAGCACCTCCATGAAACGGGTTCTCTCGCACCAGGTCTCCAGTTTGGGGTCAGAGAAGGCTGGAGAGAAAAGGCCTCCCTGCTGTTTCTTGGCCGAATGTGGGGCAGGAGGAAGCCAGCAGAGTTTGAAAGAGAAAGTAAACCTTCTGGTAAATAAATGGCTTCCCTATTGTGGAGGAGGAGTGCAAATTATTAGGGGGATGTTTGGGTAGTTTTTGTAGAAGCCGTTTCTGAAGACTGATTGAGATTATTGAAGGTGAGCCCGATTTAGGAAAACCCTGCCTGGTCTGCTGTGAACCGACTGTTTTCCCGCTTTGTTGATTGATTTTATTAGTTTGTGGCAGCCTGACCTCGCATTCTTGTTATGAGAATTGGAGGATTTGAGTGTGACCTTGAGCACCTGCTTAGGTGAAAGCTTCCTAAAATGTATGTTTTTCGCTTCTTTTCTAATGTTAATTTTGTTTTTACTTTTGAGCAAACGCTTTTCCTGACAGAGTCTAAAATCAGGAGACTTTCCTTTTGTTCTCTCCTCCCCCCGACCCCCCAGTTCACCCAAATGTAGTCCTCAAAACCTCAAACCCCAGATGTTAGCTGTGTAATTACCTCTCCTTTAAACCAAGCAAAGTGCAATCATGCATCGAGTTAGCATTAAAATCGTTGGCCTTCGAATTTCTTTCTACTTGTGGTTTAGACACAATAAATATTTAATCTCAGACCGACTTTGCCTGACAAATCAGTGTTATGTTTGGGCCTCTTTTTATCAGTAGGTTTAGGGAAAGCAAATTTATTGAAACATTAACCAAAAGAGAACGTAATTAGGATGGTCACTCTCTCGTGCACAGGGGCAGGTGGAATAATCAAAGCATTCTGAAGCCAAATCTCAATATTTATTCTTAATTCCACATGTTATTGTCCCTTTTCATTCGAGTACATAAATAAGAGTGGCCTGTAAGTAGAAGCAGCTGGGACACTTGAGGGTCCTAATTACTATGTTGAAGAATCCTAGGTTTATGGAGCCATTTAAGATTCCTGTTTCTCAAATGTACTGCTGTGGTAGGGGATGTCAGTAGGGGTGGGGGTGAGGGAGGTTAGGTGAACTCTGCACTTCCCACTCAATTTTGCTTTAACCTAAAATTGCTCTAAAAAGTCAAGCTTACTAATTAAAAAAAAATCCTGCAGAAATATCTGAGGTGTCCTGGGTCACATGTGCCCGGTGTACAGCTGTGTGATTCCAATGACTTCTTTCTACCTCAGGGTACCCTAAGCTTGGCAATGAGAGTTCCATCCTTTTACCCAGTGAGTATCTCCCAAGTAATGGAGAGTGAGATGAACCTGCTTCCCCTTTCCTTAGGAAAGATAGGTTAAGAATGCTAGTCTTGGGCTTCCCTGGTGGCGCAGTGGTTGAGAATCTGCTTGCCAATGCAGGGGACACGGGTTCAAGCCCTGGTCTGGGAAGATCCCACATGCCACGGAGCAGCTAGGCCCGTGAGCCACAACTACTGAGCCTGCGCGTCTGGAGCCTGTGCTCCGCAACAAAAAAAAAAAGAGGCCACAATAGTGAGAGGCCCGCGCACCGCGATGAAGAGTAGCCCCCGCTTGCCGCAACTACAGGAAGCCCTAGCACAGAAACGAAGACCCAACATAGTAATCAATCAATCAATCAATAAATCTTAAAAAAAAAAAAAAAAAAAAAAAAAGAGGACTATTTAAAAAAAAAAAAAAAAAAAAAGAATGCTAGTCTTAACCACAGATTTGCAGCAAGGATGTATCAGTTTTGTTTTTCAGTTCCAGACTTCAGTTTTCTTATTTGGGGGGGTGGGGTTTTAATCAGTACAGTAAGTGGAAAGTCTCCCCTTCACCTTATCCTCTGAACTCTCTCTCCCAGGGACAGCTAGTTACCTATTTCTTACTTATCTTTCTAGAGTGATTGTGCGTGTTATACAAGCAAATGTGTTATTCTCTCTCTCTTTTTCCTTCCAGGGATAGTAGCAAATTATACGCGTGACTCTGTATCTTACTTTTTGTCACTTTGTTTATCTTAGAAAATTCTCCATGTGAATATGTTTATATCCTCCTCATGTTTTTAAGATCTGCATAGTGTGGATTTAGGGTGGGATGAAATATTCAGTATTGTGATCTCACTTAGGAGAACTTGGAGGGGAAATTTCAGTTTATTGTTGCTTTAAAAAAAAATCTTCATAGTAGTCTTCTAGGCTAGGGATGTCATAATTTATTTAATATCCTAATGATAGGCATAGATTGCAGAATCTAAAGACAGGAAGCAGTGTTGTAAGTATCATCATGTTTGTCTTGAGGCACATATGAATAACTCTGTACCTGTATACTTTTAATCATCATATGCATACTGTTTAGAAATGTAGATTTTCAATGAACAGAGTGCACATTTCCCTCCTCAAACGTAAATTTAATTCTGGGGAGAAGTCTAGCTACCTCATTTTTTTTTTTTTTAATATTTATTTATTTGGCTGCGCCGGCTTAGTTGCGGCAGGCGGGATCTTTGTTGCCATGTGTGGGATCTTTAGTTGCAGCATGAGGTGTCTTTAGTTGCAGCATGCGGGATCTAGTTCCCTGACCAGGGATCGAACCCGGGCCTCCTGCATTGCGAGCATGGAGTCTTACCCGCTGGACCACCAGGGAAGTCCCTAGCTACCTCATTAAATATGAAACCCCAGTGAGTGTCTGTTACTTGGGCAGGTAGGAATTGTTGCACACCCCGCCCACCCCCCCAATTTTTTTTAAAGCTTGCTGTTCATATACCTATGATACCAAGGTCCAGCTTCTATTAATGTCAACCACTCCATCCTTAAATCACCACAAACTGTTTTGTGTAAGCTCCTGCTACTCCTTTGGCCAGTGGTGGTGGGGTTTTTGTTTTTGTTTTTATATTGTTCCCATGGATGGTTTGCTCATTGATGCTTCTGTTTGAGTTGTCTGTAGCAGGAATTCGCAGAGTGTTGTCCGCAGACCCCGGTGGGTCTCAGAGCCTTTCATGGTGGGTCTTTGAGATCGAAACTATTTTTATAGCATTATTTGTGTTTTTTATGTAGTTGGCATTTGCACTTATACTAGTAGTCATGGTACTCAGTGCACTCTCAGGAAAAAAAAAAATCTGATTTCCCTTAAGAATGTCTGTGATCAAACAGTAAACAATATTAATTTCATTATCTCTCAGCTCTTGAGGACGTCTTTTTGATATTCTATAATGAAATGGAAGGGATGCCTAAAGCACTTCTGCATAGAGAAGTACAGTAGAAAAGCTCTGTGGTATTGTTTGAGTTGTGATCTCATACTAGCTGCTTTTTTCATGAAACACCATTTTTACTTGAAAGAATGACTGACAGACCGATGGGGGTATTGGTAGGTATCTTCTCAGAAATGAATGAAGGGGAGCTTTCTCTTCAAGGAAAACAGTTGACAGTATTTGTTACCGACGATAAAGTTTAAGCTTTCGATGATAAATTAGAGTGTGAGAAAACTTGTATCCACTACTGTGAGTTTGACGGCTTCCCAGTATTAATTAACATAATTTTTTGACAATAACAAATGTGATTTTGTGATAGATTATAATGAAGTGTGTTGACATTTGCAAGGTCTGCATGTCTCTGAAGTAGTGTTTTCCAAATGATTAATGCATGGCATTACAAAATCATGCATGGGAAAACATTCTACTCAGAATGCAAGATAGACTAATGGATCTTAATGTAACTGAGTATGAAGAGTTCATGCTGTGGTTTCAGAATCTGCATTGCATCTAACCTTTAAGAAACTACTACTTGTCAAGTTTTGGTGTAGTATTAAAGAATATCCAAAGTTATCTGCAAAGATTATTAAGATACTCTCCTCCTTTTCCAATTAGTATGAAGCCAAAATTTCTTCTACACTTCAACCAGAACAACATACTGCAACAGACTGAAAGAAAAACAGAGCTGTGAGAATCCAGCTGTCTTCTGTTAAGCCAAGCATTAGAGAAATCATTAAAGAAATTTCCAAAACTTTAACAATGCCACTGTTTCCATGAATTTTTGTTGTTGTTGTTGTTTTGGAAAATAAGTTATTTTTCATAGAGATTTTATTTATGTAATAGGTTTATTGTTTTTTTAATAAATTAATAAATATATTTAAAATTTCTCAGTTTTAATTTGTAATACAGTAAACATTGGTAAACCTCCATAGAGAAAAGCTCTTAGGGGTCCCCAATTTTTAAGGATATAAAGGGTCCTGAGAACAAAAAGTTTGAGACTGTTGGTCTAAAGGTTTTAGCATAGGAACCCCTGGGATACTTGTTTAAAAAACAAGATTCTATGCTTCTGTTCTAGAGCCTGGTTTAGTAGATTTAGGGTCATTTTTAACAGGCAGCCCTGATACAGGTGGTCCTTGGTTTGAGAAATGCTGCCCTAATGAATCATAAGCTATAAAAGTCTTCAGATTAGTGAAGTCATATCCACAGGGTTTAGAAATCATTGTTGTTTTGGGGATAAAGGTAAATGGTAGATATGTGGTCCACTAAGTAAAAATGCTTTGGAGATTTCTTTTTATTCTGTTTGTTCTTCTTAGTATTTATGGACCTGAATATTAATCAAATAGATTATGACTATCAAAAGCATCACTTTACCAGATTAATGTTCAGTTTGGTTTTATTGATAGACTATCCATGAACATATTAAGACAGTTTCTGAAGGCTTGGATTAACTTCTAAAGACAATCCTAGTAAAGAATTGTCTTTAAATTCTATAAGAAGTGTTCTATTTCAGACATGTCTTTAACTTCAGTACATGTAATGTAAGTAAAGCTCTCATTTTCCTTTCTTCTTGTAATTGGTTGTATTACTAATTCAAAGAGAAATTTATTTGTCAGAGATCGTACAGCAGAAATAAGACTTAAAAACACAACATTTGACTCTACTAGCCTGGAGTTTGAAGACTCCAAGTTTGTGTTCTGGTTCTCTCATTATCTGTTGTGATCACTTAACATTTCTGTCCTTATCTGTAAAATGGGAATCACAACCTACTTGATGGAATTGTTTTGTTTAAAATAAATTTATTTATTTATTTATTTATTTATGGCTGTGTTGGGTCTTCGTTGCTGCACGCGGGCTTTCTCTGGTTGTGGCGAGCGGGGGCTACTCTTTGTCGCAGTGTGTGGGCTTCTCATTGCGGTGGCTTCTCTTGCTGCAGAGCACGGGCTCAAGAGTGCAGGCTCAGTAGTTGTGGCACACGGGCTTAGTTGCTCTGCGGCATGGGGATCTTCCTGGACCAGGGCTCGAACCCGTGTCCCCTGTATTGGCAGGCGGATTCTTAACCACTGCGCCACCAGGGAAGTCCCTGGAATTGCTATATTATCTTGGGACCCCAGGGTACTCTTTGGCTGAGTGGTTGACTGGAAAATCCAATGTGAATTCATGCTTCAGGCCAGGTTCTGTATGGGTGTGATTTTTAGAATTTACATCATAAGCTAGCCCCAACCTAAACTGGAATAGTGTTTCTAAATTCTAAATTATTATCTTTATAAGTATTTATTCTTTTTCTTTCTAAGCCATGTCCACCACCTCACTTACATTGTCAGATTATAATTTCATGAGTAATTGAGGCTTTTTCGTAAACTTTGCTTGTGTAGATGCTAATGGATAGGATCAGCTGTTCTCTGAAGAGTGCTCACATCATGCAAAATTATAATGTACAATGAGGTCACTTATTTTTCCAAGTATATTATTCATTTTGATAAGTCTTTCATAGAAAAGCTTGTCTAATTGGGGAGATAGCTTATCTTTCTTCTTAAATATAATTGAAACTTTATGGGGTCAGACTTATCTTTTAAAAATATTTTTCATAAAGCTCAATTAATACACTTTAAAAAAGTAATAGATTATATATTTAAGAGCAGTTTTAGGATACATAAAAATTGAGCAGAAAGTACAGAGAGTCCCCCTATACCCCCCTCTTCTCTGTCCTTCCCAGTTTCTCCAATTATTGATATCTTGCCTTAGTGTGACACATTTGTTACCATTGATGAGCCAATATTGACACGTTATTATTATTATTATTATTTTTTAAAGGCATTAACTTTTAAAAAAAATTTATTTATTTTATTTTTTTTATTTTTGGCTGTGTTGGGTCTTCATTGCTGCGCTCAGGCTTTCTCTAGTTTCAGCGAGTGGGGGCTACTCTTCGTCGAGGCGCACTGGCTTCTCATTGCGGTGGCTTCTCTTGTTGCAGAGCACGGGCTTTAGGCACGTGGGCTCAGTAGTTGTGGCTCGCGGGTTCAGTAGTTGTGGCATGCAGGCTCAGTAGTTGTGGCACACGGGCCCAGTTGCTCTGCGGCATGTGGGATCTTCCCAGACCAGGGCTCGAACCCGTGTCCCCTGCATTGGCAGGCAGATTCCCAACCACTGCGCCACCAGGGAAGCCCCATGGCAGGCGGATTCTTAACCACTGCACCACCAAGGAAGCCCGACACATTATTATTAACATTAGAGTTCACTCTGTTTGCATTCTAGGAATTTTGACAAATGTATGATGACATATATCCACCATTACAATATCACACAAAATAGTTTCACTGCCCTACAAATCCCCCGTACTCCACCTATACATCCCTCCCCCAAACCCCTGGCAACCACTGATCTTTTTAAATATCTGCATAGTTTTATCTTTTCCAGAATGTCATGCAGTTGGAATCATACAGTATGTAGCCATTTCAGATTGCCTTCTTTCACTTGGCAACATTCATTCAGATTCCCCATGTCTTTTCAAGGCTTGATAGTGCATTTCTTTTTATTGCTGAATAATATTCCACTGTCTATATGTACCACGGTTTGTTTATCCATTCACCTATCGAAGGACATCTTGATTGTTTCCAAGTTTTGGCAATTAAGAATGAAGTTGCTGGGGGCTTCCCTGGTGGCGCAGTGGTTGAGAATCTGCCTGCCAATGCAGGGGACACGGGTTCGTGCCCTGGTCTGGGAAGATCCCACATGCCGCGGAGCAACTAAGCCCGTGAGCCACAGCTACTGAGCCTGCGCGTCTGGAGCTTGTGCTCTGCAGCGGGAGAGGCCGCGACAGTGAGAGGCCCGCGCACCGCGATGAAGAGTGGCCCCCGCTTGCCACAACTAGAGAAAGCCCTCGCACAGAAACGAAGACCCAACACAGCCATAAATAAATAAATAAAATTTAAAAAAAAAAAAAAAAAAAGAATGAAGTTGCTGTAAGTATTCATGTGCAGGTTTTTGTATAGACATAAGTTTCAGCTCATTTGGGTAAGTATCAAGGAGCAGTATTGCTAGATCCTAACTGAAGGAAGGAGTAAGAATGGTGGGTTGGAGGGTCACCAAGTTGAAGGGATACTGCTCTGTCACCATCCTGCTCACCCTTTTAGTGATATTGGACACAGCTGAGCATCTTTTTTTTTTTTTTTCCTTAAAACATTCTCTTCTCTTGGCTTCTGTGACAACATTTCCCCTGGTTTTTCTTCAGTCTTGCTGGTCTTTCCTGCTTGCCTTTCCTGTTTCATCTACCTGAACACTAATGTTGAAGTGCCTCAGGCCTCTGTCTGGGGCTCTCTTTTCTCCTCTTTTTCTGTATTCTCTCCTTGGGTTATCTTATCCATTACTTTGACTTTATCATCTACATCCTGATGACTGACTGACTACCAAGGGCGTATCTCCAACCCAGGTGTCTCCAGGCTCCCAATTCCTGTGTCCTGATGCTTAATTGACATTTCCCCTTGGACAGTTGTAGTTATCTCCTGTTTATCTTGTCCAAAACATAACAATTTTTAAAAAAATTGAAGTAGTTGGGGACTTCCCTGGCGGTCCAGTGGTTAAGACTTCACGCTTCCAGTGCAGGGGGCACAGGTTTGATCCCTGGTTGGGGAACTAAGATCCCACATGCTGCGTGGTGCAGCCAAAAAAAAAAATTGAAGTAGTTGATTTACAATATTGTGTTAGTTTCAGGTGTACAGCAAAGTGATTCAGTTAAATATATATATAAATTTTTTCAGATTCTTTACTGTTATAGGTTATTACAAGATATTGAATATGGTTCCCTGTGCTATAAAGTAAATCCTTGTTGTTTATTTTATATATAGTGGTGTATGTCTGTTAATCCCATACTCCTAATTTAAACCTCTCCCCAAGAAACATAACTCTTAAGCTTTCTGACCACAAGCTTGTGCCCTTCTTCCCACTCAGCTTTTCCCATCTGAGTAAATGGCATCACCACCTAGCCCATGGTACAAGCCAAAAACCTAGGAATAGCCTTAATTCCCCCTTTCTCTCATACCTCTCCTTCTCTTCAAATCATCAGCAAGTCCTGCTGCTGGTTCTACCTCTAAAGTTTTCTTAAATTCCTTTACTTGTCTCGTCCTGACTTCTGGTCCTGCTCTATGGTAGACTAGATACCCTGAAAACCTCCCGTGCAAAACACCAAGAAATGTTGGATACACTGAGCTCTCCAGGAAATTAGGGAAATCTTCAGAGGCAAAAATCAAACGGAATCGCAGCAAAATAAGGGAGAAGTCAGCCTATGATGGGTGTGGGTGTGGGGGGCATTTCCCTATCCCCATTGCTAAAGATTTTTAGATTAACAGCCCCTCTAGGCAGCAGACAGGGTCTTGCTCTTGGTAAGGAGTCGGCCAAGTCTAAAAGAATTCCTAAGCATAGGCCTGTCCATTTTAAGATTTGAATTTACACTCTCTTTGGTCCTGGAAACTCCAATCTGAGATTTTTAACATAATAAGGTCCCTTTTCCTTTAGGAGTCAGAACAAATAGCTTACATCCTTCCAGATGCCATATCTGAAGTATGACCCCAGTCGCTCACTATCCTACATCTTTACTGCTCTTATCACAAGTGATAATTATCGTCCTCATTTACTTGTCTGTCTTCCTCCATCTCAAGGAGGGAAGAGACCTGTCTGTCCTGTTCACCACTCTGTACCTCTATACTACCGAAGGGTTTTTGTATTTTTTTTTTTAAATGAATGGGTCAGTGATTCGAGTAAGTAGGCTCCTTCTGAGAGAAAATAAAATGATGTTGCATCAATTTTATTTTATTTTGGTACTAAGCATTTCACTTTAAAACACAGTTTAAATTTTTATCCAGAGTAATGCATACAAATAATTTAGAAATCGAAGAGTACTGAAAGACTTACATTGAAAACAATAGTCTTCTGTCCCATCCATTCTCATTTCCAAGTATTGCTTCCCACAGACAGCTGCTTTGAAAGCATTTAGCTTTTTGGGGGGGGGGGTATTTACTTCTATGCTTCTAGGTAATAAGCTTATGCTGGTATTTTTAAAAATTTTTTATTGGAGTATAGTTGATTTACAATGTGTTTCAGATGTACAGCAAAGTGACTCAGTTGTACATGTACATATATCCACTCTTTTTTAGATTCTTTTCCCATATAGGCCATTACAGAGTGTTGAGTTCTCTGTACTCTACAGCAGGTTCTTTTTAGTTATCTATTTTGTATATAGTAGTGTGTATATGTCAGTCCCAATCTCCCAGTTTATCTCCCCATCCCCTGATACGCTGCTACTTTTGAAATATCAAATCTTAGACACCTTTTAACTTCCTATTACCATTGGTGAAGGTTTTCTTTCACCACCGCTCTTCCTTCCCATACCTCACAATGAAATCATGATTTTTATTTTTTATTTTTTTATCATCATAATCTTTAAACCACTTTAGTTAAACCACTAAATCATGCATTTTATTTTGACTAAATAAGTATTGTTCACTGATAAGCCAATTAGTGTACTATGATTACATTTCCTTTCTCATGCAAATATTTGTTTTTTCTGGAGTTAATGTTTTTATCTTAAAAATTGATTTAGTTTTCTTATACCTATTGCTAACTTTCCCCAAATGTTCCAGCAGTTCTCTCAAATGCCTGGCAGTTTACTTCAGATATTTACACATATTGACAATCTATTCATCATTTTCTTGGCATCCCTCTCACCCCATCGTCCTGCTACAATCTGGGTCTCCTTTTATTACTCTCCTATGTCAGATTCCCTTTTTCCTAGATCTCGCGTCTTCCTCTTTCTGGCTTGATTGCTTCATTTGCTGAACCACAAATTCTAGTAACACGCTATCAGGAAAAGGTGCCTGGGAAGTAAATTTTCTTTTGAGCATCTGAAATCTCTTTATTCTTTCTTCACACTTGAATGATCGTTTGGGTGGGCACTGAATCATTTGTTCATCATTTCGAAGGCATTGTTGGCTCAGTTGGCTTTGAATCTTTCAGTGTCTGTGTTGAAAGTTTTTTTTTTTTTTTTTTTTTTTTTTGGCTGTGTTGGGTCTTCGTTGCTGGGCGTGGGCTTCCTCTAGCTGCGGCGAGTGGGGGCTACTCTTTGTTGTGGTTCGCGGGCTTCTTATTGCAGTGGCTTCTCTTGTTGCGGAGCACGGGCTCTAGGCGCACGGGCTTCAGTTGTGGCACATGGGCTCAGTAGTTGTGGCTCGTGGGCTGTAGAACGCAGGCTCAGTAGTTGTGGTACACGGGCCTAGCTGCTCCGTGGCATGTGGGATCTTCCGGGACCAGGGCTCGAACCTGAGTTCCCTGCATTGGCAGGCGGATTCTTAACCACTGTGCCACCAGGGAAGTCCCTGTGTTGAAAGTTTGATGCTGTTCTGATTTCTGATCCTCTCCAAGAGGCCTGATTCTTTTCTCTGGAAGTTTGTATGACTTCTTCATTCCCACTGTTCTGAAATTTCACAGAATGTGCCTTCATGCGGGTTTATTTTCATTCATTGGATTGGGTTCTAGATGGGTCCCTTTCAATCTGGAAAGGGAAATTCTTATTATTTCTTTGATAATTCCCGCTTTACCATTTTCCCCTTCTCTTTTTCTGTGAATCCTCTTGGTCAGATATTGGATCTTTTGGACAGATCATCTGAGTTGTGTTTTGTTTTGTTTCCCCTCTGCTTCTATTTTCCATCTTTTTTGTTGTGGATTATATTCAAGGAGGTTTCCTTGGCTCTTTCAACCCATCTATTTAGTTTTAAACTCTGGGTGTTACTCTCAATTTCAAGAGTCCTTTCTCAGTTGCCATTTTCATCTTCATTTTTATCCTATTCCTGAGACATATATAATTTGTCTCTTTGAGGATATTATTTATAGTTTTGTGAAATTTTTGTATACGCCTAGTGTTTTCTGATTCCTGAATTCCTCTTTTCTTTTGTTCATCTCTCTCTCTCATGTTGGAGGTTTTCTTCAGAAGTCTAGTAGTTCTTAGTTAAAGTTGAATGGTCATATTTGCTTGTTGGGCTTCCCTGTGGGGTGATTGGGGGAGGCCCTGTTTGCCAGGGTTCTGGGAGCTTCTCACCTAATCTCTGTTGTTTTAGTTCAGTGACTCTCTTGCCCTCAGCTGTGCCTGGTGTCCTCAAGCCTGGACTTGGCTTTCTCCAGACAATAAGTATTCTTTCTGTCTTCTGCTGGGTTCGGAGAAAGGTAGTTATCTGGAGGATCTAAATGCTTTTTATACAGATTTTTCAACCAATTCTCCTGTTTTTAGCCAAACTTCTTATCCCTCCCTTCAACCATACCTACCACCTCCAACTTTGAGCTTTTTCAGGGTTATACAGCATACCCTTACTGTTCAGTTTTCTCAGCAGTGCTAGGCAGTTACCATCACTCTGCTTTCTGGATTCCAGAATTTTATTGACATCTTTTGTCCACTGTCATCTCATTTCCCATTCTTTGTCCTTGTGGGTTCGTACCCGTTGCCCCTGCTTTACTGTCACTTTAGAAGGCCTGTGGGTCATGTTTAACCAGAAGATCTGTGTCATGTCCTCTTGAGCACCCCTGTGTTTGCACATGCTGGTCCCGCTGCTTGGGCTGGTTACCCCTTCCTCTCTAGCGTTACCAGCTCTCCTGCAGAGCTACTGTACCTTGGAAAGCCAGCGTACCTTGTAAAGTGTAGCACCATTCCATTTCCATGTAATTACCTTGTTATTTGTCTGCCTTTCTTTCAAAACTGTATCCTCCTTGACAGGAGGGACCAGTTTGGACAAGTCCCAGGAACACCATTCACCTTGTTATTTTGGAGTTATGTTCCAGGAGTACACCCTGGACTTGCGCACTCCTCTCACCCTGGCAGAGAGACTATGAATTCTCCAATTCTGTGTTCCTTGGGGCTTAGCAAAGCACCTGGGAAAGAGGCACTCAAATGTTCAGTGAACTAGTGACACCTCTACATGTGGCCTTCTAAATGTCACAAGTTGGCTAGAAAGCCTCTGAGGTGGAGATGTAGTGTATACATGATGACCATACTTAACCACACTGTATTGTATGGTTTTTGTTAGTTTGTTCATTTTTTTGTTTTGTTTTGAATTTTGGCTGCACTGAACAGCTATGCGGGATCTCAGTTCCCTGACCAAGGATTGAACCCGTGCCACAGCAGTGAAAGCCCGGAATCCTAACCACTAGGCCACCAGGGAACTCCCTTGTATGTTTGAAAGTTGTGAAGAGAGTAGATCTTAAAAGTTCTCATCACAAGAAAAAAAAACTACCTTTGTGAAGTGACGGATGTTAACTAAACTTACTGTGGTAAGCATTCCACAATATGCACATATTTCAAATCACTGTGTTGTATACCTAAAACTAATACAATGTTATATGTCAATTATAGCTCAATAAAACTGAGGAAGAAAATAAAAGAAAACCTCTGAGAAAATGATATATTTTGTTTCTGTGCATTTTTGTCTACTGAGATCACAGTTATGTGATAAACTTTTTTTTTCAGACCCCAACATATTCTTCGGAAGAATAGCAACTGTGACCCTTTTTTTCTGCCTGGATAGAAGATTTTCTCTTTGTAATCAGACTTTTCCCCACCATTCTAGCCATATTTTTCTAGTTGTAAAATTGAAGGCTTGACTTTGCCCTATTTTGTGGTGGAAAGAACACTAGACTAAGTCAGGAGACTGATTATTGGATGTTGTTCCCAATGGTCGTGTCAGTGGTCTATTTCCATGCCTGTGAAGTGAAGAGGTTGGATTTTATATATTTTAAGAGCTCTTAAACAACAGCAACAATAACAACAACCATATGCTTTTTTTTTTTTTTTTTTAATTTATTTTTGGCTGCATTGGGTCTTCGTTGCTGCACGCAGGCTTTCTCTAATTGCAGTGAGCGGGGGCTACTCTTTGTTGCGGTGAGCGGGCTTCTCATTGTGGTGGCTTCTCTTATTGCGGAGCACGGGCTCTAGGCACGCAGACTTCAGTAGTTGTGGCACGTGGGCTCAGTAGTTGTGGCTCGTGGGCTCTAGAGTGCAGGCTCAGTAGTTGTAGTGCACGGGCTTAGTTGCTCCGCGGCATGTGGGATCTTCCCAGACCAGGGCTCGAACTCGTGTCCCCTGCATTGGCAGGCGGATTCTTAACCACTGCGCCACCAGGGAAGCCCACTATGTGCTTTTTGTTATTGAGTTGGAGCCCAAGTATCTTGAGGGTACAGCATTGAAAAGCAGGCAATAGATTTCCTGTGTAAAGAGATTTACTATTGATTCTAGGTTGGGTCTTAGACCTTTCACTTTGGGAATATCTCAAAATAAACTTACTCATCCGAGTGGTTTTATGAGATATCTCATTTCAGTGTCTATATGTCAGTATTTAGTTATATAATTTCTTCGGTTCTCCAGTACTACCAACAGGCTCATGTCATGTAATGTCCCCTTTTGGATGGCGGCAGGGAGCTGAAGTCTCATTACTGCGATTTAAGGAGTAACAACTCTACTGTGTAACAGTTTAGCTTGATAGGAAAAGCCTTATAGTAAAAAAGAATTTTTGTAATGCTTACATTTTCGTATAAATTCTTCTGTTGGGAAACTGTACATATTTGCTTTGTCACTTATAGAAAATTTTTATGAATTATTGTACCTATTAGCTCATGCTTAAGGAAGACCAGCTTATGCCATTATGTGAAGTTAATTAGCTGCTTAAGGTATTTCAGTCTTTGCGCTAAAAGTATGTTACAGATTTTTTTAACTTATTAATTTTCATACCTTTTTTTTTTTTTTTTTTATGTCTCTGTTGGGTCTTTGTTTCTGTGCGAGGGCTTTCTCTAGTTGTGGCAAGCGGGGGCCACTCTTCATCGCGGTGCGCGGGCCTCTCACTATTGCGGCCTCTCTTGTTGCGGAGCACAGGCTCCAGATGCGCAGGCTCAGTAATTGTGGCTCACGGGCCCAGTCGCTCCGCGGCATGTGGGATCCTCCCAGACCAGGGCTCGAACCTGTGTTCCCTGCATTGGCAGGCAGACTCTCAACCACTGCGCCACCAGGGAAGCCCCAATTTTCATACCTTTATTCAACAATTATTTGAGCATCCTCTAGGTACTGGGGAAGTAACAGTGAACAGAAGAAAGTCTGTTCTCATGGAGCTCACGTCCCTAGCAGGTGGTGATGGAGGAGAGAAACAAAAAAGAAATCTATGGTGTATTGGATGGTGATGAGTATGTGAAGAAAAATTCCGCAGGGGTAGATGTGCTGTTTTAGATAGTGGTGTCAAGGGACATTTGTACAGAGACCTGAATGAAGTGAGGGAACGAGCCAAGTAGCTGTCCAGGGGAAGAGCTTTCCAGGAGAGAGAAGAAGGTACAAAAGGCCTAGGGCAGAAATGGGTGTGGTGTGTTCCAGAAGCAGAAAGGAGAGAGGTGTGAGCAAAGGAGTGTGAGCAGTGGGAGAGGTCAGAGAGGCATCCAGGGCAAAATGGACTGACTCTCTGCTGGGCCATGGTGGGAGTTTGGATCTTCTTCTGAGTGGGTTTTGAGCAGAGGAATGAAATGATCTGACTTGTATTTTGAAAAGATCTATAATGTGGAGAATAGGCTGTAGAGGGACAGGAGTGAGAGCATCAAGCATCAGTTAGGAGTTTGTACAGTAGTTTAGGTAAGAGCTGATGGTGACTTGGATTAAGATTGTCGCAGTGGAGGTAGTGAGAATTTCTCACGTTCTAGATATGTTTTGAAGGTAGAGTCCACAGGATTTGTTAATGGATTGGATGTTGGGGGGAGAGAAGCAGAGAGAAGGAGGAGGAGGAGGAGGCAGGGAAGGAGGAGATAGAGGAGAAGGAGGGAGAGGAGTCAAGGCTTATATTAAAGGTTTTTAGTGTGAGCACATGCAAGAGTGGAGGTGTCATTTGCTAAAATGGGGAAGATTGGAGGGGAAGTTGGCTGGGAGAGGTTTTTTTTATTTTATTTTTGGCTGTGTTGGGTCTTCTTTGCTGCACGCGGGCTTTCTCTAGTTGCGGTGCGCAGGCTTCTCATTGTGGTGGCTTCTCTTGTTGTGGAGCACAGGCTCTAGGCTTCAGTAGTTGTGGCTCATGGGCTCTAGAGCGCAGGCTCAGTAGTTGTGGCTCACGGGCTTAGTTGCTCTGTGGCATGTGAGATCTTCCCAGACCAGGGGTCAAACCCGTGTCTCCTGCATTGGCAGGTGGATTCTTAACCACTGCGCCACCAGGGAAGTCCAGGGAGAGGTTTTTAATGAAAGGGTTAGTTTGGGGTACATTAAATTTGGGATGCTTGTTAGACCCCCAAGTGGAGATATTGAGTAAGGCAGTGAGATAGAGGACTCGAGTTCATGGGAAAGGCTAGGGCTGGAGATGTAAATTTGGGGATTGTCAGATGTTATTTTGAAGGAGTGCGACTGGATGAATCATTTAGAAAATGAGTGCATAGAGGAAAGAAGAGATTAACTAGTGAAATAGTTTTAACAGCGAAGTCTTTCCCTTTAAAACTCCAAATTCCTTTCTCACGGAAGTTGGACTCTATCAAGATGGTATTCCATCACTATGTTAGTAAAAATGTTCTAGTCACCAAGTGCCATAAACCAACTGAAATTTAGTAGGATAAAGCAGCAACCATTTTATTGTGCTGACAGATTCTGTGGGCAGGGATTTGGATAGCATGGCAGGGATGGCTTGTCTTTGCTCCGCAAGGTCTGAGGCCTCAGCTGGGAAGACTTGAACATCTGGGGGCAGTTATCATCGGGAGGCTGCTTCACTCACATATCTGATGCCTGGGCCGGGATGAATCAAAGGCTGATCTCAGCTGGGACTGTACACCAACTGCCTCTGTGTGACCTCTCTGGCCTTGGGTTTCTCACAGGATGTTGGTTGGGTTTTGGAAAATGAGCTTTCTGAGAGAATCAGGCCTTTATAGTTGCATATCAATACTTCTGTTGGTTGGAGCGGTCGTGGGCTTAGCTAGATTCAAGGACAGGGAACAAAGACCCCTTCTCTCAGCAGGAGTAGTATCGGAGAATTGGGGGCATTCTAGTGTGTGTGGCAACCACCACAAATGCCCTTTGAATTTGA
This sequence comes from Balaenoptera ricei, assembly GCF_028023285.1. Classification (NCBI taxonomy): domain Eukaryota; kingdom Metazoa; phylum Chordata; class Mammalia; order Artiodactyla; family Balaenopteridae; genus Balaenoptera; species Balaenoptera ricei. The sequence continues at coordinate 21,002,860 of NC_082658.1, read as the reverse complement.
GGTTCTGCCCCCAAACCACAGTTACTTTGAAGGAAGGCGTTCTAACACAGGATCCGTGGATATGGATTCTCAGCCCCAGTTATATGGTGCTCCATGCTAAGTGACCAGGATTACCTTAATATCTCTTACAGGGAAAGTGACCTGAATAAATTCAAGAAAAGGTTCTTCCTTCTCTTCAATAAGTGTTGAACTATATTGTGGGTCTGTGAAACTGAGATTCAGAAATTTAAGTTCCCTTTCTCCACTTTATTTGTCTGTCTTAAAAGAATTTATTACTAACTTACATAGCATTCTAGATCAATGGATGCTTTTTGACTCTTTTATTTGGGCTTTGACCAAAGATAACAGTACCTACAGGCTTTTTTCCCCAGCAACTTGCCCTTCTCCTCCCTTTGTTGCCTTCAAGCCTGGAAATTTTGACGTGATGGTTTGCTTGCCCAACTTAACAGTTGTTTCTCAAAGGCTAAACTGCTGTTTGTAAAAGTTGGTGGCTTGCCTCTGATTCCTGTGAGGGTGAGTCCCTCAGCATTCAAAGCTCATTGGAAGGATGCTTTGCTTCTCTCTAGAAAAACCTCCAAATTCTAGGTAACCAATCATACAGGGTAGAGCTAATCTTGTTTTCCTAGATGCGGTTGCATATTGGTGCCATACTTTTCAGTATTGTAGCCATCGGTGAGTGTTCAGTAGGAACTTTTGCAGTGGAGGTGGTGTTTATATGTGTGAGTAAAGGAAGCTATAAAGGAAATACTCATTTGGTGTCTTAAATTTGATATCAGAATGATATGTGAGGGTCAGATGGAGGAGATGGACTCAAAACAAAAAAAAGCCTCAGCCACATACCTAAGTACTGTGGGCATTCCGAGTGGAAGCAGTGGTTGGACTATGGGTAGGGTTAGGGAATGCCTCTCCAGTGGAGACAAGAAAGGGACATATAACACCACCAAGGGGAAAAACATTTTAGGCAAGAGCATCTCTGAGAAAGGAATAAAGTCTGTGGGGGCTGGAGGCGAGGGCTAGGGGGAGATGAGTTGACTTGACATTTTGAAAACCATCTTGAGGCTGGAGAGAGGAGCTGGAGGGGCCAAAGTTGGCTGAGGAGTTGGGGAGCCTTAGCCGGGGGTGAAGATTTTGGGTGGGACAGTATGAAGCTGGTGTATGGTTTTTTTTTTTTTTTAATTTTTATTTATTTATTTTTAAAAATTTATTTTATTTATTTATTTATTTTTGGTTGTGTTGGGTCTTCATTGCTGCGCACGGGCTTTCTCTAGTTGCTGTGAGTGGGCGCCACCCTTTGTTGCGGTGCGCGGGCTTCTCATCGCAATGGCTTCTCTTGTTGCGGAGCACGGGCTCTAGGCGCACGGGCTTCAGTAGTTGTGGCACGTGGGCTCAGTAGTTGTGGCTCGCGGACTCTAGAGTGCAGGCTCAGTAGTTGTGGCGCACGGGCTTCATTGCTCTGCGGCATGTGGGATCTTCCCGGACCAGGCCTCGAACCCGTGTCCCCTGCACTGGCAGGCAGATTCTTAACCACTGCGCCACCAGGGAAGTCCTGGTGTATGTTTTTGAACTGGGAGAGTTGCTGTGGTTTTACTCTTATTGAAAGGTCACTGAAGGGTCATCCTTGAGTTTTTGAAACAGCAAAACTGAAAGAGTTGGTCTGCTCCTCAGAATACTTCTTACTGGACACAGTGTCCTTGCCTGGGAGAATCTGGTGTGGTCAGTGTAGCTGTAATTCATACCAGTGGTTTATTCATTCCATATGTTTTTTTGAGTATCTGTTAAGAGCTGGGCATCCTGCTGGATGCTGGGGGGGTGAAGGGGAGGACACACTGGTGATCAAAAGCCCAGGCTCTTCCTGTCCTCAGGCTGGCAATCTGGCATAGAGGTTACAAGTGCAAGTTACGGAGTCACAGTGCTCAGGTCCAAGTAAGGAGAACATCGGGATCTTTCCCAAAGCAGTGTCTCCCTGAACAGCAAAATCGGGGAAGTTTTAAGCTAAGGGTACACGCATATTCATGAAGGGGCTTGGGCAGAGGGGAATTCAGCATAGAATTAGGGCAAAGGTCTACAGAGTCCAAGCTTTAGTTGATTGAAGTCAAGAGGGTCAACATCATTGTTCTATCCTTCACCTGGATGGGGGCCTTAGTTCCTGCAGAACTCAAAGATATATTATCATGTATATCTCTTGAGGAGGAACTAGGACTTTGCTTTATTACTTCGCTGTTGTTTGACTGCCTTTTCTCTGTTGGTGCACTCCTGTGTTCTCTTAAGATCATTAATTACTGAGACCTGTTCAAGGGCAAGCATTGCAGCCAGGCGTAGATCACAAAATGGCTTAGGCCAAAATGGCTTCTCTTATGTTGAGAAAGCCATTCCTGGTTCACTTTCTGCAGGGACCCCCTTACCTATCTGCTTACAGACTTGTCACTTGTCTGCTTAAAACTCTACAGATCTCCCCATTACCCTTGGGCGAGAGTTCCTGTTTCTTCTTGCGGCTTACACCAGAGCCTTCTCCAGCCTCATCTCATGCCATAGTTTCCTGATGCAGTCTCCACAGGGCTCTGCTTCATTACAACTGCCTGGACCCCATCCTTGGGGATGATTATTCAGTACGTGTAGAGTAAGGACCAGCCCCTCAGGTGATTGTGATGTGCATCCTGGGTGAGACCTGATCTCTGCTCTTGTTCCAAGGTTCTCAGTCTGGCCACACCTTAGCATTGTCTGAAGAGCTTTTAAGTATTGAAACCTGGTTCCCACCCTCAGCAGTATTCCCATTTGGCATCTGGTTTGGTTCCCGGGCATCTCTATTTTATTTTTAAAAAAAATCTGCCCTTGTAATTCTGATCTGCAGCCAGGGTTGAGAACCTCTGCATACAGAGGGCAGAATCAAGGAGTAGATGTTGTGGGAAAACAGATCCTGATTCTGGAGTGATCTACCCTTTCAGATCTCCAAGTATCTGAAAAGCCACTCTTCCGTAATTTATATTTTTCTCTCCTAACCTCACTTCCTGCTCCCCAAGTCATCTTCCTGGGCAAAACGTTCAAGTTCTTGGACTCCTCACACCCTGACTGCCCCTCCCTGAATGTGTTTGTTTTTTAATGCACCATTTAAATTGTGATACAATTAGAATATCACTAGGTGTGGGCCAGTTAAGCTGGACTAATAGACCCTTTCATCCAAATGCTACATATGTCTGTTAAAATATCATTAGATCACACTGACTTGGTATTATGGTTGACTCATGCGTGACTTAAAATCAATGAAAACTCCCACTGTAGCATAGAGGTTAAGAGCAGGAATTCTGAAAATGGACTTATTTGGGTTAGGATTCCAGCTTCATGCCTTTACTACCTGTCTGACCTTGGGTGAATCACTTAAAATTCTGTGCCTCATTTTCCTCCTCTGTAATATGGGTATAAAAATAGTGTCTGTCTCATAGGGTTGTCGTGAAGATGAAATGAATAAATAATTATGTCAAGTACTTAAAAGAGTGCCTTGCACATAGTGCTGTATAAATATTAGCAATAACCATTAGTTCTTTGGACTGCTCTTAAACCAAGATTCTTATTTTTCATCTTTTTCGTTCATTTGGATATCACTTGGTGTTTTCACCTTTAGGCTTTTAGGACCTGGAGCTATCCTTAGGTGAACTATGGGTAGAGATATTTGATCAGGGCACCACCCAACCCCCTCTCCCCTTCACTCACACCAAATCACAGTATTACTAACTCCTCCCTCAGGATGTTACAAAGACCCATTAAAATGCATGTAAGCAGGGAAAGCTGACTTTATCATTTAACAGGACTAACCCGATTATTTAATCTATGTTTCCCAGGGCATTGAGGAAATGGATTTAGCATAAGAAATGCTGATGAAAGGGATGCCATGAGGGGAAGGAACAATATGGCAATGAGGTGTGCCCAGCACATATAGGAGGGATGCTGTACATCCGTTATTACTTTAAAACCTATGTAACAATCCTTCAAAAGAGGGATACTTCCCCATTTTACTAAAGGAGAAGCCTGTTATGTAGTCAAGTAATATCTCCCAAACAAACAGCTGATAAATGGTAGGCAGGGCTTGCACCCAGGCCCATCCAAGGTCAAGTCTCTCGGTCCTTGGCTTTACACCACACCGCTTCAGAGGAGCGTGTCAGGTTGGCGGAGGGGACGTGTGACAAAGTGGGGGGCCACATGATGCTCAAATTTGGTTTGTTTTGTGGTCTTTTTCTGGAGCTCAGACCTGTTCTCAGGCAACTTTAACCATAAACTTCGCACTCAGTAATGGACAAAGCGCATCTAGTTGTGTTACTTTCAGTTTAGAGGGAATTATGTTTGTTATGCTCTTGTTTTTTTAATCTGAAATATTTGTGATCAAATATGCTGCCTATCGCAAATGATGTTTGGAGAATATGTCCATTTTTGTTTTTGTTTTTTAATTCCATAACACTATTAGATTTGAAATAAGAGGCCTTGGCAATTCATAGTTTTCAGAATCTTTTTCTCAGAGGTAGCTGCGTGAGCACTAGATTTTGGGTAGTGCTTTTGGTTTTGTTTTTAACATCCTGAGTGTCCTTCATGGATCAAGGCACTAGGTTTTCCTTCCTTTCTGCTGTTAGCATTCCTGGTAGTCTCCACCTCTTACACTTAACTGTAAACCTGATACATTTTATTCTCTGTGTTTCTGGATTTAAATTAGATAACTATACAAAAGTAGTGCTAGTGATAAGACTTTACACATGTCAGGATTCGGAATGGAAAAAATCACATGCTCAGCACAAGATGCTTGAACTTTTCCAAGAATTAAAGTGAGATAAGAAGAATGAGGGATAGTAGAATTTGGGGGGTTGAATGCGCTCCAGAGTATCATTAAAACTGTTCTTTCGCTTGCTTCTCCGAGCTCTGCTCCCCAGTAATTTAGTACTTCTTTCTTGTATTCAATTTTGCCACCTTAGTAGGGAACTATAATTCAAGTTCTCTTATATCTCAATGTCCATTTTTTGCAAAGAAGTGTTGGTTCCTGACTTTAAAGCAAATCCTATTATTTGTAATTGAATATATTTGAATATTACAATGAGGTTAGTTCAAATTGGGCACTCAAGTGTTAATATTTTGTCTTTTTAGGAAATCAAAACTAGATCTCTGCAAAGACTTCTTATTGTTAAAGGCAAACATCTAGTCTTAAACTTTACAAAGGAACTATTTGGATTTGTAAGCAAGGAAATTATATATTTACTATACAAGTGTACTTATTTCGAATTATCTTTTTAAATTTGAAATTCCAAAGTCTTAATGTCTAGTATAATTATCAATGGTGAAATAGTTAAGCTATAATATTTAAGTGTGGACTCCCTGTTATTCGTTACACCTTTAATCCAACAGTGAAAATGTCATGAAGATTGAGTGTCTTTGTCTAGCATTAATTGCCTTTTAGTTTTCCTCATTTTTTTCCTCCTCTCTAATTTACTTTAAGGAGTTTGCAGCTACCTCATATTATTTTTGGGATGTGGTATGGCGAGAACAAAAAATTGGAGCTTATAATTATAAATAAATTCTGTGACCCTTAATGGAATTTTCAGGATTATATTGAAAACACTAATAGAAACCAAATAGTTGTTCTGTGGGCTTTAAACAGAAATCCAGTTGTATAGAACATGTTTACTATAAAATAAGAGTTAAAAGAGAATAGAAAGCTGTAAAAATCCTATGATCCTAACTTTCAGAAAGAAATAAAAAATATATATACATACCGTGAGATAGATTAAGAGGAATTATATCAACATGTCCAACATGTCAATTGTAGTTCTAGATAGTATGATGATATGATATGGGTGATTTTATCTTTTGGTTTTTGTTTTTGTATTTCTCCAAATTTTCCACAGTGAACATTATTACTTTTTTTTTTTCTTAGGCCACACCATGAGGCATGTGGGATCTTAGTTCCCCGACCAGGGATCGAACCCGTGCCCCCTGCAGTGGAAGCGTGGATTCTTTTTTCTTTTTTTTTAATTTATTTTATTTATTTAATTTTTGGCTGCATTGGGTCTTCGTTGCAGCTTGCGGGCTTTCTCTAGTTTCAGCGAGTGGGGGCTACTCTTTGTTGTAATGTGCAGGCTTCTCATCGTGGTGGCTTCTCTTGTTGCAGAGCATGGGCTCTAGGTGCGTGGGCTTCAGTAGTTGTGGCACAGGGGCTCAGTAGTTGTGGCTCACGGGCTTAGTTGCTCTGTGGCATGTGAGATCTGCCCGGACCAGGGCTCAAACCCGTGTCACATGCATTGGTAGGCGGATTCTTAACCACTGCACCACCAGGGAAGTCCCAGAAACATCTTCTTAAAAGGACTGGTTTCAATAGAAATTAGTACCATTTCTATGTTATTTTATACTTTGGTTGCCTTAGTCACTGGGCCTTTCCTGACGGCAAAGAGGAGCTTAGTGTAGGCAACAGATAATATACAAGTATGAATAAATATGTTCTATTTTAAATGTAGGTATTTCTAATATAGAGTATGGCTAACACCCAAAGAAAAATCTTGGGACGCATTACAAGGTAGAACAGAAATTATCTTTAGATTGCTTTCTGTTCTGGATTATTGTACACGCCTGGTTTTCGTCCCTCTCCTCACTTTCACCCCTGACTCACTCACCCTTGTCGTAAATCCACTGGTGCCTGCATGTGAAGAACAGGTGTTAATTTAAAAAGATGTTTTATGGAATGATGTAATGAAGCCTTTTGTAAGTCATCTTGACTTGTGGTTCTCAACACATCCCTTGGTTTCTTTAGATTGAAGTGTATAAATGAGAACTGTGACTTGGACAGACCTTTTTAGTGATCTTTACAGTAATAAGTTCCCCGTTAAACAGTAGTCGTTTGCCTTATGACTTCTTGTTAGTAAGTTATCCCCAAGAGGTTGAGAAATTCCTCTTTTGAAAAGTCCAGAAAGTCTTTGGTGACTTGCTGTTTCATTTTTATTGTTCTTTTCTTTTCAGTTGTAGAAAACAGGATCACACTCACCTTTCCTTTATCTGCTAACATTTATTATCTGCGAACCTTAAACTGAGTAAACGCCTGCAGAGAATTAAGAGAATGTATTGCCCTAAGCCAGCCACTGTATGGAATGAATTGACTTCTCTCCTCTGCACCCAGAATGGTGCTGGGTACTCACGTTGTTGTGCAAATCGCTCTCTGTGTTCTGGAGTTCAGTGAAAGTGGTTATTAGGTCAGGCTTAGAATTATTCCATAGATAAGAAATACTTCAGTTAGAATTTAGTAGAGTCCTTCAGATTAACTTGTAATTTGAAAAACCAGAATTGAGATTGTGAAATCAAGTGGGCTTAAAAACAGTTTTTTTCCAGTAAGACAATTACCACAAAGCCAGTTGGCAATGGTTTTCCTAGACAATTTGGCTTCTGATCTCTTGAGGATCTAGAGTTCTTATGAAGAGCAATTGGTCTGATTGCCCTGTGGCTCCTGTTAGTTAAGTATGGTTTGTAGCTAAGCAGCTGGTAAGGAAATCACTGACTCTTTGTCCATGTTCTTCTTGAAAATACTACCTGCTCTTTGGCTTTAATTTAGAATGATTTTTTTTTTAATATAGAATAGCTATTAAGTATTACCTACAGTGATTAGACTGAGAAGTAGAACATGACATCAGTCATTTTTGGTCCCTTAATTTTATGGAAAATACTGTTAGCTGGTTTCTGGTTTAAGAAATAGCCCGATTATTATACTACTTACTAAAACTAACTAAAACCAAAACAACAAAAACCCTCTGAGTAACGGACTAGAAACGAATTGGCAAATTTTCAACAACTTGTAATTTTTTAATGGTATATGAGTTTGAAAATGCAAATATTCATGCATGACTCCATTGTTAATCCATAATTGAGCAGGTATAGTGTGATGCTGCTTTATGGTTTTAATTTGGAACTTCAGGGAGCAGACCGTGATGGCTCTACATTTGTATCCAAGATCAGCAATTAAATAATTAGTCTATTTTTTTATTAGTCTATTTTTTAATTGATTTATAACACAGGAGTTTATTATGAAAAGTAGGTGTCTATTTCTTTAAATCCTTTATTAGAACATGGCTTTTGGGTTACATAATCTAGAGCAGTAGTGTCCAATAAAAATAGAATGCAAGTCACATATGTAATGTTAAAGTTCCTAATAGCCACATTAAAAGAAGTAAAAAGAGATGGGTGGAATTCATCTTAATAATATATTTTATTTGGGGGATTCCCTGGCGGTCCAGTGGTTAGGACTGGGCACTTTCACTGCCGGGGCCCAGGTTCAATCTCTGGTCAGGGAACTAATATCCTGCAAGCTGTGTGGCGTGGCCAAAAAAATATATATATGATATATATATATTTATATATATATGTATGTATATGTACACACACATATATAAGTAAAACATATATACATATATATAAAATTTAATCCAATATATCTAGAATATTAACATTTCAATATTAGTGAGATATTTTACTTTTTTTTTGTACTCAGTCTTCAAAATCCAGTGTATATTTTACAGTGTATTTCAGTTTGAAACCAGCCACATTTCAAGTGCTCAGTAACCACATATGGCTAACTGACTACTGTATTGAATTATGTGGGTCTGGAGTTTCATACATTCACATGCAGTAGAATCTACATAAATTGGCATATTACGCAGATGTCTATGCAAGTCAAGTCCTGAGAAACACAAGGCAGATCCTGATGCTTTTAGCCTAGGAGGCAGATTTTTTTTTTTTTAATTGGAGTATGGTTGCTTTACAATGTTGTGTTAGTTTCTACTGTACAGCGAAGTGAAGTAGAGTTCCCTGGGCTATACAGCAGGTTCTCGTTAGTTACTTGTTTTATACGTGTCAGTGTTTATATGTTAATCCCAATCTCCCAATTCATCCCACCCTCCCTTTCCCCCCTTGGTGTCCATACATTTGTTCTCTACATCTTTGTCTTTATTTCTGCCTTGCAAACTGGTTCGTCTGTACCATTTTTCTAGATTCCACAAATATGCGTTAATATATGATATTTGTTTTTCTCTTTCTGACTTACTTCACTCTGTATGACAGTCTCTAGGTCCATCCACGTCTCTACAAATGACCCAATTTCGTTCCTTTTTATGGCTGAGGCAGATTTTTAACTTGGCCCTAATGTGAATATTGTAAGAGAGTTCTAATGGCCTTTGATTTCTTTTTTTTTTTTTTTTTAAATTTTATTGGAGTAGAGTTGATTTACAATGTTGTGTTAGTTTCAGGTGTATAGCAAAGTGATTCAGTTATACATATATTTATTCTTTTTCAGATTCTTTACCCATAGAGGTTATTATAGAATACTGAATAGAGTTCCCTGTGCTATACAGTAGGTCCTTGTTGGTTATCTATTTTATATATAGTAGTGCGTGTATGTTAATCCCAAATTCCTAATTTATCCCTCCCCTCCACGTTTCCCTTTCGGTAACCGTAAGTTTGTTTTCAAAATCTGTGTGTCTGTTTCTATTTTGTAAATAAGTTCATTTGTATCATTTTTAAAAATTAGATTACACATATGAGTGATAACATATATTTGTCTTTCTCTGTCTGACTTGCTTCACTTAGTATGATAATCTCTAGGTCCCTCCATGTTGCTGCAAATGACATTATTTCATTTTTTTTTTTAGAACTATATTTTTATGTTATTTATTTATTTATTTTTAATAATGAAACTTTCTAGGAGTTAAGCCAGCATTTTATTTATTTATTTATGTTTGGCTGTGTTGGGTCTTTGTTTCTGTGCGAGGGCTTTCTCTAGTTGTGGCAAGCGGGGCCACTCCTCGTCGCGGTGCGCGGGCTTTTCACCGCCACGGCCTCTCTTGTTGCGGGGCACAGGCTCCAGACGCGCAGGCTCAGTGGTTGTGGCTCACGGGCCCAGTTGCTCCGTGGCATGTGGGATCCTCCCAGACCAGGGCGCGAACCCGCGTCCCCTGCATTGGCAGGCAAACTCTCAACCACTGCGCCACCAGGGAAGCCCTATTTCATTCTTTTTTATGGCTGTGTAATTCCATTGTATATATATACCACATCTTTATCCATTCCTCTGTCGATGGACATTTAGGTTGCTTCCATGTCTTGGCTATAGTAAACAGTGCTGCAGTGAACACTGGGGTGCATGTATCTTTTCGAGTATGGTTTTTTCCAGGTGTATGCCCAGGAGTGGGGTTGCTGGATCATATGGTAGTTCTATTTTTAGTTTTTTAAGGGACCTCCATGCTGTTCTCCATAGTGGTTGTAGGCCTTTGATTTCCTGTTGAGAGTAAAATTCGACATGGTTACAATGCTTCAGCGTGTAGCATGCGCTTCAGTTACTGCTTTCATTAACCAGTGTTTAGCGTACATGTATCACTGCCCAGGTAGCATCGCATCGGTCCTGTGACAGGTTAATCTTGGGGGTGCGACTGCAAAGGAGTGGTAGCTGAAAATGCTCGGGAGGTGCCTAAGACATTGTTAAAAAAAATCCCAAGCACCTAGGAAACTTAACTTATTCCCCTCTAATGTTGTTGGAAGATTTAGTTTATTTATGGAAACATATTGGCCTTACTGGGGCAAATACCTCATTCTGACATTCTCATCTCTTTGCTTTACTGAACTTTTTCACCAGTGGAACTTAAGCCCTTGGTACTTGAGGAGGGAAATACTTTAGATCTGTGGCATAAGTGTAAAGCACACACTGGTTTAGAAAACTTAGTACAAAAAGAAGAATGTAAAGTATCTCATTAATAGTTTTTGTATGATCGCATGTTAAGATGATAACATTTTGGTTATATTAGGTTAAAGAAAATGTATTATTAAAGTTAATTTTACCTCTTTCTTTTTACTTTTTTAATATGGCGCCTAGAAAATTTAAGATTACATATGTGGCTTGTGTTAGATTTCTATTGGATGATGCTGCCTTAGTTTTTTTTTTTTAATTAATTAATTGATTGATTTTTGGCTGCATTGGGTCTTCGTTGCTGCGCGCGAGCTTTCTCTAGTTGCTGCAAGCGGGGGCTACTGTTTGTTGTGGTGCGCGGGCTTCTCGTTGCGGTGGTTTCTCTTTGTTGCGGAGCACGGACTCTAGGCACATGGGCTTCAGTAGTTGTGGCAGGTGGGCTCAGTAGTGTGGCTCTCGGGCTCTAGAGCACAGGCTCAGTAGTTGTGGCGCACGGGCTTAGTTGCTCCGTGGCATGTGGGATCTTCCCAGACCAGGGCTTGAACCCGTGTCCCCTGCATTGGCAGGCGGATTCTTAACCATTGCGCCACCAGGGAAGTCCCTGCCTTAGATTTTTAATTGTTCAATTAAAGACTGCTGTGAGGGGACTGCCCCTGCTTTCCTGAATATGTGCTTGAAAGCTTGATCCGTTGATGCCACCTTTGCAGTAGCAAGGGGGTGTGCTGTTTCTGTCCCCCCAAGAAGGGGAAGGAGAACAGCAGCACAGCCCTCTTGAATTCTGTAAGGACCCCAGATTCTGAACAACTTGGTGATCATTTAACTTGCTGCTCTGAGAACACAAGACCTGTTGGTTTTGTCACCAGTTTGCCTTTTTATGAAAGGACCAGTAATTAGGTGCTTATTCATGCCTTCTCCAAGAAATAAATCAAGCACTCTAGTGAAGTGTATGTATTTGTATGTATTCTATCTTTCAGTAAATGTTCTCACTGTCCCAGAGAACCATCTCAATATACTTTGATCCATATATACCTTAGTCTTTGGCTCCTACTCATAGTTATTTTTTACAGCTTCTTTTTTTTAAAAATTTTATTTATTTATTTATTTATTTAATTATGGCTGTGTTGGGTCTTCGTTTCTGTGCGAGGGCTTCCTCTAGGTGTGGCAAGTGGGGGCCACTCTTCATCGCGGTGCACGGGCCTCTCACTATCACGGCCTCTCTTGTTGCGGAGCACAGGCTCCAGACGCGCAGGCTTAGTAGTTGTGGCTCACGGGCCTAGCTGCTCCGCAGCATGTGGGATCTTCCCAGACCAGGGCTCGAACCCGTGTCCCCTGCATTGGCAGGCAGATTCCCAACCACTGCGCCACCAGGGAAGCCCTATTTTTTACAGCTTCTTAAGACTACTTGGTCTGTATTGCTATTTCCATGACCCAAGCTATTCAGAAAGAGGACTCAAGATGGTTAGCTGGCTTGGCTTCTCCTTGAGCATTTCCCTGGGGTGTTCATGAACCTGGGGACAACCTGAATGCCTGGTTTTTAGCTTCTCTTCTTTCTCATCCCAGACTGAGAAATTTTAGAAACAAAATTACTCTTTTTTTTTGAGTGGAAGAATCCCAGGCAGGTCCTTGCTTATGTGTTTAAACCTGTAGTCTTGGAATTAGCTCTCTGCCCTCCCTGAACACCCATATCCCACATTTTGTTCTTAGTTTAAAGATCAAACTTAGGTTTACTGTGTTTCTACCTCCCAGTCCACCGAAAAGGAGTGTAGAGTGGGAAGAAAGGAACTCACATCTGTTGAGCATCTGTTGTGTGCTAGACACTGAGCTGGGTGCTCAAGAAATATTATCTCAGTAACCCCGAGGGGTGGGAATTATGATCTCTGTTTGATAGAGGAGGAAATGGAAATCTGGAAGTTAAGTAATTTCTCAGCTTCACATACCTCTGAGAGATAATGGATTCTAGAACGTGGCGTCATGCCCACATTGTCATCCTGGTTTAGGAGAAAGAAGCTGCGATGTGGTTCCAGAGGTAGAGATTTGAATGTATATGTATTGTTCTAAACCGGGAGAAACATGGAAGATCCTTTCCAAAGCACCTTTTATCCCTAATCACAGACCCGATGCCTGTGTTGGATAGATTGTTTCCCCTTACTGGGGCTTGTAGTGACCATATAAACCTTTGGTTTGCAGTTGTGACCCCTGATTCCAGCAGAATGGCCCAATGGAATCAGCTACAGCAGCTGGACACACGGTACTTGGAGCAGCTTCATCAGCTGTACAGTGACAGCTTCCCGATGGAGCTACGGCAGTTTCTGGCCCCTTGGATCGAGAGTCAAGATTGGTAAGTCCTTCTTGAGAAACTCCCCAAATTGTTAGGTTTTAGTTTGAGGCAAGAGACATGATCTGCTCTAACTTAACTCTTTGCTAACTATTTCATTGAAAAGCTTATGGGTACAGTTGATGTGATAAAAGAGAACAGAAGATAGAGAGGTCATTTTAGTCTTGTAAAAACATTTTCTACATTAGAAGGGCATCTGGGCAGCTGTCTTTTGGCACATTGAAGCAGCCTGCTTGGGGGTAGATGTTTTGAAGCCTGACTTTAATCTCATTTGCTTGATGAGATGCTCTGTGTATTCTGACACTTCAGGGACATGCTCTCTCTCCCTCTCTCTCTCTCTCTATATATATATTTTTTAATTGGAGTATAATTGCTTTACAGTGTTGTGTTAATTTCTGCTGCACAGCAAAGTGAATTTTTTTTATCTGAATGAGAATTCTGTCGTGGGTAAAAGTTTGGGTTCGTACTTCTGATTCCCCTTTCATTAAGGGAAAGAAACACAGAGTCAGAGAAATAGACTCGTTCATAGAGGAGATAATGGTACAGAATCCCAACAACTATTTCCTTCACTTTTTTTTTTTTAATATTTATTTATTTTATTATTTATTTATTCTGGCTGCTCCGGGTCTTAGTTGCGGCACATGGGATCTTTAGTTGCGGCATGCGGGATCTATTCTCCAACCAGGGATTGAACCCGGGCCCCCTGCATTGGGAGCGTGGAGTCTTACCCACTGGACCACCAGGGAAGTCCCTCCTTCACTTTAATGTATTCAGATCCACCTATTAATTTTGGTTTAATTCAGGCCCCTGACCTAGTTTTTCCAGAATTTGGTAAGGGGCCAGAGAGGTGATTCAGAGATGTCAGAAATAGGCCACCCTAGCTTGGAATGCTTATTTGCTACTAAAAGTCTGACCACAGAGTTGACTGAGAATTTAAAGCAAAACAACATACCTGTTCACTTCACTCAAGTATTTGTTAAATATAGAACTATGACAGTGGCTAATAGTATCTAGAATAGTTGTTCATAATTTTTTTTTTTTTTTTTTTAATAAATTTATTTATTTATTTATTTATTTATTTATTTATTTTTGGCTGTATTGGATCTTCGTTTCTGTGCAAGGGCTTTCTCTAGTTGTGGCAAGCGGGGGCCACTCTTCATCGCTGTGCGCGGGCCTCTCACTGTCACGGCCTCTCTTGTTGCGGAGCACAGGCTTCAGACGCGCAGGCTCAGTAGTTGTGGCTCACGGGCTTAGTTGCTCCGTGGCATGTGGGATCTTCCCAGACCAGGGCTCGAACCCGTGTCCCCTGCATTGGCAGGCAGATTCTCAACCACTGCGCCACCAGGGAAGCCCCATAATTTTTAAATTGATGACATTAATGGTTGCTGAGCAAGATGCATCTAAAATGATGAGTGGGTTAAAGCATCAGGTTTGCCTTGGGTTTTTTCCTCCTTCTTGATGGTGATTTCTGCGTGCATGCATGTGTATGTATGTGTAGGTTTCAGAATCATTCTTTATCCTTCTTCCTTTTCCTAGGGCATATGCGGCCAGCAAAGAATCACATGCAACTTTGGTGTTTCATAATCTCTTGGGTGAAATTGACCAGCAGTATAGCCGCTTCCTGCAAGAGTCCAATGTTCTCTATCAGCACAACCTGCGAAGAATCAAGCAGTTCCTTCAGGTGTGATGAGAAGCTGAACCCGCAGAGGAGGGTTTTATCTTTCTTTCCTGAAAGTTTCTTTTCTCATTTGGCTAAATAATGAGAATGTATCTTGTACTTTAAATCCAAGGAGAAGTAACTAGCCCTTTGAGTATCGTTGCCTGAAATTCACTTCTTTGGTTCATTGAAATAATAATGTGATTGCTATGTTAATCGTGTTATGTTAGCATGTTAATAACATGATTGTGATGAGGTCAGATGACTAGGAAGATGACTCTTATTTTTCAGTGTTAAAGGTTCGACCATAAATGGATACTCCTTGACAAAGTCAGTTGCCTCCCTGTAAGACTGGGATAACACACTGTCCAAAGACAGACGACCAAGCCTTCTCTCACTGAAGTACTGCTCCTCATGACTGCCTTTCTTCTTCTCTTCTTCCCTTCATCTCCCACTAATGGCAGCCAGGCTCTGAGGCCTTTGCTGTGTTGTTTCATGTAGTAAATGTCATGCTTTCCCTAATTTATGAGGAAGTTAGCAAAGTTCAGTCCACATCTCCTTAGTCTACTGCCACTTTTCATTCTCTTTCTCTCCTACGTACAGAGCAGATACCTTGAGAAGCCAATGGAGATTGCCCGAATTGTGGCCCGGTGCCTGTGGGAAGAGTCCCGCCTCCTCCAGACTGCAGCCACTGCAGCCCAGGTGAGGCCTGGGAAGAAACAAAGCGCTGTTGAAATGTGCTTCCTTCGTGTGTACAGAGATGTGCTTGCTCTTCCAGGGTCTTTAGGATGTGCACTGACCTATGGGGAGAAGTGGGTGTTTGGGTTCTTTGGTTTTTGTTGTTGTTGTTGTTTGGTTTTTTTTTTGGTTATTTTGGCCGTGCCACGTGCAGCATGTGGGATCTTAGTTCCCTGACCAGGGATCGAACGCGCGCCCCTTGCGTTTGAAGCACAAGAGTTTTAACCACTGGACCACCAGGGAAGTCCCTGCGTTTTGTTTTATACAGTGAAAATAACTTTTTTTTCCTGCGTATAAAATTCATTCTACTTTTTAAGAAAAACTTTAAAACATTACAGAAAATTACAAGAAAGAAAGTTAAAAAACAAAGATCTGAAATGTCCCTCACTCCTCTTTTTTTTTTAACATCTTTATTGGAGTATAATTGCTTTACAATGTTGTGTTAGTTTCTGCTGCATAACAAAGTGAATCAGCTATACGTACACATATATCCCCATATCCCCTCCCTCTTGCGTCTCCCTTCCACCCTCCCTATCCCACCCCTCTAGGTGGTCACAAAGCACCAAGCTGATCTCCCTGTGCTATGCGGCTGCTTCCCACTAGCTATCTCTTTTACATTTGGTAGTGTATATATGTCCACGCCACTCTCTCACTTTGTCCCAGCTTACCCTTCCCCTTCCCGTGTCCTCAAGTCCATTCTCTATGTCTGCGTCTTTATTCCTGTCCTGACCCTAGGTTCTTCAGAACCATTTTTTTTTTTTTTTTAGATTCCATATATATGTGTTAGCATATGGTATTTGTTTTTCTGTTTCTGACTTACTTCACTCTGTATGACAGACTCTAGGTCCATCCACCTCACTACAAATAACTCAATTTCGTTTCTTTTTATGGCTGAGTAATATTCCGTTGTGTATATGTGCCACATCTTCTTTATCCATTCATCTGTCGAGGGACACTTAGGTTGCTTCCATGTCCTGGCTATTGAAAATAGAGCTGCAATGAACATTGTGGTACATGACTCTTTTTGTTTGTTTGTTTGTTTGTTTGTTTTGTTTATTTTTTATTTTTTTAAAACATCTTTATTGAAGTATAATTGCTTTACAATGGTGTGTTAGTTTCTGCTTTATAACAAAGTGAATCAGTTATACATATACATATGTTCCCATATCTCTTCCCTCTTGCATCTCCCTCCCTCCCACCCTCCCCATCCCACCCCTCTAGGTGGTCACAAAGCACCGAGCTGATCTCCCTGTGCTATGTGGCTGCTTCCCACTAGCTATCTATTTTACATTTGGTAGTGTATATATGTCCATGACACTCTCTCACCCTGTCACATCTCACCCCTCCCCCTCCCCATATCCTCAAGTCCATTCTCTAGTAGGTCTGTGTCTTTATTCCCGTCTTACCACTAGGTTCTTCATGGCCTTTTTTTTTTTTTTTTTTCCTTAGATTCCATATATATGTGTTAGCATACTGTATTTGTTTTTCTCTTTCTGACTTACTTCACTCTGTATGACAGACTCTAACTCCATCCACCTCATTACAAATACCTCCATTTCATTTCTTTTTATGGCTGAGTAATATTCCATTGTATATATGTGCCACATCTTCTTTATCCATTCATCTGTCAGTGGACACTTAGGTTGCTTCCATGTCCTGGCTATTGTAAATAGAGCTGCAATGAACATTTTGGTACATGACTCTTTTTGAACTATGGTTTTCTCAGGGTATATGCCCAGTAGTGGGATTGCTGGGTCGTATGGTAGTTCTATTTTTAGTTTTTTAAGGAACCTCCATACTGTTCTCCATAGTGGCTGTATCAATTTACATTCCCACCAACAGTGCAAGAGGGTTCCCTTTTCTCCACACCCTCTCCAGCATTTATTGTTTGTAGATTTTTTGATGATGGCCATTCTGACTGGTGTGAGGTGATAACCTCATTGTAGTTTTGATTTGCATTTCTCTAATGATTACTCACTCCTCTCTTCATTGTCTCTTCCCAGGAATCCAACATTAATAGTCTGATATATATCCTTTCATACCTTTCTCCAGGCTCCCATAAACTATAGAAAATACACACATACACATTATATTTAAATTGGTTTACTTTTCTGCATCTTGCTTTTTTCATTTAATTATGTCATGTAAATCCTTCTAAGTCAAGTAGTATAAAGCTGACTCACTTTATTTGCTGCATAATATTCTGTGGTATAGATCTGCTATAATTTATTCAATTATTACCCCTTCGATAGACAGTCACTTCTTTCTGGGGTTTTTTTTCCTCCACTGTAAATACTAGTGCAATGCCTCCCTATATATCTTTATATATTCATGCTTTGATTTCTCTAGTATGGATTTCTAGGCATGGAAATGTTAGGTCAAGGGGTGTGTGCGTGTGTGTGTATAAAATATATATAAACTTTTTATAGATAGTTCTGGATTGCTTTCCCCAAAGGCTGTAACAGTTCACATTTGCACCAGAAGGATATGACAATGTATTATTCTTGGGAGCCACCTGGGGGATGGTTTGGGATTGAATCATTCCGGTTCATATGCATTTCTCTCTGTGGTTAAGTTTGAGAATAACCTCACTAGAGCTAGAGATACAGTTAGTTTAGGGAATAGGGATTATGTGATGCTAACAGGCCCATTGGGGGAACACATATTGATATATGATAGTCTATCTATCTAGATCATCTAATCTATTATGTGTATATGTGTATGTGTATCCTACTGTGTGCTGGTTGTTATGGCCCCCTGCTTTAGAGGAGGTTGTGGTCTGGGAGAAACAGAAAATCAAACAACTTTATAATGCAATAAAATACAAATTATTAAAATATACTAAAAAAGATGAAAAAACTTAATTAGATCAATAACCATAAAAATATATTGAAAAAGACTTGAAAAAAATTACACTCCCCATTCCACCAAAAAAGCCAATAGGCCAGATGGTTTAAAAGTTTTAACAAACTTTTGTGGTACAAATTGTTCCAGTATCATTTAAACTCTTCCAAAGTGTAGGGGGAAAAAAGAGATGTTTCCAGCTTATTTTATGAGGCTAGAATAATGCTAATATCAAGACCTAAAAAGACAGTGTAAGTAAAGAAAAGGTTAGGATTTTTGAATCCTGCTTAGTATACAAAGCATGGTTTATATTCTAGGAATGCAAGGGTGGCTTAACATTAGAGATTCTATTAATGTAATTCATTAAATTAGTAAGTTAAAGAAGAAAAATTGTATTTTTGTTAGATGACAAAATTTAGTGTCCATTCTAGATTTTAAAAATAAGGAACTTTCTTAACAAAAAGAAGAATATTTGTCAGAAACCAAAGGGAACATGATGTACAATGGTGAAGCACTAAAGTAATCTCATTAAAAAGTTACAAGATTGAGGGTGCCTCCTGCCATTGATATTTTTCTGACAGATCCAGCCATTGTAATAAGACAGAAAAAGGGAGTGTTAATGTTGGAAAGCAAAAGACAAACTTTTAAAAAAACAAAACACAATTATTGGAACTAACAAGGGTTCAGAAAAGTGACTGTGTTCAAGATAAATGTTTTAAGAATCAGTAGTTCTCTTATACAATAGCAACGATAACCCTCCGTTACATGACAGTGTAATGGAAGCAAAGATTGGATTCATAACAGGAAAGACAAATGTATATAATATGCATATATTATTGAAATGTATGATAAAACGTCCAGAAGAATATATACCTAAGCATTAATGTTGTTGGTTACGGGAGACTTCTTTAGTTTCCCTGAGGTGTTTTCTTTAATATCCTATAATCAGGGAATTTTTTTTTCATTTTTTTTCCCCCCTTCTTTTAAAAAAAATATGGTAGAATACACATAACATGAAATTTGCCATCCTTTTTTTTTTTCTTTTAGCTGTGCTGTGCAGCTTATGGTTGGGATCTTAGTTCCCCAACCAGGGATCAAACCCATGCCCCCTGCAGTGGAGGCGTGGAATCCTAACCACTGGTGCGCCAGGGAATTCCTGCATCTTAACTATTTTTAAGTGTACCATTCAGGAGTGTTAAGTTCATCACATTGTTGTGAACCAATCTCCAGAACTTTTTTCATCTTGCAAAACTAAAATTCTATACCTATTAGACTGTAGCTCCCCCTTCCCCCTGGACCCTGGCAACACCATTCTAACTTCCTGTCTCTCTGAATTTGACTACTCTATGTACCTCATATAAATGGAATCATATAGTGTGTGTCTTTTTGTGACTGGCTTATTTCACTTAGCATAAAGTCCTTAAGGTTTATGCATGTTGTAGCAGGTGTCAGAATTCCCTTCCTTTCAAAGGCTGAATACTATTCATTGTGTGGCTCTACCACATTTTGTTTATTCATTCATCTGTTGATGGACACTTGGGCGGCTTCCACCTTTTGGTTTTTGTGAGTAATGCTGCTATGAACATGGGTGTACAATTTTTTCTTTTTAAAGACAAAAATGTAGCAGGAACAAAGAAGAAAGAACATCTAAGTCTAATTGAGAGAGTCAGGAACGGCATCATACAGAAAGGAGAGGTACTGTTTGAGCCGAGACTCAATGCTTATTGTATGGGCATCGGGCAGATGGTAAGGAGACCACAGTGTAGGGAGAAAGAAGATCGTGTTCAGACAGAAACAGGAGTGCATGTATTCTTGTGAGAAGTGTAGAAAGTTCAGCATCTGACTGGGTAAAGGAAGATAAGGTGGTCAAGGGCCACATCATGACAATCTTCCTAGTTACTCATGCCTGGCAATTTGGCCTTGGAAGAGCAGTTTACCACAAGGGCCTTGGGCCCAGACCTCCTGGGTTTGAACCCCATAGATCTGCCACTTGCTGTGTAACCTCAGGCAAACTGTTGACTCTCTCTGTTCCTCCACTGGGAATGATAATAGCACTGACTTCATAGAATTAAATTAATTCCTGTGTGTAAGATGCATAGAACAGTACCTGACACATAAATGCGAAATAAATGTTAACTGTTTTCTGTTGCTGCTATCATCATCATCCTCATCCTCCTCATCCTCATCCTCATCCTCACCACATCTGTAGGAAATGGGGACCAACTAAAGAATTTTAAGCAGAAAGCTGATAGGCTCAGATGTGGATGAGGGGGTAACTGATAATACTCACTGTTCAAGACTTGGGCGTCAGGGAGATTAGCCAAATGGCACTTGTCTGTGTATCACTAGAGTTTGCTGTTGTGGAGAACCTTTATGTTTGCATCCTGTTCCATAAGATAAAAATAATCAATTTAAGCCCATTTGGAGAGGCACCAACTTTGCCATGAGAGTTAGAAAAGCAGTAAGTGTCCCAAGAATGGTCCCAATCGTATTGATCAGGGGCTGGCAAACAACACCCAGGGCCCAAATCCCGCCTGCTGCGTGTTTTTGTAAATGAAGTGTTTTTGGAACACAGCCGCACACATTCATGTATGCACTGTCTCTGGCTGCTTTCATGCCGCAGTGGCAGGGCTGGGTATTTATACAGTCATGCAGACTGTATGGCCGACAAAGCCAAAAAATATTTACCACCTGGCCCTTAGACAAAAAGTTTGCAGCCCGTAATACAGAGCTACCTCAACCCAGGCCTCACTGTTGTTCTGTCTGTTTACATCATCTGGCATATTCCCACCTGCCTTTCGTGGGTAAAGCACGAGGAGACAGGAAGACAAGTGAGCGTGATCGCTTGTCTCCCAGGGCTCTCAGTCTAATTGGGTGATAGGTGCACAAACACTTCAAGGGAGAAAAACGTAGAGGAGGATGTGAGTACTTTTGCTTCGGGAAGTTGAATAAGGTTTCACAGGGGAGAAAACATTTGCACCGAGTTTGAAGGTGAGTGAGTTCAGCTGTGCTAGGCTGAGTGGACAGGGGGCGGGGAGTCAGTGTGCAAACACGTTGTGTGTGGGGAAGGGTGGGTAGTTTGCAGTGACTCAAGCACAGGGAGGGAAGGTTTCAGTTTTTGGATTGTGTGAAACATCTGTCTGTGCTGGGCTGAGACATTTATACCTGGAAGCAGCGGGGAGCCAATAGATTTTACTAAGGTATCAGAAGTAGGTTTCTGTGGGTAATGACTGATCACATCTATTTTCTCCCTTTAAGTGCAGTACCAATTTAGAAATAGACATGGGAGTTGAATACAGATTAAAATATCAGCTGTATTGTTGGTAAACAAGACCGAATACATGACTTCGATGGGTAACCATGGGGGCTTTATTTATCTATCTATCTATTTATATTGTAGTACAGTTGATTTATAATGTTTCAGGTGTACAGCAAAGTGATTCAGCTATACATGTACATGTATCTATTCTTTTTCAAATTCTTTTCCCATTTAGGTTGTTGCATAACACTGAGCAGTGTTCGCTGTACTATACAGTAGGTCTTTGTTGTTTAGATACCTGTCCCCTGGGTCAGGTCTTGGGGTGAGAGACTGAGTTTGCAGCGGCAGGACTGCCCCAGTCATCCTTATGGAACTTCAAAGACCACTCACTAATGCCCACTGAGAAAGAGACATAGGCCTCTAGAACTGCTTCTAGAAACCAGGCCCTCGCTTCTGCCCCAGGAGTGCCCCAGGAAGGCAAGAGTGGGAGGAGAGAGGCACCAGCTTAAGTGCTGGGCCCTTCGAAGGTCTCCATGTGCTACAGCCTTTGTCCCAACCTCACTAATCCGATGAGTCACTCTCCCTGTGAAGAGAGTAAGGGTGGAGGTCGCCTTCCCAGAACTTCTAAGGGAAGTTTGTATTCTGTGGGCTTGGACAGGATCCACTGGAAAAGGAGAGTATGGTTCCCTCTAAAGCTGGCATGTTTAGATCTATTTTGGAGACTTCTGGCAGCAGTGTAGAGAGCAGACTGGAAGTGAGCGAGATTAGAGGCAAAGGGATCAACAGTCGGGGCTTGAACTGAGCCAGTGGGGCTAGAGATCAGTTGGAGAGATTACGGAATATAGAGCCAGGAAGATTTGGTGGCTCAGTGTGAAATCAAAGACAACCCAGAATTTCTGGTTTGGGAAACTGGGTATATAATGTCTTTCTTGGACTCTCAGTTCTGTTCCATTGGCTGATATCTCCATCCTATGCCAGTAGCACACTGTCTTGGTCACTTGCAGCTTTTACGTGGTCTTTTTTGTCCGAAGACGTCCTATTACTTTGACAAAACTTATTTGTAAGGTTCATGTGCAATTTGACCTTTTCAAGGCACCGGCCTCCTCCCCTTCTCCCCTGAGATAATATCTCTTGATAGGGAATTTCACCCTGGGACAGAATGGTTTTTTTATTATCCCACAGAAATGTATTGGACACCCCCATGCATTTTTTTTTTTTTTTTTTTTTTTTTGGCCGCACCTCCTGGTGTGCGGGATCTTAGTTCCTCGACCAGGGATCGAACCCCTGCCCCCTGCAGTGGAAGCGTGGATTCTTAACCACTGGACCACCAGGGAGGTCCCCCCGCCCAATGCATTTATTTATTATTATTTTTAAATTTAATTTTTATTTTATATTGGGATATAGTTGATTTACAATGTTGTGTTAGTTTCAGGTGTACAGCAAAGTGATTCAGTTATACACATACATATATCCATTCTTTTCCAGAATCTTTCCCATATAGGTTATTACAGAATATTGAGTAGAGTTCCCTGTGCTGTACAGTAGGTCCTGCCCGATGCATTAAAATAGGCATCTAGCATCTGCTGTCATAAATTGTTCTGAATCTTTTTATATATATATACTTACCTAGAATGAGTTTTCTGAAGGTAGGGACTGTGTCTTAGCTCAACATGTGGTCTCCTAGTACAATACGTAGAGTGGGTTTATATTATGACCTAGAGGTAAAAAGCCAAGGATACAGGTAGAAGTGTGAGAGCTTTCTTGGCACCATACTGACAGCAGCTGGAGGGCACCAGCTGCCGGTGTAACCACCTTTCCCCTCACAATGGCAGCAGCAGCTCAGGCCAAGCAGGAAGCGTAGTGGGGGTAGATGGAGACTAGACAGAGATGTTTTTCTCCCCGTATTTCCAGCATTCACATGTACATTGGCTCCCTTTTTTGGCAGCAAGGGGGCCAGGCCAACCATCCCACGGCCGCCGTGGTGACGGAGAAGCAGCAAATGCTGGAGCAACACCTACAGGATGTCCGGAAGCGTGTCCAGGTGAAGCAAGTCTAGGGCAGGAAGACTTTTCTTGGGGAAGTTGCCTGTGGGTCCTGCGTGTATCTTTTGTGAGGTTTTTAATCCTATTCAGAAACTTCCTTTTCCCTCTCCCCAGGGAAATCCTTTTTACTTCTGTTTTGGTTTGTTTTAAACAGGATCTAGAACAGAAAATGAAAGTGGTCGAGAATCTCCAGGATGACTTTGATTTCAACTACAAAACCCTCAAGAGTCAAGGAGGCAAGTGAATATTAGAGACGTTAAAATCTCCCGTAGAAAGTGAGTTTGTGCTCCTTGAGTCTCAGGACTTGCTTGTTCAGACTCGGGGGAGTGGGTGCTCAGGGGCTGCTGGCGCTTAAGGGAGCCTAGTTACTGAGGATAGGAGTATTCCGTCAGCTCAAGGAGTTTCTCCTTCCTTCTCAGATATGCAAGATCTGAATGGAAACAACCAGTCAGTGACCAGGCAGAAGATGCAGCAGCTCGAACAGATGCTTACTGCGCTGGACCAGATGCGGCGAGTAAGAGCTGTGGGCACCTCCACCTGCCTGTCTCACTCATGTGCAGGACTTGGGCATCTCAGGGAAGAACTGGCTTGTTTTCTAATGAGTTCCTTCTCTGGAATTGACTAAAGACTGTGGTGAGAGACGGTCTGAGGAAATGTTTTCTGACTTTGTTTTTGGTTTCCAACCAGAGCATCGTGAGTGAGTTGGCAGGGCTTTTGTCAGCTATGGAGTACGTGCAGAAAACTCTCACGGATGAAGAGCTGGCCGACTGGAAGAGGCGGCAGCAGATTGCTTGCATTGGAGGCCCTCCCAACATCTGCCTAGATCGGCTAGAAAACTGGTAAAACAGAAAAGAGAAGTTTTTCCTTTCTTCCTAGAAAGCTGTGCTAAATTATGGTCAGAACTGCAGGCCCAAAGGGTTGCTACTACATTTCAGAGGTGGGGACTTCAACATACTCAAATTTAGTCTAAGGGTTAAAGCTTTTACTTTATTTGGACAATTTTTTTTTAATGAAAATGTATTTATATTGCTATATTTTATATTTTTTAAATAAATTATTTGTTTGGGAGTTTTTTGGCTGCATTGGGTCTTCGTTGCTGCACGCGGGCTTTCTCTGGTTGCAGCGAGCGCGGGCTGCTCTTCGTTGCGGTGCTTGGGCTTCTCATTGCGGTGGCTTCTCTTGTTGCAGAGCCCAGGCTCTAGTGCGCGGGCTTCAGTAGTTGTGGCTTACAGGCTCTAGAGCGCAGGCTCAGTAGTTGTGGCGCACGGGCTTAGTTGCTCCGCGGCATGTGGGATCTTCCCGGACCAGGACTCGAACCCGTGTACCCTGCATTGGTAGGTGGATTCTTAGCCACTGAGCCACCAGGGAAATCCTTATATTGCTATATTTTAAATATATTTGACTAATTGAAATAAAGCTTTTGGTTTAACTGTATTTAACATGTGGACTAAATTTCAAATTTTAGTTACTTTAATACTCTCAAATGACATGATTTTTATAAGGGAAAAATGTTCAAATACAGGAAATTAATAAAGAGAAGAAAAGACTTGAAAGATCAAATCATGCAGAGATACTTAGAGTTAAAATTTTGGTGACTGTCACTCTAGACATCTGTTGTATATATAAAGATAGAAATCTATACATTCCACATTAGTAGGATCATTCTTTATATGCTCTTCTATAATCTGCTCTTTTACTTTCATTCATTCAGAAAATCTTGATGGAGCACCCTTGATGTGCAAGGCCCAATGACAAATATGCTGCACCAGCTTAAACTGGGAGAAACTTGACATGAAAGGGAACCCAGATACACAGAGCATGAAACTGGAAATTTAGGACAACTCTACATGAGATGCCTGTTTGTTCACATCCTCACTAACCCTGAGCTTTGCTGATTTACTGAGAGCAGTTTTAAATGCTTCCTGATCAGGGAACCAAAAAGCTTAAGTTCTGGGAATGGAGAATGTAGATGCCAGAAGGGAGTCAGCGAGCTCAGAAGTCCTGGTGCCGTCCTCCCCTGCCCCTTGCCTTCCACCTTCTCTCTTTGGGGTCTTTACTAAACTAGTGGGGGGCCATCAAAGAGAGACACTGATATTCTCCATTCTTGGGGACAGACTTAATCAGCCTTTGTCTCCCTGTCTACTTTTTCTATATGCATGTTATCAATATTTTGAAACATTATGTCACATCCTTTGATCCATGGTAGGTGAGGTTGAAAGGGCTCCTGGGGATCGTGCAGTTCTACCCCCCGTCTCTCAGGCAAGGGAACACCAAGGCCCACGAGAGTGAAGGGACCTGGCCAAGTTTGCACAGGTAGTGAGGGACAGAGCTGGCTCAAACCCATCTTCTTGGGCTGTCTGATGTCCTGCGCTTCCCCAGTCCTCAGATTTGGGTACAAAGACAAGTTAGGCTGAGGAAAGTGAGCATCAAATTCCTTATTTCATGTTCTCCATATCTGGGTTCTAATGTTTGTCACTTTCCAGTGGTAACGCGATTAATGTCTCCTAGTGGCATAAGTTTTGACACTTCTTCCTCTATGCCTGCCTTCCTCTTTGAAATGTAAAGTTTTAGGAAGGCACTGTTTTAAAAAGGCAAAATAGGGAATTCCCTGGCAGTTCAGTGGTTAGGACTCAGCACTTGCAGTGCCAGGGGCCAGGTTCAATCCCTGGTCAGGGAACTAAGATCCTGCAAGCCACACAGCATGGCCAAAAAAACCCCAAAAAAGGCAAAAATAAGTTTCCCTTTTCTAATCTAATGCTGCTGAACTGTACATTTAGAAATGGTCAATTTTATGCTATGCATATTTTCCCACAATGAAAAAAAATGCCCCTTTCCTATGTCAGGGGACTGCATACAGGTGTTTATACCTGTGGTATTCCCTTCCCCTTCTCCAACTCACCTGTGTACACCCACTTAGGTAACTGGTATCTTCCTTATTTTATTGGCAGGATAACCTCATTGGCAGAATCTCAACTTCAGACCCGCCAACAAATTAAGAAACTGGAGGAGTTGCAGCAGAAAGTTAGCTACAAAGGGGATCCCATTGTACAACACCGGCCAATGCTGGAGGAGAGAATCGTAGAGCTGTTTAGAAACTTAATGAAAAGGTAACTTAGAGTCCCTGCCCCTTTCCCCCATCACCCCCGCCCTCCACCCCCCCTCCCCAAAATGTCCTTGAACAAGAGATTGGCTGACTTCCGAGGAACAGGACAGGGACTGGCCCACTGAGTTGTGTGTGAACCACTGCCCTTCTCTTTCCCTTCCAGTGCCTTCGTGGTAGAGCGGCAGCCCTGCATGCCTATGCATCCCGACCGGCCATTAGTCATCAAGACCGGTGTCCAGTTTACAACTAAAGTCAGGTGGGCCACGGAACCTCCACTTCTGGCAGATATTGTATCAAGGGTCACTCTCAGGGCCAGAACAGAGTTGGTGACCAGGGTTTTTCTTTATAGGCGTCGCAGGCAGTACTATGATGGGTATGGAATTTGTTGGCATAATATCAGCTTGCTCTCTGATTCTCCTGTCAAAAGCTAAAGAATGGTAATCTTTTTGAGGTTACCTGGGTATATTCCTATGATTCAGGCCCGTTGTATTCCTAAGATTCCAGACCTGAAGTCTTAAGCCATAGAATCTCCATCTCTCCTGCAAAAGGGGCAGAGTAATGCCAGTTATTTTTTGTTCTTCGAGCCTACTTTTCCCTGAGGATTTTAAGGGAAAGAATAAAGCTTAGTGATAATAGAAGCTAAGAGGCCACAGGGCAGGTGGGTGAGGGGCCTGCAGGTGGAGCGTTACTTTCACATTCAAGTCAGAACAGGTAAGCTGGGGTTTGCCCTTCTGCAGTGAAATTTCCCTCCTCAGAAAGGTAGTATGGTGTTAGGTTTCAGGTTTAATAGAAAGAATACCACCTGCAGAGCATGTATTCCTGTAATATTTTTCATGAAATGGTTTTCATTATCCTTTGGTGAATCTCTCACAAGTTTATCTAAGTTCTTAGTTCTTAGGCTTTCTTTCAGTCCCTTTTTGCCTGATGCTTGACTTAAAGTGAAACCCAGCAACCATGGGAAGAGGAATTTGGGATTATGACTTACCTCTTTAGAATTGAAGAGTTAACGAATTTTATATTACTTCAACTAGAAGTTGCTGGGGGAGCCTAGTGACTTTTTTTTTTAATTGGATGTTTTTTCTTTGCTCTGAAACTTTTTTTTTCTTTCTTTCTTTTTTTTTTTTTTGAAATAGATTGCTGGTCAAATTCCCTGAGCTAAATTATCAGCTTAAAATTAAAGTGTGCATTGACAAGTAAGTACTCCTTATCTTAGCTCTTTTTTTCTTTTTTTCAAACGAGGGACAGAGAAATGGGAATTTTGACAGACATCATGTGAACTTAGAGGCTTTATCTTCGTTCAGAGATCTTCGTTTCTTTAAAAAGTTTTCAAAAGCCTTGCTGAGCATTGTCATTTATGTGCCTGAACAAAACCACAAAGCTGGCGGTACAGATTTGAGTTACTATTGCTATTGTGACCTCGAGTTCCTCTTTTTCTTTATTCATTTTTTTACTTATAAATGTAATGTATGCATATTATATAAAACTGAGAATATATGGGAAAATTGATTTTTGTTGCTGTTTTGCACTTTACCACATAATGGAATCCTCTTCAGAATTTGACAGTACCTTTAAAAAATTAAAATGCCCTTCCCTCTGAAAAGATTAAAAAAGAGAAAATGTAGGTGATATAATTGTTTATCTGGAAATTTCATGAGAATGAATTGGAAAATAGTTACTAATGAAATTAGGGACTTGAGGAAGGTGGTAAGTTTAATAAATAAATAAATAAGCAAAAATTGATTACTTTAACCATAAATTAGCATCAACCAGTTAGAAATTATAATAGAAAAATGATCTCACAATAAGCAACAAAAATAAAAAATAAATGGTGATAAACTTAACAGAAATATTTAAGACCTACTTGAAGAACACTGTGAAATTTTAGTGAGGAAGTGACTTTTTAAAAGTGAGGCGATAAGTCATACTCCTGGACTGAAGACTTTTAATTTTATTATAAAGATGTTGATTCTTCCCAGTTAATATAGAACCAACCAAAACATGAATAGGATTTTTGAAAATTCTTGACTTGCTTTTCAAGTTATATCTTAGATGAAAAAAATAAGCAGAGATAGTTTTTAAAAAGGATTTGTTTATTTTTAATTGTGATAAACATAAAATTTACCATCTTAGCAATTTCAAATCTTGCCCCAAATACTTCTTTAATATCATCAAATAGCCAGTTACTGTTCAAATTTACCTCGTATTTTTTCTCAGTTGGTTTCTTTTTTTTTCTTTTTATTTTTTTATTGATGTATAGTTGATATCAACCGTTTGTAAGTGTACAGTTCAGCAGTGTTGAGTATATGGACATTGTTGTGCAACAGATCTCCAGAACTTTTTCATCTTATAAAACTGAAACTCTATATCCATTGAAGATCAAATCCCCATTTCCCTCTCCCTCCAGCGCCTGACAACCACCATTCTACTTTCCAAAAGAATTTTTTTAACAAATAAAAATTATGGGGGGTGGTATGGGAAGCTGCCTTGCCCAATATTAAAATGTATCACAAAGTTTCAGTTGCTAAATGAGTGTGTTACCAGGGCGGGAATAAACTGATCATTGAAGCAAAATCTAAAGTCCAAAAATAGACTTCAGGTTTATATAAGGAATTAATATACATTTTAATTGATAATCTTAAATTAGCGAGGAAAGGGTGGATTATTCAGTAAGTCGTCTTAGGGAAACTTGGTATTGGGGGGATTTGAGTAAGAAGTTAAACTTTTCACTGTCCATCAGAATAAATTCTAGATATATCTTAAAAGCATAGGCAAATGTATAGTATAATGGTGGTAAAAATGGCAACCACTTTTGGAAGGCAATTTGGCAGTTTCCTAAAAAGTTAAACATACACCTACCCTATGACCTAACCATTCCACTCCTAGGTATTTACCCAAGAGAAATGAAAGCATATGTCCACACAAAGGGTTGTACAGGAATCTTCATTGATAGATGAGTGTCCATCAACAGGTGAATAAACAGTTGGTGGTATATCCATACAACGGAATATTATTCACCAACAAAAAGGAATGAACTATTGATACCCACAACACAAGGATAAATCTCCAAATTAATACACTGGATGAGAGAAGCCAGACCAAGAAAAAAAGAGTACATACTTTATGTTTTCATTTATATAAAATTCTAGAAGTGCGAATGAATCTATCATGACTGAAAGCAGATCACTGATTGCCTGGGGACAGGGGTGGGTGAAGTGTGGGATTGGGGAATGGGTCACGTAAAGGCGTGGGGAAACTTGGGGATGCTGGATATGTTCATTATCTTGATTGGGTTGATGATGTCACAGGCGTGTATAGTATACATATATCAAACCTCATCAAATTGTGCATTTTATATATGTAGTTTATTATTTGTCAATTACATCAAAGGTATAATACAAAGAAAAAAGAATGTAAAAAGAAAAGTAAATATAGGCTAGACATGAGGGAAAATTTTCTGATAATGAGGACTTTATTTAAGTTCTCAAATGTGATATATGGGGAATTCCCTGGCATTCCAGTGGTTAAGACTCTGAGCTTTCACTGCCGAGGGCCTGGGTTCAATCTCTGGTCAGGGAAGTAAGGTCCCACAAGCTGCATGGCCAAAATAAATAAATAAATAAATAAAAATAAAATAAAATGTGGTATATGGAAAGGTATCTTCTGAATGGTTTAAAAGTTGATCCATTTTAATCTGTGAACTCCCACAGAATGTACTGTTTAATAAATAGTAGCTGTTTTTCTAAAAGCATAAGTGAGTATATAGCAATGGAGAAGGACTTTTTAAACAGAACTAAAATAATTTTAAAAAGAAAGGAAAACACTGAGAAATGGTGACTATATAAAAAACGAAATATTCAAAAACACAGGGAACACACTGGGAAGAATATTTCCAGCTACATCAAGGGGATGCTCTGAGTTACAGGTAACAGTAAACCTTTGCAGAAAACCCAGTGTGGCTTAAATAATAAGGAAATTTGCAACCCAGTATAACTGGAAATGCAAAGTTAGAACAAGTTTCTGACGGTGAGATCAGTGACTCAATTGATGTCATCAAGGACCCAGAATCTTCTGTCTCTCTTCTCTGCCGCCATAAGTGTCACTGGCATTCTAGGGTTCCCTTCTGGGTTGCTGCATGGTTGCTTGTGGTAGTTAAGGCCACATGCCTCCTTGCTCATGTTCAGCTGAAGCTATGGAATTTAAGTCCAGCCTGAGAGAGAATCCTTCCCAATCTGATTGAGACAGTGAAGGTCCTGTCCTCACCCCTGGACGGCTGCACTGTGGGCATGCTCTATTCTGGTGAGCTTAATGATCAGGGTCCCCTGGAGGTGGGGATGGGAAAGATACTTGACAGAGTCAAGGTTCTGTTAGGAAGAGGGGAGTAGAGTTTGGGTAGGCAACCAGCTGTGTCTACTATTTCAGCATGTATAGGATTGTTAATTTCACATATAAAATGTAATAGAGTCATGTACAGAAATCCCCAGGAGAACAGCAGTTTTTCCATCAGAATAAATTATAGGTGTTCAAAGTAGACTTTTGAAGAAACTCAGGGCCTTTTTTATTACCACTGGTTTGTGTTCTTAACAGAGACTCCGGGGATGTTGCAGCTCTCAGAGGGTAAGTTCAGCCTGGAGGCTTCCTTGTGTTCCCGTTTAACCTAACTTTGTCCTCTGACCACTCGCTCACCTATGTGGTTGGTTTTTTTCTCCTGTGATTCAGATCCCGGAAATTTAACATCCTGGGCACAAACACAAAAGTGATGAACATGGAAGAGTCCAACAACGGCAGCCTCTCTGCAGAGTTCAAACACTTGGTACACGGAAGAAGCCTGGACTCACCTTCTCCCAGGGCCTCTGGCAGGGGGAGGGGTTAGGGGAGAGCCTCACATGACAGGGGATGATCTTTGCTTTTCTTACAGACCCTGAGAGAGCAGAGATGTGGTAACGGGGGCCGAGCCAACTGCGACGTAAGTTTTGTTGGGGATGAAAGCCAACTATAGGAGGGTTTTCTTTGAGGAGGAGAGAAAAAGAGCCTTCTTACTGCCCAGAAGTAGAGACACCTGACCAGCTGCAGTCACCCCAGGCCAACATGACACATCAGAAGTCACTCATGCCTTGCAGTACTCTGGCTCGGAGCATTTCCTTGATTGTCCAGGGAGTCGGCTAGTCATTAAGGAGTGGAAAGTCCCTTGCCCACACCCATGTAGTGGAAAAGAAGCCTTCCACCTTGCCTGGGGCTTTCCAAATTCCCCTTCCAACTTCCGTGCGCTGACATGGCTTGGCTCAGCTTTTGGTGACCTGTTTTGGTCACTGAGGTGGGATGGAAGGTTTCAACAAATCCGAGTTAAACATTTTACCAAAAGAAAAAGAACAAAACAATACGAATCCCCTTATTTCTTCTCTGCCTCCCATTTATTCAGATTATTGGACTCAATGTCAGGAATAAACTTAAGGGACTTCCCTGGCGGTCCAGTGGTTAAGAATCAGGGCTTTCACTGCCAAGGGCCTGGGTTTGATCTCTGGTTGGGGAACTAAGATCCCATAAGTTGCATGGCGTGGCCAAAAAAGAAAAAAAAAGAATAAACTTAAAAAAAAAAAGGTAAATGTGACCAAAAACTAGTTTTAAATCTTTTTTATAAAACTGTGACACCCTATTCTTTTTCTGATATTTGTCCCCTGAGCTATTCTTACCCTCTTCTCTAGAACGTAGCAGGCCTTTTGAAAAAAAAAATTGAATTTATAATACTTGACAGCAGTTAAAGAGTGAGGTATGCAATGATACAGGAAAATGTATGTGGCATATTTAGGAAAAAAAGATGCAAAATAATTTGAGTAGTATATTAGTATATCTGTTTAAAAAAACTTGCACTGTATTTTGTCTATTCATGTCTGCATTACAAAATTCTAGAGGAATATCTACCAAACAGTGCTGCTGTTCTTATCCAAGGCTACTCTGTACTATCTCTGTAGTATCTGCATTTAAACTGAAAGTGTATTACTTTTGTAATTAGAAAAAGAGCATTTTAAATATGAATTGGAATTTCTAATAATTCATTGGCAATTCTCATTCAAAATAATGTCGCTATATTGCTGGTGGGAGTATAAATTTTTTCAGTCACTTTGGAAAACAATTGGGCATTATAAAAATGAACATACCCTGTAAACCAGCAGTGCCCCTCCCAGGATTTAACAATAGAGGAATCTTTGCACATAGGTAGCAGGAGATATGTACAGAATGTCAGAGCAGCCTAATTGTAAGCCCTAAATACAAACCAAGTGCCATCAGCACTAGAGTGGATAAATGATCTGCAGTATAGTCAGGTGATGGAATACTATACAGCTGTGAAAATGGAGAAATTGCAGGTGCACACAGCTACATGGATGTGAAAAGCGAGTCACAAAAGAATACACAGGGTGTGATTCCATATGTATAAGATGGAACTAAACAAACTATACCACACATACATTGGTTAGAGGTATAAATGTGGTAAAACCATAAAGAAGAGCTAGGAAATGATGAACTCAAAAGACAAAATAGCCGTTACTTCTGAGGGAGGAGGCACAGGGATGGATGGGGTTGGGAAGGGTGCCCAGAGAACCTCAGTAGTGATGGTCTTTCCCTTAAACTGGGTGGTGGGTACACAGGTGTTCACTGTTTTGTCATTCTTTGTGCCTTATGCATTTTATACATAACCTATTGGATCTCCTTAGTATCATAATAAAGCTAGTAGGAGGTCAGGTTGAGAACCATAGCACTGGAGAGTGATAGTGTAGAAGAGACCACGTGCTCCAGTTGTGTCTGTGGCCACCTGGCGGATTGCCCTTCTGGATGGTGTGGTGGCGTCAGGACTGAATACCATGCTCTCTGAGGAATAGTGTCCTCCTCCTTCTTGCAGGCCTCCCTGATTGTGACTGAGGAGCTGCACCTGATCACTTTTGAGACTGAGGTGTATCACCAAGGCCTCAAGATTGACCTAGAGGTGAGTTCTGTGACAGAACTGGGTAGGGCTGCACGCAGTGGTAATTCAGGACAAGACTTCTTCTGGTTGAGGTTTTTACTCCAGAAGGTGGAATGGTGACTCTCTGCTAAGCACTGTGTTTATTTTTGCTTCTCTCCCTCCCAAAAATCCTTAGTATCCCACCTGAGAGTAAAGTCTTGCCTGAGTGCTTAGAAGATACATGTCTACTCAGCTTTCAGCAAACTTGATATAAAAACTCGTATTTAGACATTGATCATAGGTGACTTTATAAAGTTTGGGCAAAACAGTCTTTCAACAACCAGTGTTTTTAGTATACAGACAATCATGGCATTTACATGCTCTTTCCCCAGCTTTCTTGATCTTTAAATTAAAGATACACCGGAAAAAGCAGGAACCCTGGTCTTTGATCCCTGGGGCCTCTCTGTTTAATGGGCAGGCACAGCTTCGATTCGTGGAGGGTGCCTTGCAGGTGTTGTAAACGGGGAATCCGGGGACTGTGAGTCCACCGTTAGCAAGTTAGCTTTGCAAGTTCCTGGTGATGTTCAGACAGCCGCCGAGTTCGGCATTCTTTCCGCTCTGGGTGTTGAGCGGACTCGGCCCCGCTTCTCCCTGAGGGCTGGCAGCAGGTGTGCTCCACGGCCCGTCCTTTATTCCGAACCCTGCGAGATATGGGTGAAGAGGTTTTGGAAGCCACGAGGGCCCTCTGCCCCCCCCCCCCCCCCCGCTCATTCCCCGCTCCCTCCACAGACCCACTCCTTGCCAGTTGTGGTGATCTCCAACATCTGTCAGATGCCCAACGCCTGGGCGTCCATCCTGTGGTATAACATGCTGACCAACAACCCCAAGGTGAGTCGGGCCCCCGTTTTTCCTGAGACTCCTCGGTGCCTCGGGGCTGTCACGGTACCTGGCGCAGCTCATCAGGCACCACCCTCTCATCTAAAGGAGCAAATGTGTCATTTCCAATAGAACGTGAACTTTTTCACCAAGCCCCCAATTGGAACATGGGATCAAGTGGCCGAGGTGCTGAGCTGGCAGTTCTCCTCCACCACCAAGCGCGGGCTGAGCATCGAGCAGTTGACAACGCTGGCGGAGAAACTCTTAGGTCAGCACTTCACCTCTTCTCCCCTCACCCTCCTCAGAAAAGGAATCTGGCCCATGGGGCTGTTCATTCAGAAGAGTTTACTGAGCTAGGTGCTGTGCCAGGGCCAGAACACATGTGGTCCAGCAGGTCAGGGAGTCAGGATGCAGAGGAGGTGTGCATCCTGGGGGTCGTTTTTAGGAGGCGGGAGGCAGATTTCTTTTCTCTTGGTGGCTGTCTCCCTCACCCTTCCAGGGTACTACTTTATCCAACCTTGGAAGATATTTTAAGTGCGTGTTAGAGCTAAAGGCTTGGTATCCCTGTCTGTTTCTTCAAGAAACCATAGGCTTGTTTTTAATTTTCTCCCTGGAAAAAAAGCCATAGTAGAATGTTTTGCGTGCTACCTATGCTTTGTCCTATGCTGCCACCAAATGTGACCCTGTAACTCAAGCTGTCAGCTTCTTAGTGTGTGCTGCTGGTTCCAGGACCACCACACGAGGCTAGAAAGGGCAGCTGAGCTAAACAACAACTCGGAGGGGTGGTGTGTGTGTTAAATGATGGGGTCGGGTATGGGGTGGACGGGTGCACCATATGCACACAACAGTGGCAACATTCAAATACATGAAAACCAACGGTTTCAGGGCCTATCGTGGGGCAGTTGTGCACATGTTCTGTTTGAAGAAATAAGATCTTGATTCAAAACTGAAAATTATACTACTTTATTATTTTTTTTCCTTCAGGACCTGGTGTGAACTATTCAGGGTGTCAGATCACGTGGGCTAAATTTTGCAAAGTAAGCAACCGTGTGAACTCCGTGTGTCTGCCTCACGGGAAGGGGAGGGAGAAGGGTGCTTACCTGCTGGGAGGTCGTGGAGGACGCTGGGCCTGAAGGCCCTAGGCTCTTGGTCCAGCGGCCAGTAGCACCTGCCTGAGGCTAGATGGGCCTGAGGATTTTGGTGGCACCTCACCCCTAGGAAGGAAAAGCCTGGGATGGTGGTGGACTTGGCTTTCCCATTATTCTTTTCTCCAGGAAAACATGGCCGGCAAGGGCTTCTCCTTCTGGGTCTGGCTGGACAATATCATTGACCTTGTGAAAAAGTACATCCTGGCCCTTTGGAATGAAGGGTAGGTTGGAACTCTTGTGTCTGGCAGGGTGCGCAGGTGTGACAAGTCCCCCGCTCTCCCAGCGGGCCAATAGCAGGGCAACCCTCAGCCCAAATCTTGCTGTTTCTCCTCTTTGCCTCCAGGTACATAATGGGCTTTATCAGTAAGGAGAGGGAGCGGGCCATCTTGAGCACCAAGCCCCCAGGCACCTTCCTGCTGAGATTCAGTGAAAGCAGCAAAGAAGGCGGAGTCACCTTCACTTGGGTGGAGAAGGACATCAGCGGTAAGCTTGGCTCTTCCCTACCCCACCTGGTGGTGAGCTGCTGCCGTGGCCTCTGCTGGTTTCAGGCACGTGCTGCCCCCTTGTGGGCAGAGATGGCCTTGCACCCCCCCGCCTCAGACTTGTAAGGCACATTTGGGTGATTCTTTTCTCTAAATTCTACCAGCTGGAGGATTGGCTTGCCAGTTTTGTTTTGCTGGCGCCAGGGACTAATACTTGCCTATTTAAATTTCATTCTTCATCTCCTTTCTTTCCTACCCTGTTAATATATCTTATGTAAATAGTTTATCCAAGTGTATTACCTGTGGCCCAGCTGGATAGCCTCTCCCAAAGCCAGCTGAACATTTCCCCAGTGCCAGGCGACTGGGCAGGATATTCAGGGTCTCGAGCGCTGGGTTGGCATAAGCCTTTCCCCCTTGAGGGAAAATAAGTCAGGTAGTTTTCTCCAAGATCACCTGAGTCTTCCCTTCCCGTTTCCCCTGACAGGTAAGACCCAGATCCAGTCGGTGGAACCATACACCAAGCAGCAGCTGAACAACATGTCGTTTGCTGAAATCATCATGGGCTATAAGATCATGGATGCCACCAATATCCTCGTGTCTCCGCTGGTCTACCTCTACCCTGACATTCCAAAGGAGGAGGCGTTCGGAAAGTACTGTCGGCCAGAGAGCCAGGAGCATCCCGAAGCTGACCCGGGTAGTTGTTGATTTTCCACGACAGCCGTTTAGTCCTGGGGAGAAGTGGGAAATTGTAGGATCCTGGGAGGACAGGTAGGGCAAATGCCTGAAGGACCTGGTGATCTTTATTCCTCTTTCTGGGAAAGAACTTTGTAGTGAGTGCCTTTGGGGGGGTGGCTGATGGGGTTAGAGAGAGGAGAGGAATCAGTCACCAGGCTTTGCCCTGCAAGAAGCACCAGTCTCAAGGGGGAAGCAGCAGGCACACACCCAGACATACCTAAAACACCGTGGAGAGAAAGCGAGGGCGGAATTCTTTAGAAACAGGATGCACAGCCAGCACAGCACTTCTTACAAAGCAGATGCTGGAAGGTTTGCGATTCAGACTTCAGTCTAGCGTGTTTCCTTTTCTGCATCACGGAACAATGTGAGCAACGCCAAGAGGGATGAAGAAAGGCTTTCTGGAGGAAATGAGTGTTAGCAGCGCTGGAACACGGTTTAAGAGCACGAGAGTGGTGACTGAAGGGGAAGACAGTAACTGGTGTGAGGGGCGTGGACTTGGTCCTTTGTGCAGCTCTTGAAAATAAGATGTTTTTTAATGTGCAAGAGCCCATGTGCTTATGTAAGTTACACATGCATTTTCCACACTAAACCCTCGCTCTCTAGCACCGCCGCCAGCGTGGAGGGCAGAGCCCCCTAGTCTGTTCCCGTGGGCGTCTGGGATTCGGACACTGGGTTCTCTGTCCAGATCCTGATGAGAACACTATAATTTGCTGTTCTTTGTTTTTATTTAAGTTTTCTTAATCACAGAGCCAGTAATGGTTTAAAGGGATCCTTTGAGGTTGGCTTCCCTGCCCCAGTTGCTTTGGAAAAAACTGTTTTTGTACAAAGAGCTCTCCCACACACAAACACAAACCCACCAGCTTCCTTCCCACTTTTTCACAGGAGTTCCCTGTGAGGGATCTCTTGGGGTGAGAAGAACGAGACTTGGAAGAGGGAGTTGGGGCTAATTGGCAATTGACTTTCCTTTTTCCTTTGTTCTGGGGTTGAGTCTTGGCCACACTCTAGGCGAGCGTAACTCTCACTT
This sequence comes from Balaenoptera ricei, assembly GCF_028023285.1. Classification (NCBI taxonomy): domain Eukaryota; kingdom Metazoa; phylum Chordata; class Mammalia; order Artiodactyla; family Balaenopteridae; genus Balaenoptera; species Balaenoptera ricei. The sequence continues at coordinate 20,964,996 of NC_082658.1, read as the reverse complement.
CCTGTTTGCCCCTTATCTCTCCTTCCACGTTGTGCTTCGGTTGGGAGATCTGTTTATCAGCCCCCATCACACTACCCTGTTCCTTCTGCAGAAGGCATTTAGGTCCAAGTGCTGGGCCCTTGACTAATTTTGCTTTCAAGGTCCAAGTTCCAAGTCTGAGGCTGCGCCCTCCCTCAAGCTTCCTGTGTGCCCGGGAGGCAAGGCCCTTTTCTGCCTGGAGACCTCAGTGTTTCCTCAGGGGCAAGACGGCAGTCACAGGAAGGGAACTAATTACCTGAGTGTTTGTCTGCCTCCTGGGGCTGGGTGTGAGCTTGGCGAATGGGTCAGCAGGTGTGGGGTGCTGGCGGGCTGCATGTGGGGTCCTCCGGAGTTGAGCAGCTGACCATTTCCTCTCTGTTCCCATCCTGAAGGTTGTTTTTTTTTTAAAGTATGAGCCCATTTTTAGAGAGCTCGTTTTATTTATTTATTTAATAATTTATTATTTATTTATTTATTTGGCTGCATTGGGTCTAAGTTGCTGCATGGGGGCTTTCTCTAGTTGCGGTGCGTGGACTTATCATTGCGGTGGCTTCCCTTGTTGCGGAGCACGGGCTCTAGGCGCACGGGCTTCAGTAGTTGTGGCGCATGGGCTCAGTAGTTGTGGCTCACGGGCTCTAGAGCGCAGGCTCAGTAGCTGTGGTACACAGGCTTAGTTGCCCCACGGCATATGGGATCTTCCCGGACCAGGGCTCAAACCCATGTCCCCTTCATTGGCAGGCGGATTCTTAACCACTGCGCTACCAGGGAGGTCTCTCATCCTGAGGGTTTTATTGTCTCTAGGAGATAAATCTGTCTCCTAGATTATCTTCCCAGGACTCTTCCCTCCTTCTTACTCAGAAGCTCACACTATTTCCTCATGGCTTGAGGGAGACATTCCTCTATAGAAATGACAAATTCCTTATCTTACAAATTAGATAAAGTACATTTACAACCTTGTACGGAGCCATAAATCAGCTTTTAGTCTTAGTTCTCCTTTGCTTCTACTGTGGCATCTCAGGCCGAAGGTGTTTTTCTCAGCAACGTTGATCACTTAGGGAATTAAACCCTTTTCTGTCTGGGGTGTCAGCTCCCCTCAGGCCTGGGCCAAAATGGATTCATAAGACACCAGAACCCTGCCTTGATAGCTTCTTTGGATTCGGTACTGAGTTAACCTATTTCTTGGCCAAAAGTAAACTCAGATGGGAGTCTAAGGGCCCCTCGGCAATGCCCTTTCTCAGGCTGTCATTGTACTTTCTGATCCCTCAGTTTCACTGTAAGCCCCAAGCTTTATAGCTGTGCTTCTCTCAGCCCACCCCACCCTGCCCCGCCCCATGCCTCCTAAGTGATTTGTTCACCTGAATCCCCCAAATTCCATGCCAGTGTCTCCGGGGCTCTTTGACCTCTTGCTGTAAGCATTTAGCACTTAAAATTCATTTATTTCAGTCTTCACTTTTCTAACTGTAGAACAAGAATCATAAATGACCAAGATGGGCCCCTCCCTCTCCCGCCTCCTTCTTATTTTATACTCAAGAGAGAAAAGGCCTTGGCCGGATCTCTTAGCTGTTGAAGACGTAAGGCCTCCTGTCACCCAGTCCAGAGCCATCCTCCCCATGGAGAGGCTCTTCTGTGTGATGTAGTTATCCAACTGGGGAGTTACTAATACCCTCACCGAAAAATGTAATAGAGGCAGATAAGTGCTGATGGGAACAGAAGGTGTCACCCTCAGCTTTGGAACTGCATTAGCCGTTTCCATGTTCTCTTAAAAACTCGGTGACTTCGGTATCTGAGCAGGACGTGGTGCCCAGACTGCGTGGGCTCAGTCCTGCATGCGGGGAACTCAATCTAAGAGATACAACCAGGCTAGAATACAATCCTCAGTCCACATACAGGCAGTTAAACTCTTTACATGATGGAGGGGAAGAATGAACACAAGGCTGGAGCTCATCTGAGCTCGGGTGGGACCAGGGTCGGCTGAAAAGTCTCAGGAAGGCTTGAGGGAAAGAACCGAGCTTCCAGCTGCAAGCACTGGAACATCAGAGTATACAGTGAGGGAGGGCAGCCCTGAGGGGAGACGGAGGTTCCAGACAATCTCTGGTCAAGGATGGAGTGAGTTTCAAGTCAGCCCTGGGGAGGCAGCCGGCTTCCCCCTGCCGGGTACCCAAGAGTGGAATCACAATCAGTAAGCCTGAGTTTTCTTTTACCCAGGTGCTGCCCCATACCTGAAGACTAAGTTCATCTGTGTGACACCGTAAGTGGCTTCCCTTCCCAATTTTGCCTCCATTTCTAATGTCCTCAGTTATCCCTGGGAACAGGACACCGGGTGAGAGTTCTCTTGTGAAGGGTTGGAACCCTCCGAGCTATGTTCAGTACTCAAAGTGACCTCGTGTGTTTAAAAAGCTTGAGCTTTTATTTTTCTGTTGGAGACCAGAGTTTGATGGCTTGTGTGTGTGTGTTTTGTTCTTTTTTTTTTTTCTCCATTGTGTCTTGTCAACCCGGCCCTTTCCCCTCCTGCTGCTCCCCATTTCCTACAGAACGACCTGCAGCAATACCATTGACCTGCCGATGTCCCCCCGCACTTTAGATTCATTGATGCAGTTTGGAAATAATGGTGAAGGTGCTGAACCCTCAGCAGGAGGGCAGTTTGGTGAGTATCTGGTTGCCGGACTCTGTCCCTGTGAGGGAAGTCAGTCCCCTTGGTGTGATGCTCCCATGTACATAACCAAGCGAGGGGCACCTGGATTGGTAGAAGGAGTTCTCGAACAGCGCTATCCTATAGAAACGCACACCCCCATGCCAGAGTAAATTTTCTAGCAGCCACGTTAAAAACAGTGAAAAGGAACAGGTGAGGTTAATTTTACAAATGTATTTTCTTTAGCCCAGTAAATCCAAAATAGTGGCATTTCTGCACGTTAGAAAAAAATGAGTGTGGGATTTCCCTGGCGGTCCAGTGGTTAGGACTGCATGCTTGCACTGCAGGGGGCATGGGGTCGATCCCTGGTCAGGGAACTAAGATCCCCGCAAGATGCGCGTGCGGTGCAGCCAAAAAAAAAAAAAGAAAAGAAAACAATGAATGAGGTTTTCTTTCGTACTAAGTCTTTGAAACCTGCCCGGCGTTTTATAACCACAGCCTATCTCGGTTGGGACTAGTCACATCCCAAGTGGCTCCAGGCTGCTGCGTTCAACAGGGCAGCCTTAGAGCTTCTTTAAACCTGGAGAGTTGGGAATGAGTTAAGGTAGGAAGGAGGCTGAGCCCTTCCAGAAGGGAGGAGAGAGAATCTGGATTCTCTGACCCCATCTTGACGACCAAGGGGCAGGGGCAGGGGCAGGAGACTAGATGGCAGTGGCGGCCTGAGCCTCTGTGCCCCGGAAGGCTAGGGGTGTGGGCCCCGCCAGCTGTAGAGCCCAGGCGACTGAACTGGCTCTCCCTGTGTGTCCCCCCCAGAATCCCTCACGTTCGACATGGAGCTGACCTCGGAGTGCGCTACCTCCCCCATGTGAGAAGCCGAGGACGGAAGCTGCAGAGAGAGGTGACGGAGGCACCGACACGTGTTCCACCAGCCCTTAAACAGCCCAAGCCCAGATCAACTCAACTCCCAACTCTGTGGTTCCAGATTTTTTTTTCGTCTCTCACTTTGGCTATCTTTGAGCAATCTGGGCACTTTTTAAAAATAGAGAAATGAGTGAATGTGGGTGATACGCTTTTATCTAAATGCAAATAAGAATGCGCTCTCTGAGGCTGTGATCAGGGGATGTGGAAGGGATGGCGAGAGGGAGAAAGAGGAAATGTCTTTTTTTGCCCCCCTGCCCGCTTTTCTCAGCAGTTTGTTGTTGTCATTGTCAGACAAGTGCCTCTGGTGCCAGCGGCATCCCTCTGCCTATTTCTGTAAGCTAACGCCACAGCTGTCTCTAGCTACATCCTCCTGGCATTGCACTTTTAACCTTGCTGACGTTCAAATAGAAGATAGGACTTTCAAAGCCCCTAGGTTTCTTTTTAAACTTAAAAAAAAAAAAAAAAAAAGTTTTTTAAAGGGCAAAAAAACACTGTATCGGCATAGCCTTTTCTGTATTTAAGAAAACTCAGTTAATTTCCTCCTTGGTGCTTTCGGCATTCAGCTTTCTTCAGGCTGATAATTTATATAAACCCTGACATGAGCTTCAGATCCAGCCCTTAACAGACATCTGAAGATGTGGCTTGGCCTTTGGTTTTCATATAGGAAGGTTGAAGGAGACCCTAAACATTTTAGACTTTTTTTGATAAACAAAGTTTTTATTTTCCCCTTTCACCTACTGGCCTATTAGTAGGTGAGGCTGAGCAGAGGGGCACTTTCAACCTGCTCGCCTTTCCTCCCCAGACTTCGCCCCTGTTTCCGAGCCTGCGTGGTTTCTGTGGGTGCCTTCTAAGGGATGGGATGATTCTTCCTCCCCCCCAGTTTACCTGAGCCCCTCTTGTGGCGTGGCTCCTTCCCACGTCTAAAGGTCCCTTGTCCTGTTTGCTTTAGGCATCCTGGTCTCAGGACCTCCTGGAATAAGAGGGAGAGAGTTACAGGTCGAACATGAGTCAGACCGTGGGGCCCCAGTCAAGGGTCTAGTTGAGCTCAGGGAATATGGTTCTTATCCCAGTTTCTTGGTGATTTCCTGCAGCACCTGTAATCACTTCTTCACTTGGTTAAGCCAGGGGCGGAGGCTTAGTGATAAGCTCGAGGTCTGTCCCTCACGTGAGGGAGTGTACACCCCAGCCTTCCCCCAGCGCTGGTGACCGTCTCCTCCACATGGGGGCCCCCGCGGTGAGGCAGAACAACTCGCATTTTCTGTGCATCTCAGAACACTTAGTAGCATGAGAGGTGGTCTCTGATATGGGGCCTCCTCAGACCCAGAGGCACGGCCAGATTGGGTGGTCCATAACCACCTTGTCTCGGTCGACCAGAGTTTCTAGGGAATGCTATGCGTTACACCCAAATTTGCCAGTTTTTGAAGGAAGGGCATGAGACTTTCTCTCCAAGACAGACAGAGGTTGATAGGTAGTACGGAGCAATCTCCCTTTAGCAACATTCTCTAGATCATATCTAGCTTAACTCGAGGGACCTCGGGTGAGGATCCCGGCTTCGCTGGAGCAGAAACTAAAACCCCGTGGCTTTTAGGTCGCATGTGTTTCTGGTTTTAACCCTGATTATAGCAAAAGCCCTGAGAGGAGCTGAGACTTGTTTTGGCCCCTCCCTTAAAAAAACCCAGTCCTCCAGGACCTGCCTGCCTGACCCCTGCCCAGCCGAGGGATTCCCATGGATGCCTAAGCTACCCACACGGTGGTTTGTGAGATGCTGTCCTGACCACTGCATTCAAATTCCAATGTATACTTACTTAATAGTGTAAAAATTTATATTATTGTGGGTTTTTTCTTTTCTTTTTTTTTTTTTTTTTTTTGTATATTGCTGTATCTACTTTACCTTCCAGAAATAAAAGTTATATAGCAACCGTCTGCTGGCATGGCAGCTCTGTCTGGCTGGAGGCTCGGGGTGGGCCCTCTTCCCCTGCTTCAGTTCTGAAGGGGTCTTACAGGCTGAGCCTGGGTCTTGAGAGGAGGTGGTTGACCCCGGTCCCGGGCTGGTGGCCTTAGCCTCTCATGCCTGAGTAGACACAGGCCCGCCTCTGGGGCACCGAGCACTTCCCATATTAACATTAGCCGCCAGGGCTTCCCTGGTGGCGCAGTGATTGAGAATCTGCCTGCCAATGCAGGGGACACGGGTTCGAGCCCTGGTCTGGGAAGATCCCACATGCCACGGAGCAACTGGGCCCGTGAGCCACAATTACTGAGCTTGCGCGTCTGGAGCCTGTGCTCCGCAACAAGAGAGGCCGCGATAGTGAGAGGCCCGCGCAGCGCGATGGAGAGTGGTCCCTGCTTGCCACAACTAGAGAAAGCCCTCGCACAGAAACGAAGACCCAACACAGCCATAAATAAATAAATAATTAAATAATTAAAAACAAAACAAAACAAAACATTAGCCGCCAGCCTCCAGCTCAGGGGTGCCTGGAGGAGCCAGGGGTCCGACTCCTCCCGCACGGAGGCGGCTGAGTGGAGGCCTTCCCGCTCCCTCTTCCTGCCTCCCTCCGCCCTCCCTCCCGGGGCCTTTGCAAGCCGCGGTGTCCTGTCTGGGGTCAGATAAGCTACCTAAGGGGGGTTGGGGCGCAGACACTCCCACCCCCCAGGCCTCCCCTTCCACAGTTGGCTCCATTATCACTTTCTCTTCAGTTCGCTCCGTGGGGACGATCGTCAACACTTAACGGGCCGCGGCTGCGGGCCCCGGGCCGTGGGTGGTGATAATTCACAGACCTCGGCGCTCACTCGCCTGGCTCCCCCTCCCCCCCGCGCCGAACACCATGGAGACGAGCGGGTGCGGGAGATACGCGCCGCCTCCCCCCTGCAGAGATGCAGCTCCAGATTAGCGCGCTCCCGGCTCGGCGGCTGCCTCCCCTCCCGCCCACCCCCGCCAGCCCCGCGCCGGGCCCCTGCGCCTCTCCCGGCGGGCTGCGAGCCCCTCTTCCCTCGCTTTGAGCCCTGAAGAAACCTGGTCATAGGCTCTTGTTCCCCGCCCCCGCCCCGGCCCTCGGCGACGGCCCCTGGATTCCCGATGCCAATGGGGCCAAATGCGGAGACTGTTCTCTCGCCCCAGCCTCCCTCCCAAGCTCAGGCCGACCGTTTGAAAACGCAGGGACAGGGGGATGGTGCCACCTGCTGGTCTCTGGGAAGAGGCCAGCGGGGGAAGGACCGTTGTGAGGCTCCTGCAGCTTCCCCCCCATCCTCCATCCGGAGGGCTTGAGAATGGTCTGGGCGCTGGCCCTCAGCTGCCACCTTGGAGACTGCTTATAGCAGCAGCTGATAAGGAGAGGCAGGGACCAAAGTTCTCCCCCGCCCCCGGTAATTCCTGCCCCATCTTTTCCCAAGACCTCAAGTTCTCTAGTCTTCTGAGAGGCACTGAAAGTATTGGGGTGGGGATGGCACCCTTAAAACCACAAATGGGAGCAGACTGGCAACTTCAAGCTACACCTTACAGCACCAGCTACGTGGGAGGAGAGGAACAAAACGACTCCAGCGGTCCCCATGACCCAGGAGCCATTCCAGCAAATTTATGAAAAAAAAATATTTTATTCAAAAACACTGTTTACACAAATGTGTAGCCTTTGTACAAAGAACAAAAGCCTCCTGCTTCCCGTCCCCACCTTCCTGGAGAGATGTTTCAACCTGGGACTCCTTCTGGGACTCCTTCCACTGTCAGCTGCCCCTGGCTGCGTGTGGCAGCTTCAGAGGGAGGAGCGTGTGAGGCTGGGGGCAAGGCCTTCGCAGACCACAGCCAGTCATGCAACTGTGATGAGGCCTATTCCAGGTTCTACCTCCCAGGAGAGTGGGCCTCGATCAGCTTTTACCCCTCCCTGCAAACTCCACAGGCGAGCTGCAAGCCCCTGATGCTGCCTCTTGCTGCAGGGTTTTTCCAGGAGGGGTTAGGGTATCAACACTGCAAGTCCTGGGCCTCCTGTTCACCACATCCTAGACCAGTCCCCCCCCACCCCCACCTCTTCCATAAGTAAGCAAGGTTGCAGACAGAGAGGCGAGGAAAGAAGGCTGGGGCCAGACGGAGGGAACGGGATATGGGGTGGAAAGAGCAGGAATGTGGGCAGCAGCATTATACACTTGAAGCTGGAGCCCCCTGGCTGGGGACCAAGAGGCCAAGAAACTCCATCCTCAGAGCAGCTCTGACAGGCCCAATGCAAAAGACCCATTTCTGCCGTGTTAGGGACATGACCGCGGATGGCCTAGATAAGCTCTCAGTTCACAAAAAGCCTGGAGTCCATAGTCATTAGATAAAGTATAAAATATCACTCAAAACTGGTCTCTTGATTCTTCCAGCCTCCATCCTGAGGGGAAGAACCAAGAGACCAGCATGTACGTTGCTCTGTACGAGAGCAGATGCACATATATATATATATGCACACACAGACACTTGGGAGGCGAAGCATCTAACTCAGGAGTAAAACTTGAGCTTAGAGACACTACCTGTCTCCTTTCCCTTCTTGAATAATTCCATTCAAATAGCTACTGAGCAGACAAAGGCTCTGGCAGGAATAGGTTTGCCTGCCTGGCGTACCTGCAACTACAGAAGCAGCTCAGTCTCTTCCACAAGAGACAGACCCAGTGGGCTCTTGGAATGCCTCCATCTGAAGAAAAAGGCAGCCACATACCTAGGACTGCAAAGGCGAGGCAGGCACACCTCGTACACAAACGTGCGCATATGCATGTGGACACGTGCTGCCTGCAAAGGCATCAATATGCACAGCGATACAGAAACAACATCACAATGAATACGAACCCTGCACGTTTCCAAAGAGAAGTGCAGGGTTCAAACAGACATTCACGAGAGCGAGCCTCTGGCAGAGGTGAAGAGACCAGTAGGCGGGGAGAGGCGGGGGTCCAGACTGTCTATAGGGCGGCGTAAGAGTTCCTCCACGTGCCGGGCCACATCCATGGTCTCATCCAGGTCGAATTCTCCATCCTGGTCGAGGACGGGGTCAGGGCTGGTAGAGAGAGAGGGACGTCAGAGGGAGCTGGCATGCCTCACAGCCCCAGGCTCCTGGGGGACAGCTTCCAGCCTGCTCCCCACTCAGACCAGAGTCTCATGGGAGCAGGACCCGCTCTGGCTAGACTCCCACACCCCAAGTTGAATAAGTCAGTCACTGGCTTGTTGGGAGACACCCCAGTTCTAGTGTCATCGCTCACAACCTCATCGAGTGATCTCAGGGGAATGAGGTAGTTGGGTGAATGAGCTGCCCATGAAACCCCGGGCACCATTCACTGAGCACCTATGAAGGCCTGGGCCTTTCAACCACGTTACACCCATCCTCACAGCCACCCATAAGGCAGGTATTTACTCCACTTTATAGAGGAGGAAACTGAGACTCAATCATGTTAGGAAACTTGTTCAGGTCCACCTGGTTGGCAGGTGGAGTCAGGATTGGAATTCCGGTCTTTGTGACTCCCAAGCCTGTGGTCGTCCCACGGCAGCAGGCCACCCACAGCTCGAAAGAGAATTAATTCTCTTCTCTGGGAACTCCAGAGAGGAGCAACTGAAACCCTGTTCCCGCACAACTCCTAAGAACAACTACCCCATCCATAGCCACCCTGTATCAAGCCCTTATAAGTCTCATCTGTGCTAAATGCTCTACCTGCACTCTCTCACTTAATCCTGACCCCAGTCCCACGTGGTAGGTCTTTTTGCCTCCATTTTACAGATGAGGAGACTGAGCATCAGAGAGGCTCAATAATTTCCCCAAGGTCACACAGCTAGTCAGCACCAGAGCAAGGACCCTGCTACGTGTAGTTTCAAAATGCTCTATGCTTTTCGTTGGCTGATCTCACCCACCCTGCACCTGGGCATGTGCCAGAGCCCGGCCTGGCCTGGGTGGTCTCAGACCTAGAGGAGCTCTGGATTCCTTGCCCACCAGCCCTCCGGGTGCCCAGCCTGAGGCCAAGTGCCCAGTTCCTCCCCACAGAGCCCCATGAGAACACAACCTACTTCTGTGGGTACATGTTATAATGAGCCTGGGGGCACACGGCTGGGGAGGGGGCCTGGTCCATGTAGGTGGCGCTGCCCCCGGCAGAGTCCGCAGAGGCGCTCACAAACCTGCGAGAGGAAGCAGAGCATAGCCTTAGCGGGGAGGGGCTCACGGGCCATCTTCGTGTCTTTTTCAGGTGTGGAAGGACAGAGTGCCCGCTGAGCCTGGGGCTCTGACTGCAGGAGCGGGGCCCTGGGTACCGACGCCCTGGTGACCAAGCCCAGTTCCCTCCCCAGGAGGGGTGGCGGTGAGGGGTGAGGAGAGCCAGGTGGGGGGGTGAGAGGAGAAGAGAGGCAGCAGGAGACCAGAGCTGGACCCGGGACACTTACTCAGGGACCACTTGCTTGATCTGTGGCTTCACGTATCCGTCCACTGCTTTAGCTGCCGAGGGCAGGGGGAACGGTGATGAGAACCGAAGTCTCTGGGAGCTCCCAGGGGAGTGGAAACCCACCTATGCAGTCTGCCTCCCCCCACATTGCCATGGGGCCTCAGCAGGGATGAAATTTCCCACAGACTCCCAATAAACACCCGCTGACAATAAACACCACCCAGGCCCTGGCTTCAGTCTCATCCCTTCTCCTGCTTCCTTTTCTGGCCTGTTTGCTCTCTCTCTCCTCACCCCCACCCCTGCCAAGGAAACAGAATCAACACCAAGGAACCAACCCAACCAATGGACTGGGGACAGGTCGAAGAGGAAAAACCTGTCATTTTGCTTCCTACACTCAACTTGAGGGTAGGTTTGAGGGTGGAGAGTGGTGAGGGCAGCGGATCAAGATGGGAGTCATGCATTATCTGTGGGTTTGCATTATGGCTCCTCGCCCAGCACTGCAGCCTCTTCCTCCAAGGGCATAGAAGTGAGTCCCACTCAGTGTTTTGCTTTGCAGGGAAGAAAGCTGGGTCAGAGGTTTTGCTTTCCCTTTCTTCAGTTGTGAGCCCTGAAATCCTCTCCACGTGCCTTGCACCATCCCACGGACAAACACCCACAGGGGAAACGGCCCCTCGGCTCTTCTTGGGGCGTCCCCACTGCCTAGCCCCGGGAGTATCTGGGCAGGACGCACCGAGCACAGGAGTATAGTACTTGGAGAAGACCTCATCTTTGGGCCGGTCGGGAAACACGTAGATGAGATAGCTCAGGTCCCCCAGCCGGTCGGCCAGGGACCGGATGGAGAAATCCCGCGTGGTGAATGGCTTCAGATTCCACAGGTTACGGTCAGCTGTGAAAAGGCCAAGCTCATTCCGACAACCCACCGCCCTCGGGAGGAAGATCAGAGCTGTGGGGCTTCGGGGCAGGCTTGCAGAGACATCAGGGCAGAGAAGATCAGAGCTGTGGGGCTTCGGGGCAGGCTTGCAGAGGCATCAGGGCAGAGAAGATCAGAGCTGTGGGGCTTCGGGACAGGCTTGCAGAGACATCAGGGCAGAGGAGATCAGAGCTGTGGGGCTTCGGGACAGGCTTGCAGAGACATCAGGGCTTTTACTAGCCTGCACTACAGCCCCACCCCTGTGCTTCTCAGCATAGGGCAAGGAAATGACCACGGGCGAGCAGATACCAACAAGGCTGGGTCAGCGCAGAGAAGGACTCGCCCGGCAGTTCTGGAGTCCAGGAGGCCAATTATTTTAGGTTCTCCCAAGTGGAAAACAACAGAGAGGGAATGTGCTTCTGAGCAACACTCCTCCCACCCTCCAAGCTCAGTTCCCATCTTTCCCACCGGATACCTTCTAAGGATGCAGGCCTGATGGAGAATAGGGAACAAGGAAATGGAAGACAGGGCCACTGGGGCTAGAGTGTGGGCACGTAGGGAACTCACGAGAGTCAAACTTCCAGGCAATGGTGATGCCCCCTATTTCTGAGTCGCTAAAGCGCAACAAGAAGGTGCCGTCGGGCTTGTTGATGAGCAGGTCATGGGCCTGTTGCTTATTCACAAAACCTAGGATGGCCCTGGGTGCATCAAGCATACAGTGTCACTGCTGGCAGCAGCCACTGTCCCCTGAGCCCATGACCTCCCAGACCCCATTCCTCACCCGTCATTCCAATGGGGCTTGTGATGTTTCTTCAGCACCTCCATGACCCCATCGAACCACTGCCAGAAGGTGTAGTTCCAGCCTGGCAAGTTCTCCTGAGAGCCCCCAGGAAACCCCAAGTCAGGGCTTGTGCCCCCGTCGTCACGGGTGGTTCAGGGAACACTCAGTGCCCTCTTGTCCTCACCCAGACCTTCGCCCAGTTCCTCATCCGACTTGCCCCACACTCCAGCAAACTGCCACAGCCCCTGCTCATATCCTAGGGAACCAGAGAGTACACTCGCCTCTTGCCTCGCAGACACAAGTGTCCGGGACAATCCCACGGGGTGGGGGGCGGAGGTGCAAAGAATTGTCCAAGCTGGATGAGACCTCCAAAATCATTCCTGCCCAACCCCTTCGCTTTACAGATGGGAAAAGCGCAGCACAGAGGAGGGAAGGGGCCTGGCAAATTAGTTAACACATCGAAGACTAGAACCCAGGGACCCTGACTCCCAGCTCCAGGTTCCTTCCATCGTCCTGCTTCGGCTCTCACGGCTGCCTGCATTCCTTGGGGTACTAACCCCTGTCTCTCCTGGTTGTAGAAGAGGGGGGATGGGGGTAGAGGGGGGCCACTGACCAGGGGCATTAACCTGTGTGTGAGGTGGGGGAAGGGTGGCAGGGTGGTCCCAGGCAGGCAGCGGGTGGCGTCCCTCACCCTGTTGAACTGGGACCAGGACACGGACATGCCGTTGTAGTCCTCAAGGTGGCTGCTACCGCTGTTGAACAGCTTCTGCGCCAGGAACACGAGGTTCTCCTTGGTCAGGCCCCGGTTGCTCTGCACTTCGGCCTTGAATTTCATGTTGAGCGCCTCGCACAGCTGCGGCCACAGGACTTTGTCAGGCACCGCAAACGGCACCCTGCCCTGGTGGGGAGAGAAGAAAGGAAAAAAAGGCAGATTGAGGGAGTAGGAGATATTTACACACACACAGATACAGACACCAAGAGACAGAGGGGACTGAGAAAGATCCAGAAAAGGAGACAAAAATGCAAGGGAAAGAAAGGCTGGGGGCAGGGGCAGAGGGGTGGGCATACAGGGATGGAGACCCAGACCAGGACCCTGGGGAGAAAGATCAGGGACCAGAGCCCCAAGACCACGCTCACAGACCTAGGAGACCCCAGTCCTGTGACCCGGAGCCCAGACAGAGCCTAGGACATGCCGAGGGCAGGGTGTTCACACCAGCTGCCCCCTGACCTCTGGTCTGGCCCTAGGGTTGGGGAAGACCACTCAGCAGGGGCCCTGGGGTTGGGGCTGACCCTGGGAAACTCCGAGGGGCCGAAGTGAGGGTCTCATGGGGACTCACCGGCTCAGCAAAGGCATTGTCCCACAGCACGGTGGCAGTAGCATTGTGGTCCTGGCTGCCGTGAACAATGACAACCACAGGAAGGGACAGGGTCTACGGGAATCCAGGGAATGAGGGGTGAGGGCATATGACCACCGTCTTGCCCTCCTCTTGGGGGAGACTCCCAACCCTCATTCCTCAAGCCCCTCCCAAGAAAACCAAACCAAAAACAAACAAAAAACACAACATATTTCTTCTTGGCCCATTGCCTAAATTCTGCGGTCTGGTGCCAGATTATAACCTCGCAAATGGGCACCAGCAGAGTGAAATTAGGTTTTCTGAGAGCATCACGGGGTAACTGGACTGAGCCTGTGTGAGGATTCAAGTCTCTGGCTTTCCCAAGCCAGCCGGGCGGCTTGCAAGGGGACAGGGGAGCCGGGTCTCACCTTCACCTGGAACACAAGCTCATTGCTGCCAACACTGAACTGAGACTCAAACAGGACCGTGAACTTCTCCTCCGTCACGGACTCTGCGCCTCGCCGGTCAGCGCGCTTGATCCTCTTTAGCGACTGCAGGGCGGGAGGTCAGAGGGGAACAAGGAGAAAGCCGCTGGTTATGAGGACTCGAGGACTCGGCTCTGGGTGGGCCTCCCTCCATGGGCGGGGCCCTGTCCTCACCATGTTCCTGAAGTGGGCGCTGAGGGTGCCTGTGGCCTGGTGATACTCCATCACACAGCAGTTGTTCAAGATCTCTCCGCTGCACTCACTGCGAAGCAGAGGGGAACCCATCTCCACTGGGCCCAGGCCAGGAGCACCATCCTGTCTGCACCCTGGGCCCAGACTTCTCCAGAAAGCCCTGCCAGCAGCCCCTGCCCCTCCCCCGAGAGCATTTCTCCGAGTGTCCCTGGGCTCACTTTCTCATCAACCTGAGAGCACCTGAGCAAAGTCTCCAAGGGTGGGGCCTGCATCTCTCATTAAAATTCCTTGGGTATCAAGATTGATGTGGGGACTACTGAGCCCGCGAGCCACAACTACTGAGCCCGCGTGCCACGACTACTGAAGCCCACGTGCCTAGAGCCTGTGCTCCGCAGCAAAGAGAAGCCACCGCAATGAGAGGCCCGCACACCACAGCGAAGAGTAGCCCCCACTCGCTGCGACTAGAGAAAGCCCGCGGGCAGCAACAAAGACCCAACGCAGCCAACAAATAAATAAATGAATAAATAAATAAATAAATTTAAGATTGATGTGGGGGTCTTCGGCAGTTTCTAGCATACTTGAGATAAAAATCACGACCACAGCCTACAAAGATTCCCGAGATCAACCCCTGCCCACCTCCCTGGCCTCACTCAGGACAAGCGAGCCCACTGCCTTGTCTGTTTGCTGAACACGTACGCTCAGTGCCTGCCTCGGGACTTCTGTACTTGCCCTTCCTATCTCCCCAAACACTCCTGACCTTCTCATTCAGGTCTCCGCTCAAATATATCCTCAGAAAGGCCCTCCTTGACTACCCATGTACTGCAGGCGCTGTGATATTGCTTTATTTTAATTTTCTGTCTCGAGGTTGGACGGGGACAGAGCCAAGTTCTATGTGGATCACAGCTGTGTCTCAGCGCTCAGCACAGGTCCTGGGACACCCAGCAGCGAAATCCTTGTTGATTTACTATGCGTGCGAAGTGTACGCCAGGACAGACAGAGTGAACTGGAGCGACATGGGACCACATCGCAATGCAGGACAAAGGGTTTCAGGGAGGGAGGCCATGCTGTTCCCATCACCCAGGACGCCTGCTGTAGAATAGAGGCTGAGCTGAGGGAGGGGCAGATGGGAGCAGGGCAACGTACTTGCGGGTGTTCTCGTTCTTGAGCAGCGACTTGGCCTGCTGCTCACTGATGATGGTGGCCTTCACCTGGGGAGGGTTCATGTGCACGTTCAGCTTCCCACCCACCAGCAGGCGCACGGTGGCTGCGAACTTGGTCTGGGTCTTCAGGACCTGAGGGGGCTGCTTCTCGATGATGAACGTGCTGCGGGGACACAAGTGACCAGGTGATGCCTCAGGGGACAGCGCTCCGGTCCCTCCCTCCGCGTGGGGAGGCCGCCTTGCACGGGGCACAGCAGGCGAAGGAAGGGCTTGTGGCACAGCCCCTGGTCCCTGGGGGGCCACTGCGAGTCGGGGGAGCTGGCAGGAGGGGAGGCAGTGAGATGAACTCAACAGCTGAAACGGGCTGCAGGGAACAAGCCCATATAGTGTCCACGACAGAGACTGGGCAAGGTCAACAGCAAGAGGCCACAGCAACAGGCGACAGAGGGGGATGGGATGAGGGTGTGAGGCAGAGACGGAAGGGTTGAAGCCAGAGCTCCGTCTGTAAAGACCCTGCTGCCCGCGACCCAGGCCAACCGGATGGGGCCTGGGCATGGCCGAGAGGCAGCAATCACCTGGTCACCAGGGCTGAGATGATGTCTGTGATGGTGGCGTTGACCTCAGCCAGCATCTCCTCCACGGGGCCGGGGATGGGCAGCTGCTGGCAGAGGTGCTCAGCTCTGCGGATCTGCTGCCGGTTCTGCCAGATGATCTCCGCCAACTTCTCACACCTGCACAGGAGCCCCGAGGCCAAAGGGAAGGACAAAGCCTTCACCCCCTTCCTCCAGGCCAGAAGCCAGAAGGCTCCCAGGCTGGGGAGAAGGCCCAGACCCAGCTCCACCCCCAGGAAGGCTCGGCACCTTAGCCGCCTGGCCTGTCCACTGAGCAGAGCACAGCTGCCCTGCCTTCCAGAAACACAAAGAAACACACAGGAGGAGCGACCCTGACTCGGATCCAACCAGCCTGAGCGTCACTCTGCACCCCTGGCCCCACCCCACTCCCTCAACCAGGGACGCCCCTCCCGGCGGAGGTGGCACAGGACGGGGGCACCAAAGTCTGCATCAGGAACCAGACCACTGGTGAAATAAGACCTGTGCCCCGACAGAGGGAGCCGGCTGCTCACGTAAACACAGGAGCAGAGCAGCAGCCGGTGGCACCACGCTGAGCCCCTGCCGCCCCCGCCCGGCCCCCCACGCCCATTACCAGGACTGTAGCACGTCCAGGCTGCCCTCGGGGGGCCCTCCGTTCCCCGCCAGCTGCTGCCGCCGCTTCCACTGGATCAGCTCGTCATCCAGAATGATGGTCTGCTGCTTCCGCAGCAGCTGCAGGGTCTTCTGGTGCTTCTCGGCCAGCTCCTGAGGGGCGGGCGGCGGGTGAGCGGCCCTTCTGGGCTCTCAGAACAGCCCCGCAGGGCCTCCCCTCACCCCTGGCCGACCCGCTCTGCCCTGCGTGCCCACACAGGGAGGAAGGCTCTGGCCTCCTGCTCTGCTGGGTCCCGCGCTCCTCCTGGCTCTCTCCCTCCCTCAGGTCCCCGGGGCGGCTCGGCTCAGGGTGTCACCTCCACGCCCGGGAGGGGAGACGCAGAGCCCACTCACCACGCGGTACTGCTGCAGCGTCTGGGCCTCGCCCTGCAGCCAGGCCTCCAGGGACACCTGCTTCTGCTGGAGGGCCGTCTCCCGGCTCAGACGCTCCTGGGGGTTCAGCTGGGCCAGCTGGGCAAACTGAGCTGGAGGACGGGACAGGACACCCACGACCATGACCTCCCTGGGTCCAGCAGGGAGCCCGGCAGAACTGCACTCACCTGCTCTGGAGGCAAAACCCTGGAGGGGACACAGCTGACAAGTGGCCAGTCAGGGTTCCACAGCCATGGCGCCCAAAGATGAGTGGGCTCCGCCCCCTGGCCCCCCGACTCTGAGCTCCCCTTGGGGAGTGGGGAGACGGAAGCTTGGGGTACAGCTGAGGAGGAGCCAGCCCATGGCCTCCCTGCCCACCCAGCCCTCCTCTCCCCACGCGGGGTCCGGCTTAGAGCCACCCTGCCTGGTCTGAAGTGTGTCCTCGCCGCTTAAAAGGTGGGTGAACTCGGGCAAATCCCCTCACTCTCCTATGCCTCAGCTTCCCCAGGTGTAAAATGGGACAATCACGGCACCTGCCTTAGTGGCTGCCGTGACGTTAAATAAGCAATGATACAGAAAATACTCAGGAAGCTGCCTGGCACCATCAGCTCCAGGTGAGAGTCAGTCCTCATGGTTAATGGGTTACCGGACAGGATTAAAGGCTGATGGAGCAGCTCTCAGCCCCAGCCTCACAGGACAAAGCCTCATCAGGAAGGCCCTGCTCCGCGGGGCTGAGCGCAGCAGCCTCTCCTCAACATTGTGTCATAACCTACGTGGGAAAAGGATACGAAGGGGGAAGGGGAGGTTTCTCCAGGGGCTGAAGGGGCCTAACGTGTTTGTCCAGGTTGGGTCACTGTGAGCTCAGCAGACCAACCGGAAGAGGGAGAGAGAGAGAGTGTCCAGGGCCACTGGGGACACGAAAGCAGCAAGATTCTCAAGAGAGGGAGGCAGCTTCTCTCCACACCAGCTGTCAGGCATCTCATCGATGGCAGGAATAAGGTAACGAGGCCTCACTGACGTCCTTTTCAAAAAATCTGTTATATAATACTTAAGACCTAGGCAAGTATTGATAGAAAGGATGATACAAGGAACACCTGTGTATCAAGACGCCAGCTTAAGAAAGTGAACATTTCCACAGTTAAGCACCTGTACACCCTCCCCTGCCGGCATCCCCATCCCTCCCTCCACAGGCAATCACCATCCTAGATGCTGGCGTTCCTACCCCCACCAATAGGCTTTTGGAACGTCCCACGGTCCTTACTGGGGCTGAGTCAAGAAGATGAGAGCGTCAGTCAGCAGGTCTTGGTCAAGTTCCTGGCAGGCCTCTGAGGGCCATGTCACACTGACCGAGGCCCTGCCCTATGGACGCGCAAAAGCAACTAAGGGCACACTAAAGCAACCCTAGACAGCCAGGAAAGCCCAGAACTAGAAGAGAACTTAGAAATATGGCTCTAACATGACTGCAGGGGACTGAGCAGGTAAGGAACATAGCAGAATAATCTGGAGAGCCACCTTGGAATCCTGCCACCCACAGGGAGGTGGCGGGGATCCCAACACCAGGCCCAGCCTCCTTATGCAAGTGACCCACTTAGCTCTCTCCTGGCAAATTGGAGAAGCTTCTGGGAAGGACGCCAGGAGGCTTGAGGCAACTGTCTGCTCCACTGGAGGGAGCTGAGGCTTCCCTTGCACAGACAGATCAGTAGTCTGTGCTTCTGATGGGTGCACTTGATAAATGAGACTGAACTGACATTGCACGATGGGGACAAACCCAAACCAGGATCAAAACCCAACCTCACAAATAGGAAACAGAAAACCCCAGAATAGGATCATCAATACTGTCAACCAGTCAACGGCCTTGGGTAGAAATAATAGCCTGAAATGTCCTGTTCCCTAATCTAGCAGGAGGGCCTTCCTTTCTTTCGGGTCAGTCTGGGATGGATTCAGATCTGAAGAAGAGCTGCTAGAATTATCCCCCCAACATTTACTCAACACCTGCTATGATTCAGGCAATGTGCTAGTCTCAGGGTACAGAAAACACTGACAGGGCAAGGTAGGAGGAAAGCTTAAATAGTTAAATTAAAATAGAATCAGAATCTTAAAAAATTTAAACAGTTAAAAGGAAGAACAGAGGAACAAATACTGAAAAGGGACAAAACAAAATAAATATTAACATGTGGACCTCAATTGCTATTACATTAAATATTAATGGAGTAAACACCTTAATTAAAAGCAAAGATTGTCAGAATAAATTAAAAAGCTGGACTCAACTATATGCTGTCTACATTTCAAATTTTAAAAAGCATGGATAAAAATATGTTTCTATTTAAAAATAGAATAAGAAGGCTGGAGCAGATAAAGTAGACTTCAAGGCAAAGAGTGTTACCAGAGATCAAGAAAGATATTCCATAAGTATTAAGGTGTCAATCAATCAGAATGACATAATAATTCTAAATGTATATGCATCTAATAACAAAGCTTCAAAAATACATAAAAGAAATATTTACATAAATAATTGGAAAATTACACAATACTCTAGGAGATTTTGATACCTCTCTTTCAGCATTTGATAGAACAATTAGGCAAAAAAATCAATAAAGATATATCACTGATTCTCAAAGTGTAAACCAGGGATCCCTGAAGGGTTCCTAAGACCCTTATAGGAGGTCCACCAAGCCAGAACTATTTTCATAAAGTCATAGGACCTTATTTACCTTTTTTTCTCTTATTCACTTATAAGCATACAGCAGAGTTTTCTAGAGGTTACAAGATACGTGATGTTACAACAGATTGAAATCCAGCTCCAGCTATCTCCTATTAAGCCTAACATTAAAGAGATTTGTAAAAATGTAAAGCAATGCCACTCTACTCACTAAATTTGGTGTGGGTTTTTTTAACTTTATTACGTTAACATTATATATTATGTTATATATGTTAACATTATTGAATTTATTATTGCTATTTTAAAATAAAACAACTTCAGAACATACATTCAAGTCCACAAAATACATTCACCAACATAGAGCATATGCTGGGGCATAGAACAATAAATTTACAAGAAGAGATCATATAGAGTATGCTCTCTGACAACAGTGGAATTCAAGAATGAAATGAAAATGAAATCAATAATGATATGACATCTAGAAAAACACAAAATATTTGGAAATTAAACAATATACTTCTAAATAGTATATGGGTAAAATAATTAATCAGAAGAGAAATTAGATAATATTTCAAATTGAATGATAATGAGTATACAGCGTATCCAAAATGATGAGATGCAGCTAAAGCACTGATGAGAGGGAAATTGATAGCTCTGAATATATACATTAGAAAAGAAGAAAAGTCTAAAATCAATGACCTAAGGTTCTACCTTAAGACACCAGAAATAGAAGAGCAAAGAAAAAGGGAGTTTGATACTTCTTGTTCTCACTAGGATGGGGTGGTACAGCTCTGGGGTCAATTTGAAGTGAAGGAAGATGAGCCACATTTCAAGACTCTTAAAAGTGTACCTGGGGTGAAGTTCTTCTGAGTTAATTTTTCTTTCCCTACACCCTTACCATGGCAGCCACTAGCAAATTATAGACCTAGGAGACAGGAGAATTTTCCACTGTCACCTCCTCCTCCCATCTTTACCTCCTATTAGGCTCAAAAAGGGGCATTCCTGGAGTTCCACCTCTCCCCAGCCTGGTTCAACCAGGGGACTCTCAACCTAAGTCCTCCCTTTGACTGGGGAACACTTTGTCCATATTCATTCATTCATTGATTCATTCATTGAGATATTCACTGAATATTGGTTAAATAATAGTGATTTTATGACATATCTCTAGTTAAGATCCAGTTCTGCAACTTGCAAGAAACCCAGGCCAGGGCTTCCCTGGTGGCGCAGTGGTTAAGAATCCGCCTGCCAATGCGGGGGACACGGGTTCGAGCCCTGGTCCGGGAAGATCCCACATGCCGCGGAGCAACTAAGCCCACGCGCCACAACTACTGAGCTTGCGCTCTAGAGCCCACGTGCCACAACTACTGAGCCTGTGTGCCACAACTACTGAAGCCTGTGCACCTAGAGCCCGTGCTCCACAACAAGAGAAGCCACTGCAATGAGAAGCCCGCACACCACAACGAAGAGTAGCCCCCGCTCTCTGCAACTAGAGAAAAGCCCGTGCACAGCAACGAAGACCCAATGCAGCCAAAAATAAATAAATAAAATAAATAAATTTAAAGAAAAAAAAGAAACCCAGGCCAAATTACGTGTTCTTTTTGAACATCAGTTTTATCATCTGCAAAACAGGAATAATACAACTACCTATTTTTTAGGGCTGTTGTAAAGGTTGTAGTGAATAATGCATGCAAAGGGTTTAGCCTGGAGCCTGGCCCATAGCAGGGGCTCCATCACTGGGAGCGTTACTCCTCCCAAGCTTTGGATAAGGTTCTGGGGAGACAGACGTGGATCTAGCCCCAACCCTGCAGGAGTTCACAAAGTGGTCTCACTCCCGTCCTCCAGACACACGCTGCCCTCCTACACCAGCCTCACCCTGGATCCTCAGGCTCTCTTGATATTGGATGATGAAGTACTCTTGAGTCTGCTGCAGCTTCTTCAGCTCATTCTCTGTGTCCTGTGTGACCAGTCGCAGCTCCTCAAGTGTCTGGTTGATCTGAAGGTGTTTCTGGGACATGGCATCAACCAGGATCCCAGAAGAAGAACTACCCTGGAGACAGATCAGGGGAGAGTGTGGGCAGCAGTGAGCTGGGCAGTGAGGATGGGGGAAAACCTCAGGCCCTGGGGAACGCCAATACTACAGACCCCAAATGCCAGATCTAGGATAAGAAGGAAGGGTACTTTGAGTCAGAAGGAGAGTCATTTTCCAGAATGGGGGTGGAGAGGGTAAAGGAAGAGGAAGAGAAACAGGTGATCTGGCAGACTATGGCATCTTCATAAAGCATGGAAGAAACTTCTATTGCAGTTCTAACCTCCACCAGAGTATCCCACACAGGGTCCATCTGAGTTCTCTCTGGAGAGACTAGAACTCAACATGTCCCAGGAGTTACCTGGGTTTTCCTACTAATGATGATGACCCTTCACTTTGTAGTCATTCGCTGACCCGCTGCCACGATGCCACCTGTGCTAGGTGCTGGGGACATAGTGGGGGACAAGGCTCTGTGAACACACATCATCTGTGCCCTCCCTCAAGACCTTCTTGTGACTGAGGGAAAAGTGTGAACCGCTCACAGGTGGCATCCTGGAGACCCCAAATGAAGTGACAGGGGAGGCATCCACAAGGGCTTTGTGGATCCAGCCATTTAACTAACCTGGTCAGATCTAGTCCTTCAACCAAGTCTTTAGGGCCTTTCCAATGACCTGCTCTCAGAATAAAATCCAAACTCCTTTCACACCCTCCACGGCCCTAGCCACCACTGCTGCTCAAGCACACCAGCTACTTTCTGTTCCTGAATACATAAGCGTGTTCCTGCCTCAGGGCTTTTGTATTTGTTGTTCCATCACCCTGGAACATTCTGGCACCAAACCTTCCTGCTGGCACTTCCACTGGCACCTTTTCAGAGTGACCCTCTCTGATGAACCAATTTAAAATAGGACCTCCCTTACTGAAGGTGTCTTGTTCTTGCGTGTTCTTTCTTTCTTTTTTAAAATTTATTTATTAATTTGTTTTTATTTTTGGCTGTGTTGGATCTTCGTTGCTGCTCATGGGCTTTCTCTAGTTGAGGCAAGCGGGGGGGCTACTCTTCCTTGCGGTGTGCGGGCTTCTCATTGTTGTGGCTTCTCTTGTTGCAGAGCACAGGCTCTAGAGTGCAGGCTCAGTAGTGTGGCACACGGGCTTAGTTGCTCCGCGGCATGTGGGATCTTCCCGGACCAGGGCTCGAACCCGTGTCCCCTGCATTGGCAGGCGGATTCTTAACCACCGCGCCACCAGGGAAGCCTGCAAGTTCTTTCTTGTGTGCCTTCCTGCACTAGGATGTGAACTCCCTAAGGGCTAGGACCTTGTCTGTCTTGTGCACCACAAAATCCCCAAGGCCCAGGACATCAGAGGTGTTGAAGAACAGCTTGATGACTGGGAGAACGATTATTTCCCCCCAACCATGACAGCACCTGCATCGTAGGCATGTATTTCTTAATTGGAGCCGAACTCATTTGTACATTTACAGATAGCTCTGTAATTGCACCAAGTCAAGAGTTGTACCAGTTGACCCTCTGTGACCTGGCTTCTGCCCAGTTGGCTCCCTTCTCCCCAGTAGCACTGAACACTTACAGTTCTTCGAATGTCATAAGGTGGCTCATGCCTTCCTGCCCTCACATATACCGCTGTTATTTTTGACTAGAAAACTCATCCTGCCTCCTTCCTCCCTCTTTCCCCACTATAGTTCGGGCATCCTTTTCCTCAGGACACCCTCCCCTCCACCAGCCAGCCTGCTCCAGTCTGAGTTGGATCCTTTTTCCAAATAGGCCCGCTTAGCACTCAGCTGACATCTAAAGAATCTATCATCGCCTGAATTCCCTTTAGGTGGAGACCAGGACTTTATCTGTTTTTCCCGTCCTAGTCCAGTGTCAGATGCACAGCAAGACCTCAATAAATGTTTACTGAATGAACTCTCAAATTCTTGAAATCAGTGTCCACCACAAGTAAATAATAAATATGACTTCGCTCCAGGCACTAGTCTGTGGTCTTTACCTATGGGATATCATTTTATGAAATTCATTTTGCTTTATTGCAGATAATATACCATTTGTACCATTGTCCAGGCAATGTCTGATGCCTTTATGATTTCAGAACATGGGGGACGAGTCCCTGCTCTGCCTCGCTAGGCCTTGCTTCTCTGAGCTTGCCGGGTTACTTCTTCTGACATAGACCTCGGTTCTGTTTCCCCTCATAGACCACACCAGAGGATATTTCTTCTTTTGTCTCCAGCCCCATTTATTGAATGACAAATCTTTTCCCTGGTGATTTGTAATGCCATCTCTGACATAGATTGCATCTCCTGATGCGTATGTGTGTTTTTAGGGCTTCCTTTTCTGTTTCATTTGTGTTTGTCTATCCTTTGTATCCTTTGTAGTATCTCACAATAACCCTACAGGGTAGATACTATGACTGTCCTCATTTATAATAGAAAAAAACAGAGGCTCAGAGAGGTTAAGTAACTTGCTCAAGTCACACAGCTAGTAAGTAGTAGAGCCAGGGACTGAAGCCGGGGAGTGGGGTGCGGGTGTCAGTCTACACCTGCATGTGATACTGCCTCTCACACTTGCCCTTGTCTTTTATTTCTTTGGTGCTTTCTCATGCCAGTGTTTATAAAACATATAAAAGCAGGTAGAAGGACTTCCCATAACCTTTCCCCAAACCCATGGGACACTCACATTGTTGGCTTCTCGGACCAGCCTTTGTTCATTGTACAGAATATGGCGGATGCAGCGCACCAATTCCATGGGGCAGCGGTCATACGTGTTCTGAAAGAATCCAACAGCAGCTGCCAGTGGCCATCCTCTGCTTCCACCATGACCACTGCAGTGCCACGCCCACCCCTTCCTCTCCTCCAGCCCCTGCCTCAGCTTCCCCTGGGAAGCCTCAGGAACTGTCACCAGAACCTCTATCTCTCCTTGACTTGATTTCCCCTCGCAGATCTTCATATGTGGTTTGCAGTGCATTAGAAACAGTTTACAAAGCACTTCCAATCTGCCATCTCCTTTGACTTGTGCATCATAGAAACCCTATGACATAAGCAGAAACTGTTATCCTCATTTCACAGATGAGAAAACTGATGCTCAGAGAGATTAAGTACTTGTCCAGAGGCAAACAAGTGAGTGAGCAGATGACTCAAGACCCAGGGCATCTAATGCCAAGGTCAAGGTACTTCCACTATAGTCCTGGCCCTGGGTTCCTATTTTGCTTCCCTCTTCCCACCAAGTTTCTCGTGTTTCCTGCCTCTTCTCGGATGGACTTTTTATTTTTCTGGCACCCTGCTGCTTGTATTTAAGAAGGGCTCTCTAAAAATTCAAGTGAGTTCTAACAAATGCTCAACTATGATTACCACCCTCACCCCTTTCCTGCTGCCACAAAAACTTCCTCTCTCCCCTATATTCCTTCCCCCCGCATCCTCAGGTGAAGGAGGAGCTACACCTTACATCTAAAACCTTAATTCAAGGCTCCAGGACAACTCTGCTCCTCTGGCACGCCACTTCAGCAGCTCTTTGAAAAGCCTTTAAAAGAGCCCCAAGAGGGATGTCTGGTTGCCTCGTTGCCTCATTTCTAGAATCTGTCAGTATTCCTTTCTCTGACAACAGAATCTTGACTTGCTCTACCCCCATCCCTTCTGCTTGATCTGCCCAGAATGCAGTTTCACCCATCCCCCTTCTCTTGGGGACAAACACGCCCCACCTCTTGCTTTGTAATATGCTAAGGGGAATCTGACAGGTCTGATTTAGAAAGAGGGGGTGGGGGAAATTGAAGCACAGAAAAGTTGCCGATAAGCTCAGGGTCATACGGTGCATCAGTGGCCAAACCAGGAAAAAAACCAGGGGTTCTGGTGCTGGAAAGAGAAGGCGGACACTGCACCCTGCAGATGGCCCGGAGCTCACGCCCACCTGGAGCTTCGTGGCCCCAAGCTCATACCCACCTGGAGCTGCGTGGCGTAATGCCCCAGCTTGATCTTCAGTAAGAACCCATCTTCCCCCACTTGGTGCTCCGCCTTCTTCTGCAGCTCCTGCACCAGGCCCTCCAGGAGCTGGGTGGCCTGGGGTCGGTCCTGGGGATTGTCCAGGTCGATGGCATCCCTTGGGGCAGGGCAGGAGAGAGAAGCCTACTATGGCGCCTCCTTGGGCATGGAGGTCAGGCACCAAGAGGGACGTGGAAATCCAAGGCTCGTGCCCACAAGACTTGTTCCCGGCAGCTCCACAGGCATCAGAGTCTAGAAACATTCCCTCTCCTCTCCCAGACTTCCATTTCCCTGTTCCCCTTTCCCAAGGACACCGCCCCTTCTGCACAGAGCGGGACAGACAGGACCAGAATCTCACCAAACCACAAAGAGGAGACCTAAAGGCCAAGGGGCCTGGATGGCACCAGGCGGGAGCACTTACCACGGCTGGCTCTCGATCCACTGCGCTAGGTAATGCCGGACCTCGATGGGAAAGTGTTGCCCATACAGCACCTGCATCTGGCGAAGCGCATCTCCCTGCAGCTGCTGGGCCTGGATCCAGCCCGCCATGTCCGTTCACCTAGCGCGAGCAGAGGGCTGAAGAGGAGCCTCCTTGTTAGAGGCGAGCGCTGGGCCTGCCCCTGGCCCTGCCATGCCCACCCATCCCTGGACCGCGGTCAGGCCCGGCCCCTCCCCTCCCACAGACACGCTTCCCTGTTCGGGAAGAGAAAGGGTGAGGAGGGGAAGGCCGCCCTTCCCTCCAGCGAGGAACCCGCTGAGGCTTGGGGAGGTGCTCCCGAAAGTCAGGTGCCCTCCCCCTCTTCCTCTCCCCTCGCCCCACCGGGGCTTCCCCGGGGGGGGAACAGCTAGAAACTGAAAGAGAAACTTGATGGCGGAGGCCCACGGGCCCTCTCGGGAGGGCTGCAAGAATCCCCCCACCCTGCTTCGAACCGCGAGTCCCCATTTCTGGGAACGGGGGATATTCCAGCCCAAAGTTTGGGCAACGCCACCGACGGTTCCCACTGGACGGCTCTGTCACCGTAAGCACGTGGCTGGGGTTAAGGAGAGAGGGCTGGGGAGACAGACTCTCCCTCTCTTGGGCTGCGTCCCCCCAGCTGTGCCCCGAGGTCTCCCACTGTCCAGTCCGACAGCGCCCCCTGCCCTCTGCCGGCGAGGATGGCGTCCACCCTCGGCCCCCTCCCTCCATCAGCGTCCCGCGTCCCTCGTCTCTCGTCCGCGCTGCGCGGTGCGCCGAAACTCCCTCTCGGTCCCGGGGACCGTCCCCTGCACCCCTCCGGCCGTCGGGCTCCGGGTCCCGCGGTGAGGGGGCCGGGGCAGCAGCCAGGGGCCCCCTCTGGGCGCGCGCCGCCGGGAACGCGCGGCCGGGCCACCCACCTGGTCGCGCAGAGCCGTCCGGCTACGGGGCTGACGCTCGCTCCCGGCCCGGGCTCCTGGCGGCGGCGGAGGCGGTGGCGGCGGCTGTTACTACAGGAAGGAGCCGAGAGCAGCGATTTCCTCCTCAAAGGTCAGCTGCCTCTGATAGACCATACACAGCGCGCGAGCTCTCGCCAACACCCCTCCCAGCCTCGGTCGCTCCCTCCCTGCCTCCGCCCTCGGTGGCTGGCTCCCCGGCGAGTGCGCGGCGGCGGCGGCCGGGCCCCAGGCAGCGAGGCGGGGCGGCGCCGAGCACAGGGGCTGCCCCGACGGCCGGGTCACCCGGGAGTCCCAGCCAGCCCTCGCCGGCGGCCCCGCGGAGCTGCCGCGGACCGTGCTGAGCAAGAGGCGCAGGAGTGGCTGGAGGATGAGGGTGGGAGGGCTGGGAAATCCCGGGCTCCGGAAATCCCAAAGCAGGGCCTCAGTTTTCTCATCTGTAAAAAGGGAGGAGGGAAGGGTTGGACCAGCCTTCCAGCCCTGGCGTTTGTCATCTTTTGAGTCTCTAGATTTAAAAAGTTTAATGTGTGTGTGTGTGTGTGTGTGTGCGCGTGTGTGTTTGTGTGGGTTGGGGACACAGCTTTTGTAATCTCAGAGACAAAGCGTATTGAGGGGAAAGACTGGGGATTCCAGAGACGGCAGCTCACCCAGGGGGCCCCACTGCCCCTCCTTCCATCACTCCCACCACTGTGCACCCTCGGCTGCAGTAGAAAAAAGAAAGAACCCTGGCAGGCAAATGTTTCAACCCCTTGAAATTATGCAGATAAGAAATGGAGTCCAGAGAGGGGAGGGGGCTTGCGTAGGGTCCCACAGTGGGCACAGGGCCTAGTCTGCAGACTATGGTCCATACACGATCCTGCCTCTCCACTCACCCCAGCCCAGTCACATCTGAGGCTGGTCCTATCTTCGGAAAGTCCAGGGAGGGGTGTCTTGAATCCTCACAAGCTCAGGACTGCCTATATGCCTTGACAGAGCAGGGAACACCCTCCCTGAGCCTTGCCTGGCTCCCAGCCCCCTCCCTGAGAGTCCCCCTACGGGGCCTGTGGAGTTGGGCAAGGCTGCCCTGGAAGCCTTCCATTCCCTTTATCCAGCTTCCCTCTCCTCTGGGGCCGCCCCCGTGCCTGGCAGCTGGTATTGGCAGCACCAAGGGAGGGGCCAGTCTGGCAGCCCACTCACGGCCGGCTGGGCCGAGACCTCATTTACTGGGGGCAGTCATTCTCCTCTCCCTCCCGCCCGCCCTAATTCCTTCTTGGATCTGCCCTTTTCTCTCCATTCCTTCCCCCCCTCCACGTGCCCCCCCCATCTTCTTACCACTCACTACTTCCCCACTTTCATTCTTTTAGTTCAGAGAAAACCCGAAGTTTAAAGCTGCAGAAGCTGGATTGTCTCCCCTCCCCACCCCCGACACACTTCCATGTGTGGTCACAGTCTCAGTTGGCAGGATCACAAGGAAAGGAATTGAACACTGTAAAGGGGTTCAAGGGATTGGGGAAAACTTGCTCTAGGGAGGAGGAAGCACAATGTCTCTCCCTCTTTCCTTCCTCTACTCTGTGCAACGGATCTGGCAGGGGAGGGTCTGACACGCAGCTAGGGGCTCACCTGGAGTGACAGCCAAGTGTCAGAGATGGAAAAAAACCGTAAAGATGATTTTACAAATGGGGAAACAGAGGCTGGAGAGGGAAAGTGACCCGGTCAGTGTCACAAGGACACAGTGGGTGGGCCCGATGTGGCACCTGTGCCCTCCAGCCTCTCACTGTGAGCAGGTGGCTAAGTCAGTCAGTGGGAGCAGATTCCTTGAGTTTCCAAGTCCTCTGAGCCACGTCTGGAAGGCAGAGGACCGCCCTTGCCATGCAACCGCATCTGGGCATCTGGAAAGGGTGGGATGGGGATGCCAGCTTCAGAGTGGGGGCCCTGCCTGCCCCCTTCCAGGCAGTCGCCTCTCCAGCCTCCTCCCCAGGGCCTGCTGGGGCCTGCTGCTCCATCTGGCAGCCCCACGCACCAAACATCTGGCTGGATGGGACTGGGCTTGGCTAGGGGGGTGGGTCCTCCTGGGTCCTAAAAAAAAGCTAGCATTGGGGTGCCCGTGAACAAAACTGGAGGGATTGGCCTAAAAGGGTGTGCCCCGGTGCCTTCAGAGCTCTCACATGCCCCCCTCTTCCCCTTGTGTCCAATGGCGACAGCTGTTTCCCTGCACCTCTGGATCTCTCCCCGTTTGGCCTCTCTGTGAGGCCCTGAATTCGGGTGTCCTTTGTTGCATGTTTCTTCCTCTTGCTTTTTGATTCTCCTTTTGATTCTTTCTCTCTAAGTCTCTGTCTGGGTCTCTGTTTGATGCTGCCTGGGTTGCTCTCCATTTCATTGTGCCTCTGTTCTCCTTTTGAGATGCAGTGGGAGGGGAGGAGCTTTGGAGCTTTCCCAGGATGGGCAAAGGCCAACCAAGAGAGTGGAGGAGGGAAGGGTGTCAGAGTTAGGCTGGGGGCAGAGGTGACTGTGGTTAGGGCTCCGGATAACGCAACTACCCGGAACTGTCAAATTTGGGGTTTCTTTTTGCTTTCAGTCCCCTGGTTTGGTCTCTGCTATTTCCCACCACAAAGCAAAGCACCCTGGTGGTTTTACGGGCCCAGACTATAGAGGAGAAAACTGAGGCGTAGAGAATGGGGGCTTCAGGAAGATCAGAAACCTCCTCGCGTCTAAACTGAGCTGGGGTCCCAGGCTGCCACCCCTAACTGCCCCTCATCCCCAATTCCAAGTCACAGCATTACATGGGGAATGAAGAAGGATTAAAAAAAATTCTCACAGGAAGACATTCCCCAAAAGCAGACTGGCTGCATTTTAATAGGAATCATAATAATCCCTAGCCTAGTCTGTAGTTCACACTCTGTGCACATATCTTGAACCGAATCATGGCGTATTCACGTACAAACGTGGTTGAACTCTTCAACTCAATTGATCTTTGCAACAACCTTGAAGGTAGGCAGAACCAGAATTTCCCCCTTTGATTAGTCCAGGAAAGAGTCCTGTCCACAGCAGTCTGGCCAGTAAATGCACAGCTGGCACCAGGATCCAAGTTGCCCGGCTCTGTGGGCAGGATCTCTGTACAACCTTTTGTAATTTTCCCTACCCTGAGCACACACCGTCGTCTTCACTCTAGCGCACGGTTGTTTTGTGGCACCAAGCGTGGGGCCTCCATCGCTACGCTGGTCCCTGCCCCTGCTCTGTTGAATGAGGCAGTGTGACCTGTGTGTTACACAGAGGTGGGTTTGAGTTACACAGGAAGGGAACAATGATCCCAAGTCCTGTTTCTGGCCCTTGGAGACCAGGTTAGCCATGAATGAGGCCCTGCTGATGCCCCTACCTTGGGGAGAACGGATTGAGGTCACCTTGACCTAACTGTCCCTGGGGGCGAGGGGAGATGGTACAGAGATGCCTTTGTCTCCTCTGCTCCACATCCCTTCTTCAAGGAGAGTTCCTGTTGTGTGGGAGCCAGAGGGGAGATGGGGGGGTGAAGAACCTTCCCAAGAAAGCTAGAGGTGTTCCAGGAAGTATCTCCGCGCCGCAGCAGAGCGGGAACGGCCAAAGCTGAAGCCCGTGGGCTCTTAAGCATACTGTTTCCCCCCCGCCCTGCCTCTGTGGGGACCATCCACCTCTCTCCAGCCCCCACACTTAAGCCTCCTGGAAGGGGGGACCACAGGCCTAGGCTCAGCACATACCGCACCTCCGAGACCAGTGTCCCTGCCTGTCCCGGAATCTCCTCACCCTGGTACCTCCCTATGGAAATGCTGCCCGTTCCTGTCCCTGAAGACAGAGTGGCACCTAGGGAGGGTGTACATGCGCCGTGAGGAATTCAGCGGGAATTCGGGTCCCGGGGCAGCCTGTCCCCCCTTCCTGCCCCGTCCCCTGTCCTCTACCACTCTTCAGGGAAGTCAACTTACAGTGAAGTCACCGAGGGAACACGAGGCCTTTCAGCCTGAGGCATAGCGACTGTCCTCTGTTTCTGGGAATAGAGTGAAGGGAGGGGTGCTGGACTGACCCGGTGAGTGGGAGGGGGAAAGCCGGCCTTCCTTTGCCCAGCTGCCCTGTCCACCTGCCTTGGGAGAGAAGCTTGCAGGACAGGGAGAGGAGGGGGTGAAATGTCTGGGCTGAGCACACGTTCCCTAGTAAGGAAGGCAGAGAGGAGTCCATCTTCCTGGCGGCAGGGGTAGGCCTGGGAGAGAGGAGAGACAGGCCACGAGCACTGAGCTGGGCAGGTGATAGGCCTGTTGGCTGTCCTGAGCAGCCCTGGATCAGGTCTGGCTCCCATCCTCATCCGCAATAACTACCAGGCCCCTCTTCCCGCTGAGCTACTTTCTCCTCCTTCCAGCCCAACAAGAAATCTTTTGTGTCTTAGCCTGCCCAGTATGGACCTCAAGCCCTCTGGGTGTTATGTGAGAGAGGGGTTGTGCATCTCCTTCCCCCCCATCCCCCATCACTCTGCCACTTTTCTTTGTTATGACCTGAGGAGGTTCCTTGCTCTCCAGCCCAGTTTCCCATTGTTCCAGTTTATTGCAGGCACAAACCCACCCACATCTTCCCTGCCTGCTCCCAGCCTCCAAAATCAGCTCCCCAGCCCCCGAAGCCAGTGGGGGATATGAAGTCAAAATGAAGACTGGTCCAATGCCCCATCCCCTCCTTATTGGCTACTGGCCTGGTCTTCATTTGCTGCTGTGATGGACCCCAAAAACCAGCCTTCCCTTCACTCTGTGCTTCAGCCATGCGGTTCCCCCAGTGCACTGACCTCTCTCAACTCCAAGCCTTTGCTGCCTCCATTGCCTCTACCTGGAAGGCCATTGCTCCCTTAGTCATCTGGTAACATCTTCCTCATCTTTCATAGGGTCAGTGTGGCAGAGGGGAAAACACAGAGGCTTTGGACATCAGACACTTAACGGATAGGAAGGGCCTCTGAATGGAGGTTTGTCACAGCCAGTGGATCAGAGGGGGGCTCTGTCGGTGCCAGGGCTTGATTCTGCCAGAGTGTGGGCAGCAAAAAGAGCTGAGTTAGATCTCGTTCCGAATCCCAGCTTTGCCAACTTAGCAGCTGTGTGACCTGAAACTACTTTACTTCTTTGAAAGGCAGACCTGGCTCTGCTGTGTGACGCCAGGCACATGAGTCTGCCTCTCTGAGCTGAGTGGCCTGTTTTGTAAAAGAAGGACAGCAAGACTCACCTCCTCGGATTGCTGTGAAGACTCACTCACAGAGCTGAGCACATAGTAAGTAGTTGCTCAGGGACCTTAGCCAGTAGAGCTAGGTATTTTCTCCTCTGCCCTCCTGGAGCTCCTCAATCCTGTATTGCTAGGCCTCTTCTTATGGCTCTAACTAGTTGCCTAAAGGGCTGTGTCTTACTGCTTGGTTTGTCATAGTGGCTTCATAAATACTGCTGGATTAATGAAGGTCCCTAAAACAGCACAGGGCTTCCCCAAGCTCTGACAGCTCAGGGGTTCCCTTTCTCTAGTGCAGACCCCTGTTTCCCTTTCACACATCCTGACTCACAGCACCCAGGAGGCTCTCTCCTCTGCTGCCCTGGCCTCTGCCGGCTCTGGTCCTACTGACCTGCTTTCCCACCCATGGCAGCAGTAGCCTCATCTTTGAGGTGCTGGGCTGGCTTTTGAGTTCTTAACCCACCCGGGAAGCCAGGAAATTACTGGCTGGAGTGACACTCTGCTCCCTCGTATTTGTCAGCCCCACCCTCTCTGGATGCTACAGCATTGCCCCAGGACTCTGGATGGAAAGGGCATGATGACCCCGTCCCAGGAGGCGGGGATTGGGGGGGGTGCCTCGGGCTTTCCAGAGAGCCCTCCCTTTAACTCTGGCTGGAAGGGAGCCCAGACAGGTGAGGCACACAGGAGCAAGACAGGGAGTGCGAAAGAATCTCCAGGTCTGCAAGGACCTTCACATCCATCACCCACATCCCACATACCAACCACCGCACCCCCTGCCAGCTCCCTCCTAACCCAGCAAGCTGGCTGTGGAAAAGAAAGAGAGAATACTCATTTATCAAGTGCCTTGCACAAGCCAGGCATGATGCTTTCACAAACACTATCTCTCTACTTTTTACTTTGAAAAAATGTTCATGTTCCCAATGTTTTAATAGGTAGCATAGGACATGAGACAAAACTCAGAAGATTTAAAAGGATATACGGTGAATAGTTAGTCTCTCTCCTTTCCTGTTCCTCAGGTCCCTTCCACAAGGGCAACTACAGTTACTACAGGCTTGTGTGTACTCCCAGAAGGAGTCTATACGTTTACAAAAATAACTTATACCTTCTATGAGTTACACATGAGGGAAACTGAGGCCCTCAGAGAGGTGTAGTACTTTGACTCAGGTCACACAGCAGCTAAATTGGCAGAGCTGGGATTTGGAACCAGATACCACTGTAAAACTCGGCTCTTTTCTCTGCCTGTGCTCTGGCAGAAGTAAGCCCTGGTACTGACAGAGCCCCCATGAACCACTGGCTATGACAAACCTCCATTCCGGGGCCTTGGAGATGTCTCTGCTTCCTGTCTGCTGAGTGCCCGAGGCTCCAGGGGCCTGTATTGACTTAACAGGGAGGAAGCACCCCCCATGGAAGAAGGAAAGTTCCCGCAGGTGTCCTTTTGTGGCTGCTGTGTGGTCGGGACCAATCTGATTCCCGAGGTACAGAGAGTTCTGGAGAGAGAAGCCGCATGAGTGTGGGTCTCTGGCTAGAGGGGATCATGGTTGTGATTTCAACTACCTTTCCAGAAAATAGCCTCATGATCTGCCTGTGGCTGGGCAGGGCTGAGGGAGGATGGGAAGCATGGGGGCTTCTCTGTGGAAGCCGCGTGCCGTTGCATGCGAGCAAGGAGAGGAGGCTGGGGTCAGCCCCTGGTGCAGAGTAGAAGGGATGCCTGGACAGGGCTGCCCACCAGATTTCCAGGCTCTCCCTCAAGCCTCTCTCTCTCATGCGTCAGGCCAGGGTGGGCTAAGAGATGACCCCAACTCTCTGACCAGTGGACATCTCTGCATTTGCAACGATGTCTCTGGCAGCTTCCCGTGTGGGCTCTCTGTAGGGTCTTTCTGGATCCTACCTTCCCATTCAGTTTCTTTCTTTCTAGGACTCCTTCTGTGTCACGTCTCAGTCTGGTGTCCCCTCAACTTAGGGGACTATGTCCCTGAGGCCCTGGGAGAGCCAGGAGACCCAGGTAGGGTCTCACCTCACGTGAACTGGAAGTAGGGAGAGGTAGGTGTTGGATGGGCCTTCCACTCCCAGGTTGACAACATTCCTGTTCTGTGGAGGTAGTCACCAGAACATTCTGTCCTTGGTGTCTATGCACGCAGCCAGCCAGATCTAGCTGGGCGCCTAGTGGTCAGTCACAGATGTGCTATGAGACGTACCTGCCCCGCCCTCCCAGCATTCAGACTCGCCCCCTGCTGCCACTGATGACCAGCAGCCAAGGCAACTGGATTGAGTCCTAGACCTGACCAGTCTTAGGAAGAGGGGTGTAAATCTTAGCTGTTACTAAAAACAATAATAATAATTAACAGCCCTATAGTGCTTGACAGCATTCGAAGCACTTTACATGTACTAACTCACTTAATTCTCACCACAATGCTCTGAGGTAGGTCCTATTAATGTCACTATATTACAATGAGGAAATCAAGGCAAAAAGCTTGCTCCAGGTTGCATGGCTCAAGGAGCTGACCGTGAGTCTGGTTCTAGATTCTGTGCTTTTAATTACTATGCAGTCCTCCTGGTTTCCATTTCTATTCCTAGAGTGTAGGGTTTGTTCTTCAAATATTTATTGAGTGTCTGCTCTGGGCTGGGCACTGGGTGGGAACATTTAAAGGTGAATGGGATATTGTGTGCCACTGGGGGTAGAGAGACATGTAAACAAGAAATTGTCCTTCAGCACGAGAGGTGCCACAATAGGGGCCTAAATGTGTGGTTGGAAACAGGGAGGGCGAGGTTCGTACTGCCTGGAGCAAGCGTCACCGAAGGGCAGACGCTGAGTGGCAGGAGGACATTCCAGGCGGAAGGAACGGCATGTGTGCAGGTATGAAAGTTTACAAGAAAGAGAAATGTGGTGTGCCTAAGTGTTGAAACCTCCTGGGCAGTAACTGTCAGAGGGGTTGCCAGAGAGCTCAGGGCTGGTGCTTCCGTCCAGCTTCCTGCCCCAGCCTGTCCTCCTGCTCTGGCCTCCAAGCTCCCGGTACCTACTCTGTGCAAAGCACCGTGCCAGGTGTTGGCTCAGAATGTGGGATAAAAGCAGTAGCCTGGGTGGGGGAGAAAGAGTTTGTGATCAGCTGCAGACACAAAGATCTTTGTGGCTGGTGTTATTTTGGAGGTGAAAGGAAGGCTGCTGGGAAGAGCTGCTAAAGGAGGATTATGGGAGAACATGAGGACTTGCAGATCTTGGTCATCTCTGGACAGGAAGATTTTCAGATTGTAGGGAAGGGACGCTCTGTGTGCATCTGTGGGGTCCTTCTTCTTTTGCCCCTGCAACTGGGTTTCTGGAGATCTGACATGTCTTGCTTTGGTGCTGGCCCTTGGAGGGTTGCCAGGGAAACCATTGGCCAGCTCCAGAGATGTAGCGAGAGGAGAGTGGGTGACTCAGGCTGCCTTCTCAGACACTGCACCCCCTCCCCATTACATGGAAAAGGCTCTCAGAGACTCCCTTTCTTCTGGATCCTTCAGAGCTGGCCCTGCTTATTCTTCTTTCTCCGGATAGAGGAGATAGTCCCTCCCGTAGCTCCCCTGGTGGGAGCTAGCAAGATTCCCCCGAGAGGGAAATGGTCTCAGACCCCCCTGTCTCCCATAGATTCACTCTGGAACAGTGGATGGATCTCCTTGGCAAGGGCCAGTTGTAAACTCCTGCTGTGTCCCTTCAGGCTTTCCTCTTGCTCTTCCGTGTGGTAAGCGGCAGGAGCCCAGGCTGAAACGCCCTCCAGGGAGCAAACCCGGGACAATTATTGATGGGGCAGCGATGGACTTCTGACCTCAGCCTGGGAGGGACTGGACCCGAAACGCGGACCTCAGCCTGGGCGAAGGGAGGTGGGCGGGCCGCAGAGGGGTGTGCCAATCAACAAGACCACAACAGTCGGGCCAGCAGACCCCACCCAAACAAAGCAGCATGTGCTCGCGGCCCGCGGACCCGGCCCGGGAGCCAAGCGGCCAAGCCGCCCCCGCTGCGCGAAGAGGGGCTGCGCGCGGCGCCGGTCCCCCAGAGCGCGCTGAGGGGGTTCCGGGCCTCTCCAGGGCGGCCGCGGGGTGGGGGCCGAGGGACCACGGGGCTCGCGAGCGCGCGCCGGGCGGAACCAGGAAGCGGCGCGCGCTGGCGCGGGGCGCGCTCGAGGCTGCGGACAACGCGCGCGGCCGGGCCTCCTCGCGCGAGCGGCGAGCGCGCCCCCGTGGGCCCGGGCGAGAGGAGAGTCGGCGGCCGGAGCCGTCACCCTGGGCTGGACCGAGCGCAGGCGACTAAGCGCGGCGGCCCGGCCGAGGGAGGGAGCGAGCGAGCGGGCGGGCGAGCCAGAGAACGGACGGGAGGCAGCCGCTGGCGCCTGAGGGGCCAAGCGAGGTAGGAGCTGCGGGGCAGCCCGGAGCTCGGGGCCCGCGGAGGGAGGCCGGGGAGCCGGCCCGGGCGGGGCCCCGCGACCCGGCCGCCCAGACGCCCGGCAGGGCCGCGCTGCGCCGCCGCCATCGCTCCCTGGGCCGGGAGGACGGGCGCGGGGACCGCGCCGCTGGGTGAGGGGGGCCACGGGGGGCGAAGGCTGGGGGCGGGCGAGGGGCGTCGTGCTGAGGCTGCGGCGGGCCGGAAGGGGTAGAGGGCAGAGACCCTGCGTGCGCGTGTGTCGGGGTGGGCTGCCGTCGGCCCCCTCACACCTTCGTGTTGCAGTTCGGAATAGCGCCCGCCGGCTCCTCGCTTTTCTCCCTTTTTCAAAGGAGGTATCTACGACTCCTGGGGGTGGGATGAGACCGGTGGTGCCCGGTGGGGTGGGGGGTTTTAGCCAAGCTTCAAGGAACAGCGCCTTATAAGGAGTCCAGACAACAAATACGAACGTTTCGATCAGGCTCGGGGGTGCAGAATCCCTCATCAGGACCCGCCAGGCCCCGGCTTGTGCGTGTGGCTGTGGACGCAGTGCGTTCTTTTTTTCTAGCCAGGGATAAAGAGTTAAAAAGTGCTCCTGGTGTTGGGGGTAGATACGCAGCGTCGGAAGGGGAGTCGTTGTGTCACCAAAGCTGATCTGAGGCTAAAGGAATCTGGCAAGATGGTCAGGCAGATCAAAGAGGAAAGAACTTGTGTGGAGCAAGAGGCGTTTGCAGACACTTGTAGCCAGCAGTGATGGAAAAGGCGAAGAAGAAAAACAAGCGCCAGCTTTTAGGAAGAGGGGCTTAATGAGAACCACAAGAACTTTAAGGGCAAAAAGAGATAGCGATCCTCTCTTTCCCAAAGAGCCATGCCAGATCTTTTTCTTCTTGACCCCTCTGATCCTGTCATTGTATGTGATACCGTCGTATCAAATAAATAGTGCTCAGAGTGGGTCGTAGAATGTTAGAGCTGGAAAGGACCGCGGCGGTAATGCTACATTCTTTTATTGTACGAATGAGGAAACTGAGGCCAGATAGGCGGAGCGATTGGCCTGCTCCGTTCACTCAGCTATTTAGAAACTGAAATGTCGGTCTGAAGACTCTCAGATTAGTGCTCTTCCCGAAGCACAGAGAAGCAGTAGATATTTGCCTAAACACAGTTCCATAAATTGTCTCTGGAATGTCCTCGGGGAATGCCCCTTGAAAGGGCTAGTGTGTCACCAAATTATTAAACTGAGCTTAGGTCTTTTTTTCAGTCTTCAAATGGTGTTTATCATCCGCTTGTATCTTAGGTTTCCAAAGGGCTTGGATAGCCGCCTGGGCCATAATAAGCTTTCAGCTGTTGAGTATATTATCTCAATTTTGTTATCGTTCAAATAATAGAACTTTGCCTCTTTCCTCAACATTTTTCCGTTATTGTTTACTTGTTTATATTATGTTGGTTACATTGTTCATATTCATTGGCTATAGTTCTTAGAGGAGGATGTATTTTATTTAGTGTGCCAGTCATCTTTTTCTAATTTCATAACACTAGGAACATTAGATCAGTTCTGATAGTATCAAATGGTGGAATTCTATTGATTGACTTTATTTCAAGGCTTTGGGGTTTTTTTGTTTGTTTTGGTACCAATTTCCATCTCTTGGAAGATCACAGTTAGAATTGATAGTGTAAATGGGAAAAGGGGGCTGCCGATTTTAAGAAAATTTATTATGTGACAGTTTGCGATGTCTGTTGGTCTAACCAAAACAGCGCCACACCTTTGGTCAGGTAAGTGTTATCTAGTAGATTACTTGTTTTCTGTAGCCGTTGGAAGATGAAAATTTCAAGCATCTGGTTGAGACACAGGGAAGGAATGGAGAGATCTTTTTTAAAAAAGCAAAACATCAGAAAAAAACACAAGAGTTGATTTCTATCACAAGCAGTTTGGTTATTGCATAACTTGGAGCTAAACTGCACAAAATCTTTGCTGTATACCCAACTAAATAAATTATCCCCCCCTTCTCACTAGTCAGGATTCACATTTTTGCCCACAGGCTATTAGTATGGATTGTGTTAAGAAATTTAAGGTGTCTATGTTTCTTAAATGGGTACTTCATGATATATATGATGGAAGGGGGAAAAAGTGTTATCCTTGTTTGGAGTGTTACAACATGTATATTTTGGTCAGCACTTCCTATTGTGCCCCAACTTCTCGTTTCATCTTCATTTTCTTGCTCTCAATTGATTTTTTAAAAATTTTATTTACATATGCAAAAACCACATCAGGACTAGTAAAAAGCATCATTTGTTGCTCTTTGGGTACTTATGTCCATTTGTTTCAAGTTATATTGTTATGTTAAAATTATTTCAAATTATATTGAAATCATTTGTGGTTTGTGTTAAGTATATGTTTATAAATGTGCTTGTGGTGGTTCATTTGGCTTATTTTTGTGTAGGTAATACAGGTAGTCATAAAAGCAAGGTGTTATAAATAGGTAAATAATATGCTCAAGATTAGATTACAGGTTGAAGGCAGAATCAGAGGAAGCTTAACTCTTCTAGTGCCCTACAAACATGTATGTATCTCATGAAGTATTCACAGATTTCTGGACTACCAGTGACACATATTTCCTCCCTTCTGTTACAGTGTAGATTACCACATTATTCCTACAAAAGGAAGCAGAAAACCTCCTGTTTTTTAGTAATGTGTTTTGAGCATTTGAAACTTATTCTTTTAAAAAGTTATGACATTTCTAGGTTACTGAGCTCTTCAGAAGAATATCCTTTTACTGCATGATAAACTATCAAAATACGTTGACTCTGGCACTTCTTAATAAAAATAATGTTTAAAAGTTTGTTCAAAAGTATCACTGTCCCCAGTTTTGTGTGGTGTTTAAAGGAAAAGATTTTTCTTTAAATCTGAGCTTTGTTAATAGAACCGTTCTAAAATCAGAAGTATTTTTTTCCCCTGCAGTGTTGGAAACACAACAGTTTTATGCTTATTTCTAGGAATAAGAAAGTCAAATTTAAAAATCTAGTTTCCATTGATCAGACAGTTTCTTGTACACTTAAATTGTGAGCATCACAGTGATTAAATTCTGTTAATTGTCATGTCTTTATTTTAAGTAGCCTGTTTACATTGGGTGTTTTCTTATTAGTGATGATCCTTTACTATTAAAAAACCTAAGCCAGTTTGGAGAGGACTTTACATATCTAAGTCTATTCTATTTTTACTAATCAAAGACAGGAGTAATTTACACGTGTTCAACTTTTAGTTGAACGAGACCCTCGCTTTTGGTGGTTTCAGGGTTTTAGATGACGTTTTATTACTTTTGTTAGTTTGGTCACACCCGTGACTTCCTTGGAAGGTATCTTTGAAGTTTGGTTTCCTTTTTTTTTTAAATGGTAATATTGGGTGGGGGTGCTTCCTGTTTGTATTTTCAAAATTAGGTCCACATGTTAACCTTCTCGTGGTGTCACATTTTTATCTTAAACATATAAAGACGAGCATCAGATGCCATGTGGTTTGTCTTTGACCCATTGTACTGCTTCATGACAGCTCTACCGAGTACCCAATTGGAAAGGCAAGACATCCCAAATCTTCCCAGCTCCCTTCAAGGTTTAGCTGCCTTGGAAGGAATCTTAACAACTACCCCAACAAAGATGCAGTTAACAGAAAAATGGGGCTGCTGCTTTCTGTTTTCCTCCCAGGTACCTAGAAAATGCATAGCACTAAGATAGAGTGAAAACGTGTTACGTGTAGCTTTGAATGTCAGTGCTTTCAAGAGGGATTGCCATAGGTTTATAAGATATAGAACCCCATCTATTTAGCAGTGACTATAGCCGTTTTTCTGACCTCACCTAAAAGGCACACAGAATATCATGGAGGAGTTAAATAAGCACAAGGAGAAATTTAGGGTATGGTGGTAGTAGAACTTTGGAGGAATCACCCTCAGCCATAAAACTCTTCCTTGACCCTCCTGGATAATTTTTACGTGGTAGGTCCCTTTTAATACAGATGTTGGAGTATGAGTTATTTGGAGCCTTGCGGAGAAGAATATCCTTGAAAGGAGTACGTAAAGTATTGTTTCAGTGATTGAAGCAAGTGGCCTTTTCCTAGCCTTCAGCTAACTTTATTCTAAGAAGTGTAAGGACTAAATAGACTCCTAATTAAATTGGCATTCAAACATGTTTGCAGTGTAGGGGCAGTTTCTCTCTCCTAAATTTTCTTTTGGATCACATCACTAAAGGCAATACTGCGTTAGCATGTTGCATAGTAATGCAGTTTGCAAATGAGGTTAATATGTAGCGTATCTTGACCTCCCATTCCGCCCCCCACCCCATAGTCAAGAAAGGAGAAGTCATAATTTGTCATATACTGGATATTTTTTTCATTGAGTTTATTTATAATAATTATCTCCATTTCTCATGTATTGTAATACTATTAAGATGAAAAATACATATATTGATTGATAAAGAACATTTATCTTTTGGAAGCTAGCTTGCAAAATCTAACAGTCATTCTCCATTTGTTCCTCCATTGCCTTTGGCACTCTGATTAACTCTTTAAAAAATTTGTTTCCAGATTTCTGTTATGAAGAGAAATATCTCCATATTCTATTCACTGCTAGTTTTTTGAGGTGCTTATGCTGACTCATTTTTTAAATTATACTAAGATATAGAGTATGGTTTGAGAGCAGTAATGAGATTCTCAGAAGATATGAAAACTTCCCTTTCTGACTAGTTAGAGAAAGATTGGGGAAGACAAGGGGAAATACATCAATGAGCCAATCAATTATTGTTATTTGTTGGGATTAACTTGGTGACTAATATTTTCAATGCCCATCAGACTAGTAAAAGTGACTTTGGCTTTACCCTGCAATGATAACAGGACAAACTCAAGTTTTCTCTAACACTGCTTGTTTTTTCCTAGTAGGGGATTTTTTTTGCATATGGGAAATCAAGCCAAAGCTACCAGTAACAGTCACATCCATGATTTGTATAAAAAACTATTTACCACCCTGGGCTATAGCTCTACTTACTGTAAGCTCATCTGGGAAGGTGTACTAACTATTTATATAATAATTATTATGCCATCTTTCAAAAAGTGATCAGAAAATTAATTTAAAAGTACTTCAAATTATGCCCCAAACCTAAAAGTAGAAAGAGAAGAAAAATAATACCTAACATGATTCACTTACAGTGTGCCAAGCAGACACTGTTATAAGCTCCTGCCTTGTTTTAACTCATGGTCCTCAGAGGGGTGGGTATTATCCTCAGTTGAAAGATGAAGAAGTGGCCACAGAGAAGTTAAGTAATTTGTCCAAGGTCACATTGCTGCTAATGGCAGGGCTGGATCCAGGCCCAGGCCGAGCTGATTCCGGAGGCTGCATTGCTACCCACTGCAATGCGAAGGAGAGCAGGCAACTGCAACTTTGCAGTGAGACATTTGATTTCTTTAAGGCTTATAGTTCTTTATTTGTGTTCCAGAATGGACTCTTGTGTTTTTTTTTTTTTTTTTTTTTTTTCTTGTGTTTTTTTAATAGAAATTTTTAAATGTATATTTGGAATTTTTTTGAAGTTTATGAAGGTGATGGTAGGTGTTTTTCCAACTTACATATTCCTGATGGAAATTATATTAAAACAAAGAAAGTCTTAATTAAAAAAATTTTTTTTAACTTTATTTTTTAAATTATTTTATTATTTTTGGCTGTGTTGGGTCTTAATTGCTGCGCACAGGCTTTCTCTAGTTGTGGCAAGTGAGAGCTACTCTGTTGCGGTGTGCAGGCTTCTCATTGCGGTGGCTTCTCTTGTTGCGGAGCATGGGCTCTAGGCGCGCGGGCTTCAGTTGTTGTGGCATGCAGGCTCAGTAGTTGTGGCTCGCGGGTTCTAGAGCTCAGACTCAGTAGTTGTGGCGCATGGGCTTAGTTGCTCCGCGGCATGTGGGATCTTCCCGGACCAGGGCTGGAACCCGTGTTCCCTGCATTGGCAGGCGGATTCTTAACCACTGCGCCACCCGGGAAGTCCTGAGAAAGTTTTAATTTTAACTATAAGTTGTCCTTTGTTGTCCTTCTACTAGCGTTACCATGTACATCACAGGAGAAGGGCTATAAGCTGTC
Source organism: Balaenoptera ricei (assembly GCF_028023285.1). Classification (NCBI taxonomy): domain Eukaryota; kingdom Metazoa; phylum Chordata; class Mammalia; order Artiodactyla; family Balaenopteridae; genus Balaenoptera; species Balaenoptera ricei. The sequence continues at coordinate 20,922,826 of NC_082658.1, read as the reverse complement.
CCTTTGGCTTCTGTTTATAAACAAAAGGATCTTCTTTGCCAGTGTGGTTTGAGACGTGCATTTTTGTTGACTGAGAATGCAAGTATCCAGCACATTTTTTTAAATTAATTAATTTATTTATTTATTTATTTATGGCTGTGTTGGGTCTTCGTTTTCTGTGCAAGGGCTTTCTCTAGTTGCGGCAAGTGGGGGCCACTCTTCATCGCGGTGCGCGGGCCTCTCACTATCGCGGCCTTTCCTGTTGCGGAGCACAGGCTCCAGACGCGCAGGCTCAGCAATTGTGGCTCACGGGCCCAGTCGCTCCGCGGCATGTGGGATCTTCCCAGACCAGGGCTCGAACCCGTGTGCCCTGCATTGGCAGGCAGACTCTCAACCACTGCGCCACCAGGGAAGCCCCAGCACGTTTTATTTACAACTTTATTTTGAAGGGGTTTATGGCCTGTTCTTGTTTTAAAGCTAGTAATTGTGATTTTTGAGCTAGAAGGACTTAAGAATTTTAATTTGGCGGGATAATTTTTAAGGCAACTGAATTTATTGTGTGTTTAGAGCCATGGAAAGACCATTAGAAACTAGTCTCAGAAATGTATTCCTTTTCATATCTGATGCTTGTTTTCTATCAGCACTTTTCTTAGAGGTGGATTGTGAAGTTAAGTCTTGGAGACAGAATTCACAACCCTAAAGTGCAGTGATTTGAATTTGAGAGATCAAGTCAGGGATGAAAAAACCTTCAATTTCCTGAGCAGAGAGTATGAACTTGCTCAAATAAACAGAGGATGTTAGCTTCCAGGGTTGTCAAACTGTCACCTTTGACCAGAGTTGAATTTTCTTTGAATGTTGACAAAAGTTACAATGTCAGTGGAAAAAGCTTAATGTGAAGTATCTATAACTCAGAATTTCCTTATGTTTGTGTCACTGAGATCCTACAATTAAAGGTGTTTTTTTTGTTTTTTAATATATGTCTGATGAGTTTAAAAAGCCTTCAGTGGGAGTTTCCAGCCTTTAGGTGAGAGTCAATTAGAAAGTTTGTGAAAAAATATTTTGTATTGTCTAAAATTCAGAGCCTATAGCTGGTAGCACATCGCTATGTTTTTGTAAAGAGTGGGATTTTTAAAAATCCAAACCTGGGGAAATGTTTTAAATAAACTATATTTTAAAATATCATTGTAGAGAAAGAAGAAGAAAGAAAGAAAGAAAACTGTTCAGCACTTAATCTGTTAAAGTACTAAAAATCGGGGTTTATCAGCTTCGTAACATAGCATTCTACAATATATTCATTAATGGTTTAAACTAGGTAAAATATTCTCTCAGAAATAATGCTAATTCTATTTTTCCTTTTGTTTCATGTTTCTAAAAATCTTTTGGTCCTCTTTTAGGCTTGAATAAAGTAGCAAACTGTGTATCTACAGAAATATATAGCTCTTTACAAAATGAAACAGTCACTTCAGCCTACGGATTTATGTTTTTAGGATTTGTGATCTGTTTCTGGTAGAAAGTAAGAAAGAATGATAGCGAGAAATGGACTTTGTAGAGTCTTATTCCGAAAGGTATGGAAGGTCTAATACATAGGGATGCAGTGCAAATATTCCTTGTTCTTTTGTTGTTAATTTTTCAATTGTGTAACGATATATGGAAACCCTGAATGTGGGCATATTTTAAAGATGAGTTTGTCTTGCAGTGAATTTACATATCAAGTAAAAATACTAAATGCATTGTAATGTGTATAGAGATTGGCCTTCCTCCTTAACCATTGAAGGTATCAAAACAAAATAGAAAATATTTGGCTTCCTGAACGACATGGCTGCGGAGAACATGCCGAGTTGGTCATGAAGCGTAATCCTTTTATTTTGCAATACCAGAGCAAAACACATAATTTTAAAGGAATGGGTCCTTAGGATAACTTATTACCTTAAGCGCACATTTGAAATTTTGTTCCAGAAACGTGACATCAAAATTTATGGTTTTGAATTTTTATTATCCAAGTGTGAGAGGTCTAGTTGGGACAGAACTGAACATTACATTCCAGTTACATTGGTAAATTTGAACAGGACAAATATAAAAATAGTAGCTTTTATGAAGTAACTCATAAAAGAAATATATATGTACATATAGGCATTAAGAATAGGCATTAAAAAAAGACTTCTTCTGGGTTGTGGGATTCTGGATGGATGTATGTATGTGCGCACTTTCTAGTTTCTTCCCATTTTTCTATAATAAATAGGTAATAATGGATAGGAAATACTTTTGTAATCAAGAAAAAAGTTATTTTTAATGAATGGATAAAGAAAATGTGAGAGAGATCACATGGAATATTATTCAGCCATAAAAAGAAGGAAGTCCATTGTGAGAACGTGGATGAACCTTGAGGGCCTTATGCTAAGTGAAATAAGTCAGACAGAAAAAGACAATACTGTATGACCTCACTCACATGTGGAATCTAAAAAAACCCAACTCCTAGAAACTGAGCAGATTGGTGGTTGCCAGGGGAGGACAGTGGGGAAATGGATGAGGGTGGTTAAATGGTACAGATTTCCAGTTATTAAGATGAATAAGTTTGGGGGATGTAATTTACAGCATGGTGACTATAGTTAACAGTACTATTGATATATTGTATATTTTAAGTTGCTAAGAGAGTAGATCTTAAAAGTTCTCACCAAACGCAAATTGTAACTGTGTGAGTTGATGGATGTGTTAACTAACCTTATTGAGGTAATCATTTCACAATATATACTTATATCAAATCATTACATCTGCATCTTAAACTTATACAATGTTATATGTCAACTATATCTCAATAAAGCTGGGGAAAAAGTTATTTTTTAAATGGCTTTTGTATATTGATTTATCTCAGAATGAGAAACCTCTTTTTGTTTTCAGTGAGTGTTTCCTTTTTAGGAGCAGAAAAACAAGTAGTTTGTGATGTTTATGTTAAATATTTGGCATGATATACTTATTTGGTATGATTATATGACATCTTTTTTTGATGAACGGTATTAAAATCATTTAAATTGTGTTTAATGTTTTCAGAGTTAAAATAACTTGAGGACTGAGTTATTTCCTATATTTGGTGGAATGTTTCATATTTTTATATATAAGCTGATGGAAAATTATACTGTTTATAAATATAATAAAGAAATTATATTATTTTACTTGTGTATGTGCTCTGCTAGGTTACCATTCATTTCATATTGAAGGTGTGTGTTTGTTTTTTTCAACTTTTGAAAAAGAAATGGTCTCATTTAACTTCTTGCAACCCTGAACATTGTTATTATTTCAATATATTTTCTGCATTTGCTTTATTTATGTATTTATTTATTTTTGGCTGCGTTGGGTCTTCATTGCTGCGTGCGGGCTTTCTCTAGTTGCCGCAAGCAGGGTCTACTCTTCATTGTGGTGCGCAGGCTTCTCATTGCGGTGGCTTCTCCTGTTGCGGAGCATGGGCTGTAGGCGCGCGGGCTTCAGTAGTTGTGGCATGCAGACTCAGTAGTTGTGGCGCATGGGCTTAGTTGTTCTGCAGCATGTGCGATCTTCCCAGACCAGGGATCAAACCCGTATCCCCTGCATTGGCAGGTGGATTCTTAACCACTGAGCCACCAGGGAAGTCCCTCCACATTTGCTTTTATACTGCTTTCTCATTCATGATGATACCTACAAAGGTTGCTAGGTTTATAGATTTCTTTTTCTTGTAATTCCATTAGTCATGCTTAATGACTTCTCTGTGTTTATTATGACATTCATTTGGGAATATCTGGAAAAGTAAATCTCTGGTGAAAGACACTTTCTTTCGGGTATATGTCATTGCTAATATAAGAGACTGTGTTTTGCCTTAATTAAATTCAAATTAAATCGTTTCTTTGTAACTAAATCTAGTTTCAAAAGCACTTTAACATTTTAAGGAGTTTAAGGAAGAAAAATGAAAATAAATTACAAGTTGATGTTTTAGGAGAATTGTGGTACATAGCTCTGTAGGTCTTATTATTTTGCAACAAATAAAATTAAAATCTTAAAAAAAATATGTATTTTTGAGCCCAGCAGAACACCTACATATTTTATGTAAAATTCAACTCAGCAAAAATCTACCTTAACTTAGATTGTGCCTTGTAATTTATTGTAATGGAATTTCCTGTAACAGAATTTTATTTTAAGTCAGTTTTGGGAATACTAAAACATAAAAGAGATCATATAGTACCTTTTGGTGTTTTTTAATCCTAAATCCATAAGTAGTTAATTCCAATTCATGAAGATAATTATTATTATTATTTTATTTATTTATTTATTTTTTAAACAGAAGTTTTTATTTTATCTTTTTGGCTGAGCAGCATGTGTAATCTTAGTTCCCTGACCAGGGATTGAACCCACGCCCCCTGCAGTGGAAGCTCAGAGTCTTAACCATTGGACCACCAAGGAAGTCTGATGATGATTATTTTTTGAAGATAATCATTTTTGTGTATTAAAGATAAAACTATAAACGTATATTGCCCAATATGCCTTCATAAATAAATCCTGTTGATTTTATTATTCTTTTTTGCTTATCACTTCTTACCTCCTCTGCCTCCTGAAAATGTGATAATCTCATTTAATCCAAAATTATGTTTTCCTTTGGTTTCAGTTCATTTATAGTTGCTGATTTTCCCTGTAATCTATTTTATCACTATGATATTATTGTTACCAGTTAGAATAATCCCCTTCTTCCCTTATGTATCTGAATCATCTTCACCAAACCATGAGATATTTTAAAAATTATATAAACTGGGACCTCAAATTTAGCATTACATATTTCATAATATGGCATCAGTAAATTATAGAATATTTTAAAATTAATATGTGAAATGATTTATTGCTTTCTTCATTTAGAACTAGTTACTTGATAGTGTTCTATCTAGCCTTTATTTGAGTTTGAGAACTTGGCTGTCCTCACAAAGGTAAGTCTTTTTCTAAGTCCATAAATCTTAAAATTATCTCAGTAAAGGAGCTCAAATGTATGTAAGATTCAAATGACTGTAAAAAATGATTATTTCTCTTAAAAGTTAACATTATAATTTTGTTTGAAGCTCTCTAATTCGCTTTTTGTCTCTTAGCTGCTAGAGGGCTTTTGGGGATTGTGAGCATGTGTGTGTGTGTGTGTGTGTGTGTGTGTGTGTGTTTAAAAATACTTCCAAAGTGAGTAAAGAAATTTATTCCAAAATTTTATGGTAATTGGTCTACCAATCAAGGTAAGACTTAGTAAATACTAAGTAAATATTTACTGACTAGTGAGCTAATGCGCTTTTTAAGGCAGTTAGACAACAACTTGACCCATTAAATTATATACACCAGTGGTTCTTAACCATTTGTGGACTAGGAGACCTTTTGAGGCACTAATGAAACCATTGACTCTCTTCCCAGTAAAATATGCATACACATAAAAATCTGCATACATTTCAAGAGGTTCGTGGACTCAGGTTACAAACCTCTACTGTAAACAACCATCTCTCCGTTAACACAGATAATGGAGATGAGGGAGTATGGAGAAGAAATAACAAATAATCCAAATGTACTGTTAAAACAAACCTCTTATTTTGTTACCTGGGGACTCAGAAAGGACTTGTTTCCCCAGGGAACAAATATATTTACTTCAACATTTTACCAATTTACTTCAACATTTTTAAGGTGTGTATTCCATTGTATAACCCTACTGTAATTTAGTTAATCCATTAATAATTGATAGTTGTTTCCACTTTTTCACTTCTGTAAATAACATGGTAGTATAGATCCTTAGGCTGAGTGGATTTTTTTCACATTTACCAGACCATCTCCTTAATATTAAGTTGTAGAAGTGGAGTTGCTGAGTCATTTGCATAGATAGTGCCAAACTGCCCTCCAAAAAGACTATCCCAGTCTACATGCCCACCAATAACTAGTGCATGAAGGGAATGGCCATTTTCCCACATCTGCCATTAGTAAGTGTTGGCAACCTTTCTATCTTTGCTAGTCTCTCATATTTGTTTGTGTTTCTTTGATTTCTAGCAGTGCTTCACAAGTTTGCTGGCCATTTTGTTTCCTCTTTGTGATTTGCCTCTTTATATAATTGGCCTGTTTTTTTATTATATATGCTTGAGTTTTCCTCAGAGATCTTTCTGTCTTACATGTTACAAGTAATTTTCTCTGTTTTTTTCCTTTTTTTGACCTTCAACTTTGTATACTATTTTTTTGCAGTACAAAAATGTTAAATTCTTATGTAATCTAATTTAATAATCTTTTCTTCTCTGATCTGGCTATTAAGACATACTTACAAAAATCATACCGACCAAAGATTATAAAATTTTCATTTGTATTTTCTTTCAGAATATGTTATGGTTCTAATTTTTTTTTTTTTCATTGTCTCTCAATCCATCTAAAATCTGTTTCTGTGTAAGAAGTGAGGTGGGAATGTAGCTTTATTAGTTTTCCTGAAAATAACAATATTATTTATTGATCACTCACTGTGTGCCAGCACTGAGCTAAATGTTTCACAGGTATTAACAGTTTCAACCTAAATCAATTTCAAGTGGCTCACCAGTTATCCAAAAAAAATCCACCACTTCCCACCAGCTCCCTCTTTTCCCCATTGATAGGAAAGTCCATCTTAATGTATACTAAGTCCTCATATATGTTCAGATCTGCTTCTTGTCTGTCCTTTTCCATAGATCAGTATGGCTCTGAATATACCACATTGTTTATTTGGATCACTAAAATTTTTTCAGAGAATAAATCAGAGAGGTGAGAATTCACATGGACTTCCTTTGAAATATGCACTGGGATAGGATCTTAATATGACTCAAAATGAATTTCACATTCTTTGAACAGATGGTGGATAATCACCGGTAGTTCCATTAAAGAATCACTAGATTTAGTCTTCTTAAACATATCTTTCTATAGAGATTATGTAACAGAATAGTAATTTTTAAAAACAATATGCTGTATGCTTTCAACTCAAATAGTGTAATTGCATTCTAACATTTCAGTAAGTGTAGTAAAACTATATATTTTAAATATTTTAATTTAAAAGCTTAGAATTGCTTTCAATATTTTTTCTTCTAAGCAAAGCATAGAAGGAAAGTTATAATTGTTACAGATAAGACACATACGAACTAGAAGACTGTAAAAGTTATAGAGGAATATGTGAAATATTTATGTTATAGACAAGCAGCTTGTCCAGTATAAATATAAATGTAATTTTCTAGAAGTAACCTTTAAAAAAGGTAAAAAGAAACAGGTGAAATCAATTTTAATAATATATTTTCTTTAACCCAGTATATCCAAAATATTACCATTTCAACATGTAATCAGTATATAAACTTAGGAAACATTTTACATTCCTTTTTTGCTGCTGAGTCTTCAAAATCTGGTGTGTTTTACACACACAGCATATCTCAATTTAGATGCAAAATTTTTACCAGAAATACATGAAGTGTTCAGTTTTCATAAAACTTTTAGTTGGTAAATAAAGTAGATTCACATACCCAGGTTGTTCCAAACGTACTTGAAAGTTTTCCAGTAACCAAATTGAGCATCAATTTTAAGTTTACATTTAAGGTGATTAAAATGAAATAAAAATTTAGTTCCTCAGTCACACTAGCCACATTTCAAGTGCCCAGTAATAGCACATGTGGCTTATAGCTATCCTATTGGACAGTGCAGTTACAGGGCTTCTAAAGAAGTAAAATAAAATACAGACTGTCTCCTACTTTTAACATCTAGTTTACATATAGCTCAAATACAGGTAGGATCTCTTGCCCTCTGGGAACTGCTCTACAAGGAATCAGAAGCTTTCCTTACCTGAAAGAAGATGATACCCCTAAAGCTTCCCACCAGACCCCAATCCCAAAATGCACACAGATGTACACAGACTCCGCTTTTTTTTGGAAACTGCTGCACTGAGGCCGGTTGAAGCATTGTCCACATCCTTGGAGGCCCTTTCTTTTGTTGGGAGTAGGAGAGCTGTTAGTGCTTTGTAGGAGCTGGGATGGGCAGGAGTAGAGGGATTACTTTGTTACTAATGGTATGCCTGACTAGAGTTCTAACTTCTTTTCCTTCAGAAACAAAATTATAAAGGGTAATTAGGTTTTGTAGGATTGTAGATCAACTGGGGTTTGGGGGCTTACCTAGGAATTTTTCATCTCTTTATAACTTTGTTTCTGTGAGACAATGTTGTGTGTCCCAAACAACAAATATGCAAATGCATTTTGGATTATGATTCCATTTGTAAGGTGACCAGGAAGAAGGTGCGGGGAAGAGGTTGGCAGCTGCCTGTTGTTTTATTACAGAAGGTGCAGGCGTCTGAGTGTTGAACTTTGATGCATCAGCCTAAATTGTCTCTTGTCATCTATACGACCTTGCTTACAACTCTGGAAGTAAAACAACCCATAGTGTTTTAGGTATAACTGAACTGTCAAAATCGCTTTTAGGCAGAGTTTTTTTTTTGGGGGGGGGGGGTGTATGTTGTTTTTGAAACTGAGTTTGCCTGATAAAGAATCATATTCGTCTTTTGGTCTTAGTTACTATTCATTTTCATGTTGTACATAAAGTTGATTCTTGAAATTTGAGATCTAGTTACAGACGAAATTTTTCCTTTCAAAAGAGATTTCCCCTCTAATGTTAGTTTAATCTTAGGAGATACTTTACGGAGGGGAGTAATATTTAGTTATCATCGTGGGGCGATGGTAACTCCACCTTTATGTGGAAGACTGAACCAACAGCTTCAGAAGGCCAACTCAACCCTCCGATTGTCAGGCCTTCCTACTTAGTTTATCTTTTATTTATTTATTTATTTGGCTGTGCCGGGTCTTAGTTGCGGCATACAAGATCTTCGTTGCTGCATGCGTGATATTTTTAGTTGCGGCATGCAGGCTCCTTTAGTTGCAGCATGTGGGATCTTTAGTTGCGGCATGTGGGATCTAGTTCCCTGACCAGAGATTGAACCTGGGCCCCCTGCATTGCGAGCGCGGAGTCTTAACATTGAACCACCATAAACTACTTAGTTTATCTTAAATGTCTTTTTGGATCCCTGGTTCTAGAAGGAACCTTTGAAGAAATGGATAGAACTCCTGTGCTGCTTTGAATATTGGCAGACATCTGAGCCAAATTCAGTTGGCTTTTTAATGTTAAATAAAGCACTTAGTAGCTTTTACTCCCAGCTAGCCTTTAGGGGCCCCTTTATTTTAATATGGTGTCCAAAGTAGGTTAATTGTAACTTAACACATCCTGGTATAGTTTACTGATTGTGAATTACTCCTCAATAAAATTGAGAATTATTTCCGTAAAGGAAAAGTTCCTTTTTTCCAAATATAATATGACAGCCTAATTTAGAATATTTAAAATATTTCCTTAAAGGTGAAAATTTAAGAGCGTATATAAAAACCGTTGTGCTCCAAGGGGAAATCTGATTCTTTTGTCTTAAAATTCATTATATTCATTGTATTAAACAAAAGATTGTTTTGTTGAGTTGAGAAACAGTCAAGTATTTCAAAATATTTTTGTTATACCTAGGTTTTCACTGTGATGGTATTTATTTTAGTAGAATTTGACCTATATTTTATCCCATGGGAAAAAGAAGAAACTAAACATTTGCAAGCCATCTGCCACCTTGTGCTGCTATGCATTGGTGGGGAGAAACCTGAGTCCTATTATAAATTTTAAACTCTATGCTCTATATTTTTAGTACATTGTGGAAATTGAATCTTCAAATCATCTCTGAGAGATAAATGATTTGATTTGATTGTGACAAGCATGAAAGTTATCCTCTATATAAAACTATGTCTCCTGGGAAAAAGCTGGGCTAATACCGCACTGAAATGACCTTAACGGTGGAATCCTTGATTAGACCCGCCTTGTTTTGCACGTACTATATAGCTCCATAAAGATGATCGACTTCCATCAGGGATGAACAGATGTCCTGGCTTTATCAGAAATTTCTTTCACATTGCCAAGCCTTTCACAAAAGCCAGTCATCACCCTTGTTAGTCTGATTTTGTTGAGATGCTTTTAAAACTTTTTTCCAAATATTGGTTTGAATGCACAGACTTTGCTGTTTACTTGTAAGATTCTATGTTAGTCAGGTATGGTGTCCTTCTCCCACAACAGGGGAAAAAAAAAATTAAAAGCAAAAAATAGAAAGTATAGCATAGTCTGTATTTATTTAAACTTTAAAGTATTTCATATCAGGTACTAGCATCTAAGTTCCATAAAAGGCACATCTGTTTTGTTCACTGCTATATCCTCAGGAGCTAGAACAGAACCTGGCATGTAACAGGTCCTCAACAAGTATTTGTTAAATAAATATGTATTGTTTCTATGAGTGGGTCGATGCACTTACTTTTGTTTATGGCAGGAAGATCCTCATCTCTGATAATAAAGATTGGTTGATGTTGAAGGTACCTTAATTCCATCTGTTTCCCTTTAATCTCAACATAGAGGGTGTCTCCAGAGACCACTTCAACCCTCAGTAGGGCTGAACGTCTACCTTTTACTGTGGAAGAAAGAAAAGAGAGGGGAAAACCAATTCTCTTTGTTTCCTTTGGATTTTGGAGTTAAGGATGGAAGAAATTTGAGTTTACTAGGCAGGAACTGGCTTTTTTTCCCCATTTAAAAAAATTGTGTTTGTGTTACCATTTTAACCATTTTAAAGTGTACAGTTCAGTGACATTACTTAATGTCATCCCACATCAAAATGGTGCCTGTTAAACAATAACTCCCCATCCCCACTCTCCCCCAGACTCTGGTTACCACCATTCTACTTTCTCTCTCTATAAGTTTGACTACTCTAGGTACTTCATATAAGTGGAATCATATAATATTTGGCCCTTTGTTTCTGGCTTATTCTTTTTTTTTTTAATTTTATTATTATTTATTTTATTTATTTATCTTTGGCTGTGTTGGGTCTTTGTTGCTGCGCGCGCGCGGGCTTTCTCTAGTTGCGGCGAGCGGGGACCACTCCTCGTTGCGGTCGCGGGCCTCTCATTGCAGTGGCCTCTCCTGTTGCAACTCTAGGCGCCCAGGTTTCAGGAGTTGTGGCTCATGTCTCCGGAGCACAGGCTCAGTAGCTGTGGCGCACAGGCCCAGCTGCTCTGCGGCAGACGGACTCTGAACTGTTGCGCCGCCAGGGAAGCCCTTTTTTTTTTTTTTTTTTAATGTGGCCCCTTTGCTTGGAGACTTGGCAATTTTTCTTTCCCCCATTTTTTTTAGTTTTTCTTTTTGTACCTAGATCTAGCAAGTGATGCATACACAGTAAGTGTCCAAAGACAAGTTAATTCAGCAGCTTGTTGCATGCCACTAGGGGGTTATTAAAGCTTTGAAAATGTGATTCCTAATCTGTATGTCTGTAGGCTTATCTCCTCCAAGTCTTGCTGATAAACCTGCACTGACAATAATATCAGAGATTAGTCTTTCTCCATGTTTCATAAAGCAAATTGTTCTCCTTCTTATAGCCTGATTATGAACTGGAAAATTACTGGCACATTGTTGTAATTGTTCATACAGGCATGAAGACAAACTCTACACAAGGACAATAGCTACATGAAAGGTTTCGATTGCAGCTTCATTAGGAAATTACATGCTCCTACTCATTTCTTTTCTCTCTTTCTATTCTCATTATATCTTCCTCCCTCCGTCTCTCCATCCCTTTCCTTCCCTTCTAGTCTGTCATCCCTCCTTCCATCTCTTTCTTCCTTTCTTTTTCATTCTCATTTTCCTGAGTAGTTGCTACAGAGACAACCTGACCCTAGGGTCCAAATATAAGTAAAATAGTTGTAGCTCTCTATCAATCTACTTGGAGGGACGGGGAAAAAGAGAGTAAGAGAACTAAATCTTTATTTTTTTTTAAAGGATGGAAACTAACTTGTTGAGGAAAAAGAAATATGCTGGGAGATCTAATTGGTAAAGAAGCAAAGAGGAAGAGAGAGGGAGCACCTTGAAGGATGATTTAAAAAGTAACCTGTGCAATTGAAATTTCAAGCAGACTCGTAATCCATGGACTATTTTAGAGCCTCTTAAACAAAACATTGAACATAGGGTTGGTTCTCCCACTGTATCCCCTGCTCATTTGCACTGGGCAGATCATTTCTGCCTTCCCTTATTCCATTTCTCAACCTGTAAAATGGAGGGTCAACAATTAGATTCAGAATCATAAGACTTTGAGCCAAAGCCATGAGAATACGAAAGGTACTTTTTAAATTCAGTTTTTATGATGTCTACAAATGCAGGTGTTAGTATGCCAGAGACAGAAGTTTTTGGGTGTTTTTTTTTGTAAATTTTTTTTTAACATCTTTATTGGAGTATAATTGCTTTACAATGCTGTGTTAGTTTCTGCTGTATAACAAAGTGAATCAGCTATATGCACACATATATCCCCATATCCCCTCCCTCTTGCGTCTCCCTCCCACCCTCCTTATCCCACCCCTTTAGGTGGTCGCAAAACACCGAGCTGATCTCCCTGTGCTATGCAGCTGCTTCCCACTAGCTATCTATTTTACATTTGGTAGTGTATATATGTCCATGCCACTCTCTCACTTCATCCCCGCTTACCTTTCCCCCTCCCTGTGTCCTCAAGTCCATTCTCTACGTCTGTGTCTTTATTCCTGTCCTGCCCCTAGGTTCATCAGAACCTTTTTTTTTTTTTTTTAGATTCCATATATATGTGTTAGCATACGGTATTTGTCGTTCTCTTTCTGACTTACTTCATTCTGTATGACAGACTCTAGGTCCATCCACCTCACTACAAATAACTCAGTTTCATTTCTTTTTATGGCTGAGTAATATTCCTTTGTATATATGTGCCACATCTTCTTTATCCATTCATCTGTCGATGGACACTTAGATTGCTTCCATGTCCTGGCTATCGTAAATAGTGCTGCAATGAACATTGTGGTACATGACTTTTTGAATTATGGTTTTCTCAGGGTAGATGCCCAGTAGTGGGATTGCTGGGTCGTATGGTAGTTCTATTTTTAGTTTTTTAAGGAGCCTCCATACTGTTCTCTATAGTGGCTGTATCAATTTACATTCCCACCAACAGTGCAGGAGGGTTCCCTTTTCTCCACACCCTCTCCAGCATTTATTGTTTGCAAATTTTTTTGATGATGGCCATTCTGACTGGTGTGAGGTGATACCTCATTGTAGTTTTGATTTGCATTTCTCTAATGATTAGTGATGTTGAGCATCCTTTCATGTGTTTGTTGGCAATCTGTATATCTTCTTTGGAGAAATGTCTATTTAGGTCTTCTACCCATTTTTGGATTGGGTTGTTTGGTTTTTTGATATTGAGCTGCTTGTATATTTTGGAGATTAATCTTTTGTCAGTTGCTTCGTTTGCAAGTATTTTCTCCCATTCTGAGGGTTGTCTTTTGAGACAGAAGTATTGACAATGAAAAATTATCCAAAGCCAAGATTGGCTCCTGTTGCAGAGGTGGAAATGGTTGTGATGGAATTCAAGTAACCTCAGGACCCTGGGATTTCTGAATTTCAGAACATTAGGAGAATCTTCCAGTCCTTCCTGCTTAAATATGAATGGACATAGATTGCCATTACTGCCTTGCCCCACTTCTCCCAGATTTAGATGACCGGTATTTATAAAGCCTTCCAGTCACAAATAGATTCTTGCATTTCCCATTCCTTGCCATAGGGTACTCTTTCAGTTCCATATGCTTTTATTGGCACTTACTTTGATTTTCTTTACAGCAGCAGCTGCTAATTAGTGACAGCTTTCGAGTGAGCAGCTTGTCATTTTTGGCAGGGGTAGGGGCCATCCATAGCAATTCAAGGCTATATTTTCATCTGCTAAATTTACTTTGCTACATGGAAATACATCTTGAATTAAAAAACAGTCTGTAGTCAAAGGTGGTTATATTTGCTGAAATATCTTCCTGAGTTGGCATTTGGTCCTGTAGTTGAAGAACTCCCAGGAGATAAAACGTAGGTTCAGTGTCTATCAGACCGATGCAATTAGTCCTGAGTCATCCTTCTAACGTTAATCAACATTCTGGATATAGAAACTCATCATCTTGTTTTGGCACAATAGTAAATCACTCTGGATTGTATTTGGTAGTATGCATGGTAACCGAAGGAGTGAATTGTTGGTATACGTTGTGCTTCTTGTTTATACTCAACTTCTTTCTTGAGACATAATTAAGGGAAAGAAACAGTTTAGTTTGCATAAAGAAGATGCTTTCTTTGGAATTTCAGCTCATATCAGCATCATCACATGTCATGTAATTCTCCTCTTTGAAATTGCTGCAAGGAGGTGTCAGCTCTGTTTTACAAACTTGTCACGATGTTTATGGAGCGGTACAGCTTGCAATTTGTATTTACCTTGATTAGCACCAATGATGAGTCAAAACCTCCGTCACAGTTTCTATAAAGTGTGATTCAGTCCCATTATTCCTGTAATAAGGATTCAAGTTAATGACCTCCGCAGTGTTAAAAATAACATCTTGAAGGAAATAACTGACCTACCATTCATTTTCCCCAATTTAGTTTCTTTTTGTAACATGGAGGTCTACCCAAATTATATTTAATTTAACACACAGTTATTGACTAGCTACCATGTACCTATGCCGAGGAAATCAAAATGAATGAGACATGGTTCCTTCCCTGGTATAACTTCCAGTCTAGTAGCTGAGCAACAGCTAAATCAGAAATGCTTTGGTTCTTACGCCCAGAATGGAGGATAAATTCTAATTCTAGAGAGGTTAAAGAATTCCATCTTTTTTAAAATTGGATGATCAAGATGATAAAAGACATAGGATACAAGTATTGTGTTGATTTTTTTTTTTTAGCTAAATGTTTTAAAGATTGTACGCGGCACCTTTCATAGCACGGAATTGCCAGGTGTCCCTGCCCCAGATTTCCCCATGACATGTTGGACAACACTTAAATTCAGACGTCATCTTCCCCATCAGAGTACCTCTCAGTGGCATGGCTTGGTAAACCCAAATGATCTCCTAACAGTCTACTCATATTTAATGGGCACTGTGCACAGTAACGTAGTTATTTCTACATTTGTCATATTAGTGTTAGTCAATTATCACAGGAATTTACCATTTACATCTTGTCTCTAACTTCATATTCACATCAGCATCAGGTAACTTGATGTTTAGTTATTGGTATCATGTGAACAGTTATCAAGATAACTGACTTCAGTATCTTTTACTCTCCTATCTTACCCACTAGAATAGTTCACAAGTTGTTTTCACCTTTGTATTAGTGATATTGTCCCTTTAATGAGAAATGTTTTCTGCCAGCAGAAAACCTGAGTTTAGAATGATCTCTGATAAATATTGGTGATAGATAATAATGTATCTAATGGAAACCCAGTAAGGAATTTGGGAACAAATATAACAAATGTAACCACTCCCTTCTCATAGGAAATGTCACAGTGTTAATTCTGAACACAAGTGGTCAGGATCTAGGTTTGGGCCTCACTGGAAAATCACCCACCCCCAGAACGATTCTCGTTTTTCTCCTCCCACTCCCTTTTATAATCCAGAGCTTTTAGCTGATTTCTGATTGATTGAGAAGAGTGAAGGTGAATCACCAAACCCCTAATGTGGCTTCCTTTGGTTGTGTTTGAAGGTTTGTCATCTTGATGTTCTCTGACCTTTAGGGAAGCGTGTCCCATTTAAAACATTTTTGGATTGTCAAATAATTTTTGGTATCTGTGAGTTGCACGTTGTTAATTTACTTTGTAGCTTTTATTATAAAGCAGTCTTAAACCACAGGTATCATGGTCAGGAAAAACTCATTCGGTTAGGTGAGGTTTTTAATAAATAAAGCACAGGGGTTGAGAGTATGAGCGCTGGAAATGGGCAGCCTGGTGCTATTCCCAGCTCCTTCACTTACTTGACACAGGACTTTGGGCAAATTTTCTAACTCTTAAGCCTGCTTCCTCTTATATAGAATGGGAATAATAATCCTACTGCCTCATAGGGTTGTCATGAGGGTTAAATGAGGGTACATATAACATGCAGGCAACAGTCCGTGACGTAGTAAGAGTTCCTTGAATGTTTATTGTTACTACTGTTACTATTATTACTATTACTACTGCTGCTAGTACTCCCTTTTTCTCCTTTCCCGTGCTAATTCCTTTGCTGTTATTTAACATTTGGGGATTAAGTGTAGGAAAGGCTTAGAAATTTAATAGTTTGTTTTGTTTCCAACATGAAACAGTTTCTGGTGTGGGTAGCAGTAGTTAATTTAGCATATATAACAAACTGATAAGTTTTTCCTTGAAACCCAAACTGTCTTCATTGCAAAGGAGGTATTCTCAGAGTGGGGTTACATACCCTCCATCATCAAAGCCTAGAATCTTTACAAGACTTTGTCTCACAAAAAGCCTTGTGTCTCTGTTGCCACCACAACCTGAAACTAACGAGTTAGAAACCACATAGAGCCCTATGACATGCTTGTAGGAGCCCTTCTGAAGGACCCATCACATTTTCTTGTAAGTTGCACATAGATAGCTAAGCCAGGAACCGATCTGGTTGAGGAAACAAAAAGTTTTTGTTTTTCCTTCCCTCTCCACTTTTAAACTCAAAAGATCTAATTTTGTTGCCTCTGGGAAGATTAAATGCATAGATGCTCACTTAATTTAAAGAAGTCTACGTGAGAATGCGGTGGTGTTTCTTTGGGGGTTAGGAGTCTTCAGTATTGTTCCGCAACTATTCAGGGTTACTACCTAAAGAAGATTTAATATCATATTTTCTGTCTTCTTGCCCTTTTTGTTATTAGTTGTACAGTCTTTAAACCATGTCTAATCTAAGAAAATATATATCCCTTGTATATGTGCTTTTACTGATTGTCAGCATTGAATCTGGCCAGTGCCTTAGCATGTTGGACAGGTGATTTGACTTTAGTTTGAGAAGAAGAAAGCTAAAGATTTATTTTTATATCAGTCAACTAGGGACCTTATATGTTGCCATATTTATTATAGCCAAAATGCCACTTTATTTTTAGGTGGAGACTTCTGGAGCAATAGTATAAAGGCTAGGATGTGGTTCCAATCCTATCCTTTTCCTCATGTTTAAGTCCACATTAAACCCGGTAGTTCTTAAGAGTTCCACTGCTGTTTAAGGAGTGTAGCTCCATGTGATCTTATTGTCTTTAATTTAGTCAAGTGAGACACTACATTACATAGGTTCTGGGTCTCACATTTGCTTTGTTTTTCTTTGGAGCTTTACTGGAAACCGAATGCTATTGCGTTCTAGCTACAGAAGCAGGAGGGGAAGTTGGCAAGAATTAACTGCTTTCTGTTTGGTCTGTCTGTGGCAGCTGACCTTTTGGAAGGAAATCGCTGCTCTTTGCTTCTTCCTGTAACAGTGCAGCCTGTGAAAGAACGTATACACAGAAGGGTTCTGTCGTTATCCTGGCTGGTGTCTTGGGGCATAAGCTGTTAGTTAAGAGGTGGGAGTCTTTCAATGCAGTGTGTTGTAGAAACATGCACTCAAGTTCACGGAGCTAAGTTGTGTGTAGATATCCCAGTAGATAGATAGTGAGAGAGTATCTGTTTCCAGAAAAAGTAGTTTGTTTTAGCAAAACTAATTGTATTTTCTTGCCAAGTCCCAGTGTTAATGCTATGGACAATTACTTTGTGTGCAATTTTAATTAATCTTAATGTTGAATGTCCTAATATCAGTATTATTTCTTTTACTAGATCCCCTTTTTTTCCTGAGAGGCCAAACATTTTTATTTTCCAAGACATGAGCTCTTATTTAAATGTCATTTCATCTCAGAATTAGAATTAACTTTTTTTTTTTTTAATTTTATTCATTTATTTATTTATTTATTTATGGCTGTGTTGGGTCTTCGTTTCTGTGCGAGGGCCTTCTCTAGTTGCAGCGAGTGGGGGCCACTCTTCATCGCGGTGCGCGGGCCTCTCACTATCGCGGCCTCTCTTGTTGCGGAGCACAGGCTCCAGACGCGCAGGCTCAGGAATTGTGGCTCACGGGACCAGTTGCTCCACCGCATGTGGGATCCTCCCAGACCAGGGCTCAAACCCGTGTCCCCTGCATTAGCAGGCAGACTCTCAACCACTGCGCCACCAGGGAAGCCCTAGAATTAACTTCTTACCACACCTGCTACCCATTGTTGGACCCACCTTTTCTGCAGGAGTTGTTTTACTTAGATACAGTGAGTATTACACCCCACACATTGGCATTTTCTTCAGAAAGCTACGGTTGGGCTTCCAAATTGGAATATCATCCAGTGAGCAGGCAAAGGAACTAGCTGATGAGCCATTTCTCTCTTAAAAGAAAAGATTTTAGTCTTCCGTTATTTTAACCAAAACATATTTAGGTTCATTTTTTATTTTGTTTTTCAAAAGGATTTATATTTAAGTAAGTGTCTGTAAGCAAAACTGAAGTTGATTATGAATATTGGTGAGTGCAGAGAACACAGCTACCTGAAAAGGGGGCAAAATACCGTATTCTTCTGCATTTAGTTTGAGTTCAGTTTATAGGCATGCTTTTCCAATGTATTATTGGTCTCTTTCCTAGATTTACTGTTAATAGTAAAGATTGTTGGGTGAGCGTTAGTGTTGATGTACATAAAATGTGTAGAGAGTAACCTTGGGGGAATTATCTAAAGTCTTTCCTTAGCAAGGTGGCCCTGTAGTGCTTCTTTTCTGTTCTTGGAACCTGGCCTGATTTGTTCAACCTTCCTGAGAGTACAAACCTTGCTTTGGCTTTAGGTATAGGTTCTGGCACAAAATAAGTTGATATCAACAAAACAGGAAGATTTCCCCCCAGTTCTGTTGGCCTTTGAGTAGGAGCAAAGTTAAGAACGGATGGCTAAGGCTTTCTGGGAGCTGATTTTGTAACTGTGTCCTTCTAGAGGCCTTGAATTGTTACCCTTGAACTGTCAAGGGCCTTCATCTAGGCCAGTTGTGTCCAGGTGTGTCATTAGGGGTAAGGGAAATAGAGTTTTTAAAAAGGAACTCTTTAAAATAAATAAATAAATAAATAAAATAAAAATAAAAATAAAAAGGAATTCTTGCACTGCTGGGAGTGGTTTTCTGTGTATTTTATTCTATTTACTATCGGAACAAGTTTGCAGGGACCGTTGCTTAGTCATGTCAGAGATGAAAAAGAGCCAAACATGAATCTAATAAGTATGTATTATTTCTTGCCTTGAAATATGACTTTCTCAAATATTCTTTTTTGTCTTTTCTATTTTCCATGTTTTTTTTCAGAAATCACAAGAAAACCTCCCAGATTCAAAGTCTGCTCCCTCTGAGATCACTAATCTTCAACCTGGTCTAAGTTCTAGTTTACCCTTTTTTAATTTTTGGTATTCTGAACTTTTCGGTATGAACATTTTCAAATACTCACAAAATAAGAATAGTGTATAATGAATTTCCATAGATTCCTCAGTCAAGTTCAAAAATTACCAAAATTTTGTTAATCCTTTTTTATGTACTCTCCACATAAACACCTTTTTGCTTCTTCCGGACTTCAAAAAAATACTTCAAAATATATTTTTGTGCCACTTACTTTTATATTACTTCTAAAAGAAGGGTTTATTAAACAAAAAAATAATATGAACAGTTATTGAGTGCAAGACATTGTAAAGGATTTAAATAAAATATAAATAGATGTCAAAATTACAAATTAATCTTAGCTATTAATAGTCTTGAACCACTACTTGAAAACATTGTTATGTATTTGAAGGTAATAGAATTGCATTTCTTTCTCTTTTTTTTAAAACATTTATAGTTTCTTTTATTTGTTTGTTTGTTTATTTATTTTGGCTGCACCGGGTCTTAGTTGCAGCGCGCAGGATCTTCGTTGCCGCGTGTTTAGTTGCAGCATGCGGGATCTTTAGTTGTGGCATGCATGTGGGATCTAGTTCCCCGACCAGGGATCAAACCCGGGCCCCCTGCACTGGGAGCGCAGAGTCTTGCCCACTGGACCACCAGGGAAGTCCCGAACTGCACTTCTTTTTTAAGAAATGTATAAGTATCTCATGCCCTACTTAAATCAAGACTACCTAATTTGTGCCATAAGCTGGATACTGTCATGATGGGAAATATTTCTTCCTATGTCTTTTGCATGTCCCTTTATGCTTTATTCCTGTGGATTAGTGAGCAGTGCCAATTGCCCATGATTATTAAATTTATATTTCAAGTTTTACATTTTTTTTTTTAAGTATTTGTTTATTTATTTATTTATGGTTGTGTTGGGTCTTCGTTTCTGTGCGAGGGCGTTCTCTAGTTGTGGCAAGTGGGGGCCACTCTTCATCGCGGTGCGCGGGCCTCTCACTATCGCGGCCTCTCCTGTTGCGGAGCACAGGCTCCAGACGCGCAGGCTCAGTAGTTGTGGCTCACGGGCCCAGTTGCTCCGCGGCATGTGGGATCTTCCCAGACCAGGGCTCGAACCCGTGTCCCCTGCATTGGCAGGCAGATTCTCAACCACTGCGCCACCAGGGAAGCCCCAGGTTTTACATTTTAAACAAAATTTAATAAATAAAAAAACTTTACAAAAAATTGTACCAAAACTCCTTCACCTAAATGTAACAGCTGTTTATAATTCTCTCTGACCTTTCTCTGGTATGTGTCTTCTAGCATACATACTGTGTACACTTTTCATTTAATATTCCTTTATTTATACTTTTAGAAAATATCTGTGGCCTTATATTTCAACATAGCCTTTATATTTCATTTAATTATTGTACAGTATTCCATCAGATTAATATGTTATAGTTTAACCAGTCTCTTATTTTGGACATATAGGTTATTTCTAGTTTCTCACTATTGTGTTTAATACTGTCTAACTGTTGTCCCTAGGAGTTGACCTACTGCTAGGTGCCCTTCAAAGCAAATTTTGCTAGGTGGAAATTTAATACTGTATTTCTCAGTGATAAGAGGGAGGCTGTGAACTCTAATGAGGAAAATAATAGGAACGTGTGTAGATTTATTAATAAATTGCCTTTTAAACAAAACTTCAGAACAGAAGGGAAGGGATTATCTTTCATCTAAATGGTACAGAAACTCAGTATATTGTAATAGCTGAGGAATTTCTATTTCCTGAACTGTGGGATTCGACCTTTTTGAGAGACACAGTCTAAGATGAGTTGGTCTTAACAGTATAAATGGGTATAGATATAAACCTTCATTAGGGGCTTCCCTGGTGGCGCAGTGGTTGAGAATCTGTCTGCCGATGCAGGGGACACGGGTTCGAGCCCTGGTCTGGGAAGATCCCACATGCCGCGGAGCAACTAGGCCCGTGAGCCACAGTTGCTGAACCTGCGCGTCTGGAGCTTGTGCTCCGCAACGAGAGACCGCGATAGTGAGAGGCCCGCGCACCGCAATGAAGAGTGGCCCCCGCTCGCCACAACTAGAGAAAGCCCTCGCACAGAAACGAAGACCCAACACAGCCATAAATAAATAAATTAATTAAATTAAAAAAAAAAAAAGATACAACTTTAAAAAAAAAACAAAACCTTCATTAGAGGGACTTCCCTGGCGGTCCAGTGGTTAAGACTCCACGCGTCCACTGCAGGGGACTCAGATTCGATCCCTGGTCAAGGAACTAAGATGCTGCATGCCGCGAGGCACGGCCTAAAAAATAAAAAAATTTTTAAAAATAAAAACCCCTCATTTGAAATTCTGAGGCTGACATGGGGCTACATGGCAGCCTCCGATCATTTCTTACTTTTCTGTAATGCAGATGGTCATTGTTTGTGGGCTACAGTAAATGTTTTTTGTTCTCTGAAAAATGTTATTGATGTAGCTTCTTCCCAAGTGGGTTGTTCAAGTTGCTTAATAGATTTCAACACAGAGATAATGATAATGCACACGCATTCAAGCTGCGGGCCAGTATGGCATGAGGGAGACCTTCCCCCTCTCCCTCTCCCTCTTGCTTCCTTTTTCCCAAAGTAATATGTAATGATTTTGCTGTGATGTAAAGATTTATGACTGATTGTCTTCCCAGAATATTATCATCTCTATGTTGCCTGGCAGATTTTTCCTTGCTTGTTTCTTTGTGAGCCAAATACTTTTATTCTTTCTGTTCGCTTCCCATCTGTTTAATAATCTGATTTTATTAGAGAATTGCCTTCCTGATGGCTTATAAAGTAGTGTTTAGAAATTTTTTTTTAAAGAGCAGATGGCTCCAGTGTTGACCTACTTCTAGATGGGATAGTTTTACTCTAACCTTACTTGATGTTAGGCCAATTTTAATATGAGCAGAATCTGAATCCTTTATTGCTACTATTTAATATTTTTCTGTCCCTCCAAGTTCCTACTGCTAGGTAATCACCACCACTGAAGAGATGTATTGACAGTAAAGCAGAAAACACAGCCAGAGAACTTGCTCTTTATATTCCATCCAAAGTCCTTTAGTCATTAAATGGTGCTGATATGATTAACAGTTTTGAATCCTGGTTCCTTGCCAGATCAGATTTCTTTTCAGATCAGAAGCATTGTTTGTACATCTTCTGTTTCATCTGCCAACCAGCCCAAGCCTTTGCCCAAATCAGAGCCCTGCAATATTAGGTTTCTGATTCTAATTTCTTATTCATTTTCTTTCTTTAAGTTATGAAATATAACAAACATGCAGAAAAGTACAAAACATAATATGACAAACTACCACCACAAGTCCTCAAGACAAAGGCAGCATGGTGCAGTGTAGAGTACAGACTGGGGCCAGGCTGCCCAGATCCAGCCCAGATGGTACCCCTCAGCAGTGTGGGACCTGGGGCAAATATTTTACCCCCCAAAGAAACCCATACCCATTAAAAGTCACTGCCCATCCCCTAGCCCTTGGCAACCACCTGTCTGCTTTGTTTCTGTGGGTTTGCCTATGCCTATTCTGGGCATGTCCTATAAATGGAATTTACAATATGTGGCCTTTTATATCTGGCTTCTTTCACTTAGCATCATGTTTTCAAGGTTTATCCATATTGTAGCATGTATCAGTACTTCATGCCTTTTTTAAGGCTAAATAATATTCCATTTAATCTATTTTATTTTTCCATTCATGTCCATATTATCCATTCATCCATTGATGGACATTTGGGTTGTTTCTAACTTTTGGCTATTATGAATAATACTGCTACGAAGATTTGTGTACAGGTTTTTGTGGACATATGTTTTCAATTCTCTTAAGCATATACCTAGGCATGGAACTGTTGGGTCATATAGTAACTCCATGTTTAACCTTTTGAAGAACCTTCAGATGATTTTCCAAAATTGTTACACCATTTTACAATCCTGTTTAATTTGCTGAGCCTCAATTTCCTCATCTATAAAGTGGGAATAATAATAGGGCTACCTCGTAGGATTTTTGTGGGGGTTAAATGGTAGACTCATAAAAGTACTCATTGTTATAAAATAATACAAGTGTTTAGTAAATGATAGTAAATGACATTAAATGATAAATCTGGATGGTGGATAATAACACTAATAAATGTTATTTTAAATCAGTTTTCATTCTTATTTCTGGAATTTATTAGATGAATCAAAATATTTGTTGCTAATAATTCATACTTGAATTAGTTGGAGTCAGGTGCATCCTTGGAAAGAATAGGAAAAGGCTTAGCTCCTGCCTACCAGAAGAGCACATCAGAATGGATGTGTTTTTTGGGGTTTAGTATACTTATGGCAGCCTTGCTCTCCTTACACCACCCTTCACAGTCCTTAATTCCCTCCTTCAGAGGTGAGGGAACAGTCCTCCCAGTGCCTTTCCACCAGCCTCCATCAGGTCTCACCTGTGGGAGTCCTGGTGCCAGTGAAATTCATTAAGAAATGGGAATACCAACTTTTAACAGGAAGGTAAAGTTTATGTGCAGGATATTGGTTAAGGAGAAAGATAGCAAGAGCTCTTTGTGGAAGATTGACTTTGGGAAGGTACTTAATTGAAGTGAGTTAAAATTGGAGGTGGGGAGAAGGAAACCACCTTTGTAAGTTTAAGGTTGTAAAAGTTAGGGAATTCCCTGGTGGTCCGGTGGTTAGAACTCCACACTCTCACTGCTGAGAGCCTGGCATTCAGTCCCTGGTTGGGGAACTAAGATCCCACAAGCTGCACTGTGCGGCCAAAAAAATAAAAAATATATATTTTTTAAAAAGTCAGAATAAGATTGAGCATTTACTATGAGCCAGGCACCATTTTAAGCATTTACCCATGTTAACTCATTCTTATAGCAACCCCCTGAGAGACATAAGAATTATTATTCCCATTTTACAAATAAACTGAGGCCCAGAGAGGTTTAAGAGGTTAAATATTTTGTAGAACTCTGTTTAGGTGAGTTTGCCATTATCTCCAGAACTTGAACCCCATTTTAGAGTCTTTGGCAGTGGTGATGGGATGGAGAATAGGAATTATAAAATGCTTTAAATTATATACATGAATCCAGCAGACCAAATCCCTGTACACGTTTGAAACCCCCTACTCCCACCGCAAACTAGAATTCATTCTTGCAGGTGGCAGGTATGCTTTGGGAACCTTGTGTTGTCCTGTCCTCTGCATCTCCTCCTTGACAGGTTAACGATAGCATTACTTTAGCCACAACGTTCTAGAAGTCTTCAGAGAGAGTGAGTTGTTTTTTTTTTTAACAAAGGTTTATATTTTACTTCTAAAAGGGAAAGCATCTAATGAAAAGGTATTTATTATTGGGACAAAATTATCATTAAATCTCACCCACTCATATCATTTATTTAACAGGTACTCATTTCTGCGGTTTTCAATAAGCCTGTAACATTATGACCTATTAGACTTTGAAACCCTTTTTTTCAAGTGCCTGAGAGTCTGCTTTATTTGGAACTCCTAGGATATATCCAGATATATGAGGTCAATGTAGATACCTTATGCTTTCAGAAAGTACAAGGTTCTACGTCCAAGGTTGTTTGGGGTTGTTTGGAATGCTTACGAACAGTAAGAATGCAACTAACAAAGCTCAAATAGTTCTCATCTTTGGCTAAAAATAAGATTGTGAATCCATTTCCCAGTCTTTAGAGAAGCCCCTGTGATGATTTACCAAAGATACAAACCACTTCCCTTGTCAGAACATCACGCATTGAAGATGGAGGTGCCCGTAAATAAGCAGAAGAGAGCAGGAACTGAGGACAGACACGGGTTCACTGCATGTGTGGGGTGGCTGGATGAGTACTAGTGGGAAAGGACAGGGAGTCAGCAGATACCAGGTGTAGGCTTTGCCTAATAATGTGTGTAGGACACGTGTGAAGTTTTGACGTGTATGAAGAAAAGCACTACTTAGATTCTAGGTTTTATTGATACAGTCGGTGGGGGGAAGTAGTTTTTTTCTAAACTGCATATTTTAAATCGTTGCATGATAATCTCAGTAGGTCATCTCATATTCCATGTGTATATAACTCTTAGTTTAAAAGTCAAATAAAAATGATTCTGTACTGTTCAGTGTATTTTGATTTTACATTTTTGACCATTGGTAGGCAAAATCTACTTTCCAGCTCTATCAAAGCATTTTTTGTAGTGAAATTATACTGTATTTATCAAAATAAGGTGGTTACCACCTTATATTTACCCGCTATTACCCTTCAAATGACATTTTAGAAAATAACTATTATGGCATGTTCATATTTAGAACCATAAAAAATATTCTGAAAACTTCTAAGAGCTTAGCATTCTACTCTTTTATAAAAACTAAGAACTAATATAAAACTTGACAAAACAGTGTGACGTTTATATAATACTCCTACCTATGTGGCATATCGCCATAGTATTTCTTTCTTAAAACAATAGTAGACTCCTGGAATTATGCTCAGACAGCAGGACATATGAAATATTTACCAAATATTTGGTGTGTATTTATTCACTCAGCCAACATTTAAGTATAAAGTTATACTTACATGGCATGCCACCATAATAGGTACTGGAGATACAGTGGTGAATAAACGTGCTCCCTCACTTACTGTTCTTATTCAGTGGGGAAACAGACAAAAACAAATTAACAAAAACTAAAAGGGAAAATTACAAATTGTGGGCTTCCCTGGTGGCGCAGTGGTTAAGAATCCGCCTGCCAGTGCAGGGGACACAGGTTCAAGCCCTGGTCTGGGAAGATCCCACATGCTGCGGAGCAACTGAGTCCGTGCACCACGACTACTGAGCCTGCTCTCTAGAACCCGTGAGCCACAACTACTGAGCCTATGTGCCACAACTGCTGAGCCCATGCGCCACAACTACTGAAGCCCATGCTCTGCAACAAGAGAAGCCACCGCAATGAGAAGCCTGCGTACTGCAACGAAGAGTAGCCCCCGCTCGCTGCAACTAAAAAGAAAGCCCGCACATAGCAACGAAGACCCAATGCAGCCAAAAATTAATTAAGTAATTATTTTTAAATTACAAATTGTGCCATATGTGATTAAGGGACAGATAGACCATTGACTCACCTAAATTATAAAATCTGTATCATTTTCTTGACTTGGTATTTCATACTGATATCTTGTTCCATGATGACTTTGAAAAGAGCTGATAGATTTGACTAAATTGTGTATACATATTTATTTATGCAACAACGAAAAATTTACTGAATGCTTATGTGCTGGGCACCGTTTTAGGCCAAGAGAAAGAGCAGAAAACAAAACAAAGTCATTGTGTTCGTGGTGATTTCACCCTAGTGGGAAGTCATTAAACAAATATGTGGTAAATATCAGGAAGTGATAAATGATACCAAGAAAAATAAAGCAGACTGAGACGATAGGGAGTGAACAGAATACTATTTTATTTGGGTAGACTGAGGAGTCTCTTTGAAGATAAACATTTTCCCACAGTCTTCCTTCTGTCTCTTGGGTCAATTCGGTTAATGAATGCAGGATGCAAGATAATTTTTGTGTCTGTTGGTATCATTCACATATTCATTACGAGAGCTATGGCGAGGTCCTGCTTCTTTCCAATTCCTTACCACTAAAAGAGATTAATACTACCTGAATTCTTTTCTTCATTCCTTGATCATTCTTGCCAAAGCACCTTCATCCATCCCATCCATCCCTTTACCTTTTGTCCAAAAAACATGCTTTGGTATCTCTTCCAATTTTCCAAAATCTTGGGATATGATATGAGTCATTTGATTAGAAATTATATTGTACAATTAAATGTCTTCCATATATTTGATTGTAATGTGGGATTACTTCTGGAGAGAGCTCTTTTATCCCAGTCTTTCTCCTAGTAAACCCTCAGCCATGAAATTTGATGTCCTGGGTGATCTTACAGTGATCCCAGCCTTAATGCTCAAAAGCTGTAAATTGTACACTGCTCAAGTGTTCTACAGCATTGCACAAATCTAAAATAGGTAACTGGCACCCACCCCACACCTCATTGTTGGCTAACTAACTTGTCCCATAAATAGCTCTGTGTTATGCGATCAGACAACTACAACTAACAGAGAAGGGATTTTTGTTTCCTAACACACTTGCTTGGTCTCTGGTATTCAACAAAATCAAGGTCTAATTCACCGTACCCTGACTATAACACAGTTCTTAGGAGAATCGTGCAAATCAGTAGCCAGATAGTTTTGGATGGGATTCAAGATATCCCTGCTTATACCAAATTCCACACTATGGAATAATGTGGAATTTCCACCTCCACAGTGTTAGAGCAACATTCCGTTTTAGTCCCCTTTGTGTCCATGAAAGTACTGTTGCTGTCACAATCTGGTTAATCCCAGAGAGTTTCTGCCAAATGAATTAAAAATTCTTAGGTGAGGGCTTCCCTGGTGGTGCAGTGGTTAAGAATCCGCCTGCCAATGCAGGGGACACGGGTTTGAGCCCTGGTCCGGGAAGATCCCACATGCCGCGGGGCAACTAAGCCCGTGCGCCACAGCTACTGAGCCTGTGCTCTAGAGCCCGCGAGCCACAACTACTGAAGCCCGCGTGCCTAGAGCCCGTGCTCCACAACAGGAGAGGCCACCGCAGTGAGAAGCCCGCGCACCACAAGGAAGAGTAGCCCCCGCTCACTGCAACTAGAGAAAGCCCGCGTGCAGCAACAAAGACCCAACACAGCCAAAAATTTTAAAAATAATAAATTAAATAAATAAATTAAAAAAAAAATTCTTAGGTGAGTCTGAGAAGGCATCGTGGTAGTTTTATAAAACCGTTTTTCTGAAAGCAACAGTGTGTTTTAAAAACCTACCCACCATTGCAATATAATGGTTCTTGCTTCTAACTCTTAGCTGGAATGTGTTGTTTTTATGTCTGAAAGATTTTTAAATGCTATAATTTTAACAGAACATTGCTCTGTAAATTCCTAAGCAGTAAATCAGAAGGGGAACCTTGGGGTTATTTTTCCAAATAAATCTGTGCCCTTTATGTGCAAACAGTTACTGCTCAGGTAAATAGTGATAATACATAGGGTTCCATCCGTACTTTAGATATTGTATTTTCTTTTACTGGGCCTTTTTTAAAATGGCAATATGTTTACTGCATTTCTTAAAAGTCAGAATACCAAATCTAAAACAAGTGATTTTTTACAAAATCCCTGTGCTGCATATTTATCATTACTGTTGAAATGCTGCTTACTGTTGCTTCAAGTTTGGAACACATGTAAAAAGAAAGAACATGTCTGTGATATCAAAGCTATAGGCAGTTCTTTCCTTAATGCTGGATTTGTACTTTTGCTTATAGGACTTCAATACATTTTATAGTTAGAGCTTCATAGACCCAGTTATATACCTTTCCATGGCCACACTGAATTCTGAAAACATTTTGAAGCTAAAATTCAGTTCAAGAATACTGATCTTTAGTCTATCAAAAAGGGCTGAAATGCATTTATCTCTGGCCTTTATAATCGAGTATTTACTCTAATGGATTTAAAAGGGGAAGAAAAAAAGCTCACCCAAACCACTGATTGTTTAACAGATTGTAAACCATGGCTGTGTGGATACAAGCCCAGCAGCTCCAAGGAGACGCCCTTCATCAGATGCAAGCATTGTATGGTCAACATTTCCCCATTGAGGTGCGGCATTACTTATCCCAGTGGATTGAAAGCCAAGCTTGGTAAGTGAACAAAGTTTTCTCCATCATATTTTGTGAAGCACAAGCATATTGAAGGTTTTTTTTTTATATATAAATTTATTTATTTTATCTGTTTATCTTTGGCTGCGTTGGGTCTTCATTGCCGCGCATGGGCTTTCTCTATTTGCGGGGAGCGGGGGCTACTCTTCATTGCAGCGCGTGGGCTTCTCATTGCAGTGGCTTCTCTTGTTGCGGAGCACGGGCTCTAGGCTCACGGGCTTCAGTAGTTGTGGCACTCGGGCTCAGTAGTTGTGGCGCACGGGATTAGTTGCTCTGCAGCATGTGGGATCTTCCCGGACCAGGGCTCGAACCCACGTCCCCTGCATTGGCAAGTGGATTCTTAACTACTGTGCCACCAGGGAAGCCCCATATTGAAGTTTGGTTGGAAAGATAACATAGTGAATGCTCTAAAAGTTGTACATTTATAAAGAAAATTATGTGACCCATGAAAAGGTATTTAATTCCATCTTAAAGTTTAAGAAGATGGAATAACTATTGGGATTTTTAAAGATAAGATTTGTTTCCTTTAATAGTAAATTCTGGCTAAAAGCATTAGAATATTGCTGCTAATAAAAAACAGTTAACAAATATATTTTGAGTGCCTAGCAGTGTTGTAGTTAGTAGAGTTCATAGAAAACGTTGAAGCCCTTGTCCACAAAGAATTTAGTGTTTAATGGGGCAGATAAGGTATGCATATGCATACAGCTTAATAAAGTGTATTGTTAACAAGTTTAACAATGGTGACTTTGGTATTTTCAAATTTATATGTTTTATATATATATATATATATATATATATATATAGGTAAAGAGTAAAAGACAGTACACCAAAATGTTAACAATAATTACGTCTTAGTCGCAGATTTAACAACCATGTTTATTTTTCTTATTTCCCAAATTACTGTTTATATACCCAGGGGGAAAATTGTTTTTAAATTCTTTCAGAATTAGTACAGTGCAGTAGACTGACAACAGAGCTTTTTAATCAACAGCGTTATTGCACACCAGGCAGCAGGCTGTCTGCTGTTCTGCTCAGGGCCTGGGCACGTGTTGGTTGGTTACCAGTCTCAATCTGATCTGTCGTATTCATCAGATACTTCAGGCCTCCACCGTCATGGCCAGGAGAGCAGGGGTCCTCATTGACAGAGCCCTGGAGAAACCAGCCTTTATGTTACTATTTGAGGCGAGCTGTAAACCTCTCGGTAACGTTGCCTCGGAATAATTGCAGTTGTGTGTTAGTAGCAGATTTCTGTTCAAAAGCTGGAGGGCACCAAAGGAGGGCAATTTTCTAGGCAATTAAAAAAAAAAACAAAACTCAGCCTCATGTAATTGAGAAAAAAAGGAGCTAAATATGAGCATGTCAACTGTACCTTGTTTAGTGCTTTTCCATTTCATTTTCATTTTCTATTAAAGATTTGGAGAGTTCAGAAAAAATTAGTAGGAAGTTTCTGTTGATCTAAAATTTCATTTAGTAAATTTCCCATGCAGTCTTCTTACTGAACGAATGTTAAGAGACTTATGTTGATATCAAGGAAAACCTGGATTTTATTCGGTTTTGGTTTTAAAAATATAAAGATTTTAATTAAAACATCTTCAGTTCTTCATGTTTAAACTAAGAATGTCTATATCTATATCTATATATCTATATATAGATATATAGATATATAGATATATATATATATGGCAGAGAGTTAAGTTTTGAACTACGAGAACCAGTAGTACTTGATTTCCATGAGTTGTGCTCAGAGACTGTCTCTTCTTAAGAGTGGAGCATTATTGCCAGTCGAAACAGAGGTGCAGGGCTGCCTTCATTCCTTCCAGGCTTTTATTCAGACATATTTAGTACATAGCACACACATATTTGAAATTTGGCTTTCTCCACTGCCTTCTCAAAAGTGCAGATTCGAGCATATTATTTGATGAAGTAATGTGTCAGTGTTTTGGCACACCTGTTTGTGCCCCCATTAGAAATTAGTTGCTAATGACTTCAGGGCTGTGTAGAGATGACAGAGCTGCTTAACTATCACCAGATCTCTTGTTTGGCTCCAGACCCACCAGCAGTAATGAATGTTATTTCAACCTTACAGCTGTTTGTTTTCTTCAGTGAGCTGAGTTAAGTAATTTAGTACTGCCCAATAGCAATTGTTGCCTAAGTTGTTAAAAAAAGAAAGAGAGTCAAGGATGAGGGGAAGAGTGGGGGAAGAAAGGGAGGGAGGGAGACCACCCAACCCCTGTCAACAGTTAAGTGGCTCTGAATTTATACGAAGCCCGTAGAGTGATTTCTGTGGTTCATTGGAGGAGTTAATGTTGCCTACATGTCCCAAATCTGCAACTATTGATGTACATGTTTGACTTGTGTAAATACTTGTAGGCATCTTCTGTCTTAATATCCCATTTCTAGGGCTTCTTAGAAATAATGATAAATGTTGACTCACCTGTCTTTACTTAAGAAATACTCTATGTGAATTTAGCAAGACGTAGAACAAGTCGAGGCTGGAAAAAACACATAGAGCATTCTTGACCCTGTGCCCCCTTACACCCATGAGGGGGTAACTATAAATAGGAAATTATCAGAGTCCCTATTTCCTTCAGAGTACACAAAGCACTTTCCTTTTCCCTTCATTCCTAGAAGCAAATAGCATAAGCACCAGAGCAAGTCAGTAGGAGAAAGAGCAGTACATGGCAAAGAAAAAAGAAAAGAAAATATACTATACATCCCACTTAGGTAATTAGTGGATTAGGAATAGATTAATGTAGGTATGTAGTCAATTTGAATTGGACTGTTTCCTAAAATTTGCAGTGAGCATTATAAAGAAATTACTTTAGCCAAAGAAAAGGTGTGATGCGTTGAGGCTGCATTTATACAGGCTGTGTGCATGTATGTATACATATGTATGTAATTTCTTTCCCCTAGGGACTCAATAGATCTTGATAATCCACAGGAGAACATTAAGGCCACCCAGCTCCTGGAGGGCCTGGTGCAGGAGCTGCAGAAGAAGGCAGAGCACCAAGTGGGGGAAGATGGGTTCTTACTGAAGATCAAGCTGGGGCATTACGCCACGCAGCTCCAGGTGGGTGTGATCTTGGGGCCTCAAGGCTCCAGGTGGGCATGAGCTCCAGGCCACGCAGCTCCAGGTGGATGTGAGCGCCAGGCCACACTTCATTCTCTTCCCTGCAGGGGCTCTTCCTTCATTCAGAGATTTTCTTTTTCTTCTTTAACCCAAGGTTGTTGAGTCACATGTGACATGTATAAAGTTCTTATTGTTTGGCTTTGTGGTTGTAGCTGCCTTTTTTAAACTTTTTATTTGAAAATAATTTCAAATGTATAGACAATTATGAGATTGATACTAAGAACCCCTACCTACGCTCAGACTCACCTGTCGTTAACATGTGCTTTACTGTATTCTCCCTCTGCGCTCACGCGCATACACACACACACACATATTTTCATTGCTTGAGAGTAAGTTACATACATCATGTCCCTTTGTCCCTAAGTGCTCTAGTGTGTGTTTTCTAAGAATATGCATCTTCTCTTACGTAGTTATAGTACAGTTATCAACTTCTGGAAATGTAACATCAATACAACACTTTTAGGTAATCTTATACCTTTATTTCCATTTTGTCCACTGACTTACTGATGTCGTTTAGGGCATTTTTTTCCCCTCCAGCCCAGGATTCTGTTCAAGATCACATATTGCATCTAGTTGTCATGTCTCTTTAATCTCCTTTCATATGGAACCATTTGTCAGTCTTTCTTTGTCCTTCATTACATTGACATTTTAAAATAATTCAGCTCCTCTATTTTTTAAATATAAAATGGACCTTACTTGGGGTTTGTGTGAAGTTTCCTCATGATTAGATTCAGGTTACACACCCCTGATCAGAATTCTAAATAAGTAGTGTTGTGTCTTTCTCAGGGTATCACATCCAGAGGCGTACAATGTCCATCTTATCCTCATTGGTGGTAGTAATTTTGATTGCCCAGTCAAGGTGGTGTCCAGTTTCTTCTCTAATATGGCCTCTTTAAAATGTATTCTGTTTCCAAGCATGGTGCCCTTACTTTAAGCAAATTAAGATGCAAGAAATGGAATAATTTTACCTTCTTCCTGTGATTGGGTTTCCCACAATGTGCTTTTCTTGTCCCCGTTGGCATTGGAGGAGCAGCTTTTCTCATGATTACACCATTGTGACACTAGGAGTCTCCATCATAAGATCTGGACCCCTGCTCTCGGGTGAGGTTTGGCCCCATAGCATGGAGTGGAACAAAGTAATGTTTGCTCTTGGATTCTTTCAGAACACGTATGACCGCTGCCCCATGGAGCTGGTCCGCTGCATCCGCCATATTCTGTACAATGAACAGAGGCTGGTCCGAGAAGCCAACAATGTGAGTGTCCATGGGTTTGGGGAGAGGCATTGGGATGTCCTTTCTTGCCCAGCTCTTTCTGGACCCAGCTTTGTCAAGATGACTCGGTGTGCATCTGTTGGTGTCACTATAAACAGAGCATTGTCCTTAGAAGCCCAAAGGAAATAGAAGACTGGTCTCTGATCTTAACTGACTTGTAACCTTGATGAGATCGCAACCACAAAGCAATGTGAACAAGTGCAAAATAATTTTACCCCAACTGAGTTGTATTTGAGAAGAGGCATGCTTATACTCAGGTGAGATTACTTAAGAACAGCCTCTGCTCGCCCCCCAACCCCGCAACCAGGTGTGGAAGAAATAGATCCAACCAGGGCAGTTCAGTGGCTGGATCCACAAAGCCCTTGTGGATGCCTCCCCTGTCACTTCATTTGGGGTCTCCAGGATGCCACCTGTGAGTGGTTCACCCTCTTCCCTCAGTCACAAGAAGGTCTTGAGGGAGGACACAGATGATGTGTGTTTCCACAGCCTTGTCCCCCACTGTGTCCCCAGCACCTAGCACAGGTGGCATTGGGTCAGTGAATGACTGTGAAATGAGGGGTCATCATTATTAGTAGGAAAACCCAGGTAACTCCTGGGACATGTTGAGTTCTAGTCTCTCCAGAGAGAACCCAGATGGACCCTATGTGGGATACTCTGGTGGAGGTCAGAAGCTTTCTGCGGTACTTTATGAAGATGCCATAGTCTGCCAGGTCTCCTATTGCTCCTCTTTTCCCACTCTACCCCAACTCTCACAAACAACACTTGCAATTCTCTGACTGAAAGTTTAGCTTTTGGCATCTCAGCCCAGTTATAATGCGAGCATTGCCCTTTCCTTGGGTCTATGGCCTAAGGCTTTCTCCCATCCTCCTGCCCAGCTCACTGCTGCCCACACTTTCTCCCTGATCTGTCTCCAGGGTAATTCTCCGGCTGGAAGTCTCGCTGATGCCATGTCCCAGAAACACCTTCAGATCAACCAGACATTTGAGGAGCTGCGACTGGTCACGCAAGACACAGAGAATGAGCTGAAGAAGCTGCAGCAGACTCAAGAGTACTTCATCATCCAGTATCAAGAGAGCCTGAGGATCCAGGGTGAGGCTGGTGTAGGAGGGCAGCGTGTGTCTGGGGGACGGGAATGAGGACTAGAGAGAAGCTGGTCGGGTTGGAAGAGAACCAGTTCTCCATTTAGAAGCGTTTACCTCTCTCTGGAGTAGCAGAGAATCATTTGCATTGAAGGCAGTGCAGGAGGCTGACGCTTTGGAAGGGGAGAAGACAGGTGCTGACCCTTGGAGAGCTTGGGGTCTCACTCTGGCTACCCATATCCAAGGAGCTCCTGGGCTGTGAGGGAAGACATTTCCTCTTGTGGGAAGGAGCACAGGGACTAAAGAAACAGTATCAGACAGTACTTTATGTGGCAGACATTTTGTAAGTGATGCTTTATTGAAATGTTAAACTTTCTAAGCAGGGAGGGTATTAGGGCCACGGGGGCTGTGTTTTACAGCCTTTTAATATTGTTCTGTGTGGTTATTCAGAGAGGCCGTCCTGGGGCAGAGCAACTAGTGCATCTCAGTTAGCCCTTATAGACCAGGGCTCCCCTGCCTGGGGTAAATCCTGCTGGTAGTTGGGTACAGAGAATTTCAGAATTCGGTCTGGAGGGTGTGCAGCCCCACGAGCGCCCCCTATTGACCTTATAGAATTTGGCAGGGTGACTTTAATACAGGCATGCTTTGGAGATGCCAAGGGTTTGATTCCATACCACTAAATAAAATAAAGTGAATATTGCAGTAAAGCAAGTCACATGAATTTTTTGGTTTCCCAGTTCATATAAAAGTTATGTTTAGGGCTTCCCTGGTGGCGCAGTGGTTGAGAATCTGCCTACCAATGCAGGGGACACGGGTTCGAGCCCTGGTCTGGGAAGATCCCACATGCCGCGGAGCAACTGGGCCCGTGAGCCACAATTACTGAGCCTGCGCTTCTGGAGCCTGTGCTCCGCAACAAGAGAGGCCACGATAATGAGAGGCCCGCGCACTGCGATGAAGAGTGGCCCCCACTTGCCACAACTAGAGAAAGCCCTCGCACAGAAACGAAGACCCAACACAGCCATAAATAAATAAATAAAACCCAAAAGTTTAAAAAAAAAAAACAAACCCCAATTTAAAAAAAAAAAAAAAAGTTATGTTTATTCTATACTGTAGTCTTTTGAGTGTGCAATAGCATTATGTCTTAAAAAAATGTACATACCTTAGTTTAAAAATATTTTATTGCTAAAAAATGCTAACCATCTGAGCCTTCAGCAAGCTGTAGTAGTAATATCAAAGATCACCATCACAGATCACCACCACAAATATAGCAATAATGAAAAAGTTTGAAATATTGCGAGGATTACCAAAATGTGACACAGAGACAAGAAACGAGCAAATGCTGTTGGAAAAATGGCAACCAATAGACTTGCTTGACATGGGGTTGCTAAAAGCCTTCAATTTATTAAAAAAAAAAAAAAATGCAGTATCTGTGAAGTGCAATATATTGCAGCACAGTAAAACGAGGTGTACCTGTAGTTTCCTCTCCCTGGTTGCATGCCCAGTTCAAAATCTCAGAGAAGCTTTAGCTCAACCAACCAGCCATGAAAATACACATGCATACGCATACCAGGTGCTCCTCTACTACCGTGCCTGTGGGCTCCGTTTTAGAACTGTATTAATACTATTTATTAACTCTGTCCTCCCCAGTAGAATATAAATTTGTTGAGAAGGAACTATGTCTTTTATCTCTGTACCCTGAGACTAGCACATTGCCTGAATCATAGCAAGTGTTGAGTAAATGTTGGGGGGATAATTCTAGTAGCTCTCTTCAGATCTGAATCCATCCCAGACTGACCCGAAAGAAAGGAAGGCCCTCCTGCTAGATTAGGGAACAGGACATTTCAGGCTGTTATTTCTACCCAAGGCCATTGACTGGTTGACAGTACTGATGATCCTATTCTGGGGTTTTCTGTTTCCTATTTGTGAGGTTGGGTTTCGATTCTGCTTTGGGTTTGTCCCCATCGTGCAATGTCAGTTCAGTCTCATTTATCAAGTGCACCCATCAGAAGCACAGACTACTGATCTGTCTGTGCAAGGGAAGCCTCAGCTCCCTCCAGTGGAGCAGACAGTTGCCTCAAGTCTCCTGGCGTCCTTCCCAGAAGCTTCTCCAATTTGCCAGGAGAGAGCTAAGTGGGTCACTTGCATAAGGAGGCTGGGCCTGGCGTTGGGATCCCCACCACCTCCCTGTGGGTGGCAGGATTCCGAGGTGGCTCTCCAGATTATTCTGCTACGTTCCTTACCTGCTCAGTCCCCTGCAGTCATGTTAGAGCCATATTTCTAAGTTCTCTTCTAGTTCTGGGCTTTCCTGGCTGTCTAGGGTTGCTTTAGTGTGTCCTTAGTTGCTTTTGTGCGTCCATAGGGCAGGGCCTCGGTCAGTGTGACATGGCCCTCAGAGGCCTGCCAGGAACTTGACCAAGACCTGCTGACTGACGCTCTCATCTTCTTGACTCAGCCCCAGTAAGGACCGTGGGACGTTCCAAAAGCCTATTGGTGGGGGTAGGAACACCAGCATCTAGGATGGTGATTGCCTGTGGAGGGAGGGATGGGGATGCCGGCAGGGGAGGGTGTACAGGTGCTTAACTGTGGAAATGTTCACTTTCTTAAGCTGGCTTCTTGATACACAGGTGTTCCTTGTATCATCCTTTCTATCAGTACTTGCCTAGGTCTTAAGTATCATATAACAGATTTTTTGAAAAGGACGTCAGTGAGGCCTCGTTACCTTATTCCTGCCATCGATGAGATGCCTGACAGCTGGTGTGGAGAGAAGCTGCCTCCCTCTCTTGAGAATCTTGCTGCTTTCGTGTCCCCAGTGGCCCTGGACACTCTCTCTCTCTCCCTCTTCCGGTTGGTCTGCTGAGCTCACAGTGACCCAACCTGGACAAACACGTTAGGCCCCTTCAGCCCCTGGAGAAACCCCCCCTTCCCCCTTCGTATCCTTTTCCCATGTAGGTTATGACACAATGTTGAGGAGAGGCTGCTGCGCTCAGCCCCGCGGAGCAGGGCCTTCCTGATGAGGCTTTGTCCTGTGAGGCTGGGGCTGAGAGCTGCTCCATCAGCCTTTAATCCTGTCCTGTAACCCATTAACCATGAGGACTGACTCTCACCTGGAGCTGATGGTGCCAGGCAGCTTCCTGAGTATTTTCTGTATCATTGCTTATTTAACGTCACGGCAGCCACTAAGGCAGGTGCCGTGATTGTCCCATTTTACACCTGGGGAAGCTGAGGCATAGGAGAGTGAGGGGATTTGCCCGAGTTCACCCACCTTTTAAGCGGCGAGGACACACTTCAGACCAGGCAGGGTGGCTCTAAGCCGGACCCCGCGTGGGGAGAGGAGGGCTGGGTGGGCAGGGAGGCCATGGGCTGGCTCCTCCTCAGCTGTACCCCAAGCTTCCATCTCCCCACTCCCCAAGGGGAGCTCAGAGTCGGGGGGCCGGGGGCGGAGTCCACTCATCTTTGGGCGCCATGGCTGTGGAACCCTGACTGGCCACCTGTCAGCTGTGTCCCCTCCAGGGTTTTGCCTCCAGAGCAGGTGAGTGCAGTTCTGCCGGGCTCCCTCCTGGACCCGGGGAGGTCATGGTCGTGGGTGTCCTGTCCCCTCCTCCAGCTCAGTTTGCCCAGCTGGCCCAGCTGAACCCCCAGGAGCGTCTGAGCCGGGAGACGGCCCTCCAGCAGAAGCAGGTGTCCCTGGAGGCCTGGCTGCAGCGCGAGGCCCAGACGCTGCAGCAGTACCGCGTGGTGAGTGGGCTCTGCGTCTCCCCTCCCGGGCGTGGAGGTGACACCCTGAGCCGAGCCGCCCCGGGGACCTGAGGGAGGGAGAGAGCCAGGAGGAGCGCGGGACCCAGCAGAGCAGGAGGCCAGAGCCTTCCTCCCTGTGTGGGCACGCAGGGCAGAGCGGGTCGGCCAGGGGTGAGGGGAGGCCCTGCGGGGCTGTTCTGAGAGCCCAGAAGGGCCGCTCACCCGCCGCCCGCCCCTCAGGAGCTGGCCGAGAAGCACCAGAAGACCCTGCAGCTGCTGCGGAAGCAGCAGACCATCATTCTGGATGACGAGCTGATCCAGTGGAAGCGGCGGCAGCAGCTGGCGGGGAACGGAGGGCCCCCCGAGGGCAGCCTGGACGTGCTACAGTCCTGGTAATGGGCGTGGGGGGCCGGGCGGGGGCGGCAGGGGCTCAGCGTGGTGCCACCGGCTGCTGCTCTGCTCCTGTGTTTACGTGAGCAGCCGGCTCCCTCTGTCGGGGCACAGGTCTTATTTCACCAGTGGTCTGGTTCCTGATGCAGACTTTGGTGCCCCCGTCCTGTGCCACCTCCGCCGGGAGGGGCGTCCCTGGTTGAGGGAGTGGGGTGGGGCCAGGGGTGCAGAGTGACGCTCAGGCTGGTTGGATCCGAGTCAGGGTCGCTCCTCCTGTGTGTTTCTTTGTGTTTCTGGAAGGCAGGGCAGCTGTGCTCTGCTCAGTGGACAGGCCAGGCGGCTAAGGTGCCGAGCCTTCCTGGGGGTGGAGCTGGGT
Source organism: Balaenoptera ricei (assembly GCF_028023285.1). Taxonomy (NCBI): domain Eukaryota; kingdom Metazoa; phylum Chordata; class Mammalia; order Artiodactyla; family Balaenopteridae; genus Balaenoptera; species Balaenoptera ricei. The sequence goes on along the minus strand of NC_082658.1, from coordinate 20,883,858 downwards.
CTGGGCCTTCTCCCCAGCCTGGGAGCCTTCTGGCTTCTGGCCTGGAGGAAGGGGGTGAAGGCTTTGTCCTTCCCTTTGGCCTCGGGGCTCCTGTGCAGGTGTGAGAAGTTGGCAGAGATCATCTGGCAGAACCGGCAGCAGATCCGCAGAGCTGAGCACCTCTGCCAGCAGCTGCCCATCCCCGGCCCCGTGGAGGAGATGCTGGCTGAGGTCAACGCCACCATCACAGACATCATCTCAGCCCTGGTGACCAGGTGATTGCTGCCTCTCGGCCATGCCCAGGCCCCATCCGGTTGGTCTGGGTCGCGGGCAGCAGGGTCTTTACAGACGGAGCTCTGGCTTCAACCCTTCCGTCTCTGCCTCACACCCTCATCCCATCCCCCTCTGTCGCCTGTTGCTGTGGCCTCTTGCTGTTGACCTTGCCCAGTCTCTGTCGTGGACACTATATGGGCTTGTTCCCTGCAGCCCGTTTCAGCTGTTGAGTTCATCTCACTGCCTCCCCTCCTGCCAGCTCCCCCGACTCGCAGTGGCCCCCCAGGGACCGGGGGCTGTGCCACAAGCCCTTCCTTCGCCTGCTGTGCCCCACGCAAGGCGGCCTCCCCACGCGGAGGGAGGGACCGGAGCACTGTCCCCTGAGGCATCACCTGGTCGCTTGTGTCCCCGCAGCACGTTCATCATCGAGAAGCAGCCCCCTCAGGTCCTGAAGACCCAGACCAAGTTCGCAGCCACCGTGCGCCTGCTGGTGGGTGGGAAGCTGAACGTGCACATGAACCCCCCCCAGGTGAAGGCCACCATCATCAGTGAGCAGCAGGCCAAGTCGCTGCTCAAGAACGAGAACACCCGCAAGTACGTTGCCCTCGAAATAGGAGGAAAGTGATCCCACCTTCTAGGAAGTTTCTAGGCCTGGCCATTCCTTTGTAGGAGCCCCATTAGCTCTCTGTCCTTTTCCAGCTCTCAGAGAAGGAGTAAGGGGGTTCTTCTGTGAAGAAGCTATGATTTAGGAGGGATATGTCTAAAGGAAACTTTTTATGTGTTTTATGTACATTTATTTCTTAGATAGATTATACAGCCGAACCCCCATCTCCTCTTAAATGACTTAAGTTTTTTGACAGCCTTCTTTATTTCCTCCTACCCCCAATGTGTTTTCTACCTTGTGTGTGCTGAGACCCTGTATGGGTTTAAAGTTGAGTCTGTCTGATTTGCAGTGATTACAGCGGGGAGATCTTGAACAACTGCTGTGTGATGGAGTATCACCAGGCCACGGGCACCCTCAGCGCCCACTTCAGGAACATGGTGAGCATGGGAGAAGAGGATGAACGAATTTTCCCTAGTTGTTTGAGGGCTTTATCCTCTATTTTTCTCCTTTTCAGTCCCTGAAACGAATTAAGAGGTCTGACCGTCGTGGAGCGGAGTCGGTGACAGAAGAAAAATTTACAATCCTGTTTGAATCACAGTTCAGTGTTGGTGGAAATGAGCTGGTTTTTCAAGTCAAGGTGTGTGTGTGTGTGTGTGTGTGTGTGTGTGTGTGTACTTTATATCCCAAAAGAATTGTTTTGATCACAGAGTATCTTCTTGTGATAATTTTTTTAATTTAATTTTTATTTTGTATTGGAGTATAGTTGATTTACAATGTTGTGTTAGTTTCAGGTGTATCTTCTTGTGATTATTGATGAACAGACAGTGAGGAGACCTCATCCTTAGGACTCTATCTCTTAGATTCTCTTAAGACATGAACAAATAATAACGAAATGAAAGAGCTGGAGATATAGGTAGAAGCGAACCAAGAGAAACATCACTCAGGATGGATTTGAGTACAGTTGTAGTAATTTGAGACATTTGTTACTCGCTCTTTTTCCCCAGAAATGTCTCCATTCTTCTTCTCTCTTCTCTCTTAGTCTCTAGCTTTGAGAAACTTACTCCATCCTTCAGAAATATCTAAGAAATACCTAAATACCAAAATGTCACACAGAAATATCTCTTTTAAAAATATCTTGGGGGCTTCCCTGGTGGCGCAGTGGTTGAGAATCTGCCTGCCGATGCAGGGGACACGGGTTCGAGCCCTGGTCTGGGAGGATCCCACATGCCGCGGAGCAACTGGGCCCGTGAGCCACAATTACTGAGCCTGCGCGTCTGGAGCCTGTGCTCCGCAACAAGAGAGGCCGCGATAGTGAGAGGCCCGCGCACCGCGATGAGGAGTGGCCCCCGCTCGCCACAACTAGAGAAAGCCCTCGCACAGAAACGAAGACCCAACACAGCCATAAATAAAATAAATTAATTAATTTAAAAAAAAAAAAAATCTAAAATTTCTAAGAGTGTGCCAATGTGCAAAGTCGTATTATTCCTGGAGCCCTTCCTAGTCTGTATTCAAGGGTGACATTTACTGAAACTTGTAGGGAGAATAAACGTGTTGTGATAGAAGAAAAGGGGAGGAGGGCAGAGCGTGTGGCCGCGGGAGCTCAGCGCTGCTCCTGGGTCTTTTTCAGACGCTGTCCCTCCCGGTGGTGGTGATTGTTCACGGCAGCCAGGACAACAACGCGACGGCCACTGTTCTCTGGGACAACGCTTTTGCAGAGCCTGTGAGTGTATTCCTTGGGCCTGTGGGTCTCAAGATTTTGATACTGGTGTCATGAATCTCTTTCAAGTCTCTTTATCCCCACCAAAAGGCATAGAAGAAAAAATGCTGTTATCCTTAGTGGGAGGCAGAATGGAGAGTATGTGGAAAGTAGAATGAGCAGGGGCTTGAAGAAAGGCCGGGGTTTCAATCCAAGCTCCACCATTTCCTCACCCTGTGACCACAGGAAATTCACTTGACCTCTCTGAGCCTAAATTTCCATAAGTGTCTGCAACACAGGGAGAATAACGCTCCAGAGTGTTGTTTGGAAGATTCATTTAGGTGATACACAGAATGCTTGTCACATAGTCAGTACTCTGTAAATAGTATTTTAAATTGTGGGTGAAGCCATGAATGGAATTTGGGACTCCCAGGTTTCTTTTAGAGGTTGTACCTCTCAGGAAGTCACTTAGCTTAGAAGTTGCTTCCTGTCGTCTTCCCTCCCATGACTGAGGGTGAGATTTAATGTCCTTTCCAAATTTTAGATTCTGTGATTCATCCCAAGTCTCATGAAGAATGAGATGCTTTGTGTAAAGAAATAAATATGATTCTGTGGATTTACGCACCCAAATGCTATCTGGTTACCACTCATGCGCTGCTTGATCATTTTCAAAACATTTTAGTAGGCAGAGTTCCATGTGTTGGCATATTTCCAGTAGAGATTAGTCCACAAAAGCATGATAAAAGGTTATACTTGTTATTTGGGACATAAAAGTATGTCCTTCTCTAATGTGGCTCTAATGTGAAGAGTACAACTTGGCATTTTCAACAGGCCTCTTTAGAGAACAATATTTTTGCTGTAAGGGTGAGATTCTCAGCAGAAATTCTACGATGCTTGTGCTACAAACCCTGTGTTTGAGGCTTCTTTTAAAAAATATCTGCCTAAGGAGCTTGAAGACTTGATCCAAAAGAGGATTTGGAATGAACAATCAATTGGAACAGGAAGACAACTGATTCACTGACTGACTAGACATTTAAACAAACAAACAAACAAATATATGTATAGAAATGTGTGTGTGTATATATATAGGAAAGAATGAATGAATGAGAATCAAAAGACAAGGAAAAAATAAAAATTAAAAAAATATAAGCCTCCTGGATAGGACTGCCACGTCTGCTCTCATTTCCCTCCCTGTGCATCCACAGATCTCACTCCTCATGTAACTCTGGCATCTCCTGTGATATGTCATTCCTAAAGTGTCTTGTCTAAATAAGTAAGCATTTTTAACATTTTTAGTTACGTTAATGACTAGTGTACATCTTATGCTGTTTATTTACTTTTAATTTTTTTATTGAAGTATAGTCGATATACAATGCTGTGTTAGTGTCTGGTGTACAGCAAAGTGATTCAGATATATATATATATATATATATATATATATATATGAATATATGTATATATATTAAGTTATTTCACTTTGAGCTAGAGTTCTTGGCAGAAGGGGTCAAGGGCAAGAATGACACTTGTGTACATGCTTATGGACACATACACACATTCTCTCTCTGTTCCTAGAGAACCAGTCTTGTAGATTTTGACTCCCTTTGACTGTCAGAGCCAGACCTTGGTCATGTTTTGTTTTCGTGGCTGTTAGAAAGTAGGATTGGGCAGAAATAGAGACACAGATGTAGAGAACAAACGTATGGACACCACGGGGGGTAAGTGGTGGGGGAGGGTGGTGGTGGGATGAATTGGGAGATTGGGATTGACATATATACACTAATATGTATAAAATAGATAACTAATAAGAACCTGCTGTAAATAAAAATAAATAAAATTCAAAATAAATAAATAAAAGGGAGGAGAGAATGATTAAAAAAAAAAAGAAAGAAAGTAGGATTGCACTGTACATCCAGCAGCTCATTTACAGGACACCACAGATAGCCCGAGGTTACCTTCTGAGTTGTGTGTGAAGGTGGTAAAATGGAACCTTCCGAATTTCGCAGAACTGCATACCCCAAGGAAGGTTGAGTTTATCCTCAGGCTCAGCCAGACAAGTGTTTGTAACTCCATCCAGCCATCAGTGTTTTTCTTTTGCAGGTTGAGGGAATAAATCATGCAACTGTTTTCTCCTAAGGTTCTGGCTTCTCTCCCCACCAGGGCAGGGTGCCGTTTGCGGTGCCTGACAAAGTCCTGTGGCCGCAGCTGTGCGAGGCGCTCAACATGAAATTCAAGGCCGAAGTGCAGAGCAACCGGGGCCTGACCAAGGAGAACCTCGTGTTCCTGGCGCAGAAGCTGTTCAACAGTGGTAGCAGCCACCTCGAGGACTACAACGGCATGTCCGTGTCCTGGTCCCAGTTCAACCGGGTGAGGGACACCACCCTGTGCAGTTAGATCGGCCCCTGCAAACCAGATCCCTCAGGAGTCTCCCTGCCCTCGGCCCTCATTCCTCACGTCTCTAATACGACGTGCCCGTGGTAGTAGGAAGCTTCTGAATAGATGGACAACCACATACTTTTTTATGTAGAAAATTATGTTTGACTATATCAGCAAATTGGGCCTTGCATGCGGCTAGTGCATTTTCTTCCTTTGTAAAGGAAACAGCAAAGCAAACGGCAGCGTAACTCATGAGAAGTAAGGCTTTCGTGACAATGAAAACTCCGTGGCTCTGTCCCCTTGACTCTCTGATGTTCCTTGATGTGTAATGCAAAGTCAGGCTCCCGTGGGACCCTCAGCCGGCAAAAGAGGATACTGATGAAGGAAACTTTGCCTCTAGCATCTGGTAGTTCAGATGTCACCCGTCACATCTCTGATTATAAACTGAACTTTCGTGTCTTTGCTTACGCCCCCACCCTCACCCCACGTGCCCTACTTCAGAGATCTCACAGTCTCTGAGTGGAACTCTTTTAAATGGTCGTGTGCTAACCAGCTGGCTAACAGGTTCACTGGTGGTCAGAGGAGGTTTGATAGGGAAGCAGGAGGCCTAGGTGGACTGTCTTTGCCATTGCAGTACGGCTCCTGCCTTCCACCGGAATCAGATCACTGCATTTTGCTGATGATTGTTGGTAACACCCGTATGATGGAGTGTTCTCCGTGGCCTCGCGGTGTGATCTAATCCCATTCAGATTTACAGGTTTCTCGGAAGCTCCCAGGTGATGCTGCTGTTGCTGGTCACAAACCACACGTCAAAACCAGCAAAGGACGAGTCAGCCTAGATACAGGGGAAAGTATGTGTAGCCAGGGTCCACGGGGTGTCGGTAATTGCTCTGTGGTGTTTTCCCCTTCTTCCGTCTTCTCCCCTCTATTCTGTTTTTGGGTTGTAGGACCATTTGGTCAAACTCAGGTAGGCATGTATATTTGTATGATTCTGACAATGTAGATGTTGTTTTCCATTTAATTTTTCCAGTTAAAGTATATACAGGTAATAATATCCCAAGTGTTACTTTTGCCCTCTTGTGTTCATTGTTGTATCTCCAACCAGGAGAATTTACCAGGACGGAATTACACTTTCTGGCAGTGGTTTGACGGTGTGATGGAAGTGTTAAAAAAACATCTCAAGCCTCATTGGAATGATGGGTGAGAATCGTCATTTGTTAAGTCAGCAGTAGAGCAGCGAGGTCTTTTTTTCTGGCATTAAAACATCACACTCTGCTTCTACTCCTTTGGCCTTTGTGATCCAGGGCTATCTTGGGTTTCGTGAACAAGCAACAGGCCCACGACCTACTCATTAACAAGCCTGACGGGACCTTCCTGCTGAGGTTCAGTGACTCTGAAATCGGTGGCATCACCATTGCTTGGAAGTTTGATTCTCGTGAGTGCCCCTCCCTTTTTCAGACCTATCTTGGCTCTGGTTGGGTGCTTTTGTTGCAAAATTACTTTAACCATTTATTGAGTACTTATTATTCCTGGGCGCGAGTACTAATTATGGGAAGCAGAAATGTATAACCATGACACAGCTGCAGCTTGTGTAAAATCTTATTATGGGAAACACAATTACTAATTTTGAGAAACACAGATGTACAACCCGACATGGCTACACGTGATGCAGTATCCTGTCCAAAATCTCAGCTGCTCCCCTTTTGAAATGTTTGCCTTCTTATTACTCAACCTTGAGCTTATTTCAGTAAAGAATTACTCTGTTGTTTGGAGTCGTTAGACTGGAAATAATATGCTATTTTCATTATTCCTTTATCCTAACATAAGGATACTGCCATTGATCATTTCCATCCAAGAATGTTAGTTCTTTCCTCTGACCCTCACGGTAAGACAAGAGTAGCTTGCTAGTTTTTTGTGACTTAAAGATTTTAATAGTTTTTAATAACTCTCATGCACCCTCTGGCTATGGACACACTTCCTATCTCTTTTACATACTTTTGTACAGGGAATCAGGGACTGGAGTCAGCAAGAAGTTTCTTCTAGGGAGGGACAGAATACTGTTTGAACTGGAAACTACCTGAGATCATTAGATCTCTAGGAAAGTGGTGTATGCGTTACCTGCTTATCTACCCATGACTTTTAAAAACTACTTAATCGGGCTTCCCTGCTGGCGCAGTGGTTAAGAATCCACCTGCCAATGCAGGGGACACGGGTTCGAGCCCTGGTCCGGGAAGATCCCACATGCCGCGGAGCAACTAAGCCCGTGCGCCACAACTACTGAGCCTGTGCTCTAGAGCCCACGAGCCACAACTACTGAAGCCCATGAGCCTAGAGCCCGTGCTCCACAACAAGAGAAGCCACCGCAATGAGAAGCCTGCGCACCACAATGAAGAATAGACCCCGCTTGCCACAACTAGAGAAAGCCCGCATGCAGCAACAAAGACCCAATGCAACCAAAAATAAATAAATAAAAAATATATAAATTTTTTAAAAACTACTTAATCTACAACCTATGGTAATTTTTAAATGGAGATTTTTATTGGAACAATTTTAATGGAGAGCTTTATTTGTAGTCTATTTGGGTTTTAAGATTTCCTGTTCAGAAATCATATCTAGACTATGATTATTCTGTTTTTTTGATCTAGAGGAAAGAATGTTTTGGAATCTGATGCCTTTTACCACCAGAGACTTCTCCATCCGGTCCCTGGCTGACCGCTTGGGAGACCTGAGTTACCTTATCTACGTGTTTCCTGACCGGCCAAAAGATGAAGTGTACTCCAAATATTACACCCCAGTTCCCTGCGAGCCTGCCACTGGTAACAATGTTCGCATTCTGATTTGGTTTCGTTGTGATTTTGGTTTTGTTTTAGGTGTACGTGTGTGTCTGTGTGTGTCTGTCTGGCATGAAAATCTACGCAGTTAACACTCAGTTGTTGCTGTTTGAGCTTTATCCAGGGCAGATGTAAATCCTGGGCTATTTTCTTCAGTTATACAAAAAACACATCAGCCGCCAACCCCAAATATCAAATTGAAGGGAATAAATTGCTTTTAATACAAGCTTAGATCAAACAAAATTAGGAAGGTAAAATTTTGTTTTTCAAAGCAGAGATGGTTTTATTGTTTTCTGAGAATAAAAGTATTACGTATTTATTGTAAAATTTCCAGAAAAGTATAGAAAAGAAAATAGATATCACACAACATTTCTTATCTCATCAACGTAAACAATTTAGTGAATGTTCTTCCAGATATGTATTCTGTCACTCAGTCACCAGAGGCTTATTAAGCACTTCCTGTGTGGGGTTGCAATCTAATAGCAGAAGGAAGACAATAAACAGGTAAACAAATAAATGTATCTAGTGATGGACAGTATGAAAACAAATAAGGTGAAGGGATAGAGAAGTGACGGGGGGGGGGTGGGCGGCACAGCACTTCACTCGAGTGATCAGGGAAGGCTTCCCTGAGGAGGTGACATCAGAGTAGCCCTGAATGAAGTGAGGAAGCCACACATAGGTCTAGAGAGAACATTCTAGGCCGAGAGAACAAGAGCAGAAACCCTGAGGTGGGAGTGAGGTTGGCATGTTTAGAAAACCTCACGAGGAGGCTTCCCTGGTGGCGCAGTGGTTAAGAATCCGCCTGCTGGTACAGGGAGCACAGGTTTGAGCCCTGGTCCGGGAAGATCCCACATGCCATGGAGCAGCTAAGCCCGTACACCACAACTACTGAGCTTGCCCTCTAGAGCCCGCGAGCCGCAACTACCGAGCCCGTGTGCCACAACTATTGAAGCCCGTGCGCCTAGACCCTGTGCTCTGCAACAGGAGAAGCCACCGCAATAAGAAGCACGCATAGGACTTCCCTGGTGGTGCAGTGGTTAAGAATCCGTCTGCTGGTGCAGGGAACACAGGTTTGAGCCCTGGTCCAGGAAGATCCCACATGCCATGGAGCAACTAAGCCCGTACGCCACAACTACTGATCTTGCCCTCTAGAGCCCGCGAGCCCCAGCTATTGAGCCCGTGTGCCACAACTACTGAAGCCCAAGTGCCCTAGAACCCGTGCTCTGCAACAAGAGAAGCCACCGCGATGAGAAGCCTGCACACCGCAACAAAGAGTAGCCCCCGCTCGCCGCAACTAGAGAAAGCCCATGCGCAGCAATGAAGACCCAACTCAGACAAAAATAAATTAATTAATTAATTTTAAAAAACGAAGCACGTGCACCCAACGAAGAGTAGCCCCTGCTCGCCGCAACTAGAGAAGCCCGTGCGCAGCAGCGAAGACCCAACGCGGCCAAAAATAAATTAATTAAATAAATTAATTAATTTAAAAAAAAAAAACACCTCATGAGGACCCGGGAGGCTGGAGCTGGTTGAGCAGGGGCGAAATGGTGGGACATGAGGGCAGAGCAGTGGGAGGGACCAGATCATGTCGGGTTTGGGTCGTACCATACGTCGTCATTTGTGACCTGATTATTCTTTCACTTAAAAATATATCACAGGCAGAGTTACAGGTTAGTAAATATAAACTTACAACATCATTTTAACAATTGCATAGAATTCCATTGTATGGTGATCCTATGTTGGTTATTTAAGATACTTAAAATTTAAGTTATTCACAGTTTTTTTTTGGTTAATATTGAGATAACCTGGTACATGCATCTTGTTCTACTGTTTCCTTAGGACAAATCCCTAAGGTAGAATTTGTGTCAAGGGGTGTATACTTTTCAAGCACTTGGACACATCTGTCCAGAGTTGCCCTCCAGAAAGTGGAATCCGTTTTCACTCCCACAGACGTCTGTTTGAGTATCTGCTTCTCCATCCTCCTCCTGCCAATGATAGTGTCTCTTCAGCAGTTTCATGTTTGCCAGTCTGATAGGCGTAAAAATGATAATCTTAGTTCTTATTTTCACTTCTTTGATTCTAGGTAAGGTCGAAACATCTTTTCATATAAAGATAACAATAACAATAATAAATAGAATAATAATAGCAGCTAACATTTGTTGAATGCTTACTTGCGTACCAGACACTTTTCTGAGCACATTTCACATAGTTTCTCATTTAATCCTCAAAACAGGTCTGTGAAGTAGGCACTGTTACCATCCCCATGTTACATTTGAGGAGCTCAGGCACAGAGGAGTGAAATAAATCGCCAGCGATATCACAGCTAGGAAGAGGCCAAGCCAGGGTTTGAGCTCAGTCTAGCCTGTACTTCTTAACCTCCACGTTGTTGGTCATTTGTATTTTTTCTGTGAAGCACGTTCCTATTCCTTGCTCATTTTTCTTTTGGAGTTCCTTTTTTTCTTAATAATATGCAAGTGTTTTTTTATATAGTACATAAAGTTTTTATTATTATAGCAGAGATTTTTCTCAGTGTGTCATTGTTCTTTCAACATTTAGGTTTTATTTTGCTGAAGTGAAAAGACTTGTATTTTCTATATAGCCCAATCTATTGACCTTTTTCCTTTATAGATTCTACTTTTTGTATCATGCCTTCCCACCTGGTTATATTTCTAGGTGGGGAAATAAGCCAAAATATTTTTAGACTTATGTGGTATTTCGGATTAAACCTACCACTGCTTCTTTTTGTTAGCACAACTAATCTAGATTTTTCAATCCTATTTTTACAGCATTTCTTTGTTTTTTTTTAATCTTTTCTGCCATTCTGGAAAATTCTCTGTAGACCATAAAGCACAAAAAGCATGAGATATTATGAAAAGGCAGCTCCTGACATTCGAAGCCCCAGTAGAAGCAGGTCAGGATAACAAGCGATGTGTGACCCACGGAGCAGTTCATTCTCTTGGGCTGAGTCATCCTTCTGACCTCAGCGGAATCTTCATTGTCTGATATAGTTAAGCTTATACTTATTTCCATATTTACACACCCAGGAAACAAGACTTCATTCACCGACTTCAGACCATCACATTCCTACTACCTACTTAGCTGGATTTCCATAATCAGCCTTTTGAAAAGGTAACTCTAGCTGATCTGCTAGGCTATCCCTAGCCTGCCACATCCCAGTGGGTTTGCTGTGGAGAGTGAGACACAGCAGCAGCATTCTTTTCAACCAGCCACACAGCACAGACAGCACCCACTGGGAGGCATGACCATCAGATTACCCCCGAGTGCAGAAACCCCACGAAAAGAGCACGCAGACACCTGACAGAGTGACATTCCCTTTCCTAAAAGGGTAGAAGCTCAGAACTAGAGTAACTCCCGGGATCCTCAAGTCAAATTAATTCCCCTCTAATGCTTAGATTTTTCCGCATGACCCCTAGCAAGTGTTGGTACACCTTCCACGTGAAAACCTCCAGTGATGAAGAAATCAGTTCTTCCCGAGACTGTTTCGGGGAGTTCCGGTGATGACGGCGTTCTTCCTTATTTGACTGAGAATTTGTCCTGTTGCAGCCTCCTCCTGTTGGTCCTCATTTTGTCCCCTGTCTTTCTGCGTCTGCGACTTTAAACTTTTTAAGATATGTTTTCTTTTTACAGTTAGTATGCAGTTAATGTTTGATTTAGATTCGTATTGAAGTATATCTTTCCTGTGGTTTGAAGAATTAATTAACACATCCAAGCCAACTTGGAAGCTGTCTTACCTTGTGGTGTCAGTATTGAGGCTTCTCCTCTACCGGGTCTTCCTAACGGATTAAAAGATGTGCTTATACTGGATCCTAAGATAAAATGAGGCAGTTGTGTCTCATCCTAAGAAAAGATGGGATTCTTAAGGGAGACTGCATTTTCATTTCATTTGAGAACTTTGGTTTTCATCACTCTTCCCCCTCGGCAGCTAAAGCAGTGGACGGATACGTGAAGCCACAGATCAAGCAAGTGGTCCCTGAGTAAGTGTCCCGGGTCCAGCTCTGGTCTCCTGCTGTCTCTCTTTTCCTCTCACCCCCCCACCTGGCTCTCCTCACCCCTCACCACCGCCCCTCCTGGGGAGGGAACTGGGCTTGGTCACCAGGGCGTCGGTACCCAGGGCCCCGCTCCTGCGGCCAGAGCCCCAGGCTCAGCGGGCACTCTGTCCTTCCGCACCTGAAAAAGACACGAAGATGGCCCGTGAGCCCCTCCCCGCTAAGGCTATGCTCTGCTTCCTCTCGCAGGTTTGTGAGCGCCTCTGCGGACTCTGCCGGGGGCAGCGCCACCTACATGGACCAGGCCCCCTCCCCAGCCGTGTGCCCCCAGGCTCATTATAACATGTACCCACAGAAGTAGGTTGTGTTCTCATGGGGCTCTGTGGGGAGGAACTGGGCACTTGGCCTCAGGCTGGGCACCCAGAGGGCTGGTGGGCAAGGAATCCAGAGCTCCTCTAGGTCTGAGACCACCCAGGCCAGGCCGGGCTCTGGCACATGCCCAGGTGGGAGGGAGAGATTCAACCAGTAGATGTTGGTAGTTTAGAGTGGGGTTGGGCAAATGTCACCTGCTCCCCTCTCTTAAAGTGGAGATTTTTCTGGCTCTGTATAAGGACCAGGTGGGGTTTAGGTGTGTGCGGGCAACCAGTGTTAGGGGCAGGTAGACTGGGTATTTTAGTCCGAGTCACTCTGTCCAACCAGCTAGCAAAGGACTCTGCCCCAGGGTTCAGGTCAGAGTGCTGCTTTCCCGCGAGGCCTGGGCCGAGGGTACAGGTGGTCGGTCTTGAGCTGCTCACCTGGTGGGGTGCAGGGTGGTCTCTGCTGCCCCTCACTGGCCTCTGGCAACCTTTCCCTTCCCTAAACCTCTCCTCTTTCCCTCCCAAGCCCTGACCCTGTCATTGACAACGATGGGGACTTTGATCTGGACGACACGATGGACGTGGCACGGCGCGTGGAGGAGCTCTTAGGCCGACCTATGGACAGTCAGTGGATCCCCCATGCACAGTCGTGACCCCCCGTGGCCACCTCCAGCTTCTTCATCCTCGCCAGAGGAGTTACTTTTGTGGATGTTTTAATTCCATGAATCGCTTCTCTTTGGAAACAATACTCATAATGTGAAGTGTTAATACTAGTTGTGACTTTAGTGTTTCTGTGCATGGTGGCACCAGTGAAGGGAATGTGAGTGTGTGGGTGTGGGTGTGTGTGTGTGTGAGATTGCACGTTGGGCTGTTTCTTCCCCTTGCTGTCCGGAGTTTAGCTGCAGCACTGGGGCCACAAACAGAGGCTGTGGTTGTTTTAACCTTGTGCAGAAAGGCAGTTAGTTCCATGAACCCTGGAACTTGGCCATGTGTTTTGAGGGTGGCTGAACTTTGACATGTGGCTGTTCAAGTGAGAGAAGGACAGAGGGAGGTGAAAGCACCTCGTGTCTGCTGAATCTTTGTCACTGTGTCTGCCAAGCCATTGATATATAAACATGATTGTCTCCACTTTTCTTCTGAAACGTAGAAGCTGCCTTTTCACAAAGAAAACCAGTCCTCCCTCCTTCCCTGTCCCCCAATCCCCGTTTTCCTCAGTAGGGATGGGAGAAGGGGGGACATAACAGCAATCGCTGGGGCAAGGGAAGACGTGGGTTTTCTGATGGGTAGTGGCTTTTTAAATAACCCGTAACCCATCTAAATGTTCTCTGCCTCTCCCGCTGACTCCCAGCCCCCATGGAGTTGCCGCTTAGTCCCTATGTGCGTACACATGTGCAGACACGTTTGATGAAGTAGAGGAAAGAAAAGAGAGTCACATAACTAGAGCTTACAGTGTTGATGTCCTTTGTGTCGTGGCCAGAGTGGACTGCCCAGCCCCGGCTCGCAGGCGCTGAGAACGTTGTCTTGTTACCCGGGAGTGGCCGTCCAGTCTGCCTGTCCTTCCCCTGTGCTGGTAGAGGCACAAGCGAGGCTTTCCAAAGGCTTATTGATAACGGCTCTTTGCAAAGGTTGAATGGTGTTTTTGTTTCCAAATTGGGACTTGTTTTTCCCTTCCCACCCTAATTTGACATCAGAATTCTTTCTTCCTGCGTCAGGTCCTGTGCCATTGAGACGCAGGTCACCTCTTTTCCCTTCACTGTTCGCACACAATGTCTTGGGGAGTGGGTGGCAGGAATGTGGGCTGAACCCAGGACCAGTGCGCTGCCACCCTGGTGCAGGGTGCTGGGTGTCGGCATTGGTAATTTGGGGAAATGCAGTCAGCGAGTTTGCTGAGAAGTTTGCTTTGCAAAAACAAAGCAAAACCAAAAATCCTCGGCATAACTTTATCCAAAGTTTCTTCCGTGGCTTTACACCAGAAGGAAGGAATGGGCCATGGCAGGCAGGTGGGAAGAGGGGGAAGCAGGTATAACTTTGCGGTTAGGCCCGTGAGGTCACCCCCAGCCCCCCTCCAAGAGAAGGGCCTGACCACACCCAGGAGAGAATGGCCCTAAAAACATTATTTTTATACATGTGAGTAAAGAAACATATTTTTTTTACAAAAATAACTTCTGAATTTATCGGTGTTTTGACGTTAAAGGAAAATATTCCTCTGTAGTAAATTATTTATTGAAAGAGGACTTTTTACAAGCTGCTCTTTGCCCTAGCTTGGTTTCATACACTGATTTATTTTTCTGTGCCGGGCAGTAGACCGTCTCTGCCTCTGAGGAGCAGGCTGACCCCTCCGTGGATGCCAGCACCGACGCAGGATGCTGCGAAGCCCCTTACGTCCCCTCAAGATTTGATTAAAATCCCCCCTGAGGATGGGAGTGTTGGGGAAAGATAGAAAGGAAGCCTAGCTGCTCCCGGACTCAAAGAGACCTCTCGTGCCCGACACCCGGCACCCTGAGTGCCGGCCCTGGTTGTCGCAGCAGCCCTGGGGGGCAGGGATTGACCCACTTTCAGATGAGCAGTGGGCCTAGCCGCAGGCGTGCCGAGGGCAGAGCTCTCACTGCATAGTTAGCGCTGGGGTTGGGGGGACGGGTTCCCACGAGAGTGGCTGCCCCGAGCCTGGGGTTCCCGCGTACGTCCAGTGGCTGAGCTGTCCTCCGTTCTCCTGAGGCTATGCCTGTAGATGGGAGAGATTTTTGACAGAAAGGTGCGCTCGCTGTCTGCATATATCTTCTCTCTTCTCCCTGTTCTGCAAACCACAAGGAGAGGTGACGGCACGTCTTGACGGCCTCAGCCTCTCACTCGCTCCCAGACACACACATGCACGTCATCAAAATGTTTCAATGTGTGGTATGTGCAGGGCTTTGTAGGGGGTGGGAGGGAGACTAAAAGTGAATATAACTTAAAATGGAAACATACTTTTTATAATTTTTCTTTATAAAACTTCGTGAAATTATTTCAGATACAGATTTTAGTGTTGAGGCAGGTTAGTATATAGGCACCAAAAAAGTATTGTGTACAATTTGGGGCAGTCACAAAACTGTGTATTTTATGTTACAATAAATACTTCCTCTAAATGGACAATATTGAGTCCTGTTTTTATTTTTTTCCATCAGGTGGTGAGATAGATTGGCTTTCATAGCAAAAAATTTGAAATCATCAGTGTGACTCTGAAAAGAGGAACTAGTTGGGCATTGGCTGCCTCAGAGTGTGTATGTCACCGGCTTTGATGGCAAATGGGGGCATTTCTTACTTTCCTGTTCACATGAGGTTTTGAAAATTAGAATGATAGTCTTTTATCTCCTATTCCTGTTAGAAAGTTCATCCTTAAAATTCAGCACATTTAGAGTGCCTGCCCTGAGCCAGGCTTGTGTGTGGGATGAGAAATGATTCCTGCCCTCAAGAGGATTGCAATCTGGGAATCCACGCGCCCTGGAGCCCGCGCCACAACTAGAGAGAGAAAACCCACATGCCACAATGAAGAGCCCACGCGCTGCAACAGAAGACCCCACATGCCTCAACGAAGATCCCGCGTGCCGCAACTGAGACCCAACGCAACCAAAAAGCTGGGAAAGACAGCTAACACAACCAATTATGACAGGATATTGGCTCCTGCTGCCTTAAACCTATCCCAAGGCCATTATCAGATACAAAAGAACAGACAGGAAGGGCACCGAACAGCTGAGCTGACTCTTAAAGAACAAATAGGGGGACTTCCCTGGCCGTCCAGTGGTTAGGACTCCGTGCTTCCACTACAGGGGGCACAGGTTCGATCCCTGGTCGGGGGAACTAGGATCCTGCAGGCCGCAAGGTGCAGCCATTTAAAAAAACAACAACAACAACAACAAAAAGAACAAATGGGGTTAAGAAAGGAAAAGGCATTCAGCCAGAGGCACTAGCCCAGGGAGAGGCCTGGAGAAGTAGGAAAGGATGTGGGTGAAGTAAAGGGTAACGTGTGGGTCTCAGCTCCAGTGAGCATCAGAGTCTCCTGGAGGACTTGTTAAAGCACAGATTGCTGGGCCCCACCCCAGAGCTTCTGAGTCAGTAGGTCTAGGGGAGAGCCCAAGAATTTGCATTTCTAACAAGTTCCCAGGTGATGTTAGTGCAAGGACCATACTTTGAAAAGGACCGTGGTAGGTGATGAGGCCTAGTGTGCTGGGTGAAAGTTTAACTCACCTGAGCATGATGGTAAGTGATGAAACCTTTTAAGCAAGGGAATGATCAGATGTTCATTTTAAGAAATAATACGGTGACTGGTGTGTAGGATGGATTGAAGGGAGGAAAAACATGAAGTCAGGGAGCAGCTAGAAGGCTATTTCAACAGTCCGGGTCAGAGGAGATGAGGGTCTAGACTAGGGTACCACAGCAGTGGCCTTGAGGCACAACTTGTAGACTTAGTGACCAATGTTGAGGGGTAGGGTTTTGCCCCAGAGGAAGAGGCAGGCTGTAAAACAGAGGGAAGTGATTTCATCTGCAAGAAAAGTTCAAGCTTAAATGTGCTCTCAAAAACTGAAGGTTGTGATGAAAGGCAATTGGCAGGAGACTCACAGCTTCATTGGAGACATAGGCTAAACTGGACTGGCTAGTTTGCTAGAAATGGGGAAAGAGGGACTTCCCTGGTGGTCCAGTGGTAAAGAATCCGCCTTCCAATGCAGGGGACGCAGGTTCGATCCCTGGTGGGGAAACTAAGATCCCACGTGCCGCAGGGCAGCTAAGCCCACGCGTCACAACTACAGAGCTCCCTCACCTCAATGAGAGAGCCTGCATGCCACAAACTACAGAGCTCACGCGCCCTGGAGCCTGCGCCACAACTAGAGAGAGAAAACCCGCACGCCACAACGAAGAGCCCACACGCTGCAACGGAAGATCCCACATGCCTCAACGAAGATCCCGAGTGCCAAAGCTAAGACCCAACGCAACCAAAAAATTAAATAAATTTAAAAAGAAAAGAGGAAAGGAAGGAAGGGAGGGAGGAAGGAAGGAAGAAAAGAAAATAAATGGGTAAAGATACAGCTGGGAGGAACTCTCTCAGGGTCAGAACAAATCTCAAATACTGACCTTTGAAACTATCCCTTCAAAGAAGCCTGAATTTGATTAGATCAATTTGTGGAGCCATTTATTCCCCAGGGCATTGTTGAAAAATATAGCAATCAGCCAACAACTAGTGTCATTTAACAGCTGGGTGTGGTCAGGGAAAGAGACAAGGAGAGATCTGTGCAAATCATTGTCCTGCTAGGGTGACTGTGGGCATAACTCCCCCCTAAGTAGCAATATCAGAGGCTTCACACTGTGTGTGTGGGTGGGCAGTGGGGAGCAGATAAGAGTCACTAACATAATCCTGCCACTCACTAAACAAGGAAACTGGTTTACTTGGACAAGAAACAAGGAATTGCTAAACTGGTTTCCAAGGTGGCTGCACCATTTTACATGAGGGTTCTGATTTCTCTACATTCTTGCCAACACTTGTTATTTTCTGACCTTTTGATTATAGCCATCCTAGTGGAGTGTGACATGACTTGAGTCAGTTTTAATTTGCATTTCCCTGATGACTAATGGTGTCGAGCAGCTTCATCAGAAGCCCTGGAAAATTCACAAATATTTGGAAATTAGACAATACAGTCCTACATAACGAAATGAAAAAGAAAAATAAAGAAGTAGTCACACTTACCAATTTCAAAACTTACTACAAAGAAACAGTAATCAACAAAGTGTGGTACTGGCATAAGGATAGACCTATAGATAAGTGGAATAGAATTCAGAGTCTAGAAAGAAACCAATGTGTCTATGATCAACAAATTTTTGACAAGGGTGCCAAGACCATTCAATGGGAAAAGAATAGTCTTTTCAACAAATAGTGCTGGGACTACTGGATAGCCACAAGTGAAAGAATGAATTTGGAACCTTACCTTACATCACATATAAAAATTAAAAATGGATCAAACATCTAAACCTAAGAGCTAAAGCTATATAAAACTCTAAGGAGAAAACAGAGAGCTTCATGAGGTGGGATTTGGCAATGATTTCTTGGCCAAGACACCAAAAGCATAGGGAGCAGAAGATAAATTGGACTTCATCAAAATAAACTTTTGGGAATTCCCTGGTGGTCCAGTGGTTAGGACTCAGTGCTTTCATTGCAGGGGCCCAGGTTCAATCCCTGGTTGGGGAACTAAGGTCCTGCAAGCCGTGCCATGGTGCAACCAAAAAAAATAAAAAATAGAAAAACTTTTATGCTTCAAAAGACACTATTGGGCTTCCCAGGTGGCGCAGTGGTTGAGAATCTGCCTGCCAATGCAGGGGACACGGGTTCGAGCCCTGGTCTAGGAGGATCCCACATGCCACGGAGCAACTAGGCCCATGAGCCACAACTACCGAGCCTGCGCGTCTGGTGCCTGTGCTCCGCAACAAGAGAGGCCGCGATAGTGAGAGGCCCGCGCACCGCGATGAAGAGTGGCCCCCACTTGCCACAACTGGAGAAAGCCCTCGCACAGAAAGGAGGACCCAACAAAGCCAAAAATAAATATAAAAAATAAATTAATTAATTAAAAAAAAGAGACACTATTAACAGAGTGAAAAGGCAACCCACAGAATGGGAGAAAATATTTGCAAATCGTATGTCTGATGGGGGTTAATAGCCAGAATATATAAAGAACTCCTCAACAACAACAACAAATTTTAAATGGGAACATGACATGAATAGACATTTTTCCGAAGAAGATATACAGGTGGACAGCAAGCACAGGAAAAGATGCTCAATCGTAAGGAAAATGCAAATCAAAACCGCAGTGAGATACCACTTCTCACCCATCAGGTCGGCTATTATGAAAAACAAAAACAGGGACTTCCCTGGTGGTACAGTGGTAAAGAATCCACCTTCCAGTTCAGGGGCACGGGTTTGATTCCTGGTCGGGAAACTAAGATCCCACATGCTGCGGGGCAACTAAGCCTGCATCTCCATGAGGGAGCCCGCGTGCCGCAAACTACAGAGCCCACGCGCCCTGGAGCCCATAGGCCACAAGTAGAGAGAGAAAACCCGCACGCCACAACTAGAGAGAAGCCCACGTGCTGCAACGAAAGATCCCACATGCTGCAACTAAGACCCGACACAGCCAAAAAAATTAAGAAAATAAATCAAATAAATAAATATAGTTTTTAAAGGCAGCCTTATTGAGCCATGTCAAAGGTTTAAAACAAAACAAAACAAAACAGAAAACAGCAACTGTAGTAGGGGATGTGGAAAAATTGGAACCCTTGTACATTGAAGGCAGGCATGTAAAATAGTGCAGCTGCTGTGAAAACAGTATGGTGGTTCCTCAAAAAACTAAACATATGAATTACCGTATGATCTAGCACTTCCCCTTCTGGGAATATACCCAAAAGAATTAAAAGCAGGGATTCAAACAGATATTTGTACACCCGTGTTCATAGCAGCATTATTCATAATCGCCAAAAGGTAAAAACAGAAAAGTCCATCAATGAATGAATGGATAAATGTGGTATATACATACAACATATATTTCTTTCCTTAAAAAGGAAGGAAATTCTGACACATGCTACAACGCGGATGAATCTTGAAGACATTATGCTAGGTGAAATAAGACAGACACAAAGGGACAAATACTGTAATATTCCCCTTATATTAGGCACCTAGAGTAGTCAAATTCATAAAGACAGAAAATAGGATAGTGGTTGCCAAGGAATGGGGAGTTATTGTTTAATGAGTACAGAGTTTCAGTTTGGAAAGATGAAAAATTTTGGAGAGACATGATGGTGATGATTGCACAACAATGTGATTGTACCTAATGCCACTGAAGTGGATACCTAAATATGGTTAAAATGGTAACTCATGTATGTTTTACCACAATAAAAAATAGATCAAAAAAAAAAAAAAATGGATCAGAGACCTAAATGTAAGAGCTAAGATTATAAAACTATTGGAAGAAAACATAAGGGTAAATCTTCATGACCTTGGATTTGACAATGAATTCTTAGATACAACACCAAAAGCACAAACAGCAAAAGAAAAAATAGGTGTTTGGACTTCATCAGAACTAAAAATTTTGTGCTTCAAAGGACACTATCAAGAAAATGAAAAGATAACACAAAAGATGGGAGAAAATATTTGCAAATCATATATATCTGATAGGTGACTTGTATGTAAAATATATAAAGAACTCTTACAACTTAATAATAAAAAGACAAGTAGTCCAATTAAAAAATGGGTAAAGAAGCTGAAAAGACGTTTC
The DNA here is from genome assembly GCF_028023285.1 of Balaenoptera ricei. NCBI lineage: Eukaryota > Metazoa > Chordata > Mammalia > Artiodactyla > Balaenopteridae > Balaenoptera > Balaenoptera ricei. The sequence goes on along the minus strand of NC_082658.1, from coordinate 20,863,451 downwards.
TCCAAAAAAGTATACAGATGGCCAATAAACACATGAAAAGATGCTCGACATCACTGGTCATCAGGAAAATGCAAAAACTGACTCAGATCACTTCATACCCCACTAAGATGACTATAATCAAAAGGTCAGATAATAACAAGTGTTGACAAGGATGTAGAGAAACTAGAACCCTCATATCCTGGTGGTGGGAATGTAAAATGGTGACGCCACTTTGGAAACCAATTTAGCAGTTCCTTAAACAGTTAAACCGTTACTACACGACCCCGACATTCCACTCCATGGAACACAGTGAATCCCTTGCCTTCCATTTTTATGCAAGAAAATATATGTCCACAGAAAAACTTGTACAAACATTCATAACAGCATTTTACATAATAGCCAAAGAGTGGAAATGACCGAAGTGTCCATCAACCGATGAATGGATAAATAAATGTGATACATCCATACGATGAAACATTATTTGGCGATAAAAAGGAATGAACTACTGGTACACAGTACCACATGGAAGAACCTTGAAAACATGCTAAGTGAAAGAAGCCAGACTCAAAAGACCACACGTTATATGATTCCATTTACAATGAAATGTCCAGAAGAGGCAAATGTATCTATAGAGACAGTAGATTTGTGGTTGCTTAGGGCTGGGGGCGGCGAGGTGGGAAGGGATTGGGAGGTGATAGCTAAAGGGCCTGGGATTGCTTCTGTGGTGATGAAAATGTTATAAAATTGACTGTTGGTGTTGCACATACCTATGAATATACTAGGGACCACTGAATTGTATACTTTAAGAGCTCAGCTGTGAGAAGAGAGACTGCAAGACGGAGAGGCAGGTGAGGGTGAAGGGAAAGTTTTCAGTGTCTGAAAGCCTGGGTCAAGGGCACAGGTGGAGAGAGGGCTTAACCACGGACAGCAGAAGAATCTCATTCTGAGCACAGCTTCTCAAGCTTTTCAGTAGGATGGGGGAGCCAAGCTCCATCGGGCACCTTATTCCCAGTTGCAAAACTACCTCCTGCCATAAGGATGGGAGAAGTTTGTGCTTCCTTGGGATAAAGCCAATAAGCTAACACAGGTGGTGACCTCAATTACCAGGTAGTTATCTTGAGAACAGGAGTTAATGGGTTGTGTCTGCCTGGCTCTGGCTTTAAAAGGGAGTGAGATTCTCTTCTGTCTGCAGTCCCAGCAGATTGCCTGTGATGCGTCACACTCTGCTTTTGACGCTTATTCAATAACAAAAGTATTTTCTTCCTCTACTACCTTTGTGGAGACCAATTCTGGATTGGAAAAAATTTTTGCTTTTTAACAGTTCTCAAGTTTGCACCTGCTCTAGGATGGGGTGCACCCCACTCCCGGCTCAAGCTGATACGAGTCTGAGGACCACGATACTCTGGCCCTACCTTCCCTCCACCTGCCAGCTTGGGCCAGCTCCCAGCACAGCGGCCCTTAGGCAACCTGCCCCTTTAAGAGCCCCCCCTTCCCAGCTCCTCCCTCAGGCCCAGTGGCCGGATTTCCTGGTTCAGGCCCAGCCCTTTAAAGCTGTGGCTCCATCCTTCTGGCCGGCTGTGTACTGAGGCTGTACGGGAGCGCTGAGGGGGCCCTGGGTGCCAGGTAGAGGCACAAGTGGGCTGTGACAGGTGCATGTGGGCTTGCGGGGGGCGGGGACAGGATGCTGGGACAGGGTGAATCCTGGACAAAGCAGAGCCCCTCGGGAGTGGGCCAGACATGCCATCCGTTTAGTACCTGCTGTGTGCCAGGCACCGTGCCATGCCTTTCCTGCACTTCCTGAGGGGTATTATTATTCCCATTTTACAGATTGGGGAAGGGAACGGAGCTCAGAGCAGCTGGCTGAGTTACCCAGGGCCAGACAGCTAACAAGGGGCAGAGCCAGGATCCAAACTCAGGTCAGTGTGGCCCCAAAGCCTTGATGTTCTCTCCCCCGCATCACCTGCCTGACAGGTTTAACTTGGCGGGGAGAGTGGGGGGGGAGGAAGTGGGTTTTCCCCCCTGCCCCCAGTGCCAGTACTTGGAGGCCTTCCTCCTGCCAGGAGCTGCTTGGAGATGGTGCTGTTCCTCCTGCTGTTCCTCCTGCTGCTGCCGCTGGCCGTGCTCTGGCGGCGGCGGCCGTCCCAGGACGCCGGGCTGTCCTGGCTGGTCCGTCTCCAGCACCGTGTGGCATGGGGGGCCCTGTGCTGGGCAGCCGCCTGGCAGCGCAAGAGCCTAGCGCAGAGCACGCTGCACGCGGGCCAGAGCCAGCAGCGGGCCCTGAGGCGGTGTCTGCAGGGAGCCCAGAGTCCCCGCTGCCCCCTCAGGGGGAGCACAGGTGTGTTTCCCAGGGTCTGGGGAGGTGGCCCCAAAGAGAAAGAAACCCCAGAGGACAGTCAGATTCCAGAACCTGAAGACCTCCCTTCCCCCTTCTACTGCCAACACAGAGGGACCTGACCCAGAGACCCTACCCAGGCCCGAGATTGTTCAAGATGAATTTTCCCATCCTGAGCCCTGACAGCCCCTCTTTCCCCCAGGCCCATTCTGGGTTCCTTCCTCGAGGGCCTCACCAGTCTTACCTGAAACTCTTGGGAAACTCTGTGGCTTCACGAGGATTTTATGATGTCTTTGGGGCTACAGATATAGGCATCTTCCGGAATCATCTCCCTCTGACCAAGGCCAGCCAGCTCCAGGAGGAAGAAAGTGGAGGGCAGCTCTTGCCCCCTACCTCAAACCAGTACCGTGGGGAGGCCTCTCTGCAGGTAAACTGGGAAGGCTGGAGCCCAACCCCACCAGAGACCCCTAACTGCAGCCAAACCCTCCCATCAGGATGGGAAACAAACAAACAAGAAACCTGGGGCCTCAGGGTCTGGCTCAGGCCCAGGGCCAACAACACTGTCTCTTGTCTCCCTCCAGGCCACCTTGCTTGGTCTGGCAGCCCTAAAGAAGACCTACCCAGAAGTGCTGGCTCCAGAAGGCACGGCCCGTGTGACCCCTTCCTCCCCTTGGCCCTATCCCCTCCCTTGGCCTTGGCATGCCCTGGGCCAGTTGGGCCCTGCTGGAACCAAGGACCCTAGGGCCCTGCTGCTGGAGGCACTGAGGTCCCCGGGGCTGCGGGCTCTGGAAGCTGGGACGGCGGTCGAGCTCCTAGACGTCTTCTTGGGCCTGGAGGCCGATGGCGAAGAGCTGGCTGAGGCAATAGCGGCTGGGAACCCAGGAGCATCTCTCCCCAGACGGGCAGCTGAGCTGCGGGAGGCCCTGGAGCAGGGACCCCGAGGACTGGCCCTTCGGCTCTGGCCAAAGCTTCAGGTGGTGGTGACTCTGGATGCAGGAGGCCAGGCTGAGGCTGTGGCTGCCCTGGGGGCCTTGTGGTGCCAAGGCCTAGCCTTCTTCTCACCTGCTTATGCTGCCTCTGGAGGTCAGCAAGACTCAAGGGTAGTGAGGTGAGGGCAGGGGGCAGAGGTCACACAGCTAACTGCCAAGTAGCAAGCCCTATATAATCATCTCATCTAATCCTCCCCAACACCAGCAGCTCCATTTTACAGATGAAAAAACTGAGGCTCATAGAGGTTAAGAGACACATAAATTTACACCACACGAGCATTTAACCCCAGGTCCATCACCTCCAGAACCACCGCCTCTTCCCAATTAAGACCTTAGAGGCAGAGGGCTGAGCCTGGGAGAGCCAGGAAGGGTGGAGTGGGAGGGCAGCAGTGGGATCGATGTTCAGAGGATTGGGGACTGGGATCCAGGGTGAGGGGCTATCGCCCAGCAGAAAGCAATGGTACCACCAGATGAAGAAGCCGCTTGCTCCCCACAGGGGCGTTGGGCCTGAGTCTGTGGCCAGAGCAGCCCCATGGCCTGTACCTTCTGCCCCCTGGAGGCCCCTTTATTGAGCTGCTCCCACTCAAGGAAGGAACCCGGGAAGAGGCTGCCCCCACCGTCCTACTGGCCGAAGCCCAGAAGGGCAAGGAGTACGAACTGGTGCTGACCGACCACACCAGCCTCACCAGGTGACCACCTGGCTGCCCACCCCCAGGCCACTTCAGGCCCTCTGGAACCCTGCTGAAAGCCAGGGGCATGAGCTAATGGGCCTTTGGGCCTGACCTCACCCCCACTTCTACTCTATCAGGTGCCGCCTGGGTGACGTGGTCCAGGTGGTTGGTGCCTACAATCAGTGTCCGGTCGTCAGGTTCATCTGCAGGTAAGTGACCCCCTGGGTGGCTGAGAGATCATCCTTGTGCCCTGGGTTCCTCTTCCTCCTGCTTCCTCCTCCCCAGGCTGGGCCAGACCCTGAGTGTTCGAGGCGAAGACACTGGTGAGGACGTGTTCTCTGAGGCCTTGGGCCGGGCGGTGGGGCAGTGGCCAGGGGCCAGGCTGTTGGACCATGGCTGTGTGGAGAGCAGCATTCTGGGTAAGCTTCTCCACTGGCTCCTGCCTCCTGTTCTTGGCTTGACTGTCCCCCAACCCATATCCACCCTGCTGGGAGATCTCTAGGAAAGAGAAAAGAGTCAGCCTGCTTTGCTGCTCCTAACAAAAGTCCTTCCCCATACCTAACTCCCATCCCTCCTGCTGCCTCTACCCATTTTCTCTCCATTTACCCCACTCCCTGCCAAGAAACTCCTTTCCTCCCCGCTGTGAACCTCGGAGTGGGGAAGAACAGGTGGGGGCAGTAGGCTTCGGCTTTGGATGCTGCGCTATTCACAAAAGCATGTGTCCACGGTGGGGGGTTTGCCTACAGATTCCTCCGAGGGTTCTGCTCCCCACTATGAGGTGTTTGTGGCACTGAAGGGGCTAAGGAACTTGTCGGAGGAAAATCGAGACAAGGTACACGAGACAGGGACAGGATATGACTGCATGTCCCTTTCACTCTGCACGCCCCCAGGTGCTGTGGGCACAGGGGAGGGATGGGGAGGAGGGGTGTGGGGAGGAGGGGTGTGGGGAGGAGAACCTCCCTGGGGCTCTGGGAAGGGAGGGATGAGTCCCACAGACACACACGTATACACACGAAACTCCTACCCACGCATTCCCTGGCCACAGCCGTGTGTGCCTCACCACACGCCACCCAGCCCCACACCAGTCTCACGCAGGCCGTTCTGTTTCCAGCTTGACCACTGCCTTCAGGAAGCCTCCGCTCGCTACAAGTCCCTGCGGTTCCGGGGCAGCGTGGGCCCTGCCCAAGTCCACCTGGTGGGGTGGGGGGCCTTCAGAGAACTGCGGGCAGCCCTCGCTGCCTGCCCCTCAGCCCCCTTCCCTCCTGAGATGCCCCGGGTCCTCAAGCACACGTACCTGGCCCAGTACCTGCAGAGGAGGGTAGTGTCCTGAGCTGAGGCCTGCCCACTGCCCTGTTCACCGTCACGGGCTGCCTCGCTCTTTTCTCTGGGGCCCCTCTGGATGGGGAGCCATTGGCCAGGGTCTTCGAGTGTCAGCTGACGGTTGCCCATCAGAGCTGCTGGGCCTTATGGAGGCCCGACCTCGTCTGTCAGTTCCGAGGAGTTGACTTCAGGGATAGAGCAGACACCAGCAGCGCCCCATCTGGAGCCCCCCGGCCCACCCTGGAGGACCCTGGGGTTCCAGCCCACGCTGACAGTGCCTGTGTCTCTCAGCCCGTGCACCAGGCAGGCTGGAAGTGTTGGGAGTTAATGCTCTCAGGAGTGACCCTCAGGCGGCAAGTAACAGGAGTTGGTGATCACAGACCTCAGCTTCATCGTCCCTCAGTGGGACAACTCTGGAGTGTATTCTGGGTTGTCTCCCTCCGAGGGTCACCACCAGTTGCCCACAGCGGTAACCCTCTCATTAACAAAGTTCTTCTTCGTTCTCCTTCTGTCCCTCCCGTCCCTACTCCCTTATGTGCTTTCTTGGATCACCGCCCAAATAAACCTCTTGCACCCAGAATCGTGGCTTGGGGTCTGCTTTTGGGGAAACCAGTGGTCCCGTTCGCTCTGGTGCTGCTGCAGCCTGGGCTCCCCTCCCAGCTTCAGCTCTGGACACCGGGGCTTTCCCCACACTCCCCCTCCGGGCTGGGGCAGGCCCTGAGTGTGTGGGCCCGCAGAGCCCTCGGGGACCCCTACCACAGCCTAAGTCAACCCAGAAGACACAGAGCCCCTCGTCCTACCTCTCCCCATTCCCAGCTTTACCTAAATGCGGAGCGGCTGCTCCCCAACTCCCCTTGCCCTGGCTTAGCACGGGTCCCCTTCCTGGCCCAACACCCACAAATCACTTCCATGGGCAGGCCCTGTACTGTAAAGCATAAAGAATCAGAGCAGGAAGCAGCTCCAGAGACCATCTGGGTTAACCGTCCATCTCACCAGTGGGGAAACTGAGGCTTTGTGGGGTCGTGAGGTTTGCCCAAAGCCCCGCAGCTCCTCCTAAGTAACTCGGCACCTGATCCCAATCAGTTGCCAAGCCTCAGATTCTGCCTCTGAATTACCACTTCTAGATTCCACGCCCCACATCCAGGCCCCTGCCCTCTCCCACCCGGTCCCCACACCAGCCCACAACTCCTTCCTGCTAAAATCCTCCCACAGCCCCTCGGCCCCCATGAGATCAAGACCAATCAGCTTAGCCAATAAGACCCTTTGACCCACCCTGGCCTACCTTACCTGTCCAGTCACCTCTCTCTTGTAAGAGAAGAGATCTGTGGACCACACCTTACTTCCCGCGTGAACTAAGCACTGTCATGTCTAGGTCTTTGTCCCTTCTTCAGAATGCCTTCTCCCCTGACCTTACTTGATGAAACCCACTTTTCATGCAAGGCTTTTTCAGAGGCTTTTCTCCACTGGGCTAGCCTTTTGCCGGGTCACCTCCCCACCTGGACTTTGGAGCTCCTTGAAAACTGAGCTATATCCTATGCACACTGTCACTCCAGTGCCCAGAGCAGGACCTGGCACGGAACTGGTGCTCAGTAGACAGTGCCCTGGATAAGACTCCAGCCTAGAGATGGCATGTGTCCTTCACCCCACGGTGGCTCTCTCCCTGCTGATGGTGGGATGGGACTCCACCCCTCCCGTCCAGGCAGCCCAGCCAGGTAGGAAGGAAGCTGGGGATGTTGAAGGATCTCACCAGGTTTTGCTGCTTTCCTCCCACTGCCCAGGGTTGGCTTTCAAGTTTCTCCATCTTGGAGGTTGGTGAAAGGGACAGAGGGAAGAAGAGAGACGGAGGGGAGGGAGAGCCAGCTAAGAAAGCTTTTCCGTGGAGGAAGAAGGCCCCAGGAGCAGTGACAGGAGGACGGGGGGAGAGGCCCGTTGCCCGGCTGCCCTGTCCCCCCACACACATCCTGTGGAGAGTGGGTCTCACGACTGCCTCCTTTCCTGCCCCTAATTAGCAGCTCCCCTGACACACTGTCCCACACCAGCATCCCAGGCAAGGCCTCTTTTGTGCTCCCAGATTCCTAGGTGCAAGTTGGCCTCATTAGTGCCCGGAGACCGCCCCATCTCCAGGGAGCAGGCAGACAGACGGGGGCGGGGAGGTGACCAGGAGCACAATGACCCACCTCCAGTCTCCGAGTGCCTTGGCGGCCATTCCTTGGGCCCAGCCTGGAGACGGCCCTCCTGCAGGAGGCTAATCTTAGATTTGCCTTTGTCTGGCCCCCGAGCGGACGCAAGTGCCCATCTCTCCCCCGCCACCCCAGAGCACTATAAACCCCATGGCCCTGGTAGCGGGTTGCAGTTGACAGCCTCAAAGCTCCTGGCTATTTGGACCACTGCAGACGGACGACACCTTTCCCGGCTACACCACTCTGAGCTCCAGACACCATGAATCCTCCCTCTACAAAGGTAAAGACCCAGGGACGGAGGGGTGACTCATTAGGCCAGGGGCAATGAGAGTGCCTGCTCAGGGAGCTAGAAGAAAGGTTGAAGGTGTCTAGCTCTTGGCCTTTTCCCATGTGGGTTCTGAGGCAGCGGACGGGGTGGACCCTTGGCTGAGTATCTGCCTTGGTTAACATTGGATTGTGCCGTGTTCTCCTAAGAGTTCATGTTTATTGAGCCTTTACTATGTATTAGGTGCTGTTTGCACCTGTCATCTCATTTCATCCTCCCAGAAGCCCTGCACAGTAGGAATTATTTAATACCCAGTTTACAAGTGAGGATGTTGTGCCCCATGAGAGGGTAGGAAACTGGTCCAAAGCGACTGAGCTGTTTGCCCTGCAAGGGAGCAGGCCGACAAGACAACAACTTGGATCCTGCCGGTCCACTGTGAGGGGGGAGGAGCGCATAAATAGGGCCTCTGTTTCCCTGAGCTAAGTTTCCACAAACTTCTGGGGCAGATTCAGACATGTCTGTTTTCAGGTGGAGTGGTCAGCGCTCTAATGGGGGTACAAGGGACTAAGGGTACGCAGAGGAGAGAGGGATTCATTCTGTCCAGGGGGTCTCAAAGGGCTTCCTGGAGGAGATGCTCTGCTAGGTCTTCAAGGATGAGTAGGTAAAGGAGCCAGACACGAGCCCTTCTCCAACACAGCCCTTCAGACAGCTCTGCGCAGAGGCAGGAAAGCTAAGCGACAGCGAGGGAGGAGCACAGGCCAGGAGGGGGCGTGAAGGCAGCTGTGCAGGGCCCGGGCGTAGGGGTTGGATGCGGGCGACCCTCAGCGCCCGGTCTCCGCCTCCCTAGGTCTCCTGGGCCACCGTGACGCTGCTGCTGCTGCTGCTGTTGCTGCCGCCTGCACTGCTGTCGCCCGGGGCGGTCGCGCAGCCTCTGCCCGACTGCTGCCGTCAGAAGACGTGCTCCTGCCGCCTCTACGAGCTACTGCACGGCGCGGGCAATCACGCGGCCGGCATCCTCACGCTGGGCAAGCGGCGGCCGGGGCCCCCGGGCCTCCAGGGCCGGTTGCAGCGCCTCCTGCAGGCCAGTGGCAACCACGCGGCCGGCATCCTGACCATGGGCCGCCGCGCAGGCGCAGAGTCAGCGCCGCGCCCCTGCCCCGGGCGCCGGTGTCCCGCTGAGGCCACCTCGTCTGTCGCGCCCGGGGGACGGTCCGGGGTCTGAGCCCTTGCTCAGGTCCTGTCCTGGCCCTACCCTGGCCCTGCCCTCTCCCCTCTGTCAGCCCGCCCGGTGTCAGCCCGCAGAAAAAGGGCAATAAAGACGAGTTTGCCTCGGTTAGTGTGGCTGCTTTCTGTCCCTGTGTGGTCGCGTCCCGCCCTCCAGGGGGCGTGAGTGTCTTTCTAACTATAAAAAGCCAGAAAACCTGCAGGCTCCGGGAACCTCAGCTTGGGCGTCTTTGAACCCGAAACACTCTCGGGTGGGGAGCTCCCAGAGCAAGGAACTGTGCAAGGCCCTGGGGTGCGGAGAGAACAGCATATGTGCGTGCTTGGAGGGGAGGATGGGGACAGACACGTCCCTCGGTGGTCTACCAGTCATTCTGTATCGCAGGGCCTTTCCGGAGAGACGCAGAGGAGAGAAAAAGCAAGCAGAGGAGCGGAATCCGGCTGGGAAGGAGGGAGCTGCGCCTACCGAAAAGGCAGGGAATATGAGGTTCAACATAAATCTGCCAGAGAGCTGCAGCGTGGGGTAGAGAGTCTGGGGGAGCAGTGAGGTGCTGAAGGGGAGGCGGTTAGGCTTGTGCAGCCCAGATTGTGAAGACCCTCACAAGTCGTCAGGCTTTTCACTTCATTCTGTAGGTAGCTGAGAGTCAGGAGAAGTTCTTAAGCGGGGATGCGGCAAGATTTTCCCGCAATTAACCGAACACACCTGGTACAGGTTGAATTGTGTGCGCACACACACACACCCCATTTACATGTTGAAGTCCTAACCCCCAGCACTTCAGAATGTAACCTTATTTGGAAATAGAGTCTTTGTGGACGTAATTAGTTAAAATGTGGGCATAACTGGAGTAGGGTGGGCCTCTAATCCAATATGATGTGTCCTTATATAAAGGGGGAATTTGGACACAAATGCACACAAGAAGAACCCATGTGAACATGAAGGCAGAGGTGGAATGATGCATCTACAAGCCAAAAAATGCCAACAACCTACCGGAAGCTAGAAAACAAGCATGGAACAAATATTCCCCCACGGCCTTAAAAAGGAACCAACCCTGCAGTCATCTTGATCTTGGACTTCTAGCCTTCAGAACTGAGCCAAAAATTTCTGTTGTTTAAGCCACACAGCTTATGGTACTTTGTTACAGCAGCCCTAAGAAACTAACACCCAAAAGAAGAGATGTGGCACTTTTAAGCAATATAACATCCCAGATAATGCCCAGCTCAGACTCGGGGTGAGGGTGAGGAACACTGGCCTGCCCTCTCCCCAGCCCATCTTCCCTTTGTCACTGGCTTTGGCTGTCTTGTTCTGGCAAGCAGCCACCCTAAGCCACCACACTCAACTGCCCCAGTAATTTTCTGCTTCCATGGTGAAAAAGTCCTGTGTCTGGTCTCACCTGGGTCCTTCTTGCTGTTGCACTTATTTCGTTTTGGAGAAGAAGGAGAACAAAATCCACCAGCGCACCTTTGGAGATTTACAAAGTGACTGCCCAGCTTGAAACTATCTTTCTCAGCCCCAAACTTGCTTCTAGCCTCTCTTCCACCTGAATGGTAGCAGAGAGAAGGAGGGTTAAATCAGGATGATAGGAAGAGGGAGAATAGGGAGACAATTGCTCTCCAACACATTGTGTGCCAAAGATATGCATTATGCTATTAAATTCTCACAACCATACGAGGTAAAAATTATTAGCTGCATTTTACAGATGAAAGTGAGAGGCTAAGTCACACAGTAAGTAAGTGGCAGAGCTGGGATTTCTACCCGGTGGACTCCAAAGCTCTTTTCATCCACACTTCTGAGCTTAGAGGCAGAGTTCGCCAGGGTGCCCTACGCAAACTGAGGCACAGGTGAGGGTTAAGTAGTACATTCTAGAATTTGAGTTTCCTGCCTTCGCATAGATCCTCCACCGGCAAAACTAGCCTCTTTAACACTTGCTGTCTCACACTGGAGCTCAGGGAGCTGGGGGTGCTGCGAAATACCCCAACTTCAGCAGGCGGCGCTGTGAACCAAACAAGATTCCCAGGGTGGGTGGTGCGCGAGGAAAACCGAGGGGCGGAGACACAAGGAACAGCCAGGGAAACACGCGTGGGGGCGTGGTCACCCTGTGAGGTGGGCGTGTCTGTCATTCAAGCCCTGCCCCACCTCTTGGAGCCTCGGCTCTGGGTGGGCGTGTCCCGAATTCTCTGCGGGAGAGACACGCGTGGGCCGCTCCCCACCCGGAGGAGAGCAGCAGAGGGGTGAGGGTGCCTCTGGTGGCCCCTCCCCGTGCGGGGCCACGTGGCGGGCGCGGGCCGAGCCCGGGGGAAAGAACCTGGCCCGTCGGGAGGTGGGGGGGACCGAGGCGGCGCCGAGACGAGCGGAGAGCCGCTGGATTCGGAGCAGAGAGGCGGCGGCGGCGCCGAGAGGGAGGGGAGGAGGCAGGCGGGCGAATGGGGCGCCCCGGCCTCGCCGGCAGCGCGCCCCCTCCGGCCCGGCCGCGCTGAACGCCCCCGAGCGCCGCGCCTCGAGCCCGCGCCCCGAGGCCATGCCGGTCATGAAGGGGTTACTGGCCCCGCAGAACACCTTCCTGGACACCATCGCCACCCGCTTCGACCGCACGCGTGAGTGGGCCGGAGGCTGAGGCTGGGGGTTCGAGCTAGGGGTCAAGTCTCCTTCGGCGCTGGCGCGGGTCTCCTGGATATGGTGAGAGAGACCCGAGGGGAGGAGAGAGAGTGGAGTTGAGGGTCTAGGAACTCCCAAAGCCAAGCCGCGGTAAAGGAACAGGACTGGGAGCGCCCTGGGAGGGGAGGCGGGCGAGGACCAAGAGTGTGTGGGGGGCCAAGGTTGGGGTTGTGTGACTGGAAGCAGGAAAGGCTCTTTGTGCGGCAAAGCGGAGAAGAGTCCTTGGGAGCCGCCCACTCTCGGGCTGAGCTCTGCTGGAGGCGTGTGAGGGGGTATCCAAGACGCGGAGGTGGGACGAAATGTGCAGACGCTCTGGGGTCTACTCCCAGACGACTCCAGCATCCACTTCCCTCAGAAGAAAAAGAGAGAGAAAAGATCAGACTTTGGCAGGACCTAGCTTGGATTGAGGTCACGCGCCCCCGAGTCGTAGAGCTTCTGTGTCTGAGGGAGGTGAGGCAGGAAGAGGGGGGCGGTCTGTGTGACACAGGGAACTGCCTACCCCCCCATCCCAGCTTGGGTTCCAGGTTCAGCACCTTGGACAGCCACAATCCTCCTTACCCGCCTCTTCTCCCGCCGTTCCCTTTTCCTACTTTGGTACTGAGAGATCTCCCCTTGCCCCCCTTGGGACACCCTGGCTGGGATGGGGGGAGCGGTACCTGAGGGCGGAAACCGAGCCGCCGGGGCCCTACCCGCCTCCCCACCCCGCCCCCACACACACCTCCCTTGTTTCCATAGCGCCCATCACCCAGGCAACGGGCCTGGGATGGAAGAAGGAGGCTGCTTGCCCAGGGCCCAGCGCCTCCCAGGCACCTGCAGTATCCCCATCAGCCGCTCCACCCCCAGACACTCACCCCTCCTAGCGCCCCAGGACTGGTTGTGTCTCAGATCCCTTCCCTCAGCTGAGACTGTCCCTAGATGGCCCACAGAGCCCCCCTGAGGCCTCCCGCCCACTGGAGCTGGAGGGAGCCAGCTCAGGTTCTGTTGCTGGGGTTGCTGGAGCCACACCTTCATTGCTCAAGCCTGTCAGACTTTGAGCACTGGGACAGACCCTCTGAAATTAGCTAAGGGATGCTAAAAAGAGGACCTTTCCTGAAAGGCAGGGAATAAGGATGCTACCCATCACTGTCTTCCTTCCCCAACAAAGGAGATTTGTGAGTTTGGATAATCTCTGCCTTTGGGTTTCCTATCAATAAAATGGGCATGATAACACCAGAATCTCTGCCCTGTTCACTCTCTAATAGGATGATAGGATAGTGGCTATGGATGTACTTTGAAAGCTGGGCGAATGCAGGGCATCATTTCACCTTCTCAGTGTAACACTTACTATGTGCCAGGATTTGTTCTTCCCAGGTAACTCATGTAACTCCCACACCAACCATGCAAGGAAGACATATTATCCCCCACCTTTCAGATAAGGAAGCTGAGGCACAGAAGAGTTCATTAACTTGCCCAAGGTTACACAGCCAGTAAGTGGCAGAGGTGGGTGCTGGAGCCCATGCCCTTACCATGCTGTGCTGCCTCCTACAGTGACAGCTCACCAGCTTGAAGGCAGGAGGATGAACCTCATGACCTCTCGGGGTTCCTTTTCCAACCCCCTAGTAGTCCCTCTCCCAATTCTCCCACCCTTAAGTCCCTGTCCTTTTGCTCTATCTCTTCTTACTCTCATTTCAGAATATCCCAAGGGGGATCCAGGAATCACATGGGAGCCTGGGAAGCTTCTGGCTCTGGGATCTCTGACCAAAGCTTGGGGGAGGTATGGCCCACCTGGAAGCTGAGCTCTCCTCCTGGACTTGACCTGACCTTGACCTCTTCTTCCCACAGACAGCAACTTCCTGCTGGCCAACACACAGGGCCCACGGGGCTTTCCCATTGTCTACTGCTCCGACGGCTTCTGTGAGCTCACAGGCTACGGCCGCACTGAGGTCATGCAGAAAACCTGCAACTGCCGTTTCCTCTACGGTCCAGAGACCAGCGAGCCAGCCCTGCAGAGGCTACACAAGGCCCTGGAGGGCCATCAGGAGCACCGGGCTGAAATCTGCTTCTACCGAAAGGATGGTGAGGGGGCCTGGCCTGCCCTGCAGTCCTGCCCAGACCACAGGCCTTAGCCAGAGTCCACTTGGCACAGTGGAAGCCTGGGTGCTGGTCCCCACACTGCCACAAGCTGACTGTGTGACACTGAGTGCATCCCTGACCCTCTCTGGGCCGTGGTTCTCCCATCAGGAAGGTGAAGGAGATAGCTGACATAATCTCTGGGCTTCTTTCCAGCACTAAACCTTGGCCAAGCCCTTTGACTATGCCCAGGAACCAAGGGGGATGAAAGAGAAAGAAATGCCATGGGCTGCTCACCCTCTCCCTCCATCTCTCCACACCTACAGGCTCGGCCTTTTGGTGCCTCCTGGACATGATGCCCATCAAGAATGAGATGGGGGAGGTTGTACTTTTCCTCTTTTCCTTCAAGGACATCACTCAGAGTGGAGGCCCAGGACTTGGCCCCCCAGGAGGCCACAGCGACAGTAATCATGGTAACTGCAAGACTGGGGAGAAGGCATGAATGCTCAGAAGTCCTTGCCCAAGGTCACAGAAGACCTCTCCCTACTCAGCCTCATGGGATGTGCCCCCACTTATCTCCGTACCCTTCTTCCCAACAGAAAACTCCCTTGGCAGGAGGGGAGCCAGCTCGAGAGTTCGATCCACCAGGAGGCAGAGCCATACTGTCCTACACCGACTGACTGGCCACTTTGGCCGCCGGGGCCAGGGAGGCATGAAAACCAATGTGAGTCCTATCTCCACCCCAGCATCTTCCAGCCGTGTTTCTGAGGCACCCTTGTTACTGTGTCCCTGTTTCTCTGTCTGTCTGATCTCCCTTCAGAGGCTTTTTCCTCTGTCCGCCCATTTCTCATGTATGGCTCTCTGCTCTATCCCATGTTCCCTCACGTCTCCTTCCATCCGCATCTCCCTTGCTTCCTTGTGATTGCCATTACCCTGCTCTGATGATGTCACAAGGTGGGAGCACGAAATCACTAACTGTGGTTCCAGGGAGAAAACCCCCACTGGGGGCCTGGCATCTAGCCCTGTGTACCACTCCTAAGACCCTGATGAAGCCAGGGGTCTCCAACCGTCTGTGCAGTGCGTTATGGCTACAGCGAATGGGGTGCACCATGCCATCCTCCCCTCATCCCTGGGGTATACTCATCCTCCGCTGCACCCCTAGAACCCAAGAGGAACTTGAAGGAGAAGCTAGTGACCTCTCAAGCCAGGGCTTGTGCCTGACTTGTCATAATCACCTTCTCAAGCAGGGTGAAGGTCAATCCTTACAAATACCTGCCCCCCGCAAAAAAACATGATTGATACAAAAGGGGGCTTGAGCAGTAAGTTGGCAGAGGAAGGAAGTGTCAGGTGCCAGCCCCGACCCCCTCTCCTGCACGTTCTACCTCCTCTCGTGGTCACGCCTGCAGTGCCCACTCTCCCCTTCCCCATTCCTTACCTCTCCCTCCCCCCAGCCTTGGCTCCTCTTTCCCCCAAGTGTCCCCAACCGCCACCCCTCTCCCCTTAGAACGTGTTTGAGCCAAAGCCATCAGTGCCCGAATACAAGGTGGCCTCCGTGGGGGGGTCCCGCTGCCTCCTCCTCCACTACAGCGTGCCCAAGGCCATCTGGGACGGCCTCATCCTCCTCGCCACCTTCTACGTTGCGGTCACCGTCCCCTACAATGTCTGCTTCTCGGATGATGACGACACCCCCATCACTTCCCGACACACCCTTGTCAGCGACATTGCCGTGGAGATGCTCTTCATCCTCGGTTAGACGCTCTGCCCCACGTACCCTGGCTGGTGGGCTGGAGGGACCCACTCATCCAAGCCTCGCTCCATCCTGGGCCTGCAGGACCCAGGCAGTCAGAGCCTACCCATTTCTGGGTCTTTTAGTCCTCATGGTCCGTGAGCCCTGACCCCTGACCCCTGGAGACTTCAGCCTTTAGACCTCTCCTCCCTAAGGACCAGCCTGAAGCCCAATGCATCTTCCCCATTCCTGCGTCCAACTCCATTCTGAGTCTCTTGCCCTTGGCCAAGGCCCCCTAGTAACAGCCTATTGCACCCCCAGATATCATCCTGAACTTCCGCACCACCTATGTGTCCCAGTCCGGCCAAGTGGTCTCTGCTCCTCGTTCCATTGGCCTCCACTATCTGGCCACCTGGTTCTTTGTTGACCTTATTGCTGCTCTGCCTTTTGACCTGCTTTACGTCTTCAACATCACCGTGGTAAGTGATCCCTGTCCCACCTTGCAGCCTAGCTGCCCAACTTCAGCACAGCATCTCCCATTAAGGGACCCACCTCAGTCCCAGACTCAGTCATCTGCGAATATTTGTCAGGCATCTGTGATGGGCAGAGCCCAGCGCTAGAAGCTGAGAAGGGTCCGAGAGGGTCTGTGCTCTTGGGGAGCTCAGCTCACAATCTCTGAGGGAAGCTGAGACAAATGAAAAGCTAAGTAGGGCTACCAAGGCGGCATTGGTCTGAAGCCAAATGAGTGGCACTTTTCACATTTCTATTTAACAAACAAAGGATGAGCATTTAGCTGTCTGCAAAGCACTGTGTGTGGCATGGTCACTGTGGAGAAAAGTGATAAGAATTCAGCCTCTCGGTGGCTAAGCTGGTGGGGACAGCAGGAACAGAAGAGTTGAATGGAGTGCAAGATGGGCCCAAGGTATTGCTGCGTGGGGGCTGGGCACGGAGCTAGCTGACCTTGGAGTTCCAGGCTGGAACGTGGGCTCCCGCAAAAATGAGCTGAAATCTGGCCAGTGCCTAGGAAGCCAAAGCATGGCAGTTGGGCAGAGGCTAGGGTGGTCTGGGAAGGGTTCCTGTGGGAGCAGGTGAGAGCAGAGCTAGACCTTAGACAGACTAGGACCTGGCGGGCAGGAGACAAGAAGAGGGAGCATCTGGGGGGAGCATAGTAAGCCAAGACAGGGAGGTAGAGGCTGCGGGGCGGATTTGGAGGCGGGGAGTCCCAGGACCTGCATCCTCCCAGCTCCCTGGGGACTGCCTGGAGGCGCCCTAGGTGGTCAGCTCTGAACCCAGCTGGCAGATACTAGGTCTTCTCTGGCCCAGGGAGAGGGAGTCCCACCCCGTGTCCCCAGACCCCCTTGGTTGCTGAGTGGGGAGGTGGGGAGCAGTTTCCCTGTGTGCTCCTCTCCCTGCCACCCTCAGCTATAGCGGGAAACCACCTACACGCAGCCGGATTTAACTAGCCGCCAACGGGCTGTGGGCCTCTTCTCCTGGCTGTGTACACGTGTGTGCACGCTCCCACACACGTGCATGTAGGTGTGTCTGCCCTGAGGCTCCAGCCATTCCAAGCAGGGCTCCCCACCCCTCCCCTGAGTGCACCCCCCGCCCCCGGTTTTTGTGCCCACCAGGCAGTCCCCCCTCCTCTGGTACTTTCAGGACCACTTTACAGTTTACTAAGTTCTTTCACACATCATCACATATGAACCTCACAGTAACCCTTCAGGGCAGATTCTCGTATCTCTCTTTCTCAGAGGCAGATGCAGAGAGGTTGAGTGGCTTGTTGAAGGTCACACAGCTAGCAGTGGCAGGCAGGAGACTGGAACCAGGTCTCTAGACTCCTGGTCTGGTATTCTTTCCAACACGCTACCCTGCTTCCCGGGAAACCAGGGTACCTGAGCGGATGGCCTGGCATGAGGGGAGAGGAGGAGCAATGTGGGGCTGGAGCGAGGCAGAGCAAAGATGGACGATAAGTAGGCACCGGCAGAGCTGTGGGCTTGAAGCGGCCAGGCCTGAGACGTTCTGGTCCAAGGAGAATGAGAGGAGGGCCCCAAGGGAGCGGGGCCCAGGGGCAGGTGACAAAGGGAAGCCTTGAAGAACTCAAGGTTGGAGTCAGGAGCTCTGGAAGCTGGGGGCAGGCGTTAAGCCCTGGAGAGTGTCCATGTGGGGGAATCAAAGCCACCTCCTCTCCAACTCCCTTGCCTAAAATTAGAGAAAATGGCAGGCAGTGACTCAGGAGCTGTGTAGGGCCAGGGCTATGGGGGATGCTGCTGGAGGCCCCTGAAAGGACAGTGAAGGGCCTTCATACCGAGATCCCCAGACGCTGCCCCAGAGCCCCCAGCCCTAGCCTCCAAGCTGCCCCACCCAGAGTAGCAAGAAGATAAGCCCCCACCTGCTCATCATCTAAGACTGGAAGGCTAATCAAAGCACAACGAAAACAGTCAGAGTGGTAACGTTAGCTAACGTTTACAGGATCCTTCCTAGGTGCCACTAGCTCCATCAACCGTCACTGAACCCCACAAGGGCTGAGACCTCACAGCCCAAGCACCCTCATCCCTGCTCTCCTTCCCTCAGCATTTCGGTGTGACCCTCTCATCTGCAGCTGACCCACAAGGGGCGAGGTCCCTAAACCTTCCCCTGTCCACAGCTGATTGTACCTAGGACACTGGGGACTTTGAGCAAGGGCCAGAGAAATTTCTGTCTGTTGCCCCGCCTCTGACCCAGACTTGCCCTTTCACCAGCTGAGGTGCTAAGAGGCAGTAGAGCACAAAACGGACTTTGGTGTCATCTCAGATCTGAGTCCCAGCTCCATCATTTCCTTGGTCTGTGACCTCGAGCAAGTCAGTAGCCTCTCTGAACCTTAGTTTGCTCCTCTGCAAACTGGGAATGATGATGGTAATTGGACTGAAGGCATACTTTTTTAATGAGGATTACAAATACTTAGCCCGGTGCCTGGCACACGTAATTCTTACTGTTAGCCATCATTAGTTTCAGTGTTATCCTCTCCCCCCTGCATTTCCTGCTCACCTTCTCAGCACAGCAGGGATACTTTTCCTGGGGCAGCTTCCCCTAGCTCCGGGGCATCTGGTGGCAAGGCGCTGGCAAGGGACGTGGGGGGCCTGCTGACAGTCTGCCCCGCCGCCCTCACTCCCGCAGACGTCGCTGGTGCACCTGCTGAAGACGGTGAGGCTGCTGCGGCTGCTACGGCTGCTGCAGAAGCTGGAGCGGTACTCGCAGTGCAGCGCCGTGGTTCTCACGCTGCTCATGTCCATCTTTGCGCTCCTTGCCCACTGGATGGCCTGCGTCTGGTATGTCATCGGGCGCCGGGAGATGCAGGCCAACGACCCGCTGCTCTGGGACATCGGTGAGCCATTGACCCCAGGCTTTCACTGACCGCCCCTCCACCTGCCCTGTCCACGCAGACCCCCAAGCTGACACCTCCACCAGGACCCCCACCCCTACCCCACATTCCTCCACTCATCCGATAAACATGCATGAGCTCCTTGCCGGATCAGGCTTGGGAATGCTGATTTGAAGCCATGGGCTCTGCCTTGGGGGGACTCACAGCATAGCAGGGGAGCAAGACCGGTGACAGGCAATCAAAATACAGTACGGGAAACACTCTGAAGGTGGGGAAGGTGTTTTGGGCAGAGACCCCTGACGGGACTCATTTGGTGGCTCCCCACCGCCCTCAAAATAAAGTCCACGCTCAGTCCACACCGTACGTGGTCCTGCAGCCCTCTCTACCCCTACCTGACTTCCCTTCCTCCCAGGCCCCCTGTGCTGCTGCCACCCTGGCCTCCCTCCAGCACCCAGGATGTACTGCTTTCTCACTTTGGGCCTTGAACGTGTTTTCCTCTCTGGAATCCTCTCCCTTTTGTCTTCCCTCCCTTCTTCCTAAGTGACTTTTCTATCCTTGTGGTCTCAATTAAAATGCTCTGTCTTAAGGGAGCCCTTCAGGAACCATACCCCCCACCAAACTGGGTTGGCTCTCCCTAACCCATTATGATTCCGAAGACATACTTCCTTTTTAGTAGCTGCTTTCCACCTGTAATGATTTATTTCATGTCTTTCCCCTCCAGACTGTTAAGTTCCACCAGCACAGGGAGCATGTTTGGGTCAAGTCCCAGCACGCTGTACACAGGAAGCACTTAAACTATTAGGGACTGGAAGGGGCCCCTAAACAGTCAGCCGTGTAGGGAGTTGGTAGCCTTGAACTGCAACGGTAACCACTTCACCGTGGGGAGGCCCGGGCACGGGCTGCTCCTCACATTTCCTGTGCAAACCTCCCCTCGCCTCTGTGAATACTCGACCAAGGTCAAGTGAAGGCAGCTCAAGGAAACCCCATTCTCCACTGCTCGCGCAGCCGGGGCTCCTTGCATCCCTCCACCCCCTAGGCTGGTTGCACGAGCTGGGCAAGCGGCTGGAGGTGCCCTATGTCAACGGCTCTGCGGGTGGCCCGTCGCGGCGCAGCGCCTACATCGCTGCGCTCTACTTCACGCTGAGCAGCCTCACGAGCGTGGGCTTCGGCAACGTGTGCGCCAACACTGACGCCGAGAAGATCTTCTCCATCTGCACGATGCTCATAGGCGGTGAGGCCGGGCCTGCCAAGCCCCCGGGGTGGCCCTGCTAAGCCCAGCGTGCGGGTGGGGAAACTGAGGCCCAGGGAAGGCAAGGTGTCCACCCACGACCAGACACTCGTGCATTTATTCATAGGTGTTTGCTCAGCACCTGCTACGTGCCGGCCCTGGGGGGATGATGCCACAAACAGGAGGGTCTCTTGCAAAAGGAATGGGAAGCCCAAGTTCATGACTTCATGGGGCGGGCGGGCATGAGAGGAGCATCGAGTCTGACCCCTCTCAGGACCACCCTCTATTCCCCGCCCCAACCCAGCACCTAGGCACGCAGGAGCCCACTGGTTCACCTGCCCCTCCCCCGGGAATCCAGAGACCCATCCAGGGCAGGGCAGGGGGCGTTGCGGGGGGAGGAGGCCGGAGGGGTGGCCGCCCCTGACTGCCCGCTGTGCGCCACAGCGCTGATGCACGCAGTGGTGTTCGGGAACGTGACGGCCATCATCCAGCGCATGTACTCGCGCCGCTCCCTCTACCACAGCCGCATGAAGGAGCTCAAGGACTTCATCCGTGTGCACCGCCTGCCCCGGCCGCTCAAGCAGCGCATGCTCGAGTACTTCCAGACCACGTGGACAGTCAACAGCGGCATCGACGCCAACGAGGTAGCGCGCGGGGCTCCCGGTGGTACCCGGCGCGCGGAGGTGCAGTGGGAAAGGGGTCGCTGCCTCTCAGCGTTTGGGCTGGAGGCAAATGGGGTGCGGGGTAGACGAGGTGCTGTTCACAAGGGCACACGCACCCACCGGAATCCACATCCCTTTTCCTTTACACACGGCTAATGCCATGCTCCCTTCAGCCACCATTTTCGAGCACCTGCTTCCGGCCAGTCTCTGTGCTGGACACAGGGGGTTGGGGAACGATTACCCCCAGCCCTTGCCCTCAGGAAGGCACCAGTCTGGTGAGGGAGGCAGACGGGTAAACAAATAGTTAAGCTGTGAATGGGACTGTACTGGAGGGAGTTGGTGCAGTGGGGCCCTCACTGTGTCTGGGCCTAGAGGAGGCAGGGAAGGTGTCGCAGAAGAGGGGACATCGTGAAGGACAAGAAGAAAAGTGGCCTGGGGCCAGAAGGCCATTCCAGGCAGAAAGAGCATTAGGAACACAGGTCTGGAAATACTGACGCAAAAGAGCAGGGTGAGTTCAGGGAACTGGAAGTAGTTCAGTGAGCCTTCAGGAAGGGGTGTGTGAGCGCTGTGGAGGGATGAGGGACAGAGGAGTGAAGAGACCAGGCTGGGGAGGTGGGCAGGCCCAGCTCATGGATGGCCTTGGATGTAGATTTTATCCTGCCACATTTTTAGGCTGGGGAGTGGCCTGCAGATCCAGGAGGTATTTCTTTTTTTTTTTTTTTTTTTTAAACAAGTTTATTTTCTTTTTTTTTTTTTAAATTATTTATTTATTTATTTATTTTTGGCTGCGTTGGGTCTTCATTTCTGTGCGAGGGCTTTCTCTAGTTGCGGCGAGCAGGGGCCACTCTTCATCGCGGTGCGCGGGCCTCTTACTGTCGCGGCCTCTCTTGTTGCGGAGCACAGGCTCCAGACGCGCAGGCTCAGTAGTTGTGGCTCACGGGCCCAGTTGCTCCGCGGCATGTGGGATCTTCCCAGACCAGGGCTCGAACCTGTGTCCCCTGCATTGGCAGGCAGATTCTCAACCACTGCGCCACCAGGGAAGCCCCAGGAGGTATTTCTGAGAGCAGGAGCCTTGGGACTTAGTGATGCGCTGGTTGCAGGAAAGGAGCTCAAAGTGATTCCCAGGTTTCTGGTTTTGGCCAAGGGTGGGATGGAGGCATTACAGGAGGAAGATTGGACTTAGGGGTGAAAGTGAGAGTCCAGAGTTGGGCCATGATGAGGGTGTGTTGCCTAGGGGGATCCAGGTGGAGGTTGCCCCGTGGGTAGTTGAAAATACAGGTCTGGACCCAGAGATAGGGCTCCGGGCTCACAGGGAGGTAGAAGTCCTGGCTGGTTGCCAGGATACAGGGAGAGTGTGGACAGTGAGAAGATAGCTGAGGAAGAGCCTGGGGAAGAAAGGGGGACAAGAGGGAGAGGTAAGCAAGCCAGAGTGGCCGAGGGGCTCCATAAGACGAGGATGGAACCGAACCATGAACATTAAGTTTGGCCCCTGGGAGGTCAGTGGTAAAATTCAAGGTCTAGTGTAACCCTGCGTTTTACAGATGGGGATACTGAGGCCCAGAGAGAGGAAATGGATTGCCCAAAGTCCACAGGGATTTATGCACAGCTGATTTCTAGTCTCCTGACTTCCAGCTGAAGGCTGATCCACCAGGGATGGTCCTTGCATACGTGGGGTTGAGTAACCAGGATGTGTGCGTGACCAGTGTGTGTAGCCGTGAGCAGTGGACAGACAGGAGAAGACCTAGTCTCTGCCCCGGGACTTGGGTTGGGAGGTCCACACACAAGTCAAATTGAGGTGAGACACACAGAAGTCTTCCTGAAGGTCAGAAATGGGTAACTTGAGCTCTGTCCTTGGAGACAGCTCAGCACATCTGTAGAGCTCAAGTAGCAGCTTCAGGGGGATGGCCAGAAATACTTATGCCCCTTATGCAGTTACTGCGTGACTTCCCAGACGAGCTGAGAGCTGACATTGCTATGCACCTGAATCGGGAGATCCTGCAGCTGCCACTCTTTGGAGCAGCGAGCAGGGGCTGCCTGCGGGCGCTCTCCCTGCACATCAAGACCTCGTTCTGCGCTCCGGGCGAGTACCTGTTGCGCCGCGGGGACGCCCTGCAGGCGCACTACTATGTCTGCTCCGGCTCATTGGAGGTGCTCCGGGACAACATGGTGCTGGCCATCCTGGGTGAGGATCCCACCACCACCCTCTACCTACCCCAAAACCTTCCCCCAGAGGCCTTGGGAGTGGCCAGGAATCTAGGGACTGGGTACTCTCTCTTGGTCCTGGCTCCCTACCACCATCCCCTTTAGACCATACCCCTTGGGCTCTCCCCTAATCCCATTGGCCACCCCTGAACCCACCAACCCTTCCCCAGTGACTGTCCCCCAAGTCAACTGATCCTTTCCCATTGCACCATCTCCCAAATCCACTGACCCTTTTCCATCGACCCTCAACTCCATTGACCTCTACCCTTTAACTGACCCTTCTGACCATTCTTTATTTTTTTTTATTTTTATTTATTTATTTTTAAAAATTAATTTATTATTTATTTATTTTATTTATTTTTGGCTGCGTCGGGTCTTAGTTGCAGCATGTGGGATCTTCACCGAGGCCTTTGGGATCTTTCGTGGCAGCGCGCGGGCTTCTCTCTAGCTGTGGTGTGTGGGTTTTCTCTTCTGTAGTTGTGGCGCATGGGCTCTGTAGTTTGCAGCATGCAGGCTCTAGTTGAGGTGTGTGAGCTCAGTAGTTGTGGCATGCAGGCTTAGTTGCCCCGTGGCATGTGGGATCTTAGTTCCCTGACCAGGGATCGAACCCATGTCCCCTGCCTTTCAAGGCGGATTCTTTACCACTGGACCACCAGGGAAGTCCCTGGCCATTCTTTATTGATCATCCAATTCCATCGATCATTTCTCTAGCTTTACTGACATCCCCAATTGACTGTCTCCCAACTTCACCAGTCATTCTCCACTGACCTTCTGCCGACTCCGTTATTTCCACCAATCCCATCGATTGACCCCCCCTTCAGCCATCCTTCAAACACATTGACCATCCCTCATATCCACTAATATCCTCTTGGTCCCTCTGCCCCAGCTGACTGTCCCCGTCTCTTACCCACAGGAAAAGGAGACCTGATTGGGGCAGATATCCCTGAGGCAGGGCAGGAGCCTGGGTCAGCTTCAAGCTGCGTGCTGAAGACCAGCGCCGACGTGAAGGCACTGACCTACTGTGGCCTGCAGCAGCTGAGCAGCCGAGGGCTGGCTGAAGTCCTGAGGCTCTATCCTGAGTATGGGGCTGCCTTCAGGGCTGGCCTGCCCCGGGACCTCACCTTCAACCTGCGCCAGGGCTCTGACACCAATGTATGTAGACTCCCTATGGCCTCCACCTCCTCCGAGGTCGCCTCCTTCAAAGTAGACCACCCCCCAGCCCCAGAGAGAGCTTCATGAATTCCTTCCACCCTGAAAACATCACCTCTCAACTCCAGCCACCCCCTTCCATTGCCCCTTCCATGCTTAACATCTTCCAACCCACTGACCCTACTCCATTGGCCATTATCCAACCCCATGGACCATCTCTCACCACGTCTACTTCCAACTCTGCTGACCCATCTCCTGTTGGCCCCGCTTCCGCCTCACTCCAGACTCCTCAAAGGACCCACCCCCCCCACTTCGTGTGCTCCTCCTCCATCAATTCCCTCCCTCTCTGGACTGGGCCTCATCCCCTGGGGCTTCCTCTTCTCCACTCACCAAATGTTTCCTGGGCCCGTTTTGGTTTAGGCTCTGGGCCAAGTCTGTCATTTACACCTTAGACCTTGGTCTTTTACTGCTTTTCAGACTTATGTTGCCACTCAGGATTTCTCTGAGTCGGAGTTGGGGGTATCTCTGACTCAATTCCACAAAGAGGCCCCACATTCTCAAACCCCACGACACTGATGGGTGGGACTAGGAGGTGCTGCACCGGGGGAGCGGGGAGGTGTGAGTCAGCCTGAACCCGCCCCCCCCCCCCCCCCCGCCCGTGTTCCTGCAGGGCCTCTGCCGCTTTTCCCGATCCCCTCGCCTCTCCCAGGTAACGCACCCTTCCTGGGTGGGGTTGAGGTTGCATGGGAGAAGACGGGAGTGGGGGGCGCCTTTCCTTGGCTGCTGTGCTGCAGGGTGAAGGGAGAGGGGGTGGGAAGCAGCAACCGCCAGTGAAGGCTGCTGCTTACTGAAGGCGCCTGTTGGTCACTGCCCTGTGACATCAGCTGCCCCCTCTGCCCACAGCCCCGCTCGGAGAGCCTGGGCTCCTCCTCAGACAAGACCCAGCCATCCGTCACAGAGGCTGAGGCTGGGGCCGAGCCTGGAGGTGGTCCCAGGCCCCGGCGGTCCCTCCTGCTGCCCAACCTCAGCCCAGCACGGCCCCGGGGCTCCCTGGTCAGCCTTTTGGGGGAGGAGCTGCCCCCATTCTCAGCCCTTGTCTCCTCTCCTTCCTTGTCCCCAACCCCCTCCCCTGCCCTGGCTGGCCGGGGCCACAGCCCCTCCCCTCATGGCCTCCCCAGGGGTTCTGCTGCCTGGAAGCCCCCCCAGCTTCTCATTCCCCCACTGGGAACCTTTGGACCTCCGGACCTCAGTCCCCGGTGAGACGCCAGCCTCCCCTGCCTTCCCTATACCCCTGCTGGCTTCCAGAACCTTCTCTGGGCTCCGTCCCCAGCATTCTGACCAGTGCTCCTCCCCATCTGCCCACCCCGCCCTTCCTCATCCACCACAGCTTGCAACCCCACTCCTCTTTGACGGCTGCTCCTCCCCAGCTCCCTGGCACCGCAGCCCCTTTCACCCTCTGCCTGCTCTGCTCTGGCCCTTACCCTCTCCCTGTGGGACTGATGACCACTGCCTCCGTCCCAGGATAGTGGATGGCATTGAGGACTCTGGCAGCACAGCAGAGGCCCCTACGTTCCGGTTCAGCAGGAGGCCTGAGCACCCTAGGCCTCACTCACAGGCGCCTCCTACAGGTAAGGGCCAGCAGTGGACTTCAACTCACAGTCACCCATTCGTCGGCCGTCCATCCATCCATCCCACATGTAGTAAGGGCTTACCAGCTGCCAGGTGCTGTGCTAGGAACACACAGATGACCCAGACCTGGTCCACACTCTTAGCGAGCTTCCAGTCTAGTGGGGGAGACACCTGTGTACTCAGATAAACGATTCCAGAACAGGGTGCTAAGTGCCGTGACCGAGACAAAGAACAGGGCTCTGAGGTGGGAGAGGAGGGAGCCTCTAACCCTCCCTCCTAGAGGAGGGGACACTAGAGGTGGGTCTTAAAGGGTGGGCAGGAGTTTGAGGGGAGGAGCAAGGCGGTTGGTGAAAGGTATAGAGGTATGACCAGGAGAGCAGTTGTGTTCAGACACCGAAGAGAAGGGACTTCCCTGGCAGTCCAGTGGTTAAGACTCCGCGCTTCCAATGCAGGGGCCACGGGTTCAATCCCGGTCAGGGAACTAAGATCCCGCGTGCCACACGGGTGCGGCCTAAAAAAAAACAAAAACAAAACAGATACCAAAGAGAAGCTCCATGCTTCTCTGTGGGGTGGGGTGGGTAGGGGCTGGGGAAGTGATAGGGCCGCGAAACCATCCTGAAGAGCTTGGGTTTCCCAGCATCCTGACCCCAGAACGTCCTCTCCCCTTGCCCTCTGCCTGCCCAGTGGAGGGCCCAGCCCAGGCTGTGGACTCAAGCTCCCTGTACTCACCCAGCATCCCTTCTCCCCACTCCGTCTGCAGGGACCATGCCCAGCCGGGAAGTGGCCACTGAGGCCGAGGAGGTGAAGGAAAAGGTCTGCAG
The DNA here is from genome assembly GCF_028023285.1 of Balaenoptera ricei. Taxonomy (NCBI): domain Eukaryota; kingdom Metazoa; phylum Chordata; class Mammalia; order Artiodactyla; family Balaenopteridae; genus Balaenoptera; species Balaenoptera ricei. Next base: position 20,837,017 of record NC_082658.1, on the reverse strand, counting down.
GCTGAACCAGGAGGTGGGTTGGGGCTGGCCCCTCCCCTCCAACCTTGGGATCAGAGATGTGCTTACTATAGGAGCATTTCAAAGGGTTTGGAGCCAGAGTCCTGAATTTGGATATTCACACTAGCTGGGAGACCTTGGGCAAGTCCCACAATCACTCTGAACTTCAACTTCCTCATCTGAAAATGGGGAAATCAATACGTTCTTCCCAGAGTTGTTGTGAGGATGAGATGAGGGCGCATACATGCCTGGCCCAGTCCCTGGCACACTGTAAGTACTCAGGGACAGCTACTTCCCCTCCTTCCAGCTGGCTCAGGTGGTCCAGCCGGAAAAGAGGGCCTCTCCTCCCTCTACCGCCATGGGATTTGCTCCTGCAGGGACCCTCCCCCCACCAAGTCACATGCTCCAGTCCTTTCCGGCCCCCTCCCTTGACGAGTGGGGCAGAGGCCAGGGAGGCTGAGCAGGCCCTCAACCCCAGGGGACCTGGACCCTCAGGTCTGAATCCTGGTCAGAAAGAGCCCTGATCCTGTTTGCCCAAGCTGTGCCTCTGCCTCCCCCTCAGGGATGTCAGAGCTGCGTCCACAAAGCAGCCAGGTCGAGCCCTTGAGCCCTCGGGAGTGCTCGCCTGGGTTCTGATAAACAGCAGGCATCCCACAGGGCGCACCTGGGCTGGGGCAGGCCCTGAGGCTGGGGGCGGAGCCAGCCCCGGTTCCGCAGGATTCAAGGTCAGCCCTGCTTCCGCGTGCGGTTCTTCTAGACCAGTGGTTCCCCAACTTGGGTGTCCAGCAGTACCCAGAGAACCTGTTAAAATGCAGACTCCGGGGCTTCACCCAATCTGGAATGTCTGGGGTGGGGCCCAGAGATTGGCATTTTGACAAGTTTTTCAGTTGATTCTGTACTCCCTGAAATTTGAAAAACGCTGAATAGACACTTGAGCTCATGTGATGTATCACCTGAGAGTAAGCCTGCATCTGTCACTTCGCAGCTGTGCGACCTCTTTGAGCACTTTTTTCTACATCTTGTCAAAGTGTGTGTGGCGGGGAGTAGCAATAGCTGTCGTCCCAAATCCTTTTTGGAAAGAGGCTGGGGTATTTACATCTAGATGAAAATAAGCCCTGTCCTGTCTTCTTCTCAGGGTGGCCATGAGCAGAGAGTGGGTATGAAAGAGCTTTGTAAACTGTAGAAGGGAGTGCACCTAGGAGAGTGGTGATTGTTATGGCACCTGGGAGACAATTTGATGTGTTTTCAACAGATCTCCCGTCTCAACCGGGAAGTGTCTCAGCTTAGCCAGGAGCTTCGACACATGATGGACCTGCTACAGGCCAGGCTGGGTCCCCCAGGCCACCCAGCAGTCTCGGCTTGGACCCCAGATCCTCCCTGCACACCTCAGAGGCCTCCATGCATCTCTCCCTGTTTGTCCAGACCACTGCCTGGCCTCCAGGATACTACCCTCGCTGAGGTCCACTACCCAGCCAGTGTGGGGACAGCAGAGATGGGGGCTGCCCCCCCCGACCTGAGACCCTCCATGCTGTCCCCTTACCCCTCAGAGCCTGACCCTCTGGGACCCTCCCCAGTGCCAGAGGCCTTACCTCCGAACTCAAGCCTCATGAGGCACAGCTTCCGGTCCAGGTCAGACACGTTCCACTGACCCTGGCCACGGGCCCAGGCCTGTTTGGGGTGGGCACTGACGCCTGCCATCCAGGGAGGGGCTGGGCCCCTTGGCCTCCTGCCTTGGGTTAGAAGCCACCAGATGGTCTGGTTGGCTCTGGATTCTCTGACCTTTTTAACAAAGCCTGGTCACTTCTGACCCTTTGCCTTTTCCAAACCCTCCTCTATTCTCCTCTGTGAGGGGAGCCACCTGAGGCCGTGGAACCCAACAGGCATGAGATGGACCGCAGTGCCCACTGAGCTGGGCAGATGAGATGTCTGGCTTTCTCCCCAGGACCTGGAGGCAGGTAGAGATGGGGGAGCAGAGAGGGGAAGGGAAAAGCCCCCAGATCCAGCCTGGGAAATGAAGACTAAGGCAAGAGCAGGCAGGATCTTGGTGTCTACAGCAAGAGGGATGGATTGCAGATTCCAGTGCGGAGGTAGCTTAGTGATACCATGAGGTCTTTTGTCCCAGCCCCCAGGTCTCTGCTGGAGACTTTGAAAGCAATGTTGCTTCGAGAGGGGTAGGTTTGAAATCCTGGCTGGCATTTTTTTTTTTGCTGCGCCGTGCGGCTTGTGGGACCTTAGTTCCCCAACCAGGGATCGAACCCTGGGCCCTCAGCAGTGAAAGCTCCCAGTCCTAACCACTGGACCACCAGGGAAGTCCACTGGACCACCAGGGAAGTCCCCTGGCTAACATTTGAGTAACCCAAGACTTCTTAGGCCTCCTACCAACAGCCCAAGCTGGAGGGGCTCACCTTACCCCACAGCTCACATAGGAAATGAACCGATGACCCCACATATGTATTCTTTGACTGTCACAGCATTTTTTTCAAAATATGAATGAGTTGTCACATTGAAAATCAGGAGAGTTCACATAGAAATCCAGATATTCCAGCTTCTCTAAACAAATTCGGGAGATCTGGCGACCCTGGGCCAACGCCGCACCTGGCAATAATCAGCTGGTGTTGGGTGGCCACTGTCCTCTTTGGATGAGACCTGCACTCTCCACTTCTTTGCAGTCCCCACATTCCTTGATCATCTCCTGACACCCAGCTAGCTTCCCTCATTTGAATTCTTTATCTGGTCTCTATGGGTATCTCAGTTTGCAATCCCTGCCTTAGAGTGTGCTCCCAGGTTCCTTTACCCCAGTGGGTGCCTTTTGGGCCCAGTAGTGTCTATTTCTACCCGTGGGCCTGGGCCTGTCAACATCTTTGTTTCTGTCTCTCTGCAGGCCGACACTGAAAGTGGTCTCTTCTGCTGCCAGCAACTTGAAACAGTCCCAGCAGCACTCCTCCCCCTCCCCCTCCCCCAGACCTCAGCCACGCCTGTTCTCCCCCTTCCAATATGGTCTCACTCAGGGCCCTGACTTCTTGAAAATTCACCCCGGTCTCCAGCTCTCCTTTACCACCCAACACCCTGGGCTCACTTTTGGATAGGAAATAAACTCTTTATTTTTGTAGTTTTTGGCTCTGGCTGTTTCTGGAGGTTGGTCTGATAGCCCCAGGGCTTTGGAGGAACCTACACGATAGTCACTCCCCCACAGTACCCCAGGGCCCTGTTGCTGTCTCTAGGAGGGCAAAGGTGCCAACCAATCCACTTGGCACCATGTTCACGCCACCAGAGGCCCCAGAGATGAGGCAGAAACCTTAATGAGTCACTATGGGCCCATTACACCCACCCTCCCCCCAACCTGGTCAAAGCCACAGATTCAGACACGGTATGTGGGAAGGGCCCTGACTCAGGTCCACCTCCAGTCCTGGAAAGGTGGCCCATGGGACTCCCCACCAATCCTGCATTAACCGATCCTCTACCTGTTGCAAGCTAGGTACAGCAGGGTCTGGAGGAAGCCCTTGTCACCAGCCAAGAACCTGCTAGGAATTCCGCTCTGCCCCATCCCCTTTGCTCTCCTAAGGTCTCTCTTCTTTCTTAGCTTTCACTTCTCTGATGATCACTGCAGGGGTGGGTATTATGGATGTTAGAGGCACCCTGGTGACCAGATATGGGCAGCTTTGTGGCAGGTTGTCCCAGACAGGTTGCCAGGTCGATTCTCCAGCTCAGGCTCCAGAGTATGATGGGTGTTGGCTGGTGTCATAGCAACGAGGCCCACAGCTGTCTATAGGGAGAGCTTTGATTCCATACAGGTTCCGAGTAGTGTCCCTGGGGGTGGGATGCAGAAGCAGAGGAGATGCTGGTCTGTGTTGGGGGGTCGGGGGCGGGCAGAAGCAGAAGTGGTCCTAATCCATACTGAGGGGAGCAGAAAAAATAGAAATAGTCCTGATCCATAGGAAGGGCAAAGTGGGGACAAACAGAAGTGGTTCCAATCTGCATTTATGGATGTATGGGGAGCGACAAGGCAGAAGTGGTCTGGCTCAGTATTTGGCATCAGAGACAAGAGCCGGTTCTGGTTGGGGATGGAGAGAGGCAGGGGCAGGGGCGGAGGTTGGGGTTGAGCCAATGGCGGAGGGTCCCGGTTTACGGCTGGGCAGTAGCAAGAGCTCTCCCTGTGATCCTACCCAGTAGCCTCCAGAGAGCCCTTTCTATAGCGCTTCCATCATCTTTCTCATCTCAGAATGTCCCCAACAGTCGGGCTCCCAGAACTGACTTGGCCCGAAAGCTTGGACAGGGGCTTCTCCGCGTTAGCGAGTGCTTAGGGCTGGTCCACGCGGCCTTACGTGCATATTCATTCACACCATGTTTTTCCTTTCCCAATTCTGCACACACAGCCTTCTGCACTCTTGCAACGCTCCGCCAAACGCCTCCCCTCGGGGTGCCTGGAATCCGCGATGACGCGGTCGGCAGGCCTGGCCTTAAAGAGTTCCCGGCCGGGCTCCGCCTAGCCGGCCGCCGGCTCCACCCTAAGCCTAAGTCCCAGGCGGCCACCGGCTCCTCCCAACGCTGCGAACTACAAGTCCCGCCGCCCTTCGCGCGCGCTCTCCCGCCTCTCCCGCACCCCGCGCCGGGACCGCCTGAGAGTCGGCCAAGAGTGCCTCCCATTGGTCTCTCCGCCCTGTCAGTCGCCTGGGAGTATTGAGGGGCGGGTCGGAGGTGGAGATCCGGATCCGGAGCGGCTGAAAGGCGGAAGTGGAGGCCGGAGCCTGGGACACCGCCGGGGGGAGAGGAGCGGAGCCTGTCCGAGCCCCGGCCCCAAGTAACGCCGCCGCCCCGGAGCCGCCGTGAGTGTGCCTGTCCTGGGACCCAGTGTCTCGTTCGTGTTGAAGCCTCTCCGGGGCGGCCCTTCCTCCCGCCTAACCCTGGCTTAGGGGGATACTGACCCCTCCCCCGACCCGTAGCCCCCTCTTAAGGGGCTCCCCAGGCGTCGAGCCAAAGCGGGGGGGATCTCTTCTTTCCTTCCCTTCCCTGCCCTTCGTGAGCCTTGGGAAACCCCTATGGCTGTCCTCTGGCCTGTCCCGGTCCGGTTGTGGGAGGGAGAGACCCTAAGTTCCTCTCCCTCTGCTCCCAGAATTGGAGGAATCTTTGTCAAGTGTGAAGGAGCTTGTCCCCCTTCTCTTTTAGAGGTAGCCAGGAGTGTTGTCTGTCGCCTCTCTTGTCCCCAGCCCGCCCCCCCCCCCCGCCCCGTCCCGTCCCGTCCCACAAAAACAGTTGTCGCTCCAGCCCTAGAGGAATTTTATCTTGATTTCCTGGGGCTGGGGCGGGGTGGGGGGGGGGTCCTGGCTGAGACCGCTCCCACAACTCCTTAACTTCCTCTCTTTTCTCAAGCCAGAGAGCCACCCAGGATCTCAGCAGAGTTTAAAGTCTGGGTCACTCTTTAGGAATGAGCTGTCTTCTCCGTGCCTTGCCCCCTGAGCCCCCAGCCCTGTCCTCTGGTTGTGTTGTGTCGTTCTCTGAGTGTATCTCTGGCTCTTCCTGCCTCTGAACAATTTAGCTGAGGTTTGCTCAATCCTAGCTACAGATCACATAGATCAGGGTGGATCTGCCCATTCATTATCATCTCTCTCCCCTCCTCCTCCCGCCTTGCTGGAGTCTCAGCCCTGTCCTCCCAGAGCCCGTGAGTGGTTCCAGGCTGCCTCAGAGGGACTGCTCCTCTTGGGACTGCTGTCTGTTGGTCCTTAGAGAAGAGGAAAAAGACCAAAAATAAGGAGTCTGGAACTGAAGAGTCCTGGGCTATCTCTTTCCCACCCTAAACACACACGCTCACCTCCCTGATCAACAGGTCACACCACTTTTAGTCCTAGGGTCTCTCTCCATTCCCTTCTGGGCTTGATCAAGTAAGTTGTAGATTGCAGAGGATTAACTTGATATCACAGTCGCACCTCTGGGTCCTTAATGTGCTAATTTTTGTAGCCCAAGGAATTCCCACACATGCCACAAAGTGCTGTTTCCCCTCACCTTTTCTGAGAGACAGCCCGTACTGACATCTGCTCCGTGTCCCTTGCTTGGGACTTAGGTGTGTGAAATGGCTGCTGTCTCAGACCAAGCTGGGAGGTTCTCTGTTACGTGGCCAAAGTACAGGCCAGAGACTACACCTTAATGAGAGCAGCCTGACTCTGAGGCCATGACTGACCCTTGCTATCTACAGTGGAGGAAGGGAGGGAAGACCATGCTATCTTTGGGAATTTCTGTAGCTCTTCAGTGTTCTGGGCCATCTTTACTGCCCTTGGATGCTACTTAAAGTTGTTTCGTCTTGAGATCTTTTTGACCTCTTCTGGACAATCACCAGTGTCTGACTCCTACAAACTTTTGAGCTAGACCTGGGATGCACTCCTTTCATTTTTTATGGAACAACAAGAAAAGTTTCTTGTTAGAGTCAGCAGTCGAATCACAAGCTCTCTCTCTCTGGACTTCTTTGGAGGGTTGTTGGAGACTTCTATGGCCAACCTAGTTTGTCTAATCTGGTCAGTCTGTGCCCCTACTCACCGGCCATTGGTCTCTGACCAAACTTACCTCCTCAGTAGTGGGCTGTAGTTTCTGGAACTCTTTGGGAGTCCCAGGATGAGGCTGGCCAGCCTTCCGAGGGGACCTTCTTTGTCTGGACTTGATCTCCCAGCTGTGATTCTAAAGCAGGCTTTTGAAGGAGAAGCTATCCCTTTCAGAGAGACAGGAAGGCACCAGTGCCCTGAGTGGTTAGGTGGCCACTTCTGGCATCCACAGATTATAGAGTCCAAGCAGAGATCTGACACTGCTTGGCAGAGAGGGAGGGCTGTGTGTGGGACAGAAAACCCTCCCCTCTGATGCCCTTCCTCTCCTGCTTGCCTCTTACAACCAGTGGGTCTTTTTCTGCCTTTATACTATAGAAGGGTGGTAACAACTAATTTTTATAAATCAGTCTGAAGTTGCCAAGTTCTTTTCACATGTGTTCCTCACATGTGTTCCTGGGAGATTGTGGGAATTGTATCTCCACTTTAGAGATGCTGCTGAAGGAATTTAAGTAGTTTGTCTTAGATCACACAGTTAGAAAATGGTAGAGCTGGATCTTGGGATTAGATGTGCCTCATCTTCCCTAATAGCGGGTCCTCCTTTGGTCTGTTTGTGGAAGGAATGGACATGCGGGTGAGCAAGCAGTGGCCCAGGTGCAGATCCTTTAGCCTCCTCATCAGTGGCACTCCTCCTCTGCTTCCGGTATTCTTCCCCAGCCCTACCCCACCCTCCTGTCTTCTTTCTCCTCTGCCTCTGGGGACCATGGCAGTTATGAGTCCCAAGTCAGTACTCTTCAGGGCCTGAGAGTTTGCTCACATCTGCATGCCATTAATTTCTTGGGAACCTGAAAGTCAAGATGGCTAGAAAATGAAAGTAAAAGTGAGTGGACTCAGGGGTCCCTCTGGGCAGGGTGGAGGGCACAGAGAACTGGTGGAGCTGGCCTCTGCTTAGCCCCCGCGATTCTCCTCTGGGGCTGCCTGCTGCTTGCAGTGGGAAGAACGTGGCTGTCTACCAGGTGCTGCTTTCACTAGGATTTACATGGAAACACAGAGTAAGGTCAGAAATTTAAATTCAGCCCCACCAACCAAGTACGTCTTAGAAAGACCCTTCTTCTTCTAACCCTCGCCTGGTAAACAGAGAGGCGGTGTGGTGGGGTGGAAGGCACGAGAGCCTTAGAGTCAACCAGGCCTGAGTTGTCATCTGGACTCCCTCATTTACCAGTTGCGTGGCCTTGGGCTTGTTACTTGACCTCTCTGAGCCTCTCTTTCTTCCAGTGAAATGGAGATACAAAATATCTTGCTGAATTAGAAACAAAGGGTAAAGCTAGTCCATTCCCTGGCACAGGATAGATAATCACAAGGTCCATGGAGTTTTGAAGGTACATCATAATTCATCCCTAGGATTCTGATTCAACATTTCTACCAGTTTTCACTGTGATGCTCAGTGCTATGATGGATGGTTCCCATACTGTCTTGTTCCATAGATGGTGAACGGAATTGTTGTGGGTTCTATTCCCATTTTACTGAAGAGAACGCTAAGACCATGACTGTGCTCCTCCCACTGGGGTTCTCAGACCCAGTGGATACTCAGAGCCACAGATCTTTGCATCTTCTAGGCACTTCAGTCTTATTCAGTTTTCAACATTTTTATACCAGAACAATCCTGGATCTGTTATAGATTGGAATGCAAAGTTTGCATGTATTTAAGCTAAAACAGGAAACTTGAGGACAATATTTTGATTGCAGCAGGCTGCTTTGGGTTCGATTCCCAGATTCCTGGAAGTTTGCATTTTCTCTCCCCCAACTTGAGTCGGGATACTTTTGTTGGGGCCATTTGAGAAACACCGATTCAGGTAGACTTTGTAAACTAGGATGTCCCCCAACCCAGGTAATAGTGGTTTCAAGAGCCTTGGCAGGGGAGAATTGGAATATTTCTTAAGGAGTTCTCTGCATTAATAGCTTGGTTCTGTAAAGGATTAGTTTTCAGAGTAAACATCCCCATCTCTTGTATATAGGAACAATAATCCAAATACAAGCTAAACTTTTTGAGTTTTGCTTCCGATGTGCCAGGCACTCTCTTGATCCTCACAACAGCCCCAGGAGGAAGGTACTGCGTTCAGTCGCCAGGTTATGGTGGGGACTCCGTAGTGAGTGGCAGAGCAGGGGGAGAAAGTCTGTGCTCGGATCCCTCCTCACCCTGTCTCTGGGCTCACTGTGTGCTCTTCCCTTTGCGTGGAAGGCCCTTCTCCACCTCCTGCCTGGGAGCAGCATCTCCCAGCTTTCCTCTCAAAGCGCAGTGGGAACATCACTTCCTCTGTGAAGCCTCCCCTCCCTTGAAGGAGGCTGAGGGCTTTTCTCTTCCCTGTGCTTTCCTCTCATTACTCCTTGTCTGCCTTCTTGTCTAGTGTGTGAGCCCTGTGGGGGCACCGATCGTGTCCTGTTTTATCTCTGTGTCCAGTCCCACCGTGACACCCAGCATGGTAGGCTGTGGTTGTCCAAGGAAAGGGCAGACATTCAAACCTCCCCTTGAAGCAAACGCCCACCCGTTTCCTCTAACATACACAACGCAGATGTGGTGAACCTGAGATTCACGCTCACGTCCCTCCGATCCCAAAGCCCGAGCCATTTCTTCGTCCATCCTCCGCAGAGTTGCTCATAGATAAGAGAGCGGACAGGTAAACAGGATGAACGCTACAGTACAGACGATATAGGGGGTGGAGACAGGTCACAAACTAAATTTCCAGAGGGTAGAGCTCTGTGTCAGGCACAGTTTCATCAGGAAAGGCAGCATGGCTTTGGCCATCCATGGTCTGCTGACCACCTTCCAGCATACATGTACCTGGTCAGTGTGCCCCCGCAGCCGTGTGTGGTGAGGCAGCACCGACCCCAGGTCAGGGCTGGGCAAGGGTCTATGGAAGTGAACTCAGCTGTGGTCCCTGGGTGCTCCTTTGCATATCTGCACAAAGCTCATTCTTGAATAAGTGTGGGCCTAAGAAAGGGGTGCCAGCAGAAAAATTGCAAAGGTAGTAGTAGAGTTTTCTCCCAAACCTCCACACCTGGTTTCCACTGTGATTAACATCTTACATTACATTGTACATTTGTTGCAATTATTGAGCCAGTTATGATACATTATTATTAACTAAAGTCCATACTTTATTCACATTTCCTTAGTTTTTTGTTTTTTTTTTAAAACAATGATCAGACATTGATTCTTTTTTTTTAATTAATTAATTTATTTATTTTTGGCTGTGTTGGGTCTTCGTTTCTGTGCAAGGGCTTCCTCTAGTTGTGGCAAGCGGGGGCTGCTCTTCATCGCGGTGCGCGGGCCTCTCACTGTCGCGGACCCTCTCGTTGCGGAGCACAGGCTGCAGATGCGCAGGCTCAGTAGTTGTGGCTCACGGGCCTAGTAGCTCCGCGGCATGTGGGATCTTCCCAGACCAGGGCTCGAACCCGTGTCCCCTGCATTAGCAGGCAGATTCCCAACCACTGCGCCACCAGGGAAGCCCCACACATTTCCTTAGTTTTTTTCTAGCGTCCTTTGTCCGTTCCAGGATCCCATCCAGGACACCACGTTACCTTTAGTTAGTCTTACCTTTAGTCATGTCTCCTTAGGCTCCTCTTGGCTGTGACAGTTTCTTAGGCTCTCCTTGATGTTGATGACCTGGAGAGTTTTGAGGAATATTGGTCAGATATTTCATAGCGTGTTTCTCAGTTGGGATTTGTCTAATGTTTTTCTCATGGTTACACTGGGGCTATGGGTTTGTGGGAGGAAGACCTCAGAGGTAAAGTGCCATTCTCACCACATCATATCAAGGGTGTGTACAATCAGCGTGACTTACCACTGTCAGCGTCAGCTTTGGTCACCCGGCGGAGGCGATTTTTTTTTTTTTTTTTTTTTGACTGCGCTGGGTCTTCATTGCGGTGTGTGGGCTTCTCAATGCGGTGGCTTCTCTTGTTACGGAGCACGGGCTCTAGGCGCGTGAGCTTCAGTAGTTGTGGCACGCGTGCTTAGTTGCCCCGCGGTATGTGGGATCTTCCCCGACCAGGGCTCGAACCCGTGTCCCCGGCATTGGCAGATGGATTCTTAACCACTGCGCCACCGGGGAAGTCCTGAGGCGATGTTTGTCAGGCTTCTCCGCTGTCTCCCCTCCCCCTTTTTGTGCTGTCCTCCCTGGAAGGCAGTCCCTCTGTGCAGCCCACGCTTGAGGGGTGGGGAGTTACGCTCCTCTCCTCCAGGGCAGGGTATCTACATGAATTACTTGGAGTTCTTGTACACAAAAGATTTGTCTATCCTCCCCCATTTATTTATTCAATTATTTATATCACTATGAACTCGTGGGCATTTATTTTACACTTTGGTTTATAATCCAGTACTACTTCATTTTATTGTTCAAATTGTTCCAGCTTCGGTCATTGGGAGCTCTTTCATCTCCCTTTGACCTACCCCCAACATCTTGGGGTTTTTTCGTTTTCATTTTTGTTAGCACTTCCTTACTTTTTGGCGCTACAAGATGCTCCAGGCTTACCTTGTGTATTTCCTGCCCTGGTCCTAGAATCAGCTGGCTCTCCAAGGCCACTCCCTTTTTAGTAAACGCTTCCTCTCAGTTACGTTGATATGGAGTTTTGTGGTTGGAGTTACGTTATTTCTCCTCTTGATGGTTAGTTGTAGTCACCGAAGCCTCCAGAGGTAGGTGAGGTGGAGCTGCGCCTGGGAAATCCACCCCTGGAGACTCCTGGGAGCGGACCCCAGTGGCAGGCGGTTGCTTCTGCATACTTCTCCTACCCCTGCCTAATGCTTTTTGACTGATCCAAAAATGGTCGGATTTGGTATTTACTCTGGAGTTTACTATCCAGTTGGGAAGGTGAGGTACATAATCGTTCAGTATTTCAGGTGCTAAGTTCTCCAGCTAAACCTTCCAGGTCTGGTAGGCGAGTCCATGTGGTCTGGGCCAGCTTTCTTTTGCTACCATTCAAAAACGGACCTCCCCTTTGGGAGGGTTCATGCAGGGTTTGTGGCTCCAGGCAGGCTCAGGGCAGGCTGTCACTTTGAGCTGTGATCCTGAATCATTGAATAGCTTAAATCCTTCCGTTGTACTGTCATCCTTATGAAGATGTGTAACTTGAGCCCTGCTGGAAACACTAACTTGGGATCTTAACAGGAGTTGGTTTACAAGCCTCTTGCCTTCTATTCATAGCTCCGTGTGTGTCCCCTTCAGGTGGCTCTGTCAGAAGCATCCCAGGCATGGGGGAGGGCGTGGGTGGCCTCTCTAACCCTGGCTGCTCTCCTAGTCATCAAATTGCTCTCCGAGCTGCTCCGAAGGCTGTGGTGATTAATGATACCAATTTCCAAACCTCTAGCATTTGCAGCCTTGTTTTTTAAAAGGAACTCTGGTGTCTTTGTCAGCTGTCCTAGTCCTGTCCCCTCCCCCTCTCCACCACTGAACTCCTTCTTCCCTTTCCTGAAAGAGGCTTTGAAATGGAAGGAACGGCATTTGGGCTTTAAGATGTTTTGTGTTGTAGGGCTTTTTTTTTTTTTTTTTTTTTTTTTTTTTTAAAGAGTTCTTGATTTGCCTGGTTAGGGGCTTTAACTCATTGTTGATTTTTTTGGTTGGTGGTGGTCATTCTTGTGGCTTTGGAAGCCAGTCTCCAGAGAATACAAGGTTATGGTTGTTGACAGGACATAGGACGTCAGCTGTGAGCTGCTCCTTTTTCTAGGGCACTGGTGAAAGTTGTTGTCTTAGTCTGTTTGGGCTGCTATACAAAATTACAACAGACTGGGTGGCTTATAAACAAGGAAATTTATTTCTCACAGTTCTGGAGGCTGGAAGTCCAAGATCAGGGGGCCCTCCCTCTTCCGGGTTGCAGATTGCCGACTTCTTGCTGTGTCCTCACATGATGAAAGGGGCAAGGGCACTCTGAGATTCTCTTTTAAAAGGGCACTAATTCCAATCATGAGGGCTCTGCCCTCATGGCCTCACCTCCCAAAGGCCCCACCTCCAAATACCATCAGAGTGGGGATTAGGATTTCAACATAGGCATTTGGGAGAGGGACAAAAATATTCAGACTAGAGCTGTTGTCCTATTCAGCATTCTTTCCAAATGAGGGGCACTGAGGAATGGGGTTCAGGGAAACTGGAAGCAAAAGCAATACGTGAATAAATAGTGTTTGAACGTTTATTCGAGGAATCCACTTCATAGGGACTTCCCCGCCGCGAACATTTATTTATCGAGATCTTGCTCTGAACGAGGCCCTTTGCTGAGAGTCTTCAGTGCATCCTTTACCCAGCAGCCCTGGGAGATGGGTGGTGCTAACCTCTCTATTTTACACGGGAGGAGATGGGTTTAGTGACACAACACAGAGTCACCCTAGGAAGTGGTGGCTCCAGGACTTGAACTGAAGTTTGACTCCAGCACTCGTGCTCTTCACCCCTGTGTAGAAGGAACCTAAGAGGTCCTGTCTGGGGTGGCGAGGTGTCTCCTCCACTGGACTATGGCTCTGTTAGGGGATCCAAACCGTCTGGCGGATGGATGTGTATTGAAGCCTTCAGCTGCCCTGTTCACTTGCCAGACCTAACCGGGCTGTACCTACATCGCAGGCTCGGTTCACCACACTTATGAACACCCACTGTGTGTCAGGTTTGATGTTATGTGCTGTTAAAGGGAAACCCATAGTCTGCCTTTGAGAATTTTGTAGCATGATCGTTTCATCTGCAACATGCCCTTAGTTTCTCTCACTTTCTCATTCCCAACCCTCAAGCCCCCAAGTTCTTCAACCTCTTGCCACCCACAACAGTCATGAAAATTTGGGGCTATGAAGTAGAAGTGTGATTCATTCATCGAAACCTGTTGAGACCCATTCATTGCCTGATTTCTTCACTTCGCCCTTCTACATTTTGTTCGACAAAAATTTAAGAAAGAAAACATCAGCCTAAGATATTGTTCTTTGGCACCCGGGCTCCTGAGAGCAGCCATCATCCCTCAGGTCCCACAGCAGGAACTTTGACCTTGTTTCTTGTTAGTTGGGCAGCCTCTGACCATAGCGTGTGTGGTGTCTGAGCAGGAGGAATTTGGTTTTGCTAGATCTGATACCTGATTCTCTTTTCCCCTGCTTGCCTCTGACGCATGACCTCTGCCCTCTGCTCTCTGTTTAGGAGCTGAGGGCAAAACAAAGAGGGCGGTAACTTAAACTGACTTTTTTTTTTTTTTTTTTTGTAAAGACAGGAAGGGTTTGTGAGAGGTGTCAGTTGTTGATGTGAGTAGCTCGATAAACAGGTGTTGCTGATGATGCTGACTTTCAAGCAGAGGTTCTTGGAGTCTTTCTGGGCCTGGGGCAGCAGCAGAAGCAGCAGCTGTCCAGGCTGGTACTCCTGGCCCCTGCAGAGACCTTCCCAAGACAGAGGGATCGACGGGCCCTGTATTGTTGAGATCCTGGTTAGCACCGTCTGAGGAAATAGTAACTGCATGAGCATAAACAGCTCAAACAGAGTAATCGTGAGGCTTGTGGGTCAGCTGGTCTCCTACAGCCGTCCTGACTGGCTTCCACATGACCTGTGCTGCGTCCTGGGGCCATGGCAGGTATAGGTTGTGGCCAGGGAAGAAGCTGAGCCTTGTCCAGCTCTCTCTGTGTTCTCCCTGGCACCAGCAGGTGACGAGCTGGGGCGGTGGGGGGGAGGTGAGCCACCACACAGCCTTGGTCCCATTCCCCCCGCACCCCGTACCCCGTACCCTGTAGCTGGATGCGTGTGTGGGTTTGTGCCACCGAAAGTGCCAAACTTCAAATTGGGCTTTTGCTTGAGGCTTCTTAGAGAGCTGCCCTACATGGGGCCGGAGAGTCTGCCACAGCCTTGCTGGCTGAGGTGTGCTGAGCCGGAGGCCAGGCCCTCTTAGGGAGATAGGCTCTTAGGAGTAGCACTCGTAGGGCCGAGAGCCCCCCGGTGCCTCTTCGAATCAGTAGGCAGCACGAGCCTTGCCTGGTGCAGCTGTAGGCAGACCGCTGTCTGGCTGGCTTTCCCCATGACCCCGCCACCCAAGCGCCAGGCTCCTCTGTGGCCAGCGGGGCCAGTGAATGAGAACCCTAGAGCTGCCCCTGAATCCCGGGGCCCTTCCACAGATGGTACGGGCGGCCACACTGGCCAGGCTGTGTCAGCAGATCCCTGTAGATAAGCCCCTGCCCCCCAGCAGCCTTCCTCCCCGTGGGCACAGGAAGAGAGGGACTGGAGGTTTTCATCCTGGGCCTGAAAGTTAGCGCTGACTCTGCTTCTCCGCCTCTCCAGGGAGCCCGTCTGTGGTTGAGAGCTGAGAAAGCAGCTTGGAGATCGGAGAAGGATTTCTTGGTGCTCTTGCTGGGGCAGGGCCCCGAGAGGCTGGGGGTCTGTCCTCAAGAGTGGCTTCCACCCAACTCGGCCTGGCATCTATGCTGAGCGACACAGCCAGTCTTCCCGACAAGGGAGAGGGCTGCAGGAGCAGCTGTGCTCTGTCTTGGCTGCTCCTGGCACAGCTCCAGGTTCAGCCCGGACACCGGGCAAGGACCACTCGGTCATGTGTATCCAGGGTTTAAGCCTCTTGGTGCCCCTGCACACTGGCCCCTTTTGCAGGTGTTGGTGGAGTTCGTGGACTCCATGCTCACAGGCGTCACTGTGGTGCAGGAGTCTAGGCACTCAGCCCCAGTAGAGTCTTACTGTTGAAAGGGGAGTGAAGTGAAACTGCTCCCAGTTAAGAGAGTTGGGCGGGCTGGGGCAGATTTAAGGGCCTGCCCCAGCGGTAGGGGGCCCCTCTCACTCTCAGTCCCCCTCTGGGATGATTTCCCTCCCTTCCCCCTGGAAAGGGAGTTGTCTTGCTGTGGCTCTGTAAAGGCAGCATACCCGTCCCCTCCTGCTGCCGTCTCCCCTAAGCCCCCTACCTACTGGTGGGAAGAGGCTACAGCTCTGGCCCGACACATCCCGTCAGCGTTCTCCCCAAATCTCAACCTGCACTGTTAAGCTTCTGGCTTCCAGGGCCCAGCTTCTTCTGTGACACGCTCCAGGTGAGACACAGGCTCTCTGTGTGGCAATTCCATAGTCCTGGTCACACGGGAAGACACCCCTCTCTTTGATTCCACCCCTAAACCCCTTTTCCCTCTGCAGATACGCTCTGGACTGGTTGGGGAGTGTAGAGCATCACACCATCATAACCTCTTTCTCCCTGCTGAAAAGACTTAAGCGTTGGCTTCTCTTTTTACTATCATGAAGCTTTAAACAACTTTAAAATTCTTTAGCTCACAGTTAAGTACAAACAATAAATATATTCTTAATATGTATGCAGCAGGCACATTTGTTTATGCTGAATCCTGCTATCTTGCCCCTTATTTGTTTGGGTATCTTTGTTCTCTTTTGGTCCTCTTCTAATTCAGACATCATCTTTTTCATAGTCTTTTTTTTTTTTTTTTTTTTTTATGACTGCGTTGGGTCTTCGTTGGTGCGCATGGGCTTTCTCTAGTTGCGGCGAGCAGGGGCTACTCTTGCGGTGCACGGGCTTCTCATTGCGGTGGCTTCTCTTGTTGCGGAGCACAGGCTCTAGGCACGCGGGCTTCAGTGGTTGCGGCACACGGGGTTAGTAGTTGTGGCTCGCGGGCTCTAGAGCGCAGGCTTCAGTAGTTGCGGCGCACGGGCTTAGTTGCTCCACGGCATGTGGGATCTTCCCGGACCAGGGCTCGAACCCATGTCTCCTGCATTGGCAGGCGGATTCTTGACTACTGTGCCACCAGGGAAGCCCCTTTTTCACAGTCTTTACTCTGAATTTTTTTATACTAAGACAGAAAATATTTTATGTACAGGGGAGCTAGATTGGTATCATATATCTAAGCTTCAATTTTTCACTGTTGTATGCAAAATTCTATACCAGCAGCATTTTTAACCTTTTTATTGACATGTAACTTACATACAAGTGAAGCTTACAAATCTTTTTTTTTTTAAATAAATAAATGTATTTATTTGTTTTTGGCTGCGTTGGGTCTTTGTTGCTGCATGCAGGCTTTCTCTAGTTGTGGTGAGCGGGGGCTACTCTTCCTTGTGGTACGCGGGCTTCTCACTGCAGTGGCTTCTCTTGTTGTGTAGCACGGGCTCTAGGCACGCGCGGGCTTCAGTAGTTGTGGCTCACAGGCTCTAGAGTGCAGCCTCAGTAGTTGTGGCTCACGGGCGTAGTTGCCCCGCGGCATGTGGGATCTTCCTGGACCAGGGCTCGAACCCGTGTCCCCTGCATTGGCAGGCGGATTCTTAACCACTGTGCCACCAGGGAAGTCCCGAAGCTTACAAATCTTAAGTGCATTTTTACATTTGTAGACATCCATGTATCTACTTCCCAAATCAAGATATAGAACTTTTCCATCCAGCAGCGTCTTTTTTAAATTTGATACAAACTCCTTTTCCCATAGTTAAAAGCCATATTTTATTAAAGCATAGACGGAAGGTGGTGGCCTCATTATTCTTAGTGGATGTGATGACGTTATTAATATTCTTGGGTTTTCTGTCTCTGATGGTGGAGCCTTGCTGGAGTCATGAGTCCTGGGCTCGGGCTCTGCCACCACCTGGCTGTGACCCTGGGCAGGTCACCTCACCTCACCTCACCTCCATCTCCTTCTCTGTAATTATGAAGAGGAGTTTTGCGCTTTGACAACCAGTGAGTCAAAGCTACTTAGTTAGGCTCTTAGTAGTATAACAACCCTGCCGTTCGTTAGTACCTCATCTTCAGAGGGGTACTGTACCATGCACGCTATGTGCTGTTTCATTTAACAACTCTGTGTGATTGGTATTAAGTAATACCATGTTATAGATAAGGGACTGAAGCTGACAGCGGTCACTCATCTGCCTTGGCCAAGGTCACTCAACTAATAAACGGTGGAGCCAGGCTTTAACCAAACCCAGTTCAGCCTCCCAAGTCCTGACTGCTAGTTGTGCTAGGAAGGAACGTGGGGACCTCATGGGGCTCTTGGCTTGTGTCGCTTCAGATTCTTCTTTCCTCTGTCTCTGCAACCAGCTCGAGGCCTGCGTAGTCCTGCTGTGAGTCTGCCCTGTGGTCCTGGGTGCCAGTAGTGGTGGTTTTCCCCTTTGAGGACGAGCTGTGTTCTTGAGTCTATGGGTAAATCATCTCCCCTGCTGTTCTGAGCGTTTTAATGTCTTCCACCTTAGCTTTTGAACCTAATTACCTCTCCTGTGTCCCCTGATTTGTTCATTTATTCTCTTTAAGCTAACAGGTTGCTTCTGATGTCCTCTTGCCGAACTCTCAGTGTGTTAAATATTCAGGAATGCGTTTATCCAGAGTAAAGTGTAGCTGAGGAGCCACTGGCCAGAACCGCCTCCAGGGGCCCTGGGCGGGCTTGCTGGGCTCTCAGCACCACGCCCTCCCCCTCCTCTCCCTGTCCTGGTCCCAGGCGGCCCCAGGCTAAGCTTGAGTGAGCAAGTCTAGAGCAGACCAGCCTCTGGCCAAAACGAAATCTGGTTGGTTTCGTTAATCTGCTCACTATCCAAGCTGTGCCGGGACTCTCAGCTAGAGGAAGTCTCCGAAGCAAACAGGAAGCACGAGAGACACCCACCAGCTGGAATTGCTCACTCTTTACCAGAAGGACAAAGAGTATGAAGTGGGTGACTTCATGGATTAGAGAAGGGAAAGGTGAACATTTCGAGTGGAGGCTGGGGGGAGGGGCGACATTCCAGCAGCATGTCGCATCTTGGAGAAGGCTTCAGGTGTTGAATAAAGCCAAGAACCCGTCTCCGTCCCCAGCCTCATCCACCTGGATTGTCCACGGTACCCATCTGGGGGGCGCCTTTCTGTTTCTCACATTCCTCCCTCCTTCCTGTGTCAACTGCAGCTCTTGGGCTTAAATCAGCCTCCTAGAATCACTTGGGGATTATTTTATTTTATTATTTTATTTTTTTTGGCCGCGCCGCACGGCTTGTGGGATCTTAGTTCCCTGACCAGGGGTTGAACCCGGGCCCTCAGCAGTGAAAGCTTCCAGTCCTAACCACTGGACCACCAGGGAATTCCTGGGGAACTTGTTTTAAAAACATTGATTTCTGGGCTGCACCTCTAGAGATTCTAGATTCAGTTGGTCAGGCTTATTCTCTAAACGCCCTGGGTGATTCTGATGAAAAAAGTTTGAAACCCACTGACCTACAGTGTCCAGAGCAAGGAAGAGCAGCGTCCTGCTCTTCTTTCCTCTTTCTCTCCCCCCTTGGCCCCAGGATGGGCTGGGCGTGTGCCCATTATGCCTGTTCACGGGCCAGAGTGTTTAGGAGCTCTGATCCCTTCTGCCCTTTCGTGTGCCCCGTGGGGAAAGGTGTAGGATGCCCCCGTCCTCGAATTCTCTCCCGTTTCCCGTGAAGACGTGAGGTTGGGAGTGGTGCTTGTTCTCGTGGCCTCTGAAGAAACCAGGTTTCTGATTTGGAGTGTGGCGGAGGGGGTCATGGCAAGGAGGGGCCCTCGAGGTGCTGCTCTACCCATTTCAGCAGCTTCATGAAAATATCCGGGAGGAAATTCATCCCACTCGTGTGTTTTTCCTGGTGCTGGAGAAACTGGTTTTTAAAAATATATATATGTTTTTTGCCTATTCTGTATCTTATAAGGAACTTTGACCACAGCTTTAGCTCTTAAAGGGAATTGGATTTTGGTCTGAAAGAAGGCTTTTACTGGGGACTTCACTGGCGGTCCAGTGGTTAAGGCTTCGTGCTCCCAATGCAGGGGTCACGGGTTCGATCCCTGGTCGGGGAACAAAGATCCCTGCAAGCCACGTGGTATGGCCAAAAAAAAAAATTATTAAAAAAAAAACGAAGACTTTTACTGTGCCATTTTGGGTTATAATTCCATCATTTGACTGCGCCTGTGGGTAATTCTAGCTGCTGGTTCAGGAGGAAAGAGTCCCACAGTGGGCCTGCCTCCCCCAGACAGCAGGCAGGCTCAGTGAATTCACCTTTACCACCTGCCAGGGGCTCCGTCTCTGATTTCCCAGTCTTGGGAGGGGAGGACATAGGGCTTCCTGGGGCTCTGAGTGTGGCCTTTGCCTGTCTGAGGCACCTCCATGTCTCCATGTGCCCTTCATGGCAGAATCAACTTCCTCTGTGCTTTATTGTCTGGGAAGGTTCAAGACCTCTGCTCACGTGATCACTAAGTGGGTCCAGGAAAACCACGAGGCAACAGGCCATAAAAAAATGCTGTGTGTGCCTGCTCAGGTATCTGTGGAAGGCAGGACCAGCATCCAGGCAGAACATGTCACCAGGCAGTTTGCGCCAGGCGGAGCACCTAACAGCGCTTAAGAAATGCAGACACAGGCCCTTCTCCAAACCTTCATCGGATCTCCGGGGGCTGGCTGCACAGGTGATTTTGTTGTGCAGACAGGGTTGAGAACCGCTGCATGAAAGTTATTTGTCTCTTCTGGCTTGTTTAAAAAATCAGATTCTGTCTGGGCAGGTTTGGAAACCCACTGGTTTGATAGGGACGAGACTTAGATGTTACCTCTGTTTTTCTTGACTTGTAGATGCTGGTTATCTCCTACCCCAGTGGCCCTCAGCCCCAGCTGCTTTGGTTTTCTTGGAATCAGAGTCTTCACCTCTGTTCCCCTCACCCCACTCATTCATACCTCCTTCTCCAGTGCCCCAGCCACACTCTGTTGCCCGGCCAAGATTATGTGTCACGTGGATTCGTGGTAATAACCAACCTGTAATTCCATCGTGGTTTCCCATCATTGCTGTGGCCTGGCCTGGCCCTGGGCGACTCCTCCCACTGGTGGCAGCAATACACAGGGACTACAAGATCACTGTGACTGTCAGCCAGAGCCAGCCCTTGCTGGGCCAGCAAAGCTGCTGCCACAAAAAGAGTCTCATTCACCCAGCAGCCCGAAACCAAACACAGAGGGTGGGCGTTGCCTCCACCGTTCTTCCTACAGCCGGGAGGATGGCTGGCGTCCAGGCTCCGTCACCATGTGCTGGGTGGCCTTGAGCAGGGCATTTAACACCTGAGCGCAGGCTGTTTATCTGAAAAATGGGAGATGGTTTTAAAGCTTAAAGGAGGTAACGGTTGTGCAGTTGTTCAGTAAATGTTAGCTGTCTCTGAAAATCATTTCATTTGGTGAGCGCTCTTTGAATTCCCTGTTTGTCCAGAACATAGAGAGGAAGGCAGCAAAGAAGCCAAAAGCACAGACCTCACCTCAAGGGCCATGGTGTAGAATCTTGCCAACATCATTGACCGGGGTGAAAAGAGAAAGCATCTTAAACTATAAAATATTTCAAAACTGGCATTTCTTGTCACTAATTGAGATTCCACCACCCCCCCCCCCCATGCTTCCTTCCTTGTACTCTCGGGGAATAGGTGGCCCCCGCTTCAAACCTCTTTTCCTTTAGTGACGTCCAGAAAGGAAACTGTTGTTCCTGGTTAGTGAATCACTCTTCCTGAAGCTCACTTTTTAAATGAGTTGCTGGGAGAACTTGGACGTGGAGAAACGATTTGAGGTTGCACAAAGCAAGCCCTCTGTGCCTGCTTCTCGCATGAGCACAGACCATTGCTTCCCACAAACGTTCCCCTCTTCATTCACACCCCGTCCTTTGACTGTCCGGGAACGCGCTCCCCGCGCTCAGGGGCAGGTCAGGGCTGTCTTGCTCCGAAGACCCTTCCTGCATAGACTCTATTCTGCGCAGGGCAGTCTCATCCAAACCTTTTCTTCTCAGCTTAGGTTCAAATGCCGCACAACGTGTTTAGGACACAGTACCTACTCACAGTGCTCGTTTGTCAAACATTCTGTGTACGTTCTGATACCTTTTAGTATAAGTCTTCTAGAGGCTTCTAGAGATAGCCTCCTCATCCTTAACAGTTCCAAAACTTAAAAAAAAAAAAGTTGGCGCCTCCGAAGGTACCACTGACTGAGTGACTAAGATGTCAGTGCAGGAACCCCAGCTGCCGGGTGTGCAGGTCTTGGTCTTGGTACCCGTGTTTGTCTCCGCCCTCCCACACCTCCCCCTCGTCCTCCCTCAGCCCTGCCTCTGCCAGTGGAGAATGGAGCTGAGGTCTCTATTTAAAAGGGAAATTTGGCAGCTGTTCTGACTGCCAGCAGAGCTCGCTGGCTGTGGTGTGTGTTTGGTTTTGTGTGTGTTTGGTTTTTTAATGCGTGTGAGACTTCTGGCCCATCAAAAATGAGAGAGCTGGGGGGAAGAGGCTCAGGATGAGGGAGTGAAATAAGGCTTTGATTCCAGCCTCACACTGAGACCGGAGATGGCAGGACAAAAAGGCTCTTTTGATAACGACTTGCACCTGGCCAGGCCCTGGTCCCTGAGTGCCCACGAGGTTGGCCGAGCACCTTGTCTGAGGAGCTTCCCACCGGGACTCCCCGTTCCCTGGTTGGCCTCACCACCCACTCTGGCTTTGCACAGAGGCAGGCTGTGATCTGAGCTACCAGACCGCAGGTCCACTGTTTGTTGAGCTAGATCCTAGCGTCTCCTGAGCCATTTTTTGGTACCCTGTGTTGCCTGTTGACTTAACTGTCACCAGGCTGGCAGATGCCCATTCCTCTCCTGTGGGTGTTTATTTGTATGTGAATGTACATATCTGGGGATGGGAAGTCAGTGTGTGCGCTCAGAACTGTGAGCCTAGAGTTGGGAGACCACTTTTCCCTTCACTGTCGGACGGCCGTAGGGCCAGGAGATGTGTGGTACAGCCTAGTTAGGGCTCGTGTCCTAACTTGCGGAGAAGCCGGGCAGGGGGTTAGGGAGAGGGGAGGCAGTCAGCCAGGTCATCAGGGCAGGGCAGTGACCTGTGGTTTAGGAAGGGCTCACTGGGTGGCAGTCTTTGGCCTAACCCAGCACTTCGGATTTCTCCCTTGCAGTTGGAGGCCCCTCCCCACTAAGTGCCTCTTTGCACAGCGCTGGCCCCCGCCCCCACGCTCACCAGCACCACTGCAGCGGGACGGGCCATGGCGGGTCGGGGAGGTGCAGCACGACCCAACGGACCAGCTGCTGGGAACAAGATCTGTCAGTTTAAGCTGGTCCTGCTGGGGGAGTCCGCAGTGGGCAAATCCAGCCTCGTCCTCCGCTTTGTCAAGGGTCAATTCCACGAGTACCAGGAGAGCACAATTGGAGGTGAGTGGGCCCGAGAGAGAGGGGGTGGCCTCAGGGAAGTCGAAGAGATGCCTTGGCGTTGAGGAGAAGGGAAGCTGACTGCCCAGAGGCTAAGCATGCCTGGGGCAGCAGCACCTCGCCTCATCTGGGCCCTGGAATCAAACCCAGCAGCTGGTCTCCATGTCAGAGTCCCAACAAGCATCTAGTGGGAATTAGCTGAGAGTCGAAAACTGCCTTCCTCTCCTGGTTCTACCTCTTGATTTCTTTGTGTGGCCCCGGGTACACCCTTCCACTGGCCTGGGGAGGGAGAGACTGCGTCTGCCTCTTTGAGGGTTCTTCTTACCCCTGCCCGGCGGTGCATCTACCCCGGCCTCCCCCACGTTCCAGAATGGGGAAATGGCCTCGTGAGTGGGCTGGTGTTTCTGAAGCTGCCCTTTACCCCTTCTTGATCTCAGAGCCCGTCATTGATTTCCCAGTGGTCAGCATTTAGCACGTGAGGGTCTGGACTCAGCCTCCTGCCTCAGTGCCAGTACACACCCCGAGGGGCTGGGGCCGACCTTGGGCTTGAGTCATCCATTTTCTACCCTCTTGGTTGGTAGGAGGTTTCCAGGCAGCTGGAAACAAAATAGGCCGTGTCAGCAGTCTTCTGCTGCCTCCTCAGCACTCGAGTCAGGAGCTGGAGAGGGGAAGTGAGGCGGTGCCCCAGGCCCCTCGGGGGGGAGGAGGGGGGAGGGCCGACACGGAGAGCGGGCTTCCTGCACAGAGCCGTCGGGATCCTCTGCTGGGACTCCCACCTGCCAGTCCCAGCTGCGGGACTCCTTTGAAGCACGTGCACAGGTGCCGTGTGTTCCCCTGCCTCCTCAGGCCAGAGATGGGGTCACTGCGTTCCCTGAAGGTCCAGCCAATCAGGAATAAAGTCGAGGGCAAAGCCGAGGGTGGCGGCTAGCCAGCGTGCCTGGGGGTGGCAGGGGCCTTGGGAAGCCGGGTACCCAGCCCCCGCCTGGCAGTAGCACGGCGTGTACTTCAGTCTTCCCCAGCGTGGCTGAGTGTGTGTGAGTGTCCTCAGGACACCGAAGGCCAGCGGTGGCCCTGGGCTGGAGCAGACGGAGGGACTAGGCCTGTTCTCTGAGCGGAGGGAGGAGGAGGAGGAGCGAGGGCCCACCGTTTTGTGCTTGGAGCCAGGTTTCTCCTAGACTTTCCCTTTCCTGCCCCTTGCCGCTGTCCTTCAGAGAGGGCTCCTGAAATGGCTGAAGTACAAGCAGGCTTCCCTTCTCCTCCCACTCTTGCCTGGCTGGGTCTGTAAAGCCAATGCAACCCCCAGCCCCCTCGACTCACAGAAGCGCCCGCTCCGCCTGCCTTGCTCAGCTGCTCTGGCCGCCGGGTTGGGGGTTTTCGGGCTTCTAAGTGCCAGAGCCTGGATGGCACAGTGCAGATACGTGAGGGTGTCTCCTCGGCCCCTCTGCACCTGGTAACACTGCCCTCCCTCTTCCAGCGGCCTTCCTCACACAGACCGTCTGCTTGGACGACACAACAGTCAAGTTTGAGATCTGGGACACAGCTGGACAGGAGCGGTATCATAGCCTGGCCCCCATGTACTATCGGGGGGCCCAGGCTGCCATCGTGGTCTACGACATCACCAACACAGTAAAGATTTTCCCTTGCTTCTCGACCCTTTGTTCCTGAATGGGGGGTGGGCACATTTCCTCTGGTGTTTGGGGGTGTCTCGCCAGAATCTTCAGGGTGGTGACATCTTAGACACCTCGGCTCTGCCAGCGCCAGCTTCTCCAGTGAACAGCCCTGGGCAGAATGCCTGCTCCGTCCTGTTGACGCTCTGGCCCTGTCTCCCCAGGATACGTTTGCACGGGCCAAGAACTGGGTGAAGGAGTTGCAGAGGCAGGCCAGCCCCAACATCGTCATCGCGCTCGCGGGCAACAAGGCCGACCTGGCCAGCAAGAGGGCCGTGGAGTTCCAGGTGGGGGACGGACCAGGCTCGGGGGGAGGACGAGCCAGCTCCACTCGGCTTCCCCAGGCTGCTCGGGCTTTGTGAAGGGCTGCGTTGGGCGGCAGCAGGGGGGCTTCTGTTTGCTGTCCCCTCACGGCTCGAGCATGGGCCTAAAGGGGATGCCGTCCACCACTCCGCCTTCTCTGTCAGTGGTGGTGGGGTGTGTGTGCATGTGGATAGCAGAAGCTTCAGCTAATTTTTTCTGTGAACTGGTTTTTTAACGAAACGGTGAAAAAGACAGACTTTTTCAGGTAATATGTGCACATAGGAGATTTTAAACTGCACGAGAAGGTATACAGGATGTAATTTGGGTCTCTGACCCTAGAAACTCAATCTCCCTTCCCCCAAGTTCCTCGCAGTTTCTTGTCTTTCTGGAAACATGCACGAGCGTATGAATCCCTTTCTTTACATACTATATACTTAACTTTTTTATCCCTCCCCACCCGATGGACTTCTAGGTTGTGTGTAATTGCAAAAGACTGGAAATAGTGCCATAGTCGACATCCACATACTTTTGTCCAAATGTGCAAGTGTATTTGTAGGATAGCTTTCTAGAAATATTTCCTAGCCTAGTGATTTTGAAGAGCAGGAAGGCAGAATGGGCCTATGGAGACCTGAGTCAAACTTCTGCCGACGTGTGTGAGCTGAGAGGTGCTGTATGTGAAGTGGGGAACTCAGAGCAGGGGCGCCTTAGGCCTGAAAACCCCTGTGTTGTCTCTGTTGCGTGGAAGACACTGTGATCAGGGAAGATTTTTATCCTGGGCCTCAGCCCCTGCCAACTGTCAGTGTTTCCCTCCCACCCACTTTCTCACCTCCATCCAAATCAGGAAGCACAAGCCTATGCAGAGGACAACAGTTTGCTGTTTATGGAGACATCAGCAAAGACTGCGATGAACGTGAATGAAATTTTCATGGCAATAGGTAAGTTGCCTCGGCTCCCCTCCTGCAACCAGGGTGTGTTACTTGCCTGCTGTTCTATAGTAGGTCTGTGGGGTCCCTTCACCAACAGATCTTTTACCATTTTTGATACTTTGATAAAATTGTTTTCTTTTTCATCTGACTCTCAGATATAGATAGCTCACTCCAGAAGTTTCTAAAGCCTGGGCCAAAGTCTCACCACTTCACTTCCTGACCCTGCAGCGTACCACCCACCTAAAGCTGTACATCACCAGCCCCCTACCCACTTCTTAGGATTTTTGGGGGGGCTCATTTGGCTCTAGAGTCATCCTGTGTGGGTTTGAATCCTCGCTCTACCACTTACTAACTCTGTGGTCCTGGGCAAGTTATTTAACCCCTCTTTGCCTCAGTTTCCTGAAAGACCCAAAATGTACTTGGCACATAGAACACACATCCATCAGGATGCTGGTTATCACTGATTGGGTGGTACCCAAGTGGACTTGGGAGAGTACTAGGGTTCCCCCAGAAACACCCATCTTCCCCCTCGTCTCCCAAACAGCTAAGAAGCTTCCCAAGAACGAGCCCCAGAATACAGCTTGTGCTCCGGGCCGGAACCGAGGAGTGGACCTCCAGGAGAACAACCCTGCCAGCCGGAGCCAGTGCTGCAGCAACTGAGCCCCCCTTACCTGCCCACTGCCCCCACCTCCTCCGCCTCGACGACCCGACTGGAATCCACTCTAACCAATCGCACTTACCAACTCGGGCCACCACTGGGGGGCAGGGGGAGGGGCCCACCATGGTTTCTCCATATCATTTTGATCATAGGCCGGAGTGAGTTATTCCACCTGCACCTTTCTGTACAAATACTAATTCAATTTTAAGTCTTAAGTCACTTTTTTAATATATATGATCTGCTCTTCCCACTCTGCCCTTTCTACTGCTCTCCCACTCTTCCTTTGCCGGTAGTAGCCACGTGCCCCTGTTCCCCCCACCCTGGTGTATGGGGAGGCGGGGGTTGGAGCAGTTACCCTTCTTTCCCTCTTGCTGATTAGCGGGCTCAGCAAGAGCATCCATATCCTTACTGTGTTTGGAGTGCGCTTCGTTCTGGGTGATGGGGCAGGCCCTAGGGGCCAGGGAAGGGGGAGGCAGCTCTTCCCTCAGCTGGCTGTCATCAGGCTGCAGCGTCCCCTCCCCACCCCCTGACTCACAGCTGGGAGAGAACCCACAGCATTACCACAGCATTATTGTGACAGCCACGAACCCATTGCCCACAGCCCCCTTCCCCGTCGTCCTTGGTCACCCTGACCTCTGGCTCTGAGCCCTGTTCTGACCAAATCACAATGATGAGTATTTGGGGGTGGGGGGTAAGGGGGGTAGTGGGAGGGGATGGAACCAACTTTTTCTGTATTTTGTATTGTATGTTTTCTTCAACATGTAACCAATCAGTATCTTGTCAATATAGTCAGCCGATCGATCGACCTCCCGCTTGTCTTCCTTGTCTTTCTCTGGCAGAGTTTATCAGACCGTAGCCTCTCTAGCTTACTTGAAGTTAATTTAAAATGAACCTCTACATCTTGTTAAACAAAAAGTTTAAAGTGAGGGGATGTTGGTGGTCATGGTAACCAAGAGAAAGAGGCCAGCTGTTACCAGCTCTAACTGGGTGGAGTGGGGTAAGAGTGAGCTGGGGCTGAATCTCAGCAAGGTTGAAGTTGAGGGTCCTGCGTTTGCCTCTCCCCCAGCCCCTCCAGATTATATTGGGGTATGTGCAGTCTGTATTTGAAAATAGTTGGTCTCTGAACACCAGAAACAACCTCTTTGGGGTTTTTTGATTAGTCTGTACTAGGCTCGTGAGAGACGGGGTCCTCTCACTCTCTTCTCTGAAGAGGAAGGAACACCGACAGACCTCTGGAACCTTGGACTGGTCATAAGGCCAAGACGGCAGCCCCACACGGGGGCCAAGCCGTCTGCTCCCTAGTCTCTGGGGGGCCCTCTGCTGGTTCTGGAGTCAAGTGATGCTGGGGCCCTTTTGGCCCTCTGCTGCTCCCTGCTGGGGCTGCTGGTCCAAGCAGTGAGCTGAGCTGAGTAAAACAACACTGCCCACTCTCCCCCCAGCTTCCCGGGGGCCAGATTTATCGTGGACCACCACCTTGAGGTGCCTTTCCTGCCCCTCTGGGCCCTCCACTTGGCCTCCCTCTACCTTTGTTCTACCTCCTCCTCTGACTCCAGCCCCAAGAAACGACCACAGACTGAAGCTGTGTTGCTCACTACGGTGGTGGTTTACTGGGTCAGGCTAGTTTGGAACCCTTCTTAGAGCCACGGCTCCTGAGTCTCGAGGCGGGTCCTGTTTGGGCTTCAGGGGAAGGCGGCACCCGGCACTGGCCACGGACGCACAGCTGGCCAGAGGGGGTCAGGCAGCAAGTCATGGCGGCGGGATCCAGGTCCGGTGGTAATGACATTTGCTGGTGCACCTTCTGCGCCACGCGGAAGCCGCTCCCATCCGGGTCACAGCCCTCCAGTTGCCGCTGGCCAGTCACCATCAGGCATCCGCCGTCCACTTGAACCACCAGCTCCTCAGGGGTGAAGCCGTGGGCATACATCTTCATCTGGAAGCCACTCTCCGCATGGACGTTGCCCCGTACAGCTGCCACATCTGCCGTGAGCTGCTGCACCGGCAGGGTGGTCACCTGGTTCTGTTCAGTAAAGGCCACGCTGGGACATCGGGACGCCGACTGGCTCCCGTTGGAGAGACTGCTACCGACCCCCTGCATCCGAGTGAGCAACTGCTGTGGAAGGGCGCGAGGCTCCGAATGCAGCGCTTGGCGCTGGGCCGGGCGGCAGACGCCGGAAGCGGGGGCTCTCATGGCCCCGCGTGGCTCCGCTCCTGCCCGCGTGACGCCGCCCCGCTCAGGGGGCTCCCTTGGCTTCCGGCGAGGTTGGCTTCCACAGAGTATGGGGTCAGCTGTGCACATGTCCTACCTCCGTGGGTCAGGTTGGCAGCCGCCCTGGCGCCCCCTGCTGCTGCTGCTTTTATCTCGGATACGGCCGCTTTCTCGGGCCCTTCCCCACCTTAGTCACAGAGGGCCCGGCCGCCGGGGCTGAGACTCAACCTGATAGACCAAAAGAGGCTGGTGGCGCTCGAGCCCAACCCTGGAGCTGTCACCAGCACGGAGCGGAGATGAGATTGAGCCGCCGGGCTCTTGCCCTTCTGAGAATCAGGCCTGGGGGGAAGGAGGACTGTCCCCTGAACAGAGCCATCAGTGTGACCGCGGGGTCATCCATTCTTGGAACGTCCTGCACTTCTCTGACCACGCACAATCCTGCGACACATGGGGATTGGGAGGTGGATGCGCCTTCCTGGTTTCCGTCATTCCACCCCGGGCCTACTGTGGCAGGCTCAGAGCTGGGCTCTGGGACCACAAAGATGAAGACTTGGGCCCTGCGCTACGTGGGAGGTGCCCACCGTGTGGGCGGGAGAGCCGTTCCGCCCTCCTCTGCCTCTACCCCATCTCCACCTTGGGAGCCTTTTACCTGACCACGGCCATTACTCTGGCGCTCAGTGCTTATAAAATAAATCCTTTTTGTTGAAGTATAACGTACGCAGAGAAAAGTGCGCAAAGAGAACACACCCGTGTAACCACTTAACAGGTCAAGAAATAGAACTGTTGCTGTTTAATCGCCACACTAGGTGCAACTCTGTGTCCCGAGACGTGTGGGATAGGGCCAGGGTTGGGGCAGGAGGGAGATGCTCAAGAAGCCAACTCGACTCCAGGCCCCAGGCCTGCATTTTCACCCTTGGGCTTGGGAGGTGATTCCCCAAACAGAAGCCTGTGTTCTGGGGTACTTCTCCTTGTCCCAAGAGGGCAGCAATCTTTACTATCTTGGAAGCCTTCGACAGAGATTACAAGTGAGGAGGAGTCAATCTGGGGTGCTCGCTCGGGCCTCACTTGTCTGTCCGACATCAAGAAACAGGACAGAAAAGCCTGGAAGCTGGAGGCAAAGGGAGCGACCGTGCAAGACTACAATTCCCATCATGCTCCGGGGCAGGGACGCCTGCGCACTGAACGCCGGTTGCCCATGCGGCCCTAGGGCTGGAAGCGCCGCGCCGCGCTGCGCCGCGCTCCGCTGCGGGGAGGCCATGACGGAACCTTCCCAGGCCTCGACCCCGGCCCCGGCCGCGCAGCCCCGTCCCCTTCAGTCCCCAGCCCCCGCCCCAACTCCGACTCCTACCCTCAGCCCGGCTTCGGCCCCGACTCCGGCTCCCACTCCGGCATCAGCCCCAGCCCCAGCTACAGCCCCAGCCGGGAGCACAGGGACTGGGGGGCCCGGGGTAGGAAGTGGGGGTACCGGGAGCGGGGGTGATCCGGCTCGACCTGGCCTGAGCCAGCAGCAGCGCGCCAGCCAGAGGAAGGCGCAAGTCCGGGGGCTGCCGCGCGCCAAGAAGCTTGAGAAGCTAGGGGTCTTCTCGGCTTGCAAGGTGGGGGCGGGGCCTGGGGTGAGAGGGGGCGGGGTTTGGGGCATCCTAGGGCTTCGGTGGGAATGGGGGCAAAGGTCTGGCTGGGGAACGGCTTCTCACCCCGGGTTACAGGGTTATTGACTGATTCTTCTGCCTCCAGGCCAATGAAACCTGCAAGTGTAATGGCTGGAAAAACCCCAAGCCCCCCACTGCACCCCGCATGGACCTGCAGCAGCCAGCTGCCAACCTGAGCGAGCTGTGCCGCAGCTGTGAGCACCCCTTGGGTAAGGCAGGTAGTGCCCTTGGAGCTGGGGGTGAGGGGGGTGGAGGTGGTGGGTTCTACTTGGACAGGATGATTTAAGTGTCACATAGTTTCATTTCTGGAAGACCGAAGATGCCTCTTAAGGAGGAATTGGTCTGGGAATGTGTATGCCCCAAGGGAGGAGAAAGGAAATCTGCCAACCAGAAGAGACAAGAGGCCACCCAGATAGGAGCAGTCAGTCTCGTTGCCGGTCACGCTGCTTGGAGGGACTGAGGGTGTGTCTTGGCTGGCGATGAAAAGGAGCAGGAAGCCCTGTTGATTTTTTCTGTTCCTTTTTCCCAACTGCCATTTATCCTTACAGCCGACCACGTGTCCCACCTGGAGAATGTGTCAGAGGATGAGATTAACCGGCTCTTGGGGATGGTGGTGGACGTGGAGAATCTGTTCATGTCTGTTCACAAGGAGGAGGATACGGACACCAAGCAGGTCTATTTCTACCTCTTCAAGGTGAGCTTCTTCCAAGTGAGTGTGCGTGGGTGAAGGAGGGAGGCTGGGGGGTCTGCAGCTCTGTGTTCGTTGACCTCTACTCCTCCCTCTTCTTCCAGCTCCTGCGGAAATGCATCCTGCAGATGACTCGGCCCGTGGTGGAGGGGTCCCTGGGCAGCCCCCCATTTGAGAAGCCTAATATTGAGCAGGTGGGATGAGGCAGGTGGTAAGAGGATTGGGGGCATCTTGGAGGAGTGGGGAGGCTGTGTTATCCTTCCCCCCCGCAAGCTGAGGACAGGGGAGAGGTTCAGAGAAAGGAGGATGCTTTGGGCTAACCTCAGGGTGGGCATGGAGGTGGGAGGGGGTATAATTTCTCCTCACAGACAGCTCCAGAGCAAAAGCCCCAGAGAGCCCCCTGCCCTCAGGAAGCACCTACTTTTGGATAAGAAGGCCCTGCTGGCTGCTCACACCTCCTCCCGTTTTGTCCCGTACCTATCTCCCCTTCTCAGGGTGTGCTGAACTTTGTGCAGTACAAGTTTAGTCATCTGGCTCCCCGGGAGCGGCAGACAATGTTTGAGCTCTCGAAGATGTTCCTGCTCTGCCTTAACTACTGGAAGCTTGAGACGCCTGCCCAATTTCGGCAGAGGTCTCAGGCCGAGGACGTGGCTACCTACAAGGTCAATTATACCAGGTAGGTCCAGCCAGGGACAGCATGGGGGAGGCTTGTGAGCCCAGCCTGGGCTTTCATTTACCACCTCCCTGCTCCTCATCCGCTCTGCAGATGGCTCTGTTACTGCCACGTGCCCCAGAGCTGCGATAGCCTTCCTCGGTACGAGACCACTCACGTCTTTGGGCGGAGCCTTCTCCGCTCCATCTTCACCGTTACCCGGCGACAGCTGCTGGAGAAGTTCCGGGTGGAGAAGGACAAGCTGGTGCCCGAGAAGAGGACCCTCATCCTCACCCACTTCCCCAAGTAAGGCTTATTCTGGCCCGTCAGGATCTTGCACCGCGTTCACATCCTCCCTGTGGTCCCCTTTTTTCCAGGAGGGCTTCCTGGATTGGTCCTTCCTCTCACTCCATGAACCTTCTGGGATGTGGGACTCTACCTGGGAGACTTGCCCAAGGCCCAGATATAATTTGCTAGCTCTTTGCCTTTTCATGTACTAAGTCTGGGGATGACAGGTACATGGCCCGAGTGCTAACACTGCCCACGCCCCTGGTAGACATGACTAACTGTTTCCCACGGGGTGTGGACGCAGCTCAGAATCCTTCTCACCACAGCACTCCAGGAGCTTACACTTGAGGTGAAACCGTTTTCCACCCCTGTCCTAGTCCTTTCTGTCAGATTTTTCTCTGTTCTGCCGTACCATCTTTTCATTTTAAACCTGGCTTACAGCCACCCAGTTCAAGCCTTTCCCAACTAATGCAGGCCCTCATGTGCTCCTCTTGCCACCAGGTGGCAGTAAGAGGTGGCAGGAGAGGGTGGAATCACATTTTGATACCGAGGCCCAGGGTGACTGGATGTCCTGCCTGGCACACAGCACAGGACGGCGTCAGTTCAGACCCTGTCTCCCTGTGCTGCTCACCGGGGCGTGCTGGCCTTCTAGTCTCTGTCCTGGATCATCCTGCCCTCCTACCTTCAGCGAGGGGCTCCCAGAAGACAGGGAGCTGTGCCTCTTCCTTGTCTGAAGGCAGAAGCTGTCTCTGTCTGCTCAGTTCCCTGAGGGCAGCCTCCAGGCCTTCCCGTGTCTGGCCCAGGCTGCTCCCTCGGTTGGAGGACAGAGCTGTGGGACAGACTCTACCCTCCCCCCAGATTCCTGTCTATGCTGGAGGAGGAGATCTACGGGGCAAACTCTCCAATCTGGGAGTCGGGCTTCACCATGCCGCCCTCAGAGGGAACCCAGCTGGTGCCCCGGCCGGGTATGTGCCACACACAGTAGGCTTTCTGCTTGGTCCTCCTGGCTGAGCTCAGCCCCTCAGTGGAGGAGGGGCTGCAATTGGCAGCAGTGGGGAAGTACAGGAGGGCTCAGCTGGGGGTGGGAAAATCCGGGTCCCTTAGAGGGACACACCAGCACCTTTGACCTCCATCCCCCGATTTTTTCGTCTCTCTCTATATCAGCTACAGTCAGCGCTGCGGTTGTTCCCAGCGCCCCCATCTTCAGTCCCACCATGGCTGGGGGCAGCAACAGCTCCTTGAGCCTGGATTCCGGAGGGGCTGAGCCCATGCCAGGTGGGTGCTTGACCCCTGACCTCTGCCCCTCATTCACCCCTCCCCCAGCCTCTCTTGCTGTCCCTGGGAGACTTTGCCAGCTTCCTCAGCAGGCGAGAAGAGGAAGCTCCCAGAGAACCTGACCCTGGAGGATGCCAAACGGCTCCGTGTGATGGGCGACATCCCCATGGAGCTCGTCAATGAGGTCATGCTCACCATCACGGATCCCGCGGCCATGCTCGGGCCTGAGGTGGGCAGCCCAGCTTATGGACCAGTTGTGCTGGGGGTGGGGTGGTGGCTCACCACCTGAGACCCCAGCTCAACACCCCTCCTCTGGTGCCCAGACGAGCTTGCTGTCGGCCAACGCCGCCCGGGATGAGACTGCCCGCCTGGAGGAGCGCCGCGGCATCATCGAGTTCCACGTCATCGGCAACTCGCTCACACCCAAGGCCAACCGGCGGGTGTTGCTGTGGCTCGTAGGGCTGCAGAACGTCTTCTCCCACCAGCTGCCACGCATGCCCAAGGAGTACATCGCCCGCCTCGTCTTCGACCCGTACGTCCCCAGGAGAGCCCAACCCGAGGCCACCACACCCGGGCACCTCCTCCTTGGCCTCCCCACTGCTCCCCAGGCCTCTTTCTCCAACCCTGGGCGATTCTTGCTCCTTAGTTCCCAGCACTGTGTACAGCTCAGGCCTCTGGGGTTGTTGTGGGCTCCTGGGGAGCATTTGGGGGACAGGTAGGGCCTGTGACCTGACCCTTCTCCCCTCAGGAAGCACAAGACTCTGGCCTTGATCAAGGACGGGCGGGTCATTGGTGGGATCTGCTTCCGCATGTTTCCCACCCAGGGCTTCACGGAGATTGTTTTCTGCGCTGTCACCTCAAACGAGCAGGTCAAGGTGAGTCCATGCCCCTGGTCCCAGCTCCATCCCACCCCCTGCTTCTGCTCTGGACAAGGTCGGAGCAGCACAGTAGTGACACAGCTGCCCCCAACCCTTCTTTTAGTGGCCAGACAGTTCTTCACACCCCCACAAGGTGGCAGTTGTACTTTGATAACTGGATTAAGGAAACACCTGTTGACATATGGCACCCCAGAATCAGTAACACTTTTATTTTGTTTTTTTCTAGTTTTATTGAGATGTAACTGACATGTAGGACTGTGTAAGTTTAAGGTGTACAACCTGATGATTTGACTTACATACGTCGTGAAATGATGACCACAGTAAGTTTAGTGAACATCCGTTATCTCTTATAGTTACAAAATTAAAGGAGTAAGAAAAAAAATGCTTTTTCTTTGTGATGAGAACTCTCCAGATTTACAGTAACACTTTTAAATGGACCTGTATTTCTCTCATCACAAGAATGTTCACATACATTGGGGAGTTAACTTCTATAACAGCACCCTATGCTGGGTGATAGTCCTGGTTTCTGTCCTTTAATTGTCACAGTAGACCCACTAGTAGGGTCCCTGGTTGTCCTGTTTTATTTTTTTACTTATTTATTTTTTATAAATTTATTTATTTTATTTTTGGCTGTGTTGGGTCTTCGTTGCTGTGCGCGGGCTTTCTCTAGTTGCGGCGAGCGGGGGCTACTCTTCATTGCGGTGCGTGGGGTTCTCATTGCGGTGGCTTCCCTTATTGCAGAGCACGGGCTCTAGGCGCGTGGGCTTCAGTAGTTGTGGTGCACAGGCTCAGTAGTTGTGGCTCACGGGCTCTAGAGCGCAAGCTCAGTAGTTGTGGCGCACAGGCTTAGTTGCTCCGTGGCATGTGGGATCTTCCTGGACCAGGGCTCGAACCCGTGTCCCCTGCATTGGCAGGTGGATTCTTAACCAGTGCACCATCAGGGAAGCCCTATTTTTAAATTTTTTATTTATTTTTTTAATACTCTTTTTAAAAAATATTTATTTATTGTTTATTTGGCTGTGTTGGGTCTTAGTTGAAGCATGCGGGATCTTCACTGTGGCATGCAAACTCTTAGTTGCGGCATGTGGGATCTAGTTCGCTGACCAGGGATCAAACCCGGGCCCACTGCATTGGGAGCGTGGAGTCTTAGCCACTGGACCACTGGGCAAGTCCCGTGTCCGGTTTTGTTTTTATTTATTTACATTTTAAAATGGTGCAGCCACTTTATTTTATTTTATTTATTTATTTTTGGCCACGTTGTGCAGCTTGCAGGATTTTAGTTCCCCCACCAGGATCAAACCCACGCCCTCTGCAGTGAAAGTTTGGAGTCCTAACCACTGGACTACCAGAGAATTCCATGGTTGCCCTGTTTTACATAACCCAGATCTGCATGGTGCCTCTTTGGTCCTGACATGTGTGGAAGACAGTCTCTTTGGGGTTCAGATATTGTGATGAGTGGGGCCCTTGTGATTCCCCCTCCCCTTTCCTCCAATTCTGAGGCCCAGGGACTGGGAACTAGCCGCCTGAGGACCACAGCTTCCTGGTTGGGTTTAGATGCAGGCCCTCCCTGCCATAGCTGGCCGCCTGACTTGGACACATTTCCTAAAATAGCTGAGTTTCAGTTTTTTTTCTGTAAAATGGAGGTAACGATAGCTGTTTCATGGGTTAACTTGAGGATTGCTCTGTAAAGAACCAAGCACCACACCTGTTCCAGAGTAAGCGCTTAGAAATCCAGCATCCTTCACTTTTCTCCCCATAAACTCCCCTTCCTCTGCCAGTCGCCTTTCCTCCTACCTGACTTGGATCCCCTGGCTATTCCCACCTCCTTTCCAGTCAGCTCCCTCCCCTGCCCTCCTGAGACCTCTCTAGCTGCAGTCCTGCCCCCTCCCCCCTGAAAAGCCCTGCCCCCTTCCCCTGCAGGGCTATGGGACTCACCTGATGAACCACCTGAAGGAGTATCACATCAAACACAACATTCTCTACTTCCTCACCTACGCCGATGAGTACGCCATTGGCTACTTCAAGAAGCAGGTGACCCTCACCTCACCCCGTTTGCCCACTGCCTGGGGACAGGGGTCATTCTGTTTCATCCCCAGTGTGGATGGAGTGGGAGTCCCTTCGTCTCCCCTGTCCCATCCCACACCGGTGGGGAAGTCCTTCACGCCTGCATGCCTCCCTCCTGCTGCTCCAGGGAAGGATAGGGTTCTCTAGGGCAGCTGGGCAGGCTGGGAGAGCTGGGAGGTTCTAGGGGTGAGTCGGGGTGGGGGGTTAGCCAGCCTGGAAACATTCCAGGGACAGATTCAGGTTGGAAAAGGCTTGCCAATGGATTGGTCGTAACTCTCCACGCCCTAGGGCTTCTCCAAGGACATCAAGGTACCCAAGAGCCGCTACTTGGGCTACATTAAGGACTATGAGGGGGCGACACTGATGGAGTGTGAGCTGAACCCTCGAATTCCCTACACGGAGCTGTCCCACATCATCAAGAAGCAGAAGGAGGTGTGTGTGCGTGTGCACGCGTGCACTCACACACATGCACGTCTCCGTGGGGCTTTTCATGAACGTGCACTTGAGGGTGAACACGTGTGGATGTGTACCACGTGTACATGCATGTGCGCATGTGAAGTGGGATGGGCCAGGGTCTTGGTTCTTGCTCTGCCTCTTAGGGGAAATTAGGGGGGCCTGACTGTGGCCTGGGAGGGTGGTTCCTGGAGCTGGGTTGGCCCCTCAGACCCTTCCTTCCCTCAGATCATCAAGAAGCTGATTGAGCGCAAACAGGCGCAGATCCGAAAGGTCTACCCCGGGCTCAGTTGCTTCAAGGAGGGTGTGAGGCAGATCCCTGTGGAGAGCGTCCCCGGCATTCGTGAGCAGGGGTCTTGGCTGGGGAGGGGGTGTACTGCTTGGGGTGTGGACAGGCATTCTTAGGGGTGTTCTCCCGACTCCCCACTTTGCAGGAGAGACGGGCTGGAAGCCGCTGGGGAAGGAGAAGGGGTGAGTGTTGTGTGGAGGAAGGGGAGGAAGGAGGGGGAGGCAGAGGGCCCAGGAGCCTCAGACTCGGCCCCTCTTGCCCCAGGAAGGAGCTGAAGGACCCAGACCAGCTCTACACGACCCTCAAAAACCTGCTGGCCCAGATCAAGGTGGGGAGACCAGGCTCCCTTCTGGGGGTCCCTGTGCCAATGGCTGTGGCTTTCTGACCCAGGGTGGGGGTAGCTGTCTCGAGCTGGGCGGGGGCACAGTGGGCCTGGCCTCAGCCCGGCTCTCTCTGCAGTCCCACCCCAGTGCCTGGCCCTTCATGGAGCCCGTGAAGAAGTCGGAGGCCCCAGACTACTACGAGGTCATCCGCTTCCCCATCGGTGAGGACCCTCCGTTCCAACTCCTTCCTCCCACACCTGCTCAGGCTCCCTGGGCCATGCAGCCTCTGAAAACCGTGCCCTTCTCTCCTGCTGCCCAGACCTGAAGACCATGACAGAGAGGCTGCGCAGCCGCTACTATGTGACCCGGAAGCTCTTTGTAGCTGACCTGCAGCGGGTCATCGCCAACTGCCGCGAGTACAACCCCCCGGACAGCGAGTACTGCCGCTGCGCCAGCGCCCTGGAGAAGTTCTTCTACTTCAAGCTCAAGGAGGGCGGGCTCATTGACAAGTAGTCTGGCTTTGGACCTCGGCCTCAACCTGGAATGTCTCCACCTCGGGTTCTGATCTAATCTCTGGGGTGCCCTTGTGCCCAGGTCTGCCTCAGTTTGAGACACTCCAGCCAGGGGCCCTCCAGCCCCTGATCCTGCAGCCCTTTCAGGGCCTTGGGGCACCCCCAAGCCTGCAGCTCTGTCCCACCCTTCATTGTGTCTGACCTTGGGAAGGGGTCTCTCAGGTCTGGGGTTCAGCCCCTCTAAGAGTGGCTGGTGGCCAGAGGATGAACAGCCCTGTCCAGCCCTGGTGGCCCCCAGTCCTGATCCCCCCTTCTCCCCACCACCACCCCCCCAACACACACACACACACACACACACACACTCTCTCTCTCTCTCTCTCTCTCTCTCTCTCTCTCTGTCTCTCTGTCTCTCTCTGTCTCTGTCTCTCTCTCTCTCTCTCTCTCTCTCTCTCTCTCTCTCTCCCCAAGCTATGGAGTTTTGGAGTCCTGGCCCTGGCCCAGGTCACTATTTTCCTCAAGGGCAGGATCGCCAACTTGAGCTTGAGTGAGGGGGCTTCAGGGGTTGGAAGTTCAGCCTGGACTGGAGGGGCCATGCCTCACCCTGCACTGTTCTGTTTGTCCCCCAGGGGTGGGGGGCATGGGGACCATTCATTTCCTGGCATTAATCCCTTGGAGGGAATAATAAAGTTTTGGGGTTTTTTTCTCTGTGTGATTGTTTCTTCAGTAGAATCCCTGGCCTTAGCAGGCTGACCCCGTTCTGCCAATACCGCCTGCAGGCTGGGGCTGCCCTTCTCAGCAAGCCTCATGCCTGTCCCGCGCCCCTGGGGCGATGGGACCTGCTGGGCTGCAGCCCCCCACTTCTCCCTGCTGGCTGCTCCTGGTCCAGGTGAAGACTCCACTCCTGGGGGAGGGGCTAGCAGGACCCAGGAGGAGAGGGTGCCTTGCTGTCAGCGGCACTTCTCTCCCCCTCCCCCCACTCCTCTCCCTCTCACTCCCCCCCTCACCCACCGTATTCCCCCACCCCCACTGGCCCCCTGAAGCAAACAAAGTTTTTTCTGTGGGGCAGTGAAGGGAGATTCCCAGGTTGATTTCTGCAGGGCTGGCTCCTCCCCTCAGTTTCAGTTTCTATTTCCTTCTCAGCGGAGCCCAGCAGCTTCTGGGCTAAGCCGGCGGGGCTGCAGGTGAGACCCGGGCTGGCACGGGGCAAGTGTGGTCTGCGGTACTCAGCCTTTCCCCCTGCCCAGATCAGGTTTCCGGTAGGTTCCACCGTTGCCCTGCCCCCTTCTCCAACCACCGTTGCTCTGCTCCCTTCTCCCTCAAGCTGGATAGAGTCCGGGGCACAGGGAGTTCCCTAGGCAAGACTGAGCTGGCCAGGGGTGGGGAGTGGCTCTGAGGGGTGCTGCGCCTGGGAGCGGGCCAGGAGGGCCAGTGGTCTGAGCTCCCTGCCATTTCCAGAATGGAGCTGCGACCCTACCAGTGGGAGGTGATCATGCCTGCCCTGGAGGGCAAGAATATCATCATTTGGCTGCCCACGGGCTCCGGGAAGACCAGGGCAGCTGCTTATTTGGCCAAGAGGCATCTAGAGACTGTAGACGGAGCCAAGGTGGTTGTATTGGTCAACAGGGTGAGTGTCCTGCCCTCCCCCCAGCGGCGTCTCAACTCCTCGGGTGCCTCTCAGGACCCTCCAGAACTCCAAAGCGGCTGTGACCATCTCTAAGCTCACCTGTCTTTTTACCCACTTCAGAACTCAGCCATGTCCTGGGGGTCACCTTGCTCCCCCCATTCCCCAGGCCCTGATCTAGCTTCCTCTCCCCATCTCATTCTCCACCCCCAGGTGCACCTGGTGACCCAGCATTGTGAGGAGTTCAGCAGCATGCTGGGCAGACGCTGGACCATTACAACCCTGAGTGGGGACATGGGGCCACGAGCTGGCTTTGGCCACGTGGCCCGGAGGCATGACCTGCTCATCTGCACGGCTGAGCTGCTGCAGAAGGCACTGACCAGTCTGGAGGAGGAGGAGCATGTGGAGCTCAACGGTGAGGGCTGGGGGCAGGGGGAAAGGGCGCACCCCTGAGGCCCCCTGCCTGCCAACCCCAGGGCTCCTGTTCTAGTAAAGGTGTTGGGACGTTTCATGGGATGAGGGGTTCCCCATTCACCAAACCCCAGCATACACCCCAGTAGAAACAGACCTGGCTAGAGTGCAGGATCTTGGGCAAGTACCTTCCCCCAGCTGAGCCTTAGTTTACTAATCTGTAAAATGGAGGTAAATCGTCCCTGCCTGGCCCATTCTCTGCGGCCCAGCTGCAAGCTGTGAAGGGAGGAAGGAATTCTCAGATGAGTTGTGGGGACTATGTGAAACAGCTTATGGGAGGAAGGGCTTTGCAAACTTAGGTAATAACCTTCTCTTGTGTGCCTCCAGCCTTCTCCCTGCTGGTGGTGGATGAGTGTCACCACACGCACAAAGACACCGTCTACAACGTCATCCTGAGCCGGTACCTGGAGCTTAAATTCCAGAGGACCCGGCCGCTGCCGCAGGTGCTGGGTCTCACAGCCTCGCCAGGCACTGGCGGGGCCTCCACGCTCGATGGGGCCATTGACCACGTCCTGCAGGTCAGCTTGGCCCTTGTGACCCTCCTACCAGAAACCTCCCTAACCTGTCCTGCCTTACCCCATGCCCATCAGCCCTCTCCAGACTCCCCCAGGCAGGGTTCAAGCCCCTTCGCCACCTAAGCTCCAGCCTCCAATGACTTCTTGTCGCACTTAGAATAATCTCCCAAGTCCACTCTGGCTTACAAAGTCCCATGTGATCTAGGCCTTGCCTACCTCCCACCCTCATTTCCTGCACCCTTCCCCTCACTCCCACTATTCTGGCCTTCTCTCTGTATCTTAAGCATGTCAGGCTTGTCCTGTCTCAGGACCTTTGCACTTGCCATTTCTTCTGCCCTGAATGCCTTTACCCTGCACTTTACTTGTCAGGCTCTTTCTTGTCATTCAGGGAGCAGCTTAAATGTCACGGCTTCAGAGTTTTCCCTGATCATCACTGCGCTCTTTTTTTTTTTAAATAAATTTATTTATTTAATCATTTATTTTTGGCTGCGTTGGGTCTTCTTTGCTGCACATGGGCTTTCTCTAGTTGCTGTGAGCAAGGGCTACTCTTCATTGCGGTGCGCGGGCTTCTCTTTGCAGTGGCTCCTCTTGTTGCGGAGCACGGGCTCTAGGCGCGCGGGCTTCAGTAGTTGTGGCACGCAGGCTCAGTAGTTGTGGCTCGTGGGCTCTAGAGCAGAGGCTCAGTAGTTGTGGCGCATGGGCTTAGTTGCTCTGTGGCATGTGGGATCTTCCTGGACCAGGGATCGATCCCGTGTCCCCTGCATTGGCAGGCGGATTCTTAACCACAGCGCTACCAGGGAAGTCCCGCTGCGCTCTTTCATACCATCCAGTTTTTTTTTTCAGAGCTAGTTAACACTATGTGAAATTCTCTCATTCTGTTACTCTTTTTTTCTTTTCTTTTTTTTTTTTTTTACCATTACTATTTTTTTTAATCAGTCATCAATTTTATACAAATCACAGTATACATGTCAATCCCAATCGCCCAATTCAGCACACCACCATCCCCACCCCACTGCAGTTTTCCCCCCTTGGTGCCCATACGTTTGTTCTCTACATCTGTGTCTCAACTTCTGCCCTGCAACCCGGTTCATCTGTACCATTTTTCTAGGTTCCACATACATGTGTTAATATACGATATTTGTTTTTCTCTTTCTGACTTACTTCACTCTGTATGACAGTCTCTAGATCCATCCACGTCTCAAAAAATGACTCAATTTCGTTCCTTTTTATGGCTGAGTAATATTCCATTGTATATATGTACCACATCTTCTTTATCCATTCGTCTGTCGATGGGCATTTAGGTTGCTTCCATGACCTGGCTATTGTAAATAGTGCTGCAATGAACATTCGGGTGCATGTGTCTTTTTGAATTATGATTTTCTCTGGGTATATGCCCAGTAGTGGGATTGCTGGGTCATATGATAATTCTATTTTTAGTTTGTTCTCTATAGTGGCTGTATCTCTATAGTGGCTGTTCTCTATAGTGGCTGTTGTTCTCTATAGTGGCTGTATCAATTTACATTCCCACCAACAGTGCAAGAGGGTTCCCTGTTCTCCACACCCTCTCCAGTGTTTGTTGTTTGTAGATTTTCTGAGGATGCCCATTCTAACTGGTGTGAGGTGATACCTCAGTGTAGTTTTGATTTGCATTTCTCTAATAATTAGTGATGTTGAGCATCTTTTCATGTGCTTCATGGCCGTCTGTATGTCTTCTTTGGAGAAATGTCTATTTAGGTCTTCTGCCCATTTTTGGGTTGGGGTGTTTGTTTCTTTAATATTGAGCTGAATGAGCTGTTTATATATTTTGGAGATTAATCCTTTGTCCGTTGATTCGTTTGCAAATATTTTCCCCATTCTGAGGGTTGTCTTTTCGTCTTGTTTATAGTTTCCTTTGCTGTGCAAAAGGTTTGAAGTTTCATTAGGTCCCATTTGTTTATTTTTGTTTTTATTTCCATTACTCTAGGAGGTGGATCAAAAAAGATCTTGCTGTGATTTATGTCAAAGAGTGTTCTTCCTATGTTTTCCTCTAAGAGTTTTATAGTGTCCAGTCTTACATTTAGATCTCTAATCCATTTTGAGTTTATTTTTGTGTATGGTGTTAGGGAGTATTCTATTTTCATTCTTTTACATGTAGCTGTCCAGTTTTCCCAGCACCACTTATTGAAGAGACTGTCTTCTCTCCATTGTATATCTTTGCCTCCTTTGTCATAGATTAGTTGACCATAGGTGCGTGGGTTTATCTCTGGGCTTTCTATCTTGTTCCATTGATCTCTGTGTCTGTTTTTGTGCCCGTACCATGTTGGCTTGATTACTGTAGCTTTGTAGTATGAAGTCAGGGAGTGTGATTCCTCCAGCTCCGTTTTTTTCCCTCAAGACTGCTTTGGCTATTCGGGGTCTTTTGTGTCTCCATACAAATTTGAAGATGATTTGTTCTAGTTCCGTAAAAAATGCCATTGGTAATTTGATAGGGATTGCATTGAATCTGTAGATTGCTTTGGGTAGTATAGTCATTTTCACAATATTGATTCTTCCAATCCAAGAACATGGTATATCTCTCCATCTGTTGGTATCATCTTTAATTTCTTTCATCAGTGTCTTATAGTTTTCTGCATACAGGTCTTTTGTCTCCCTAGGTAGGTTTATTGCTAGGTATTTTATTCTTTCTGTTGCAATGGTAAATGGGAGTGTTTCCATAATTTCTCTTTCAGATTTTTCGTCATTAGTGTATAGGAATGCAAGAGATTTCTGTGCATTAATTTTGTATCCTGCAACTTTACCAAATTCATTAATTAGCTCTAGTAGTTTTCTGGTGGCATCTTTAGGAATCTCTGTGTATAGTATCATGTCATCCTCAAACATGAGGATCATGTCATGACAGTTTTACTTCTTCTTTTCCAATTTGTATTCCTTTTATTTCTTTTTCTTCTCTGATTGCCGTGGCTAGGACTTCCAAAACTATGTTGAATAATAGTGGTGAGAGTGGACATCCTTGTCTCATTCCTGATCTTAGAGGAAATGCTTTCAGTTTTTCACCGTTGAGAATGATGTTTGCTGTAGGTTTGTCGTATATGGCCTTTATTATGTTGAGGTAGGTTCCCTCTATGCCCACTTTCTGGAGAATTTTTATCATAAATTGGTGATGAATTTTGTCAAAAGCTTTTTCTGCATCTATGGAGATGATCATATGGTTTTTATTCTTCAATTTGTTAATATGGTGTATCACATTGATTGATTTGCGTATATTGAAGAATCCTTGCGTCCCTGGGATAAATCCCACTTGATCGTGGTGTATGATCCTTTTAATGTGTTTTTGGATTCTGTTTGCTAGTATTTTGTTGAGGATTTTTGCATCTATATTCATCAGTGATATTGGTCTGTAATTTTCTTTTTTTGTAGTATCTTTGTCTGGTTTTGGTATCAGGGTGACGGTGGCCTCATAGAATGAGATTGGGAGTGTTCCTCCCTCTGCAATTTTTTGGAAGAGTTTGAGAAGGATGGGTGTTAGCTCTTCTCTAAATGTTTGATAGAATTCACCTGTGAAGCCATCTGGTCCTGGACTTTTGTTTGTTGGAAGATTTTTAATCACAGTTTCAATTTCATTACTTGTGATTGGTCTGTTCATATTTTCTGTTTCTTCCTGGTTCAGTCTTGGAAGGTTATACCTTTCTAAGAATTTGTCCATTTCTTCCAGGTTGTCCATTTTATTGGCCTAGAGTTGCTTGTAGTAGTCTCTTAGGATGCTTTGTATTTCTGCGGTGTCTGTTGTAACTTCTCCTTTTTCATTTCTGATTTTATTGATTTGAGTCCTCTCCCTCTTTTTCTTGATGAGTCTGGCTAATGGCTTATCAATTTTGTTTATCTTCTCAAAGAAACAGCTTTTAGTTTATTGATCTTTGCTACTGTTTTCTTTGTTTCTATTTCATTTATTTCTGCTCTGATCTTTATGATTTCTTTCCTTCTGCTAACTCTGGGTTTTGTTTGTTCTTCTTTCTCTAGTTGCTTTAGGTGTAAGGTTAGATTGTTTACTTGAGATTTTTCTTGTTTCTTGAGATAGGCTTGTATAGCTATAAACTTCCATCTTAGAACTGCTTTTGCCGTATCCCATAGGTTTTGGATCATCATGTTTTCATTGTCATTTGTCTCTAGGTATTTTTTGATTTCTTCTTTGATTTCTTCAGTGATCTCTTGGTTATTTAGTAATGTATTGTTTAGCCTCCATGTGTTTGTGTTTTTTACGTTTTTTTCCCTGTAATTGATTTCTAATCTCATAGCATTGTGGTCAGAAAAGATGTTTGATATGATTTAAATTTTCTTAAATTTACTGAGGCTTGATTTGTGACCCAAGATGTGATCTATCCTGGAGAATGTTCCGTGCGCACTTGAGAAGAAAGTGTAATCTGCTGTTTTTGGAAGGAATGTCCTATAAATATCAATTAAATCTATCTGGTCTATTGTGTCATTTAAAGCTTCTGTTTCCTTATTTATTTTCATTTTGGATGATCTGTCCATTGGTGTAAGTGAGGTGTTAAAGTTCCCCACTATTATTGTGTTACTGTCGATTTCCTCTTTTATAGCTGTTAGCAGTTGCCTTATGTATCGAGGTGCTCCTATGTTGGGTGCATATATATTTATAATTGTTATATCTTCTTCTTGGATTGATCCCTTGATCATTATGTATTGTCTTTCCTTGTCTCTTGTCACATTCTTTATTTTATAGTCTATTTTATCTGATATGAGTATAGCTACTCCAGCTTTCTTTTGATTTCCATTTGCATGGAATATCTTTTTCCATCCCCTCACTTTCAGTCTGTATGTGTCCCTAGGTCTGAAGTGGGTCTCTTGTAGACAGCATATATATGGGTCTTGTCTTTGTATCCATTC
Source organism: Balaenoptera ricei (assembly GCF_028023285.1). NCBI lineage: Eukaryota > Metazoa > Chordata > Mammalia > Artiodactyla > Balaenopteridae > Balaenoptera > Balaenoptera ricei. The sequence continues at coordinate 20,792,086 of NC_082658.1, read as the reverse complement.
AGCAAGCCTGTGTCTTTCGGTTGGAGCATTTAATCCATTCACGTTTAAGGTAATTATCGGTATGTATGTTCCTATGACCATTTTCTTAATTGTTTTGGGTTTGTTTTTGTAGGTCCTTTTCTTCTCTTGTGTTTCCCGCTTAGAGAAGTTCCTTTAGCATTTGTTGTAGAGCTGGTTTGGTGGTGCTGAATTCTCTTAGCTTTTGCTTGTCTGTAAAGCTTTTGATTTCTCCATCAAATCTAAATGAGATCCTTGCTGGGTAGAGTAATCTTGGTTGTAGGTTCTTCCCTTTCATCACTTTAAGTATATCATGCCACTCCCTTCTGGCTTGTAGAGTTTCTGCTGAGAAATCAGCTGTTAACCTTATGGGAGTTCCCTTGTATGTTATTTGTCGTTTTTCCCTTGCTGCTTTCAATAATTTTTCTTTGTCTTTAATTTTTGCCACTTTGATTACTATGTGTCTCTCTGAGTTTCTCCTTGGGTTTATCCTGTATGGGACTCTCTGCGCTTCCTGGACTTGGTGGCTATTTCCCTTCCCATGTTAGGGAAGTTTTCAACTATAATCTCTTCAGATATTTTCTCTGGTCCTTTCTCTCTCTCTTCTCCTTCTGGGGCCCCTATAATGCGAATGTTGTTGCGTTTAATGTTGTCCCAGAGGTCTCTTAGGCTGTCTTCATTTCTTTTCATTCTTTTTTCTTTATTCTGTTCCACAGCAGTGAATTCCACCATTCTGTCTTCCAGGTCACTTATCCGTTCTTCTGCCTCAGTTATTCTGCTATTGATTCCTTCTAGTGTAGTTTTCATTTCAGTTATTGTATTGGTCATCTCTGTTTGTTTGTTCTTTAATTCTTCTAGGTCTTTGTTAATCATTTCTTGCATCTTCTCGATCTTTGCCTCCATTCTTATTCCGAGGTCCTGGATCATCTTCACTATCATTATTCCGAATTCTTTTCGTGGAAGGTTGCCTATCTCCACTTCATTTAGTTGTTTTTCTGGGGTTGTATCTTGTTCCTTCATCTGGTATATAGCCCTCTGCCTTTTCATCTTGTCTATCTTTCTGTGAATGTGGTTTTTGTTCCACAGGCTGCAGGATTGTAGTTTTTCTTGCTTCTGCTGTCTGCCCTCTGGTGGTTGAGGCTATCTAAGAGGATTGATGGGAGGCTCTGGTGGTGGGTAGAGCTGACTGTTGCTGTGGCCTCTGTTACTCTTTTTTTTTAATTTAAATTTAAATTTATTTATTTGGCTGCGTCGGGTCTTAGCTGCGGCACACGGGATCTTCGCTGCGGCATGCGGGATCTTTCATTGCAGTGGGCAGGCTCCTCTGTAGTTATGGGGCACGGGCTCCAGAGCGCGTGGGCTCAGTAGTTGTGGCGTGCGGGCTTAACTGCCCTGCGGCATGTGGGATCTTAGTTCCCGGGCCAGGTGGATTCTTAACCACTGGACCACCAGGGAAGTCCCTCATTCTGTTACTCTTTACCTGTTTATCATCTGTCTCCCCAACTCCAATGTAAGATGCTCTGTATCCCTGGTAACTAGAACAGCACTGGGCATAGAGAAGGAAGGCAATAGCTATTTCTTGAATACATGAGTCCCCACTCCCAGTGGCCCTGCCTCAGCCCATCCTGCCCCAAAGCTCTGCTCATTGTCCCCACAGAACCCCCCATTCCAGTGAACCCCTCTCTGTTGCCCCAGCTCTGTGCCAACCTGGACACGTGGCGCATCATGTCACCCCAGGACTACCGCTCCCAGCTGCAGGAGCACAGCCGCCAGCCCTGCAAACAGTACGACCTCTGCCACAGACGCACCCAGGTGCATGGGGGGAGGGCCGTGGCAGGGGGTGGGGTCTGGTGTGAAGTTAGGGCACCTGGGGTTGAGCTCTGACTCCACCCTCACTAGCTCTGTGGTTTCAGGTTATTTGCTTTTGTCTCAGCCTCCATCTCCCCTTTTTGTGAAATGGGGCAGATACAGCCCATGCCCTCAGCCTGCTGTTTTGACTCAGATGCCACAGCGGGCATCTCTCAAAACCCTGGGCACACTTTGCAAACCGTAAAGCTGGGGCACTTTGTGCTGAGGCTGTTCCAAGCTCTCTCCTGCGGTGCAGACACTGTCTGGTGTCTGCTATGACAGGGCTGGACAAGGACTAGACATCACTGTGCTCAGGCCAGAAGTCAAGGATTCCAACGTAGCAGGAGCGGGGTGCAGGACCCCGACCTCTGCCTCCAGCCCGGACTCCTTTCACACCCTGGCCGGCCTCCCTCTGGGGCTCCCACCTGTCCAGCTCCGATGTGCCGGCAGTAGCGGCGCAGCTTCACCCGGAGATCAGCGTCCCCACTGGGTGCCATTCCCCCGATGTGCGTGGGAAACCCCTCACACCCTCACTCTTCTCGTCCAGGAGCCGTTTGGCGACATGCTGAAGGAGCTCATGGACCAAATCCACGACCATCTGGAGATGCCCGAGTTGAGACGGGACTTCGGGACGCAGACCTACGAGCAACAAGTGGTGGAGCTGAGCCGGGATGGTGAGAGGGGCCGTTCTAGGGAAGGGCTAGGCGGCCGGGGCGGTCCGGGGCGGGGCCATCCTGGGCGGAGCCTTTCGGGGCCCCCCCCCCCCGTAGTCTAGGCGGAAGTGGGCCCTGGAGGGGCGTGGCCACTCAGGCCCTGCGAACTCTGCCCTCCCTCAGCGGCTGAGGCGGGGCTCCAGGAGCGGCGGGTGTACGCGCTTCACCTGCGTCGCTACAACGACGCACTGCTCATCCACGACACGGTCCGTGCGGTGGATGCCCTGGCCACTCTGCAGGATTTCTACGACAGGGAGCGCACCACTAAGACCCAGATCCTGCATGCCGAGCGCTGGCTGCTGGCGCTGTTTGATGGTGAGGCTCGCAACTGAACTAAAGGTCAGGGGCCAGCCAGGACGCAGGTGCCAACGTGGGTGGGGAAGGTGCCAACGAGGGTACCGGGGCCCTAATTTTCTAACCAAAAGTCAAGACCGTGGATATGACAAAAGATAATATGCCCTCATTTGTGAAGGTTTGCACAGATATAAAAACTAATTCATGTTTTTGACAGAGATTTTTAAAGAACCATTTAATTGGGACGGTCCTTGAAGGTTTGGGATGTGTGGTACCTTTAAACTGGGAAAGTGAGGTGGTCAGAGGATGAAATGTAAGGCTAGAGGAGGCCTCAGCACAGGCTGGAGGGCAAGGATCTTTCTGAAGAGACCTGAGTTGAGTCAGACCCGGGGAGCAAAGATTAGCATGAAAATGTTCAGGGTCATCCTGGTAGCTGGGTTGAAGAGGGGTACTGGATGAGGTATGTGAGCAAAGGATTCTACACTGTAGGCCCCCGACCTAAGGCTGGCCGGCCTTAAGGCTGGGCAGGCAGAGGGTATCCTTAAGTGTGCTTTTGGTGCTGTTCAGGGGAATTAGGCAGGAGCAGGTGTCGTCAGGCACCCCCCAACCCCCAACTCCTGTAATCTTATCCCCATGAGTCCCCCACGCCCAACCCATGCCTTGCCCACCTCCAGACCTGAGTCCTGCGCCTCTGTTTTGGGCTTTTCTGGCAGATCACAAGAATGAGCTGGCCCACCTGGCAACTCGTGGCCCAGAGAACCCGAAACTGGCGGTGCTGGAAGAGATCCTGCAGAAGCAGTTCAGGAGCCCTGACAGCCCCCGGGGCATCATCTTCACCCGGACCCGCCAGAGTGCTCACTCCCTCCTGCTCTGGCTCCAGCAGCAGCCAGGCCTGCAGACAGTGGACATCAGGCCCCAGCTGTTGATTGGGGCTGGAAACAGCAGCCAGAGCGCTCAGATGATCCAGATGACTCAGGTGTGGGTTCTGGGGAAAGGAGCTGAGGGTGGGGCTTCCCTAGTGGAGAAAGGGAGGGGACGGAATCTTCAGCACAGAGCAATGGGGGACTGATTAGCTCCAGGCAGAGGGCAGAGAGCTGGGGGGTGGGGTGGAGAGGTATACACTGAGGTCCCCAGTGTTGAAGGTTCCCCCAATCTGGAGATCTCTGGGGGAAGAGAGGCAGAGGCTTGGGGATCTGCAGGGAGAGGCGAGTGATGTCCTCAGGACAGGGAATCAGGGGTCTGGGGTCCCTTGCATGAGAAGAATAGGTCCTGAGAGCTCCTAGAGTAGAGGGGCAGGGACCTTTAGGGACTCCTAAGGGAGACAGGGGTTAGATGGGTACCTGGGAAGATGAGCAAGGTCCTGGGGCTACTTGAAGATAGAGGTGGGGACGCAGGGTTCCTAGGGAAAGGGGACAAGATTGTGAGTAAAAGGGCTAAACCAGGAGAGGCTGGGCTGGCAGGAAGATAGGCCTGAACCCACCTCATTTACCATCCTCTTTCTCCTCCCCCACTTCCTTCCAGAGGGACCAGCAAGAAGTGATCCAGAAGTTCCGGACTGGTACCCTGAACCTCCTGGTGGCTACGAGTGTGGCAGAGGAGGGGCTGGACATCCCCCAGTGCAATGTGGTGGTGCGCTATGGGCTCCTGACCAATGAGATCTCCATGGTCCAGGTGCCCAAAGCATCCCTCCCCAAAACAGCCCTCAAAGGATGCTGTGTGGGACCCCAGCCCCACTCAGGCCCCTCTGTTTTCTCTTTCCCCAGGCAAGGGGCCGTGCCCGGGCCAGCCAAAGTGTATACTCATTTGTGGCGGTCCAAGGTAGTCGGGAGCTGAAGCGGGAGCTGACCAATGAGGCGCTGGAGACTCTGATGGAACGGGCAGTGGCTGCTGTGCAGGAGATGGACCAGGCCAAGTACCAGGACAGGGTTTGTGGGCAGCCTGAGTACCCTGCGGGGAAGGGGACTGAGGACTCTGCCTGGAAGGTCTCTGACTGCACACACATGCACTCCCCTGGTCCCCCTTCCTCTGGGGGCTAGCCTGGCCCACCTGGGGAAGATTTGAATGAAGGGAAAGGTAGAGGCTGAGGTGGGGCTTCCAGGGAAAGCAATGGCTGTTCTCCAAAATGCCTTGGAAACAGGCCTTATCCAGGGCTTTGAATTTATCCTCATCACCAAATATTTTGCGTATCTGTGAGAGCCGCCTTACAGCCCTTCTGGAACCAGGCAGCAGGGAAACAAACAGACACATCCACAAAATAAGCCCAGAACCAGGGCTTAAATCAGTTCCCCTGAGGCAGGGTCACCATCATCCAGCCTTGTTCAGGATGGTCCCTATTTACTCCTGTTGTCCCAGCATAATTATTAACGGTGCCCCATGTTAGATTAAAAGAAGCCACTTTGCACGAAATCCTCCAAAGAGGGAGTAAAGATTCAGCAAAAAGACTTGCCTTCCTCTCATATTGTTTTCCACCCCCATATTTTTTTCCACAGAGCTGCTTGCTAAAAACTCCAGGGATGGTTGAGGAAGTCCCTTCTGGGTGCTAATAATCTGAGGTCTTTGGGAGCCCTTTGTCCCCCTGGGAGCATTCCCGGGGTCAGGTCTCTCAGGCCCCAGCCATGCCCCGTGTCCCCTCCCACCCCAGATCCAGGATCTGCAGCGGGCAGCCTTGGTCAAGCGGGCAGCCCAGGCGGCCCAGCGGGAGAGTCACCAGCACAAGTTCCTGGCAGAGCACGTGCGGCTCCTCTGTGTCAACTGCACGGTGCCCGTGGGCTATGGGAGTGACCTGCGGAGGGTCGAGGGTACCCACCACGTCAACGTGAACCCCAACTTCTCGTGAGAACTGTACAATGGGCTGTCGGGATGGGAAGCGGGGAGAGAAGAAGGGTATGATGGAAGATGGAGAATCCCTCCCAGCCAGACAGTGCTTTGAGGGTTTGGAAGGTTAAAGAGCATTTTAACAACTACCAAGTATGCATTTTCACAGTAGTCTGAGTAGACAGGTCTTATCATCACCCCACTTTACAGGTGAGGAAACAGAGGCTCAGAGAGGCTAAGTGACTTGCCCAAGCTCCCACAGCCACTATGTGGTTGAGCAAGAGCTGGAATTCAGGATGCCAAATGCTGAGGGGCCACAGACTGGCCCCCTGGTCCTACCTACTTTGTTTTTGTTTTTTAATATTTATTTATTTATTTTTGGCTGCATTGGGTCTTAGTAGCGGCACTCGGGATCTTTCGTTGCAGCGTGTGGGCTATTCGTTGTGGCGCGCGGGCTTCTCTCTAGTTGTGGCACGCAGGCTCATTAGCTGCAGCACATGGGCTCTGTAGTCAAGGCACATGGGCTCTGTAGTTGAGGCGCATGGGCTCAGTAGTTACGGCACCTGGGCCAAATTGCCCCGCAGCATGTGGGATCTTGGTTCCCCAACCAGGGGTCCTACCTACTTTGAAGACATCAAGAGGGGCTGGTTGTCCCTGAGCCATCCCCTCATCTTCCACCCTCTAGAGGGTAACCTTTCCCCATCCTCCATCCATTCATTATTTATTAGGTACCTGTTATGCCAAGGATCTTCACACAGGTTCTCTCATTTGAGGAGGTAGCATTTCAACTAGGACTTGTCTTGAAGGATGCACTGGGTTGGAAAGTGAGATGAGGAGATGCAGGGATGATGCAACGGGAGTAATTCTGGTTGACCTGAGTGGAAGAGATGGTGAAGGATGAGATTCTGAAGGAACACAGACTGGCCTGTGGAGGACCTTGAAGGTTGGGCCTGAAAGTTTAGCCTTTGTCCTGTACGCAATGAGGAGTCTTGGAGGGATTTTGAGCAAGGGAATGTCAGGGTCAGATGTACATTTGTAGAGGGTCACTCTGGCAGTTGGTGGAAGGATGACGTGGGGTTGAGAGTAAGGATGGAATGGGATGGAAGGATGGGGCAGGGAGAGCTGTTGGGGGGCTGTTGAAATCATCCGGGTGGGTAGTGCTGAGGCCTGAGCTTGGGCAGAAGAGGGTGCCGTGGAGGCAGCATAGGCAGAGTGTAACCTCTCGACAGGCAGGAAGGCCCAAGGCCCAGGCGCAGGCTCAGCAGGCAGGAGGGCATGAGATCTGGGGCTGGGGTTGGGGGGTGGGGTCCATGAGGGCTATGGCCACTCCCATTCTTCTCCAGGATCTACTACACCATCTCCCATGAGCCTGTGGTCATCAACAGAGTCTTCAAGGACTGGAGGCCTGGGGGCGTCATTAGCTGCAGGAACTGTGGGGAGGTAAGTGCTGGGGCCGTGGCCCTTAGCACTAGTCTTGAGAAGTCCTCAGTCTGAGGGAGGAAGCCCAGCCTCTGCCATCAGGGTGCCCTCACTGGGATGGGGGAGGCAGCCCTGCCCCAGGAGCTCCCAATCTGAGGAGAGGAGTTCCACCTCTGTCTTAGGGAGCCCACAGTGTGATGGGGGAGATAGCTCTCAGGCTGAGGTGGGAGACATAGGCCCAGCATTCATGAACTCCAACCTGAGGAGAGAAGCCCTGTCTGAGAACAGAGATGCAGACCTGGCCATCTCTGTCCCACCCACAGGGCTGGGGTCTGCAGATGATCTACAAGTCAGTGAAGCTGCCAGTACTCAAAGTCCGCAGCTTGCTGCTGGAGACACCGCAAGGGCGGGTCCAGTCCAAGAAGTGGTCCCGCGTGCCCTTCACCGTGCCTGACTTTGACTACGTGCAGCACTGTGCCCAGAGCCTGGCAGACTTCTCCCTGGACTGACCATCTTGTCCCTGCAGTGCCTGCTGTAGCCTGCAGGGGGCGGGAGAATCCACAGCAGCCACCATCTCCTGGGCAAAGCCTGGGTCCAGCCCCTCCCTCCAGAGTCACCAGCTCCAGCCTCCCGGCTGACCAGCCACAGAGGAACCCTGGGCACCCAGGCTGGCCTGGACTCCCACACTGAGGAAGCAGCTGGAGAGCCGCAGCTCATCCCAGACCCCCCTCACATGTACACAGACACCTTCATGTGCAATGGATGGAGCTGATGGGGGGAAACTGAGGCAGAAAATGGCCCCACTGTACTAGGCATCGCCAGTTTCCCTTGGCTTCAACATTCCTTCCCTGCCAAGGCCACTTGTATTCTTTGAGATTCTCCGTAAATTAAAAATAAAGAAGTAGAACTCATGTAGAAAATGGGTGGTATTTTTTTTTTTAAATTAATTTACTTACTTATTTATTTATGTTTGGCTGTGTTGGGTTGGGTCTTCGTTTCTGTGCGAGGGCTTTCTCTAGTTGTGGCAAGCGGGGCCCACTCTTCATCGCGGTGCGCGGGCCTCTCACTATCGTGGCCTCTCTTGTTGCAGAGCACAGGCTCCAGACGCGCAGGCTCAGTAGTTGTGGCTCACGGGCCCAGCTGCTCCGCGGCATGTGGGATCTTCCCAGACCAGGGCTCGAACCCGTGTCCCCTGCATTTGCAGGCAGATTCTCAACCACTGTGCCACCAGGGAAGCCCCAATGGGTGGTATTTTTTAAACAGATGTGTTGAGGTATAATTGACATAACTGTACATATTTATAGTGTGCAGTTTGATAAGTTTAGTGTATGTATGCTCTTCCACAATCAAGATAATGAACATCACCATCACCCTCAAAACTTCCTTGTTCCCAATGTAATCCTCTTCCCCTTCCCCATCCACCAATCTGCTTTGTGCTGTATTTCTCTCTTTTTTTTTAGTTAGTTTTGTTTTAATTAATTTATTTTATTTTATTTATTTATTTTTTGGCTGTGTCAGGTCTTGGTTACAGCATGCGGGTTTCTTTCTAGTTGTGGCACGTGGGCTTCTCTCTAGTTGTGGCTTAACTGCCCGTGACGCGTGGGATCTTAGTTCCCCAACCAGAGATCAAACCTGCGTCCCCTGCATTGGAAGGCGGATTCTTAACCACTGGACCACCAGGGAAGTCCCTGTGTTGTATTGCTAATGTTCAAAGCTTTTTTAAAAAAATTTTTTTAACACCCCTCTTTATGGCTATCATGTAACCTTGATTTGGAGAGAGCATCAAAAGTCTAAATTTGAGAGCCACTGAGAATGTGAGGCCTTTCTGCCTCCTCCACCCCATAATAGGCTCAAACCCCAGTGCCCCCCTCTCCATCCTCTCCTAACCCCCAGGTCATCTCCCCTGGGCTGAGGAGAGGCTGAGATCCAGGATTTGAGGGGTAGGGCTCAGGTAGGCATGGGGGGTGGGAGAAGTTGTAAAGGCCTAAATTTTCTGTTCTCGTTTTAACAAGAAAGAAAGAAAAAGAAAGGCAAGATCTAGGTTGATTCTTCAGGGAAAGGGCTATTTCTGTAGTAAGCAGCCCAGCAGGCAGGAGTCACCTTCAAGAGGAAGGGAGGGGGCTAGGGCAGAGATTTGAGAGCAGGATGGCAGTCCTTCCTGCCATCTAACCTCCTTCCCTCTGGCTACATCCCTGGTCCTGCCTAAGGGTAGATGGGAAATAATGCGCACTCCCTTCTCCCAGCATCTTTCTTCAGTCTGCCTCTTGTCTGACTGAAGGGTGACATTTCAGTACCAGTCTTTTTGGCCTCCACTCCCCCAGAGAGTGTACCCCTCTTTCCTAGGGCCTCTCTTCCTGCTATTCTCCAGTGTTCCTTGGCCACGGCTCCAGGAGTCACCCTTCTCCTCCCTCCTGTCCCATCTCTGCCTCCCGGGGCCCCTTCTTCTGCCCCTCTGCTCTCCACTTCACCTTCACTTGTGATATCTCCTGCCAGCAATGTGCCTTTTACAGGTCAATAAAATTAGCGACTGGGGGCAGAGGGAGGGGGGCAGGGGCCCAGGGGTGCTAAGCTCAATGGCCTTGAGTGTAGCTGGATGCACGGAGTCCGGATGCCTGTCATTCCAGGGCTAAACAGTGACAGCTGAGGGACCTGAGTTGGCGTTGAGGGCAGGGGTGGGGGTGGCGTGGGGGGTGTGTGTGTGTGTGTGTGTGTGTGGCTGTGTTGCTGGGAGAGAGATGGACTGAGGATAAAGATGACCTGGGCACCTAATGGTCCCCTCGGTGGCCTGAGCCCCTACACAGCTGACCCCTGGATGGGGGGGCCCTGACTTTAGAGGACGTGTCCTATCGCGCACCCACCTTGCCTGGCTGGGAGAGCTTTCCTGAGCTCAGATGGAAGGGGGAACGCAGACGAGGAGGGGTTCCCGGGCTTGCTTCTTCGTGTGAGGGGGTCTTCATGTGGAGTCACTGCCTCCAGGGCACTTGGGTAAGGCTGCCTGAAGGAGGGCATTTCATGAGGTCCTCAGGACCCAGGAATCCTAACTCCCAGCCCTCAGAATAGCGAGAGCTCCAGAGCCTCCCTAGTGGCCCGGAGGCTCCCCCCCCCTTTATGCCCACCTGAATAAACCGGCCCGCTCCTCCCCGCGGAGACTCGGGGAGGGGCTCGGCCGCCGCTCCCCCAGGCCCCGCCTCCGCCCCTGGCCCCGCCCCCGCCTCGGCAAGCGCGAAGCCGCTGCGCTACGGAGCGCGGTGAGAGCAGGTGGCCGCGGCGGGCTCGTCTGTGCCCCGCAGGTAAGTCAGCGACGCCGGCTGGTCCGCGCTGAGGACCTCGAGGGCAGTGCGGGAGAACAAGGCAGCCCCTTCCACCTGTCCTGTGCCCTCGCCTCAAAACTGGGGGACCCCAAGGGGCAGGGAGCATATCCCTATTGGCTCTAAGCACTGATGCTGGGCATCTGGGTAGCGGGTGAGACTAAACTCTGGAGAAGTTTAGAGGGTCACGGCTGGCTTTCCTCGATGCTGAGGCAGGCTGTGAGGGACGGGAAAGGACAGAGCCGGGCCTAAGTCACGCAGCTTTCTGGAGGAGAACAGGTTACGGGTGGTGACTGCGGGGCTCCGGGTGAGGAACCTCATTGACTCAGAGTGCCCCGTGCCTCATTCAGTGCAGCGCCCTACTCCCTCCCCCCACTTAGGGGGTGCTGGGGTGACCCAAACGGCCTCTGAGGGAAAATGCGGTAAGAGACACTGCATCCCTGAGTTGGAGCCTGGGTTTTCTGGTGTGCCCCAGGGCACCTGCATCATTTCTTTACACCCTGGAAACAGATGTGTGGGGGTGAAGGGGATGAGGGAGCAGGGGCTGGTCCAGATGGCCTGGGGAACCCAGAGAGCCTGGGGACTGAATAGATCTTCTCTGCGTCCATGTCCCAGAGCCGGATGGGGGAGGTGATCACAGAAGTGGGCGTTATTGTAGACGTGGGTGCATTTGCACCTTCTGTGTTGGGATTTGGGCTGTAGGAAAGGTGTCCTGCCTCCTAGGACCTCAAGGAGGGCTTCCTGGAAAAGGAGGTCCTGGGTTGACAGCGCAGATGGGCTGCTTAGAGCTCTGAACCACAAGGGAGAGTCCGACTGTGGGCCCAGCTGCTGTGTTAGCGTAGAGCAGAGGACCCCAGATAGCAGAAAGGAGGGAGGTCAGGATGCTGCCGTCTGGATCCAGCCAGGACCCCATGGACCTTCTAGAGATCATCACAAGCCAACAGACAGACCAAGATCCAACTCAGGTGGCGGGACTTTCTGTGTCTGTCTAGTTTCCCCATTCCATTGTCTCCTCTCACCACATACACTGTCACTGTCAGGAAGTTCTCTCTCATATCTGACCTTCATCCCTTCTGCTTCTGTGCCAGCTTCTTGCTTCTGGGAGGCAATGTGCTATGGTGGAAAGAGTGGGGACTCTGGGGTCACTTAGACTTGGGTTCTGTCACCTCTACCTACTGTGTGACCTTGGGCGAGTTAGTTCACCTATGAGTTCGCTTCCCCACCTGTAAAATGGGGATGATAATAGAACCCACCTCATAGGGTGGCTGCAAGGATTAAATGAGAATGCACACATAGAGTGCTTAGCACAGTGCCTGGCGCCTGGTGAGGGCTCAACAAGTGCAAGTGTCCCCTCCTGTGTAGGACAGCAAAGCCGATCTGCCAGGGGTAGGGGTGGGGTTGGAAGTTCTTTTTTAAACTTGGCCAGAGAGAGCCGTGCCCTTCACCCCCACCCCCACCCAGCCCCTGCTGGTCCCTGGATCTTGACTGGATCTGTCTGGGCTGCCCAGGGCCCCTCACCACCTTCTCCCTTAGTCACCCTGTTTTTTGTCTCCAGGGTGAGAAGACAGGGCAGGGACCAGCAGCAGCCCACTTGGGGAGGGCTATGCCTCAGGGGAACAAACTGGCTTAGAGACCCAACCAAAAAAAAAAGGCCCGTTGTCATCACCTCTCTGCCCTCCCCACATCCAGAAATCCACAGGTTGGGATCAAGCTGCACTAAATTTTTCCAGGAAGATAAATAATACAAATGACTGAAAGTCCTGTTTGGGGATTGTCCAAGCTGCCCTCCAATGGAAAGACAGCTCCAGTTCCTGGTCCGAGTTCTGGAGGCTGCCAGGGAAGTCTGGGTCTAATAAGCGCCCTTAAACCTGGGCAAGGGAGGGGGTGCCCGTACCCTGGCTGGGTGCTTTCAAGGTCTCTGCTCTGGCCCTCCTCTTGCCATCCCTCTCCCTGTGGGGTGAGGAGTAGTCAGCAGGGCCAAGGGGACGAGCCTGGGTATCTCCTTCACGACCACATGCGCCATACCTGTGACTCTGGAGGTCCCTGTCCAGAAGGTCGCCGGCTTGCTCCCAGCACATGCAAGCCTCTTCCCTGGGCCTGTTCTCCTCAGGGCAGGTCATGCCACTAGTGTGTGCACCCCTAGACCTGAAGGACACCTGAAGATGGCTAAGGGACAGCTGTTTGCAGGGCATGAAGATGGAACCAGGATGTGAGTTGAGGCTGGGTGTCGACCTCCATGCCTATGAGTCCCTTGCAGTGTAGAAAGGAGCTGGCAGTAGGAAGGGGGGCTGCTGGCGGGGCGCAGGGTGGGAGTGGAGCTGTCTCTCCCTATACAGAGTTGTTCTGCAAAACTCCCAGGAGTCAGAGACATCTAAATTGGAAGCTGGTCTTCCAGGACATTATGAAAGTGTATTTGTCAAGGTGGGAGGTTAGAACTTATTTTATTTTTTTATTTTATTTGGTTTGATTTTGGGCTGCACCACGCAGCTTGCAGGATCTTATTTCCCCAACCAGGGATCAAACCCGGGCCCTGGCAGTGAGAGCGCTGAGTCCTAGCCACTGGACCGCCAGGGAATTCCCAGAACATATTTTAATTAGCAGTTTACTAGCTCGATTTATAACTTTTAAATATTTAGACATGGGCAGGTGGGCCCCCATTTGTCCTCCTGCTCCAAGCCCTGCAAATGTTAGAGGTGGGCCTGGCAGCATCTGTGACCGAAACCGCTATTTGGTGAATTCCCTTCCTGCTCTCTCTGTCCCCCAATAGCACCCCTGTAAAACTGGGCTTAGGACACGCCCACCTGGACCAGGAAGGAGTTTCAAGGTGAAATGAAGACTGTCAGCTGCCACCGACAAGCAGTCCCCCCTTGGGCCTGCTGACCTCATTCTCCATGCCAAAACTGGGACATTTAAAAACTGTCCTGTGATGCTTAAGAGGGAAGGGATGAGGGGGAGAGAGGTTGCTTATCTCCTGACTGTGGGGCGGGTGTGGGCACTCACTGGACCCAAGGAGCTAGGAGGGAGTTCAGTGAGGCTGCAGCAGCAGGAGGGATGGAAGTCAGACTGGGGGAAGATCAGGGCTGGACCATTTCTCCAGCTGCCCTTCTCAGAGGGCGCTGGACCCGCAGCTAAGAAGGGGGCCATGTGTCTGGAATGTGGGTCCTCCTCTAAGTTTGGATCTTGGGCTTTGGATGAGGAAGAGTGTGGGGGCCAGCTGGCCAGGCAGTGGGGGTCATCCTCAGCGGGAAGGAATGGCACGTTGGTCTCGACTCTAGCTGGGTGCCCTGTGGCACCTGAACACACCGTCTGTTCAGAACCTTCTTGTGGTCGTCTCTGACTCACTCACGGATCCTGATTGGGCTGCTTTAGGATCAAACCTGCTGCCTTGGCCTCATTAGTGCTGTGAAGTGCTCGGTTGAACCGGACACACACACACTCGCATTCAGACACACACCCAGGCAAGCATGCCCGCCTACACTAACCCACAGACGTCACTGAACGGTGGCGCACCCCTAATCACCACTCCAAGTGCAATCCGAGATACAGATCCCCCGTGGACCCATCCTGACACGTGCACTACACCAACTCCTTTGCCTTCACTACAGTTCACATTCCCTCTCCCCTATTGGTGACTTTTCATTCACCTTGGGTGACCCACCAGCTCCAGTGGCAAGGGCTTGGCTTACTTGAGGGTGGCTGGGGGCCAGCTGCCTGCAGGGGTTCAGCGTTAGGGGCAGGAGGCAGCCATGCCGCCCTCCTGGGACTCCCCGCAAACCCCGCCAGGCTCAACAATCGGCCCCTCTGTTACCCCGCGGCTCGCAGCGAGTGTCTCCAGGTCCCTGTGTAGTTCTGGAAGCCTCTCAGCCTGTATGCGTGTCTGTTCCTGTGTCCCGTGTGCTCTCTGGGCGGCCCTCCCCCTGCTCCTATGCCTGTCATTTTCTGTCCTTCTCTGAGTCTCTCTTTTTCTGTGTGTCTTTCTTTATTCCTCTCCCCTTTTCTCTGTATATCTGTCTCTGTCTCTCTTAGTCTCTTTCTGTGTGTGTCTCTGCCCTTCCGTCTGTCTCTCTGGCATGGACACATGTCTCCTCATCTTTCCTTGTCCCTTGGCTCTGTGTCTCTGATCGTGTGGCGTCTCACTAGTTCGTCTTTCTGTGTCTGTTTGTCTTTGCCTCTCCCCATCTTTGCCTCTAAGTCTAGGTCTCTGTCTCTCCAATCTCTTTTCCTCTCGTGAGGCGTCCCAGGGAACAGGACAGCCAGGTGTCTCTGAGTGCAGAAAAAGGTGATAAAGCATCCCCAGGCACTGCCATCACCTCTGGCCCCTCCAGCTGCCAGGAGGGAGGAGGACTCTCAGGTTGTGGGGAGGACTGATGTCGGCCCACCTGCCCCAGCTCCGCTGTTGAGAACTTGAGAATTTGGGGGCTTTGGCTCCAGACGGAAATATTCAGCATCTTCTTCTGCAACAAGGCCCCGGGTCATAGGCCTGGGAGCAGGGCTGGGGGTTCAGAGTGACAAGGGAGGGAGCCCCTTGTCTGTGGCCTTGAGCCGAGGGAAAGGTGTTGGGGACTAGGAGTCTTCCTCAGAAGAGGCGCTGACCAGAAGCGTCACTGACCACTGACGCTTTTCTTTTTCCTCGAAGCAGCCAAGCTCAGTGCACCCACCCCAGGCCCCAGCTTCCAGATCCAAACCACCACTGTGCTCCCCGCCCTGTTCCAAACATTTCTGCCAACTGCCCCAGGGCCGCGGGGCCTGTTCAAACAGCCTCCCTGCCCTCTCCCCCAGCCTCCCCACTTCAGGGGGCCTCTCCTCACTGCCACAGCTTCTTGGCTTCTCTTACAGGAGCGGCTGTGTTGGCTGTTTGTTTATTTGACTAAGGTTTCCTTGGGTGGGGTGAGGACCGACTCCATAGGTGCTTTTCTCCCCACTTCAGATGCCCAGGCCAGAGGCCAGGCCGGGCCCTGCCACGCTCCAGCTGCCCTCACTGTCCTCCCCCAGCACCCCCATCAGCCTCTCCTACCTCCCCAGGCCCCAGACATCTCTACCCTCCTGATCTCAGGTCTGTTGGTTCCTACATCTGATGCCAGCGACCCCCTCCCACTGGCCGGGCAGGAGAGGGAGCTATGACACAACCCTGTAACCCCCATCCCTCACCTGGGGTTGGCGGAAATACCCTGAGAAGGTGTTGGGAACTGGATCCCTTGGGTTCTCTGGGGGTTCTCAAAGAGAACACATGGGGTGTAGTCTTCAGAATGTGGGAGAAGTCTTCCCACCTGCCTACCCACCCTCACTGGCTGAGCTTGGAGCCAGTGGTAGAACAAGACTTCAGCGGAGGAATATTTCTGTAATGGGTTTGAGGCCCTTCCCAGGATTCATCCCAGAATGATCTCCCTCAGACTCCAAGGGCCATTCTGTCCCTGGATTTTGTATGGTACTGTACTGTGTACTGTACTGCCACATCCCACCCTGTGAAAACTGGAGAGGTCATGAAGTCCCCATCCAGGCAGAGTCTGGACTCGACACCAGGTTTCCTCATTCCCCACAGCTAGGCCTCCTCCCCGGGCTGAGCCAGAACTGCTCTGTGGGCAAAAAGGAGCCCAGGCTGCCTTGGCTCTCCCTGCATCTCACCCTCACCCACGCCGCCTCCATCTTCACGGGCTGCAATGGAGACTCCTGGTCCCCACCCGTGTCTCCAGCTGGGAAGGGAGTGTAGGGGCACGAGTCTTGTGACCTTGTTCTGAGATCTGCTGTCCTAGTTAGCGGCTTCCTGAGGGGAGAGGGACACGAGAAGCTTTTAGAGATGGTTGCAACCATCTGGGTGCTAATTGAGAATGCGACTGTCCCTAGGTTGAGGCCGGGGACAGCTATTCCGGGGCTGTGGGATGAGGTGTGGGAGCAGAGAGGCCAGAGGGGGGATCAGGAAGTTTCCCCAAATAGCCTGGCCATCAGCCAAATGTGGGAGCCAGGCCTGGGTGGGGGGGCAGGGTGCCTAGCCCAGCTGGGGTGGGGGTGGGGCAGCTGGCCAGTTGGCACATGGGCTTGGACCTTGGGAGGCTGGGCAAGGGGCAGAAATGAAGCAGAACTGGTACTGTCCCCTCCTTTCTGCTGAAATGGGCTTCTCTAGAACCTGGTGTCATGAGTAAGAGGGGGTTAGAGGTGGAAGACTGTTTCCTTGCCCTGTCTCTTTACTCTCCTGGGGCTTTTGTAAGCCCTAACCCATCCCCCCGCCCCTCACCCTGGTGATACTGATTTATTCATTCATTCATTCAACAAATATTTATTGGGACTTCCCTGGCGGTCCGGTCGTTAAGAATCCACGCTTCCATTGCAGGGGGCACGGGTTCGATCCCTGGTTGGGGAACTGAGAACCTGTAAGCCGTGCGGCACAACCAAACAAACAAACAAATATTTATTGAGCACTTACTATGTGTTACAATTTGCTAGGCCCTGCCCTGGGAATTCAAGGAGGAATAAGACAGGGGGAATAAGAGAGCACAGGAGGAGGCAGGGAGGACAACTACCTTAAAGAGGGCAAGGAAGGAAGGCCTCTCACGGTATTTCAGCATCAGCCATGAGATAGAGAGGTAGGAGCCAGGAGGAAAAGAGCGCTGCAGGCAGTGAGAACAGGTTCTGAGACCCTCCAAGGTGAGGGAGAGCTTGCTGTGCTCCGGGGAGAGAAAGAGCCCAGTGTGGCTGGAGTATCATAAGAAAGGCAGGGAGAGGTACGAAAACAGATCCGAGGGGCACAGGATATTTTGACCTGGACATTTTGACCCAAAGGATGTTTTGAATGCAAACATTTTAAATCAAAACATACCAACACTGAAGACTTTTTTAGAAAGTGTTTTCCAGTTTGAACTCTATTCATCCAGCTTAACTCCTTGATCAGATTTTTCCATTTTTCCTCTACAATTAAACAAATTTCCTTTTTTTTTCCATTCTATTTTAATTTTACTGAAATTATTTTCACTGGCATCAATACTGTATAGATTTTGCCACCGAGACTTGATTCACTGATCAATTTCACAACGATCAAAGACCCCAACCCTAGTCTCTTCCATTGCGTGAGTGACTGGGTAAACTCCAATTTTGGAAGATTCAAATGTAAAAAGAGATTTGTGATCAAGATTGGATTCCTGTGTCCACTTTAGTCAATAACGAGTCTTCTTGTATCTGGTTCTAGCTGTTACCAGTGTTACTTCTACCAGCCATAGCCTTAGGTGGAGAGTTGCATTTATATCTCAGTTAATCTGTGGGCGGGATGGTGGGTTGCAGAGGAGAAGGGTTTTGGGGAGACGGGTAGGGGCCAGATCTTCCAGGCGGTAAGGATTCTCTTAAAGTGAAGGAGGGACTTCCCTGGTGGTCCAGCAGTTGGGACTCGGCGCTTTCACTGCCATGGCCCAGGTTCAATCCCTGGTGGGGGAACTGAGATCCCGCAAGCCGCACCGTGCGGCCAAAATAAAAAATAGTAATAATATAATAAGATAAAAATCAGGGAGTTCCCTGGTGGCGCAGTGGTTTAGAATCCGCCTGCCAGTGCAGGGGACACGGGTTCAAGCCCTGGTCTGGGAAGATCCCACATGCCGCGGAGCAACTCAGCCCACGTGCCACAACTACTGAGCCTGCGCTCTAGAGCCCATAAGCCACAACTACGGGGCCCTCATGCCTAGAGCCTGTGCTCTGCAACAAAGAGTAACCCCCGCTCGCCACGACTAGAGAAGCCCACGCGCAGCAAAGAAGACCCAATGCAGCCAAATAAATAAATAAATTTTTAAAAATAAAAAATAAATTAAAAAAATAAAAATCAATTTGATATTTAAAAAATAATAATAAAATAAAGTGAAGGAGAAACCTTTGGAGGTTTTAGGCAGGAGAGTGACAAGTTCAGATCTGCCTTTTAAAAAGGCTCTTCTGGCCATGTGGAGAATAGACTGGGAGTGTGGGAGGTGGAGGAGTGGAGGCAGGGAGGCTGGTGAGGAGGCTATTGTGCTAATCCAGGTGGTAAAGAGAAGTGAACAGATTGAAGGCAGATTAGGGAGGTAGAAAGGGCCAGGTAATCCCATCCCACTCCCTGGATCCCAGCATGGCCCTCCCCACTCCCCCAGAGTGACCTCCATGTCATTCCTCACACCCTCAGCTCCTGCCCCTCCCTTCCTCTGAGGCCCCAGACACCCCAGGGTCTGACCACTTGAATTTTGCACAGGGTAGAGACGGAGAACTAGGGTGTTTTCCCTGCGGCTCCCTCCCAGTCTGTCTCCTGGCTGAATGTGGCGAGGGAGGGTCAGGGATGCCCTGCTGAGCTTGGGGTGGGGGGCTGGGAGGGGTGGGGATGGCCCTCAGGTCCACCTGCCCAGAGCACATGGCTGGAGCAGCCAGGGCGACCACAGATCTGGCCGTGAAACAGACCCAGACACAAGGCGCTTGTCTGGTCTGTGGCTCCGAGCTCTGGGTGTGACCCTGGGCAGGGGTACAAAGGGGCCTCTGTCGGTGCGGGGCACAGAGCCCACCTGGGCCAGGCCAGGCGCCTGAGGAGTAAGGGAGGTGGGCCTTGGGGTGCTTGAAGGGAGAAGGCTTGAAGTAACTGACCTGATCCTCAGTCTCCTCGCCTGTAAAATGGAATCTTAATCCCAGCCTCCCAGAACTAGTGCATCGTCAGGACCCACTTTGTTGACTGACTAAAGCATCACCTTCCTGGAATCGTGTAATTTTTTTAAATTAATTAATTAATTAATTTATTTATTTTTTGACCGTGTTGGGTCTTCGTTGCTGCGCGCGGGCTTTCTCTAGTTGCGGCGAGTAGGGGCTACTCTTCGTTGTGGTGCGCGGGCTTCTCGTTGCGGTGGCTTCTCTTGTTGCGGAGCACGGGCTCTAGGCGCACGGGCTTCAGTAGTTGGGGCGCGTGGGCTCAGCGGTTGTGGCGCACGGGCTTAGTTGCTCCGCGGCATGTGGGATCTTCCCGGACCAGGGCTCGAACTCATGTCCCCTGCATTGGCAGGCGGATTCTTAACCACTGCACCATCAGGGAAGCCCGTGGAATCATATATTTTTAAATATTATTTAACAAACACACATAGTGTACGATGTACCTGTTTGCTAAACACTGTACAAATATTGACTCATTTAATCCCCATAACAACTCTCTAAGAAAGATACTATTTATCCTTATCTTACAGATGGGGAAACTGTGGCACAGAGGTGGCCAAGGTGCCACAGTTGGGAAGTGGCAGGGGCAGGATTTGAACCCAGTGTGGGGATATGGCTGTACTATGCTGCTTCCCTAAAGGGTGAGCCTCCCTTAGGCCAGGCAGCTAAAGCATGAGCGGGGTGGTGGGTGGGGGGGACCTGATTCTTCAGCAGGGATGTAAGGGGATTCTCTCCTATCCCAGGGCCTGGCCCTTAGGGCAGGGCTAAGAGTGTAGTGGGAGGGAGAGAAGTCAGACTCCATGGGAGGAGTCCTGGGATCCGAGACCCAGGACAGGAGAAGGGGGTGGAGCAGGGATTTCCAGGAGCAGGTCACAACCCTGCCACCTTTGGCCCAGTTGTGGGAGCAGCTGTGTCCAGCAGAGGCTGGGGTAGGTTTGGTACTCCTTCAGCTAGGACGAGTCATACCTGTGGGGTGCGAGACTTGGAGCCACATGGTTGGACATGAAGCATGGACATGGAACAGAATGGCGTGAGGGATTTGGCCAAGAGGCTGAGGATGCGGGGGAAACAGAGTCCAAGCCCACAGCGGTGGGGACCTTCAGTCTTCATGGTTAAGCCTAGGAGCATGCGCAGAACTTGACTGCCCGAGAAAGGAGGCGGGGCATCCCAGGCTGAGGTCAAAGAGGTGGGTCCTTTTGATCCTAAGCAGCAGCGCGTAGCTCTGGACAGGACAGTGCTGGAACTTGGTCTTCCAGACACATCTCTAGGCCTGTCTGCTCTTCAGAATCACGTGGGTGCTTGTTAAAAAGGCAGACGCTGAGCCTCACTCCAGCGCCTGAATCCAAACCCCTGGGATTGGGGCCCAGCCCAGGATGCCCAACAAGCTCCCAGGTGATGTTCAAGTGGCCAGTCATTTGGGAAAACTGCAGGGGGAGGGGTTCTCACCCTTGGCTGCACATGAGAATCACCTGGGCAGAATTGAAAAGTCCTGGTGCCCAGGCTGCACCCTGGACCAAGCTCATCAGAATCCCTGGGGAGGGGCCCCAGCGTCATTTTCAAAGCTGCCCAGGTGATTCCAGTGAGCGCCCACAGTTGAGGACCCTCAAGCAGGCCTGTCCCTCATATCAGCCAGCTCTGGGCTGAACTGTCCCGTCCTCAGAGAGGCCTTTCCTGGCCTCTTGTTCTCCCTGACCTTGTGTGTTTATCTGCTTATTGACCTGACCATCTCCCTAGATTGCAAGCTCCATGAGGGACCCTTAGGACTTTTGTTCACTGCTGGATCCCTGGGGCATAGAATGGAGGGCCTGGCATATAGTAGGTATTCAACGACTGTTTATTGAGTGAGTTTATCGAGTCCCTACTCTGTGCCAGGCCCAAAGGGAGACACTCTCCATATATATCTCTTAATTTTCCCAACAACCCTGCAAGGTAGATACTATTGTGCCCATTTTACAGATCAGAGGGGTGAAGCGACTTGCCCAAGGTCTGATGGCTGCAGAGCCCAGGCTCTGTCCTGGGCCCCGAGCTGCCTCCCAGCCAAGGCCTTCTGGCAGCCTCTACTGTGGGAGGCAGCCTGGCAGCCTGGAGGCTGAGCGGAGGGCCTGGGGGGCATAGGGCATATTGACACAGCCCATCCCCAGGGCGTTTCTTGGAACCTCTCTGCTGGTTTTGAAAGGCTTCCTTCATGGCCTGCAACGGCCACGTGCTTCCACCCACCCGACTGATTTGAGAGGAAGACTCCTTGATGTGGTCGGCAGCTGCTCCCTGGCCAGCAAGGTGGACCGCGGCCACCCCACCATCTCCCTCAGCCACTGGGCTTGGAGTCTCTTCCCTCCCTCCTGCCCCAGGTGACCCCAGATTCTCAGGGTCATCCTCAGCCTCCCCCTGCCTCCATCCTTCTGAGGTTAGGATGCGTTAGGTTCGGTTACTTATACTGAGGAAGAGGAGAGGACCTCAAGGTCCGGTGGGGTGGGAGCATTCTGCTGGACAAACTAACTAAATAAAAGCATCAGGAAATGAAGGCTGGGTTGGGGAAACTCAAAGATCCTAATTTCCTCAGGGTTGATCCTGGCTGGTAGTCAGGGCCTCTCCCGGCCTCTTCTGAATGCAGCTCTTTAAGTAAGAGGGAAGGTAGCCAAGGTCCCAGTGAGGACCCCTGGGCCCTCAGCCTTTCCTTCTCTTCCATGGGGCAGTACTGGGAAGTCCCCCCAGTAAGCTGACTGCCTTCTAGACTGCTGCTTTTGCAATGAATATTCTGGGGAGGGGGCTACCCCTGCTGTGGACACGCCAGTTCCCAGCCTCCTCTCCTCCAGCTTCGGCCTCTCCTACACAACACAGGCAGCTTTGCCAAGCTGAGTGAGGAGGTTGAAATAATTTCCATTGCATTGGTAACAAACACAAGTTGGATATAGCTCTGGGCTGGGAAAGCCTGGGGACGGGCTGATAGCCTTGTGAGGCAAGATGATAGGCAGGAGGGGAGGGGTCTAGTCTGGATATGGGGAAGGGCACCCTGTGCTGGGAAAGGGGATCGTTGGTGAGGTTTTGGGGGCTCTGCCCAGGCCCGTGTGTCTTCCCTCTCTTTTGCCCCATTAGTTTCCATTGCACAGCTGTGAGGAAGTTCTTTCTGCAGTCTTACCACTGTCCCTCCTGCTTTAACTAACAATGTCATCCCCTCACATCACAATGGCTCTTTATAGCCTGCAGGGTATTTTCTATTTGTTATCTTATTTAATCTTCTTAGCTGCCAGCCTTGGGTTAGGGGAGTTATTATTAGTTATTGTTATTGTTATCCCCATTTCACAGATCAGGAAACTGAGGTGTGGGGAAAAGAGCCGTGTTCCCAGTCACAGGTCAGTAAGTGGCAGAGTTGTACTTAAATGCATGTTTCCCTGATTCCAACTTACTCCAGTTCTCATGAGACTCCCCCAAATTACTTTCACAGACACACACTTATCCCCTCCCCTGGCTCCTCCCCCTTCCATCTCACCACAACTCAGAAGCAGCCCAGGCCTGGAAAGGTCATCCTGTCCATCCCACTGCCTGTAAGCCAGTGCGATGGAGCCTCCATGTGGCCCATCTGTATTTGGAGCTCATCTGGCCATGTTTCCAGGAGAGGGTGATGGTGCCAAAGTCGGGGGAGTCGAAGGTGTCAGCTGCTGCTGCTTCTTTTTATCGTTTGTTTGTTTTATTTTATTTATTTATTTTTTATACAGCAGGTTCTTATTAGTTATCTATTTTATATGTATTAGTGTATATATGTCAATCCCAATCTCCCAGTTCATCACACTACCACCACCACCGCCCGCCACGTTCCCCCCTTGGTGTCTATACATTTGTTCTCTACATCTGTGTCTCTATTTCTGCCTTGCAAACCGGTTCATCTGTACCACTTTTCTAGATTCAACATACATGCGTTAATATATGATATTTGTTTTTCTCTTTCTGACTTACTTCACGCTGCTGCTTCTTTTTGAGCAAAGACTTTTAAAGTTTAATGTGATAATCTCATCCTGATTACTGAAAACTGAGGGCCTCTTGCCCGTCCAAGAATCCACTACCGACCATGCATGAGGAGCAGGGAGACTGTGCTGGGCCCTCCCCGCCTCTCCACCCCCATCCTCATGCATGTTGAGGTGGCTGAGACTTTTGGTTTTGTGTTTTGTTTTGTTTTTGTTTTTAGTGGAAAGAGGTATTTTTAGATCATGGTAGGCATGATTTGGGCCTCCCTACTTCAAGACCTGGACCAGGGGATCCCAATCCTTCCCTTTTACGTCTAAGAAGTTGATGTTCTAGGAAGGAACTGCTGGCGAGTCTGGGTGTGAAGCCAGTCAGAGGACACAGAAACTCAGGGACTCAGAAGGTCATCACATCTCCCCACCCCATCTTCCCGGCTGGGAAACCGAGGCCTGTGGCTGTTGTCACCACATCACGCCTGCCCAGAAGTAAACCAATTAGCACGGTGTCTGGTTCTGTGTTCCCAGCGCCTGTCTCATTAGTTGGGGATTTATGTCTCGGTCACCGTGAAGGACAACTGTCCCGGCTTCCACTGGGGGGAGCCCGGCCAGCCATAGGGCCCAGCGGTGGCAGGAGGTGGTGCCGTCCTGCTTGGGGCAGGATGGGGATTTAATTTCAGAGGGATTTGCAACAAGTGGGCGACGCCCTGGGCACATGGTGGCTCTGGGCTATTTTAGGAGGCAAAAGCCTGGCCCCGTGGGGGGAGGGCTCTCAGCCATTAGTGATTCTGCCCTTTCAGTGGGAATGGAAAGGACCCATGATGGACGGGGCAGGCCCACCTGAGGTTGGGGCTTCCCCCGCCTTCCTGGAACACAGGGGCCTAGAATTACTCTGCACCCCCAACCCCAGGTGGGGCCATGAGCAGAACAAGAGCTGCTGGCTGGGCAGGGGTCTTTGGCTCCTCTCCTGAGCCCCTTTGCTACAGGCTTTGCCTCAGCTGGGGCCCTTGGTGTTATTAGTAAGAATGATTAGTATAACCATCTCCTATCTTTGTGATAGGGATTATATTTATTGAACACTCAGGGAAGGTCCTGTGGTGCAGGAAAAAGGGCACAGCCTTAAGGCCAGACATACCGGGCTCCCATTCTGTATGGGCCACTTCCAAGCTGGGGATAATAGCTTGTGTGTGTTACTTAAGTCCCTTCACCTCTCTGAGCCCCGGCGCCCATCTCTAAAGCAGGGACCATAACACCTCATTAATGATACCCGTTTTATTAATTGGGCACATATTATGTCAGGCACTCTGTAGGGATGATCTCACATCACCCTCTGCCATGTTATTATGTGTTCTTTTTTCCTTTCTTTTAAAAAAAAATTTTTTTTTAATAAATTTATTTATTTATTTTTGGCTGCGTTGGGTCTTGTTGCTGCGTGCGGGATTTCTCTAGTTGCGGTGAGCGGGGGCTACTCTTCGTTGCCGTGTGCAGGCTTCTCATTGCGGTGGCTTCTCTTGTTGCGGAGCACGGGCTCTAGGCGCATGGGCTTCAGTAGTTGTGGCTCGCGGGCTCTAGAGCGCAGGCTCAGTAGTTGTGGCGCACGGGCTGAGTTGTTCCGCGGCATGTGGGATCTTCCTGGACCAGGGCTCAAACCCGTGTCCCCTGCATTGGCAGGCGGATTCTTAACCACTGCGCCACCAGGGAAGTCCTATTACGTGTTAATTGTCCTGTTTTACAGATAAGGCAACTGAAGCTCAGAGAGGGAAAGTAACTTGCCTCAGCCCACACAGCCAGAGCAAGGAACCTGATCCATTTTTTGTGCCCACAGTGAGAGTTGGTTCATTCCTCAAAGCCAGCAATGTGTGTTGGTTGCATTTGGTGTGCCAGGCACTGTTCTAGGGCTGGGGATTCATCACAGACAAAACAGAGGAAGAAGAGATAATGGGATGAGACTGAGCAGCAGGGAGAACTGAGTGGCCCAACTAGAGACTCAGTAGCTTTATTTAGACTAAGGGTCATTTTTCTGGTGGCATTGGAGGGGGAGGGCAATAACTAGGGGCCTGAGTCCCTCCTTGGATGAGTGATAGGTGGGAAAGGGAGCACCAGCACCACCTGGCACCTCCAGCTCTCATGACTAAGAAGAGGTTTTCTGGGTTTTCTTCCTCCTCACCTACCTTTATAGGAAAAAAGTCCGGGTGTATTGGGATAAGGACTTTAGAGGCACCATTACATAGAGGAAAGAGGCCCTAGAGTTTAGAGTCCACCAGATGGGGTTCAACTTCAACCCTTTCTAGCTGTATGACCTCGGGCAGGTAAACTAACCTCTCAGAGCTTCCCTTTCCTTATCTTTAAAGTGAGGAGAGGAATACTGACTTTTCAAGGCTATTTGGGAGGATACAATGGATCGATAAAGCTGTGGGAAGGGTCTGGAAGGCAGAAGGCTCACAGCTAAGAGCAGTGTTTTGTTTGTGTGCAGGGTTGGAGTTCAAGGGCGTGTTATCCCTGTGTATCTAGGTGAAGCCACGTCTTTGTGGTGGCACTAAGCTGGCAGTTGTGGTCCTGCTGAATGATTTCATCAGGCTGGGCAGAACGGGAGAGCCAGCAAGCCCAAACAAAAGGTCTGGTGCTCATAGTTCAAGAAATCAAGCTCTGGGCAACGAGATGGGGAGGCTGAGCTTGCCAACATATCACGTGAAAATAGACATGGGAGGTTCCCTCAGCTCTATATAGAGCTGACTCAGGAGGGCAGAAAAGGTAAGGGCTGGGCAGCATTAATAGAGGACAGGATGGAGGATGGGGGAGGTGATTATCTCCTTTGCTCTGTTCTAAGCAGGACATTGGAAGCCTAAATAAGTTTAAGAGGGATATGAGTGGGGTCATAAAACCTCTGGAGACAAATTTTTATTGAGTTGTGCAGTTCAGGTCACTGGATCACCATGCAAGGGACTGAGCAGAAGGGAATGAGGAAAGGCCCAGAACTAGCCTATTCAGCACAGCGGGATGGCTGGGGCAGGGTTTGGGGGACACAGTTCAATACAGTATGATAAGTGCAGTGTTAGGGCCCATACAAGATGCCCTAGGAGCATGTAGGAGGGGCTTCCTGGAGGAGGTGGCCATGTAAGGGAAAGAATAGTTGAGGGAAATTGGTCTATTTTGCTGGGAGAAGAGACCCCTGAGGAAGAGGCTGCCAGCCGTCTTCGGCAGGCTGTGGAAGTTGGGGTGGGCTTTTTCTACATTACCAGAGAGCAGCTCTAGAACCCTTGCATAAGCATTACAGGAAAGCAACTTTCAGACCCCATATTGATGAGCTTTCTATCCTTGAGAACCATCCATCAATGGAACAGGCTGTGTTGTGAGAGAGTGAGTCATCAGTATAGTCAAGCAGAGGCCAGAGGGTAACCTGTCAGGGACAAGTTACAAAAGGGACAGGATGGCCGCTAAGATCCCTTCCAAGTCTGAGCAACTGCAGTTCCCCATGGACAGACACAGGTTGTGGACTGTGTCGGAGAGAGATGTGACTGGATCAAGTTAGAGGGTGGATGTGCTGGGGGATGGCGAGGTACCCGTGGTGGACCATGGCTGTCAGCCCCACCCTGCACTGATTGATTTTTGAGTAACCACTTTATTGAGATACGTCACATAGCTTACAATTCGCCCATTAAAAATTTTTTTTATTTATTTTTGGCTTTGTTGGGTCTTCGTTGCTGGGCGCAGGCTTTCTCTAGTTGCGGTGAGCGGGGGCTACTCTTCATTGCGGTGTGCGGGCTTCTCATTGCAGTGGCTTCTCTTGTTGCGGAGCATGGGCTCTAGGCGTGGGGGCTTCAGTAGTTGTGGCGCACGGGCTTAGTTGCCCTGCGGCATGTGGATCTTCCTGGACCAGGGCTCGAACCCGTGTCCCCTGCATTGGCAGGCGGATTCTTAACCACTGTGCCACCAGGGAAGCCCAATTCGCCCATTTAAAGTGTACACTTAAATGTGGATTGACTCTTCGAGTGGAAATGAATTCATGCATTCATTCAACAACTCTTTACATGGAGCATTTATTAGGTACGCATCAAGCTTTGTACTGGTGCTTCCAATATCTGGGAAATAAAGGCCCTGCCCCCATGAGGGAGACAGGCAAAAGCCTTAGCACATCCTGGGAGATGTGCTAAGAGGGAAATTAACCAGGGGCTGGGATAAAGAATAATGGGGCTGGGGAAATGGGGTCCTGGGGAGGTGATATTGGAGTTGAGGCCTGAGGGACAAGGAAACAGCCCTGTGAAGATCAGTTCCAGGCTGAGGGAGCAGCAGAGGCCTCAAGACAGGAGTGAGTTGGTGGGTGTGAGAACCAGAAGAAGTGCTGGGAGGGAGCGGGCACGGCATCTCCAGGGCTCCCCACAGGGGGACCTCCTCTCTGGAAGGCCTCTTTCACATGAAGCCTGCCCGGAGCATGAGGTGGGGTGAGCAGCAGTGGTACATCTTCTTTAGATACATGAGCCATTCCTATCCCCTTTTGGGGGGACTCCCCAATAGTGGAATGATGGCAGGTGCTGTTAGGAGGTTATGCCACTGGCCCCTGCCTCCTGCCCTCCTCTGCTTGGCTTCATACTCCTGCCTTGTGCCCTGATGCAGGCCAGACCCAGTGCACTGATCCCCTGGGAAGAATCAGAAATGTCTCCCAGCCGCACACACCGGTGACATTTCCCCAGCGGGCGCACTGGCCTGGTTTGATGCTCTGACCTCAGGGCAACCTGGAGTCTCCCTTTCGGTGCTCACTTCCTGAGTGACTTTGGGCCAGTTACTTAACATCTCCAATCTTTCATCTCCTGGTCTGTAAAATGGGAATCAAACCAATCTGGGCTGAGTTGTTATGAGGATTGAATGCCATCCTTCCTGGCACCCAGGAGGTGCTCCATGAATGTCAGCTTCCTCCTTCTCCCTGAACTTCCCCCGAGAAGAGGGGCTGGTTTACAAAGGGGTAGGGAAGGTCACAGCAGGCCACTGGGAGGTGGCCACTTTGGGGTCCCCTCCCCTAAGCTCTGGGACTCCTCGGAAGGCGAGGAGCACTCAGGACTGGCCAGCCAGGGGTAGGGAGGATACTCCCCCATGGGCCCAGCCCCGCCACCAGGAGAGCCCCTGCGTCTCCCCTCCTCTCCTTCCTGGGGAGCCCCATCGAGGGGAGCAGCCCCTCTCCCAGCCTGCTCGCCTGCCCTCCGTTCGGGGCGGCGTGGCTCCTGGCACCTGCTTCCCGCGGGCCGCCCAGGGGCGGGCTCCGGAGACTCGGTGGCTGCCCCGGGACGCGGGGGCCCGGGACTCACCCGCCGCGCACCTCTGGGAGCCGAGAATCCAGATCGCCCCGGGTGGCTGCGGGCGGCTGGATGCGGCCCCGCTCCGGTCGGGAGCGCCCTTCAGGTAGGCGCGGGCGCGGGCCGTGGTACCGCACTCCTGGCTCCCCATCCGGGAGCGACGTGCCGCTGGGTCTGAGCGCCCGAGGGGGCCCGCGCGCGGGGTGGCGATTTTGGTGTCTCTGTAGGGCTGGTGGCAGCGGCGAGGACCCTGCCCCGCCTTGTGTTGGGGGAAGGTGGGAGACAAGAATCACGACTTAACCGGAAACAGAGGTTGGGAGCGGGGACAAGGGTGATGGCCAGAAGGACTTCCAGCTCCCAGGAGGTAGGGGGAGGGAGGCTGGGGACCACGGGGCAGAGACGGTGAGACTCTCATCGTAAGGAGGGGACCATTCTCTGCAGACAGGGGGCTCGACCAAATAACCTACCTTCTCCGTCTAAGTTGTTTAGAGACTCCAAATATCAACAACCCCTTATCAGCCCCTGGGATAGAATAGAATGGAAGGGGTGGGGGATGGGAGATCTGTTGTCTTTTGGGGCAGGGGTGCAAAGAGTATGCTCTCCACCCTGGGGTCCCATCCCTGTCATTCAACGTCTTTGGAAGCCTTCCTGCCCGCCCCTCCCCCTTCAAGCAGAATGCTTCCTCTCTGTCAGGGTCAGGGGCAGAGGTTGGCCCTCTTGGTCCAAGGGGGAGGCGGGATTCTATCTCCCACCCACAACTCTCAGACAGTCCTAGGACGTCTCAACCCTCCTTCCTCTGGCTCTCAGGAGGCATTCACTCAGCCCCAACTTGGAAGTGCTGATAGGGAAGTGCTCCCCATCGTGGGACAGTCACGATGGGGAGCACGGATTGGGGGAGCCACTGTTCAGTCTATGGGGAGTTGTGCTGGGTGAGCAGGCGGTGGATGAGGCTGAGCTGTGCCAGCGTCCTGGGCAGGCGGTGTGGAGGGTCTCCTGCACAAGTAAGGTTCCTAGGCCTTGCCTGGCAGCAGAGGCTAGAACAGGGGATACTGAGGCTCATACCCCCTCCCCCACCCCCACCTTAGAGGCAGCTGTTCTGTGTTGCCACTGTGGACCCCGTAAGGAGGGATGCAGCTTAGATCGCAAGAAGGACTTCCTTCCTGAGGGTGGCCTGAGGGTCTTTCAGGGGAGTCTCAGTGTCCAGGAGAGGCAGCCCTTATCTCTGGGGGTGTCAGGAGGGAAGGAGGCCCTCTGGGACTCCCAGCCAATAGGGGGTGAGGACAGATTGGGGGAGGAGGGGGTCGGGGGGGATGGTGACCTCATCTCTGGACCATCGCTCTCCGTCACCTCCCATGCCCCCTCTCTCCCATCCTTGCAGCTGGAGTGTTGACTTTC
This sequence comes from Balaenoptera ricei, assembly GCF_028023285.1. Taxonomy (NCBI): domain Eukaryota; kingdom Metazoa; phylum Chordata; class Mammalia; order Artiodactyla; family Balaenopteridae; genus Balaenoptera; species Balaenoptera ricei. Next base: position 20,762,423 of record NC_082658.1, on the reverse strand, counting down.
AGCACCTCTTAGCCAGCTCCCCCTTGAAATCCCCAGCACCCAGTAGTCTCCCCAGGGAGAGGTGACCGGCTTCCTCTGTCATCACTTCGGGTGGGAAGACAGACATGGCTGTCTTGGTTTGCCCAATGGATCCCCACCTCACCGCACCTGACACCTGGACCAGCTGTTGCCCAGCCCCAGGGCCTCCTGTTCTGGCAAAGCAGGGACGTGTGGGTTGGGGGTTGCCGGGGCTGCCTTCACTCGGGCCATCCCACTCCTCTAGGTGCGGGTCTCTGACTCCTTTGGGGAGTCTTGGGTGTGAGTCTTGAGAGACCCCAGCTCTCTGGGCCATCCCATGGTGGGTGCCGCTCTATGGTGGCCACACAACTGAGGTGGGTTATTGCCCTTCCTCACCCTGCAAAGTGTCAGCCTTGGGAGAGTAGAAGTGGCAGGAAAGGGAGACCAAAACGCTCAGTCGTGGCTCCTTGGGGACACTGAGGGGGCAGCCAGGCCCAGGAGGGCTCACACTCCATCAGGACGAGAACGGATGTGGCCTCTCTTCTTCCAGGCACGATCCCACACTCCTGCTCGTGACCCTGTGAGTGACGGGGATGGGGGCCACCACGGTGTGCACCCCCTGCCCCTGCATCATAGGATGGTACAGAACTGACCCTTTTCACCTGCCTCTCTTTTCGACTGTGAGCCTCAGTTTCCTCATTTGTAAAGCCTCACAGGGCTGTTAGGAGGGTTGACGGAGGTGCTGTCTATACAGTGCCCAGAAGGCAATGGACACGCGCCGTGGGGCAGTTCTTTCTCTATCCCCACCCCACCTTTCTCTGGCGGCTGAAACAAAGACAACTTGGCTTCCCCCCTCCCACCCCAACCTTAGAGGCAGCTGCTCTGTGTTGCCACTGCCCGCCTGCAAAGGACCTAAGAGATTAGCCCGGCCCCACCCTCTCTCTTTAAAGAAGGGGAACTGAAGCCCAGAGGGGCAGGGACTGGCCCAAGGTTGCCCGGTCAGCCAGGCTCCCTTCTCAGAGGCAGGGCCTAGGACCTGGCTCAGGGAGGCGGGAGGGTAGATATTGACAGACCTGGGGGAAAATACCGGAGTGTAATTGGGCTCGTTAAGGGTTTGGTGAGGGAGTCCTTCATGCCCTGCCAAAGGCTGGAGACAGGCCTAGAACCTTCCTCTCCTGTTAACCCTCTGGCAAAAGCAGCGCTTTCCCGAGGACACCCTTCCCCAGGCTGCGGCTGAAACAACTCCCCGCTCTGCACTTACTTACGGCCTCCAGAGTTTTTTCTATCCACCCCTCTTTGGATAGTGCAGTCAGAGAATCCCACCCCACTGCAGTGCCCGAGGACTCCACTGAAACCTGGGGCCCTGGGACTTCCCTGGTGGTGCAGTGGTTAAGACTCCGCACTCCTGGTGCAAGGGGCCCAGGTTCAATCCCTGGTCAGGGAACTAGATCCCACGTGCGTGCCACAACTAAGAGTTCAAATGCCACAACTAAGGAGCCCGTGTGCTGCAACGAAGACCCGGCGCAACCAAATAAATTAAAAAGAAAAAAAGAGGGGCTTCTCTGGTGGTGCAGTGGTTGAGAATCCGCCTGCCAATGCAGGGGGACACGGGTTGGAGCCCTGGTCCGGGAGGATCCCACATGCCACGGAGCAACGGAGCCCGGGCGCCACAACTACTGAGCCTGTGCTCTGGGGCCCACGAGCCACAACTACTGAAGCCTGCACGCCTAGAGCCCGTGCTCGGCAACAAGAGAGGCCACCGCGGTGAGAAGCCCGCATACCACAACGAAGAGTAGCCCCCGCTCGCCACAACTAGAGAAAGCCCAAGCGCAGCAACAAAGACCCAATGCAGCCAAAACAAGAAAAAGAAAAAAAGAAACCTGGGGCCCTGAATTCCACTGTCACCCAGGAAGAAGGGATGGAAATGGGCCCTGGGGCCTGCCTGAGTGCTCCTTTCCAACCCCCTCTAGCTCCATATGGATGGACACACAGACAGATAGCCAGACAGCAACCCTGGCCTCCATCAACTCTCCAGCGCTGCTTTGAGCCTGTCTTCAATGGGTGGCTCCCTCCCTGGCCCAACCCCACCCTCCCTGCTGCAGCCTCAGCCCATCTCTCAGGAAAGGTGAGAACAGAGGGAGCTTTACCCGCTTCCTGTGTAAATCACAGACAGACAGACACCTGGGTACACGCATGCTCTTTTTCTCTGCTTTCACCTGGTCTTTTCCCAAGTTAAGTTCAATTCTCCCCCTGTCTTCACACCCCTTCCTCCCAGCCTCTCTGGCTCTGACCCCCACTCTCCCTGCCCAGGGTGTGGCACCTCTCTGCCTGCCAGGTAGGGGCTGGGCAGCCCTGAGCCTCCCCAGAAGCCCTTCTCTGTATCCGTAGCCCCGCTTCCCACCCAGCAGTTCAGATCAGGACTTGGCAGGCTTTAAGGAGAGGTGGGACAGGGCCATGAAACCTCTCCATGCTTGTTCTCTGATCTCTGAAGTGGGATAATAGGTCAATAATGGTGCCCACCTCATGGGGTTGTGAAGTTTAAAACAGATCCTGTGTGTAAAGCGCCTGGCACACAGTAAGCTCTCAGTAAACAGGGGTGTAATGATAAAGAAGAGGTGGTCTGGGCAGCTGAGTGGTAGAGAGAGAAGCAGGGAAGCTTCCAGAAGCAGTTCTTGTACTGCCTGTCCATGTACTTTGAAGCAAGTCCCCTCCCCTGCTCTGGGACTCGATTTCCTCTTCTGTTAAAGACAGTGTGTCCTATCCAAATGTGGGTCCAGCGAGGGTGAGTCATGCTGGTTCTGAATAGGGGCCCGCAGGGGGTGTACTGGCCTCTTGATGCCCACAGCAGGGGTTAGACCGACCTGTGTGTGCCCTAAAAATTGCCCACCCCTCTACATTTTCTTGCTGGGAGGCTTAGCTGAGCTGGAGTGGTGGAGCTCCCGAGAGGACAGCTGTGAAGCCGGGGTTAAGCAGGGCAGGCTGCAGCAGGCCCAGCGGCCTGGCTAGGGGGACACAATTAGCCCCGGAATCCAGGAGGGCCCTGTGAGCTCAGAGGCTGTATATCACAGGGGTTTAATCAGCCCCATGGCAGATATTTGTCTGCTCTCTTGGGCCATGTCCTGGGCCTGCCTGTCATAAGTTGCACTGAGATTTCAAAATACCCCTGTCCCCTTGCTGGTGGAGCAGGCAGCTCTCCTGGGCATGGCCAGGAAAATCTCATTCCCCTGAAGCCTCTTCCCCCTGGCTGGTTGGACCCACCTCCCAATACTCGTACCTGGTACTTTCCTCCTGCTCCTCTTTCCTGCTGGGAGAGTGGGGGAAGACTTGTAAAGGCAGGAGAATAGCTGTGATGACCTCCATCTAGAGGTGAGAGGATGTAGAATCTCACAAGGTGATGGAGTGACTTTCCAGTGTGCCCTCCGTGGGCAGAGCTGTCCCCTGGACCCCAGACATGGTGCCCAGGAGTTTGGCATGGCTCGGAGGGGCAACCTAGTTGTCTCAGGAGTGTGGAGGTGTGGGGTCCGCCCTGCCGGGTGGGGTACCGAGTTCCACCTCTTATCTTCCTGCTAGATGCTCCCTGCGCCACCTGGAGGCTATCTCTCGTACTGCAGCCCAGCCAAACCACCAGGCACAGTGCCAGGGTCCCTTAAGTCACCAGGCACCTAGGACTGCACAAGGTTCAGATCCATGGTGTATTCGTTTTCTGGGGCTGCCATAACAAAGCACTACAAACCAGGTGGCCTAAACAACAGAAATGTCTTGTCTCACAGTTCTGGAGGCTGGAAGTCTAAAATCAGTGTCATCAGGGTTAGTTCCTTCTGAGGGCTGTGAGGAAGTCTGTTCCATGCTGTCGTGGTCCGAACGCAGGTTGGAAAAGAATTTGCAGACACAAGGCAGAACGTAAAGAAGATAGAATTTATCAGAGGGAAGGGTCACTGCCAGTACAGTGGGCCGACTTCCTAGTAGTTTGGGAGAGTCGAGCCCGAACATGTGCTATTGATCAGTTTTTATAGCCAGAAAACAAAAGAATGGTCCGAGGTGAAAATTTCCTTTACTGATTGGTCGAGGCACATATACCTTCCTTCTATAAGGTGGGAGTGGGACAGGGCATATGCCTTTCCTTATTTGGGACAGGTCCCGTTGCCCAGGTGGGCGTCTGCAGGGCATGCTTCTGGTGGCCGCCCCCAGGAACCAGGCCCTTCCTGCCTCTCACGCTGGGCCTGGTTCATAACCTGTTTCCCCTGCCGGCCAGCAGCCTGCTGCTCCTGGTCTCTCCCATGACTCCCATGTGCTAACGTTTATAGGACCCTGAGAGGCGTTTTATATAGATGAGCTTGTCTAATCCTCACAGTTCCCTTATGACTTGGGAACTGTTCCTCATCACCCCCATTTTACAGATATACTGATGAGAGGACTGAGGCTCAGGTCACACAACCAGTAAGTGACAGAGCTGAGATGTGAAACCAGGTGGGGGTCAATATAGAGCTTGTGCTCTTTTTTTTTTTTTTTTAATTAATTAATTTATTTATTTATTTTTGGCTGTTTTGGGTCTTCGTTTCTGTGCGAGGGCTTTCTCTAGTTGTGGCGAGTGGGGGCCACTCTTCATCGCCATGCGCGGGTCTCTCACTGTCGCGGCCTCTCCCGTTGCAGAGCACAGGCTCCAGATGCGCAGGCTCAGTACTTGTGGCTCACAGGTTTAGTTGCTCCGTGGCATGTGGGATCTTCCCAGACCAGGGCTCGAACCCGTGTTCCCTGCATTGGCAGGCAGATTCTTAACCACTGCGCCACCAGGGAAGCCCTCTTTTTTTTAATTTTAATTTTTTAAATTTTTGGCTGCAATGGGTCTTCGTTGCTACGCGCAGGCTTTCTCTAGTTGTGGTGAGCAGGGGCTACTCTTCGTTGCGGTGCGCGGGCTTCTCATTGCAGTGGCTTCTCATTGGGGAGCACGGGCTCTAGGCGTGTGGGCTTCAGTAGCTGTGGTGCGTGGGCTCAGTAGTTGTGGCTCGCGGGCTCAGTAGTTGTGGCGTATGGGCTTAGTTGCCCTGTGGCATGTGGGATATTCCCGGACCAGGGCTCGAACCCGTGTCCCCTGCATTGGTAGGCGGATTCTTAACTACTGCGCCACCAGGGAAGTCCCAGAGCTCGTGCTCTTAATTACTGTGCCCCTCTGTTCCATTCACTCACAGTCCCCACACACGTCATGACAGCCCATTTTGTGGGAACATTGCCTGCAAAAGTGACAAGCAGCTTACTAAGAGCAGGGGGTGGGGTCCAGGGACTGCAGGCAAGGTTCCTGGCTGTGAACTTGAGAAATTAATTTTCTTTGTTCAGATGTGGGCTCCACTACTAGACGTGTGGCCTTATGGGAACATTATGGCATCACTTGACTTCACTGGGTCTAATTTGCAAAATGAACACAAGTCTAAAGACACAGGAAATGCCTTTTAGGAGGATGTATTGGTTCGCTTAGGCTGCCGTAACGAAGAACCACAGACTGAGTGGCTTAAATACCAAAAATTTGTTTTCTCCCAATTCTGGAGGATAGAAGTTTGGGCTCAAGGTGTAGGCAGAGTTGGTTTCTTCTAAGGCCTTGTTCTTTTGCTTGCAGATGGCCTTCTCCCTGTGTCTTCCCATGGTCTTCTCTCTGTAAATGTCTGTGTCCAAATTTCCTTTTCTTTTTTTTTTTTTTTTTTGGCCGTGCCACACGGCTTGTGGGATCTTAATTCCCCAACCAGGAATCGAACCCAGGCCCTCGGCAGTGAGAGCATGGAGCCCTAACCACTGGACTGCCAGGGAATTCCCAAAATTTCCTCTTCTTATAAGGACAACAGCCATATTGGATTAGGGACCACCCTAATGACCTCATCTTAACTTAATTACCTCTTTAAAGACCCTCTCTCCAAATACAATCACATTGTGAGATACTAGGAGTTAGGACTTCAACATATGAATTTGTGGGGATGGGGGCGGGGTGGGGGTCACCGGACATAATTCAGCCCATACAAGGGAAATGGGCTCAGTCACTCCTCACTCAGGCCCTAGCCTTGGGGCTCCCCCACTCTGAGCGAGAGATACAGTTCCTAACCTCAGGAATTCTCTGTCCTGGCGAGGGGGACACCAGGCCTGCCCTCGGGAAATACCCAATCTGAAGCAGAAGCAGGAAGCATGCACACAGATTCAGGGAGGAAGTGAAAATTAACCCAGTTCAGTCTGAGGAAGGTCCTGGGGCAGAATAGAGCCAGTTAGAGGCAGAAAAGTCCGGGGGGAAAGGTTCAGAGAAGTGAGTCGGAAAGGAGAAGGGGAGGGGCCTGGAGGGGTGATGCGCATGCTCTGTAGGGCCCAGCGGGGGCACGTGCGTGCGTGCGTGGGTGCGTGCGTGTAAACACCAACTGTTGCCCTAACAGCAGGGGGCATCGGGAGCCACGTGGGGCAGGGGTGGGGATGGCTCCACACACTGTCACCGTTTGTGAATGTCACCGGCGCTGGGCACGAGGTGGTTGGGTTTCTGCAGTCATCCTCTGGCGGGCAGCTCCTGCATCTCCAGCAGGCACCACAGGCCTGCCTGTCCCAGCACTGTCAGCTCCCGGCCTGCCTTGGGCCAGGCTAGTGTCTCCACTAGCCTCTCTGCTGGCTCTCCCTCCACGTCGCCTGCTTTCTGAGACCCCCGCTGTCCGTCTGAGCGCTTTGCTCTGAGCCCTCAGGTGTCGGCCACCCAGTGTGTGGCCATTTCTGACACTCTTCCAGATATCCCCGCATTTTACTGCTGCTTTGTTTAAAACAGCCCCCCTTCTGCTCCCTTTTGCCATCCTTGGGTTGGGGCTTTCAGAAGGCCAGGGAATTTTAGCTGGGATACAGGGCACAGGCATCTCTGGGTCCCGAAGCCCTCTTGCTCCTTCTGTGTATTCATTGCACTCGCCTTTGTTTACTTGTCTCCCGATCTGCCCAGGTATGAAGCGGCCACTGAGCCCATCTCCCCCGGGTGAGAAGGAGCCCCCCGGATCTGGAGCTGCTGAGTGCCCCCCTCGGCCTCCAGAACCACCTAAGCCCAAGCGGGAAAGAAAACGGCCGTCGTACACCCTCTGCGACGTCTGCAACATCCAGCTGAACTCGGCAGCCCAGGCCCAGGTGCACTGTGGGGGGCGGGCCCACCAGAGGCGCCTGCGGCAGCTCAGCTTGGGAAAGACGCCCCTGGGGCCAGGTCAGTGTGGAGGGGCGCTGCTCCCACAGATTTGGTTCTGGGCCCCTGTGAGGGGCTCTGGGTCTGTGGCCTCTCTCTGTGGGGTCTTTTGGTCTGGGGTACCCTCAATGGGGTCTTAGAGTCTGAAGTTCCCCAGATGCCGTCAAGTTTTTTTGCATCTGGACAGCCCTCTATGGGGTCTCTCAGGGCCTGAGGTCTGAGGCCTCCTCTGGATCTGGGGCTCTCCCTGTGGGATCTTTTAGGACCAGGCCCCCTCAGCAGCATTTCTCCAGCCAGGAGCCCCCTGGCAGATAGTTTTCCAGATAAGGGCCTCACCTACAGGGCGTCCCGGGCTCCTGCTCTGGTCTCTGAAGGCGAGGATCAGCGAAGTGCACGACGCTCCGGCTAAGGGCTGAGAGGTGGTCAGGGGAAGAGGCGGGAGAAGCCCCTCTCCCTTTGGCCACTGGACTCCTGGCCAGGATTTCGGCCTCTCCCTGGCTGGCATGACTCTGCAGAGGTTGGGCTGCAAGAGGCCCGCTGGCTGCAAGGCAGATTTCTGGGCGAAGTGGGTGAATGGATTCGTGAGGATGATTCCAGCTGACAGGCACATGGGAGTCATGGGAGAGACCAGGAGCAGCAGGCTGCTGGCTGGCAGGGGAAACAGGTTCAGAACCAGGCCCAGCGTGAGAGGCAGGAAGGGCCGGAACTTCTGCCTGGTTCCTGGGGGCGGCCACCAGAAGCATGCCCTGCACACAAACCCTGCAGCCCAGGTTGGTAGCTTTGCCAGAGGGCTACACTCTGACCTCTTGAGGGCTGCCTGTCGTTTGGGTGAGTGTTTATGGGATGCCCTCTGTGTTCCCCGCACTGTGCTGGGGCCTGGAGACGTTCCAGTCTTACTCCTCCCCCCACCCGGCCCCCAAGACTGAAACTGTCTTTTAGGCTGAGACAGACACGAAATAAGCAGATGAGTGCTGTGGGTGCTACGTGGGACATGCCCCCAGGGGTACAAAGGAGAAAGGGCGATTCTACCTGGGGGTGCCACGAAAGGCCTCCCGAAGGAGGGGGACTGCAGTGAGCTTCAGAACAGGGGTGAGAGGAGAAGGGACCTCGCAGGCAGAGGTCACTGCATAAGCAAAGCAGGGAATGCTCTAATGGCTGGTACCATCTTCCCCACCTGAGCACTCGGGGCTGGACCCCAGGATGTGACTCTGAATAAGAGCATATTCAACTGTATGGATGTTTCTGGAGTGTGTGTGTGTGTGTGTGTTCAAAAGTCATTCATTAATTCATCAAATACTTACAGACAGCTTGCTATGTGCAAGCTGCTGATTGGGGATATTCATATTTTTATTTTAATTTTTTTTCTATCGAAGTAGAGTTTATTTACAATGTTGTGTTAGTTTCAGGGGTACAGCACAGTGATTCAGATATATATATATACATATACATATGTTCTTTTTCAGATTATTTTCCCTTTTAGGTTATTACAAAATATTGAATACTGAGTATATTTCCCTGTGCTATACAGTAGGACCTTGTTGTATTTTTTCTTTTTTTTGTATTTTTTCTTTATTGAGATATTACTGACATATAACAAATGTAAATTTAAGGGGCATAGTGTGATGATTTGATACATGTATATATTGCGAAATGATTACCACAGTAAGGCTAGTTAACACCTCCATCCCCTCACATAATTCTGAGTGTATGTGTACAGATAACAGTTAAGATTTACTTTCTTAACAACTTTCAAGCGTATAAGGCAGTACTGCTAATTATAGCCACCGTGCTGTGCATTAGATCCCTAGATCATATTTATCTTACAGCTGGGATTTTGTACCCTTTGACCGACATCTCCCCATTTCCCCTACCACCAGCCCCTGGCAACCACCATTCTACTCTCTATGTCTATGAGTTCAGCTTTTTTAGATTCTGCATGTAAGTGAGAACATACAGCATTTGTCTGGGAATTTGTGTTTTTCAAAGGCAACAGAGCTGCCTGTCAGGAAAGAACTGTCTAGATAACTACATGCAGACAAGTTTGTCCAAGATAACAGCAGGCTTCATAGATGTGGGGATGGGCTCCTTTGAGAAGTGGGAGGGAGAGGTGAATTGACAGAAGTCAGGGAACGCTTCAGAGAAGTGACACTGAAGGTGGATCTTGGTGGATCTTGTCTCCCAGGCAGGGAGACAGCTAGAGCAGCTAGAGCAGTGGTCCCCAACCTTTTTGGCACCAGGGACCAGTTTCGTGGAAGAGAATTTTTCCACGGACTGGGGGGCTGGGGGAATGGTTTTGGAATGATTCAAGTGCATTACACTTATTGTGCACTTTATTTCTATTATTATTACATTGCAATATATAATGAAATAATTATACAACTCACCATAATGCAGAACCAGTGGGATCCCTGAGCTCGTTTTCACTTGCCGCTCACTGATAGGGTTTTGATATGATTCTGCAAGCAGTTGATTTATTATGGTCTCTGTGCAGTCAGACCTCTCTGCTAATGATAATCTGTATTTGCAGCCACTCACCTGCGCTAGCATCACCGCCTCAGCTCCACCTCAGATCATCAGGCATTAGATTCTCATAAGGAGCCCACAGCCTAGATCCCTCGCACACACGCACTTCACAGTAGGCTTCGCGCTCCTATGAGAATCTAATGCCGCTGCCGCTGATCTGACAGGAGGCGGAGCTCAGGTGGTAATGCGAGCAATGGAGAGCGGCTGTAAATACAGATGAAGCTTCGCTTGCTAGCCCGCCGCTCATCTCCTGCTATGTGGCCTGGTTCCTAACAGGCCACGGACCAATACCAGTCAGTAACCCGGGGGTTGGGGACCCCTGAGCTAGAGCAAATGCACCCAGGCCTGAGGCCATGGCTTTGCAGGAACAGCAGGCGGTGCTGGGCTTGGCAAGTGGCTGGCGTGGCAGGAGGTGAGCAGGGGCTGCCTGTAAAGTCCTCAAAGCCAGGCTGGGCGTCTGGCCTTTGTCCTGAAGGTGACAGGCATCACGGAAGTGTTTTGAGCAGGAGTAGTTAGTGTTTTTAGAGGTCTCTGGTGAGGGGGAAGGGTAAGTCTTGGGGGTACATGAGAAGGAAGGGGGTAGGATGGTGGAAGCAGATTCCGGGGTCTTTTCTGCAGGACTTGGTGACTGATGGGATGTGGGGCCGAGGGGAAGGGAGGTGCCAAGGATGACTCTGGCTTAGGGGATGCTGTGATGGACAGTTGCGTTATCAGAAAGGGGGCGCTGGGAGGGAGGCAGGGGTGGGTGGGGAAGGCCATTCCCGTGACCAGAGGACTTGGTCCCACCCCTGCTCTCCTCTAACTCTGGCTTTTCAGGCCTTCCTTCCGGGCAGTGGTCCTTCCTTCTCTCCCCCACCCACCATCCCAGTGTGGAGAGAGCAGGTGGGGTGTGAGAAAAAGGACCACAGCACCAGACACTGGTGGCCACAGACAGGCTGCCCAGAGGGATGGGGTCCCCCTTCACTTGGCTTCCCTTTTCTCACAGTCCTTATCCCCGAGTACAGGGTAGTTTTGGGGGGTCACCAGGAGACACGGTACTGCTCCCCCCTGAGATTGTTAAACAACACCTCCTAAGTCACTGGCCCTCCAGTCACCTGTCCTGCATCACCAGCCTTCCAGCCCTGCGCTGGCCCCGTGCAGGATGCCGGGATTCTGTACTGAGCAGTGCCGGGCATTCACGGTCTGGAGGGAAAGACAGCCACGGGGCCAGACCTTCCCCACCGCCATGCTAAGAGGAGTGAGCGGCACTGTGGGAGCATGGTGGGCCGGGGGGGTGATGGCTGTGACTAGAGCGAGGATGTTGCATCCTCAGATTTCTGGGAACCCTGGAATCTCGGGGCTCCAGCGGAGAACCTGTGTTCCATTAGCCTGGTTATCTTTTTTTTTTTTTTGGCCACACCAAGCGGCACGTGGGATCATTGTTCCCTGACCAGGGGTCAAACCCGTGCCCCCTGCATTGGAAGCACGGCGTCTTAACCACTGGACCGCCAGGGAAGTCCCTTGGCCTGGTTATCTTTGAATCTACTTCAGGTCATGACCCCCCAGCAAACCACCCCCCTCCATGGACTCTCCTGTCTCCTTGGCCCTCTGGGAGCTGGGGGTGGGAGAGGCAGCCCAATGCTAGCAACTTCCCCCAGGGGTGAGGAGGTGGGGACCTCAGTCGTGCGGAAGTCCTCTCGAGGAGACTGGACCAGAGCAGAGAGCCCTGAGGGCACGGCTGACTGGGGCACCCTCCGGAAATGGAGAGAGTCACATCTACTTTCAGGAGGCTTGAGGCAAAGTGTGAGGAGCCCTTAACACACGGCTTTGTTCCTGGACACCTGAGATCTCCGTCCTGTGGCAGCCAGGAGAGCCGCCCGTTCCCTGGGAGGGCGCTGAGGTGCTGGGGGTGAGACGGCCCAGTCATGCCCCTTTGAGGATCCCTTTCTGGGGGGCCTCCTGGAGCTGTCACTCTGATTAGGGGGTCTGGGGGACTGGCGCCTTGCACAGTGACAGGCCGTCACAGGCAGTGAGGCGGGATCCTGTCTGGAGGATCCTGTCCCTGAGGCCGTCTGCGGGAGGGAGATATGGGGGGCGGCTCTCCCCTCTCTGCGCTTCCTCACCAATGCCTGCGTCAGAGGCCTCCTTACTCAGCCTCACCCAGCTGCCCCCCATGAGTCAGCCCGGAACACCTAGGAAGGGGAAACAGCACAGGATGGGGAAACAGCAGGAACCCCACCCTTCCCCAGCCCCTCCTCCAGATCATTCCCCCACCTGCCCTCCTCCTGATCTGTCTCCCACACAGCAGACCCTTTCATCCTTCAGGAATGAGCCATCTTTCACCCAACCTGCCCCCCATGGGAGGTGTGGGCCCCAGGAACCTCCGCCTCAATGTGGCTGAACTCAATGACCCTATTGACCATCACACACACACACACACACACACACACAGGCGCGCGCGTGCACGTACCCCTAAACAATTTTAGGTAGTTCTTGAACATCTGCAGAGAGAAAGGTTTGCTGGCTCAACCCTCCTACCTCCAACCTCTAGTGTGGATGTTGGGCCAGCACCGGGCTTGGGGGACGGACACCTGGACCTGGACCTTGGGGAAAGAGCTGTGACCTACCCCCAGGGCCAATGAGCATGTGCTTAGGAGATGAACTGTTTGCAAAGCACTTCCACAAGCAGCACAGCATTCCCTCCTCACCCAGCCATCCCCGGGCGTAGATGATTGGCATTCAGCCCTCACTTTAGAAACTGAGATACTAGAACTCAGAGAGTGTAAGCAACAGGCCTAAGGCCACAGCCAGGTTCAGATCCCAGCATCTCTGACTCTAAATCCTGTCTCTCACATGCCCTCCCCACCTTGCTGCTGAGGAGAGCAGCATACATTAAGAGAGATAGAGCCTTAATGTTTCAGGAATGGGGAGGAGGGATGGCCCAGCGCAGGCAGACCAGCTCCCAGGACAGGCAATTCAAGTGCTCAGAACCCATGCCTTGGTGTCCTCAACTGAAAAATGGGGAGATGCCAGCCATCTCTCACTCTGCTTAGGCTGGCTAGGGACAGGGAGGGGAGCCTTCTAAATCCAACTGGTTCCTCCCCGTGTCTCTTGGCAGGACTGACCCAGCTGCCCAATTCAGGGCGCATCCCCTGTCCCCCACCATTGCAACATGACACCAGAGGGGAGAGAAGGAGATTTCAAAAATGACTTAAGCTCTGGCTTACCGAAATGGCCAGAGGGGACTTGGGTGGGGAGCACAGCGTAGACACTAAGGGGGACAAGAAAGCGGAGATGGAGTCAGACTATATTGGATTTCAGGGCAAAGACGGCTGCAGCTGTACCAGACACCCCTGTGCCTTTGGGGATGGGAAGGCATCAGAGTGGCAGATGGAGGCTGTCCCCTGCCCTGCGCCCTCAGACCTCTCCTAGATCCCGTTCTAATCAGTCCCTCCATCTCCTCTCCTAGTCTTTGACTGCAGAAGCCTCTGGCTGCATTCTGAGCCCCAGAGATCAAAGACCTTGAGCTTGGGTCACACCTGAGTCACTGGCTTGATGAGCTCCTCACCCTCCACTCCCCGCAGATGGATTAATTTCAGGCCCATCAGGAGGCCCCGGAAGCCCTCCAGCCTGTCCCCCCATGGCTTCAGTATCTCCCTGGGTTTCCAGTTCCTCCTCAGTGCCCTTCCCAACCCATCCGGAGGCCTCTGGATGCATGTTTCACCTTGGCTCCCCCAAGGCCACTAAGAAGTTCTTGCGGTCTAACCAGTGCCTCCTGCAGTTCTCCTTAAGTGGCAGGTGATGGAGGTGCCCTTACTCTCCCTGGACAGCACCCCCTCACAGATGTGAACCTGACCATCAGCACCTCCCCCCAGGGGCCACCAGGAAAGGCAAGGCTGTCTGGGTGGAAATTAGGGGGCTTAGCTCAGATCCCTGCCCCCACAGAAGACAAAGGTTCCGTCTGTGTCTCTGGGTGGGTTAATTAGCTCTGGGCTTGAGTTTCCTTCCTCTCCCCACACCAGCAAGTCCTTCCCTCCCCCGAGAGCCTCTTCCTAACAAACCTGTTTTCAGGGGCTGCTGCCGCCACCCCCTCCCCAGACCTTCTCTGCAGCTTGAGAACTGGCTGCTCCAGAGATTATGGGTTATTGTCTGGTGGAGACAGGATGCTGAGGGGGTGGGGGGCTAGCGCTGGGACCCGGGCTTGGAATGCGAGACTGGATCCAGCTGTGGCTTGGCTGTCTCCTCTCCCGCATTCCACACCCCTCCCGGCACCAGGTGCTCAGGTGAGTTAGGAGCCCGCAGGTTTCAGGAAGAGGAGGGGGAGGAAGGAGCCAAATCAGAAGAGAAAAGATGGGTGGGAGGGAAGGGTGCGGGCAGATGAGGGGTGTCAGAAGTTCTAGGTGATCAGATGAACACCCCTTCCCCACTTCCTGGCATTGCCCAGGTAGCAGGTCCGGCAGTCCAGGTACTGAACTGCAAGCCACCTGCGCTCCCTTCCCCCTCTCTGAGCCTCGGTTTCCCCTGCAGCAAAAGGAGGTAAATAAAAGGGGATGGGGGCAGAGGATAAGTAAGGCTAGATAGGAGAACGGGGCCCCTGCGGCAGCAAGCCCTGAATGAAGCAGGGCTTCAAAGTTCAGAAGAAGAATTTTCTGGCAGGCAGAGAAGGGGCTGGAAGCACCTCCTGCCCTGGAGGCCTCTGTGGGCAGGGTCAACTCTTCGCTTCAGTATAAGAGGCACTAGGCCCCCTGACACCCTCCCCCTGTCCCCATACCTTCGGGGAAGAAGTGCCCTGTTCTTTCCACCGGTGGTTGGGATGGGGAAACCAGGGAACAGGCAGCGCCTTCCTGGCGAGGGGAGACAGGGCCCGGTAACCGTGGCTTCCCAGCAGAAACAGGAGCCCCTCCCTCGCACCCTCCCCGCCTGTCCCTCCACTCCCCCACCCCTTCCCTCTGTCACTCTCTGGCTGGGTTTCATTTGCTCCTCACTCACTCCTGCGCTCAGCGGTTCCTCCAAAGGCAGAGAATGCTCTTGGGTGAGTGCTGAGGACGCCTGAGCTGGGGGGTTGGGGAGGGGGCTTCGAGCCGAGGGTGGGCCTCTCCCCTCTCGCCTGCCCTATCCTTTTCCTCCGGTTGTCGGCCCCCCCAAAGTTGTCTGTTTAGAGGCTCCAGTAGCCAGCTGACTCTTGGTACCTTTTCCCAAGTTCAAGGATGGGCAGGGGGAGCCCCCACTCTGGCCGGGAGCAAAGGTGGGGCAGGGGTGGCAGGAATGGTGGGGAATCTGGAGGTCCAGCCTGCAGGAATGAGGCTGCTGCACTTTGGGGCAGGCGTGCGTCATCCGAGGAGCCCGCTACAAAGGTTCCATGTATCAAATCATACCTTCAACTGCCTCTAAGGGGCTGCCTGGAGGAGCAGGGGTGGGGGGTTAGAGGCAGTTGTTAATGCAGCAGAGAAGGAGAGAGCCAGGCGCCCACTGAGGTCCACCCACCGCGCTGGCGCTGGGGTCAACATCAATGCCCCCCGTGCTTTGTTCGTGGTCTCCTGGCTCACCTCCCCACACAGGGGTTGCCTGGTCCTTTTTGAGGGGAACAACCATTACCCTTTAAGGGTTTGGAGGATCCCCTTCCACAAGGGCAAGGGCTGGAGGCTGTGGGGCTGGGAGCAGAGTTCCTCTTGTGACTGGGCTCGGGGGTCTTCCTCAGGTGCAGGGAGGGCGGGAGTCTGGAGTGTCAATGCCTCCACAGTGCTGGCCAGCCCAGGGTGGGTTGGGGGCGCTGGAGAATGTGGGGAGGAATCCTAATCCTAGCGGGGAGTGAGCAAGCTGGGGTCTTGGTTCAACCTCTCATTCCCTGCCTTTCGCTCTCTCTCCCTCCTGGACTCCCTTTCTTCACAGAGTTTTGGTTTTATTTGTGATAGAAACGGCAGCTTTACTATTTGAGGTGTGTGTGTGTGTGTGTGTGTGTGTGAGCGCGCGTGCATGCCTGCCTTGGGGAGGACCCTACCATCTGCCCCTATGACTCGAGGCGGGGGTGGGAGGGGGACTCTGGGTTTGGCTACATGAGCTTGTGTGTATGTGAGATGCATTTAATTTTGTAAGGGGTGTGTGTGTGTTTCCGTATATGGATCTTTGTGTACGTGCACCTCTCTTTGTGATGTTGTGTGCCATTGCATGCCTGTTGTTCTATATTGTCTGTATGTGCATCTGTAGGGGTCTGCGTGCCCTCGTGTGTCTGTCCCTCTGGGTATATATGATCTGTGTCTTTGTTGCTGTTGCCTGTGTGTTCATGTATGTTCATGCGTGGCCTCTGTGCCCGCCCCTTGGCCAGCAGGGGTATCTGTCTGTCTCTGCGTGGGTACCACCTCCGTATGTGCACACATCAGTGTGCATAGACGGTCTCACCATGGGGAGATGTGTGTGAGTGTGTGCCTTGGTGTCTGTCCCTGTCACTATCTGTGTGGATGCCTGTGGACCTCAGGGTGTGTGTCCCTGTGCTCTTTCGTGTGTATCTTTCCCAGTGATGGCAAAACAGCAGGACGTAGTTTCCCCGGATTCTCTCCCTTGGATGGTAGGCAGGATGATGTTATTTCATGAGACACCTGTTCTGCACCCCTGCCCTAGTCTCTGTTGGACCCCTGGGGGTGGCCTTTTCTCTGTCACTTAGTCTGGTTTATTCCTGTTTGATCAGAGTAACAACCCACCCTCTTGAGGCAGCCACCCAATGAGCCCTGGGTCCCGGCTGTGGACCCCTGGCGAGGGGTGGGGAGGGACTGCTCTGAGACACTTAGCCAGGGTGGCTGTTCTGTTGCAAGATGCTACCCGAGAAGACCCCCCCAACACACACCTGACCGTTTTGGGGGTGCAGAATTCTAGACCCGTCAGGCTGTGTGGTGCCATCCTGGGACAGGGGTGGGGGCTGCAGTGTCTCCCTCCATCTGAGTGTACCCACAAGCCAAGTGGCCACACGTGTGTGTGCATGTGCCATGACTCGTGCGTCATCCCAGCGGCCCTAGGGGCCAGGGCTCACAGTGAATGTCAGAGGCAGATGGTGGGCGGCTCAGAGCAGCGCTGCGTGAAGGGGGCTGCGGGGAGCTCCCAGCAACCACTGGAGAGGCCCTGACCTCAACGTGTGCCTTAAGCCTTGAGTGGGAGAGGAGTGTACCCAGTTGTGCGGGGGCTGGAAGGCATTTCCGGGTGACTTTGTGCTGACCGGAAGGGGAGACTGGGTCACCAAGTGCCCTGCAACCCCTGTGCAAACGGCCTCCACACCCAGCACCTCATTTGGTCCTCAGACCCATTCCTGTCCTGCCCCTTCCTCCTTACCCGGCTGTAATTCCCACTTCACAGGTGAGGAAACTGAGGCTAAGTGCTGGGCTGACAAGGCCTCAGTTTGATGTCATTACTGGAGCTCCACTGCAGGCCTCCAGGTCTGGGAGGCTGGGGTACCACCCACATTCCTCCTGCAGGGAAACCCACACAGGGGTGAGGGTCTCCTGGGCGTCTGAGAGTTCTAGGAAGAGGTCACTCCTCCCACCCACCCCATTTCTGTCATCCGCGTTACAAATAACTCATTAGATTAAAACACTCATTTCCCGGGAATTCCCTGGTGGTCCAGCAGTTAAGACTCTGCACTTTCACTGCCGAGGGCCTGGGTTCAATCCCTGGTCGGGGAACTAAGATCCCACATGATTTTCCAGCTCACCCACATCCTGAGGTTCCCCACAAGGCCGGGATCAAAATCCCCAGCATTCACTGTAGAGCTTCCATACCTCTGTTCTACCTTGAGCTTTGAGAACCTGCACTCGACTTTGAACTTCACAGTGGTTCCCGATGGCTCTGCCACTCCCACTGCTGAAATGCCCTTCGCCTGGTAAAATCTCACTGACCCTTTTGTGAAACCTAATTGCCTCTCCAGGCTGATGACCTTCAGCTGACCGCCTGCTCCTCTGTGATCCCAAAGCATTTTGTTCATCACTCTCGCTCGGGGCACTTGCCAGAGTGTAGCTTCCTTAGCGCTCCGCCTGTTTGGCTCTCACCAGTCAGCTCTCACCTGTGAGCTCCTCTAGGAACCCACGGATACCTGTGGTGAATGAATGACCACTGTCCCTCCCGCTGGCGGGGAGCATCCTTCCTGCGGTCTAACCTGAGTTGCTCCTGCTGCAGCGCACGCGGTGGGGAGGGTGAGAGCGACGCCGGGCTAAGGGTGCGCCGGGCCAGAGCGGCGGCAGGTGGGCGCGGCCGGCCGAGCCCCGGGGGCGCCGCCGCCCTGCCCGCGACCCCGGCCCGCGCCGCCGTTGGCGCCTCTTCGCCCCGGTTACCGCTAGTGGCTGCTGTCGCTCAGTGGAGCCCAAGGAGACCGCGGCCAGAGCGTCCACCGCGCAAGATGGTGGCTCCCGAGACTCCGTGAGTGCGTGCGTGCGGGGGCCGGGGAGGGGAGGGAAGGGGGCCGGGCGCGGCGCCCCCTCCAGGAACCTCCAGGCAGGGGGCGGCCACGGGGGCTGGGGGTCCTGCGGGAGAGGCGGCACGGCGCGGGCGGCACCCATCGGAGAGCTCCTGCACCACGCGCCCCCCAGAGGAAGTTCCCCAGCCCTCCGCCTCCAGGCCCCGGGAGGATGGGCAGGGGTGTGCAAGGAGCCCCTACCTCACCGGGCTGCCAGGGGAGGGAGCGCCTGCCCCTACTCTGCCAGGAGCGTGGACTCCTCTTAGTGGGGTCCCGAAAGTAGGATACCCAAAGAAGCCTGGGGAGGAGACTGAGGACCCCCATCCTGGGGCCATATAGACACTGTTTGAGGCTTATGTGCAGGGGTGGAGTGGGGACCACCGGCCAACACACATCGCCCCAGGAGCCCCTCAAGAGTCACGTCTTACATCCCGCCCCACCCAGCCCGGTTCCCTCAGGTTGAGGTAGGAGAATGTCAATGGCTTTTGCCTGGTCTTTTAGAGCAGCGCTGTTCAATAGAACTTTCTGGGATGATGCATATGTTCTCCATCTGGGCCATGTAGTACAATAGCCACTAGCCACACACGCTTATTGAGAACTTGAAGTGTGGCTCGTGCGGCTGAGGAACTGAATTTTTAAAAATTTAAAATTCTGGGGAATTCCAAGGCGGTCCAGTGGTTAGGACTCTGCGCTTCCACTGCCGAGGGCATGGGTTCGATCCCTGGTCGGGGAACTAAGATCCCTGCAAGCCATGTGGTGCGGCCATTAAAAAATAATAATAATAAAATAAAATTCTGATTAATTTTAAACAGCCACATGTGGCTGGTGGCTACCCTGTTGGACAGTATAGTTTCAGAATCTCCATCTTCCCAGGCCTCCTCCCTCCCTACTCTTCTGTTCTTTTCTCAAAAACCCAGAAGGGTGTCACCTTGACTTTGCACCTCCTCTCCATTCTAAGACCCTTTGGGTGGTGGTCTGCACAAAGTCACAGAATCACGGGACCTTAGGAGGAAAGGATGTCAAAGGCAGCTGTTTTAGCCACCCAAAAGGTGCCCAGGGGCCCACTCCATTGCTCTCTCTGCCTGAGAGCTTGTGCTTCCTGAGTCATTTACTCCTCAGATTTTGTGGAGCACCTGCTGGGGGCCAGCCGTGGTTCCCTTCTCTGGAGTCCAGAGAGGAGCAAGTAAATTACCTTACCTGCCCTCAGGGAATTTTCCGGGGGAAGGGGGCGGACAGCAAGAGCGCAAGCAATAGAACTACACAGAAATAAGCAGGTCTGTAAACTTTGGGGAGTGCACTGGAGGGAACAAACAGGGGGTAGTGACAGAAAATAAGGGGACTTGCTGGGGAAGGATAATTAGAGAAGCCTCCCCTGAAGAGGTCATTATGCTAAGACCAGAGGGAAAGCGGACTAGGCAAAGTGTTGGGAGGGAGGGTGGGAACATTCCAGAAGAAGGCGCAGCATGTGCAGAGGTTCTGGGGATGGGACTCTGGCACTCTGGAGGAACTGAGGGAAGGCCAGTGTAGCTGGAAGGCGAGGGAGGCACAAGTGGCTCCCAGAGAGGTCAGCAGTGCCCGGGCATTTGGTAGATCTTGAAAGGGATTCTGGCGCTGGCCTCAGAGCAATGGGCAGTCATGGAGGGATTTTAAGCTGTATGTTTTAAAAAGCCCCCTCTGGCTACTGAGAGTCTCTGACCCCAGACAGGGGTAAGAGTGGAGACCCAGAGTGCCCTCAGGAAGCAACTGCCATAGCCCAAGCAAGAGATGATGGTGGCCTGGACAAGGATGGTGGCAGTGGCATGGAGAGAAGGGATGAGTTAGAGGTAGATCGTAGAGGTGGAATCAACAGGACCTGTGGACAGACCAGGTCCTGATGCGGAAGAGAGTGGGGATTGGATGGCCAGTTTTCTGGCCAGAGCACCTGGGTGGGAGAAAGGGCCATTTTCCTGAGCGGGGCAGCCTGGGAGAGGAGCATATTTTGTAGGGACAGATACAGGAGAGATCTGTTTAGAAAAGCCAGGAAGGCAGTTGGATGGAAAGGTGTGGTGCCCAGAGGAGTGTCCTGTAGAGATGGTTCTGAACTCTTTGGACAGTTTGAGATAGGGAAGAAGAGGATGAGATGACATCAGAGGAGTGGCTGACGGGAGCAAGGAAAACCAGGGGATGTGGTGTCCTGGAAGGCAAGAGAAAAGTGTGTTTCAGGAGGGTGTGATGAGCCGTGCCAATGGCCACTCAGAGTCCAGGGGAAGAGGACCAGCAAGGTTCACCCACTTCTGGCAACATGGAGTGCTTCTCCTTATACTGAATGGGCTGCCCGTGGAATTCTACTCATCTGCCCTTACTTTACTTACCTACTAAGTGCCAGGTTCCACACGGGGCGCTGGGTATAATATCAGGTGGGCAAGACAGTCACTGCTTTCTCAGAGTTTAGAATCAGCTAAACCAACAGCCTCAGAAACAGGAAGTTGTTGGGACTTCCCTGGCAGTCCAGTGGTTGGGACTTCGCCTTCCAATGCAAGGGGTGCAGGTTCGATCCCTGGTCAGGGGAGCTGGGATCCCGCATGCCTCCCGGCCAAAAAACCAAAACAGAAGCAATAGTGTAACAAGTTCAGTGAAGACTTTGAAAATAGTCCACATCAAAAAAAATCTTTAAAAAATAAAAAGAGACAGGAGGTTGTTTCATATAGCCAAAAGAATCCTTTTGTTCTTTTAAACAACCAGCTTTTGCTGAGAGCCATCTGCGTGCCCAGTCCTGTACAGGGACTTAGAGGTACAAAAATGAACAAATGTGATCTTGACCTTCCAGGAACCAAGTACAGAGATACGTAGAGCATCCCTGCATTCACCATATTGTGTTACAAAGACTCATACACGGGGAATTATGGGAGAATAGAGGACAGGTACCAGCCCAGGTTGGGGGGGTGGGGATCAGGATGGCAGAGGGGATGCCTGAGCTGCTCTCCAGGAATGAATGGGAAATAGCCAGGGAAAGAGGCGGGATGGGGAGTTCCAGCACAGGGGATGGAGGCAGGAGCAAAAATAACAGTAATGTGTGTGGGGCATGGTAAGCCTTTGGAGCTGGCTGAGCAGACAGGAGTGGGGAGGGTCTGGAGGTGTCCAGAGGCTGGGGGGCGTCTCGCTGGCTCATGGTGAGGTATGTAGACTTAGGCAATGGGACACCACCAAAGAGGCGAAAGCAGGGCAGTGACACAGTGGGATCTGTGTGTGGCCTTGCTCTCTGGCTGTTACGTGAGGTATGAATGTGGGGGAACAAATGCAGAGGCGGAAGCCGCTGCGTAATCCAGGTGAGACGGTGCAGGCCAGGGTCTCAGCGTGGCCTGTGGCGTCAGGAGGACTTGGGTTCTAATTCCACCTCAGCCACTTACTGATTGGCAAACCTTGGGCAAGTCACTTAAAGCTCCCAAGCTTCAGTTTCGTCCTGTCCAAAGTGAGGGTGATAGCATCCTCAGAGAGTACTTGCAAGAGTAATCTTGGTCTCCTGATGGAGTCACCGCAATCTTTAGCACAGGGCCTGAGTCAGTTCGCACTCGGTAAATGGTAGTTACCGCTGTTGTTATCAGTAAACATGGAGAGGAGGGGCAGGTGTGAGAGATAATGAGGAAGCAGAGGTGGCAGGTCTTGGCCATCAGCTGGACGTGGCCGTGGGGTCCTGAACTCCTCATCCTCGCCTCGCACCTGGGGTGGTGGTGGAGTGAGGGAGGTAGAGGCAACCAGCTGGCTGCATTTAGTCTGGAATCCAGCCCCCGCTTCTGGGCTACCCTTCCCAGAACCACACAACTGGTGTGTGTGTGTGAGTGTGCCCATGCGTGTGTTTAGAGAAGGGGGCTGCAGAGAACACAAATCCCATTCCTCGGTCCTGTGGCTCTGGGAGCTCAGCTTCGTGCTAACTTCCTTCTGATGACACAAATGACTGTGGCCTGATGGCACCAGTTATCCTTCGGGCGAGGAGCCAGGATTCAGCCACGAGTTATTCGTGAGCCCTGAGAACCACTGTCTGTCTCGGGATTATAAAATGTGGTTGCATTGATGGTGCTAGTCTTTCCAGCTCTGAGTTCTGACATGCTTCAGCAGTCAAAGCAATCGATGCCTTGTCCTGGATAGAGGGAGACCCTTAGAGGGGGCTGGAGCCCCCATACCACTACCCACTTTGGATAACACTTTATGGCCCACTCCCAGTAGCCCTTCCCCATTGGGTCCGTCTACCCCTCGCCCGGGGAGTCCTCTGTGGGCAGTGTGAACCCCCAGTGGACGCCTAACGCCTCTCCCTTGTCTCTTTCACCTCCAGTCTCCCACCAGCGGAGTGGAAATAAACTTTCCGGGCTAAGTTAGATGGATGGTCCCCATTAGCCTGGCGGGCTGCCCCCCTCCTGCCTCCCCACCGACTCCCCTTATCAAAGGAGGTGCTTCGGTGTGCGGGGCAGGCTGGGGGGGCAAGAGCATTTGGGTGGGGGTTGGGGGCGCCCTGCCCCTCGAGCAGGAATGGTGCCCCCGGGGAAGAAACCAGCCGGAGAGGCTTCCAACTCCAATAAGAAGTGCAAGCGTTACTTCAACGAGCACTGGAAAGAGGAGTTCACCTGGCTGGACTTTGACTACGAGCGGAAGCTGATGTTTTGCCTCGAGTGCCGCCAGGCCCTGGTGCGCAACAAGCACGGCAAAGCGGAGAATGCCTTCACTGTGGGCACCGACAACTTCCAGCGCCACGCCCTGCTGCGCCACGTGACCTCGGGGGCCCACCGCCAGGCTCTGGCCGTCAACCGGGGCCGGCCCACTTTTGAGGGCCAGGCTGAGGGTGGAGGGACCTGTCCGGGCCTGGCGACCACCCCCAGCTTCAGGGGTGTCAAGGTGGAAGCGAACCCGGCCAAGGTGGCCATGCTGACCACGGTGTACTGCATGGCCAAGGAGGACGTGCCTGACGACCGCTGCTCTGCCCTGCTCGAGCTGCAGAGGTTCAACCTGTGCCAGGCGCTGCTGGGCATGGAGCACGGCGATTACTACAGTCCCAGGAGGGTGAGGGACATGCAGGTGGGTGGCAGCCAGGGCTGTGGGGGAGGGATTGAGGAGGGAAAACATCGAGCCATCTGGGCATGGCACCAGCATGCCAGGCCCCCGGGGAAGCAGCCAAAGCACTTCATTCACACCTTCGCCCATCAGAGCCTTCACTGAGGGCGTACTAGGTGCCAGGCCCCTGGCCGGCTCCTGGGTGCCCAACAGTGAAGAGGCCGGACCAGGCCCTGTCCTCAGGGGCTCAGGTCCGCTCCCCTCACTACCTAGGTCAGAGGTTGCAAACTGGTGGCCTGGGAGCTTGATTGGCCCACAGATGTGTTTTGGTGGTTTTCACAGTGTTTTTAAGAAAAATTAGTCTCCAAGATAAACAAAAACAAAAACAACAAAAGAACAAGAGATTACATATAAAAATGTGGATTTGTGACTTCTACTGAAAAGCTAGGTCCTGTGTAGTCAGGGCATGAAGTTCTGGAGTTGGAGAGCAGGGCATGGGCTTCCCCATTCCCTTTGGTTTATCCCTGGCCCACTTCAAGGTCAATATCACCCATGTGGCCCCTGGGGGCATGCATATTGCAGCTCTCTCCTAGGCACTGGCTGTATGAGTCCTGGGGGCTGGTAAGGGGGTGGGGGAGTTGGATCTCATCCCCCAGAGAGATGACAAACAGTACACAGCTGGGGCCCTGTGTAACTGGTAGGGAGTCAACGTGTCTATCAGTTAATCCCTGAGCAGCACAGCAGAGGGAGACCCCCAGGAATAAGGCTGACAGGGGCAATGCTGTAGAAAAACACACACACACAAAACGCTGTAGAATCTTTATGGTTCCTAAAGCATTTTTTACGCTTATAAGTACAACAACACAAAATTACATCGATGGGAATTCCCTGGCGGTCCAGTGGTTAGGACTCCGTGCTTTCACTGCTGAGGGCCCGGGTTCAATCCCTGGTCAGGGCACTAAGATATGAGTCACAACAACCTTTTGAGGAGCTTGGGGGCAGGTATTAGCCTGGTTTTAGAGATGAGGAAACAGAGATGAACAGCGAGGTGAAATGATTTGCCCAAGGTCACACAGTCAGTAAGTGGCAAAGCTAGGATTAGTCCGATCCCAGGCCTGTGCTCTTTCTATCACCCCACCCTGCCTGCCTCCCCTTCTCAGGACAAGCCTAACTCTGTCCTCCCTCCCTTTCTTTCCCTGGCTGTCCCAGGTGGCCATTGCCAGTGTCTTGCACACAGAGGCCTGCCAACGCCTGAAGGCATCCCCGTATGTGGGCCTGGTGTTGGATGAGACCCGGGACTGGCCTGAGTCCCACAATCTGGCCTTGTTTGCCACTTCGGTGTCCCCCTGCGATGGCCAGCCTGCCGCCACCTTCCTGGGCAGTGTGGAGCTACAGGAAGGCGAGGCCACCGCTGGCCAACTCCTGGACATTCTGCAGGCTTTCGGCGTGTCTGCATCCAAGCTGGCCTGGCTCAGCTCAAGCCTCCCCAGTGACCGCCTGGGGAGCGTGGGCCCGCAGCTCCAGGCCGCCTGCCCACTGCTCATGGAGCTACACTGCCTCCCCGGCCGGACAGATCCCAAGCCCCCTGCCTACCTAGGTGAATATGAGAGTGTGCTGGATGCCCTATTCCGCCTCCACGGTGGCCCCAGTTCCCACGTGGTCCCTGAGCTCCGGGCGGCACTGGACCTTGCAGCTATTGACTTGGCAGGACCACGGCCAGTGCCCTGGGCCTCCCTGCTGCCTGTGGTGGAAGCAGTGGCTGAGGCTTGGCCTTGCCTGGTGCCCACACTGGAGGCCTCTGCCCCAGCCTCACCTACAACCAGGGCACTGGCCCTCGCCCTGCGCCAGTTCACCTTTGTGGCCTTCACCCACCTCCTGCTGGATGCTCTGCCGTCCGTGCAGAAGCTCGCCCTTGTCCTGCAGCCAGAAGAGCCGGACTTGGCCTTGCTGCAGCCGCTGGTGACGGCAGCTGCAGCCTCCCTCCAAGCGCAGCGCAGCTCAGCTGGGGCGCGTCTCCAGGGCTTCCTGCAGGAACTGGCAACCTCCAGCCCTGACTTGGGCCGCGGCCGCTGCACCTACCGCGGTGTGGAGCTGGTGGGCTACTCCGAGGCTGCGGTCCAGGGCTTGGAGCGGCTGCGGGGGGCCTTCCTGGACTCCATGCGGAGGGGGCTGCGGGACTCCTACCCCGGGCCCTCGCTGGACGCCGTGGCCGCCTTGGCGGCGATCTTCGACCCCCGCCTCTACCCGCAGGCACCCGAGGAGCTGGGCGCGCACGGCGAGGGGGCGCTGCGCGTCCTGTTGCGCGCCTTCGCCCCCGCCGTGGTGCGCCAGCGGGCGCTGGGCGACTTCGCGCTCTTCAAGCGCGTGGTGTGCAGCCTGGGGCGGCTGGGCCCGCGGGCCTTGTGCGCCAAGCTGGCGTGCGCGCGCTCTGAACTGCACGAGCTCTTCCCCGACTTCGCCGCCCTCGCCTCCCTGGCCTTGGCGCTGCCCGCGGGCGCCGGCCTCCTGGACAAGGTCGGCCGCAGCCGGGAGCTGCGGTGGTGGGGGCCGGGCGGGGCGGGGGAAGGCCGGGGCGGCCCCGCGGTGAAGATCGCGGTGGATGGGCCGCCGCTGCGCGAGTTTGACTTTGCGCTGGCGGTGGAGTTCCTAGAGAGTGGGTGGGGCGAGGGGCTCCTGGGCTCGCAGCTCACGTGAGGGCGGCCTCCTCGCCTCTGTCCAGCCAGCCCGGGGCCCTAGGCTCTCTAAGGGCCAAGCCGGACTTGACTGTGCTGCACCCAAGCTGACCTCCTAGCTGTGGCCTCCCACCCACCTTCCCCGGGCTTCCTGTGCTCCACGCTGAGTACTAACGCGGCCCCGTGGGCTGTGGAGGAGGGGCTGGATCGGGGGGGGGGGCGGGGCTCGGGCCAGTGGGCAGAAGTGCTAGGGTCTGGGTCACCCTAAATATCACTCCTGACCTTTCCAGAGTTTGGTGAGAGTAGCTCACCCCTTTCCCTCTGAACTCAGCCTAAGTTTTGATCCTAGAAAAGTTGAGGGGCTATTGGTTGGAGGGAGTAAGACCGGGTCTGCACAATTCAGGGGTTGAAGGAGAGGAGACTGGGTCCTTGACTGTTGGCCCCCACTTCTAGCAACATCTCTTCAGATGTGACTGAAGAGCAGATGACCGCCCTTGTTTTTGACACACAGCACAGCACCCTCTCTGTGCACAAGCTAACAGTTCAAGGGAAGTGGTGGTGCCCTCCTCACCAGTAGGCTGCCTGAGGCTTTTCTGTATATGGCTGTGTATATCGACATACACATCTATAAATGTAAAATAAATCTATCCTATCTTTCACAGTGTTAATACACGAAATCTAAAAGGACTTCTTTTGGTTTTGTAATGACAGGGTCCAAAAAAGTCCCAGGTGGACTAAATTTATTTCTAGTTTTTTCTTCCTCAAAGTCTGGTTGCTCTCTAAGTTCCTAGCCTTCCCCTGCCCTTGCCTCAGACTTTTTTTTTTTTTTGCCACGCCGGGATTTTAGATTTTAGTTCCTCGACCAAGGATTGAACCCGGGCCCTCGGCGCAGAGTCCTAACCACTGGACTGCCAGGGAATTCCCAACAGATTTTTTTTTTTTTCTTGCCCACTGCTTGGCTTGTGGGATCTCACTTGCCCGACCAGGGATTGAACCCGGGCCCCTGCCTCAGACCTTTAAGACCAAAGACTGTAAAACCACAGCGCTGGACTGGCTGACTCCGAGGAGCAGCCTCAGGCCCAACGCAGGGATGTCGGAGGGCTTTTTGCCTCCTGAAGGAAGCAGCTGGGGCCTCACCAGAGCTGGGGAACACATCTTTTCAGATTCCAGTGGGTTTCCTATCCCCTCTGTCAGCCCTTGCTGTGAACCACGTGGGGATCTGGACAGGGTAGGTAGTGAGAGGGGAGGGGGCTGGCCTTTCCCCAGGCCTCCTGGGTTTGGGTTTAATTTGCAATAAAGTGGAAACCCAGTGCATCGTGCAGTCTCCGTGGTGGTGTGTGTGTCAGGGGGCCTGACTCCCTTGGCCCTGACTCCCCTCTGGGCTTCATTTAGGTCGTTATGCTGCCCCTATGGGTGGGGTGGGGTGGTGGGCATCCTTCTGGGCTGGCGGTCATCCTTCTGGGCTGGCAGCCTGGAACTGTGGACTCCCTGCTTCTGCTTCCCCAGTTGTGGAGAGGAGAGGCACAGAAATGGGCTGTCATCGCCCTGGGCTCGGCCAGTGCTACTTTGTGAACAGGGAGACAGGGGCTTCTGCTCTCTCTCTACACCCAAGAAGCCCATCAGCCTCTTGCTCTGGCTGCGGAGGGAGGAGTGAGCCCCGTGGCTCCCCGTTTCAGACCCTGCCCTTCTTCCTCCTGCAGCAGGCCCGGCCTCCAGCACCCCCAGCCCCCTGCTGGCCTCCCTGCCCCTGGCCGCCAGGCCTCTGCAGCCCCCGCTGGACTTCAAGCACTTGCTCGCCTTCCACTTCAATGGCGCCACCCCGCTCAGTCTCTTCCCCAACTTCAGCACGGTACGGGCTGGGCTGGGGGTGGGGGGCATGCAGCCGAGCATGGGGGTGGAGGGGAAGGGGGGCTGCAAGGGCCCAGCTCTCAGAAGCTGGTCACCAGAGTGACCAGATGCTCCTGAAATGGGGCCCAGCTCCCACTTAGGCCAGGGATTCAGGATGGTATCACCCCCTCCCCCAGCAACTACTGCTGGGCCCCGGGGGGCCTGTGAACTGCAGGTTTCACTTGAGTTTCTCTGTAGGGATGTCTGTGGATGATCTGTGTATGTCTGTGTGCACTTGGGGTGTGCCTTTCTGTTTTAGTTTGTCTCTATAGGACTTTGTTATTCGTGGGTGTGAGTTTGTGCATGTGTGTTTACAAACTCTTTGTGCCTGGGTAGTTGTCTGTAATTAGTGTATGTGCCTGTGTATCTGAGAGTTTTTTTGTGTCTTTGTGTCGACTCTGTATGTGTTTGGTGTGTGTCTGGCCTCTGAGTGTGTGTTTTTGCGTGGTTTGGGTGACGGTAAGTTTGTGGATGCGTGCCGTTGGTGTGCATGCCAGTGTGTATCTTTCCACTTGTCTCTGTAATTTGTAACTGCCTGTAAGCTTATGCGCTGTGTGTCTGCCTACTAGTCTGTATACACGGAAACATGTATTTCCATGTGTGTATGTGTGTAAATATGAAATTTACTTCACTACATGAGCTATAAGGTACGTCCCCTTTTTTAAAAAATTTGGAAAATCAAATATAATCATTGATGAGCCCCACCCCATCCTGACAAGATGGTAGGAAATTCCATCTCAGTCACCCTTGGGAGCTCCTTCCTTCCCACCCTCCAGGGTTGTACAAACGTCCTAAGGAGCCTGAGACATTTAGGGAGGGTCCTCTGGTCTTCCGTCCCTGCTGTCACTTGCTGACATGCTCACTGTTCAGGCACATAATCCCTAAGAGGGGGTCAACCCGCTGTCGTCCTCCTACTGGGGGCCCTGCAGGCCCCTCTCCTCTGAAGTGCTGTCCTCTGCACGCCCCCACCCTGGGTGCTGTGGGAGTTAGAGCCTCTTTCTCTTCTCAGGGAAGTTTCTGAAACCATGCTTTTCTCTCAAAGCTTCTGTTCTCCTCTCTCAGGAAGGTTTGGAAAGTTCCTCTTGACGAGCAAGCCCAGACAGCTTCTGCTTTGGGCCCAACAACCTAGCCCCTGAGAAAAGGGAACATAAAAGCTTGGTTTGACAGAAGAAAAAAAATTTATTTAAAATAAGGAAAAGAAAAAAACATGCAAATTAATATGCCAGAGACACGACCCTACTACTCAGGGAACCCTCCTCTGGCTTCCACTTGCTGCCCCTGCTGCCCCCCCGAGCCCCCCACCGCCCCTGGGCCATGGCTGTCCCTCTCCCTCTCAGACCCGGTGACAGTGACAGAAGTGATAAGCCTTATCTCCCCCAGCCCGCAGGTCCAGCACAAGTCTGGGTTATGGGAGAGGAAATTCCAAATTCCTTTCTCTGCTTCTGCCTGCCCCCAACTCTCTGTCCCAATAGTTGTGATTCTTGTGAATGAGAAAAAAAGAGACCAGAGGGGCGGCAAGAGACGCCAGCATGATCACCAGCACATGGTTCTGTTTCGCAAGGTCATGGAGGTCATCCTGGCCATCCCCCTGCCTCTAAGCAGAAGCCTAGGCTGACAGAGAAAGTCAGCCAGGGAAGAGGCTGTTTCTTTTTCTCTGTCTAATATCCACAGACATGGGAAATTTCCTCCTCTGGGCTGATCACTGCCGTCCTCAACAGTCTTAGTTTTTGGCATTTTGCAGTGCCCACCCCCCGCCCCCTGCCCTTACTGAGCTGACCCCAAAGTTATTGTGCACTCCCACCCCCTTCACAGATGGACCCGGTCCAGAAAGCTGTCATCAGTCACACATTTGGGGTTCCCTCCCCTCTGAAGAAGAAGCTCTTCATCTCCTGTAACATCTGTCACCTGAGGTTCAACTCAGCGGTGAGAAGGAGTAGTGGAAACAGGCTGGGGAGGGGGCTGGAGACTGGGCTTCTGGGGTCTTTCCTGGAGGAATAGCGGTGGCAAAGGGACTGTGGTCCGTATTTTCTGTCCTTCGTTGCAGAAGAGCTGCTCCTGGTCCTTTATCCATCCCATCCTCTCCTCTCTCCAGATTCCTCTGCCCCGTCCCATCCCATCCCCCTGGGATTTCATTTCCCTCCCCTATGCCTCTCTCCTGTGTTCTGGACCCTTCTGCCAGAGAGAAGGCTGCCCTTCCCTACTCCGGGTCCCAGGGGCCACCATCGGCTCCCGGTCCAGAGCTGAGTTCTTAATGCACCTGAGGGTTTCCAGAATATGTTCATGCCCGTCCTCTTAATGAGTTCTCATGATACATCTGTGAGATGGATAGAGGTGCTATCATCAGCCCCACTTTTCAGATGAGGAAACTCAGCCTCAGAGAGGTTAAGTGACTTGCATGAGGCCACACAGCTGGTAAGTAGAGCTGGGATTTGAACCCAGGCCTGGCTGACCCCATAGTCCGCATGCTTTCTACCATGACCCGCCCCTAGAGAGTGGACCTTCCCTGCTCTGGTGAAAGTGTCCAGGGAGGGGCCACGGGGGCCTGTCTTTCCTACTTTTGGGAGCAACAAGAAGGGACCCCTATTGGACAGGCCAGATTTGGAGGGTCCCTCCAGGTCTTCAGGTTATGTGAGTCATGTAAGTGATGGACAGAGAGAGTTCACTCTGAGGGAGGAACTGTTGTCTTCCTCATACCGGGCCCAGCACAGTGCCTGGCACATAGCAAATGTTCAATAACTATTTGTTGGAAAAATGTACAAAGGGATGAATGATCTGAGGTGCACATTCCCGAAAGTGTGGGGATTGCTCTGTGTTTCCACTTGTGCATTTACAAACCTGTTGGTAACTAACATTCATTGAGCACCTACTGTTTGTACTAGGCCCTTGTCATTCATGTTCTCATTTTAATTCTCACAACTCTGTGAAATCAGTGTTATCATCACAGAGCTTACGCGTGAGGAAACTGAGGCTCAGAGAGGTGACGGGACCTGCCCAAAGATGCACAGTTAATAAGCAGCTGAGGCAGAATTTGAAGCCAGTGGCTGCTTGCCTGGGAGCTCGTGTATGAGAATGCATTCTGTAAACCTCAGGGCCACACACATGCTGTGATGATGACAAGGGTGCGCCCCCTGTGTGGCCGGAGCCGTGCCTCCCTCTGCCCTGCCCCCTGCCCAGCGCCAGCTCATGGATGGGGCAGGTGGACTCAGCCAGTGAATGGTGACCCCATGCCCTCCCCTCCCCAGAACCAGGCCGAAGCACACTACAAAGGCCACAAACACGCCAGAAAACTCAAGGCTGTCGAAGCCGCCAAGAGCAAGCAGAGACCGCAAACCCTGGCCCAGGATGGGACGCCGGTGTCCCCATCCCCGACTCCAGCCAGTGGAGCCCCTGAAGAGCCACAGAGCAAAGGTCAGTCCTAAACTTTTCACCCCCATCCCGCTCCAAATCTGGCTTCTGACAAGGGGTTGAGCGATTTCTGCTTATTATTATTCCTGCTTGTGTTGGAGTATTCCATACGTGCAGGGAAAGGCACACATCACATGTGTAGAGCACCACGGATTTTCCAGTCTGGATCTGCTGAGATGAAGAAATGTGTCACAAGCACCCCAGAAGCCCCTCCTTGGGTCCCCTCCCGGTCACTACCTTGTTGTTAGCTTCCTAGGGCTGTGATGACAAATGACCACAAACTGCGTGGCTGAAAATAACAGAGATGTATTTTCTCACAGTTCTGGAGGTCAGCAGTTTGAAGCAAGGTGTCAGCAGGGTTGGTTCCTTCTGGGGCCACGGGGGTGGGGGGGAAATCTGTTTCATTCCGCTCTTCTAGCTTCTGGTCGTTGCCGGCAATCCTTGGCGCTCCTTGGCTTGTGGATGCCTCATTTCGATCTCTGCCTCCGACTTCACATCACATTTTCCCCAGTGTCTCTGTGCTTTCACATGATCTTCTTATAAGGACACCAGTCATTGGATTAGGGCCCACCCTAGTCCAGTACGATCTCGTCTTAACTAATTACATCAGCAAAGACCCTGTTTCCAAATAAGATCACATTCTGAGGTTCCAGATGGACATGAGTTTGGGGGTGATGCCATCCAACCACCTACACCCCTCCCCCAGAGTAACTACGAGCCTGACTTTTCTCACCAGAGATCAATTTCACCTGGTTTTGGTTAATGATATACAGATGGTCCCCGACTTCATGGTGGTTCGGATTATGATTTTTTGACTTCACAACGGTGTGAAAGCCATATGCATTCGGTAGACACTGGACTTCCAATTTCGAATTTTGATCTTTTCTGGGCTAGCAATATTCGGCAGTGGTCCCCAACCTTTTTGGCACCAGGGACCAGTTTCACGGAAGACAATTTTCCCACGGACCCGGGAGGGAGGGATGGTTTCAGGATGATTCAAGTGCGTTACATTTATTGTGCACTTTATTTCCATTATTATTACGTTGTAATATACAATTAAATAATTATACAGCTCACCATAATGCAGGATCAGTGGGAGCCCTGAGCTTGTGTTCTTGCAACTAGATGGTCCCATCTGGGGGTGATGGGAGACAGTGACACCTGAAGTGTGTTGCTTATGTCCAGTCTACTCCGTTAAGATGCAGCTTAATTGTCACTTGCCACTCACTGATAGGACTTTTTTTTTTTTTTTAAGAAATTTATTTATTTATTTATTTTTGGCTGCATTGGATCTTTGTTGCTACGCATGGGCTTTCTCTAGTTGCGGCTAGTGGGGGCTACTCTTTGTTGTGGTGCGCAGGCTTCTCATTGCGGTGGCTTCTCTTGTTGCAGAGCATGGGCTCTAGGGCACTTGGGCTTCAGTAGTTGTGGCCCACGGGCTTAGTTGCTCCGTGGCATGTGGGATCTTCCTGGACCAGGGCTTGAACCCGTGTCTCCTGCATTGGCAGGCGGATTCTCAACCACTGCGCCACCAGGGAAGCCCCCCACTGATAGGATTTTGACATGAGTCTGCAGGCAATTGATTTATTATGGTCTCTGTGCAGTCAAACCTCTCTGCTAACGATAATCTGTATTTGCAGCCGCTCCCCAGCGCTAGCGTCACCGCCTCAGCTCCGCCTCAGATCATCAGGCATTAGATTCTCATAAGGAGCACGCAACCTCCTAGAACTGCATGCCCAGTTCACAGTAGGCTTCGCGCTCCTTATGAGAATCTAATGCTGCCGCTGATCTGACAGGAGGAGCTCAGGCGGTGATGCGAGCGGTGGGGAGCGGCTGTAAATACAGATGAAACTTCACTCGCTCACCCGCCTTTCACCTCCTGCTGTGCAGCCGGGTTCCTAACAGGCCACAGACTGGTACCAATCCGATCCGTGGCCTGGGGGTTGGGGACCCCGATGTACGGTAGGTGCATACTCTTTTGTGATGCTGGTCAGCAGCAGCCACGTGCCCAGGAGGGTAAACAACTGACACACTTACAACCATTCTGTGCCCATGCAACCAATCTGTTTTTCACTTTCAGCACAGTATTCAATAAATGACATGAGATATTGAACACTTTATTATAAAACAGGCTTTGTGTTAGATGATATTGCTCAACTGTAGGCTAATGTAGGTGTTGTGAGCACATTTAAGGTAGGCTGGGTCAAGCTATGATGTTCAGTAGGTTAGGTGTATTAAATGCATTTTTAAAAAAAAATTTCCTTCCTTTTTATTGATTGATTGATTTTGGCTGTGTTGTGTCTTAGTTGGGGCACACGGGATCTTTCGTTGCGGTGGGAGGGCTCTTTGTTGCGGGGCGCAGTTGTGGCACGTGGGCTCAGTTGCCCTGCAACATATGGGATCTTAGTTTACTGACCAGGGATCAAACCCACGTCCCCTGCATTGGAAGGCGGATTCTTTAACCACTGGACCACCAGGGAAGTACCTGCATTTTCAACTTATGATATTTTCAACTTACGATGGGTTTATCAGGATATAACCACATCATAAGTTGCTGTTGCTTGTAGCTGTATTTTGTCCTTTTTCATTGCCATGTAGTATTCCATTGCATGACCCATCAATGCTTTTCACTATTCTCCTGTTGACAAATATTTGGATAGTTTCCAGTTTTCTGCTGCTATGAATAGTGCTCCATGAATATTCTAGCACATCTTTTTGGTGACTTCCACATATTTAACAGTTCCCTAATGACTGTAGATCATCAGGGCTGGGTGGGTTCTCTGAGACCACTGGATCCAACTTTATCATTTCAGGTGGGAAAGCTGAGGCCCAAAGAGGCCCAAGTCTGCCCAGTGATTTGGTGGGGAGTCTGGAATTCAATGCTGGTCATCCCTACACCAGGGACCCTTCCAATCTGCCATGCCACCCCCAGAATATCTGTGCTTAAAATCGTGGTCTCGAGAATCATCTTGGGCCTCACACTCTTACCGCATGCCTTCCATCTCCCCAGCAGTTCCTGCAGCCCCTCCTCCTGGTCCCAAACTCCAGCCACCCCTGAGTCCGGAACCCACGCCCAGGGAGCCGGCCCACTCAGACCTCTTGGATGCTGCCTCCTCTTCCTCCTCTTCCTCTTGCCCACCCTGCTCCCCAGAGCCTGGGAGAGAGGCGCCAGGGTCTGAACCGGCGGCAGCTGCTGTGGAAAGTGGTGTGAGTGGGGAAGGCAGGAGCGAGAAGGGGCGCCTCTACTGCCCCACGTGTAAGGTGACCGTGAACTCCGCCTCCCAGCTTCAGGCTCACAACACAGGTCAGTGCGCCCCCCACCAGCTCGAGTCCCGGGAAGGAGATGGCCCTCACCAGATGTGGGCAGGCTAGAGCTTCTGGGCACTTTGTTCCAGGGCTAGGTGACAGAGGCGCTGTGCTCAGCTGTGGCTGGGCGGGCATTTCGGGTCCTCCCGGTAATGCTTGAGGAGGGAGGATCGGATCGGGAAGAGAAGTCTGAGGCAGCAAGAACTGAAGGGTCATCACAGAAGACAGGAGACACCCCTCCCATCTCTCCTTGTATCAGACCCAGGGGAACTGGGTTGGGATGAGAGCCAAAGGGAAGCTGACCTGTTACTCTGCAACGAGGCCTTCCTTGGGGGATGTTGGCATGAAATGAGAACAGCTGGGAGGACCTTTGGGAGGGAAAGAGAGATCTCACATGGCTGGAGGGGCTGGCAGTGCTGAGCAGCCTGGAGGCTTCAGGGGGCAGCCAAACTGACCTGGTTTGGAGGGGGTCTCCGTGGCCCCTGAAGCCCCTCTTTGGTGCTGGCAAGCTGTCTTCTTTCCTCCCTCCAGGAGCCAAGCACCGGTGGATGGTAGAAGGTCAGCGGGGCGCTCCCCGCAGGGGCAGGGGCCACGCAGCGCCCCGGGGAGGAGCTGGACACAAGGCCAAGAGAGTGACAGGGGTCCGCGGGGGCCGGCAGGGGCCCAGGCCCCCTTTCCACTGTGCTCTCTGTCAGCTCCAGGTCAATTCAGAGACCCAACTCAAGCAGGTGGGGCAAGTGCGGCTGGGATCGGGGATGGAGCAGGGGTGAGGGGGGTGGGCCCAGCGCCAGGCTTGGAGGAGGGAGCCTGCGGGGAGGAGGTGGGTAGAGCAGAGCAGGCAGCAGTGGAGGAAGAGGTGCGAGGCTCCTGGAAGGCGAAGGCCAATTCTTACCTCCCCTTCCCAGGGCCACTCCAGGGCCATGTGCATTAGGTGTGTGAATTGTGGGTAGAGGAAGGGTGAGCTAGCCGTAGTTTTGGGGTCCTTGGGTTCCTCATCTTGTTCCCAGTCTGTCTGTCTGTCCATTAGCACCTGAGCAGCAGGAGGCACAAAGACCGTCTGGCCGGGAAGCCCCCCAAGCCCTCCAGCCAGCACAGCAAGCTGCAGAAGCACGCAGCGCTGGCTGTGAGTATCCTCAAGGTATCTGTCTCCGGGCAACAGAGCTGGGACCCAGGTCCAGAGGGGAGAGGGTACGGGGAGAGGGTAGGCTGGAAGGGAGGGCCAGCTGGGGGGCTGGGAGGAGGGGCAGGAAGGAAGCCACCCCGCTTGGAGGCTGCCTGGGCAGGGAAAGAGCTGGGGTTGGGTTTTTGGCTGTCTGGGGATCTGCTCAGAAACATTTCCGGGGAGGTGGGCCCAGGTAGTAACCTCAGGGGCAAGAGCGAGGCGTGGGCGTGCATCTCCTGGAGACCATCTCCACCCCCGCTCCCCATAGCCTCCTCCCTTGGCCCATCCTAAGATTCTCCTCCCTCCAGGCAGGAAGGCAGGTGGTGGAGAAAGCCCTTTGGAATGAATGTTTGGGGGTGGGAAGGGAGTAGGATTTAGGTTTGGAATCCTGACAGTCACGTTTTTCCCCCCGCAGCAAAAAGCCCAAGGAGGGGGCCCAGGGAGGGGACAGGATTTTCCTGGGGTCAGAGACTTGAGTCCTTTCCTCTCTTCTCTGCAGTCTAAACTGGCCTTGCAGAAGCAACTCACCAAGACGCTGGCAGCCCGCTTCCTGCCCAGCCCGATCCCCGCCGCGGCGGCAACCATCTGTGCCCTCCCAGGGCCCCTGGCCCTCCGGCCTGCGCCCACGGCAGCCACCCTCTTCCCGCCTCCGATCCTGGGCCCAGCTCTGTTTCGCGCCCCAGCGGGAGCCGTTCGCCCTGCCACGGGACCCATCGTCTTTGCCCCCTATTAGCCCTCCTGGGGAGCCCGGGGCTGATTTCCCAGCAGTTGCCCTCCCCCTCCTCCTCTCCCCAAGATGCCTCGGTTCCCTACATCCTACAGGAGACTGCCTTTTACAGCCTAGGGGTTCCTGCCCAATCTAGGAAGAGCTGGGCTAATGCTAAGAGCCCTTCACTCAATCTGCACTGGGGATTCAACTAATGCCCCCCGCCGGCCCAAGGACCATCCATCTGCACCCTTCCCTTCCCCAGGCTTCTAGGGCTAGCCCTGGGCTCCCCTCCATTTCCCATCCTGATTTATGGGGAACAAACTGGAAAATCCAAAGATCTATGCAAAATCCTAGCCCCAGCCCTGTGGTGCTCTCATTCTCCCACTCAAGACCTATACTCACGTGGCCCGAGGTCCGAGGAATCTTACCTTCTCCTAGCCCCGACCTCTATTCCCATGCCCTGGGGGCGGGGAGGGGAGGCCCTCCCCATTCACTGGATTCTCTAGAGAATCACTGGTGTTGAGGTGGCCGTCTCTAGGGAGAAGCTAAGGGGACAGTCACAGCCAGCCCAACCACAGGGTCTCAAGATGGAATGGGTTCAAGGTTACCTGGACGAGCTGACCATGGGGGTGTGGTGGAAGACTGTGGAGGAGGAAGGGAGCAGTGCTAAGTGGGGCAAAGCCAAGGGGTGGCTGGAGCTGCGAGCCTCTGGGGCTTTCCATCCGCTCTGACAGGATGGGGCTACAACGGGGGAGGCGAGGGTAATGTGCTGGCCGGGCCCAGTTTTTAACAGAGGAAGTGACCAGTCCCACACACGTTCTCCCCTTAGCCTTTCATTGATTCCTCCTGAATCCCAGCTCTCGGGGCGGGGGTGGGGGGGGAAGGGGGGTGACACTGGGTCTCCCTCAGACTATGGACCCAGCTAACACTGAATCTCCCCAGGGCTCCCAAACAAAGAGCTTTCCCTTCCAGCTCCTCACCCCAAACTGGCCCCTAGCGCTCAGTTCAGCTTTCCCTTCCCCCACGAGCATCCGAAGGCCCCCTCACTGTGACTCTTGAGTATTGGGATCCACTCGGAGCCACTGTCAAGACCCGTTTTCATGCTGTCAAAATTAATGTCATGACCTCCATCCCACCCCAGCAGCACTGCCACCCTCACCCCACAATATGGGACTTTGCCAGTATCCACCTGTATCTTTTTTCTTTTTTAAAGTTGTTTCCAATGGGAGAACAAGAAAAAGGGGGGAGGGTGGGAAACTTTTTGATAACAGTTGTGGTTTTATTGTGTCCAATGCATCAATAAATCAATTTAAGCCCAAGCCTGTACACGCCCTAACTCGCCCAGCCTGGGCCACCTGACCCTGCTCACCTCTCCCATCTTGGGGAGAAGGGGCGTGTACTGGAGGTCACCTGGCTGTAGTGTCTTCACGTATGCTAGGTGTGTACATCAGAAGCACGAAGTGGGCATGGGAAGTTGTGGGTTACCAGCTCACTTTACAGAGTGTTGGAAGCGTAACCACCCTTCTGAGCCCCCAGAGATCTGGCAGCTCCTGAGAAGCTGCTATTGGTCGGCTTTATTCTGTTCAGGCATCTGAGGTAAGAAGGGAGGGCTAGACGAGCACCTTGCCCAGCCTCCATCATGGTGGCAGGCAGATAAACACAGGTAATTCATAAATAGAAGTCCAGCTTTCAGCTGAAAACAACCATAGGAAAGGGTGACGACCAGTCCCCAGGGCTGTGAGGTCCGCTGATCGGGCACTGGGCAGCCACTCTGGCAACTAGAGTGGGTAGTGCACTCCTGCCCCCTGGTGGTTGGGGGGCGGGGAGCAGTGTCCCAGCCTCCAGGGCCGTAGGCATAGCACCTTGAAAGGGGAGAAGCTAAGGGAACAGTCGCAGCCAGCCCAACCATGGGCAGTATACAACCCACACAGGGCTGGAGAGGATCTAGATCATCTAAGCAACTGCCGTCACCTTACAGATGAGAAGACTGAAGCCCCGAGAGGGGAAAGGCCTCGCAGGGCCACAAAGCCAGCTGGTGACTCCCAGCCCAGTCGGCATTCCATTCCACCTCAACCAAGGAAATGCTCCCTGAGCAGGAAGAGGAAGCAAAGCAGCTGGAGGAAGAGTTGAAACAGAAAATTATGCTCCCAGGAGGCTAGCTTCTTTCAGCCCAGGAGAGGACAGGAGAGAGGTCAGGGTGTTGGATGAGGAGGCGCCCCGAACACCAGCACACATACGTGTGCACATCTACACACACACACACACACACAAACGAGATACCTGGATGCCCTTTCTCTAGAGTCCAGGCTGGTGCCGTAAGCGTGTGAGTGTGTGTGTGTGAGATTGGCAGGAAACCCGGAGGTGTAAGACCCCTGCGATAGGAATCAGACCCTAGACTGGGCGCTTCCACACACAGCTCTGCTTTCTGTCCAGGGCTGGTAGAAGGGACAGAGATCCAAAACCACCCTAGACCTGCTTAAAAGCAAAAACTGATCATGTCACTTCGCTGGCATAAATCCTATCAATGGCTTTCCATTGCTGTTAGGATACAGCAGGATGGGGGCTGGGGGGCTTGGGGGCCGCTAACCTAGACTATTTGCATTTCCCAGAGTTGGGAGGGAGCAAAAGTGACCTGAGCCTGGGACAGCCCAGCTGCCTGGCCTAGTGGGGAGCTCCCCCCTTGACTGGGAAGGACAGCTTGCCTAAAACCCCCCCTCCCTTTCCCCTCAACCCATCTTCCAGGGCTGGCAAGGCAGCTCTTCAGCCATCCAAGGAGCCACTGCCCTTGTTCTTGCGGCTGAGAGGGAAGGCAGACTTGCTCTGGGGCTGGGTCATCTTGCTGGCCAGGTAGACGAAGGGCTCCAGCAGTGAGCGGCGGTCAGCCACCGACACCTCCCACAGCTTCACCTTCTCCGACTTGGCCCAGTGCTGGGCCACATCCGGGTCTACACGCCGCTGCTCCTGCAGGTCACACTTGTTGCCGAGGACCACGATGGTGACCTGGGGAAGAGGGACAGAGTAGAGGCCTGTGGCTGTAGCATGGACCTCAGGAATGGTTGTGAGGGCCAGTGACCACCTTGGGCTTGTAATGGAACTCCTGGAGGGGGTGCCAGATGGAGGCCAGAATTTGAACAGAGGAAGGAGAGGAAAAAGCAACCGTTTCCACCTCGGAGTCCTAGGAGAGGGGAAGTCTCAATGGCTGATGTCTCACCTCTTCCTATATTAGAAACTGTGGACGGGGGCCTCCATCTGGAGGAGTTCCATTACAAGCCCTGTGTCACCAATGCCTGATCACCACTGGCAGTCAGTTAGTTGCTGGCTAAGTAACCGGTGAGGAAGCGCTTCCAGAATGCCTGCAGCTTAAAGCGGGATTTGAGAACAAAAGGGCCTTCACAGGGGAGAGCACAGAACCATTATAAAGAAAGACTAGTGGGGACATCTTAAACTGGAGAAGCCTCTTTGGTTGGGCTGCCTCAACATACGGCCACCTTCAGGGGTGAAGACACCCTCCAGTGGCCTCCATCTCCGCCCTCCAGCTCTAAACCCACGTCCTGGCAAATAAGTGAAAAACAGAGCCTTTCCAGGCCTCCCAAAGCCAGCCCAGGGCCCACTCTCTCTCACCACCAGGGTTCCCACACACACCTCCTTCTTGTCTTTGGATTTGTCAATCTCCTTCTTGAGCAGCTCCACGCGCTGAAAGGACTCTCGGCTGTCCGTGCTGTAGACCAGGACATAGCCATCAGTGCAGGAGAAGCAGTGCCGGGGCAACTCAGCCCCATCTCGGAGCCCCCGGGTGTCGTAGAAACGCACCTGCTCCCGCACCCCCCGGTCAGTCTCAATGGAGCCCACGTAGATGTCCTCCTGCGTCTCAATCATCTCAGAACCTGGGACAAAATGAGGAGAAAACTTGTTTCTAGGGAGAAAAGAGATTGGGAACATGAGTGACTGAATATATCCTAACAACAGGCCAACCAGACAGGGAGAGAAAGGAACATGGGGGCTGAGGAGAGAGGGCCAAAGACTGCGAGTCTGGCCAGACTGGAATAACTTGGGGGAACAGCTCTAATCTCACGCTGATACCTTGCTAAACACAGTGTGACGCGGAAGTTTTTCCTTCCTATCTCGGACATTGGGTTTTCTCTTTCCAGATGTCCTCAGTGTTGTAGAGCTGGGATCTTTCGGTGCAATGACCAGCAGGAGCGAACTTTAGCCTTTTCGTGTCGTGATCAAATCCTCTCCTCATTCTTCCACTTCCTCCACCACGCCTCACGCCCGGCAACACTCACCCACTATGTGGTTTCCATACAGAAGCTGCTCCAGGATTGAAGTTTTGCCCACAGAAGCCTGGCCGCACACGACCACCTTGCAGCTCTTCCCCATGCTTAGCTTTCAACCTTGAAGAACGGAAGCACACTGGGTGAGGCAGGATCAAAACCGAGGGCAAACTTCCCTTGACTGAGGACGCAAGTTCTGAAGTGGACGCATGGCCTCAGGGGTTCGGCCCTGTCTGCTACCCTAGGCAGGGTGTACTGAAGTGATGTGTCTATATACACTACTGGACAGTTAGCTGTATATTATCCATCTTATTCCCAGTATGAGGCCAGTAACTGGCACAGAGCGGGTGCTCGGTAAGCGTTGCCATAAAGGGGGAAGAGAGTCGCTGGTTTAAAGGAACCACTAGCCAGGTTCCTTTCTGTGCACAGGATGTGGAGGACCAGTTGCTGAAGGGAGCTCTGGCTCAGCTCCGTCTCTTTAACCACGACCCCATGGAGAAATAAGCAGGACTATTATTTTGTGTGGATCTGTCTTATACCACTCTTCCTGGGGAGAGTGAACAATTAGGAAGAACATTTTGCTTTCCCGTATGGCTTATCCAGACAATTAGTTCCCTCGAATTCCCAGCAAGGCCATGGCTAAGATGGAAAACATCAGACAAGAAACAAAAGAGTGAAAGAATCTAAGGAAAAAAACGCTTCAGAAAAGAGAAAAATTTTGTTTCTCTTGGGCTGACAAACCCAGATAAGGCCTAGACACAGAAATCCCTTCTCTGTTTGGAGGTCCCAAACAGAGATCTCCTCGAAGGCATCCCAAACACAGGCTTCCCAGAAGGAGCCCCAGACAAGGAGCACCCCCCCCCACCCCGAGAGGAGAGATACAGAGATCACTCCCCAAAGGGATCTTAAACAGAAACCTCTCCAGAGGAAACTCTTAGTACAGATCCCCCTCCCCGCGAGGGGCCTCATATAGTGAGCCCCGCAATTAAGGGATACCCCAAGAGAGACTGCTAGGCGGGCCTCCGGAACAGATTTCCCCACGAGAGGGCTTCCAGAGGGAATCGGAATCCTGCCACCTAAAGCGTCCGGAAGCAGTGGTCGATCCCGGCCTCCCAGCTCCGTACCTCCTGGGACCCTCGCTGCAGCCCGGCCGGGCCCCTCTACGCGCGCCGGGACCAGGGGTGGGGCAGCACGGCCGCAAACACTCGGATCTTCCTCCGGGTCCGTCCGGGCTCCGTCTGGCCCCGCCCCGTAGTTTCCATCCCGCAAGACCTATTTTGGTGGCGGAGAGCGGGCGCCAGCCGAACAGCGCCTCCAGAGGCCGGCGGGGAAATGACGGCCGGGACCTGGGCTGGGTGGTCGCCAGGGCACAGGGTTCTAGGCTCCCTTGACCGGCCGGGTGCTGTTTTGGTGCCTCAGATGCCCATATGTTCTTTCTCTAAAGGCTACTACAGTAACACTTTGTTTACTCAGTCATTTATTCATCCAATGTCTTCTAAGCTCCTACTCTGTGCCAGGTACAGGACCACGTGCTGAGAAAAAGCGGAGGAATTAGACACCGTTGCCGCCCATTAGAACGTTACCATCTAGAGGAGCTAGACATCTAAACCAACAATTATAGTACAGCATGGTAAGAACTATTACAGAGGTGCTATGGGAGCACAACTAAGGGCATTTAACTTGGGGGCAGTGGGCATCACGTTCTCCGCAGAACCTTCCTAGAAGAGGTCAGGTCCGTGTTGAAGTTTGAAGGGTGTGGGAGGAAAGGGTGGAGGAAATACGGCAAGAGTCATGGCGTTTACTGGAACTACAAGTATTTGGGTTCATTACTGATGGTAGAAAGGAGCCAAATAATCAAAGGCCTGTGTGTTGGCCAAAGAGTTCAAACTGTATCCTAACAGCAGTGGAAAGCCATTGATAGGACTTATGCCAGCGAAGTGACATGATCAGTTTTTGCTTTTAAGTGGGTCACTCTGGTAAAAGAGTGAAGGTTGGAGAGAGGTGAGACTTGGGGTTAGTTAGACTATGGTAGTATTCCAAGTTTTCCAAAAAATGATGAGAATCTGAATTGGGATGGAAAGGAGATAGATTTGGGAGACATTTGGTAAGAGAATCAACAAGACTTGGTGATAA
The DNA here is from genome assembly GCF_028023285.1 of Balaenoptera ricei. Lineage (NCBI taxonomy): Eukaryota > Metazoa > Chordata > Mammalia > Artiodactyla > Balaenopteridae > Balaenoptera > Balaenoptera ricei. The sequence goes on along the minus strand of NC_082658.1, from coordinate 20,719,746 downwards.
CTTGGGAGTTTTAGATGCCGAGAACACAAAGGAGGAAGATGGTTAAAGACAGATGGGCCTCCTGCATTAGACTGTAGGCCATGAGCCACTGGCAAGCAGGTTAGACGGTCTGAGTCTGCGCTTTCCCAACCCAGCACAAAGTAGGTACTTAGGAGAGGGCTGCTGAATGACTGGCTGGATGAATGACTTCTCTCTTCCAAACCCCTGAGCCTCTCCCATCCTCCGCTCCCCAGTGCTAGGTGTGATTTCAGCTCCCTCAGCACTGTGATAGGAAGAACCATGCAAGCGGCCTATGGAAAATGGCACAGACTGTTTTACTGGAGAAGCGAAGGCGTCATGGGTCTGGGGGGGTGGGGTAAATCCTTCTAAAATTCCCTTGACCCATTCTTATTTTAGTACCCTTTAACTTTAAAATTTTAACCTCAAACTCCCCCAGTTTAACCTCAGGAAACCCCAATTTAATTCAAGTCCACAAAAATTATTGGTTTGGGTGAAGGGGAGTACTACGAAGGGCTGTGTCCTTGCCCTCTCTGAGTTCCCAATCCAGACTGCATTTGGCAAGACAAGCGTGCTGAGCACAGAGTTTATATGAGGGTTGGGAGCACTGAGGACATTGTGGAGCAGGGACCTCACCCCGCGAGCTGCCTTATAAACTCCAGGGCAGGGTCTGGGGCCCTGTGCCACCCTCCCTAGGCTTAATGCTGAGATGGCATTCCCAGGCGGCTGACATGAAAGCAGCCTCATAAAAGCGTCAGCGTCATTAGGGTGATGAACCAGTTGGTGCTTGGAGATCCAGAGGGGATGAAAGGCGCGGTGTGAAGACGCCCTGTGTTCCCCTGGCTTGGTTGGTCAGGGCTTCCAGGGGCCGATGAACGCTGGGGAAACTGGATTCAGAGTGTCTCTTCTTGCCTTTCGCAGGAGGAAGCTGTGGACATACTCCAAGGTCGGGAAGGTAGTAGTGGGGGGCTCTTTCTCTCCAGAGTCCTGGGTCACCGCGTCCCTACCCAACTCAGACTCCCTGAACCTCACAGGAGACTCTCTAGGATTGGAAGTTGTTATGGCAACGAGGCTCTCAGAATACTGAGGAAAGCCAAAGCCTAGAGAGGCAACACCCTCCTGTATCCCCCCTTCCGACCCACGGGTAAAGTGGCGCCCCCTACGCACAGACACCGTCCTTGGGCCCCCGCTCCGGCGAGGAGACCACCCTGGACCTCCGGGGGCGGGAGGCCGCTCTGGCCCCAATCAGAGCTTCTCGCTGGTAGACGGGCCCGAGGGAGCCCCTCTGGGCGCAGCGCCGCCGAGCTGCTCGATGCTCCGACCGGAAGTGCTCTTCACCGCCGACCTCCCACCCGGCTCTCTGGTCCCGGCGGTAAGATGGCGGCTGCCGCGGAGTGCGATGTGGTAATGGCGGAGACCGAGCCAGATCTGCTAGACGACGAGGAAGCGAAGAGGTAAGCGGGTGGCAGAGTAGGGGAAGGGGCGGGCTTCAGCTCCATGGCTCCGGGAACCCCGTCCTTGCCGTGGTGCAGCCCCTACAGAGGCGATGCCCCGCCCTCCGAGAATCCCCCCTCCCCCATCTGAGATCGAGTCCGGATGGACCCCCTGAAGGGGCGCTCTCGGAGATTTGCCCTCCCCTCCTGCTTCCGTCTGGCTGAGGAGCTGAGGCATGGCGTTGTTGCCCAGCAGAGAGGAAGGTCGTCCTCATTGTAGAGGCCGGGTCTTTAAGGGGATCTCGGAGGTCTGTTGCGGGGTGGGGGTGGGGGCGGCGCGGCTGTGATGACGCCTTCTTACGTCGCCCCCGACCCCTTCCTTCTCTTGTTGACTTCTGTACCTTGTCTCTTAGCCCTTTGCGTCTCCGAAGCTCTTGCTGTCCTCACCCCCTTTCCTCCGTAATTATACCCCAGCGAGCGCTAGTCTGGGCCCGAGGTATTGTGTGTCTCTATTATTGACCTGGCGGCCCCTCGGTTACCCCAGAAGTCGAAGGTGATAGAGAAAGAAGAGTGAGGGGTTTTGTCTCGTGCTCTACACGTCAAACCCTCTCCTTCCACCCTTTCTAAGGTCCTCATTCTTTCAGGGCTGTTTCTTAAATTAAGCAGCAAGGAGGAGGGCAGCTGCTTGGGCGCTGTTGGCTCTGCCGGGGAGCCGCAGTGGCTCGAGATTGCCAGTCCGGACTCGGCAAGGGAGCTGCAGAGTGAGTGGTTTTCGAGAACGCTCTGGATTTTGGCTACAGCTAAGGCAGGTTATTGGAAGTGGGGTTGGAACACAGTTGTGGGTAGTCATACTTGTCCTAATTCTGGAGCAGAATTAACGAAAAGCTTCTGGAAGTTTGGAGCCCTGTCCTCATCAACCGCGGGTTAACTGACTACAGTTCTCTCAGTCTCCTTCCCACATATTTCATGTCTTTATACCAAGCCCATTATGGCTTCAGTCTGGAGGATTCGAGGTGGTGATTAGTTCATGAGATCTGAAATCAGGATTCCGAGAATGTTTTCCTTTTTTAACTGTCCAGGTTTGAAACATCAGGTACTCAGGGAGGCAGAATGAATAGTTTTCAAGCTTAAGGGTAGTTACTACAGCCAGTGTCCCAGGTTCCTGACCTGCTGGGAGCAGGAGCTGAGAGCCTTGACAAAGTGTAGTAGGTCCCTGGGATATCAGAGAAGGCAGGAAACCAGAGTCTAGTCTCTGTCTGTTCCTGGTTTTGAGGTTTCACAAACCAGTTCTTTCCAGGTGTTTAGAATTAAGCATCATCAGCATCATTAAGGAACTGCAAAACAGGACACAAAACTCCCACCAATACAGGCGGAACTTAAATTAATTGTAGGGATTTACTTTACTTGTGTTCGGAAGGAGTTCAGTGGTTCTTTGTGCTATAAATAGGGAGTTGGGCTATATGTAATTTAACTCAGCCTACTTAGTATAAATCTCTGACGTAGGCACTGTCCTTAATTTGAATTTCCCTTCAAAGTTCGTATGTAAAGCAAATTCTTTTCCTTAAAAAAAAAATCAGCCTTTTTATGGTATTCTATCATGAAAAACATAAAACAGGTGATGCCGTAATGTGACCACATCAGACACAAAAAAAGTACGGTATTTGATAGCAGTAAACAGAATAAGGGAGGGTTTTGACTGATGTTAACTGCCTTATTTCATGGAGTTGTAAGATGTCATTGGTTGTAAAATGCGCGATTGTTTTCTCTGCCACTAAGAGAAAAAAACTATAACTGAAAAACGCATTCTTATGAAATAGACTTATATGTGAAACATACTTACATAGATCTTTTTTAGACATAATCAAATGTAAATGTTTATTGTATACCACTTATGTGAAAAAATCGAAAGGAAAATATAGTGAAATAACAATATCACCATTTGACTTTCCGCCATATAAGGCATCCTTAGGAGGGTAAATACTGGGCTCTGTTAGTAAGAAAAAGCCTTGTTTATGTGTAGCTTTCCAGTGCTGAAAATGGAGTGGTGACTTAGAAGTTTTGGAGGAAGGTTGTTTTACATTTTTCACATATCCTGGAATCCTCCTGTGTAGCCACAGCAGAGGGCAGGGATAGGCACATCTCTTACAAATGCCCTTTACTATCTGACGTGGTTAGTTATTTGGCCAAGTTCGTGTCTCGTGTTACAGTCCTACTCCCAGTTCACTAGGGGACACAGGAGTTGATGGGTCTCTTGGGTTGTTTTTGTAAAGTCCAGCAAGGAGTCCTTCCTTGCATCGTGGCCCGAGGGCATCCTGCTGCTGCTGCTGCTGAATTGTCACAGTCCCACGGGGGGCAAAGAGAGGAACTTTCAAGAAGTTGGACCTCATGGTTGTAGCATTTTAAATGGCTACATGTTTTATTTCCTTAGCTTTAGAGTCTCGACAGAAAAAGAAATGGACTTCAGTTTTTTTGCCTGTCACTCTGGACAAAGTTCTTTTTCCCTCATAGCAGCTGAGAAGCTAAAGTAAAAGATATGTTAGTTGGCACTCCAAAATAGATCAGGGTTCTGGACATGAAGATTATTATTTCTCTTTGCCCACCAGAATAGATAAAGCTGCTTGGGGAGCCAGAGGACTAAATTTCAGAGGTTTTACATTTCAGCTAATTTAAGAACTTACATTTTCCTGGGAAGTTGCTGATTGTTTTACCTAATATATGAATGCCTGTCTTGAGTGAAGGCTCTCTGGTCACATTTCCTGGACTGGGGAGCAGTTTGGTCTCCGTAGGTGGTCTTTATTATGGTAAAATCGAAGGATTTCAAGTTGCTAATCAATAGAGGAAGTACTTCTGTGTCTCAGCATATATCTGGCCTGACTGGGCAGTGAGGTCTGAAAGAACCAACGGAAGCCAAAGCCATCGATTTAGGAGCCAAGGGCATCCTTACCTGATTCCTTGGGCTGATAATCTTAACTTCTCAGTGTCTGTTTTCCTGGTGGAGGAGAGCAAGAACAATTATTAATAGGCCCTTTCTTAGTACCTAGGTATTGTAAACTCTTTTGGGATTTTGCCTTTTATTTTTCTATGAATATTGGTGGGAAGCACTGAACCCTGAATCCATATCCCGGGGGCTGCTGTAGTTGCTATTAACTGCAGCTTCTTGGGGTGTTTTGGAGTTTGTGGCCTTAACTGCAGAGCTTGTGGGATTACTTTTGCCCCTTCTTCCCCACTCTGTTTCAAATTCTTAGGCTTGTGTCCCCCTAAACTTTCTCTTGAAGTTCCAGGGCAGGCAGCTAGAAAAAGCCTGCAAGCTGAATGGGAATTTGTCTTTGACCTTGAGCCCAAATCAGTGAGAAACACTGCTTTCAGCCTTCACTTTCATTTTGGTATACTTAAGTGTGGGGTCAGAGATGAAGAAGTGGGACAAATAAGTCATGGTTAAGGAAGGGATAAACCTAGGAATACAGAATCCTGAATACCAGCAAATAATTGATTGAACCCTGGTATTAACAAGTGGCAAAATTGTTAAATAATCTTTACTGGAGCAAAGGTAGAGCACAGAGAAAGGGTCTCTCTGTTCCTTGCTGGTTTAATTCAGATTCACGTATTAACTGAAGCCAGGTAAATTGAGCAGTTTTAATAAAATGTTGGGCCAAGTGAGTGGCAGTTGCTCTAGTGTCTAGTTCATTCCCAACGGCCAGAACTCTGATTGGCTTAAAGATCAGTCTTATTGTACATTCCAACCAACCAGGAATTGGTTTAGTCTTTGAAGCTAATATTTTTTAAGTTTTTAAAAGCTGCATACTGGGCACTTGCCTTTGCTTTCTTTCTCTAGGACTTTAGAAGATTGGAGAACAATGGTCGGTGGCTGCCTAGGTGCCTTGTGGTCTGATGCAAAGTCTCTCTGAGAGCCCATTTCTCCCTTACTCCACTAATGTTTGGTCCCCTTTCTCCAGTGCTGAGTGATGTGGAAGTTACTTAGAGGTCGTTCCAGGTATTCTTTTAAACTGTCTGGATTTCAGCAGTAAGAACAGGATTCAGCATGCAAGTTTTTCCAGTAGTCTATTCATTTTATTGGATTGACAGTTTTTTTCTTTCCCATGCAGATCCAAACAGCAGTTTCTATGTTTATCCCACCATGGCAGGGGTATGAGTGATTGAGGCTTTTGAGAATGGTAATATGAGCAGGAATATTTGACTTTCAGTGTCTGATTCTGAGACCTAATACTCTGTTGGCCCATGACTTTGTGTGGGGTGGCCAGATTGTCAGATAAGCAAAGTGTTAACTGTCTTTTCTGATTCTAATATTAGGCTTTTGGGGAGGGTGTGTGAGGCAAGCAGGGCCCTCTCTTATTGGAGTTTCTGTCCTGAGAATTCTTCCTCCGGCAGTTTGCTCTGAGACAGTCAACCACCTGATGAACTGAAGAACCACAAAAACTTGGGAAGCAAAATAACAGTTGACAGTCTAGACTCCTGACTCTGGTTCCCATCTCCATCTCCCCCCCTCTCTCCCCAACCCCCACCAAAAAAAAAAAAAAACTCAGAAAGCAACCTTTTTCCTAATTATAGTTCCTCAGTTCTAGATTTTTTTTTTTTTTTTTTGGCCGCACCACATGGCTTGTGGGATCTTAGTTCCCTGACTAGGGATCAAACCCGGGCCCTTGGGTGTGAAAGCACAGAGTCCTAACCACTGGACCACCAGGGAATTCCCCAGTTCTAGATTTTTTTTTTTTTTTAAATAAGCAGATATTCATTTTTAAAATTATTTATTTATTTATTTATTTATTTATTGGCTGTGTTGGGTCTTCGTTTCTGTGCGAGGGCTTTCTCCAGTTGTGGCAAGCGGGGGCCACTCTTCATCGCGGTGTGCGGGCCTCTCACTAGCGTGGCCTCTCTTGTTGCGGAGCACAGACTCCAGACGCGCAGGCTCAGTAGTTGTGGCTCACGGGCCTAGTTGCTCCGCGGCATGTGGCATTTTCCCAGACCAGGGCTCGAACCCGTGTCCCCTGCATCGGCAGGCAGATTCTCAACCACTGCGCCACCAGGGAAGCCCAGTTCTAGATTTTTGATGAGTGCTAGTGTCCCCATGAGGGTAGTGGGAGATGTCACAGAATGGGAAACCAAGGGATAGAAAATGCTGGGTTTGGGAAAATATTATGAAAACAAGTCTCTGGCTAATGGCAAAAGTCAGTGGCTTGTGTCCTCAGAGTAGCTTCTGAGAAGCTTATTTCTCAGAAGCAACTTCTTGGTTGTGTCTCCTGTCCCCAGGGGTAAATGAAGGTTAGGTAGATGCCACAGATTGTGGCATTGTTCCCATTTAAGGAACTAGCAGAAGTTTTTAACACAGTTGAGGCTGCTACTTCTGTGTGAATATCCTTCTGCCTGCAGTGATGGAATTTCCATCCGGATTGATTGATTGCTTGCTTGCTCTTTTTCCCCGCTGAATAAGACAGCCACCTCCAGTGCGTTGCCTGGTGTCCTTCCCTACTTGAGCAGCAGAGAGTGCTGCTGCCTTGTGTAGTCTGTATCTGTGACTGCACTTGGTGCCTTTTGGTCTCTTCTGGCTCTGCCCCTGTTGAGATTCCCCGAGTGTCCAGACGGAGGACAGTTTGAACTGGTATATTTTTTTCATCTTCATCTCCTTCTCTTTTTGGGGGGAGGGTGGGTGTTTTAACTGGGCTTTTAAGTGAAAGCAGAAGCTGCCTATTCTATAGGAAATTGGGTAAAGGAAGCTGGGTAGCCCACCCTTACCAACAGGTAGAAGTTGGATAGAGTCCACCCTCTATTTTCTCTGGACCTTTTTGAAGCCTTTATTTGCTCTCAGCATCTAGCGCCTTGCATTTAGCAAACACTCTTATCTGTGGAATTGTTCCCGGTCATGTATGGCTTCCACCTATCCATGTGAAACTTAAATTGTTAGATTAGAGGATAAAAAAGAAAGAAATCAAATAATATGCATTTGGTAAGATGGAGTAAAAGTTAGGCTCCTGGGCTCCTTTTACTTTACTCTCTCATGAAGGTCAGAGAGAGTACAACATGAAACAGGCCCTGTGACATGCCTTTGAGGACAAGAGGTCTTGTACTGTGGGAAGGAGGAAGGAATTTCTACTCTGAGACTGGCCAAGATCCCGTAAATTCTGAAGGGTGGAGGGCATTCCTTGATCAACAGGCAACTAGTAAATTTGACTGAATAAAAGAAATGGGTGCAACAATCTAGAGTAAGGGTGACATTTTGGAAGTAGTAAATATAATAGGAATGCATAAAGGATATTTGACTCATTGGCAGTATAAAGTATTATTATTAAAAGCCTGAGGGTAAAAAAAGGAAAGATATCTTTCTCTAAAGTTCTTCCTGCCAGTAAAATAGTCTCCAGGTCAAAGGCCCCTAAACACTCCTCTGCTCTAACAAGAAATTATGTTGTCCTGAGTTGTAATTTTAGTAGATTTTTCTTCCACTTCTGGAGTAGCAGACTACATCAAGAAAATGCAAAGAAAAAGAAAAAAAAGATCTCATTCAAGCTGCTACGTCTGTTTTGATTTAAACTGGTATTAATGGCTATTGGAAGAGCGGAACTTTATTAAAAATACATTATTCTAGCCAAATACTTGAAATAAATAAGAACACTGTGGTTCACTCCCCGCTTCCCCCCCTGCCCTTGGTCATTCAAAAATCTAATCAGTATTTCCTTAGTTGCAAATGTAGAATAGTGAAGCCATGCTAGTCTTTATTTTTCATGCAGTGGGATAGAATAAATCTAAAAATGGTACATTACAAATATACACGTGAAGTAATTCCAGAGAGAACCCAGAGATGTTGAGACGTTTTTTAAAAAACTACTTGCCAGTGAGTCCTGCCTTAGTGAGAGTTGAGTAAAGTTTCTAAATACCTCTTTAATTTCTAGAAGATAGACTAGTTGGCCTAAGGCAAAGATATTGCTTAAGTGTTCAACTTGGAAGTATTTAGAGAGAAAATGGAAGTTTTTATAGAGCATCTAATTTGGGGCACATTACGATTTCAACTGTGGTGTTTTAATTTGTTTTTAATTTAGCTGTAAATGTGCAAAGTTGGCTGGTGATCATAAGCCCAAGTTGTCTGATTTGATCACATGATGCTGAGCCCTGCTAAGACCTGTGTGATACCAAATGATTCCCTTGGCAGTGTTTGTTGGAGTAATTAGCATCTGTGATGAATGAGTGCTAAATTGGGGGAGAGAGAATGGAACTGTGTGATCAGAGGATATACAGATTTTTCATGCACATGTAGTGTTAGAAGAGCAGGTTTTCATACTGCAGTTTTCTGATTGATGAGGTTTTTTTTTTTTTAATTAATAGCTACTTTATTTGTTTGTTTATTTATTTATTTATTTATTTATTTTTGGCTGTGTTGGGTCTTCATTTCATGCGAGGGCTTTCTCTAGTTGCGGCAAGCAGGGGCCACTCTTCATTGCGGTGCGCGGGCCTCTCACTATCGCGGCCCCTCCGTTGCGGGGCACAGGCTCCAGATGCGCAGGCTCAGTAGTTGTGGCTCACGGGCCTAGTTGCACGATCCGCGGCATGTGGGATCTTCCCAGACCAGGGCTCGAACCCGTGTCCCCTGCACTAGCAGGCAGACTCCCAACCACTGTGCCACCAGGGAAGCCCTGATGAGGTTATTTCTGAAAAATAAATACATTTTAAAATAGCAAAGCAGAGCAAGAGTAGAATGTATTCTCCTTACCTATGTCTGTCAGAGAGAAGGCCGGCCTGGCCCTCTGGCGCTGATCCCCTTGTGGGACACCCTCCCATCATACATCCAAAGAGGGCAGAGTTTTTGGAAAACCTTTCACAAGCTGTTTTCACAGGAGTTTGTTGCTGGCTGTTAAAGCGAAAGGACTGGTCTGGTAGAGGTAGTCATTCCCAGCATCTCTTGGTGAATCAGAGAAGCGAAGCTTATTCTGCTTAGAGTTGATCCAAGGATTGGGTGGGGAACTGGATAAATTAGTTTTAATCGAAAAACCTTGCCACTCACAGGATCTAGTGGGGAAAACATGGGACTCTAAGATTTAGGAAACCTATGCAGCCACCTTGGGTGCCTCGCTAGCTCTTCGTCTGTTGGAGGACATGTGATATTATCACCATCACCACTTCAGAAGGCCGTTGTGAAGATCCTCATTGAAAATGTTTTGAAAATTTGAAAATGCACTAGAGATACAGTGTCTGTTAATAGCGTCATCGGGTCAGTTATGGCCAAGTCTATATTTTGATGTGGTGTTATATTTCAGGGTTTAGTCTGAATTTTATTTTGTGGCCATAGAAAATAATCTGTAGTTTAATGTAGTCCCTTTTGGAATCTGTTCCTTTTTTTACCTAATCCAGGTGAACTCAGTTAATCCTAATTCTTCCTTTCTTAGTACTGATGTGTTTTAGTTAGGTACATGTTGTAACCTCACTTGGTTCTCAAATGAATTGACTGGCAGTGAGTGAAGTGATGCCACCGCCAGATTGCCCTCAATTCCAGTGTTAACCAGCTCTTCTCCTTCTTTTCCAGTCCTACGCCTTTGACATCTCATCCTTCAGTCCCTTTGCTGTAAGGGCAACTTGAACAAGCTTCAGCCCTTTCTCAGACTCCCAGGCAGGACTTGAATGGATTTGACCCTGGAATTGTTCCTGATGCAGCCTTGTTCAGTTCTTGCTGCTGCCATGCTGGATTCCAAAGATCCACTCTTTCCTCGGCTGGTCTCGCAGGGTCAGGCCCATTGGTTAAAGCTTGTCGTGTATTTGGTGGGGAGGTTCAAGATGACGGAGGGACTCCACTTTGGGCGTTGGACCTGGAGGCAAAAAATAAGCATTCAGTCTAAAAGCACTAAGTGCCCATTGTTTAGGCAGCTGTTAATCAACCATGTTTCTATGAAAATAAGTCCTTTTCATGAGGCAGTTGTGTGGGAATAGCTAATTCTGGCCTGATGCTGTGCAGTGTGAAGTTAAAAACATGGTAACGTGTCACAACACAATTCTTCTTGTTCTTTCTGCTGTGGGCTGACTTTACATTACTCGCTTTGTTTGCTCTAGAATGGAATCTACTCACCATTTACTAAAATGAAATGCATTTCTTGGGGGAGGCAAAGTCCAGTTCACTAGGTCTTGCATCTTAAAGGGAAAGGAGCCCTCCTCTGTCTGTGACTGATGGTTAGGAATGTCATTTGGCTTGTTTAAATCCAGATTGCAGTTCTGGAGTTGGGTTTTATACGCTGGGGCTATTTTGTGTTTTAGTTGAAAGAAATTCATATTCATTGTTCTTAGCAGTACAGATTAATTTTTAAAATCTTAGGCAATAGATAGAGATGAGCATTAGAGAGAGAGAGCTTAGCATAGTAGATAGGGCATAGCTCTCGGACCTGCAGGTCTGGGTTGACACCCTGACCCTCTGGACAGTTTTTAATCTCTAACCCTTAATTTCCTCTGTTGAAAAATGGAAATAATGAAACTCACCTGATAAGATAATGTATGGAAAGTACCTGGCCTCAGTAATAATTACTGATTTTCCACAGAAGTCATCCTTTACATTTTTGCTGGAAAGCCAGTGCTGAACTCATGGCCTCCACTGGAGTGAGTGTTTCAGGAAAGAAAGGGCATCTCTCTGTATCTCTACAGATTGTTCCACCTTTGACTCACAAGCTTTATATGCTGATACAACGTCTGTCCAAGTGCCCAGATGCCTTTGGTTTTCCTCAAGGATTTGTGTGGTCTTAGCCACTAGCTGACTGAATAGAAGGCTAGATCTTTTCAGGTACAGTTTGGGCCTGTTGCTTTTGAATTTACTACTCCATTTCTTCATAGTGGTTTAATTCAACTTCTGACATCCAGTGTTGGGGAAGCCCCTTCTTCAAATCTTTTGGCATGTCTGCTCTTAAAGGATAGGTTCTTCATAGTTCTCATAGTGCCTGGCTTAATTTAGAGTTGTTCACCATGTGGAAGGATTGTGCTCGGTCTTATAAGTCTTGCAGTTGTGGGATCCTTCTTGAGAACTTTTAATAGCAGATGGCCTCCTTACAGCATTGTGACAGTTGGTGTAATAAAATTATTCAAATCCATCACAGTTCAAATCTGTCAACATTTATAGGTCATTTCCATTTTCCTTCTCCCTTTTTTTTGGCCATGCCACACGGCTTGTGGGATCTTAGTTCCCCAACCAGGAATCGAACCCAGGCCCCCTCAGTGAAAGCACTGAGTTCTAACCACTGGACCACTAGGGAAATTCCCCATTTTCCGTCTCCTTTCTGCTAGCAGACTTTCCTTGTTAATAGGGCTTTCCAGGACAGTGATGGAGAAGAATGGAAAGGGAGATCGCCTCAATAAAAGGAGGGTGGTTTTGCCAGTTTGTAGTTTAAAATACGTGAGTAAATAAAATCACAAATCTTCCCATTGCCGATGTCCATTGAATCAAGCTGTAAACTCCTATATCATCACCAAGGTTAAGAACTGTATTTTTGTCCCCACTTCAGGCAGCCCTTGAACTGGGTTTTTAGCATGTGTGGAGGACAGAAAAAGAAACAAAGATTCTTCCTTATAACAGAAATGCCAGATATTTAGCTATGTTGCAGTAATCATTTTGGTAAAGAATTATCTTTGTCACTCAAATTGGTCATTAGAGTGATTTTGGGTATCTCTGATAGAGGTTACAAGTTTGTTCTTTGAGATGTTGTTGGTCATGTCTGATTTGATTCTAGTTCTTTGGTCAAGAATATAATTTGCAATTATATATCATTGTTTCTTTTGGAAGGTACAGTTTGTCTCATGCACAGCTTCAAAAAATGGATCTGGGAGTAGGGCAGAATTTTTGATATTCATAACCACCCAATTGGGTGGTTATACAAGGTACCAGAGGGATGGTTGAGGAGGCAGTTAAGTATCCACATAGATGTGATGGGCAGAGAGCATCAGTAGGTGGGTACTTGTTAGAGCATGGCACTGGCAGTCTATATTTTGTATGTCCCTGTCATCCAAGTTCTTGGTCTCTGCTGTCACTCAACTCTGTCCTCCATCTTAAACACCAATATGCTATGCTTTTAACACCTTTGCCACCTGCTTTTGCTCTGTTTGTCCTTCCAGTGACAAATGCATGAGCCAGTTTTCAAGAGAATAAATCATTAAAACTCCAAGAATATGACCATTTCACATTGAGAAATCAGTTGCCCCTGAACGGCATTACCTATAACTGACTTTTTGTAAGTTTGCTAAAGAGGCAGAAGTTGTGACACAGTGTAAAGGAAATAAATATAAAAATTCCGTCTCTGTGAGAGAATGTCTAAATTTGCCTGTCCTAAGGGGAATGATTACAGGTAGGAGTAGTGAGGAAAGGTCAGGCAACATCAGAGAGGTTTCTTGATTTAGTTTGAATGTATCTAAGTGACAAAAAATAGCATCTGAAGAACTTGGATTCGTTCATTAGCACCTCCTTTTGGTCCATCAGCCCATCAAATAAATCTATAAATTCCTTCAAGTATCACATTAACTTTCAGCTCAATGTGCCGGGGGCTCTAGACCAAAAGATTGCTCCCATGAGATTACAGGGGTTATTCCCTGGGTATAGTAACATGATTCTCTTTCTCTTTCCTTTTCAGGGAAGCAGAGTCTTTCAAGGAACAAGGAAATGCATACTATGCCAAGAAAGATTACAATGAAGCTTATAACTATTATACAAAAGCCATAGGTGAGAAGGGATACACTGGAAAATAATTTGCCAAATATTGTTGTTGTTGTTTTAAATTTTTATTTATTTATTTTTTGGCTGCGTTGCGTCTTCATTGCTGTGCGCGGGCTTTCTCTAGTTGCGGCGAGCGGGGGCTGCTCTTCGTTGCGGTGTGCCGGCTCCTCATTGCGGTGGCTTCTCTTGTTGTGGAGCACGGGCTCTAGGTGCCCGGGCTTCAGTAGTTGCGGCGAGCGGGCTCAGTAATTGTGGCTTGAGGGCTCTAGAGCGCAGGGTCAGTAGTTGTGGTGCACGGGTTTAGTTGTTCCGCGGCATGTGGGATCTTCCCAGACCCTTCCCGGACCAGGGATCAAACCCGTGTCCCTTGCATTGGCAGGCGGGTTCTTAACCACTGCACCACCAGGGAAGCCCCTGCCAAATACTGTTATAAATAGCTCCTCTCTAAGAAGTAGTCTTTCTGCTTAGTGGGTTGATAACTGTTACTGTGTGCAGTCTTTCGGGTTTAATGACCTTAGTGGCAGTGGTCCCCAACCTTTGTGGCACCAGGGACCAGTTTGGTGGAAGACAATTTTTCCACGGGGCGGGGTGGAGGGGATGATATGGTTCAGGCGGTAATGGGAGCGATGGGGAGCGGCAGATGAAGCTTCGCTCACTCACCCGCCGCTCACCTCCTGTGCAGCCCGGTTCCTAACAGGCCGAGGACCGGTACCGGTCGGCAGCCCGGGGGTTAGGGCCCCCTGTTATGAGGGATAACTTTTTCTAGCTCAAGCAGGTAGTTCTTCATTTGGCAAATTAAAGGAAGTTCCAGAAATTCTAGATAATATGGCAATAAGTTGTCCACCTAAATGCATCTCAGCCATTGCCAATTCATTTACCATCTTAGAAAATGGCCTTTGTAGATATTAACAAGTCTTAGTTACCTCCATGCTCAATTTGCCAGTATATTTTAATCCCATGCCAGCATTTTTCTCACCTAACTTGTTTACAGGCTCCCCACCCCCAACTCAACAAATGCAAATTCATTTTCATGTCTTATTACATAAAACACAAATCATTAAGAAGACAAATATGCTAACCCCTTAACTCATAAAGGATAATCAGTGCACTTTAAAGCTAAGTATAAATTATTTTTAAATAACTTGTCTTTGTCAAGTGGTTGCACCATTGCTGCTGTCCAAGTATTTGTCCAAGTAGTCAAAAATTTGGCTGTGGCCTTTTAGAGTATGTCAGCATTCCTGTTATAGTTTGATTGCCTTGGTATAGTTCTGAGGGAGACGGCCCCTGAGTTTTTGAAGCAGTGACCCATGCTAAACTTTGTTTCACATTCTTCTTTCCTGTAGATATGTGTCCTAAAAATGCTAGCTATTATGGGAATCGAGCAGCCACCTTGATGATGCTCGGAAAGTTCCGGGAAGCTCTCGGAGATGCACAGCAGTCAGTGAGGTTGGATGACAGTTTTGTTCGGGTATGTAATGGGGCTGTTTGGGGGGGTCTGAGTTGCTGTAGTTGAGTTCCTCTAGCCCAGGGTTTCTCAGTTTTGACACTGTTAACATTTGGGGTCAGATAATTCTCTATTGTGGGGAGCTATCCTGTGCGTTATAGGGTGTTTTCAGCAGATCCCTGGCCTTTAGCCACTAGATGTGAGTAGCACCCTCCTCCCTTCCCAGCTGTGACAACCAAAAATATCTCTAACGTCACTGCATGTCCCATGGAGGGCAGAATCACCCCTGGTTGAGAACCGCTGCTCCATCCCTTGTTGGTTTTGTGTGCCTGTCGCTGCTGTTGTTTTCTTTTGGCTTGGCCAGTCATGCTCCTTTTCTTCCCTCTTTGTGTTTCTTCTAGGGACATCTACGAGAGGGCAAATGCCACCTATCTCTAGGGAATGCCATGGCGGCACGTCGTAGTTTCCAGAGAGCCCTAGAACTGGATCACAAAAATGCTCAGGCACAACAGGAGGTATGGGTCTGATGCCGTCTGTATCAGAAGAAACAGCAGGGTGGTATATTTGGGAGGAGTAGTGACTTGAGAATCAGAACTGAGATCTTGTCTCACTTCTGCCCTCAGCCACACCTGGGTGACTGTGTGCAAGTCTCATAGTCTCTCTGAGCCTCAGCTTCCTTATCTGTAAAAGGAATTTTGAATACGATTTACAGCTTTGAAAATCTGTGAAATTTGGAGGGTTTCTGAGATAGCTGGGGGGATGGGCAGATGCGTCAAGGAACTGATTTGAGTGAGGTTAAAAAATTTGAATTCAGATCCTGATTAAATTGGTAACAGCTAAAAGATGTTTTAGTTCCATCTTCATATGTACCCAGTTTACTCCTGGATGCATTTAGTGAGAATCTCACTGAACCTCTGACAGTGCCTTTTATTTTATGTATGTCATGTCATGGCTCCTTTGTTTCTGACCTTGAGTTCAAACTGAGGGTAAAGGTTGGGCCTTAACCTTTCTGTTAAGGAGTCTCGGCTACATCTTCACCAAATTGATTTGTGAAAAGTCTGTGGTTCTGATTTTCTTGAAATAAACTCATCACGTCCTTGTTGGTTTTTCTGGTTGTTGAATCTACAGCTTCATTAAAACTCTCTTATATGATTTTGCTGTTACAGTTCAAGAATGCTAATGCAGTCATAGAATATGAGAAAATAGCAGAAACGGATTTTGAGAAGCGGGATTTTCGGAAGGTAAAGTACAACTGTGAGGAAGTCTCATCTACACTTTTCTCACAAAGTTCCGTGTGTGTGTGTGTGTGTGTGTGTGTTTGAGGTAATTAGAGGAGTAATATGGTACAAAAGATGTAGAATAGTAAATTATCACTTTAATTTGGCATTGACCTTTTCTTTCCCTGTTGTTTTTTTTTTTTTTAAGACTTTTATTTACTGTTTTTAGAACAATTTTAGGTTCACAGCCAAATTGAGAGGGAAGTACAGAGATTTCCCATATATCCCCTGCCCCGCACATGCGTAGCCTCCCCCATTATCATTGTTCCCCAGAGGGGAATTCCAGAGGTACATTTTGTTACAACCAAGTTTTTGGCAATTATGAATAAAGCTGCCCTGGATATCTCTGTGCAGGTTTTTGTATGGATATAAGTTTCAGCTCTTTTGGGTTAATACCAAGAAGCACAGTTGCTGGATCCTATGGTAAAAGTATGTTATGTTTTGCAAGAAACTACCAAACTGTCTTCAGAAGTGACTGTATCATTCTGCATTCCCACCAGCAACGAATGGGCGTTTCTGTCGCTCCACATCATCAACATTAAAAAAATTTTTTTTGTTAAGGTGCTCATTTTCTTAATTATATTTCGCTTTATAATAAAAAGCAGTATGAGTTTGTTACTTGAGTTCGTCGTTCCTGTTTCTGATATCAGCTATGCTGGTTAGTAGAGGAAAAGCCAGTTGGAATTAAATATTAGGTTTGGATAACCCATTTTTATTAGAATAATGAGAGCTAGCTTTAACACCTGCTTTGTGTGATCTAGATGGAGCTATAAATAAAAAATAGAGGCCCCTTCTATTTTTTTGAATAGTGTACATAACCTGTCATCATACCTTTTTGATGTTAAGCCTTTCCACAGAAGCACACTACTGTCCTTTATGGAGCTGTGTGATAGTACATGAAAAATGTACATGCCAAAGGAATTGACCTATGTGAAACATGGGAAAGGTATCAAAGTTCCAGGTATCTTTCTAAGTCTTGTTTGTAGTGGTTATCTCTCATCTGAGTAGTTCCTGATTCCCTTCTTTAGATGGAACTTGGAAGTAGCTTTCACTAGAGTCTCAAAAGGAGAGGTAAGTGGCCCCCAAAAGGGTTAAAAACCACTGATCAGGATCAATTTTCAGGATCACTTAATATTGTATCATCCCAGGACTGGAGTTGTCACTTCATATGTGGGAATTTGCTCAGTGCTTTCTGTAACAGGTACTCAAATGCTTGACGAAAGGGTATAGTTAAGAATCATTAAGTCACAAACTGTGACGGTCTTTTATTTGGTAATATCTGGTTAGCTTATACAGAGTCCCAGCATTAACTTATTAGCGTCCCTCTTCTGTCCATTGGTTTTAATAACCACAGTGTCTTTGTAGTGCAGTTCATACTTCTTTTTGTTTTGTGTGTGTGTTTGGAAAGCAATTCTGCCTCGTGTCACATTTTTAGAGGTTTGCATAGGCAAAAAGCTTTGTCTCAAAAGGTGGTCTTTTGGGTTTCTTTTCTTTCTTGCCCACCCTGGAGCCAGAATCCCTAGTCTGTGACAGAATCCTCTGTTTGTGACATCCCAGCACCCCCACTGTAGTTCATGGTGATGTCACAAATGAAGAATTATGATCCTGGCAGGGGAAACAGATGAACTTGGAAGAAACAAAGATCTTCTTTGCCTGCAGCTGTCCATTGTCATGGGGAGATGGGGGTGGGAAGTGAAGCACTGAGGCTCCAACTGACACTCCCCACCATGAGCTGAACCATCTCCGTACAGAACGTCACAAAGGCAGCAGGTTGTGGCTGCTTATATTTTGACTGACTGCTCTCCTCCCAATTCTTTTTCTGTTTAAGGAGGGGAAATTAGCACCATGACTACCCTACTCAGTACCTGCATTTTCATATTGGCCTTAGAACATAAGCTGTGCTATTCAAGGAAAGGTGTCCCCACCACTGCTCTGTTGACACTGCGGAAAGCCTTCCCAGTGCAACAGCTCATGGTGTTTATCTACTTCCCTTTATTTTTAAATTTAAATATTTGAGTAGGTGCTATTCTTCGTTCAAAAGCTAGAAAGTATAAACAAATACTCAGTGATAAGTGCTCCCCCCAAACTTGTCTTCCATCTGCCTATTTCTCACCCTTTAGGGTAACCACTGTTCTTGTTATATTTACTGCCACAGTTTTGTTCTACATAAATAAACAAATACAAATACAGAATTTTTTTTTTTTTTTTGGCCACGCCTCATGCCTTGTAGGATCTTAGTTCCCCGACCAGGGATTGAACCCTGGCCCCAGCAGTGAAAGCACCAAGTCCTAACCACTGGACCGCCGGGGAATTCCCAACAAATACAAAGATAGATTCTTAATTTTCTTTCTTTCTTTCTTTCTTTTTTTTTTTTGCATGAAAGGTAATAACGCTCTGCAAAGTTCTGTACTTCGTTTTTTTTGTTTTTTTGTTTTCCCACTTAATAGGCCTTGGAAGTCTTTCCATACTAGTATATGCAGAGCTGCTTCATTCTATTTTAGATCCACATAGTAGTGTTCTATTATATGAATGTCTACGTTGCCTAACCAGTCTCCTGTTGATGGAATTTGAGTTATTTCTGCTTCCAGTTTTCAGACTTCATCTCTTCCTGATCCCTATGACCAGATTCTTAGAGGGAATGGGTGTCCCTTAACTCCAGATTTCTCCATTGGGTCAGTTATTCTTGGAGGAGAATATGATTCAGGAAGGATTTCCCAGGAATAACAGATAAACCGAAGTGAAAGCTCAGAGAACAAACTCAGAAAAAATAGGAATATATGGAAGTCTTTGTGAAGCTGAAAGACTGAAATAATCTCAGCTCTGTGTGTGTGCGTGAGAGAGAGAGAGAGAAACTTTTTGGTTTGTGTAGCAATGTGTTAGGTATAGTTTAGGACTATTGAAAGCAAACTAATTATTGGATATTTCTGTACTAAAGTGGAAGTGGAAGAGTGGCCACCATGTGAGGCTCATGCCACAGGAAGGAGGGAACTGTGAGCAATTTCAGTAATATAGGGAGTAATGATTCTTTAGCAGGTTCTCTTTTTGGTATTCTTTGTCTTACTTAGTAGGCTAAGCATGATGAATTATGCAAAGTAGCAAATAATAGTCTTTCTACTAGAAGAATGTGAGTTTTGATCACAGTCACTATCGATATGATTCCCTGTGGAGGAGACACCTTAGCATGGTGATTAAGGTTATAGGCTCTCGAGTCTTCGTGTCTAAGATCAAATTCTGTTCCTATTTGGTCCAAGGTCCAAGCTTTGGTGACCTTGAACAAGTTACTTAATCTCTGTACTTTAGTTTTTTCATCAGTAAACTAAGGGTATTAATATTACCTGCTTCAGAAAATTGTTGTGGGCATTAAATGGGTTAATATATAAAGTACTCAGTAAATGTTTGCTGTCATCATTATCATCTGGATCAGCTGCTCTCCTCATTTCAGTGGTTTAATCAAATAAATTAGGGGTGTGTGTGTGTGTGTGTGTGTGTGTGTGTATATATATATATATATATTTTTTTTTTTTTTTAAACAGGTATATTCTTAAACTCTGGTATTACTTCCCTTTGAATCTGTTGCCTGTGACCAAACTAAAGTCAAGACATTTCTGGAGTCCAGGATGAAGAACCTTATTTGCTTTCTTCTTCCCCATAGGTTGTTTTTTGCATGGACCGTGCCCTAGAATATGCCCCTGCCTGCCATCGCTTCAAAATCATCAAAGCAGAATGTTTAGCAATGCTGGGTCGTCATCCAGAAGCACAGTCTGTGGCCAGGTATGAAGTCAGGCCAGTTTTGTATTAAAATGCCAGATACCACTGGACGAATGCTGTCTGGCAGTTCTCTACAACAGGAGTTAACATATTGTCCTGTAGGTAGGCCAGCCAGGGTGATCAGACCTTCCTGGGACTTAAAGCCAAAAGTTAGACCGGGTATTATACGGAAAATCCAAAGGTATTTATATAGGAGTTCAGTAGGTACTTGAGCTATATGCGAAAGAACAGATGTGTGGATTTTTTTGTGTGTTTTTGTTTTTTTAAATGTCCTTTTCTTTCTACTCAAGGGGTTTGCAAACTCTAAAGGGCTGGATAGTAAATATTTTAGGCTTTGCAGGCCGTGTTGTCTCTGTTAACAATTCAACTCAGTCACTATAGTGTAAAAGCAGCCATAGATAATAGATAAACGAATGGTGTGGCTGAGTTTCAATAAAACTTTATTTACAAAAACCAGCAGCAGATAGGATTTGGCCCTGTGGGCTGTATTTCCCAACCCCTGTTCTAATAAAGATTGTGAGACACAAGAAGTTATAAGGATAGATACAGGTGATTTATTTGGGGACAGGTTGGGAAGAGTGCTTGGGAATCTACCTTTGGATACTTTCCATATTAGACACATGGTCTAGAAGAAAACTGGCCAAATGATAGTAATGGTGGGGGAGATCCAAACCTCAGCTGAATGTGCCCCTTTCTGGCTCTTGCAGTGACATTTTACGAATGGATTCCACCAATGCCGATGCTCTATATGTACGAGGTCTTTGCCTTTATTATGAAGATTGTATTGAGAAGGCGGTTCAGTTTTTTGTCCAAGCTCTCCGGATGGCTCCTGACCATGAGAAGGCCTGCGTCGCTTGCAGAGTAAGTTCTAGGCACCAGATCTGGGTAGGAAAGAAAGCTTTCTTTTTGCGCCTTTAAGAGAGTTAAGGTGGAAGGTTTTAGAATCACAGGCAATGTGATAGCACTTCTTCCCTCCTTGCCAGGATGCTTGATCCTTTCATGAGAAATTATTTCAGGACTACTTTTATTTGCCTAAAGGTAAATGTGATCTATAGGGTCAGATCCTTTTAATATCTAAGTGTGTTTTTTCTTTTTTTGTTCCTTCAGTGAAGAAAAGATAGTAATGCTTATCCTGGGGAGTGGAGGTAAACCCTGGGTAACACAGGTCTCATTGGTATTCTTTTATAAATCTTGGTTTCCCCTGTCCACTCTGTAGGAAGCACCAATGAGCAACAAATAACCCAGGTGGTGGGGTTGGGCAGGGTGGAGGGCCATGTGATGCTAAACCACTGGGATCTAAGAAATTGAAAATAGACTCTGGCCTCTCTGTGCAGTGGCCTCTCAGACGAGGCTTTCTGGATGTGAACTGACCTCCCCTTGCTTTTCTCTGTAGAATGCCAAAGCACTTAAAGCAAAGAAAGAAGATGGGAATAAAGCATTTAAAGAAGGAAATTACAAGCTAGCATATGAACTGTACACAGAAGCCCTGGGGATAGACCCCAATAATATAAAAACAAATGCTAAACTCTACTGTAATCGGGGTACGGTTAATTCCAAGGTAAGCACTTGGTCTGGGGCTTGGGGCCTATGGAGATATTTTTAAGGGCCAACAAAGAGGTCTTGGGAAATTTGCCCAATGAGGGTAAGCCAGATGAGAGAAGGTTGATATTTCAGCTTGTTAGGAACTTCCTTCTGAGAGGCAAGCTTTTATTTTTTCTGTGGAATTTAGGGGCACTTGAGGGACAGTTTGGAAGGATATTCCCACCTGTTCTTCAAGTTTCTTTCTTCCAGTAAAAGAATGGCTAGAGGCTTTGGGACAATTTTTAAAGCAAGTATTGCTTCTTTTTGCATAAGCAAGTGATTATTTCTTTCTTAGGAGTGATTTGGAGGAAATTCGAGTATGAGGCAGGCTTAGTTTTTTTCTCCAGTATAACTGATGGTCACCATGCTCAGCTGAAAATGTCCTAAGTTCTGTCCCACACAACCGTCAGAAACAAGAATAGGCTCCTTGCTCTTGCAGAACCCTAGTAGTTTAGAAATCACAGTAATTCTGATCCCTCCAGTTGGCCTCTGGAAGAATAGGAGGCAAGAACCACCCTTACTCTTTCCATGTCTTGGTTGGGCACTAACCTGGAATGGTAGAGGTGGTTTATCCTTGCAGATAAGTGTGCTTTGCTTCCATCATTTAGAAAGAAACCAATTTTGAATTTGGTGTCCTTAGCCCTCTGACATACTGGCTTTCCAGTGACCAAGAATGAGTGTGGCGGTTAGGGGGCCAGCATGACTGATCGATCCTCTTAGAATTTTGAAGCCATGCCCACAGCTTCTGGGCTCCCTCAGTCGCCCAAGATGTGAAGTATGACTGCTCTCTTTTTCCTGAAGCTTAGGAAACTAGATGATGCAATAGAAGACTGCACAAATGCAGTGAAGCTTGATGACACTTATATAAAAGCCTACTTGAGAAGAGCTCAGTGGTAAGTTCCTCTGGTGGATGGGGGGAAGAGGGAGTTGCTGCTGGCCTGCCAGGGGAATTGCATTATGGATGATGAAGCAGACCCAGGGATGTTGTGAGGTCATTTGGTCCTTCCCCCTGCCTCTAGGTGGGATTGTTCCAGCCCTAGACTATCTTTATAGACCTCCAGCGGAGGAGATTGCACAAGCTCCCTCAGTCTCCCATGCCAGTGTCTTACGCCCCTCACGGTCAGTAAGTTTCCTCTGATGCCTGACCCAAATTCCTTTTGTTAAAGTTTAAATCCATTTCCTTTGGAGATTTTATTTTGTGTTGTATACTTTTGCTCTAACTTGGCATAGTACTTGGTGCTTGGCACACAGTAGGTGCTCACTCAATTAATGTTTTGTTGAATGAATGTATGGTGCTTGGAAGAGGAGGAATAAGGTATCTCTTGTGATAGTTGAGAGTTGTGCCTATCCTGTATGTTCTGGGTTAGGGAAGACAGTCTTTTGATAGGAAGGGATTTAATCTGGCTCAGCCTCCCAGCAGTATATGGAAGCCCCTTTTGAAATATCCTTGTCTGACTAGGTGATTTATGAGGCAGGATATACCTGCCTAGATCTAGTGCTCAGATATGCCTTCAGAGTCAGGTTGCTCCCCA
The DNA here is from genome assembly GCF_028023285.1 of Balaenoptera ricei. NCBI lineage: Eukaryota > Metazoa > Chordata > Mammalia > Artiodactyla > Balaenopteridae > Balaenoptera > Balaenoptera ricei. The sequence goes on along the minus strand of NC_082658.1, from coordinate 20,697,034 downwards.
GCATACTTGTTCATCTTATTCTTGAACCCACTAGACTCTTTTCTCCGGACAGGAACGTGAGCAGGGGCTAGGAGAGACCTCTCCCCAAAATCCGTCTTTTCTTTTTTCAGGTTAATTTCCCAGCCAGAGAAGAATGTCCTGTCTTTAAAGTTCCTAAAGGAAGACCTATTTGTTGTATACCAGTCCTCCAACACCCATCCCATTCCTTGTCATGAAATGGCATAGCCAAAGAACAGGTGCTGTTACTGCTATCTGATGAGCCCATAGTTCTTCAAGCTTCCCAGTCTCACCAGTGGTGCAGAGCATGGGCTACTTCCCATTTAGTTTTCCCAAAATTATCCGTGTTTGTAAAAAATAGGAAAACTCCTGTGTGTAGTGCTTTTTTTTTTTTTTTAAGTGAATTTCTAAGTAGATGACTAAATCTGTCCAACAAACATACACGGAATTATATTACAGATTCTGTGAGACCAACTGTCAGTCATATCATCTTTTCAAACCACTTGCAGACACACATGGAAGCTTTGGAAGATGAAAGCATACCCTTTGACCCAGCTCAAGACATATTTTATCAGACACAAAATGCTATATACATGTTTACTGCAGTGTTATTGTGAAAGCATAAGAGGAGAATCTCACCTAGATGTCTAGTGGGAAGGGGGTGGCTGGATACATAATACTGTATCAACTCAGTGGAACACTTTGTAGTGTTTGAACAGGGTTGGGAAGAGAACAGAAAATTCTGGATTTGTTAGGAGGGTAATGGGATGAAGGATTTTATTTTTCATACGTGCAATAAATAAAAATCAGGAATTGCTTTGATCAGATAGCTCCTTATCTCTGTGGTAGAAACAGAACTGTTCTCTGAGTGGCTCTGCCATGAGATCCTGCCGCAGAGGACAGCGGGCACTGTTGGGCACAGTCGGCTGAGGGCTTGGCAGCAGTCCCCTTGGGCAGCTGGGACTGACAAGAAGTACTGGAGACTAGCTCAGGCCGGAGCCTTACGAGAGGCCTGACTGTTGCCCCAGTCCGCCTCAATCCACCCCTACAGGTGGGGAGAGGCCAGATCTTTGCTACATTTCCCATGATGGGCTGGAGTTTTCCATTTGCCCTAAAGCTCTACTTTTCTACTTTTTCTTCAACTTAAAAAAAAAAAAAATTTTAATGTAAGGATGTCCTTGAATTAAAAAAAAAAAGTGTGAAGTAAAAATGCAAATCACTAATATAAGTTTATTTAGTACATTATGTAAGGGCCTGGTAAGTCCATCAGGGTAACTTGTTTGTCACATCATTTCTATACCCAGAGCTGTCAGTTATTAATTTTCTGTTACTTCAGTTTATATTATTATACTCCATCCTGCAAATGGGTTCTCTGTGCTCCTAGTAGCATTTGTACCTTGCGTCTGTGGGGCATTGGTTTTGTCACCATTTTTTAAAAGTCATTAATAAATATGTGGCCAGAAAATCGGAGATGCCTAAGATGTTGGGCTTCTCTTTTGCCAGCCACAGCGGTAATGCTCCCCCTGCTCTGGCCTCTAAGCCTGGTGGGGCTCTGTGATGTTTGCAGAGATCGGCTTGTGTGGCAGCAGTGTAGTAAATTGAACCTCTTTGTGCAGTGGCTAGCTGTACAGCGTGGTCACTTCCCACTCCCCAGCTGATGGTGACTGTCTGGAAGTGCTACCAGAGTCTGTTTAATCGGTAGGCCAGTCTTGGAGCCAGTGATATTATCAGGAAAATGCGACAGGCTGATCGCCAGACCTTTTAAGTGTCTCTTCCACAGAAGTAAAGTGGCATTTCACTTTACTTCTGTGGAAGAGACACTTAAAAGGTCTGGCGATCAGCCTGTCAAGCTTGTTTCCTCCCATTTTGGGCCAGGGGCCCTCCATTCTTCTGTGCTATTGAAATAGAAGCAAGCCTGTGTTTACAGTCTCCTTTTCTATCTCACCTACATCTCTCAGATTGATTAGTCTTAATGGAAGCATTTGCCAGCAGCCACCACGTTGAACTTGATCCTTCTAGTGGCTGACGAATCCCACATCTACTCTGGATTGGAGCTGGCCCTGCATGTTTATGGCACTCTGTGTTTCCAAGCTCTTCCATATCCATTGATCTCACTTGATAGTTTTTCTCCTGTGTTTCAGTCCCAAGTAATTAAGTAGGTACCTTCACATTTCTCTCTCCTGAGGTGATCCAGATGCCTCTCGGTGGCTCTGAGTGAAATCAGAAGGAACACTCTGCCCTTGGTTGCTGTCTGCTCAGAGCAGAATATCACTTTGCTGGTTAGGTGCAAGTCACGTGAGACCTCTCTCTCTCTTTTTCTTGAGGAATTGGTAGTTCATTTTTCTTATGGCTAGCTTAAGGACTCCTGTTTCATGAAGCATCTCAACCAAAAGTGTGTGTCTCTTGCTTGAGCCATGCCTCTTCCCCTAGAGTGATACTGAAGGCCATTGCTATTTATGTCACTGTACTGCCCTGTATTTCCTTCTCAGTTACATGGACACAGAACAGTATGAAGAAGCAGTACGGGACTATGAAAAAGTATATCAGACGGAGAAAACAAAAGGTAAAGGAGTTTGAGAGCATGTTTCTCAGGGAACTGTGTGGTCTGACTTGTAGGTCCTAAAACTGGACATAGGAGTAGTTTGATTCAGGGATGAACCTGGAGCTTATTTGAAGAAGTGAGCAGAGACCCCGAGAGTGGGACAAGGCACCTGTTTTCTGGTCCCCAGTCCTCCCTGTCACTTTCACTTCCTTTTCTGTGTGATGAGGCCAATGTGAAGAACATACCCAGGAGTAGATTTTTTTAATCTCCAGAAGAAAACACTGTAAAAGCCCCTGGTATGGTTAATGAGGCTTCTGCCTCCAGGGCATCTGGGCGGGGCCTGGTAGGGGAAGCCAGAATCAGGCTCATCCGTTGACTCCAGATGTCTTCCTCCAGAACACAAACAGCTCCTAAAAAATGCACAGCTGGAACTGAAGAAGAGTAAGAGGAAAGATTACTACAAGATTCTTGGAGTAGACAAGAATGCCTCTGAGGACGAGATCAAGAAAGCTTATCGGAAACGGGCCTTGATGCACCATCCAGGTAGAGCGGGTGGGGAGGGGGCTCAGTGGGAGGAGCAGGCTAGGCCGGCGCTGCCAAGCTCAGTCCAGCACGGAAGCCTCAGAGCGGCTCCTCAGCTGGAATACGGTGTTGCTCAGTTCCATACCCTCCGAATTTGGGAAGTACCAGATTCTAAAATCAGGCATAATGTGGTCTTTCTCTTAAACTTTGTTTTCTTGAGGCTCTGAGTTCTTCCCATACTCCTCCCTTTAGATCGGCACAGTGGAGCCAGTGCTGAAGTTCAGAAGGAGGAGGAGAAAAAGTTCAAGGAAGTCGGAGAAGCTTTTACCATACTCTCTGATCCCAAGAAAAAGACTCGATACGACAGTGGACAAGACCTGGATGAAGAGGGCATGAATATGGGTGGTGAGTTGGGAGTTGGTTGGGGCAGCCTAGGATGAATCTGACAGCTACGGAACGTTAACATTTTTTCTAAAGACACTCCAGAGGGAGAGTCTTATGTAATCGGCCAGTGACGCTCCGCAATTTGTAAAGTGCACTCTGATGAGTACCTGTAATGTGTGAGGTACTCTGATGGGTGTGGAAAATAACAAAGGTGAATCAAACAGATTCCCTGACGTCCGGGAACCCCCAGTCCAGGGGTTTGCAAACTCTGGCCCATAGGCCAAGTCTGACCCCTGGTCTAATAGACATGGAGTCCAGCGAGGGCAATAAAGTATAGCAGGTGTCAAGGGTGCAGAGTGGGTGTCGAGGAGGTCAGCACTAGCAAGGGAAGGCTTGGATGTGCAGAAAAGCATAGCACCTTGTGGGAGCTACCAGGGGCTCGGCTAGGAGGATAGAGGGTGCTCGAGGCACAGGGGGGTGAGAGCTGCACAGAAGCTGGGTCAGACCTCAGCAGGCCTTAGAGGCTACAGGAAAGAATGTGGGCTTTTCCTTTTGGCTGGAAGTTCTTTCTTCCCCCACTGCAAAGTGTTTGCTGACTGATATTTATGCGTCTCACACATTCCTGTAAGCCCTCACAGACTTCAGTTTCCGCAAAAGACTTAGAATGAAGTAAAGCGCAGCCGTGAGCATCATTGCTCACTGTGAGCTTAGCTGGAGATAAAAGAAGCCCTGAACTATGCACAGTTCTCAGACCACTGCCTCTGATGCCAACCCTTTCTCTTCCACTGAGAAAATCTATTGGAATTTAAAATAAGGTTGATGATGCTATACAGATAGTTCTGACCTTGCCAGTTCGGTGGGGGTGGTGTGTGTGTGTGTGTGTTTTATAAGACCTATATTCAGGTGTGTGTGTGTGTGTTTTATAAAACCTAGGTTTGGACTTCCCTGGCGGTCCAGTGGTTGGGACTCTGCGCTTCCGCTGTAGGGGGCATGGTTTTGATGCTGCGAGGTGCAGCCCCCCCCCCAAAAAAACCCTAGGTTTACCAATAATAAACATTGCTCTGCCCAGCAGTTGAGAAGAATTGTAGGCAGTCGAAAGCTGTTGAAGGGATATAAGTCGGGGAGCCATGGACCTGATTTAGGCTCTGGAGATACATTTGTGATGGCACTGAGGCGAGCTGGTTTGGAAAGGGTGAGGAGGAGGGAAGACACAATCACTAGGAGAGAATCGGAGGGTACAATCGGGAGACAGTGTGAGAATCAACAGGAGTGGCTGTGGAACGTGTTGGGAGAGGCAGAGGACTAAGTCAAGAGTGGCTTTGGCACAGCTGACCTGATGGGGCTATTCCCTTAGCTGGGGGACCCAGGAAGGTGAGCAGATACACAGGCAAAGAAAAATTTACTTTTGGACACAATGTGCCTGTGGGTGGGATTGGCTGGTGGAGATAAATCCTGTGCAGCTTAGGGAGTTAGGCAGACTGGGGACGTGAGACCTGCTGTGGCCTGGTGAAGAAAGCACGGCGCTAGAGGCACACAGGAGTTGGCAGTGTTGTTTTGTTGCTTTCACTGGCCACGTGATCTTGGGCAAGTTACTTGAGCTTCTGCTTAGGTTTTGTTGAGTATAAATTGGTACTCAATGATATAATGTATGCAAAGTACCCAGCACCGTGATTGGCACCTGGTAGGTGCTTAGTAGACTATAGCTTTTTTTCTGGCATACAGTGTAGACAGAGTATGGCATCAAACACATGCAGTAAATCATAGGTCTCATTCTTATATACAGTCTTAGTAGCACTTAAGTGATACATTTTGGCCTTTTCAGTAGCAGCCCCAGACTTATAGGGAGACAGTGCGGAGAAAGTCTTATGTAGTAAAGCGCAAAGGGCATTTCCAGTTCTTGAGAAGGCCCAGTGAAGTGGGTTGAGGCAAAAGCTTTCCTTTGGGACCATGCTTGGAAGAAGGGAACACATCCCAGGAGTGGGATCAAGTAGTGGGATCACCTCTCGTTGGTGAAGTTTGGGGAAAGGAGGCAAGTGATATTATCTGGGAAAGCTTTGGAGACCCATTAGAGAATGGGTCTCTCTTAAGTTCCTCTTCAGACACTTCTAATTTTTTCACCTTTTTGTGCCTTCTCTGCTTCTCAATTTGCTCCGCAGATTTTGATGCAAACAATATCTTCAAGGCATTCTTTGGCGGTCCTGGGGGCTTCAGCTTTGAAGGTGGGTGTGCCTGAGTTCCCAGACCACAAACCGACACAAGGACTCCCCAGTTAGGCAGCACTAGGGGCCCAACAGTGGAGGCAGCAGAATTCTCGTCCAGCAGGACATCTGCACCCTCGGGTGCTGCTGAGGATGGAGGAGGGGTTTGCGGGCACACCTGCACAGGGTCAGGGAGACGTCTCTAAGCTCCCTAGTACCGGAGCTTGTCTGCAAGAGTGAAGGTGTTAAAACTACGCACATACAACCTGCTTGCATGCTCCCTCCTACACCCCAAGGCCCAGCCTGTTGATACCCTTAGAGGTTTTTCTGTTTGAAGTAGCCCTTAAAGACTCTCCATAATCAGGGCAAACTGATCTTCCCCCAGAAAACTCACAGAGCCAGCTAACAAGCTTTTCTTTTCCCTACAGCATCTGGTCCAGGGAATTTCTTTTTTCAATTTGGCTAATGAAAGGAAACCACCCGGAGCCCAGAAAATGCAGACTTGCTCAGTTTAACCTCGAATGTGGACACAGTTCACCTCCTCCCTTCATTATGATCCACGTACTTAGAGCAGTTTCATTTTCTCAGCTGGATACCCGGTGTCTGTGTGAGTGGGGTGAAGGAAAGGGAGCCAGCGCCGAAGACTGCGGGTAGGGGAGGGAGGTGGGGGGTGGACAGGGCAGCTTGTGAATTTTTGTTTTACTGTTTAACTTTATTAAAAAAAAAAAAAATTAAGAGAATAAAATGTTTTGACCCTTTCTGGCACTTTGCTCTGGCAGCCGCTTTGTGTCACTCCAGAGTCAGTGGGCCAGAGCTGAGCCCCCAGCACAGAGCTGATGCCCACGTGGACTTTATGCTCAGCAAGCCACCCCACGAGGGGTGGGGGCACCTGGGGGCAGGTGGGGTGCTGGCTGCCCCCAAATCAGTTTAGCACGGAGTGCTGGGCAGGCCCTGGGGACGCTACCGTGCCCAGCCTGATGCCAGTCACGGGGCAGCCAATTCAGAGAACACATTTTACGGTAGGGCCACCAGAAGTCACTAGAAGCTGCGTGTGTCCAAAGTGGGTGCCAGGTGTCAGGCTGGGCTAACTCATAGGCTTACATGGGCTCTCAGAGTTCCCACTGCTTGAGGGAGATGGTGACAAGGACAAAATCCTGCCTTCTTGACCCTCAGATCCTTTCCAAGTGGGACAGGCAGCTCCTGGGCGCAGGGATCTGGGCGCTGACATCAGCTCACTCAGCTGGAAATACCACTCTTAGCAAACGCCCCTTGCCTTCTCCACTGGTGTCCCTTCCTGTATGGGAGCAAGCTGGGGGAAGGAGGCAGTGGTATATGTCATGCTGTTCAGGTCAAGCTTTGTGTTTGTGGTGAATAATCTCAGTTTCAGGCAGACACACTTGAAGCTTTGGCTGAAGCTCAGATTTTTGGTGCTTTGGTAAGTAGAGATGGCTGGGTAAAGACCTTGGCCCAAATAGCTATGTCTCTTCCATCTGAGCCTCTGCCCCTTTCTTTCCAGTCTTCCCCCTTTAGTGCCAAGGCCGCGGTGAAATGCTGACTGCGTTAGGCCTGGGAAGTTCCCATGTAGCCATCCAGGCCCCTGTTGGCTTGGAAGAGTCAGCTCTTCCCTTGTGTTTGAAGTGGCACTGATCTGAAGGTGGCCTTCCCTAGAGAACGCAGGCACACCTGCGGGCCTGTGCCCAGTTGCTGGGGGGTGGCAGCTCTGTGCTCCACGTCCCTCACACCGGCCAAGTCCCGCCTGTGTGCATCCAAGACCAGCCTCTCTCCCTTCTGCCTCCTCATGAAAGCCAACACTGTTCCACTGCCCAGCCTCGCCACAGCTGTGCTCAGCCCGCAGAGGGGAGACAGGACCGATGGCCCCAAGCTGGGGGACAAAGGCAGTCCTAATGCACCCTGCCCTTGCCCCAGGGAAGACTGAGCTGGGCATAGAGGGTGAGAGAGACTGCACGCAGCTAGGATTAACACGATTTATTTCATTATCAGTCTTACAAGTTGCTGAGGTTGGGCAAAGCCAGGATAGTAACTAAAATCCCGGGCACTTCTGTCAAGTGACAACCCGATTAGCAAGGCCCTGTTACTGAGCAGAGGGCAGCGGAGGGCACCCCAGGAACCACAGCACCTGCAGCAATGTTAAAAGCCCCTTCCCAGAGGCACCGGGTGGGGCTTGGCGCGTAACAGCTGGGGGCCACTCCATTGGCTCTTGGTACCCACTGACCCCCTTTAGCGGAGGCACAGAGGCCTCCGGAGGCACCAAGGAGGCAAGATGGGCTGGGCAGACAGCAAGATTGGAGCTTTCCCACCGAGGCGCTGTCTCTGGCCCTGATCTCCCCATCCACACGGCAGAACTATGCCCCTGGAAGGATGGCAGCCCACCCGCTTCCTGGGGTGAGCCCTGTAGCCGGCCTGGGATGTGGCTGCTGCTTACTCTCTTTTCTTCCCTCGTATCAAACTGTTACCTAGTTACAGTGTGAGGAGGAGGGGACGGGCACTTAGGACCAAAGGTGGAAGGTAAAAACCTCTTTTCTACCCCGGTAAATAGGCCCAGGCTTCCTGGGGCTACACTGATTAAGAAATGGGATCAAAGCCCAGGGATCATCCCGTCTCAAATCCACCACTAGTCTTCTGTGGCCGTGGTGACCACCCCGCGAATACGAGCAGCGCTGGGGTGTCCGTCCCCACTAGCCGGCCCTGTGTGGGGCAGTGGGCCTAGGGGCCCAGCAACTGTAAGCGGGTCTTGGGGTTGTGGCTCCGGTCCAGGCCCAACTCGGCCCAGCCTCATCAGCTTTGGTCTGGGTTCCTGAATGGCGCCTACTCACCCCCTTGTGTTGAGAGCTTGAGCGTTAGAGGGGAAGGGGGTGGGCAGGAAAAAAGAGCAGTTATTTTACAAGTTTTTTAAAAGTTACAAGAAGGTTAACTTTGAGTAAAAAAAAAAAATAGAAATCTTAAACCAAAAATCAAGCAGAGGGATGCTTCCCTCTCCTCCCCATTCCCTTGTAAAGAGCGGGGGCCCGTGGCCCGGGAACACTCAGATGATGGTGCAGGACTGAAAGGCGCCACCCTTGCGGCCGCCCCGTGTGGGCACAGCCTTGCCCTTCCCGTAGTACCCCGTGAAGATGGCCCTGACCTCCATCTTCTTGGCCAGGTTCAGCATCCAGCGCCCACTGCCCAAGGAGTAGAGCTTGCCCCGGCTGAGCTCACCCACCTCCTCGCCGCGGTTACCCCCCTTCTCCTGCTTCACAATCTCTAGCAGGTCAACACCCGTCTGCACGGCCTCCACGTCACCCGCGCAGCCCAGGGTGATGTGCGCGCGGCTGCCCCGCGACAGGCTGTCAGAGGGGGACAGCTTGTCCACGTCGTTCGGCCACAAGGCCAGCTCCTGCTCGCTCAGCTCTACCCGGGCTCCCGTCGTCTTGGGTGTCACAAAGAGGGCAGAGATGGTCAGCGTGAAGGCCTTGCAGTAGGATTTCTTCACCACCTATGGAGAGAGGACAGAGGACTGAGCTGGGGGTGGCGGCATCGAGAGAGGGACAGTGAGTGCCACCGAGCAGAGCCCGCAGACATCCACATCCGTGGCCATGTGCTCGGAGGATGTCTTTCCACTGACACTGTCCAGGCTGCTTGAAAAAATGAAGGTGCCAGAGAGGCAGGAGAGAGCAGGCGTGAGACGCAAGGCTTCCTGAGCTCAGGCCGGGCTCCCCACCCACTAGCTTCAGGGCTCATTCACCTGTAAGAGAGAGCTGAGGCTAGAACCTTCCTCAGCGTGAGGACTAAAGAAGAGCCTGGCAAGGGCTGTTGTTGTTACTACTCGACTCACCCTGTAAAAGCACCCTGGTATCCAGGCACTATCCTGGCGGGTGGGGTGAGGTCAGAAATAAAGGACTTTGATCAAAATCTACTCCATACACTTTGGCTTACATTATATCTGATTCTCTGAAAAAGCCCATCTCTTCGATTTTGACCATAAAATCTTCCCTATTTTGCTCACAACCCCTGGTCCTAACAGTGTCTAGTGCATAACAGGTGCTTAATAAACATTGCTAAATGAATGAACAGTTAGAGATGGGAGTGAAAGTGCTGTGTTCATTCATGCAGCTGTGGTAGGTGCTAGGGATACAAGGTGAACCACACTGTAAATAGTGCTGCCCTCAGGGAGCTTCCATTCGTGTGGGAGGAGACCAATGAATAAACAAGTAAAATGGCTGCCTTAACCTAGGCAGAGAAGTGGGGGAGCTGGCAGAGGGTCAGGGACGGCCTTGCTGTGAAGGAAACCTGAAGGAGGCTGGAGTCGGCCACGCCCGGTGGTTAAGGATCCCATGTCAGAGGCTGTGGGCGGGAGACTCGGGCTGTGTGGCAGGGACGGGGCTGGTACCCCTAAGCCAATAAGCCTCCCTATCGACACTCCCCACTTCAGAGCACAGCCAGGCCTCAGACTGGGGGTAAGGGACTTCTAGCCTTCGGAACTGAACACAGGCTCAGGGGCCAGAGCAGGAGCTGCTGCCGACCAGCACTCTCTGCGCATCTGCAGAAGGAACGGGCTCTGGTGGGCAGGCCCTGGGGGGCACTAGACAGGCTGCCGGCGAGCTGGGGACGGAGCCGCCTCTTTTCCTGAGAGGCTGTCTGGTTTGTGGTCCCTGCCTTGAGCCGGTACCCTTCTCCGGAAGACCCTGCCCTCTCCCCACCTCAGCCAGGTGTCCCCGAGGAGCACTCACATCCTGCTGGGCGTACTCGTCGGCCCCAGCGGCCTTCCCATAGTCACAGAACTTGGTTGTACAGTGCAGCACGCCCGGGGGTCTCTTCCCAAAGTAGCTGACCAGTTCAATCTTCTCCCTGGGCTCATCCCCAGAGACAACTGAAGGGGGAGAGAGTGGGGCAGTCAGGGCGGGAGAGCAGGGGCACTGCAACATCTATCACCAAGACCATGGGAGACCCAGAGGAAAAAAATCGGACATTAAGTATACATTTGCAATCCACTATAAATGAGCAATCCACTACCATTCATTAGTTGGTCAAATTAATAGCAACTTTGGAGCTATGAAAAGGTGTTGATGTAAGTTCCCTGCTTTACGTTCTACAGATTTTTACGTCTCTTACCCAGACGTGAAAACTAAGGCACTTGTAACCCAGGGGTAGGTGGCATATGCCAAGGGAATCTGAACTTCACTAGCTACACATCTGAAAAGAGGGAAGCAGGTCATGAAAAATGGGGTAGAAAGAAAAAAGAGGTTGGGAACTGTGTGGTATATGGGAAGGAGCCAGAAACAGCATAATTAACATCCAGCCCACTTCCAAGCCTGTGGACCTGGGGCAAGTGATTGACCCTAATCTGTCAATCAAATACAACTGGGGGTGACCACACATCCCAGTTTTCCCAAGACCACCTAGGTAATTATTAGTCGTGCCCCATTTCACTCAGGGGCCACTTGAACAAGAAGTTACCTGGACACTGTAGTAATAGGTAGCTTACAGCCTCGTTTGGTGGAAGAAAGCCTATAATGGGCCTGGTGCAGGAAGGGTCTTGGGAGATAACAGGATGACATTATGTGGCTGGTAGTTTCGATGAGACTTGGGGTATCTGATTTCAGTCTCTAGACTCTAAGCCTTGTGGCTAGCTTCAGAGTCACTAGGCTTTTCCTGTTTACCCCCAGGGTTGAATCCCTGTGAAGGAGGTCGCTCACCCTCCACAGGGGAGGGAGACCTCTACTCTGAGGGCAGGCCTTGTTTGTGGCCCATTACATTTCTCCTGCTGTGTCCTGGGCAGAAGGATCCCAGTTTTTAATGGTAAAAGCAGCCTCAAGAGGCAATCTCCAGGGCAGAACCAGCTCTAACTAGGAGCCCTGCCTTGGGAGCTTCTCTGTCACACGATTCACAGGTACAGGGCTCACGCCTGGCTGGTGCAGGCACCACAGTTCCCCGGTTTCCCAGCATTGGAATTTTAGGAGCTGAGGTAAGAGTTCTCTGAGAACTTATACCGGCACAAATTACCTCTGACAACGCAAAGAAACACGGTGGGGATATTTCAAGTATGAAGATAGCCTAAAATCAGGGGGAACTAGGAATGAGTTAAAGGAAGAACAGATGATTAGTGGGAATGGGTGACATATTCCCCAATGGGCCACTGGAGAAGGAGGGCCACCAGGGTCCTTCCCTATCCCAAACCTCCCCTCTCGATGGAGCAAACAGCCCCTGCAGGAGCGAACCCTGGTCCAACCCAATAAGGGGAGGCCCCTCTAGAGGCAACAGAGTCGAGCTCTCACTACAGCTTTGGGCAAACCCTGCAACCCTTCTGGGCATTTTCCCATCTGCAAAAACGAGGGGCTAGACTACGGAGACTGTACTCTGGAGCTGTGGGATGCCACAGGAGGTGCACTGGATAGCTCAAGGCCTGGGAACCATCGCCAGTGGAGTCACAATAGTCCGAGTTGTAATTTTTCTGCAGCTTAGGGTTGCATGGCATATTCTATTCTAGAAAATAGTTCTGCTGCTAAAAATGAGTTTGAAAACATCGGACCAGATTCTCCCTCCAAGGTTTTACGAAATGTTGATGTACTTCCTGCTATGGCAGTAAGTAATTTGTTTTTCCCACCTCTGAGACGGGGTCAGTGGCCTAGATCCAGGCTGGGAGAGCGCAGATGGGGAGCCGAGGGCAGGAGGAAGGGTGCGGTGAGAGGCAAGGTGCCTGGCAAACGCCTCTCCCATAACCCACGGGGCGTCCACCACCCAAAGCGGCCTCTGCCGGTACCAGGTGAGCCCCCTGCCTCCCCCAGTGCTTTGAGAACAATGGTCCCGTGCACGCAGCACGCCGTGCCCAGCAAGAGGGGCTTACGAATAAGGCTAACTGCCCCCACCCGCCCACCCCGCCACCTACAGTGTCGCAGCTCCCTCTTGAAGGCCTTGTGGTTGCCCAGCTCCTCGAGGAAGGCCTGGCCGGCTTTGCGGAGGCCCTCGGAACTCTTCTTGGTCAGGAACCAGCCGAAGTAGAGCGGCAGGAAGTCCTTCTCCAGCCCAGGCTTCAGCTTCTTCAGATCGTCGGCCGACAGCTGCCACTGGTTCTTCTCCTTGAGCTGGGCACAGTCCAGCCGCCACGCCGTCTTGGGCTCCACCAGCACCACCTGGTACTGGTACTGGTCGGCCATCTCAAAGAGTTGTTCCAGCCGCTCCCGCTCGTGGTTGGTGTCATCGAGCACGAGGACCCGGACGTCCCGGCGGCAGTAAGCAGCCAGGTCCTCGTCCAGCTGCTTGTACTCCTCGGTGAAGGCCCCCCGGGCACCGGGGGTGATCCTGTAGGTGTCGGCGGACACCATCTTGGTGCCATCCCGGTACCTGTCCACGATGACCCGGGCCAGCGTGGACTTGCCGCTCCCGGGCAGGCCGCGCAGGATGAAGAGCGTCTTGCACTCCTGCAGTGTGGCCACCGTCTCCTCGTCCTGCAGGAAGGGAAACTGCAGCTCTGGCTTGTCCTTGGCCCCTGAGGATGACATTTTGCGGAAGAAGATCTTGGGCAGGAACGTTTGGCTCTTTCGGGAGAAGCCTCTATTCTGTGTGAGGAGGGGAAGACAGACATCAGCCAGGTCACTCGGGGCCACCCCGCCAGCTTCGCCTCCTTGTGTCTGGCCTCATTCTAACCGGGAACCCCAGCTGGCTCAGGTGCTACGGCCCTGATTGACAGGCACCCCTGGTGCCTTGGGCACCCTCCCGAGCCGTGGGTTGCTGGACCGTCTCTCCTCGGTCCTTGAGACCCGAAGGCTTCTGGCTTTGCAGGATGGAGAGGGATGCTTGTCTGAGCGGTCCTAAACTCTTTCCTCTAGTGCGAACCGTAGCCTCAAGGATTAGCCTCAAGGATCGCCCACTGCTGCCACCTCGAAAGGAAAACGGTGCTGGAAGTGCGTGCAGGGGAGGGCCTGAAGCCTGCGTTTCTAGCAGTGAACCCTAACTTTATATTCCTGGCACTTATTAAGGATGACCTCTTTGGAGGTGGGGGGCTCTATGTCTGGGCAAAGCCACAGCGGCCGTGGCCCTGAGGGCACAGAGCAGGGTGAGGGTGGAGAAGGGTCACCCAAAGACCGCCTCCCTTCCCCCAACAATGCCAGCGACAGATAATACTCTCTTGTCTGGGATGGGGGGACAATGGTCCCACAGAAGGGCTGGCGGGGGGCAGGGCAGGAGAGCGCTAGACAAAGGGCTTCATTCAGCACGCCTGCCACCTCCTCCTCCTCTGCCCTGGGCCCCCCACAAAGTCGTGGTCTTCGTGCCTGCCCCAGGACTGGGCGGTTCAGGGCACCTGCGTCCAGGGTCTCGCTCTGCTCACCCCTCGCTGTGTGTCAGCAGCACCTCTCTGAGCCACTTGTTTTCCTGCCTGCTAAAAGCCACAGGTGACAATCAATAGTTTTTACTGTACAGCGCCTTCTCCTCTAAACCGGGAGGCCCCACCTCCCGCCAGCACCCTGAGTGCTCAGCTGGCGTACATTTATCTCAGACAAGGCCCTGGGCAGGGGAGGGCGCTGAACGCCAGCCCGGCGCGGGCCCAGCGCACGCTACCCAGGCCCACCCGCCAGCCGGGTCTGCTCCGGGGCAGCACCTTCTGCGGAGCGGTTCCCTTCCTCCTCCAGCGCCGTCCCCACTCCCCACTCTCCCAGCACCACCCCTACCTCAGGCCTGTACCCGACAGCCAAGAAAGCCCCGACTCAACTCCGGAACCTCGGGTCCTCATTTGCATGCCACTTCCTCTCCCAAATTCCCCAATACTCCAGTTTTCCATTATGGTGCCACCCCGGCCCGGTCCGCTTGCTCCCCTCCCGGCCTTCCCGCGCCCGCTCACCATGATGAGGAGGGGGCGCCGCCGTCTCAGCACCAGCTCTCCGGGGCCGCCCGCCTGCGCGGAGGGACACGGAGTATAGCGGTGACGCGACCCTACTGGGGGCCGCCTTACATAGCCCGGGGGCGGAGCGCGCGCGGGCGGGCGCCGGGTGGGCCGAGCCCGGCCCCCTTTGCGCAGGCGCAGCGAGTCGAAACCCGAAACTGACTCGGCGCTGGGGCGGGGCAGCCGTGCTGCCGGCCGCCAGCCCGCACTCCCGCCGCATGGGGCACCCGGGCTTCGAGGCACCTGTGCGGCGGCGGAGGCTGGGGGGTGGGGAGCGGAGGGCTTGTGCGGCCTCTTCTTCTTGTACAAGGTAATGATGAACTCCTTGAAGAGGCAGGCAGTCACCCCTCCCGGGTCCCGCGCCGAGATTCGGTTGAGGCGAGGGAGGGAGGGTCGTGCAAGTACAAGGTCGAATCCTGTCTTTATTTTAAATTTTGATATTTTACTCATCATCGGGTTTTGCATTAATTTTTTTTTTTTTACAGTATTGCGTTAAAATACTTTCTCTTCCTTATTGAGTTTTTTGGCCCTACGTTCCTTAAAAGCTGCATCTGAAATGCCTCACTTGCCTCCCCCTAGTCCGGCAGGTCCCAGCCTCTGCCCCAACCAACCACAGCCGTTTCAGGAATTATGGAGCCGGGACTAGGATGGCAGTGGCCAAAGGGATAGATGAATCATGTAATGAAATCCTAACTCCGTCCTCAGCTGCTCAGCCACGCCCTCTGTGAAACCACTGAAAGCTCGGTGGGTGGGTATTCAAAAGAGCTTCCTGTGCACCAGGTGCTGTGCTAAGCACCCATATAATCTTTACACCAGTCACTGAGGCAGGTACTCGGTATACAGAGGAGGAGACAAGCTGGAGGAGCCTGGTTTACTTGACTGTACCGCCCGGCCCTGGGGTGGCACAGGTGGGTCCAGCCGCAGCTCCTACTCTCAGCTGCTCCCTGTTCTTGGGCAGACACCTTCCTTCTCCCTCTGGGCTCCTAGAGCCCCACCACTGCCAGCGTGCACTTCATTCTGTTTTCAAGGCTTAGGGGTTTACAAGTAGGTCTCCCTCACTGTGTGATGGCTGAGGCTGTCCCATCCTTATTTATTCCAGAAAGCCTCCCACAGTGCCCTGCACACAGTAGGCACTCAGCAAGACAAACCAATGGCCAGCAGCTGGGCAGACATACCTCTACTCCCAGGCCTTTCTCTTTCCTCCCCCCTTTAAGCTTTTTGAGTTCCTTGGAGCTCATCCGTTTCTTCACTCTCCTGAAACCCTTTCTTCTTAGCACCTTTCTCATTTCTTCCATGAGGTCCTTGCACAGGGCCTGGGGAGGAGGACCGCATTTCACACCTTGGTCACATTCTGGGTCAGGCCTTGTTTGGGGGTCTCCGTGTTTCTCACCTAATCAGAACATCAGAGTTCTGCTTGGAAAGTGGTACCCCATGCCCGCTTATTCATTCTCTAAGGCTCTTCTGAGAATGGGTGGGGGTAAGGAGGCAAAATGACAGACTCAGGGTTTGTAAGAGTGAGAGATGCACATTTAAAGGGAAAACAGTAATAGAGACAGAGGTGACCTGTGGGACCCAGTCCACATGTTTTCCTATTAGAGACAAATCTCAGCTTGAAGGTCCAGTTTAATAAGATCTCCATGGTCCCTGTGAACACCAGCCTCCTGATCCTAATGCCTACTCGATGGCTTCATTCATCTTCCTTTTCATCTTTTTCCATTTTTTCAGAATTTTCTGTTATTTCCGGTTCTCTTATTTCTCCCGATTCCGTTTTCCCCAGTGCTTCTGACCCTCTTCTGCCGATTTCTGAAAGTGTCTTCTCTAGTCCTTCCGATTCCCTTGTGCTTGATTCTTCTGAGAGGTTTTGGTCCAGTTCTGAAGGCCTCCTGTAAATTTCTCTTGTTTCCCCTCTGTTCACTTCTGTTAGTTTCCTGCCTGCTTCTCCAGATTGTCCCTTGGCAACATCTCCTGGACCTCCCTCCATCGCAGCTGGTCCTTTTCTCCTTGAGGGGCTGGCTTTTTCTACTTCTCCTCTCTGCGTATGTTCTTCTGGTCCACTAGCTGTGCTCCCCAGGGTTTCCTTAGACAAGTCACCTTCGGTCTCTTTCTCACTCTCCATTTGCTCCCGCTCCCACTGCTTCATCACCTTCTCGGGTTCATCTCTCATTCTCCTCATCGTTTCCTTCTCCTTTGCCATCACTGTTATACTATCCAACGTAGTGGCATCTTCTGAAAAACAAGAGAAAGGAGGGAAGAAAGGTAGAAGTTTGTCCGTCTCCGGGCCTGGGGGAACCCCAGCCTGTGGGGGCCTATGCTTCTAAGAGACAGCACCCCTTTCCAAAATGAGTAAAGGGATCATCATTTACTGAGCACCAGCTCTGTTCCTGGCGTCATGTGAGCGGCATAGATTATACCGTTCGGTCATCAAAAAATTGCATAGTGTTACTGATTCGAGTTTGCAGTCAAGGGACCTGAGATTGATAAAGGGGAAATCACACACGATGGTTACACTGCAAATAAATAACTGGCAGAGCCAGGATTTGAACCCAGGACAGTCTGCCCCCAGACCACATTCTTTCTTTTTCCCTAAGAGAACTAGCACAGGTGCTGGGAAAGGACAGAGGCTTCTCCTCCAGCATCCTCATTCTGCATTTCCCTTTGTCTCTGGGAAGCATATTCATCATTTGTTGGGAGGTTCCCCGTAAAATTGTGAGCAGATTGTGGTGGAAGTTCGGATGGAGAGCAATTTTACAACCCAAGGGATCTTTGCTCGTTGTTTTTACCAGCTACAGAGAAAAGTTACCAATCCCTTCCTGAGTCTCCTCCACATTCTCTTCCTGGAAGCCCTGGTTTCTAAGCCGCCTATAGGGGCTCTGGGTTCAGAGCAGGAAAATGACGCGGTTTGGCCAAGACACATGCAATGCTGCCACCTGCTGTCCGGGAGGGGAAGTGCCCAGCAGCTGCCGCTGGCCTCAGGGCCTTCCAGAGGAGTTTCCAGGATGCCTTTCCCAGCACTCCGTCGGCCAAGGGAGGAGGATGCTTGGAGCATCTGCCATTTCCCTGCTGTACCCTTCACATTATTGCTTCTGTGGCTTCTGAGAGCAGTTCCAAGGGTGTGTGGAGGCAGAGGCAGATCTTCTCTGAGGGGATCTGGCCACCATGTGGCAGGTGCTGGATAATAAAAGGCTGTCGGGGCTTCCCTGGTGGCGCAGTGGTTGAGAGTCCGCCTGCCGATGCAGGGGACACGGGTTCGAGCCCTGGTCTGGGAAGATCCCACATGCCGCGGAGCAGCTGGGCCCGTGAGCCACAACTACTGAGCCTGCGCGTCTGGAGCCTGTGCTCTGCAACGGGAGAGGCCGCGATAGTGAGAGGCCCGCGCACCGCGATGAAGAGTGGCCCCCACTTGCCGCAACTGGAGAAAGCCCTCGCACAGAAACGAAGACCCAACACAGCCAAAAATAAATTAATTAATTAATTTAAAATCAGTTTAAAAAAAAAAAAAGGCTGTCATCTGGCTGCTCAGGTGCCCAGAAACCCCATGCCCAAATTCCCGCTGCTGTACCTGGATCAGAGAAGTTTTCAGCCTCGGTGCCTGCAAGGGGCTCTGTCCCCCGAGGAGCCCGGAGCCCCAGCCCCAGTTCCCCTTTACTGCGATTTGGCTGGAGGGAGGGCCCCCTCAGAGGGGCAGACAAACTGCAGAAGCATGGGAAAAGCATGGGTTCCAGAGGTAGGCTGCTGGAGACTGGAAACCGCTGTGGGACTTTAACCCCTCTGCCTCCATGTCCTCATCCGTAAAATCAAGCATGGAATACTTATTTCTTAGTGCTCTGGGAGGGATCAGATGAGTCGGTATGTATAAAGCTTAGACGAGTGCCTGGCATGCAGGAAGCACCGAGTGGAGGGCAGCTTCCCTTATCATCCCTGCCCCTCTGGGGCCCGTCCCTGGTCCCTGTCGACTCCGTGGGGCCTGGAGGCCCAGCCACTTCCTCTTCCCTCACTCCGTTCATGGGAGCCAGTCAGACAGCCTAGAGCAAGGGGGGGATCAAAGGCCTCTCTACTCCCTGGAGCCGTCGAGAGAAAGAATGTGATAAGGCTAGACCGGCCAGCAGGAACACAGCCCTGTCGCCTATGCACCTCAGCTGGCCCTCGGGTCCCCTGCCCCGACCCCTGCGCTGCCCACTGCTGGCCCTGAAGAGCAGCTGCCGGCGGCAGAGGAGAGTGCGGCTCTGAGTCAGACTGCTGCGTGACGTGGGCAGATCACTCAGGCTCCAGTGCCCCCAAAACAGTACCTACCTCCTAGGTGGTGAGGACCGAGTGAGATCATTCTGTCTAATGCTTAACCCAGTGTCGGGCCAGCGGTAAGAGCCCCCGCAGTGTAAGCTACTGTCATTCCACCTCTGTCTTTGCTCCTGCTGTTTCCCACTGGAAATGCCCTCAACCTTCCATCTCGTATCTGGAAAATGCTTGGGCATCTTTTGGAGCCTGAAGCGGAAGATTCTCCCTCTTGGAAGCATTCCCTACCTCCCCACAGAACTGGGAGCGCCCCTGCCCGGGCTCTCACAGCAGAGCACCGTCCTCCTGCACAGCAGGCTCCGGTGCAGGAGCCCTGGTCGCCGGCAACTCTAATTGCCTGGCTTTCCCACTGGGCTGTGGGCTCCTCCAGGGCAGGGACCGAGCTTCTGTCTCCTCCCAAATCTCACACCTTCCTGGCACGTGACAAGCGCTCAACAAATAGATGATGAATTGATTAAAGAAATACGGGAGTATTGAAGAAATAGGGCAGACAGCACGGGTTCTGACCCCAGCCCGAGGTCTCCCTCTCCTGTCCCAAGAAAGGCTGGGGTTGGTGGCGGCACTGAAATCAGAATACTCGGTGAGCAGTGCCAAGCCCCCGACCGAAGGAGCGGCAGGAAAGCATGGCGAAGGCTGCCAGAAGGAAAGCAGAGGGAGGGTTCTGAGGTTGCCGTCTTCGGGGCCCCAGAACCCACCTTTCTCCTTCTCATCTTTGAGTATCTCCCTGTAGTTGGTCTTCTTCAGCTCTTCAATGATGCCCTTGTTGGCATCGTCCAGGGCCTGTGGGTGGCAGAGGAGCTGGTGAGCTCTCTTAACCCTGTGTGACCTGTCCTTTCCCCACCCAAGCCCCAGCGCCAGGAGGCAGGGCTGTGCAGAACCCTGCCCCCTCCCCTCCCCCCAACCCCCACCCCACCCCCCCCACCCCCCCACGCCCCCCACCCCCGGCTCCTCTGAAGACTCCCGCCCTGAGGTTAGTGGATACTATGCACTTGGAACTCCCCACACTAAGTGGTATGAGAGATACCGCGGCTTGCAGGCAACTCAAACTCATTTCCCTCGGGCTCAGGCCTGTTCTTGGGGGTTGCGTCTGTCGACTGAGTCCCACCTTTTTACCTAAAGCTTCTCTTGGCTTCAGCCAATGTAAAGGAGACAAGGCAAGGCCTTCAGCCCTCAGCCAGGCAGCAAGCCACGGTGGGGACTCAGCCACACACTGGGGCTGGGGGCTGGCCTGCCTTCCGAGGGGCTGCCACGGTGTCTGCAGGACCCCCGGGGACCTGGAACTCAGCCTGTGTGCATCCTGACGGCAACTCTGCCCTCTTCGTCGCAGCCCTCCCCGTGACTCGCCCGGGGGCGGAACACCACTAGACACTCAGGAAACGTCTGCCGGGCCTGGACTCTCTTGTGCAGCGTTGGTCTGCCCCCCTCGTATGCTCTCCTGCCTGGAGATGCCATTCCAGGGGGTGAAAGGTCAGGGGCCTGGTCCCGTGAGGAGCCACTTAGGGCCGTGGGTCCATTTGGCTTGACAGGCGCTTCTCTTTGCCTCCTACTTTCAAAACCTGCCCAGCCTCCAAGGCGACCTCAAACCCTCCTTGAGGGGAAAGGCCCAGCCCTGCCTACCTGCTGAGGCTCTCACGCTGAATCCCCTAGTCCCTGTCGCACGGGTCAGGAACGAGGGGGTTGTGTTTTAAGCTTCCTGTAGACACCACACTTCCTGAGGGCCGGGACCACGGTCGTCACCTTTGGTGCAGTGATGGGAAGACTTGAGGTCTGCACCGTGTGGTACCCAGAGGCCTCACGTGGCTATTGAGCACTTGAAACGTGGCTGGTGTGACTGAGGAACTGAACTGTAACTTTTACTTACTTTTAATTCCTTTTACTCTAAATGGCTGCAGGTGACTAGCGGCTGCCTGACCAAGCAGCGCAAGTAAGTGAGGCAATCACACTGATTTCTTATTGACTCCTGGGGGCGGGTGGGGGGATGGGGGGGCTGGTACTTTTCAAACTGCAAGTCCTAAAATCCGCTTAGGAGGGCTCAGCCAGCATTAAAGAAAAGGAATGAAAGGAAAATAGAATAGAGTAGGAAATATCAGTGTACATAGTAAAGGTAAATATGTTTTGTAAAACTTTCTATTTTTTGTCTGTTTTTACAAATAAAAATATATGTATTGAGGTGAATTCCCTGGCAGTCCAGTGGCTGGGACTCTGAGCTTTCACTGCCGAGTGTGCGGGTTCGACCCCTGGTCCGGGAACTAAGATCCTGCAAGCTGCGCTGCAAGTCGCGGCCCAAAATCAAAAGTTCACAATATGGGTACTGGTTGGGTTGCTATATAAACTGATGGCAGTAACAAACGGTGGAAAGCCACTGCCCTACCCAGAATGTGCCCTGCGGTTGGGGGGTGATAAATATCTGGGGCTGAGGGCCCCGGGGCCCACCCACGCCCAGAGCCGGCCCAGCCGGGGAGAGGCTCACGTTGATGATGGCCTGCTGTGCCTGGCTGTTATGGACGAGCTTCGCTTTCTCCAGGGCCTTCTCAAAGTTGTTCACTGCCGACTCGAAGTCTCTCAGCTTCACTGAAGAGCACGAGGGAGACAGGTAGATTGTGACATTGTGTGCTGCACGATGCGGCTGCCCTGCGGGTGCCGGCGTCCCCCGGGAGCAGCCCCAGGCGGGCAGCATCTGGGCCTCCCAGCACCACCCTTTCCAGACATTCCTGGGCCACCTCACCACTAAGGACCAGAACCTGAGAAGCTGAGCCTTGGATTTCAGGTGCAAAGAGTCAGTGAGGGAAGGGGTCTGTGCCCACATCATGCGTCTCCAGGGGGACAACTCCATCTTGCCCCATCTTTAGATTGTTCCAGAAAAGGAGATCTTTTTTTTTTTTTTTAATGTTCACTCAAATTTGTTAAGAACACTGTGGAGACCAAACAAATCTGGATGGGCTGGCTGTGACTCGTGGGCCAGCGGCTGGGACATCAATGCCCACGCTGGTACAATCTGAACCCAGAGAGGAGGCAGCTCCCCCGAGCTCACTCACCAGACAGGTTAGTGCTGGGCCAGGGATGATGGCCTATGGACTGATTGACTGCCCTTGAAAAGAGGATAATTTCAGGAAGGAAGGAGTAAAGTGCTCACCCGCCAGGGTCTGGGAACACCACACTCCACTTTCTTTACACACCACTGCTTCCTCTTATAACTGAGTACCCCAAGATCCATGCCCCCCCACCCCCCCCACCCATGAACTGCTTTGGGATCCCCGGGGAAAGAAGGGCCTTGTGTCCATAAGTCAAACCGCAAAAGGTATTATATCTGAAAAGCAATTCTAATATAGTTCTGAAAGTCTGTGGAGTCAGTGAATGAGGTCAATACGTATTTCTTTTTCAAACACACATTTGAAAAGAAGGAAAGTCACTGTAATCCCTCAGAGACCACCCTGAATAAATGTCAATAAATGTCAAAGGAATTCCAGTGGTTAGGGCTGGGCGCTTTCACAGCTGGGGTCTGGGTTCAATCCCTGGTTGCGGAACTAGGATCGCGCAAGCCCTGCTGCACAGCCAAAAAAAGAAAAGTCCTCATAGGAACAGGAAAGAGTTCTAGGAAAAGCCACAGTAATCATGTCTTCCCCAGTTTACAGTTTTCAAGTGGTTTTCTCTATGTTTTTAGGAAAGAATCTACAATATGTAACGAGGCCCATGAGGCCCTGTGGATCTGGCCCCTCACCAGCCTCCTCCAGACTTTCCTGGACCCCAGGAGCTTGACACTGGTCTCCTTCAGTTTCTTAAATCAGTCAAACTCCTGCCCACCGCCCTAAATGCGGTCCCTTTGGCTGAAAAGTTCTGTCTTCAGATCCTGGAACAGCTGGTGCCTTTGCATTCTTAATGTTTCTGCTTAAAAGTTACTCCTCAGGCATGGGGGCAGGAAATAGTTACCAGTTTTGCTCCCTACTGTATGCCCAGCTTTGGTGCCTAGAAGGTGCCAGGTAAGCATTTGTGATGTGAATAAGTGAATGTGTGATAAGGCCCCTGATCAGAGCACCTGTCACGCTTCCTCCTTCTCTGGGGTCAGCTGCGTGCAGGGCGCAGGAGCCCGAGCTCCACTGCTTACTTATTACTGTAACCTACTTGTTTTTTAAGTTCATATTATGAAATATTTCAAATATACAGAAAAGTCGAAGGAATAGTATCATGAGCCCCCATTACTCATCACCCAGCTTCAAATATCATATGATGTCACTTTTATGTGGAAGCTTAAAAAAATCATACACATAAACTTATTTACAAAACAGAAACTAACTCACAGACTTAGAAAACAAACTTACCAGAGGGGAAAGGTTGGGGGGAGAGATAAATTAGGATAAATTAGGAGGTTGGGATTAACATATACACACTACTACATATAAAATAGATAATCACCAAGGATCTACTGCACAGCACAGGAGACTCTACTCAGTGCTCTGTAATAACCTATATGGGAAAAGAATCTGAAAAAAGAATGGACCTATGTATATGTGTAACTAAATCACTTTGCTGTACACCTGAAACTAACACAACATTGTAAATCAACTATACTCCAATATAAAATTTACAAAATTTTTAAAAATACCAAAATATCACCAATCTTGTTTCATCTGTTCCTCCTCACCCCTGCCCCTTGCTGTTTTTTAACAACTTTATTGAGATGTAATTCACTTAGTATAAAATGCACCCGTTCGTAAGTATACAGTTCAATGATTTGGGGTAAATTTATAGGCTTGTGCAATGATCAGCACAACCCAGTATTAAAATTTTCCATCACCCTAAAAAGTTCCCTCACGTGACCTGGGGCAATCTGCTGAACCACTCGGAGTCTCCGTTTCCCCAACTCTAAGAGGAGGACAATAATGCCTCCATCACTGGCTTGCACAGTGATTAAGTACAAGAAGGCACATGTAAAGGCTACCGAGGCAAGAGGAGTGGAGCTGTTTTGATGACCACATGACACGGTGCTGGTCTGCAGATGAGTTCCTCAAGGGCAGGGCAGCTCTCAGGGGCCCCCAAGCCCTAACTAACTGAGCTTAGCTTAAAGTAGGCCCTACATACGCTGGTCAAAATGCAGGGGTTTATCCCCACTCTCAGAATCGGAACTCTCAGTGCAGGGATACACTGGGATGGTAAGTTCAGGCCACAGGATTCCCGGCCCTGACATGGGAAAGGTAGGGGGTCCTCATGGGGCCCATACCTTGCGCCTGTGCCACCAGAACACTGGCGTTCAGCTGCCACTCGATGTCCCCTTCTTCCTCGGCGCACTGCTGGGACTTCTCACCGTAATTCTGGGCCTGCCAAGCCTGGTCCAGCTCCAAGTAGCAGCGGCCAATCTCGTGGAACAGCCAGGTCTTCTCCAGGGTGGTTTTGGCCAGAGGGATCTTCTCCTCCCATCTGGGGACACAAGAACCAGGGTCAGCTCCTTCCGCTCAGGCTCTGCACTCGGCCACAGGAGGCCGGGCTTCCTACCGGTGGCAGAAGAAAAATTGTTCTCCAACCACCAGTCCTTTTAGAAACAGGGGTGGAGCTAACAAGCATTAACATATTTTTAAACTACCAAAGCTATTTTGGTACATCTATGGGACTGGCTTTGATGATACAAGAGTTGAAAATAATGTTTGTAAAACAGCATTTGAAATAACATAATAACATTTAAGAATATTATTAAGCACATGTAAGAGAAAATCAACACAGAAGAAAGATTGGAATGAAAAAACAAAATATCAATAAAAGTAAGAGCAGGATTAGAATTAGTACTTGTCTTTGGGTGGTGGGACTGAAGACTTTTTCTTTTACTTTTCCATATTTTCCAAATTAATATTTTAACATTAAGCACATTTACTATAAAATGTTTTGTTATAAAAAGATACAGGGATTGGTTCAAGATGGTGGAGTAGAAGGACGTGTTCTCACTCCCTCTTGCGAGAACACCGGAATCACAACTAACTGCTGAACAATCATCAACAGCAAGACACTGGAACTCACCAAAAAAGATACCCCACATCCAAAGACAAAGGAGAACCCACAGTGAGACGGTAGGAGGGGTGCAATCACAATAAAATCAAATCCCATAACTGCTGGGTGGGTGACTCACAGACTGGAGAACACTTATACCACAGAAGTCGACCCACTGGAGTGAAGCTTCTGAGCCCCATGTCAGGCTTCTGAACCTGGGGGTCCGGCAACGGGAGGAGGAATTCCTAGAGAATCAGACTTTGAAGGCTAGTGGGATTTGATTGCAGGACTTTGACAGGACTGGGGGAAACAGAGACTCCACTCCTGGAGGGCACACACAAAGTAGTGTGCGCATCGGGACCCAGGGGAAGGAGCTGTGACCCCAGGGGAGACTGAACCAGACCTACCTGCTAGTGTTGGAGGGTCTCCTGTAGAGGTGGGGGGTGGCTGTGGCTCACCACAAGGACACTGGCAGCAGAAGTTCTGGGAAGTACTCCTTGGCATGAGCCCTCCCAGAGTCCGCCATTAGCCCCACCAAAGAGCCGGGTAGACCCCAGTGTTGGGTTGCCTCAGGCCAAACAACCAAAAGGGAGGGGACCCAGCCCCACCCATCAGCAGACAAGTGGATTAAAGTTTTACTGAGCTCTGCCCACCAGAGCAACAGCCAGAAATACCCACCACCTGTCCCTCCCATCAGGAAACTTGCACAAGCCTCTTAGATAGCCTCATCCACCAGAGGGCAGACAGCAGAGGCAAGAAGAACTACAATCCTGCAGCCTGTGGAACAAAAACCACATTCACAGAAAGATAGACAAGATGAAAAGGCAGAGGGCTATGTACCAGATGAAGGAACAAGATACAACCGCAGAAAAACAACTAAATGAAGTGGAGATAGGCAACCTTCCAGAAAAAGAATTCGGAATAATGATAGTGAAGATGATCCAGGACCTCGGAAAAAGAATGGAGGCAAAGATCGAGAAGACGCAAGAAATGTTTAACAAAGATCTAGAAGAATTAAAGAACAAACAAACAGAGATGAACAATACAATAACTGAAATGAAAAATACACTAGAAGGAATCAATAGCAGAATAACTGAGGCAGAAGAACAGATAAGTGACCTGGAAGACAGAATGGTGGAATTCACTGCTGCGGAACAGAATAAAGAAAAAAGAATGAAAAGAAATGAAGACAGCCTAAGAGACCTCTGGGACAACATTAAACACAACAACATTTGTATTATAGGGGTCCCAGAAGGAGAAGAGAGAGAGAAAGGACCAGAGAAAATATTTGAAGAGATTATAGTCGAAAACTTCCCTAACATGGGAAAGGAAATAGCCACCCAAGTCCAGGAAGCACGGAGAGTCCCAGGCAGGATAAACCCAAGGAGAAACACGCCGAGACACATAGTAATCAAAGTGGCAAAAATTAAAGACAAAGAAAAATTATTGAAAGCAGCAAGGGAAAAACGACAAATAACATACAGGGGAACTCCCATAAGGTTAACAGCTGATTTCTCAGCAGAAACTCTACAAGCCAGAAGGGAGTGGCATGATATACTTAAAGTGATGAAAGGGAAGAACCTACAACCAAGATTACTCTACCCAGCAAGGATCTCATTCAGATTCGATGGAGAAATCAAAAGCTTTACGACAAGCAAAAGCTAAGAGAATTCAGTACCACGAACCAGCTCTACAACAAATGCTAAAGGAACTTCTCTGAGTGGGAAACACAAGAGAAGAAAAGGACCTACAGAAACAAACCCAAAACAATTAAGAAAATGGTCATAGGAACATACATATCGATAATTACCTTAAACGTGAATGGATTAAATGCTCCAACCGAAAGACACAGGCTTGCTGAATGGATACAAAAACAAGACCCATATATATGCTGTCTATGAGAGACCCACTTCAGACCTAGGGACACATACAGGCTGAAAGTGAGGGGATGGAAAAAGATATTCCATGCAAATGGAAATCAAAAGAAAGCTGGAGTAGCAATACTCATATCATATAAAATAGACTTTAAAATAAAGAATGTTACAAGAGGCAAGGACACTATTTAATGATCAAGGGATCAATCCAAGAAGAAGATGTAACAATTATAAATACATATGCACCCAACATAGGAGCACCTCAGTACATAAGGCAACTGCTAACAGCTGTAAAAGAGGAAATGGACAGTAACACAGTAATAGTGGGGGACGTTAACACCTCACTTACACCAATGGACAGATCATCCAAACAGAAAATTAGTAAGGAAACACAAGCATTAAATGACACAATAGACCAGATAGATTTAATTGATCTTTATAGGACATGCCATCCAAAACCAGCAGATTACACTTTCTTCTCAAGTGCGCATGGAACATTCTCCAGGACAGATCACATCTTGGGTCACAACTCAAGCCTCAGTAAATTTAAGAAAATTGAAATCATATCAAGCATCTTTTCTGACCACAACGCTATGAGATTAGAAATGAATTACAGGGGAAAAAACGTAAAAAACACAAACACATGGAGGCTAAACAATACATTACTAAATAACCAAGAGATCACTGAAGAAATCAAAGAGGAAATCAAAAAATACCTAGAGACAAATGACAATGAAAACACGATGATCCAAAACCTATGGGATGTGGCAAAAGCAGTTCTAAGAGGGAAGTTTATAGCTATACAAGCCTACCTCAAGAAACAAGAAAAATCTCAAATAAACAATCTAACCTTACACCTAAAGCAACTAGAGAAAGAAGAACAAACAAAACCCAAAGTTAGCAGAAGGAAAGAAATGATAAAGATCAGAGCAGAAATAAATGAAATAGAAACAAAGAAAACAATAGCAAAGATCAATAAAACTAAAAGCTGGTTCTTTGAGAAGATAAACAAAATTGATAAACCATTAGCTAGACTCATCAAGAAAAAAAGGGAGAGGACTCAAATCAATAAAATTAGAAATGAAAAAGGAGAACTTACAAGAGACACCACAGAAATACAAAGCATCCTAAGAGACTACTACAAGCAACTCCAGGCCAATAAAATGGACAACCTGGAAGAAATGGACAAATTCTTAGAAAGGTATAACCTTCCAAGACTGAACCAGGAAGAAACAGAAAATATGAACAGACCAATCACAAGTAATGAAATTGAAACTGTGATTTAAAAATCTTCCAACAAACAGAAGTCCAGGACCAGATGGCTTCACAGGTGAATTCTATCAAACATTTAGAGAAGAGCTAACACCCATCCTTCTCAAACTCTTCCAAAAAATTGCAGAGGAAGGAACACTCCCAAACTCATTCTATGAGGCTGCCATCACCCTGATACCAAAACCAGACAGAGATACTACAAAAAAAGAAAATTACAGACCAATATCACTGATGAATATAGATGCAAAAATCCTCAACAAAATACTAGCAAACAGAATCCAACAACACATTAAAGGGATCATACACCTTGATTTATCCCAGGGATGCAAGGATTCTTCAATATACGCAAATCAATCAATGTGATACACCATATTAACAAATTGAAGAATAAAAACTATATGATCATCTCAATAGATGCAGAAAAAGCTTTTGACAAAATGCAACACCCATTTATGATAAAAAGTCTCCAGAGAGTGGGCATAGAGGGAACCTACCTCAACATAATAAAGGCCATATACAACAAACCCACAGCAAACATCATTCTCAACGGTGAAAAATTGAAAGCATTTCCTCTAAGATCAGGAACAAGACAAGGATGTCCACTCTCACCACTATTATTCAACATAGTTTTGGAAGTCCTAGCCACGGCAATCAGAGAAGAAAAAGAAATAAAAGGAATACAAATTGGAAAAGAAGAAGTAAAACTGTCACTGTTTGCAGATGACATGATACTATACATAGAGAATCCTAAAGATGCCACCAGAAAACTACTAGAGCTAATCAATGAGTTTGGTAAAGTTGCAGGATACAAAATTAATGCACAGAAATCTCTTGCATTCCTATACACTAATGATGAAAAATCTGAAAGAGAAATTAAGGAAACACCCCCATTTACCATTACAACAAAAAGAATAAAGTATCTAGGAATAAACCTACCTAGGGAGACAAAAGACCTGTATGCAGAAAACTATAAGACACTGATGAAAGAAATTAAAGATGATACCAACAGATGGAGAGATATACCATGTTGTTGGGTTGGAAGAATCAATATTGTGAAAATGACTATACTACCCAAAGCAATCTACAGATTCAATGCAATCCCTATCAAATTACCAATGGCATTTTTTACGGAACTAGAACAAAAAATCTTAAAATTTGTATGGAGACACAAAAGACCCCGAATAGCCAAAGCAGTCTTGAGAGAAAAAAACGAAGCTGAAGGAATCAGACTCCCTGATTTCAGACTATACTACAAAGCTACAGTAATCAAGACAATATGGTACTGGCACAAAAACAGAAATATAGATTAATGGAACAAGATAGAAAGCCCAGAGATAAACCCATGCACCTATGGTCAACTAATCTATGACAAAGGAGGCAAGGATATACAATGGAGAAAAGACAGTCTCTTCAATAAGTGGTGCTGGGAAAACTGGACAGCTACATGTAAAAGAATGAAATTAGAACACTCCCTAACACCATACACAAAAATAAACTCAAAATGGATTAGAGACCTAAATGTAAGACCCGACACTATAAAACTCTTAGAGGAAAACACAGGAAGAACACTCTTTGACATAAATCACAGCAAGATGTTTTTTGATCCACCTCCTGGAGTAATGGAAATAAAAACAAAAATAAACAAATGAGACCTAATGAAACTTCAAAGCTTTTGCACAGCAAAGGAAACCATAAACAAGAAGAAAAGACAACCCTCAAAATGGGAGAAAATATTTGCAAACAAATCAACGGACAAAGGATTAATCTCCAAAATATTTAAACAGCTCATGCAGCTCAATATTAAAAAAGCAAACAACCCAATCCAAAAATGGGCAGAAGATCTAAATAGACATTTCTCCAAAGAAGACATACAGATGGCCAAGAAGCACATGAAAAGCTGCTCAACATCACTAATTATTAGAGAAATGCAAATCAAAACTACAATGAGGTATCACCTCACTCCTGTTAGAATGG
Source organism: Balaenoptera ricei (assembly GCF_028023285.1). Lineage (NCBI taxonomy): Eukaryota > Metazoa > Chordata > Mammalia > Artiodactyla > Balaenopteridae > Balaenoptera > Balaenoptera ricei. The sequence continues at coordinate 20,667,133 of NC_082658.1, read as the reverse complement.
GCATCATCAGAAAATCTACAAACAACAAATGCTGGAGAGGGTGTGGAGAAAAGGGAACCCTCTTGCACTGCTGGTGGGAATGTAAATTGATACAGCCACTATGGAGAACAATGTGGAGGTTCCTTAAAAAACTAAAAATAGAATTACCATATGACCCAGCAATCCCACTACTGGGCATATACCCAGAGAAAACCGTAATTCAAAAAGACACATGCACCCCAATGCTCATTGCTGCACTATTTACAATAGCCAGGTCATGGAAGCAACCTACATGCCCATTGACAGACGAATGGATAAAGAAGAAGTGGTACATATATACAATGGAATATTACTCACCCATAAAAAGGAACAAAATTGGGTCATTTGTAGAGACATGGGTGGGTCTAGAGACTGTCATACAGAGTGAAGTAAGTCAGAAAGAGAAAAACAAATATCGTATATTAACGCATGTATGTGGAACCTAGAAAAATGGTACAGATGAACTGGTTTGCAGGGCAGAAATTGAGACACAGATGTAGAGAACAAACATATGGACACCAAGGGGGGAAAGCGGTGGGGGGTGATGTATTGGGAGATTGGGATTGACATGTATTAAATTTTTATTTTAAAAGAAATATATGTATTTTAATGTAAAAAAAAAAAAAGATACAAATGGATAGGTGAACGCTCACAGGCCTCTGTCTTTTGGCACCTAGACACCAGGTGCCATTCGGGAAACCATATGACGTAGAACAGAAGGCTCTGGTGATCAAGTCTATTCTAGTCAAGCAACAAAGGCCTGAAGGACAATTTCTCTCTGTGTGGTCAAGCCCGCCCCTGAGCCTCCCTGGGGCTGAGTCACCCCACTGGAGCAGGTCACCAGCCTCAGGGCTGGACATCAAAAGTCCAGCAGTTAAGCCCTCTGGAGAGCTCAGACTTCATTCCCAGTGACCTCACGTGACTGCACAGAGTGACAGAATAACCTCTGAAGAGCTCCCAGAAGTCAATGGTCCACCTGGTCCTGAACTTGCCCAAAGTAAGGGTTACCTGGAGTACTTGAACAAGTCAGATTCCTGAGCTCTAACCCAGACCTGTAGAATGAGAATTTCCAGGGGAGAGGCCCAGTCATTCATACGCCTAACAAGTGTCCTCGGTGACTCCTGTCACTGGGAAATTTGGAGAAAATGCTGATTCTATTCTATTAATTAATTTAACTGATGAGCCACAGAGTTTACAAAGTGGCTTGCCCCTGGTCGCTTAGCACAGCCAGGAGCCAAACTTGGGTCTTCTGATGCCTCTTCGCCTGACATCCTGCCCCAGTCTGGGAGTCCAGTGGGAGGGTGGGATGTCCTGGCCCCAGAGTAGGGAGGGGACCGTCCCGGGTCACTCACGTGTCAATGGCTTGCTGGAATTTCCCAACTCTGGCAAAAACCCTGCCAATGTTGTCCAGGGCCCTGGATTTGGCATCAGGAAGATCACTGTGGGGAAGAAGCAAGACAAGGCCATTCTAGGCACTACGGAAACTGTAAAGAAGGCAAAGATGGGCCAGTTGGAGGGACGATGCCCAGGCTGGCAAGGCTGCGGTACCCAGGCCCTCTTGAGCCCTGTGGCCGGGAATGGACATTATCGGGACTTTTCCAGAGGGCAAACAGGCAACAGTTGCAAAGATATCCCTTTGGTCCAGCAACTCCCCTTCTAGGAATTCACCTCCAGAATATAATGTGACAAGGACACTCAATAGGGTGGTGTTTGTAGTAATAAACAGTGGAAACAATCTGAATGCAATCAGTGCAATTTTTTGTGTATGAAAAAAGTCCCTGATATATTAAGTTAAAAAGTCAGATTATGGGAGCACATACAACGTCCGTTGCCCCATTAGTGTTAAAAGTGAATGTGTGGGCCTGAAGCAGAAGCTGTGCTCAAAGCTCTGACGATGGAGGAAGGGGCCACGAGCCCAGGAGTGCAATAAATGCAGCTCTAGAAGCTGGAAAAGGCAAGGAAACAGATTCTCCCCAGAGCCTCTGAAAGGAGTGTGGCCCTACCAACACCTTGATTGTGGCCAGTGAAACTGCCTTCAGACAGCTAACCCCCAGAACTATAAGAGAATAAATGTGTTGTTTTAAACCACCAAAAAATAAGTAAATAAGTTAAAAAGCGGGCATTTAAAAAAGAAATAGAGAATGTAAATCTAACTATTAACAGTGATTACCCAAGGGAAATGAGAGTATGAAGGAAACTTTTAATTTATCCATATAATCTACATTTTTTTTCAGTATTCACGTGTCATCAGAAAAGCGATGAATATATTTCCATAAATAGAGGTGGGGGAGGGATGGAGGGGGAGTTTGGGGTTAACAGATGAAACTATTATGTATAGAATGGATAAACAACAAGGTCCTACTGTATAGCACAGGGAACTATTTTCAATATCCTATGATAAATCAAGTGGAAAAGAATATGAAAAAGAATGTATATATATTTATAACCGAATCACTTTGCTGTACAGCAGAAATTAACACAACATTGTAAATCAACTATACTTCAGTAAAAAAATTTGTACCTTAAAAAAAAAGATATTTCCATAAAGAAAAGGCAATCGCTCCCCCCTACACTGGTCCTTTACTATTACCGTATTACCATATGAACATTCTGATCTGTTAAAAAATACCTCCTTCCCAACAAATAAACCAAGAAAGCCCTCCCCCAACCGCAGCCCCCTCCCCCAGCATCCCCCCCCCCCAGCCCCGACTCCCTCCCTTCTCAGGCAAGCTCCCCTTCTTCCCTTCGCCCCTCAGTCCCTGGCCCACAGTGGCAGACTTCCTTGTCTTCCAGGAAACTCTGCTCTGATTTACTCTCCCCACCATGGCCGCGCTGCCTTTTAAATGCAAACCTGACCAAGCCATCCCTCTACCCGCAGACATACCCACGTCTGTCTGCAGTCTCACCGAAGCTCTGTGTGTGCTGGCAAAGGGGAGCAGCCTCAGTGTCTGTCCGCAGGGATGCAGTTACCTGCGTACATACTGTGGGTGCTGAAATACCTTCCTGTGAAGCCATTCGAAGAATGAGACATTCCTTTCCAAGGCACGTTGTTTTTTAAAAAACCACAGAAGTGAGTCACTTCTGTTTTAAAAATCCTATGTATGTGCACATGTACATAAATATGTAGGTAAATACACTGAAAAGGGGCCGGGGGACACATCTCAACGCGGGGAGTGTGGTGTTGGGGGCTGGGGGGAGACGTTAGCACCACACAGCTCTGGGTCAAGCACAAGGCTGCGGACTGGTGTGAAAACAAAGCCCTCATCGGCCCTCACTACTTCCGGCTACGGTCCTCCCTCCTCAGCGCGGCCTCCCGTCCTCCCACGCCCCACAGGTCCTGGCCCCCCTGCCCAGCACACGAGCTGCCGCTCCCCCAGCCCTCCACCCCTGCCCTGTCCCTCTGCTTAGGGAGCCACCCCCTTGTCCTATCTTTTCCTTCCCTCCTCTCTTCGGCTCCTCGGCCGTGTCTGCTGCTCTGATGTCAGCCTCCCCTTCCAGAGTGGGTGCTCTTTTCCGGTGCGAACAGACAAGTTGAAATATGTTAATTTGTTCGTCACAATAATGTGTAGTGTTATCTTTGACAGTCATGGGACTGAGAAAGCCTGCCATCAAGTCATCCACAGAGTAATCAGAGAAAGGAATTGAGGGCTGGGGTCACTGAAGAAGCTGCTCAGACAAGTCGGGATTTGAGCTGCGCCTGGAAGGATGGTGGGCTTTGGAGGTGGGGGCAGGGCTGATTCCACTGAGGACACCCGTGCGGCACACAGGTAAGACTCATGGGTGAGACTGGAGGCCCGGGGACTTCCCTGGTGGTCCAGCGGGTAAGACTCCAGTGCTCCCAATGCAGGGGACCTGGGTTCGATCCCTGGTCGGGGAACTAGATCCCGCATGCATGCCGCAACTAGAAAGATCTCACACGCTGCAACTAAGAGCCGGCGCAGCCAAGAAAAAAAAAAAAAAAGACTGGAGGCCCGTTTGTGGATGTTGCAAAGGAACTAAGCTTGTTTAAGGAACACCTCTGTTTGCTTAATCAGCCACTTAGCGCACATGCATCACATGCCCATGACGTGGCAGATGCTGGGAAGAGAAAGGTCTACAGGGCAGACGAGAAACGTATGGCGTGTGGAGAGGGAGCATGGAGGAGGGCTGCTAGGTCACTCTGGGGCGCATGGTGGGCTTTCCCCAAGAAAAAAACACTTCTTTACAATTTGAAGGATGGGGAGGAGGGAGCTGATGAAGAAAGGGCTGGCAAAAGAGAAGGCTGAACAGAAGCAGAGCCGAGAGGTGGTGGCCAGGGCTCAGGATGCCCAAGGGCCCGGAGAGAGCCTGGTCAACCGAGGTCAGGATAAGTCAGGTCAGGAAGGACGGTCTGAGCTGAGCAGAACCGGGTGCTGGAACTGTCTCCTGACCACTGGCTTTGTTTTGCACAGAAGGGCCAGCTGGGCGGCAGGAAACCCAGGTCGGAGGAAACAGGCAAGAAGTGAGGAAAGTCTGGACTGAGCTGTGGGAGGGAAAGAGAGAAGGGAATGTTCTCTCGATGGCAGGAGGCGGCGTGGATGGGCCATGGCGGGCTGGCGTGAGCGGTGAGGGGAGGGACGTGTCTGGGAAGCCACCTTGGCTCCTTCCTGGGGACTGAGTGGTCACCAGTGCCATCTTCACGGATAGGGGGCGCTGAAGCAAGAGATTTGGCAGGAAGATGAGGGGTTCCACTTTGGACATGTTAAATTTGGGGCTCCTGTGGGACATCCAAGTGGAAATGCCTTGGACTCTGTTGCATATGCAGGTCCGGAGCTCAGAAGGGAGGCAAGAAGTAAAGATTTATGTCTTTAGGGCACGGGAGAAAGTTGGATCCAAAGTACTGTATATACTTATTTAATCCTCAAAATCCCCATGAGTTGGTATTATTATGCCTTCATTAGAGATGAGGAAACTGAGAGGGTCAGCAACTGAATTGAATCCACACTGCTTCTAAGTGCCAAAGGCAGGAATCAAATTCAGGTCTGTCTCCAAAGCTGGTTGTTGTTTGCTTGTTTTCTACTCCTGGAATGGCCAACATGCGAGGTTCCTGCTCAGCACGGTGAGGGCAGGTGAGAAATGAGCTGGGAATGGACGGACGGCTTGTAGGACTCGGACGAGCAAGGGGGAGAACACAGGTGGCGGGGGAGAACACAGGTGGCGGGGGAGAACACAGGTGGCAGGCGTGTTCAGGAGATCCAGTTTGACCCAGAAGGGTGGACTGACATTGGAGGGCTGTGAAGAAGTGGGTTCAGAGAAGGCCCTGAGTGCCAAGTGAAGGCATTTGCTTTTAACCTGCAGCCAGTGAGGGCCCAAGGCCTGTGTGTCAGCAGTGGAAGGACAGTCGACAGGTGAAAATCAGCATGTCTCTGGAGGTGACGTGTGGGAGCAGCTCGAGGCAGGGAGAGGTGAGGGCTGACCTGAGAGGAAGTGGGAGGATGGGAGGGACTCCCCTGGTGGTCCAGTGGCTAAGACTCCGTGCTCCCAATGCAGGGGGCCCGGGTTCGATCCCTGGTCGGGGAACTAGATCCCGCATGCCACAACTAAGAAGTCTGCGTGCCACAATAAGAGATCCCGCATGCTGCAACTAAGACCCAGTGCGGCCAAAATAAATAAATTAAATACATTTTTAAAAAGTTAAAAAAAAAAATGGGAGGATGGGAGACTGAGAGAGGCTCAGAACTGTGGGGCGAGTAGAACCAGGCAAGAGAAGGTCACAAATGACTCCAGAGGTTAGAACCAGGGTGCCCAGAAAGCGATGGCACCCCTGAGAGGGGCCATCAAGTCTCGGGAAGAGTTGGTTCCCGAGAACCAACACAGTAGCCATCACGGATACGCAGCGCTGTTCTGAGATCTTCATGTGAACTTCTGCATGTCGCCCTCCCTCCACCCTATCGGGTAAGGGCTACTGTTATGTCCATTTGACAGAGGAGACCCAGGCTGCAAGAGGTTAGTTAAGTGCCTGCCTAAGGCCCCACAGCTGGGAGGTACAACTTCGAAGCCCAAGCTCTTAGTCAGTGCCATGGTTTCCGAGACCCTGCTTGATCCAACCCCTACCTGCTTGGTCCAGCCTCCTCTCGGCCTTAAGCTCCCTCCTGCCTACCTCTGGGCCCTCCCACAGGCCAAGGTGTCCCCAACACCCAGTCAAGTCCTCCTGGAATACACTTTTCGTAGCACCGGGTCCTGTACTTTTTCCTTATGACACTTAGCACAGTTGCGATTTATTAGCTGTGTCACTTTTTGTTTTATCTCTGCAGGGAAATGAGCCTTGTGTCTGGCCACTGTCTGGAGTGGCATGTCTGGAGTTGATGAATGCTTGTGGAGATGACATAAAAATAAAAATATCCCTAAGAGCCAAACCACTGGGAGCTTTTTGGAGTTTGGGGCCACTACCTTCCTCTTGTGGCAAAAAAAGCTGACAGTCTAGGTGTGCCCTTGTCCTGGGAAGGCGGCTCCTCCCTCTGGGGGAACCCACCTCAGGCACGCAGGGCAGAAAGGGGGAGCTCAGCCACCAGCAGCCCTGGCAAAAGGCCGAGACGTAGCCCCCGCCCCAGGCCTCGGCCGCTTGGCCTTCCAAGCCCCTGCAGGCACTCACTATTCCTTGGCGATCTCCAGGTCCTTCCTGTGGCTCTGCAGGGCTGCCACCATCTGCCCCAGCTCGATCTGGGCATTCCCTATGCAGCTGTGCAAGTTTCCGACCAGTTCGTCCTTGTTGGGCACCTCCTCTTTGTTCCATTCCAGCACCTTCTTCAGCACTTTCTCGGCTTTCTGAAGGCTGCCTTCAGCACTGCCGCTGGTCAGCACTGGGAGGGGAGAGAGGGGATATGGAGCGGGGAGCAGCGCCCCCCTGGCTGACAGGGGAGCCCACTTCCCCCTCCAGATTCCATCCACAGGCCAGCGAAGCCAGGGGCTCCGGCTGCCATGCGGCTCTGTCCCCACCTGGCCACAGGCCCGCCCTCTGAGAACACCACCCACACATGTCAATGTCCTCCAGGCTCTTGAGGATGTAGCGGGCCGTCTGCGAGGGCCGGCGTTTGCGGTCCCGCAGCCACTTCTCTTGCGTCAGTTTCCGGTCCCGCTCCCTGGCGTAGATGGGCTTCTGCTGCCTCCAAAAGTCACTGCGTGCGTCCAGGTAGTTGATGCCCGTCACGATGAGGTCCTCCACGGTCAGGCCGCGCTTGATGGTGCCTCTGATCAGGTCTGTGGGCAAGGGTGTGGGGAGGCGTCTAAGGGGAGTCACCTCCTCTTGGCTAAGGGTCTCCCTGTGGGGACCTCTCCCTGGAATTGGGGGACAGTAATGAAAGCAAGAGCACATGCGTGGGAGAGTGGGTCTAACTGGGTCCAGACGAGGCCAGAGCCCCCCTTTTCAAGCACTCCCATGGCACAGGGCTTCGGGCATAGGCCCCTTACGGCAAGACATGAGGAGCTAGCAAAAGCAGCAGCCGGTGGATAGCTTTCTGAAAAGCTCCCAGCCCTCGGGGCTCCCTTGTTTCAAGCTGTGTCCTCAGAGAAGACAAAGTAGAAATGCACAACCTGGTCCAGGTTGCCAGTGACAAGCGAGTCCCCAGGTGCCAAGTGTGCCAGTGCAAGCTGGGACCTGGAGGGGCATGCCCAAGCTCTGCCCACCTGCCTAACCAGAGGTCAGAGCTGGGAGCAAAGCTGCAAGGCCACTTGGGTAATGTTCCAGCCACCTCTTCCCTCCATGGAAGCTCCTCTGCAGGGAGGGAAGCATCCAGGCCTGTTACAGAGGAGTTGTGCCATCAGTGAAGCTGCCCCTGGGACGCAACCTGCCGGGAATCCTACACAGGACCTTGGGAAGTCAGTTCTGGAGAAAAGGCATTGGCTTCCAGGGTGATCCCTGCTCAGGCTCAATAGCTAATGGCAACACTCCCACCACCCATGTTCATACGAGACAGTCATATAATGAATGTCTAATGAGGAAATAGGCTCCGTCCTATTTCCTCTCCCTGCCAGCATGGTGTGGTGGGAAGAGTGCTGCACTGGAGGTTAGGAGGCCTGGGCTCTGCTGTCAACTCCACCACTAGCTTGCTCGTCACCTTGGACAAGTTACTCCCCATTCGGGGTCTCTCTGATAAAAGCAGGGATTAGAGCAGATGAGGTTTTAGGACATTATAGTTCCACAGTCCTAGGATTCCCCTTCTAGCACCTCCACGCTGGATTCCTTTGCCCTCTGTACAGACTGAAGGCTCAGGGGATACCCCTTCGGGGACCGCAGTGGTAAATCTTCGGCGTTCCCTCCCAGGGTACCATAGCACTTAAGAGCTCTGGTTCAGAAACTGGACTTCTTGGATTCAAATCCGAGAGCCGTGTCACTGAGTTACTTAACCTCCCTACGCCTCAGTTTCCTCATCTGGAAAATGAGAATGGTAGCAAAACCTTTCCAGAGGAACGTGTCGGCAAATATCCTTTGAAAGGCTCTGCCTCTGGCTTATACGTTAAGCATCCACCCCAGATTTCCTTTGCCCCGAGTTCCCTGGTGCAAAAAAAGTGTCTGAAACCTTCATCCAACAGGAGCTTCTCCAGATACTCCTTGTCCACATAGAGCTCGCCCAGGAGCTGTCGGATGATCTTCTCGCTCTTGAGCGAGCCCTTCCGCTTGGACTCTCTCTTGGGATGGTGTACGAGCTGTCTCACGGGATGAGGCTTCTGCTGGGCTTGCGTGCTCTGGGAATATGGAGCAATACCCAGCAGAGCCTCAGAAAGGAGCCTGGAGCACCCTACCAAGGTCCCCTGAGCCTGTGATCCCAGACCGCTCCCTCCAGGACCTCCGTGGGCTGAGAACCATAGAGTGTGTCTGGTCCAGGAACAGCTACGCTCCCAAAACCCCTCAGGAGCTGGGGCAGAATCTCATGACTGCCCGCACTGGCCAGGAGCTCATCACTCCCAGGCACGAGGGCCATTAAGACTCGTTTCTTTTTAATTGGAGTATAGTTGCTTTCCAGTGTGGTGTTAGTTTCTGCAGTACAGCGAAGTGAATCAGCTATATGTATACCTATATCCCCTCCCTCTTGGGCCCCCCTCCCAGCACTGCCCCCATCCCACCCCTCTAGGTCATCACAGAGCACCGAGCTGAACTTCCTGTGCTCCTTAGGCACTTGTGGCCTCTGCCTTCCGAAGGAGATGATGTCAGAGCAGCCAGGGCCCTTACCTCCGCCTGCTTGCTTAAGAAGGACAGGTCCCCTTTGTTCTCCAGCTTAATAGAAGAGGGACCTGCAAGGACAAAAGCTGGGGCTCAGGTCGGCCGGGCCCCCAGGCACAATCTGTCACACATTTTATGTGGAAATAGTTGCCTTTGGCAGGAGGATGGTGGAGGCTGGCTAGCAAGTAAATGGGTCAACACCCCTAGAAGCCAGGCAGCCCCCACTAGCCTAAGGCCACAGCAGGCCCTGGGCAGGGGTGCTCTCCATTTCCACACTCTGCCACACACAGTGGCAAGCTCTCCACCCACCCCCACCCCCACTGAGCTGATGGGCAGAGCCAGCCCTTGGTGCGTATGAGGTAAGGGAGGAAGCCAGGGACCGGGGAAGCCTGGGCTCAGGACTTCATTCTACCCTATGACACCAGGCCAAAAAGAGGCCTACTCGTCTGTCTTGGGGTGAGTAAAATGGTGCTTCTCATCTGGCTTTGGAGAGAACCAGACACTGCAGTGCTCAGTACGATGGATCGGGGACTGGTCTTCCCAGTGGACAGTTCCTAATCCTCAAGGAAATCGTGAGCAGCCAAATCCAAGCTTGGGACTCTCTGTAGTCCTTCCAGTGGTAGCTGCTCACCCAGGGTACCTCAGGCCTTCCTCCAAACCCAAGGATTCCAAGAGCCTCCTGGATAAGGGCATAGGCCTCACGGTCACTCACTTCCCACTGAGTTGTTGATGGCTTCCTGGGCTTTCTGAATTCCAACTTTGAACTCCCGATCGGGCCTCAGCTTGTAGCCTCGATGATAGAACACCAAGGCAAATTCAAAGTCTCCCATGGTGTACAGGGTCTCCGCCTTTTGTAAAATCCCCTGAAAGGAGAGGAAGGCAAATCAAGGAGAGCAGACAAGGCCTTCTAGGACTCAGGTGTGGTGGAACAGAAGGGTCCCTGGGTTGAGGATAAATGTTGGGATACAGGGGCAGAGAGCCAGGCAAGTAACCTATGAAGGGAAACGGCAATAAACTCCAGGCAGTCTGGCTGGTTCTTCAACCATTACTAATCAGAGGCTGCTGCAGGCGGTGGCAGTGACGAAGCAAGAGTGAGTCCTCCCACCCTTACGGTCACCTTGCAGAAAGTCGGGTCACCCTGGAGTGAAGCCTCAGCATCTGCCAGGGATTTCTCCAGCTCTCCCATCTTGAGGAAGCACTTGGAGCGGGCAACCAAGCAGTTCTTATCTCCGTTCTGAAGGTGAAGAGCCTGAGGAAGAAACCACTCAGATCAACAGGCACCAGGCAGGGCGAGGTAAGAAGCCGAAATGGACACAGCCGCCCAAACCCTCCTGCCAGAGTTTCAAGGGGACTCCACAGGCCAGCAAACAGGTCTTTGGATCTTTTCAGACTAAAAGCAGCACCCCACTGATCTCTGCTCAGTCAACTAGGTTATCCGCATCTGGCTCATCTGGAACAAGGTAAAATCACAAGCTATTGTGGAAACCACTGGTTGAGATGTGAGAATATACTACCCTGTGGATATGTGGAATTTCTCCTAGTGTCTGGGACGCCTCCAGTCCACTCAGAATCATAGGGTGTCTGGTGCACAAAAATTCAACCATGAACCTGTAATGGCTGCACAACACATTCAAAATACTACTCGAAGGCTAAGCGTTCTGAAGGCTAACAAAATGGATTTTAGACAATCTGCAACTTGGTTATCCATTCCGCGTGCCCTCTCTTTTTACATAGCTTATTGAGAATGAATCACTATTTCAGGGGATTAAGATGAAAATGCCGGGAAAATGGAAACTGTGATTTTGGCCCTAAAGCGGCAGCAGAATGCTTCCACCCTTCTCCTGTTCCACTCTTCTCATGTCCTCTCTTCTCCTGTTTGAGATCATTACCATAGTCTGCAGTGTACTGTCCTTCCTGAGGCATCAGACTGTACGCACCCCTGTCTAAGACCTTCACACTTTTCCAGGAAGAGGAAGTAGCTACTTTCTTTCCTAGAAAAGGCCACTTCTCACCTAAAGCTATAGGCCCTCGGGATGTTCTTTTCTCACTACCTGAGCTTCTCCAGGATGAAACAGGATCCAGAAAGAGGAGAATGCGCGGGGGCAGGGCCCCTGAACTTAATTGTTGGCCCATCCGATCAATTATTTTTGGTTTTAGGATGTGGTTGGTGATCCAAAGGGCCAAAAGACTCTAGGTAGCAGTTGAGAAGCTTGACTTTAGGAGGCGCCTTAGGACTGGTTACAGGGCTATCCTACCACTCCATTTGTAACAAGCGGGCTATTTGTTATAAAAGAAACAGTCATAAAAACATCCAAAAGCTTATTTGGGAGACAGTACAGTAGAGTATGGTGGTTAGCACCTCAGCACTTAAGTCTGAGTGTCTGAGTTTGAATCCTTCCTCTGCCACTCGTTAGTTCAGTGATCTTGGGCATGTTACTCAACTTCTGTATCAGTTTCCTCACTTACAAAATGGCGTAATAACAGCACCTCCCCCATAAGCTTGCCACTTAGCAGTATGCCTGGTATCCTAAAATAGCACTCAATCCCCTTAGGGTCGGGTGGAGCGATTTATACTACAGTAAAGTCTTACGATGTTAGTTATTCACTGACCACCTTCCAGAAGCAACCGTGTGCCACAGACTTCACTTCTGCAAGCAGCCTCCCAGCCAATCTCCCGGCCAGTTTTGGGAAACTGAGGAAGGAGGCCAATCGCGAAACACTTGAGTAAAAAAGTAGGAGACGAGGTCACTGTTAACACAGAGGTTGGTTATTAACAACCAGGCAGAAAGCAAGTGGGAATTGGTAGAAAACGGCCAGACAGGGGCTTATCTGTGACAGTTGCGCATCAATCAGTAACTGTGGAATAATGGAAACAACAGGGTGGTTCAGGCATCATCAGGACCTCAGTAATGGGTGGCTGATAGGTTCAGAGCGCGACTCACGTTGCTGAAGCTATGGGCGGCTTTAGCGAACTCCCCGCACAGATAGAGCCGCTCGCCCTCCGCCATGTAAGAGGGGAAGGTGCTTCGCAGGCCTTCCGTTTCTGGGTCCGCCATGGTGACGCAATTCGGAGACGATGAAGTGGAGAAAGGGAGGAAAATAAGCCTGAGAACTTCGGCCTGGCTTGCGGAAGCTCCGTCTCTTAGCAACAGGGAGACGTAGAGCTACTTCCGGCCCCGCCCCTCGCGCGCAGGGCTGAGTCCTGGGCACAACCGCTGCCAGCGTGCGCATGCGTCCAGGCAGCCGCGCTGAGCAGGGCGAGAACGAGCGCGTGGCCAGCGGCTGCACGGCGCCTGCGAGGCGGGAGCGCTCTGTAGTGTTGGCTGTTGCACGCTACATCGGTTCTTCCCGGCGTTGCGTGGCGTTCAGAATTTACAGCCAGGAAAACAGGAAGAAGATTGGGGGCAGAATTCCAAATAGGGGTAAGGCATTCGTGTCAAGGATATGTGCACGTGTACCACCATCAGAGGGAGAGAGCCGTGGACTTTGGAGTCGGAGTGCTAGGTCTGTGTACACTCACTGCGTGACCCTGGGCCAAGCACCTAAGGGCACTAACCTTCAATGTGACACATTGAGTGAGCACCTGGCAGGTCCTCACCCCCTCCAGGCGTTTCCTGATATCCTTCCGCATACCACCACTCCCCCCCCCAAAAAAAGTGGACCAGGTTCTTCTAGGTTCCAATAAACACCCTGCATTTACTACATATTTTTTTAAAAGATTTATTTTTGGCTGCAGGGGGTGCTTTCTCTAGTTGCCGTGTGTGGGCTTCTCGTTTCTGTGGCTTCTCTTGTTGCAGAGCAGGGGCTTCTGGTGCGTGGGCTTCAGTAGTTGTGGCACAAGGGCTCAGTAGTTGTGGCTCGCGGGCTTAGTTGCTCCACGGCACGTGGGATCCTCCCAGACCAGGGATTGAACCTGTGTGCCCTGCGTTGGCAGGCGGATTCCTAACCATTGCGCTACCGGGTAAGTCTCTACTACATTACTCTAGAACATCAACTTCCAACGCCAACGAGATTGTGAGGGTCTTAGCCTTGTATTCATAGGGGGAGCTAAAAACAAACAAACAAAATCATTGTTAAGGTTTAAATAGCAAAAAGATACCCTTAACTACACACAACTACACACCAATGAGTACATGTAAAGGTGGCGAAATCTGAATAAAATCTGTGTCTATTTTCTAGTTGAGATATTGCACTAAAGTTTTTCAAAATGTTACCATTGGGGGAAACTGGGTAAAGGGTACATGGGATGTCTTTGTATTATTTCTTAAAACTGCATATGAATCTGTAATTATCTCAAAATAAGTTTAATTTTAAAAAAGAATACCTTTAGTACCAATATAAAAAAATAACATGATTTCTTTCCTGGAAGAGTTCTGTCTAACCAGGGAGAGAGATGCATAAACAATAATGACTACACAAAGTGATATTGTTATTCAAAGTTCTGTGTGCCTGTGAGGGAGATGAGGACACACTTACTTTAGAGCTACAGTAATGGCATTAGCATAAAGATCAATGGAACAGAATAGAGTCCATAAATAGATCCACATATATATGATCAATTAATGTTGCTAAGGAAACTCACTGGGGAAAGAATAATTTTTTTGACAAATGGTGCTGGAACAATTGGATGACCATATGCCAAAACAAAGCAAAATAAGCAAAAATCTGACCCTTACCTCATACTACATACAAAAATTAACTCAAAAGACTTAAATATAACAGGTCAAATTATAAAACTACAAAAAAAAAGATGAAAATAATAGAGCAAAAAAACATGAAAAAGAAAAAATAAATTTGATGTCATCAAAATGAAAATCCTTTGCTCTTCAAAAAGAGACTGTTAAGAAAATTAAAAGGCAAGCCACAGACTGGGATAAACTATTTGCAAAACATCTGTCTGACAAAGAACTTGTAAATACAATAAATAAAGAGCTCTTACAACTCCATAATAAGACAAATAAATAAAAAATGACCAAAAGATTCTAATAGTTATTCCATCAAAGAAGATATGTGGAAGGTCAATTAGCACATGAAAAGATGCTCGGTGTCATTAGGAAAATACAAATTAAGAACCACAGGTACGGGGCTTCCCTGGTGGCGCAGTGGTTGAGAATCCATCTGCCAAGGCAGGGGACACGGGTTCGAGCCTTGGTCCGGGAAGATCCCACATGCCGCGGAGCAACTAAGCCCATGCGCCACAGCTACTGAGCCTGCGTGCCACAACTACTGAAGTCCACGCACCTAGAGCCCGTGCTCCGCAACAAGAGAAGCCACCGCCCGCTCACCGCAACTAGAGAAAGCCCGTGCGCAGCAATGAAGACCCAACACAGCCAAAAATAAATAAATAAAAAGAACTACAGGTAGACACCACTACACACCCGCTATAATGGTTAAAGTGAAAAAGACTGACTTTACCAGGTGTTGATGAGGATGTTAAGCAACCAGAACTCTCACACACTGCTGGTGAGAATGTAAAATGGTTTAACCACTTTAGGAAACGGTTTGGCAGCTTCTAAAAAAGTTCAACACACTTACCATATGACCCAGCCATTCTACTCCTAGGAATTTACCCAAGAGAAATCAAAGCTCTATGGGAACATTCATAGCAGCTTTATTTGTAATAGCCCCAAATTGGAAACATATCCATCAACTGGTGAATGGATAAACAAATTGTAGTTTATCCATGTAATGGAATACTACTCAGCTATTAAAAGGAAAGAACTGTTGATACATGCATAACATGGATAAATCTCAAAGTAATTATGCTGAATGAAAGAATTCGTACAAAAAAGACTATATAGTTCCATTTATATAAAATTCTAGAAAATGCAAACTTAATCTATATTGCCCAAAAGCAAAACGGTGTCTCCTGGGAACTTGGAGGTATAGGGCAGGGAGGGATAGATTACAAAGGAGTAGAAGGAGACTTTTGGGGGGTGAAGGATATGTGTATTATCTTGATTGTGGTAACATTTTCACTGTGTATGCATGTGTTAAAACTCATCAAATGGTACACTTTAAATATGTACAGTTTATTGTACTTTAATTATATATCAATAAAGATGTTTTAAAAAATTCAATAAAACAGCAACAGTAACGTGTGCTTTTTGGCAGTTTACAAAACACTTTGTGATATTCACAGCACCCAAGGGAGGGAGGGAGCCAGGCAGTACTTTCCTGGTTTCCCAGATGAAACACTGGGCCTGAGCGAGGTGACAGGGTTTGCCCCAAGCCACAGCACCAGGATATAGGGGAACTGAGCTGGGACGCGTGTCTTGCGTTGGATTGGTAGGGTAAAAGGCACTGGAATTGGATCCCAACCTGTCCCAGCCATTTACTAGCTGGTCTCCTTATGTTACTTCTTTATATCCTCATTTACTGTGAATTAAAACATAGGTACAGAAACATCAATGAAACATACATGTACAGTTTAATAGATGATTATAAAATGAACACCCATGCATTCATCACACAGGTAAGTCAAGAAACATATTACCGGGCTTCCCTGGTGGCGCAGTGGTTGAGAATCTGCCTGCCAAGGCAGGGGACACGGGTTCGAGCCCTGGTCTGGGAAGATCCCACATGCCGCGGAACAGCAGGGCCCGTGAGCCACAATTACTGAGCCTGCGCGTCTGGAGCCTGTGCTCCGCAACAAGAGAGGCCGCGATAGTGAGAGGCCCGCACACCGCGATGAAGAGTGGCCCCCGCTTGCCACAACTAGAGAAAGCCCTTGCACAGAAATGAAGACCCAACACGGCCATAAATTAATTAATTAATTTAAAAAAAAAAAAAAAAGAAACATATTACCAACAGGGGGCTCCCTGTGAGGCCCCTCCCCAATCACAACCCCACCCCTGCACTGCCACCCCTACCCAGGTAACCACCACCTTTCCAGTTACTGCTCTGGGCGGAGCCCCCACGGTCTCTCTCTTGGATTAATGCAAGATCCTTCCAACTAGGTCTCCGCATTCTACCCTTGCCCCCTTCCTTCTCAACACAGGAGTCAGAATATTCCTTCTAAAATATAACTCAGATCATGGCACTCTATTTAAAACCCTATAATGGTCCCCTATTTCACTCAGAATAAAAGCTACTCTCCCCATCACGCCCTGTGCTCCAGCCGCCTGGCCTCCTTACTGTTCCTCACGCAGGAAGACACCAGCTAGACTCCTTCCTTAGGGCCTTCTCTTGGCCTGTTTTCTCAGCCCCAATGGGCCTGGGACTGGGCTGGAATACTCCCTCCCCACCACTTAACTGACACTTTCCCCTCTTTCATGCATTTGCTCAAATCTCTCCTTTGCAATGAGGCTAACCCTGACTGTCCTCTATAATACTGCAACCTACTTGCCCTCAACTTCCAATGCGGGAATTGTTTATTCATTTATTTTTTTTTAACTAATTAATTTTTTTATGGAAGTATGTTGATTATAAAATTGTGTTAGTTTCAGGTGTACGGCACAGCCATTCAGTTATATATACATATATATATTCTTCAGATTCTCTTCCCTTACAGGTTATTACAAAATACTGAGTAGAGTTCCCTGTGCTATACAGTAGGTCCTTGTTGGTTATCTGTTCTATATACATAGTAGTGTGTATATGTTAATCTCAACCTCCTAATTTATCCCTCCCTGATTTGGGAATTCTTGATCCTCTGTGCTTTTCTTTTTTCCATAGCACCACCTTCCAATATACTATTATAACTTCTTTATTTATTTTATGAATTGTTTATTGCTGTTTCCCCTGATAAAATGTGAGCTCCACAGGGTGAACATCTTTGCTTGTTTCATTCACTGTTGTTGCTGCTCCAGTGCCCAGAATAGCATGTGGCACATTGCAGGAGTTCAGTAAATACATATTAAATGAAAGAACCACTGTCCTTTTTTTTTTTTTTTTTTCCATAATCATTTCCTTGCTTTCCTCTGTGGTTTTTCCACCTATGTATCCATTCCAAATAATACAATTTAGTTTTGCTTGTTTTAACTCTATGTGAGTTGAATCCTACTATAACTGTGTTTTTATGGTCTACTTCCTTTTGCTCAACACTTATTTTTTAAGATGCATTCATGTTGCTGTGGGTAGCTGCAATTCATTCATTTTCCCCTGCTGTCAAGATTTTCCTTGTATGAATACCACAACCCATCCATCCATCCAACTGTTGATGGACATCTGGGCTCTGTCCAGTTTTTGGACAATCTTGCATGTGTGTCCTCGCACATATGTGTGTGAGAGTCTCCGGGGTACATACCTAGGAGTGAAGCTGCAGGGTCTTAGTGTATGTGACTCTTTAATTTTATAAGATAAATGCCAAATGGTTTCCAAAGTAGTTTTTTTTTTTTTTTTTTGGCTGCGTTGGGTCTTTGTTGCTGCGTGTGGGCTTTCTCTAGTTGTGGTGCGTGGGCTTCTCATTGCAGTGGCTTCTCTTATTATTTATTTATTTATTTATTTATTTTGGCTGTGTTGGGTCTTCGTTTCTGTGCGAGGGCTTCCTCTAGTTGCGGCGAGCAGGGGCCACTCTTCATCGCGGCCCCTCTTGCTGCGGAGCACAGGCTCCAGACACGCAGGCTCAGTAATTGTGGCTCACGGGCCCAGTTGCTCCGCGGCATGTGGGATTCTCCCAGACCAGGGCTCGAACCCGTGTCCCCTGCATTGGCAGGCAGATTCTCAACCACTGCGCCACCAGGGAAGCCCATGCAGTGGCTTCTCTTGTTGTGGAGCGTGGGCTCTAGGCATGCGGGCTTCAGTAGTCTTAGCACATGGGCTCAGTAGTTGTGGCTTGCGGGCTCTAGAGCACAGGCTCAGTAGTTGTGGTGCATGGGCTTAGTTGCTCCGCAGCATGTGGGATCTTCCTGGACCAGGGATCGAACCCGTGTCTCCTGCATTGGCAGGTGGATTCTTAACCACTGCACCGCCAAGGAAGTCCCCCAAAGTAGTTGCATCAATCTGCCCTCCCATCTGCAGTAAGGTCACCTCTTTGGACCTCAGTTTCCCCTGTATTTCCTTTGTAAAATTAGAGAATTGGACTAGGGTATTTCTGAGGTCTCTTTTGGTTCTGACTTTCTATGAATCTGTCATCAAGGAGCCCTGAATAAGCAGCACTTGGGGCTGTGCATCCTTGAGACAACACCTAAGTTGTGAGGGAGAGAGGAGGATGCAACCTTTGCTTGGGATGAGGCCTCTAAACATCCCAGGATGTCTCTTAACATTGGTGTTGGGAGACTTCCCTGGTGGTCCAGCGGTTAAAACTCCTCGCTTCCAATGCAGGGGGCCCGGGTTCGATCCCTGGTCAGGGAACTAGATCCCGCATGCCTCAATTAAAAGATCCCATGTGCTGCAAATAAGACTAGGTGCAGCCAAATAGATAAATAAATGTTAAAAAAAAAAAAAAAAAAGATTGGTGTCAGGGTAGAGACTTTGGCCCTGCTGGAGCCTGACAGCTCTTATCTGTACACCTTCTACCTGCCCTTGAAAGAATTCCCCAAAATGGAATGCAAAGAGAGACAAGAGGCAAAAATGACAAATTCACTCAGAGATAAGGTAAAACATGGCAAGTAAAGGTCAAGGCTGAGTGATCTGTTAGGGAGGAGTCATGCAGGCTCTGTCTTGGAACAGAAAGTGGTAAACTGCCTTCCTAGGGGAAAGTTTCCTGAAAGAAGGGGGAATTTCACAGGAAAACACCTGGTGGGGAGGAGGCAGCAGCAATTTTTAAGACAGGGTGAGGGTAAAGTTGGAGATGACTAGAAAGAGGCCAGCCAGGATTGGTTGGTCTGGCTGGAAGATACTTCCTGAGTACAGATGCTGGCTCTGGTGGACCCTCCCTGGGGCACTTCTCCAGGGCACACGGGCCCTTGGCTCCAATTGGTGTTGGGAAAAAACTGAGTGTTGCAGGAGTGAGAACTCCCCCTGGTTCTCCACAGGGTGGAGGGACGATGGGTCTCTGCTGTAAGCCCCTGTCTCTGGCTGTCACAAGAGAGAGGTGGGTTTAGAACTGCACACTCCCGTAGACCCTCCTCCTGGCTGCATCTCCTCCCTCCTCCCCCTACTGTCCCCCTATGATTTCTTTCTTTCATTCACACATTCATTCCAGCATATATTCAGTCATATATACAGTGAGTGCCTAATACGTGCCTAGCCCCATGCTAGGCACTGGGGATGCCATAATGAACAAGGCACATTCCCGAGTCTTGAGGAGCTTATCGTCCAATGGGGAGATGCACTGGATATGATTATCTTTCCCTCCTCTTCACCTGCAGCAGGTTGTAGTGGACTAGGCAAGGGACCTGGTGGCAGAGGGTCAGTTGCTTATCTGCAAAATGATGATGACACTTAGTGCAAGGGGTTGCTGTGAGGAGTATGTGCTAGCACCCGTGCCTCTCACGTAGTAGGTGCTCAATGAATATTAGCCAAAATGGATTAAAATCTAGGAGGAGTCATTAGGTAGTCTAAGGCTTCTGAAACTGACATAGAGTGCCCAAAGCCTGGGCTCAGAGATGGTACCCAGTGACATGGACCTGTCCTCTGCCCAGTCTAAAAGAGGAGGGAGGTGATTCAAAAGGGAAAATCAAAAGAGTTTAGAGCTTTTAAGTCAGAGAACAGAAAGATGAGAACATGGCGCCCAGATTGATTAATTTGAAGCAGAGGAGCCTCTGTGGGGGCATGGTGAGGTAATGAGGGAGTCTTCCTGCGGGAGGCTGGGGGTAGAGGCCCGGAATGGGACCACTGAGAGAACTCAAAAACCTCAGTGATTGGCTCATGGACGTCTGGCCAGCACCTCTCCTCCCTCACTCCTTGGACAGTTACTTTCTTGTTGTCCTTCCCAGGACTAGTCAGACTTGGGTCCAGCAACATCTAGATGGGGAAGGTAATCACTCAGCAAATATTTATTGAGCATTTACTCGGTACCAGGCCCCACTCAAAGTGCTGGAGAGACAGCAATGAAGAAAACATGTACATCTGCAAATATATCTGAAGGATAAATTGTTAGAAGTGGAATTGCTGGGGCAAAGGGCATGTGCATTTAAATTTTTTCTCCACATTGTCAAGTTGATATACAAAGTTTGTTACAGTTTATGTTCTACTTGGATGCCTGTTTCTGGATGAGTGTTTTTTTTTTTTTTTTAATTTTGTTGAAGTATAGTTGACTTACAATGTTGTGTTAATTTCTGCTGTACAGCAAAGTGCTTGTTATACATACATGTATTCTTTTTTATACTCTTTTCCATATGGTTTATCACAGGATATTAAATATAGTTCCCTGTGCTATACAGTAGGACCTTGTTGTTTGGATGAGTGTATCTTTCTAACCAGAGGGATAACTGCTACACAGTTGATACCCCTGACTGCAATCTTCCCACTAGCCCACGAAGATTCTGAGTTGCTATCCACCAAGGCCAGAAAAGGAGTACCTTCATAGGAGATCCTTTCTTTAGCTGTGATGAGGTCATCTTTCTCCAAGATTGATGCTATTTGGGGAGATTCTTGGTAGGGGTGGAGCTCACTCCATGTAGGAGTGGAAGACTCTCTATGACCAAGAGGAGAGGGGAGTTGAGGAACTGCTATTTCAAAAAGATGCCTGAGGGAAGGAACCAGAAAGTGACATCAACAGGGATCACTTTGTTCAGGCATGGGCAGCAAGTTTAGCTGCCCCACTCCTGGCTATGACTGGATTGCAGGGAGAAGGGTTTGGCGGAGTTTTTGTGCACAAGAATGTCAACATCGTTACAGTGTATGACCCCAGTGCTTGGCAGGGACACGGCCATGCGGATTCTCTGCACACTGGGCTGACCCCTTCACCTGAGCTGCTCAGCGCATGATCCTCCTTCCTGGAGCTAGACAGCTGTTAGGGTCAGGGAGCAGCTCGGGAGACCTAGAGGACTGGGGTGGACATAGGAAAGCTCCAGAATGTCGCAGCAGTAAATATATGTCTTGGTTTCCAGGACTGTCTGATTTCAAAAATACTGCCCCACAAGTTCACCAGCACCTGTCAGGCCGGGTGTCCCAGATTTTGACTTGGAAAATATAGTCTGTCTGACAGGTAATGGAGAAGGGGGAAGGCAGCAGTTCGTTCATTCCTGTGTCTAAGCGTGGGATTGTGGGGGGAGGGGCGGGAGCAGGAGACCAGCAGAGATGGGCCCAGCTCTGTGCTAGAATCTCCCGTTGAATTCTCAGCTCTGCGCTGAGGTGAGCAGGTGAGTAGGACGCAAGGTGGTGTGATTGACGCCTTTCTAGCCCCACCTGCTTACCCGGTCCTCCGCCCTATCCCACCCACTTTGGGAGGTCTAATCTATAAGCCTCAGCTCTCTGCCTCGCCCCACCAGCTCAACGAAGAAGGTCCACGTGCAAATGGCAAAGCAGTCTACCACGGCTGCTTAAATACCTGGTCTAAGCAACTGGGTTCGGTGTGACCGATTTCAGGCTGCGGGGATACGGACGTCAGTTTCTCCCCCGGGGAGACAGGAAGGAGACTCCGGGCTCCCAAAGCTGCTATACAGCCCGTTCGCTTGACACCCCAGCCCCCCTCCCCAACTCCCCCATCGCAGCGGCGGCCCGCCCACCTTCTAAGCGATCAGGCCACTACCCCCAGCCTCCTACGTTCTCCTCCCAGTGTAGCCCGGCCCATCTCCCCACCCGAGGCCCCGCCCCCGACCCCTCCCTGTCCTGGCAGGCTCCATAGAGGCGGTGCCGGCCAGCGGTCTGGGACAGACTCACCAGCGGGACTACAAGTCCCAGCAGGCCCTGGGGCCCGGCCTCGGGGCGGGGCTATACCGGGCAGCGAATTGGGAGGAGCCCTGGATCTCAGGCTAGGGAACGCGCATGGCCAATCGCCCGGGGGCTCGCGCCGTGCGCCGATGGGGGCGGGGAGAAGCCCGCCAGGGTCCGGACAAAAGCCGGATCCCGGGCGGCCACGGGAAGCTGGAGTGCTCCAGGTAGTGGCGGTGTTTTGGGGCCTGTAGACCGAGCGCCGCTCACAGACTTTCGCAGATTGGTGAGTGGCGGGCGACTGCTTTCGCGAGATGGACCTCACCTGGTCCCGGAGCTTCCTGCCTCCCTCCCCCAACCCGGAACCGCCTCCCCCGACGCCGGCTTCGGGCTCACGCGCGCTCCCTGCACCTGCTTGGAAGTTTTGAGGGTCTTAAGCTTTAGGTTAGCCTTCGCCGGGATCCCGGCTGGTCGCCTCGTGTCGCCCCCTCCCCTCCCCCACTCCTCCACATTCCAGTTCCTGGGAGTTTGCACAGGGCTTGCCGCCGTCCTTGGCTGTCTTCCCTCCGCCGAATTGCATTTGCCCCTAACTGGAGCCCCTCATCCCCACCTCGGGGCCAGTCCTCGAGCCTCGTCGGGCTTTATCCGGCCACTTCTTGCCCCCATCTGGGTCCCCCCCACCGGATGCCGGGGACGGGAAGTAGTGGCTAGTTTCCCCACTCCTACCCCTCATAATCCGGGTTCAGGCCCTTCCTCTTAGTTCTGTGGAGAGTCGACTGAGCCCCGCGCCGAAGTGGAGGGAGCGAGCGGGGCACGCAGCCGCTGCGGGCCATATGGGGCCGGGCCGACCCAGGCCTCGCCACGAGAACCTAGCCTTGGATCGGCGGCGCAGGAAAGACCCTCCTAGCTCTGGAGGTGCCGTCGGGCCCAGCCGCTAAGCGACAGATGGCCGGGGTACCCGTCTCCCTCCCCACCCTTGGCGTTGATGCCGAGCTTGGTTGAGGCAAGGTCCTCAAGGGGCTGGAGGATGCTGCCGCCGCCCTCCTGTTGGGCTTGGCAGAGGGCCAGTCGCGGCGCCAGCTGCCCTCTCCAACCTTGGCGGATACTGTGAAGTGCCAAGGAGTTCTGCCATTAGGTAGTCCTCCGGAGTCTGCCTGGGAAGAGGATTTTGGAGGGGGTGGGAGGGGAGCAGTGCATAGCACAGTTTGGTCAGTCAGCCCACAGCCCGCTTCTCTCTCCACCCTTTAACTTTGCTCTGGGTTCCAGCCAGCTCAGATCATTGGGTTTCTGAGATTCTGAAATGTTGGGTGAAGGACAGCTGGTAGACCCAGCTGCCCAGAGGGTTGTTTTCACCTCTTAAAGAGCTGCTGCTGCTGCTGCTGCTGCTGCTTCTTCTGCTTCTTCTTCTTTTTTTTTAAGAGCTCCTTAAACAGCTTGGAGGATGGTGATGGGAACAGCCCTCAGACACTGAGCTGGGTGGTTGGTTCCTCCACCCCCATTCTCCACTATGTTTGCTGCAGTAGGGGACCCTCAGAATTCTGCCCCTCCTTTTACTCCAGGGATTGCCTGTCATTTCAAAAAACCCCCAATCCTACGGATACTAACCTTAAAATAAGTGCTCTTTGTCCTTCCCACAGAGACCATAAGTAGCATCCCCAGTGGTTCCTCTCCACTGGCTGTGTCCCAGGGATACAGTCCTGGGGAACAGACTCCTTTCATTCAGCCTTCTCTGTGGGCTGCTTCTGCCCTCGGTGGCTGCTGTGGATGAACTCTTATCCTGTCTGCAGAAAAGACCCCATTCTGCTCAGAAGGTCCCTCCTTTGGATTGAGAGAGAGAGAGAGAGATAGAGAGTGTGTGTGTGTGTGTGTGTGTGTGTGTGTGTGTGTGTGTGTGTGTTTTCAGGTTCCTTGGCATGATTTCTCCCACATTTAGCTAGGTAACAGTTTCCGGGGCCCCAAAGTGGACCCCTGGGGTCTTAGCTCTGCCCTGAAACCATCTCTCACCAGTTTGCTAGCACATTCAGTTATTCAATTCCTGAGGAGGCAGCCCAAGACTCTGTAGTGGGGGGTGTGTGTGTGTGTGTGTGTGTGTGTGTGTGTTGTGTTCCCAGCACAGATTGGTATACACGTAAGTCCCGTTGTCACTTGCGCAGATGTTCTTAGCTATTGGTCTCTGGGCTGTCAGATCATGGTCATAGGTCACCACCTTGAAATGATATGCGCAATTGGGTATGTGCACATTTTTCTGGGCTTCTCTTCTGGTGCTCAGAAGAGTCTGAGACCTCAAATAGGTTAAGAGCCACTGCCCTAGAGAGACCCTACTGAATGATTAAACTTGCGGATTTATCTGCACCCAGTCCACTCCCTGGCTTTGTGAGCCTTCTTACCCTGTCTTGAATATGCAGAGGCCAGATTCTTTCCCTGCTTGCTTTTATTCTATCATGTAAATTCTCTGTCTTGGCCTTGAGAGGGCCTGCCCCATCTAAGCCACAGTGCTCTAGTGGCAAATCTGTGTTTGGGTGAACTGGCAAAGCTTTTCTATCCTGTATCATCCCCTGTTGTCTTCTCTCCCATCCCCTCCCGAGGACTGGTTGAAGATGAGTTCTTGGATCTGAGATTTGAACAAGGGCTCAAGAAAACCGTGATTTTTTTTCAGCTGCAGAAGGTCTCGTTTCTCATCCGTGTTCTTTCCAAAGTTGGGTCTCTGTTTGGGGAGGTGCCAGGTTCGGGGGGTTGTTGTTCTGGGAGCGCCCTCTGCTGAAGAGGCTTAGCGAGGGGCTTCCTTTCTCCTGGAATCTGTGATCAGCCGGCGGCTGATGTGTCTGAACCGCCAAGGGTGGTCAGCTGCTGCCCCCTCCTCTCTCTGCTTGATCTGCCCTGGGCTGCACTCTGTTTGGGAGGTGGGTAGGGGCACGTGTACCCATCTGATTTCAGGACCAGTTTTTCTGGTCTGAGTCAAGGAGGCTGGGAAATGGAGCTGGAGTGGGTGGGCGGTGGAGGGCCGTGAGGCAGTGGGGCTGGTTGAGGTACCTCTTTCGGAAACACGTTGAGAAGGAGCCGGAAGTCATCCCAGGGGAAGGTGAGAAAAGGGAACGTCTCCTTTGAGCCCCTTCCCAGCTACCTGACTTTGGGCCAGACACCAGACTGAATGCACCCATTGTGCCGAGCTGGAGACTAGCTGGGAGGCTGAGGGAGCCAGCCAAGCCAGGGTGAGAACCTGAAGCCCAGCCTGGCTTTTGGGAGGGAGGTGCAGAGTGGCCCCTGGAACTCTGGCCTTCCCTCAGCTGGGAATGGAGATCAGCCTTCCTGAGTGTATAAACCAGCCAGCCCTCCAGTTCCACCCTCCTTTATTTACACTTGACTTTTCTCCCCCAGCAAATTCAACAACTTCAGTTCTGGGTCTTTGTTGGAGAGGCAGGAGTGACTTTTCCTGATCTGGCCAAGCTCTTGGCATGAATGACTTGGTTTCCTTTCCCTCCCTGTCTCCCCACCCTTTCTCTCCCCAGATCGCTCCTGGCACTACCCAAGGGAGAATGGGTGTGTCAGGACAAAGCAATGGGGAGGGAATATGAAGAAATTGTCATCAGAGACTCTTCTGTGAGGTGAAGGTAGGGGAAATGGCCTGGTCCTTGGAGAACTGGTCTTTTCTCTAGGGCTGAGGTGTGGGTTTTCTGGGGACCAGGAGTGAGAGGGTTTGGGTTCAAGCCTTGGGTCCCAGACTTCCCTGGTCTGGCAGTGGTTAAGAATCCGCCTGCCAACGCAGGAGACACGGGTTCGAGCCCTGGTCTGGGAGGATCCCACATGCCGCGGAGCAACTAAGCCCGTGCGCCACAACTACGGAGCCTGCGCTCTAGAGCCCGCGAGCCACAACTACCGAGCCCGTGTGCCACAACTACTGAAGCCCGCGCGCCTGGAGCCTGTGCTCTGCAACAAGAGAAGCCACCGCAATGAGAAGCCCACGCACCACAACGAAGAGTAGGCCCCGCTCACCGCAACTAGAGAAAGCCTGTGTGCAGCAACAAAGACCCAACGCAGCCAAAAATAAAAATAAATAAATTAAAAAAAAAAAAAAAAAAAAAAAGAATCCGCCTGCCAATGCATGCGACACAGGTTCTAGCCCTGGTCCCGGAAGATCCCGCATGCCGCAGAGCAGCTAAGCCCGTGCACCACAATTACTGAAGCCCATGCGCCTAGAGCCCATGCTCTGCAACAAGAGAAGCCACCACAATGAGAAGCCCGCGCACCACAACAAAGAGTAGCCCCCGCTGGCCACAACTAGAGTAAACCTGCGCGCAGCAACGAAGACCCAACACAGCCAAAAAAAAGCCTTAGGTCCCCTGCTTTTTTTTTTTTTTTTTTTGGCTGCATTGGGTCTTCATTGCTGAAGTGTGCGATTTCTCTAGTTGCAGTGCGCGGGCTTCTCATTGCAGTGGCTTCTCGTGTTGCGGAGCACGGGCTCTAGGGCTCAGGCTCGGTAGTTGTGGCTCTCGGGCTTAGTTGCTCCGCGGCATGTGGGATCTTCCCGGACCAGGGCTCGAACCCGTGTCCCCTGCATTGGCAGGCGGATTCTTAACCACTGCACCACCAGGGAAGTCCTCCCCCCCTGCCCCCGCCCAACCCGCTTATTAGGCTTCTTGGACAAGTTATCTTAACCCCTCTGAGGTTTTATTCCTCATCTAAGAAACAAGGCCATAAATCTCCATGTCCCTCCCAGGGCTCACATACATGTGACCGAGGATGGTTTCTGCCTCTTCTCCCAACTCTGGCTCAGTTAGAAGTGACCAGTATGGGTGGTCCCCAGAGAGGCCTCTGTTTTGCTCTAAATTAGTAGCTGGATGACTCAGTGGGGTGGGTGGAATGCACTGAAAGTCCCAGTTCCCCCAGCCTGTTTCTGCTCTGAACTTGGTTGGGAGTCTAGTGTCCTGGGAGAAATGGGCTTTGACGTGACTCTTCCTCTTTGCTCCTTGGGGGCTTGGTCCTGCGTGAGGCTAAGTAGACTTGCTCGCCCAGCCTTCAGGCTGGTGATGTGTATAAGAGTGTGAAGTGGGTGAGTCTGGGTGTGGGGGAGACCAAACGTGGAGGGCGTGTAAGGCCAACATTGCACGGTTTGGCTGTGTTCCCCACAGGTCACAGAACCAAAGGGTGTGTTTCAGTGTCTGTATGTCCACCTTGGCTGGGACTAGCACTCAGGTTTGGGTCACATCCCTGCTATTCCTGGTCTCCCCTCCGGCTTCCTTTGTGCCAGGATGAATGTGGTCTTGGGTGAGCTAGTTTTCCCAAAGGGAGTGGAGGCCAAGAGTCCCTGGGGAAATAAATGCCACCTTTCTTTTTCTCCACCATCTTTCCTCATCCATCATTTCCCGATCCTCCTTCTATGATGTTAGAAGTGCTGTTTGAGATCTCCCTTCCATCCCTCCTCCTGGGGCAGCCCTCTTCTCCCTCGGAGAAGCGCTGAGATCTGGTTTTATTGTCTGGGGGCAGCTGGGCGTGGGTCTGCCCTGCTGGAGAAGATAGCGCCTCCATCTCCCCAGCCCCTCTCACCAGCCCCTCTCACCAGCCCCTCTCACCCCACCAGGTAGAGCAGGGCCCTCCGCAGCAATGTCGGCCAAGGCGATCTCCGAGCAGACAGGCAAAGAACTCCTCTACAAGTACATCTGCACCACCTCGGCCATCCAGAACCGGTTCAAGTATGCCCGGGTCACCCCTGACACTGACTGGGCCCACCTGCTGCAGGACCACCCGTGGCTGCTTAGCCAGGTGAGCCCGCGCCCGCACCCCCCCCACCCCCGCCCCTCCCCCACCCCCGCCTGAGCCCCTCCTCCAGGCCCAGAGTCCCAGGAAGAGAAAGCAGTCGGTTTGCTGGAGATGTCCCCCCGGGGCATGTGATGGCAGATGGCCTGCAAGGGTGGGCAGGGTGCAGGGGGCTGAGCACGTTTTGTGTTTGGCCCTGGGCCCTGCATGCTGAGGTCCCCTGGCATGGCGTACAGAGCCTGGATTGGAACTGGACAAACCGGAGTTCAGATGGCAGCTCTCTACATATTAACCATGTGGCCTGGGGCAAGCCATTTCACCTCTCTAGAGTTTTAGATTCTCCATCTGTCAAATGGGCATAACACTCACCCTGTGAGTTTAAGGATTAGTAACAATGTCTGGAAAGTATTCAGTGTGCTGCCTGGCACTTGGTAGATGCTCACTAAAAAACATCCACCCTATTAGGAATATGTCAGGGCCATGAGGAAGTGTGACGTTGTACTTTGGGTAGAATGGCTGATGGGATCCACCCTGGAGTAGAGGCTCCTCTCTGTAGATCTCTGCAGGGCTATTGTTGGGACGGTGTCTGGAAGCTTAGACTTCTTTGGCAAGTCCCAGAGGGCGGGACCGGGACCAGTAGGGGGAGGCGTTCAAGGATGCAGGTTTCCTCCCACCATGAGGCAGCCCAAACCACAAAGCGAGCTGCCTCCAGAGGCGGTGAACTTCCTGGTACTGGAGGTGTGTGAGCAGTGGCTAGGGGCTGCTTGTTTGTCTTATAGACAGGGTTCAAACACAGGGATTGGGTTGACCAGATGTCCTCTAAGGTCCTTTGTCACCCCAAGGCTCTGTCTCTGTTCTTTGTTTTGAAACACAGGTGTTAGTCCATATTCTGTGGAGTTGAATGAAGCTAGGATACCACATAGGGAGGGTAGGGAATCACTTACTCATTCAGCAGGTATTCAGTGAGCACCTGCTCTGCCAGACCCCATCCTGGGTGAGGATGGCTTTAGATTCCTGGTTGTTAAAAGAAAGATGTTGGCTGGGGTAGGTGAGGGAAGCTTCTGGGAGTTGACCTTGAAGGTTGGGTGGAATTCGCTCTGGGGGTGGGGTGGATTGGAAGCCACCAGGCTACGCTGTGCTTTGGGTCCCCAAACTGTCACCTCTTACTCTACCCTATCTTTCCTTGCTGTAAATACAAACCCCTCTTATTCCAGAGCTTGGTGGTTAAGCCAGACCAGCTGATCAAACGGCGTGGAAAGCTGGGCCTAGTTGGGGTCAACCTCACTCTGGATGGAGTCAAGTCCTGGCTGAAGCCACGGCTGGGACAGGAGGCCACAGTGAGTCTGGGTGTGGGATCGGGGTGGATGTGCTGTGGTAACAGAAGCAACTGTGGTCGCCTCCAGATCAGCAACCCTGTGGGTCACCCCCACAGCCGGTCAGATTGCAGCCTGGGGAAGGCAGGAGCCCAGCAGAGCTGCCTTAGGCAGCAGGGCCGCCTTGGTGCTCATTCCCAGCTCCCCTATCAGGGAATGGCAAGATGTGCTGTACATGTAACCCCAGTACAATTTGAGAGCCAGGCGGAAATGGTCTGTTTCTTTAACAACAGTCGTGGAGATGGGACTCGGAGAACTATTCTGGGAACTCCTTTCTTTTCAGTTTCCAGAAAGGGTAGGGTAGCTTGTCATGACCTGCGTATATAAGCGGGTGGGTAAAAAGAAAAAAAAAACTTGTAGAAGGGAGATGCAGAATCATTTAGGCAGAAACGTTCTTGGGCCAAGAACCGAGGAGGAGGAAACAATTAATAATACTGAAGAGTAAACTTAATTCTTGCCTTCTCCCAGCTCGTTGATCCATTTCAACTCTGTAGATGAGATAGTTAAAAGTGGAATATGGCTTAGGAAGGCTAAGTGATGCCCAGAAATAAAATTGCATTTCTTTTTCTTCTCCCAAAAGGAGCTGGAGAACTGAAGGGAGGGAGTAGGCTGAGGCTTGGCTTACCCTGGGGAGGATGTGCTGTCCGTACCCGGCTTTGTCGCATCTGGGGTGACCACGGACCAGGGTTGAGCTGTTCTCTAACCTGGTTGCCCGGGAGTAGGATGAAGATGGTGATGGAGCCATCTTCCTTTTCACTGGCCTTCCTCAAATTAGCTCTTCACGTTAATTTCCCGGTTTCTGGCTCTTGTGGGTAAAGAGGGATCCTTGAAGTTAATACACAGGCCTGGGGGCAGAGGGATCTTGACCTCTGTGCCCCCAGGCCTTTGGGGAGAGGGCAGCAGGGTTGGGGGCTGAGCAGTGTCCCCAGGGAGGTCCTCATGCTTCCTTCTCCTCAGCTGTCTGTTGGGAGGGGGATGTCAAGGACCTCTGAGCTGGCAGCAGCGTTGACCCCGGCAGGAGCAGCATTACCTCTGATGGATCACTGTCTGGTCCTGACTCAGCAATGACGCACGCATGGGTGGGCGGGGGCTTTGGGACACGCTGGGAGGGATGAGGGCTGTCTCGCCTCGGCTGCTGCCAGGGACCCACTCAAACTGATTAGCTCTGCAGGCCTGTTGTCCTCAGCCGGGAAAGTCTGTGTGGAAAAGTTTTCCCTGTCAAGCTCCCCTCTCTCCCCCCTCCCAGCCATTCCCTGCGCCTAGACTCACGTTCTGGGGCTGGGTCTCCCTGCCTGAGCTCTGGGATAGATAGCCTTGATTTGTCCGAGCGCTTTAATTTGTGGCACAGCAGAGGGGGAGATGCTCCTGATCTCTGCTTTTGGGGGCGGGGCGACGTTGCAGCTCATTTATCATCCTCCAGAGGAGGCAGGAAAGAATGTGTGAGGTCAGTGTTGAAGTGTAGCTGGCACGAGGTGGTGGGTGGAAGAGGAGATCTCATGAAGACTTCTTGAGCCCATTGCCCTGGTTTCTGGAAAGATCTCTTTCTGGCAGGTGTAGTGGCAGTAGTGCTTGGGCCCCGCCTCTGATGGGAGCACGAGGTGGAGGGACCAGAGGGCGATCCTTCCTCCTGCCCTGCGAGCAAGACATGCCTTCTGGTCTAAGCTTTATCTCCCTCAATCTCTGTAGGTTGGCAAGGCCAGAGGCTTCCTCAAGAACTTTCTGATCGAACCCTTCGTCCCCCACACTCAGGTATGTGTGAGGTGGCTCCAAGCTGGGTCTTCTCCCTCTGGGAGCTTTGTGCCTGTTGACCCTAAAATGATGAAGGAGAAATCAAGCTGCTGGAGAAAAACCAAAGGGACCAGAGTCTCTGAAGCGGTGCTAAGGGTTTGAGGGTGCTGCAGAGCAGGGAGTCCAGAGATGAAGGAAAGGGCTTAGTTTGCAGCAGGAAGGAATCAAGGCTGGTAACAGAGGGGACTTCCCAGTGCTGGGATGAGAAGGACTTGGAGGCAGGGCCCCTTCCCCCAGAGCAGGTCACGTTGGCTCAGTCTGGACTGTCAGCCAGCAAGGCAGTGGCCTCTTGTCTCTTGTCCTCAAGGGGAAGATGGTGACCTGCTCTTACCTGGTGAGAGGTGTCTACGGGGTTTTAGAAATGATACCACCGGGGTTGGGCCCCTCACCCACGTGGTGCTCTCTTCCCCCGTAAGGAGGAGGAGTTCTACGTCTGCATCTATGCTACCCGAGAAGGGGACTACGTCCTGTTCCACCACGAAGGTGGGGTGGATGTGGGTGACGTGGACGCCAAAGCCCAGAAACTGCTCGTTGGTGTGGACGAGAAGCTGAATCTTGAGGGCATCAAGAAACACCTGTTGGTCCACGCCCCCGAAGACAAGAAAGAGTTGAGTGAGAGGGATGGCAGGGAGGTGGCAGCGGAGGAACGGGGAAGGCCGACAGCTCTGGGCTCAGAGTGGGGAAGGCAGAGTGGTCTTCCCTGTCTGGGCACCCACTACAGCGCCCCCGCATCTGGCCGGAGGGTGGGGAGCAGGAGGCAGGCACAGCCGCTCGCCATCCCCAGGAGGGATGCTGGGGGTGGAGGGGAGGCCGGCTCAGACTGAAGTGTGCGTCAGCGTCCCTCACCTCCGTGCCCCGTCTGTCTGGCGCGTGTCCCCCTCCTGCTCCATGCCTGACAGCTCCCTTCCGCCTCAGTGGCTGAAGAGTGATGTCTGGGGAGCGGGGTTTGGAGCAGAAAGTGAGGGGTCAGCGGGGTGGGTGTTGGGAAGTGGAGCTGTCAGTGGCAGTGAGAGATTGCCACTGAGCCCACTCTGCCACGGATTGACAGTCCCTCTCTGCCTCCCCCTCTAGAATTCTGGCCAGCTTTATCTCCGGCCTGTTCAATTTCTATGAGGATCTGTACTTCACCTACCTCGAGATCAACCCCCTTGGTAACTATCTCTGCTGGGGTGGGACAGGGCAGAGTCCCAGTACCTATGGTAACCCTGGCCTTGACGTTCCGAGGACCAGACCCCCACTTGCAGGGGGCAGCGCAGACAGCTGTGCGTGGGCGGAGGGATCTCCAAGCTCGTGTTCCTGAGCTCTCAGGAGGCCACAATCATTCCTCTTTCCACCAACTCCAGTTTCTTTCTTTCTTCTGTGATGGGGAAGTCCTGGTTATGATCTGACTCTGCTCTGTGGCTCTCCCTGCCAGTGGGTTAGGCTGTTCTACCAGGAGCTGAGCTGCCCCTGTATCCGCCTGACCAGTCAGACCCTTCCTTCCTCTTGGTGCCTCGGAGACCCCCTCCCCGCCTCCCTCTCCAGGAGTTGGTCCATCATTGACCCCCAAGGCTGGAAAGACCTTGGCGAAGGCTCTCACGCTGTGAAGGAGGCAGGTGGCGTGGGCTGGCTCTGGCCAGGGCTTCTTAGGGCAAAGTCCTGATTCAGATTCCAACTAGGGATGTAGCCCCTCTAATGGACCAGATGGCTCTGTGCTGACTTAATTAGCTAAATGGCCCTGGGGGAAAGGGAAATGGACTCCAGTGAGGCGGCAGTAAATGAATCCTGCTGGCTGGGGGCCCAGTGTGCCCACGGCTTCCCACTTCTCGCTGGACCCTAGGAGACCCTGGTGTGTGCACCCAGGGGCCTTAGAGACTGTGCCTTAAACACTTTTTTTTTTTTTTTTTGAGTTCTGATAGACTTTATTATTATTATTATTATTTTTAACATC
The DNA here is from genome assembly GCF_028023285.1 of Balaenoptera ricei. NCBI lineage: Eukaryota > Metazoa > Chordata > Mammalia > Artiodactyla > Balaenopteridae > Balaenoptera > Balaenoptera ricei. Next base: position 20,634,399 of record NC_082658.1, on the reverse strand, counting down.
TTTATTGGAGTATAATTGTTTTACTTTTTTTTTTAAATAGGGTTGTGGTGGATGAATAGTTAGACATTTAAGGCATGGAGTATAGCATTTTATAAAAATGCTTAAAAATTGCCATGGCAACTGAAACAGATGTTCCTGCCCTATTACCTACAGGTCAGGGAGGGGGGACTGGTCTTGTAGAATTTGTTTTTCCTTGAATGGGGGAAAAGCTGTGTCTCCATAAGGACCAATCTGGTTTCTTGTTGAGCTAGAGAGTCGTTAGGCCTGGGTGGTCCCCCATGGGAGTGGTGTGTGGGGAAGTCTGGAGGGGGTTGGAGGTTGATGGTCATCTCTGCTAGGGCCCATGTCTGATTGCCTGTTCTTTTTTTAAAGTGGTGACCAAAGATGGCGTCTACATCCTTGACTTGGCAGCCAAGGTGGACGCCACTGCTGACTACATCTGCAAAGTGAAGTGGGGTGATATAGAGTTCCCTCCCCCCTTCGGACGGGAGGCTTATCCAGAGGTAAGGCTGGTTTGGGGAGGAGATGGAGAGTGAGGGGGACCGGCAGGGTGGCGGGGGTGACTGATCTCCTATGAGCATTTGGCAACCCTTGTGGGCTATATATTTGGCAGGAAAGGAAGGCCAGGTGCCATTTAATTTTTTTAAAACCCTGGAGGAGGAGGGTGTGGGGGTCAGCCAAGCCTCTGAATCCCGGCCGGAGATCCTTTTAGACTCCCCTCTCGATCAACCTCCCTGGGCTCATGACCTGATTTGTTGTTTCTCAGTAATTCTGAGTGGCTCCCCGAATCCTGTCAGGAAGGTAGTTCTCTCGGCCACTTGCTGAGAATTTTAATTGCTCCTTCCCACCCCATCCTCTGAGAGGTCCTCGCCACAGGATCAGGCGTGTGTGACAGAACCCAGGTCAAGGGAAGAGGCTGGTCTTGGGGGAGGAATGGGGCCTGGGGGGCGCGGCACGGGATGAGCTAGGCAGGCAGATGCTGGGAGTGGGGGCCGTGGTAGAAGCAGAGTGACATAGCGAGGCCTGGGACTTGGGCAGAGAGCCAAGGACTTGAAGTCTGACAGAAAGGAGTTGGGAAGTTTGTCTCCAGGCGGTGACTGGCCGTGGGTGGTTTGGTACTTGGAGACAGCATCACGTTTTGTCTCAGGCACATGAGGCCCTGCACAACCCCTTCTCCCTGACGCTGTGAAGGCAATGGAGGACCTCTTCATATGACTCCAGGAGAAGGGGAGGGGTCCTGGGATCTGTGACCTGGTGAAGGGTGTGCCCCCACGGCCCACCTGTTGCTGTCTGGCCCCTAGGAAGCCTACATCGCAGACCTGGACGCCAAAAGTGGGGCAAGCTTGAAGCTGACCTTGCTGAACCCCAAGGGGAGGATCTGGACCATGGTGGCCGGAGGTGGCGCCTCTGTCGTGTACAGGTGACTGAGAGGGCTGCTGAGGGGATGGCAGCCGGGTCCACATAGGCTTCCCACGTGTGGCCTGGATCAAGTCGCTTCACCTCGGGGTCTCCAGTTTTCCCCCTCGGTGCAGAGCAGAACTCGTGGGGCATCCCCGAGGGGCCTACACAGTGTCTCTGCAACCTTCTTCTTTGCTTCAAAATGAATTTATTAGTTATAATTCTTAATTAGTGATATGTGCTCCATGCAAAAGTACAACATACGGAAAATGAACCAGAAGGTGAATGTTGCTTGGCTGTGTCACCACCCCTCCCCCTACCAGGTCACCACGGTGGGTGTCCTTCCAGGTGTTTTAGTGCCTGTACGAATAGTCATACTTTTACACTTCATAGCAGTGTTGGGTAGGGCTGGGAGGAGGCCCCCCCGGGAGAGTCTGATGCAGGACAGTTAACCTTCAAGTGTGACTTGTTTGGGCCTTGAGGGTCTGAGGTCCGAGAGGTCAGTTCCATAGGCTGCCCAGCCTCAAGGCTTCAGGGGCGTCTGCGTGGCCTCCCAGGCACCAGGCTGCCACCCTCTGCCACTCAAGTTGGAGCCAGCACTGACCTCCTTGTCTCCCTGGCAGCGATACCATCTGCGACCTAGGGGGTGTCAACGAGCTGGCGAACTACGGGGAGTACTCGGGCGCCCCCAGCGAGCAGCAGACCTATGACTATGCCAAGACGATCCTCTCCCTCATGACCCGCGAGAAGCACCCCGATGGTGAGACACGCACTCCTTCCCCGGACAGCCCAGCGTCCTCGGTGGGAACAGCTGTGGCTGGGCTGTGAGGCACCAAGGTTTTCCTGGTCCTTTGCAACCTGGGGCTAGTTATTTAACTTCTGGACCTCAGTTTCCCTGACTGCACAATGGGCAGTGACAGCGTCTGTCAGACTGGGGGCTCCGAGGGGGCAAGGAAGGGATGGATATATAAAGCCCTATGAGCAGGTGCAAGCGGGGAGGTGGTGGTGGCATGCTTTTGCTGACTGCTATAACGCGGTTCTTAGCGACTCACTTACACATTTATTGTCTGGGCTGTGTGATTCCCAGCTTTCCTATATCACCTGTCCTGTGTTTTGGGACTACAGATACCAATTCCCCTTCCCTTGAGCCAGATAGAGATTCCCACCAGGGGTATCCAAAAACCAAGCTGGGTTTCTAGATGCCAGCTAGGAATGATGTACAGATTCTGTGGGTTCGAGAATTCCCTGGCGGTCCAGTGGTTGGGACTCCGCACTCTCAATGCCAAGGGCCTGGCTTTGATCCCTGGTCAGGAAGTAGGATCCCACAAGCTGCGCGGTGCAGCCAGAAAAAAAAATTGAGATTTTCTGGGCTTGGATTAACCACCTGCTTGGTGGCATAGGTTATGGAGAGTTGAGCTGATGACGCTGAACGGGCATCAGGAGAGACCAGCTTGCTCCCCCGGCCTCTGCACTGGTATCTCCTAACAGCCGGGGGACGCTCACTCGGGAGAGAGCACTCCCTCAGTTGGATTTCCGGTATGACGCCCAAGTCTACCTTTCTAACCCTTTTTTGACTTCTCTTGCTCCAAACCCAGGCAAGATCCTCATTATCGGAGGCAGCATCGCCAACTTCACCAATGTGGCCGCCACATTCAAGGTAACCAGCTGCTGGGGAACGTGGGTGGGTTGGGAGCGGGGAAGGGAAGTTTCTGGGCAAGTAGGTTTGAGACAGAAGCAGGTTCCCATGAATTACCCAGTCCGGGGAGGGGCTTTTGACCTAGGGATGCACAAGACACTGGGATGGATCTGGATCTGGGCAAGCAGCCGACCCTCGCTGGGCCATAATTCTCCCATCTGAAGTGTGGGGAGAAGGGGAATTTCTGCCTTCCCCCCTTTCAGGACCAATTCTTCAAAAACTGGCTTGACTGATCTCATTTCCAACACTCCATTGAAAGATTCTGGGTTCTCTGCACCTCCTAGTGTTTTGCTTCCCAATCATCTGCCCCTTCTCCAAAAGGTTGGCATGAGGAAGTGTCTGATGCCCTGGGGCTCCTGCTCATCCAGCCAGAGGCCCGTCAGCCTGGGTCCCTGTGCACAGGTCAGGGGCGTGGGCCCCAGTTTAAAGAAAGTGTGACTGCCGGTCAAGAAGGATGACAGCTAACGTGTCTCGAGACTCCTCCCCTTCAAGGTGGCCACCTCGGGAGGCCACTTATCCCATCCTGTCAGGTGCTCACTGAAGCCCTTCAAAAGAGTGTCTTCCATCTGGTAGTTCCACATAAACTTTGAAAATAATGCATAAATAAATGTCAGTCTTGAAAGTCTGAGCTCTCGAGAAGTAGGGGACCAGGAGGGGACCAGGCCTCGCCAGTCCTGCCTAAAACAGGTCCCTAATTGGACCTGATTCAACAAACAAACCTGACACAGGTGAATCTCGACAGCTTTGTTGTAACTTCCGAGCAGCCTGTAATAAAGGCAGTGCCGTCGATAAGGGCGGTTACGTCTGGAGCAGGAACTGTGTGTAGAGTTTCCCATGAAATGCCATGAACGACAGAACTTAGACTCAGTAGACTTGCCTTCCATCTGGAGAGACAAAACTGGTCCACACCGGTACCTGCTTCCACGTTACCAAAGTTGACACCCATTGCAATGCTTTTCCCCCAAATCACTTGAAGAAGCTTTTGTAGGACTTTGACATTTAAGTAGACTATGTCCTGATCACCCTGACAACTCTTGCATAGGACCTCGGTATAGAGTTTCCCCCAAAATTGCAATAAGAGAACAAGAACGACTACAGATGGGATAAGAGAGACCAGCAAAGCCCCACTGGCGTTGGAGGCCCAGCACCCCGCGCATCGAGGGGTGTCACCGCTGGGTGCCCCATGTTCTCACCTCAGCACCATTAACAGTGGTTGCTTGTCCTGGGCCTTTGGGTTGCTTGTGTGTGCAATACGTGTAAAATTCTTGAGTGCCAGGGCCTGCTGTGCTTTGTGAGAAGCCACCCTGGTTTTCTCGTTTTGTTTTGTTCTGGCTGTGCCACATGGCTTGTGGAATCTCAGTTCCTCAACCAGGGATTGAACCTGGGCCGCGGCAGTGAAGGCGCTGAATCCTAACCACTGGACCACCAGGGAACTCCCAGCAGCCCTTGTAATCTACACCCTGGGACATTTGTTTCCCGTGGTTATAAATGCTTGCTTTATGGCTGCGTTCATTCTAGTCACATGTCTCTTGTCCCTTGCTGCTTCCAGGGCATCGTGAGAGCGATTCGAGATTACCAGGGCCCCCTGAAGGAGCATGAGGTCACGATCTTTGTCCGAAGAGGTGGCCCCAACTACCAGGAGGGCTTACGGGTGATGGGAGAAGTCGGTAAGATGGGGAACCTTTTCTGTCTCTCCCACCCTGAGTGTCATGCCTCCTCGGGATTCCTGAAAGAGTCAGTCTTCCGGTGCCTCCGTGCCCTCCCACCCGCCTCTGGAGGTGCAGCTTGCTTCTGCTGCTGTTCTGTGCCCTCCTGACACAGAGCACCTGACCGAAACCTAAATTCAGAATGAGCAGGAAGGCATTTTCATTCAGCTGTTTGTTTAGCAAATAATTGTGGAAGGCCTGCTGTGTGCCGGGCCCTGTGCTGAACCCTGGGGTCACAGCCACACGCGACAGATGACAGGCAGGAAGCTCTCGTGCAGTTGAGGACAGTGACCGCAGCGTCAGGTGGCATGAAGGAAGACGAGCAGGGGGAAGCGGGGGACATCTGTGCATCTAGCATCTGTGGGAGGGGACAGGGCAGTTTTAAATGAGGCAATCGGAGAACGCTTGACCAGAAAGGTGGCATTTGAGCAGAGACCTGGAGGAGGGAGCAGTCAGTGGTGACTGTCTGCCGAGGAAAGGGCAAGTCCCAAGGCCCTGGGGTAGGACCAGCTGGGCGGGCTGAGGGACTGGGGTCGGGAGAGCGAAGGCAGGGAGTCCGGGGATGGAGGCAGAGGCCGAGGGAGCAGATATGCGCGGGGCTAGAACAGGTCCCGTGGGCACTTGGCTGTGACCCTGGCAGCTGCTGGAAGGCTGAGCAGAGGAGTGACACCATTTGACTTAGGTTTGAGAAGGTTGTTTAGGCTGCTGGGTGGAGACAAGACCAGAGGGCAGCCAGGTCGAAGCAGGGGGACCACCTAGGAGGCTGCGGCAGCCTCCAGGACAGAGTGGTGGCCTGGACTGGGGCGCGGGGCAGGGAGACAGTGGTAAGTGTCCAGACCCTGACCGCTGGTGGCCTGGATGGAGGGAGGGGTCCGGTAATTGATAGAACCGGAGGGAGTTGCCCCTCGCTGAGCTGAGGGCAGAGAGGGTGTGGGTCCATTTTGGTTTCCTTTCTTCCTTCTGCATTTTGGGCGTCTCCTGCAGGCTCCTGAGACCTCAGACTCAGAGCCGTCAAGAACTTGGGGACCACGTCACGTCAGGGAGGACTAAGATTGGGTCTCCCTGAGTTGACCTGATAGAACCAGCAGCTTTGGTCTTGAGTGAAGCGCAGCCCCGTTGCTAAGAGCAGTTATGTGTGGGGTGGGGGGTGAGGGTGAGGAGGACATGAGACGCTCCTGCTTGGAGATCACGCCCTCTAACTGGAGAGGCAGAACCTTTCCACCTTCCCATTTTCCCAAATCTGCTATCCATGGCAAACACTAACCCACCTAGATCACTTGAAGTGGTACCAAGTCCTAGTTTTCACCTAAAACCGTGGACCTGCCATGGACGTAGCCCTCGGAACGGCACAGTGAATGTTACTCAGTCATGCCTGGGACGTTAAACTCACGGGACAGTGAACAAGTAAACAGCGGCTGGAACAAGAGTCTGTTTGATGGGGACCTACAGGCAGGGCGGTGTGGAGGGGAGCGATTGTCGAGGTCAGGGAAGGCCTTTCCCAGGAGGTGGCAGTTGAGCTGAGCTGAGTGACAGCCAGGTGACAGCTCCATGCAGAGGAAGGAACAGGGCCAGAGCCCTGGGGAAGGAGCCCGGCTGTTCAGGAACAGAGGCCGGGCCTGGGTGGCTGCAGTGTGGTGGCCACGGGCGACAAGTCTGGAGGGGGTTGGAGAGCCGGGCAACGGGAGGAGCGCAGGCTCTCATGATGCCTGTGGTCACTGGAGAGTGTCTGTAAGGCTGTTTCTTGTTCTTATTGGCAGGTAACCTTTACAAAGTTTTGTTTGGTGGTGAAGATAATGACCACCAACTCCTCGGGGGATAATTGGTCTTGCACAGAAAGCGCCAGACATCGGGCGGGCTCTAAAGGGGCCTTGCCAGAGTCATGTGGCCTTCCTTGCAAGGCACTTATTAGGAGACTTGAACCATGGATGCTTTTCCGTCCCTCACAGGGAAGACCACTGGGATCCCCATCCATGTCTTTGGCACTGAGACTCACATGACGGCCATTGTGGGCATGGCCCTGGGCCATCGGCCCATCCCCAATCAGCCGCCCACAGCGGCCCACACTGCAAACTTCCTCCTCAACGCCAGCGGGAGCACGTCGGTAGGTGCCAGTCTTCCTCTGCCGTAAAGCCTGCAGAGTCATCTTTGTTGCCCCCTCATATCCCATCCCATCCTGGGCACAGTCCCCAGCTTTTTGGGGGCATTGGGGAGGTATGGGGAGAAGGTAGTATGTGGTTGGTTTCTGTGTCTCTGCCAGTTTTTTCTGCCCTATCAAGGTAGTGTAATGGAAAGACCAGGGATTTTTTCATCAGACCTGAGGTCAAGGGAGGGACCTTGGTGGGTATTGCCAAGAACCTGTTTGCTCACCTGTAGCTTGGGGACAATACTAATTCCTGTCTCAGAGGGTTGTTAAATAGTTCTTTTGGAAGCAGCTTGTAGGGAACAGAGCTGTGCATAGTTCTTGTTACCTGAGTTCTCTGGGGCCTTAATGACCAGTAACTTTTTTCCCAGCTGTTCCTTGCGACTGTTTCTCTCTCCTTGTCCCCCCAGACTCCAGCCCCCAGCAGGACGGCGTCTTTTTCTGAGTCCAGGGCGGATGAGGTGGCACCTGCAAAGAAGGCCAAGCCCGCCATGCCACTAGGTAACTCCCAGCAGTTTCAGGACCCTCCTGTCCCCCTTCCCTTCCTGGGCCCCGCTGGGCCAGCAGAGGTGGATGGAAAGCGGTTTGGGCTTTGCTTTTGGGCATGGTGCGTGGGATGGGAACAGACACGAGGAAGTGGTGGCTGGAGCCTTCCCCGTGGGCTCTCCTGGTGCTGAGGGCCCACGCTGCGCCTGGGTCACCCCACTCCCCATTGTCTTCCCCTCCGCCCCCTTCTGTGGGGTGTGTGAGCTGGGCAGGGAGGCTGCGGAGGAGACAGGGTTACAGAAATCCAGGTGGGGGCAGGGTCCCTCAGACTCTCCTCCTGAGTGGACGGCAAGAGCCCAAAGCTCAGGATGGCAGAGAACTCCCGCGCCCACGCCCCCAACCATCCTGGGGCTCTTACCAGGACATTCCCTTCCGGTGAGCCCACCGCCAGGGCACACATTGTCTACCAGCCCGTCTGTGCTTTGCCTGCTCGTCTGTCCCTCCTGTGATTCACCAGAGACATGATCCCTGCCAGCCAGCCCTTGCGACCAGCACTAGGTAACCTGTGTTAGTTACCACTGGGCTGACATGGCCTGTGCGGCCTCTTCCTGGGACGGACAGAGCGTGCTTAAGGCATCTTGTGAAATAGTGACGCTGGCTCCAGGCACTCAAGATTAGAAGCTGCCGCCCTGCAGTCCCCAAACCGGCAGCTTTGTCCACAGCACAGAATGACAGGTCCAATCCCTCGGCCTAATCATCTCATTGTGCTTCATGGGGACAAAACAGGTTAAGAGGGTGGGACCGGGCCCGCTGTCCCTCTGGAGGGTCTGGGCCTTTGGTGTTCAGCACACCCTCCAAGCCTTGGTGCTTTTGCTCCTCTCTGCGCTCTGTGCTCCTTCTCCCCTTCTTGCCTCCACTCTGCTGATCGGGGGTCTCTCTTCTGTTGGCCTTGCTCCTGTCTATTGTGAATAGACAAGAGATGGTGAGCGCAGCAGCCCTGCAAGGCTTGTCCATGGACCCCTCCCTGTTCCCACCCGCTCCCTCCAAAGCCTCCAGCCATCAGCGGGTCACTCAGTTGCCTTGGTCATTTTCTTTGACAGATTCAGTCCCAGGTCCAAGATCCCCGCAAGGTAGGATGCCCCCAGCTCCGCGTGTGGCTTGTTAGCGGGTTACAGTCTTACGGTGTGCTTTGTCTCCCCGTCCCCGGTGGGTTGCAGTGTTGTCTGGTATACTTTCTGTCCCTGCCTTGGTGTGGCCTGCCCCAAGTCCTAGTCTTCGCTCTCCCCTCTTTCCCACCCCTGCTTATTTCACGCCCCCGCTCTCCTTGCCGTGGGGCTGTGACTCCGTACGTGGGAGGGGCTGGAGAGTGCAGGAAGGGCAAGAGCCAGGCCCACAGCCTCGGAGAGTGGGGTGGAGCCCAGGAGGGAGGGTGCTCCGGGGAAAGAGGGAGCCACAGAAACTGAAGGGGGAGTGGCAGAGCCAGCGGGCCAGGAGGGGAGCCACTGACCACCTGATTTTCATATACATCCCCTGATGTCCTCGTTTTCTTTTCCCACCTCAGCCTCACCACCGCCGACTTCATCCCAGACTCCCAGCACCAGGGACAAGTTTAGATTTCTCTGGGATTTGGTTGGAAGAGAGAATGGAGAAGGAGAGAGAGAGACCCGGAAGGGTGTGCAGTAAATCTGGCGGAGGGACTGGGCTTCGGTGTGTGAGGTCACTGTTTAGCAGGGACATTTTCTGTGTGTGTGTTCACACACACTGTATACATTCATCTATTGACCAAGGTGAATAGGTTCATTGAGGTGAATAGGTGAATCAGTTCAAAGTGTCAGGGCCTCCATTTACATTTTTTGACAGATGTGAGAGATCCCCCGCTCTGGGGAAGGGGAGTTTCTGGTGAAGGGGGGTTTCGTAATGATGACCTCTGACTCCTTGCTAAGAAGAGGAAAGGGGTAACTAGGCAAGGTCAAGTAGCCCTTCCTCCCCTACCTCTGGCAGCATCCACTGTTACCTAAAAACCGGACCTGAGGCTGAGCCCTGCGCAGAAGGACAGAAGGAACGGGGGCAGACTCTCAGTGAGAGAGCTCTTGGCTGTGGAGGGTGGAGGTGGGGTTTAGTCTTACTGTTCTGAGCGGTGCTGAGACGTGGGAGAGGAAGGAGGGCGGTGGATCAGGAAGGGAGGGTAGATTGGGCCAGGACAGCAGAGCCAGTGGAGGCGCCTGTTGGGGGCTTAGCCCCTGAGCACAGGTTCTCTCTGGGGCCTCCATCTGTGCTGCCGCTGGGCTGAGGATCGCCACCTTCAGCTTTGCCTTCTCTGTGCTCTGAGAGCTCCAGTTCTGCCCCCTTTCGAGCTGGAAGTGCGGGTGGGTTCGTAGAGATTCCAGGCCTTGTCCTGATTTCTGTAGCCTCTCCAGTGGACAGACGGGTGTATGTGCACATGCGCACATGCTGACTCTTGGGGGTGTGGGTTCCCCGAGGATGGGGAGTGGTGGGGCGGTGCTGGCTTTATATCCCTCCTCAGTTGCACAGTTGAGCTGCATCTCAGGTTAGGACAGAATCCTGGCTCTGATGCTAGATGACCTACAATCTTCGTCATTTGGCAGCTCTGGCCTTCAGTTTTCTGGGGCTGGAAAGTGAGGGAACTGGATTAGGTGGCCTCCCTTGTTCTGTGATCTCATGTCTCGTTGGAACCCAGATGGGTCCAGGGCACGGTAAATCCCGGGTGTTTGCACCATCAGGAGACTTCTGTCGTGAGAAGCTTATGGCTGTGATGGAAGAGGCAAGCCTGCGTAGGGATGAGAATCTTACATGCCTTGGGAAACTGGTCTCTTTTAGCCAACCTGTGCTAGTACAGTAGGTTAATTAATACCAATGCCCCTGAGCTCTCTGCATTATTTTGCTTGGGGGAGGTGAGAACCTCCCCTGTGGGCTACTTTTCTCCAGCAGAAAGCAGGAGGGTCAGGTGACCTGCCTGTCTGGGGTGACAGCTCAGGAATGCACTTCCGCCTGTTCTTGTTGTTCCCCTCACCCCTTTCCTGACGCCCCTTTGCGCCCCTTTCCTGCTGGCCTGTCCAAGAGCATTGTTCTGAGCAGGAAAGAGCCACCTGGGAGGAGGCTGTGGGGAGAAGGTCAGGTGGAAGCTCGGTTAGGATAAGACTACAGCAGACCTCTTCATTGGACCTACGCTGACCTAGAATCAAGAGGATTCAAATCCTGTTCCGAGCTGGCTTATGTCCAAATTCACAGGTGATAAGGATTGTTGGGGAGCTGTTTGAAGTCTTGTGGTAGACAACAAGGTCCTACTGCATAGCACAGGGAACTATATTCAGTGTCCTTTTATAAACCATAGTGGAAAAGAATACACAAAAGAATATATATATGTATAACTGAGCCACTTTGCTGTACAGTAGAAATTAATACAACATTGTAAATCAACTATACTTTAAAAAAGTCCAAGGGACTTCCCTGGTGGTCCAGTAGTTAAGACTCCATGCTTCCTAAGTCAGAAAGAGAAAAACAAATATCGTATATTAACGCATATATGTGGAACCTAGAAAAATGGTACAGATGAACCAGTTTGCAGGGCAGAAATAGAGACACAGATATAGAGAACAAACGTATGGACACCAAGGGGGGAAAGTGGTGGGGGGGTGGTGGTGGGATGATTGGGAGATTGGGATTGACATGTATACACTAATATGTATAAAATAGATAACTAATAAGAACCTGCTGTATAACAAATAAATAAAATTAAATTTAAAAGAAACAAAAACAAAACAAAACGACTCCATGCTTCCACTGCAGGGGGCACAGGTTCAATCCCTGGTTGGGGAACTAAGATCCCGCATGCCCACGCCCCCCCGAAAAAAAAAAAAAAGTTTAAAAAAAAAAAGTCTTTCGGTCACCCAAATTGGGAGAGCTTAACATTTTTTTCTGGTGACTTTAAAAATAATTGATCAAGCCCTCATTTGCATATACACACCTTTCCTGTGAAGTTGAGCAGGTCCTGTAGGAATTCTGCTGTCTGTTCACTGCTGAGTCCTTTACCAGCCAGGCAGGTCCTCTCAGTTCATTTTGCGCTCTCTGCCACCTCTTTCCAGAAGAAATCTAGGCGCCTCTTCCCCCCATGTTCTCAGAGTTCCATCTTCTTGACATTCCTTTGCAGTTTTTGACGCGTCGCCCACGTGGGGCGTGGAGGGGTCTGGCAGGCAGCCCCCGGGGGGGTGTGTTCTGGGTGTACTCGCTGTGTCTCTGCCCCCCAGGAAAGAGCGCCACCCTCTTCAGCCGCCATACCAAGACCATCGTGTGGGGCATGCAGACCCGGGCCGTGCAGGGCATGCTGGACTTTGACTACGTCTGCTCCCGCGACGAGCCCTCGGTGGCTGCCATGGTCTACCCTTTCACGTGAGTTGCGCATGGCAGGGAGGCTGGACGCGGCCGCCGAGTGGGATGTCCTCACCCCATCTCCTCCAGCAGCAGCACAGAGCTGGGCAAGCCCTGGATTGTCCCCTTTGCCCGAGCAGCATCTGCCCACCCCAGACGGGGGCGGTTGATGTTCCTGGGGCATCTTTTTCCCCCACAGACTAAACTCTTTGAAGGCAGACCCTGCCTTTCCGCCTTCCGGGTGAAGCCCCTCCCGAGCCCTGGCAGGTTAAGAGTGTCCTGACCCCTCCTCTGCCTTCCTCACAGCGGGGACCACAAACAGAAGTTTTACTGGGGTCACAAGGAGATCCTGATCCCCGTCTTCAAGAACATGGCTGATGCCATGAAGAAGCACCCGGAGGTGGATGTGCTGATCAGCTTTGCCTCCCTGCGCTCGGCCTATGACAGCACCATCGAGACCATGAATCACGCACAGGTAGCTCACTGCGCCCCGGGGCGGGAGGCAGGGGCACCCTGAATGGTGTCCGCTGCGACAAAGGCCTTGGGATTCGGGACTGGCCAGTGATTTGGGGAATAGTGGTTGGAGACCTGATCTTCAGGAGGCAAGGTAGTCGCCAAGGGTAGGTGGGCTGCTTACCCGGGCTGGCAAAGAGTCAGTCCGGGGTCGTCTGCCTCCACCAGGTCCTCTCTGTGCTGAGATTGGCTTTCAAAACAGGATCAAAAGCACTTTTTTTGCTTATTGTAAAATTGTTAACATATTTATTATAGAAAAGAATTAAATGCTGATAGTAAGAAGAAGAGCGTAAATACCTCAGGTCTCATTTGCCAGAAATATGGTTGCTGACCTTTGAGTACATCCTTATTCACACCTTTTTCTGGGTTTGAACAAATGAAATAATGCTGTGTCTGTTTTATAATCCTTCAGTGACTCTTTCCACATCAGTACTTAGCAGCAACATCATTTTTGCTTTTTCCAGTCTCATGATGAGTGTACATCCTTGTTTCCCCAGCGTTCACGTCTCGAAGTCAAACTGCTGCATCAGAATGTGCAGATTTGAAAGCCTTTGATCCATCCTGCCCAGGTGCCCTCCAGGAAAGTCCAGAAATGGGGACGTAAACTCCCATCACTAGTTTGAGAATGCCTGTTTCTCTGTACCCTTGCCAACACTGAACGCTTGGACGTAAAGAACGTATATATACTTGACAAAATGATAGGCATTCTATTTAATTTGCATATCTTTGATTATTAACTAAGATGAGCTTCTGAAAATATGTATTGGCCATTTGCATTCTATGACATGGCCTCACCTCCTTTTTTTCTGTTGAGGTGTTTGTCTTTTTTGTTAACTGATTTGTAAGAGCCCTTAGGGATTAAGATATTGATTTTTCTGTTCAAAATTATTGTCTGATCCCAGACTGGCTTACTTCAGTTTATGACTGGAGTAAACTTGTTTTGATATCTAGATGAAGCAAAAAAGAAAACACACCTGCTAAAAATGAGCAGCTTTTCTAGTTTAGAACAGAGGTTGGTGAACTACAGTGCAAGGGCCAAACCCAGTCCCCTGCCTGTTGTAAATAAAGTTTTATTGGAACACAGCCATGCTCACTTATTTACATATTGTCCATGGCTGTTTTTGTGCTGCAGAGGCAAAATTTAGTCGTTACCGCAGAGACCACATGACCAACAAACCCCAAAACACTATCTGGCCCTTTATAGAAAAAGTTTGCCTTGGATCTTTCCCGCCACCCCCCACCACCCCCTCTGGCTTCTCCCTCAGCCCACTCTCTGGTCCAAGTGTGGAAGCAGCTTGTTTCTATCAAGGTTTTGTCCTGTGGGGATGTACAGTCAGAGCCTCAGAGGGCACAGCAGGGATAGCCCTAGATAGCTGCTTTATGGTCCGGCACCTGGACAGGTGGGAAACAGGTGGGACTGAGTCTCATGAGTTTTTGGATAGGTGAGAATATAACAGTTTTGACTACAGCAAGTTTTCAGAAACATTTGTTCCCACTTGGTTACTGACTCACTGTGGTGTTAACCAATGGAGTGCAGTTTTGGGTGCCTCTCTCTGGGGGGAGGGTTGAATGATCAGGGTAGGAACAGAGGCCTGTGGGAAGAAGGGGTTGCATATTGTTATCATTACTCCTGGAAGGGGGCCTGGGAGATGGGTTCTGGAGTGGTCGCTGCCTCGACATCTCAAGTGGTGAAATGATAACGGGAAGGGACTGTCCTCGTGCTCTAGATCCGGACCATCGCCATCATAGCTGAAGGCATCCCCGAGGCCCTCACGAGGAAGCTGATCAAGAAGGCGGAGCAGAAGGGAGTGACCATCATTGGACCTGCCACTGTGAGCATCCGTTCCACTTCTGGGCCCGCAGGAAGCTCATTGCTGACTCTACTGTCTCCCATCTAGTTTGAAAAGATTGAGAGAGTACCTGTTGAAAGTCAGTCTGTCCATTTCCAGTTAATTTTTTTTTTCCGGCTGCGCCGTGCGGCCTACAGAATCCTAGTTCCCCAACCAGGGGCTGAGCCCAGGCCCCGGCAGTGGAAGTGCTGAGTCCTAACCACTGGACCGCAAGGGAATTCCCTGTCCGTTTCCAGTTAATTTTTTAAAGGGCTCTCTCCGCAGACCATATCACCTTTACAGTTTCAAGGGGCTAACAAGATTTTTTTAAGTGTCCACCCTCAGACAACCATAGCATGGTCTTTGATTATTCCTTCAACTGTAAACCAAAGAAGAATCTACCTAGGGACCTTATTTTTGACCCAAAGGCCTTTACATAGGAAAAAGTTGCCCCGTGAATGTTTTTTGTTTTTGTTGTTTGTTTTTACTTAGCTGTTGCATTAAAAATTTGGCTGAAGCTAAGGATTTTATTTTTTAACATCTTTATTGGAGTATAATTGCTTTACAATTGTTAGTTTCTGCTGTATCACAAAGTGAATCAGCTGTATGTATACATATATCCCCATATCCCCTCCCTCTTGCGTCTCCCTCCCATCCTCCCTAACCCACCCCTCTAGGTGGTCACAAAACACCGAGCTGACCTCCCTGTGCTATGCGGCTGCTTCCCACTAGCTATCTGTTTTACATTTGGTAGTGTATATATGTCCATGCCACTCTCTCACTTCGTCCCAGCTTACCCTTCCCCCTCCCCATGTCCTCAAGTGTAAGATTTTTGAGCTAAGCAAGGGACCTTTCATCTTGGAGGTAGAGGGTGATCTTGAGCAGAGGTGCGCACTTGCATCAGACACCTTTACTGGGTGCTGTTGCCCTTTTGGAGCAAAAAAGGCGACCTAACCCTGAGTATACACCTCCAAATCTGCAGTCGTAAGCCACGTTTTACCAATAAGGCTCCCTTTTTTCTGTGTGATGTCTCTTGATGGGGAGAAGAGAGTCTTCCTCAGCAGGAAACCTGACATGCAGGTGCTGGCCAGGGCGGGCTGGGCAGGTAATCCCGGGCTCTGTGACCACCCCATCCCCCGAGCTCTATGGTCAATCAGCCCGCCCTCCTCCCTGACTGCGGTTTCCGCCCCTGCAGGTTGGTGGCATCAAGCCCGGGTGCTTTAAGATTGGGAACACCGGCGGGATGCTGGACAACATCCTGGCCTCCAAGCTGTACCGACCCGGCAGCGTGGCCTATGTCTCGCGTTCAGGCGGCATGTCCAACGAGCTCAACAATATCATCTCTCGGACCACGGATGGCGTCTACGAGGGCGTGGCCATCGGCGGGGACAGGTGATCAGCTGAGGGACAGGGCGCTAGGTCCTCTGTCTCTGCTCGCCGCCCGCTGCTGAGTTCCAGGCACATAGGGATGTTGCTTAAGTCCATAAAATGGGGCATCTCTTCTCTGTCTCAGGACCAACGTGAGCATAAGATCAGAAAATACAGAAAAAAACACAGAAAGGTGTTTTAAAAGGTGTTTGGGCTTTGGGGGGTAATTCTATTTGTTGTCTGAGTTGTGGCCGGAGGGTGGCAGCAGAGTGCAGTGCTTAGCAGGGCTCATTCTGAAATCAGACCCCAGGGGGTTCAAATCCCAGTTTCCCTGTTTGGGGGGGGCGGGGTGGGGGCAGGTTACCTGGGCAGGTTACCAACCCTCCTTAGACCTCCATCAACCTTACGTAGCAAACGGGTAAAGTCATAGTCCCTACCTCCTGGGGTTGTTGGAGGATTAAATGAGACTAACACAGGGCCTGGTGCTTAGTTAGTACTCAGTGCTAGTTGTGGTTAATAAGAGTGAAAGGAAAAACTGTTCCTTTACTCACTACCGTACTCACACTTCTGGCCACAAATGTGGCCAGATTTTCCCACACCAAGCAGTTCTCTGATTCTCTGCAGACACCAACTGGAGGTCTTACAATTCAGTTCAATTCTGACACTACTTCGAGATAGCATCATAGCATCAGGTCCCACAGGTTCGGGGCTCAGTCCCACAGGAGTGCCCCCAACTTCATATGTCAGTCGCAAGTCCAGCCCTCTGGTACTTCTGACCACCGGCTATAAGTCGGAGGTTCCCATGACCCCCTCCTCAAGTTCGATAATTTGCTAGAAGGGCCCACAGAACTAAGGAAGAGTTTGCTCACTAGCTTACCGGGTTATTACAAAAGGACGCAACTCAGGAACGACCAGATGGAAGAGGTGCAAAGGGCAAGGCATGTTGGGTGCGTGGAGCTTCCCTGGCTTCTCTGGTGAACACACCGCAGGAGCCCTCCAAGAGTTGCCTCATGAGAACAAAAGACACTCCTATCACCCCCATGACTAAGGAAATTACAATGTTTTTAGGGGGGCTGTGTCAGGAACCGGTGTCAAAGGCCAAATATCAGAACAAAAGGTGCTCCTAGCACCCCTGGTCACTCAGGAGATTACACGTGTTTTCAGAGCTCCGTGTCAGGAACTGGGAGCAGAGACATATACGTATTTCTTACTATTTCACAAATAGTGTCCTCATTATTTTTGTTAGTAGGAACAGTAATCAGTAGGTCATCAATTGAGTAATGTCTTAGAGCAATGCCTGGTACTTATTACCATAATAAATGTTACCCATTACTGTTTACTGTTACTACTGCCACTGTTCGGCTCAGAAACCAAAAGCTGTTGGGAGAATGAGTCACCTTGTCAGTCTTCCTGGCTCTCCCAAGTCATTTCAAATGGAGCAACCGTGTGAGAAGGGACTCGCCGAGGTCTTCAGGGAGGTGGCCTTGGGACCCCTAGTCCCCAGGTGCTCCCTGACAAAAGGCTCTGGGTCAGACGAGTCTGGGCAGTGCTGCCAGTTGTACTGTCCTCTTGGGATTTAAATGCTCCTGAGCGTTATCAGAAGCACTCGAAGATCTACAAGGACCTTGTAGATCTTAAGCCTACTTGGCCTTAAACAACTCTTTTGCAAGCTCATGTGACAGTAGAAAATTTAAAAGAATATTTTGGCCTATACACAGACCTTCTAGCAATCACCTAGGATATAGCTTGGTACGTTGTATTAATTATCTTTTGCTGTGTTTTAAAAAAATCACCCCAAAACAAAGTGGCTTCAAACAACAATAAACGTGTATCCTCATGGTTCTTGTGCGTTAGGATTCAGGGCTCAGTTGGGCAATTCTGGCAGGTGGGCTGTCTGTTGAGGTGGTCAGATGTGGCACGCTGGAGGTGGCCCGTCCACGTGGCTGGCAGGTGGTTCTTCTCTGCGGGCTTCTGCACAGGCTGCTGAGAGTCCTCAAGACTCGGCGGCTGGCTTCCCCTAGAGCGAGCAATTCAGGGGAGAGTGCTGGACAGAAGCTATTTTTTTTATAACCCCCGCCTTGGAAGTCAATGTCACAGAATGACTTCCTCCATATTTTGTGCATTAGAAGCTAATCATTAAACTCTACCCAAATTCAGGAGGAAAGGCATGAGTTTCCACCTTTTTAAAAGAACTTGTGGACATATTTTACAATCACCCCACATGTGCTCTCGAGGCATCTCTTACTGCCGTATGAACTTCTCTGGGCTTACTAGTTCCTCTTCCTTCCCTTCCCTTGTGCCCCATTTACTACCTCCCCCTCCCCCATTATTCCTAAGGCATCTCTGGACCCTCACTGGGCATCCACACCCACAAAAAACCCCGCAGTGTTCTTAGTACAGGTGTGCTTCCCACACCTGTACACACACCTCACCTCACCGAGTCTCCGGATCCTGAACAGCCTCCCTGCTCTCACCAGGTACCCCGGCTCAACGTTCATGGATCATGTGCTGCGTTACCAGGACACCCCAGGAGTCAAAATGATTGTGGTTCTTGGAGAGGTGAGTTATTTTTAAAAAATGGTTTTACAGCAGAGATTGACACAACATTGTAAATCAGCTATACTTCAATTTAAAAAGAAAAGGTTACTTGATTATTAAAGTCAAAAAAAATGTTTTTCTGATTATAAAAGTAATGATGATTTCAGTTTTTAAGAAATTCATGCATTTTGGTTATCTATAACTGAAAGTGACAGTCCCTGGTAATCCTGCTCCCTAGACACTGGGGCTTAGAGGCTGTCACTGTTAACACTGCCGTGTTTGTTCCTAGGAGAGAAGTTCTTGCCTCTCGGTGGCACAAGATATTTTAGTGCCAGCAGAGGAGAAGCTTTCACTGGCTGGCCCCAGTCTGTCCCTGGTGGGCAGTGGATAACTGGAGTCAAAGAGCCTCTCTTACTTGTGCCCCTGATCAGGTCTGGTCCTAAATTATCTCATACCCTTAGATCAGGAAAGGGGAGTTCCGGGGACTCTCCGAGGATACCCACTGCCCTTTAAAAATTCTTCCTTGCATCCAAACTCAATCTTCCAGGCCAAAGCCCATGTCCCCTCATTTTCTAGCCAAGTTCTAACTCGGGACACCTGATGACCCTGGCCCCTACCTGATTTGGGACAGATTTCCTGCTGCATTGCTGCTCTAGGTGCAACTCAGAATGGGTTCCACTGACTTGGGGGCTTTTTCTTGTTCCTTGTTCCCTGGCAGATAGGGGGCACGGAGGAATATAAGATCTGCCGGGGCATCAAGGAGGGCCGCATCACCAAGCCCGTGGTCTCCTGGTGCATCGGGACCTGTGCCACCATGTTCTCCTCCGAGGTACAGCCGGGACAGATCCCTGCTGGGCAGGGAGGCCGAGAGAGGGGGCGTCTGAGGGGAGCCGTGTGGTCATCTTATGAAGCAGCTGGTTTCTTCGATAACCGTTTATTACCTGCTTGGTTCCTGCAAGGTCCAGCTGGGGCCCTGCTCTCTAGAAGCTAAAATCCAGTTGGAAGAGACAAACTCATAGCCAGATTAAGGCCAGAACAAGGCTCTGAGTCCCTTCTCAGAGTAGGAGCAATTTACTGCCTGGCGGAGTTGAGGTGGCTTCATGGAGAAGACGAACTGCTCCTTAAGGAATAAGGAGGAGTTTGCTGAGCTAGAGGGAGGCTTGGGAGGGAGAGGACACACCCTAGGCTCAGAACTGGGGAGGGCGGTGGTGGGCGCAGGGAGAGGCTGTAAAAGAAAACCTCTGGATGTGTTAACATGACCGGATGCCTGTGACAGTGCCTGGGGGCAGAAGTAAGTACAGCTTGTAGTGGATGTTAGATAGAAAAGCTCTGAGCTGTCGGACTCCTGCTGGGTGGGATCGGCCAGACCGCAGCCCCTGTAGTCCAGCTTAGACAATCCTGTGTCTCGAAGATGGCCCACCCGGTGAGGATGAAACCGAGGAAACAACCACCTGTCACCCATCAGTTCATCAGTAGCTGAGCAGGCTCTGAGTGTAAGGCCTTGACCTCTGCTGTGTGTATATGAAACAAAACTTGGCCATCAGGGATTCCTGCAGCAGTGATAATCCCTACGCTTAAACCCTCAATTCTTCGAGTTAGCCTGTCACCCTATCCTTTCGCCCTGGATTGCTTGCCTTTCCCCGTCAGAGTCCTGCCCACCTCCAAGTGGCAGTATTTGTCCGGTTGTAAAATGCACCTCTCTTTTGAACCAGCAGTTCCATTCCTGCAAATTTACTCTGTGGGTCTGCGTGCAAAAATATTTCAAGGTATGTGTACAAGGATACTCACTGCAGTGTTGCGATGGCAAGAGAAGGAAACACCCTAAACGCTGGTCGGGAGGGGACTGTGTCCTCATGGCACGGCCATGTAATTGGAAACCAGGCAGGAGAAGAATGAGGTGGATTTTGAGATGTCGACATAGAGTTCAAGTTATGTTGACTCTAAGAAGGGGCAGGGTGCGATAAATGCTTATCATAGGATCCATCTGGTGTAACTATGAACCCTGTATGTGTATCTGTTCTCTAAGTAAGTGAAACGGGAGGGAGCGGGTCACGGAATCCTGCCCATCCTCCAGGGCTGAGCTCCACTCTCACAGGCTTGAGAATCAGCTCTTGGTGGATCTGTGTGACTGGGGCAAGTCGTTTAGCCTCTCCGTACCTCAGTTTCCTGAGCTGTAAAAAGGGGATGATTCGGGGTTGTTGCGTGACTTACGTAAGAAGGTAATTGTAAAGGTCTGCCACATACAGGTCTTAGCGAATACTCATGTCCATTCTTCAACACACCTGTTCCATGAAGCGCTTCCTGATTCTCTTTCTTCACGGCTGCTCTCCCCTCCACCGCAACAGCCAAAAATAATTCCTCCCTTCCCTCCAGGGTTTCTCTTCACCAGCTCTGCTTTACAAGAGCCCCCCACCTCCCCACTCCCACTATGCCGAGGACACCTCCGAGAGGGCAAGGACCCTGCTCTTCTGTTTCTGGCCAGGTGCTCATCATAGCCCCGTGGGTAGGGCAGGTCCTTAAGGTGTTTTGCTTTTGCTTTTTTTTTTTTTTTTTTAATTTATTTTTGGCTGTGTTGGGTCTTCGTTCCTGTGCAAGGGCTTTCTCCAGTTGCGGCAAGCGGGGGCCACTCTTCATCGCGGTGCGCGGGCCTCTCACTATCGCGGCCTCTCTTGTTGCGGAGCACAGGCTCCAGACGCGCAGGCTCAGTAGTTGTGGCTCACGGGCCCTGCTGTTCCGCGGCATGTGGGATCTTCCGAGACCAGGGCTCGAACCCGTGTCCCCTGCATTGGCAGGCAGACTCCCAACCACTGCACCACCAGGGAAGCCCTGCTTTTGCTTTTTGATTCGTTTTTTTAAACAACTTTCTTTGTGTAGTTTCAAGGATATACAAATGTAGAATAGTACCTTGACAGCCCAGCTAATAAGTGCTTTTTGATTTCTTGAACAGGTCATATGACCTTGCAGAGCTTTCTGCCCTATAGAGGAGGTGAGATAGGTATACAACACAATATCCTCAGTTCAGTGCCTCGGGGAAACTGAACTGAGAACTGGGGGATGGGAGTAGAGACAAGGGGACAGTGGTAAGGTGGCATTTGCACAAAACACTGGTCCTATAGCAGTGGTCCACAAAACAAAAACAACGGGAAGCTTCTATAAATTATGAACATGCGATATCATCTCTCTCCCTTCTAAAAGCTTTAGTGTTAGCTTTGAGAAATCTGAGTTACACTTGCTTAACTTCCTTGGACACAGTGTTCTCTAAGTTTATGTGAATGCAGAACCTCCTTCCCACCCCATCCACCCACGCAGATTAAATCCTACAAAGAAGGCATTGGGA
Organism: Balaenoptera ricei; assembly: GCF_028023285.1. Lineage (NCBI taxonomy): Eukaryota > Metazoa > Chordata > Mammalia > Artiodactyla > Balaenopteridae > Balaenoptera > Balaenoptera ricei. The sequence goes on along the minus strand of NC_082658.1, from coordinate 20,613,002 downwards.
ACCCACTTTGAAGCATGTGGCTTCAAGCCCCGCTAACTGGAGCAGCGGTTCCTAACCTTTTCAACACTTCAGCCCCTTTTGTTATATGTCGTGGTAAAGAGCACAGTGAGAGGCCACATTGCCTGGTTCAAGTGCTACCACATACTACCTGTGTGACCTCGGGCAAGTTACTTTACCCCTCTGTGCTTCCATTTCCTTGTTGAGAGGAAACAGTCGTAGCTACTGAATGATGACATTTGTAAAGCTCTTAGAAAAGTGCCTAGACACAGTGTTATTTAAACAGGGAAGGTATTGTTATGATTACCCACCACACCTGCCCTAATCAGGGTTTTATACCACGTTTCATTAGGTTAATTCCTTTTCCTTGTTGCTTAATCAGAGACACAGGTAACACTTAGCTCTTCTGATTGCAACCAGTTACTACCCCTCCATATTCTATTGACTTTATAGTTTAATCTTAGTTCATGCTCAGGTGGAAAGGGGCAATAGCTAATTGGCTCCCTGTGATTGTTGCTAAGTGGGAATACAGGCCAAATGGTGCAAAATCTGACTTTTTAAAAGAAGCTGGAAATTTGTTGTTGTTTTTTTTTAAAAAACCATTGAATTGTGCACTTTATTTATTTATTTATGGCTGTGTTGGGTCTTAGTTTCTGTGCGAGGGCTTTCTCCAGTTGTGGCAAGCGGGGGCCACTCTTCATCGCGGTGCGCGGGCCTCTCACTATCGCGGCCTCTCTTGTTGCGGAGCACAGGCTCCAGACGCGCAGGCTCAGTAGTTGTGGCACACGGGGTTAGTTGCTCCGCGGCATGTGGGATCTTCCCAGACCAGGGCTCGAACCCGTGTCCCCTGCATTGGCAGGCAGATTCTCAACCACTGCGCCACCAGGGAAGCCCGTTGTTGTTGTTTTTAATTAATTTATTTACTTATTTTTGGCTGCATTGGGTCCTCGTTGCTGCGTTCAGGCTTTCTCTAGTTGCGGCGAGCGGGGGCTACTCTTCATGGCGGTGGCTTCTCCTGTTGCCGGGCACGGGCACTAGGCGCACGGGCTCTAGAGCGCAGGCTCAGTAGTTGTGGCTCACGGGCTCAGTTGCTCTGCGGCCTGTGGGATCTTCCCGGACCGGGACTCAAACCCATGTCCCCTGCATTGGCAGGCGGATTCGTAACCACTGCGCCACCAGGGAAGTCCCATTTGTATTTTTAATGATATCTTCTGGTGTTCTGTTTTGCTTAATAAGGGTACATCCTTTATACAGAGTATGCCCAGGACAGTCCGATCCCGCCTGTGAGCTCAGCTTAGCTAAGGCTGGCAGCTTGTAACTTCTCACAGTTGCTCGAAACTAACGGCTATTCTCTGTCTCCCCACCCGCCACCCCGACAAGTGCCCCACGGGAAGCCACATGAAGGTGTTTGCGGAGTTGGGCGCCAGGCTTGGTGTCCTGGCTGTAGTGCGCCAGCTGTGTGACCTTGAGTAAGCTCTTGAACTGCTTGGTGCCTCAGGTTCTCACCTGTGAGTGAGAGTCAGCCATCGTGCTTATTTAGTGAGCCTTCTGGAGGCTTGAAGTGATTCACATAGAGCACTGAGTGGGGTCCGGCCTGTAATCAGTGCCGATGGTCCCAGGAGCCTTTGTCCTCTCTTTCGGGGGATTAAGGGGCCTGGTAAAGCTGTTCTCCTTTGCCTTCCAGGTACAGTTCGGCCACGCTGGAGCTTGTGCGAACCAGGCTTCTGAAACTGCAGTAGCCAAAAACCAGGCTTTGAAGGAGGCCGGAGTGTTTGTGCCCCGGAGCTTCGATGAGCTTGGAGAGATCATCCAGTACGTGGAGCTGGTGGAGGACGCCACCTCCCTGTCCCTTTCCCATTCCCTCCCGAGGACAGCACCCTCTCCAAAATATAGGTGTCTGATATGCCTGGACCCTCTCAGGTGTCTAAGGCAGCTCTACGGATGGTGCAAAATCCTTTCTTTTTGGCTTTCATTTTGTTTTGTTTCTAGAAGCAGCAGTTACGCGCCGTTCAGACTGGTGTTAAAACATTTCTCAGCCTACCTAGTTGGCGGGCCATAAGTGAGAGAAGGGCATAGAAACATTAGAAAATGTCATCTCAAACCAATTGATAAAGAGCTGCTGGATAAGCTATTGTCTCTTCCCGTTCCTTCCATCTGGCCTTCCATGGCTTCCAGATTCTCAGCCTTCTCTAAAGCCCCATTCAGAGACGGTGGGGCAGGCCTTGGCTAGAACCTGTTTTCGTAACTGCTGACAGGAGGGGATACAGAGCTGGGAAACTCTGGGGTAAGAGGGAGGAGGGTTCGTGGGATGGCTTAGAAGAGCCCAGAAGAATAAAATCCACATGGATGTCTTTTCTCCTCCCCTTCCCCTGCCTCCCAGGTCCGTGTACGAGGATCTCGTGGCCAGAGGGGTCATCATACCTGCTCAGGAGGTGCCTCCCCCAACGGTGCCCATGGACTACTCTTGGGCCAGGGTAGGTGCCACGTGTGTCCCTGACTGTGTGGGCAAGGTGCGCTGGAGCTTGTGAGGTGGCCCCTTTTGACCAGCAGGTGAAACAAATGCAGGGCCCAGGAGGGCAAGGTGCGGCGTGTATCTCCCACAGCTGTGTGGCCTGACCTGGGAACAGGGGCTGGGGACAGACAATGTCCTCTAGAGCTGTTTGCACCTGCTAAGAGATTTCAGGCTACTTGTCTAAGGCGGGGGTATAGATAAAGAGCGAATTTTCTTATATACAAGAACTCTTAGAAATCAATTTCTTTTTAATAATTTATAAATTTATTTACTTATTTTTGGCTGCGTTGGGTCTTTGTTGCTGCACGCAGGCTTTCTCTAGTTGTGGCGAGCGGGGGCTACTCTTCGTTGTGGTGCGCGAGCTTCTCATTGCGGTGGCTTCTCTTGTGGAGCACAGGCTCTAGGCACATGGGCTTCAGTAGTTGTGGCACACGGGCTCAGTAGTTGTGGCTTGCGGGCTCTAGAGCGCAGGCTCAGTAGTTGTGGCTCACGGGCTTACTTGCTCTGCGGCATGTGGGATCTTCCTGGACCAGGGATCGAACCCGTGTCCCCTGCATTGACAGGTGGATTCTTAACCACTGCGCCACCAGGGAAGTCCCTAGAAAATCAATTTTTAAAAGACCAATACCCATTAGAAAAATGGATAGGAGATGTTCTTTCAGCATAAAGAGATGTTCAACTTCACTCTTTATAAAAGAAACCAAAGTAGAAACTGTGACACCAATTTTGCTCTACAGGTCAGCAAAGAGAAAAAAAAAAACAGTTTTCTGATACATTGTATGGGTGTGAGGAGGCTGCTACATTGATTCATTGGTGGTGAGAGTGGTATTGACACAGCCTTTGTGAAAGGCAGTTGGGTAACGTCAATCCAATTTAACAGCGCTCCTACGTTATGGCCCGGCCGTTCCAAGTCTGGAAAGCTCCTTCAAGGAAATGCTTGCGTATACACACTTGTTCAAGAATATTTTTCTAGTTGATGGTCATCAGTGGAGGAATGGCCAACCTGTAGGATTGTCATATGAGGGGATACTCTACAGTAGTTAAAGGAATGAACTAGATCTACATATGTGCTGACATGTGTAGAGCTCAGATTCATTGAGTGAGCAGCACATTATAGGACACTATTTATATTATGATTATGAAAAATGTAGGCACGCAAAACACCGCTGTCTCTTCTCCACGTGTCTTTGCGTGTAAATAAAAGTGGAGAAAGAAAGGTCCAGAAAGATGTCCTCTAAACTAACAAACACGAAGGCAGAAAACCAAGATGGGGTGGAGGTCAAAGGCAACATGATTTTAGCTGTTCTAGTGTGGATTTTTTAAAAGGAGGATGTATTCATGTTGCTTCTATAATTAAAACATAACTTAAAAGCATTTCTTAAGTTCACAAGGGATAATTGAAGAAATGGGCTTGGACAGAGTTAGCTGTTGCTACCCCTGTTGTGCCCCAACTCTGGAAACGGAGGATTCAGGAGCTCGGTCCCCTCCCCCAGGGAAAGGACGTGTTGAGGGGATTCTCCATTTTCCCAGCCATGTGCCTCGTTACATTTTGCTGGGGGACTGGTAGCTGTGTGTAGAGTATTTTAAAAATTGTCCCTTTGGATTCATTCTTCCATTTCTTAGCCAGGCGACCTGGGGCGGGTTACTCTGTTTGTGAGGTTAAAATGAACCCCTGGATTTCAACAGCTTAGCGAACTGCCCGGGCCCGCAAACGCTTGGTAAAGACCAGCAACAGTGCCCAGGCTGAGTGGGTGCCATGGCATGACTGCTCCTATTTTCTACGCCCCACATGATCTAATAAAAGGGCTTTTGCGCTTCCTTCTTGGGAGGACTTTGAGGGCTGTTGCTTGGCCGCCAGAATTTAAGACCTGCCTGGGACACTGGTTCTGGGCACAGACAGTGGGGCCGTTGTGGGAAAATCTCTGTGGTCACCACAGCCCTGCTTGCCTCTGCCCCCATCTGTGCTCAGGAGCTGGGCTTGATCCGCAAACCTGCCTCGTTCATGACCAGCATCTGTGATGAGCGAGGACAGGAGCTCATCTACGCGGGCATGCCCATCACTGAGGTCTTCAAGGAGGAGATGGGCATCGGCGGGGTCCTCGGCCTCCTCTGGTTCCAGAAAAGGTGAGGCGTGGAGGGCAGAAGATGGTAGGGCCCTGTGACTCACAGTTAATTTTCTTCCCCTGACAAGGGAGTGGGGGTGGGCAGCCTTGGGGACCATGTCCAGGGCCACTCTTTATGGCCACAGATCAATTGAAAGGTCAGAGAAAAGAGATAAAGGCTGTTCCTAAGTCTTCCAAGGACAGAAAGGCCAGCCTTAACCAAGAGAAGTAGAAAGCAATGACCTCATCAGGGATCTTGGATCAGCCCCTTTCCCATGGGAACTTTTAAAGAAATGGGCCAGAGTTGAACGCAGGCCTCTTGAGAGAAAGGTAGGGGTTAGCAAAGGAGGTCTAGAGGCGTCCAGTAGCTTAAGGAGTGCAGGCCTGCTGGAGTTGCTGAACCGGCACAGTTAAAAGTACCTTGTATTGTGTCCTCTGTAAATTTGTGTCTCATCAGCCTGCATGGAGAAAAAAATTGGTTTTCTCTGCAGCTCCCAAGCTGAGCCCTCCCCTGGGACTGACAGTTGAGCAAGGAGGCCAATGAGTACATGTCCACAGAGCCCTGGCTTGGAGTGGCTCTGGGCAGAAAGCCAGGGGGAAGTCTTGGTTTGTGTCCTGCCCTCACCTGAAGAGAGATGGGTCTTGGTCCTGCTTTGGACCCTTCCTGGGAAAAGTTCAAGGGTTGTAACACCCGAGCAGGTTTCACTGTGTGTGCTCTTGCGTCCCCACGGCTCCAGACTTTGGTTTTTGTTTGTTTTTTTGTTTTTCGGGATTTTTTTGGCTGCACCGCTCAGCATGTGGGATCTTGATTTTGGGGGTTTTTTTTGACTGCGCCGCACGGCTTGCGGGATCTTAGTTCCCCAAGCAGGGATTGAACCCGTGCCCTCGGCAGTGAAAGCATGGAGTCCTAACCACTGGACCGCCAGGGAATTCCCCAGACTTTGTTCTTAATCATCAGCTGGGAGGTTGATCGCTATGCACTGTGAAAGGGACAGGGATCTCACCTCCTCTCTGTCTGGCACGGCGAGAGTAGTAACCACAAAAAAGGTCACATCCTGTCACAGCAACTCAGGCTGAAAACTGCCTAAAGAAGAGATTTCAAACCCTGCTTGCTAACTTCAATTCCAAAAGCAGTATTTGATCTCGGCAACATCCAGAGCCACTCAGGAATCAGAAGGTTCTGCCTTGGAGTTGTAAGATAGTATTAGGCCTGGATTGGGAGGTTGCTGCCCTTCTTGAGTTTGAGTGACTTGTTCAAGGAGACGGGAGACAGGAGGACCGTGGCCTTGTCAGCGTATCTCCTGTTCAGCCTCTTGCCTTTCTTCCAGTTCTCCCGTCCTCTCCCCTTTACTCCTTTACGCCCTCCTCCAGGTTGCCCAAGTACTCCTGCCAGTTCATTGAGATGTGCCTCATGGTGACGGCTGATCACGGGCCAGCCGTCTCTGGGGCTCACAACACCATCATCTGTGCTCGGGCCGGGAAGGACCTGGTTTCCAGCCTCACCTCGGGACTGCTCACCATCGTGAGTACTGTCTGTCATCCTGGGAGGTAAACAGCAGGGACACCAGGCTTTAGCATCATGCCGCTTGGCTGCAGCGGGGTTGTAGAGGGAGCCGTGGAGTGTGACACCCCGTGCTGGGGGCTGTTCGGGGCACGCCGGATTGGCCTGCGAAGCTGAAGGAGACTCCGACAGCTTGGGGCGACATGGGCTGGCTTCTCCTATAGGGCGACCGGTTTGGGGGTGCCCTGGATGCAGCAGCCAAGATGTTCAGCAAGGCCTTTGACAGTGGCATCATCCCCATGGAGTTTGTGAACAAGATGAAGAAGGAAGGAAAACTCATCATGGGCATTGGTCACCGAGTGAAATCGGTAAGTTGTCGCTCTCAAGGCACTGGATCTACAGGGTGGATGGGGATGAGAGAGCACCGATTTAGTTGGGCACAGCCGGGCTCTCGGCTCCCAACATGAAAAGCTTTGTTGACAGATGCCAGCACTGAGGCAGCTGTTTTTTCCATTATAATACAGACTGCCCTTAAACAGTTTTTATTGTGTTCAGTTGTGGTGTGAAACTATGATGAGCTGGAAACTTGGTAACTTTAGCTTCCCAGGTGAATCTTTTTATATATATATATATATATATATATATATATATATAAATTTATTTATTTATTTATTTTTGGCTGTGTTGGGTCTTCGTTTCTGTGCGAGGGCTTTCTCTAGTTGCGGCAAGCGGGGGCCACTCTTCATCGCGGCCTCTCTTGTTGCAGAGCACAAGTTCCAGACGTGCAAGCTCAGTAATTGTGGCTCACGGGCCTAGTTGTTCCGCGGCATGTGGGATCTTCCCAGACCAGGGCTTGAACCCGTGTCCCCTGCATTATTAGCAGGCAGATTCTCAACCACTGCACCACCAGGGAAGCCCCCAGGTGAATCTTAATAGGAGAAAGGACTAAGGTCAGGGTTAAGGGGACATATTGGTCACCTTAGGCTACATAATGCTGCAGGTTGCGGTAACAAACAACTCCAAAAATCTCAGTGGCTCACAGCAGCAAAGGTTTGTTTCTTACTCATCCTCCATCCACTGTGGGTTGGCTGTGGTTCCGGCTCCGTCATCTCCACTGAAGGAGCAGCCCCTATCCAGGAGGTGCTGGTCTCATGTCAGAAGGAAAACAGCCATGGCAGAACCACAAGAAAGCTTCTTAAAGCTTCTGCTTGGAAGTTGCACAGCCCCCTTTTTTTCACTGACATTTCATCGGCCAAAGCAAGTCAATGTGGTTAAGCCTGACACCACTGGGGCAGGAAGAGTAATAAAATCAGGGCCAGCCCGATTGGGAGAGGCCAGCGTGACTATTCTAAGTAAGTAATAGAGTCTCTCACAGAGCGGGTAGTCCTCTGTGTGTCCTGTGTGAGCTGTGTTTAGAAATCAGAGGCAACGAGAGAAGAGGAAGCGGCAGCTGCTCGGGGTCCTTGGCTCCGTAGCTCCAGAAACCTTACTCTGCTGGTCTGAGCGGGGTGTATGACTCACATTAATACAAGAGGGTCATGCGTGTGATCCAGGCATCCCCATGCTGGGCCAGCTCAGGGTAGATCCAGAGGCAGCTGGGTGGCAAAGACTGAAGCAGGGACAGTGGTTCCTTCTGAGGGACGTTGCGTCTGGGCTCACAGAACTTGGCTCAGCCATCGCCACCTCCCAGGCAGACGGCACACGCACAGCACAGGGCATCTTCCCCAGCTAGCGGCAGGCCTGCGCTGCCACACCCAGTCTTTGGGTGCCTTCCTTCCTGGACTCCATCCTGACCTCGCGTGTCTTGGCCAAGGGGGGAGGTCCCTGTGGTATCGGGACTTGGCGGGCGCCTAACCTGTCTCACTACCCCCCCACCCCCAACAGGTGATCGCTTAGTGTGGCTCTCTGAACAGAAGGTTCATCTCCATTCATCTCAGGTCCAGACGTTTTCCTGGAATTTCAGGGATGCTTTGCTGCTCCACTGCCAACACGCGCTTGCTTAGTTAAAAACTTAGAACTTGGTTACAGCTTGACTAGGTTGCCGAGCTAGTGGGCAGTATGGCCAGCGGCTAGAACCTCAGACTTCCCATTGGGGGTAGGCACCCCAGCCCCCTGCTGCTTGACCCCATGGCTGACTTACCCAACATCGCCACAACTCAGGTGGTTTTGAGGCTCAAATAAGATATGAGAGGACGTCAGAAAACCTTAAGCCCCACAGCAGTGTCGTGATCTGTGCTACATGGAATCATACATGTGGATCAGGTCCCTGAAACACACCTCCTGGATATGACACGTACAGTTGTGTCCACCTGTGAGACACAAGCATGGACATATCTTTTTTTTTTTTTTTTTCCCCTTTGGCCGTGCCACACATTATGTAGAATCTTAGTTCCCCAACCAGGGATCCAGGCCCCAGCAATGAAAGCGCAGAGTCCTAACCACTGGACCACCAGGGAATTCCCAGGAACATGTCTTTTAACAGCAGTGTTAGAGTGGGTTCCTCTGTAACTTTGGGTCACTTCCTAGATAAACAACCCAGACATGCGCGTGCAGATCCTCAAAGATTACGTCAGACAGCACTTCCCTGCCACACCCCTGCTTGACTACGCGCTGGAAGTAGAGAAGATTACCACCTCGAAGGTAAAGAAGAAAATGTCCCTAATGCCCGAATCAGAGTTTTGGCTGAATTTCTCGGGGAAAATGAGAGCCAGGTTACATTTTGACTGTGCAGCTAAAATTGAACCTGGTTTTCTGGAAACTTTTGTTTCTGTTGCTTAACTAAGTTCAACAGGCGTACTAAGTGTCAACGAGGGGTTGGGTCCTTTGCTAGACATTGGGAATTAAATAAGACACTGTCTCTCCTAATCAACTGGGATGTTTTGGTGGGAGCCTTTTAAATGGTGGTCAGGAATTCGTAGTAATAGTTGTAATAGTAATAGTGGAACATTACAAGGAACAAAAATGAGTAATAATGATAAATACTTGGAATTTTTTTGCCTTCCCAGAAACCAAACCTTATCCTGAATGTAGACGGTTTAATTGGAGTTGCATTTGTAGACATGCTCAGAAACTGTGGGTCCTTCACTCGGTGAGCTTGCAGCTATTTTCTTCTTCCTAATGCTTACTGATTTTTCTTGTTTCCTCCCAACTCTAAAAGCAATGCATGCTCATTAGAGAGGATTTAGAAAAAATGGAGAGGTATAAAGAAGAAAAAAAGTGCCTCTACACCTACCATCCAGAACATCCCTTTTTTCTACTTTGAGTTCAAAGAGAGCTAGCTTCTCATTCCTGGGCAGAAATTGTATTTTCTGTCTGTGGGGAGGAGGGCAGTCATGTGAGCCATTGTTAAACTACAAGTGGATTGTGTGTTGCAGGGAGGAAGCTGATGAATATATTGACATTGGAGCCCTCAATGGCATCTTTGTGCTGGGAAGGAGTATGGGCTTCATTGGTGAGTTGGTAGTAAGAGTCCTGTGTGTTTGTTTTTGTGTTTTTTGTTTCTGTTTTTGTTTGTTTTAGCCCATGGTTCAGGTATACCACTTAACCTATGTGGCCAGTTTCTGTAAGAGAGATGACACATTGTCTTAATCATTGTTCCTAATCCTCCCTTTCTTAAACTTCTGCCTTATCTTTATCTTTGTTCCTTTGTTCTTGGAAATGAGTTTGATTGCTAGCCCAGGAGAATAGAATGAAGTCCAACAGTTCCCTTTTACCAAGGCCGGCGTCTGCCTGTGGGATGGATCTGGGTGTCCTTCCCCCTTTTTTTTGTATTAGTTAAGATTTCCCTTCCTTATCTCCTCCCCCTCACCAAAATTTTAAAAAACTCACCAACTCTTAACAAAAAGATGTGTTTGCTTCATTTTAGGACACTATCTTGATCAGAAGAGGCTGAAGCAGGGCCTGTATCGTCACCCATGGGATGATATTTCATATGTTCTTCCGGAACACATGAGCATGTAATGGAGCCAGGAACCCTGCTACAGTAAAGTGAAGCCGAGAACTCCTCCCCCCCGGGAAATAGCCACAGACAGCTGGCACTGGAGCTCGCATAAAGGATGGGCCTGGAATGTAAACAGCCGCCAGTGTACAGGCACCGAAGACCAACACCCACAGGCTAACACTGTTCAGTCTACACAAAGAAGCTTAATATTTTTTTTATAAGCATAGAAATAAGAACCCAGCCAATACTTGTAACATTTGCTCTGCTACCTGCTGTATTTATTATATGGAAGCATCTGAGCACTGTCAGGATAGTGTTTTTCCTCATTGTAGGGTGTTACAATGTTGCTTTCTTTTTTCCATTAGTTAAAAAAATGTTTTCCCCTTGAAGGAAGGGAATGACACTTCTAAGACCTCAAGATACTCTCCATTTAAAGGACCCCTAATACCTTGTTTTTCCTTTTCACTTTTCTTCCTCCTCATATAACCTGAAGAGCATTGTATTAATCTGATTTTTTTTTTTTTAGGATCTTTTCGTATGTTGTGTGTTAAGAGTTTGTTTGGTATCCCCCTGAAGTGTTCCGTGTTGCAGACCAATGTCAGGGGGACAGGACCATTGCATCCTTAGCCATTGTTACAGAATATGTGGAGCAGTAATTTAAAATGTAAAGTCGTAACATACATATGTTTAAAATGGAAGTGCAAAGCAAAAAGCTGTGAAATGTCTTGTGTCTTAACATTCTCTGTATTTATGCAACTGACTTGTCTGTTATCGACTTGTCTTCAGTTTGCATCTGTAATCCACAAAGATTCTGGGCAGCTGCCACCTCAGTCTCTCCTCTGTATTATCATAGTTTGGTTTAAATAAACTATATAGTAACAATGAAGACATACTGCTGTCTCACGTCATCCATTTCCTTTCATCTGCATTCCTTTGAAGTGTACCTTCTAATAGTTTTACTACATGTAGTTTTAAAAATGTTCATCCGGGCTTCCCTGGTGGTGCAGTGGTTGAGAATCTGCCTGCCGATGCAGGGGACACGGGTTCGAGCCCTGGTCTCGGAAGATCCCACATGCCGCAGAGCAACTAGGCCCATGAGCCACAACTACTGAGCCTGCGCGTCTGGAGCCTGTGCTCCGCAACAAGAGAGGCCGCGATAGTGAGAGGCCCGCGCACCGCGATGAAGAGTGGCCCCTGCTTGCCGCAACTAGAGAAAAGCCTTCGCACAGAAACAAAGACCCAACACAGCCAAAAATAAATAAATAAATAATTTAAAAAGAAAAATGTTCATCCATCTCTTAAAAAAAAAAAAAGAATCAAAATACTATCTTCAAAAAAACCCCACTATCTTCTCCCGTGAATCTGTACCTTCCATTTTGCAGTGAATGGGAACCAAAGCTTTACTTAGATACTCAAGCCAAAAGCCTGCCTTCACTTCTCTGGTTGCCAAGTCCTGTCGATTTACCCCTCTGATCTACCCATATCTGGTCTGATAACTTAGTGCCCTTAGTTCCACTTTTGTCCCCTTACAGTCCATTCTCCACACAGCCACCAGCGACATTTTAAAACAGGCATCTGATTGAGCCACTCCCTTGCTTAAAGCCCCAAAGTGGCTTTTATTTATCTTTTTAACAAGTATGTATGGAACAGTAACTGTGGACCAAGCACTATGTAAAACACCTGACAAGCATCTCATTTAATCCTCACAGCGATCTTCCAATCTAGATAGTATCCCGTTTTTAGAAAGATAAATTAGTTCAGAGATAATAAGTTGCTCACCCGCATCCACTTAACTGGGGCTCAGTCTCGAGTCTTTTTCAATTTTTACTCCAAGGCCATTCTAAACCTTTAAATAAAAATCCAATGTTGCCACCCAAGACAACACTGGGTAAGGGTCTAAGGTGGCTTTTGTTTTACAAAACGATCACGAAGAGCACGCTGCTCTCTAAGGGGATGGAAACAGCCATCCTCCCAAGGGCGTGTGGATGGGCGGCCCCCGGGGAGACAGTCATAACTGGGGAGCAGTACGTTTGCACCTTACCTGAGGGGGCGCGTTAGGTCGGGTGGGGAGGCGCATGCGCAAACCCAGCGGCGGCCGGCTCCGCCCCGCGCCCACTATTTATTCCCAGAATCCCTCTGTGTCGCACCAGAACAGCCGTATCCTTCGGAGACTGGGGGGGTGGTGTTGGGGGCGGCGACGTCAAGATGGCGGCGGCGGCGGTGGCGGCGGCAGCAGCGGCGGCCGCGGCTGCATCTCTGCAGGTGCTAGAGATGGAGAGCATGGAGACGGCCGCCGCCGGCTCGGCGGGGCTGGCCGCCGAAGTCAGAGGCAGCGGCACGGTGGACTTCGGGCCTGGGCCTGGCTTGTCTGCAATGGAGGCGAGCGGGGGCGACCCGGGCCCGGAGGCCGAGGATTTCGAGTGCAGCTCTCACTGCTCGGAGCTGTCATGGAGGCAGAACGAGCAGCGGCGCCAGGGCCTCTTCTGCGACATTACCTTGTGCTTCGGCGGTGCGGGAGGCCGCGAGTTCCGGGCCCACCGCTCGGTGCTGGCCGCCGCCACCGAGTACTTCACGCCCCTGCTCTCGGGCCAGTTCTCCGAGTCCCGCTCGGGCCGGGTGGAGATGCGCAAGTGGAGCTCCGAGCCCGGGCCCGAACCCGACACGGTGGAAGCCGTTATCGAATACATGTACACCGGGCGCATCCGCGTCAGCACGGGCAGTGTGCACGAGGTGCTGGAGTTGGCCGACAGGTAGGTGGCGGAGGCGGGATGTGCAGGGCGGGGGTGGGGATGCTCGCCGACCGAGGGCCGCATCCAGGGAGGGCGCAGGAGAAGGCGGGGAGGGCAGTGCCCAGGGTGGGCTCGAGTGAGCCCTGACGAAGTGCATTCGTTTGATACTTATTGAGCGCCTGCTGTGTGCTGTGGGGCCGCCCCTGCGCTGGGTGCTGAGGTTGCAGCCTGCCAGTCCGGCGAGGGCTCCCTGTCAGACTCCAGGTGAAGGGACAAAGGCAATGAAGAAGGTCCGCATGTAATAAGTACTGTGTTGACATTTAAAAAGGTTGAAAGTATAGTGATTGCCTAGAGGAAAGACCTTTCTGAGGAGGTGACATTTAAACAGACCTTTAAACGGCAACGGAGTACTGGCCATGCAAAGATGGGGAATGACCATTCCTGGCAGATAGCGCAAAGGCCCTCGGGCGGGATCTCATTTGGCTTAGAGAAGAAGTAAAAAAGGAAAACTCAGTGATCTAGTGGGTGAAGGGGAGAAGGGTGTGTGAAATGTGTTGGAAAAAGGAGTTTGGGTTTTACTGGGTGATGGGAAGCTGGCTAAAGAAATTATCTGATTTAAATTTTTTTTTTAAATAAATTTATTTATTTATTCATTTATTTATTTATTTATTTATATTTGGCTGTGTTGGGTCTTCGTTTCTGTGCGAGGGCTTTCTCCAGTTGCTGAGAGCGGGGGCCTCTCTTCATCGCGGTGCGCGGGCCTCTCACTGTCGTGGCCTCTCCCGTTGCGGAGCACAAGCTCCAGACGCGCAAGCTCAGTAGTTGTGGCTCATGGGCTTGGTTGCTCCGCGGCATGTGGCATCTTCCGAGACCAGGGCTCGAACCCGTGTTCCCTGCATTGGCAGGCAGATTCTTAATCACTGCGCCACCAGGGAAGCCCCTGATTTAAATATTTTTAAAGATGATTCTGCTGCTGTGGAAGATGGATTGTAGGGGGCCCAGATGGATGTTCCAGAGACTAGGTAGGAGGCAGGTGAATGCAGTTTGGAGATGGGGAGGAGTCTTTGGGGGCAGTATTATGTTACACATTCGTTATTTGAACAAATACCTATTGAGTACCTATTATGCATCAGTTCAGACACTGGGTTCTAAGCTGCTGGGAATTCAGCAGTGAACAAAACAGACAAAAGTCCCTTTCCACATTGCACTTACATTGGTAGATGGACAATAAATAAAACAGCATGTTAGGTGATTGCTAGAGCTGTTTTGAAAAATAATGGATGGTGGGGCATATAGAAAGTGCTGGTGTAAAGGAGCTGTTTTAAAAATTGGATGGGTAGAGAAATCCTCGTGAAGAAGAAGACATTTTGCAAAGATCCGAAGGAAGTGAGGTTAAGGGCGTTTCAGGTAGGGGACACAGGTGCAAAGACCCTGAGATGGTGCTTGTCTGGGTGTTAGAGAATAGCAAGAGGCCAGTGTGGCTGAATCAAAGGGATGCAGGGTGAGAGGAGTAGGAGAGGCCTGAAGGTGGTAATGGGGATGGATCTGGATCCCACAGGGCCTTGTCAGCCTGTGGAAGGACTTGGGCTCTTACTCTGAATGACATGGGAAGGTTTGGAGTAGAGGAATGATGCAGTCTGATTTGGAGAATGCTGCTGTGTTGAGAAAAAGGATGAGGTGGTGGGGAAGGGGCTGCAAGGGCAGAAGCAGAGAGATTCGTTTAGGAGGTTGTGGCAATGGTGGTTAGAGGTTTGGATTGAGGAGGGAGAAGGAAAAGTGATGAGAAATGCTTTGATTCTAGACGTATTTTGAAGGCAGAGGAGATGAATTTGCTGATGGATTTGATGTGGGGGGGTAGGGAAAAGACTGCTAGTTTTTTGACCCACTGGAAAGATGGAGTTTGTTCATTATTTATTTAGATGTGGAAGACTGCAGGAAAGTGTTTGGGAGGAAAATCAGGAGTTTGGTTTTTGGTCCAGGAAATGTCTAGTAGGCAGTTGTATAGATGAGCACCGGGAGCTACAGATTGGCAGGAAATTAGCATATAGGTGGTAATTAAAGCCTCGGCACTGGATGAAATTACTTAGGAAGAGAGTGTAGATAGAAAAGAGAAACAGCGGGACTGAGCCCTGGGGTTCTCCAGACTGGTAAAGAGGAACCAGCAGAGGAGACTGATCCCATGGAAGCCTAAAGTGTGTCAAGGAGGGAGTAGCCAATCATGTCAGCTCTGTCAACTGTAAGTGATCATTGGATTTGGTGATAATAGAGGTCCTTGATGGCACTGACAAGAGCCATTTAAGTCTGACTGTCAAGAGGATCAGAAAAATGATACACATGGACATGTGTGGAGAGGAGTCCAGGGAGGTCTTCCCCCCCGCCCCCAAGATAGGAGATAGTGGAGCATGTTTGTGTGCTGATGAAAAATGAATCTGTGGAAGAGGAGAAATTGATGTTATAGGACCAAAGTCCTTGAAACCAAGAAGGGGATAGAATCCATATTAAAAGTGGAGAAGTTGGACTGGGAAGGCAGAGTATAGCGTACAGCTGTTAGGCAGACAGATTGGATAGTGGGAGAGAATTCCCCGGCAGTCCAGTGGTTAGGACTCGGTGCTTTCACTGCCGGGGCCCAGGTTCAATCCCTGGTCGGGGAACTAAGATCCCGCAAGCTGCGAGGTGCGGCCAGAAAAAAAAAAGATAGTGGGAAAATGAAGTTTTTGCCTGACTGCTTCTGTTTTCTCAAAGCATGAGATTGGGTCGTCTATTTGAGGGTGGGGTTGGGTGGGTGGATGTAGGTCTGAGAGAAGAGAGGGAGGTTTGTTGAATGCAGATGGATAGAGAAGGGTCATTGCACTCACTCAAGCTACGTTTGCTTCTGTCATGTGAGCTTGTGTTCATTCAGTTTTACTGCTGCTTTACTGGAGAATTGGGGTGAGGAGAGGAGAGAACACCCCAGACAGTTTACTTAAAACTTTAACTTCTCTCCATATGTCAGTTGCTGAGCAGCTGCCTTGTGTTTGGCACTAAGTGCCCTGCCACCATCACATCCAATCTCACCCATCAGCTCTGAGGCAGGATTCCTTTACTACCTCCCCACCTCCCCCCATATACTCTTTCTGTTGATCATACCTACCTCGCAGGCACTTACAACCTGAAGAGATAACAGGAAGTACCCAGCATGATGCCTGTCACATGGCACATGCCTAGTATACAGTAGCTATTATTTTCATAGAGCAGTGTTTCCAAATACCTGTCCAAGGGGGTAGGTGTCGGCTTACTTGGAGTGCCTGCCAAAAATCAGAAGTAGGGGTGGGGCAGCCCAGGAGTGAGTGACCCTGGCACCCAGACATGTTTGAGAGCCACTAGAGCTCTTACCACTCAACCTTGTCTTTGTTTCATGTCTGAGATGGTGTGTTCTCTGGAGAGGGTGAAGGGAGCCTGTCTTGAAATTAATCTTCATATCGCAGTCAGTTATTAAGCACAATAATCATAATAGCAAATGATTACTGAAGTGAGAGAGGCCTGGACTGATGAAGTCATTCCTTTTTTTTTTTTCTTTTTTGGCCGTGCCAAGCGGCCTGTGGGATCTTGGTTCCCCAACCAGGGATGGAACCCACGCCCCCTGCAGTGGAAGCGCGGAGTCTTAACCACTGGACCGCCAGGGAAGTCCCGATGAAGTCATTCTTACATTATTTAATGTTCTCAGTTCTGGGGACTTACTCTTTAGCAGTGGTCTCAAATTGGCCACCCTTGTGGCTGAATTCTGCCAGATTAATTTATGTGAGCAAACAACATCTAGTCAGCTACATGCCAAACTACTTTCTTTACTTTTTTAACGGGGACCATCCTACATGTTTTCTGTTGTTGTTTTATTTCCTGGCTTCTTCAGATGTTTTCGTTTGCCTTGCCTCACCTGCTTTAATGAGAACCCAGCTCAGGACAAAACCCCTGAGCACCACCCCTGCCCCCACCCCTGGGCTACTCAGGGAGAAAGCTCTGGTGAAGAGAAGATTAAAACCTCTGACACAAAGCCTGCACCGCCATTCCCTCTGAGAGCTGACCAAACAGCCTCCCAGGAGTCACAGTTCCTGTACCATGTAGCTGATGCTAAAGAAATTCTCTTCACTGAGACCCAGCCTCATCTAAGAAGAGGCTGGTTGCTGGCAAAGGACTAGGGCAGGATGGCAGAGACAAGTTTGGATTGGGATTTGCCTTTGCCAAGGGCAAATTAAAGTGGAAATAAAGTATGGGACTGTTGTACTTTATTAAAGGATATGTTCTGAAACACCTTACATAATCAAAAACTCTGTTTTGTGTGTGTGTGTGTGTATTATACATACTTTGTATGATATATAATACATATAAACTATCTAATGGAAATAATTTAAAATATATCATATAAAGATGATTTTTATATATGCTTTTAAACCTACTTTTCAGGACAATCCTTTTTAAGTTGGGAGGATATGCTTTTTTCAGGTGTTGTGCATGAAGTGAGATGAAGCTTACATTTCAGTTTGTATAATTCAGATGCACTCAAAGTGCAGCCATATAAAATATGCACATTTGAAAATTAATCCTTTCTCTTTTTCTTGATTTTAGGTTCCTATTAATTCGTTTAAAAGAATTTTGTGGAGAATTTCTCAAGAAAAAACTTCATCTCTCTAATTGTGTGGCCATTCATAGCTTAGCTCACATGTATACTCTAAGCCAACTTGCTCTGAAAGCTGCGGATATGATACGGAGAAACTTCCACAAAGTAATTCAGGATGAGGAGTTTTATACTTTACCTTTCCACCTCATTCGAGACTGGCTGTCGGACTTGGAGATAACAGTTGATTCTGAAGAGGTTCTATTTGAAACAGTTTTGAAATGGGTTCAGAGAAATGCTGAAGAGAGAGAGAGATACTTTGAAGAACTTTTTAAATTGCTCAGATTGTCCCAGATGAAACCTACTTACCTTACTCGTCATGTCAAACCAGAGAGGCTGGTGGCCAATAATGAAGTTTGTGTCAAGTTAGTGGCCGATGCAGTGGAGAGGCATGCTCTTAGAGCCGAGAATATACAGTCTGGCACGTTCCAGCATCCCGCTTCTCATGTCTCATTATTACCTCGCTATGGGCAAAACATGGACGTGATCATGGTTATTGGAGGCGTGTCAGAAGGAGGGGACTATTTAAGTGAATGTGTGGGATATTTTGTCGATGAGGACAGATGGGTAAACCTACCCCATATTCATAATCACCTTGATGGACATGCTGTTGCAGTAACAGAATCCTACGTCTATGTTGCTGGGTCGATGGAACCAGGGTTTGCTAAAACTGTGGAAAGGTATAACCCAAACTTGAATACCTGGGAACACGTTTGTAGTCTGATGACAAGGAAGCATTCTTTTGGACTAACAGAAGTCAAAGGGAAGCTATACAGCATTGGAGGACATGGCAACTTCAGTCCTGGTTTTAAAGATGTGACTGTTTATAATCCCGAGCTTGATAAATGGCACAACCTGGAATCAGCACCAAAGATTCTTCGAGATGTTAAAGCACTAGCCATTGAAGACCGGTTTGTGTACATCGCTGCCCGCACTCCTGTGGACCGGGACACTGAAGATGGATTAAAGGCTGTCATCACTTGTTACGATACGGAGACTCGACAGTGGCAAGATGTGGAATCTTTGCCACTTATTGACAATTACTGCTTTTTCCAAATGTCTGTGGTCAATTCAAACTTTTATCAGACAGCCTCATGCTGTCCCAAGAGTTATTCTTTAGAAAATGAAGAGGCAGTAAGAAAAATTGCCAGCCAAGTTTCCGATGAGATCCTTGAAAGCTTACCTCCAGAAGTCCTAAGCATCGAAGGAGCGGCCATTTGCTATTACAAAGATGACGTTTTCATTATTGGAGGCTGGAAAAACAGTGATGATATTGACAAACAGTATCGGAAAGAAGCTTACCGATATTGTGCTGAGAGAAAGAGGTGGATGCTTCTTCCTCCCATGCCACAGCCTCGTTGTAGAGCCACTGCCTGCCATGTGAGAATCCCATACCGGTACTTGCATGGCACTCAGAGATATCCTATGCCTCAAAACTTAATGTGGCAGAAGGACCGGATCAGACAGATGCAAGAAATACATCGACACGCCCTAAACATGCGACGAGTGCCAAGCTCTCAGATAGAATGCTAGGTTCTCTGATATGTGCAGCTCAAAACAGTTATACCTGTTCATGAGGCTGAAGATACCCAGACTGTTACTTGAAAAAGTATGTCGATAACTTATTTTCTACATGAACTGATTATCGCCCCATATAAAGGAAATATAGTCAAAAACTGAAGAATGAGAAGATCAATTCAATACATGGTAATTTTTGTTAGTTTGCAGTCTTTATCCATCTTTGGTTTGTGTGTGTGTTATCTTTAATAAGATCTTATTCAGCTAAGTGGAAAAACCAGGTGTAGTTACTTGACTGTTTGTCTGCCAGCAAGTTATAACTCCTTTGTCTTAGGGTCTTATGTTTTGAACATGCTTTAAGCACCAGTTATATTTGCACATTTACTTTGATAATCTTTTTCATTTTTTTCCCGAATGGTTGGTTTTGACAAGATCAGAATTTATGCATTGAGCCGTCATCTACAGGAGGTATGTGCAATAGTGAGATTGAAATTTGAAGGAAAAAGCACAATATTTCAGCAAGATGATTTCAGAATGTTTGCATTGATACTTTTTTGTATTTGTTTATCTACAAATGCTATCTTGTTTATTTCTGGAAGAGATGATTGATGAGAAATTTGTGATTGGCTCATGTATTTTTTGAGTATTTTTCATTTCTTCAGCAACTGTGTTATGAACTTCAAGTCATCACTCTGAGACAATGGTAGTTGGCAAGAGTACTGATCTTTAGCTGATTGAATACAGAGGAAGTTATATCTGTGAAATTTGTTTCTCTAAGAAGAAAAGTATTATTAGTCTAGAGTAAGAAATCAAAGGCACTGAAAAATTTAAAAACGCTTTTTTCGGGAGTTGCAGGCTTATTTGAAGATAAATTAATGAGTGTAAATAATGCCAATGACAATCGACACAATGCCTTCAATTTTAAATTTTGCTCTGATGCATATTGTATGGAATCCTTACCATTCCTTTCTAAAAGAAACTTTTTTCAAAATGGGAAGGAAGTAACAATTTAGAGAAATGTTGCTAAAGAGAAGCCTTATTATTTCTCAGCCTGGATTATTACAATGTTTTATCTAGTTGCCCTAGACTTTCATTGGAACTTTGCCTGAGCCTAGAATACTACATTTGGGCACATAATTATGGCTCTTAAAAATTTATCACTATGGTTATCTTTTATTTATTTTTATGCATTCTTCTGATACTCTTATCTGCGCCCAGGCTTTATGCAAATTACCACTTAGGTTGACTTTTAGCGCTCAGTTAACATAAGGGACTCCTGCTCTAATGGTTTGAAGTGTGGGTCCAGTATACTTTTCTTGTTTCTTTCAGAATGTCTCTACCTTCTTAGACATTCTGAAATACCATTCTAGAAGGTGAATTCCAAGTACAGTGATTTTTTTTTTTTTCCCTAGTCCAATATAGTTAATCTTATTAGTTGGATCAAACATCAAAAGGAAAAAAAGCACAACCAGGAATTTTGGCTCTCAGTGTGCTGTGAGACTGTTAATGTTTAGCCCTTGGACTCTATACTAAGAACTTAACTGAAATTTCTGAATTGGTATCCCTGCCTAGGACAGAGTTTTTCAATAATGTGTTGGAAATCTGCTTTAAAACCGTTTAATTTAGGCCGGGGTAGGGATGGGAGACTGCAAGTCTATTTCTATATGAGGATATATTATCCTACCCCACCTCTACTGTTTTCTTAATTTCCATTTATTTGTAGTTATTTTAATAAAAGCTATTTGGATTCTGAGAAGTGCTAAGTAGTTGTGAGAGGTCTGTGCAAGTAAGACAGAAAAGTTCATTGAATGAAGTTCTCATTTCTCTCTGATAAGACTGTGCTAGCAAACTGCCTTTTCTTGGTGCTGTTGAAATAATTTAGTAGCTCACTAAGGTGCCAGTTTCTCTCCAGAAGGGTGTAAGGTTTTTGATTGCCTTTTTTTTTTTTTTTTGTCTCAGAGTTGTCTTCTGAGACAGTCATTACCAAGTTATTTGTAGGGTTATCTTTTTTTCACATGATGTGGCGGAAGTCATAACTCATAAGATTTAGGTATAATCTGGTTTTGAAAACGTGATTGAAACTGTTGTTTTTTAACTCGGCAGGCAGCCTAGGCCATGGCTGGAAAGAGAGGGTAAGTCCTTCCTTGCATGATGATGTGTGCAGGGTTCCTGACTACTGAATTCCTAATTTTCATATTTGAATTCACATGTGTGATTTCACATCAGTAACTTGTGTTTCTGAAATATCCTAACTAACTTGTTAATAAGGAAAGAAACCAGATTTGCTTAAATCTGTTCAAGGCTGACATTCTGAAATTCTAAACTGGAAATAACTTCCCGCAGTATTTGGAAAGGTTCTGATTATGATGACCAGCCTAAAATGGCTCTTTGGGAAAGAAATTTCCTTTTTGATGAAAACTTAAAGATTGATAATTTAAGCAGTTAAAAATACAGCTTTAAAAAGACAGCTTAATATGTATTCAAGCAAACCTTTTTTGCTTTTGTTTTTGTTTTGTAGAAGGAAAAGAGAGGAACTGATTATACCAAAAAGTAATAACTATACATAACTTTGAGTGAGGCTGCTTATATCTTAGAATGGATATCCTTTAACTATACCTACCCCACCATGGTTAAAAAAAAAAAAAAAAATCAGTGTATATATTGAGAATGTCAGTCATGAGCTTAGTGTTTAAGTAATACATCTCACTTGCAGTTGTTTGCATGATTAGTCTTGTGTATCTTGATATCCAACTTTGCTTTTGCTGTGCCAATTCAAAACTACTTTGCTAAAAAAAAAAAAAAAACCTCAAAATTCATTGACATCAGTTTTGTCTTGATTACTTGATTTTGTATTGTATTTCTGGGACCAAAAAAATTTTGAAATCTTTTTTTATGTAGGACAGAAGTTTGAAGCTGGAAAGATAGTGTTTATGGCAGATTTCTGTTCTTTTGTATATTAAACTCTTCAGGCTGCTGGTAAGGCAGTTTCTAGGGCACACTTTTTTTCCTCTTTATGTTTCTTGCTAGTGTAGACGTGGTATGTTTAAATACTTCATTCTCTGCTTCATAATTCTAATATGAACACTATACTATTGGTAGACACATAAGCTGAATTGTATATTTTAGTTACTTGGCCTAATCAAGCATAACCAAAGGGAGGTTTTTTTGTATTTGCCTCAAACTAAGCTTAAATAAGAAGGGTGTATCGGCCACATTTCATGTCTTTTCCAAATATGTAGAATTGTGAAGCAAGTTCTCTGCCTACACTAGAAACATAGGGTGTTTATAGGTTGTCATTTAAGTGTAGAATATTTGGTGAAACAATTCAGTCTCTCCTTTTTTAAACTGTTAAACATTCTGTCACAGTTCATCACTCCAGTTTGTTACTTTCTTGAGAATAGTCCATTTTTGTTTTTGTTATAATGCTTACATTATAATATGTTTTGGTCATTGGAAACAAAACAGCTCATAGTCGTGATGTAATACAATAACAATAACATAATAGTCATTTTTACTTCAAGGAATTTAATTAGATAGCCAAATAACCACTCTTTGTTGATTACCTTTGTAGGGCTTTTGTCTTACTCTCCATGACCATTACTGGAAATGTCTGACAGTGAAGCACATACAATAGAGCACTTGTTAACTTAATCCTCCTGCATAATGCACTCGTGAAAAGTAGTGCTTGCTACATGGGTGAAGATCTTACGATCCATGTGCTGGGGCTCTTTGAGTTATTTGTAAAATAAATATTTAGTTCCAGGTGATACAGTGAGTTTTCTGGGCTAACAGTATCAAGCCCCTATCTACTGCAAGTATAATCTTGACTGCCCCCCTTTAAGTCAGAGGAGATGTAGAATTTAGGACACTTTGAGACATTACATTGTAAAATAGCTTGTTTTATGTTCCTAAAGCTATCTTGTTCTGTGTTATAGCTACTAATCATCTCAATGTAAGTTTTAAATAAATGTATTTCTTTAGAGCTGATTTGCACTGTGATTTTTCCTTTTTAATTCTGCACCATTGAATATAATTGCTTTCTTCCTCCCCCCTTATTCCCTTCAGTCATGCAACCCTTGGCTCCCTTAAGTTGAACACTTTCCAATATTCTTACAAGTTTAAACACTGCATTTATTTAAAAGAAAGAATTCTTATTGCTGAGACTTTTTATTAGCTAAATGAAGAGGCTCATACAGGTAGGGTACTTGTCGAGGCGGAATACTTTACTTCATCACGCAGTGCTAATCCTGTGAAGTTGTCTCGTCTAGCTGCGTATTCCCCAACATTGGCCAGCCCTGGTACCACACAGCAGCTCAGAGCACTGCGGTATATACTCATGTCATGAGCATCATACCACTCTTCAGTCTTTTCATCATAGCACTCAACATTAAAGGTGGTGGTAAAGCCATTAAAGCCACCCACCACAAACAAGAGGTCGTCTACCACCTCGATACCAAAATTGCTACGAGGATTAAACATAGTGGGGATCGTGCGCCAAGTATTAGCCGCTGGGCTGTAGGCTTCTGCACTCCTAAGTCGATTAGCTCCGTCAAAGCCGCCTACCTGTGGACAGCAGAGGAAACACAGCTGGCTGTTAACCATCGCTTCTGTTTGCTGAGGATGCCCTCTTTGGGGAGGGGGGGGACCAGTGATTTCATACCTCCCTCTTCCACTGTCTTCCATGGAAGAAAGCTTTCAAATTCGTCCCAGTGGTAGTGTAAACCTATTTGCTAATAGAAAATCTAGGGCTATAATTTTTGTTGTACAAAAGAAACTCACCGCATATATGTGTTCTCCATAAGCAATTACGCCTATTCCACTCCTCCTGCTTCTCATGGGTGCTATGACTGTCCACTGATTACTCTCAGCGTCGTACACTTCTGCTGTAAACAGGCATTCATTTCCGTTAAACCCACCACATATGTAGACCTGTGTGAAGAGAGTTCCAAGATTATTAAAATTGGGGAGTAGAGGGCTTCCCTGGTGGCGCAGTGGTTGAGAGTCTGCCTGCCGGTGCAGGGGACACGGGTTCGAGCCCTGGTCTGGGAGGATCCCACATGCCGCGGAGTAGCTGGGCCCGTGGGCCACAATTGCTGAGCCTGCGCGTCTGGAGCCTGTGCTCCGCAACAAGAGAGGCCGCGATGGTGAGAGGCCCGCGCACCGCGATGAGGAGTGGTCCCCACTTGCCGCAACTGGAGAGAGCCCTCGCACAGAGGCGGAGACTCAACACAGTCATAAATAAATAAATAAATAAATAAAAGAACGTGAATTTCTTTAAAAAAAAAAAAAAAAATTGGGGAGTAGAAAGAAAGGGTGTGTATATGGTGGTGGCTGGGGGCAGGGGACACTTCTGATGCCAGTCTTCAGTCTGAGTTTCTTTTTTCCACATGTGCATGCATTGCTTTTTAATAAGTCAAATCAGAAAAGATAGTTACAAAGGGCCACTTAGTCATCTGATGAAGGAGTTAGTATTGCAAAGTGAATACTGCCACTTCCGTTTTCCATCTATTATTTCCAGGCTTGTTTGCTTTCACATCTCCTAACCCCACCTTCCCCCGGCGTCTTACCTTTCCGTGGAGTGTTGTGGCACTCGCATCACTCCTCTGTTCGTGCATGGGGGCAATGAGTGTCCACTGGTTGGTCTCTGGCTCATAACGTTCAGCAGTGTTGAGACGCACGTAGCCATCAAATCCTCCCATGGCGTAAATAAAATTACTGAGGACTGTCACGCTGACATAGCAACGCCTGGAGTGCATCGGGGCCACCTGGTGCCACGTTTTCTTGACTGGGTTAAAACGCTTAACACTATTGAAATAGTCTACACTATCGAACCCCCCAATGATATAAACATAGCCTTTCAAATAAGCTGCCCCGTGGTAGGCACGAGGACTCTCTTCCTCACAAGTGACATTCAGCCATCTGTCTGCCCGAGCATCATATGCCTCAATGGCGTTGGTGGGGCTCCCACCACTCCAGCCACCAACTGCAAATAGGATGGCATAGGGCAGGCGGGGCCTGGTGAGTGGGTTGGTGAAGTCAGAATTAGAAGGTCCGTTCATGTTTAGGTCATACATGGCCCTCAGTGCATTAATGATGACTGGCTTGCATTCCTCACTGTCTTTGACATAGTCATTCATCTTAACATTGTTCATGAAGTATTCAGCATGCATTAGAGCCAGGCGAACCTAAGAAGGAAATACAGAAAGTCATTCAGATGAGGTATGGTGTCTGGAAAACCCATGTCCTTAAGCCCGCAGTTTTACAGTCTCCTCTGAATGCAGTAGGGTCATGTTTTGTTTTGTTTTTGTAATTTACAGCTCACAGTTTAAATATTTGTTTTTTGGAGGTGGTATACATTTGGATGCTGAGAATGAGTGAGATAGAAGCCACCTCAAATGGTCACAGAGCTAGTCCATTCCTTGGCCCCTGGACAGGACTGTTAGACCAGAAAGAGCTGCGGTCATTGTTCAGTAATTGGATATCTATGCCTCTATATGTAAAATAACATGAATTAGCACCAAATGGCTACAATTGAGTGCAATACTCATGATCTGGTTTCTTGTCCAACTCCTATTTTGGTTGGGGAAACTCACAGAAGGAAAGGGGTGAGAGGAAGACCCTTTAGAATTCTTTTGAAGGCCTGCCCTCTCCTTCCCCCACTATCAGGGAGAATCTTGGTCAAAGAGAATATAACTGGAGCAGAAGGAACTAGCAATGCCAAGGGCAGAGAAAATTGCAAAATTCCAGAGAATAGCAGGGGATGCCTTCTATAGATGTACATATATAAGTATATGTAAGTATGACCACAGCCTTGGAATCTGTCAAACACCTGAGTATGGCTCTTGGGACAATCCCTCTGGGATAAATGAATCA
Organism: Balaenoptera ricei; assembly: GCF_028023285.1. NCBI lineage: Eukaryota > Metazoa > Chordata > Mammalia > Artiodactyla > Balaenopteridae > Balaenoptera > Balaenoptera ricei. Next base: position 20,587,182 of record NC_082658.1, on the reverse strand, counting down.
AAAGTGAGCAATTAAGGGAATTCTCTGGCAGTCCAGTGGTTAGGACTCCGAGCTTCCACTGCAGGGGCATGGGTTCGATCCCTGGTTGTGGAAGTAAGATCCCACAAGCCATGTGGCGTGGGCAAAAAAAAAAAAAAAAAAAAGCAATTAAGCATCCCACAAAAGAATAACTAAACGACCTTGGGAAGCAAAACTGAAATATGCTGCTTCCTATTTTGGGGGTCATGAGAAATCCATTTTATAATGGCCTCAAATACAGCATCTTCTTGCTTGACGTTGAGCTCATCTTTCTCAATGATATCCTTAAGTTCAGTGACTGAGAGCTCTAAAAACTCTGCTGAGACTTTCACCATCTCCTCAAAGTTGTGCAGTATGAACATGTAGGCCTTCCGCCTCAGTTCGGGGCAGTAGTAGTAGTCTGTGAACTTGCAGATGCCGATACAATTAACCAAACACAGCTCCGACTTGAGGAACTCACAGCAACCCCTGACAATACCCATGATGTTAAATTGGTCTGCAGCAGCCAGCAGCTTCTCCACGTTCTCTGGTGTGATGGGGATGGTCCGGGTGTACGCATATTCGATAATTAGCTTCATCATGTCGGGGGAAATGCCAGGGATGTTGTATACCTTCTTTTCAGTGTTGTTCCAGCCACTTGTAAACAAAGCTCTGGAAGAAAGAAAGAAACTAGCAGTCACTGAAATATTTCTCTCTAGTTTGCCATGTTCCCTCCCCCCGCCACCTTCTCTTGTTGTGGAAAATTTGGACATTTTCCAAATAGTGTGCACAATAAGTCAATTGGAAATAAATTGGCGTGAGGAAGCGGGGGGGAGGAGGGTAGGTTTTATACAGTGGTCAAGAGAACCTTTCCAGGAACTTTGACTTTGGTCACTTTTATTCCTATCTTCATGATAAGTAGGCTTTTTCCCATTTTGTGGATGGAGAAACTGGGATCTACAGCTGGGAGTAAGACCCAGGTCTTTTTCTGTCTCAGCCCATTGCCCACCAAATTCTACCTTAATTAAGGAAATTAAACTTGAGCAAATACACTTTTAAAACAAGTATTATTCAATCAACACATATCCAGAATCCGATCGCTTCTCACCTCTCTCATTGCTACCTTCTTGGTGTGAGCTACCACCAGCTCTTGCCTAGATTATTGGGAGTAAACCTCCCAACTGATCTCTCTGCTTCTGCTTTTGACACCTCCAGAGTTTATAGTCTTATCCCAGCCACCAGCATGATTCTTATGAGTTTATGCTCCTCTTCCACTCAGAACCTTCCACTGACTTCCCTCGTTACTCAGAGTAAAATACAAAGTCCTTACCAGGGACTACAAAAGACCTCTGGGATCCGGACCATGAATACCTCTCTAACCATATTTCCTCTCGCCTTCCTCCTCACCTTGCTCCAGCCCTGCTGGCCTTGCTTTCCTTGAATACACCAGAGATGCTTTCATCTTTGCACTTTGCTTTGTACTCTGCCTGGAAGGCTCTCCCAAGATCTCTGTTATTTCCCAAGACCGCAGCCCCTTGAAGTCTTTGCTCAAATGTCACTTTGTCAGCAAAGTGATAATCCTATTTAAAATTGCCACTGACTACTCTCTAGCTTCCTTTTTTTCCCTAGCACTTATGATCTAATATGTATTTTATTTATTAAATGCCTGTTCTCCCTACTGGAAGGTAAACTTTACGAGAACAGGAATGTTTATACATTGTTTTATTTCCAGTACCTGTCACAAAATAGGCACTCAATAAATAACTATTGAATGAGTAAAATGACTACTATTCCACAACAACTTATTGGGTCCCTACTATGTAGCTAGGTACTTCTCTAGGTGTTGCAGAGGACAGAAGTCCCTGCCCTAATATATTTTTCCTTCCTTTTTCTAAGAAGTTTAAGGTAATGTGGGCTCAGAGATCAAATTCTCTAGAGAAGAGTTCTGAAAACCTACAGCCTCTCGGCCAAATTCAGCCCAACTCTTGTTTTTGTACTGCACATGAGCTAAGAATATTTTTTACATTTTTAAATGGGGAAAAAATATTTTGTGACACCTGGAAATTAAATTCAAATTTCGGTATTCATAAATAATTTTATTGGAACACAGCCATGTCCTTTCATTTAGTATTGTCTATGGCTGCTTTCCTACTAAAGGCAGAGTGGAGTAGTTGTGACAGAGACTGTACGGCCTGCAAAGCTTAAAATAGTCACTATTTGGTCTTTTTGTATACCCTGCTCTAGGTCTAGATGAATGAGAATTTTTAGCAACGGGTGGCAGGCACTTATCATATCTTCATTGGAACTGAGTACTCAAATATTTTCAGCTCATGAACCAACTAGGTCTTTTACTTCCTGGGTTACAATAGTTTTGGCTCAAACTCCCTTTTTCTTCTGAAAAATATTTCCTTGGTTCTTTCCCCTCATCCCCCTTCCCACCCTCTCAGTCCTTGTTAATTTGTCACCCTGTTTGAGATAGTCTCAGATAGGGGCTTAAGGGGTGGCTGAAGTGGCATTGTCATCTAGGTTTAAGCAGGAAATCCACTACAGGTGTCCAACCTTCCCAAAGGTTGGTTTGGGTGAAAATCAAAGAAAAAAAGCATCTGGCCCACCAATAGTTGGTTGAAATCTAGATGAAAACGAGACAGAAGAGGCTCTGGCCCTAACTGTGCCTCTTCAGAAGACAAAGGAGCCAGTCTACAGGAGCCCAGGGCTTTGACAGTGTCCCTAAACTTAAGATGATGGGGCGGGAAATATGAAATGAACCAAAATGTCTCAGAATGAGCCCCGTTCCCCCTTTTGGCTTAGTCCAGCAACCCTGTTATACCTAAAATAGGAACTGCAGCTACAGAGGATGTTCTTGTGGGCATTGAACTCAAAGCCATTGACCTTGATGACCACGTCGCAGAGCTTGCCCTCTAGTCTAAGCTCGTTGAAGATCTCACAGGTCATCGCACTCATCTTCCTCTCCATGTGAGGCTGGTGGAAACATGTGGAGGCCACCGCGCTCTCCATCTCCATGGCACCCTGGGACAAGCGGAGAGAGGCTGCTCTCCTAGGGTGTCGGGGAGGATTGTGGGGGCCCTTCAGCCAGCTGTCACTCCTTCTCCCTACTACATCTCTCATATAAGGGCCTAGCAGGCAGCCCAAGTTCCAAAATCCTGGGCCCTTAGTGAGATCACTCTCAGGATTGTGCTCTCAGGTTCTGGAACTCTCTCCTGTCCCTGTCCTCCTTCCTCCCCCCCCCCCCCCCAAAGGCATCACTCAGGATGAAGACCACCTCACATCTTCCGCAACCAACCAGGAGCAGGACGTGACCGCCAACACCACGTTAAGACTTTTGATTCACTCTAGCTCCTGCTGCCCACTTCCGGTGCTCAGTCTGGCGTCTCTGCGGCATCCATCTACCTTCTTCCGCAGCTTGGCACTTGGCTCCCGAGACACTGAGTTCGAGGAAACCAAGTCAGAGGAGGCAGAAGGGAGAAGTAAAGCTGATGGGTTTTCATTCTGGCCCAGATGTCCAGGGCCCTCCTGCCCTCTGGACTGAGTCACTCATCTTCTGTGATGAGGAGCGAGCCCCGTGAAGGAAGCACCTTCTGGATGTTCAACAGAACTCACTTATGGCTCCTTCACACCCCCTCCCATCTGCGGCCTTTTGGTCATGCAAACCTTAAGCCTGGAAACGTCCATTCCGGTTAGGGTTTTTGTTCTAAAAAGAGTGGCACCCACCCACGTAACCCCAGCCTCTTGGGACACTCCCCGTCCCCACCAGCCCCGGACCCATTCCCCGTCCCCCACCCCATCACCCGCGACCCGCCTCCCCCCGCCCCCTCACTCGCGACCCACGTCTCCCCCCTCCCCCCCACGGCGGAAGCGACGCCTGCGCAGTGGGGCGGCGGGGCGGTCGTTGTGCCCACGCCGCCAACCGGCCGGCGAGCGCCATGGCGGAGGAGGTGAGGCGGGAGGAGGAGACCGGCGTGAGGCGGGCCCCGAACCCCCGGGCGCTCCGAGACCCCCACCGGGCCGCCTGGGCCTCGCCGTGCCACTGCGGCCCGTAGGCGCCCAGGCCCGGCCGGCGCCCCCACTCGTCCCCCGCGCCCCCGGCCCGGCCTCGCCGGCCTCCCCTTGGGCCCAGCGCGGTGCCGGGGTCAGCGGTTCTCTCGGGTCTCGGGACAGGTGAGCACCCTGATGAAGGCCACGGTTCTGATGCGGCAGCCCGGGCGGGTGCAGGAGATCGTGGGCGCCCTCCGCAAGGGCGGGGGAGACCGCTTACAGGTACCGCGCGGGGGCTGGGGATGTGGCCTGCCCAGTGCGCCTTCCCGCTTTGCTGCGGACACCTGCAAGCATGCGTTCATCCCCTAGAAATGGCCAGGTGCCCGAGGGCAAGACTGTTTTGCCTTGGGGGAGAGTCCACCTGCCCAGAAACCTAGATTTCAAATTTCTCAGTAAAGTCGTGCTGTAGACAGAAAGCACCCCACACACCAGGTCTCCGGGTCTTGTTGCCCTCACTGGCCGAGGTTGGTGGGCTCCCCAAGAAGGCACAGATGTGTAGATGGGCCAAAAGGTGGGGGCATCTTAGGAAGGACCAGGGCATTGAGATGGGTGCTATTGAAAGAGTGGAAGGGGTCCTGATTCTGCAGTCCCCACCCCCATCCTCAGAGAGGCTGGGTCTTCTCTGGGTTAGCACAGGTACTAACTAGGGTTAGTTCTTCCTTCAGCGCTTCCTAACTCCCCCAAGGCTTTGCCCGTAGACTGGCACTGAGCTGTTTGGACTTCCATAATCATCCTCCCTGGCTGTCACAGGGCCACCCTGGAAGGAGCCTGTCTAGGCTTCATCTCTCTTTTGCATTTTAGGTCATTTCTGATTTTGACATGACCTTGAGCAGGTTTGCATATAATGGAAAGCGATGCCCTTCTTCTTACAGTAAGTCACATACTAGCTTGCTTCATTGGGCTTGACAGGATGATGGCTTCTAAGGGGCAAGTAAAAGGAGTTCTGTGTTTTTGCAGATATTCTGGATAACAGCAAGATCATCAGTGAGGAGTGCCGGGAAGAGGTGGGTTACTCCCTTCTTTGCTCAGAAATGGCTATCATATACGACTTCCAGTGGTTCTTGGTTAGGACCAAAGATTCCAGGGTTGAGACCTTAGAAGATTAATTTTTTAAAAAATTGTTGTTATGCTCAGGTGGACCTAGTCTTAATACACTGAGACAGCTTTTCCTTATTGGCCAAGACATGTGATGATGGATGGTTGGAATATGCTTACTGCTATCTGTAGAACTTAATAGGAGACTTCGATGTTTGTTGTTTAACCCTCCCACAACTCCGAGAGGTGGATAGAATCATTACTGTCTCCATTTAGCAGATGGAAAAACAGAGGCTTGGAGAGGTTTGAGCAACTTACCCAAGGTCATATAGCAAGATGCAGAGCTTGGTTTTCCCATAGATCTGATTCTGTTCCCGAACTCTTTTCACTATATTATGCTCTTTCCTTGATAGTATAAATGTTCTTGGTAAGGCAGCAGGTACCAAGAAAGACTTCTGAATTAATGTCTATGTATGAAACTCCCGTTTCCATAAGATGCATACAGATATTGTAAAGCGATCCCTGTAGCCTTGGAGTTCATTTTACTTTGCTCCGTGTTCTTCCCATCAGTGTCCTCTTTGCCAGAGCAGAGCTGTGCTAGCCCCTCGTTTCTCTGCAGGTTGCTGAGCTCTTTCTGCTAAATAGCTATATCATTTAGTTCCACTTGATTATGAAGTTCACCAAATTGGTTACTAAGTGGTCTGTTGGTCTGCCATATTGGTCAGATCTTCTAATACTCTGTCATGATTACTGGTTATTAAGATGGACAGTGGGGCTTCCCTGGTGGCGCAGTGGTTGAGAATCTGCCTGCCAATGCAGGGGACACGGGTTCGAGCCCTGGTCTGGGAAGATTGCACATGCCGCGGAGCGACTGGGCCCGTGAGCCACAACTACTGAGCCTGCGCGTCTGGAGCCTGTGCTCCGCAACAAGTGAGGCCGCAATAGTGAGAGGCCCGCGCACCGCGATGAAGAGTGGCCCCAACTTGCCACAACTAGAGAAAGCCCTAGCACAGAAACGAAGACCCAACACAGCCATAAACAAAAATAAATAAATTAATTAATTAATAAAAAAAAAGATGGACAGTGAATTATAGATAGCTCTTCTGTTTCTACACTTGTCTCTCTGGTGATGCCACTTGCAGCTTAAGGTAGATTCTGGCTCCACCACTGATTGCCTTTGGCAGATCACTTTTTTTGGTTCCTCACATCCCTGATCATAGCAGCTTCCAGAGAGCTACGTCCACAAATAAGACAATAGGTTTGGATGCCCTCTCTAGGGTAAAGAAGCTAGAGAACATTAAGATTTGTGGCTTTGATGGGTTCCTGAAGAAATTAATAAAGCAAAATTTATGTAAGAAATCTTTTTTCTTTTTAAAAATTTATATCCTGGGGGCTTCCCTGGTGGCGCAGTGGTTGAGAATCTGCCTGCCAATGCAGGGGACACGGGTTCGAGCCCTGGTCTGGGAGGATCCCACATGCCACGGAGCAACTAGGCACGTGAGCCACAACTACTGAGCCTGCGCGTCTGGAGCCTGTGCTCCGCAACAAGAGAGGCCGCGATAGTGAGAGGCCTGCGCACCGCGGTGAAGAGTGGCCCCCGCTTGCTGCAACTAGAGAAAGCCGTCGCACAGAAACGAAGACCCAACACAGCCAAAAAAAAAAAAAAAAAAAAAAAAATTTATATTCTGTTGAATTCTGTTACACTTTCAGAAAAATGTTCTCACTCAAGAAAACATTGAGAATCTTAACACATTTAGGAGCTTTCTGTCTTTGTCAGTCTTTGTATTTAACCCTCTTTTGGACTGATGGTCAGGGACTCCATTTGATCTCATAATATTCCGAGACCATGCACGTATTAAAATTAAAATGTTTTACTTAGTCAATTCTCATTTTTATTGGGCCCTGTTAACTGCCTGAGCCCGTGTGACACATGATCCCTGAAGCAGCCTCCCTAGATTGTGGAAGGTCCTGGCATGTGGAAGGTGACCTTAGCCAGAGGAGGTGCACAGAGATGCTCCCCGTGAGGTTGTCCACCTGACGTTGGCAGAGCGATGGAGTTATCCCCTAACATGCTGTGTCCCAGGCTCCAGTCTTCTAGTTCACTTGAATGATTTTTGCCAGATCTGTGTAAATTACCCTGCTTTTAAAGATCTGAATGCAATTAACTTGCAAACGAAAGAAGCAATCTTGATGAAAGCATGAGTGTGCTATTCTAGTTTTCTTTCTTTTTCTGACATACATTAAAATGAATCCCAAACCACTAAAATGAAAAGTGTTTTTATCCGTGTACCCCCCCAAAGTTATCTTGCCTACCACCTGAGAAAATGTACCACATTTTGGGAAATACAGCGTTAAATCCGTTCTTACTGATTAAGCGGGAGTGCAGAGGGATGGCCAGCTCTGCAGCTCCAGTCACTTCCTTACATGAAGTTGCATCTTCTAGGTGACTTTTTTCTTATGCTGGACTGTAGGACTCTGCTGGGAAAAACTTGATGTGGACTAAACGGCTTTTCTCTTCATTTGGATGTCACAGCTCAAAGCGCTCCTCCACCACTATTACCCAATTGAGATTGACCCACACCGGACCATCAAAGAGAAGTTACCTGACATGGTGGAATGGTAAGTGATGGTGGTGGTGAAACGCCCCTGGCCCTCACGATGCTTGGTCTGGACGGGGGCGTATTTTTCCTGAGCTTTGGTCAGATGCAGGCTCCTTTACCTTACTGAATGCTTAACTGAAGGCCACAAGCCCAGCTGCTAGATCAAATTGTCCAGATACAGCCAGGCCACGTGTGGCTACTGCTAGAGTAGAGGGCTCACCAAGTATCCTTGGAATGAGTTAGAAGCCCCTTAGTTTGGGGCAATAAGTGCTTTGGGGCAATAACCCTCCTAAGGAAACCAGTATCACTGGGCAAAGCCCCAGTTCTCCAGAGAGTGGGGTCACAGAGGAAGGGATTCAGAAGAGCTTTGACATCAGCAGCAACTTGCCCAGCTCTTGTGTTGCTGCTGTGTTGCTGTCTCACCCTCTTCCTTTAGGGACAAGCAGGGTCCTTCAGGAAATGGCCCTGGGGAAAAGGATGAGGCCTCCGCTGTCAGTACTTCAGAGGGGACTCGGCCCTGAGATGGGAAAGGTCACTTTACTTAGTGGTTTGAATTTGAGGTTTTGTGGGGTGTGTGTTTCCAGGTGGACCAAAGCGCATGAGCTCCTGTGCCAGCAGAAGATTCAGAAGTTTCAGATAGCCCAGGTGGTGAGAGAGTCCAACGCAATGCTTAGGTGAGCTGCCTGCTCTGGAAAATGTTTCTGCCAGACTGTTTGGAATGGGTTTGCTCACAAAAGAGAGGCTGGGAAGGATCGAAGAGGAGTCAGTTGCTGGGAGAGTCAGAAGCGATCTAGCACCATGAGTAGCTGACGTGGAGAAGGTTCCTCTATGGACACAGCCAGAGAATTTTCTATCCTTGGGTGTGTCCTAGGATGCAGTCTGCCTGCTGGTAGTGGATGTGGTATGAATATGACCAGGGCTCCATCTCCTAGGACAAACAGCGTCTAGCTCATTTTTCCCAATGGTAAAAAGACTTTTGGGGTCCCCATGGTGACTGGTGTTCTTTATCCAGACATGGGAGTTGGCCGACCTAGGACCCTTGATCATCCGTGGCCTTCACAGTGCAGCTGTCTGCTGGAGCATTCTTTACTGGAGGAGGGATGAGGGCACGTAGAGGAAGGAGTCAACACGGGTGCCTTCCCTCAAGGATTGTGTGTCCTGATTGGGGAGAGAGGCTAGCTCGTGGAAAGCCAGGAGAGTAGACATGTGCAGACCCAGTAAGTGCCTGGGTGGGTTGGAGGTGTTCCCCAGTGAAGCTGCCTCAGGATAGCTGCCTGGTTGTATTTTGCTCAGGCAAAATAATCCAGAAACAAACAAACAAACAAAAAATGTGGTTATATGGTGTATATGAAGTTCAGGGACAGGGAGAGCAAATCAATGGTGATGTGAAGTCAAAATGGGGGCGATGGCATCAACTGGGAAGGGACATGAGGGAATCTTGACCTGGTTAGTAACTACATGTGTGTGAACATACGTAAATATGAACTGAGCTGAACACTTAAGATTAGTGCACTTTAATAATTTACTCTATGTATTTTATACCTCAATTTAAAATGTTTTTAAAAAAATGTTAAAGATGTAACCCAAATAGTAAAGAACAGTCGCAGAGGCAATGCCATTTCAGAACCGTTCATGTCACTTCAGGGATGGATACAAGACGTTCTTCAACACCCTCTCCCAGAACAGCGTTCCCCTTTTCATCTTCTCCGCGGGCGTTGGGGATATCCTGGAAGAAATCATGCGGCAGAGGAAAGTGTTCCACCCGAACATCCACATCGTCTCTAACTACATGGAGTTTGATGAAGATGTGAGCTGGGGCTGGAAGAGGGGTGGGGACCGCCAGCCAGGATGCTTCACCCTAAATGTTAACCTTGATGGGGGAGGGGGGAGGGAAGGCATGCGGGCTTCTTTGCCCTCAGCAGTTATTTATTTATTAGTGCCAGCTAAAAACAGTCGCTTTTGAAGGACCCACTCTTGGGTGTTTGGCTGACAGTCGACTCTGCCAGGGAGGACCGAGTTTAGGGTGCAGCCAGGCCCCGTGTCACTGTCATGGCTCGTGTGCCATCCTAGGTACTCAAGGGCTTGGACTTGGACTTGTTTTTCTTGAGCCAGAGGTGGGCTGCTCTGACTCACCCATGTTCTGACTTCTTTCCCTTAAAACCAAGGCTGGAATTTTCATCCCTGTGACCTGTGGTTAGGGTGTGGCCCACAGCTGAGGTTAGCGCACGTGTAGGCAGGCAGTGCTTGTATCACGGGCTTCATGCTTTCACCAGAGTAGGTGATCAGCAATATTTGATGATCCCTGTTAGTTTAAACCAGGGGTTGTAAACTTTTTCTGTAAAAGACCAGGTAGTAAGTATCTCGGGCTTTGTGGGCTATATGATCTCTGTCACACAAAAAAACACCCATAGACAAGATGTAAACAAATGGGCCTGGCTGTGTTCCAGCAAAGCAATTTACAAAAATAGGCCAAATCTAGTCCACGGGCCCTAGCTTGCTGAGCCCTAGTTGGATCACAATGAAGTTTTGGCATTATCTGTGGCTTTCAGGATTCCCTTTCCTCTGTGGCAGAGACAGTGGAACACTGGTCCTGAATGGGTCCCTGTAGCCCTTCTGTCTGTCTCTTGTCTTGATTATTTAGGGCTTCCTGAAGGGATTCAAGGGCCAGCTCATACACACCTACAACAAGAACAGCTCCGTGTGCGAGAACTCTGGTTACTTCGAGCAGCTTCAGGGCAAAACCAACATCCTCCTGCTGGGAGACTCCATGGGGGACCTCACTATGGCTGATGGGGTTCCTGGCGTGGAGAACATTCTCAAGATTGGCTTCCTAAATGACAAGGTAGGTAGGAGACCCGGGTTCTTCATGGCTGGCTTCTCCTTCATTCCTGTTAACGAGTGCTTATTGAACACCTTCTGTGGGCTAGACACTGTGTGAAGTATGAGAGGCACAGAGGTCAGACACAAACCATAGTCTCATAGGAAACAAAAGAAATACCCAGTGGTTACAGCTGTGCACGAAGCACATGGCGTGACCCAGGGGTCAGAGCACGTCATCAGAGCCCACACTTACTGAGTGCTCACCGTGTGCCACGCACATTAACCCAGTTAATCTGTACAGTCATACTCTGAGGTAGTGACTATTATACCCAGTTTACAAATGAGGAAGCTGAGGCAAGGGGCTTAAGTAACTTGCCCAAGGTGACATAGTTTAGAAGGTGGTTGGGCTGATTACCAGTCCTCCTAAATCATACCAGTAGGGCATGATTGAGATGGGAGATGTTGGTATTCAGGATGTGGGTTTATAATTTAGAGAAGGAAAGCATAGGAACAGACCAGAGGTTGACAGGGGTGAAAACATAAGGTCACAGAGGGGCACAGTATGGCATCAGGCTAGAAGGCCTCCAGTTCTCACCCTCGGCCAGCAGGTGCTGAAGCCTTGTGAAGATTCAGTCCAGATAGATTAGAGGTAACATCTGATACTTTTTGTTTCTAATCGTTGTGACGGTCCTTTTGGCACTGACCCAAGGGTTAATTGTGGCAGCCTGCATCCGTGGCCATCTGTGTCTCCAAAGGGCAGGTCCCGGTAACCTTGAACTCCTCCTGGGGAGTCGCAGCTTGAACGCCCTCTTCCTCAGCCCCAGGTGCGCAACAGTGGGCAACGCGGAGGGCAGGGCGCTGGGGGACTCTCGGTCTCTGCTCCCCGGGCAGGTGGAGGAGCGGCGGGAGCGCTACATGGACTCGTATGACATCGTGCTGGAGAAGGATGAGACGCTGGACGTGGTCAACGGGCTGCTGCAGCACATCCTGCTGCAGAGGGACTGGACAGAGATGCAGGGCTCCTGAGGGCGGGCCGGGGTCAGGCCCCGCGGGCTGTGACGAGGAGGGGCTTCACCCGAAGGCTACTCTGCTCTGAGCACTGTTCCTCCCCGTGCTGCAGAGAAGAGTCCGGGCGGCTGGGAGCTGCTGGCCCACGCCCCTCCCTCCCCCTTTCCCTGGCTTCGTGGTTTGTGTTCTCTGGAGCCTTGAGGGACCCCTGCCAGCCCGGAGGGCAGCAAAAGCCATTCTAGATGAACTGTGGACCTACACAGTGTTAGCACTTTAGGAATCATTTGGTCCAGGGAGTCTTTTTTCCAGTATTTTTTAACATGGGAAGCTGCTCTTCAAACAAATCTAATATGTGAAACAGATCAAAATAAAAAAAGGAAAACACAGAGCTGTTCCGATAGGGGTGGGGGCGGGGCAGAGCCTGTACCTCCTGGTTCTGGAGGCGCAGGAACCTCCGAGAAGCTGCTAGAGCTCCACGGAACACAGTTTGAAAACCCCTGAATTAGCCCAGGAGACTCTGAGTGCAGCGAGCACAGCCTAGTGTGTCTGTGGGCATCACGGTGGGCAGGCAGGGGTGGAAGGGGGTGTTTCTGACCTGGAATGGTTTGACTTGATTCTCATGCAGCCGTTAACCTTGAAATTCAGCTGGGATCAGCTGAGTCTGGCCGGCCCTGTATGCAGAGCCCCCTCTTTATGGGTCCCTAAAGTGATCCATATGAGTGTGGATTTTCACTGGTGCCCTTGGCTCCTGTCCTTCCTCCTCCTCCACGGCCACTGAAGTGGATGACTGAAGGGCGGTTGAGTCGGGACCTGAAGGGAGCAGGTGCTCAGGTAGTCAGGTTCATTCCCTCGTCCGCCTGCCTGGTGGCTGATAAGTTGTGTTTGTCTGCAGCTCAGCAGAGAAAGTGGCGGGAGTGTTGACTGAGGGCCAGCTGTGTGCACCCAGGTGCTGCAGGTGCCGTTTCATCCTCACAGGGATCCTGCAGGAGGTATGGGTCCACTTAGAAAGGACCAGTCCTTTGCCCAAAGGCCAGAGCTGGGAGCTCGAGCTGGGGCTGCAGTGTTTCCGCCAGAGCCAGCCTTCTCTTCTGCGTCGCGCTGCCTCCACACGGACTTAGTTCAGGCTGTCCTGTTAGGCTTGAGGGAGGGTGGTTATCCTCTGAGGCTGTCACCTCTGTCAACCCCGAGGTGCTTTCTGTGCTTTGGGACCAGGGAGTATCAGTCACTGGCGACCATGGGGAGCAGCTCCGTCTCTCGGGGGATCTTGGGCAAGAGCTCGGTGCTTGTGGGGGCAGTTTGGGGTGTGAGTCCAGTCAGTCATTTTCTCTCCCAAGCATCCCCCCCACCCCACCCCCTTGGATGGCTTGGGTCATCTCTGTCGCACTGGCCAGAGTCCAGCCAGGCAGGTGAGGGCAGATGGCCTGATGAGTGGCTGAAGCAACTCCTTCCTCAAGACACCAGAGGTTTGAACTCAATTACCTTTCTTTCTGGCAGGAGGGAGAAGCACCAGGCAGGTGGTAACAGCTGGCGGCCAGGAGCAGGGAGAGGTGGGAACATCGTGGTATTAGAAACGATCTATGTGAAAGGGGAATCTGACCTGTGTGGTTTAATTTAACCCTTGAGCTTGGCATGTTGTGTTTGAGTTCAGGGAACTTGTTTTTCCATTCAGCTGGGACCCTTAGGAGATCAGGATCATGTCTCCAGGCCTCCCCTGCAGGCCCCTCTCTGTGGACACTTAACCCCCAGCCTCCCTCCATGGTGAGGGCCCCAGCTGGGCCTCAGGGAGGCAGGAGGCGGAGACCTAGGGACACAGGGTCTTGAGCTGAAGGGCCATGGAGATGGCCTGCTTTGCTCCCCTTCCTCCCAACACTTGGGTCTAAGCTCCCCGCCCCCAACCAAGAAAGACCACATCCCAAGGACTTTGGTTTCGGACATGTTTTATTTGGCACAAAGGAGAAGGGGGTCTGACACCAGTTTAGCCTTTTGAGTGTGCAGAGCTCTGCCCACCCCCTTCTCACCCCTCAATAATGAGCTCAGCCCCGAACCAAGGATTTCATAGCCCTAAGATCCATCCAAGTAGGTTTCCTCATACCACCCCCCTTCATTTTTCTCTTGTTCTTTGGTCCCTAGAGAAGGCAGCCTTCTTTAAGGATAAAAGGTGACACAAAGCCCAGCCCTGAAGTGCAGCACCCTAGGGGCACTTCAGCCACCACTGGATGGCAGCAAGGGGGCATGGGACAGGTGAAGGGAACCGGACAGGTAAGCTAGGGCTGCCCCCCCGGAACCGTCCCCTTCCCTAGGAACCAGCCAGAGCCGAGGGAGGAAAGCTGGGGGTTCATGTTCCTGGGGAGCTGCCAGGACAGAGGAATGGGGGCTGTGGGCGGCCGGGGGCGGGGCAGGTTGAGCATGGTGATGAAAAGTACAGGTAAAGGGGAAATAAGGAAATGATGAGCTTGGCCTTGCTCAGTGGCTGGTGACACGGAGGGGAGGTCTGAGCAAGGGGCCAGCAATGACCCCAGCCAACCCCCAAACTCCACCAATCCCCAGATTGGCTTTGTAATTCCAAAACTTTTAAGGAAGGGGTTTGGGGTTGGGAGAGAAAAACCGAATAGAGATCTGTGCTGTGGATTTTACTCTCGGGCAGTGGGAAAACCAGAGTTGTCCCCTCTGACCACTTTCTAGAAGCTTCCAGACCTCATTGCAGCAGAGGGGAGGGCGACTGTTGGGAAGTCAGCCCCACTGCCCACTGTCCCCTTAGACGTGGACCTTTGCATTTGGGCCCAGGCCTCTGCCCTTCAGAGCTCCTCATGGACCCGCTCCTGGTCTTCGTCCGACTTCAGCTTGAGTTCCTCAGCGGTGATGTTGCCATCCTGGTTGCGATCCTGATTCTGGAACATGTCTCCTATGGTTTTCTCAGGGTCCTGGCCAGGCAGGAGGCGTCCTTTGCCCTCACTGACTTGAGCCTTGATGAAGGTGGAGAACTACGGCGAGGAGAGCCAAGGGGAGGGGGAGAGAGCGTCCTGCCTGAGCAGCTGTGCTCACCTTGGGACGGGCCCCCAGGTGGAGGCCTTCCAGTGAGGACTGAGGAGGGGAGCTGGTGCTGCGTCCTGAGGGGGGCGGGGGCGGAGGGCGTGCCCAGGGTCAGGCAGCCATGGGGGAATGGGCTGCATGTGCCAGAGGCAAAGGCGGGGATGAGGGGCTTAAGGCACACTGACCCGCAGAGGGGCAGGAACACGGGTGCAGACAGGATGGTGGACACACGCTGTTCTCGTTAGATGCCACTGTGCAAGGTGGCTTCTGCAGGGTGACAGCGTGGGAGGGATTACTAGAAGGAGCGAACTCCTCACCCACCTCCTCCGGGGGGACCTCGCCATCCTTGTTGAGGTCCATGTCTTCAAACAGGTTGGCAGGAGGGTCTTCGTGCCACACAAACAGGTAGCCTGTGGGCAGCCCATCCTCCCGGGACACCAGCTCCACCTCAAACAGGAGCACAGCACTTCCAGGGACCCCCCGGGCTGGAGGGAGGGGAGGAGGAGAGAAGGGAAGGGTCTGGGCCCGGCTTCACTGCCTGCCCAGTGCGCTCCCAGCCTACAGGCCTCAGCTCCAGCCTTGGGGGCTGGAGAGGGGGGCACGGAATGGGAAGCGTCCGGAAGGCTTCACTCACTCCTCCCACCAGCCGTCAAGGCTCCAGGTGGCAGGGGCAGAGGGGAGGAGGAAAGCCATCAGGCCAGTCTCTGCTCCTCACCTCCGCTCTCTCCATGTGCCAGGTGTGGGGGGACCACAAGCTGCCGCCTCTCTCCCACACACATGCCCTGCAGGCCCGTGTCCAGGCCTTCGATCACCTTGTGGGCACCCAGAGTCGCCTCCTGAGGGGCCCCGTAGTCATGGCTGGGAGGAGAGCAGATTCCCGGGTCAGTGTTCATCCTGGTCCCCGGCAGGCCCAGCTCCCGAGTCACCCCTGGTGCCGCCCCACAGGGCAGGGTGCAGGGGCCCAGCAGTGCAGAGACAGGATCAATCCCCTTATCTCGCCACTGCCCTGCAGCGTGGCTGGGGGCTCATCTCTCCCTGCTCGCTTCCCTCCACTGAGTGGAACTAGCAGCTCCCCCTACTGCTTACTTCACCCTCCCTCTGCCTGTGGAGTTAAGAATTTCAGCTTAGATGGGAACTTAGGGAGAAAGGAAGAGTCAGGGGTGCTGCTAGGAGGACTCCCCACTCCTGGGCCCACCCACCTGCCCAGCCCTGGCCCTGCCCCGGACCCACGAGGAGAAGAGCTTGGTGCCATCCAGCAGAGAGCAGTTGTAGTGGTAGCGAACAAAGTCCCCAAGCTTGGCCGTCTCGTTGCAGGTCTCTGGGGGCCGGGACAGTGTCTTGATTTCCACGGGATCTGCAGGGTTGTGGAAGTCGATGATGTGGACGTCGAAGATCAGCACAGCAGAGCCAGGGATCTTGTCTCCTGGGGCCAGAATGGGGGGCGTGGATCAGCTGGAGTCTAGGAGGGGCTGCTCTAGGTCTCCATGGAGGCCCCAGACCTTCCCCATCCTGGGGTTTTAAACAAGGATGGGATGGGATGTTTGTCCACATAGTCAACTCTTGTAATATACTCTGTGGTGGTGAGGAGGCAGGGGAGGGGAGGGGCACGCCAGCTGGAAAGCCTTTTACATATGTATCTTGCAACCTCCCAATAACTTACCCTGCTGATCGATGTGATTAGTCCCATTTTACAGGTGAGCACACAAAGGCTTCCAGCAAAGCTGGAAGCAAATCCGGTCTCTTTGCTTCCCAGGGCTATGCTGTTTCTGTTCTTCCATAACCACCCTCCCTCTCCAAGCTCAGGAGTCGGCTGCCCTTCTCCAGTGTGGAAGGGGAGAAGTGGGGGACTGCCCCCTGGAGAAAAGGATGGAGTCCTTGTGGCAGGAGTTGGGTGGGGGACCAGTTTTTTTGATGAGAGGGGCAGAGCAATGGCTGGAATCCACCCCCTTCGCCCCCGCTCATCAGGGGGAAGGTCAGGAGGAACTGAGGTGTTGGCTTGGGGAACAGGGAGCAAGCCTACCAGTCCCGTTCTCCCCGTAGGCGAGGTGGGGGGGGATGGTGATTCTCCGGCGCTCCCCCATGCACGAGCCCTGCAGCCCCTGGTCCATCCCTGGGACGACGTAGCCCTGCCCCACATAGGTATTGTAGGTGCGGTTTCGGGAGTAGCTGCAATATGAGGGCGGGGAGGTGGGCAAGGGAGTCACAGCGGCCCCGCCCTTCCCCCAGCACAGAGCCGCCCCCAGTCCCCACCATCGTCCTCAGGACCCCCCGGACCTGGAGTCAAAGAGGGTGCCGTCCATCAGGGAGCCGTTGTAGTGGTAACGCATGAAGTCCCCAGCCACGGCTCTCCGGACGCAGCCAGGTGGCAGCTCCAGTGTCTCCAGCTGGACCGTGTCCTTTGGGTTGTGGACGTCAATCAGTAGGACATGGAAGACCAGGGAGGCCTGCGGGGGGATCACAGTCCCTGGGGAAGGGATAGGCTTGAACCATACAAGTGGAGAGCAAAGCAGGGCTTCTTCTCCACTCAGGAAGGCCTATGTGAGCACCGTGCAAAAAGGTACTAACCCTGCTTTCCAGAGCCTTTGACGCCCATCAGCAGCCCTGCTTCTTCCCCTGTGAGGCCCGAGCTGAGCTTTCCCCAGGGCCACCACCAGCCCATATGAGCCTTTGTGTGAATCAGAACAAAGCATCTTAGTTCCCCAACCAGGGATTGAACCCGGGCCCCAGCAGTGATAGTGCCGAGTCCTAACCACCCAAGCACCCCTTCTTAGTGAGGTGATCACCAAGGGCTAGATTTCATCACTACTTGCCTCCCTGGCCGGGTGTCCTTGTGCAGTACTCAACCTGAACAACTGTATGTGGCAGCCCACTTCTAGAGAATCCCCAAGTCCCTGCTTGCCCTCACCATAGCCTTTCTCGCCATAGGCCAGGAATGGAGGGATGATGATCTTCCTTCTCTCTCCAGGACACATGCCCAGCAGCCCCTGGTCCATGCCCTTGATCAGCCAGCCAGAGCCCACGTAGGTGTCGTAAGTGCCACCTCTACTGTAGCTGCAGAGAATGAGGTAGGGGTGAGGCTGCTGTTGGTGGGAGAGGCAGGAAGGCCCCCGACTCCCCGCTGCATGCCACAGCCCCTGGTGCCCCAGGGCTCCTTCCAGCCCTTACCTGGTGTCGAAGGCAGTGCCATCCAGCAGCGTGCCGTTGTAGTGGTAGCGGACAAAGTCGCTGTCCTGGACCATGCGGGGGCAGTGGGGCGGGCGCAGCAAGGTGCTCACCTGCACGGTGTCCGCCTTGTTCCACACATCGAGCAGGACCACATCAAAGTAGAGGGTGGCATCCGGGGGAATAAGCCCCGCTGTGTTTGGTGCAGCCCCCAGAGTGGGGGGTGGAGTGGAGGTCTGAGCATCCTGCTTGGCCTCCCCCTCCACCACCCTTAGTTCCCCTTCTCCCAGGTCAAGCTAGGATCCTACCCAGGGCCCTATTATTGCCCTTCCTCCCGCCCCAGCGGCAGGAGACAGAAAAGTCTAGTCCCAGACCTGCCTCGCTATTCATTCTGCGCATGCATTGTGACCTTGGAAAGCTGCTCTCCCTCTCTGAGCTTCAGTTTTCTTGTCCTGGGCCCTTGCTTCTGCCTCCTGGTCTCCTCCACCCCCATGCCTGGGCCCCAGCTCTCCTCACCCACGCCGATGCTGCCATAGCCAAGGTGCGGAGGCACAATGAGGCGTCGCCGCTCATTGACGCACATGCCCATGAGGCCTCGGTCCATGCCGGTGATGAGGCGCCCCACGCCCACCACGATGGCCACCAAGGTGTGGCGGTCATAGCTGGGGAGGGAGGGGACAGATGGGATACAGTGGCCTCTGCCCATGGTCACATACATGCACAGGTGCACACAAGTGCACACACACACACAATCCCCCTCCCTACACAAAGGTGTAGATCCAAAGGCTTCTCAACATTTCAGGCCTCCCTCCTAGGTGGGCCGTGACTCCCACCTTAATAGGATGGGCTGTTACAAAAGGAAGCCCTCCAGGAGGCCGGGGGCTTTTATCTGCCCTGGGATGGGGAGATGGTGCCAGCAGTCCTGTCTGTTCTTGCTATGTGCAGACCGGGGTGGGGGCGGGGGCGGGGGGGCGGGGAGACCAGTTATCCAGCACTTAAATGATAAGGCCGACGAAATGCTTGGCATTTTGCATTCATTATCTTTTTAAAAATATTTATTTATTTGGCTGCGCTGCATCTTTTGTTGTGGCACTTGGGATCTTCGTTGCGGCACGCGGGATCTTTTAGTTGCAGCATGTGGGCTCTTAGTTGTGGCATGCGGAATCCAGTTCCCTGACCAGGGATCGAACCCCGGGCCCCCTGCATTGGGAGCACGGAGCCTTAACCATTGGACAACCAGGGAAGTCCCTGCGTTCATTATCTTATTTAATTCTCTCCCCTGTGAGGTGGGCATTATTATTATTATTATTATTATTATTATTATTATTTGCCGCACCATGCAGCTTGTGAGATCTTAGTTCCCCCACCAGGGATCAAAGCCGGGCCACAGCAGTGAAAGCGCTGAGTCCTAACCACTGGACCACCAGGGAATTCCCGAAATGGGCATTATTGATTTCATTTTTCTTACGAGAAAAATTGAGACTTGAGAGACCAAATGACTTGCCCAAGGTCACACAGCTAATGTTTGGTCTGTTGAACTCCAAAGCCCACGTTTGGGCCACGGCACCATCAATTCACAGAGGAAAGGAAAGGGAAGCAGAACTGGCTGGGGATAGGGATTGGTTTTCAATTTTGAAAAAGCCTACTCTAAAATTGCCACGGCTTTTACTTGTTTTTAGTTACAGTTTTAATTTTAAGTTTTCAGAAGTTAAGGAAAGATGGGAGATTATTATTTTGATGGAAGGTGTCATGGGTTGTAAAAGTTTTCCAAGCTCAGCACTGCTTGGACCCAACCTGGATCCAAGAGTCCCCATCAGGATCCCCGATAGGGAGGTCATTCCCCAACTCCCAACCCCTCCTCCACTCCTTGGTGGCCACAGGCTCACAGCTGTACTCCTGGCTACTGCCTCATTTTGCCCACTGAGCTGGGTGTATGGCCTGCTTCCTCCACAGCGCCGTCGTGAGAGCCCAAGCATGGCAAGAAGCTTCTACCAGTTAAACACTACCAAAGTTCTCCCCAGAGTCAAGGCTAATGTGTACTGAACCCGCTTGCAGACTGTAAGGTACTGTGGGAAGTTCACTTTCATTCAATATCTTGAGTCTTAACATCAGCCTTAGGAAGTAGGGACGCAGTTTTTCAGACTGTTTTTTAATCTCCTTTTTTTCAGATGAGGAAAGTAAAGCTTAAAGAGGCAAAACTCCTTGTCCATGATCACAGCCTGGGTTTGAATCCAGGGTCTTGGTCTCAGGAGTTCGTGTTCTTACCCAATAAACTGCCTGCCTCCAGAGCCACTAATTTCTATAGGCCGACTTGTGTGTTTTGGGGAAGGGTCTAAGAGGGACTGACTTCTTGGGTGTGGGGTGGGGGCTTGTGTGTGTGACCTGGACCCAAGGTTTAACTGAGGCTGGCCTGGCGTACAGCCATGCCCCCACCAAGAAAAATGAACTTGCCAGAGCAGACGGAAAGCCTGGACACAGAAGAGGAGCCCATCTCTCAAACCCCAAGGCTGGCAAGATGGGCGGCAGCACTGACCTGGTTGAGCTAAGATGGAGGGAGATGAGGGTGAGGGATCACGGGGAGAGGGAGGCATGAAAACCCTCGGAGGAGCCCAGGGTGGCATGTGTGACTGTGTGACATGTAGGCAGACAGGGTCCCTACACCAAGCTATGCCCTGCACTCCCTGATCCATCCTGCTGTCTTAGAATGCCCACCTGCTTTACCCCACTGGCTGCTAAAAAACCCCCTCCCCCTCCCCCAAAAACTCTTACTTTTTCTCTAAACACAAAGGCACTGAAACCTGTGGCTGGAACCAGAAAGGGAGTCAGGGTGGCTGGAAAGGTAGAGGGTGCTGGGCTGAGACCACTGGAGGATTCACATGCAACAGGGACCATGCCCTTCCCCCCAACTCTGTGGACCAGAAAACCCCCTCTATGTCTTTAAATAAAGCGCTGGTAAGTAAATAGAGCAGTTCACTTTGATTCTCAAGCACTCTGAGAGACAGAGGGAGTTTGTGTGAAAGAAATTGGGGTCTTCTGAGAGGCGAAGGTTTGAAATTGAGGGCAGGGATGTCTGGGGAGATGGACGTCTAGGAGTCCCCCCACCCAGGGTGCTGTGTGTGAGGTTAGGGGATCACGGTGTGAGTAGGGAACATGCAGACACAGCTTAAAAGCAGCAATAAGGGAACCCCAGGACTGAGAGAGCTTGGTCCCGGGCTCCGGGAAGGGAAATGGTGAGCCTGGGGGCACTCAAGCCATTACCTCGAGTCAAACTTCTTGCCGTCCTCGAAAGTACCGTTGTAGTGGTAGCGCACAAAATCCCCCATCTGCACTTCCCGGGGACAGGCCCTGGGGATGTGGTACCTCTCGATGACCACATCTTCCAGGGGGCTCCCGGCCGGGCTGGCGCGGCCCAGCCCCCTCCCCACGGCCTGCAGCAGCAGCAGCAGCAGCAACGATTGCAGCAGGGGGAGCCGGAGGACGGTGTGGCTGGGGCGCCCCGCGCGGAACATGGTGCCTGGAGCTGGGACGGCCGGCTGTGAGGGCGAGCGAGAGAGCCGCCGCCGCCGCCAGACTCCTTCCCCCCACTCCTCCCAGAGCTGGCTCCCCCTCTTCCTGTCCTCCATCCCCACCCCCCGCCCTGGCTGGTCCACGTGGAATGGGGGCTGGGGAGGCTGAGCTGGCGGGGCGGGGGGTGTGTGTGGGGGGGAAGGGTGTGGAATAAGAGGAGGAGGGCCAGGCTGATAGCGTTAGAGTACGAGGAAAGCACCACAAAGCCCTCCAGATTTACCCCCACCCCCACCCTGGGGCTGAGAGACCTGGGAGGGGTAGGGAAGTTCCGGAAAGTTGGGAAAGTCGGAGCCGACTTAAAAAAAAAAAAAAAAGTTCAGAGTTTTATTCTGGAGCCCCCCGGGTCCTAAAGCCAGACTGAGGCAGCCCTTGTTTCTTTGGCTGGCAACCCCAAACTAGGTCTCTCCAGTGGCTGGTGAGGCTCCAAAATCGGAGGGGTATCTCAGTGCTCCCTCCCACCCCTTCTGCCCCAGGGACGGCCTCTCCAGGGACGGGCTGCTTTGTCCTGCAAAAGCTGGACTGCCAGAGGACTTTCTGACGTGGGGATGGAGATCGAGTGGGAGGTGGTGAGAGTGGAGGATGTGCAGGGTAAAACCGGGGGTGTGCCTCCCCGTCGCGGGCTGGGGGGACACTTGGAGGAACCTCTTCGGGGCTGGGAGTGGGGAGTAAGCAGAAGGACCGCTCTGATGGAAGGAAGAGCAGATTCCAGGGCTTGGGTAAAGTAGAGTGAGGTGGCACTTCCCTCAATTTCTCTATATTAAGGTCCCGGGGGCGGGGGGAACTGTCTTTGTGTGGGAGGGGCTTTCTGGGCTCCGCATCCCTGCGGGAATTGTTCCTCCACCCTCTCACCATCTGCCAAGGGGAGGACCCCCAAGGGCAGGAGGTCGGGGACTCAGGATAGTGTTGGCTTTCTGAAAAGAGTGGAGACACAGCCCTCGGCCCCTCGGGGGATCTGACTCAAACCACGACCCCGCCTCGCTGCCCCCGGTGCCAGGCGCTAAGACCCAGCGTGCGCGCCGGCCAGCCCCGGGCCCCTGAGCCCGCCAGCCTGCCCGGCAGCTGGGCCGGGACGCCTGCTCGCGGAGGGGAGAGACAGCGGCGCGGAGGGGGCTATGGCTCGGGCGGCGTGGGGGCTGCTGTGGCTGCTGCTGGGCAGCGCCGGGGCGCAGTACGAGAAGTACAGCTTCCGGGGCTTCCCGCCCGAGGACCTGATGCCCCTGGCCGCGGCCTACGGGCACGCGCTGGAGCAGTACGAGGGCGAGAGCTGGCGCGAGAGCGCGCGCTACCTCGAGGCCGCGCTGCGGCTGCACCGGCTGCTGCGGGACAGCGAGGCCTTCTGCCACGCCAACTGCAGCGGCCCCGCGCCGCCCGCCGCCGCGCCCCCCGGGCCCGCTACCCCCGGCCCCGACGGCGGCGGCGGCGACGAGTGGGCCCGCGAGCTGCGACTCTTCGGCCACGTCCTGGAGCGCGCCGCCTGCCTGCGGCGCTGCAAGCGTTCGCTGCCCGCCTTCCAGGTGCCCTACCCGCCGCGCCAGCTGCTGCGCGACTTCCAGAGCCGCCTGCCCTACCAGTACCTGCACTACGCGCTGTTCAAGGTGCGCGCCCAGGCGGCGGCGCCTCCCAGTCGGGTCGCGGGGAGCGCGGCTCCTCGCGTGTGCTCGGGGTTGCGGGCTCTGGCCCTGCTGACCGGCCCTGTCCCCACGCCGCAGGCGAACCGGCTGGAGAAAGCGGTGGCCGCGGCCTACACCTTCCTTCAGAGGAACCCGAAGCACGAGCTCACCGCCAAGTATCTCAACTACTATCGCGGGCTGCTGGACGCCGCCGACGAGCCCCTCACGGACTTGGAGGCCCAGCCCTACGAGGTGGGGTGCCAGGGTAGGGCCAGCCCTGACGCAACTCCCTGAGTCCCCCCATAGGGCCCGTGGGGGAGGGGAGGTGTGGGGGTCCCCTTGACCCCTCTGCCGCGTCCCCTCCCCCTAGGCCGTGTTCCTCCGGGCTGTGAAGCTCTACAACAGCGGAGATTTCCGTAGCAGCACGGAGGACATGGAGCGGGCCCTGGCCGAGTACATGGCCGTCTTTGCCCGGTGTCTGGCTGGCTGCGAGGGCGCCCACGAGCAGGTGGACTTCAAGGACTTCTATCCAGCCATAGCAGGTACCCACCCCGGTGGGCATCCCTTTCATCCACAGGGCCCTGCTTCCCAGAACTCCTAAGGCACCTTAACACAAATATTCATTCCATACACATTTATGGAGCGCCTACTAAGTGCTTGGGAGGCCGACAGGCATAAGGTGTTATCCCGACCCTCAGACCCTTCAGTCGGCGTTGGCTGAGAGGGGCCAACAGAACACCTGCCAGTGGGTGCAGAGGGCTGCAGTAGGGAGTGTCCAAGGTGCTGGGCATCGGTGCAGAGAGGAGGTGACATCCCAAAAAGGTCTGGGGAGGTTGGGTTCATGGGCCTTCCAGGCAGAGGCCAACGCAGGTGCAAAGTTGCTGAGGTGGGAAACGACCCAGCAGGTGTGTGCAGAAAGCAGTTTGTGGCCAGAAATCACACCTAGTCTGGGGATCCCTAAGGGCGGAGTCCCTCAGCAGGGGCAGAAGGGACTGTCCTGAGCTTCTCTCTTTGGGCTTCAGTCCCACCTCCAGGCCTCACCTGCCAACCTCCCAGTGTGCCCTGGCTTCCTCTGGCTTTGGGGCGGTGGGTGAGCTGTGGGGGTGATAAGTCAGCCCAGGCCACTGTAGGCTTCCACAGCATCCCTTGTCCCTCGACTGTCTCATGGGATCATCAGGCAGAGCTGGGACTGGAAGTCATCGGCCGTTGTCCCCATCAGCGGGATGGAGCTGTTCAGTACAGAGGAACCCGAAGCACGAGCTCACCGCCAAGTATCTCAACTACTATTGCGGGCTGCTGGACGCCGCCGCGTCCAGCTCCTCACCGCTGCCACCCCCACCCCCAGATCTCTTTGCAGAATCCCTGCAGTGCAAGGTGGACTGTGAGGCCAACTTGACCCCCAACGTGGGCGGCTACTTCGTGGAGAAGTTCGTGGCCACCATGTATCACTACCTGCAGTTTGCCTACTACAAGTGTGAGCCTCCTGGTGGGCTTGGGGTGGGGGAGAGCACTGCACTGGGAGTGAAGCCGAGCCAGAATTGAGGACCCTTGGTGATGGGAGGGAAGGCTGGGGGTGGTGAGGCAGGTGAGAGGCTTGTGGCGGGGAACAGAGAGCAGCCTCGGGAGAATGCCAGGGCCTCTTGGGTAAATGACTAGACAGTCAACAACTGCACAGCACTTGATAGTTTACAAAGCTCTGCCACATCTGTTTATCTCACTTGATCCTCTCACAAGCAACCGGTAGCTGGCGTTACTGGACCCATTTTTCAGATGAGGAAACCGAGGCTCATAGAGGGTAAGGGGCCATTAGTCACATGGCTAATAAAAAGTAGCACCAGGACTTAAGGCTCTCCTCACTTAAGGGGGATTCTGGCATCAGCCGGGGCTAAGATGGTCAATCTCCAGGGTTTCTGCAATGCAGAGATGCCAAGATTCAGACAGGCTGGAGTTGGAGAGGAGGAGCTGAAGACCAAGGGCCAGGAGACCCTTTGTGTTCTAGTTGGCAAACAGGTTGAGGGCTGGGCCACCAGCTTCTGATTCCCCAGTGCCATCATTCTCCAGCTGTGTGAGCTCAAGCAGTTTACCTGACCTCTCTGTGCCTCAGATGTCTTATCTGTAAAATGGGGATGACAGTAACAGTGAAGCTTATTTAAATGGGTTACATGGGGCATAGGGTAAGTGCCCAATACGTTCTAGCTTGTATTATTATTGGGTGGGATGAGGCACCCAACAGGTATTCTGGGAGGCAGCTGGGGAATGAGGGGCAATGGACTAAATTGGGAGATAGGGGTGGGTTAGTTGAGGGTTATCCCTGAAGGTGGGGAAGTGCCAGGGCCACTACTCACTCCTGTCCTGCCTGCAGTGAACGACGTGCGCCATGCTGCCCGCAGTGCCGCCAGCTACATGCTCTTTGACCCCGAAGACAACGTCATGCAGCAAAACCTGGTGTATTATCGCTTCCACAGGGCTCGCTGGGGCCTGGAGGAGGAGGACTTCCAGCCCAGGGAGGTGGGCATCGCCGAGGCATTCTCAGGATATGTGATTTGATTAAAAAAAAAAACAAAAAAAAAAACCTGGCTTCCTCCAAAGGCAGGGTGAGAAATAAAAAGAAAGAATTTGGGTTGTAGTTGGAGTCCTAGGTTCAAACCCACCAGCTGTGTGGTCCTGGGAACACTACTGGCCTTTTCTGAATCTGTTGCCTCACCTGCAAAATGGGGGTGGAACAGCCTACGTCTCCAGCACAGTGCCTGGCATGTGGGAGGTAAAAAGTTATCTGTCCCTGCCTGCTCCCTTCCCCACTCTCACCATGCTCACTGCTGGCCTTTGCCCTTCTTCCCCAGGGACCCCATAACCTGGACCAACTGAGGAACCCCTTGGAATTCTAGGGCAAGACTGGCAAATATGGGGCACGTGGTGCCACTCCCCACTTCCTTGTCAGTGGCAGACGTTGCGAATCGATTTAGGCCCTCTTTCTCACTGAGCCCTCAGAATCCTTCTTAACCCGGCACTTCAGGCAGCTGTGATTTTTCGATCAGCATGTGAACTGATACCTGTTCCCTGCTCCTCGAGCTGTAAAAGGGCCAGAGGGCCCAGATCCTAGGAGCTCTGGCTCCTCCACCATCTGGCAGCAGGGCCTGGCTCACCTCACTTTCCTTCCCTCCTCCCAGGAGGCCATGCTCTACCACAACCAGACAGCTGAGCTTCGGGAGCTGCTGGAGTTTGCGCACATGTACCTGCAGTCAGATGACGAGGTAAGTGGCCCCTTGCCCTACTGGCTTGGGTGGTGATGGACACCCCTTGATCCTCTTCCTGGGGCCGCTGTGCCAAATCTCAGCCTCAGCTCGTGGCAGTCAGCCATTGTGAGGCAGAGAGATTTCACCTGTCCCTTGCTTACACCTGCCCTCCTCTCCCCACCCCGTGTTCTCACACCCCCCTTCTCTACATGTCTGAATCTCGCTTCTCCTGGGCCGAGCTCTGGTGGCGCCTCCTCCAGAAGCCCTTGTTGTGTGTCCTGGCTCTGTCATCTGGGCTTGCAGTGCCTACTCCGACCGTCTGTGCCTCCCTGGACCGGAGTTATTTACAGCCCTCGTCTGTCTCACCCCGCCCCTTTCTCCAGCCAGTCTCCTAGAGGACTGGGCTCCAGGACAGGGACCAGGTTATTCCCAGCTCTCCCACAGCACCTGGCACAGAGCTGGCCCTCAGAAACTGAGCTTGAATGAACCAGTGAGTGAATGAATGAACACTTGACGCCGGGAAGGAAGGACCACAGTGTGTTATTACATTGCTTCTAAATGAGGGTTTGAGAGCCTGAATTCTCTGAGGCGTTGCTGCCCAGTGCTTATTTATCCATCCCGTGCATTCTTCATGCACCCATGCCCCCCCTCATCAAACAGGGGGCCAGGTCTGCACAGTGAGCCCCCAGGCTTTGGTGCTTACCAGACTTGGCTCCACCATTTCCCAGTTGGATAGCCTCCAGGCAAGTGTTAGGTAACACTCTAACTTCCATTTCTTCATCCATGGGATGGAGAGAATAATGGCCATCTTACACTGTTGTGGGGAGAATTCAATGAGATCTAGTATGTAAATCACTTAGTGTAGAGCTGGCACATAGTAGGCGCTCAGGGGGTAGTAGCCATTTTGATTACTGTTATTTGTTGCTTGCTGTTTGCCAGACACTGTGCTTGGGGCTGTGGTAAATTGATGAAAGGCACAGTCCCTCGCCTAATCAGCTCACCGTTAGTTCAGTGCAATGGGAGAAGTCAGCACGGGGCACTGGACGAGGCCTCCAGACGCAGCCAGGGTCATCAGCAAGGGCCGCATCCTGGAGCTGATGCCTGGTGTTAGAGGGATAAACAAAAGCTATCCAAGCACAGGGGAGTAAAGGTGTTCTCGACCGGGAAGCAGCGTGAGCAGACAGTATTCATAGACTCGCAGTGTTGCCTGTGTATTTATGCTTAAAAGGTGGGCTGTGGAGAGGAGGAAGGTTACACCAGCCCTGAAGCTCTGCTGGTGGAGCCCCATGCGTCCGTTCACTGAGGGGGCAGTTTGGGAACAGGACTTAGGGAGAAACCGTCCAGTCACTCCTGTGTGAGGTCTTGAGTGTGACTGGGAAGGAGGGGTTTGGGACCGAGATGGGATGGGAGGGCCCCTTGGCCAGGAAGGGAGCCGATCTGAGTTTGTGCCTGCTGTGACCTGGTTTATGCTCCCATCCTGGGGCTGCTCTAGATGGAGCTGAAGGAGACAGAACCGCCCACGGAGCCTGAGGAGCCCCCATCTGATGCCGAGTTTGAAGGGGAGGGCGACTACGAGGAGAGCATCTATGCTGACTGGTGGCAGGAGCCAGACGCCAAGGGTGACGAGGCTGAGGCCGGTCAGTGACTTGAGTCCTGGTGGAGGGGCGGGGATGCAGCCTGGGCTGGACGTTAGGGACAGGAGGATCCAAGCACTGGGCTTCAGAGGCTGTGGAGTAGCTGTGCTGGGTGCTGGCACCCCTCTTCTGGGGGCTTCCGGCCTGTTAGCAAAACCCCTGTCCCACGTGGTAGAGGGGTGGGGGTGACATCCTTCCTGGAGCAGGGACCAGCTGAGACCTGTTCCTGGGGACCCTCACTCCTGCCTGCGCCACCTCCCCGAGGATAGCACCCAGAAACCTGTTGGGGATGGGAAGCTGACCCCAATGCTCTCTCCTTTCATTTTTCAGAGCCGGAGCCTGAACTAGCATAAGAAGAGGGCCCCCGGCACCCCTCAAGAGCTTAGGAATCCCGGGCCCAATGGCACCACCCCCACCAGCCTGGGCAGCAACAACAACTATTTATTAAACATGTAAATGGACATAGCTGACCAGGCCCCATCCTGTCCCAACTGTGAGCCCTGCTCCCCAGACCCCTCTTGCCTCCTCTCTGGGTCTCTGGACCACCGGATGATGGTGCTGCAGCTGCTGACGGCCTGCCCTCCTCCCAGTGTCCTCCCCACCCAGTGGGGCAGTCTCCTGGAGGAGAAGATGCTAGCTCTTCCTAGTTGGGGACTCAGCCTGAATTGCAGACACAGCAGAGGGGCAGCTGGCATCACGAAGAGCACTGGACCAGGAGTCCAGCTGTTCCTTGCACACTGGCAATTGGTGCTCAATAAACATTTCTTGTTGAATGAATCACAGCATTGGGGTCCAGACTCCCCTGGGAGGAGTGGTGAGGGTGCAGGTCCTTCCCTCCCTCCCTCTGCACCCATCTCCCCTCATCAGTAAATGTGGAGACAGGTGAGGGGCCACAGTTCGCCCTCTGTGGACCCTGGGTGTTTGCGACCACGAGGAGCATCAGCCTGCCATTGCAATCTGCCGCTAGGGGGCGTGAGGATGCAGTTCTGCCTGAGTCCTGGCAAGATGGTGGTTTCAGATTTCTAAGGTGGTATGTCCTGTATTTTCCTAGTTCAGCATCGCTTCCCTCAGGGAATGTGGGGAGGGGGCCAAGGACACTTACTTCCGGTTTTTACTTTCCAAGCATTTACTGAGTCAGAGCAAGCATGCCCTGCGCTGCCCTCTCTGCCCATTCTCCCATTCATTCCACAGCAGGGAACGGGCCCTCTGAGTGGCCAGAGGAACCCTAGGGATACGGCTTGATAACATGCGACTTTGTGGTGGCAATGGGACTGCCAGACCGTCTTGCCCAATCTTGCATTGGCTCTGGGGGGCAGAGAATTTGGAGGTGGCTACCACCCACCCTGTGATTCCCCCCACTTCATGTTCCAGAGCAGGGAAGTAGGGGCAAAAGGGGTCTCTCTGGGGAGGGACACCGGGCTAGGGCCAGCCAGGTGACAGTTCTGGCCCACTGCCCACATTTCTGTTCTCCCAGCGGCAGGGTGGTGGAGGCCCTTTCTCCTCTTACTGGAAGGTGGAGCGGAAGCTGGTAAGCCCAGTTCTCACCGCCCACACCCCTGCCCAGATGTGCCAGCTGACGTGGCCTGGGCCCTATCCATCGCTGTGCCCAGGAGGACTCCGTGCCCCACCCCATGCCCTTCCCCTGGGCCTTGGTGAAGATGAGGAAAGGAAGGACAGAGTCGGACTGTGGAGCACGGGCGGGGTCAAAGCTGGGGGCGCCGGTGACCTCACTCCTCCCTCTCTCCCGTAGGTGGGTATGCAGTGGCAGCGTCTCCGAAGAGCTCCCAGGTACCAGGGCGGCCCTGCCCCACCCCACCCCTCTCAAGCTGCTGTGTTGTCAGCTTCCACCGAGGCCCCGCCCCCTGTTTCTGGGAGGGGCTGCGCTCCGGGGCTGGCCCTCCGGAGGGTGGGGAGTGTGGACGTGTTCCAGCATGCCTGCGTGAGTAGGAGCTCTGGAATCTGGACCGCTGGGTTTGAGTCTGAAAGCGCCTGTGTGCGGGAGCGAGAAGGCCTGTGTGCTTGGGTGTTGGTGTGGATGTGAGCGAGTGCCTGCGTGCACGTGTCTGAGAACGTCCGTGGCAGCGTCGTGGGCGACAGAGCGGGTTTGCGCATGCGTCCCTGAGGGTGCGCGCATTCGTGATCCTAACCCTAGAACATGTGATTGTACCCAACGCTTATCTATTGGGCACCTACTATGAGCCGGGTACGCCGCAGGTGCTGGGCATACAATAGTGGGCAAAGCAAGCCAAGCACCCCCTGCCTCCCTGGAGCTTGCATTCCAGCGGGGAGACAGGCAATAAACAATAAATGTAATAATGAATGAGTTATCAGGCCATGTTACATAAGTGCGTTGGAAAAATAAAGCAGGGTGAGAGGATAGGGAGAACAGGGCGGGAAGGGGGGTACGGTTTAAGAAGTGTGTTGGTGTGTGTGTCCAAGTGTGCATCTGAGGGTGGCGTCTGAGGGTGAGGGTGTGTGTGTGTGTGTGTGTGCGCGCGCGCGTGTGTCCTGGGTACAGAAGGCCGCCCCTCTCTAGGTACTCACCCGCATCCTGGCGTTAGCCCAGGAGCCTCCCCTTCCAGTGGGTCTTACTCAGCTTCTCCATCCTTGGCAGCCGCCAGCCACTCCCACCTCTCTCTGATGCCAGCGTCTCCCCATTGCCCGGCCAGCTCCCCAAACCGGTGAGACCGAGTTCTAGCGAGTCCCAGCGTGGGCCCTCTGGGGCCGTCCAGCCCATTCTCCCAACCCCACCCAGCCCAGACGCCTTCACCTCCTCCACGTCTCTGTCTCACTCGGTCCTCTCCTTACCCCGCTCCTAACTACCCACCCAGCACCTCAGCAGCCCTACCATCTGTAGCAAAATGGCTAGAAGGTTAGAGACAGCCAAAAGGGCACTGGGGATGATGACCTCACACAATAGGGCCAGACTCAGATGTCACAGAGGTGTCCTGGACCCAGAAAGACCCCGTCCCAAGCAAAGCATCACTGCTACAATGTATTGAATACCTACTGTGTGCCGGGCACTTGGCAGGTTCTTTACAGCCTTCAAAACAGTCTTCCGGTTCCTGGACTTCCCTGGCTGTCCAGTGGTTAAGACTCCTTGCTTCCACTGCAGGGGGCAAGGGTTCGATCCTTGGTCCGGGAACTAAGGTCCCACATGCCATGCGGCCAACAAACAAAAAACAGTCTTGCAACATAGATATCAATTCCCTTCTGCCACAGGTGAGGCTGAGGAATGAGAAGCAACCTGTCCAAGGTTCCTCAAGGTGGGGGATGGCTGAGCTGGGTTTGAAACATTTCTCCCTAAGTCCGTGATGCTCAGAGAAGGGAGAGAGCCGAGAACACCTTGGTCTCCTCTCTCTGGTCCCCGGAGCTGGCTTTGTCCCTTTATGCTGTCAGCTGGGACACAGGAGAGGAAGGTGAGGACCAGATGTGGAGACAAAGCCCGCACATTGCCACAGCTCACCGAGGGAGGCAGAGAGTTCCAGAAGGGAGAGAGGGAAGGAGGAAGGGTAGGGAGGAAGGGAGGAAAGCAGGAAGGGGAGGAAGAGCAGGCAGTCAAGCCTCACTCTCAGGCCTGATTGCATAGCCCAGTCCCACTTCCCGCTGTTGGCTCCCTGGGATTGGACCAGATGTTAGAGGGCCTGGGGACAGACTCACTGGGGCCATTTAGACCAGCCTCTTCTTGAATCCTGAGAGGTGATGGCCAAGGCAGGCGGGGGAGGGAGGGTCCTATGGGATCTCCCCAAATTCTTGTAAATTCCAATGGAAGAAATTCCCCTCTTAGGTTTGAGAACTAGTTCTTGAAGTCTCACCCTAGTGTTCTCCTCCTCAGGGAGAGTAGGGTCCCCCTGACCCCCTCCTGTGTCAGAAGGCTGTGTCCAGTTGGCACTGGGGCCAACCTCATAAGCTTACTGGGGGAGTCCTGGCAGCCGCAGGGCCCAAGCCCTATGCAGCTTCCCCACTCAGGGGCCTTCATCCAGGCCTCCTCTTGCAGCTTCTCTCCAAGGATGGCTCCAGCAGATGGCCCCAATTTCATGGATGGGGAAACTGAGGCCCAGAGAGACTAGATTGGGCTCCCAGGGCTGCATGATAAAACTCCAAGATGACTTGGGGATTAGATGGGAGTATGCTGAATGCTGGGGCTGGCCACTGGAGCCAGCCCCAGCCCAAACTGGGGACACATCACCCCACAATCATCACCTGGCTGGGTGCCAGCTGGCACCAGGGTGCCTGGATAGCATCTCTTCTGACCCCCAAAAAGCCCTTGGGGTGGGAGCACCTCTCATGCCCCTAACTCAGGTGGAGAAACTGAAGTAAAAGGAGGACATGGCTGCTTGTTTACCCCTCTCCCTCGCCCCATATACTTGATCCTCTGAATCTGTGGAAGAACACACTAAGGTATGTCCCTTGGTAAAGAAGAGGCCAAAAAAAAAAAGAAGAGTCCAAGAGAACTTGACATTTTCTATTTTGGGTCATCTTTTCAGCTTTCCTTTAACAAGAAGAGTGCTATGTTATGTTCCTGGAGCGAAGTAAGTGGTGGCCATTTGTGATTCTTTTCTTTTGAGCATTTGGCTAAATCCTGGTGGCTTTCCTGGAGGAGGAGGCTAGGAAGGAGTGAGGTTCAGACAGTCTAACTGGGGAGTCTGGCCTCTTTCCCTGGCCCTGGGTGGGTATGGGGAGCAGGGGGTCTTTTTGGAGGTTTCACAGCCATGAAGGAGATAACATAAATTTTTTGTTATCTCCAAGTGAGGTTATGCACACAGTTACAGAGACACAGGAATGAAGTCAGAAAATGCTTGTCATGTAACTTTAACCTTTGGCATAATTATTTTGATAACCCTTTTTTTTTTTTTTTTTTTTTTGGTAATACCTTGATATCCTCAAAAATGGAAATGTCCCTGGCCTTGGAGCTCCTCCCCGGCCCCCAACACATACTTTGGCTGGAGCTGGCTTCACAGCTGGGTCCAGGCTTCACCCGCCCCCACGCTCCCTGCCCCTCCCCCTCACTACTTCCAGGTTCTCTGCTGGGGCCATAAATTATCCATGAGCTGTAAGTTGGCTGCTTCTTCAACTGCAGGCTGAAGTGCTGATGAAATATTCAAGGATCTCAACTCTCAAAATTCCCTGGTGGCTGCAGTATGGGACTAGGGAAGCTGGGATTAATGTACAAGGCTAGGGGCCTCCAAACCTTGGCCCTGGTTCCCACCGAGGTGGAGTCCTGGGCAGGGAGACCGGGAAGGCCAGAGCGCGGGAAGAGGTGGGGGAAGGGTCTCTTTGCATAATCGATGGCAGTGGGTCTGTGTAGGGCCCTCGCCGGTTTAGAGGAAGTGAGGGAAAGTATGGATTTAGTCCCTGAGGAGGGCCGGCCCCACCCCTCCCCCAGCCGTGGCTCTCTAATCCGGAGGTTTGCCTGAAGTCACACCTCCAGCTGACTTCTCCCAAGGTTGGTTCTCATCTGCCCCCCTCCCCCCAACTGCCAGGAGTTTGCTTGTGTGACCCTGGGGAAGTTCCTCTCCTAGCTCCGAATTCAGTGTCCCCAAATATACAAGGAAGGGGGCTCTGATCAGAGATTCTCAACAGGTGGGGGAGAAACTCCTGCCGTGTGTGCGTGTGCGCGCGCGCTGACACGCACGCACGCATGCGGGCCGGGGAGGGGTGGTCTGTCGGTGGGAAGGGTGCCTGTCGGGGCAGGCGTCGCCCCTGGCTTGTTGGGGGAGGGAGGGGCAGGCAGGCTGGCAAGGCGGGTGTGGCCCCAGCTGTGTCAGCCTGTGAGTGGAGTCGCCCAGGCCAGGGACAGGAAGCGGGGTGACTCAAGCGGCAAGGGCTCGTCCCCTCCCTTCCCCCAACCCACTCAGGACGGGGAAGGGGTTGCTCAGAGACCCAGGGAGACCCAGCTCCAGAATAGAATCCTGATGCTTGGGGCCCTGCCTTTTGGGCTCCTGAAGCCCTGAAATCATACCCTGGGACAGTTGAGGTAGGTCAGGGGGGAGGAGGGGGCCGCTCGGAGATGGACATTCTCTGGAGAGGTCCTGACCCTCCTCCAGCCTTTCTGTCCACCACCACTGGCCCCTGGTATCTCGCCCTGGCCCGTGCTATTTCTGGCCCATCCTATCTCTGTTTTCTTGTCTCCTTGTTTTCCCTTTGACATTCCATTCCCGCCCACACACCTCGTCTCTCTCGGGGAAGTGTGGCTGGAGCTACCTCTGCTATTAAGAGCCCTCCCCAGGCCGGCTGGGCACACACCCACTGGGCCAGGCCGTGGGCAGCCTCTGGCCTCGAGGTTCCTCCCCTTGGACAAAGGGGAGCAAAAAGGTCAGGAGCACACCCACCCTCACCTCTGGGGCCTTGCACCGTCCTGCCCTGTTCCCACTCCTGGCGATGCTTGGGCCCACTCCAGCCAGAGCATTTGGGAGACTCTTCTGTAGCCAATGTCCTCTCCCCAGGCTTGAAGGGGTCACCCTGAGCAAGTCCCCTCACCCCAACGCCAGGGGCAGTGGACAGGGGCAGCAGTGCAAACGGAGTTGCACATACGTAGATCTACATAAGTTACAAGTCAAGCTAACTGTTCAAAGATACACCTTATTACTAACAAGGACCTACTGTATAGCACAGGGAACTCTACTAGTTTTGTGATAACCTATATGAGAAAAGAACCTGAAGAAGAATGAATATATGTATATGTATAACGGAATCACATTACTGTACACCTGAAACTAACACAACATTGTGAATCAACTATAATCCAAAAAAAAGAAAAAATGGATACGTGAAAATGCTTAGAGAAAAAGCTGGAAATATATACAACAAAATATGAACAGTGATTATTTAACTATGATGGGAATATAGCTGATTCTTTTTCATTTTTTTTATACTTAACATGTTTTGTAATAAGGAAGAGAATAATAAATGTTCTTTTGTTCAAAAAAAAAAAAAAAAATAGATACACCTTGCCAAGTATACCTCCACCGTGACCTGAAAGCCAGGCTGAAATTCAGACTTCTGACTCCTTCTCAGAACATGGAAGCCTGCAGAAAACTGCTCCCTGACCCCCAGCCCCTGGGCCATCTCCCCTCCCCTTCGCAGCCCTGGCTTCCCCCACACCACAAAGGGCCTCCAGCATGTGGGTGCAGGTACCCCAGCTTGCATGTCCCCGCTGTGTGCATCCCTTTCCCATAACTGCCCCTTGTTGCCCCTTGGCCTACTGTGCTCACACCATGCACGGTGCTGCTATCTGAACAGGAGAAAGAGCCTGAGTAAGAGACCCACAGGCCCTAGAAGCAGGGTCAGTGCTGGGCACGTACCCATAGTGTGATCTTCAAGGGCCGAGGCATCAGTCTGTGTACGTTCATCCCCTTGGCTCTGTATGGAGGCGTGCAACCCCGGAAGAACCAGAGCAGGGGCCTAGGTGTACGGATGGCTCTGCCCCTTTGCCTGGGACTTTGCCACCCGGAAATGACTTCCCACTTGTCCGTGCTCCTTTCCCGCTGCTGTAACGCCAGGGGAGAGCTGCTGGGTGGTGGCAAGGGACCGTCATCAGCCTGAAGTTTAGCGTCCCGTCTGTTTACCTGGTCTTCCTTTATGGAGGCAGCCATTCCTGAGGGCAGGCAGAAGAGGAGGGAAGAAGGCCGTGTGTATTTGAGTGTACTGGGGAGAGAGCGCTGACACGGCTGGGGTTTGTGTGTCTGAAGCTGTGCCTCTGAGTGTATATCCCTGAGGTGTGAGCATGGAAGGTTGTGTCTGTGTGTGTGTGTGTGTATATGTGTCTGTGTGTGTGTGTGTAACGTGTGCAGATCTAAATGTCTACTTGCTTCTGTCTGGGGAAGGGGCCTCCACAGAGAAAGGACTGATTGTGAACTGACAACAGAGACTCATGCACCTCTTTATATGGCCCAGAGGCCTCGTGGAGGTTGAGAAGAAGGGAGAGGAGCTGAGGAGGGCAGCTGGGCTGCCTCGGTCACCTTTCTCCAGGGAAGCGCCTCCCCATCCTCCACCGGCTCCCCTCATCAGATGGGCCCCTGGACCGCTCTTTGCCAGTAACTCCTGTCTCTGGGGTGACTTGGGAGGGGCCACTTGATGCCCTTTCCTTCTTTACTCTGAGGCCCCAGAAATCTGCAAGGTTGAATTAACTATATGTGTTCTTGGTGGCCCAAAGACTCTGCTTCCACTGAGCTCTGGGCAAGAGAAATTAGTTTAAACTGCAGGGATATGAATTAGGGCTAGACACCAGAAGGAATTTACCAGTGTTAGAATAAGGAGACAAGGGTATTCATATAAGGGAGGCTGGAGAATCTCCTTTCCTGGAGATTTGTCAAACAGAGAAATCCCTGCCTTTAAAGGCTTGGAGGCAGGGGACTGGGTAAGATGGTCTTGTGGCCTTTCCTTCAAGTTCAAGCTACAGAGGAGACTGTGGCCGCAGGGACTCCCATCCCTATCCCTAGGCACCTCCTTGCCGCATGAGAACAAATCCCCTGTACAGACAGCTGATTCTAGTAAACATCATTTTCTGATTCTTTTCTGTATCCTACAGATGAATCCTCAGTGCCTAGCAGGCAATAGTAGGTGCTTAATAAACATGCAGAAGCTACCTTGATGTGGGAGATGCAGCTCTTAGCCCAGCCTTTCCTGCTGCTGTGGTAATGCCTCCACCCAGTCTCAGGCTGAGTTTTGGGGCC
Organism: Balaenoptera ricei; assembly: GCF_028023285.1. NCBI lineage: Eukaryota > Metazoa > Chordata > Mammalia > Artiodactyla > Balaenopteridae > Balaenoptera > Balaenoptera ricei. Next base: position 20,550,758 of record NC_082658.1, on the reverse strand, counting down.
AGCTTGTTGCAGCATGTTCTAGGCTGACATGCCGGGAGAATTCTGGCGATACACACACAAACACACAGGTTTTATTCTGAATCCTTATTTCTGTCTCTCCACCCAACCCAGGCTTCTCCACCCCTTTGCAGTCAACCAACCTACTGAAGTCAGGAGAAAGGAAGGGGTTAAGCCAGGCTTGGGTCTGGAAGTGTGTGTGTCTGTGTGTTGCCTTGTGTGGGGTGTGTGAAGTGGGCAGGGGAAGATGGGAGGTGGGAGAGGAAGGAGGAGAAACCCTGGAGGGGGCAGCAGCCTAGGATTGGGAGCTCTTTTCCTCCCAAGCTGGGGTCTGGCTGCTGCATGGCGTGGCAGGGTGGCAAGCAGGTGGGTGGGGCACAGGGAAGGTAGGGAGAAAGAAGTTGGGGAGTAGGGGAAACAAAGCACAGGGCAGTGGCCATGGCATGTGGATGGTAACTGGCTGGGGATGTTGATGTCTCCCTGGCCCCTTCCAGGAAGACTTGGATGGCACAAGCCTCAGAAGTGAGACTGTTTTGCCATCATTCCTTTCTCTGGTGGAGAAAGTGGTCAAGGATGGACGTACCTCCATCCAGCCCATCCTGAGGGCTAGCTTTGGGGATGTAAAGGTTTTCTGAGCGGGGGACCCTTTCCTGAACAATCACCCCTCCAACACCGACACACACAGAGTGGCTAATATGACCTGTTTACACTTGGCCCTCTGGAAGCCCTTTGAGGGTTGGGGACATTTTGATCTTCCGTGTCACCAAGGTCTAACCCAGTGTCTAGCATACAGTTGGTGCTCAATACTTGTGTGTTTTTTTAAAAAATAAATTTATTTATTAATTTTTGGCTGTGTTGGGTCTTCGTTGCTGCTCTCAGGCTTTCTCTAGTTGCGGTGAGCGGGGGCTACGCTTCAGTGTGGTGCGCGGGCTACTCATTGTGGTGGCTTCTTTTGTTGCAGAGCATGGGCTCTAGGAGTGAGGGCTTCAGTAGTTGCAGCACTCGGGCTCAGCAGTTGTGGCTCACGGGCTCTAGAGCGCAGGCTCAGTAGTTGTGGTGCACGGGCTTAGTTGCTCCGCGGTCTGTGGGTTCCTCCAGACCAGGGCTCGAACCCGTGTCCCCTGCATTGGCAGGCGGATTCTTAACCACCGCACCACCAGGGAAGCCCAATACTTGTGTTAATAAATGCATGTCTGTAAGACCCTTGGCACACTGTACAGCAGGCATTCATTTCATCAACCACAGAAAGACCCTTGTCTTCTCAACCTGCCTACTGGGAAGTTCTTTTTCTTTTTTAATTTATTTATTTTACTTATTTATTTTTGGCTGCGTTGGGTCTTCGTTGCTGCACGCGGGCTTTCTCTAGTTGTGGCGAGTGGGGGCTACTCTTCGTTGTGGTGCGCGGGCTTCTCATTGCGGTGGCTTCTCTTGTTGCGGAGCATGGACTCTAGGCGCGCAGGCTTCAGTAGTTGTGGCTCGTGGGCTCTAGAGCGCAGGCTCAGTAGTTGTAGCGCACGGGCTTAGTTGCTCTGCGGCATGTGGGATCTTCCCGGACCAGGGCTCGAACCCGTGTCCCCTGCATTGGCAGGCGGATTCTTAACCACCGCGCCACCAGGGAAGCCCTGGGAAGTTCTTTCTGATAACTAACCCCGATTCTTCCACTACTGAGGGGCCTGCTGCCCCATTTCTTTTATGCCAGTGTTGATGTCCTTTAGATCTGCTGCCTGACTTTTTCCAAACCTGCCAATACTTTCTCTTTGTCACACATCGTGGCTCTTCTTTCTCTCCCTAGAATATTCGTTTTTGCCTTTTCCGCAGCCCCTCCCCACTGCTTTGACATTTTATGTCTATGCTAATATTCCACCAGGAGAACATGTGGTTTGGTGGGCCTTGAAGTTAGAAAAGGGTTCTAGTTTAGGATGTGCCATTTTCTAGTTTTGTCATCTCTCTGAAGCAGTTTCCTCATCTTTGAAATGAGGACCATTTTGTTGCCCTAACAATTTTTCAGAATTGTCATGAGAATTAAAAAAAAAAAACCCATCATTAATTTAACTTTAAGTTTTAGCAGTTGTCCAAGTGACTTCACAAAACTTCCTTCACCCCCATGAGAGAGAGATATAGCTCATATACCCATTTTACAGGTGTGGAGAAACAGGGTGAAAGACAAGTAATTTGCCTAAGATCATATAGCTACTAAGTAGCAGAACCCGAATCCAGGACTTCTAATTCTAAAGCTCATGAGCACTCCATCTTTGGGGGAAAAAAATCCCAACCCAGAAAAAAAAGCCTATGAAATGCTATACTAATATGTTATTACCACTTTGCGGCAAGGGTGAATAAGCCCAGTGAAGCATCATGCCTGACGCTGAGTTGGCTGGCCAGTGAAGGCGTCTGTCCTTGCCCCTCCTGACTCACCTGTTGGACAGGTAGGGGGAAGGGGAGAGTAATCATTCTTACCTGCTCGGAGGTAGGGTGGGACAAGACACACCCCATCCCTTCCATTGGTTCTTTCCTTAGTCTTACTGACAGTTCCTTGCCCAATCAGGAGGAAGTAACCCTCAATCTGCCAATAGGTGAGGAGTTAGGATGGAACCTCAAGTTGGAGAACGTCCCTAGGGCCGAGTGGCAGTCCCTGGGGCCAATGGCCAGCGGATAAACAGAGGCGGCGGTGAAAGGGGACTGGGCGCGAGGCTCCGCCTCTCCATAGGACAGTCAGGCCAGGCAGCCAGTAAGCCCACATCAGCGGGTGGGCGTCTCCCTCAGGGGCGGAGCTTCGAGGGGGCGAGAGGCGTGGCTTGGCTGTCAGGTCCCTTCGCCTTTTGTTCGGTTAGTGAGTTGCTGTCTTGGCCAGAGTCCGGAGCAGCCACCGCCCGAGTGTGCTGAGCTCAGTTCGCAGCCCGCGCCGGCTCCCATCCCGGCCCGATCCCTACCCAGCCCGGCCAGGCTCCAAACGCAGGTGCGGACGATCGAGGCAGGTATCGCTGGGGCGAGGGAAGCGGGGCGAGCGGACGAGAGGCCGATCCCCGCCGTCCCAGGGCAGGTGAGGGCGGGAGCCAGGGAGAGCCACCCTGCACCGGCGGCAGGGGGCGCGCTGGGGTCCTGGGCGCGGTGACTAAGTGGGCGCGAGGTTCGCGCGTAGCGCGACTGGGGGCTCCGAGAGCCGGTGTCTGAGAAGGGTGGGGAGGGATCAGGGCAGGTGCCTCCGGGTCGCGCCTCCCCCGGGACCCGCGGAGCTCGCTGGGCGCCGCGTCCCTGACTCTGGCCCTGCCTCTTGCGGCGGAGACTTTAACCTGCTCGGCCTGCGTCCCAGCGCTCACTCTGTAATCAGGAATTTACTGTTTGCGAAACTTGCTGCCCCTGGTCTCTTTGGGGCCACCCTCACCCCACCCCACGCGTTATCCTCGCTTTCCCTCCCTCTCTACTCCCCCAGGCCTGGGTGGGGCCCTATTGTCTACGCCCGGCTTGCCCAACTGTGAGGGCTGAGCGCATATTTTCCCAGAGACGCGGGCCCCACCTGCCGAGCAGGTGAGCACACGGAGTCCGGAGGCCCTGCCCTTCAGCTCTGCGAGCCTGGTCGGGACTGTACCTGCGGCGTCTCCCTCCGCTCCGTTCGGGTGGGTGCCGGGCTCTGGCTCCGCCAGCGGAGGCGGGAAGGGATGGCAGTGGGATTGGTGCTGGGCCCGGCTCCGCGCCCAGCCGGTGTCTGGCACCCGAGGCTCAAGATAGGGGTCTGGGCGGAGGGGTCGTGCACGGGTGGAGAATTCACCGGCCCAGTTTCCAGTAGCTGCGGCTTCCAGAGTGTTGATATGGGAACAGGACTACCCTTCCTTTCTATCCTCTTCTTGGCGGAAAAATCACCCAGAACAAACTTTCCAGGAAGGAGTATTCACGGCAGCTTTCTCTGGGGGTTTTCCTGCCTCCTTGCCCGGGGCTTCCCGCAGGCTTTAGGGGTCCTTCTCGGAGCAAAGCCCCCTCCCCCAGCCGGCCAGGCTGAACCTGGGCAGTGCCTGCGCTGTGACCCCGTCTTCCCAGCCCCCACCTCCATCCTGTTTGCTGGGCCCCTTGGGGCCTGAGGGGGAGACCGGGGTGGGGGGCCGGGCCAAAGGGGAAGCAGCTTCTTCCTTGTCTTCCTGTCTCCGGGGACCACCACACCCCCTCGCAGGAGGCCTGCCCTACAGGCTCTCTCCGGAGCTCGGCCCCCCTCCCCAGGAATGGGGGTGGGGCAGGGCCTGGCCAAACTGACTGAGGGTGGGGGGAGCGATTGTTCTGGTGTTTTTTTCCCCTCTATCCCATCCCCCACGTTATTTAGCTGGCTGGGGATTGAGTCCGAAGAGCGCGGAGCAACGGGGCTGGATTTCCATTTGATTTCTGGGTTTTGAAGGTGCATTCCTTCTGGAGGCTTTTGAAGTTCTTTTCCTACCCACCCCCTTTCCGGAGAGACTTCGATGGGGAAGGTGGGACTGGAGGAAGGCTTCAGTGGGGAAGGTTTCAGGCAGAGCTGCGTTAGCTGCTGCCCTCCCTACTCCCCCCAGCAATTTCCTGAGAGCCCCTTCCCTGGCCTCCTTGGGGAACAGAAAGGGGAATGTAACAGCCAGGTTCTCCATTCCTGAGGTGAAGGGAAGGTTGGGGGGATCAGGGTTGCTTGCCCTGACTCGCTTGGGAAGACCCGTACCGCCCTACGTAGATGGGAGAGTGAGGGCGGCGGAGGTCAGACCCACCCCATGGAGTGCCCTGGGTCAGGGGGAGTCCCATGCCTCTTCTGCTCCAGTGGGTGTCACAAGGGCAAGGAGTTGGGGCAAAATAACCTGTTTTCCCTCTTCTCTGTGCCAAAGTGGAGGAGGGGAAGGTGTTGTTAATTACACTGGTTAAATGATTAGGTTAGCTAATCTGGCTCGTGACTTCCATGAAAAGATAATACTGAGGAAGTATTGTTAGGAGGTGCAAACTGGCTACTTACTGGACTGGAGGGAGAGGGGAAAAAAAGGTAGGATCCAAGTGGTCATTTCTTGCTAGATCAAGCCTCAGCTTGGGTGACATGAGCCCTCCCCGTGCCTCCACCCGGTCCCACCCCACCCCAGTTACAACCCCATTTCCTCTGGAATCTCTGTTTGGGCTGCCAGGGATGAGGCTTTGAGAGTGCATTGCATGGGAAGGAAGGGGTACTGATTGGGCAGGTGCAGGTGACAGGGGTCTCTCCCCGGCCTGGGAGGGCTTGGGGAAAAGAGCCACCTTAGAATGAGATGGGGCAGTTGACTTCTCTACAGAAGGGCTGTTATTTGGACAGATGTTGTAGTGGGGCAGTTCTGAGCATAGGGATTTAGGCTTGGACTGAGCTAGGTTTGATTCCCAGCTCTGTCGCTCGTTACCTGCGCGGCCTTGGTCAAGTCACTTCACCTCTCTGAGCTTCAGTGACCTCCTGGGCAAAATGGAAATAATGGTACCAACTACTGAATAAGTACTTGATAAATGGTCACTTAAAAATTAAGGGACTACTTACGGATTCCAAGCACTTTCATTAACTGTTCTCACTTAATCCTTATGACCATCCCTCTAGGCAAGTATCATTACCCCATTCTACAGGTGAGGAAATGGAAACTCGGGGAGTTAAGTAACTTGCCCAAGGTTGCACAGTGAGACCCAAGCAGGGCCAAGGCTGGCATTTGGGTCCTTTGGCGCCAAGCCCAGGGCCCATCTTGCTGTATCACCCCACCCTGGCTCTGGGAAGAATTTTTCTGCCATCCCTTTTTTGAGAGTCTCTGCTTAGGAGTTTGGGGAGAAGAGAATTCCAAAGGGTCCAGGGTGGTGTGTGTGGTTGGTGAAGGCAGGGGCAGGTTTGCCAGGTAGGGGTGACTCATGTCCCAGCCTCCTGCCCCCTGAAACCCCTGCCCCTCCCATGGCTTGGTTTTTGGCTCCTGGTGGAGGGGGCTATCTCCCCAAGGCCAGGGGCTGTGGCGGATGTGTGGAGGAGGTTTGGCAGGGAGAGGAGGGCAGGGGTCAAAGCTGCTGCCGCCTCCTGTCTTGAGCTGGGCCGAGCCATGGACTGTTCTGGGCTTGTCCCTGTGTAGGAAGTGGGAGTTGTCTGCTTTGCTGGGGGCTGGAGCTGGGCCAAGATAAAGGGGGGCCTGTCCCCTGGGGAGTGGAGAGAAACGAGAGTCAGATTTAGGACCGGACCAGTGTCCTGCTGGACTCCACCAGTCAGCACTGCCAGCCTGCTCTTGGGCGGGGAGCTGGCTGTCCTCTGGAGCGGGGAGCCCTGGGGGCTGGGAGTAGGTTTTCGCTGAGGAGGCCTTTCCGGTGATTGGGGTGGGGTCAGCAGGGCCTGGGTCCTGGAGGGAGGGGCTGGTGTTACTGTCCTCAGACCTCCCTGGCTCTGGCACGTCTGCCAACCGGGCACCTGACACCGGAATGGGCCTGGGAAATGGGGCCTCTATCTGTGTCAGTATAGCCTGGGTACTGAGCCTATCAACACGGGGCTTCCAGATCCCTTGAGGTCAGGAGGGGACCCTAGGCATGGGGAGTTATTGATCCTGGAGAAGAGAAGGCTGAGGGGACTTGATGTGACAAAGAAAGAAAGAGAATGAACTCAGTCCCGGGTGATTGCTGTGAAGAGGGTGACAGGCTTGCAGTTTTCCAACAGCCCTGAAGACACAAGAGCGATCGGGACTCTTATGGAAGGAATGGAGGCTAGATAGGAGGAAGGACTTCCTGCCTGTTAGAGATGAGATCTTGAGTTGATGAGTAAGAGGGAGATGCTGGTGGAGGCTCAGGGTTGACTCTTCTCTGAAGAGGATGAAGCAGGGTCCCATCCGTGTGAGCTGGGGGAGAGCCAGCCTGCCCCAGGAGAGAGGGCAAGTAGGAATCACTACCCTTTGGGGTGAGTCTGAGGTCTGTTGGGGTCCCTGGGGAAACTCTTAGTCTTGTGTCTTTTGGGAGGAGAGACCTGGCCATGTGAGAGGCAGGTAACCATGAGCCGCTGGCCCAGTGACCCCTATGAAGGGAAGGAGCAGTGACTGGGGCAGGTCATCAGGGTTTGTGTCTCTGCAAGCGACACCATGAGGCCTGCCTCCTGGGACATGGTTGAATCTGGTGGAGGTCTGGGGGGCGTGGACTGTCCTGATTTCCATCAGCTTCCTTGGCTAGGCTGAAGAGAAAACTCACTGACCACTCCCCCTTTGCTCAGCCTCCTGGCCCCTCAGGCTTTGGGGGCCCTCAGGGCAGGAAGCTCAGCTTTCTATGACCTGCAGTGTGGGTTAACAGGTTGACTGTCTTTCCTCACTGTGGGGACAGAGGATTCTTGTCTCTGGATTCTTGTCTCTGGTGAGTGGCAGGGACAGGGGAGAATTGGGGCGGGGCTGGGCAATCAATACACTGCTTATTTGGGGGTGAGTGGAGGTTGCACTCACTACACGACTCCCCCTCCCACTTGATTGAAAAAGTAATATCTGATCATTTTACAAAACAGTTGGAAAGTTTAGGAAAGTTTCCAAGAGAAGAAAGAAAGTCACCCGTAATCCTGTCGAGGCATCTAACCATGAACATCTCTTTCCCTTCTCTTTTCTTAGCATCCTCTTATTTCTCAGCCTCGCTCTTGGATGATCTTATGCTCTGTATACGATAACAAATTTTAACCAAATCTTTATCCAAACCCTAGTTTTCTCCAGCAAATGCTGAACAGGGAAGTAAGAGTTGGGTCTTCCCTGCTTTTCCAGGAGAGGGCCAGGCAGCGATCCTTGCAGAATGAAACCCTGGGGAATCACACCCTGAGGAGTAGACATGAGCTGGGGTCGGACCCCCCAAGCCCCCCTGGGTGGGGGTGGTCAGGTGGGGACAGCAGGCACTTGGGTATTGAGATACGTCACAGCCCCAAGTGAGTCCTTAGCTGTTGTTTCCTGAGGCTGGTAAAGTGTTTTTCCATTCCCAGGAGTCCCGGTTTAGGGTCATCTGCCGGTTTGGGATTTTTGCCCACCCCGGGTCCCCAGCAGGGAATGGCGCTCCAGCAGGAGCCCTCTCCAGGGGAGCCCGGAGTTTCCCAGGGTCCAGCCACCTGGCCAGGCATTTCCCTCTCCTCCAAGTCCCCTTCATTTTCCCACCCTGGTTTGTTTGCTTTGGGCAGGAGCCCAGAAGGAAGAAAATAAACAGCAGCTGGGTCGGCCTGACCTGAACCTCTACCCGCAGCCAGTCCTGGGCCACAGCTCAGGCTGTCCTCCAGACTAGGAAGTGAGGGCTTTCGTCCGGAAGCTCAGGATGGGCTTCTGTATCTTCTCCCGTCCCCAGGACCCTGGCCACGCATGGTGCCCGCTTCAGTCCCTGCCCGTTTGGAATGACCAGTCTGATGGGGGAGACCACAGTCTCTGCCAAGGAACATCTAGTCTGCGGGTGGCGGACGTTTCTCCTGGAGCCACCCGTCTGAGGCGAGAGGCCTAGTTGGGAAGCCCCAGCCTGATGGGGGAGACAGGGCTGTCAAGGGATGCAGTCCTGTCTGTCTCCGTACTTTTCTAGAGTCTGTTTCCGTCTGTGCTTGGGACCGCTCGCCAAATCTCTGCTGGAGCCGGAGACAGAGTGGGGAAGGCTGGTGGCTGGTGACACTGCAGAGCCCAGCCTCTCCCCTGGGGCTGCTATGTGGGGAATGTCCAGGCCTGACTGGCCTGCCGGCCCCCAGCTGCAGAAGGCAGCACGTGTGACCGGGGAGAGGGGCAGCGCCATGTCTCCACCTGGCCTCCCCTCCCAGGACCTGGACATAGCTCGTCTTCCCCGGCCACACCTCCCCCGACCTCAGGGGCTCTGGCCTAGGGCCGGGAGGCAGCTCCCCTCCTAGCCTTCATCTGAGGGTTCAGGGAAAGGAAACCTGGGTCTTGCCCTGGGTACTGGGTCCCACAAAGCAGGCTGGCTACCGGCTACCTTGCCAGGCCCATCTCTGCTGGCTTCCTCCTCTGCCATTTCTGTGTTTCCCTAGTAGAAGGACGCTTGCCTGGGCCTTTCCTACCAACAGAGGCCTTGCACAGTCATGGTTGTGTACTATCCACACAACACACAGCCGTCTGAAGAAAGGAGTGTCTTGATTGTCTCTACTTTACAGAGGAGGAATGAGGCTTCAGGAAGTTGCGTGATTTGCCCAAGGGCACACGGCCAGTGAGTGCGGGGGCAGGATAGAGCCTTCCCCTGACCCCCATGCCCTCCCGCCCTGCCCATGGCCCCCTTCGTCTGTCATTGTCTGAGCCCCTGATCCGTGTCTGCACAGGGTGCTGGCCTCTGGCCCAAGGAACTTCTGGAGGGCCCTGCCTGCTCTAATGCAATGTTTCTGAGCCGGGTCCCAGCTCACCTCTCGGGCAGCCCATTCCTGTCCTGGTTTCCCGGCGTCTTACTGACACTTGGCGTCCTGCAGCACAGCCCAGCCCGTCACTGCGGCAGGTGCTGGCAGGGGGAAGAAGCCTGATGTAGCTCTGGTGGGAGTTCCTTTTATTTATTTTTAATTTTTAATTTTTTTTTGGCCATGACGCATGGCATGCAGGATCTTAGTTCCCTGACCAGGGATCGAACCCGTGCCCCCTGCAGTGGAAGCGTGGAGTCTTAACCCCTGGACTGCCTGGGAATTCCTGGGAGTTCTTTTTAATGTCAGAGCTGGACCACACTCTGCCAGGACAGTCTTGGATTTAGGGTGCCCGCTGCCAGCCCCCTGGGTCGGCCACGCGGCGGAGGAAGCAGGAGCGACAGGCGGGGTAGGCCCCAAAGCATCCCCCTTGCTAGCTTGCAGATTCCTGGCCAGTGTGGACTGGTGGGGGAAGGGTCCTTCGCACACCCTCTTCAGAGCCCCTGTCTTCTCTCTTCCTGTCCCTTGTGAGGTCCCCCACCCCACCCAGTGATCTCTGAGCTGGCTTCTTCCTTCTGCAATAGAGATTGCTTGCTAAACAAAGTGCCCCCATTCAACTCAGAGCCCCGCCCTGTGTCTGGCTCTGCCCGGCTTCCGCCAGGGTGCAGGGGCAGGGCCCGCGTCTGTCTCGCCTCCTTCCACCCTGGCTCTGTCCAGGGGCATTGTGGTGGGTCTCACTCCAGGTCCAGGACAGAGAGGGACAAGACCAAACCGGGTGCGGCCTCCTCCACCCTGGGAACTGCAAAAACAGCATTTTTGTTTCTTGTGAAAGAATTCCCCTGGGGCTTCTCTGGTGGCGCAGTGGTTAAAAATCTGCCTGCCAGTGCAGGGGACACAGGTTCGAGCCCTGGTCCGGGAAGATCCCACATGCCACGGAGCAACTAAGCCCATGCGCCACAACTACTGAAGACTGCGCCTCGCTGCAACTAGAGAAAGCCCGCGTGCGTCAACGAAGACCCAACACTGCCAAAAATAAATAAATAAATAAATTTATTTAAAAAAAAAAAAGAATTCCCCTGGTTCTCCTGGGGAGTAGGTGGGGAGACAGGTGGGGCTGCTTGACAGCCCTGCCTGAGGTCTGACTTATATCTTTCCTGTGGCAGGAGTAGCTCCCTACCAGCATGCTTTCTTCAAGAAGAGTTCTGGTGCGTGTCCTCTCTGGACTGCTTTCCACCTCTGACCCTGCCCACCCTCAGCCTTTTCTTGTCTGTCATGGGAATTCTGACTCTTTATTCCTAGAATCTTAGATATCAACATTCCTCTGAGATCACCTGGGCTACCCTTTCTGAAGATTAAGCACAGAGAGGGAAAGCTGTTGCCCAAGGACACACAGCAAGTTTGCAGCAGAGGTGGGACTAGAACCTGGGACTCCTGATTGCCGAGCAGCAGGTGCTCGGCTCCACCTGTGCACCTCCTGCCCCCTGCCCATCACTCTCTTCTGCAGCAGGGTGTCTGGCATTCTCTCCTTGGTGGGCTGGAGGCTGGTTGGCAGTGAGGCAGATCTGGATTTGAGCAGAGCACCACTGTTTTTCAGCCTGGAGCTTGTTTCCTCACCTAGAAACTGGGAATAATAAAATGCCGGCCAGGGTTGCTTCTAGGGAAGCATGAGATTCATTTGCTAGTTAAGGCTCTCCCCCCCGCCCTCTGTCCCCCGCCTCCCCTCCGCCATGGATCCTTTGACCTTTGAGGGCTCTGTCTCGCCCTGGGCAGCTGTCCAGCCCTCAGCTTCTCTTGGCTCCAGGCCTGGGCTGGCGGGGGTGGTAAGGGGCCTGCTGAGGAAACGCCCCTCCCATGGCCAGCCTTGACCTCGGTGGTCCCTTTGGATATGGGGCTGGTGAGGGGATTGTCCCTGAGGTTCCGACCAAGGCCCATATCCCTCTCACTTGGCTCAGAAGCACCAGGGTAGGCGGTGGATCTCTACTGGTCTCTTCTGGCTCCGGTGGGGTGTTTTTACTGATAGGGCTGGAGATGTCCAGTTTGTCCTAAGCGAATCTGACTGAGGCTCGGCATCCAGATGTTGGCTCAGCCCTCTGCCAGGCAAAGTGGCCTTTACAGGGTTAATGCAACTGTATTTACTGACACAGTTTCATCTTCCTTCTCCAGTGCTTGGATGTCCAAGGCCTCCTGCCTGAATTTTCTCCCCGGGGGCTTCTGCGACAGGCTTTCTCCTCCCAAACTCTCCTGTATTCTCTGTGTCTGTCTGTCCAGGGAAGGCAGGAGTGCCGGGCAGTGTGTGGTTAGGGCGGGGGCGGGGGGAAGGGCTCCCCCTGAAATAGCCACACTTGGCCGGTGCCTGGAAAGCAGCTGGGCACATCTGGAGGCACCGAGCCTGCTTCTGTTGATCAGCTGGAAACTCTGAGTCACTCGGGGTGATGGGAGGAGAGGAAGGAGTCTGCGGGGAGCTGGTCTGGCTCCTGCCTCTGCGGGTTCCAGGTGTGCTCACGGGCAGGGGAGGAGCTGGGGCCGCCATAAAAGGCGGGGAGACATGAAGGATCTTTGTCATCCTCCCGGAGGGTGGCACTGGGGCCGTCCCAGAAGACATATCCTTGGTGATCTTTGTTCCTGGGTTGGGACCAGGCTCACCAGCCACTCCAGCCTCGTCCTTAACTGGTCTCCCAACACAATGGGACAATGGGTTTGAGGTGCTGGGTGCTGCTGCCCAGCCTCACGGGTGGACCAGCCTGGGGTCTACTTGCCATCTGAGGCCACACTGGGTGTGCACAGGCCACAGACTCGGGTGTCACTCACACCTGGGCCTGGGCCTGGGCCTGGCTCTGTCATTTCTCTGCTATGCCTCCTTACTGGGTGGAGCCTCAGTTTCCCCATCTGTAAATGCGGGAGCAGAGCATGTGCTTCGAAACCCACTTGTGAGGATGATGACTTTTTTTTTTTTTTTTTAATTTATTTATTGTATTTATTTTTTAAATTTTTGGCTGTGTTGGGTCTTCGTTGCTGCGCACAGGCTTTCTCTAGTTGCGATGAGCGGGGGCTACTCTTTGTTGCAGTGAGCGGGCTTCTCATTGCGGTGGCTTCTCTTGTTGCGGAGCACCGGCTCTAGGCCCGCGGGCTTCAGTAGTTGCGGCATGCGGGCTCAGTAGCTGTGGCTCGCGGACTCTAGAGCGCAGGCTCAGTAGTTGTGGCGCACGGCCTTAGTGGCTCCGCGACATGTGGGATCTTCCCGGACCAGGGCTCGAACCCGTGGCCCCTGCATTGGCAGGCGGATTCTTAACCACTGCGCCACCAGGGAAGCCTTCTTGAAGGACACTAGGAAGGCCCTCACTGGGGCACAGCTTCCCTTGCCCGTCCTCCCAGCTGCTGGACTCTAGAGGTCAGCACCGAGACGGGAGCTGGACAGACCAAGTGGGAGTCACCACCTCCCTGGTACAGAGGCAGGCCCAGCTATTCATGAGCCTCAAGTGGCCCCAAGTCTCTGAATAGCAGTGACCACCCCAAGGTCTGCCCCACCCCAAGGGAGAAGCAGTACTGATATCTGGCCAAGGTCACCAACATTGAGCACCTACTGTGTGCCAGGCACCAGGCTGGGTCCTTTACGAATCTGGTCCTCACAACAGCCTACGAGGGAGGTGGTGCTACCCCATTTTACAGATGAGGACTGAGGTACAGCGGAGCGGTGAGTTGCCCCAGTAGTATGTGGCTGAGATTTGAACTGGTTGGTAGGATTCAGAATTCTGGGAAAGGCTTCTAGAAGCTGGAGTGCTGGAGAGATGGGGTTCTTTTTTTTTTTTAAATGAAATAAGGTTAAGGTTTTTTTTTTTTTTTTTTTTTAAGACAATCAGATGTTTTAATTAATTAATTTATTTATGGCTGTGTTGGGTCCTCGCCTCTGTGCGAGGGCCCCCTCTAGCTGCGGCAAGTGGGGGCCACTCTTCATCGCGGTGCGCGGGCCTCTCACCATCGCGGCCTCTCCTGCCGCGGAGCACAGGCTCCAGACGCGCAGGCTCAGTAATTGTGGCTCACAGGCCCAGTTGCTCCGCGGCATGTGGGATCCTCCCAGACCAGGGCTCGAACCCGTGCCCCCTGTGTTGGCAGGCAGATTCTCAACCACTGCGCCACCAGGAAAGCCCAAGATGGGGTTCTTAGGACCTGAGCCTCTGGGGTCACTCGTGATCCTGCCCCATCTGCAGGAAAGTGAGATCTTGGAGTCTCTGAGGCTTCCAGAGAAACCTGTCTGGCTGCTTCCCTGCCCCACCCGGTTTCCTGCCCAGTGCCTGGGGTGTAGCTGCCTCACCTCTACAGTTCTTCCCAGGGGGCCCCAGTGGATGGGGGTGGGTCTGCGGGACCCCAGAAGCTGTTGGAGGTCCTGAATGCCTTCTCCTGCTCTGGGGGTTTTGGTCTGGGACAGCAAGGTGAGTGAGCTGAGGGCTGGGTTGGGGCATCTGGCCCTTTATGCCCCTCCTGCCATTGGGTTCACCCCACCCTGGACTGGAGGTCAGAGATGCAAGCCCAGGACTCACAGACAGGTGTCCCATCCTGGCGGTCCCTCCCTGGGCTTGGTCCCTCCTGTCTCCCACCTTCCTCCACAGCCTGCTGACGGCCTTGCAGCTGTGGTGCGGGTTAGGGGTGATGGGCAGGGCCTGGGGAGAGGCTGAAGGTGGGGACTGGGCCCGGTGATGGGATGCCCCACTGCGGCCAGCTCATTTCCTGCCCCTCCTTTGTGTCCCCAGCAGCCACCATGGACGTGATGAACCTCATCGAACAACCCATCAAGGTGACCGAGTGGCAACAGACGTACACCTACGACTCGGGCATCCACTCGGGGGTCAATACCTGCGTGCCCTCGGTCAGCAGCAAAGGCATCACGGAGGAGGACGAGGCCTGTGGGCGCCAGTACATGCTCAAGAAGACCACCACCTACACCCAGGCGGTGCCCCAGAGCCAAGGTCGGGATCCCTGGGGACTCTTCCACGGGAATATTCCAGCCGAAAACCAGGCTGGGCCCTGGAAGGAGGTCAGGGTCAGAGGAGGCAGACTTTAGGGGGCACCCGGTCTGAGGAGAGAGGCACAGCTACTGTTTTTTTTTTTTTAATATATAAATTTATTTATTTATCTATTTATTTTTGACTGCTTTTTTTAATATATAAATTTATTTATTTATCTATTTATTTTTGACTGCATTGGGTCTTCGTTGCTGCGTGTGGGCTTTCTCTAGTTGCTGAGAGCAGGGGCTACTCTTTGTTGCGGTGTGCGGGCTTCTCACTGAGGTGGCTTTTCTTGTTGCGGAGCACGGGCTCTAGGCACGCAAGCTTCAGTAGTTGTGGCACGTGGGCTCAGTAGCTGTGGTTCGCGGGCTCTAGAGCACGGGCTCAGTAGTTGTGGCGCACGGGCTTAGTTGCTCCGCGGCATGTGGGATCTTCCCAGACCAAGGCTCGAACCCGTGTCCCCTGCACCTGCAGGCGGATTCTCAACCACTGCGCCACCAGGGAAGCCCCACAGCTCCTGTTCTTAGACTCACCAGTCTGAGGGAGGAGGCACAGCAACTTCAGAGCGCCCCCATCTGGGAGGGAGGCAGATTCCTCTTCCGTGAACCTCTAGGACGGAGCGGAAGCATAGTCCCTGCCCACCAGTCTGAAGGAAGAGGCACAGTCTTTGCCTTCCATGAACTTACAGTGTGATGAGGAGGCATCACCGCTGCCCTCGGGGAACTCAGGGACTGTGGGGAAGACACAGTCCTCTTGCTCCAGGAGCCTCAGATATTCCGGGGAGGTAGAGCCCGGTTCTGGGGCTTAGTCAGGGGTGGGGATCCCCGTCAGCCCAGGGTGCCCTGCCTCTCTGGGGGAGGGAGGTATCCAGTCCTGTGTGTAGTCCACAGATGCCTCCAGGGCCCTGAATGTTGCAGCCCAGAGAGCTGTGGGAGCTGGGGAGGGTGAAGGGTAGGCTGTGGCAGCCTGGGCCACGGCAGAGCTCAGCCTCTGCACCCCGGGAGGCTCCTCCCACACAGCAGGCAGAGGCCTCTCAGCTTGGCAGGGCCAGGCATTGTGCTGGTAGCTCAAGTACAGCATCCGGGTGGGAAAGTCATGTGGATGGTCCCTCCTTCCCGACTGATTGGAGGGTGGAACCTCTGCCTCCCTCTCTTCGGGGCTTTGGGACACTCGCCAGGGCAGGGCGGCCTGGGAAGCCGGGGCACCTGTTCGTGGGACTCCCAGACCCACCAGGGGGTGGAGCCTGGACTCTTAGCTGAGAGCCCACCTCTTGCTTGCTGAAACCCACAGTCTGGACTTTCCCTCTCATCTGCTCTATTCTACTGGGTGGCCCTCTGGGCCTCTATTTGCCTGCCCATATAATGGGAGAGTTGTCTCCTTTGGGGAGGATGAGGGTATAATTAGAATGGTGAGATTTCAGGGTTGAAAAGAGACCGAGCTTGTCTCATCCTACCCCTACCTGGTGGTTAAGGGAGGGGCATAGAGTCGGAGTTGGATTCTGGAGTCAGGCTCTCTGAGTTCAGATCCCAGCTTGGGTTCTTATAACCTCTCTGTGTCTCAGTTTTCCCATCTATAAAGCGGAGATAATAATAGTCCTTACGTTCTAGGATTGTTGTAAGATTAAATGAGAAAAGTATAAGGAAAGCACTTAATTCACTGCTAAGCACATAATAAGTACAGGCACACCTCGTTTTATTGCACTTCACTTTATTACACTTCGCAGATACTGCGTTTTTTACAAATTGGAGGTTTGTGGTAACCTTGCATGGAGCAAGTCTATCGGTGCCATTTCTCCAAAACATTTGCTCACTTCATGTCTCTGTGTCACATTTTAGTAATTCTTGCAATATTTCAAACATTTTCATGGTTATTCTATTTGTCATAGTGATCTATGATCAGTGATCTTTGATATTACTACTGTGACTTGCTGAAGACTCAGATGGCGGTTAGCATTTTTTGGCAGCATTTTAAAATTGAGATATGTACATTTTTTAGACATAATGCTATTGCACACTTAATATACTACATACAGTGTAAACATAACTTTTATATGCACTGGGAAACCAAAAAATTCATGACTCACTTTATTGCAATATTCACTTCATTACAGTGGTCTGGAAATGAAACCTCAATATCTCCAAGGTGTGCCTGTACTCAAAAAATGTTAGCTATTCCTTTTAATAATAATAATCTCTGAACGTTTTTTTAGCAATATGTGCCAGGCACATGCATCCTTTCTTTTTCTTTTAATAAATTTATTTATTTATTTATTTATTTATTTATTTATTTATGGCTGTGTTGGGTCTTCGTTTCTGTGCGAGGGCTTTCTCTAGTTGCGGCGAGCGGGGGCCACTCTTAATCGCGGTGCGCGGGCCTCTCACTGTTGCTGCCTCTCTTGTTGCGGAGCACAGGCTCCAGACGCGCAGGCTCAGTAGTTGTGGCTCATGGGCCCAGTTGCTCCGCGGCATGTGGGATCCTCCCAGACCGGGGCTCGAACCCGTGTCCCCTGCATTATTGGCAGGCACATTCTCAACCACTGTGCCACCAGGGAAGCCCCATCCTTTCTTTTAAGAGCAATTCACAACTTTTTTTTTTAAGATTTATTTATTTAATTTATTTTTATCTGCGTCAGGTCTTAGTTGCGGCACGTGGGCTCTCCATTTTGGTGCGCAGGCTTCTCTCTAGTTGTGGCCTGTGGATTTTCTGTTTTCTAGTTATGGTGCACAGGCTCCAGGATGTGTGGGCTCTATAGTGGCGTGTGGGTTCCAGAGCGCGAGGGCTCTGTGGTTTGTGGCACGTGGGCTGTAGTTGAGGTGCGTGAGCTCAGTAGTTGTGGCACGTGGGCTTCGTTGCCCCGCGACATGTGAGATCTTAGTTCCCTGACCAGGGATCAAACCCGCGTCCCCTGCATTATAAGGCGGATTCTTTACCACTGGACCACCAGGGAAGTCCCAATTCACAACTATTATCTCATTTAATTCTCGTAAGAATTCCCTGCGACGGACAGAGCAGGTGGTGCCCCATTTTACAGATGATGTAACTGAGGCAATGATGCCCTCCTCAAGGTCACTGGTTAAAGGTGGAACTATGAGTGGTGGTCTGGGAGGCAGTCCAGAGGACCCAGATGGGATGCCTGCTCCCCAATGTCCCCCTGCCTGCATCCTGCAACTCAGTTCCTGCCTGTTGGCCCCCAGGTGACCTGGATTACCAGATGTCCACGACAGCCAGAGCCAAGCGGGTGCGGGAGGCCATGTGTCCTGGTGTGACAGGAGAGGACAGCTCCCTGCTGGTCACCCAGGTGGAGGGACAGACCACCAACCTGCAGCGGCTGGCTGAGCCATCCCAGCTCCTGAAGTCGGCCATTGTGCATCTCATCAACTACCAGGACGACGCCGAGCTGGCCACCCGGGCCCTTCCTGAGCTCACCAAACTGCTCAACGATGAGGACCCGGTCTGTGAGGGGCCTGGCCGGGCTGGAGGCAGGACAGGGAGGGGAGAGGTCAGGTGTCTGCAGGAGAGGGCCCTACCTGGGGTGGAGGGAGGTCATTGACCCAAAGCCCCATCAGTGGGAAGAGTCTGACCTGGGTCTGTCTGAGCTTTGTGGATGGGTCTCCTGGCCCTTCCTTCTCACAGCGGCAACCAACCTGGCCCATCTGCTCAGGTCCTCCCGTCCTCCCCCCTCCCCCCAGGTGGTGGTGACCAAGGCGGCCATGATCGTGAACCAGCTGTCGAAGAAGGAGGCGTCTCGGCGGGCGCTGATGGGCTCGCCCCAGCTGGTAGCAGCCGTCGTGCGCACCATGCAGAACACCAGCGACCTGGACACAGCCCGCTGTACCACCAGCATCCTTCACAACCTCTCCCACCACCGCGAGGGGCTGCTTGCCATCTTCAAGTCGGGCGGCATCCCTGCCCTGGTCCGCATGCTCAGGTACCGACCCCTACTCACTGCGGGAGCCTGGGGCTTCCCCTCCCTTGGACTCCCCACCCTGCCCACGTCCCTGGGCTTCCATACATTTATTGAGCACCTACTATGTGCCAGGTGCAGAACCACACCAAGTCTTGGTGCTCAGCTGCTCACAGCCTAGCAGGGGAGACAGGCATGTAACTCACAGGTTAGTTATCAGGGTACAGTATAGATGAGGGCAAAAGTGTGTCCAGGATTGGTCAGCGGAGTTCCAAGAAGCTGTTCACTCTAATGGCAGGGGGTTGACGGATGAGTGGAGTTTGGCTGGTGTAGTTGAAGGGAAGAGTATTACAGGCAGAGGGAACAGCATGTGCAAAGTCCCTTGCCACCTTTATCTTTCCCAGCCTTGCAGTGTTGATTGGCCTTTTTCCTTACATCATATTAGGCTGCGAGTTACCTAAGGGTGGAGATACTGATCTTATTCGCCTCTGAGTCCCTTGCAGGGCTTCTCTAGTATGAGGCCTTCCACATGGCAGTTACTCAGTAGGGACAGGTGTCGAGGGGACCAACCGTGAGTTTAGCACCCAGCCGGGAGCCCAGAGCAGGAGGAGTCGTGGTCCCAGTGGAGAGAGGAGAGGTGCTGTGTGCTTTGTGCATAGAAAGGGCTGGGGGACTCCCCTGGTGGTCCAGTGGTTAAGACTCCACGCTTCCACTGCAGGGGGCGCGGGTTTGATCCCTGGTCAGGGAACTAAGATCCCGCATGCCACACGGTGTGGCCAAAAAAAAAAAGTGGGGCTGGACTCAAGGGACACCATTGGGGTGTCAGTACTGGGAGGTGGCCCACGTTTACTTGGTACCTGGCTCACGTGAAGCCCCTGCCCCTATCCTAGCTCCCCCGTGGAGTCGGTCCTTTTCTACGCCATCACCACGCTGCACAACCTGCTGCTCTACCAGGAGGGCGCCAAGATGGCGGTGCGCCTGGCAGACGGGCTGCAGAAGATGGTGCCCCTGCTCAACAAGAACAACCCCAAGTTCCTGGCCATCACCACCGACTGCCTGCAGCTCCTGGCCTACGGCAACCAGGAGAGCAAGGTGGGCCGCACCCCGCCCCCAACCAAGACCTGCAACCCCCATGGCATCACCCTCTGTCCAGCGGCAGCTTCAGGCCACTGCCTTCTTACCCTTTTTAGGTTAAATATATATGTATATACAGATGTACATGTTTCACCATATTACTGGATATTTTAAGGATAAGGGAAAGAAAAAATTCATTATCCTCATACAACCGTGTGCTTCTCCACTGCTTTCCTGTGGGCATATTTGTACACAGTGGTAGTTACAGCAATTTACATCTTTGCATCTGTTTTCTGCATGATATTAAAATTTTTTTTTTTTTTTTTTTGCTAGACTGTCCTCAAAACCACCCTCTATAACAGCAAATAGCATTTCATTTAAGTGGAGGCCCCAGACTTTATTCTGTGGGAGGGCATCTAGGTTGCTCCCGGTTTTCCACCTTTATGAACGAACGATGCTGTAATGAACATACTCAGGTACACAGCCTTTCCCAGAGAGTAGGAAAAGTGTTTCATCAGTGGGGCTGAGGATTTTTAATATCTCTAAGCTTTTACTCAGAGTTCCAGGTACTTTCCAAAAGGACTGCATTATTTGCAATGCCATCAGTGGCAGTGTATGTTAGTAGTTTCACCACATCCTTGCCAGCATTGTGTATTACCTTTTTTTCCCCAACATTTTGGCTTATTTAGTAGTCACAGAAGCTCTTCAGGTTTTAGATGAAGCACAGTAATAACGGCTCTGTCACCCCCCCTTCCTTCTCTGTTCCCTGTTTTGGTCCCATCTGTCTCACACTCATTGCCCCCCTCCCTCCACAGCTCATCATCCTGGCCAACGGAGGACCCCAGGCTCTCGTGCACATCATGCGCAACTACAGTTACGAGAAGCTGCTCTGGACCACCAGCCGTGTGCTCAAGGTGCTGTCCGTGTGTCCCAGCAATAAGCCCGCTATCGTGGAGGCTGGTGAGTACCGTGGCCGGTGAGGGTGGCCCATGTGGCCGGGCAGGCGGGGTTGGGGGCCCTGACCAGTGACCGGACTCGGTCAGCGGTGCTCCCCTGTGGCTGACGTGCCCCCATCTCCCACCCCAGGTGGGATGCAGGCCCTGGGCAAACACCTGACGAGCAACAGCCCCCGCCTCGTGCAGAACTGCCTCTGGACCCTGCGCAACCTCTCGGACGTGGCCACCAAGCAGGTGAGGGAGGTCATCGAGCCTGGGTCCGCCTCTTCAGCCACCTCGTCCTTCCATCTTACCGTGTCCAACTTCCTGTCTGGGAGTCTGACCTTAGGAGCTGGTGGGGGAGACCGGAGGCCTCTATATCTTGCTCCACTGTGGCTGGGGATGGAAGTGCCCTGTAGCCCCTCATCCTTTTAGGCTCAAGGCTCTAATCCCTGTTAGGGATTCAGAAAGGGGACTAGATGGAGGAGGCTGATGTTTCTTGGCTGGGGTTCAGGTGGTGTCAGAGGAACAGTTCTGACCTAGACCCTGGGCGGGGAGCAGTAGTGTGCAGGAGACGGCTTGGGGGCCCCTGGTGCCTAAAAACAGCTTAAGGAAAAATGCAGTTTCAGGACAAATCTTCTGGTCCCTCCTTCCAACCTGTCATTGCTAAGAATTGCATCAATCGGCTGCTTGTTGAGCACCTGCCATGTACTGGGCTCCACTAGGCACTGGGGACATTGGCTCCTTTACCCCTTTCAGTACTTGGAGGTAGAGTGCGGGGCCCATCATTAGATAAAGAAACAGAGGCTCAGGTGGTACAGATACACAGTGGAATGTTACTCAGCCATTAAAAAGAATGAAATAATGCCATTGGCAGCAACACAAATGGACCTGGAGATTATCATACTGAGTGAAGTAAGTCATTCAGAGAAAGACAAATATCATACGATGTCGCTTATATGCAGAATCTAAAAAAAACAGACTCAGACTTAAAGAACAAACTTATGGTTACCGGGGGGAAGGGTGGGGGGAAGGGACAAACTGGGAGTTTGGTATTAACATGTACACACTGCTATATTTAAAATAGATAATCAACAGGATCTACTGTATAGCACAGGGAACTCTACTCAGTACTCTGTAATAACCTAAATGGGAAAAGAACCTGAAAAAGAATAGATACATGTATATGTATAACTGACTTTGCTGTACACCTGAAACTAACACAACATTGTTAATCAACTATACTCCAATATAAAATAAAAAATTTAAAGAAAAAGAAAGTTTTCACAGAAAAATAGAAAAAAAAAAAAAGAAACAGAGGCTCAGGGAGTTAAGGAATGGCCCTTGGTCACAGCTAGCAGACAGCAGAGCTGGGATTTGAACTCAGGACTGTCTGTCCCCAGATCCTGGGGTCTTCCTGTTCCATCACAGGGCCCACATGGCTCCCCTTGGGAGAATGAGGCTCCTGGGTTAAGGATGTTTCCTGAAAGCAGATTTGGCCTGGGGACCACTGAATGGGCAGCAGCTAAGGCCCAGAGAGGGGAGAAGCATGTAAAAGTGGGTCAGCTGGGCCATGGAAGCGTGGACCTCCTCAACAATTTCCTTCTGGCCTAGGGGCCTCCCTCGGCCTGAGTAGAGCTCTGTTGGGTCTGAGGACAGGAGTGGGTGGAGGAAAGAGCGTGGAGCTTAGAGACAGGCTTGAGTTCAGATCCGGCTCACTAGCTGTGGGTCTGTGGGCAAGGCCCTCAACCTCTCTGGGCCTCAGCTGCCCCACGACTACCTTCTCACGGGTGTTGGCAGGATCACGGGGATGAACACACACAGGCAGGGCCCATCGAGTATGAGCTGAGTGGGCTGGAGACCTCCTTAGGCCATCCGTTCTCCCGGATACACTTGGGAAGACCCTGCGTTTGGGAATCTCCCTCACTCTGCACTGCCTCCCCCGACCCCAGGAGGGCCTGGAGAGTGTGCTGAAGATTCTGGTGAACCAGCTGAGCGTGGACGACGTCAATGTCCTCACCTGTGCCACGGGCACTCTGTCCAACCTGACCTGCAACAACAGCAAGAATAAGACGCTGGTGACGCAGAACAGCGGCGTGGAGGCGCTCATCCATGCCATCCTGTGCGCGGGTGACAAGGATGACATCACAGAGCCCGCCATCTGTGCCCTGCGCCACCTCACCAGCCGCCACCCCGAGGCCGAGATGGCTCAGAACTCCGTGCGCCTCAACTACGGCATCCCGGCCATCGTCAAGCTGCTCAACCAGCCCAACCAGTGGCCACTGGTCAAGGTACCGCCCACTGCACGGTGGGGTCAGGCGAGGGGAGGAGCTCTGAAGACAGGATTAGGCGCTGTATGGGTTCAGGCAAAGCTGCAGTAACAAAGAGGCCTAAAATACAGTGGCTCCGATAAGACAAAAGTTTACTCCTCTCTCATGTTCCGGTTTAGACCTCCACAGCGGCTCTGCTCCTGAGACCCAGAATCCTTCTATCTTGTAGCTCAGCCATCTCCTAGAATAGAGCTTTAAAGTTTAACATGCACAGGACCACCCTGGGCGGTCTCATTCAACTGCAGGCTCTGATTCGGTGGGCCTGGGGTGGGCCTGAGAGTCTGCATTTCTAACAAGCCCCCAGGTGCTATTGGTGGTCCATGGAGCACATTCCTTATGCCAGAGGGTCTGGGCATGAGGATTGTCCTCACACGAACAGTTGGACTACATCATCCCCATAGGTGCCTTTTAGCCCTGGAGAAGTAGGGAGGGCTAGCAGCGACCAGAAAGTGGGACACATCACTTCAGCCCATACTCTGGAACTTGGTCATTTGGCCACATCTGGATGCAAGGATGTTAGCACTGTGTTAATGTGTCCTGCTCAAACTCAGGAGGGTTGCGAAAAAGACAAAGGGTAGAGAGGATTCTGGGGACACTTGGTGTCTGCTACTGGGAGCCAGGGTGGAGCTTTCTTGTCAGGAGGCTGCCTGGGTAGAGGAGAGATGTGTATCAGTTCCCTGTCACAGGCAGGGGAGGTGAGGGTGAGCCAGGGCAGAGCTACCGGTGTGTGTGACACCTGGCGCCAGAGAGTGAGGAAGCTGCCGTAGACTGGGGTCTTGTCAAAGGGCACAGGAGCCAGCTGGCAGGGGCTCCTATTGCCTAAATTTTCAACAATATAACAGTCCAGATAAGAATGACTCTAAGTGATTATATATATTGTATTTTAAAGAAAGGGCAGCACGCGGTCCCTCCCCTCCTTGGTCTTGGTCTGCAGCACAAGCTCGAGGTGGGCGGAGGGTTTGCACCCTGACCCAGCAGCTAAGTTGACAAGTGACCTTGGCAGGTCATCCACTCTGTCCTCATCTCCCCCATGATTTTCATCCCTGCCCTCCTGGTTTCTTGTTTTGAGGATCAAATAAGATGATAAATTGCTCCCCAAGGAGCCCTGGGAGGCCAGAATGGCTCCTGGGAGTTGGAGGACCCTGGAGCAGAGACCTCTTCCCAGAGCCGCCTGCTGGGGAGTGATTACAGTGTGAGCGTCACCAAAGCAGGAGGCTTCGGGGTCAACCCTAGTGAGGACTCCCTCTCCCTGATAATCAGGGTTTGGGAACTATCAGAAAAGCAAGACTATGTTGTCTGTGAGTGGGAGGTAAGAGAGAGGGGACAGGGGGCAGTGTCAGGGCCTGGGGGCTGATGGAATATTCTGGAATGGGGTATCATTTTAGCAGGACCTCTAAGAGTTAGACATGAGGACCCACAGATCGTATGGAATAAGGGGCATGGGCTGGGGGTGATCTCATTCTCTGGAGATCTTCCAGCATGTCTGTGGCTGGCCTGGGGGACAGAAGAGATGAGAGGGGAAGGAGGAGATGATGCTGGAGAAGTGATGCCCAGGAAATGCCCTTGATGAGTGTCCCTTTTCTTGCCAGGCAACCATCGGCCTGATCAGGAATCTGGGCCTGTGCCCAGCCAACCATGCCCCACTGCAGGAGGCAGCGGTCATTCCCCGCCTCGTCCAGCTGCTGGTCAAGGCCCACCAGGATGCCCAACGCCACATGGCTGCAGGCACACAGCAGCCCTACACGGTAAGTGAACTGCAGGGGCCTGTGACCCTCTACCCTGGGAGTCAGGGTGTCCTCTGTGTGAACGTGTGCGCATGCGAGTGTGTAAATAAGGAGGCGAGTTGCAATTGATGCCAACTCCAAGGACCAGTGAGGTTTGCCAGGGTCGTGGGGGGGGTGTGACCACTCCCAAGGGCTACCTGTTGCTATGCCCCAATGGCTCCTCTTGTACAGGATGGCGTGAGGATGGAGGAGATCGTGGAAGGCTGCACCGGGGCCCTGCACATCCTCGCCCGGGATCCCATGAACCGCATGGAGATCTTCCGACTCAACACCATCCCCCTGTTTGTGCAGGTGAGTCTGGGGCAGGTGGGCAGGAGAGGTTCCCCCAACCCCTGCTTCTCCCCACTGCTGAAAGGGGAAGGTTGACAGCCACGGGTTTGAGGGGGGTCTGGGCCAGGCATCAAGAGGTCTTTGGAGGAGTTTGGAGAAAAGTGGCCGCACCAGGAGTGACCACTTAGCAAACGCCAGCAAATGAAAACAAAAACTATGTTTTAATGTCCGAAAAAACCTAAAAGCATTGAAAAGTAAACAGCAAACTGGGAAAATATTTGCAAGCATCACAACAGACAAGAGTTTAATATCTTTCATATAAAAAGAGCTCGTTAATACTAGACCCCAGTGCTAGACCCCAGCAGTTATATAAGAAGAGGCACATGCAATTCCCAGGTGGCTCATAAACAAACAATGCTCAGGACTTCCCTGGTGGTCCAATGGCTAAGACTCTGCACTCCCAATGCAGGGGGGCCCGGGTTCAATCCCACATGCAGCAACTAAGAGTTCACATACCACAACTAAAGACCCCGCATACCGCAACTAAGACCCGGCGCAGCCAAGTAAATAAATAAATATTTAAAAAACCCGAAAAACAAAAAGCAATGCTCAGCCCCAGGAGTTTAAAGAAATGAAGCTTACCCTGCAGTGAGAGCCCATTTTCCACTATCAAATTGGCAAAGAAAAGAATGGGAGTGCTTTGTGCTGATGAAGATGTGATAAAATGGGCAGTCTTATACCCTGCTGGTGGGAAGATAAGGTGGTAAAACCTTTCCAGAAAGCAGTTTTGAAATACGTATAGACAGCCAAGTAGTACAGGTCTGGGACTCTGTCTTTATGCAATAGCGTAATGTAACTGAAAACATGGCATAGATGTATGCACAGAGCTGACAATTGCAATGTTACTACTAATAATTGAAAATTAACCGGCTGTCCAATGATAAGAGAATGGTTAAAAAAGGAATGGTCCATTATATCATGTGGTCATAGACAATGGTGTTGAAGAAGAACTTTTAGTTTTTGAAATGTTTTTCCTTTAATTATTAATGTTCAGAGTAAGGAGTTGGTGCGGGTAGCTACCTCCACTTGAGATTGATGAGGCTTTTTGCTTTTTGTTGTTGTTTTGCTTTGTAGCATTCTCTTTCTCTCTCTCTTTTTTTCCTTTAATTTAATTTAATGTTTTATACAGCAGGTTCTTTTTTTTTTTAAACTTAAAGGGTCCTTCTTTTTTTTTTTTTAATTAATTAATTTATTTATTTATGGCTGTGTTGGGTCTTCATTTCTATGCGAGGGCTTTCTCTAGTTGTGGCAAGTGGGGGCCACTCTTCATCACGGTGCGCGGGCCTCTCATTATCGTGGCCTCTCTTGTTGCGGAGCACAGGCTCCAGACACGCAGGCTCAGTAATTGTGGCTCACGGGCCTAGTTGCTCCGTGGCATGTGGGATCTTCCCAGACCAGGGCTCGAACCCGTGTCCCCTGCATTGGCAGGCAGATTCTCAACCACTGCGCCACCAGGGAAGCCCCAGCGGGTTCTTTTTTTTAAAAATTAATTTATGTATAATTTTTGGCTGAGTTGGGTCTTTGTTGCCGCGCGCAGGCTTTCTCTAGTTGCGGCGAGCGGGGGCTGCTCTTCGTTGCGGTGCGCCGGCTTCTCATTTTGGTGGCTTCTCTTGTTGCGGAGCACGGGCTCTAGGTGCGCGGGCTTCAGTAGTTGTGGCTTGCAGACTCTAGAGCGCAGGCTCAGTAGTTTTGGCCATGGGCTTAGTTGCTCCACGGCATGTAGGATCTTCCCGGCCCAGGGCTCGAACCCGTGTCCCTTGCATTGGCAGGCGGATTCTTAACTACTGGCACCGCCAGGGAAACCCCTATACAGCAGGTTCTTATTAGTTATCTACTTTATACACATCAGTGTATACATGTCAATCCCAATCTCCCAATTCATCCCACCCCCACCCCCACTCCCTCTGCTTTCCCCCCTTGGTGTCCTTACTTTTGTTCTCTACATCTGTGTCTCTATTTCTGCCTTGCAAACTGATTCATCTGTACCATTTTTCTAGATTCCACAAATATTAATAGTTAATATACGATATTTGTTTTTCTCTTTCTGACTTACTTCACTCCGTATGACAGTCTCTAGGTCCAGCCAAGTCTCTATCTCTTTCTCTCTTGAGTATCAATATGAACGCATAGATTTTTTTTTTTTTTTTGGCTGCTCTGTGCTGCTTGTGGTTTGTTCTCTGACCAGGGATTGAACTCATGCCCTCGGCAGTGAAAGTGCAGAGTCCTAACCACTGGACCGCCAGGGAATTCCCATGAACTCATAGATTTTTAAGGAAAAGTTATTGAATAATATGGGAAAATGCTTTATGCTACAATGTTTGATAAAAAAACAGGAATCAAATATATGTATATGACTATGATAAAAATCCAATGGAAAGAAGCTGTGTCTGGGTGGGGGATTGTGTCCAGTGTGCTTTTCCATTTCTTTATACTTTTCTTAGACTTTTCACGCTTTCTACTATGGGCTTGGGTTAAATCCAAAAAAGGGAGGCAGAGATGGGCAGGGCGGTGAGGTGCCTCACGCCCGCCTGCCTCACGCCCGCCCCGCACCCCCTCTCCCCAGCTCCTGTACTCCTCAGTGGAGAACATCCAGCGTGTGGCCGCTGGGGTGCTGTGCGAGCTGGCCCAGGACAAGGAGGCGGCCGACACCATTGATGCTGAGGGGGCCTCAGCCCCACTCATGGAGCTACTGCACTCCCACAATGAGGGCACCGGTGAGGGGCTGGGCTGGGGGTGAGGGGGGAAGCTGGGCCTTGTTCCCCCAGCCTGGGTGGAGGCAGGCACCTGACTTGGCCTGTCCTTTTCTCTGCTCAGCCACCTACGCTGCTGCCGTCTTGTTCCGCATCTCCGAGGACAAGAACCCAGATTACCGTAAACGTGTGTCTGTGGAGCTCACCAACTCCCTCTTCAAGCATGACCCTGCAGCCTGGGAGGCTGTGAGTATCCTGGGTTGGGCTGCAGTGTCTGGTTGTGCAAGTTGCGCACTGCACAAGGATTGTACTTTTAGGGAGGCCTCTACCATCCTGTCAACTTCATAGATTTTTATTTTATAATTGGATCATTTATGACAATTCCCAGCAGATGGAAGTAGTAGGTTGAACCATCTACTGTTTTTGACCTACAAAATGGCAATTTTATTTTGTCCAAACTAATATGAAGTGTTGGGGCAGGGGTGCCTTTCTCTAACTTGCACAAAGGTGCTGTATGGGCTGGAGGCTGCCCTGATCCTGGGTGGGGCAGCTCCTGGCACCCATTCTCTAGTCCTCTCCCCTCCACTCCCCTCCCCGCTCTAGTTCTGCGGGTGCCTCCAAGCGTGAATGGTGGGACCCTCCACCCTGGGGAGGTGCCTGAGGAGAGGAGTTCATCAGGGCACTGTGTAACCCTATCTCATCCTCTGTTCCTTCAAGGGGTCTTTGCCCCCCAGCCTGGAGCCTGCGTTTTCCACCCTTCCCCTCCCTCAATGTTTCTCTTTGTCTCCATCCTCAGGCCCAGAGCATGATCCCCATTAATGAACCCTACGCAGATGGTAAGTGTGTGCAGAGCCCAGGGCAGAGGGGGTGCTGTGTGGGTGTGAGCAAGGGGGCAATTTTGTGACCCCAGGGCCAAAGGATCAGTGACAGCCACTGTCGTGTCCACATGCACTCCTGTCCGGGTCCCTGATGTGAGAGTCTGGGGAAGGGGGCGGACCCACGGGGGGCGGGCAGAGGTAGAAGGTGTGGCTGAGGGCTGTCCAGACCCCCGCGGGGTAGCCTGAGACCCTGGACGGAGCTCCCTTCTCCTCCCCAGACATGGATGCCACCTACCGCCCCATGTACTCGAGTGACATGCCCCTGGACCCCCTGGAGATGCACATGGACATGGACGGGGACTACCCCATTGACACCTACAGCGACGGCCTCAGGCCCCCCTACCCCACTGCGGACCACATGCTGGCCTAGCTGCCTGGACCCTAGTATGGCGACCCCTCCCCGCCCTGCTTTGCAGCTCTCCCTTCCCCCTGTGGGCTGCTGAGACTCGGGCTTTCCCTTCCCTTCAGAACCTCCTTCTCATGGAGGCCCTCTCACGTTTCCCCTGAAACCCTGGCTCCTTTTTGGGGGGAACAAGTGTGGGGCCTCTCGGTGCTGAGCTCCCCCAGGGAAGGTGTGCCTCGCCTGCCTCATTCTGTTATCTTCGCTCGAGGCGAGGAGCCCTGCCCCTTCTACCATGGTGGCCGGGTTATGCACGAGCTCCTGCGGGCCACGGGGCTGGCCTGACCCCTCTGTGTCTGCCCCTCCCTCCAGGTGCGGTTCCCCATCTGAGAGGCTCTCCTCGCAGGCGTTGGGGCGAGATAGCCAAGTGCCTGAGCCTGGGCAGGAGGGCTGCAACTTCCTGCTGAACCCCGCGCCTTCAGAGGTCCTCTGTAGGGTCTTTCTTGGGATGGCGATCTGCTCTTGCTTTTCTGTTCTGGGCTGTGGGTCCAGGGCCCGACACCACCTCCCACCCCCGAGGCCCTGGCACTAAAGCTTTAGACTCGAGGCCCCCACTCTGTCCCCCCTCCTCCTGGGCTGCCCGTCTCCATAGGGCTGTGGTTCCTTCTCTGGCTGGCTCCGATTTGGTCACTGAACTCCACCAACTGTACTGAGCCCTGGGGGTCTCCAGGCCCCAGGTTCAAGGCCCAAAGGCCCAGAATCCAAAGCTTATCTTGAAAAGTTCAGGGATCGTCTGACCAGGGGGATGGGGCGGAGATACGGAGAGTGCCTCCCCTGCTCCAGGACACGGCCTGCTCCCTCCCCAGGATGCGCAGTTGGCTTTGGCCCCTCCCGGGGTTAGCAGCTCCCTTGCACCCTGTCCCGCCCACGCAACTGCCCTAGCTGACCCCCTGAGAAGTGCTCTTGGCTGACCCCTCTGGTGTGCGGTGAGGGGCTTTCTCTTCCCCTTCCTGTTTCAGACTCCCCCCACCACCTCCTGCACACGGGTGTGGGGGGCTGGGGAAGGTCCCAGTAGAAAATTTTATTATTATCGCTTTATGTTTTTGGTTATTGGTTTTTTTTGTATAGACCAAAGCAAAGAAAATAAAACTAAGACACAGATCTGGTGGAGACTGTTTGGGGGAGAGGGGTGGGGGGACGGGGCTCCCTTAGCAGCCTGATGCCTCCTCAGCCGGATCCCGAGCGTCCACGGCCACCTTGTGTGTGGAGAAGGCAAGAGCCGGGGCGGGGGGAGAAAGGAGCCTTCCAGGAGCTGGAGTTGATTTAATACACACAACTTGGAACCTTAGGAGGCTAGGAGGGGTGAAGAGATGACTGGGGGGGTGAGTCCCCCCTTTTGGGCACACCAGGCAGTATTTATCTCTTCAGTGGGCAACCTCCTTGCCGGCCTCTCAACTTCCAGCCTGCTCTGACCCCCGTCCAGCCTTAATGAACATTGGCCCATCTCTCCTGGGCAGAACACTCCCCCCGTGGCCTGTGGCTTGGAGTCCAGGCCGCTTATTGGTCGGTCTGTGGTGGGCCTGCCCCCGCCCCTGCACGCCTCCCCTTCGGCCGTTCAGCCGACATCCTCCACGCTGTTTCTTGCCTCTTGATCTTTGTCCATGCTGTTCCCTCTCCTCTCATTTCACCCATCACGGTGCCACTGTCAGCTTATGTGACGGTCCCCCACCCATGTCCCCAAGTTCTCCTTCCTGGGGAGGACTGAGTAGAACACACATGCCAAGCCTGGAACATGTGGCCCCTGTGGGCCTGCTCTCACCAGATCCGTTGCCTCATCTCTGTACCTGCCTGGAGCTCGGGCAGTGGAGGGAGGTCATGGCCTTGCTCTTGGAGGAGCAGTGGCGCAGGTCTGGTGTTGGGGGCAGGGCAGGGAGCCCAGTTAGGCGGCAGCTGAAAGGTGCGGGGGAGAGGTGATGAGATGCTGAGCCGAGCTCTGCCGAGAGGGGCCGTGGAATGGGAGGGGAGAACAGAATTTTCAGAGATCATGAGAAGGTCTTTTGGTCTTTTTTTTGGCTGTGCCTCGCGGCTTGTGGGACCTTAGT
The DNA here is from genome assembly GCF_028023285.1 of Balaenoptera ricei. Classification (NCBI taxonomy): domain Eukaryota; kingdom Metazoa; phylum Chordata; class Mammalia; order Artiodactyla; family Balaenopteridae; genus Balaenoptera; species Balaenoptera ricei. The sequence continues at coordinate 20,520,087 of NC_082658.1, read as the reverse complement.
TCCCCGATCAGGGATTGAACCCGGGCCCTTGGCAGTGAAAGTGCGGAGTCTTAACCACTGGACTGCCGGGGAATTCCCACGAGAAGGTCTTTTAACAATGTGCTTTCTGTACTCTGTGTTCAGGGCCTGCCTTAGTCGGCTTGGGTTGCTATAACAAAATACCATAGACTGGTGGCTTAAACCCCATTTACTTCTCACAGCTCTGGAGGCAGGAAGTCCAACATCAAGGTGCCAGTAGATTCCATGTCTGGTGAGAGCCCACTTCTTGGCTTGCAGACAACACCTCCTTGCTGTGTGCTCACATGACCTTTCCTTGGTGCTGGCTCATAGAGAGATTTCTCTCCCTCTTCTTATAAGGGCATTTCTCTCCCTCTTCTTATCTTTTTTTTTAATAACTTTTTTATTTATTTATTTTTGGCTGTGTTGGGTCTTTGTTTCTGTGCAAGGGCTTTCTCTAGTTGTGGCGAGCAGGGGCCACTCTTCATCGCGGTGCGCGGGCCTCTCACTGTCACGGCCTCTCTTGTTGCGGAGCACAGGCTCCAGACGCGCAGGCTCAGTAGTTGTGGCTCACGGGCCTAGTTGCTCCGTGGCATGTGGGATCTTCCCAGACTGGGGCTCGAACCCGTGTCCCCTGCATTGGCAGGCAGATTCTCAACCACTGCGCCACCAGGGAAGCCCTCTCCCTTTTCTTATAAGGGCACGAATCCCATCATGAGAGTCCCACCCTTGTGACCTCATCTAAACCAAATTATCTCCCAAAGGCCCTATCTCCAAATACCATCACACTGGGGGCTAGAACTTCAACATATGAATTCAGAGGGACACAGACATTCAGCCCATAAGAGAGCCCTGATAGGAAACACTCAATTTGGGTAATTTGAGAATTTGCTAAAGGCACAGTTTTATAAAGGTGTGGGCAGGTATAGGAAGCAGGAAGGGAGAGGGTAGTACCCTGGACTAATTATGGTGGCCTCACCTTCTCTACCCTCAGGCAAGAAGGGAAGGAGTGCTTCTTGGGGACAGGACCCTGTGGATGAGGTTCCTGACAAGGGAAGGCTGTGACCTCACTCCTTCCTACTGGTGCTCCCTGTTGGCCAAACCCAAGCAGAAACCAGAGAGCCCATCAATGTGGTCTATCCATGTTGTATCCTGCTGCCCAGAGCAGAGTGGGGAGTAGATCTGGGGAAGCCAGTGGAATATAACTCTCTCCCACCCACCGTCTTTCCAAAAGAGGATTGGAGACGGCTAACAAGAAAGGATTTCTTTTTCAAGTCTCAAAACAGGCAATGAGGACAAGGGAAAGCAAGGGGCAGCAAAGCACCCATGTTAAGGGTTCATACTAGCCATGACTGAGCTTCCTCATTAGACGCTGAGCTTCCTGGCAGCCTGGTCAAAAGGGGAAACAATGCAAGTTAAACTCAATGGAGTGAGTTGACTGCTTCTTCAGTTTTCACGTAGGAGCTCTCTGAGCCTCACAACCTGAAGAAAGTCAGTTCACTTCTCTGAAGTTCAATATCCTCATCTGTAAAAAGGGCGTAATGCCTGCTCCACCTACCGAACATGAGGATGAAATGAGAAAGCACAGCGATTCCAGCAAGAAGAAGGGGAAAGGGCGAGAGGCTTTTTTCTAGAGAGACATTGCCTTTTCATTTTCCAGAAGGGACATCCACTCCAGGGACGTATCTGGACATGGGCTGGACACTGTCACATGACCATCCCTTGCTGCAAGGGAATCTGGGAAACAATATTTCAGCTGCACACATTACCTCCTTGATAAAAATCAGGTTTCTGACAGTAAGAAGGAAAGGGGACATAGAGGACCTGGGGTAGACCACCAGCCATGTCTACCGCGACTGGGAATGAGTTCCGGGACCAACTGCTGCCCTTTTAGGTAGGTTTGTTGGGGAAGCCAGCAGAAGAGCTGAGTGGGTGTCAGCAAAAGAACTGACAGAGTAGCAGACCGGAAGGGAAATGCAGGCTTAGGTGAGGTGGGCAGACCTGATTGAGCCACATCCAAGGAATAGGAACCTGGCCCTGTCCGTCTGGAGGGTCTGGAGGAAGGTCTCTGCCACCCACATGATCAACATCTCTACCTTGGTATCAACAGTACCAATGCAGACAGACACCCACCTATGACAAGGGAGGGTCACTTGCTAGATGGCCGAACCAAGCCCCCACCCGCCCAGAAATGGCGATGGGCCAGAATGAGGGGCAGAATCCAACAAGGTGGGATTAATATCAAGTTATTAAAATACGTCTTTAAAGGACTTCCCTGGAGGTCTGGTTAAGCTTCCGTACTTCCAGTGCAGGGGCCACGGGTTTGATCCCTGGTCGGGGAACTAAGATCCCACATGCTGCATGGCACGGCCAAAAAGAAAAAAAGTCTTAAAAATAAGTTCTCATCTGTGGACCTAAAATGGCTCTTAAAATAACGTCTGTCAATTAAAAAAATAAGTTGTTAAAAATAAGTTATTAAAGGGAGTCTTACACTAAACATTTTAAAAACATTTCTGCATGACCTCATCTCCAAAGCATATAAATTGGCTTAAAAGGTACAATCGATAAGATAAAATAACTAGGTAGGAAATAATTAGATGGAATCCTAAATCCTATACTTTAATCTAAAAACATCTATGCACATATAGGAAATATGGGGAAATTCAGCTACACCCAGAACGTGTGGGAAAGATTTGAGAAATTCAGTTGACCCCCAAGTTCACAACAAATTGTTAGTACAATGGAGCTTTGGAAAATGACTCAAAACGCAGTCCTAGTCTGTACTGATAGAAGTATAATGTCTCTGGAGGAACGCAGTAGCACTGCACTGGCTAGATTTGTGGATCATTCATTCATTCATTCATTCATCAACTGCTTCCTAAGGGCCTGCTGTTTGCCAGGCTTTGTTCAAGGCACCATGGGTAGAGACGCCCGTGTTCTTGTCTTCCAGGGGGAAGGTGGATGGACAGTAAACCAAGACCAGCAGGACAGCATGGAAGGGAGCATGTGCTTAGGAGTCTGGGTGGGTCCAGGAAGTCCGAGAGGGAGTGGGGGACAATTGAGCCTCATTGTGAATAAGGAGAAGGTATTTGCTGGGCATCACTGGGAGGCACTGGCATTCCTGGCAGTGGGAACAGCAAAGACATGGACATGGGGATCTGGGTGGGGAGTTCAAGAAATAACAGTGGGTTGGTGTGCCCGGCCCTTAAGAGGAGGGGCGTGGTACAGTGAGAAACAGGCTGGAAAATGGGGCAGAAGTCAGATGGCAGAAGGCCTTGTGCATCTGGCCAAAGCGTGTGAACTTGATCCTGGATAAGATGGAGTGTGGGGGGGAAACCACTGAGGATTTCACCAGAAGGCAGCAGGGACCCCACGTGGAGCGTGAGGTTCTGTCTTGAGGTCATTCTTGGAGGGCCGGTCGTAGTAACAGTCAGTGATCATACCCGTCATCACTCATGTACCTTTTTCTTTGTACCGGACCCTATGCTAAGTGATTTCCTCACAACTTTGAGGGTGGGGATAATTTCCTCTCATTTCACTTTTGAGGCCAAAGACGTTCCAGTGACCTATCTATAAGTCTATAGTTTTAACTAATATTAACAACAGCAGTTATGAGCCCTCAGGTGCAAAGTGCTTTACTGAATAATCTCAGTCCCCACATCCCTGTGAGGTGTATAAAATGAAGGTACATCATACAAGGTGCAGCCCCCGAGACTCAGAGAGGTTAGGAAACGTGCCGAGGGCAGAACAGCTGTGTGAGCACCAGGGCTGAGATCTGAATCCAGGACACCTGACTCTTTTTCTTTCTTTAATTTTGTTCTATTTCTTTCCCTTTTTCCTTTTTCTTTTTTTTTTTTTTTTTTAAAGCTTCTTCCCTATTACATTTTTTTTTTTTTTTATGGCTGTGTTGGGTCTCCGTTTCTGTGCGAGGGCTTTCTCTAGTTGCGGCAAGCGGGGGCCACTCTTCATCGCGGTGCGCGGGCCTCTCACTGTCGCGGCCTCTACCGTTGCGGAGCACAGGCTCCAGACGCGCAGGCTCAGTAGTTGTGGCTCACGGGCCTAGTTGCTCCGCAGTATGTGGGATCTTCCCAGACCAGGGCCCGAACCCGTGTCCCCTGCATTGGCAGGCAGATTCTCAAACACTGCGCCACCAGGGAAGCCCCTCTTTCCCTTTTCAAAAATATGTATTTATTTATTTTTTGGCTGCGTCGGGTCTTTGTTGCGGCACACAGGATCTTTCTTTGTGGTGTGCGGCTCTTCGCTGCGGTGCGCAGGCTTCTCTCTAGTTGTGGTGCGCAGGCTTAGTTGCCCCGCGGCACGTGGGATCTTAGTTCTCTAAGGAAGGCACTGGCGTCCCCTGCATTGCAAGATGGATTCTCAACCACTGGACCACCAGGGAAGTCCCCAGGACACCTGACTCTTAATCCCAAGGCACTTTACCCACACCCCGTCCCCAAGGTTGGGACCCTGAGCCTAGGTCTGCATTGATGCCATGGCCCCACTGGCAACCCCTGGCTGGCCTGGGGCGCCCCGATGAGATCAGGAGGGAGGGGGTTCATGCCCGACCAAAGGATGCGGGGCCTGGAGAAGAGCACACTGGCAAAAGACCTGTCGGATGTGCCGGAGCACTGGGGGGGGTGCAGCCTCGTTCTGGGGATCCCCAGAGGGCGTAACTGGAACAAGAAGTGGGATTGCGTGTGGGAGTGGGATTACAAAGAAGAAGATCTTTGCTCTAAGCAGAAGCCTTGAGGAAGACTTTTCGAGAACGAGGGCTGTCTGGAAGTGCACAGACTACTTTACTGAGCTCCCCATTACTGGAGATATCCAGGCAAAGGCTGGAGGATGACCTGGTGGGGCGGTGATGGGAGGGGTTCTGCAGCAACTGACAAAGGTCTCCACGGAAGGGCAGGAGGGCGGGAGTGGCAGTGGGGTTGCCTGATAAGGGAACCTCAGGGCATGTTCCTCCACCCGGAATCCTCACTCCTTGGTCAGAGGTGCTAAGCCCCCCTCCTCTGGGGCCAGAACACAACCCTCTCTCTCCTCCCCACCCCAGCAGCACTGCCCCTCCCCTCTCCCTCCTTCCCTGCCCTCCAACCCCACGAAGTCCCCTGGGAGGGCTCAGAGCCTGGACACAGACCCAAGGGTCAGAGGGAGCTGCCGACTCTGGGGACAGAAGTCAAGGAGCGAAGGGCTCTTTGGTACCCTGCCTGAGGCTGGAGGGAGCTCAGAGAGGCCCGAGAGCAGAAGAGTATCCTCCCAGGCTCGCCAGCACCGCCTGCCCAGCAGGCTAGACCCGGCTGATGGCACTGCCCTCCTCACAGTGGGCGCTGTGCTTCCCCTCACCCCTCTCCCAGCTGTTCCCCACAGAGCCTCCCAGGGCAGGGCCGGCCCTGTGACCTGCCAGCTCCATATCCCACTTAGGCCCACAGCTCTGGTCCCTGGAGGAAGTGAGTGGGGGCCAGGCTGATGGGCTCTAAGTGAGAGTTTGGGGGAGGTGACTGAGCTGGGAGTTCCCCCACTGAGGGTCTGTGGCTCCCATCCTTGAATTCCCCCGCTCCCAACAGGCGCTGCCTGGGAGGTTTCCCAGCGGGGCTCACCTCTGCTGGAGATTGGGGAGCACTGGTCTGGGGGTCCAGAGCCCTGGGCTCTCACTTTGCCTGGGCAAGTCAGCTCTCTCTGAAGCCTTTGGGGGTCACTGCCCCCCTCAACAGACAGACTCGCCGAGAGAATCCATCGTGTGTTCATTCAACAAATACAGAGTGCCTACTCTAATTAGAGTCCTGAGGGTACAGAAGTGAGCAAAACAGACACTGCCCTCATTGTTTCTATTTTATGTAATTAATTAATTAATTTAGGCTGCTCCACGCGGCATGCAGGATCTTAGTTCCCTGACCAGGGATCGAAGCTGTGCCCCCTGCATTGGAAGCGAGAAGTCCTAACCACTGGACTGCCAGGGAAGTCCCTCATTGTCTTTATTTTATTATTTTTTTTCAATAGATAGCAAACATGGTCTCCTGTACCCTGAGCTGTATTCTCCTCTTCACTCATTCTTTTTTTTTTTTTTAACATCTTTATTGTAGTATAATTGCTTTACAATGTTGTGTTAGTTTCTGCTTTATAACAAAGTGAATCAGTTCCTCATTGTTTTTAAAATAATCAGCTCATGGGTAACAATCTTACACGGTGAACAGTGAGAGGCAGGCGAGGATGCCAGGAGAGGGCAGATCGAGGAGACACCCCAGTCTCGGAGCAGGGAGGGCTTCTCAGAGGAGGAGGGCAACCTCAGAAGGAGAGATGAGCAGGGGTGAGCCTGCAGGCTGTATGGGTGGCAGGGGTTCTACGGAACAAGAGCCCTGTGGGAGAGAGCTTGGTGGGGCTTGGAGAGGAGGAAGTGGCACTCTGCCCAAGGTCCTGGCCACCCTCCCTGGAGCCCCTGCGTCCCACCCCGACCATCGCCCCAGGTACTTCCTCTCTGTCCTCTCTCCTTGCTTCTCTCTCTTCCCTGTCCTGGCCAACAGCGGGGCCTAGAAACCAGAAGACAGTGGGCTGAGGGGCTCAGGCCCCCAGTGCATCCCCACGTCCTCACCCCGGCTCAGGGGAGGGCTTGGAAGGCTCAGTGCCCCAGGAGTCTGGCTGGGATCCTGGGAGGAGGAGTAAGGGAAAGGGGGCGCTGAGGGGTGGAGGGACCCGGGGGATCAGGGGTTACACTGTCGTGGCCATTGCCTGGTTCTGCTGGGGAAGTGGGACCAGGAGAGGGAGGAGGGCTCCCCTGAGGCCTGTGGGAGACGAGCGGGAGTGGGGGTGGGGGTGAGAGGTCTGTGCTGTCCCACGTCCAGGGCACCCCTCCGTCCTGCCCCCCCAGTCTGATGCAGAAGGTAGGCCTGGTGCCTGGCCCCGCCCAGGTCCCTGCATTCAACCTCAGGGGCTCTTTCCACGGGGAACCCTGTCCCAGGTGGCTTTTTCCAGGTTCAGGCCAGGGGAGGTGGCCTGACCTGGGTGTGTGTTGCCCAAGGCTGGGGGTCAGAGTGTCTGTGCCCCAAGTTCATGGCTGCGGTGAGGAGTGTGCCTGGCAGACCTGGGCAGCAAGCGGCAGAAACCCAACAGCCAGACCGAAATGCGTATTGCGGAGGGACTGGGGGTCTGAGCCCTGGTTTTTCCATCTGAAAAATGGAGTCACCATCCCTGCACTGCCTCTTCTGTGGGGTGATGACCCTGCAGGAGAGGGAGCTGGGGTGGGGTGGGGGTGGGGGCATGTGGACTGGTACTGCCCTCTGGTGGCTACAGTGAGAGTTGCCAGGCACTAGTGCCTGGTCCTAGAGGGTGTTGTTACCTGGGAGCCTGAGGGGTCCCCTTCAACTCTGTCTTCTCCATCCCACTTCCTTCTTCTTTACCCCACACTTCCCAGGGGTCTCAGGGCTACTTTCTCAAGGACTGGGATAATTCAGTTCAGCAAACATCTATTCAGCAAAAATTGAATGGGCCCCTACTCTATGTCCTGTTCTGTGCTTGGTGTTGGAGCTACAGAGATGTCTCAGTAAGACTGTCCAGGAAGCTAGTGGCTAGTGGGGGAGCCACTCGACAGAGCTGCAGAGCTGCAGCCTCATGAAGTCTGGGCTGTGCTGATGCCTGGTCACGGCCACCTCCTGGTATTCTCCAACCTCCCTGTCCACAGCAAGCCCTTGGGGTTGGGTTGTGTCTTCTTAAAACTTCTTTTTTTTTTTTTTAAATAAATTTATTTATTTATTTATTTACTTTTGGATGTGTTGGGTCTTCATTGCTGCTTACAGGCTTTCTCTAGTTGTGGTGAGCGGGGGCTACTCTTTGTTGCGGTGGGCGGGCTTCTCACTGAGGTGGATTCTCTTGTTGTGGAGCACGGGCTCTAGGCGCTCAGGCTTCAGTAGGTGCAGCACGTGGGCTCAGTAGTTGTGGCTCGCGGGCTCTAGAGCGCAGGCTCAGTAGTTGTGGCGCACGGGCTTAGTTGCTCTGCGGCATGTGGGATCTTCCCAGACCAGGGCTCGAACCCGTGTTCCCTGCATTGGCAGGCAGATTCTTAACCACTGTGCAACCAGGGAGGTCCCCTTCTTAAAACTTCTTGTTGACAGACAGAGAAAGACAGATATCAAATGATATCACTTATATGTACAGTCTTATATGTAAATAAGTCCACAAATGGACTTATTTATGAAACAGAAACAGACTCACAGACATAGAAAACAAACTTATGATTACCAAAGGGGAGAGGGGAGGGATAAATCAGGAGTTTGGGATTAGCAGATACCAACTACTATATATAAAACAGATAAACAACAAGGTCCTACTGTATAGCACAGGGAAATATATTCAATATCTTGTAATAACTTATAATGAAAAAGAATATATATATGTATAACTGAACCACTTTGCTGTACACCAGAATCTAACGCAACATTGTAAATCAACTATACTTCAATAAAAAAATAATAAAAAACTTTTTGCTGACAAATAAACCATAGGAAAAACATGCACACTTTATGCACCCCTATGTTCATAGCAACATTATTTACAATAGCCAAGATATGGAAGCAAAGTGTCCATCAACAGATGAATGTATAAAGAAGATGTGAGATATATATATATACACACACATATATATATAATGAAATATTACTCAGCCATAAAAAAGAATGAAATCTTGCCATTTTCAACAACATGGATGGACCTAGATAGAGGGTATTATGCTAAGTGAAATAAGTCAGACAGAAAGACAAATACCTATGATTTCACCCATATGTGGAATCTAAAAAAAAAACAACAAATGAACAAACATACAAAACAGAAACAAGGTTATAGATAACAGATACAAACAGGTGGTTGTCAGAGGGGAGGAAACAAAAAGTTGAGGGAGATTAAGAGGTACAAATTTTCAGTTGCAAAATAAATGTCATGGTATGAAATGTACAGTGAGGGATATAGTCAATAACTATGTAATATCTTTGTATGGTGACAAATGGTGACTAGACTTATCATGGTGATATATATATATATATATATATATATATATATATATATATTTTTTTTTTTTTTTTTTTTGCGGTGGCGGGGCCGCATTGCGGGACTTGCGGGATCTCAGTTCCCCGACGAGGGACTGAACCTGGGCCACGGCAGTGAAAACCCGGAATCCTAACCACTAGGCCACCAGGGAACTCCCATGGTGATCATTTTGAAATGCACAGAAATATTGAATCACTGTATTGTGTAACAGGAATTAACACAGTGTTGTAGGTCAATTATACTTTAAAAAGAAACACATAGAAAAAGAAATCAGATTTGTGGTTAACAGAAATGGGGGGTAGGGGAAGGGGGAAGTAGGGGAAGTCAGTCAAAAGGTACAAACTTCCAGTTACAAGATAAAGAAGTACTAGGGATGTGATGTATAACACGATAAATAGAATTAACACTGTTTTATGTTATCTGTGAAAGTCGTTAAGAGAGTAAAGCCTAAGAGTTCTCATCACAAGAAAGAAAATTTTTTTGTTTCTTTAAAAAAGATCAGTGGGGGACTTCCCTGGTGATGCAGTGGTTGAGAATCCGCCTGCCAATGCAGGGGACACGGGTTCGAGCCCTGGTCTGGGAAGATCCCACGTGCCACGGGGTAACTAAGCCCGTGCGCCACAACTACTGAGCCCGTGTGCAGCAACTACTGAAGCCCGTGCGCCTAGAGCCGTGCTCCGCAACAAGAGAAGCTACTGCAATGAGAAGCCCGTGCACTGCAACGAAGACCCAATGCATTCAAAAATAATAAATAAATAAATTTATAAAAAAATAATAAAATAAAATACAGCTGCTATAAAAAAAATACAGTTGCTAGAACATTTAAAATTACATGTGTGGCAAAACAAAAACAGCTGGACATAGAGAACAGACTTGTGGTTGCCAAGGGGGAGGGGGTGGGGGAGGGATGGATTGGGAGTTTGGGATTACCAAATGCAAACTATTATATATAGAATGGATAAACAACAAGGTCCTACTGTATAGCACTGTATTCAATATCCTGTGATAAACCACAGTGGAAAAGAATATGAAAAAAATTACGTCTGTGGCTTGTGTTTGTGGCTCCCATTCTATTCCTATTGGACAGCGTTGCTCCAGAATTCAGTCTTTACCCAGGAGCCAAAGTGATCTTTTTATAAATGTAAGTTAGACCATGTTGCTCTCCTGCTGGAAAATCCCCGGGGGTGTCCCATCCCACGAGCATCCAAGCATGCACGGGTCTCCAGGTCTTTGTACTTGCTTCTCCTCTGCCTGGACAGCTCTTCCCTCATATAGGCGGGACTCACTCGCTTAATTCACTTTGGTCTGTGCCCCAATGTCACCTCCTCAGGGAAGCCTTCCCAGAACACCCTTTCTGAAACAGTAACATCTGTTCCTCCTTCTCCTTATTTGGCTCTCTTTCTCTCCCAGAGTGCTTATCACCATAGGATATTATAGATGGTGTCACTATGTGACATTATAGGTGATGTTACTGTGTCTACTTCCTTAGAGTGGAAGCTCCCGACGGCAGGGACTTGTCTTGTTCGTCGCTGTATCTCCAGTTCCTAGAACAGTGCGAGGCTCTTGAAGGGGCTCAGTGAAGACTTGTTGAGTGAATGAATGAAAGTGTGAGAAGTTCCAAGAGTTGCGAGAAGTCCTGCATGGCTGGAGCGGGGGGATGTCAGTGGATGGCAGAGGTGCAGGTGGGTGAGATGGGAGCCCCAAACAGGAATGAATGTGCTGCCAAAAAGTTGGACTCTTGTTGGCCTTGATGGCAATAAAACTATGTAAGATTGGAACGTTTTGGGCGACCAAGCAGGAGAGATGCTTACAACTGATTTTCAGCCCTCTTTATAGAGGATAGGGAGTTATCAGGGATAATGTGTGTCTGTGTGTTACTACTTTAAAAGTAAGATTTTATTTATTTATTTATTTACTGGCTGTGCCGCGCAGCTTGTGGGATATCAGTTCCTTGACCTGGGATTGAACCCCGGCCCTGGCAGTGAAGGCACCACTGGACCACCAAGGAGGTCCCTAAAAGTAAGATTTTATTAAGACACACACACCCCAATGTTCATAGCAGTGCTATTTACAATAGCCAAGACATGGAAACAACCTAAATGTCCATTGACGGATGAATAATGAAGAAGATGTGGTATACATACAGAAAGGAATACTACTCAGCCATAAAAAAGAATGAAATAATGCCATTTGCAGCAACATGGATGGACCTAGAGATTATCATACTAAATGAAGTAAGTCAGAAAGAGAAAGACAAATACCATATGATATCACTTATATGTGGTATCTAAAATATGACATACATGAACTTATTTACAAAACAGAAATAGACTCACAGACATAGAAAACAAACTTATATTTACCAAAGGGGGAAGGGAGAGGGAGAGGGATAAATTAGGAGTTTGGGATTAGCAGATAAAAACTACTATATATGAAATAGATAAACAACAAGGTCCTACTGTATAGCACAGGGAACTATAGTCACTATCCTGGACAAACCATAATGGAAAAGAATACGAAGAAGAATATGTATATATATGTATAACTGAATCAATTTGCTGTACACCAGAAACTAACACATCATAAATCAACTATACTTCAATTAAAAAGTAAGATTTTATTATGGAAAACAAAAAACACACGAGAGAGAACAGTATTATGATCCGCCTGTGTTTATCCCACGATGACGACACCATTTGTCAACTCATGGCCGACCTTGTTTCATCTATGAACCCATCGGCTTCCCCCTCCTGTGTTATTTTGAAGCAAATCCCAGACATTGTTTCATATACAAAAAGTTCGGTATCTATCTTTAAAAAATAAGGGCTCTTTTCAAAAACATCAGGGGACTTCCCTGGTGGTCCAGTGGGTAAGACTCCGCTCTCCCAATGCAGGGGGCCCGGGTTTGATCCCTGGTTGGGAAACTAGATACTGCATGCATTCCTGCAACTAAGAAGCCCACATGCCCCAACTAAGAAGTCCGCATGCCTCAGCTAAATATCCTGCATGCCTCAACGAAGATCCTGTGTGCTGCAACTAGGATCTGGCGCAGCCAAAATAAATAAATAAATAATAAATAAAACAAAAACGAAAGGACGTCAGTAGGTGAATAGATTAATAAACCATGGTACATCCAGATGATAAAATATTATTCAGTGCAAAAAAAGAATGCGCTATTGAGACATGAAAAGACATGGAAGAACCTTAAATACATATTAGTAAGTGAAAGAAGCCAATCCAAAAAGGCTAGATATTGTCTGATTCCAACTACATGACATTCTGGAAAAGGCAAAACTATGAGATTGTGAAGATGTCTGTGGTTGCCAGGGTTGAGGTGGAGGGAGGCATGAAAAGGTGGAGCACAGGAGATTTTTTAAAAATTTTTATTTATTTTTCGCTGCACTGAGTCTTCATTGCTGCACTCGGGCTTTTCTCTAGTTGCGGCGAGCGGGGGCCACTCTCCGTTGTGGCGCACGGGCCTCTCACTGTGGCGGCCTCTCTTGTTGTGGAGCACAGGCTCTAGGCACGCGGCCTTCAGTAGTTGTGGCTCGCGGGCTCTAGAGCGCAGGCTCAGTAGGTGTGGCGCACGGGCCCAGCTGCTCCGCGGCATGTGGGACCTTCCTGGACCAGGGCTCAAACCCGCGTCCCCTGCACTGGCAGGCGGATTCTCAACCACTGCGCCACCAGGGAAGTCCCGAGATTTTTTTTTTTAATTGAAGCATAGTTGATTTATAACGTGTTAATTGTTGTTGTACAGCAAAGTGATTCAGTTCTACATATATGTATACGTTCTTTTTTATATTCTTTTCCATTATGGTTTATCACAGGATTTGAATGTAATTCCCTGTGCTATACAGTAGGACCTTGTTAAACAACAAGGTTATCCAAGGTTGTTATCCATTTTATGTAAAATAGTTGGCGCCTTCTAATCCCAAACTCCCAGTCCATCCCTCCCCCATCCTTCCTCCCCCTTGTCAGCCACAAGTCTGTTCTCTACGTCTGTGAGTCTGTTTCTGTTTCGTAAAAAAGTTCATGTGTGTCATATTTTAGATTCCACATATAAGTGATATCATATGGTATTTGTCTTTTTCTTTCTGACTTACTTCACTTAGTATGATAATCTCTAAGCCCATCCATGTTGCAGAGGAGTTTTAGGGCAATGAAAATGTTCTGTATGATACCCTAATGATGGCTACATATCATACATTTGTCCAAATCCATAGAATGTAAAACACCAAGAATGACCCCTAATGTAAACTATGGACTTTGGGTGATTATGATGTGTCAGTTTAGGCTCATCAGTTGTAACAAATGTCCCACTCTGGGGGGAGATGCTGATAATGTAGGAAAGCTATGCATGTGTCGGGGGAGGGGATATATAGGGAAGTCTTTGTACTTTCTAAGCTCAATTTTGCTGCGAACCTAAAACTGCTCTAAAACATAAACTTTATTTTTTTTGAAAGATAAAATATGGAGTGATGGATATGTTCATTATCCTGATTGTGATGATGGTTTCATGAGTATTATACGTATATCAAAATTTACCCGATTTAAGTATGTTCCACTTTAAGTATGTTCAGTTAGAATTGTCAATTATACCTCAATAAGTCTGTTTACAAAAAAAGGAATGAAGTATTGATATATTCTACACCTTGGATGAACCTTAAAAACATGATGCTAAGTGAAAGAAGCCAGACACAAAGGCCACATATTATATGATTCCATGTATATGAAGTGTCCGGAATAGGCAATGCATAGAGATAGAAAGTAGATTAGTGGTTGCTGGGGCTTGTCGGGGAGGGGAATGGGGAATGACTACCAATGGGTATGGGGTTTCATTCTGGTTTGATGAAAATGTTCTGAAATTAGGTAGTGGTGTTGGTTGCACAATTCTGTGAATATACTAAAACCAGAGATTAAACATTTTTTCTCTCTTTTTTTGTTTTATCTTTTAATTTTTAAAATTATTTATTTTAAATTTATTTTTATTTATTTATTTATTAAAAATATTTATTTATTTATTTTTGGCTGTGTTGGGTCTTCGTTGTTGCGTGCGGGCTTTCTCTAGTTGCGTCGAGCGGGGGCTGCTCTTCGGTCTGGTGTGCAGGCTTCTCACTGCGGTGGCTTCTCTTGTTCCGGAGCACGGGCTCTAGGAGTGCAGGCTTCAGTAGTTGTGGTTCGTGGGCTCTAGAGCGCAGGCTCAGTAGTTGTGGTGCACGGGCTTAGTTGCTCCGCGGCATGTGGGATCTTCCCGGACCAGGGCTCGAACCTGTGTCCCCTGCACTGGCAGCGGATTCTTAAGCACTGTGCCACCAGGGAAGGCCAGATTGGACACTTTTAAATGGTGAATTTTATGGCATGTGTTATATCTCAAAAAAGCTTTTATTTTTTTTATAGGAGTGATAGGGTTGTTACAGACTGTTTTGTCTTCCACCTCCCTCTGCAATTCGTAGGCTGAAACTTCAGCCCCAATGTGATAGTATTAAGAGGAGGAGGCTTTGGGGAAGTGATTATGCCATGAGGGTGGAGCCCTCCTGAATGGGAATTGCGGCCTTATAAAAGAGACCCCACAGAGCTCCCTTACCAGGTGAGGACACAGTGAGAAGGGAAAAGGCTGTCTATGAACAAGGAATTGGAACTCTCACCAGACACGGAACATGCCAGCATCTGGATCTTGGACTTCCAGCCTCCAGAACTCTGAGGAATAAATTTTTTGTTGTTTATAAGCCATCCAGTCTATGGTATTTTGTTAGAGCAATCTGAACGGACTAAGGCACCCCCTACTGTCTGTCTATTCTCAGCTAAACAGCCAGAGCCTTCCTGTTAAAGCTTAAGTCAGGTCACATCACTCCTCTGATGTAAAGTCTTCCACTGACTCAAATTAGGTCTAGCCCATCGGGCCCTGCTGTTACCTTTCCGCCTCCCTCATCTATAGTCCCCTTTGTTCATGCCATTTTAGCCACTGTGGCCTCCTTCTCTGGCCTCGAGTCTTTGCATTTGCTGTTGCTGCTTCTCACCCTCTGTTGGTGAATATTCTCCCCAGCTCCCTCCCTCCTTCAGCTCTGGACTTAAGTGACTCTTCAGTGAGAGCTTCCCTGACCACCCAAATATTTAAACTTGCAACCCACAGCCCACCCACCCCTCCCAGGTCCTCCTCCTGCTTTCTTTTCTTCTCCCAGCACTTTTCACATCATTTATGCTATGTGCTCTACTTCTTTGTTTATTATTTGTAGCTCTGCATTGCATGTGGGCCCTATGAAGGCAAAGATCTTTGTTTTGTTTCACTGATGTGTCCCCAACACCTGTCACAATGCCTGGCACCAGGTGCTTGATAAATGTTTGTTGAATGCACACCTATGTTCATAGCAGCACTATTCACAATAGCCAAGACATGGAAACAACCTAAATGTCCATCAACAGATGAATGGATAAAGAAGATGTGGTACATATATACAATGGAATACTACTCAGCCATAAAAAAGAACAAAATAATGCCATTTGCAGCAACATGGATGCAACTAGAGATTATCATACTAAGTGAAGTAAGTCAGAAAGAGAAAGACAAATACCATATGACATCACTTATATGTGGAATCTAAAATATGGCACAGATGAACCTATCTACAAAACAGAAACAGACTCACAGACATAGAGAACAGACTTGTGATTGCCAAGGGGGAGGGGGAATGGGGGAGGGATGGAGTGGGAGTTTGGGGTTAGTAGATGCAAACTGTTTCATATAGAATGGATAAACAGCAAGGTCCCACTGTATAGCACAGGGAACTACATCCAATATCTTGGGATAAATCATAATGGAAAAGAATGTATATATGTGTATAACTGAGTTACTTTGCTGTACAGCAGAAATTAACACAACATTGTCAATCAACTATACTTCAATAATAAATAAATAAATAAATATTTGTTGAATGAATAAGGAGTAGAAGGTAAGTTAGGGGGACGAGAAGAGCTGAGATGAAAGAAGGAATGAAGCCAACAAATAATATGGTTGTTAAAGATTATGACCATAAAAAATGGCCGTGGATCTTAGATGCCCCATCTTTTTATCCAAAGCCTCTGGCCTGAGCCACCTTTAACAACTCGGCAGAAGTGCCCTGGAGTCTGGATGGGAGGAGAGGAGAGGAAGAGGGAGCAGGGGCCAGGTGGGCAAGGGTTGGGAGGGGTCTGGTTCCGCAGGGGAACAACTTCTTACTTCTCAGCCAGTGAGGGGGCTGCATTTGAGCCACTGTTTCAGAAACAACGTTAACTAGTGCAGACTGCTCCTTTGATAAACTAGCAGATGAATCCCCGTGGGGTATGCAGGATTTGGGGAAGGGGAGGTGAATTGGCGCCAGGGTTCACTCACTCACTCAGGAATAAGAAACACAGGCTCCTGAGGAGAGAGGCTGCCACTGGAGGGGTGTGGGTATGAATGGGCTGTGAAGCTGGAGGTGTGGGTTGAGATGCAAAATACTATGAAATTAATGATTTCTCCTCTCCCACGGCCCAGACCACCCTGTCAGTAGCACTTGCCATTTTTCTCAGTCATAGCTCCCTGTTTGTTTCTTTCAGAGAACTCCCCACACTCTGTAACTACCTTACTTGTTCTCTTGTTTATCTGCCTCCCCTTATAGACTCTAAACTCCAGGAGAGCAGGGATCTAGTTTCTCTTGTTCCCTGGTCTAGCCTGAGAGTCTAGCACAGTGCCTAGTATATATAGTAGGTGCTCAAGAAATATTTGTCAAAGGAATGAATGAACCCAGACAGAAGGAAATACTCTGATCACAATGCTTCTCCACTGGACGGCTGGGGATGGGGCACTCTGATCCTCCTTCCTGGGTTGTGCCTCTTGTTCCAGGCTGTGTCATGGACACCTGGCCCCCAAAGCACGCTGTCAGCACGAGGAGCCTCTGTCCTGGGCTCCGGCTTTGAGTGGTGGCTGTAGGAAAAGGGCTCCTGGAATTCCTTAGCTAGGACAGGGGTATGAGTGAGAGGGATGGGTTAGAGATGGAGTCATGTGGATGGGGGTCGGGTGGGTGGGAGGATAGACTCACAACAATCTAGAAGAGAGAATGAGGCCTCAACAGCAGAAGGGCTGAAAAGGAGGTGGCACATTTGAGAACTATTTAGGAGGTAAGTTAAGCAGGATTTGGTGATTGACGGTATTGAAGAGAAGGAGACTGGGGCACCAAGAATGATCCCAAGGCTTTAAAAGAATCAGTGTCGCAGCCATTTCTTTTTGGCCTGTAGTTTCCTCCGGTCCAAAGGCACAGAAATGGCCACTGGACTCCTCTGCCGCTCCACAGTTCATTCAGGACTTACGGCGACCCTCACAGGTATCCCGTCCTGTGCTGCGCTCTGAGGGACACGCTCCCTGTGTTGAAGGGGCGCACGTCTGGTCTTGGAGACAGACACAGTGTGACCACTGCGGCCATCGCATAAAGGATGCTCTGGGGCCGAGAAGGACGGGGTCGGAGGAGTCTTTACGCGGAGACACCTAAGTGGGGTCTCCCGGAAGAACAGGTGTTTGCTAGCGTGGTATGAGGTGGGCAAAGTGAATGAGGGCGGAGGTAAAGGACTAGGATAGGCAATAAAACGACTTAAGAAATAAGAAAGAGGTCTGTCAAGCGGCTGCAACACCGGGAGTGTGAGCGCAGGCATCATGATGCCCCCCCCAGACTGGGCAGCGCGTGGAGGCCGTACTGGAGTTTGGATTTATCTCCCAGCCCACGCGGGAGAGACACAATACGGCCCCAACTCACACGTCAGATCCAGGGAAGGCAGCCGAAAAGCCTCGGGCTGGAGCTGAGCGAGGGGGTGCCCCCAGTTAGGGACTTCCAAGTCCCTGTAACCGAAACCCCGGGAAGCGGCGGCTTTGGGCAAAACCATTCTCCGGAGGTGGAGAGGGGAGAGAAGGCCAGCACTCGGAGCCCAAGTCCGCTGAACCAGCTGGAACGTCCACTCGCCTCCTCTCCTCGTTCTTTTCTTACTTTTGCGCTCTGTTCCGCCCCATTAGCTCGCCTCCTGCGCGCCCGCCAGTGCTGGGCACCACCAGTTGCTCCTCGGCCGCCCCCTCCCGCGCGTGGTACGGCCCGGCGGGCGCGCGTCCAGGCACAGGTTATAAAGGCCCTGCTGCGGCAGCCGACTGCGGACTCAAGATGCGCCCGAAAGAGTTGGGGTAGGGTTCAGCCGGCGACTGGCCGGGACCCGGCGTTCCGGCAGCAGTCACCCCAGCTCCTCCGCCCGCAGCCAATCCCGCTCCAGAGTCCTCCGTCGAGCCTGAACCCGCCCCTGTGCAGGTACCGGCGGCAGGACCGGGAGCAGGATCCGGATCCGCAACCGTCTCGGGACCCTCAGCGGGAGCTCGCCCGGCCTCCAAGGCTGGATCGGAGGCAGGAGCCCAGCGCGCGTCCGCATTCTCGGCAGTCCAGGGGAATGCCCAGTCCGTGCCCAACAACTCGGACGCGCCGTGGACTCGCTTCATATTCCAAGGTCCATTTGGGCCCCGGGCCGCTGGCTTGGGGACTGGAAAGGCAGCGGGCATCTGGAAGATGCCGGCTGCCTACATCGGCCGGCGGCCTGGGGTGTCGGGCCCCGAGAGCGCCGCCTTTATTCGGGAGCTGGAGGAAGGTAAACTGGGTCCCCGGGCCCCCGGAGCAGGTGGGACTAGGGCAGCAGCAGGCAGGAGGGGGCCCCGTCGGGTCCGGGCGCCGGGTCCCCTCTGGCACTCAGTCCCACCCCTCCGCCCACCCTTGCGAAGTCATGGTCTGCGGCGCCTCTCCGGTCCCCTTTCCCCCACCTCCTTCTCCCCTTCTCTCGTTCCCTATTTCCGTCGGTGGGTAGGATCCCCGGGGCTCGCGCTCCCCTGCCCCCCTCTTCACGCCTGTTGCTGCAGCAGATCTGCGCACTCTCAGTGCCCCCCTCCCGAGGCTACCGCAGTGCCAGGAGAGGGGCGGGGGGCTGCGGGAGGGCGCTGCCCGGTGCGCTCTGAGCCTGCGCTGGTCCGCCGCGCCAGCGACGGGGAGGTGGGTGGGCAGAGGGGAGGTTTTGCCAACCTTTTGGCTGCTGAGGTCAAGATCGGGCTTCCCCCCCACCCCCAAACAATCTTGGGGGTGGGCGGAGCCTCAGACAGATGCTGCCTCTCCTCTTCCCTCCCACCTGCTCCTCGGTCGCTGGAGCGCTCTTGATTGGGTCTAGAGGCTCAAGTGGCCCCTACCCCAGTGCTGGAGAAGTCTCCTCCTCCTCTCCTTACGCAACAGGTGCAGGGTGGGTGACTGCGTCTGTTTTTATGACCCGTGAGGCTCCAGTGAGCTGGCCAAGGCTGCCCTCTGGATAAGGGGTGATGAGTCAGTCGGCGCTGTACTTCCGCTAGCTGCCTCCATTCTCCTAGGTTCCAGGAACTGTAGGACTGGGATATCCTTACCTCTCGCAGGCCCCTCCAGAAAAAACAAACAGTCAATCAAACAAACAAACAAGAGTCCAGTTGGCCCTGGGAGCAGGGAAGGGAGTGCTGATTACTGCGGGTATGGAGAGGATATTGGGGGCAGAAAGGGAACTCAGTCTTCTCCCTTGTTGCTGACCCTTGCTGTTGAGGGCAGGAAACAGTAGGGTGGCAGGTAGCATATGCCCCCTTTTTCCTGATGCGGCTTCCCGCTTTCTCTTGCAGCGCTGTGTCCTGACCTACGCCCACCAGTCAAGAAGATCACCCAAGAAGATGTCAAAGTGATGTTAAGTTTGCTAGAGGAGGTGTGTGCTACCTTCCCTACCCGGGACAGCCCCAGCTGTAGCCAGGCTCCCGTTTTAATTATGTCTGTAGGGGTAGGAGTGTTCTTGCCTGAATACCTCTCTGGGGGCCGAGCTGGAGGTCCCTCTTATGGAAGGCAGGTAGATGTGGGATGTCCAGGCTGGTAGAGCTCTTAGCACCATCCGGTCTGATCTCTTTTTCCATAGGGGGAAACTGAGTCAGGTCCCACAGTGGGTTCATGGCAGGCTCTTGTCTAGTACCTTGGAGAACTAGGGGATGGAGAGGGTCTCCAGTAGTGGCCTAGCTTTCCTCTGACCGCTGGCTTCTCCCATCTGTCTGGGAGATCCCAGAAACCAGGAACATATTCCCCATGGATGGGGGTCCCTCTGCAGAGAGAGCGGGACCTGAACACGGCAGCTCGCATTGGCCAGTCCCTGGTGAAACAGAACAGTGTTCTGATGGAGGAGAACAGCAAGCTGGAAGCCATGCTGGGCTCGGCCAGGGAGGAGGTACCTGGGTGGGGAGGGCAGGGGGAGGCGTATCTCAGGCCTGCCTCCATCCCACTGTGCTGGGATCTGTGCCTGCCCCTGCCCATACCCCGACTCAGGGCTCCTCTTCCTCCTGCCAGATTTTACGTCTCAGACACCAGGTGAGCCTGCGGGATGACCTCCTTCAGCTTTACTCAGACTCTGATGATGAGGAGGAGGAGGAGGAGGAGGAGGAGGAAGAAGAGGAGGAAGAAGAAGAAGAGGAGGACGAGGGGGAGGAAGAAGAAGAAGAGGAGGACGAGGGGGAGGAAGAAGAAGAGCAGGGGCATGATCATCCCTATGAAGCCTCAGACCTGTGAGTGTCCTGCCTTTTTTTTTTTTTTTTTTTTTAATTTTTGCTGTGCCACGTGGCTTGCGAGATCTCATTTCCCCAACCAGGGATTGAACCTGGGCCACGGCAGTGAAAGTGCCAAATCCTAACCACTGGACCACGAGGGAATTCCCCACAAGTGTCCTGCCTTTGCACCTGGGCGGCCCCTTCTCTGAGCCTCAGTTTCCTTGTTCGCAAACAGGGACACCATGTACCTGCCACTGGGGTTGCGGGAGCTAATTGAGACCACCGCAGTCAGCCTGGGGTGGGGGAGCCCTGGGTGGGCTGGGAACTGGGTCCCCCGAGCCCCTGCACCCCAACTCCCATCACTCCCTCCCCTAGGACTCCTCTGACAGAGTCAGAGTCACACCGCTGCCCGCAGCTGGAGGCCCTGCAGGAGCAGCTGCGGCTGCTGGAGGAGGAGAATGAGCAGCTGCGAGAGGAGGTGAGGATGGGGGAAGAGGGCGTGCCCGTGGGCAGGGGGTGTTGCCTCCCCTGCCCCTTCCTCTCTCCCTCCCTGCAGGTCTCTCAACTCGATGACCTTGAGGAGGAGGAGCAGATGTTCATCCTGGATTGTGTGGAGCAGTTTTGTACGTGAACTTGTAACGTGGGGTAGGGGGCTGTCCAGAGGAGCAGAGAGAAGAACCCGGGATTTGGAGTCTGGAGACTTGAGTTCATGTCACAGCTCTGACACCTCCTAGCTGTGTTGGCTTGGACAAGTTCCTTAACCTCTCTGAAACTTCATCTTTAGAATGAGGGTTAATAATCTTGGCCCTGCTGACCTCTCCAGGGGTTACAGCTGAGGAGGTGCTTTGTGAAAACTGCAAAGAGCTGTACAGATGCCATGGGGCTCCGCTAAGCCTGTCTCCTTTTGTTATTTGAGAAGGGGGAGGGAGGGGGCTGGGAGCGAGGAATGGAGGGAGCCATGAACTGCCAGAGACCAGGCCCCCCCTCCCTCCTCAGGCACTACATGATTAGGCAGAGGCTGTGCCTGGCACTGTGTGGTCATGGAGATGCGTGAGGCACAGCGTTTGTCCCTGAGGAGCTCAGGCCTAGCTGGGCAGATGCATACTCAAGGTGGCAACAGCTGAACTCGTGCTGTTCCGCTCACCCTAAATCTGGCCTGCCTTCCCCCTGGGTTCCCTGAATGGCCCCCCTGGTCCCAGGCCCCCGGAGTAAGAGCCAGTCCCCACATTCTGTTGCTTCTATGTCCTAGGAAAGGCTCACGTCTCTTTCCTTTTCCCACCCCAGCTGCCTCTAGCCCAGGCCACCTCTTACCTGGTCTCTCTGCCTCCACTCCTACCCTTCCAGGCCCTTCTGCACACAGCGCAAAGGAGTTTTCTAAAACCAAATCTATGTCACTCCCCTGCCTAAAATACCCAAATAACTCCCCATTGGCCAAAGGATAAACCCCACCCTCCCTGCCCCAGCCCTAGTGATCTGGGCCCTGCCCACTGCCTCAGCCACTCCCTCCTGGTGTCCTCTGGGCCTCTCCACACCCTGCCTGGGCCCTGTCTTCCCTTCTGCTGGGCGAGCCCCACTTCCCCGAGGAGGTCCTAGCATCTCAGACCTTGCCAGCCTGGCCTGGGTGCGGCAGCTGTGACCCCCGATGCACCCTTTACACTTGCTGCAGCCTAGTTCATAATACGCACTATTGTGATTTCTTTTTCCCTCAGTCTCCACACTGGTCTTGAGCTCAATGTGGGCTGGGGCCAGGTCTTGCTGACTGCTTGTCCAACACCCTGCTCTGTGTCAGTCAATAAATGTTTATTGAAAAGAAGACCCAAGTGAGGGATGCTAAGCCCTGTGGAACCTGGGGGACTTGGCGCGAGCTGAGGGGTGCAGGTGGACAGAGGCATCTGGGAGACTGAGGGCCCGGGGAACCAGGGCTGACCTCTCCCCACTCCTCCCCAGCGGAGGCCAGCCAGCAGATGGCCGAGCTGTCGGAGGTGCTGGCACTCAGGATGGAGAACTATGAACAGCAGCAGAGGGAGGTTGCCCAGCTGCGGGCCCAGGTCATGAAGCTGCAGCGGTGCTGCCGGTCGGTGCGTCGGGGTGTGTGCGGGGCTCCTTGCTCCTGTCGTGGCCCCATGGGACCCACACCTCCTTCTCCCTGCCCCCACCCCATGGAGCTCAGAGGCCCAAGGCCCCTCTCTGTGTCAGAGTCAGTGTTGGAGGAGACATCAGAGAGCGCCTCATCCTGTCCCCTCGTCCCAAGTTGGGGACCGAGCCCAAAGAGAGACACAGGGTGTTCCAGGAAGCAGACCACGTGACTCCCCACATTCTTTGGCCTTATTCCATGTGACTTCTTTTTTAAAGAGCTGCCAAAGACTCACTGATGAGCTTGGGAAGACTTCCCAGAGCAAGGTGTGCACGGGAGTGGGGAGGTCTGGGGTGAGGTTCACTGGTCTTGGGTCCTTCCAGTGTGGGGCTGAGGCTGAGAAGTTGCAGCAGCAGCTGGCTTCGGAGAAAGAAATCCAGATGCAGCTCCAGGATGAGGTGAGGCCCCCCTAGGCTCCTGGCCCAGCGTGGGGGACCTGGGACCCTTGGGCAGCTGCCTGACTCTCCTGAGAGGACAAGCTCCTTGCAGCAGGGACTGGGTCTGTCCTTTCCATACCCTCAGGCTCTGGCACAGGGCCTGGCAGGTGGCAGTTCATTTGGGGTCTGAGTGGAGTGGAGTCCGGGGATCACCCTGCATATCATTATGGGGGTCTAGGGTCTGGTCCTCTTGCCTCTTTGCCCAGGCTTCCCCGCCCCCTGGGGAGAGAGTGGGCAAGGTGTCTGGGCTGGGTGTGCCTGGATCCCAGCAGAGCCTGGGGGCGGGTTCCCAGCTGCAGGACCTACGGGAGAAGTACTCCGAGTGTGGGAGCATGCTGATTGAGGCCCAGGAGGAGGTGAAGACCCTCCGCCAGCAAGCGTCCACTGGCTCTGTCACCCACTACACGTACACTGTACCTCTGGTAAGGCCCCCTGGCTGCCTGCCTTTTATCTCTGTGTGCTCTGTGTCTATCCGCAGTCTTTCCTGTGCCTGGAGGTATGGGTGGGGGGTTCTGTGGGGATCTTCTGGTAATGTCCCCCCTCTCCACCATAGGAGGCACTTCCTGATTTCCAGGAGACCCTGGCTGAGGAGCTCAGAATGTCTATAAGGAGGATTATCTCAGACCCTGTGTTTTTTATGGAAAGGTGCACTCTGGGCCCCAGACCTTTGCCTGCCCTGCACCCACTCTTGCCTACCTGGTAGGCAGCAGCCTTTCTGGTAGTGGGAGGGGTTCCCCCCCACCCCCCCCCGGCTCTGACCTCCCTCTCCCCCTCCCCCCTCCCCCCCTTTCCCCTCGTGGTGCCCCTCCTCCTGCCTCATTGGTCCTCGGCCCCTTCCACTCAACACACCTTTCCTCTGTGCACACGTTCTGCACGCATCATTTCTCCCTGGGATTTTTCTGCATGATGGGGTCCCAGGGATTTCGCACTTTCAGCTTCCCGTTGCCTCGGGACAGTGAAGGCCCTTTTCTATGTTGAAGGAATTATGAAGTGACTACAGAGGAGACCTCAGATCTGGGGTACGCCGACCAGGGGCTCCCCCTTCACCTGCCCTCACCTTTTTTTTTTTAATTTTATTTTTTTTTGGCTGCATTGGGTCTTTGTTGCTGTGCAGGCTTTCTCTCGTTGTGGTGCGCGGGCTTCTCATTGCGGTGGCTTCTCTTGTTGCGGAGCTTGGGCTCTAGGAACGCGGGCTTCAGTAGTTGTGGCTCGCGGGCTCTAGAGTGTAGGCTCAGTAGTTGTGGCACACGGGCTTAGTTCCTCTGCGGCATGTGGGATCTTAGTTCCCCGACCAGGGCTTGAACCCGTGTCCCATGCATTGGCAGGCGGATTCTTAACCACTGCGCCACCAGGGAAGTCCCCACCTGCCCTCCCCTTTCAGCAGTCAGACAACCCCCTGCAGCTGGTTCTGTGACCCTACAACCCTGGAGAAGCCCCTGCTCTCGGGCCGGCTGGGCTAAGAGTTGTTCTGGGAAGGAGCTGCCCCCTTTGCCTTCAAATCTTGCCCCACAGGTGGCCGTCTGATTTGAGGCTTCTCCAAGTGGGGGCTGAAGCCTCCCCTTCACCTGACCAGGGGCTGAGAGGCGAATGGGCACTGGCCTAGGAGCTGGGAACAACTGGGACTGAGTCCCAGCTTGATCCCTTTACTGGCTGTGTGTCCTTGGGCAAGTCACTTGACCTGTCTGGGCCTTACTAAAATGGATTTGTTCCTATGGCAACTAGATGTGGGATGGGTTGTGAACGTTAAATAACGAAGGCGGTGGGCAGAGGGGATGTTATTCCTGCTGGTCTGTTCCGTGCAGCAGGGTGGGGTTACTGGGGGAAGGCGGGGCCTATGCAGTGTTGGTGACCATTCTTCTTTCTACCAGGGTCATGGGCTGGGTGTTTGAAGCCTTGAGTCTGGTACCCAGCTGCCCTCTCCCCTGGCTGGGACAGAAGTGGGGAGTAACCATCAGGGTCTGTGTGCAGACTGGGGCGGAGAGCAGGAGCCCCAGTGGCTGGAGATGTCCTGGGGGAGTGAAGAGGGGTGGCTCTGGCTTTGGGGGGTTAGGGAAAGACTTTCCTGTCTCCCTGCCCAGATATGAGCTGCACCACAGTGAGGATCGAGAGCAGGAGCAGGGGCTCGAGGCAGAGGAGGGGCTGATGTCGGCTGAGCATTTCGTGCCTGCGGAGGAGCTGGGGGCCACAGAAGAGGCGCTGCCAGCTGAGGAGGGGGTGACGGAAGAGGCAGAGCTGGTGTCTGAGGAGGCTGAGGCCTGGGAAGAGGTGGAGCTGGAGCTGGATGAGGCAACGCAGATGAATGTGGTCACGTCAGCCCTGGAGGCCAGCGGCTTGGGCCCCTCGCACCTGGACATGAAGTATGTCCTCCAGCAACTGGCCAACTGGCAGGACGCCCATTACAGGCAGCAGCTGAGGCAGAAGATGCTCCAGAAAGGTGAGTGCTCCCGTGGGGGCCTCCCTCCCGCCAGCCGGACAAGCTGCAGATCGTCAAGCCGATGAAAGGTGAGGGTAGGTGAGCCCCCCAAACGCTCACTTACCCCAGCCCGGCCCCACCCAGTGTGCTGATTTGCATGGACTTTGCATATCATTTACATAGGCACCTCAGGTCCCCCTCAGTGGGAACTGTGGCCCCAATGCTTATTTACGTGGAGTTTGCATAGGATTCCAGATCTTCACCCTTTTTGCTCCTGGGGCTGGGCTGGGGGTCAGGGCGCGGACTGTAGCCCCTCACTGCGTCTCAGCTTCCTGTCTCTGCCCGCTCCCTTCCCGTGTCCCCCACCCCCACCTCCCCCATCCCCAAGGCTCCCCAACCCTGCAGCAGTGGCAGCAGCAGGCCAAAACAAACACGGGGGGCGGGATCGTGGAGGAGCAGCTGGGGGTGCCAACCCAGGACTTTCGGAGGCTGGAGGAGGAAAGGGCCAATCACCCTCCCAGGGCCTGGGAGGAAGAGGGGCCTTCTGGGGCCACCCAGGCCATTGGGACGAAAGCCTCTGCCAGCAAGGGCCACAGTCGGACCAGTCCCCTGGGTGAGTCTGAAGGTGAGCTAGGGTCTCCTACAGGGTGATGGGGGGCGGTTAACGTCTCCTCTCCCCAGCTGGAAGCCCCAAAGGTTGGGGAGTAACACCTGCTGAGTACAGGCCTTGTGCTAGGCCGTGAGAGCCCTGCCTTGAGGAGCTCATGGAGATATCAAAGATGATTTAGTGATGCAAATTATCTTCTTTAATCCTCACACCCCTGTAGGTATGTATTATCCCCATTTGGAGAGGAAACGGAGGTTCAGAGAGCAAAATAATTTGTTCAAGGCCACTGAACCCGTTTTCTTCACTGCTATGCCATAACAACTTTTCCGACCCATCCCTCCCTCCCCTCTAACCCTGTCCTGGTGCCTTCTTGGCTTTCTGGGTGAGCTGTGAAGTTTATAACCTGTTGGCAGCCTCACCATTATATCTGATCTGCCCTGACTCTGATGGTCACTGCTGGGTGGCCTCATCGGGGTCGCCATGTAAGGTTGTGCAGGTTGTAAACTGAATGGTGACCTCTATGGCCGGGCAGCGGACAACCTTCATAACTCTCAACAGTGGCTGTCTCTTTCTGATATAGCTGACCAGGCCTAGCCCCTGCCTGCTGCCCAGGCCAGACCTGTGGTCCTCAGGCCCCCAGTTCACATCCACCCCCTTCTCTTCCAGGCTTTGCTGTTTCCCAGCAGCCTGCAGAGGCCCCACAGACAGCCTGAGGCCCCTCCTTCCGCTGTCTGGCCAAGCCCCACCCTCCCCAGACCTCCCTTCCCTGGCTCAGAAACCGGACCCCCGATCTGTCACCAGCCCACCCGCTGTCCTGATGAACCTGGGCCGGAACTTGAGGGCCCAAGCCTTGACCCTCTTCTGGGACAGGCTGAAGGAACCCCGGCCCTTGTTCTGTAGCTGGTGCAAAAGCTGTGGCTGCTGGGCCTGGATCACTTGGTGGCCCCGGGGGCGTAAGAAGCCCAAGGGGTGTGAGAAGCCCAGGGGGAGGCCCACCAGCTACCAGACTCCGCTCTGAGCTGGGGCAGGGCTCAGGCCCGGGGTGTAGGAAGTTGTTTTGAGCACCTTGCTCACTACATGCCCCTCACCCCTTGACCCCCAAATCAAAGGTGGCTTCCCAGTCCTTGGTGACTTTTAGGGACCTGGTCGTCTGTCCCGGTTCTTGGCTCTTTCTTCTCAGTCCCTAATTGCTGTGTGTAACCGGAAGCATCTGTCTGTGTGGGCGAGGACTCCCTCTGCCCGGGATGGGGGTGCAAGGCTCGCTCCCCTGCCCTCGCCTCCCCTCCCCACCTCCCCGCCTGTGGCCTGTGAGTGTCCAGGCTCCCTCCCAAGGCCCTGTCACTCCCCACCACGTCCTCTCCTCAGTGCCCCTTGTTTCCTTGTTCTAGATGTTTCGCCCTTTCCCACCCCTTACTCATAAACACCTGGAGTCGGGGGCGCAGGACCCCGTCGGTATCTACCCACCTCCCCACTGTGCTTCTCATGCTCCTATTGCTTGTCAGCCCATGTACGTGCCGGTGCAGGAAATAAAGGACCTGTGCACTACCTGGCCCAGCCTCTGCTGTCTTTCTCAGGGAGTGCACGTGTGTGTGTGTGCACTGTGTGCGTGTGCATGTGCACTTTGGTGGGGCAAAGCTGTGGAGAGAGGATGGGCTCCAGTAGTGAATTATGTGCCAGGGGCTTTGATTAAATACATAATCATTTCAACAACCCCTGGGGGGGGTGGTGGGTGATCTGATAAATGGTCGTCAGGTGATGAAACTGACACCTAGGCAGGTGAAGTGACCCTCCCAAGAGTGGAACAGCTGGTTGTGGAGCTGGGATTTGAACCGAAGCCCTCAGGCCTCCAGAGCCCATGCTTGGGCAGGCCCCCTTCCCTGATCCTTTCTGTTCCTGGGATCCTGACTCAGTGCCTGGCTGCAAAGGGTAAAGCAGGAATGAAGTCACCACTGTCTTAGGCAGAGGTCCCCCAGAACAGCATGTGAAAACAAGCCGTTTATTTCCGTTAAATGAGGCTGTTGGACTGACTCTCGCCAAGGCAGGATTCTCAAACATGCAGGCAGAGAGGGACAGAAAACAGTATGAGATCAGAGAGTCCCTGAACTTTTGTTATGAGTCTGGCTTGATGTGTTCAATTTCCAGTCTAGAGTTTATCATTTTGGAAAATAAGAGCTCAATTCTCAGAGCGGTTTAGTCACCTTCTAATTCTTGGTGTTTCCAGAGCATTGATGATAAAGATTTCAATCATGAAAAAAAAAAAAACAAACCCAAGTAGTTTATTTAGAAGATGATCCCAGGAAGCACTCTTGGTGGGGGAGTGGGGAATTGAGAACAGAAGGAAGCTAACGAAAGGGAGTTTTAGGCAACAGAGGCTCAGTCCTACTGGGGAACCCTGGGAGGGAGTGTAGCCCGTTGCAACTCAAAGTGTGGTCTGTGGACCAGCATCATTAACATCTCCCGGGAGTTTATCAGAAATGCAGAATCTCAGTTCCCACCCAACACCTATATTGTCGGAATCTGCATGTTGACAAGGTCCCCAGGACCTTGACCTTCAGTGCATATTGAAGTCGGAGATGCACCGATCTAGAACCCATTTCAGTTACCCCATCCAAGGGGCGAGGAAGCTGGGGCAGGCATCCTCCAAGTTTCGTTTGTCATTGGCTGAGGTCTGCTCCTGGGGGTATTAACTCACTGGTGCTCTGGCCTCTCCACACATACGCTGGGGAATAGCCCCCTGGCAGAGACTAACTGTGCTTGTCACGGACCATGGTCAGCGTGTGCTAGAATGGTGAGTGCCGAGGATGTGGGCAGGTCACTGACAGTCTGCTACAGTTCAC
This sequence comes from Balaenoptera ricei, assembly GCF_028023285.1. Classification (NCBI taxonomy): domain Eukaryota; kingdom Metazoa; phylum Chordata; class Mammalia; order Artiodactyla; family Balaenopteridae; genus Balaenoptera; species Balaenoptera ricei. The sequence goes on along the minus strand of NC_082658.1, from coordinate 20,491,063 downwards.
CCTTTGTGCCACTCAGATGTACTCAAGCCCCATGTGGAGTTCACTCTGGCCTGGCATTGCTTCTTTAAGATGGTGGCTGGTCACAGTATCTTAGAAAGAAGAATTACACCTGGAGGATGAATGGTATAAGCTGTGGTCCTCAGCTGCAATTGGTCCTGAATCCCTAGATGATATTTCTCATCTCCTTCCTCTACCACCCATCCTATATTCCCCTCTTCCTTGGTCAGCACTTCAGCTGGTCCAGGTTGCTTTCCTGGTGAAGTAACCTAGATCTTCATTCCTGAGAGGTCTGAACACTTGGTCAGCGGCCCTGGTCAGGCTATTGTTACTGCAACTGCCTGTTTATGGTTATCGCCAGGCAGGAAGTCCCAAGACGCACCTCAGTGAATCCCCCTGAGTTCCAGACCCCGAATACTCCTTCCTGCCCCCATTATGAGGCAGTGATCCTAGCCCCTCATGTTAATCAGAATCAGTAACCCCTGCTAATAATTGACCTTTCTTTGCCTGATGGTCTAATGACATGAACCCAAAATGGCCAGGCAGCCCCTATAACTTTATTTTTTTCTTTTTCTTTCTTTTTTTGCTTTTTTTGTTTTTGGCCGCACCATGTGGCTTGCAAGATCTTAGTTCCCTGACTAGGGATCGAAACTGGGCCCCCTGTAGTGGAAGCGCAGGGTCCTAACCACTGGACCACCAGGGAATTTGCAAGCCCCTATAACTTTAGATTTAGGAGAATCTTTACTGTTTTCCCTGGTGGAAGCATCTTTCCCCAGGAACCAGGATTTCTAGTCCAGGAGTGTCTAGAATCGTGGGGACAGGAAGTACAAATTTCTGAGGTGGGCCACTGGCAGTGATGGTCATAGGGACCACTTCCACTCTCCCCCTAGGTTCCCGGACCCGCGTGTTCTGGCTGTCAGGGACAAAGCACTGTTTGAGAACCTCTGGCTCAAAGTATATCCTGCACCCCACCCTCCAAGGTGCATCCCCAAGTTAGTGCCTTAGCTGCGCCTTTAATTCCAACATTCTTTTAGGCCTGCAGTCTCTGGGTCACATGGTGTCTGGTAGGACAAGTGGATCCCATGGTCATGTGCTCATTGCTGCACCTCCTTCACTATAAAGCAGGTCCCTTGTCTGAGGTCATGTTTTTTTATTTTCTAATATTTTTTTAACTTTACATCTTTATTGGAGTATAATTGCTTTACAATGTTGTGTTAGTTTCTGCTGTATAACAATGAATCAGCTATGTGTATACATATATCCCCATATCCCCTCCATCTTGCATCTCCCTCCCACCCTCCCTATCCCACCCCTCCGGGTGGACGCAAAGCACCAAAGCACCGAGCTGATCTCCCTGTGCTATGCAGCTGCTTCCCACTAGCTATTTTACATTTGGTAGTGTATATATGTCAGTGCTACTCTCTCACTTCATCCCAGCTTCCCCTTCCCCCTCCCCGTGTCCTCAAGTCCATTCTCTGTGTCTGCGTCTTTATTCTTGTCCTGCCCCTAGGTTCATCAGAACCATTTTTTTTTTTTTTTTTTTTTTTAGATTCCATGTATATGTGTTAGCATACGGTATTTGTCTTTCTCTTTCTGACTTACTTCATTCTGTATGACAGACTCTAGGTCCATCCACCTCACTACAAATAACTCAGTTTCATTTCTTTTTATGGCTGAGTAATATTCCATTGTATATATGTGCCACATCTTCTTTATCCATTCATCTGTCGATAGACACTTAGGTTGCTTCCATGACCTGGCTATTGTAATTAGAGCTGCAATGAACATTGTGGTACATGTCTCTTTTTGAGTTATGGTTTTCTCAGCATATATGCCCAGTAGTGGGATTGCTGGGTCATATGGTAGTTCTATTTTTAGTTTTTTAAGGACCCTCCATACTGTTCTCCATAGTGGCTGTATCAATCTACATTCCCACCAACAGTGCAAGAGGGTTCCCTCTTCTCCACACCCTCTCCAGCATTTCTTGTTTGTAGATTTTTGGATGATGGCCATTCTGACCCGTGTGAGGTGATATGAGGTCATGTTTTACGGGATCCTGTGATGGCATGTCACACACTGTGCGTCCTTAGATGCTCCGTGGTCCTGGAGCGCTGGGGGAGGCACTGCGGGCAGAAGGGAAAGCCTACCTTCAGAACGTGAACCACTCTCCGCCAGGATGGTTCAGTGCCCCTTCTAGGGTGGAGGGTGTCTGATGGAATCAATTTACCAAGTGGCTTGTTGGTCCCCTAAGGGCATGGTCCCATAGCCAGGGCTCAGAAACGGCCTCTGCTGCTCACAAGTCAGATGTGCAGCAGAGGTAGCAGCTGGATTGACTCGGTTCCATGCCTGACCTCTGTCTCTGGCACCATGGTCACTTTATTCATGGGCCCATAGTGCAAGTAGGGAGTGGCCAAAGACTGCATCTAGCTGACCTCCATTGGGTGAGACATCCTGACCACCTGGTCGTTTCAGTGGATGCTCTCGGGTGGGCACTGATGTGAGACACGAAGGTCCACAGGCCCTGTGCCGCCCTCCATAGATCTATCTGCCTGCCTCTTTCCCAGATATCTTCGCCTCGGAGTTTCTAGTCTTTCTTTTGCGTGTCCCCTGACTGATCCGCTGCTGCCCAGAGGTCTGTGTGTGTTCTTCCCCCAAACCGCTTCTCCCTCCATGCCAAGTGGATGCCCAGGTCCAGAACGTGAAGCTCTACCCACCTGAAAGACAGCCCTTCACCACCGTCTTCCAGGGCCGCCCAGAGTGAGCCGTAGTTCAGCAGCAGTTCATTTTCAGTTTTTACCAGCTTATCAAGTCTACCCCCTCGTGAACCAGGCCTGAATTCTTCCTCCTGTATGAGCTGGCCATAGGGAACCTCCAGTGAGGCTATAGGGGTAAGCCGAGGAAGAGGCACTGGTGCAGTAGACGTAGGTGGCCTGGGGGTGTGGGTGACTGACTAACATTTTTGTGCCCTCTGGCCTTCCTCAGGCCCAATCTCAAGTGTACTATTTCATCCTAAACTGAATCACTGCTTGACCCATCCAACCTTATGACGGGGTGGGTCTGAAAACACCCAGCTCATGATGGGCGACTCTGATTGCATAGTAACTTAATGTCCAGTGGTCAAGTGCTCATTCCCTACTAAGGCCCAGTAGCATGCTGGGAGTGGCTTTTTTAACAGTAAATAATTATCTTCTGTAGATAGCATGCCCTTGACTCTAGAACAGGGGTCAGCAAACTATGACCCATGGGCCAAATCTGGCCTGTCACATGTTTTTGTTTGGCCTGCAAGCTAAGAATGTTTTTTGTTTGTTTTTTTAAAAAATAAATTTATTTATTTATTTTTTGGCTGTGTTGGGTCTTCGTTGCTGTGCGCGGGCTTTCTCTAGTTGCAGTGAGCGGGGGCTACTCTTCATTGGGGTGTGCGAGCTTCTCATTGTCGTGGCTCCTCTTGTTGTGGAGCATGGGCTCTAGCCGCGTGGGCTTCAGTAGTTGTGGCACGTGGGCTCAGTAGTTGTGGCTTGCAGGCTCAGTAGTTGTGGCTTGCGGGCTCTAGAGCGCAGGCTCAGTAGTTGTGGCATATGGACTTAGTTGCTCCGCAGCATGTGGGAACTTCCCGGACCAGGGATCGAACCTGTGTCCCCTGTATTGGCAGGCGGATTCTTAACCACTGTGCCACCAAGGAAGCCCTAAGAATGTTTTTTATAGTTTAAATGGTTACACTTTAAATGGTTATTTGAGTACCTATGCAATGTCCTTGATTTTGCCTCTTGGCCTGCAAAGCCTAAAATATTTTCGATCTCGCCCTTTAAAAACAAGTTTGCCAGCCCTAGGGGTCTGCACTGCAGTTCTCTTATTGGGACTTCCCAGAGACTTCACATGAAATTCTTGTCCAACACAGATATTTCTAGCACTGTGGGATCTGTAGCATCACAATTACTGAGATTCTTCTTTTAAAATTTTTATTTGATATTGGAGTATATTTGATTAACAATGTTGTGTTAGTTTTAGGTGTACAGCAAAGTGATTCAGTTATACATGTACATGTATCTATTATTTTTCAAATTCTTTTCCCATTTATTGCAGAGTATTGAGCAGAGTTCCTTGTGCTATACAGGAGGTCCTTCACAATTACTGAGATTCTTATCAGTAGTGAATTAGGATGGGATCCAGGTGGATGAGGGTGCATTGGCTTATCAATTGCTTCAGCACTTAAGAGATAAGAGCAGTGATTATTATGACTGTGGAGTTGCTTGGCTATTGTTAATCATCAGAGAATCTCTAAAGGAGGAAAATGTTAGGCTCAGGTCAGCCAACCATTGACTCAGGACATAGTATGAAAGTCAAATGGCCTCCATTGCAACAAAGGGAAGATTGCATTGGAAATCAGGACCAAGACCTGATGGTACGAGTGCAGAGTAACAAAGGAGGCTGAAAGCAGAACTCCAAAGGTCTCCTCTGCTGAAGTCCTAGAATGAAAGGAATGGGACCATGACACCCATGGGTGGAACATTTGAGGAGATGCCCTTAAGAATCTTGAACTCCCAACCCTCCTACACTGTTGGTGGGAATGTAAATTGGTGCAGCCACTATGGAAAGCAGTATGGAGGGTCCTTAAAAAGCTAAAAATAGAGTTGCCGTATGACCCAGCAATCCCACTCCTGGGCATATATCTGGGCAAAACTCTAATTTGAAAAGATACATGCACCCTTATGTTCATAGCAGCACTATTTACAATAGCCAAGACATGGAAGCAACCTAAATGTCCATTGACAGATGAATGGATAAAGGAGATGTGGTACATATATACAGTGGAATACTACCCAGCCATAAAAAGAATGAAATAATGTCATTTGTAGCAACATGGATGGACCTAGAGATTATCATACTAAGTGAAGGAAGTCAGACAGAGAAAGACAAGTACCAAAAGATATCACTTACATGTGGAATCTAAAATATGACACAGGGACTTCCCTGGTGGCGCAGTGGTTAAGAATCTGCCTGCCAAAGTAGGGGACACGGGTTCGAGCCCTGGTCTGGGAAGATCCCACATGCCACGGAGCAACTAAGCCCATGTGCCACAACTACTGATCCTGTGCTCTAGAGCCCGCAAGCCACAACTTCTGAAACCTGTGCACCTAGAGCCCGTGCTCTGCAACAAGAGAAGCCACCGCAATGAGAAGCCCGCGCACCGCAAGGAAGAGTAGCCCCTGCTCGCTGCAACTAGAGAAAGCCCGCGCGCAGCAGTGAAGACCCAACTCAGCCAAAAATAAATAAATTAATTAAGAAAAAAATGACACGAACCTGTCTACAAAACAGAAACAGACTCACAGACATAGAAAACAAATTTATGGGGAATTCCCAGTGGTTAGGACTCAGCGCTTTCACTGCCGTGACCCGGGTTTGATCCCTGGCCGGGGAATTAGGATCCTGCAAGCCTCGCGTCCCAAGGCCAAAACAAACAAACAAACAAATAAATAAATAAATCCCCTACCCCATTTAAAAAAGAAAAGAAAAGAAAAACTTATGCTTATCAAAGGGGAAAGGGGATGGGATAAATTAGGAGTTTGGGATTAGCAGGTACACACTATTACATATAAAATAGATAAACAACAAGGGCCTACTGTAAAGCACAGGGAACTATATTCAGTATCCTGTAATAAACCATAATGGAAAAGAATATGAAAAAGAATATGTATACATATGTATAACAATCATTTTGCTGTACGCCAGAAGCTAACACAACGTTGTCAATCAACTATACTTCAATTTTAAAAAAAAAGTAAAAGAATCTTGAACTCCCGGTTTCCCGGGAATCCTCTGGGCTGGAAGAAGGGCCTCTGCCTTGCCAGAGGGGAGCAGCTTCCCTTTACCTGGAGGCTGCAAAGACCTCCCTGAGGCAGATGCCTCCTGAAATGATGCTTCTCAAGATTTGCCCCTGCCACCCTTAGGCGTTTCTAAACCACAAGCTAACGTCAGGTCTTAGCATGTGGAGAAGTACTGCTCCAGATAAGAGAAGAGAGGGATTATTCATTGCCAAATGCTGCAGGAGCTGAATGACCTGGATAATATGTACCAGCAGGGACCAGGACGACAAATATAGGAGTGGATTTTTGAGGTTGGTAGACCCAGGAGTGTGAGCTGGAGAATGGTAGAATGACTGGCTAGGGGAGAGTTTATTTTATTTTATTTTGACCACGCTGCCCGGCTTGCGGGATATTAGCTCCCCGACCAGGGAATGAACCCGGGCTCTCGGCAGTGAAAATGTGGAGTCCTAACCACTGGACAGCCAGGGAATTCCCAGGGGAGAGTTTATTGATATGGGAGACAAGGTTGCTTACTCTCCTATGACTCAGGATTTAATTTCCTGGCAAAGACACCTGAAGCCAAATGCCTCGCTGGCAATGACTCCTTGAAGCTCAGACAAAACAACAGTATACAGCAATTGACTCGAAGATGTCTGAATTGCCTCAGCAGAGTATTGAGGAAGGAGACAAAAGGCTCAGAGAGGCAGGCTTGCTAGAATGGAATTGTGATGTAAGATGAGAGAATCCACAGGTGACAGTGATGCTTTGGGTGTTATCAGCACCCCTCTTAGCACAGCAATGGGGTCTGGCTGGTGCAGGGTAAAATCTCAGAATCCCATCATGGGGGTCTTACTTCCTATAACCCCTTCTAGTACCCACTGTCTTAGGATGAGTTCCCCCAGATGCAGACTTGGAGATAGAGATTTGAATGCAAGTAGTTTATGTGGGTGGAGATCACAAGAAACATCCGTGGCAGCCTAAGGATGTGAGACAGGGAAGGGAAGGGAGCCAATAAAGGATATCGTTGAGCAGGTCACTGCTGTGGGCAACTAGGGCTCAGTGCTACTGGGGACCTCTGAGAGACAGAGCAGCATACACCTCAGAGTTACCCACCCCAGGGGTGAGGGAGCTGGGGTGTTTATTCTCCAACTCTAATCTGTCATTGACTGACAGATGCTTCTGGAGGTACTAACTCCCCAGAATTTCCAGCCTGCCTTGCATTCTGAAAGCCCTCAGGTGGAGAGAAGCAGGTGCCTGTGGTAGGATGCTGTGACAGGCACAGGAACAGTAAAGGAATATGAGTGAAACGCCAAGTGTGTGTGCCGGCCACGCGCCTATCCATTTGATAAATATTTTTAAAATTATTTATTTATTTAATTCATTTTTGGCTGCGTTGGGTCTTTGCTGCAGCACGTGGGACCCCTCGCTGCGGCGCTCGGGCCTCTCTCTAGTTGTGGCGTGTGGATTTTCTCTTCCCTAGTTGTGGTGCGCGGATTTTTCTCTTCTCTAGTTGTGGCGCGGGTTCCAGAGCGTGTGGGCTCTGTAGTTTGTGACACGCAGGGCTCTCTCGTTGAGGCACACGAGCTCAGTAGCACGTGGGCTTAGTTGCCCCACGGCATGTGGGATCCTAGTTTCCTGACCAGGGATCACACCTGCATCCCCCGCATTATAAGGCTGATTCTTTACCACTGGACCACCAGGGAAGTCCCCTATTTGATAAATATTTATGGGGTATCTCCTGTTCTTGGCACTAGGGATACAGCAGGGAAGAAGGACACGTGGTCCCCACCCATACAGAATTTCCCTTCTAACTGGGGAGGCAGACAATAAACTGGCAAACAAAACAACTACAGACTGTGAAATGCGCTCTGCAGACAGTACTATGCTGTGTGATTAAAGACTACTGGGGGCTGCGTGTGCGGAGCAGAAAAGGCAGGTCTCTCAGGAAGAGGCCTTTCAACCAAGACCCCAGAGAAAAAGAGGAGCCGGCCAGGAAATGCAGTCCACGCACAGGGAACAGCAAGGACAAAGGTTCAGAGCAGGAAAGAGCATGGTGCGCTTGAGTGGCAGGAAGGAAGAGGAAGGAGAAAGGAATCTGGCACCCATGAGGGGGAAGAGGACAGCAGGGCTAGGTCTTAGGGCTATGGCAAGGAGCCCACGTTGGTTTTTTTGTTTGTTTGTTTGTTTTGTTTTTTTGGCCGGGCCACGTGGCATGCGGGGATCTTAGTTCCCCAATCAGTGATCCAACCCGTGCTCCCTGCAGGGGAAGCGTGGAGTCTTAACCACTGGACCACCAGGGAAGTCCCCAGGAGCTTAGGTTTTATTCTAAGTGCAACGGAAAGCACTGGGGGGTTGACTCTGGAGTGGCATGATTGATTTCTCTTTTAGAAGGCTCACTCTGGTTGCGATAACACCATCTATTCTCCCATCCACACTGTAGAGTCTTGTTCAACGTTAAGCTCTGGGGACACCCAGGAGACTTAGCCAGTATCCCTGCCCCTAGGGGAGTGCTCAACCCTCCTCCCTGTCTCAACTCTGCTGCAACCCCCATTCCCTGCCCCATGACGCTTGACACAATGTGATTCATTGGAAACTAGTTTATTTTGATATGTGTTTCATGGGGCTGGGCTGGGCAGGCCTGGGATGGGAGGTGGCTGGGCTCTCAAGCTTGGTTCTAGGGACGTAGGTCCCCTTCCTCGGCACTGCGGCGGCCGAAGTCCATCCATCCATATGCTTCTTCTTCTTCTTCCATCCATGGTCCCTGCTTCTTAGACAGGTCTGAGGGTCAGAGGTGGGAGAGGAGGTGAGGATGCGGGAAGGACGCCTAGCCTCTGGAGACTGAGGCCAGGGCCAGCCTGGGGGGACCTTGGCTAAACCAGGCTGGGCGAGGCAAGTAGGGACTGTTGTCACCAGCTCCTACCTGCTACCAAGTGTGAGGGATCCTGGAGCCCCAGCTGCCTTCGGTGGTGAGAGGCTGGGCCCAGCCGGTCCAGCCCACGTGGCTCCTGGCCCCTATTGGCCCCTGGATCCAAGGGTGCATCTTGCAGGTGGGAGTGGGGCTTCCAAGAAGCTTCAGAGAAGGCGGCCAGAGCCAGCACCACGATCAGCACATACACACACAGTCGCTGCATCTTGTCTGCAAAGGAGAGAGGGGTTGAGCTTAAAGGTGGGGCTGTCCAGGCTCCCAGAGGCAGGGCCAGGACCCTCCCTGCTGACGGGTCTGCAATTCTGCGTGGGGTTGTGGTCTGTTCCTCCAGGTCCTGCCAGCTCTTCCCCTAACTCCCAACCTCAAGCCTTGCCCCTTTGCTCCTTACCTACCCTAGTTACAGTGACTGCTTCTCTCGGAGGAATTTAAAACCCAGAACAATGGTTTCCAAACTGTTCTGAAGAATTTGAGGCCACGTGAGCGGTTCTGTAATGCTTAAGTCTTGCAACTGAAAGTGAACTTTTAAATAGTAATAGGAACGGGATGTACACAGCTGCTTACGTCTCTCTTTGCAGCCAACCAGCACATTCACTGTGTAGTGGGGTCACCCTGTTTTTGTGCAGCCTTCGGAGGGAAGGTTCTCCTGCCGTTTTCACTTAACTGAGGACTATCCTCTGATTATAATCTAGCACTTAAAAAAAAAAACCAAACTGAAACTGTCACCATTTGCAGCTATGTGTCAAGGTGAACCAAGTTTGGGGAAACCAGAATACAGAAATAAAACGGACACTCAAACAAATCTAAAATTTTTCAGAAGTAAATAATAAAAATGTTGCCTTCGGAGAACACATTTGTATTAATAAAACACTGGTTTCATCTGTTTTCTCTGTTAGATTTCTTTTGGAAGAGAAAGGGTTCTGCTGCTAAAGAAACAAACCTGAAAAATCAGTGATCTAGAGCGACGCTGTCCAATATGGTAGCCACCAGCCACATGTGGCTCTTTACATTTAAATTAATAAAAATTAAAAATTCCTGGGACTTCCCTGGCGGTCCAGTGGTTAAGACTCCGTGCTTCCTCTGCAGGGGGCACGGGTTCAATCCCTGGTCCGGGAGCTAAGATCCCACATGCTGGGTGGCCACACACACACACAAAAATTCCTCTCCTGCACAAGCCACGTTTTTAGTGCGCATGTGGCTGGCGGATACCGTATTGGACAGTGAGGCTGTGGAATGTTACCACCAACATGGAAAGTTCCATGAGACAGTGCTGGTCTAGGAAAGAGCTTGAGATGGGTCTAGGAGCTGTGGGTTCCAGTTCCAACCCTGCCCAATTTGTGTGACTTTGGGCAAGTCACATCTCTCTCTGGGCCTCAGTTTTCTCCCCCGAGAGATGGGAGAATAGCCTTCGTCCTCACCCCGCAGGGCTGGGGTGAGCATGGAGTCAGAGGGTCAGGGAAGGGCTCTGGTTGAGGCAGCAGGGCAGCTCGAAGGCAAAGGTTGGGATGCCAGGGTGGGTCCTAGAGCTGAGACCTAAGCCAGCTAAGGGCTAAGGGAAGGCTCCCAGCCCTGGAGACACTGAGGTGTGAGCCTGCTAGCTGGATGAGGGCAGGGGTCCCATTAACCCTCCTCCCAGCTTCTCCCCTCCCTTCCTGGGTGCTCTCACCTGCAGAGTTGGGAGATGCGTGACGCTGCTGTTGGCCTGGCGCCTCAGTTCTCTGCTCTGCTGGGCGCTCCAGCCTGACTTATAAACCCTCAAGGGCCCTCCCAAGGCCTCCTCCCCCAGGAGGCCAGGCTCCCCACTGCAGAGGAAGAAGGATGGGCCCAGGTACCTCAGCCCCACCCCACCCGGTCATTTAGTCAGCCGTCCAGATGTGGGGGAAGGGAAGACGAGTTGAACTTCACAGCGAGGGGCAGGAGCAGAGTGGGGGCAGTTCTTCAGCTGGGCATATCAGGTGGGAGATGGGCTCCCTGGGCTCAGGACAGAGCCCCCTGCCATGTCCTTGGGGTCAGCAGCCTGGTGATCATCCCTTGGACCACATCCCAGTTGGATGGACCGAGTGACCTTAGATTCAGAGGAAGCATGTTTCCCGACGTGTTCGTGTTTGAAGAGCAGGGAGTGTGTGAACGTGGAGTGATGTATTGATCCCCTGTCCCCTCTGTTGGGCTCTGCAAACAGGACGTGTCATAGTTATCAGGAGCAATGGGCCGTGGGCTAATGGCCCCGCTCTCTCTACCTGGTGGCTGTGTCCCGGTGGCCTCTGAAGCCCCTTCACCTCCCTTACCTGGACCTGAGCGTCCCCCTTTGGATGCCTTTGATGCCCTCTGCGCTGGGCTGGGTTTAGCTTGGGGTTCCCCATCATCTCTCGGGTCTGTCCCTCCTCCCCCACCCCTTGCATCCCCCATCAAAGCCAGTTCCTTGAGGTTCCTGCACTTCCAGGCTCCCTCATTTTGTTTTCAAAGCAAGACAGTAATCTGCACTTTTCAATATCGAAATACATCTTTAAATGGTTAGCAAAGAGACTAAAGCGTTTGCCCGAATGTACCAGAAAACCAAAGGGTGCGTTCGGTCAACTTATTTGATAAACTGCTGCATCGACCTGGTTTGGGTGGATATAACTAGCTCTAGGCTGTGCTTGGTTTTTCCACGGTTGGGGCTAGAGATTTAGCTCTTGTTCATGCGTCATCAGGGCCCCTCCTTGTCTGGGGGAGTTTTGATGCCCCTGGGTATCATAAGGGGCCGTGGTACCCACGCTCGCAGCCAGACTTGCTGAAAATGAACAGGTGATGAAAGAAGCAGTCTGTGAAGTGTCCATGGCAACCAGTGGCCAAACGTTCTGATAAATAACCACCCACATCCGGAGCAGGACTCAGTGACTCAGGAGACGAAATAAATGAAAATGACAAAAACGGGGCAGGCATTGTTGATAATTAATTGAATCACAGAATCTCAGAGATGGAAGGAACTTTGAGGGGGCTTGGGAGAAAAGGTGGGGTGGGGGAGCAGCTCTACTCACACGTTAGGGGAATAGAGGCGTTTGCGTTGCTGTGGTAACAGGAAATTATAAGCTTACAGCAGAGCCCTGGCTGTATAGGGCCCAAGACGTGATTTCTGCTGAGGAGGGGGTTATGCTCCTTTGGCTGTTCTTCTGCAGGCTGGTTGCTGGAGGGGTGGCCACTGCACAAAATAGAAGCAGGTACTCCCATGCAATAGGTGATGGTGGAAGGCGGCTGCTGCTGGTGGGTGTTGGTGGGCCTGCGGGGGGGGCTCGCAGTCACAGAAACTGCATGTTCTCCTCACAAGGGGAGCTTGTCCGATGGCAAAGGGAAGGGTTTCCTGGCTCTGTCCTTTTCCAGTTTTGGGCAGATGGCTGTTTTATCCCCCCAGGAAATGAAGGAAGTAACTTGGAGAGGAGTCTTGAAGATGATGTACATAAAGTACAGTTGCCCAGAATATCGTGGGCATCTAATTTGTTTGCATCTTCTCCCCTTAGCCTCTCTGGGTCTCAGTTAACCTCATCTGTGAAATGGGAATCACTCATTCCTACCTCACAGGGCTGTGGTGAAGGGGGAATGTGACAAGATCTATGCACATGTTTTGCATACACGGTGGAGCTTCTCCCACCCCCACCACCCCCACCACCCCAACCAAGGATTAAGGAACGCAGTTCCCTAAAAAGCATTGTCTGTGAATCCAAGGTTTTCCCTCCTGCTGGCCTGACACCTGCCCTGAGTTGCTATTGAAAGGGGTGGCAGGGATGGAGGCTGTGGAGGCTGGGCTTCTCAGAGGCCGGCACCTACTGGTGTGCAGAGGGTTTTGGAATTGATGAGGCCAAGGTGGAATCCTGGTTCCAATGCTTTGACTAGCTGAGTTACCAGAAAATCCAGTTTCTGGGTGTACCAAGTTGAAGAGCAGATCCCTGGGGCCCAGCCCCCTCCTGCTGCCTGTGGACCCTGCCCCTGTCTTCACGGTAATGACCATGCCGAGTGCCAGGCACAGATAAGCCCTTCGGGGGAATGAATGCAGTTGCTCTTCACCATGATCCTCAGACACAAGTGCTAGCATGTCCCCATTTTACAGATGAAGAAACTGAGGCTCAGACAGGTCTAACAATCCCTGTCCTGTGTTTACATGACTGACCAAGGAGAGCTGGGCCGGAAACTCAGGTCTCTATCCTTCTAGTTCTGGGATCTTTCTCCTCCCAGTGGGGGTGTGGTGGGCAGAATAATGGTCCCCCAAAGAGGTCCACACCTCAATCCCTGGGACCTGTGAAGATGTGACAGTGCATGGCAAAAGAGATGTTGCACATGCGATTAAGGTTACAAACTTTAAAATAGGAAGTTTACCCTGGATGATCTGAGTGAGCCCAGTTTAATCAGATGAGTCCTTAAAAACAGAGAGCGCTCCTCGGCCAGAGGCAGAAGTGATGTGGCTGAAGGATGAAACAGAGATTTGAAGAATGAGAAGGACCAGCCCTTGCTGGTTTGAAGACAGGTGGGGGGCAACGAGATGAGGGATGCAGGTGATCTTAAGGAGCAAAGTGGTCCCCCCCATGACCACCAGCAAGGAACAGGTATTTCAGCCCCACGACCAAAAAGAACTGAATTCAGCCAACCACCTGGATGAACTTGAACTTGGATTTGTCCCTGGCACCTCCAGAAAGGAATGCAGCCCTGGCAGCACCTTGATTTCGGCCCAGTGGGCCATGCTACACCTGGACCCCTGACCTACAGAACTGTGAGGGAATGAATTTGCGTTGTTTTAAGCTTCTAAGTTTGTGGTAATTTATTATGGCAACACTAGAAAATGAATCCAAGGAGTTCCAGCCTTTTGAAGGCTTCTGTCAGTGAGAACGGACCCTGAGTGAGTTCGTGGGCGATTTTTCCAGTGCAGTTAAGGGAGATGTTCGTCAGGGCATCTGACTCCCCATCTAGTCCATTTTTGTTCCAGTTATCAGCATGTGCTGTAAACCACGGTCTAGATGAGGCCCTGGGGATAAGAGGTGACTGTGACGGGCCCTCTTGTGGCTTTGGTGGAGTTTAGATTCTTGAGGAGGGGGGACACATAAAATAGACAAAAGCGATGGTTCCCTGTCAAGGGGAAAACTTCCCTGGACTCCGCTGCCACCACGTCCCCCACCCCTCGCCCCAGCTACACTCCCTGCTGCCAGGACTGGCCTTGGGAAACCTCTGAAGAGCAGCTGTCAGGAAGGCAGTGCCTGGGCTTCCTAATCAGTTATTGATATGGAAAAAGGGAGAGGTTGACGGTGACTCAGTCACCCCGCCCCAGGCGATGGGGCCTTGGAGGGTGTGAAGGTGCTGGGACAAGGACCTGGGTGCCGTTCGTATCCACATGGGCATCCACGGTTCCTCCCAGGGCTGGGGCTGGGGCTGGGGAGAGGGAGGTGGGTTCACGACTTCTGGCTTCACCTGCTGTCCGAAGGTCATAAGGTAGCAGGACCAAGAGGACAGCCCATATGATGCCCTCAGGCCTAACTGGAGAGGCCACCGGCCAACCTCAAGGGCAGGTGACAGGCCCGGCAGAGAGGAGAGAGAGCAGAGGTGCTCCCATCCCAGCTTTCTCTCCCTAGCCCTGCCTCTCACCTTCTCTCTCTCTCTTTTTTTTTGGCCGTGCTGCACGGCTTGCGGGATCTTAGTTCCCCAACCAGGGATCAAACCCGCGCCCCCTGCAGTGGGAGCGCGGAGTCTTAAACACTGGACTGCCAGGGAAGTTCCCCCCCACTTCCTCGACGGTGTTTTTATTTTAAAAATATTTATTCGTTTATTTATTTATTTGGCTGAGCCAGGTCTCAGTTGCGGCCCACGGGATCTGTTCTCCAACCAGGGATCGAACCCGGACCCCCTGCATCAGGAGTGTGGAGTCTTAACCACTGGACCACCAGGGAAGTCCCACCGATAGTGTTTTTAAATGGGAAAATAATTCTAAAATAATTCTCACTAATGTGAGAGGACTCTTTACTCAGGTGCATTTTAGGGATGGTTGGCCAGGTTGAGTCGCTTACCCCAGACCCCACGGGTAGGAGGTGAGGAGGCTGAGCTGTGAACCTGGTCCGTCTTCTTGGTCTCCGCGTCCTGCAGCCTCTCCTCGCCCACAGCCTCCTGTTCTACGCTTTCCCCTGAAGCCCAGCTCCTGCTGAATCTACCTTTGCTGGGACCTCCAGTTCCCCAACCCCGTCTGGGTCCTCACGACCCACCCACCCTTCCCGGTCTCACTTTCCTCCCCAGCCTGGGCCACAGGGTTTGTCATTTCAGTTGTGTGTGGTGCATCTGAATTGCTGCCCTTGTCCTGCTTCAGAACCTGCCAGGCTGGTCCCCAGTTCCAGGCAGAGGATGCCACTAACCCTTAGTTTCTGTCTCCCTCTCCCTGCAAACAGGAAAGTTCCTGAAAGTGGACGGTTGATTCGATTACAGATTAATATTCTGCAGCTGGGCTGTTGCCTGGCAACCTTGTGAATCATCTCTCCCTTCACTCTCAAAGTCACCTGACATCAGCCCCCATCTCTCCACCATGACCAAGGTTGTCCAAGTCTGCCTTCCATCCTTTGTTTTTATTTTCTATTTTTTTTAGGCCCCTTGGGATCTTAGTTCCCCAACCAGGGATCGAACCTGTGCCCCTGCAGTGGAAGTGTGGAGTCTTAACCACTGGACCACCAGGGAAATCCCTGCCTTCCATCCTTTTCTCCTTTCTGCCGTTACTAGAGGGGGCATAGCCCTGTTCAAGATCAACCCCCCCTACCAGGATCCTTCATCCCAGACCCTCCTGCCTGCTTAGAGACCTTGTGCCTTCACTTTTTCATTCATTCATTCATTCATGCATTCATCTGTTTCTTCAACAAAAATTCTCTAAGTTCTCACCTAGTGCCAGACACTGTGCTGACCCTGGGGACACAGTGTTGATCGAGAGGGTCTTCATGCCTTTTCTCTTGAAGGGGAGACAGTATGATGTGAGCTTAAGGTACCACAGGTGGTTGGGGATGATGTAAGCGGGGGAACCTTGTCTATTTCCCTGGACCTTGAAGCTCTCCTCCATGAAAGCCTCCTGACATCTATAACATGTTTCCCCCTCCCTCTTCTCAGAATGACGGTGATTAAAATTTAGGGACCACTTCTGTGGCCAGACCTCCATGGTAAGCACTTTGCATGCCTTATGTCTTCAACCTCACAAGGAGGATAACACTCTTGTCTCTAGTTTATAGCTGAAGAAACGAAGGCACAGAAAGAGTTGGTGATTGTCGGGAGAAGCAATGAAGCAATCCACTATGGACCTTGAGCATCCCTGAATGTTCTTGCTGAGGAGGCCAAGAATGCAAGGTTATGACCACTCTTCACCTGGGCCATGTCTCGGGGATGTCTTTGGAGTGAGTAACCTTGAAGAATGTGGTTCTTGATCTCCCGATGGGAGTAGGGAGACTCCCCAAGCGCAGCTGCAACTATTGCCCACAAAGCATCCATCTGGGTCCATATTGTGTCACCAACTGTGGAGCTTGAGGGGCGAGGGGAATTGATGCAAATCATGCCGTTAGCTGGGTTGTAAGTAATAAGGTTATTTGTCTCTGACCCAGGAGTCTTGTGTCTTCTGCCGGCATTGATCAAAGAATAACTTATCAGCTCGTAAGTAGGGTCAAATCAAATCAATCAAATCAATCCCAAAGTCAACAGTGATTTGCCCAGGACACATGGCTCATCCATTGAGATTTGAACTTAGGCAGTTTGATTTCACAAGCATTAAATAAAAGTCTTTCCTTGCTGCTTTCCTGCTCCCTGTATGGCAGTCTTTGAGTGGGGTTGGTTGGAGGGACATGGGGCTAAGGAGAAATGGGAGGAGGTTTTGATGGCTGATTTTACCTGCTACCTCACTTGGTTATTGTGAAAAGCTATTTCAGGGAAGGGAGAGGGAGCAGTGTATTTCTCCAGCCTTTACTGAAGTTCTCCTGCATTTATAAACCCATCTCATTCTACAGTATCCCTGGCAGAGAGTAGAGGACATTTGTGTTCACCAGCCAAAGTGGTGCCATGTGGCAAGGGCAAAAATCCCTTCTCATAATTTGCTCACCCAGCCAGCTTTGAAAGGATGCAATTAAAAAAATACATATAACCTATTTATTGAGATATATTTCACATATCACACCATTCAGTCTTTTAAAGTATACAATCCAGGGGCTTTCAGGATATTCACAAAGTTACCCAAATATTACCATTATTTAATACCATTTTCATCACCCCAAGAGGAAACCCTGTTCCCCTTTGCTGTCCCTCCTCATTCCTCCTTTCCCCTGGCAACCACTCATCAACTTTCTGTCTCTGGACATGTCTGGACATTTCATATAAATGAAATCATACAAAACGTGGCCTTTTGTGTCTGGCTTCTTTCACTTAGCATTGTTTTCAAGATTTACTCATGTTGCAGCATGTATCAGTACTTTGTTCCTTTTTTTGCCAAATTATATCGCGTTGCATGGATATACTACATTTTATTTATTCATTCATCAATTAACATGATCAGATGGACATTTGGGTTGTTTCCACTCTTTGGCTATTATGAACAATGCTTACTAGGAACATTTATGTACAAGGTATTATGTGAACATATGTCTTCAGTTCTCTTGGGTATATACCTAGGAGTGGAAGGGCTGGATCACAGAGTAAGTCTATGTTCAACTTTTTGAGGAACTGACAGACTGTTTTCTTCAGAGGCTGTACCATTTTACATTCCCACCAACAATGTATGAGGGTTCCCATTTCTACACATCCTCCACCAAAAATGGTTATTTTTTGTCTTTTTGACTATAGCCATCCTACTGAGTGTGAAGTGTCATCTCAGTGGGGTTTTGATTTGCGTTTCCCTGATGGCTCATGACGTTGAGCATCTTTTCATGTGCTTATTGGCCATTTGTGTATCTTGTTTGGAGGGATGTCTATTCAGATCCTCTGCCCATTTTTCAATTGGGCTATTTGTCTTTTTTTTTTTTTTTTTTTTTTTTACTGCTTTGTAAGAGTTCTTATGTATTCTAAATCTGAGTCCTTTATAGGGTATATGATTTGCAAAATTTTTCCCCATTTGGTGGGTTGTCTTTTCACTTTCTTGACAGTATCCTTGGAAGCACAAAAGTTTGAAAATTTGATGAAATCCAATTCAACTATTTTTTTTTTCTTTTGTCACTTGCACTTTTGGTGTCATGTCTAAGAAAGCTTTGCCTAACTCAAGGTTGTAAAGGTCTTATATTTTCTCTTAAGAGTTCTATGTTTTTAGCTCTTATATTTAGGTCTATGATCCACTTTGAGCTTATTTTTGTATATGGTGGAAAGTAGGGGGTCCAACTTATTTCTTTTGCATGTGGAGATCCAGTGGTGCTGGCACCTTTGTTGAAAAGACTATACTCTTCCCTCTTGAATTGTCTTGGCTCCCTTGTTGAAAATCTTGTGGAAAATTTGAAATGCGCTAATTCTTGACAATTTTTAATTTGGGGGTAATTTGTGTTATTTCAAATGCAGTGCACAGAGGGAGGTTTTATTAAAGTGGGTTTCCTAACAGTGTTTCTCAATTTTTAATGTGCATGAGACCCACTGGGGGTCTTTTTAGGATGTAGATTCTGATTCAGTTGGTCCCATAGGGGGCCTGAGATTCTGTGTTTCTAAAAAGCTTCCATGTTAGCATGATGCTGTTGGTCTGCAAATCACACTTGGAGTAGCAAGGTTTTATCAAATGTGATTTCAAATGTGCACTATTGAAATCCACAATAAGAAAGCCCCAGTTAAAAAAAGGTTTGTGATAACCACCCCAAAAGATGGGAGCACAGAGATCACTCTAAGAAATGAGAACCCTTCCCTCCTCATTGATTATTTGAAATTTAAAGCTACTCTCCTGAGGGACTTCCCTGGTGGTCCAGTGGTTAAGACTCCTCGCTTCCAATGCAGGGGATGCAGGTTCCATCCCTGGTCTGGGAACTAAGATCCCACATGCTGTGCAGCATGGCCAAAAAACCCAAAAAAAACAAAAAAACCCCACTCTCTTGAAGAACCTACAAAAAGGAAACGAATACCACAAGGTACTTAGAAAATTATAGCCACGAGAATTCTAAGAGATGGGGCCAAATCTGATTTAGAGCATTAAAGCATTCATCATCAAGCAAAGGAATAATACAAATGTGTGAATCTTTAAACTCAAGAAGTTAGGAAAAGAACCACAAAATCAACCAATGAATGTAAGGGGGAAAGAAAAATGATAAAAGTGGAAATGAATGAGAAAAACAGAAAAAAATGTTAGGGCTGATAAGACTGAGAATGGATTGGGGAGGCAATCAACAAAACAGAGACATCTAGCAAGTCTAATTATTCAAAAACCAGAAATCACATGTGGTTAGACATGAGGAAGAGGATGTAATTTTAAAAAATAGAGATTTTTAAAATGATAAGAAATACTGTACATACTTCTATGCTAATAAAAATGATAATCTCAATTAAGGGGACAATTTTCTGGAAAAACACACATTTCCAAAATCAAAAAGAAAACTCAAAGAGTCCAAAATTATGGAAGAAATTGAAGGAGATGTCAAAGAATTACCTCTAATAAAGATGACAGGCCAAGAGGATTTAATGATGAAATATCATTCTGCCATTAATAATGGTGTTTTTGAAAAACAGTTAAGGACACAGGGAAATTTTCACATAGTGGATTACATAGATTTCTGTTTTCTTTTTTCCTACTTTTTGCTGTTTTCCAATTTTTCAGTGAGTGCATATCGTTTTCATAGTCAAATAAAATATATATTTTTAAGGAAGAGTAGTGTGTATCCAATGCACCCACCTCTTCACACCCCCCCCCCCCCACATACACACTGCTCCTTGAAAAGGGGCTTCTGACCCTTCTCAAGGTCACCAACTCATTGGCCTTGGGTGTCTCCTAGTTGCCTACAATTGTTTCCTGCAGCATTTGGCATTGTAGTCCAGCCCTCTGGCCTTCTTTAAGGTCTCCTACTAGGCACCATTCAGCCTCTTTACCTGCTTGAACCTTCCATTTCTTCCAAATATAGGAATTCCACAGGGATCGTCTGGGCCCTTCTTCTCTTTCCCTTGCTGGTCTCACCCTGTCATGACTTCAGTGTTCATGATCTTAAAGCTCTGTTTCCAGACACACCTTCTCTTCCATGTCCAGACCCCATTGCCAACTCTTGGCTGTGTTCATTCATTCATTCGCTCATTCATTCACATTTACGGAGTACTTACTTGGTGCAGGTGCTGTACCATGCATGGGTTCAGCAACGAACAAGTCAAACCACACCTTTTTCTCATGGAGTTCCTATTCTAGTTGGGGAGTCAGATGCTAAGCCAACCACTGTACAAATAGCTAAATTATTTCCACTGTGTTTAGGCAAGGGGTCACATTCAGTGTGTGACAGAGAGAGGCACTCTTTTTCTCCTCTCTTTTTCTCCATAGCACTTACCACCATCTGGACAAGGATCTAATTCATTTGTTTGATTTTGTTCGTCTTCCCCCACTGGAATGTAAACTCCACATGGGCAGGGATCTTTGTTTAGTGCTATATCCCCAGTGCCTCAAAGACTATCTGGCACATACTAGGTGCTGAATAAATGTTTATTGAATGAATGAATGGCTCATGCTACGAGAAGTTTAAAATGAGCCAGGTTAGCCTATCTGGTAGAGCAGGAGGGAAAGGATGGGTGAAATCAGTGGGTCTCAAAAGGGAGGTATGATTTTGCCCCCAGGGGCATTTGGCAATGTCTAGAGACAGTTCTGGTTGTCTGGGGGAGGTGGGGTAGGGGAAGGAGTGCTATTGGCATCTAATTCATAGAGGTCAGAGATACTGCTAAACGTTCTATGATACACAGGACAGACCACCTCCTCTCCCTCCCCCCAATAACTACCTGGCCCCAAATATCAATAGTGCTGAGGCTGAGAAACCCTGAGTTACATGAGCCCACTGGGCACTGTCATAAACCTGGGAAAGCTTTTCAGAGTCACCCACACCCTGTCTTCTGTCCCGCGTCCAGCAGCAAAGCATCTGAGATCTCTCTCAGTGAGTCTCAATTTTTTTGTATCAATGATCCTTTTTACTCTCATATGAAAAATCTAGAGGGACTTTCCTGGTGGTCCAGTGGTAAAGAATCTGCCTTACAATGCAGGGTACGTGCGTTTGATCCCTGTTCAGGGAACTAAGATCCCACATGCTGCGGGGCAACTAAGCCCACGTGCCACAACTACTGAGCTCCCATGCCTCAACTAGAGAGAGAAAACCTGCAGGCCACAACTAGAGAGAAGCCCTCACGCCACAATAAAAGATCCCACATGCCTCGACTAAGACCCAATGCAGCCAAAAATAAATAAAATAAACAAATAAATAATAAATAAATCTTAAAAAAAAAAAAAAAGACTCTAGAGAGGAATTCCCTGGCGGTCCAGTGGTTAGGATCCCCCACTTTCACTGCTGAGTGTGTGGGGAACTAAGATTCCATAAGCCACCACAAGCCACCACAAGAATCTAGAGAACCAGCTTGGGAATTTTAGATCATTTTCATCGTATGCCAGGTATACGCCAGGCATTTTAAGTAAAAGATAATCTATTTGAGGTTGGTAATGATAGGTTCTTCTTTAAAGCTTAATTTAAAATATAATCTGTAACTCACAGACATAGAGAACAGACTTGTGGTTGCCAAGGGGGATGGGGGATGGGGGAGGGATGGAGTGGGAGTTGGGGGTTAGCAGATGTAAAGTGTTACATATAGAATAGATAAACGACAAGGTCCTACTGTAGAGCACAGGGAACTATATTCAATATCCTGTGATAAACCATAATGGAAAAGAATATAAAGAAGAATGTATTTATATATGTAAAACTGAATCACTTTGCTGTACAGCAGAAATTTACACAACGATGAAAATCAACTATACTTCAATAAAAAAATAAAAATAAAAATGAAATAAAATGACTGTAATAATCATATCATTTAAAGATAAAATTTGACTTTCCCATTAAAAAGTGACAAAACATTGTTTATATTTAATTAGAAGAAAAAGCATGATTTTAGACAAATTAAGAAGTGATAGTGCATCATGCTTGGTTATGAAAACAAATATATGTTAAAATGCAGATTTAAATTTCATTATGTATTCTTTTTAAAGCTGTAGTCCATAGGGATCACCTTATATTTTTTTATAAACTTTGTATTATTTTTCCTGGAGGGTGATATAAGAGAGTTTCAGGCTACTTATGCAAGCACATTACAGATAGCACATGAGAGATGGGCGCTGTCTTTGGTTCCAGTAAATGAAAAGCCACATTTGATATAGCCATCACTGTATTTTCTCCTCCAGCATTGTTTTTGACATCCTTAATCAGATGAACAGGACCTGCAGATCTGGTAGGGTTCGGTAGTGGTGAATGGAGAGATCACTCATGGGCCACTCCAGGGCTTCTGGCCTGAGGCGCTGAGGGCTGAGCTCAGGCTTGGTACCACTGAAAAGCGCCCAAGCTGACTGCTGTGACAGCCAGTTTTCTGCGCCTCTCAGCCGGTGCCATGTTATTTATTTATTTATTTTTTGCGTTTCAATAGAACTAGCTTTATTATTATTATTTTTAAACAAAAGAAATGGTCTAAAAGCAAATACAGATATGTACCAGGGGATGGATGTGACCTGGTACTTACAAAGGAGCTGCTGTGTCATAAATGAAAACAGCATGTTAGGAGAAAAATAATTTTCAGGTGCTGTCTGCTTGAATAATCTGGAGATGCATAGTACTAATCAGTTCATATTTAGCTCATAACTGTTGCTTTCCATTCTTCAACAGTCTGTTTTTGTGCATTTCAATGCATATCTGAAACTGTAATGGAAAATGCATTTATAAAAAATTTAAACTCATAACGTTACCGTTTTTCTTTAACCAGCTTGCAGATCACTCTATGAGGTCTGCTAATTTTATGGTCCAAGCTGGTGCTTCTCAAACTCTGTTAATGAAGATTCTTAAAGTGAAGATTGAGGGACTTTCCTGGTGGCACAGTGGTTAAGAATCCGCTTGCCAATGCAGGGGACATGGGTTCGATCCCTGGTCCAGGAAGATCCCACATGTCCTGGAAAACAACTAAGCCCATGCGTCACAACTACTGAGCCTGCGCTCTAGAGCCCACGAGCCACAACTACTGAGCCCACGCGCCACAACTACTGAAGCCTGCACGCCTAGAGCCAGGGCTCTGCAACAAGAGAAGCCACTGCAATGAGAAGCCCGTGCACCGAAACGAAGAGTAGCCCCTGCTCGCCGCAACTAGAGAAAGCCTGCGCGCAGCAACGAAAACCCAGCGCAGCCAAAAAAAAAAAAAAAAAAAAAAGATTGATTTAGTAAGTCTACTGTGGGGCTTGAAATTCTGCACATCTAACAAGCTCCCAGGTGATACTGAGCAGCAGGTCTTTAGCTCTGTTTCCATGATGGGACAATGGAACCTAAGTAAGTCGCAATCTCCCTGCACCTGATTTGGTCCTGTGTTTGTTTTCTACTGTTTCACAGAAATGGAGTGAGAATCAATGACTTGACACAAGCACAGAATGACTGTCACGTTTATGCTCCCACATTAACATTTTCCACCCTCTGCATTCCCTATGCTTCCTGTTTTCAACCAGTTGTCCATTCTGGGTATAAATTAACCATAAAGGTCTAAGATTAAAGACAATTTGAACCTCGCAACGACCTGGATGGCTGCGGCTGGATGACGGCTGGTGATAGTGGCTGTGCAGCGAGTGAGTCGTGTGCGGGCTTCCGAGCGCCTTGGAGTCTGGCCGCTGTGTGCGCTTTCTGCTCAACACACACTCTGTTTCAGAGTTATTTTTAAATATTTTAAATGGTTATTAATTTTAAAAATCGATATTGAAATAGGCACTGTTACTGCTTGTAGTGATGTGCCTGGAAAACCTTTGATAATCCTTGGGGCTTTGCAAGTCTTGAGAGGAAATCATGGGCCAGAGATTCTTAACTGTTCTGGGTAGTGGCTTCCTTTAAGAATCTGATTAAAGCTATGGAAGGTCTTGAAGAAAATGCACACACGTACGTTATACATGAACTCTCACAAAGTCTCAGGGGTTGGTTTCTCAGATGCTGGTAACCCTCGGTCACCCCTTTTTCTACCATCTTAAATAAATAAAATACTCTTTTTAAACAAACAAAAAAATTATTTATTTATTTATGGCTGTGTTGGGTCTTCGTTTCTGTGCGAGGGCTTTCTCTAGTTGTGGCAAGCGGGGGCCACTCTTCATCGCGGTGCACGGGCCTCTCACTGTCGCGGCCTCTCTTGTTGCGGAGCACAGGCTCCAGACGCGCAGGTTCAGTAGTTGTGGCTCACAGGCCCAGCTGCTCCGCGGCATGTGGGATCTTCCCAGACCAGGGCTCGAACCCGTGTCCCCTGCATTGGCAGGCAGATTCTCAACCACTGCGCCACCAGGGAAGCCCCTAAATACCCTTTTTTTAAAGTTTTTTTTTTTTGTGTGGACCATTTTTAAAGTCTTTATTGAACTTGTTACAATATTGCTTCTGTTTTATGTTTTGTTTCTTTGGCTGCAAGGAATGTGGGATCTTAGGTCCCCGACCAGGTATTGAACCTGCACCCCCTGCCTTGGGAGGCAGAGTCTTAACCACTGGACCACCAGGGAAGTCCCTTAGATAAAATACTCTTGATTACTTGCCCTGAAGTTTAGCTCTGATGATGCTTCTCTCCTACTCAAGTTTCTTCAATATTTCCCCATTAGCCACAGCAGTGTTTTCCCACATGGGGTTTGTGGCCCTCCCATAGGAACTGGCTTGATGCTGGTTAAAGGGCAGGGCCCCATTTAACCAGCTGGGCCGCATTTCAGAGCTTCTGGATCAGAATCTCTGGCCCTAAAGGCAGGGCCATTTCCTGGAGTTTGTAGGCCTCTGTAATATCCTCCCAGGCTATGTCACACCTCATACCAAATGAATAAAATGTACTCACAGGCCATATAGACATACATTTTCTGTAACTTTTTTTGAAGAGGGAGGAAGCAATTCTGTAACATTTTTGAAAACATATTTATAAATTTTACAAATCTAAGTTTTGTTAAAAATAACATTCTTTCTCTAGAACCTTTATTACGTTTACATATAGTTATATAAGAATTATATTGCAGCTTTTGTAGTGTTAAACAATTATGCTGATTTTGCAGTTTTTGAGTCAATTTTTGGAAATGATGCATTTTTCTTCAGTCCTTAGACATTTTGTAGGCCCTTGAAAAGTAGCTGGGATCCGGGTACTGGTTAGCTAATACCCAGTTCAGCCAAATTGTCCTGGGAGGGGCCTAGAATCTGAATTTTTAACAGGTTCCCCCAAGAACAGTGCATTTTATGACTATTTTAATTGGAGTTGAGTGCAAGAGAAGAAATTACCAAAGCCTCAGATTATGAGCTAATTTTGAAATAATGTCTTATCTCCTTAAAAGTTAAAAATTAGTCAAGGGGCTCTTAATTTCAAAGTAATTGTGACAGTGAATAGTAGTTTTTTGTTTTTTTTTTAAATTTTTAAAAAATTTTATTGGAGTATAGTTGATTTACAACGTTGTGTTAGTTTCAGGTGTACAGCATAGTGATTCAGTTATACATATACATATATTCAACCTTTTGTAGATTCTTTTCCCATATAGATTTTATTTTTTATTAAAAAAAAATTTATTTATTTATTTTGGCTGCTCCGGGTCTTAGTTGCGGCATGTGGACTCCTAGTTGCGGCATGTGAACTCTTAGTTGTGGCATAGCATGTGGGATCTAGTTCCCTGACCAGGGATCGAACCCAGGCCCTCTGCACTGGGAGTGCAGAGTCTTACCCACCAGACAACCAGGGAAGTCCCTCCCATATAGATTTTAAAATTGAATTCTTTTTAAAAAAACTTTATTGGAGTATAGTTGATTTACAATGTTGTGTTAAGTTTCAGGTGTACAGCATAGTGATTCAGTTATACATATACATATATTCATTCTTTTCCAGATTAATAGTAAAGTGTTTTGACACTGATGCCACAAGGGGGTACCACCCAGGCTGGTAAACAAGGAAGGGAGTCAGTTCTAGAGCCTTCTGGTACAATGTTTGTTCACGAATATACTGGGTTTCTTTGACCTATTTATAGATTAAAAATTGAGTAGGTTTTAAAGTAGTTTTAGCTCACCAGTCTGCATTTTGCCTTCATTTTGTCTTTGGCCCTGCTTGTCCCCGTTGCTGAGGGTGAGCATTGAGCTGGGCAGGGAGACTGAAGGAAGAGAGGGGAAGGATGAGGCAGAGAGAAGAAACTGGGGGTGGGAGAAAGGAACTAAGGAGCAGAGAGCTGGGAGACATTTTTTTTTTTTTTGGCCGTAAATTTTATTAATCATCTTCCTAATCAGTCTTTATTTTTTTGGCCAAGCTGCATGGCATGCAGGATCTTAGTTCCCCAACCAGGGATCGAATCTGTGCCCCCTGCAGTGGGAGCACAGACCCTTAACCACTGGACCACCAGGGAAGTCCCTGGGAGACATTCTTTACTGTGATTCTTTTGCATATTAACATCAAAAAGTCTTAGCTCGTGGCTTAGCCCACTCCGACCTCACACCAATCTTCCCCCCAGCCCTTATTCTCCTCCACCCCCTCCTCCCCACCTACTTGCTGGTTAAGTTATATTCCCTCTCTGAATCTGTATACCATGGGACTGAGTCCGTACTGTGAAATGAGTCATTTAGCACCGGCCTGGCATATAGTGAGAGGCAGTACTGAATTATTTCTGCTCCATGCAGAGCCTTTGTTCGAGCCATGGGTTCCTCACACACACTAGGTGCTTCCACCCCTGGGTCTTGACTCCTTCTCTTTGCCTGGAATGCCCTGCTTCTGATGGCACCTCCTCTATGAAGCCTTCCCTGGTCCTATGGGGTCCAGATGGAGGTGGGGAAGATTTCCCAATCCTCAGAGATCCTGCAGCTCTTTGGTCAAGCCACTGGTGGCCTTGACCCCTCTCTGCCTTGTGTCACGGCTGTGTGCCAGTCTCACACCCCTATCTGGGGTCAGCATCCCAACCACAGGGTGTCTGACTAGCCTTTTTGAGGCCCACGATTCCTTGCATGCTGCACTGCATATACCAAGCATGCAACCTCTGTAAAATAAACTATTTAGGTCATCTGGTGGGAAGAGCAGTGGAGAGTCCTGGGTTCTAGAAAATGTGCAACCACCTATTAGCCTTGGGAATGTCCACATTTCATATTTCTTAACTATCAAATGGAGACAATTAGGCTTTTTTGGGGGGGGGGCCACGCCCATTTGTGTATTTATTTTTTGTCCATACCACGCGGCATGTGGGATTTTAGTTCCCCGACCAGGAATTGAACCCATGCCCTCCGCAGTGGAAGTGTGGACTTTTAACCACTGGACCGCCAGGGAAGTCCCTAGCCTTTCTTAATCATTTCATTCCCTGAGATACACCCAAGTCACATCAATTTGATTAGAATGTTCACAAACCAGGACTTCCCTGGTGGTCCAGTGGTTAAGACTCCAAGCTTCCACTAAGGGGACACAGGTTTGATCCCTGGTCGGGGGAACTAAGATCGCTCATGCCACTTGGTGAGGCCAAAGGAAAAAAAAAAAAAAATAATGTTCACAAACCTCTTGCCATTATGTTCAGATACTTGTTTTGGTTGGTTCCAGACAGCTGACTGAATACTGATGTTGCTAGTTTTCCAAAGAATAGTCCCATTCTGGAGAACTGGAGGTCTTTAATAGCCCCAAGAAATGTTAACAACCTAGCACAGGACCAGCACACCAACGGCACAGGATTCTCTTACTGTTTCATCCCATCTTCTTTTTTTTAAACAGAGTTAAAAAAATTTTTTTTACTTATTTTTGGCTGCATTGGATCTTTGCTGCTGCACGCGGGCTTTCTCTAGTTGCAGTGAGCAGGGGCTACTCTTCATTGTGGTGCATGCGCTTCTCGTTGCAGTGGCTTCTCTTGTTGAGGAGCATGGGCTCTAGGCACACGGGCTCAGTAGTTGTAGCACGCGGGCCCAGTAGTTGTGGCACGCAGGCTCAGTAGTTGTGGCACGCGGGCTCAGTAGTTGTGGTTCGCAGGCTCTAAGGCACAGGCTCAGTAGTTGTGGTGCACGAGCTTATTTGCTCCACGGCATGTGGGATCTTCCCGGACCAGGGCTTGAATCCATGTCCCCTGCACTGGCAGGCGGATTCTTAACCACTGCAACACCAGGGAAGCCCCTCATCCCATCTTCTGATTGTGGTCTTCTGTGGGTTTGGCCTCTAGGTTGTTCTATAATAGAAGCCCCTATAAGCCCTTCTGCTTAAGTCACATCTTTCTGATTTTTAAAAGTATCATCCAAATGCTTTGAACAATGCTGCTACGTTTGGAGCCAAGTGGTAAGTTGTTCATTAAACACAATCAGTTTTGTAGGATCTTGGGTTACAAGCCTCTGCCTCTGGGGTTAGAATCTTGTTTTTAGGGCAGTTACCACTGGCTCAGCCCTGCATCTCATTGGTCCTCCTCTTCCACACACACCCCCCTGGCTCCAGGTTGGCCTCTATGTGGGAGGCTAACCTTTATTTACAAAATGGGCTGGCAACCGAGAGGGGAAGTGTTGACTCCTAACGACCATTCTGAGTTTGAAGCCTGACCAGTTCATAACCCACAAACGGATTTTGTGTTTAACAGAATGGCCCTAGGAGCAGACTTTGATACACTTCACTGCTCATTGCCCTTTGTCAAGGGATGGCCTCCCAACATTGTTTCAGCTTCTCCAACATTTTAGTAACTACATTTTTACTACTACAAACCTATTCTCTAGAAAAAGTACTTTCATTATGCCTTTTCTAGGGTTTGTGGATTACATCAAGCCACACACCATGTTTATCTTTCTGTCACAGTCCTTAATACCTGTTAAGAAGGGAACTCAAGGATTTCCAAACCAACCCTGCTCTGTCATCTCACAAGGCAAGTTCCTCCACAACCACTAAACCACTCAGGCAGCTGGCCAAGTGTCTGTCAGCCAAGCAGCACCTTCTTTCAGGACAGATTAATGGGACAGCACAGCTCTGGCTGAATGCTTACAGGACAGCTGACATAGGGGGCACTTGGAGGGACAAGCTCACTAGTTTTTCATTAAGAGGCTGAGGCCCCATTTGAGGAGCTGCAGGTGCAGATGTATCCTCTACTGCCATTTCTGTGGTTCCTCCACACATACAAGATTGACTATGACTATATATTAAACAGAAATCTGCAAGTCAGATGTTTCTGAAAACAAGTTTTATTTAAATAAGGATTTAAATACATTACATAACATTAAAACTGAAGGGGAAAAAAACCCCCCAAAAAACCAAAAACCAGTTTGTTACTTCACATGGCATTGGGCAGCTGTTGCTAGTAAGTTGCGAGCTCTACAGCTACATGACTGATACATCGGCTTGAAATTTGTTCCCTTGTCAAAAGTTTAACTCTGATAGAAGGTTGGCCTCACATTCTAGTTTGGACATCGATCAGCTAGGATATGTCTGGTCAAAAAGACCTTGGTGGCAAGCCAGCTGTACTCTCACCTCAATATAAGGAAGGTGGCTGCTCTAAGCTCTGCCCACCTGGTCACGTTGGAGATACCAGGGGATCTTTCCCCTGATGATCAAAGACTCCCTCTAGCAGTACAGCTGCCGTCGCTGCCTCACCCCATCCTCCACTCTCAGCTTCACCGAGGGCTGTTCAGGTGGCGACATTCTCTTAGGGCAGGGAACTCTGTAGAGGGATTGCTGAGGAGCTTCGGGCCAGACATAGCCGTCTGTGATCTTGGGGCTCTGGACTTGGCTGAAACATCACTGTTACTGCTTTGTTTCAGGCTGGACACTGCCAGGTGCCTACTGCTTGACCTCTGTTTAAATGAGGGACTTCAAGACTAGACAGCATGGCTCTTTTCAGTTTATTGCATGAAGGAGTTACACTAGTCCAAGTTAAAAGCAGACCCCAAATGGTTACATTACACAAACTGTGAGGTTTTTAAACTTGTGACAAGGGACAGAAGGAAAATTCTACTCATTGCAAGGAAATCCTCACTTAAGCTTCAGTGAGCCAGGAGCACTTAAAACCCATGAACCTTCAGCTGATCGTCCTTAGCCAGTCCAATCTGCAAAGGAAAAAAGGGCAGTTTTAAAGCCTCCATTTCTGATGACAACAATCCTGTCCTCCTGCTTCTACACTGGTCAAGAGAAGTCCCAGAGCCCAGATGCTCTCAACTCAGGGTACACTCAGTTAACCACCAATGGTGTAATAGGTAGGATTTTAGCACTTAGAACAGCCAACCAGACATCCTGCTTGTTTTAGTATGTGTCTGCATGCAACTGCACCCTTAAGGTAGATCCATGTAAACAGTAAACTTAAGGCAGACAAATCCCTTGCTTTCAGAAATACATTTTGTCTACGAACTTCAAAAACTCAACTGTTTGGCTTAGCCTTAGAAAACAAACTTCTATATCCCCAGCAGAAACTGACTAGACTAGGCAGATCTCAGATTAGTTAGCCAGGGCAGAGGCACAAATGTACTAACAGGAAGTGACAACTCACCTCTACGAGGAACTGGCATATGTTCTTGCGCTGGTCACCCTGTAGCTGAATTACTTCTCCATATTCTGGATGCTCAATTACAGTTCCATTGCAGGCAAATTTCTGCAAGGACAACGCAAGCAAAATAAGTTAGGCAGCGCAACGGCCTGAATGCCACTAATAACCCTTTTCAGAAAGTAATACAGGACAGCAGCCCCATGCAGGCAAGGTAAATGTGATTCCCCTACAATCTCATTAAAAACCTACCTTCTTAAACGCCTTCACTAGTTTCTTTTTATCGTAATCATCAGCGATCCCTTGGACAGTAGTAAGGGTCTTCCTGCCGTTCCTCTGTTGAATTCTTATATGGATATAATCCTCAGTGCCAGCAGGAAGCAGATCATCACCCTTACTTGCATCAGCAAAGGGGTCTGGGAAAAAAGGTCAAGCTCGTTTAGTGCTGTTGTGCTCAGATCCCACTGCCACCCTCCCACTGGATCTCTTCCGTGTGCAGAAAGTGATACTGAAATCGTCAGGGCCTGGTCAGATCAGGTATATTCTTTGTTGGCTCTCCTCGAACAGGTCAGTCCGGGACGGCCGGCTTCCCCAGTCCGGGAGAAAGTCTGGGCTTCCTGCCCCAGGCCCGCCCTCGGAAGCCGATCACATGTCGGGGGAGCCAGGGTTGGCCGGCGGCGCCCCACCCAGCTGATGCAACCGGCCGGAACCCAAGCTCCGAGGCGGGGCCACGCTTCCCGCCCCATTGGCGCGCGCAGCTGTCACTTACGGCTGGCACCGCCTCTCCCTCCCGGCTCCGTGACAACGGCGGTGACGTATGGGATGTGACGAAAGGGTGCCGGGAGGGGCGGGTGTGGCCCGATGAGGCCAGGGAGCCATTAGTAAATGCGCCACCCGAGACGCCGGACCCGCCCAAGAGCTGACCTCCCGCCCGCTCCTTCCGGTCGCGTTCAGGGGCCAACCCCAGGGCCCAGGCCGTGGCCCCACTGCCTGCGAGCCCGGACATCTCCCCTCTACCCAAGTTCACTAAGGCCCAGAACGCTTAGCAGCTTTCCAGGCTCTGGCTGCGGACCCGGAGCGCCCCGCCCGGGCCTTCCTCCTCTTGGGACCTTTCCGGGACTTACCGAAAGAGTGGAGGTTCTGGATAGCGGACATACGATACGATTCCTTTTCCTCGGTGGAAACGGCCTGCGGAAGGCGGCGGCTGGAGAAGGCAGGCGGGGGGGACGGAGCGTCGGGAAGCGAGGGGGCTCAAGGGGGAGGCTGCTGAGTCCTCGGCGGCGGCTCAGTGACTGGGACGAAGGGGCGGTGCCTGTATTCACTTATATAGCCGCCCCTGTGACGCCAGCGCGCTGCCCTCACGTCCAGGCCCCACCCACGGCGTTCTGCCCCCTGCGCCCGGGCGCCGCCGCTTCCAATTGGTCCGGAAGCGGGGACGCGGGACGGCGCTTGCGCAGGAACTGTGTGCTGCGGGAGGGCGTCCTCTCGACTAGGGGAGAGATGGAAGGGGGAGGGAAGGGTTGGTTCGTCTAGGCGCCTGCGCAGTGCTGGAGGAAGGTGTCAGGCCGGTGCAGACAACTGGCGGAGGTTTCTGCGCCTGCACCCTATGTTCTCTGGCTTGTTCCGCCTTCTTGACCCTGTTGCAGGGAAGGGTTTTTTCCTGGGGTAGATTGGCATTCCTTAGAGGGGATTTAGATGCTGACCCTCCCAAACACGACAAATTCCCACTATCTCATACCCACCCAACTACCCACTTACTCCCTACTTTACAGATTTGCTCCGTGACAGATTTAGGGCGGCACTTTTTCAACGTACAATAGTATAACCAAAACCTTAACTTTATCCTTTAGATTAATTTATCATTTAGATGAATCTAATCTAAAAATGGATTAATCTACTTTAAACGTATCGTTTAGATCTTCTAAGGAAAGAATGCCCAGATCATTAGCACGAGTTCAAGGGAGAGTAACGCCGGTTCTGGGGGCCAAGAATTCACGCACTTGGAAGGGGGTCCTTTCTGTCATACAAATTGTGTGGGGTTGAGCCTTCCCAGAGCTTAGTTGAACTATTTCCTTCAAAACAGTCAAACTTTCTTGCGCTTTCAATTTATTAATTGAAATGCTCATAGTTGCAGGGGTACCTAGTGTGGTTTTAGACTCCAAAGGCTTCCAGGGGCCAGGGAGGTAAGATAAAGGAGTGCAGACAGCCAAGGGTGGTGTAATGGGGTGTGGTGAGCGCCGGGGTGAAAATCAGAGGCTGCAGGGGCTCCAGCCCATTGTACTAGATCTTCTTTTTCAAGAGAACCCTGAAATTCAGATGTTTCTATAAAATCTTTTGATTTCTAAACATTGCCAATAAATTTAATTTTGGAAAAACACTGTGCAAGGCAAACAGAAAAATGTATGCTGGCCCCAAGGACTGTGGGTTTATGTCTCTTGATGGTCAGGGTCACTGGCACCAGTGGAGTCGAATGGGAGAGAGAGACAATAAATAAGATGACAGATTGTGACAGGTGCCAAGAAAGAAGTAAATAAGGTGACATGATAGAGTGACAAGTGTCATGGTCCGAGCACGGGTTGGAAAAGAATTTCCAGACGCAAGGCAGACTGTAAGGAAGATAGAGTTTATTAAAGAGAAGGGTCGCTGCAAGAACAGTGAACCGACTTCCTGGTAGCCAGGGAAAGTCGACGATGAGCATGGGTTGCTTGTCTGTTTTTATAGCCAGGGAACAAAGGGACTTGTGAGTCACCTGCCTATTGGGTAGGGTCCACATGTTTCCAGTGGGATGAATACCTTCCTTTATATGGGATGGGAAAGGAGCAAGGCATGCTGCTTGGGAAAGCTCAGAGATGTTGCAATGGTCTTATTGTGACAGAGTGATAAGGGTCTGGTAACTCTCTGTTCTGGTGATGTTGGCCCTTTGAGTTTATCTTGTTCTTTGTCCTTGGAGCACATCACAACAAGGGCTTCAGGAGGCCTCTGAGGAGGTGACGTCCCAGTTGATGCTTAAATGGAAAGAGCCCATCACATGGAAAACCCCAAGGGAGGAAAAGCTGGGTGTACTTGATAGTTTTTTTTGAAAATTAATTTTTATTGGAGTATAGTTGCTTTACAATGTTGTGTTTGTTTCTACTATACAGCAAAGTGAATCAGCTATATGTATACATATATCCCCTCTTTTTTGGATTTCCTTCCCATTTAGGTCACCACAGAACACTGAGTAGAGTTCCCTGAGCTATACAGTAGGTTCCCATTAGTTATCTATTTTATACATAGTATCAATAGTGTATATATGTCAATCCCAGTCTCCCAATTCATCCCCCCACCCCCCCTCTCCCCTTGGTTTCCTACGTTTGTTCTCTACATCTGTGTCTCTCTATTTCTGTTTTGCAAGTAAGATCATCTATACCATTTTTCTTGATAGTGTTTTTGATTCCGTATTTACTAAGTAGTCTTTTCAATAATCATTTGGCTTCCTTGATATCAGGAATTGGGGAACCATGGCTAGAAGGCATGGGCGTCCCAGCCTCACACCCATCCCAGTGTGAGAAGCTAAGGACACAACCTTCCTCCACCTGGAAACCTCTACACTCACAGACGTGGCTGTGCTTGAAAGGGGTTTGGGGAGAGAGAGTGAATGAGTCAGAGCTGACTCCCCCAGTGTGCACACATATTTTGTTATAAGAAAATTTAAAATAACAATGTGGTCCAGCTTATCTTTTCCTTTTAGGAAAAGATCCTTTCTATGTCATATTGAAGAAATCTTTTGTCTGTCTCCAGTTTATAAAGATACCCTGTTTTTTTTTTTTTTTTTTCCGAAAGTTTTAAAGCTTTGCTTTTTCACATTTAGGTCTTTTTAAAAAAATGGGCTATAGTTGTTTAACAATGTTGTGTTAGTTTCTACTGTACAGTGAAGTGGAGTTCCCTGTGCTATACAGCAGGTTCTTATTAGTTATCTATTTTATACATAGTATCAATAGTGTATATTTGTCAGTCCCAATCTCCCAATCACATTTAGGTCTTTAAACCACCTGGAATTGTGTGTGTGTGTGTGTGTGTATGTGTGTGTGTGTGTGTGTGTGTGTAATGTGAGAACGGGGTCTAATTTTTTTTCCTCTGTGGATAGCCAATTGTCCCAGCACCATTCATTGACTAGTACCTGATTTGTCCTGCCTTCTCTATCATAATCGTATTTCCATTTATGCGTGGGTTCGTTTTCAGACTCTCTGTTCTGTTCCACTGCTCTATTTATCCCAGAGCCATAATCTCTCAATTATAGGAGTTTTACAAAAAGTCTCTGTGCCCAATAGCATGAGCTCCTCTGTTTTGTTCTTCAGGATTATCTTGGCTTTTCTTGGTCCTAGTTCCCCTTCACCTCATGGTGTATCACCACTCCCCACGTTCTACAACGTTCTTTGAAGCACCCGATCTTTCTCATTGCAGGGTCTGTACGTGCTGTCCCTTTTCTTCCCTCCTCTTCTCTGTTTGATATCTCCCACTCATCCTCCAGGACTCAGCTGGGAGTCTTCTCTGTGCCCCCGCTTCCTCTTTTTGGCATTAATCACACTGCATTTTGCTTGCCTGTTCCTTGAACTGGCTACATAAATTGCTGGGCCTGGTACAAGATGACAGCGTGAGGCTCTTTGTTCAAAAACGATTCAGAATTTGAAGACAGCGACAGCAGAACATTAAGCCAAGCACAGGGCCCTCCTAAGCGGGGGGCCCTGTGTGATGGCACAGGTGGCATGCCCGTGGTCTGGCTCTGCCAGTTCCCTTATTTATCTCCCTGTTAGACTGTGAGCTCAAAAGAATAGGGTACGTGCCTCTCTCCTCTGCTGTGTATGTGCGGTAGGTGCCTGCACACAGTGGGTGCTCAATGCTTGTCGAATGAACAGGCATTGTAGGTGCTACCAATTAGGGTTCTTGGCCTTCCTTAATCAATAGACATTGATAAGAGGCCAGACAAGAAATTCAGGCAAGGCTTCACTGGGGGCCCTGCTGCAGCAGGAGGGGAGCAAAAACAAGCAACCGGTTCCCTTGATCGCTCCCAAGGAGGGACGAGCTGGTCCCCTATATGGGGTGAGAGTAGGAGTGTATCCAGGGGTTGGGCCAGAGGGGTGGCTGAGGTGATCTGCCCACCCCTTTGGTGGTGTTGAGTTCAGGGGGCATGTGCAGTACCCTGCTTTTGCTCCTGGGTCTTCAGAAGTGGCAGTTGGGTTTTTGGTCTTTTTGTATCTTGTTATCCATAATTTGCCCCAACTGTGCATGCATGCAGTTATTTTTAGTCCCTCGTAGTTTCTTTGCATTTTGTTGTTCTAGGAGACGTTTGTTCAGGTGCAAACACTGCAGCAGAGTCCCAGGTCCCAACTTGTCTCATAGTTGCTCAGTTACTAGGAATGGCCAACCCCTGGCTCCAGGCTGCAACCTCTGCCGCCCTCTTAGAGAGTCCTGGGGGGTGAAGCACTGAGAAAAAGTCCTTTTCAGAGGTCTGACTCTGGGCTCTAAAGGGAGCTCCTGGACCTGGCTTCCTGGTGCAGGGCAGGGAGGGTGGCCCTAGATAAGCATGTTCCCCAGCTCCTCTTACAGGGACCTGGTGTCCGGTGCCAGACCTGACCTCAGTGCATTGTAAACAGTTATTGCCACAAACACACACAGGCTTTGCTTTCAGAGGCCAGGCCAGGGACAGGTGGCTAGGAAAGTGGGACATCCAGTTCTTGCTTACCACCAGCTTCCTGGGCGACCCTGTTCACCTCTCAGGGCTTCCATTTTATCCCCTAGAAGGAGGGCTCAGTAATTTCTAAGGCCTTTTCCAGGTCTAAAGTCTGTAGCTCTGTGTTCCCGTTGGGGACATTTCCAAGGAGGGTCTATAAGAGTCCACTATCCAGGGACTTCCCTGGCGGCCCAGTGGTTAAGACTTCGCCTTCCAATGCAGGGGGTGCGAGTTTGATCCCTGGTAGGGGAGCTAAGATCCCACATGCCTTGGGGCCAAAAAACCAAAGCATAGAACAGAAGCAGTATTGTAACAAATTCAATAAAGACTAAAAATGGTCCACATCAAAAAAAAAAATCTTATTTGAAAAAAAAAAAAGAGTCCACCGCCTAGTGCGGAGGTTGTCCCAGCCCGGGGAGCTTGTAGAGTAATGATGGGGCCAGGACAAATCTGTCTGAAAGTGACATCTCTGCCTGCCGATAATACTGGCTTGTTCGTTACCGCACTCCTAGTTCCGAGTCCTGGCCCCAGAGCACGGGCTCTGGAGTACCTGAATCTGAGTATCACCTCCACCTCTTCCTGCCTGGGTGACTCAGTCTCCCAACCTCCATATTTTTCATCTGTACAAAGGGATACGAATACTTTCTCTCTTAAGCTTTTGAGGAGATTTAAAGAGAAAAATATGTGTGACAAGATAAAAACGTAATGTTATTAAATCACTAAGTAGATTATGCCAGATTCTCAGTGGAGAAGGGAAAGAGAGAGAGCTCAGAGCAACAGGGGACAGGAGCAAGTCCCTGAGAATGGGACAGATGTGGGCACCTCTCCAGGGTGAGCTTGGGACATGGCAAGGGCATGGCTGTGTGGGACTCCTGGGGACCTTCAGCCTTGATTAAGATTCCCCAGGGCTCTGAACCTGGCATGGAAGCAGCAGAATCTCCCACCAGGAAAGGATCACATCCTCTGGGGAAATAGGCATCTCCATGGTAACCAAGGCAGATGGCTGATCTGATCCAAGTGGCCTCTCTGTAGCTCTGGTGCTACAGAAAACCCCGTGACCTAGAGGGAATCCTGGGGATCGCTGGAGGCCCTGTCACATCCAAGGTCAGATTTCTGGGCAGCTGGTGGGATAACTGGCACAGGATTTAACTTGATTGAAAGAAAGTCAAATAAATGTGATCTTTCTTGCATTCCTTATTTGGGAGCTACCAGTATGTACATACATGATGGGAATCATGTCCCCCCCACCCCTCCTCAGTGAATGAATGAAGTCTGCTATTCTTACCACTTGGAAAAGGAGGCAGACCTGGGCTTGCTGCAGCACTGGCCCAGATTGCACGGGGTTGTTGCGAGATGTGCTTTAGCCCTCAGCTGGGGTTCCGCTCATGATACATCACCCCTTCAACCTCCCCCCACCCAGGGTGTGTAGTGGGAAGCGACGCGAGGGACCCTTATGGGGTGCTGAAAACGATCTCGATCTTGATCCTGGTGGTAAGAATTCATGGAGCTGGACCCTTAAGCCTAGTGTGCTTTACTCCCCTCCAGCCATCCCCCCGCCCCCTGCCGCTGCCCCCCACCGCCAGGCTCTCTTCTTGTTCTCACTTTTCCTCCGCTTGCCAGGAGCTCCTGCTCAGTTCCTCTTTGCCGGCAGAACATCTGCCTTCCCCATCCTGCTTTCTGCTCCTTCCCCTCCTCTTCCTCCTCCTCCTTCTGGGAGTCCTGCAGGACCCTCTGTGGATGGGATGAGGGGGAGGCAGCTTTGCTTAGGAAGGGAGGTACAGGCCAGAGACCCTGGTTCCCCTCCCCTGGGCAGGCAAACTGCAGACTTGGTTGCGGGGAGGGTAAAGTGTAGCCTGCGCTTGCAGAGGAAGCCTAGAAGGCACCTACCTGGCATCTACCCTCAGAGAGTTCACAGCTTGGCAGGGTTCAGAAGATGCCCCCAACGAGCCAGGGGCCCAGGCAGAAGGGAGGAAGTGCCGGGCGCAGGTGCACAGAGGGTGCTGCATTCTGAGCGTGGCAGTAGGAGTCCCCTGGGGTGGGGTTGGGGTTGGGGTAGACATTCCAGATGGAGTAAAGAGCATCAGATGTGTTGTGGGGAAGTCAGTTCACACCTGGTCCCTCTCCGGCAGAAGCTCACAGGTGTGTCTGGCAGTCTTCCTTGGACAGAGACCATACCTCCTCAGGTTTATTTTTATTTTATTTTTTAAAAAGCGAATGTGGGGCTTCCCTGGTGGCACAGTGGTTAAGAATCCGCCTGCCAATGCAGGGGACACGGGTTCAAGCCCTGGTCCGGGAAGATTCCCACATGCCACAGAGCAGCTAAGCCCATGCACCACAACTACTGAGCCTACGTGCTGCAACTACTAAAGCCCGTGCGCCTAGAGCCCGTGCTCTGCAACAAGAGAAGCCACCGCAATGAGAATCCCGTGCACCGCAATGAAGAGTAGCCCCCGCTCGCCACAACTAGAGAAAGCCTGCGCGCAGCAATGGAGACCCAATGCAGCCAAAAAAAAAAAAAAAGTAAAATATCTCAATAACTTTTATATGATTGCTTATTGAAATAATAATATTTTGGATATATGGGTTAAATAAAATAGATTATTAAAATTAATTTCACCTGCTTCTTTTTACTTTTTTAAAAATGTGTCTACCAGGAAATTTAAAGTTACATGGGCGGCATGCATTATATTTCTACTGGAAAGCACTGCTCTAGATGATTCCAGACTGAAGAGAGGGTTCGTTGACACAGCACGTGGCAAATCCACACTCATGCACTTGGCTGTTCCCCCCAGCCTTCTCCTCACCAACATCAGACTTGTTTCCTGGTCTCCTACTCCAGCCTCAGGCATCTCTGATGAGCTTGCGAATTGCTTCCTGCTCCCAGTTTAGAAAACAGCTCAGGGATGGTCATGTGAAGAGAGTTACATGATCTTTTCCTTTCCCAAGTGGCTTATCTTCGCCCACCCAAACTGGGTCTCTTCCTGGGCAGGGCTGAGAGTTCTACCACCAAGATGGTGAAGGTCTTTCCTTTTGTTTCACTCGCCCAGCCCAAGCTGACACCTCCACCAGCTAGTGACCAAATATGGCCACCTGACCATGCCCCAGGGACTGGGGCACCGACCTTGTCCTTTGCCCCAAACAGCTTAGATGCTGTCCTCCCTACCCCTAGATAAGACTCTTCCTAAGAGGAATTCTAGGAAATAATTACAAACAAATAGACTTTATTCTTTAGAGCAGTTTCAGGTTTACAGCAAAATCGAGAGGAAAGTACAGAGAGTTCCCATATACTTTCTGCCCCCACCCAGGCATAGCTGCCTCTTCCACTGTCAACATTCCCACCAGAGTGGTACATTTGTTACAACTGATGAACCTACAGCGACACATCACAATCACCCAAACCCCATGGTTTACATTAGCGTTCACTCTTGGGCAATGCATTTTTCATTTTGTGAAACGAACAATTATTGAGTACCCACTACCCACTACATGCTGTGCTGAGTGTTTCCCACTCCTGTCCCACGAGATTCTGACAAAGCAGGTGGCATTAGCTCTTCTGTAGGTAAGGCGCCTGGGCTTGGACAAGGACACTGGCCAGGGTGGTGGTGGCCCTCTTCCCGCTGGCCAGCATGGCCACCTGGAGTGGCTGGGTTTCCAGGAGAAGCCTTGGGGTGATTCTGCCTTTGTAAGGGGGTTGGTCATTTGCTTGGTGGGGCTAGTGCCTGGGAGTGCATCCCAATTCTTGGGGTGAGGGGGGGATGTTACTACAAGCTTGAGGACTGAGTCTGGGTGATCACTTCTGCTGTGGACAGGGCAGCTATCACAGCACATAGACTAGGATTTAAAGAACAGTTTTTTGGATCCCTAATTCCTTTCTTTAAACAAACAGTGGCTGAAACCCACACTTTGACAGAAGGGTCAGAGGGGTCGCCAGAGTTCAGTTGTGCTTGACAGATGAGCGGGACAACGTATGTGTGTGTGTGTGTGTGTGTGTGTATGTGTGGGTGTGTGTGAGTACGTGCAGGTGAGAGTGCGTGTGCAGGCTATAGGCATGTGAGTGTCAGGGTGCGTGTGGATGCACATCTGAGTGAGTGTGAGCGTGTATTCGTGGGTGTTTTCCTTTCTCTCTTCCCAGATGCTCCCGAGAATCTGAGAGCTTCCTGCGTTGCAGCCCAAACCCAGGGGAATCATCTCAGTCCCTACAGGAGGCCCTGCTACAAAATTGGGGTTTTAAGTCAAGGGACCATTTGAGATGCTGTCCTGCTACTCGTCTGTTCTATGTCCTCAGGCTGTAACCGAGTCCAAGCTCGTACTTCTCACCGCAGGACAGGCCAGTAAATCAAGAGACCAGTTGTTGGGGCAAAGGATAACGACTTTACTTGGAAAGCCAGCAGACAGAGAAGATGGGGGACTAGTGTCCCAAAGAACCGTCTTCCCCGAGTCAGAGTTCAGGCTTCTTTTAGACTAAAAGGGGAGGGTGTGTGGTTGGTTGCTGCAAACTTCTTGGTGCCAGAATCCTTTATTCTTTTTTTTTTTTTTTATTAAAACAATTAAAAAAAATTGGAGTATAATTGCTTTACAATGTTGTGTTAGTTTCTGCTGTACAATGAAGTGAATCAGCTATACGTATACCTATATCCCCTCCCTCTTAGACCTCCCTTCCAACCCCCCATCCCACCCATCTGGGTTGTCACAGAGCACTGAGCTGAGCTTCCTGTGCTTTATAGCATGTTCCCACTAGCTAGCTATTTTGCGCTTGGTAGGGTATATATGCCAATCCTAATCTCCCAATTCGTCCCACCCTCCCCTTGCAGCTGTCTGCGTAGGTCAGGTTTTGATGTTCCTGTAAACCTTCAACAAGAAAAATGTTATTCTCTGTTCTGCAACTTTTTATTTCTGTATGAATAGAAAAGTGTTATACCTTTAAAGGTCAGAGCCTTAAGAATGGGCTATCCTGTAAATTGCAGGCTATAAGCAACATTCTTGTAAGAAAAGCAGTAGGATGCAAAGGTTAAAGTAAAAGAAACAGATCCAGTATGGAGTCAGGTTTGTTCTTCCCTATTACAGGACAACTTGCATAACCTCTCTGAGCCTCAGTGTCCTTTCCTGTATGTATCAGGAAAAAAACCCACTGGTTTATCTATAACCTGCAGCCCACCTTCTAAGGAGAGCAGCTCCAGTGCCCTGAGGGGCCTTAGTTGGCAGGTGGAGGAGACTGGTGGAGCTACGATGCTGGGCGAAGGATGAGACCCCCGGGGAGACTTCAAGGGAGGGGTAGGCATGGCCAGTGAGGCTGGGGGCCATGCAGTCTGTGGGGACAGGTGGAGAGGGAGGGTCTGGGAGAACCTGGATTTGTGCACCGTGGGTGTCCCACCTGACCTATCCTCACTGCTCCTGCCGAATCCTTCGTAAAATACCAATTGCTCACTGGTGCTTCTGAGGACAGGATTTTCTTTTGGGGACAGAGTGAGGTTTGGGCTTTTGCTTCAAGACTGGCCTGGGCTTCTGCATGGGGGAAACTGTGACACTTTGGTTACCTTATAGGGAGGCCATGGCCTGTTGTAGAAATATTATTTACTATCTGCTTCCAAGTGATGGGCTTGGCATTAAGCACTTTATATTTACTGTCTTGTTCAATCCTCCCAACACCCCACCAAGTGGGAATGGCTCTTCTCTTTTACAGACGAGGACACTAAACTTAGAGAGCTGGGATTATTTTCGCAAGATCATAGCTAGTAAGTTGCAGGGCTGCATTCAAGCCCTGAGCCTGTGCCCTTAACTGTGAGGGTACTCCCGCCCTGGAGGACTGTGTGTGCCTGGCCGTGCCCCCCAACAGATACCCCCAAATCACTGCTGGCTTTTCTTCCCAGGGCGGGGGAGGCACGGAACCCCCGCACAGGGCAGGACGGCCTGGCTTGGCCCTTGAGTGAACCCACTTCCTTCAGTTCTTTCAGCATCTCTATGCTTTATTTTATTTTCAAAATAATGATGATATCTCCCCAAATTGTAAAATAATACATTCTTATTGCATAAAAATTTAAAAAGTAGAAAAGTGACCCCCCAAAAAACACCTGTTAAGTCAGTTACCACCTAGGGATGACCAGGACCCATTTTGGCATGTTTCCGTCTGTTTACGTGGATTTTTATGAATCTGCCCACTGCTTTGAGTGTCCTTCTGCCTTGTGCCTTGCTATCCTGTACACAGCCTTCGGCATGGCTTCAGATCCTCCCCAAAGAATCCATTCTTACTTAAAACATGAGTGAACGATGTAAGTTTTACCCAGTGACCCTCAACAGAGGGCACTTACACCGCCTCCCCTAACTTAGCTCAAAAGTCTTAGCTTGCGCAGACCCCTCCTGGTCTTTCTAATGCGGCTCTTTCTCCATCCGGGACCCACCTGTGCTGGCTCCTTCGTCTCCCGCTTTGATCCTTTCCCAGTTCCAGGCCTTAAACTCTTGCCCCCTTGATTTTGCAGTTCAGCTCTGCGCCATGCCTCCCTCTGCATGTGTACAGTCAAGACCCATCTCCACTTGGCAAAACAAAAGGTGTACAGGATTGTAGGATCCCTAGAGAG
Source organism: Balaenoptera ricei (assembly GCF_028023285.1). NCBI lineage: Eukaryota > Metazoa > Chordata > Mammalia > Artiodactyla > Balaenopteridae > Balaenoptera > Balaenoptera ricei. Next base: position 20,448,465 of record NC_082658.1, on the reverse strand, counting down.
CAGATGCGGTTAGAAACATCAAAAATGTTTTTTTTTTTCTATTATTGTACATTTAAAAACAATATTTTTGTTTGGGATCAAACTTTACAAACTGTTTGTAACTTGTTTTTGTCTGTAATAGATAAGGAGGTACCCTAGTCTTAGTAAGAAAAAGGATACGTGTGTGTGTAAAAAAAAAGGTCTTTAAAAAAAAAAGGTTACTTGTAAGGGGAAAGAGGGGATATAGTAGAGGGGACAGGAATAGAAGCTGGATTTCCTTGACTTTATCTTGTTTTAGAGATTTGATTTTGGAACGATGTAAGTATTTTACATAATTATAAGGATAATACATGCAATAGATTGAAACATACCATATATATTTATTTTTTAATATTTATTTATTTGGCTGCACAGGGTCTTAGTTGCGGCATGTGGAATCTTTAGTTGCGACATGCATGTGGGATCTAGTTCCCTGACCAGGGATCAAACCTGGGCCCCCTGCATTGGGAGCACAGAGTCTTAACCACTGGACCACCAGGGAAGTCCCCAAATATGTTTATTTTAAATATATTTAAATTTATAAGTTTGTAATGAGGAAAGAAAATCCTTATGAGTTACTGTTGGAGCATGTTAGGGAGTCATCTCATCACTTTGAAAGCTTGCCTTTCCCGTAACAACTGTGGAAACAAATTGTAGTTGCAGGGGAGGGGCATGATTCTCCTTATAGCAGTATTCCCAGGTAGTAAATGAAGAAGTACAATCAGAGTGTTGCCATTTTGCAACCCCTAATGAATGAATGGATCTGGGCATTGATCACCTATGGCTGCTAAAGTCACCAAAAGAGAAACAACATATTTCTCCCGCACCACCTATAAATTGCCCCTGCTGAGAAGGAGGAGGAAACCTTAAATTTGATCAAGACTTTAGGTCTAACTAGCAAGTTTCAGGCAATACAGAGGACAGGGAAACATGTTAAATTACACCATGGGAATGCAATCAAAGAAGTCCAGACTCTTTGGCCGTTGGGTTGACCAGCAGTCCGGGTCTACGGGACAAATCATTTTTTCCACAACAGATACATTGGGAGGGGAAAGAAAAGACAGGGAGGAGGTACCCATCATTTGAAAGACTTAGGATATATACAACCAGTTGTTTTGTGTGGACTTTATGTGGATCCCAAATTCAAAAGAAAAAATTGTCATTTACAAGACAGAAATTTAAACACTGACCAGATATTGGATTATGTTGTGTGGTATTGTGATAAAACAAATAAATATTTGGTCTCTGTCCCCAGTTCCTGGCACAGAGCTCCTAAAACCATTGTGATTTCCTGAATGATAGGGGTGCTGGGAGTATCTTTTATTAGAATATTTGGTCTTAGTCCCTGGTTCCTGACCCAAGAGCTTCTAAGACTCTTAGAATCTCTGGAGTGATAAGAGTGTCTTTTTGTCTGTGAAAGTGATGCCTGGTGGCTGGGGCCCCTAGATAGCTTCCGGATGGGGGCTGGTTACCAGAGGAACCAATCACGTGATTAGAGGGTTAGAACTTTCAGTCTTGTTCTCCAACCTCCTCTGAGGTGGGGGAGGGGCTGGAAATTGAGTTACTCACCAGGGGCCAAGGATTTAATCAATCAGGCCTACATAATGGAAGCTCCATAAAAACTTTAAACAACAGGGTTCCTGTTGGTGAACACATCCACGTGCTGGGAGGGTGGTGTACTCATTCCCTGGGAATAGAAGCTCCTGAGCTTGGGACCCTTCTGCACCTTGCTCTGTATTCCTCTTCATTTGGCTGTTCAAGTCTGTTGTTTATAATATCCTTTATAATTAACTGGTAATAGTAAGTAAAGTGTTTCTCTGAGTTCTGTGAGCCATCGTAGCAAATTATCAAATCCAAGGAGGGGGTTGTGGGAACCCCCAATTTGTAGCCAAGTTGGACAGAACTATGGGTACCTTAGGACCCACCACTTGTGATTGTCGTCTGTAGAGAGGGACTGAACCTTTAACCTGTGGGGTCTGTACTAACTCTGGGTAGTTAGTGTCAGAATTGCTTGGTATGGAAAACCAACGCATTTTGTTCAGAAGTCTTATGAGTAGAGAAACCATGTTCCTTTACTAAGGAATTATTAATTATTTTAGGTGTGATAATTGTATGTGGTTATGTTAAAGAAGAAGAGTTCTTATTTGCTAGCTACATACTGAAATATTTATGGATGAAATGCAATGATTCTTGGGATTTATTTGAAAATAATATGTAGGAGGAGGGAGGAGGTGGGTGGGGTTATGGATGAAGGCTGTTTGTGAGTTGGTAATTGTTGACTTTGGGTGATGGGTGCATGGGGGTCTATTACATTATTTTTTCTGCTTTGGTGCATGTTTAAAAATGTCTGAAATAAAAGAGTAACAAATGTATATATTTGAGCCTCTTTCTGTGCTGATAAAACAATTCTACAACCACATTTTTAACGGCTATGTAGTTTTGATTTATCTGAATGTAGCATAAATAATGTAACCAGTTTCCTTTTCTTGGACATCTAAATCATCTCCAATCCTCTGTTCTCATCAACAGCACTGGATGAACATCCTTGTGGGTAATTCAACTTGCACACCTTTCAGGAATTCTGAGGATAATTCCTCTAAGTGGATTTTCTGGGTCAACAGATAAGCATATCTTTAAGGTGTTTGCTAAACTGCCCTCCAGAGACAAGCTGGTTCACATTCCCTCTAGCAGCCCATGTGGAGGAGGGCCTTTCCCCTCTCTCCCAGCCACTTCTCTGACTCTTTCCTCCCTGGGCTCTGTGACACTCTCTCAGCTCTCTGCCAAGGGTTTTACAAATCCTAGTTCATCATATTTAGTTGTTACGTCAACCCAATGAGGCAAGGACTTTTTAAAAAAATTAATTAATTTTTGGCCGTGTTGGGTCTTCGTTGTTGCGTGCGGGCTTTCTCTAGTTGCGGCGAGCAGGGGCTACTCTTCGTTGTGGTGCGTGGGCTTCTCATTGCGATGGCTTCTCTTGTTTCAGATCATGGGCTCTAGGCACGCGGGCTTCAGTAGTTGTGGCATGCGGGCTCAGTAGTTGTGGCTCACGGGCTCTAGGGTGCAGGCTCAGTAGTTGTGGCATGCGGGCTCAGTAGTTGTGGCTCACGGGCTCTAGGGTGCAGGCTCAGTAGTTGTGGCATGTGGGCTCAGTAGTTGTGGCTCGCGGGCTTCAGTAGTTGTGGCTCTTGGGCTGTAGAGCACAGGCTCAGTAGTTGTGGCTCACAGGCTTAGTTGCTCCGCGGCATGTGGGATCTTCCCGGACCAGAGCTTGAACCCATGTCCCCTGCATTGGCAGGCAGACTCTTAACCACTGTGCCACCAGGGAAGTCCCAAGGCAAGAAGTTTTATCATCACCATTTTATAGATGGGGAGACAGAGGCTCAGAAAGGGTAGGTAGGGACTTACCTACTTATAAGTAAGTAAGTAAGTAAGTAAATAAATAAATAAATAAATAAGAAAGGGTAAGTAACCAGCCCAAGGTCACACAGCTGCTAGCAAGCTGTGATTGGATGGCCTGTCCTGGGACTGTACTGACAGGCAGCTCTCCCTTTGCTTTCTCTGCTAGCTCCCCTTCCTTCTCTGGACTCCTGCCGGGTCCCAAACTCCTACTTCCTGCTGTCTTGGGTCTCACATTCCTCTCTTCTGCAGCAAACTGGCAAACTCGTTGCCCACCAGCGCTATGAAGATGGCTCCTAAGTTTGCACCTCGGTTCAATTCAGCTCCCACAAGTTTCTATTTCCAGGTCTGTCTCTAGCAGAGGTTTCCGAATCACAGTGGCCAAGCGAACCAGAAACATCTCTGGGGCAAGCATCCTTGGCTCAGGGCTCTGCTACCTCCTGTAAGTTCCTTTTCCTGTCTGATTCTCAAGCCCTCCTGTGTAAAAGTGGGGAAAAAACACACAGCGTTGGGAAACAGCATAGCAGCGCCTCAAAAAAACTAAACATAGAATCGACATATGATCCACAATTCCACTTCTGTGTATAAACCCAAAAGAATTGAAAGCAGAGCGGCATGAGCAGATGTACACCCATGTTCATAGCAGCACTATTCACAATAGCCAAAAGGTGAAAAACCCTCAAATGCTCATTGTTGGATGAATGGATAAACAAAACGAATTCCTATACAATGGAATATTATTCAGCCTTAATAAGGAATGAAATTTTGACACATGCTACAACATGGATGAATCTTGAAAACACTATGCTAAATGAAAAAAGCCAGATACAAAAGGACAAATATTGGATGATTCCACCTAGATGAAGTGCACAGAATAGGCAAATTTATAGAAATAGAATGATGGTTGCCAGGGGTTGGGGGAAGGGAGAATGAGGAGTTATTGTTTAACGGGTACAGAGTTTCAGTTTGGGATGATGAAAAGTTTCTGGAGATGGATTGCGATGAGGAGGATGGACGATGGCTGTACAACAATGTGAATCTACTTCATGCCACTGAATGATATACTTAAAAATGATTAAAACGGTAAATTTTATGTTACGTGTACTTTCCACAATAAAACACACACACACAAACGCACACACACATGGTTACCAAGTGGGTTGAATGAAGTTAATTCACCTGATATCCGCCTTGTGATGTTTAATAAACACCCCAAACTTACCAAGCTCTAGTCTGAGCTCCTAATCTCCCCTCCCTGCCCAAGCTGCCCCATTCACAGTCGCCCCATCTCCGCTGATGGCAGCTCCTTCCCCGTGGAGACAGTATCGTGACTCTTCCCTTCTCTCCCACCCCACATCCAATGGTCAGGCAACCCTGAGCTCTCTCTGCACAATATATCAAAGCTTGATCACTGCTCACCACTCCTTGGTTCCTGCGCCAGACTGAGCCACCATCATCTATGCCTTGGATTGTTGCAATAGCCCCCCAACTTTCACCCCAGCTCCCTGGAGTCTGGTCCCCACACGGCAGCCTGAGGAAGCTCCTTAAAATGGAAATCACGTCATGACTGTCATCTGCTCAAAAGAAAAAGCCGGTCTTCACATGTTCTACAGGGCCCCTGTATCAACCCTCGTCACCTCTCCCAGCTCATCTCAACTACTCCACCCTCCACCCCCAACTCCAGCCACACCAGCTCCCTTGCTGGGCTTAGAACGTGCCAGAAATGCTCCCACTTTGGGATCTGGAAGCTTCTCCCCAGATATTCACATGGCTTTCTTTCCCAAAGTGCTCTAGGGGAAGAAAACATAATTTTCCCTCCAACCTTCTAAGTTCTTGGCTGAGACTCCTGTAATAAAAGACAGATTAACAAGAGAAAAACAAACAGGTTTATTAACATGTATACCTCATGCATACGGGAGAGGTACCCAGGAAAAAAAATGAGTAATTCCAAGATGGCTTAGAATTCAGGCTTTAAATACCATCTTAATAGAAAAAAGGGAAGGCGGGGGGAATATAGGCCTCTTAGGGGAAAGTAAATTAAAAAAATTAAAAAAATTGAAGTATAGCTGATTTACAATATCGTGCTAGTTTCAGGTGTACAGCACAGTGATTCAGTTATATATAAATATAAATAAATAAGTAAAGTAAGTAAGTAAGTAAATAAATAAATAAATTCTTCTTCAGATTCTCTTCCCTTATAGACTATTACAAAATATTGAGTAGAGTTCCCTGTGCTATACAGTAGGTCCTTGTTGGTTATCTATTTTATATATAGTGACGTGTATATGTTAACCCCAACCTCCTAATTTATTCCTCCCCCACACCCCTTTCCCCTTTGGTAACCATAAATTTGTTTTCTATGTCTGTGAGTCTCTTTCTGTTTTGGAAAAAAGTTCATTTGTATTTGGTTTTTTTTAACATGCCCTGCTACCCTTCCTCTCGAGGTTTTACTTAAATGTCTCCTTTCTTGACCACCCTGTTTTATTTATTTATATTTTTTAAAATTAAATTTTATTTTTTTTAAGTTGGAGTATAATTGCTTTACAATGTTGTGTTAATTTCTGCCGCACAACGAAGGGAATCAGCCATACGCATAAACACATCCCCTCCCTCTTGGACCTCCCCCCCCCGCACCCCCTCCCCCCGTTTTAAATTGCAGCCCTCCACCTGGTCCTCCCATACTCCTTTCCCTGCATTACTGCTCCTTTTTTCCCATAGCACCTTCTAGAACACCATGTACTTTACATATTTATTAGGGCTGTTAATGTCTGTCTCCCCTACTGGAATCAACCACCATTTACTGATGGATCCCAAACCATTTAGCACAGGACCTGGTGCATAGTAGGGGCTCAATAAATACTAATCAAAGGCATGCATGAGTTAAAGTGCTTTCTTTCCTCTGTAGTCTGTACACATGTGAGCGAGTGTTACTGCTGCCACTTTTATTAATTTATCATTTCTAGTTGTGTGAAGGACGTCTTCACGGAGAGCAACGCAAGCTGAAGTCCTCGTCTCTCCTGGTGGCCCTGGCTTGTCGGCACTCTCAGTAGTACCACCATCAGCGCTGCGTGTTCTTCATCCGTTCTCTTTGCCCAGCACCTTCTCAGCTGCCCAAAACTTCTCTCCTGTTTGCCCTGTTCACTCCCCTCCTCTGCAGCTACTATGCTTTTTTCCCCTGGAGAGATCCCTGACAGAGCTGTGGCGCTGCTCAGAGACTTTTGCTGGCTCCTTACTGCATAAGGATTTAAGTACAAACTCAGCTTTGCCTGTTAGGCTCCCAAATGATCTTGCCCTCAATGCCTTACACCTGACCTAGGCTTGGGACAAACTGGATTCCTTAGAACCGATGTTTTCCTGCCTCTGTACCTTTGCTCAGGCTGGTCCCTTCACCTGGAGTGTCTTCTTTCATCTTCGCTTGCCCCCAGTTCTACCTGCCCTTTAAGGCCCAGCTTCAACATCACTTTCCTGATGCCTCTCTCCATCTTTTGGAACCTTTTGCAGACCTTCTATTTTGGCGAGTATCTGGCGCTAAGTTGAGTTTTGGACCATGTCACTTGGAGGCCACCCGGCCAGACTGGAAGCTTTAGATGAACTGTAAAGGAACGGGCTGTGCCTTGTCCATTTCTATGTCCCTGGGAGCCGGAGCACACTGCTCAGTTTCGCTCAACCCGAGTGCTAACTTGGAACTTTACAGGACGAACGCAGAGCGGCGGAACAGGCGCGCTTCCTGCTAAGGCCACAAGATGGCAGCATAGACCGGGCTTCAGAACAGGTGAGGTTTCCGCCGGTCCCCCCCGCCCCCCTTGTTCCTACCACCCTCCCAGCATCCAAAGCCCTGAAAGGTTACCCGGTTCCCTCGAGGTGTGTGGAGGAGAGTCCTCTCGCTAGGGCTGGGGGCGTTAGGTCTGGGGTGGGGACACCAGTTGGAGGCCTATAGTGAGTGTGTGCGTGTGGTTCCTGTACCGCCCTCTTCCAAGGTCCCTTTTCCAAGAGAGATCCCGGTAGGATGGAAGGAGCACCAGGCAGAGAGGGAGTGGCAGGTTTGGGTCCTTGTTCTGCACTGCGGCCTCGGGCAAGTGTCTGTGTACCAGGAAAAGGCCGATCACAGAGTCCAGCTCGCGGCAAATGCCCACGAAGTCTCCACTTCCTGTCCTCTCCCAGTCCCCCTGCCCCGATTTTCGCGAAGGCGAAATGATGGTTGCACTAATGACCTGACGGTCACCACATTCTCCCCCTTTCTGGGATTCTGTGTGGCCCAGAAGAGGGGCGATGTTGGAGCAGGGAGGGACTTTAATAATTTACTATTATTATTAAAGTCCTCTTCCGCTCCAACATTTGACAATTGAGACCAACTGAGAGAGCGGGGGTGGGATGGCGGGGATTTAGGAATGCCTGAAATGTGCTTGCCGAGGGCGCAGGAGAGAGGCGAGAGGAAAGACAAAGATGTCTGCGGAGGGTCAGGTACACTCTGGGGCTTCCCTGGGCGACGGGGTGTGTGAGGAAGGGGCGGGACTATCCCCAGTGGTTCGCGGGCATAGAGGGGAGGAGGGGGCGGGGCGGGGGTAAGGACTGCGTGTCCCCCCACCCCCTCCCGCGGCGCGCAATGATGGGTCTGTCCAACAGAGGGCGCCGCGAGCACGCAGGGCTCAGTCTTGAGTTTCCTCCAACTTTTTAACTGAGTGGCTTTGTCTTCCGAGCTTTGGGCCTCTGCACCTTCACCAGGGATGTGATAGGGGCGAGGGTACTGCTGGTTAAGCTGGGGAGCTGTGTCACCGTTTGTAATTGTGCTGGCCTGCGTCCCGAGTGGCAATTGTGGGTTTGCATGTAATCAGCACAGTGATCATTCATTCACTCATTTATTCACTCATCCAGCTAAAATGATTGCACACCCACCAGGTGGCAAGCACTGTACTGGGAGTGACGTGGCAAACGAGGAGCGCTCACTGATGACCGACACCTAAGACCCGCGTCACAGGTCAGCCCAGGGCCCTGGGGGCACACCGAGGGCAGGGAGCACTTCCTGCCTCCATCCCTCGCAAGTACACCCACTCTGAGGTGAGCAGTGTTATGCCTCTTTCACAGAAGAGAGAATCGAGGTTCAGAGAGGTTAGGTAAGAGGTCCAGGGTTACACAGCCATTAAGGGGATGAGCTGGGATTTGCACCTGGAGCCTGGTTCCAGAGCGCCCTCCCACCTGCCCTGTGAGGCTGCCTCTGTCAGGGGACAGCCAGTGAGGCTGTGAGGGGGTGAGAGGCTGTCCTGGGGGCAGGGAGGCCACTCCACCTGTGCATGTCCTGAGCAGGACAGGAGTCTGTGGGCAGGGGGAGCTTACAGCTGGCTACTTCACCCCAGAATGAATAACTTGCCAGCGATCAGAACTGCCCAGTCATGGAATGGCTGAGCCTGAGGAGCAGAAGTGCCCTGCCTCTTCCCAGACCTTGCAGGGGCTGCCCGTTGACCCTGGTGCATTCACCCAGCGTTGGAGGCTCTGCCCGGCACAGTCCGCTTCTCCCTCCAGCCTCGTCTTGCATCCTTGCCCGGCTGCTCTCTGTGTTCCTGCCTCTCAGGCCTTCTTTCAGCAACTTGCTGGGCACACTCACCTCTGGGCCTTTGCACATGCACTCACCCATCCTCGGGCCACTTCAAGCCTTCCCCAAAGCCTTGTGTGCTGCTCTGCTGGTTTAGGCTTCTCCGCTCCCCCTAAATATGGCTCCTCATGCCTTACTGAAATTATCGGGTAATAGCCTTTCCCACTGGACTGTCAGATGCACGTGGCAAGGACACTGTCTTGTTATCAGGGCATTGCCTCGTTTGGTGCTCAAGAAAGTTTTCTTGGAAGAATGAATGAATAATGAATGAAGGTAAGAAAAAATGAAAGAAGCATGCAAAGCCCAATGCATGGTTGGGGGACTTGGGTCAGTTCAAGATCTTTCAAGTCCCTTCCAATCATCCTCTGGCCGCAGCTCTTGTTCCCCCCACACCCCCACCCCCGCAGGAAGTGGAGACTGAGAGCCACAGTCAACACCTGACGTTTTTAAGCATCTAGGCATCCCGCTAGGCACTGTCACGTGTACTCTCACCCATCAAATAAGCAGGAACGAGGTGAAACGTTTTCATTGGACACTAGCTTGAAGGCTTCAATCTCTGCCTGAATAGTTTGCCGGTTGGCCTCGGTCGTTGCTACATCTATCTGCATAGGCCCCGCCTTCCCTCGGACCTCGTCCTCCTGGGCCCCTGGCTGCACTTCCGAAGAAGGCCACCAGGTGGCGGCAGACGCCAAGAGTCGGGGCTCGGCGCGCGCCGTCCAACCTCCGACCGCCGGCAGGGGGCACTGCTGCTCTTCCGGGTGCTCGGAGGAGGTGGGTCGGGTTTGCCAGCAGGGTTAGGGAGGCGGGGTCAGCTCTGCCTGGAGTTGGGGGCAGGTCCGAACCTCAGCAACGGCGGAAGGCTGCGTAGCACCCTCATTCTTCCTCATTCGTACAGTGCGGTCTTAACCTCTACTTTATAGGCTTAAGAGGCAAACTTTTTTGTAAAGGGCCAGATGGTAAATATTTTAGGTTTTGCTGGCCATTTGGTCTCTGTCACAACTACTCAACTCTGTCCTTGGAGTGTGAAACAACCCATGGAAAAATGGGCGTGGCCATGTTCCAATAAATCTTTACTATTGGACATCGAAATTTGAATTTTGTACAATTTTCTCGTGTCACAAAATGTTGTTCTTTTACTTTTTAAAAAAACTACTTAAAAATGTAAAAACTATTTTAGTTCTTGGGAAGGGATCAGGTGAGCCCTGATCTAGGTGAAGTCCCAAACCAGTGCCTGTCGTAAGGTAGGTGCTCAATGAGGGGTCACTGATGTCAGCCACTCAGAAACACTCAGCAGGGGCTCCATGGACCCTGGTCTCCAGCAGCCCTTGGAGGGGGTCAGGACACTCTCCTCCCAGTTTTGGCCTTGGCTCTCCTCCACCCCTCACAGAAGTGCTCAGTGAGGGAGACCTGTCTCCTCCCCTTCTTCCTGTGGCTGCATTTTCCCACCTCCATGCCTCCACCTGGGCAGTTCTCTCTTTCTAATGAAACCCCTGTCCTTTTTACCTTGCAAGTCCCAATCTCATTGCTCTCTTTGTAAAAATTCAACTTTAATTGAGGTATTGAAGTATTCACCCATTTTAAGTGCAGAGTCCATGAGTTTATTTATTTATTTATTTTTTGGCTGCGTAGGGTCTTAGTTGCGGCACGCGGCATCTTCGTTGCAGTGTGTGGGCTTCTCCCTAGTTGTGGTGCGTGGATTTAGTTGCCCTGTGGCATGTGAGATCTTAGTTCCCCGACCAGGGATCAAACCGGCGTCCCCTGCATTGCAAGAGGGATTCTTAAACACTGGACCACCAGAGAGGTCCCAAAGTTCATGAGTTTTGACAAATGCGTGTACCCAAAGGACCACCACCCCAATCAAGATAGAGAACATTTCCTTCACCCCAAAATCTTCCCCATGCCCTTTCCTAGTCAACCTTGGATTTTTTTTTTTAAATGTCTCCCAATTATCAAGCACTTGCAATGTGCCAGGCTTCATGGAGGCCCTTGACAAGTCCTGTCTCACTGAAGCCTCGGGAACCTGGTGAGGTGGGGGCAATTGTTATCCGTGGGCATCTTTCAGCTCAGGACCCCGAGCTCTGGGTTGGGGAGACACGTGTCCACTGCAAATCAGGACAGGGCTGAGATTTGATCCTGGCCTGCTGGTTCCTAACCGCTCTTTTACCTGCTTTTCTCCCAGCCCCCTTCGTGTACCCAGGGGCATTGTGCACACACATCTATACTCCTGGGTGCTTGCAGAGTGGCCTGGGACTGGGAACATCAGTATCCCCTGGGAGCTGGCCAGAAATGCAGAGTCTCGGGCCACACCCAGAACTACTGAGTTCCCAAGTCCCCAGGTAATTTCAAGGCTGAGAAGCGCTGTCCTGAGCCTGGCTCTTTACTGGGGAGTGGTGGCTGGGTCTGTGTCCACTTCCCAGATAGACTGTGAGCTCCTGGAAGGCAGGGGCTGAGCCCACCTCAAGGCCTCCATCCTGCAGCCCTCTTGTGACTCAAAGTTGAACCAGTAGGTGCAGGGAAGAGCAGGAGGCTGGAGCTTTGGGATGAAGGTGTGGGGGTGGGGGCTATGTATGCTAGGAACTAGTGCGAGGACTGAGACAGGGCTAGGGGGTGGTCTGTCCCTTTGGAGTTTGAAGGTCTGGCTGTCCCCTTGCTCTGGCCACTGTCCAAGTTGACGCAGGGAGTCTAGTTCATTTGCATATTATTTGCATACAACGAGCAAGTCTCTCTGGTGCCTTTCCTCTTCTTGCAGATTACATGGTGGTGGGGGAGGGGAGCAGACTGGATTTGGGAGGCGGTGGACAGGACACAGAGCCGTGGGTCTGGGGGAGGCCTTGGGCTGCAGACTCAGGCCTGGGTCCTGGCTGATGCCCAGCCTGGGAGCTGGTCTGGTGTTAAGCAGTGACCCTCTTTGGGTTAGGAGGGGCACCTGCGAGGTCCTCCAAGCTCCAGATACTTGCTGTGGGAGCAAGGTTGGGGGCTGGGCTGTTACTCACCTCCCTGCCTTCGTCCCCCAAGTTCCCCCGCCTGGAATGTCCTTTCCCACGTCCCTGTCACCATCCTACACGTCTGTTCACACAACAGGATTCTCTCCAGCAGTGAGAGAACCTTGCAGACGTAATGTTCAGCAAGCAGACATAAAAGGAGCTGTGTTATGAGTCCAATTATATAAAGCATGAAAGCAGGTCCTATGAGTCTCTGCTGTTAGATGTAATGGTCCCCCTGGGGGATGGTTAGTACCTGGAAGGGAGCACGGGGTGGGGGTGGGGGCTCTGGGAGATGCTCAAGTCACTTTGTGATCTGGGTGTTGGTTATACGGGTGCTGGTTTCACTTTGTGAAAATTCACTGAGCTGCACAGGGATTACACATGCATTTTTCTTTATTTTCTTTCTTTCTTTCTTTCTTCCTTTCTTTCTTTCTTTCTTTCTTCCTTCCTTCCTTCCTTCCTTCCTTCCTTCCTTCCTTCCTTCCTTCCTTTCTTTCTTTCTTTCTTTCCTTTCTTTCTTTCTTCCTTCTTTCCTTCCTTTTTTTCTTTCTTTCTTTCTTCTGATTTACTCAACATTTATTTTGTATTTGCTATGTAAGAAGTATGGCGATAATATGAATTATAAAAATTCACTTTCTGGACCAAGGACCTACACTATGTCTGTCCCTCAGATCATTTATATTCAAGATATGTCTGTATTTCAGGAACTAAATTGTAGCATTCTAAATCCTCCAACTTTGCTTTTCACATGTCCTTAAAAAAGGAAAGTTTTCGTTAAGATCCATTTGCATTTTCATATCTTAACAGGTAATTTTAATGTGTAATAATAGCACATGGAGGGATCATTTTATGAACTACTGCTCCGTACGTGCATTTTTCTGTATACAAAGTTGAAAAAAGACCAGATTGAATGACAAGATGAATCCTGGGCACATGAGCTGCTAGGAACGCTTCTCTCCCCCTGCCTGCCCTTCGCAGCTGATAAGGCCCCGGCTGCTCCGTGGCATTTTAGTTTTCTCTTGCCCTCTTCTCCCCTTGGGCTGGGACACCCTGACATCAGGCCCAAGCCTGTTCATCCGTGTCTCCTGGCCTGGGACCTGGCACGGAGCAGGCGCTGAACATCTCAGCATGAATGTGGTTCCTCAACATCCCTGGGCTGGCCCACGAGGCCCTGGGGCACCAGACAACATGTGTATGGGGGTATTTCTCCTTACTCCCCCTCACCGCCCTGCAAAGGCCAGCATTGAAACACCTGGCTGTGGCCCAGGGTTAGAAGTGGGCTAAGGGATGGGACAGCAGAAAGTGCCAGAGGAGAGAGAGGGGCCCCTGGTGTGGGGAACCACTGACATTCTGGGACCTCAGCACCCTGGCCTCTCATCGCTGCTCCCTCTAGCCGGAGTCGGCGCCTCCTCTTGCCTTGTGCGTTCACCCCTGACCCTAAGGGTGCCTGGGCCCTTGCTTAGCCCCCACTTCAGTCTCCAGCAGGCGAGGCTGAGGCCTGGCTTCTCTGCCCTTGGCTCTGTGCTCAGGCTGCTCTGAACCTGCCCGGCCCGGCCTCTGACTCACCCCTGCTCGCCCTGCCCTGCAAGTTGGGGCTTCCCAGTGGTGCCTGAGTTACAGGGACCTGCAAACAGACACAGAGCCCCCTCCCCACGGTCTGGAACTTGTCACAGAGGAACTTTGGGCAACGGTCTGGCCTCTCTGGCCTCGCTTTCCCTTTTCCGTAGAGTGGGAGGGCAATTCTGCAGCTGTGGGGTCTGAGGAGTGTGGGAGACCTTGGGAGCCGGAAGTGCGGGGTCAAAGGCCTGCTGGGGAGGGGGGATGGCTAGTCAGGGGCCACACGGCCCTTCCCCGCCAGCTGGGTGGGTCTGCGTGGCGGGGGCAGGTGAGGGGGTGGAGAGGTCTGTGCTGCTCTTCCCAGGGTTCCTCTGGGAGGTGGGTGGAGGTGCCGGGGGAGCATGGGAGAGTCAGGGGCCCAACTTGGTCCTAACTGTCTGCAGGCCTGGTCCTTCTTCTATGGGCCTCAGTCGACTCCTTTGTCAAGGGGGCCATTTTGTTCCATTGTCCCTCAGGCCCCCAGAACTCTGAGGCTCTCTCATGCACATGCTGTTTGACCTGCCTGGGGTGTTATTTTGGAATCAGTGTCTACATTTAAAAGATCAGAGGCCTCCCGGGGCTTCCCTGGTGGCGCAGTGGTTAAGAATCTGCCTGCCGATGCAGGGGACACAGGTTCGAGCTCTGGTCCGGGAAGATCCCACATGCTGCGGAGCAGCTAAGCCCGTGAGCCACAACTACTGAGCCCACGTGCTACAACTACTGAAGCCTGCACGCCTAGAGCCCGTGCTCCGCAACAAGAGAAGCCACTGCAGTGAGAAGCCTGCGCACCACAAGGAAGAGTAGCCCCCGCTCGCCACGACTAGAGAAAGCCCGCGCGCAGCAGCGAAGACCCAATGCAGCCAAAAATAAATAAATAAAATAAATTAAAAAAAAAAAAAAAAAAAAAGATCAGAGGCCTCCCAATCAAATCCTGCGCTCCAGCTTCCTGAGCAGGCAGGCAGAGGTCTGGCCTCTTTGGGATTGTCTGTGCCAGCAGTGAACGGGGACAGCTGCTCCCGGGGGCCTCCATTCCCTGGGGGCCCAGCCCCCTGCACTGTCCACACCTGGGGGCCTAGCCCCGCGGGCATTTGAGTGGAGTCGCTGGCTCCCCTTCCAGCCTGGGGCCGTCCCTGCCCAGGACCCTCTGCTTCCAGCCACGTCAGCCCCGTGGATGCCCCACCCCCAGCAGCCCAGTGGTCCAGCAGCTGGCGCACTTGCACGAACGGGCCTCTTTTCTCTCTGTTTTGCCAACTTAAGGCTTTGGAGGGCAGGTCTGGATTAGTTGGGCCTTTGCTCATGTGTTTATCCAAAGCAAAGACCTAGGTTTCGGGATTTCCGGGGGGGTGTCTAGAGCCTCGGTCAGGGCCCAGAGATGGTGTCTGCTTGTGGGGAGGTGGGTCCCTACCTCCTGCGGCCAGGTCCTTCCCGTCCCCCTGCGATGACCCCCATTCTCAGTGTCTCAGCCTGGTCACAAGGCCCTCGGAGACCAGCTCCCCGTCTGCCTGTTGATCTCTTGGCCTCACCTCCACACCCCCACCCCCAAATGCCCACACTCATCGTGTTCTTGGTGGCGCTGCTGACCCTCTGCATCCCTAAGTCCCTTCCCCTCCTTCCTCTGCCTCAGCTCCCCCTCCCCCTCCCCCCCCAGCCTGCCCTGCTCTGTCCCCATGGGCTGCTCCATGATGCCCGTGGCCTCCTGTACCATGGCTGTGTCCCTGGCGCTGGGATGGGGCCTCGGTCCGGCCTCCCAGCCTTGAGCACAGAGCCAGACACACAGTCAGTGCTCAACGCATGTTCTAACGATTGAAGCTGCCTTTTGTCTGAGGGGCAGGGGGCTGGTGAGGAGTCACCGGAGGTCAGGCCGAGATTCTTTCAGCTGTTGCTTGGCCATTGCTGGGAGAGGGAGGAAGGGTAGCCCTAGCCGTCGGGCGAGGGGACAGGGAGGCCCCCTCCCCTCTGACACCATTCCTGGCCACAGCCCTGGGCTCCTGCCCTCAGCCACTTGTTGGCACTCAGGTGTGCCAGCCCCAGGATGGGCAGCGGCCTGCAGAAATCCAGCCGGCCGCGATCCCCTGCCCACCGCCCTGCTCCTCCCCCTCCCGGCTCAAGCCGGCCCAGCTCATGGTGGGCAAACAGAACTAGGGAGACTTCTCAGGGATCACCCATGCCAGCTCCTGACACTTTACAGATGGGGAAACTGAGGTCGAAGAGGGGTGGTGCCTTGACCTGGAGCCCTGGGACCCTCTCCCAGGTGGCCTGAGCCCTGGGTGGTGCAAAGTCAGTCCTGGGGGTCGGGACGTGGCAGTGCCTGCTGTGCGGGGGGCCCCTGCCCCCATCTGAGCAGCACGGGAGCCAGCCCTTCCCTTGCCCGGTTCCACCTGGCCTGGTGCCTCCCAGAGCTGGCAGAAAGGTAGGGCGGGAGCAAGTCTGAATCAGCCCAGGTGGCTTCGAGTCCCAGCCGGCCCTCCCTGCCCGCAGGCCCTGGGAGCGGGGACTGAGCTCACACCCCAAATCCTCTGCCTTCCCTCCCCACCCATGCATTCAGCCTGGGGCCCAAACATGGGAGGGAGCCAGCCCCAGCCTGTCTCCTTGGTAGTGGAGGCACAACACCCAACAATACAGACTCTTTGCCCTGCCAAGGTCACACCCGAACCTGGGCCTTCATGCCTGGCCGGGGAGAAGTCTGGCTGGGGGAAGGGGGACGCAGGGGGTGTGGGAGGAGGGGGCAGCAGGGTCCCTGGGCCTAGAGACCCTTCCCTCCCTTCTCAAGCTCAGGGGAGCCAGGGCTGTTGTCCCAGCAGCCTTGGATGCTGTGACCCCAACCTCAGCCCTTCAGACTTGGTAGCGTAGCGCGTGGAAGGCGGAGATGGGCCAGGTAGATCACAGGGAGAAGTGTGGGTCTAAGCAAGAGAGCCCTCCTGGGCCAGCTGGGCTGTGGGAAGGGCTCAGGGAGGGAAGGTATGAGAAGGTCCTTCTGTTCTGGCTGGGGGGCAGCAGGACCTCCTTCCCAGCAGGGGAGGGATGGGACATTCACCAGCCCCCAGGTTGGGGCAGGGGCACTGGGAGGCCGTTCCAGCCTCATGTTTGGGGGCTGCTTGGGTGGGTGAGCAGAGGGGAAGCTGGGATGGCGCTGGAGAGGGGAAGGACAGTTTTTCTGACCTTCACTGGCCTTTGGTTTCTGTGGCCCAGGGCTTGGGATTGTGGGGCGATACAGGCAGACAGGGTCTCTGTCCCTGGGGAGCCCCCGTCAAGGAGGAACATGGCCCCAGACCTTGGGAGCTCCGGGTCTGAGGGGGGAGGCCCAGCCTCTGTCCTGGGGAGTTTGGGAACATCCATATGGGCGACAAAGACAGAGGACAGATGGAGCCACTCAGCTCTGGGGCACGGGGCTCACCGGGCCTCCCTGGTGAATGCCTGTGCCGCTTAGGGAGTGATGGAACCTGAGGGTCTTTCTGCTTCTCCTCCCTGGGTTGGGGGTACCACCCCAGAGCTGATGGGCCCTTCCCCAAGTTACCAGGCCTGGTCAGAGCTGTGATCAATTGAAACTGCTTGTCCAATGCTTGCAGGTTAAGCAGAAACTTCTCCCACCATCTCTGCCTGGCTCTGTGGGGAGGAACCATCATTGGCCCCCCTTTATGGATGAGGAAACTGAGACTCAGGGAGGTGAGATGCCCGTGCTAGAGGGCTCGGGTCCTATGGGCCAGACCGCTGTGTTTAGAGTGCCCAGCTCTCTGATGTTTGGGGGAATCTGAGGCAGGCAGACTCTGGGCAGTGCAGGGAAGGGCAAGTCAGATCTGTGTCCCTGCTGTCTCCCAAGTCCTGAGACCCGATGTGTGCTGTCCCGGTTCTCGGCCCCTCTGTTAGGCCCTGTACCCTGCTTCAATCCCCGGGGGGCCAGGGGGGAGGGTGGGGCCGGGGAGACTGGGTCCTGCTGAGGCTGCATCTTCCCTGCCCACGGCCCACCCAGGCTGAGTCAGGGCCGGGCAGGAGCTACGGGGGTGGCAGCTTTCCCAGGACCAGCCCGGGCGGTATCCACATTCCGCACAAGCTGGGTGCGTCTGGGCTTGGCCAAGCTAGGAGTCCTGGGCCCCGCCCAGGCCCCCGCCTGCCCCAGAGCCAGCTCAGCACCATGGCCTTGGCCTTGTAGGGACCCCACCTGGACCGGGGTGTTGGAACTGCTTGCCTTGCACATACCTGCTGGGTGGGGTGCAGGCTGGTGTGGGGGGGGATCCTGTTGGAGCCCCAGCCCCCCACCATGGCCGGGGCATTGGGGTGCCCACTGCTCACCCCCTCCTCAGGCCCCCCTTTTGCCTCTGCGCTTGGAGACCTGGAGGCTGAGGCTTATGCCGCCCATCTGCGGTCTGGGCCTTGGTGTTGCTCATGGCTCAGCAAGCGCTGGTAGAAGAGTGAAGCGTGTTCCGACAGCTGGGGGGTGACGAGGGCCCCTCCAGGGCAGGAAGCAGCAGGGGGCTCATCCTGTTTGTAGCCCCCAGTCTCTCAGGGAGGCCTTTGTCCTCAGCAGCTTGGAACCCTGGGTGCCAGGTGCGGTGCTGGGGTGGAGGCTCTGAGGGGGGCCCCATGCCCACGGGGGCTCCAGCTCTGGGGGCTGCCTACAGCTTGCCCCTCCCCGCTTCCTCCGCGTGCCTGCTGGGCTCTCTGCAGGGCAGGGGGCCGCTAGGGATCCATGTAGGCGTTGGTCAAGGTCAGTCCCACCTCTCCTTAGTGAAACGTTGCCCGCAGTCCACCTCCTCTCTCTGGGCCTCAGTTTCCTCTCCTGTCAAAGGAGGACAGACCCCCCTACATACCTGCTGGGTGGGGTGCAGGCTGGGGTCGGGGGGAATGTGAGGCCCCTGGCCTCTTGGTGGGCGGACTGTGACCTTGAGACTGAGACCTGAGATGGGCTGTGCTGGCCCACCTCCCCCTCCCCACCGGGGGACCCTCCACCCCAGCTCCGCAGTTTCCCCATCAGCCTCTGTGGGTCAGGCCAGGCCCCTGCCTGGGGGTAGGGGAGGTAACCTCAAATCTGGGATCTGGGGACCCTGTCCACGGTTCCCCACTTCCTCTGAGGGCTGCTGGTAGAGCTAGCATTTCATTCGCTCCAGCGAATGGCTGACAGGTGCCACTTGCCTTCCCGAGTCACCCAGTTCTGCGGCCTCAGCAGTTCTGAGTTCAGCCCGTGGGGCCTGGGCTGGTCGCCTCTGTCATGTCCCTGCAGCAGGCAGGGCCGGGCTGTTTCCTGGGCAGGCCCAAGGCTGCTTGGGCTGCAGAAACCACTTCCCAGGCCTTGGTGGGAACCAACGGGCCCTGGCCCTGCACCCAGGGTGGGCATGGGAGTTCTGTCCTGCATGGAAGGTCGGGAAGGGTGACACCGGGGCTGTCGGAGGAGGGGCAGGGGACAAGCTGAGATGTCAACTCAGCATGTCACTTGGAGAGGCAGCAGGCTGAGTGCCAGGCGACCAGGGGGCCTGGGCCAGGGGAGGGGGGAGCAGGTGGGCACAGCCCCTACCCTATCTAGCCCATCACTGAGTACCCCTCAGGCTCCCCCCTCCCCAGCTTCCGACGGCTGAGCCCTAGAGCCGGCATTCTGGGTGACCCTGTTCCTGCGGACCTTCTAGGGCAGCACTTTGCCCTGGGAGTGGTGCTGTTTGCAGTGGAAGGAAGTGCCTCAGCCTCTGAAAGCCCGCTCTGTGTCCTGGTGTCCTTGGGCTAAGGATGGTTCAGTGTGTGTGTACATGTGTGTCTGTGTGCGTGTGTGTGTGCACATGTTTGTGTTGGGGGGAGGCAGTTGTCCCAGTGGAGGTGGATTTCTGGACATTCAGACCAGGGTCTCTCTAGCTGGATTCTGAACCCTGAAGGATTCTGGGAGTTAGCACTGCGAACTGGGCCCGGGGCAGCCTGGGAAACCGTGGGAACAGGTGAGAACAGGTTGGAAGGGTGCGGCAGCAGCTGGAACGTGTAGGCTGGAGCAGCTCCACCCTCCCTCATACAGGAATGGGCGCTGGCTGGGGAGCTGGGACCCTGTGCCTTCCCCATGCTGTCCCCAGCTCTGCTCCGCTGGCCTCCCCAGCCCCTGCTCCCTCCTGTGGGGCATCCCCACATCCCCTCACTCCTTGCTGGGCTAGAGCCAGTGGCTCAGCTGGGCCAGGCTGCTTGGGAGAAACTGGCCACTTTTCCTGAAGATTCCCAGGTTTTTGGTTTGCACGTTTGTTTCTGACCCTCTGCACAGACAGACTCTGTCACTCACGGGGGTCGTGTTCTGATGAGTTAGGGAAGCACGCAGCTCACCTGTGGGGTGTTCCCTGAACCAGTGGATGGGGTTTCTGGGCCAACTCTCTTCCTGGGGTAGGGGCTGAGGGCACCTGCCATTCCCAGAGCTTCTGGACACACCGTTGGCCTCTGCAGAGAGGCTCTGTCCTCGCCTGTCCTTCACGGTTGATCAGGGAACCCTGTAGCCATCAAGAGAGAGGCTGTGCTCCTTAGCAGAGCATACAGGGCCTTCCACTGCGGGCCCCTGCCCGCCTCTCCAGGCCTACATCCCATCTCGGCCTCCCCAGCCAACCCCCCCAATCCGGAGCGTCTCACTTCCCTGAGGGTGCCAGGCCGTGGGGCCTCCTGGCTTTTGCACATGCCAGTCACCTGCCAGGAAGGCTCGTGTCTACCTGTGACCCTTATGTATACAGGTCCCTGCTCAGACACCTGCCCCAGCTGTCCTGCCTCTTGGGCTGCATCGGGGGTCCCTCTTAGGTGCTCCCACGGCCCACCTGCTCAACCAGCTTGTGATGTCTGGTGCCTCCCCCGGGGACAGAGCTCCCCAAGACCAGGGCCCACTGTCATGTGTGTCCCCTGCCACGTCCCCAGGCTCTCCCTCACGGAGGTCGGGGAGTGAGAGGATGAACTAGTGAATGGGTGCAGGCAGCTTGGGGAATTCCTCTGAGGCCAGCAGACTTGTAAAGGGCTGTCACGTGATCCTGGCCCTGATTCTGCTCCCTCCAGTCTGAGGAAAAACATCCCTCTACCTTGGGATTGGGGCCTCCTGGGCAGATTCCAGAAATCTCTCTGAGAGCAAGGTGGGTAGAAGCTCCCCACCCCCCCAGGGGGAGGACTCAAGGTTAATGGGCCAGTGTGCATGGCAATGGCTGCTTTGTGTGAGTGGGTGGGTAAAGGACAAGCCGTGAGAGGCTGTGTGAGTGTGCACAAGTGTGAAAGTGCCCACAAGTGTGTGAAAGTGCCCATGAGTGTGTAAAAGTGTGAGCGTGAGTCTGTGAATGTGAATCAGTGTGAGGCTGTGCACGTCTGTATGCATGTGTGAGGGTGTGGATACAGGTGAGTGTGCATGGGCGTGTGGGTGTTAGGGTGTGTAAGTCTGTGAGTGTGAATGTGTGTGAGTCTGCGTGAATGTGCGTGAGAGCTGATTGTGAGTGTGGGTGTCTATGAATGCGTAATATACTCTGTGCGAGTGTGTATGGATCTATGAGTGTGTGAGTTTGTGTGCATCTGTGATTACGACTGCGTGAGTCTAGGAGTGTGAGTGTGACTATGTGAAAGCTGTGGGTGAGTGTGTGAAGGTGGGAGCCTGAGTGTGTGTATGTGAATGTGCCTGAGAGCGTAAGAGTCTACGAATGCATGTGAGTGTGTGGTATGAAGTTGTATGAGTGGGAGAGTGTGAATGTGAGTGTGTAAATGTGCGAGTGTATGAGTGTGTGAATATGTCAGTCTGTGAGCATGTGACCATGGGCGTGTGAATGTGCGTGTAAGCTGTGTGTAAAGGTGTGGCTAATCCTGGAGGGTGGTGGCAGGGGACCCAGGGCCATGGGAGAAGCTCGGGTCTCCCCTTCCCCAGGGTGGAGGTCAACCCCAGGGAACCCTTCCAGGAGTCTGGGGAGACCCTAGGAGCTGCCAGGCTCATGTTTGCCCCAGAAGTTGACTCAGAGGGGCAAGGGGTCTTTCCCTGTTCTAGAGAGAGCTGAGGTCAATCTTTATTAGAAAGAAAAAAAGTACCACCAAATGGATTCAAAATAATATCTACAAAATATGGGTAGGATTTAAGAATTAAGGCAACAAACACCTGTGAACCCACTACCCGATTTTCGAAACGTTGACAGCACCCCCTCCCATCTCACCCCGACCTGCAGTGTGGATTCTGGGCTGTTAATCCCTTGCTCTCTTTGCAGATCTGAAGCACTTCTCTCCAGGCCCCGTGGGTGAGACACAGGCCTCTTTCTGCCTGTCAGGCTGCCGGCAGGGCCAGAGCAGCTCAGTGCTGCCTCCTGGGGGCGCGGGACGCCGGCCTCCTCCCTCTCCGCGCCGCCGCCGCCTGGGTAGGCGCACCCCCAGGTCACTCTGCAGACCCCACAGAGGTGCACGTACTCGCTGTGCACGCACGCGCAAGGCACGCCTGGACACATGTGCACACCAGGCACTCACAGAGCTTTGCACGCAGACGTGATCCATCTATTGTGAAGGGAGCAGGTGCCATACTCTGTGTGGGGCGCTCCAGCAGGAGCCAGCCCACAGCAGCTGCTGCCCCAGGGAGCTGGAGGCAGGAAGGGGGTGGTCCTCACGCAGGGGGTCCTCGGGGACCCTCCCACTCAGGGCTGGGGGAGTCTCTGTAAGAAGTACCTTTAGGGTGAGTCATTTAATAGAAAGGTCTAAGAACGGGGTTGCCGGAGGAGGGCTTTGTGCCAGAGGCAGGGGAAGGTTTTTTGGAGATGGAGAACGAGGGGAGAGGCATAATGCAATGCACAGGCCAGCTTCAACAAGGAATTTCATGTCCATTGGCCTGGAATGGACGCAATGGCCCAGCCGGGGCCCCTGGTGCTACGGGGGTCATGGGACTACAGGGAGAGGAGCTGAAGACGGTGAGGAGGAGCCAGGCCCCTGGAGAAGGCGCCGGTGTGAAGCGCAGGTGGAGGATGTCTTGAGTCCCGTGGTCCCTCCGCTAGTCGCAGGTGCCACCTTCCAGAACTGCTTGGCAGAGGTGCGCGACGCAGGGCGGCCAGCAGAGGGCGCTCCCGCTACAGATTTGAGGCTCCAGTCGGCGCGGTCT
Organism: Balaenoptera ricei; assembly: GCF_028023285.1. NCBI lineage: Eukaryota > Metazoa > Chordata > Mammalia > Artiodactyla > Balaenopteridae > Balaenoptera > Balaenoptera ricei. The sequence continues at coordinate 20,425,838 of NC_082658.1, read as the reverse complement.
TGAGCCCGGGGTTTAACTAGGATCAGATAGATCATCCTTAGAAAGCGCCCGGGCCTGCAGTCCTGATGGAAACATTCTGGCTTCCCCCTTGGGGGCTACGGAGCAGAAGGGTGAGAAGAGACGACCACGTGAGGTGGGAGCCCCACGAGTGTCCTCCTTCTCCCTTTCCTCTGCTCCCTGGTCAGATGCTGTCCGGTCAGTGTTTGCATCCCCTGTCTCCAGGTGGCGACCTTGAAATCAACCCAGAAACGCGACTGGCTCTCCTAACCTGCCCTGGAAGTCTTCCTCGAGGCCAGCCAGCTTTTCTAGAACGTTCCCCAGGGAACTAGTCCCCGGGCTCTGCCTCGGGAGTCTCCCCGCTTCCCTCGCTGGCCACTAGGTGGAGGACTTCCTCGCCTGGTGCCCAGGAGGCTTCCCCCGCTGCCACATCCACCAAGCCCGTGGATGCTAGAGTTTTCAGGACTAAATGCAGCCCTTTGTCTTCTGCCACAAAGCGTGACAGGCTTCCACGTGGCCGGTTGGTGGACCCAGCCAGGTCCAGCTGACTCAGACGAGGTGGCAGCCCCGTCAATCCCTTGGTGGTGGTGGTGGGGGATTATGGAGGAGAAAAGTCCCTTCATTTGTGAGTGCCTCCTTCCATACCCTGGCATTTCCACCCAGGCAGAGGCACCTCGAACTCAGGTCATTCACGTATTCATTCATTTCTGCAGTTATCAAGCACCATTTGCTATGTCTGTTCCTGGGGACAGAAAGGAGGCAGGGTCCCTGCCTGAGTAGAGGAGGAGACAGGAAATAGGTGTGACCACACAGGGTGGTACGTGCTTTGAGGTCAGTGAATTGGTTTCTTCCTCTGAACCCCGCTTTTCTCTCTGGGTTCTCGGACCCAGTCAGTGGCATATTACCTGCCCATCTGCTCAACCCCGAAAATGCGGAAACATCCTGATGCCTCCCTTGCTTAGGCCCATCTCCCTGTCGGCCACTGTGTCCCATCCTTGCCCTCATCATCTCTCTCCCAGGCCATCCCTTTAGCCCTGGAGCTGGCCCTTGGCCCCCTTCCGGCTTTCACATCGCCACCGAAGTGAGCGCTTCTTCAAACTACCTGATGCCCAGAGGCATAAAAGAAAAAATTAGCAAATGTGACCTAAGGGAAATCGTTTTGTTTGGGGGAAAAAAACACTGTAAACAAAGTTGGAAGACCAGTGGTCAGCTGGGAAAAGACATTGCAACCCATGTGGGAAAGGCCTCCTTCCCACGTTGACCAAAAGCTCACACAAGTCAGGAGGGACAAGATCCCACAGAAAAAAAAAAAATGGTGAAGACTAGGAACAGCCGGTTCATAAAAAACAAGAAGGGTGCTGGCTTTGGCAGCACATGTACTAAAACTGGAACAATAGAAGATTAGTATGGCCCCTGGGCAAGGATGACACCCAAATTCGTGAAGCATTCCATATTAAAAAAAAAATGATACAAATGAATTTATTTAGAAAACAGAAACAGACTTTGAAAACACATTTATGGTTACCAAAGGGGAAATGTAGGGGGGAGGGACAAACTAGAGTTTGGGGTTAACAGATACACACTTCTATATATAAAGTAGATAATCAACAAGGACTTACTACTGTATAGCACAGGGAACTCTACTCAATATCCTATAATACCTATATGGGAGAAGAATCTGAAAAAGAATGGATATATGTTTATGTATAACCGAATCACTTTGCTGTAAACCTGAAACTAACACAACATTGTAAATCAACTCTACTCCAATATAAAATAAAAATTAAGTTAAAAAAACCAACCAAACAAGAAGGGACCAGAAAATTTAGGGAAGGATAGTCAGTCTCACTCATGATTAAAGAAATGGAAACTGAAGCAACAGAGAGGCCTTTTTCAACTATCAAAAAGACAAAACTTGGAAAACAACAACAAACTTCAAAGCTTGATGAGACTCAGTGCTGATGGGTGTGGGTAGGTGGAGGGAGGAGTTATTCTCATTCATGGTGGGTGGGAACGAAAATTTGTAGACCTTTTCAGGAAGACTTGGAGGTGAAGATCCGTGACTGGTACAGGGCCCTGGGGCTGCCCGTGACCTTTTTTTTAAAACTGTGGCAATTTCAAATATACACAGAAGTAGAGAGAATGGCAGAACAAACCCCCATATGCCCATCACTCAGTTTCAATAATTGTCAACATGCTGCCATTCCTTTTTTTTCTCTTTTCAATATTTTTTTAATCAAAGTATAGTTGATTTACAATGTGTTAATTTCTGCTGTGCAGCAAAGTGATTCATTTATACATATATATATTCTTTTTTAAATATTCTTTTCCATTATGGTTTATCACAGGATACTGAATATAGTTCCCTGTGCTCTACAGTAGGACCTTGTTTTTTATCCATTCTGTGTATAATAGCTGACATCTGCTAACCTCACACCCCCACTCCACCCCTCCCCCAACCCCCTTCCTCTTGGCAATCACCAGTCTGTTCTCTATGTCCGTCAACATGGGGCCATCCTTGTTTCTTCTCTCCCCTCCACCATCTTTTGTGGGGGAGATTATTTTAAAGCAAAGATATAATTTCAGTTCACTCTGAATGAAAATTTGGCAAGAGCTATCAAAAGAGAAAATGGATCTACCCTTTCACCCAGCAATCCCACGGCTAAAATTTCCCCTAAGGGTATATTTGTAAAAGTTCACCAGGCTTATGTTCAGGGAGGTTTATTATGCCATTGTTTGTAAAAAACCTGGACACCGTTTTGGGGGGGGACAGGAATGAGTGAATTACAGCTCACGGTCAGGATGGATTAAAGAGAGTGAGGTGGCTCTCCAAGAGATATTATTAGCTGGGAAATTGAGACATTGAAGAGGTCAGTCATATCCCTTTGTATAATTAAAATCTCTATAAACAGACAAATTAAAACAAAACAGTACAGCAATGCTTGGATGACTGTATTGCTATAGAATAAAGTCCGAACCCTGCAGCACACTTTTCGTGGAGGTCTCTCTTTCCAACTTTCATTCTAGCCATTTCTCCCACTAATATGCCCTAGGAATTGGCCATTAGATTCCCAAAATGGGTTCCAAGGAACCGTAGCTCCACATGCACCTCCTGAAAGTGGGTCCATGGGTGATTAAGTTTGGGAAACCCTTAGCGCTCTATCTTCTCCTTGTAGAGTCGCAATGCACATTAGCTCGTTAAGGGCTCTGGGAATTCTGCAGTCAAACAAACAAAAACTGCTTGACACGGATGTACGTGCCTTACCCTGGTCTCCCAGGCTCTGGAGCATGGTTCTCAGCCTTGGCTCTCATTAGCACCACCTGGGCCCAGCCCTGTGCATCAGGGCTGAGAACCACTACTCTGCAACGTTGCTCTGCCCCTTTCTGAGCTTATGTAGCCCCACTCTCTCCTTTGCTCACCCCACCCCAGCCATACTGGCCCTTCTTCTAGTTCCCTGAAAAGGAGTGTCTTGGTTCAGCCCCAAGGCCTTTGCACTAGCTCTTACTTTGGCCTGGAATGCCTTTCCCTGCACCCGCTCGCTCCTTCCTTATTTCAGTTTTCCCCTTAAGTGTCACTTAGAATAGGCCTTCCTGCCCTGCCCAGGAAGCACTCACATTCCCTTTCATGTTTCCGTGAAGGATGTCTCATTCTCTGGATTAATTACTGTCCATCTTACCCCCTAGAATGTTTGCTCCATAAAAGCAAAAATGGTTTCTTTTGTGTTCATCACCATATCCCCAGAGCCTAGGGCAGTGCCTGGTACACAGTAGGTGCTCAATTAATAGTAGCTGAACAAATGTGTTTCCTTCGAGATCTGCTTTCCTTTTGCTCCCCCTGAAATTGTGATCCAGCTGCAAGTCTCCTGATGGCCCCCAAACATGCTGGGCGCGTCCCCACTTCTGCCTGGATGAATTCTCACCTCATCTTCTCTGCCTGGCAAAGCCCTGCCCTGGCTTCGAAACCCAGCTTTCTGGTCCCTCCCTATGAAACTGCCCTCAGCAGCCTGGTCTGAATGAGTCGCTCCTTCCCGCTCCTCCCAGGTGCTTGTACACACACACCTTCATCACCACACAGTAACACGATGCTTGGATGGACTGTGTGTGTGTCTGTCTCTCGCTCACCTGCCTGCATTCATTAAGGGCAGGGCTCGCTGACTCAGTGCCGAGTTCTTGGGCACCCAGCCCAGTGATGGCCACACCATGAATGCAATAAATGGGTGCTGAGCGAAGCCCAGCATTGGGCTCTTACTGCCTGCATTTATCCAGCCAGCATTGATTGGGCACGTCCTGTGCACAAAGCACCGAGTTAGACCTTAGAGTGGGTCCAGAGATAAACAGAAAGCCATCTTTTGGCTGTAAAGGATTATCATTCTAGAAGGGAAGCAGATCCAAATAATTCTAACGCAAGTGAGAGTGGCTAGCACTCGTTGGTGCTAGAATGGGCTGGGGGAGTGTATTAATTTCCTATTGCTCTTGGAACAAATGACAACTTTAGGGCCTTAAAGCAAAACACACTTTTTACGTTACAGTTCTGGAAGTCCGAGGCCTGAAATGTGTCTTAGGAGGCTAAAGTCAAGGTGTCAGCAGGGCTGAGCCCCTTCTGGAGGCTCTAGGGGAGAACTGTCCCTTGTCTTTTCCTGTTTCTAGAGTCTGCTTCCCTGGCTCATGGCTGCATCACTCTGACCTCTGCTTCTGTTGTCACATCTCCTTCTCTGACTCTGACCCTCTTGCCTCCCTCGTTTAAGGACACTTGTGGTTATATTGGGCCCAACCAGATAATCCAGAATAATCTCCCCATTGCAAATCCCTTGACTTAATCACACTTGCAAAGTCCCTTTTGCCATATAAGGGGATAAGGCCGTGGACGTCTGCCTAGCACGGGGAGGGAAGGGTTACATCTCACCCCGGGGGCCTTCACCTAGCCAGCTTTGGAGTCATTGATCCTTCCCCCGAATCCCTAGTGTACACGAGGACTGGGGCCAGCTGCTGTGACAAGCTATCTCATGTAAGCCTCACAAAGAGTTTTTCATGGAAGCCGAGCAGCCTCATTTTGCAGGTGAGGCTAAGAGAAGGGATATGACTTGTCCACGGCAGAGTCCACATTGACCCAGGCCTTCTGAGCTCTTTTCATGAGGTGCGGAGTCGTGATCATCATAGATAACATGCTTCACGATGGGGGTCGTGAAGATCAGGGGCTGTGGTTCCTCCCCCACAAAACCTTGCTGGAGAAAGTGTATCACACCTGAACTGTTAAATAACAAGCCCCAGGGCCCGGGTTCTGAGGCAGAGGCAGGGACAAGGGGGCTGTGAAACTGCCAGGTTGGGGCAGCTTCAGGGACGAGGCCGGGTTTAATGGCGAGGAGCAGGTGAGGGGCCTGGGGTGGGGCGGAATATTCCATGGAGTTCAGGCCTCTGCACAGGCGTGCTCTCCCTGTTGGTCAGGCACGTGGCTCATCCTGCGGTGGGCTGGGCTGTCAAAGAGCCAAGAGCGCCCCTTCCTGCCGGCGGTGTCAGGTGAAGGAAGGAGGCAGGCCACGCTCAGAGCGTCCCCAGGCTCACACGGGGGAGACACGGCCTCCACCCCCAGCGAGCTCCCAGGCTGAGCGGGGAGATACAGCTTCTATCCTAGGAAGCCTCCACTCTGAGGGGAGAGACAAAGCCTCTCTCTCTCTCTCTCTCTCTCTCTCTCTCTCTCTCTCTCTCTCTCTCTCTCTCTCGGGGAGCCCGGGCCGCACCTGCCCCTGGAGGAAATCGCTCAAGAGCATCGAAGGACAGGGACCAGTGAGGGTGAATTAATGGAGAGCAACCAGCCTCGCAGGGCATGGAGGGCGAAGAGCAGAGTGGGCAGGCGGGCCAGGGCCCAGGGGCCTGGGAGGCTGGGGTTTCTGGCTTGGTTCCCCCAGACCCTGCAGGGCAAAGGGGAGGGGGTGAGCCCCAGGTCCGAAAGCCCGCCCACCTGACCTGCTGCCCTCTCTTCCTCCCCCATAACTCCCTGAGGCCAAGGAAGGGGGGAGGGAGGGAGGGGCAGAGGGGAGGGGCTGGCCCTGTTAGGCTGGAGTCTTCTAGCCTGGGAAGAAGCCAGGGTTCCCTCCCTCGCTGGAAGGCCGAGGCTCCCCTTCGCAGACCTCCTCCCCACCCGTTCCCCGGGCGGCTGAATCCGGTCTTGGGTCCACCCCAGGCACATGTTTCCTGGAAGCCAGTTACTGGGAGGTGGCTGAGTGTGCTTGGGCGGGAAAGGGAGCACCTGAGGACCCCTGGAGTCCAGGGGGCATCGCAGGACGTCCCGCCTCTGACTCTGCTAATCGTGCCTCCTGGGAGGCGGGAGCCAGGACCGCTCCCCGCCTTCCGTAAACCCCGCCCCGCCCCGAGGCGGAGGGTGGGGCCTTCGTTGGAGTCAGACATAAATCATTAGTGGGTGGACCTGGGTGGGGCGGCCCTGGGGCCTCAGGACAGAGGCTGAGGAAACAGAACAGAGGAAGAGGATTCCACCTGAGGGCAGGTGTGGCCGGGTGAGGGTGCCTTTGGCAAGGGGTGGGGAGGCTTCAGGGCCGAGGTAAAGGGAGGGGCACCTGTGGGCTCCTTGGTGACCTATCCTGGGCAAGGTGCCTGCAGGTGAGAGGGACTATGTGTCTGTGAGGAAAGGAGCTGACAGGTCCTAGTGGCAGGGTCTGGGGGTGGGGTCCAGGCTTTGGGACCCCAGAAAGATTTGGGGTCCTCTCCTCACCAGCCAAGCCAAAGTCCAAGCTGGGAGCCCACCCCCAGATCCTGGGCCTCTCACTTCCCCGAGCTCACCTGATACCGACCCTTTCCCTTGGGCGTAGGGTAGAGGTAGGCATGTATTCCTTTCCTGGGCCCCTGTCTCCGCCCCGGTCATGGCCCAGGCTCCCTGTTCCTAACAACTCAGCGAACACTTACAGAGCACCTGCTGCATACCTGCCGTGCCCTGGGTTCTGGGTGGGGGTGGGCACTGTCCTAGGAAGGTGACAGTTAATGCTCGGGGGGCCTGTAGGAGCCAAGGTCGGCTGGGCCCATGTGGCGAGACCTTTGTCAACATCGATACGCATCTATCGAGCATCAGGTGTATACGGGGCCCCCAGGCCACCCTACACCTTGTGCCTTCCATCAACATCGTAGGGTGGGTACAGTCCTGGGGACTCTCCCCCCACACCCTAGTCCTGCTCAAATCTGAGACAGGGTCTGTCCTAGTCAACCCGAGAGCACGCTGGCCGTTCAGCAGCCTCTAGCGAGGAGATCCAGGGCCTGTGGTGTTGGGCAAGGCTGGGGCTGGCTGGGGACACTGGGGGATGCTGGGAATTGTCCCAGCCGTCTCCCTGGGGCCTCCTCCTCCTGTCCCCTGCCCCCTGTGCTGGACCCCCGGCAGGCTGTGGGGCTGGATCGCCTCGTCCTTTTCCTCTCCTCCTCCTCCTCCTCCTCCTCGTGGGCCAAGCTGCTGACAACCGTGAGGGCTGTGGGCCTGGCTCTGCCCCTCTGGCTGCTGGGCGGGGGAGGACAGGCCCGGGCAGGAGAATTCACAGCTGAGAGGACCTTGGCATAGCCCTCCGACCAGCTCCTGCCAGGCCTTGCTCCCCTGGCAGGGGGAGTGGGCGCTGCTGGGGCCCCGCTGCAGGCCAGGCTCGGCTGCTAGCGCCCGGCTGCCCTGCCGCTCCGGCACCCTGGGCCTCGGTTTCCTCATGGCGTCGTTGGCAGGATCTGGCCAGGGCTGTCCTGAGCTGTGAGGGAGGAGTGTCCGGGCTCTTCTCAGGCCTGCCAAGGGTGGCCACACTTTCCAGAGGGCCAGGGAGGCCTTCCTGGCTCTGACCCTGTCCTTTCACCTGGGGAGAGGGCTTGAGCCGGGCCTGTCCTTCAGCAGCAGGTGAGGCCTCTCTGGGCCGAGGTGCTGGAGGGGGCTTCAGAGGTGGCAGAGTCTCCAAAGGCCAGAGGCAAAGGGCCTGGGGGTCACTGGTGTGGAGACACACCGAGGCCCAGACCTTGACACACAGCCTGACATCGGGGGGTGGCAAATGGAAGTGATGGGGGGATGGTGGGACCTTGGTGATTTTGGAGGGAGAAAGGAAGGTTAGTAAACTCTCTGCCCCTTCAAACTGGGCCTCAAGACTAAGGTCTGAGGGCTTTGGAGGTGGGGTGCGGGCTGGGATGCAGGCTCTGAGAGAGGCAGAGGGTGGGTGGTGCCCTGTGGCCTGGCCCCCTCCCCCGGCCCCTGGCTCTGCTCCAAATTCACTTCTCTGAACTGAGTGGGGCCTGTCTGGAGGGAGGAGGTCAGTCAGCTTCTGGGGGAGGGGGCTTCCTGGGAGAGTGGCTCCAGTGGGAAGGGGGAAGGTCATTCCCTGTGAAGGTGAGTGGGTAGTGCAAGGCTGGCCTCTGACCCATTCAGGTGACCCCAGGTTCTATTGCTTCCCTTCCCCAAGACTGTCCTGGAGTAGGAGGAAGTCCTCCCTGGTGTCTGGCCTCATGGAAGAGCCCCTGTGTTCTGACCTTGCTCCCTAGCCTTGACCTTGAGCCCCCTCCGTGGCCCCAGGAACCCTGAGAACCCCCAGACTTTACAGGCGGGGTGGGAGCAGGATGAAGTCAATCAGGTTGTCCCCTCTCTCACAGTAGCTTGTGGAGTCCCCACTCTCCAAGCAAGGAGACATCCTTGCGTGCGAGGACACTCACTTTCTTTCCCTGTGTGTGGGCCGAGAGCCCAGGCCAGCCACGTGTCTCCCTCCGCCCCTGCCTGGCCCGAAGGCCTCGCTGCCCCTGGAAGCTCCCCATTCAGACAGGCCCGGTGCAGACGCCGGGGTACTGGCAGCACATAAATCATTAGCACTGAAGCGATTAAGGCTGGTAATCTCCTGGCTGGGCGTGGGCGGTTGCCAGCTGCCAGGATGTGGGATTGTGCTTTGTCCTCGAAGAGGCCACACTTCCCCAGGGCACGGTGCCGTGGGGGGTACCCACCGCACAGGTCCTGCTTCTCCTGCGCCCCGCATCTCCTCTGGGGGCCCCTTGGGAGTGTCTTCCCTCCGGTACTGCGGGGGGGGGGGGCGAGTGTGTGAGCAGGAGTGCCCTCTGCTTCCTTCTGCTAACCCTCTGCTAACCCTCTGCTTCCTTCTCTCCCTCAGCCCCAGCTTGACTGATGTCAACCATCTCTCCAGATTCCCTCAAAGACCCCCCTGGGAGGCAGCAATTACCCCGTTTTGCAAATGAGGCAACTGAGGCTCTTGAACTGACTTCCTGAAAGGTTTGGATCCAAAGCTCCCTCAGGTCAGTGGCTGTGACTATTCCCCTCAGATAGGGCAGCCCCCAGGCCAGGGCCTACGCCTCCCCCCACAGACTTGGAATAATCCCAAGAGACCTGGGGGGCTCCCTCAGGTCAGAGGCTGATTCGCCCCCCACCCCCAGCCTGGGGGGCTCCCTCAGGGCCACATTGTACGGGGTAGGGGAGGGTGTCCCCTGCATCTCTCCACCCTCTCCCTGGGACCCAAGAACGCTGGGTGGGGGGCCAGACCAGCCCCAGGCTCCGGGCCTGTAGAGCCTTGTTCCAGGCCCTTTCTGGCTCCAGGGCTGGGTTCTGCGGACTCCCCCCAAGAATGAGCTCAACCACCTGATTGCGGCCGAGAATGGAGGATCACCCTACCCCGGGGCTGTGGCTCCAATACCACCTTTGTTTCTAACAGACAGTGGGCTGCTAAGAAGCCATCGTGCCCAGGCCAGGCTCGGGATGCACTCGGTGTGTCCAGCCTGAGCCCCGGGCCCTGGGCGGCTGGTACAGAAGCAAATTACACAGCTGGGGTTTTGGGTCTGACTTCAAGAGCCAGGGGCCCAGCCGCCCTTTAGCCTGGCTATAAAGGGCTATAAAGGGCTACCTGGGGTCTCTGTGCAAACCAGACCCTGCGCCTGACTTGTGGACACCATGGCCGCCACCACCACCAGCATCCACCGGCTTTTCACCTCCGGCTCCGTCAAGGGCCTGTGTGTGCCCAGTGGCGGGGGTTTCTCTCGATGTCTTCCATCCGTGTTGGGGGTGCCTGCCGGCCCCCCAGCCTCCTGGGAGCCAGCGGCTCTGGCAACATGTCTGTGTCCTCGTCCCACTTCTCTGTGGGCACGGGGGGCAGCTATGGCAGGGGCTGCTCCTGCAGCCTGGGTGGGGGCTTTGGCTCCAGCTTTGGGGTGGCAGACGCCCTGCTGGGGGGCAGCGAGAAGGAGACCATGCAGAGCCTCAACGACCGCCTGGCCTCCTACCTGGACAAGGTGCGTGCTCTGGAGGAGGCTAATGCCGACCTGGAGGTGAAGATCCACGACTGGTACAAGAAGCAGGGCCCCGGGCCCACCCTCGACTACAGCCACTACGTCAAGACCATCGAGGACCTGTGGAGCAAGGTGGGCGCTCCCTGCTCTCTGTCCTTCGTACCTGCTTCTGACTCACACCATCCCAACTTTGGACCTTTGCCAACATTTCTCCTCCAGCCTAGGTCTCCATCCCTCGCCCATTCATTCATTCACTCACTCTCTCACTTGCTCTGGAACCCAGCCCTGTACCAGTCACTGGTCCCAGGCCTGGAGGACATTCCACGCTGGGAGGCTGTTTGGAGTTCCTCCTTTCTGGGGGAGGGTATTTGGGCTGGGTGATAGAGGAGTGGGCAGGGAAGGCTTCAGAACCTTGATTGAGGGCAGCAGATGGCATTCCAGGTATAGAGATCAGTGTGGACAAAGGCATAGATGTGGGAACGTGTTTGGTGTGGCTGCTGGGAGATGAGGCTCAATGTCTCCTTCTCACTATCCCATTCCCCTTTGAGTTTGCCCCCCCCGCCTGCCTCACCTCCTCCAGGCAGTCCTCCTGGATGGACGGCACTTGCCTTTTATCCTTGGATCTGGGGGTCCCTTCTGCACTTTGAGGTTCAGTCCATGCTCTGTTCATTGGGCTGATTTCACTGAGTCTGACATGTTCTAACAGCTGCTTTCATTGTTGGTCCTCCTCACTCCTTCCATGATGGTCACTCTGGGGGTCCCTAGAGCATAAGAGCAGAGGCTGTCTCTGCTTGCAGATTGCGGGGGATGGTCCCTGAGGAAAGGAGCTGTGTCTTCCCACTCAGACTGGAAGCTTCCAAGGGGAGGAGATACTTCTCTAACTTAGTCTGATGGAGGAGACAACACACACACACACACACACACACACACACACACACACACACACACACTATGATCTCTGTGAACATGACCTTGGCATTCTGTAAACACGGCACCTGGGTCTTCTGTGCAAACCTTGCCCCTGGAGGGACCTACAGGGCTGCAGCCTCCAGAGGCAGGAGAGAGGTCAAAGAGGTGCAAGAGCCAGGCTTGGGGAGAGCCGGGCTGGGGGCTGGCTGGCCCGGGGTCAGCCCACTCAGTTTCCTGGTGGAGAACCAGGCCTGCTGCCCTGCGAGGGGCTTAGCCTGCTCCTGCCCAGGACCCAGGCCCGGAAGGGAACTCCTGCAGTTGCCCACTGGAAGCAGAGCTACTGGGAGTACCAGATCAGATACTGGGCTTGACCTGGGCAGCAGGGAACTCAGGGGAGCCCTGGTGAGTCAGTGTTCCTGAGCTTCGGGGTCAGCCAGCTCCTCACCGCCAGCACCCGATGCACTGCGCCCCAGGCCTCTGAGTCACTGCCCCTCGGCGGTTTTTTACCACTGCCCCCTCGCTGGACCCAATCAGCCTCCTAAGCAGGGAGGTGGATGGGGGCCCAGTCTGCAGGTTGCCGATGGGTCTAGTGAGGCCCTGGGGCGGGTTCAGTCAGACTGGCTCTTAGGTTCAGTCTGGAAACGGAGCCTGACTCAGGGTGCCTTTTCAGAACTTAGGGCCACGAGCGGGCTCTGAGGCCCAGGATGAGTTTACTGGGGCTGCCCCCTCTTACAGCTTTACACTTCAGCCCTCAGCCTTAAAAAATTCCAGATTCTACTCAGCTCATCTGCCACCTCCACCGCGACCTCCTCTCTGCTTGCTCTGGGCAGTGTAGAGGGGCCTCCCCCTCCCCCCAGCCCCATGGCCTTTGACTAGAGCCTCTCTTGGGTATTTCTCCCAACAATAACGACAGCAGCAGTAATAATAACCAACCCTCTGCTCCTTCCAGAGCCTCTCCCTTCCCTGTTGTCATTTAACCTCCCAGATGACCCTGTGGGAAAAGAAAACCTTGCCCTAGGTTTGACACGGGGCTAGCCATAACGTTATTAATTATTTAATTAATCGTTTAATTAAACTAATGTTTCCTGGGGGCTGACTCTCGACCAGGCACTGTACTCAGTGCTGGGGATTCCAAACTGAAGGAGACAGACATGAGACAGGGCCTTGTTCCTCTGGAGCTCAGAGTCCAGTGGAGGAGAGAAAAAGACACACAAAAAAGTCACAGAAAAAAATTGCACTTGGGAGAAGTACTATTTAAGAGAGATGGGCCGAGGGGAGGTATGATGGGGAAGAAGGACCCAGACGGGGAGTTGAAGAGGGCTTCCTGGAGGAGGTGGCAACTGAGCCTAGAGGTGAATTTATTTTATTTTATTTTATTTATTATTTATTTATTTATTTATTTTTTTGGCTGCATTGGGTCTTCGTTGCTGTGCGCCAGCTTTCTCTAGTTGCGGCGAGCTGGGGCTACTCTGTTGCAGTGCGCGGGCTTCTCATTGTGGTGGCTGGCTTCTCTTGTTGTGGAGCACGGGCTCTAGGCGCACGGGCTTCAGTAGTTGTGGCACGTGGGCTCAGTAGTTGTGGCTTGCAGGCTCTAGAGCGCAAGCTCAGTAGTTGTGGCGCACGGGCTTAGTTGCTCTGCGGCACGTGGGATCTTCCTGGACCAGGGCTCGAACCCGTGTCCCTTGCATTGGCAGGCGGATTCTTAACCACTGAGCCACCAGGGAAGCCCTAGAGGTGAATTTAGTTGGGGGAAGATGGAGTGAGGTCCAGGCAGCTTGGGCAGTGACCCTCATGGTGGGAGAGGGGTGCATATGGGTCTCTTTCCTGGCACCATGGTTACCTGTGCCTGGGTATCATGCCCCTACCCCTTGTGAGCCCCCCAGCAGGGCGCTCAGAGGAGGAGACCACAGGGACCCTCATCTCCCTCACTCTGGCCCACTCTCCAAAGGGCTGCAGGAGGGGTGTTGCAAGGTCTTCCTGTGGCTGCCCAGGGCGCTTGCTCACCAAGCCCACTGTGTCCCCCAGATCCTGGCGGCCACCATCGACAGTGCCATCTTGGTGCTGCAGATCGATAATGCCCGCCTGGCAGCCGATGACTTCCGCACCAAGTGAGTCTGGGCCTTGGGGACAGCTCAGGGGGCTGGTGGGGGTCTGGCTCTCTGTGTGTACGAGGGTGTCCTAATGGCACTCCATGGTTCAGGCTTCCCTGCCTCCCCCGCTGCCCTGCCAAGGTATGAGATGGAGCTGAACCTGCGCGTGAGCGTGGAGGCCGACATCAACGGCCTGCACAGGGTGCTGGACGAGCTGACCCTGGGCAGAGCCGACCTGGAGATGCAGATTGAGAACCTCAAGGAGGAGCTGGCCTACCTCCGGAAGAACCATGAGGAGGTGAGGCCAGCTCGTGTATGCAGGAGAAACTTGCCTGAGAACAAGCAAGGCCGGGGCCCCCAAATCTTTCTGGGCCAAGGCCACGCTCTCCATCCAGTTCCCATCTCTGCTGGGTTCCTGGCTCTGACCCTGGGAGACTCTCATTGGGCCCTGGTTGAGGCCTGGAGGGCCCTTTCCCCCCAGAGATACTTCTCTGTCCCTCGAGGCACTGCCTCCTGTGTGGTGGCAGTTAACTATCTAATGGGCGAATCAGTCTAAGAACACGCAGGCTAATTATTATAGTTAATTGTAATAGTGATAGTCATAACAACCACAAAAATCTGCCCAGCCCATTATGAGTGTTTCACAGCAATTATCTCAGCTGATACGGACAGCCTCACTGGGAGAAAGGAGCAAGTTCTTCTCTTTACCAGTGAAGAAACCGAGGCTCAGAGAGGTTAAGGAATTTGTCCAAGGCTGTACAGGGGTGGGTCTTCCCTCAGGTCTGCCTGAGCCATATCCACACCCAACTCTGACTCCACCACTCTGCCACTTCTCCCACCTCCCAGGGACCCCAAGGCTCAACCCAAGGATAGGGATCCAAGACCCTGCAGGGGGACTAATGAACCTTGTGGCTTCCTTCCCATCCGACTTCTGGGCTGGCCTGAGCTGAGGGAGCCTAATGCCCGAGTAGCAGGAGTCCAGAAAATGTCTCTACTTGGCTTTGAGGCTGGTTATAGGGATTGCATCCCCCAGCAGATTCACATTTCCTAATGAGGTCTGACTCCCCCGATACCGACGGGGCTGCTTTCCCCATGCCTGTGCTGCGTGGTTGGTGATGGGGGGGTGAGGCGGGTGGTCAGGGCTGGAGTGAGGTTGTCCTGGCTCATCCCCCACCATGACCGGGAGTTGCCATCTCTCCCGGCCCAGCACACACCGGGACTGGGCAAAGTCCACCCCGTGAGCGTGTGTTGGGGGAGATTGTTGATATCCACAGCCCTGCATGTTTGAGACATGATGACATCCACCTCCACCTTCAGGGTGAGGAACTGTTGGCCTGTCTGTGTCTGTCTGTCCTCTGCACCCATCTCCCCCAGACGTAGGAGGCAGCCCCAGGGACTCTTCCCAGGATGGCCCTGAGTGAGCTCCTGCTCCCCTCTCTGCCCAGGAAATGAACGCCCTGCGAGGCCAGGTGGGTGGTGAGATCAACGTGGAGATGGACGCTGCCCCCGGTGTGGACCTGGGCCGCATCCTGAATGAGATGCGCGACCAGTACGAGAAGATCACGGAGAAGAACCGCAAGGACGCCGAGGACTGGTTCTTCAGCAAGGTGGGTGGCCCGCGTGAGCAGGTATGCACACATGTGCGTGCATGCGCTGTGTGCCGAGCACATGTTGGAAAACTTACAGATCCACAGACTGTGGATTCCCAGCTGGAAGGACCTTTGGAAACCAGGGGACCAACCCCTCACGTTCAGGGGGACATTGTGAGGCTCAG
Organism: Balaenoptera ricei; assembly: GCF_028023285.1. NCBI lineage: Eukaryota > Metazoa > Chordata > Mammalia > Artiodactyla > Balaenopteridae > Balaenoptera > Balaenoptera ricei. Next base: position 20,410,823 of record NC_082658.1, on the reverse strand, counting down.
AGAGGCCTTACGCTCACACATCCCTTCACTGTGGCCTGGGGAGCAGATCCAGGTCTCCTGATCCCACTAGGGATTCTCCCAGCCCGGGCATTGGTAGGTAGGTGTGTGTCTGGATGCAGACTCTCATGCCCCCAGTAAGCATGCACTGAGTAGCTGCAGTGCCCAGACAGTGACAGGCACAAAAAGAGTAAAACCCACGGCCTGCCCTAGAGCAAGCAGTACCTGCAGTCCAGTGAGGAAACAAACGACCACAGAGCAAGGTGAATTCTACAAGTTCCAGGGTATGCAGGTGGGCTTGGGGCCCTGCAGAGGCCGGGGAGGGGCAGGTCTGGGAGGTCAGCCCCCTGCCCCACCTCTGCAAGCCTCCGCAAGCCCCTAGGGCCCATCCTGCCTTCCAGACGGAGGAGCTGAACCGCGAGGTGGCCACCAACACCGAGGCCCTGCCGAGCAGCCGGACGGAGATCGCGGAGCCACGCCGCACCGTGCAGAACCTGGAGATCGAGCTGCAGTCCCAGCTCAGCACGGTAGGGCCTCCGTCCCCTCCCTGTCCTGTACGCGTCACTCCAAGTGGGCCCTGCCTCCTGGACCCCCACTCGGAGAACCAGAGGCTGCCTGCCCCGCCTGCCACTGCACACTCTGCCCCACTTACTACCCCACCCACAAACCCACACACGTGGGGCCCCCTGCTGGGGGCTCGGTCTCACCAGCCACCTCCACCTTGACCCACAGAAAGCGTCGCTGGAGGGCAGCCTGGCAGAGACCGAGGCGCGCTAGGGGGTCCAGCTGGCCCAGCTGCAGGGGCTCATCAGCAGCGTTGAGCAGCAGCTGTGCTAGCTCTGCTCTGACATGGGCTGCAGAACCAGGAGTACAAGATGCTGCTGGACGTGAAGACGCGGCTGGAGCAGGAGATCGCCACCTACCGCCGCCTGCTGGAGGGCGAGGTTGCCCAGTGAGTGGAGGGCGCCCCGCACCTGCTCGGTGGGCTGGGTGGCTTCACCCAGGGAGGGCCAGCACCAGCTGAGGCAGGAGGTGAAGCTGAGAACACTGGCTGGGGTCCCACTCGATGGAGTAGGCAGTGGGGAGCCACGGGGGCTTTTGCGCAGAGAGAAGTATGATCATCAAGACATCTTAGAACATTCACCCTGGCTGCAGAGGGAGAAATGCATCCGAGGGGCGAGGGTGGGGTCAGGGAGACCAGTCAGGAGGCTGGAGCAAGGGCGTCAGGCCAGAGAAGACGTGCCATAAGGCGGGCGAAGGGCAGGGAAGGGGAGGTGGTGCACCAACAGGATGTGTTATAGCTAAAAACAGCAGGATTGGATGCCTGCATGCAGGGGCGAGCGTGGCCTGCAGGCGGGACTCGATGAACGTTTGAGTTAGCACGTGAAGTGGTTAATGATGATCCTGGCTTTCTGGTTCCAGTTTTTGCATGGTTGGTGATCCCATTGTCTGGGATGGGTGGTGATCTGGTTTGGAGTTGGATGGGTGATGGGGAGCTAGTGTAAAGGGGCCGAGGATGTCCTGGAGTCTCCATGCTTAGTCACACATTCCAGCTTTTTGCTCTATGATGATGGCTAAGTTTATCTACAGTCTAGCCACAGCCTCTCCTGCTTTAATTAAGTTTATTTGTTGGGCCCTTCAGGATCTGGAGAAACCACTTGCTCAGCTTCTCCTTGTAAATCCCTGGCTGGCCGCAAAGTGCCTCTGGGCCTTCTGTTGGGGTTTCCCCTTTCCTTATTCCTGCCCACTGGGCCTGTGCCCTTTGACCCTGTGATTGCCATTCTTTCCTGTATATTCCCTGCTGTGATTTCTGTCTGATTTGCTGGGACCTCTCTCCCCTCGGCCGGGGGCCTCCCCAGCTGCTCCTCCTCCCAGGGGGCTGGGCTCTCAACCAGCACCACTGGGCTGACAGGTCCCCCTTTCCCTGCAGCCTGGCGACCCAGTACTCCTCGTCCCTGGTCTCTCAGCCCACCGGGGAAGGTAAGAGCCTGCCCCGTCCTGCCCAGGGCGGGTGGGGAGAGGCTGAGGACCCTTCTGTGGGGGAGGCTTGGGGAGGGCCTCCAGCCTGAGGTTCCCTGTGCCTCCCTCCTCCTCCGCCCGTAGCCGCGGTGACCACCCGCCAGGTGCGTACCATCATGGAGGAAGTCCAGGACGGCAAGGCGGTCCCCTCCCGCGAGCAGGTCCATCGCTCCCCCCACTGAGGCCCCGTCTACCTGCGACAGCCCAGCCTCCAGGGTCAAGGGGCAGCCATTGCCTGCAGCTCCCAGCACGCTACTGCTGCGCCCCGAGTGCCCGTCTGGGCCACCGCCCAAGAGCGGTTGCCTTTCTGTATCTGCTTCCCACAGCCCCTCACCAAGGGGACCTCCTGAGTTTGCCCCAGTGACTGCAATTAAAGCTTTGCTTGAAGTTCAATGCCTCCTGTGGTTTGGTCTGGTCATTGGCTTGGGCAGTGTGGGCTGAGGGATGGGGGGGACAAGGAGAGTTTGCTGAGGGTTTGGGGCTGCTTGTCCCCTGCCAACCTGTTCTGCCCACCCCATTCGGGCCTGGGGCTCAAAGGAGGGAGACGGGAGGCTTGAGGGCTGAGAGATGGGACAGCCCATCAGGTTGGGAAAGTTCCTGAGGATCAGCCCCTGGGTCCCTGTTGCCTGTGGCTCGTCCCTGGGAGGGCCCCACAGACTTTCCGGGGAGCCACACCTGTTATAGACAGCTCCCTGTCTCAGCCTGGGGCCGTACAAGGTCAAGATCGGAGGGAGAGGGGCTGGGCAGGGCGCTTTCTGGAGAAGTGGTCCTGGGCGCTGAAGCGTGCGAGGGGTGGCAGTGGCACGGCCAGTCCAGGAAACCAGACCGGCTCTGTTGGGCTTGCTGGTGTGTGGGGTGGGGTGGCCCCTCTGAGTGTGAGCATGGGCGGGGGGGCGTCCTCCTTGCTTTGGTGGCTTGGCAGCTGCTGGGCTCTTGGGGAATCTCTCTCAGCTGCTGGCAGGGGCTGTCTGGGCCTGTCTGGGAAGTGGAAGCCATCGGCAGTCTGAGACACGAGCACGTTCCGCCCACTGGGCCTGCCGGGACCCTGGAACTGAGGGTGGTGGGCAGGGCAGGGTGGGGCTGTGGGGCGGGCACCTGGCCCATCCTGAGGGGCCAGGTCAGGGGATTGGGTGGGGCCCCTGGGGGAGACTGCAGGGGAGGGGAGCGGGGGGGGAGGGGGAGGAGAGGGGAGGGGGGGAGGGGACTGGCCGGTGGGGGGGCGTCTCAGGAAGACCCTCTTCTTGGGCAGTGTCCTTTAGATTTCCAGCTGGCTGGGACCCAAAGGCATATGCCCCCTGCCTGAGGCCTCTTGGGGAATAGGAGGGGTAAGGAGGGTGGAAGGGGCCTGCCCCTCACCCTTCTTCCTGTTGCCTTTACCACGATGCCCCCTCTCAGCCTGCCACTTCCCCAGCCTGCAGCTAAGCTCCCCTTTGCCCACTCCAGCCCAGGACTCCCCATTTGTGAGAGAAAGATGGGGAAAGGTCAGAAAAGGACACTGGGTCTCCAGGGGGTTCCAGGGATGGACAGGGTCAGAAAACTGGACAGAGGGAACCACGGCCCCTGCAGTGCTTCCTTGGTGTCAGGGCTCTGCAGAAGGGGGCCAGTGTGTCACAGGCCCCTGGGGAGGCGTATAGATGCTGTGGCAGGGTGCAATGAAGGATGAAGGATGAAGCCCTGCCAGCCCCGTTCTGAGTTAGGTGGGGCGGTGGGACACTTTCCCTCTACGAGCCCCAGTTTCCTTATCTGTAAATGGGGTGGTAATCTGAGACCTGACTGAGCTACTGTGTGTGGTGAGGCTGGTGGGTTTGGGTCTAGTTTCCAAGGCAGGATGCGGTACCGGTCCTCGCTGTCTCCCCTGCACCTCGCCCAGGGCCAGGGTCGTGTGTGGCGTGGTGTGTGGCTTGGGGAAGCTGCCTGGCAGGGCTCAGTGATGGTGACGTCCTGCTATTCCTCTTGTCCATACTAGGTCATGGGAAAGTGTAGCTGAAGGGCCTGCCTGAATCACAGGTGACAGGCCTGAGACCAGGAACACGCACATACACACAAGCAGACGCCCAGCACGGGGGTTCGGAAGAATGATGCAAAGCCCCGACGGTGGGAGGGAAGGGGACCCACAGCCACCTGGGAGCTGGCAGGCAGCCAGCGGTGATGAAAGCCCAGGGGAATGGAAACAGAGGAGCGAACCTGTTGTGATCGTTACGCCCATTTGTCGGGGCTTATAAAGGAGGCGGGCGAGCCCTGGCAGCAACACACACCTTGGGCCTCTCTCCTCTCGAGCCCTTTCTCTCCGTGTCTGCCTGCCACCCGCTGCCGCCACCATGACCACCACCAACCGCCAGTTCTTCTCCTCCAACTCCATCAAGGGCTCCTCTGGCCTGGGGAGCGGCTTGTCCCTCACCTCCCGCCAGCAGTCTGGCAGCCTGGGTGCCGGCTCCTGCAGGCTGGGGTCTGCCGGCAGCCTGGGCAATGCCCTTGGGGATGGCAGCTACTCCAGCTGCTACAGCTTCGGCTCTGGCGGCGGCTATGGCAGTGGCGGCTATGGCAGTGGCGGCTACGGCAGCGGCGGCTATGGCAGCGGCAGCTTTGGCACTGGTGGCTATGGCAGTGGCTTGGGAAGTGGTGATGGGCTCCTGGTGGGCAGTGAGAAGGCCACCATGCAGAACCTCAACGACCGCCTGGCCTCCTACCTGGACAAGGTGCGTGCCTTGGAGGAGGCCAACACGGAGCTGGAGGTAAAGATCCACAGCTGGTACCAGAAGCAGATCCCAGGGCCGGCTCCCGACTACAGCCACTACTTCAAGACCATCGAGGACCTGAGGAACCAGGTAGGGGCTGTGGTGGGAGGGGCCTGGCGGGGCACAGCTTTTCCTCCCCTACCTCCTGACCTTGACCAAGGCCTGGAGTCCAGCCTGGGGGCTGCCACAGGGTCTTGGGGAACTAAGGACAGCTTGGATCCGGCTTGGCCTCTGGGAGCCCATCCTGGGGCCACCTTGTGGCCTATGGTCTCTGTTTTTGGGGCAGCAGCCTGGACTAGGGACAAGCAGGCCTTGTGGAGCTCCTTTGAGCCTCAGTTTCCCATCACGGAGCTTTTTGCCACCTTGTGTGATTGTAGGATAAGGTGAATGGATGCATGTGGAGGGCTGGGCCCCTGGGGTCGCCGGATACTCAGGCACCTCTTCCCTCGGAACAAGAGGGGGATTTAGGGCTACAGTGAGGTCAGGGGTCTGAGTGAGCTCCTGCTGGCACCTGCTAGGAGGAGGAGGCGAGAGAGAGGGGGCGGGGCCTCAGGAGGCCTCTTGTGTGCCTTATTTGGGGATTTTTCTGGCTTCCCCATCTCTCCTGCTGCGCCCTCAAGACTGGGGCTCAGCAAACCCGGGGCGGGGCCGGGGCTGCCTGCTGGAGCCCGGGATCAGGGCTTAGCAGGGGTCATGACTTCTGATTTGGAACTACTCTTTGGTGAGGGTTCCTTTAGTCTTCCTTTTTGGGGGAGCCTCTCAGGGACACTATATCCCCAACTGTCAAATGAGGTTTCCCACATCCGTCCTCTTTCCAGGATTCGTGAACAACTTCTGCCCTGGGGCATCCTCCCATTCTTTTCTTGTTCTCCTGCATTCCCAGACTGGCACTCCCAGATGGCTGTCCACTCTGGTTTAAGGCAGAGCCTGGCATGAGGGTGCGATGCAAGGTTTCAGCCATCAGACTCGGGCTGGCCCCGCCTCTCTTACCAACTGTAATGCAGTAAAGGGGAATGGCTGGGTGGGAAGGGAGCCTTCCTGGAGGAGGCAGCCACATCCTGGCCCCCAGACAGAGAGATCCATCTCAGAACCCTGGTCTGTGCTGAGCTACTCCCAGCCAGTGACCTGATTACTCTCCCATCTTCCCAGATCCTCAAGGCCACCACAGACAATGCCAACATCCTGCTGCAGATCGACAATGCCCGTCTGGCTGCTGATGACTTCTACACCAAGTGAGCCCTGGCCAGGGGGGCTGGGGAGGAACTGGGGGCACCCCTCCCTACCCCAGGACTCCTCAGTTGCTGGTGGCAAGGTCCAGGAGCTGGGGGTGGGGGAGTCCCTGCTAAGAGTCCTGCACCTCTTAGCCTAGGATGCAGCAAACGCAGCAGATGCTGAAGGTTGCTGGGCTTAGTCAGGTGATGGAAGAGCGGGAGGGGAGGCGGGAGGCAGAGAGGAGAGGAGCCAGGAAGCCGGGTGGGGGTGGGGCCTTGCCCTGCGTGGTCCCAGGCCCCCAGGGCTGCGATGGGCTTCTACTGCACCCCCTCATTGTTGGGAGGCAGGGTCCTGGCCAGAACCTGCACCTGCCAGTCCAAGCATCTTGACGGAAGTCTCTGGTTCCCTTCGCAGGTTCGAGACGGAGCACGCCCTGTGCATGAGCGTGGAGGCCGACATCAATGGCCTGCGCAGGGTGCTGGACGAGCTGACCCTGGCCAGAGCCGACCTGGAGATGCAGATCGAGAACCACAAGGAGGAGCTGGCCTACCTGCGGAAGAACCACGAGGAGGTGAGGCAGCCGGGGCAGTAGGTCAAAGAGGATGCTGAGTGGGTGGCAGGGCTCTGGGGCCATGCCAGGTTGAGACCGTGGGAAGGGCACAGGTGTCCAGGCTGTTCGCCTTGCAGCGCTGCCCTGGCTGCAGAGCCCTGGTCCCCACGCAGGACAGCCTCCTCCACGTACTACCTCGCTTCCCTGCATCTGGGGAGCCTCCCAGGGGCCCGCAGAGGCCTCTTCTGCCCCTCCTGGCTTCCCTTACCAGGACAGGAGAGAATCGAGGAGGTTGCCCCCTTGTCCCAGCTCAAACCCTCGAATCTGGCCCCTAGGTAGAAGTTTGGAAATTAGATGGGATGTTTTGGGGGCTCAGGCCTAAGAATTAGATTTTATCTTCAGAAAGCCCTCAGTCTAATGGGGGAAACACAGAATCTGTCCTCAGGGAACCTCTAGCCTGATGGTGGAGGCAAAGCCCACATAGAGCAGGTGAATAAAAATCATTCAGAGGGTCGGAGGGTAGAGGGCAGGCAGAACAAAGGAGGTGTCCTTGGGAGGGGTCTGGAGAACTTGCGTGGGAAGGGTTGGGAGTGAGAGGTCAGGATGCATGCCCACACCCACCACCCACCATCCCCTCCTCCACAGGAGATGAGCGCCCTGCGAGGCCAGGTGGGTGGTGAGATCAATGTGGAGATGGACGCCACCCCTGGCGTGGACCTGAGCCGCATCCTGAATGAGATGCGCGAGCAGTACGAGAAGATGGCGGAGAAGAACCGCAAGGACGCCGAGGACTGGTTCCTCAGCAAGGTGGGGGCTGCCGCAGGCCAGAGGCCTCCCCCAGGGGATGGGGTGCAAGGCTTGAGTCCCCACAGTAAGCCCAGCGCCTGGCATCTTGGGTGCCTTATCCCCGGTGAGCCACACGGACACCAGGGGTCAGGGTCGCCTGTTGCATCCACAGGCCTGGAGCTTGGCTGAAGTTGGGATCTGGTGGGTGGGTAGGGAGCGCCCCTCAGGAATAAAACCAGAGGGTCAAGACCCCAGGAGCTTGCATCTGTCGCTCAAGAAGTCAGAAACTAGCACCAGGGGTTCTCAAGTTTCCTATTCTTGTGCTTTACACTTGCAGGGATTAAAGATAAAACTTAACATCCTTTCAAAGGCTTCTGGGTTTTGGGAAGTGGGAAGCTGGTGAGAAGGCACTGCTCCCACAGTCAGGGTTGGGAGGAGGCCTGAGAGGCCCAGGGGAGGTCAGGAAGGTGGCCATGGTGAGGGGGTGCTGGGGGGAGTGGGGAGAGCCCAGGTGCCTGTCTGGGCACAGAGTGGGCCCTGGGCTGAGCATATGGAGGCCATGGGGGTCACCTGACTTGGAGAAGGGAAGCTGGGCTCACGCTGCCCTGTCCTGTGTCCTGTTTGCAGACAGACGAGCTGAACCGCGAGGTGACCACAAACTGCGAGCTGGCACAGAGCAGCAAGTGCGAGGTCTCAGAGCTCCGGCGCACCATGCAGGCCCTGGAGATCGAGCTGCAGTCCCAGCTCAGCATGGTAGGGGCGGCTGCCAGGCCTCGGGGGTGGGGGCGAGGTGCCCAGGTCCCTGGAGGGGGCACTGAGAACCCTTCTGACCCCTGCCCCTCCCGCTCTCCTGCAGAAAGCATCCCTGGAGAACAGCCTGGCGGAGACAGAGAACCGCTACTGCCTGCAGCTGGGCCAGATCCAGGGGCTGATCTGCAATGTGGAGGAGCAGCTGGCCCAGCTGCGCTGCGAGACGGAACAACAGAACCAGGAGTACAAGATCCTGCTGGACGTGAAGACGCGGCTGGAGCAGGAGATCGCCACCTACCGCCGCCTGCTGGAGGGCGAGGACAGCCAGTGAGAGGGGGCCCGGGGCCAGGGCTGGGGGCCTGGGGCAGAGGTGAGGCTGAGACCCACATCTAATCTTCTCTCTCTCTTTTTTTCTGCAGGCTGACTCAGCACAAGCTCAAAGAATGTAAGCATCTTGGTAGCTGAGGGTGGGGCTGCACAGGGCAGGCGACCCACCTGTACGCTGCTGGGGGAGGGTGTCCAGGAGCTCCAGGAAATGATGGCTGATCCTCAGCAGGGGTGGGCGAAGGGACCCGGTAGGGCTCAGGGTCCTAATCAAATGAGGGAGACACTATCTGGTCCAATGGGGGAGGGGCAGGGAAATGGCCCTTACCTTGGAGATCCTAGTCTGAGGTGGGAGACGTGGTCCCAGCTCTGGAGACTCTCACGTGATGGGGAGATAGGGACATGGTCTCATGATCTTTGCTCTTGGGACCCTACAGATGAGCAAAAGCAGTCTTGTGTCTGGAGTCTCTTGTCTGATGGCAGAAAGGGACTTGGTCCTTGTCCTCCAGATCCCAGTCTGATGGGGAAGAAAAAATCCCAGCCCTGGGGCATCTAGTCTAAGGGCGTGGACCAGGGTCTTGTCTTGGAGATCCGCTTCTGAAGGGAGCATGACCCATGCCCTTGAGACTGCAGAGAAATGGACACAGACCCCATTTCGTGTAGCGTCCAGTCTGTGCAGTCTTCCTCTTGCAGAAGGACATGTGGGTCAGAATCAAACCATCTATTCAGGAGGCAGGATTCACCCAGGGGCACCAGCAAGGAACAGGGTGCGAGGGAGGGAGTGGCAAGGTCAGGGGGACACCTGTACGGATGTGATGTTGAGGGGCCAGCAGAGGTGTGGACACCAAGTGGCCATGGGGGAGGAGAAAGCTGGCTCCGCTCAGGGGGCTGGGGGCTGAGCCAGGACCTCTTGGCCCCCGCCCACCCTGAGTGTCTGTCTCCTGCAGCTGCGACCACCCGCCAGGTGCGCACCATTGTGGAAGAAGTCAAGGATGGCAGGGTCATCTCCTCCCACGAGCAGGTCCACCAGACCACCCACTGAGAACTCTGCTCCCCCCGCCGGCCCCTCTGGGGCCCCCCATTGGCTCCGCAGACACCCCAAGCCCCAGCCCCCGGCTTCAGTCCCTTTCCCATCCCCCCTCCCTGACCAATAAAGCTTGTTGACTGAGACATGGAATGCTCCCTGTTTGTGGCCACTGACGTGGCCCTAGTGCGGAAGGGGTGAACCGGTGTGGGGGGCGAATGGGGGCAGGGGGAGGAGTCCGTGGACACCCACTGTTGTTGACTTGGAGGTCAGGGGTCATCTTAGAACAGGGTGAAGACTAGGTCTGGGCAGAACTCGAGGGGTGGGGGCTGCTTTTTATCTCCCAAGGGCTGGTGATCCCGGGGAGGGTGGTCCAGGCAGCGCCAGACCCAGGGCGAGGTCAGCGTGTCAGGGGGAAGTCTTAGGTGTCCTCTTCTTGGCCTGTAATTGGGTCCGTGACCTTGGGCGGAGCCTTCCCCTCCCTGAGCCTCATTTCCTCATCCATAAATGGACAAGATCTCAGGAGCCAGAGACGCGGGGATAAGGCATCCGACCGGTTGCTCCTCACGGTCCTCTGGGCTGTGTCCTCCTCTAAGAGGGGACAAGGTGGGGAGGGGGCAGGGAGGCAGGCCAGGACAGGAATCAGGATCCTCCTGAACGGGGGGATGGAGGACGGAAGGCGGGGAGGCAGGCTGGGTGATTAGGGCCCAGGTTCCTGTGTGAGTCTCAGGAAACCCTTAGAAGGGGTTTGTGGGTCCGGAGGCTCCCATCGCCTCAACCCGAGGAATGTGAGCTGAGAAGGCAGGTGTGGGAGAGAGGGTGGGGCCTCTCCCAGGGATATGCCTTCAAATGGTGAGCTCAGGATGGGGCGTTCAGGGGAGGTTGTGCCTGCGGAACGGCACTGCCCTCCCTGGCAGTTTGTCCCCTCTTGGTTCCAGCAGCTTGGAGGTCTCGGGGAGGTGGGAAGCTGCCTCCTGGGGAAGGGGGAGCGGCCGTCCTGCCCCAGCCGCTCCAGCACCCTCCAGCCCAGCCCCTGTCACTCCATGGGCGGGCGCTGAGCCGGCAGGAGAGGAGCCCCGGAAGTCTTCCTTTGAGTAAATCTGGAAACCACTGGGCCAGGCGGGTCTGATTTCCTGGTTTTCTTCAAGAAGTGGGGGTGGGTGGAAGGGGTTAACGGGAGAAGGGATGCCCTCGCCCCGGTTCACTGACAGGCCCCCTCCAAACACCTGCTCTCGCCCGGTGCCTGGAGACCGAGGGCGCGGCCGGGGCAGGGAGGGGACAGGAGCAGCCAGAGCCCCAAGAGGCTGGCGTGGTGGAGGCGTGGGACCAGCGGAGGCCCGGGAGGAGGAGGTGGGCCAGTGGCATGAGCGCTGTCTATGACGTGGGCAGCGGGGTGTGAGGACTTTGGGCAGGTCACAGGCCCTCTCTGGATCTCAGAAGCCACAGTAAAGGAGGGGTGAGATGAGCCGCAGCTAACGGCCCTTCCGGCCCTGATCCCAGGGGCAGGGAAGACAGTGAGTTCCTTTCCGTGGCAGGGACGGCAGGCTGGAGTCCAGGGCCCGTGTCTGCAGAGGCAAATGCCAGAATCAAAGCAGGCTGGGAGCGTGGGCTCCGCTCCTGCAGGGGCTGGCCTCTCTCAGCTGCCTGGGCAGCAATCAGGGTAGGGACGGACGGCAGGAGGGAGGGAGGCACCGTACCCACCAGGCCCCCACCGTACATCCAGCCACAACCGGGAGAACCAGCCCTGGGCTGAGGATGGTCCGTCTGGGGGTGATCTCATTTACCTGAATGACAGTCCCAGGAAGACGGGAGGGTCCGGGAAGAGGTGCCGCATCATGTGGATGGGGACACTTCGGCTCCGAGGAGCGGTGACTCAGCCCCTGTTTGGAGCCTGGCATGTCAGGGGTGGAGTAGGGCGTGGGAAGGGAGGCAGCTATGCTGGGAAAGCGGCCAGAGCCCCACCCCCTGCCCAACCCCAGGCTCTTAGGCAGGGACCTCTCTCCCCGCAGACTCTGGGGGGTCCACTTTTACTGATGGGGTGAGTGAGGAGGGGTCAGAGTGTGGGGCTGGGAGAGGCAGCCCTGGACTTCACCCTTCTGCGGGGGAAGAAGCCGCTGCCCACAAAGCGAGTGGGTGGCTGGTCAGGAGGCCACGATGGGAGAGCAGCCAGGTGTCCCGGGAGCTGCACCAGGAGAGCAGTGGCTGTGGTGCCAGGGCTGGAGGTCCACAGGGCAGAGTGCTGGGCCCAGAGAGGGAAAGCCCCGCCCTTTCCAGGAGTGCTCAGCCCAGGCCTGGGCAAGTGGGGGCCGCAGGGAGGAGTGACTGGGGGTGGAGGCCTGTGGTCCCCTTGGGGATGGTATGGCTTTGTCCAGGCACACCACGCTGACCCAGGCTGCTGGGGCACGTGCCTGCGGCTGGACCGGGGGACCCAGCTGTGGGACTCTCCAAGGGACTCACAGTTCATCCACGCCCACCCACCTGCTGCACAAGATGTTTCAGTGAGCCGGTCTGTGCCTCCCCTGGGTGCCGCCTCACCCACCCTCGTACGATGGACACGCACACCTGATGCCCAGGCTCGGGCCGGCCACGGGTAGTCAGCCCCCGTGACCCTTCCTCCACCTCGCCCACACTCTGCAAGGGTGACCTGACGGTGCTTTCTGCAGAGAAATGACATGGCAGTAACAATGTCCACGGCACTGCGTCGCTCTGTGCCTGGGTCTGCACTGGGCCCGGGGGAAGGCAGAGACCCAGGCCCTGGTTCGGAGGGACCCTGAGGGACCCCAAGGGACCCCAGTCTAGGAGTGGTAAGCCGGGCACAGTGGCAGGCCTGACAATCCTCCCTCAGCCCTTATGCAGTGTGGTCTCCTGTGCCACCCAGGCTCTGGGGGGCTGAGGGGAACAGAGGGACCAGAGCCAGGACAGTTCAGCCCCCAGGCAGAGTCCAGACTGTCACCCAGCTTAACTCAGCCACAGGCTCCCCTGAGGGCCCCTGGTTGTGCAGACCATTGTGAGGGGCTGCGAGAGGCCCTGCCTTGGAAGAGGGAGATCCAACACTGTGGGGGAGGATCGCCTAAGGCGGGTAAGGCACTCACAGACTCACCCAGATCCTGGGACCAGGCACGGGGCCGGAGCCTGCCTGGGGGCCATTTGTTCACCCCCAGAGAGCCCGTCCCCTCCCTGCAGGCCCCCTACCCCCCGTTATGGCCTGAACACTCAGTGTTGGGGGCGTCTCTACCTCCTCCAGACATTCTGCCCTGAGGGCCTCTCTGTCTTGTTCTTTGCATCTGACTGTCCACACAGTGTGTGGCACATAGTAGGTGCTTTATAAATACCTGGAGATAAATGCAGTGATAGCCACCAGTCTGTGACAGCTGCTTTATTTATTTCACCTCTCTGTGCCTGTGAAGTAGTGCTGCCATTCCCATTTCCCAGAGAAGGAAACTGAGGCTCAGAGGGGAGGAACGACTTGCCTAGTATCTGACCCCTGCTGGCCCGACTCCAGCCTGCTCTGTCCTGGCTCATCTGGCTCCTCTCGTTCTTCATCCTGCCCTGAAGCCTGTGACTGTGGCTGTCATCAGTGGCTGGGGGCTTTGCAGCGGCCTCCTCTCTCCCCTCAGGCTCCCTGGAGTCTCCTTCCCCTCCCCTCCCCTCCCTCCCCCAGCCACCTCTTGGTCCCCAGCCTGGCTGGTCACCAGAATCCCCTGGGAGCTTGTAAAACCTCCCCACCATCAGGCTTGTCCTGGGCGATGCTGATGAAGTGGGTCAGAGCAGGGCCCGGGAATCTGTATGGGGATTCTCGTGTTCAGTCAGATTTGGGAACCACTGCAAGTTGAGGTGCGGCATTGGCCAATAATATTTCCTGGCCAATTCAAGTATGTGATGATGATACCTGGGATGGAGCTGGGCCAAGGAGAGAGGAAAGAGGCTTGGGTGGAGGAAGGAACCCACTGCCTGGAGGGATGGTGAGAGTCTGTGCTCTGTGCCGACCAGGTCTGGTGATTCTGGCTCTTGGCAACCTTGGGGCAGGTGTGCCTCACTGGCACGTAGGAAATGCCAGCTGCATCCTGCAGGCCAAGCATCCCAGGTTTCCTGCTGCACTGTGCTGTCTTCCCAGACTTTAGTTTTCTCTCCAGGGTCAAATGATAAGTTCCAAGGTCAGAGACCACGTCAGCATCTCTCTCCTCCCTGCCACAGCCCAAATGCTGGACACACGGTGGGTGCTTGGTCTGTGGTGTTGACTGAGTGATCTGACGGGTTGGTTGGCAACTTCTGGCAGCTTCTCAGCCCATGCAGATCCCCAACCTCCAGGGCTGGGCCTGTGTGTAATCCCACCCCCAATTCCTCCAGGAATGGGGGCAGGGGCGGCGATCTGGTGAGAAGGGAGGTGGAGGGTTGGGGGGTGGTGCAGAGAAGGAGGAGCTCCCAGAGACCACTGGGAGAGTCAGTGTGGACTTCGGTCAGGGTGCTGGACCTGGGTCTAGTCTCTGCTCCTCTGCTGCTGCTTCTTCTTTTTTTAAAAAAATTGTTTTGGCTGCGCCATGCAGCATGTGAAATCTTAGTTCCCCAACCAGGGATTGAACCTGCACCCCCTGCATTGGAAGCATGGAGTCTTAACCACTGGACCTCCAGGGAAGTCCCTGCTCCTCTGCTTCTGTCCTGTTTAACATGGAACAAGTCTTTGGTGCTCTCTGGTTGGGGCTTGGTGGTCTTTGCTGATCTTGAAGGCCATTTCCAGTTCCGAAGGTGATGAATCTGTGATTGGACCTGAACTCCAGGCCCATCCTGAAGCCTGGGATGGTGGGGGTTTTGTCTAAGATTCCAGGGTCCCTTTTGCCTATTTTGGGGGTTAGGGGAGGGAATAGCAGGTTCTCTCTCCCAGGCCTGGCCCTGAAGGCATAGGCTGGGTACCAGCTCTGCTCATCCCTCTGGGCCCTGTGCCTCCAGATGAGGGACACGATGTGGCAGAAACAAAGCCCTGGTTATGCGGAGACAGAATTTCCTGCCCCAAGGTTCAAGGTGGTATTGCCCAGCAGGACTCAGGCTGAGGCAAGCCCTCTTCCGCCTCCTCTCACCTCCACAGAGGCACTGCAGAGCAAGGACAGAGGCCAGCTCTGTCGGTCACCCCCCAGGGCACCCCAAGGAGGCCTCTTTGTTGGGGTCCAGACCCCCCAATCCTGCCTTCAGCCCTCAGGCCAATATCATGCCCACCATGGGCAGAGCTCATTCCAGGCACCTCGGGGAGGCAGATGGTAACGGACATGCCTGCCAGACATTGCGGGAGAGTTGAAGACAGCCCATCTCTGGGATCAAGTCCCGGCTCTGCGGCTTAAACCCAGTGTCTTTGGGCAAATCACCCTCTCTCTCTGGCTCTCTCTGGTTCTCCCTCTCTCCTCCTCACCTCACAGGGTTGATTCAAGACAGGGATGTATGTTGGAGGGGCAAAAAGAGAGTGGTTCAGGATGGTGGAGAGGACTCGGGCTGGGTGAGCAGACAGACAGGGGTTCAAGCCTGAGCTCCCCCCTGACTGGGGTCTTGGTAAGCCCACTTACCCTTCCAGCCTCCTCATCTGTGAACTGGTGGCAGGAATAAGGCCCCTCACAGAACCGTGTGGCATGTGTAGGGAACTCCATGCGATACCTGAGCGTGGCAGGTGACCAGAGAGCCACCTTCCCCCGTCTCCTCGACTGAACGAATAAAGTTGCCAAGTCCAGCCCGGAAGCTGTGGACTCTCCAGAGAAAACTGTTGGGATCTAAGCCCTGGATACAGTGTGGGGTCTTGGAGTCTTGTGGCGGGGTTCGGGGTCACAGGTAGTACCGGCAGCAGGATGGGGAGTGCCTCCCACCACAGTTTACGGTGGGTGCCTGTGATTAGGTGAAGCAATGCGCTGGGTGGGGGAGCTGCTCAAAGGGTGGGAGTGTGGGAGAGCAGAGGAGAGGGCAGGTGCCAGAGCATAGAGGTGGGCGAGGAGGGGTGGGTGAGGGGTAGCTGGGCTGGAAAGGAAGGAAGGGGAGGCTGGGGGTCAGGGCTGGCCATTGGGGAGGGGCCAGCAGGGTCCCTCATGCATGTTCCTTTGTGGCTGGTGGTGTGCCCTCCCCTTCTACAGATGAGAAAACTGAGGTCCAGAGGCTCATAGACTAAAGGACTACCTATGCCACGCAGCTTGTACGGGGCAGGGCAGGGATTCAAGCTGCTACCTGCTCGTTTCATGGTACATACCACTTCTGGAGGTCCTGGGGGCTCAAAGGCAGCCTCTGAAACTGGGATAAGAGTCATAGAATTTGTAGAACTGGAAAGGACTCTGAGATTGCCCAGTTCAGCCTTGTCACTTTACTGAGGGCAAACAGAGGCTCAGAGAAGGTAGATGGCAGGTGGGGGGGGGCACAGGTCACACAGTGAGCAGAGCAGAGCAGGACCATGACCCCAGCTCTCCTGTCCACAGCCAGCCATGTAGGGTTCCCACAGCTGCATCCCGAGACAGCCCCTGGACAGCGTCGCTGAGGCCATTCATCCAAGGCTGTCACCGTGGGGCAGGGAGTCCTTCCATGGGTTGACTCACTGCCCAGGGATGCAGTCACCACAAATTCGCCTGTGCCAGGGCACTGCTGGCCCCTCAGGCTCCAGGAACTAACTCCAGCTAGATTCCCGTTGCCTAGCATGAGTCACCACCAACTTGAGTTGGTATGTTTTCTCTCGGCTCCACACACCCAAAAGCTGGGTGAGAACTCAGAGAGGCACACAGGAAGTGAGTTGACCCCAGGCTGAGTGATCTGGAGAGGGGAGTTGGATGGGATCTGGAGTGATGGAATCCGGAGGGGGGCCTGGAGTCAGCAGCCGGGAGGGCCCCTCCTTCCTCACGTGCATATAAACGTTCCTGGGGTTTGAGGACGTCTCAGCATCCTCCCAGCCTCCCCGAGCACCTTTCTCTTCTCTCTTCTCACCATGACCACCTGCAGGCGCCAGTTCACCTCCTCCAGCTCCATCAAGGGCTCCTGCGGCATCGGCGGTGGCTCCAGCCGCGGGTCTTCCGTCCCGGCCGGAGGCTCCTGCCGGGCCCCCAGCGCCAACGAGGGCCTGTCTGTCTCCTCCTCCCGCTAGTCCTCCGGGGGTGTCTGCGGGCTCGGGGGCGGCTATGGTGGCAGCTTCGGCAGCAGCAGCAGCTTTGGTGGGGCCCTGGGTCGCATCTTCGTTGGAGGATATGGTGGTGGCCTTGGAGTCTGCCTCAGTGGTGGCGATGGTGACCTCCTCTCTGGCAATGAGAAGATCACCATGCAGAACCTCAGCGACCGCCTGGCCTCCTACCTGGAGAAGGTGCGCGCCCTGGAGGAGGCCAGCACGGAGCTGGAGGTGAAGATCCGCGACTGGTACCAGAAGCAGGGGCCCGGGCCCGCCCGTGACTACAGCACCTACTTCAAGACCATCGAGGACCTGAGGAACAAGGTGGGGTGGCCAGGTGGGCGGCTCTGGTGGTGGAGTGTTGCTAGAGGTCATCATGGCTGCAGTGGACCCTAGAAAAACGCTTGCTTAGCATCTTCGTCTTCCAAACAGGGGGACTGAGGCCCGCTTTTGAGGAGTGGCCATGGACTACTCAGAACTGGTGGCAGAGGGTCCCTTTTTAGCATCAGGGTATCTGAGCTGGACCTGGTACCCTGACTCTCTTGCTCCCTGCAAACATTCTTTGGATCAGCTTCTCTCCAAAGTAAGATGGGGCCCAGGATGGGGTGGTGGATATGTGGGTGCATCCCCTGCACATGCTGAGCTGGGTGGAGAAGGCACCCTAGGCTGTCTGGGGGAGAGTAAAGACTGACCTGCCAGCCAGATAACCCCAAGTATGGGGAGGCTCCTTTCTCCCCTCTTTGCTGTTCACCCCTGAGCAGCAGGGCCTTGGCTAACCGGACCTGTCCTTCACCCCCTCTGCAGATCTTCGAGGCCACAATAGAGAATACACAGCCCCTTCTGCAGATTGACAACGCCAGGCTGGCAGCCGATGACTTCAGGCCCAAGTGAGCAGCACAGTGGTGGGCTGAGGGCAGAGAGCAGAGGGCAGGGGGTGAGAAGTGGGGTTGTCCAGACAGGAGGACCAGCAGGTCTGGAGCCTCAGAAACTTCATGATGGACCCTGAGGCCCTGACCTTTGTCTTGCCAGGTATGAGCATGTGCTGGCCCTGCGCCAGGGCGTGGAGGCTCACATCAATGGCCCGCGCAGGGTGCTGGACGAGCTGACCCTGGTAAGGACTGACCTGGAGATGCAGATCGAGGGCCTGAAGGAGGAGCTGGCTGAAGAAGAACCATGAGGAGTTAAGACTGCTGCTGGCAGTGGGAGGCTGATCCAGTGGGTCTGCAGATGCACCTGGGGCCAGGGAAGGGGGCAGCTGAGCTGACCGCCTCCCCCCATCCCTTCCTAGGAGACGCTTACCCTGCGGAGTCAGACCAGAGGGGACGTCAGCGTGGAGGTGGATGCTGTCCCCAGCGTGGACCTGAGCCACATCCTGAATGAGATGCGCGACCAGTATGAACAGATAGCAGACAAGAACCACAGAGATGCCGAGGCCTGGTTCCTGAGCAAGGTGATGTGGGTCCTCAGTCCTCCTGCAGGACCTCCCAGCCGGGGTGCCTCTGGAGTGCCTCACACCTTCTGTTCTTTCCTATCTCAGACAGAGGAGCTGAGCAAAGAAGTGACCTCTAACAGCGAGCTGATGCAGAACAGCCGCAATGAGTTGAATGAGCTCCGAAGGGTGCCCCGGGGCCTGGAGGTCAAACTGCAGTCCCAGCTCTGCATGGTAGGAAGGATCAGGCTCAGCCCCAGCCTCCAAGTCGCCAGTAATGGCACCACCCCCTGTAATGGAACACCGCTGCAGTACGGTTCCGTCTCTCTTTTCCCAGGAGTGGGTTGGAGGGATCACTGTACCCATTATATAGATGGAGAAATTAAGGCCCAGAACAAATAGTGGAATAACTTTTCTCCACGTTGCCTAGCCCATCAGTAGCCCAGCTGGGGTCAAAAATCCATGCACCTCTCAGGAAACATGCCCAGAGACCTGGGGGGACAGCAGTGACCCCCTCCGTTGACTCTCTCTTTCGCTCTCTCACATTCACAGAAAGCATCCCTGGAGAAGAGCCTGGAGGAGACCAAAAACCGCTACTGCCTGCAGCTGGCCCAGATCCAGGAGCTGATCTGCAGCGTGGAGGAGCAGTTGGCCCAGCTGCGCTGCAAGATGGCGCAGCAGAACCACGAGTACCAGATCCTGCTGGACGTGAAGACGCGGCTGGAGCAGGAGATCAGCACCTACCGCCGCCTGCTGGAGGGCGAGGACGCCCAGTGAGTGGGGACCCCCCCCCGTCCTGCCCCACAGACCCTTCAGCCCCACCCCTGCTGCTCCCAACACACCTAACCGCTCTACCTTTTCTTCCCTACAGCCTCTCCTCCCAGCACCCATCCGGCCAGAACTATGTTTCCTGCGAAGGTAAGGCTCCTGAGGGTCCCGGGGCCGCCTTTGCCCACCCGCCGACCTCACCACCTCAAGGCCTGGGTCCAGCCCCTGCTCACCCCAGCTGTCTTCCCTCCCTCTCTGCTGGTGGTGGGCTAATAAAGCTGACTTTCTGGTTGATGCATCAATCCTGTGTGGTCTCCGTTCCTGAGCTGATGGGAGGGGAATTGGAGGTGCCTCCCAGGAATCTTCTGGGACCTCACAGCCTGAGGGATGCAGGAAAGAGCCAAGCTCAGAAGAGCTTGTAGGGTCTTCCTTGAAGACCTGCATGCCGTCGGGGGAGTGGGAGTTGGGACGTAGGATGGGAGGGAGCTCGCTCGTGTTGGCAGATGCTGTGTGAGGCGTTTTACAGCAGCTCTTTCCTCCGACTCACCTGGCGACTGTGAGGGGGCTGTGGTCAGGCTCATCTTGGTGCTTAATGTCACACAGACACGACGTGGCACAACTGTGCCTCAAGTCTGTCCAACTGCAAAGTCCATGCCTTTCTTTTATACGGCTCTATCTTTTTAGGTATTTTAACCCAAGACTCCCAAGCTTGAGCTCCTAACTCTACCCCTTGGAGCCTCTCCTTTGCACACAATGATTTTAGTGTTGGATGGGGGAGGGAGAGCCTTCTGCCTTGGGGGTGGTGTCCACGGTTAGGACTGAATCTTTCTTCTCCAACCTGCTCCCCCTCATCACTCCCATCAACTCCCTCCTCTTCCTCGTTCCCCTCAGCCAGTGAATCGTGTGCCAGCGAGTCCCCTAGAAATGTCTGTCACCCCTGCTTCCTTTTCATCCCCACAACCACCGCCGCCATCAGACTTGCTTCCTCACTCCCTAGAACTGGGCCCAGCCTACTAATTGGAATCCCTTGCTGTCCATCTCCCCCACCCTCATTTCTGCCTAATGACCTTTCTAACGAGAATGTGGTACAGATCAAGAATAAGGAGGCCATCAGGTCCCCTCCGTTCAACCACCTGTGTTGTTCCCTCTCTCCTGGGATGCTTGGCCTTTTCGTCTCAACCCACCATGGTGCCTCTCCCCACCCCCTGCACCCCATGAATCCACCCTACTTGGCTATTGAGGTGTACCACACTTCTCACTTGCTGTGGATGCCTTCCATATTTTAAAATTTTGATTAAAATTCAAAGCTATGGGAATTCCCTGGCAGTCCAGTGGTTAGGACTCGGCGCTTTCACTGCCGGGACCCGGGTTCAATCCCTGGTTGGGGAACTAAGATCCCGTAAGCCATGCAGCGCGGCCAAAACAAAACAAAACATAACAAAACAACAAAAAAAAAATCAAATTTATGTCTGTAGAACATAATTAGATTTTTAAGAAAAAGAGCCATTCCCAGGCTGACATCCCCAGGTGTCACACACCTCCATACCTACCTCCCACTTTCAAGTCTTAGTTCTTACTTTTGTCATTTACCTCGGTCTTTCTTTTTTTTTTTTTTTGAATTTTTGAATTTTATTTTATTTATTTTTTTATACAGCAGGTTCTTGTTAGTTATCCATTTTATACGTATTAGTGTATGTATGTCAATCCCAATATCCCAATTCATCATCCCTCACCCCTGCCGCTTTCCCCCCTTGGTGTCCATAAGTTTGTTCTTTACATCTGTGTCTCAATTTCTGCCCTGCAAACCGGTTCATCTGTACCATTTTTTTTGGTTCCACATATACACGTTAATATATGATATTTCTTTTTCTCTTTCTGACTTACTTCACTCTGTATGACAATCTCTAGATTCATCCATGTCTCTACAAATGACCCAATTTCGTTCCTTTTTATGGCTGAGTAATATTCCATTGTATATATGTACCACATCTTCTTTATCCATTCGTCTGTCGATGGGCATTTAGGTTGCTTCCATGACCTGGCTATTGTAAATAGTGCTGCAATGAACATTGGGGTGCATGTGTCTTTTTGAATTATGGTTTTCTCCGGGTATATGCCCAGTAGTGGGATTGCTGGGTCATATGGTAATTCTATTTTTAGTTTTTTAAGGAACCTCCATACTGTTCTCCATAGTGGTTGTATCCATTTACATTCCCACCAACAGTGCAAGAGGGTTCCCTTTTCTCCACACCCTCTCCAGCATTTGTTGTTTGTAGATTTTCTGATGATGCCCATTCTAACTGGTGTGAGGTGATACCTCATTGTAGTTTTGATTTGCATTTCTCTAATAATTAGTGATGTTGAGCAGCTTTTCATGTGCTTCTTGGCCATCTGTATGTCTTCTTTGGAGAAATGTCTATTTAGGTCTTCTGCCCATTTTTGGATTGGGTTGTTTGTTTTTTTAATATTGAGCTGCATGAGCTGTTTAAATATTTTGGAGATTAATCCTTTGTCAGTTGCTTTGTTTGCAAATATTTTCTCCCATTCTGAGGGTTGTCTTTTTGTCTTGTTTATAGTTTCCTTTGCTGTGCAAAAACTTTTAAGTTTCATTAGGTCCAATTTGTTTATTTTTGTTTTTATTTCCATTACTCTAGGAGGTGGATCAAAAAAGATCTTGCTGTGATTTATGTCAAAGAGTGTTCTTCCTATGTTTTCCTCTAAGAGTTTTATAGTGTCTGGTCTTACATTTAGGTCTCTAATCCATTTTGAGTTTATTTTTGTGTATGGTGTTAGGGAATGTTCTAATTTCATTCTTTTACATGTAGCTGACCAGTTTTCCCAGCACCACTTATTGAAGAGACTGCCTTTCTCCATTGTATATCCTTGCCTCCTTTGTCATAGATTAGTTGACCATAGGTGTGTGGGTTTATCTCTGGGCTTTCTATCCTGTTCCATTGATCTCTATTTCTGTTTTTGTGCCACTACCATATTTTCTTGACTACTGTAGCTTTCTGGTATAGTCTGAAGTCAGGGAGTCTGATTCCTCCAGCTCCATTTTTTTCCCTCAAGAATGCTTTGGCTATTCGGGGTCTTTTGTGTCTCCATACAAATTTTAAGATTTTTTGTTCTAGCTCTGTAAAAAAGTGCCATTGAGGGCTTCCCTGGTGGCGCAGTGGTTGAGAATCTGCCTGCTAATGCAGGGGACACGGGTTCGCGCCCTGGTCTGGGAGGATCCCACATGCCGCGGAGCAACTGGGCCCGTGAGCCACAACTACTGAGCCTGCGCGTCTGGAGCCTGTGCTCCGCAACAAGAGAGGCCACGATAGTGAGAGGCGCACGCACCGCGATGAAGAGTGGCCCCTGCTTGCTGCAACTAGAGAAAGCCCTAGCGCAGAAACGAAGACCCAACATAGCAATCAATCAATCAATCAATAAATCTTAAAAAAAAATGCCATTGGTAATTTGATAGGAATTGCATTGAATCTATAGATTGCTTTGGGTAGTATAGTCATTTTCACAATATTGATTCTTCCAATCCAAGAACATGGTATATCTCTCCATCTGTTGGTATCATCTTTAATTTCTTTCATCAGTGTCTTATAGTTTTCTGCATATAGGTCTTTTGCCTCCCTAGGCAGGTTTATTCCTAGGTATTTTATTCTTTTTGTTGCAATGGTAAATGGGCGTGTTCCCTTAATTTCTCTTTCAGATTTTTCATCATTAGTGTATAGGAATGCAAGAGATTTCTGTGCATTAACTTTGTATCCTGCAACTTTACCAGATTCATTGATTAGCTCTAGTAGTTTTCTGGTGGCATCTTTAGGATTCTCTATGTATAGTATCATGTCATCTGCAAACAGTGACAGTTTTACTTCTTCTTTTCCAGTATGTATTCCTTTTATTTCTTTTTCTTCTCTGATTGCCATGGCTAGGACTTCCAAAACTATGTTGAATAATAGTGGTGAGAGTGGACATCCTTGTCTTGTTCCTGATCTTAGAGGAAATGCTTTCAGTTTTTCACCATTGAGAGTGATGTTTGCTGTGGGTTTGTTGTATATGGCCTTTATTATGTTGAGGTAGGTTCCCTCTATGCCCACTCTCTGGAGAGTTTTTATCATAAATGTGTGTTGAATTTTGTCCAAAGCTTTTTCTGCATCTATTGAGATGATCATACGGTGTTTATTCTTCAATTTGTTAATATGGTGTATCACATTGATTGATTTATGTATACTGAAGAATCCTTGCATCCCTGGGATAAATCCCACTTGATCATTTTATATGATCCTTTTAATATGTTGTTGGATTCTGTTTGCTAGTATTTTGTTGAGGATTTTTGCATCTATATTCATCAGTGATATTGGTCTGTAATTTTCTTTTTTTGTAGTGTCTTTGTCTGGTTTTGATACCAGGGTGATGGTGGCCTCATAGAATGAGTTTGGGAGTGTTCCTTCCTCTGAATTTTTTGGAAGAGTTTGAGAAGGATGGGTGTTAGCTCTTCTCTAAATGTTTGATAGAATTCACCTGTGAAGCCATCTGGTCCTGGACTTTTGTTTGTTGGAAGATTATTAATCACAGTTTCAATTTCATTACTTGTGATTGGTCTGTTCATATTTTCTGTTTCTTCCTGGTTCAGTCTTGGAAGGTTATACCTTTCTAAGAATTTGTCCATTTCTTCCAGGTTGTCCATTTTATTGTCATAGAGCTGCTTGTAGTAGTCTCTTAGGATGCTTTGTATTTCTTCAGTGTCTGTTGTAACTTCTCCTTTTTCATTTCTAATTTTATTGATTTGAGTCTTCTCCCTCTATTTCTTGATGAGTCTGGCTAATGGTTTATCAATTTTGTTTATCTTCTCAAAGAACCAGCTTTTAGTTTTATTGATCTTTGCTATTGTTTCCTTTGTTTCCATTTCATTTATTTCTGCTCTGATCTTTATGATTTCTTTCCTTCTGCTAACTTTGGGTTTTGTTTGTTCTTCTTTCTCTAGTTCCTTTAGGTGTAAGGTTAGATTGTTTATTTGAGATTTTTCTTGTTTCTTGAGGTAGGCTTGTATAGCTATAAACTTCCCTCTTAGAACTGTTTTTGCTGCATCCCATAGGTTTTGGATCATCGTGTTTTCATTGTCATTTGTCTCTAGGTATTTTTTGACTTCTTCTCTGATTTCTTCAGTGATCTCTTGGTTATTTAGTAACATATTGTTTAGTCTCCATGTGTTTGTGTTTTTTACATTTTTTCCCCTGTAACTGATTTCTAATCTCATAGCATTGTGGTCAGAAAACATGCTTGATATGATTTCAATTTTCTTCAATTTCCTGAGGCTTGATTTGTGACCCAAGATGTGATCTATCCTGGAGAATGTTCCTTGTGCACTTGAGAAAAAAGTGTAATCTGCTGTTTTTGGATGGAATGTCCTATAACTATCAATTAACTCTATCTGGTCTATTGTGTCATTTAAAGCTTGTGTTTCCTTACTAATTTTCTGTTTGGATGATCTCTCCATTGGTGTAAGTGAGGTGTTAAAGTTCCCCACTATTATTGTGTTACTGTCGATTTCCTCTTTTATATCTGTTAGCAGTTGCCGTATGTATTGAGGTGCTCCTATGTTGGGTGCATATATATTTATAATTGTTGTATCTTCTTCTTGGATTGATCCCTTGATCATTATGTAGTGTCCTTCCTTGTCTCTTGTAACATTCTTTATTTTAAAGTCTATTTTATCTGATATGAGTATAGCTACCCCAGCTTTCTTTTGATTTCCATTTGCATGGAATATCTTTTTCCATCCCCTCACTTTCAGTCTGTATGTGTCCCTAGGTCTGAAGTGGGTCTCTCGTAGACAGCATATATATGGGTCTTGTTTTTGTATCCATTCAGGGAGGCTGTGTCTTTTGGTTGGAGCATTTAATCCATTCACGTTTAAGGTAATTAACGATATGTATGTTCCTATGACCATTTTCTTAATTGTTATGGGTTTGTTTTATTTTTTTTTTACTATTTTTTTTTTCACACACACACACTGTATTTTATTTTTACAAGAGATAAATAGACTGACACCAAGCATTGTACATGGATGACCACAACAAAAGCAACAATGGTTGCAATTACCAAACATGAAACACACTCATACTATTTCATAATATTGACATATTGACATTCAGTCCAGTAATCCTCCACTGCAACAGCTCCTTTACTTTGCAGTGAAAATTGATTTGTATATTCTTTGCCTCTGAGTCCTTGTGGGATTTTTTTTTTTTTAATTCAGACAGAAAGTCACAAAAATTATACTCATCCTCATCAGTTCACTCAGTCCCATGTAATTAATTTTTTTTTTCATCTTGATCTTTTGTTAGCACTTTTATGAGTTCATCAGTTTTTCATTAGAGTTCTGAAAATGCTTATTCATTCAGTTCAGCAGTACAGTCAGTTACCAGAAACCTGTACTTGTCAGAGTCTTTTCCATGAATTTCTTGAAGATGAAACCCTTGTATAGGAACATATTTGCAAAATCATCAGAGTACACCCAGAACTCTCTGTAAATGACAAAAGACTTAAAAATGACCATGGTTAAAGATTTGATGAAAGTTCATAATAATGCAGTTGACAAGAAAATTAGTTATTTCTGAGATATACATTTTAAAGTAATAACTAGGATTATTACTTATAACATTATACCAGAACATATAAGATTTTTAGAAATTTCATGTAATGTCTGAAACATTTATATTAACATATTTCCATACATATTTCCATACAAATACAAATATAAGATTTTTAGAAATTTCATGTAATGTCTGAAACATTTATATTAACATATTTCCATACAAATAACCCAATGAAAGTTGAGTATTAGTTGTTTTGTTTGTTTTTTTATACTGCAGGTTCTTATTAGGCATCAGTTTTATACACATCAGTGTATACATGTCAATCCCAATCGCCCAATTCAGCACACCACCATCCCCACCCCACCGCAGTTTTCCCCCCTTGGTGTCCATATGTCCATTCTCTACATCTGTGTCTCAACTTCTGCCCTGCAAACTGGCTCATCTGTACCATTTTTCTAGGTTCCACATACATGCATTAATATACGATATTTGTTTTTCTCTTTCTGACTTAACTTCACTCTGTGTGACAGTCTCTAGATCCATCCACGTCTCAACAAATGACTCAATTTCGTTCCTTTTTATGGCTGAGTAATATTCCATTGTATATATGTACCACATCTTCTTTATCCATTCGTCTGTTGATGGGCATTTAGGTTGCTTCCATGACCTGGCTATTGTAAATAGTGCTGCAATGAACATTCGGGTGCATGTGTCTTTTTGAATTACAGTTTTCTCTGGGTATATGCCCAGTAGTGGGATTGCTGGGTCATATGGTAATTCTATTTTTAGTTTTTTAAGGAACCTCCATATTGTTCTCCATAGTGGCTGTATCGATTTACATTCCCACCAACAGTGCAAGAGGTTTCCCTTTTCTCCACACCCTCTCCAGCATTTGTTGTTTGTAGATTTTCTGATGATGCCCATTCTAACAGGAGTGAGGTGATACCTCATTGTAGTTTTGATTTGCATTTCTCTAATAATTAGTGATGTTGAGCATCTTTTCATGTGCTTCGTGGCCGTCTGTATGTCTTCTTTGGAGAAATGTCTATTTAGGTCTTCTGTCCATTTTTGGATTGGGGTGTTTGTTTCTTTGATATTGAGCTGAATGAGCTGTTTATATATTTTGGAGATTAATCCTTTGTCCGTTGATTCATTTGCAAATATTTTCTCCCATTCTGAGGGTTGTCTTTTCGTCTTGTTTATGGTTTCCTTTGCTGTGCAAAAGCTTTGAAGTTTCACTAGGTCCCACTTGTTTATTTTTGTTTTTATTTCCATTACTCTAGGAGGTGGATCAAAAAAGATCTTGCTGTGATTTATGTCAAAGAGTGTTCTTCCTATGTTTTCCTCTAAGAGTTTTATAGTGTCCAGTCTTATATTTAGGTCTCTAATCCATTTTGAGTTTATTTTTGTGTATGGTGTTAGGGAGTATTCTAATTTCATTCTTTTACATGTAGCTGTCCAGTTTTCCCAGCACCACTTATTGAAGAGACTGTCTTTTCTCCATTGTATATCTTTGCCTCCTTTGTCATAGATTAGTTGACCATAGGTGCGTGGGTTAATCTCTGGGCTTTCTATCTTGTTCCATTGATCTATGTTTCTGTTTTTGTGCCAGTACCATATTGTCTTGATTACTGTAGCTTTGTAGTATAGTCTGAAGTCAGGGAGTCTGATTCCTCCAGCTCCATTTTTTTCCCTCAAGACTGCTTTGGCTATTCGGGGTCTTTTGTGTCTCCATACAAATTTTAAGATGATTTGTTCTAGCTCCGTAAAAAATGCCATTGGTAATTTGATAGGAATTGCATTGAATCTGTAGATTGCTTTGGGTAGTATACTCATTTTCACAATGTTGATTCTTCCAATCCAAGAACATGGTATATCTCTCCATCTGTTGGTATCATCTTTAATTTCTTTCATCAGTGTCTTATAGTTTTCTGCATACAGGTCTTTTGTCTCCCTAGGTAGGTTTATTCCTAGGTATTTTATTCTTTTTGTTGCAATGGTAAATGGGAGTGTTTCCATAATTTCTCTTTCAGATTTTTCATCATTAGTGTATAGGAATGCAAGAGATTTCTGTGCATTAATTTTGTATCCTGCAACTTTACCATATTCATTAATTAGCTCTAGCAGTTTTCTGGTGGCAGTTTTAGGATTCTCTATGTATAGTATCATGTCATCCGCAAACAGTGACAGTTTTACTTCTTCTTTTCCAATTTGTATTCCTTTTATTTCTTTTTCTTCTCTGATTGCCGTGGCAGGGACTTCCAGAACTATGTTGAATAATAGTGGTGAGAGTGGACATCCTTGTCTCGTTCCTGATCTTAGAGGAAATGCTTTCAGTTTTTCACCATTGAGAATGATGTTTGCTGTGGGTTTGTCATATATGGCCTTTATTATGTTGAGGTAGGTTCCCTCTATGCCCACTTTCTGGAGAGTTTTTATCAAAAATGGGTGTTGAATTTTGTCCAAAGCTTTTTCTGCATCTATTGAGATGATCATATGGTTTTTATTCTTCAATTTGTTAATATGGTGTATCACATTGATTGATTTGCGTATATTGAAGAATCCTTGCATCCCTGGGATAAATCCCACTTGATCGTGGTGTATGATCCTTTTAATGTGTTGTTGGATTCTGTTTGCTAGTATTTTGTTGAGGATTTTTGCATCTATATTCATCAGTGATATTGGTCTGTAATTTTCTTTTTTTGTAGTGTCTTTGTCTGGTTTTGGTATCAGGGTGATGGTGGCCTCATAGAATGAGTTTGGGAGTGTTCCTTCCTCTGCAATTTTTTGGAAGAGTTTGAGAAGGATGGGTGTTAGCTCTTCTCTAAATGTTTGATAGAATTCACCTGTGAAGCCATCTGGTCCTGGACTTTTGTTTGTTGGAAGATTTTTAATCACAGTTTCAATTTCATCACTTGTGATTGGTCTGTTCATATTTTCTGTTTCTTCCTGGTTCAGTCTTGGAAGGTTATACCTTTCTAAGAATTTGTCCATTTCTTCCAGGTTGTCCATTTTATTGGCCTGGAGTTGCTTGTAGTAGTCTCTTAGGATGCTTTGTATTTCTGCGGTGTCTGCTGTAACTTCTCCTTTTTCATTTCTGATTTTATTGATTTGAGTCCTCTCCCTGTTTTTCTTGATGAGTCTGGCTAATGGCTTATCAATTTTGTTTATCTTCTCAAAGAACCAACTTTTAGTTTTATTGATCTTTGCTATTGTTTTCTTTGTTTCTATTTCATTTATTTCTGCTCTGATCTTTATGATTTCTTTCCTTCTGCTAACTTTGGGTTTTGTTTGTTCTTCTTTCTCTAGTTTCTTTAGGTGTAAGGTTAGATTGTTTACTTGAGATTTTTCTTGTTTCTTTAGGTAGGCTTGTATAGCTATAAACTTCCCTCTTAGAACTGCTTTTGCTGCATCCCATAGGTTTTGGGTTGTCGTGTTTTCATTGTCATTTGTCTCTAGGTATTTTTTGATTTCCTCTTTGATTTCTTCAGTGATCTCTTGGTTAGTTAGTAACGTATTGTTTAGCCTCCATGTGTTTGTCTTTTTTACTTTTTTTTCCCTGTAATTCATTTCTAATCTCATAGCGTTGTGGTCAGAAAAGATGCTTGATATGATTTCAATTTTCTTCAATTTACTGAGACTTGATTTGTGACCCAAGATGTGATCTATCCTAGAGAATGTTCCGTGCGCACTTGAGAAGAACGTGTAATCTGCTGTTTTTGGATGGAATGTCCTATATATATCAATTAAATCTATCTGGTCTATTGTGTCATTTAAAGCTTCTGTTTCCTTATTTATTTTCATTTTGAATGATCTGTCCATTGGCGTAAGTGAGGTGTTAAAGTCCCCCACTATTATTGTGTTACTGTCGATTTCCTCTTTTATAGCTGTTAGCAGTTGCCGTATGTATTGAGGTGCTCCTATGTTGGGTGCATATATATTTATAATTGTTGTATCTTCTTCTTGGATTGATCCCTTGATCATTATGTAGTGTCCTTCCTTGTCTCTTGTAACATTCTTTATTTTAAAGTCTATTTTATCTGATATGAGTATAGCTACTCCAGCTTTCTTTTGATTTCCATTTGCATGGAATATCTTTTTCCATCCTCTCACTTTCAGTGTGTATGTGTCCCTAGGTCTAAAGTGGGTCTCTCGTAGACAGCATATATATGGGTCTTGTTTTTGTATCCATTCAGCCAGTCTGTGTCTTTTGGTTGGGGCATTTAATCCATTCACGTTTAAGGTAATTATCGATATGTATGTTCCTATGACCATTTTCTTAATTGTTTTGGGTTTGTTTTTGTAGGTCCTTTTCTTCTCTTGTGTTTCCTACTCAGAGAAGTTCCTTTAGCATTTGTTGTAGAGGTGGTTTGGTGATGCTGAATTCTCTTAGCTTTTGCTTGTCTGCAAAGCTTTTGATTTCTCCATCAAATCTAAATGAGATCCTTGCCGGGTAGAGTAATCTTGGTTGTAGGTTCTTCCCTTTCATCACCTTAAGTATATCATGCCACTCCCTTCTGGCTTGCAGAGTTTCTGCTGAGAAATCAGCTGTTAACCTTATGGGAGTTCCCCTGTATGTTAATTGTCGTTTTTCCCTTGCTGCTTTCAATAATTTTTCTTTGTCTTTTATTTTTGCCACTTTGATTACTATGTGTCTCTCTGAGTTTCTCCTTGGGTTTATCCTGTATGGGACTCTCTGCGCTTCCTGGACTTGGGTGGCTATTTCCTTTCCCATGTTAGGGAAGTTTTCGACTATAATCTCTTCAAATATTTTCTCTGGTCCTTTCTCTCTCTCTTCTCCTTCTGGGACCCCTATAATGCGAATGTTGTTGCGTTTAATGTTGTCCCAGAGGTCTCTTAGGCTGTCTTCATTTCTTTTCATTCTTTTTTCTTTAGTCTGTTCCGCAGCAGTGAATTCCACCATTCTGTCTTCCAGGTCACTTATCCGTGCTTCTGCCTCAGTTATTCTGCTATTGATTCCTTCTAGTGTAGTTTTCATTTCAATTATTGTATTGTTCATCTCTGTTTGTTTGTTCTTTAATTCTTCTAGGTCTTTGTTAATCATTTCTTGCATCTTCTCGATCTTTGCCTCCATTCTTATTCCGAGGTCCTGGATCATCTTCACTATCATTATTCTGAATTCTTTTTCTGGAAGGTTGCCTATCTCCACTTCATTTAATTGTTTTTCTGGCGTTTTTTCTTGTTCCTTCATCTGGTACATAGCCCTCTGCCTTTTCATCTTCTCTATCTTTCTGTAACTGTGGTTTTTGTTCCACAGGCTGCAGGATTGTAGTTTTTCTTGCTTCTGCTGTCTGCCCTCTGGTGGTTGAGGCTATCTAAGAGGCTCGATGGGAGGCTCTGGTGGTGGGTAGAGCTGACTGTTGCTGTCTATGGGTTTGTTTTTGTAGGTCCTTTTCTTCTCTTGTGTTTCCCACTCAGAGAAGTTCCTTTAGCATTTGTTGTAGAGCTGGTTCAGTGGTGCTGAATTCTCTTAGCTTTTGCTTGTCTGTAAAGCTTTTGATTTCTCCATCAAATCTGAATGAGATCCTTGCCGGGTAGAGTAATCTTGGTTGTAGGTTCTTCCCTTTCATCACTTTAAATATGTCATGCCATTCCTTTCTGGCTTTTAGAGTTTCTGCTAAGAAATCAGCTGTTAACCTTATGGGAGTTCCCTTGTATGTTATTTGTCATTTTTCCCTTGCTGCTATCAATAATTTTTCTTTGTCTTTAATTTTTGCCTATTTGGTTACTATGTGTCTCTCTGAGTTTCTCCTTGGGTTTATCCTGTATGGGACTCTCTGCGCTTCCTGGACTTGGGTGGCTATTTCCTTTCCCATGTTAGGGAAGTTTTCGACTATAATCTCTTCAAATATTTTCTCTGGTCCTTTCTCTCTCTCTTCTCCTTCTGGGACCCCTATAATGCAAATGTTGTAGTGTTTAATGTTGTCCCAGAGGTCTCTTAGGCTGTCTTCATTTCTTTTCATTCTTTTTTCTTTATTCTGTTCCGCAGCAGTGAATTCCCGCATTCTGTCTTCCAGGTCACTTATCCTTTCTTCTGCCTCAATTATTCTGCTATTGATTCCTTCTACTGTATTTTTCATTTCAGTTATTGTATTGTTCACCTCTGTTTGTTTGTTCTTTAATTCTTCTAGGTCTTTGTTAAACATTTCTTGCATCTTCTCGATCTTTGCCTCCATTCTTTGTCCGAGGTCCTGGATCATCTTCACTATGATTATTCTGAATTCTTTTTCTGGAAGGTTGCCTATCTCCACTTCATTTAGTTGTTTTTCTGGGGTTTTATCTTGTTCCTTCATCTGGTACATAGCTCTCTGCCTTTTCATCTTGTCTATCTTTCTGTTAATGTGGTTTTTGTTCCACAGGCTGCAGGATTGTAGTTCTTCTTGCTTCTGCTGTCTGCCCTCTGGTGGATGAGGCTATCTAAGAGGCTTGTGCAAGTTTCCTGATAGGAGGGACTGGTGGTGGGTAGAGCTGGCTGTTTCTCTGGTGGGGCTTAATCCACTTGTCTGCTGATGGGTGGGGCTGGGTTCCCTCCCTGTTTGTTGTTTGGCCTGAGGCGACCCAACACTGGAGCCTACCTGGGCTCTTTGGTGGGACTAATGGAGGACTCTGGGAGGGCTCATGCCAAGGAGTACTTCCCAGAACTTCTGCTGCCAGTGTCCTTGTCCCCATGGTGAGCCACAGCCACCCCCCACCTCTGCAGGAGACCCTCCAACACTAGCAGGTAGGTCTGGTTCAGTCTCCCCTAGGGTCACTGCTCTTTCCCCTGGGTCCCGATGCATACACTATTTTGTGTGTGCCCTCCAGGAGTGGAGTCTCTGTTTTCCCCAGTCCTGTCGAAGTCCTGCAATCAAATCCCGCTAGCCTTCGAAATCTGATTCTCTAGGAATTCCTCCTCCTGTTGCCAGACCCCCAGGTTGGGAAGCCTGACACGGGGCTCAGAACCTTCACTCCAGTTGGTGGACTTCTGTGGTATAAGTGTTCTCCAGTTTGTGAGTCATGCACCCAGCAGTTATGGGATTTGATTTTATTGTGATTGTGCCCCTCCTACCGTCTCACTGTGGCTTCTCCTTTGTCTTTGGATGTGAGGTATCTTTTTTGGTGAGTTCCAGTGTCTTCCTGTCGATGACTGTTCAGCAGTTAGTTGTGATTCCGGTGCTCTCACAAGAGGGAGTGAGAGCATGTCCTTCTACTCTGCCATCTTGAACCAATTGATCTCCTTATTTCTAAATAACAGGCTATGCTATAATTTCTTGATTTTTTTTCAGTTTTAGTTTATTTTTTTTAAATTGAAATATAGTTGATTTACAATGTTAGTTTCTGATGTACAGCAAAGTGATTCAGATATATATATATATATATATATATATATATATATATATATATACACACACACACACATATATATATATGTATATATATATACTCTTTTTCATATTCTTTTCCATTATGGTTTATTATAAGATTTTGAATATAGTTCCCTGTGCTATACAGTAGGACCTGGTTGTTTATGTAGTTTATATATAGTAGTTTGTATCTGCTAATCCCAGACTCCTAATTTATCCCTCCCCACCTTTCCCCTTTGGTAACCATAAGTTTGTTTTCTATGTCTGTGAGCCTGTTTCTCTTTTGTAAATAAGTTCATTTGTATCATATTTTAGATTCCACATATAAGTGGTATCATATGATATTTGTCTTTCTCTGTCTGACTACTTCACTTAGTATGATAATCTTGAGGTCCATTCATCTTGCTGCAAATGGCATTATTTCATTCTTTTTTTATGGCTGAGTAGTATTCCATTGTATATATATGTATATATCACATCTTCTTTATCCATTCATCTGTTGATGGACACTTTGGTTGTTTCCATGTCTTGACTATTATAAATAGTGCTGCTATGAACATTGGGGTGCATGTATCTTTTCGAATTAGAGTTTTCATCATTTCTAGCTATATGCCCAGGAGTGGGATTGTTGGATCATGTGGTAACTCTATTTTTAGTTTTTTAAGGAACCTCCATACTGTTTTCCATAGTGGCTGCACCAAATTACATTCCCACCAACATTGTAGCAGGGTTCCCTTTTCTCCATACCTTCTCCAGCATTTATTATTTGTAGACTTTTTGATGATGGCCATTCTGACTGTGTGAGGTGATACTTCACTGTAGTTTTGATTTGCATTTCTCTAGTAATTAGTGATGTTGAGCATCTTTTCATGTGCCTATTGACCATCTGTATGTCTTCTTTGGAGAAATGTCTGTGTAGGTTTTCTGCCCAGTTTTTGATTTTTGTTTTTATTATTGAGTTGTATGAGCTGTATGTATATTTTGGAAATTAAGCCCTTGTATGTCGCATCATTTGCAAATATTTTCTCCCATTCCATAGGTTGTCTTTTCGTTCTGTTTATAGTTTCCTTTGCTGTGCAAAAGCTTATAAGTTTGATTAGGTCCCATTTGTTTATTTTTGCTTTTATTTCTATTGCCTTGGGAGACTGACCTAAGAAAACAGTGCTACGATTTATGTCAGAGAATGTTTTGCCTATGTTCTCTTCTAGGAGTTTTATGGTGTCATGTCTTATATTTCAATCTTTTTTAAAAGTATTTATCGATTTATTTATTTTTGGCCACATCCTGTCTTAGTTGCGGCATGTGGGATCTTTCACTGTGATGCACGGGCTCTTTGTTGTGGCACACGGGCTTCTCAGGCTTCTCTCTAGTTGTGGTGTGGGGGCTCCAGAGTGCATGGGCTCTGTGGTTGTGGTGCGCAGGCTCCAGAGCAAGTGGGCTCTGTAGTTGTGGCATGTGGACTCTCTAGTTGTGGCCTGCGGGCTCGGTAGTTGCAGTGTGTGGGCTTAGTTGCCCTGCGGCATGTGGGATCTTAGTTTCCTGACCAGAGATTGAACCCGCATCCCCTGCATTGGAAGGTGGATTCTTAACCACTGGACAACAAGGGAAGTACTGTCTTTAAGTCTTTTTGAGTTTATTTTTGTGTATGGTGTGAGGGAGTGTTCTAACTTCATTGATTTAAAACGCAGCTGTCCAACTTTCCCAACACCACTTGCTGAAGAGACTGTCTTTTTCCAATTGTATATTCTTCCCTCCTTTGCTGAAGATTAATTGACTGTAGGTGTGTGGGTTTATTTCTGGACTCTCTATTCTGTTCCATTGATCCATATGTCTGTTTTTGTATCAATACCATGCTGTTTTGATTACTGTAGCTTTGTAGTATTGTCTGAAGTCTGGGAGGGTTATGCCTCCAGTTTTGTTCTTTTTCCTCAGGATTGCTTTGGAAATTCTGGGTCTCTCATGCCTCTATATAAATTTTAGGATTATTTGCTCCAGTTATGTGAAAAATGCTCTTTGGTAATTTGATAGGGGTCACATTAAATCTGTAGATTGCTTTGGGTAGTATGGCCATTTTTCAGGTTTAGTTTTTAATCACTGCTGTATAGGAAGAGAATTTAGCTCTCTATGTGCATTTTCCCTATCCACTTTTTCCTACCCTCTCAATAAATTTTCATTAGATAAATGTTTAATGTTTACATTTTTATGACTATTTAAATATTATTCACAACCAAATCATGTTTTACACTATATTAAATTTCCTCAGAATAAATATCTGTTTTTCAGTTTGTGTAAGTTTTCTTTGTACCTATCACTAATTCATTGCCAGATGTATACATCTCCTCTTAATGTGTTAAACACTGCCTATTCCATCAATTTCATCTTCTTGAAGATGTCCTTCCTGGAGCCCTCTGTCCTCCTGCTCCAGTCTGTTCTGGGTGCTCTCTGGGCCTGCTGTCACCCAGGCATCTCCCTTTACCATCGTCTTGGACATCTCTTCTCTCTCTATTGCACCCCGTGTTTTCTGGATCCCATGTCTTCTTTTTTCTCCCTCTCCCTCCCTTTATTTGAGTGAAACACATACTCTTATGAAAAGTTTTATAGAGGTTAAATTTTTGAGACCTTTCATTTCTGAAAATATTGTTAGTCTCTTGACTGGTAGTTTGGCTGGGTATGGAATTCTAGGTTGGAAACAATTTTTCCTCAGCATTTTGGAGGTATTGTTTCTTCACTGTTTCCTGGCTTCTGGTATTACACTTGAGAAGTCTAATTCTATTTTGATTCTAGATCCTTCATACTATCCCATTCCCACCCTTCCCCCAGAAGGTTTTAGGTTCTTCTCTTTCTCTCCAGTGGCTGAAATATCACATATTCTGCCTTGATGTGGCTGTGTCTTCATCTGTTGGATTAGGCACTTAGCAGAATCTTTCAGTGTGGGAACTCGTGTTCTTCACTGATAACATTTTGGTGAGTTTCTTTCATATATATATACATACACAAACATAACTACAATCACACCAGGTACAATTTAATGCTGTTTCCACTTTTTTTGGTTGCCATTTAAAATAATGCAACAATGGAACATCTTTCTGCATAAAGCTTTGCTTTCATATATTTTTTGCAGTATTTCTTTAGGCTAGATTCCCAGAAGTATAATTACTAGGTGAGAAGACAATGAATATTTTAAGGGTCTTAATTTGTATTGCCAAATTGATTTAAAGAGAAGTTGTACCAATTTACATATTTTTCCCTCAGGGAATGGGAGTGCCTATTTCAAAACATGCTCACCAACTTTGAGTATTATCTTTTTTTTTTTTTTTTATAGTCTACAACCTACTTTATTTATTTATTTATTTTTCACACACACACACACACACACACACACTGTATTTTATTTTTACAAGAGATAAATAGACTGACACCAAGCATTGTACATGGATGACCACAACCAAAGCAACAATGATTGCAATTACCAAACATGAAACACACTCATACTATGTCATAATATTGACATTCAGTCCAGTAATCCTCCACTGTAACAGCTCCTTTACTTTGCAGTGAAAATTGATTTGTATATTCTTTGCCTCTGAGTCCTTGTGGGATTTTTTTTTTTTTTTAAATTCAGACAGAAAGTCACAAAAATTATACTCATCCTCATCAGTTCACTCAGTCCCATGTAATTAATTTTTTTTTTCATCTTGATCTTTTGTTAGCACTTTTATGAGTTCATCAGTTTTTCATTAGAGTTCTGAAAATGCTTATTCATTCAGTTCAGCAGTACAGTCAGTTACCAGAAACCTGTACTTGTCAGAGTCTTTTCCATGAATTTCTTGAAGATGAAACCCTTGTATAGGAACATATTTGCAAAATCATCAGAGTACACCCAGAACTCTCTGTAAATGACAAAAGACTTAAAAATGACCATGGTTAAAGATTTGATGAAAGTTCATAATAATGCAGTTGACAAGAAAATTAGTTATTTCTGAGATATACATTTTAAAGTAATAACTAGGATTATTACTTATAACATTATACCAGAACATATAAGATTTTTAGAAATTTCATGTAATGTCTGAAACATTTATATTAACATATTTCCATACATATTTCCATACAGATACAAATATATGATTTTTAGAAATTTCATGTAATGTCTGAAACATTTATATTAACATATTTCCATACATATTTCCATACAAATACAAATATAAGATTTTTAGAAATTTCATGTAATGTCTGAAACATTTATATTAACATATTTCCATACAAATAACCCAATGAAAGTTGAGTATTAGTTGTTTTGTTTGTTTTTTTATACTGCAGGTTCTTATTAGGCATCAGTTTTATACACATCAGTGTATACATGTCAATCCCAATCGCCCAATTCAGCACACCACCATCCCCACCTCACCGCAGTTTTCCCCCCTTGGTGTCCATATGTCCATTCTCTACATCTGTGTCTCAACTTCTGCCCTGCAAACTGGCTCATCTGTACCATTTTTCTAGGTTCCGCATACATGCATTAATATACGATATTTGTTTTTCTCTTTCTGACTTACTTCACTCTGTATGACAGTCTCTAGATCCATCCACGTCTCAACAAATGACTCAATTTCGTTCCTTTTTATGGCTGAGTAATATTCCATTGTATATATGTACCACATCTTCTTTATCCATTCGTCTGTTGATGGGCATTTAGGTTGCTTCCATGACCTGGCTATTGTAAATAGTGCTGCAATGAACATTCGGGTGCATGTGTCTTTTTGAATTACGGTTTTCTCTGGGTATATGCCCAGTAGTGGGATTGCTGGGTCATATGGTAATTCTATTTTTAGTTTTTTAAGGAACCTCCATATTGTTCTCCATAGTGGCTGTATCGATTTACATTCCCACCAACAGTGCAAGAGGTTTCCCTTTTCTCCACACCCTCTCCAGCATTTGTTGTTTGTAGATTTTCTGATGATGCCCATTCTAACAGGAGTGAGGTGATACCTCATTGTAGTTTTGATTTGCATTTCTCTAATAATTAGTGATGTTGAGCATCTTTTCATGTGCTTCGTGGCCGTCTGTATGTCTTCTTTGGAGAAATGTCTATTTAGGTCTTCTGCCCATTTTTGGATTGGGTTGTTTGTTTCTTTGATATTGAGCTGAATGAGCTGTTTATATATTTTGGAGATTAATCCTTTCTCCGTTGATTCATTTGCAAATATTTTCTCCCATTCTGAGGGTTGTCTTTTCGTCTTGTTTATGGTTTCCTTTGCTGTGCAAAAGCTTTGAAGTTTCATTAGGTCCCACTTGTTTATTTTTGTTTTTATTTCCATTACTCTAGGAGGTGGATCCAAAAAGATCTTGCTGTGATTTATGTCAAAGAGTGTTCTTCCTATGTTTTCCTCTAAGGGTTTTATAGTGTCTGGTCTTACATTTAGGTCTCTAATCCATTTTGAGTTTATTTTTGTGTATGGTGTTAGGGAATGTTCTGATTTCATTCTTTTGCATGTAGCTGACCAGTTTTCCCAGCACCACTTATTGAAGAGACTGCCTTATTAAAAAATATCTTTTGTGAATTGATTCATCTGTCACTTTTAAAGCTGGTGTTATGCAAGAACTCTGACACAGACATATAGTCCTGGCCTGGGTTGTTAAAAACTCCTGAGCACATGCTTATGAGTTGTTCAGTAACGAGATGTCAGAACAGAGTGTGCAGAACACACTTTACCTGGGTGTGGGGAGCGATTTTAACAAAACTGTTTGTGCCTGTGTCTTCAGAATGAATACCACCCATCGGTGGACCCTTGGGAAGCTCCATGAGAAAGTCTTCCATTTGACAGATGGGGAAACTGAGATTTCAACTAATCAAGGAAAAAAAAAATTTCTTTGGATCTCTCAGCTAGTTAGAAAAACGGCCTAAGAGCAGGAACCACGTGTCTCCTGTTCATTGCTGTGTCCAGTGTAAACAAAACATGAGCCCCTTTTATTTTTTAACATTTTTATTTTATTGAGGTATAGTGGATTTTCAACATTATATTAGTTTCAGGTGTACAACATGGTGGCTAAATATTTTTATAGCTTATACTCCATTTAAAGTTATTATAAAATATTGGCTATATTCCTTGTGCTGTACAATATGTCCTTGTAGCCTATTTATTTTATGCATAGTAGTTCGTACCTATTAATCCTCTACCCCTATCTTGCCCCTCCTCCCATCCCTCTCCCCGCTGGTAACCACTAGTTTGTGCTCTATATCTCTGAGTCTATTTCTGTTTTGTCATATTCATCATGAGTCCCCTTTACAGAAAGACATTATCAAAGCAGAAATGTAAATTTCACCTTCAGTAAAGGAAGCAGGTTTTCCATCTGGAAATGCTTGGATTTCTCAAGCTAAGATTCAAGTCCAAATCAAACTGCATTTTAAATTTTTTAAAATTTTACTGAAGTATAGTTGATTTACAATGTTGTGTTAATTTCTGTTGCACAGCAAAGCAACTCAGTTATGCATATATATATTCTTTTTCATATTCTTTTCCATTATGGTTTATCACATTGATATTGAACATAGTTCCCTGTGCTATATAGTCCTTATTGTTTATCCATCCTGTATATACTAGTTTGCTTCTGCTAATCCCAAACTCCTAATCCATCCCTTCCCCATGTCCCCTCCCCCTTGGCAACCACAAGTCTGTTCTCTATGTCAAATCAGACTGCATTTTGCTCTTGGTTGGTCTTTCCTGCTTCCTAAGATCCTGGCACATGAGATGAGGAGGTTGAGTGCTCTTGAATGTTCCTCGTAACTTGTCTATTTTGAACACACCCTCAAATTCTTAATGCTTGAGTTAAGTGTCAAAGTTGGTAAAATATTGTTTTAGATAATTGCATAAAGTGCTAAACAATGGCTGAAGTGAGAATTAATGATAGCCCATAAAGTGTATCTGCTGATGTCAATGGCTTAGTGGTAAGCTCCTAAAGGTTTTGCGTTCTTTGGGCCCATTGTTTCCGAGAGCTATTAAAAGCACTGTGTCACTCCTGATATCTGAGATAAGTGATTTCTTCTGTTTGCCTTCCCATTGCTGTAGCTTGTAGTTTAAGATCTTCTGATGGCTTCCTGAAACATAACACACATGAAGCTTTTGGTTTTGCCTGTCCCCAACAAACTTAGACAGCACCTAGCATGTAAGGGATACTCAAGATTTGTGGATTAGAGCCATGGGTTTGGTGTAGAAGACTCTGCTCTCTCTGGTCTCCATGGAATGTTTTCAGGAGGAAGATTCTTGGGGACAGACTTCTCTAGATTCCACGTGCCTTTCATCACATTGCTCCAAGGTTGCCGCAGAAGAGAAAGCAAGTATATTTTTGAGCTATGGAGGGATGGAGTCGGGGCTGTGAGAGCTGAGGCAATGAGCAAGTGCAGCTCTTTATCTGGCCTCCCTCTGATGTGCTGCCCCTTCCTCTGATGTGCTGTGTGGTCACTGCCATGGGCAGACATAGCTCTGTGTCCCTGCTTCCCCATCTGTCCAGGACGCCAGAAGGGCTTTGAGCAGATCAAGGGGTGTTAAAGCATAAAAGGTTATTTGGAAGGAGAGTCCATTTCTGGCTCGGTTCCCTGTTAACCCACTGATGGGGTCCAAATGTTCCTTTCTTTCCTACAATTATAGGATTATTACACCTAAAACAGATATGTTTTGTTCCTTCCAATTATAACCAAGCAGGACCCTGTGGAGTCTTCCCGGGACAGACCCCTCCTTCATATCCTCTGTTGTAGCTCCTCTCTGAAGTACCCAGAAGTATCTCATGCATACTTCCTCAGTTTTTCTTTAAAAATGCTTTGCTGAAACCCTTCGGAGAGTTTGGGGTTTTTTTTGGGCACGAGCCACCCATTCTCCCTGCATGACCCTGCAAAAATCTTTCTCTGCTCCAAAATCCGATGTTTTGGTTTGTTTGGCCTCACTGCGCATAGGGCACATGAACTTGCGTTCAGTAACACAGTTTTTATCTGCCATATGAATAGTGTGACAACATAAACAGAAAAATAAAAAACCAAAACATTCATCCATTGTTCTGTCCCCAAGATTTTTATTCTCCTAGGCTCCTTTCTGGCCTGCTTATATGTGAGTACATGGCAAAGGTGATTTTCAAATACTTAAGGGGCTTCATTATTAAATGAATACGTTAATAGAAATAAAAGACCAGTATAAAAGGACATATGTACAAGGATATTTATTGCTGCATTATTTATAGTGGCTGAAAATGGAAAACCAAGTGACAACCGTTGGTAGTGTATAGTAAAGGGGATAGTGCCATAACCAAGCAGGACCCTATGGGGCCTTCCTGGGACAGACCCTTCCCCCATATCCTCTGCTTTAGCTCCTCTCTGAAGTACCTAGATAATAGTATCTGATGCACATTTCCTGAGTTGTTTTACAGATGCTAAAACCTTCACCAAATGGAAGAAATTAACTACTTGATGACCATGAGCATGTAGCCCCCAGACCTACTGGAGCCTAAGGACTGATAATTTTTTTTTTTTTAAGGATGAAAGGTATTTATTTATTTATTTATTTATTTATTTATTTATTTATGGCTGTGTTGGGTCTTCATTTCTGTGCGAGGGCTTTCTCTAGTTGTGGCAAGTGGGGACCACTCTTCATCGCGGTGCGTGGGCCTCTCATTATCGCAGCCTCTCTTGTTGCGAAGCACAGGCTCCAGATGCGCAGGCTCAGTAGTCGTGGCTCACGGGCCCAGTTGCTCTGCAGCATATGGGATCTTCCCAGACCAGGGCTTGAACCCGTGACCCCTGCATTGGCAGGCAGATTCTCAACCACTGCGCCACCAGGGAAGCCCAGGACTGATAATTTTAACAGAGTGATACCACTCTGTTACCTCACCATCAACCAATCAGAGAATTGTGCATGAGCTGATCATATACCCTGGGACTCCCTTCCCTCACCTGGCCTTTAAAAATGTTTTGCTGATGATAGTCAACATTTATTGTTTGTAGACTTTTTGATGGTCATCATCAAAAAGTCTACAAACAATAAATGTTGGAGAGGGTGTGGAGAAAAGGGAACCCTCCTACACTGTTGGTGGGAATGTAAATTGGTACAGCCACTATGGAGGTTCTTTAAAAAACTAAAAATAGAGCTACCATATAATCCAGCAATCCCACTCCTGGACATATATCCAGAGAAAACCATGGTTCGAAAGGATACATGCACCCCAATGTTCATTGCACACTATTCACAATAGCCAAGACATGGAAGCAATTTGTAGCAACATGGATAGACCTGGAGATTATCATACTAGGTAAAGTGAGTCAGACAGAGAAAGACAAATATCATATGATATTCTGCTTGCATGTGGAATCTAAAAAGAGTGATACAAATGAATTTATTTACAAAACAGAAACAGACTCACAGACTTAGGAAACAAACTTATGGTTACCAAAGGGGAAAGGTGGGGGGGGGTGAGGGATAAATTGGGAGTTTGGGATTGACATACACATACTACTATATTTAATATAGATAACCAGCAAGAACCTACTGTATAATGCAGGGAACTCTGCTCAATATTCTGTAATAACCTAAATGGGAAAAGAACTTGAAAAAGAATAGATACAAGGATATGTATAACTGAATCACTTTGCTGTACACCTGTAACTAACACAACATTGTTAATCAACTATATACCCATATAAAATAAAAATTAAAAAAAAATGTTTTGCTGAAACCCATCGAGGAGTTCAGGCTTTTTGAGCATTAGCTGTCCCAGACTCCTTGTTTGGTGTCCTGCAATAAACGCTGCACTTTCCTTCACCACAACCCGGTGTCAGTAGATTGGCTTTACTGTGTGCAGGCAAGTGGACCCAGGTTTGGTTCAGTAACAGTGCTCCATTCATACTATGGAATATTCAACAGCTGTCATGATCAATAAATTGGAGCTATGTCAGATGGCAAGAGAGATTCCTTAAATGTAGAAAAGCACTTGTAGGATATTGATCTCACTTGTGTGAATAAATAAAAGCCAGTCCCCCATTTATATAAATGCATGTGTGTGTGTGTACAATTATGAGCACCAAAAATATAAATGGGAACATATGCTGTGATTAGCATGGATTACCTTGGTGGTAGGGTGGGAGACTGATGTGGTAGAGGGGGAGAGTAGAAGAGAAAAGGGGATCCAAAAAAACAGGAAAGGAAAAAAAGTGCACACACTTTTATATATATACATAAAATTGTGTATGTGTGTCTATGAACAAAGAAAATAAACAAAAAAATTAAAAACCAAAGAATCAGTTCACTTAATTTGTTGAATACCACATCAAATTCCTAGTTAAAAACAGATTGCACACACTAATATCCTGGACTGTCAACTTTTTTTTTTTTTTTTAAGGTTTAAATCATTGTGGTTTTTTTTTTTAACATCTTTATTGGAGTATAATTGCTTTATAATGGTGTGTTAGTTTCTGCTTTATAACAAAGTGAATCAGCTATACATATACATATATCCCCATATCTCCTCCCTCTGCTTCTCCCTCCCACCCTCCCTATCCCACCCCTCTAGGTGGTCACAAAG
The DNA here is from genome assembly GCF_028023285.1 of Balaenoptera ricei. Classification (NCBI taxonomy): domain Eukaryota; kingdom Metazoa; phylum Chordata; class Mammalia; order Artiodactyla; family Balaenopteridae; genus Balaenoptera; species Balaenoptera ricei. The sequence goes on along the minus strand of NC_082658.1, from coordinate 20,367,589 downwards.
CACCGAGCTGATCTCCCTGTGCTATGCGGCTGCTTCCCACTAGCTATCTATTTTACATTTGGTAGTGTATATATGTCCATGCCACTCTCTCACTTTGTCCCAGCTTACCCCTTCCCCCTCCCTGTTGGACTGTCAATTTTATATTGCTATATGAAAGTTTTTTTGTTATTTTATTGAAGTATAGTTGATTTACAATTTTAGGTTAATTTCTGCTGTACAGTAAAGTGATTCATTTATACATATATATATAAGCATTCTTTTTCATATTCTTTCCCATTATGGTTTATCACAGGATATTGACTATATTTCCCTGTGCTATATAGTAGGACCTTGTTGTTTATCCATTCTATATATAACAGTTTGCATCTGCTAATCCCAAACTCCCAATCCATCCCTCTCCCTCACCCCCTCCACCTTGGCAACAGCAATCTGTTCTCTATATTTGTGAGTCTGTTTCTGTTTCATAGATAGGTTCATTTGTGTCATATTTTAGATTCCACACACAAGTGATATCATATGGTATTTGTCTTTCTCTTTCTGAATTACTTCACTTAGTATGATAATCTCTAGGTCCATCCATGTTCCTGCAAATGGCATTATTTCATTCTTTTTTATGGCTGAGTAGTATTCCATCATATATATGTACCACATCTTCTTTATCCATTCATCTGTTGATGGACATTTAGGCTGTTTCCAAGTCTGTGCTATTGTGAATAGTGCTGCTATGAACATAGGGGTGCATGTAGCTGTATGATAGATTATTAAAACCATCTTAAAGTTTAAGTGTAGAGTTCAGTAGTGTGAAATATATTCACCTTGTTGTGCAAGAGATCTCTAGAACTTCATCTTGCAACGTTGAAACTCTATACCCACCCAAACACTAATTCTCTCCTCCCTCCTCCCAGCTCTTGGTAGCCAGCTTTCTACTTTCTGTTTCTATGATTCTGACTACTATAGGTACTTCCTACGAGTGGAATCACACAGTATTTGTCCTTTCTGTGTCTGGCTTATTTCGCTTAGTGTGATGTCCTCCAGGTTCATCCATGTTGTGGCATGTGACACCATATAATAGATTTTAAAATTCACTTTGTATTTAGATAATAATATGGCTATACAAATCAAAAGTGACAACCAAAAAGAAAAAATAAAACAAGCTTAAAGTAAGATCGTAGTCCCTTGCAGAAGGTAGTGTGGAATAGTGGAAGGAGGCAAGAGGACCACATGGGTTGAACTTGGAGCGTGACCTTGAGCTGATCTCTTCATCTCTCCGAGTCTCAGTTTCCTCTTCTGTAAATTTAGGGTGTTGGCATCTACCTGAAGGGGTTCATGAAAGAATGAAAGGAGACAAAAGGTGGACAAAGCACACAGTAGGCCCCCAATAAATGTTTGCTTGCTTCTTCCCTCTCTCTCGGACAGTTTTCAAAGCCGCCCAACCTGTTGTTACCTCCTTTGATTCTAGCAGCAAGGCTGGGGGCAGGCTCTGTGTCCTGCCTGTTAAGACTGGGCTGAAGCGAACGCCTCCTCCCTGCCCGATCTCTGCCAGGACTCCTTGCTATCTCCCCGTACCGCACTTGTCCCATTTTACAGGTGAGGAAATTGAGGCTCAAGGAGGCTGAGCCACTTGCTGAAGGGCACGTGACTGGTAGGTGGGGTGTTAGAACGGTGTCCCCCCCACCCATCCCACTTTAGGGTAGATCTTCCAGATGAGCAGACCACTGGTCTCGTTTGACTTGATCAGGTTTGCAGAGAAGGCGAGTTCTCGCAGGAGTCCAGTGAACTCAGCCCATGTCCACTTAGAGGCTGCTCTGGGCCAGGTGTGCTGGGCTCAGGGTGGGCACAGAGTGGGGGCTATGGTGATCAATCAGGAGCAGCCCTGGCCTTAAAGGAGATGCTGATTTACGGCCACTACGCGGGGAAGGGCACTCTTTGCCTTTCTCCTAGAGGTGCCGCTGGTGTGTGCAGTGTGGTTCCGCAACCCGCGCCCCCCCCCACCCCCGCTCCCCCGTGGCCAAGCGCCCCTGGGCAGCCCGGTCTTGGCTGCTGCCTCCCTTCCCCCCCCCCCCCTAGGTAAGGCAGTGGGGCATTAACACCATGGAAATGGCCCATGCTGCAAATCAGGGCTTGATTTGTTGTGTTTTAGTGATTGTCCAGACTTAAGAAAGTCTAGGCTTTAACATTTCAAGAAGAAAAATGTTAAAAAAATGCAGATTAATCTGAAAAGTGTGTCATGTCTGTAGCCATTGCCCTCTGAATAGCAAAAAATACAAAAAAATATCCTTTCAGTATTTGGAATCTGATATTTGATTTAGTCAAGAGTCACTCACATCATTGGTAAATGACTGAAGTTAGGGCCTAGGCCTTTGCTGTTTCAGTTTTATATTATCCCTTGACGTAAACACAAACTTTAACCAGCATTCATGTCAGAACAACACTTTATTATCAGCGGCAACCAGAGATTGCAAGAGTTTGGCAAAATCAGTGAAAGCATCCTATGGGAATCATTTGACTCTATGGACCTACAATTAAAGAGTACGTCTTATTATTTGTAAATTGCTGCTAGACATCCCTTATATTAGTAAAATTTATAGATTATATATTTATATTTATAAAATTTATAAATATGATTATAAATATATCATTTATACATATACTAATTATAAATTTATAGAATTTATATTATATATAATATATTATTTATGACTATTACATATTTATAATATACAATTATATAATATCATGAATATATTAATATAATATGTAATTAATATAATAATAAATAATGATACATTAGAATATATGATATATAACTATATAATATATTATGTGTAATATATAGTTATACATTATAAAATTACATATTTATTATAATTTGTAACATATTCTGTATTATTATATAATACATATACAATATATTGTAAAATTATATAATTATATATTAGTCTATATAATATATGTACAATATATTATAAAATTATATAATTATATATTAGTAAATTATATATTATATATTATTTGTGTATAATGTATATATTTCCCCTCTCCCTGGATATCTGGTGGGTGAACATTTACCAGCATACCACTGGCACATATAGTTAAAACCCAAAAGCTCAGGTGCCTCAGTTTGGGTTTTAGAAGCAGATCCTTAGACAAAAATGTCAAGTGCAAGAAGTGTTTTGGGTGATGTCTCATGAAACACCATTAGGAAGTGGGAAGTGAGACAGGGAGGGGAAGGAAGCTAATAAGGGCTGTGTTATCAAGCAAGTGAACACTGTGGACAACTGGAGCTTAATCCCACCAGGGAACTCCCACCTCAGCGTTCTTTCTAAAGGACGAGGGAGCTGGGGTATTTATCCTCCCATTCCATCAGTCTCAGGCAGGGGGAGTGGCATTAACCACCCCCCCCCCCCAGCACTCTGGCCTGTCCTGTACATTGGCAGAATGGGCTTTTGTGGCCAGAGAAGGTCCTCAGGCAAAAGTCTCTGCTGCTGACAAATCTGGCCAGTAAGTGCCTAGGAGAAGTGACCGGAGCTCGGTGGTGACAGGAGGCTGTGATGCTGCCAGGGGTTGGCATTATGAAGCATCCTGGCAGCTTTGGGACAGCTGCACATTCAGTGGCAGCTGGGAGGGGCTCAGCTCTTGGGGACTGAGGCCCAGGGAGCTTCCTTGCCTTTACCTCTCTAAGTCTATAACATGGACACTGTAACACCTTCCCCAAGAGGTTTAGGATTAAGTGAGAATATCGGTGGTAGTGCCTAGCCCAGGGCTCAGGAAATGAAAGCTCTAAGTGTCCTTCAGAGTCTATGAAGACAGATCCTTCTCAGACCTCAGACCTTAGAAGATATTTATCTCTCTTGACAGTCAGATGTGCCTCCTTTTCAGTTAGTGAGAGTTTTAGATTTCATCATGTTTCCTTTTTTGCCTTGGCTGCCGGGAAACCCAGAGCTAGATGTCAGGTATAGCAGCCTCCTCCCTATAGTTACCACCACCTCCCTTTTGCAGCAGACACAGATTGGGGTGGTTGCTTAGATCATAGAGGTTGGCGCCAAATCTGTGCCCCTCACTTTTTCTGATACTGGACCTTTACTCCTTGGTTGGGGCTTGGGGCTGTGGGGCAAGTATGCCTGCTGGGTTGGTCATATAGGATTCTGGCTACTGGCCACATCAGGCCATGCAGGTGGCCTTCCCTGGGTTTTTTTCAAATTCGAGTTGATCCTCTCTAGCCAAGAGGCTTAAGGATGAGTTTAGGACTGCCTTCAGCCATGGTTCCAGCCTTGTGTGTGTGTGTGTGTGCGCATTAGAGAGAGAGAGAGAGAGAGAGAGAGAGAGAGAGAGAATGATGAATCAATGAATTGCCTCTTTTTGAAACTAATTCAATTTGGGTTTCTGTCTTTTGCAACCAAAACATGTTCATCAATATACTCTATTATCTAATTCTTGATTTATTTTTCTTTAATGGATATTTTTAGTTTTATTATACATGAGGTAAGTTTTATGTTATAAATTTTTTCCTTTTTTTAAATTGAACTATAGTTGATTTACAATATTTAGGTATACAGCAAAGTAGATTCAGTTATACACACACACATACATATATATATATATATATATGTATATATACACATATATTCTTTTTCAGCTTCTTTTCCATTATAGGATATTACAAGATATTGAATATAGTTCCCTGTGCTGTACAGTAAATCCTTGTTGCTTATCTATTTTATATATAGTAGTATATATCTGTTAATCTCATACTCCTAATTTATCCCTCCCCCTCCTCTTTCCCCTTTGGTAACCATAAGTTTGTTTTCTATGTCTGTGAGTCTGTTTCTGTTTTGTAAATAAGTTCATTTGTATCATATTTTAGATCCCACATATAAATGATATCATATAATATTTGTCTTTCTCTGCCTGACTTACTTCACTTAGTGTGATAATCTCTAGGTCCATCTATGTTGCTGCAAATGGCATTACTTCATTCTTTTTATAGCTGAGTAATATTCCATTGTATGTATACCACATCTTCTTTATCCATTCATCTGCTGATGGACACTTAGGTTGCTACCATGTCTTGGCTATTGTAAATACTGCTGCTATGAACATTGGGGTGCATGTATCCTTTCGAAATAAAGTTTTCATTTTTTCCAGATATATGCCCAGGAGTGGGATTGCTGGATCATATGGGTAACTCTATTTTTAGTTTTTTAAGGAACCTCCATACTGTTTTCCATAGTGGCTGCATCGATTTTCATTCCCACCAACGTTGTAGGAGGGTTCCCTTCCACACCCTCTCCAGCATTATTTGTAGACTTTTTGATGATGCCCATTTTTTGATGGCGTTGTTTGATTTTTGATATTGAGCTGTATGAACTATCTGTATACTTTGGAAATTAACCCCTTGTCAGCTGCATCGTTTGCAAATGTTTTCTCCCAGCCTGTGTGCTTTTTCTTTTGTTTATGGTTTCCTTTGCTGTGCTGTACATGTGTCTTTTCTCATAAGCTGCCCAGTCCCCTCATTTGGAAGTGAGTGACATAGAAATGGGTATGTGTGTGTGTCTGAGGACAGATGTTGCCCCCGTTGCACCGACAGCCAGGGCTGCTTGGAGAACCAGGTAATGCCGAGTGACTGGTGGGACTTCCCTGGTCTCGGGGTCTCACTGGAATCCCTGAGCTGCTGCTTCCCCGCCTCCCTCACTCCCAGGCCCGGGGCAGTGGGGGGCGGGAGGTGCAGGGGGACGGTGCTGGACCTCCAACCTCAGGATGCGGGCCCCTGCCTTTTCCCCTCACACCCAAGCTGTCCTGCTGACTCTTCCTTGGCAGGGCTTCCGCATCTACCAGTTCCCAGTGACTCCGCCCTGGCCAGGCCCTCGCAGACTCACCAGTTCATCACCGTGGCCTGCTGGCCTCAGCAGCTCTCCCGAGGTCTCCCTCCTCCTGTCAAACCAATGCCCCAGCGCTCTCCTGGACTCCTCTTTGTTCTTTGCCTCTGCCTTTGCTTGAATTTTGATACCTGTTTTCCATTTGTGCTCACCCCCTGCCCGCCCTTGACCTCTAGGGCTTCGTTTAAGATAAGTTTTTAGCTAAAAATTTCCTCTGTGCCAAGCACCGTGCTGGCTACTTGCCATGAATTGTCTACTCCTCTCAATAATCCTGCGAGGGAGGAACTATAATTTTGCCCATTTGATAGGAAACAGGCTCAGAGGGCTGCAGTGACTTGTCCAAAGTCACACAGCTGGTCAGTGGGGGAGCCCAGGCTGGAACCCCAAGTGTGATGGACCTGGGAGGCCCTGCTCCCTCCCCGGCTCCTCCGTGTCTCAGCCTGGGGGGAGGGGTGGGCTGCACGGCCTTGAACCTGGTCCCCCACCTTTGACTGGTGGAAACTGCTCCTTTCTTTCTACCCTTCAGGCTGGAACTGACTTTCCTTCCGGCTGGGAAGCCTTGCCTTTCTTGCGGGGTCTCCTGTACCCTCTCCCAGGGCCTGTCGCTCAAGGCCCCTGACACAGCTCTTGTGATTCCCAGGTGCTGACGTTGCTGGCGCTGGAGTTCTCACAGCCACGCCCCTGTCTGGGAATGCCGGCTCCCACTCCACCCATCCAGGAATCTTCCTTCTTTCAAACCTGAGTCAAACCTTTCCAAGAAGGCTTCCGTGTGCTACCCACCCCCGCCCCCGCGCCCCCGCCGGCGGCTCCTCGGTTCTGGGCTCCACTCAGCCTACGGAGCAGAGAAGGCTCTAGGCTCATTTGCCCTCCCCCATTACACTGGGTGCCCCCAAGCATAAGGGCTGTGTCTCCCCTGTCAGGCCAGAGTAATTACAGTAAATTAACACCCTGAACACCTACTACATGAGACAGACACTTTGTGGCTGGCCCCCGAAGGCACAGTAGTAAACTATAATGGGGGGGTGCACAGATCATAGAAGTACTGGGAGCGCTGAAAAAGGGGAGATCCAGGTGATCTGAGGTGAGGGGGTGGGACTCCCTGGGAGAGAAGTCCACCAAACCTGTCCCTTATCTGGATAAGGGCAAGCGGCATCTTCCTTCCCGTTTTCCCTTCGCTTCCCCCTCTCCCAAAGTGTGTTCCACAGGGACGCCAGAGTAGCCCTTGTAAACGCACCTGACAGCGTCACTGCCCTTCTTAGGACCCTTCAGTGCCTCCAGAGTTGTCAGGATCAAGTCTGACCTCCTTAGCACAGCCTTCGTCCCCCAGCCTCTGCTCTCAGTTCCATCAGGCAGATCCAGCCTTCAGCAGCGTGCTCCAGCAATGCTTAAGTGCTTGCGTTCTCCAACAGACCCATGTCTCACGCCTATGTGTCTTTGCTCAGGTGCTTCCCTGAGCAAATGGTATGTCCTTCCTCACTTCCCTAGCTTGCTTAACATCTATTAATCGTCAAGGTTCAGCGAAGTTAAAAACTCCTCTAGGATGCTTGCCCACCTTGGGATGGGTGGGATGACATCCGTTTCTCTGTGTTCCAACCATCCTTCACCCCCCTGCCCACCCACCTACCCACCCACCATCCATCCACCTTCCATTTTTCTATTTATCCATCCATTATCCTTCCATCCATCCATCCATCTCCCCACTCACTTGCCAATCCATCCATCCATCCATCCATCCATCCATCCATCCATCCATCCATCCTTCCACATTTCTTTACCATCTTCCCTTTCCTCCCTTCCTCCCTTCCTTGCCCCTCTCTCTTTCTCTTCTGTCTGTCTTTCACTGAGCATCTACTTTATGCCACACAGTCTACAGAAATCATATATTACATCTGTCTGTTGAACTGAGGCTTGGCCTCAAAGAGTGTGAGAGTTGGGCAGAAAGAGGAGACAGAAGAGGAAATTCAGACAGAGGCTGGGAGATGAGTGGGGATGTTGGGGTTAGTGAGAAACCTGGGCTGCTGGGGTGGAGCTCAGTTTGCACTGGGCATCACGGGTTATTGGCTGGAGAACTTAAGCCTTATTTTACTTGAACAGGGAGCTAATAGAGGGTTAGTGAATCCATCTGTTGCTGGCCTTTGGTTACCCAACCGTTAATGTTCTTAACAACCCAAATGTGATTCTGGGGTGCAGGCACAGCTCTTTTCACCCTATACATTCTCACCCTGCCTAGCTCAGATTCCTGGCTAACAATTGTTAAACACTTGGCACTTTCAAAGCAGATTCTGGTGTGTGACTTTGAACATGACCTTTCCCCTCTCTGGACCTCGGTTTCCCCATCTGTAAAGTTAAGAGACTTGTCTAGATGACCCCTGAGGCCCTTTCTGGCTCAGACTTTTGGGGACCCTCTGGCGGGAGGGGACCTGTCTTTGAAAAGTGAGGCTTACAGCCCAGGTAGAGCTGGGATTGAATCCTGGCTGAGAAGCTTCCCTGCTGTGGACGCTTGAGGATTTCCTCAACCTCTGAAACTTCTGCATCTAAAACGTGGGATGGTCAGTCTCTGTTCTATCAGCTCTAGCAGCTGGCAGGCTCAGACGGGCCCATGGACACGGAAACACTTGAATCAGCCTATCTGTTGTGTCAGCGCAGGTTCTCACAGGACGCTTGGCCCAGACAGGCAGGCTGGCCTGGGAAACCAGCGGGTGGTAGAGCTTTCTAGGGGACAGGGCACCCGGGTGTTCCAGGCTCCTGATTGCCTCCTGGGCCTGCAATCCTACCTGCCAGCCTGCTCCTGGCCCCCGTGCTAGCCCTGCATTTCTGGCGACAGACACTCAGGTCCAGGTCAGTTCAGGTCCCAGCTTGTCATTCTTAGAAGTGACAGCCCTCAGCTCTAGGAGACTTAACCCTTGCTGTACACAGGTGGCTGGGACTTGGAGAGAGGGATGGGCAAAGTGAAGGGGTCTGGGCAGGGGAGAGTGTGGAGAGATGAGGAAGGAAGGGCAGGGGACATAGGACTCTGCCAGGAGGAGATGAGAAGCCCAGCCAGCAGACCCTGGAGAGGAAGGTGGTCTGAGAATCGCAAGGAGGGCTCCAACTGGTTACTTGACTGTGAACCTCTCTGGACCTCAGACTTCCTACCTGTGACATGGGGAGGACCTTGACTGTCCCTTCCTTTCCCCCATGGCTGGTGGGGGGCTAAGAAGAGACTCTAGACATCAGTGGTTAGAGAAACACTTGGTATCTCTTAAGGGAAGAGGCCTGGGAATACCTTAGGGTACAGAGATGGTTTGAGAGGGCCCAGGCTGGCTTTGGGGCTGGACAAGAGAGGAAGAAAGAGTTCTTTCCTGGGCCTGGACCACTCCCCCAATGTCTCCTAAAAGCCACAGTCCCTCAAGTCTGGATAAATGAGGCTCTAGAGCCAGTGGCCATCAAGAGCTCTTTCCCTCCACTGATGGATTCAAAAACCGGTCGGTGAAAGTTTAAAGAGAAACAGGATAAGTTGCATAGTCTCAAAGTATCTTCCTCAAAGTATTTATTAGTGTCAGCGAGAAAAATAATATTACAGTGGAGAAACCTAGCAAACCCCACCTTAGCCAATGAACAAGGTTAATGTCACCAGCCCTAAGACACATCAACACACGGGTGCCTGAGATGATGCACTGAGAAGACCACAACGACACTTCTGTGCTTTTCTTGCCAAAATGCATCACCTCAATCTGATGTTGAGAAAATATCAGAAAAACCCCAACCGAGGGATATTTTACAAAATAACCGACCAGTACTATTCAAAAGTGTCAAGGTCTTAAAAGACAAGGAATGACGAGGAGGGGCTGTCACAGACTGCAGGAGACATGACAACAAGTGAGTGGAATCCCGGATTGGATCCTGCAACAAAAAAGGGGTCATTGGTGGAAATCCTGGTGAAATTCAAGTCTGTCGTTAATTAACAGTATTGGGTCAACGTTAATGTGTTGGTTTTGATCGTTGTATGATGTTTATGTGATCTGTTCATATTAGGGGAAGCTGGGTGAAGGGTACACATAGACTCTGTACAATTTTTGCAACTTCTTCTGAAAGTTTAAAATTATTTCAAAATAAAAAGTTAAAAAAAAAAAGAGCTCTCTCCCAGAACCATTGTCTATTTGTGAAGGAGTCAGAAAAACTGGGTGATGGGGATTGTGGATCAGAGACCTGAGAATTCTGTGCTTCCCTGCTGCTCCCTCCCTGGCACTTTTACATGTTGAGTTAGAGCTGCTCCCAGAAGCCGTCTGGACTGGCCCTGCAAACGTCTTATCACAACCATCCCTCCAACAAGTTTTCACCACTGCCTCTGCAACACGGATAGTTACAGGTCTGTTACATGGTGTAGTGGGTTGAATAGTGTCCCGCTCAAATTCATGTGCACCCGGAACCTCAGAATGTGAACTGATTTGGAAATAGGGTCTTTGCAGATGTAAGAATTGAGAGAAGATCATACTGGATTAGGGTGGGCGCTAAATCCAATGAGTGTCCTTAGATAGAAAAGAACACATGGAGACACAGAGATGCTGGCCACGTAAAGACAGAGGCAGAGATTGGAGTTTTGTTGCCACAAACCAAGGAATGCATGGAGCCGCCAGAAGCTGGCAGAGGCAAGGAAGGATTCTCTCCCAGTACATCCATAGGGAGCGTGGCATCTTAATTTTAGACTTCACGCCTCCAGAACGGTGAGAGAAAATTTTCAGTTGTTTTTAACCACCAGGTTTGTGATAATTTACTTCTGCAGCCCCAGGAAATGAATACACACGAATTGCACTTTTCTTATGTTTGTTCATATCTTCAGTAATTCTGATGTGTAGCCTCTCTTTCCTTTCAGGCTGGGGGCTTCCAAAGAGACAGTCTCTTCCATTAGACCGGGCTCTGAGAGCAGGGGCTGTGCCTCCCTCCTCAGACTGGGCTGTCCCTAGGTCCCCTCCTTCCTTAGGATCCCATCCCCTGTGCCCAGCCGGGTCCTCAGCACACAGTGTGAGCTCTGTGGGGGCTGCCTCGCCCTGCCCCTTCACCAGTTTGGATTGGCATTGGTCCGCCCTACCACAGGCTGGTGCCGGGACACTCACCAACCACAAGAGGCACCGCCCCAGGCTCCTGACATGCCACACAAAGCCTGCCTGGGACTCCAGAGGTGGGGGGGAACTCCAGCTCCAACAGACAACCCCCCATCACATTAGCCACGGCTGCCCCCGAAAGCTGCCTCTCTTCAAAATGTCAGGAACACCGGGCTGGGCTACTTGCATCTAGATCCCTGTGTGCAGGGGGAAGGGGACTGGCCTTAGGATGTGAGCCAAGGTCTAGTCCTGGGTGAAGGAGGAGATCAGACTTGATTCCCATGCTGGGATTCCAGGGTCCATGGAGGTAGGGAGGGGGCTGGCAAAGGTCTCTTCCTAGATGGTGTGCGTGAATTTATATGTCATGGCTTCCCTACCCTCTTTGTCTTTTGGATTCCCCTTGGAGAGGGGCAAGGAGGGAGCCTCTTTTGGGTTCCACTGAATCAAATGAGAGGGAAGAAGAGCTTTTCCTGTGTCCCGTGCTCCAGGGATTCTATCCGTGGTTCCCTGTGGTGGAGAGAGACAGGGTGGTGGGTGGCACAGAGGAAGTGGGTGCTGGGCTCTGCACCCACTGGTGCCCCCCGGCTCCCTCTGGATGCTGCATTCTTCTCTGGAGAGCACCGCCCCCCCTCCACCCCACAGCCGACTGCAACATCTTCTAACAAAGACTTCCTCCTTCAGCCCAAATCCCTGCTGCCCCTCACTGAGGAAGAGGAAGGGCTGGGCCGAGCCTGGGGGACCATCCTCCGGAAGGAGATTAGGGGTCTCTGTCAGGGGTGGTCACTCACTCACTCACATACTCACGTACTTGAGTGTCCTCAGCATGGCAGTTTTGGGGAACCCACAGCCTCGAGTGTCTGTCTCAGCATTGTCTTCTAAGCCCCAGAGGCAGGGACGGGGAGGGCGGCTCCTTGACTTCTGCTTTGGGTTAGGGTGGGGGGAGAGGGAGGCTCTGCTCCCCTTCAGGGAGCAGTTGATCCTAGGAGGAGTGTTGGAGCCTCCAGCAGGGGCTGTTAGGACCTGTCTGGGGAGATGGGACGCGTCAGGCAGCCCCAGACATGACCACATTCCTCCCAACATGCCTGCCGGGGTCCGCGGGGCTGAGGGGCGGCAGGAGGGTGGGGTGAGGCCAAAGGGGGTGCCTTTGGAGGTTGTCTGGGAGACCTGGGATAGCTGAGGTCCCCATATACAAACCTCCGAGGCAGAACTTGATGGACCCCTGGACATGTCCCCTGACCCTCGGGGCCTCAGTAGTCCGGGACCCTTGAGTTCACTTTCAGGTGCCTGCACTCCTCCCGCCACCGAAAACAAACAAACAAACCCCAAACATCCCTTGAGTCAGCTCCACAAGGGGCTCAAACAAGTGTGCCTGAGCCAGACCCTCCCACGAGGGGCTGCCCTGGGGGCCTGAGAAAACACCTGGGGCTGGAAGCAAAGAGGCCCCTCCAGTCCTGTTCCAGTAGTGTTGCTTCATCCGGTCTGGGGCCCAGACGGGGCCACAACAGTGCTACCCAGACTTTGTGCCACCCTCAGCTTACAAAACCCTTTCACATCCATTGCCACGTTGGATTCTCAGTGCTGACTCTGCAGCACTCCCACTTTACAGATGAGCAAACTGAGACTCCGAGGAGGGTCAGGGCCTGGGTCACACAGGAGTAAATAGCAGAGTCAGGACTCAGTCTGGCTCCATGCTCTTTCCCAGTGTCTCCTGTGACACCACCTGCCCTTGGCCAGACTGAGCAGCCAATGCCATGGGCCCATCCACAGATGTGTGGAGGATCTTAGGGTCTGTGCCTAGGGCTGGGGAGAGCTGCCTGGATTTCCCTTTACTGGGGGTGTCGGGATAGAAGCCTGAGCCACCTGACTACTGGCTGGGCATGTTTCGGGGATGTGACGGGCCCCATGGCACAGCCCAGCAGGTCAGAGTTGGGAGGGCCCCAAAACCTTGTTTCTTTTTACGAGTGGTAATGCTGAGGGGGCATCTCTGTGCCCCATGTGACCTTGCCATGCCGGTGTTCCTCCTGGAACATGGAGTGCTGGGCTTCCTCTAGGTGGATGTCAGAGACCCACCTAGTTAATGGGGACTAACAAGTCACTAGGTTTATGTTGCAGAGACCCTCTCCCACCACCTGGCTGAGCATATGCAGAGGGCTGTGCTCCCAGGGCCCAAAGGGAAAGTGTAGCCTGCAGGCCCATACGTCCTCCTGTGAATCACACCTGGTGGGACAAGAAACCCCAAACACCCCGAACAATGAGTTTCCAGTAAAATATGACAGACATGATGAGGCGGAGGAGAGGAGGGATGTGCCTGGGAGTTGGCACTGTCCCCTGGGTGATGAAAGCCAAGGGGAATGGAAAATGCCAGGCCCGCCCTTACCCAGGAGTATAAAGCCTTGCATCCTTTTCTCACTCGCCTAAGCACCTTTCTCTCCTCTCCGCCTGCTCACTCACTCACTCACCTCCGTCCTTGGCACCATGACTAGCCACCAGTTCACCTCCTCCAGCTCCATGAAGGGCACCAGTGGCTTCGGTGGTGGCTGCAGCCGCGGGCCTTCCACCCTGGTCGGAGGCTCCTGCCGGGCCCCCAGCGCCTACGGGGGCCAGTCCTCCTCCCGCTACAACGCTGGGTGTGCCTACGGGCTGGGGGGCGGCTATGGCGGCGGCTACAGCAGCAGCAGCAGCTTTGGTGGGGCCCTGGGTAGTGGCTTCAGTGGAGGATATGGCTGTGGCTTTGGCGCCGGCTACAGTGGTGGCTTCGGTGGGGGTTCGGGTGGTGGCTTTAGCTCTGGTGATGGGCTCCTGGTGGGCAGTGAGAAGGTGACCATGCAGAACCTCAACGACCGCCTGGCCTCCTACCTGGACAAGGTACGTGCCCTGGAGGAGGCCAACACTGACCTGGAGGTGAAGATCCGCGACTGGTACCAGAAGCAACGGCCCACTGAGGTCAGGGACTACAGCCTCTACTTCAAGACCATCGAGGACCTGAGGAACAAGGTGCGTGGATCAGGCAGCAGGAGGTGCTATTCCAGCTAGCTCATTTAGGAGCAATGGATGCCTCAGGCCACTGGTTGCTTGGGATTCTTAGACAGGATAGCTTCCAGCTCCAGATCCCTTCTTTTGGCTCTGGATGCCCCCAACAGAGCTGGTCTATGAGAAGATGGTCTCCCTTCCCCTATCTTGCTCAGGCCTCTCTGAGCTCCAGATTCTCAGACCACAAGAGACCAGGGATTCCTACCCTTACATTTTACGGAGGAAGAAGCTGAAGCTTTGGGCTGTCTGCCCAAGGTCACACAGCAAATTAATGGCCGAGCCAAGGTTAAAGCCCTTGTGCCCCACCTGCCAGTACAGGAGGCAGCAACCCGTTCTCCAGCACCGGGGAGGAGCGAGGTTCTAACTGCACCAGGCTAGACATCCAAACCACTCATTAGCTCATTAGTCTGGGCTGCCGCCCATGCGCCCTGGCACGGTGGCCCCTCCCCACAGCCAGGAGGGCATGGAAAACCCACAGAGACAATCAGTGGTGGCCCACTTTACGTGCCCCACATAGGAGAGGGCCTGGGGGGCTTGTGTCATCTGACTCCAGCCCCCGTTCCTTGCTCCCATGTCACCCCAGGAGTCTGCTGTTCCTGCTTCCCTTGGTGTCTGGCTCTGATGCTTTGAGTGGATTAGGGAAATTAGATGATGAGGGAGGGAACTCTAGCCAGTCCAGGGTTCAGTCTACCTTTTTTTTTTCTTTCCTTTTGCTTCTTCTTTTCGAAGCCCCTGTGCCAGATGGATCTCAACTTTCGGGAAAGCCCCACTTTGAGGTCCTGTGCTCTGAAGACTTGAAAAGGAGTGTATGTGCCTACAGAGGACTGACAGGGCTGGCTTGTGCAGAGAGAGGAGAATTCAGATTAGGAAGGGGGTCTGGAGAGTCCGGTCACTCCCTTCCTCTGTGGGTAGGGCGCTCGAGGGCCTGAGACCCATCTCAGGTTTTGCAACAACTCAGTGGTAGATACAGGATCAGAACTCGAGGGCTTTTTATCTAAGGTCAGGGCTCTTTCTACCCATTCTGCTGACCACAAGTAGCCAAGTCCTGGGTCAAATCTGGACCACTGGGTGTTATCCTTTAGGCTGCCGTGGCAAAGGCTTGTGAGGAGTAGCAGGGACTCAGGCAGAAGCATGAAAGCAAAGTCCCGATGCAGGCTGCAGTCAGGTCTGGCTAGTGCTGTCCACTGGACCAATGACCTGTGCCCTTTCCACTTGCAGATCCTTGCAGCCACCGTGGACAATGCTAGTGTCGTGCTGCAGATTGACAATGCCCGTCTGGCCGCTGATGACTTCCGCACCAAGTGAGTTTGCAGTGGTGTTTCAGAGCATCCAGTATCCCCTGGGTTGGGCATTTTTGGAGAAGTGTTCCCTGAACAGAGCTGGCTAGTGCCACAATGGCTGTGTTGAAAACCCCTTGGGGTGTTTGTAAAAATACAAGACCCTTGGGCCCCACCTTTGGAGTTCTGATTCAGTTATTATTATTTTTTTTGATTCAGTTATTTTTAATAGGCTACCTGGGTGATCCTGATCCACAGCCAGGTTAGGGAGCCACTGCTTTAGGGAGGGGCAGTCCCCACTTCCCCGCCTGCCCCTGAAGTGCAGGAGGTAGTCATATCTGGAGACCTCGTGTGCTACTGGCTGGCTGAAGCCAGAAACATCGCCCCCTCCGTGAATTCTATAGCACGATCAACTGTCTTATTCTTGGCACTGTCCGCCTCCCCAGAATTTCAGATCTGAGGAATAATGGGCTCTGTGTCCATCCATGCCATCTTCAAGACTGGCTCACTAAACCGCCCACAGGATGCCAACTATGGGCAGAAGCTGCAGGGGGAAGAGAACAGAGCCTTCAGTGTGACCAGGGAGGGCGTCTCATTCCTTTTTTTGCTGGGTCATTCCAGGTACGAGACGGAGCTGAACCTGCGCTTGAGCGTGGAGGCCGACATCAACGGCCTGCGCAGGGTGCTGGACGAGCTGACCCTGGCCAGAGCCGACCTGGAGATGCAGATCGAGAGCCTGAAGGAGGAGCTGGCCTACCTGCGGAAGAACCACGAGGAGGTGAGAGCAAAATGGAAAAGCCAGCTTAGAGGGTTAGCTGGGAGGGAAGAGATGGTGGAGAGGAATGTTCAGAGACCAGGAACACCTCTGACTAGGGAGCCCTCATCGGTTGCCATAGTGAGGCCCCGGACTGTGGACCGTTCTTTGGTTGTGCAGGAAATGAACGCCCTGCGAGGCCAAGTGGGCGGGGATGTCAACGTGGAGATGGACGCTGCCCCCGGCGTGGACCTCAGCCGCATCCTGAACGAGATGCGCGACCAGTACGAGAAGATGGCGGAGAAGAACCGCAAGGACGCCGAGGACTGGTTCCTCAGCAAGGTGGGTGGCCTTCGGAGTGGAAGGGACCCAGGACGCCTGCCTCCCTGGAACTTCCAGCGCCAACGATGTTTTCTTTTCTGCAGACGGAGGAACTGAACCACGAGGTGGCCGCCAACAGCGAGCTGGTGCAGAGCAGCAAGACCGAGATCTCAGAGCTCCGGCGCACCCTGCAGAACCTGGAGATCGAGCTGCAGTCCCATTTCAGCATGGTAGGGGCGGCTGCCAGGCCTGGGGCGGTGTCCAGGGCCCTGGAGGGAGAGAATGACCACCCTCACTGATTCCTGATCTGCTCTCCTTCCCTCCCAGAAAGCATCCCTGGAGAACAGCCTGGAGGAGACCAAAAGCCGCTACTGCCTGCAGCTGGGCCAGATCCAGGAGCTGATCAGCAACATGGAGGAACAGCTGGCCCAGCTGCGCTGCGAGATGGAACAACAGAACCAGGAGTACAAGATCCTGCTGGACGTGAAGACGCGGCTGGAGCAGGAGATCAGCACCTACCGCCGCCTGCTGGAGGGCGAGGACACCCAGTGAGAAGGCCCCCCTCCCTCCCAGTCCTGCCCCCCACTGTTCACTCACTGCCCCCTGTGTGTCTGATCATCTTGCCCCTTTCTGTCTTCACAGCCTCTCCACCTCCCAGTTCTCCACTGGCTCTCAGTCATCCAGAGATGGTAAGACTTTCCTCCTCATCAAACCTGGACTCAAGACCACCCTCTGTCTCCCAGCATGTCTAGGATGTTAGATGGGGGCTTCTGGAGGGCTTGAGCTAGGGTTTTCTCACCCAGTATCCCTTAGGCACGTCTGTGGGTAGAATAAGCCATTTTCTAAACCCTCCTTATGGCGAGGAGTTGGTGGCCCCCTATTTGTGGCAGATCCCATAGTTCTGGCGGTCAGCATCACGGGCAGAGCCCCACATGGGTCTTCCCACCAAGACCAGTCCATGTGGGCAGATCTGGATGGAACCATTTTGGGCTGAGTTATTAGGAAGCTCCAGTCTGAAGACACAGACTCTGCCCCTGACCTTAGGGAGCTCTAGTCTGAAAGAAATGTGCTGATGATATCAGTGCCGGGGCAAGAGCAGTGGGTGAAGTGGTAATCGGGGGAGAGGGCAGCAGGGAGACAGTTTGTTCCAGTGCCCTCGGCTCCTTGCCCTCGCCCTCCTGATTTCTCCATTGCCTATCCGCCGCTGATAACGCCCTCTCTCCCCTCTTCCCCAGTGACCTCCTCCAGTCGTCAGATTCGCACCAAAGTCTTGGATGTGCACGATGGCAAGGTGGTGTCCTCCCACGAGCAGGTCATTCGCACCAAGAACTAAAGCTGTTCTGCACTGTTCAGGCCTAGCAAGCTCCCCATGTGGACGCAGATTTCACTGGGGGAATCCCCTATCCTGTCCCCCACCCCCCCACCACAAGCACTTCACACCTGAGCCCCGTTTCACCCTTGCCCCTCCCAGCAATCAATAAAGCTTCATTATCTGAGTTGCACAACTCCCGTCTCTGCCTGGTCATTGTCAGGAGGGGTGGTGGGGAGAAAACGGAGGAAGCATCTCTTTGGAGCTCTCATAGCACCTGGCTATGGCATCCGGGACTGGGAGAAAGGACCTGGGGGCAGATCAGGCTCAGGTCCCAAGATTGCTTTCGCCATCGCAGAAGATAGACGTGTGTAACAGGTCATTTGTGGTGTCTCCTGGGGCATGGAGGAACATGCGTTCATTTACTCACTGCTCCATTTACTTATTCATTCAACAGATATTATTGAGTAACTTTTGTAAGCCAGGCACTGTGCTAGGTGAGGGATTCTTCACATTTTGGTCTTTAGGGATTCCTCTGAGTATATATTGAAAACTGTAGATCTCTTCCCACCCCTAATAAGCATACACACATTTGCGTATAATTCATGAGATTCACGGGTCCTCTAAAGCTCATCAGTTGAGGTCCATGAACCCAGTAAGAACTCATGTTTTACTGAGAGTTTTGTCTCCCTCCATTCCACCTGCCCTTGCCTCCACTGCTGGGTCTGAATCCTGCCTGCTCTTAGTTGACATAGAGCAAGTTGATTAGCATTGCCAAGCCTCAGTTTCCACATCTGTAAGGCGGGCACAATGACAGTACCTACCCCGGGAGTTTTTTGTGAGGATTTGCATGTCAGGCCTCTACCGCAGTGCCTGGCACAGTGCAGGCTCAGGGCACGGCTGTGTGTGTGATACTGTGTGAGCTACCTATTGTCCATGGTGACTCTCGTCCATAATGAGAGTTTTTTTAGAGGCTTGGGAACAGACTGACTGGTTTCTAACCCTGGCTTTGTTCTTCTTTTAAATTTTTAAAATATCTTTGCTGGAGTATAATTGCTTTACAATGTTGTGTTAGTTTCTGCTGTACAACAAAGTGAATCAGCTATACGTATACATATATCCCCATATCCCCTCCCTCTTAAGCCTCCCTCCCACCCTCCCTATCCCACCCCTCTAGGTGGTCACAAAACATCGAGCTGATCTCTCTGTGCTATGCGGCTGCTTCCCACTAGCCATCCATTTTACATTTGGTAGTGTATATATGTCAATGCTACTCTCTCACTTCGTCCCAGCTTCCCCCACCCCCCCCCCCCCATCTTCAAGTCTGCTCTCTACATCTGTGTCTTTATTCCTGCCCTGCCTGGCTCTGTTCTGAATCAGCTCCATGACCTTGGAGAGTCTCAGTTTCCCCATTTATTCAGTAAGCATGGTGAACTCCGCTTCTTGGAGTTCATATGGGAATCCAGTGAGTGAAGGCACATCAAGAGCCAGGGCTGTAGGAGCCTCTTCTGGTGGGGAGTGTCTTTTCCTCTCTTTGGGGGGCTGGAAAAAGAGGAGGAAGGGGAGGACGTCACCTGAATGAGGTGGGGAGGGCTCACCGCCCCATGCTAGGAAAGAGTTGACTAGTAACTGTGTCACTTTCTACAGCTCATTCATTTAACCACATGAATGAAGCTTTGAGGGGGGAGTCAAGGGCGGGACTAGGGTTAAAGAAAAGACTTAGTCTTTGAAGGCAAGGGGACTAAAAGCCTGGGCTGGAATCAGACCTCTTGAGTTGGAGTCACAGCTCCTACACTGACTAGCCTGGAAGAATCTGGGCAAGATCCTCTTTTGCAAAACAGGCAACGAAAACCCTCACTGCATAAGGCCGTGGAGGATCAAATGATCTCATGTAGGAATGGGTTTAGCATTGTAGGTGGCACACAGCTGGTGCTCTGTAAATGGAAGTGTAAGAGTGTGAGTTATTAGGAAAAGGAATGAAGTAATGTTGGTTTCTTTGACCTCATTTTCACCTCAGGAAAGGAGGCCTGAAACTCTGGGATGTCTTTTTACCTGAGTTTTGGCTCTAAAAAGGGTTTATCTGGGGTGATCTCTGGGTGAGGGTGGGCCATTCTGGAGGTGAGTGACAGAGTTTTGGAGGAATGAGGGGACAGTTCAGGGAGGCGGGAGGTTTGAAAGATCTTCCTCGGAGACTGGGAAGGGATGGTTTTATGGCCCTAAAAGTGATGGGACCCTGGTGGGGAGGCGCTGCGTGATATTCCTAGGGATGCTGGACCCTGGGGACCAGTGTTCTCAGCTGGGCAATGAGCTCAAGTGGCATGGAGTCTGGGGAAGTGGTCCACATTCGGGAGGCCACATGGGCCCGGGCAGAGAGCAAAACGTATCCTTAGGCACCAATGAGGACTGCATTAAGAATCCCCAGGACTGCATTAAGAATCCCCCAGGACTGCATTAAGAATCCCCAGGACTGCATTAAGAATCCCCCAGGACTGCATTAAGAATCCCCAGACATCACTCTGCCTTGGAGGTGGTGCCGGATTAAAGTTTCCACCCCCAAAGGAGATCTGCTTTAGAGGAATACAGAAATGTGAGATTTCTTAGACCTGGCTGTGGTGGGGTGAGCTTCCCCTCCTTGTGAGTAGCTGCTTGACGGTGAAGGTGTAGCTGGGGGCCGCCTGGCAGGGGGCAGGCTCAGAAGTGGGAGGGGAGGAAGTCAAGTAGTGCGCTTTGAGGTGGTCCCACCCTGTATGCGGGGCCCTAGAGGGAAGGAGCAGACAGGCAAGCGTCTACGGGTCCCACACGGAGCCCATTGGCTCACCACCCTACCCCACAGGGAGAGTGAAGCCAACACTTTGTGTCCAGCTGCTGACCAGGGCTCTCGTCCACAGGCCCTGGCGCCACAAGTATCCACCCAATAAAAGAAAGACCTGGGCTTCCCTGGTGGCGCAGTGGTTGAGAGTCTGCCTGCCGATGCAGGGGACACGGGTTCGAGCCCTGGTCTGGGAAGATCCCACGTGCCGCGGAGCAACTGGGCCCGTGAGCCACAACTACTGAGCCTGCGCGTCTGGAGCCTGTGCTCCGCAACAGGAGGGGCCGCGATAACGAGAGGCCCGCGCACCGCGATGAAGAGTGGCCCCCACTTGCCGCAACTAGAGAAAGCCCTCGCACAGAAGCGAAGACCCAACACAGCCATAAATAATAACTAAATAACTAAATAAATAAACCCCCCCCCAAAAAAAAGTAAAAAAAAAAAGAAAGACCTGGGCCATTCCCTCTGACGAAGGCAAGACCGCCTACCCCCTCGCCACCCCAGATCTAGATGATAGGAAACTAGGAGAGTGACTTGATAGCACAGTCTAGCGCAGGCGGCAGGAGCTGCCTCTCAGAGTCCTGGGGCCGGTCACGGGGCCCCTCTGGCTCCACTTCCCCCGAAGTGATTAGGGAAGATGACCCTCTCTCCACCCTCAGAACACAGCACAGAAGGGCAGTGCTGAGAGGGCTGCAGAGATGGCTCCGCCAACCTCCTCCTCTCCGGGCCCTGCTCCGGGTCCTACGGACAGAAAGTGGCTAAGCCCAGCCCCGCTTCCTGCTCTGTTCTGTAGTCTCTCGGGATGAAGCTGAGAGCCCAACAGGACCGAGATGAATTTCTCCTAGCTGACTCCAAGGTTTTTGTTTCATGGGATAGTGCCCCTTTTGATATTCTGGGGTCTCCTTTAGTTTGAGGGGGGCTCCCTTTTATTGTGAAAAGACCTCAAACATGTCCAGGGGCTTTTACAGGCAACAAGTGGTCTATCTCCCTATGGTTCTCTGATCAGGTGAAGGGCACGTCCTCACGGCAGCAGGTGATCTGGTTTGGATAATGTAGACAGCTAGTCCCATGGGCTGGTGTTGGACGAGGCAGCCCCAAGGAGGCCTGAAGCCCAGGAGGATGGCGGTCCCGACGTCCTGACCTGACCCTCGCTGAGATCGGATGCTGCCATAAAGGGGACAAGGGGGCGCTAGGGACTTCCAGGGCAACGTCCGGACTCAGGCTGACACAAGACAGGCACCAGCTCCGAGAGCTGCCCTTTGCCAGGCCAGCACTTTCCTGATGGGGTTCCCAGTGCAGTACTAGCAGCTGTAGGGCAGGCCTGGGCAAGAAAGTTTTTTTTCCTTTTTCTGATGAACTTTGGGGTGACGGCATAGGAGAGAGGGTGAAAAGAGACACAGAGAGATGGAGAGAAATAGACGTGCATATAGACAGAGAGAGAGAAAGAGAGAGAGAGAGGAGTCAGAGAAAAAGAGACAGAAACAGAATCAGAGAAAGACAAGAGTGAAGGCCCTGGGCTAGGAAAAGGTAGTGAGGCTCATTCATTCATTCATCCATTCATTCATTCATTCATATGTATTTATTAAATCTTACTCTTCTAGGTGTGGAGAAACCTAAGGATGAATTGAGACAGACTGAACAAGGAAAGAGACAAAGTGAGGAGGCTGGTGGTGGAGAGAGGGAGCCCCAGGCCTTGTGCCCATCTTAGCTCCCACTCACTGCAGGACAAACCTGCTCCACTTCCTTATTTAGCTCTGTGACTGTGGCCAAGATACCTACCCTCTCTGAGCCTCAGTTTGCTCACTTGTAAAACGATTGCAAAATTAGTAGCTACCTCATAAAATGACTCTGAAGATTAAATACGACAGGGCAGGCAAAGCAACAGGATTCTTACCTGGAGGCCTGGAGGGTCTCTGATGGAAGAAACCATGATCCTCCAAGCTTTGTGTGCCCTTCTAAGCCCCACTTAGCACAGGTGAATGGGAGCTCAACAGATTAGGAGGATGGACTTATTATCGAGAGGGCTGAGAGCTGAAGTTGTCCACAGTCCAAGGGGAAGTTGGGGGCACACACTGCCATTGACAGTCAGAAAAATGTCTTGCTGTGTACCAAATCCACACCCACAGATTTACAACATTAGCTCTTTTGAGCCTCACAGCAACCTGGTGAGGTCAGAACTGTTTTTCACCACCCAAATCCTTTGCTTGACAACTCACTGCCCTTTGGCCATATTGGCCTTCTGTTCTGTGACCGTATTGCTCCTCCGCACCTCAGGACATTTGCACATGCTCTGTCTCGCCACCCCCCGCTGCACAGCCCAGGATGCTCTTCTACTGGCTCACTCGTACTCACCCTTCACTCAAGGGTCTCTTTCTCACGGCGACACTCCCTGATCTTCCTGACCGGGCCACACCCTCATTATGTGTCTCCCATTCTCCTACGGACAGCAGCACTCAGCCCAGTTTTGAATTACATATTTATTCTTGAGAGTCTGTTTTGTCCCATAGCTGCCCAGGAAGGCAGGGGCTCTGACTGACTTCATCACCTCGTCCGCGGCACCCAGTACAATGCCTGGCACATGGTAGGTGCTCAGGAAAGGATGGATCCAAACTTACAGTGAGGAAATTGAGGTCCGGAGAGGGGAAGCAACTCTCCCCAAGTAAGCGGAAGAACCTGGCTTTAGACTCAGACCTGTTCTGCTCCAAAGCCAGTGCCCCAAACTCCTCTGCTAGGCGAGTCCTCGCAGACACAAGGCTGGGGTGTTCCAGGCTCAGGGGAGAAGCCTTCTGAGGGCCTACCGCATCCCCCCTGCCCCTGCCCCTGCCCGTTGGTCTTGGAGGAGGGGAAGTCTGGCTGGGTGGGGTGGTGGCAGGCGCCTAACATGTGAATAAAGACTCAGCCTTGACAGAAGGTGCAGGCCCCTTGGCCCTGCTTAGGTGGCTAATGGAGGGGCAGGCCTACCCACCACGGCTGCCTTCCCTCCCCCAGCAGCCAGCTACATGATGACTCAGGGCCCTCCCTGGGCCCCTCCTGGGCTCAGTGACAGACAGCAAGTCGGGGGGAGCAAGTGGGAGGTGTGAGAAGCTGGCTACAGGCAAGCAGCGGGGTCCCTGTGGCCGGGGGAAGGCTGTCATTGTCCCCTAAGTCCCCATAGCCTCCGTCCTTTGGGGACACCTTGTAGGTGGAGCTGTGTGGTTCCCTCTCCGTCCTTTGTCTGCTGGAGTCCTTGAAGCCCCTTCTCTCTGTGTGCTGCTCTGCAATCCAAGGGCACGGCCGGCACGGCGGATGCTGGCTGCACCGGGGTGCCGGCTGCAGCCTTGCCCATGGGGCTGCAGAGGCAGCTGACTCTGCCTGGGTCTCAGGCGCCAGGGTGTCCCGAGCTGCGTGTGTGCCGTTCCTCACTCACGCCCTGGAGGTTTCCCATGGCGGGTGTTGGAGGTGGGCTCAGAGGGCAGCCCCTGAGCCCCGAGAGGGGAGAGGAGTGAGCCGTATCACGTGGCCTAGAAGAAATTGCTTGCTCAGGCCAGGGCTCTGCCAGCCTCCCTCATCCCTGACCCTACCATGCCCAGTCGGGTTCCCTGGGCCAGACAGAGAGCTCGGGAGAAGGGAGAGGACGGCCCCCAGGTCTGACAGGAGTAGGACCTCATTTCTGCGCCATAGGAGCTGTGAGCACTGAAAGCTCCTTTTTGTATTGGAGGCAGGGCCAGATGTGGAGAGGACAGATGTGGGGAGCAGGGCGGCACATGGGGAGTAGTGGGCACTCATCGAGAGGCCCCTCCAGGTAAGACCTCACACGCACTGTCTTTATGGCCCCTGACAACTCTGCACGAAGCAGCGTCTCATGGGGCAACTGAGGCCAAGGCCCCAGGGGTAGGGACAGTGGGGCTGGGAGGCGGCTCCTTCTCTCTCCAGCGCACTGCTCTCCCGAGCCCCAGTGGGGAGGCCCAGCTGGTGAGAGCAGAGGCAGCCTTGGGAAGAAGCAGCAGGCACTGGAGCAGATGTGCAGGGATGGGTCAGAAGTGGGAGGAAGGCCCCGGCCCTCTTAGCTCTCAAAGAAGGGAGGGGAGCTGGCAGTGGTCAGGGTTCCCTCCATGAGGGCAGAGAATCAGCCAGAGAAGTCCAAAATTCAGGGGACAGTCAGGTGTAACGAGCAACCCGGAGCAAATAAACTGTCAAGTCCTCATCTCGCTGGCCCTGGGAAGGGGGTGTGGGGAGAGGGCCGGCTGTGCAGTGGTTCCCACGGGCAGTCAGCCTTCCAGGGCAGCTGCGATGGAATTCTCAGGACTGGGGCCTGCTGCTCTGAGCTGAATGAGAGATAGGACAAGCCTGGAGGGTGGGAAGTCGAGGAGGTGGCTGGAGGTAGGGATTGGTGGGCTTGGGACCAGGGCTGGAAATAGGCCATTTCTCACGAGAGCCAGCAGGGAACCTCTGGTCAGTCAGGCGGGTCTTGACTACCCTGATACGGACAGGCCTGCATTCTTAGGGTCCCCCAACATGAATGCATTTGCAGGGAGTATACAAGCAGGGTCCCAGAGGTGCTGTTTTTTTTTTTTTTTTTAATAAATTTATTTATTTTATTTATTTATTTTTGGCTGTGTTGGGTCTTCGTTGCTGCGCGCAGGCTTTCAGTAAAGGATGCAGAGCCCGGGGCTGCTTGGGGCAGCCCGGCCCCCTCCTGGATCTCAGACCTCCTTTGGAGTCTGTCTGGGGGAGACGGGGGCAGACAGCGGGCACACCCAGGCGTGCCACCATCACGGAGGGTATCAGTAGGCAGCCTCGGGAACTGCTCTGCATCGTGGCTCCAGAGCTGGCGGCACTCCTGCAGCTGCTTTCAGCCACAAGCTGCGGGCAGTGTCGTGAGTTGCAGACAGCTCTCATCGTCCTGCTGCAGCCGGGTCGGGGAGGCACGAGGTCCTCCTTTAGCCGCTTCAGCTCCTCTGGGGCTGGTGGAGGAGGGGGCCGATTCAGCTCTACCAGTAGCTATGGTGTGGGGAGCTCTGGGGCCTGTGGGAGGGGAGGTGGCGGCCGTTCTGGCTCCGGTTATGGCAGAGGATCTGGGCGTGGTTTTAGTGTTGGGAGTTTTGGTGGAGGTTCCAGGGGCTGCGGCGGGGAGGCTTTGGCGGTGGTGCTGAAGGCGGAGATGGGGGCATGAACTTAATAGCCGGCTGGCCTCCTACTTGGATAAGGTGCAGACACTAGAGGAGGCCAATGCCGACCTTTAGAGTAAGATCTGGGAGTGGTACAAAAGGCAGGGGCCCAGGACCGTCCAAAAGGATTACTCTTGTTATCATGACCCCATCCGGGATCTCAAGAACCACGTAGGCCCGGGAAACTCGGATCTCTGTCTCCCAGTCTCTCTCTCTCACACACATGTACACACACGCTCACACACTCACTCACATGCTTTATCTCCCCCCAAAAGGCAAGATGCTGGACTCTAAGCTTAGACAGTAGCTGGAGAATCCAACTCTTGGAAACTTTAACTTAAAAAAATTTTTTCTTTTAAATTGAAGTATAGTTCTTTACAGTGTTGTGTTAATTACTGTTGTAAAACAAAGTGATTTAGTTATACATACATATGTACATTCTTTTTAGAAATATTCTTTTCCATTATGGTTTCTCACAGGATATTGAATATAGTTTGTGCTCTACAGTAGGACCTTGTTGTTTATCCATTCTATATGTAAAAGCTGACATCTGCTCACCCCAGCCTCCCACTCCATCCCTCCCCCAACCCCCTTCCCCTTGGCAACCACCAGTCTGTTTTCCACGTCCGTGAGTCTGTTTCTGTTTCATAGATAGGGTCATTTGTGTCATATTTTAGATTCCATGGAAACTTTAACTTTTATCAGAAACAACTCTTGGCCTGGCCTAGGTGGGGAATGCAGAGGCAGCGTGGAGGGAACGTAGCAATGGGGCAACCCGGTCCTGAGTCTGACACCAATTCACTATGTGATGTTGGGAAGCCCGATGCCCTGTCTGGGCCTATTCTCCTATCCTTTTAATGCAGAGGATGGGAAGACTAGATTTCAGGTCCCTGTTGGTTTAAAATTTCTGTAATCTTATGAAAAAAAAAAACAAACGAGAGTGCTGTGGTCCAAAACAGGTGGATCGTATGCCTTAGGAGAGGGGAGCATCTGTGCCTGTCTCTCCTCTTAACCCCTAAGAGTTCAAAGCTTTCTAGTTAGGAAAATTAGAAATCCTGTCTCTCACTTCCTACTTCTCCTGGGCTCCTATAAGGACCTGTCTTGATTTTTCCAGTTTGGCTGGATCCAGATACACATGGTAGCTGTTCAAGTGATGGAGAGGATCGAGAACTCTGGGGGTAGACATCATCTATCCACCCATCCATCCATTCAGCCATCCATCCATCCACATGTCCATCTATCCACTCAACTTAGAGACTGAGTACCCTCAGTGTTGCTCTGGGCAGACATAGTGATGTCCCAGACATGGTCTCTGCCCTTGAGGAGCTCATAGTCTAACTAAGTCACAGTTTCTACCTGTTTCCCTTGCCTTCACAGCTTCTGATGAACAGCCTCTGGATATCTTGTTTCTTCTACCCCAAACCTCTTCCATCTGTTTATTCATGTGTGGCCGTAGCCATCTTTCAGGGACCAATTCAATTGCCACCTCCTTCCTGAAGTCTTTCTTGATTTCCTGTAGCCATAAGTCAACTCTCCTTTCCTTGAACTCTTCTAGGATATTCTGGACTCTGTAGTCGACTGTGGCCTCCTTGAGGGGCAGTATCTCATTGATCTCTAAACACCACAGTGTGCTTTGTAGTAGATCTTCAAATATTTGTTGAATGAATGAATGAAGGCCACACTGAACATCCCTGCTGAAGCCTGAGGGATCTGTGCCATGTACCAGCTGTTGGAAGCTCCTCCTGCCTCTTGGGCATTTTCCTGGATGGGATCCTCACCTCCTATGGCTTTGCCTGGCCTCTTGCTCTCCCAGAAGTGGGTCATAGCAGGGGTGCATGGGTTCCATGCCATTTCCTCTTTTTTAGATTGTGTACATCACAGTGGACAACAAGAAGATTCTCCTGGACATCGACAACAGTCGCATGACCCTGAATGACTTCAGGATGAAGTGAGTCCTGCTCCCTCTCCTGTCATCCATCCTTCCTCCAGCCCCTAGTGCTCTGGAGGTCCCTGTAGGGGCTGGTACCCCCTTGCTCATGCCCTACCCCTGGTTGGTCTGCAGGTTTGAGATGGAGCAGAGCCTGCGGCAAGTGGTGGAGGCTGACATAAATGGCCTGCGGAAGGTGCTGGATGATCTGACCATGCAGAAGTCTGACCTGGAGATGCAGTATGAGTCTCTGTGGGAGGAGCTGGTGGCCCTCAAGAAGAATCATGAGGATGTAGGGTCCTGGCTACTGACCACTCGTTGGGGAGAGGGAGGAACAGAAGTGCAGAGACAACTGGGGGTTGGGGGGAGCTCTGGACCATTGCCTGGGAGACACCCTCTCCCTCACACTCGAGGAGGACAGGCCCAGCCTACAGTGGTGGTCGGGCTTTGACTTCACAACTGTGTCCCATCCCATTTTTGCACCCCAGGGGGAGGAGAAGGAGAGGGCTGAAAGGTGATGGAGAGGATCCCAGCCCCCTGACTTCATATCCCCTTCTTCCCTGGCAGGCGATGCACCAGCTGTGTGGGCAGGGCACCGGGGATGTCAGTGTGGAGATGAACGCTACTCCTGGCAGAGATCTCGCCAAGATCCTCAGTGACATGTGCAGGAGTATGAGCAGCTCAGTGCTAAGACCTGAAGGGACATTGAGCAGCAATACGAGACTCAGGTAAGCAGCCTGGGACACCAGTTCAACCTTTTCTCCCTCTGTCCACGTATCCTTCTCTTCCTCCACCCACCCCTCCATCTCTGAGCCCAGCTGGGCTTCTCAGTCATCCTTCTGCAAATGAATTCACTGCCCACAGGTGTAATTATCGAGTAGCTTCCCAGTGCCAGGTTTCATGTGGAGTGCTGATGTCTCAGAGACGAGCCACACAAGATCGCTGCCCTCGAGAAGCTGCTCAGTGTTTATTACATGTGTGAACAAAGGCGGAGGATGAACAGCTTACGTTAGGCTGTGTGCTGCCAGACTCTAGTAGAGGTACCCAGGTGCCCCTCACACTGCACTGAGCTCCTTGATGACTCCCTTCTTGCTGGATCTCCAGCACCTGGCGTAGAGGTGGGCACAGGAGGGCACGATCTGTAGTGTGCATGCGTGCGTGTGTGTGTGCGTGCATGTGTTTGGGCGGCACTTTGAAATAAGGTTAAAAAGTGGTTTAGGGACAAAGTATGAAGAGCCTTGAAGCCTTGCTGAGAGGGAATGTTGAGTTGAGAGAAATTGACAACCCTGCCTGGCTGGAGGGACCCAGAACTCAAGACGACTTGTCTTCGGCTTTGGCTCAGTCTTGGTCCTGGAGGCGAAGGTGCTGACGAGTGGGGAAGAACCTTCTTCATTCAATGAGCTGCCCAATGAGCTTTTGTTGTTTGCAGATGAGCCAGACTGAGCAGGGGGTGACACGTTGTGGCCAGGAGGTGACAAGTTGTGGCCAGGAGGTGACAGAGTCCAACAAAAATGAGGTGACCAAGCTTCGACACAGTGTCCAGGAGTTGGAGTTTGAGCTGCAGTCTCAGCTCGGCATGGGTGGTGGCCCTGCTCTGGACCCTCTGCCCGGGTGGGGCACAGGAGGCTGGGCACGATCCCCAGGGGCAGGAAGGGGAGCAGCTATGAGGTAGCAGCCCTCTCAGTGCCTCCTCCTGCTGCCTAGAAATTGGCCCTGGAGAAATCCTTGGGAGACACAAAGAACCGCTACTGTGGCCAGCTGCAGCAGATCCAGGAGCAGATCAGCTGGAGGCCCAGCTTGCTGAGATCTGGGCAGAGACTGAGTGTCAGAATCAGGAATACATCAGTACCAAGATGTGGCTGGAGCACGAAACCAAGTTCTACCGCAGCCTCCTTGAGGGTGGCCAGGAGGACTTGTAGGTGCCCCAGGGCTCTGTGGAACCCCTAAGAAGTCCTAGGCCCCTGATGCTACTTCTGTTCTTCTAGATAGAGGCGGCTGGGAAAGTTCCTGTAACACAAGAGTCTGATGGATCGAGGATTTCTTCATCCCATGGGGGGAACCTCGGGGCCTTTGCGCTTTGAAGAAGGGCTTCCTGTTCCAGGGAGGGGAAAGCTCTCCCCTCCCAGCTGTGGTGCTAGCCCAGCCTCTGCCTTCTGCCTTGAGGAAAGGAAGACTTAGGAGGACTCACATTTGGGTCTTCTCTCCAGGTTCATCCTTGTATACATATGTGGAGGTCACTCATTTTATCTCTGTGTTTTCTTTTTTTTTTTTTAAAGAGCTCCTGACTTATTTATTTATTTATTTATTTATTTTTAATTTTTTTTGGCTGTGTTGGGTCTTCGTTTCTGTGCGAGGGCTTTCTCTAGTTGCGGCGAGCGGGGGCCACTCTTCATCGCGGCGCGTGGGCCTCTCACTGTCGCAGCCCCTCTTGTTGCGGGGCACAGGCTCCAGACGCACAGGCTCAGTAGCTGTGGCTCACGGGCCTAGTTGCTCCGCGGCATGTGGGATCTTCCCAGAGCAGGGCTCGAACCCGTGTCCCCTGCATTGGCAGGCAGACTCTCAACCACTGCGCCACCAGGGAAGCCCCCATCTGTGTTTTCTTTACTTCTCAGTGAATCTCATGGAGCTGGACAAATTGGCTTTGGAGGTGGCAAAAGAAGTGGATCTCAAGGTGGAGGTGGAGGCAGTTACGGAAGAAGAGCCAGGGTGGAAAAGGAGGCAGCTGTGGAGGAGGAAGTGGATCCAGGGGTGGAAGTGGAGGCAGCTGTGGTGGAGGAAGTAGCTCTGGAGGAGGACGTGGAAGGACATCCCAGCCCCCGTCCTATTCCTCAGTACTGGTGGCTGTGATACACAAGGTAAGGGACAACTCTAGGTTCTGGGGTGGGGGAGGAACAGGGGTTACCTGTCAAGGTACCACCCCTTTGTGAATATCCTTGAGCCTCTCTAGAGAGAGAAAAGATATTCTAAACAGAGCTAGATTTTAGGGAGGTCTCTGGTGAGTGCCATAGACTTGTCCTTGTTTCTGAATTGATCACTATTTTTGACAGAGCCTTAGGTAAGGCTAGGACACACGTGGCTTAAGTCTCAAAAGCATAGGAGATGAGTTGGAAATGGTGTATTAGCTTGTCTATTTCTCCCCACACCCTACAAGGTGGGTATTGTTATTATCCCCATTTTAGAGATAAGGAAAAAGAGGTTCAGAGAAGATAAGTAACTGACTTGAGGTCATACAAATCATAAATGAGAGATCAGCTCTGTGGGGCCCCATAGCCAGTACTTTTAATCATCATGAGGATGGGGACACCTGGGTCAGCCATGGTTCAGGCAGAAAAGAGGCTCAGGGGTTTTAGTCAGTGGTTGGCTTGGACAAGCCAGTTTTATGATGAAACTGCCAAAAGGAGCATATATTAAAAATAAAGTCTAAATGCAAGAAAGAGTCACACAGGTGAAGTGGTCTCTAGGTCAGAGAAAGTTTCCCTTGTGCATGTTGAATCTTGTAAAATAAAAATTTACTATGAAGTTGTAGCGAAAGGCTGGGTAACATGATTGGGAATGTTTGGCTCAGAGAAGCCTTGAGGTGCCTTGGAGCTGGGCTTCTCTAGAGAGTCTGGTGTGGTTTTGTGTGTCGGGTGGCACTGCAGAGCCATGGATGTGCATCTATGGGCAGAGGCTGAGGCCATCTTTGCCTCAACATGCAAGGGATTTACTAACAAAAACTGTTGCATGGAGGAGGGGGCTGCCTCATGAGCCTCCATCCTCAGATATGGGAGAGCATCTGCCAGCTGCTGCAGGAGATCTTCAGGAATTGGATGGGGGCCACTAGGACCCGAGGGTCCTTCCATCTCAGGATTCTCCAGCTCTTTGAGCTCTAGCCTCCTTGCTCCCAGTTGCCCATCTTCCTCCAAGTCCTGGTCTCTCTGTCTCTTGCTCTAAGTCCTCTCTTTTCACTCTCACCTCCCTTCTGTCTCTCCATAGGCTACCAGCTGCGATACGAGAGCCCCTGTAAACTTTCCCAGCCCCGCCCCAGCTGGGAAAGCATCCCCCAGACAGGCAGACCCTGCTCATTGCATTGTGACACTGGGAATATCTAGCAACAAGCCTCCAGGCCCATTTGGAACTGGGTTGACTGGGCATGTCGTTCCTCTGGCTGCCCATTGGCTCCCTCCTCCGGGACAGTTGGGGATATATAAATGATATAAATGATAACTCTCGTCCACAAATATATTGAGGGAAGGCAACGAAGAGGATTTGAAAGCAAGGCAGAATTGCAGGAAACATATTTCAGGAGGTAGATTCGAATCGCCTTTAAAGCACAGGAAAAGCGGCAAAACCTCGACAATGATGCCCTTGGCCAAAAAGGGCGTATGCGTTTTTTCCTGAATATATTTCCTCTCTCCCTCTCTGTGGTCTGGGGGTGACCCACTCCCTGTCTTATCTCGACTTCCCAATAAAGCTTTCTTACTGCAAATCAAACTTGGGACTTTGACCCATTTGTTCTTTGGGATTGAGAAGGGGCAGAAAGGAGGTGAAGGGAAAATCAAGTGAATCCACTCTAAGAGTGTTGGTTAGCTTTTCTATCAGTTAACTTTTGCTTGTAACAAAGCAACCCACAATTTAGTGGCTTAAAATCACAACCATTTATCTAGCTTGTGCTTTTGCAGTTGACAGTTTGGACTGGGCAGTTCTGTTTTCCTTTAAGCATCTGTGGTCAACTCCGAGTCAGATGCATAGCTTTGCATCAGGGGTTTGGTTGCATACTGGTTAGGGGTGAAAGGGCCACATGACTCTCATCCTCCAGCCAGCTGGCTCAAGCAAGTCTGGATAATGAACAGAAGTGTGTAAGGTCTCTTACCTACAGAGGGAAACAAGACAAAAATGATGTGGGTTTTGCTTTGGAAGATTTCACAGATGGTGAAACGTATAGGCACAAATAAAGTGCTCCAAGGCAAAGTGAGGAACATTCTCACAAGACAGCAGCTGACAATGTTCTCCAAGGATTCTGACTAGAGACAGATTCAGACAGAGCCCTCAGCCTATGTTCCAGATGCTACAGCTGTGTATCAAACCTCCCCAAAGCTTAGAGGCTTAAAAGAACAATGTTGATTTGGGGGCTTGGTGGGAACAGCCCACTTCTGCTCCACTTGGTGTCACCGTGGCTCATAGGTTGGGGGCTGGAGTCATCTGAAGCCTTGCTTGCTCACATGTTGGG
The DNA here is from genome assembly GCF_028023285.1 of Balaenoptera ricei. Lineage (NCBI taxonomy): Eukaryota > Metazoa > Chordata > Mammalia > Artiodactyla > Balaenopteridae > Balaenoptera > Balaenoptera ricei. The sequence continues at coordinate 20,334,849 of NC_082658.1, read as the reverse complement.
CCCCTGGGCTGGAAACACTCAAACCTGGGGGTGGCCCTGCGGGGGCTACTTGGCGTCTCTGTATGAAGACTCTCAGTGTGATCCCTCCAGCAGGGCAGCCTCAGGGTAGCCAGACTTCTTACATGCTGACGCAGGGCTCCCAAGACATATGTTCTAAGCAAGAAAGAACCGGGAAGAAGCTGTTTTTCTTCATTGCCTAGATTTGGAAGTCATGCAGTGTCACTTCTGCTGTACTCACAGGCTTGCCTAGATTCAAGGGGAGGAAGCATAGACCTTGCAGTAGGCAGAATTCTAAGATAATCCCAGTTATTCAATCAAAGACAGACTTAGGTGCTGCTGTGAAGGGATTTTGGAGAATTAATTAAGGTCTCTACTGTGTTGGCCTTAAGATAGGGAGGTTATCCGGTGGGCCTGACATAATCACGTAAGCTCTTTAAAAGCAGATAGCTTTCTCTGGTTGGTTGCAGAAGAGGAAGTCAGAGATTTGAAGCATAAAAAGATTTCAATATTCCATTGCTGGCTTGAAGATGGAAGGGGGCATGAGGCAAGGAATGTGGCTGGCCTCTAAGAGCTGAGAGCCACTAAGGAAACGGGGACCTGAGCCCTTCAGCTGCAAAGAACTGAGTTTTTCCAAGGACGAGAAAGAGTTTGGAAGTAGATTTTCTCCCAGAGTCTCCAGATGAGAACTCGACCTGGCCAACACCTTGGTTTCAGCCTGGTGATACCCTGTAAAGAGAATCCGGTCACACTTGCAGAACTGCGAGCTAATAAATGGGTGCTCTTTGAAGCTGCTACATTTGCTGTAATTTGCTTGGCAGAAATAGAAAACAAAGACCCCATCTCAAGATGGAGGAGTGGCAATGTCACATTGAAGGACAACATGTGGAATGAGATATATTGATCTTTGGAAAACATAATTTGCCACAGACTCTCTGAATCATTGGGGGAGGGATTATGTAAGGGTAAACTTAGGACATTAAGCAAACATGGAAGCTCAGGAAAACCCAAGATCCTGGGATTTATGGAGGTGGAAGCTGTATGGTGTCTCTGGGTCCAAGATGGCTCTAGCAAGATGCCTGAGCATCGAGAGTTTGTGATCCATTCTCTAGTGCTTTGCCCTTAATGTGCAACTGGTGACAATCTTCTCTGGTTCTCTTCCTGCTACCAGCTCTCTTCCTCTCCTATCTTCTCTCTATCTCTATTTGGGGAATGCTCCATCTTGAGTCTGAGACTCCCCAAGAACTGGTTTTCCCAACTTCCCTTGCTGCTAGGGCATGGCCATGTGGCATAGCTCTGCCAATCAGGTGCTCCTACACAAGACTTTGATTTGTATGTGAAGGAAGCGCTGAGTGGAATCTAATATGGCAGGAACAGGGCTGGGGCAGAGACAGGGAGTTTATTAAGGTTACAGTAGCGGTGGTTCTGCAGGGATATGCAGTGCCCAACATCAATGGTTCGAGCTGCAATGCCTGTGGCCAGCAGTGACAGCAGTGGTGTCTTCCTGGAGCAATCATTTAGTGTGATTTGGGCAATGGCTTCTGTTTGCATAACCCCCAAGTCTGATTCTCTGAAAATGCTGGAAAAGATGTACTGCTTTCTCTGTAGGTGAAAGCAAACATATTCTGGTATTCTTTGCTTCTTGGGATAGAGAAAAAAGAGGTTTCCATATAAGGTGCCAAGGATTATTGTGATCCAATGTGGATCAATGATTGCTATTAGAATAGACATGTAGTAAGTTGTAAAATAATCCTTCCCTAACGTCTGCCCATATTCTGCATGGAGAAAATGACAAGTTAATTGGAAAGTGATCAGAGTCATCAACGCTGAATTTATCAGATCTTTCATATGGCACTAATCTCTCTCATTCCCTTAGAGATATAGTGTTGTTGACTCTTCTCACCACAATAATCCTTACTCCATGGATCAGGGAGCCATTTACTGTCTTCTTCTATTCCATTTCAGAGACTGGGAAAAAACACACAGGCTGGGTCCAGGGTACTATTGGGCTCAGGAGAGGCAGACTTAGGTCAAAACTCCATTTGCCATATGATCCTCTGTAATGGTCAGATTCTCAGCTGCAACCAACAGAAGCTACTCTGGCTGTGTTAACAAGTAAGGGATTTATAGTTGCTCTAGATAAATCAAAGAATCATTAGGAGGGTTAGAGAAATAGGACTTACGCTGAATTTCTAACATCTCCCAAAATGACACAGCAGAATGGGTCTGCCAAGGGAGCTGTTTCCTCTGCCAAGACTAGGAAGTTTTCAAGTCAGGATGCAGCCTTCTGAATCAACAGCCTCCCCAGCTTGGGCTTCAGGACAACACTGTCTCTGCCATCCATGCCAGCAAACTAGATGCCCCAAGTGGAGCCCATACTTCACATACCTCCCTTCTAAGTCTCACATGGTGCACCTGATTGGTAGAACCTAAATCACCTGGCTTATCTTAGTGACAAAGGAAGCTGGGAAATGTAGTTTTTGGATTTACCTGGGAAAGAATAGTGATCAAAATGACAGATATAACCTACCCCCACATAAGCTTTCTGTCTAACTGGTGAACCACAGTGTTGTTCTGCATTTTCAGAAATTAGAGTTAGTTTGGAGCCAGAGTCCAATAATCCCCAAAGGTCTGGATATTTTCCTTCCCTCAGTACACAACTACTCTTGTAAATGCCCACAGGCTCCTATGTGGAAGGTTAGGAGGTAGATGTACAGTACTTGCTTGTGATGTTATTGCAGAGCCCTTCCTCAAGGGTACCTGGACCTCCCTTTATTCAAAGTCCTCCGGGTCTAGGAGCTGATTCTGGTCTTGGAACTGGATAAGAGTCTGTCATTCTCTAACACAAGGCTTAAGACAGGCTTCTTCCCGGCCTAAAGTTTTCTTTTTGGGGGGTGGGGTAGGAAACTATGGCAGATATGACAGACTGACTTGCTCATATCAGTTCCCACATCCTTTTAGTGAACTTTCCTATTCTCTAGAGGCAGATAATCTTTAACCCTACTTTTTCTAGACTCCCTTACAGTTACAGATCTAGGTGTAATTTGGGTTTTTCCAATCAGATGCACTTCTGTGGGACATGAGTTGAGTGGAAAGAGATCTGGAGGAAGGAAGTGTTTTTTGTTGGAATAGATCTACCAGTTACTATATGGTCCTAGGGCCACTTATTGTGTCAGACCAGGAGTTCCTTTGGGGGGTGGTTCTGTGGTGTTAATCTGGGAGCCCTTCCTAGAGGCCCAATCTAGAGTCTGCTCCTCCAGCCTTCTAATGATTATTGTAAGCAGCCAATGCTCTGTATTAAATTCCTTCCTGTTAAGAAAGTGAGATTTGTTTCTGTTACTTTAAACTGAATGCTCAATGAAGCAGGATTTTGGTGGTCTGCCCTCGTCTTTTGGTCATAGAGATCCAGGATGAACTAATCATCATATGGATCCCTACAGGTCTTATCATTCTGCTTACTATTCCAGCCCTCCAGCATTGAAGGGTCCCTACTTGTCCTTTGCCACCTGGGACCCCATTTCTATAGAAATCAGGGAGGCTAATTCAACTGTAGCATCTCCCATCCACAACCCCAAAGAACAACTGCTACCATGCTTTTCAAAGACACTGTGTTCCCTCTTGTCTAGGTATTTCTTAATTGCCAGAGTCTAGACAGTGTCTTCTGGGCTCTCATAGTTGGGAACTGGTTGAATGGGTTCTACATGATAACTCCACCCCAACATTTCTGTTTCCCTGGCTGGTTGCATTTCTTCTTTATTCCTCTTCTTTTATTATTATTCCTTCCTTCTCTGCAACAAGGATTTTATGGAAACTCAAGTTTATTTTGTATAGGCCACTATTGAGTTCAGTTTCTGCCACCCAACTGAACTAATATTTAGACCAACTCCTAGACACTCAAGCTAGCAGCTGAATTGTGAATCTCTGGTTAATGCCTCTATATTGATTAATTTATCCTGATCAAAAATTAGGGTCCATTCCCAAACCCGGTATTCACATTTCTGCTGATACAGATTAGTAACATCTTGAAATTCTCTTGATGAGTAAGACTTTTTCTCTCAGCTTTGGCTTTATAATGGACCTCTTCCCTTGGGGGTCTGATTTATAATTTTGGAGACGATAAAGGATGGTAGGGTGGAGTGTGAGGATAATTTGGAGTTTGGGGGTACTATAAGTCAATTAAACTGACTCATCTATTTCTCTTCCAGTTCTGTGGGTGCCCCTCTTTCCTGATCGATGGTCTAAATTTTACATAAGAGACTTGGCAACATTATGATTTCAACTGATGCTGTGGTTTGGCAACTTGGAGAAGTCAGCTTTCAGATGAACTATTAGCTACTTCAGCCTTGTAAGTACAAGAAATAAGAGATCTTTTCTGTATTATCATGGAAAGTCCCCAGTCCTGTGACCATCCATAGAGTCCAGACCTTAGGAATTTGAGTATATTACTCTTTCTGGAAATTCTCCAGTGCAACTAGAAGAAACTAGACAACCCCTCTTTTATCACTGCATGCATGGGCTTCTAGAGTCCCATATTTTAATAATAGCTGGATTTTCACTGCCTTCAGGCCCATCTAAGCCGGATAACCATTCTGATTCTCATGTCGTTCATGCAACAAACTTTACTGGATAAATATACATTAAATTCCTTCTATGCAAGACACTGTTCAATGGACAAAAGAGACAAAGATTCCTGCCTACGTGGAGCTTACCATATAGGTAGGGGGAGGGGAAAACTCTAAGTGTCATAAATAAATTATTATATTTTAAGGTGATAAATGCAAAGAGAAGAAGGGAATGGTGGGGGGATTGGAGTGCTGTGGTGGGGTGGGAAGGGTTGCAACCTTAAATAGGGTGGCCAAGGTCAGGGCCATTGAGAAGGTGAAATGTAAGCAATGACTTGACAGAGTGCGGGAGGCAGTCAGGTGGGTATATGGTGGGAGAGCAATCTAGGCACAGGGCTTGGGTGTGTAAAGGCCCTAAGGTGGGAACGTATTTCATACGTTCAGAGATGAGTAGGGAGGCCAGTGTAGTTGGAGCAGAGAGAGTGAGGAAATAAGTGATGGAAGACGAGGTCAGAGAGATGAGTGGTTACCTCACTTAGGGCTTTGTGGGACCCTTTAAGGAACTTGGCTTTTATGCCCAGTGAAACGGGGAGCCACCGAAGGCACAGGTGAAAGTGAAGGACTCCAAGATGGCAGATGGCAGAGGATAGTAGAAGCCTGAATTCCTGAGTTCACTGCTTGGAGGGGAGCTAGGAACAGTCAATCACACAGTCCTTACGTGAGCAAGTGAAAAATGTTCATCACGTTAAGCCAGTGGCGTTTTTGAGGTTGTTACAGCAACCAGCACTGCCAAGCATGACTAGCACACAGGGCTTCGAGTGGAGAAGTAGCCCCATCTAAGTTACGTCTTAAGAGGATCTCTTTGGCTATTGTTTGGTAAGAGGCCGAGGGATCAGGGGTAGAAGCAGAGAGATCGGTTGGGACGGAGGTAATCTTAGTGAGAGACAATGGCACTTGCTGTGGAGATGGTCAGAGGCAGTTGGTTCTGGACGTAATTTGAAGGTGGAGCCATCAGGATTCTTGAAGAGAGGAAGGAGTCAAGGATATCTCCGAGTCTGTTGTCTGAGGAACTGGATGAGAAGGGTTGCCACCCAGCGAGATGGGAAGGCTGTGAGTGGAGGCGGTTCGGGTGAAAGGTGAGTCCGTTTTGGACATGCTAGATTTACAAGGTCTGTTAGACAATGTTATGGGCTGAATTGTGTCCCCCCAAGTTCATATGTTGAAGCCTTAACCCCTGGTACCTCAGAATGTGACTGTATTTGGAGATAGGGCCTTTAAAAAAGGAGATTAAGTCAAAGTGGGACTATTGGGGTGGCCCTAATCCAATCAGTCTTATAAGGATTGGTGTCCTTATAAGAAGAGGAAATTTGGACGCACAGAGAGACATCAGGGTTGTGCTTCCTCAGAGAAAGACCGTGTGAGGACACGGCAAGAAGGCGGCCATCTGTAAGCCAAGGAGAGAGGCCTCAGAGGAAACCAAACCTGCAACAGCCTGATTTTGGACTTCTTCCACCCCCCAGAACTGTGAGAAAATAAATTTCTGTTGTGTAGGCCACCTAGTCTGTGGCATTTTGTGCCAGTCCAAGCAGACTAAGACAGGCCCCCAAGTAGAGATTTCTTAGGTGTCTCTTGCCTGCAATCACTCCGTTTACTAAATTCTGTATCAATCAGTGTTTTTACCTGCAAAGATCAGAACCCTCACTTCGAAGCCAGTTTGTTAAGGGATGTGAGGTAAGTCCTAGAATCTTCAGGAAGAACTTCCAGAGAACGAGGCTTGAAGACTGCACAGCTAGAGGAATCCCACTCGTGCCACCATCTGTGGGCACAGACATGGCGGCACGTTCCACTCGTGGCTACAGCTACATCTCTGGCATTTGCTGCTTCTGGAAGCTGGATGTCTCTGTGGCCACTCCTGCCAGACGGGTTCCATGGAGCACCTCCTTCTTAGGACATTAGCTGCCACCTGCAGGCTTTTGTGATGTGTTTGTTTGGGGGGATCCTGGTCATGTCACGTGTCTGTGCTCCAGAGGCAAGGGAGGCTGGAAGGCTAATTTCTGGCTTCTGCAATGGGGAGCATAGCCACCAGATGGAGAATTCCTTTTCAAAGGAGTTGGGTGACCAAGAGGAAGAACAACTGTCCACAAAAGGAATGGGCAGGGTCAAGCATTCGCTGAATGCTTACTGCGTGCCAGGCACTGTGGTAAACCCCTTATATATATTACCTTATTCAATCCTCACAGCAACCTCATGCTGCTGCTTATATTTTCGCTTCACACATGAGTACACTTACTGAGAGGGATTAAATGACTTGCCCAAAAGATCACACAGCTTCTAAGTGGTGGAGCCAGGATTTGAATATGGGATGTCTGATCCAACAAAGCAGGGGTTATTATGCCCATTTTACAGATGAAGAAACTCTAGCTCAGAGAGGTTAAGTAACGTGTCTGAGGCGACACAGCTTATCAGTGACTGAGTAAACACTGAAATCCAGTTTGGCCTGGCTTCAAAGCAGGTGTGCTTTTTCCTGCCCTCTCTGTCCTCAAACAATTACTGAGCCCCCAGTGAATACAGAGACAAACAACTCCCATAGGCAGAAGCTTGTCAGAAGTGCCCTGTGTGGGAGGCAATGACTCTACAAAGGGCTGGGAAGAAGATGGGTGACGGACTTCCCTGGTGGCGCAGTGGTTAAGAATCCGCCTGCCAATGCAGGGGACATGGGTTCGAGCCCTGGCCCGGGAAGATCCCACCTGCCGTGGAGCAACTAAGCCCGCACGCCACAACTATTGAACCTGCATGCCACAACTACTGAAGCCTGCGCGCTTAGAGCCCGTGCTCCGCAGCAAGAGAGGCCACTGCAATGAGAAGCCCGCGCACTGCAATGAAGAGTAGCCCCTGCTCTCTGCAACTAGAGAAAGTTCATGAGCAACAACAATGGCCCAACCCAGCCATAAATAAATAGATAAATAAATAAATAAATTTATACAAAAAAAAAAAAAGAAGATGGGTGACTTCCCACACGTGGATTCTTTCCCAGGACCTGATTCCCCGCCTAAGGCCCTGGCTCAGTGCTGAACAATGGGAGGTGCGGGTAACTGAGCGGATAGTGGAGGAATGAGGGTGACAGCTGGATGGTCTCCAAGAATCCTCTTGGCTCCAGCATCTATTACTCCAACACTCATAAACCCCGAGTGCCTTGATCTCCCTGCGTTTCCCTCCCCTTCGAGTCTCTGCTACATGTCGAGGCTGCTGCCGGCCCTCTTGGCCTCGGAGCCCTGAGGCTCTCTCTCTATCTCAGGCCCAAACAGGAACATAATCAGTTCCCTTCTCTGTAACTCTTACTAGACTGAGATCACTGGGATTATCGGAGGGGGTTCCTGTGAAACTGAAAATAAAGTTCAAGGGGACGAGCCACCACCATCAGCAACAAATAAAACCCAGCAGCGACAGTACAGTGTGAGGTTAAAAGATGGTGAGGAAAGGTGGGTGTGGGGACTGTGCTTCTGTGAACATCTCTAGCTGCAGTCTCTATTTTAATTGCTTCTTCAGATCATTCATTCATCTGTTGATTCATTCGACGAATATTTATTGGTGCCTTTTCTGGGTCAGGGGGTGGAAATCAATAAAACTGTGAACAAAACAGATGAGGTCTCTTTCCCCATGGGGCTCGCAGTCTAGTGCTGGGGGCAGATAAGCAGCCTGGTCATTGCTGGACAATGTGGTGTGTGCAGTTGGTGATGGGAGGGAACAGGGGCTGGGACAGCACACAGGCCCGCTGACCTGACCATGGCGGCAGGGGACGCTTCCTATGACAGGTGTGGTACAGGGATGTTCCGTAACATCTCATTATTTCTCACAACACCTGTGAGAGGTAGCTATTGTTGTTTCCATTTACAGATGAGGAAACCAGGGCTCAGAGAGGGAAGTAAGTTGCCCAAGTCACACACACCAAGGTTGTTCTGGCTCCAGATGCTGCCATCCTAATACTGCCTATGTGGCCTCTAACAATTTCTAGCACTTTTTTTAAAACTTATTTTATTGAAGTATAGTTGATTTATAATGTTAATTTCTGCCGTAGAGCAAAGCGATGCAGTTATACATATATATATTCTTTTTCATTTTCTTTTCCATTATGGTTTATTCTAGCACTTTCTAAGGTCAGAGATGGGCTTCTGAAGAGCAGAGGAGAGCTGTTCTGAGACAATTGTGCAAATAATTAGGCAAGCTCTGCGATGTCTGGCCTCAGTTTCCCCCATGAAGGCACTTTGTCTGAGCTTGTTGAGGGAATGAATGAATGAATGACACTAAGGAAGAATGAGGGTTTTGGACCAGATGGTCCCTAAGGACTCCTCTGCCCCAACACTGTCTGGTTCTGACACTCAGACATCTTCAGATGGCTTTGATCTTCCTGAACTTTGGGGAGTCTCTAGTCCTGGAGACTCTCGATCCATCTTTGCTGCCACCAGCACCCTCAGTCGCAGGGACTTGCCATTCTCACCTTAACTCAGGCCCGACCCAGCCAACTGTGATCTCTCTCATCTGTTCCCCTCGGCATGACTGAGACACGTGGGCCATTATCAGAAGTACTTTCGTCAAGGGAGAGGGAAACCTCAGGAAAGTGAATCAAGAAAACACAAAACCTGTAAGAAAGAGTCCAGTCTGAGATCCCAAGGTGGGGTAGGGGTGGGGGGGAAGCTGGCTCCTCCGAGCCTCGGGCTCATGGGGGTCCCCAGTGGAGCCCCTGTCTACCTTTACCAAGTCATTGACCCCTTCGTTCACAACACGCACTTATCCAGGGTCTGCTCTGTGCACGCTGCTGGTTACCGGGGCTACGACAGGGACCCAGGCGGACACGGGCTCTGCCCCGGAGTCTTACGGGGGGAGACCAACGAGTAGCAGAAGCACAACCCAGGGTGCTGAGCTCCGCTCTGGGAAGCCCGGGGGCTCTGGGGCACACAGCACGGGTCCTAACCCAGCCTTGGGAGTCAGGGAACATTCCACGGAGTCAGGGCTGGGCCGAGACCTGAAGGACTGGTTGGATTTATCCAGGTGAAAATCGATGGGGGTGTGGTGTTTGTGTGCATGTGTGTGTTGCGGAGAGGCCATTGCTCTGGGCAGGGGCAGCTGTCAAGGCCTGGAGGTGACACTGAGTATGGCCTAATGGAGGAACTGGAACCCGCTTTCTGGGGCTGGTGAGAGGGCAGGTTGGGTTGGCAGGGGCTGGGGATGGGACAAGGGGAGGACTTGTTCGGTGAAGGGGAGGAGACTGAACTGGATCCCGAGGGCCCCAGGTAAGCCCGTGACCTCTCTACACTCACCTTTTCCCAGCCTGTGTGGGGGACAAAGCCCCATTGGCCAAAAAGTGCCACCATCTTTGGTCCGGATGCAATCCTCCTAGTAGAGAATGAGTCTGGCAAGAAGATAGATACATGGTCTCCAATCTGGTCGGAAGCTACACTAGAGTTGGGAAGCATCATTTCTCAAACTCCCAGCACCTGCTTTCTCTGCGTAAACACCACGGCTGAGTTGTATCCACGGCTTCAATAGCTCCCTGTGTGCACCCATGACACCCATCACTGGTGAGGACCCCGCCCCCCAGCTTACAACTGTGCCTGAGTTGGGTCCCTTCCCTTCTCCAAAGTTATGCTCCATTGGTAACAACTCTAAGTCTCCTTGTCGTTTTTGTCCTCCGCCTCCACCCCATCCTCATCATGATTGCAGCTGCACCTCTTTTGTGCTGGCCCCGTGGCAGGCCTTTACGTAAGTCATCTACTTGATTGCCCACAACCAACCAACTTCAAAGATGGGAAACTGAGGCTCAGACAGATGACATAACTCAGCTGACAAAAGATCTGGGTTGGTCTGACTCACAAGCCCACCCTCATCATCTCATGCCATCTAAAATAATCCCTGGGCACCTACTGAGTGCAGAGATGAACACCTCCCACGAGCAGGAAAGCTTTGGAAATTCTCTTCTTAGGAAGCAAGTAGCCACAAATGAACAATGAGTCCCTGTCTCAGCTATTTCTTGTCTCTGGACCTCAGTTTCCCCACTAGAGGTCTTCAGTGTGTGGAACAAATGGATTGACACTGAAGGGATGAGGGCACTGGGGTGGGTGGTCTCCACGGACTTCCTGAGCCAGGGAAATCCATCATTCATAATCTCTCTGAATTTTCTCTGCCCCTGGGGTCTTATATCCATCTGTCTTGTTGCTACCCCCTCAACCTCAGGGCCACACCATCTTCTTTCTCTCAGGCCCAAACATGAACCAAACCAAATCCCTTGTCTCTGTTCTCTTCAACATGACATGCTGGGATTTTCCAAGGGAACTTCTGTCAGCCCTGGCAGATATCTCAGATAAATACAAAGGAAACAAAATTCAAAATCCACTGCAAATAGTTTTGTTTGAGGTGCAAAAAGTATGTATGTGTGTTGGGGTGGGCTTGCTCAAAGCATCCTCTTCATAATAGTTCCTAACAGAAGTCCCTTCCTAGATTCTTTGAGGCTCTCAGTTTTCCAATGTATTTTCCCGGGGGTGCCAATAAAAATAACCCCCCCCCCCACAACCAAAACTCTTGAGATCAAATCCAGTGGGAAACATGGAAGTAAACAAGTCAAAACAGTTTTCTGTATTTGCAGGACTTTTTAAAGCCTTTGTTTTCTTAAAGTGCTTTGTGAGTTTCCAAGAGGAGGTAACAGTACCCAGAATTCCCTCATCAGTTTGCTGAAGAGCTGGTGCTCTCTGAAGGATGCTGATAGGGTGGTTGGGGTCCCCCAACCCACCTTCCTCAGCTGGGCAGAGAACTTCTAGAAGGGGCCCCCACTGAAGATGGACACAGGTCATCTCAGAGTTTCTGAGAAACTCCAGCCCCAGGGCACATGGGACAAGGGAAAAGAGAGTTGTGGCTCTACCTCAGTGTGTAGAAGCAGAGCGTGGGGAATGGTAGAAGGATTCCTTGCCTCCATCACCACCTCCCAGCATATCTCTCCTCCCAGCAACTATCAAGGCAGAGCCTTGCCATTGTCCCAACGGATGTCTGTGTCAGTTCATCACGCGTTGTTTTCACCATCACGCGTATTAAGCCCCTGAGCTGGGGACCTTCTCTCTTGCAACGTGTGCCACAAGAACCATATTACAACTACTACTACTAATTAAAAAAAAAAACAAAGTAAATGACGCCCATTGGTCGAGTTTCAGCTAGGTCCCAGCCCTGTCCCAGGCAGGTTAGATATGCTGTTTCATGAATTCTCACAACCACGATTTGAGGAAGGTCTTGCTGTCTCAAGAGCCTGAGTCTTAGAGGTTCACCAACTCACCCAAGGTCACTTAACATATAAGTGACCAGGTTTGGCCTGGTTCCAAAGTGGCAGAGAAGACTTCCCATCAATTCTCCGATGACAGGGGTTCAGATAGGTGAGAACCCAAGCTGTGCTGACTTCTAAACCAATCCCTTCTCCTCCGCGGAGGGGCTGAGGTCTGTGCTTGTTGAACACATGTTGAAGTGTAACTGATGAAAGAACAGCGGCCGGGGCTGGGGACCCTCTGGCTCTACTGATTTATGATTCCGAAACTCATCAATCTCAAAGAAAATCTGCATTTTCCTCAAGCTTTCGCCTCCCTGCAGGGCCTCTCATCTCTCTCTCCAATGTCATGGCTCCCCTCAGCTGCAGGGGAAAGTTGCTCTAGTTTTTTCTTAGGCCCAAACACGAAAAAAAATCCTCTTTTCTCTTCTCTTGGTTTTCTTCCTTTCCCTTCTCTTCTTGGTTCTGTCTGAGATGCTTTGGCATTTTCAGAGGAAATGTCTGGGAAGCACAGGGAGAACTTTATGGGAATGAACAAGGAGTATTCAGAGCCTCTAAGACCCTGTGAGATGGAGTGAAGCTTGTGGGACTAAGGGTAAAGGAAAACAAGAGAGGCTATGTCCAAAGCTGCTCCTGCCGTTAAATCTGGGTCCTCAGTCCCCTTCCCAGGTCATCCGTGCAGTTGGCAAATCTTCCATGAGCACATAGCCCCTCGTTCCCATGGACCTCACCACCCACCAGGGACACACAGGTAAACATGGGGAGGAATACAGGCTGGGGAGCTCGGTGCAGGGACTCCCAATCTAGACTAGGGAGAGGATTAAGGAGACACAGGTGGGAGAGGACAAAGTGGAGGTGCTGCTGGTGGTGGAATGGGTAATAAGGAGGGCACTTGCAGAAGCCTGGAGGGAAGGGCCAGCCTGGCACATTTGAGAAGCCAGGGGCTTCCCTGGTGGCGCAGTGGTTAAGAATCTGCCTGCCAATGCAGGGGACACAGGTTCAAGCCCTGGTCCAGGAAGATCCCACACGCTGCGGAGCAACTAAGCCTGTGCGCCACAACTACTGAGCCCACGAGCCACAACTACTGAAGCCCGTGTGCCTACAGCCTGTGCTCCACAACAAGAGGAGCCACCGCAATGAGAAGCCCGTGCACCACATTGAAGAGTAGCCCCCGCTTGCTGCAACTAGAGAAAGCCCGTGCACAGCAACGAAGACGCAACGCAGCCAAAAAAATAAATAAATAAATAAAATAAATAAATTAAAAAAAGAGAAAGAAACCAGAAGAAGTTTGGAATGGTGGGAGGGGGAGAGTGATGAGGTTTGGAGGTGGAGAAGTAGGCTGGGCTGGATCACAAAGGATTTTAAAAGCCATGCTGGAGAGGGGTACCCATGTAGAGTCCTGTGTTCAGGCTGTGGATCCTTCTTTTTTTAAAAAAATTCTTTTCCATTATGGTTAATTACAGGATATTGAATATAGTTCCCTGCACTATACAATAGGACCTTGTTGTGTATCCATTCTATATATAATAGTTTGCATCTGCTAATCCCAAACTCTCAATCCAACCCTCCCCCGCCCCCTCCCCTTTGGCAACCACAAGTCTGTTCTCTATGTCTGTGAGCCTGTTTCTGTTTCATAGATAAGTTCATTTGTGTCGTATTTTACATTCAACATATAAGTGATATCATATGGTATTTGTCTTTGTCTGACTTCCTTCACTTAGTATAATAATCTCTAGGTCCATCCATGTTGCTACAAATGGCATTATTTCATTTTTTTATGGCTGGGTAGTATTCCATTGTATATATGTACCACATCTTCTTTATCCATTCATCTGTTGATGGACATTTAGGTTGCTTCCGTGTCTTGGCTATTGTGAATAGTGCTGTTATGAACATAGGGATGTGTGTATCTTTTCAAATTACAGTTTTGTCTGGATATATGCCCAGGAGTGGAATTGCTGGATCATATGGCAACTCTATTTTTAGTTTTTTGAGGAATCTCCATACTGTTCTACATAGTGGCTGCACCAATTTACATTCCCTACAGCAGTGTAGGAGGGTTAGGCTGAGGAATCTTCTAATGTCACATCTCTAGAGTGATCTCAAGGGTTGCTCTGAGGCTGCTATGAGCCCCTTGCCTTTGCCCACATTTCCTATCTGTGCAGGGCAACTGCTGGGGATGGGGGGAACTTGGGGGTGGGTCCCCCAGTTCAAATACTGACCCCACCTGCAGAGGGTTTCCTCCTACCAGGTGGTTCTGGGAAGAAATCAAAGTTCAGAGAGGTTCATTGACTTGTCTAAGGACCAACAGCTAGTTGGGGACTCCCTACCCTCCTGGATTTGAGCCCACGCACATGGGATTCCATGGCTGACCGGATTTCCTTTTGGCATCTTGTCTTAGCCCCTTGCAAGGGATTTAGGGGTGTTTCTAGGTCTCACTGGATATATGCTCCTAGTTTGCCCAGCTTTCTGTAGCTCCATCTCCTAATGGTCCCACTAAGCTCCACCCCCAATAGAACTATGAATTGAGGGGACTGTCCTATTCTGGGAAGGTTGTAAACATTTGGGTTACATTATGATTCCGGCAGGGATGGTACTGGGATGAGGGAGGCTGGGCTGACTGCCCGCGGGGTCGTGCCGGGGCTGTGGCGCGGCCAGGTAGTTCAGCTGGGAAGGTGTGGCCAGTTTCTATGAGCGCCAGCTTCTTTCATAGCTGTGGCTGCAGCGCCCCCTTGTGGCCATTTTGCAGGGAGGCAACTAAGTGTCAGACAAACTACAATTTTAGAATTGGGAGGGGAGGTACGTTTCCTTAGATGGCCTCCTCCACTCCTCTGTTGCCCAGAGAGGGAAAGACACACGCCCAGGGTCCCACAGGTAGAATCTGGGTCTTTGGACTTCCAGCCCTTCTGGGGCTCTTTCTTTTGTACCACTCTCAGCTCAGTGCCCGTTTGCTCTCCATAGGGAGGCCAAGGAGTAGACTGGAGTGTAGGGCCTGCCCTTGCCCAGACAGACCTCTCTGACCCTTCCTCTCTTCTCAGAACTGAGCAGTCAGAGATGCAGAAAGGGGAGGGCCGCATCCCGTGGCAGGGCGGCGAGTCCCCATGCGGCCTCCAGGGGGCGCTGTGGCACCGAGTTGGCCTGGTCCTGGGCGCCCGCCGCACAGGCGTAATGAGCTCAGCACGCTGAGGACTAAGGGAGCTGCAGGCGGCCGGGGAGCTTGTAAAGTCAGCCCGGTGGCCCGCAGCCTGCCCGCAGCCTGCTCTTTCCGAAGCTGTGGCTGGCTGCGGGGCGGACACCACCGCCTCCTTCCGTGGCTCAGATGCCAGCCTCTGATCCGCCTTGCAATTCCCTCTTCTCTCAGACAGAGCCCAGACTCCATCCAGTGCTTTGGACTCGACACCCAGCGCCCTTTCCTCCATACTGTGACTTCCCTGAGTTTGGCTCAGGGTAAACAGGAAAGCTGCCGTGGCTGGAGGCAGAGGGCTTTGGAGTTCGCTCCACTGCCACCTGCCCCTGTAGCTTTCAGCAAGTCACTTACCTCTCTGTGCCTCAGTGTCATCATCTGTGAAATGGGTGCTGGTGATCTCCCTTGGAAAGTTGTACAAAATGGATGCAACGCGTTACGTCTGGGCGCCTGGTCTAGGGTAGCTAGTGTTGGAAATGTGGGGTGCGCCGGGTCTGGGCTGGGACATCAGAGGCCTGCTGTATCTCCGTGAGGCAGGGGCGAGCTTCCCTGGATTCTGGGGGTGCAGAGCGTGGGGCAGCATTGCTCAGGCTGTTGGAACCAGTCAGGGGCAGGGTCAGGGTGTGAGGGATGTGGGGTGAGTCACTTAGCAGCCCAGACCCTGGGGAGTGAAGGGGAAGGAGTACGGCAGCTGGCCAGGCCTGGTGGCACCAGGCGCCAGACACCAGGCACCGAGGCAGCCCTGCAGAAGGAGGCGAGGGCGTGGCACCGTGCCAGCCCCACCCCACCAGCTCCTGCCCTGCCCACGTGCCCCAGGAGCAGGGGTGGAGCCAGAGGAGAAATGTGGCTGGGATCTCTCCAGGTGTGGGCACTGGGGTCCAGAGAACCTGATGGGGGTGAGGGCCAGGCTGCTTTGCTCCACCTGCTGCCCACTCCCTCCTGCTCTCCCCCCTTGCTAAGGCTTTTCTTCCTGCCTGCATGGCTGGGGGTGGAGGGGAATGCTCCGTGGGCCTCTCCCAGCCCTGGTGGAGTCACCATCTAAGACAGAACAGACCGAGGCGGTGTCCACATGGGCAGCAGGCCCATTGCAGCTGACTGCCACGCCTGCACGGGTCAGGGTGCCCGCAGAATACAATGACTCTCGGGGTCAGCTGAAAGGACTTTAGAGAAAGAACTATTTTTGGAGGTCTGGACAGAAGCAGGGATGGGGTAGCAACCGGGGTGGGGGGGAGCATGGGAGCTGAAGGGACAGTGGAGCGGGGAGCAGTGTGATGGGAGCTGGTGGGGGCTGAGGCCAGGAGGGCTGCTCTGCCGAAGCAGCGACCACAGCTGCCCTGGCGGGGGGGCGAGTATATGCCCAGCCTCTTTCTTCCCTCCTGTCCATCTCCTGCAGCTGCCCCCCACTGGCTGATCCAACGGGGCAGCCAGAGATTAGCCGTCGGGGCACAGAGCAGGGCCAAGAAGGGTCGAAAATACATCTGGAAGGATGCAGAAGAATTATCAGGGCGGTGGGGACACAAACATAAAGAGCCAGACCTTGCCCTCAAGGAGCTCACCGTCTAGTAGAGGAGATAAGAGCCAACTAACTCTCACCAGGTGGGGAGAGGACAGCCCCAGGAGAGGGTCAGATAAAGCACCAGATGGGCTAGAGGAGGGAAGGAGTTGGGGTGGAGAGGGTGCCAGGGTCACAGAGGCTTGAAGGAGGAAGTGGTGTATTGGTTTCCTATTTCTGCTCGAAAAAGCTACCTCAAACTTAGTGTCTTAAAGCAACACAATCTTAGTATCTTATAGTTCTAACGGTCCGAAGTCTGAAATGGGTCTTATGGGCTAAAATCAAGGTGTCAGCAGAACGGTGTTCCTTCTGGAGGTTTTAGGAGAGAATCTGTTTCCTTGCCTTTTCCAGCTTTTAGAGGCCACTTGCGTTCCTTGGCTTGTGGCCCCTTCCTTCTTCAGTGTGCATCACTCCAACCTCTGTTTCTGTGGTCACATCTCCTGTCTCTGATTTTGACCATCTTGCTTCCCTCTTATAAGGACCCTTGTGATTGCACTGAGCCCATTTAGATGATCCAGGATAATGTCTCCATCTCAAGGTCTTTAACTTAATCACATTCGCAGACTCCCTTTTTGCCATGTGAGATACATAGTCGCGGGTCCCGGAGATTAGGATTTGTACATCTCTGGAGGGTCACTATCTGCCTATCACATCGGGCACTGGAGAAGGGCTAGGGTTCGAGCTCTGATGGCCGAGGGCAAGGACACCGCAGGTGGAGGGGATGGCGGAGCATACAGGAGCCTGAGGACATAAGCACCTCCTGCCGGCACCTGGCGTCTGGTTGCAGGAAGGTGTGGGTTTGGGGAATAGGCCTGGAAAAGCTGAAAGGCCAGTGCCTGCTCCATTTCCAAATCCACATAGTTGGCCTCTGAGATGAGGGGGCAAACACTGCTGCAGAGGGATGGTGGGGCTGGGGCGGGCCCTGTGGGTACCGGTTCGCGTCACTGTTTAGCTTTCATTCCCCTGCTTTAATTGAGGTACCAGTCATGGCCAGTTTGGCCTTTGTAATTGTCCCTCAGTGACTGTTCTCCATTTAGCCTGCTCCCCTCCCACCCATGTGACCCCCGCAGCTGACGGCTTTAGAATCAGTACCACTCTCTCCCCCGTGGAAGTGTGGGTCTGGACTTTGCTCCCCTCCATGACCTTCCCCAGCCTCCACGCCTCCAACTTTACTCCGTAGCCACACTGAACCACTCCCAGCTCCTGAATGTCCTGCATTCACTGACAAAAATCAGCACCTGCTGAGCGGCCGTCCACGCAGGGATGGTGGACATGTCACATCCAATCCTCCTATTGGTGTTACAAGCTATCGGCTGTTGAAGGCTCTCCCTGTGCCAGGCACTGTTCATTACGTATGATTTTTATTTATCTCACACAAGCCCTCTGAGGTTGGTGCCGTTAGCCCCATTTCAGAGATGGGGAAACTGAGGTTCTGAGACGTTAAGTAACTGGCCTTGGATGACATGGCCTTAAAATAAATAGTGGATCCATGAATCAAACCCAGGCCACATTTTATAAGGGAGGAAACTGAAGCTCGGGGCGGTGAAACAACTGGACCAGGCTAATGAGTAGTTCATAAACTGAGGTGTGGCTCGTTTCAAAGGCCAGCTTGTCACTGGCCTACTACACAGTCACTCATTAATCTTAACTGCTGCACTAAACTGCTTAGCCTCTGCCCCGTAGTTATTTGTACAGATATTCTTTGCTTCGCCTCCACCTTGCCCACTCTACAGGGAGCTGGCCAGCGGCTGGGCCTGGGTCTCTTTCATCTCGCTCTGTATTCTGCACCTGGCGCAGGGTCTGGCTCAGAGCACATGCGTGGCAGACAAATGAGTGAGGCCGTGAATGATACTTTCTGGGCGTGGCTCTGGACACAGGTCAGGGGGGCCACCTGCAGCAATGGAGATCCAGAGTGGCTGAAGTCTTGAGGCCCTACTGGGCCCAGGCTTGGGGTCCCAGGCCATCCAAATTTCTTGGCGGGTCTGAAAGCCCAAGTTTGTTTTTTTTTCACAAATGTATTTTATATGTAGCTTTTGGAAGAGGTGCTACATGCACAATATAGTACAAAATTTAAAAGTACGAAGGATAAACAACAAAATGTTAGTCTTCCTGCATCCTTTGAATCCAATCTCCTAGCTCCCCTCCCAGGAAGCATTCCTTGCCATCACTTTCTTGTGTATTTTTCTAGAGCTATCCTGTGCATATACAAATATACGTGTGTTCAAGTTCTTCCCTGGAGCACACATACAAAGGGTAGCAAACGATATTCTTTGCTCTGCAATCTTATTTTTCATCTAAGTATTTGGAAAATCTTTCCTATCAGTCCCATATAGAGCTGCCTCATTCTTTTTGATGGTTGCACAGTATTGTATTGTATAGAGGTATCATATAATGGATATTTAGATGTTTCCACCTTTTGCTATTATAAATAACACTGCAATGAACATCCTGGTACATCATGTCATTTTGCATGTGTGCAAAAATACACCCAAAAGATAAATACCTGTAAGAGAAGTTGATGGGTCAAAGAACTATATCTAAAATTTTGATGGAAGTTGGAAATCACTGTTCATAGATTTTATACTGATTTTCCTGCTATCAACAATGGGTGGATTTTTCAGTTCCCCATATGCCCAACAAATAGTAAGTTATCAACCCTTTTCATCTTTACCAATCTGACATGTAAAAAATGAGAAATCATGATAGTCTAAATTTGCATTTCTCTTATTGTGAGTGACGTTGAACATTTTCATATGTCTAAATGCAATTTGTATATCCTGAGATATATTATATATATATATATATATTCTGGGAACTCTTTGCTCACATGCTTGGCTCTTTTTCCCTCCTGGGTTGTTGATCTCTTACTTGGTTATTTGTAGGAACTCTAAATGTCTTAAGGCTATTGGCCGTGGGTTCATGATATAGCTTGCCAATATTTCCCCTTGGTTGTTCCCACAAATTCTGTAGTGAAAGGCTACTCATTAGCCTGGTCCAGTTGCTTCACCGCCCTGAGCTTCAGTTTCCTCCCCTATAAAATGTGGCCTGGGTTTGATTCATGGATCCACTATTTATTTTAAGGCCATGTCATCCAAGGCCAGTTACTTAACATTTCAGAACCTCAGTTTCCCCATCTCTGAAATGGGGCTAACAGCATCAACCTCAGAGAGCTTGTGCAAGATAAATAAAAATCATATGTAATGAACAGTGCCTGGCACAGGGAGAGCCTTCAATAGCCGATAGCTTGTAACACCAATAGGAGGATTGGATGTGATATGTCCACCATCCCTGTGTGGGCCCTCAGTTTCCTAGTTGGTAAAATGGGGATATTGCTGTTTGCAACAGTATCTACAGCACAGGGGAGCTTTTATGATTGAAACAAGTCAGTTTCCTACATACTTGAACAGAGCCAGGCATGTAGTAAGGACTCAATACATTTGGGCTGTCTTTACAGCATCCTTTCTGGAACTTTCCACCCATCTGCCACCTTGGTGTCCTCACTCTGCTCACCCTGAGCTCTGCTCACTCCGCCTCCTCCAGGGGTGCCTCCCTGCTCACCCCAGGCCTCACACAGCGGCTTTCCTTCCCTGAGCTCCCGCAGTCCTCTGTACGTGTCCCTCCTCTGCCCCTGGCCTGTCACCTGCTCTTGTCAGGAGCCTGCAGTGTTAACCCCTTTCTCTTCCGTGAGCTCAGGTCTTCCCCTGGGGTCAGACAGCTTGGTTCCAGGGCACCTGCCTGCTGGTCTCAGTTCGGCTGCGGGAAACCAGCTGTGTGACCTCAGGGAGGCCAAGTCTCTCTCCTGTCTCTGTCTCCTGACCTACAAACTGATGGAGTTGGG
The DNA here is from genome assembly GCF_028023285.1 of Balaenoptera ricei. Lineage (NCBI taxonomy): Eukaryota > Metazoa > Chordata > Mammalia > Artiodactyla > Balaenopteridae > Balaenoptera > Balaenoptera ricei. The sequence continues at coordinate 20,314,416 of NC_082658.1, read as the reverse complement.
TGAAAGTGCCAGTCGTTGAGCTTTAGAAGAGGGACAATCCTCTGCTCAAGCAAAACCTTACAGGAAGCTGGCTGTGCGAAACCAGTGAGAGCAGAGCTGCTTTGGACGGAGGAATGTGAGTGTGTAAGTGTGTGTGTGTATGTGTGAGCATGTGAGTGCGTGACTACATGAGTGTGGGGAGTGTGTGCACGTGTGTGAGTGAATGAGCGTGTATGCATGTGACAGTGAGCATGTGAGTGTGTGTAAGTGTGTGAGTGTATGTGTGAGCACTCAATTGAGTGTGGAGGGTGTGAGAGCGTGTGCACGTGTGCATACGTACAGGTGTGTGAGTGAGCGAGTGTGTGCACACCTGTGTGAGAGTGAGTGAATGAGTGTGTATGTATGAGTGTGAGTGTGGGTGTGTGAGTGTGTGTGAGTGTGTGGGGTCAGCAGAGGTCTGCTCAGTTGGCATCTCTGCGGAGGGCTCCTCAGGCCAGACTTGAAAACCTCGGGGTGAGGAAGTTTCCGCCCTCCAGTCCTACAGGTGTAGGAGTTTCATCTGAGTCCTCTTGCTGGGCCTGCAGCGGAGGTTTACCGTATTTCTTAGTGGTCAAGATGCCGGTGAGGACAAGGTAAAGTGGGCCCGGCAGGAATGGCAAGTTCTGGGTTCCCGGGGCCTCCCCTCCCCCTCCCTGGCTCAAACCCTTCCTTCTGAAACCCCAGATACGGATCTCTGCCTGAAGGTGTTGGTTGGGTTTCTGCCCGCCGGGGACCTCTCTGTGTGTTTACTGAGCTAGGATTGATGTCTTCGCTGCATGTTCTGGTCTTGTCAGTCCCCTGCCCTAATCCCAGACCAGGCCTGCAAAGGAAGTCCCCGCCCCCCCTCAACCCCAGCACATTCCACTGGAGAGGGCTGGGGCTCAGGCCGGGGTGGCTGGAAGGCTTCCTGGCCCTGTGGCTCCAGAGCTGATTCCCCGAGCTCCCTGGTGGTGGCTGGGAGGCCTCAGGCCTGGTGCTCGGGTGCCCCGGTGAGGGCTGGCGCTGGCATCCCATAGGTCCTGCCTGGAATGGCAGTGAAGCACCCAAGGGTGCCAATGAGGTTTCGTCCTCCATTAATGGTGTGTGTGTGTGTTTGTCTGGGGCGGGGCGCATTTTCCCTCCCAATCGACTGTAGGTTGACCAAAACGCCCCTTGGATACCAGGCCCCTGGCAGAGGACGGGGCCTCAGTCGTTCTTTCTCTGGGCAAAAGGCTTCTCTCCCAGCACACCCCAGATCTGGGGCCCTCCTTTGTTCCCAGCTTCTGGCAGCCCGCCTTGTTTTGGGATTCTTTGCGGTTTCTGCTTAATGAATGTTTATCCTGCAGCCGGCTGGAGCCAGGAGGGGCCAGGAAGAGCCGAGAGGAGCCAGGAAGGGCCAGGAGGGTCAAGGCTCAGCATTCTGTCTCCAGAGGGCTCTGAATTCCGGCTGCTCTCAAGAATGTACCCTACCCCTCGTCCCCCAACACACACCCTTCCATCTGCCCTCCTCCCTGGGGAGGTAGCTGTTTTTCCAGGAGCTTGGCCAACCTGATCACCCCTCTCCCAGTCTGCTGGGCCGCACTTGCCAGATTGAGGCCACTGAAGCCTAGGGCAAGTCAGAATTGAAAATTTGTAAACACCTTCCATCCCAGATTATAGAGGTGATACATGTTCACTGTTGCTCTGTTGAGATTTTGGAAAACGCAGGTTCTGGTCAGAAGTCACCTCCGTACTCCTGGCCCTGACTGTGGGCTCCGTGTGGGCAGGGCCTGTGTGGACACAGCCTTTGTCTTTCCCCCTCCCTCAGTGGGCATCAGCGCTGGCAGACGTGCGCACAGGGAGTGCTTGGTGAGTAGAACCCAATTAGAACCTATTTCTGGACTTCATCCAAAGCAGATCCAGGGATGACCCTGGGGGGGTGACCACTGACCTTCTGGGGGGCGGAATCGGATAAGCCACGGCTCCAGACCAGTCCTCTGACTGTAGTGCACATGCCAGGCTCAGGCCCCAGGCTAGGAGCCATTCTAGATTCCTCTCCTTCCCTCGTGCTCCTCGTGACTCCATCAGCTCCATCCGTAGGCTCTGCGTCAGGATACGCCCCACGTCAGGCCACTTCTCACCAACCTCTCACATCTCCTTGGATCCAGCCCCCAGCTTCTCTCGCCTGGACTTTTGTCAGAGTCTCTTATCAGATCTCCAGCTTCCTCCGTTGGCTCCTGGTCTGTGATCTGGAGAGCGGCCACAGGGATCCCAGGGCTCCTCGGATCAAAGCCCCTTTACTCTCAGAAGAAAGCCCAGCTCCCTAGTAAGACTGCTGACCTGTGTGCCTGGCCTCCTCCAGGACTCGCCTCCTGCACACCCGCCCCTGGCACATGCCTCTCAGCTCCGGGCATTCTTCCTCCGGGAGTCTGCCTCTGCTGCACCCTCAGCCCGGTCCCCAGGGATCTGGAGGCTCCTTTGCCTCCCTCAGGTCTCTGTCCATGTGCCACCTCCTCAGGGTCCTCTCTTCCACGCCCCCCCAGCGCCCTTCACTCTTTCCCTTCTTTGCTTCTCCCCGTGTGCCCCTCACTCCTAGAATCACACTGTCTGCCAGTGTGAAAGCCGGCAGAAACCCAGCATGAAAGCTCAGGAGGGCAGGGAGATTTTGACTGTTTTGTTCTAGAAGCCCAGAGTCTAGAAGGTGACTGGCACATAGAGAGTGATCTGTAATTGTGGGTCGAATGAAAACAAAAAAGGTCTTCTCCCTTTTTCTTCAGCTTCTCCAGCAAATAATTATTAAGCATTTACTCGTGTGCTGGTGTTGGCCTGGGGCTAGATGCGGAGCGGAAGCTCTGTCTAGCTGGGGAGACAGAGCCAGGGCATGTGATGGGGCGAATCCGGGGGCTGGGGCCGGGGAGGCTGGGAAAAACTGGCCCAGCCTGAGTGGCTCAGGCGGACGTCCCAGAGGAGGTGATGGCCAAGCTGGGCGCTGAAAGAGGGACTAGAGCTACTGGCATCCAGGTAAAGGAGGCAGGTGAGAAGGGACGATGCGCCAGGTCTGAGGAAGGGCCTGCTCCCCTCCTGGAGGGCAGGGATGCGGCCCTCACGGCCTCGGGTCAGCCTCTGGTGCACAGCAGGTGTTTGGTGAAAATGCTGAGATAGCTTGAGTCCAGGAGCCACACCTGATTTTCAGGAAGACAGTTCCAGTTCCCGGACAGGAACCTTGCTCTGGGGAGGTCAGCAAGGGCTCTGTAGGGTTCAGAGGATCAGATCAGTTTTGAAATGGAAAGGATCCCACATCCTAGAGCCTCTGCCCCTGAGGGAGGAAGCGCCGGTTCCCTTGAGGATGCTGGCGGGAGGGAAGTTAGCAGAAGACCACTCAGGGGACCACGGTGGGCTCTAGGAAATCAGGGCAGACACGGGACATTTTTCTTTCTCTCTGTCCTGTGTCGGGCCCTCCCCATGCCCCAGCTCACGTGGTACTGGCCGAGGTTTGGCGCAGGACTCTAAATGGGGCCCAAGTAGCCCAGAATCAGGGCAGAGGCAGAGAGAGGTACCCCTGGCTGAGAGGCCGGCCAGGGCCCTGCTTGTATGGAGAGGAGCTGAACCTGGTCACGTACACTCAGCCCCGCGGGAGGGACAGGGCAGGGAGAGGGCAGTCCTGTCTCCCTGGGGCGTGGAATGTGGCACTTGGGGGGAGGCTGACCCTCTCCCTCCCGCCCTGGTCTGGACCTGGGGCAGTTCCCCAGGACTCAGCGCTCCCTCCCTTCCCCCATGCTTGGTCCCCTTTCCGGTCAGGCTGGTTTTTCCTCCCCTGGGGACTCTAAGAGGAACACCTGGGGTCATCCTGGGCCAGCCTGCTGTGTCCCACCTTCCCTGGGTTCCCACATGTGGGAAGTGACAGCGATGAGTTGCCGCAGAGGGAGCTGGACTTGGGTTGGGGGGAGCTCCCACCCCACCGCCGGCCTCGGTCCCCTTGACACCACCCACCTGGCCTGAGCAAGCCACTCCATAGCATGGCCAGCCGTTTCTTGTCTCCATCCTTTACTCTACATCATCAATCCTAGGACTCAGTCCAGGCCCTCTTTATCCCCAACGGGGACTATCTCAACAGACCTAACCTGGTCTCCCCACCCCTGGCCATGCCTCGCTCATCCGACCAACCCATTCAACACGTGGAACCCACGGCAATTTCTAAAATATGAAATTGACCACATCACATCCCTGGTTGAAATGACTTTCCACTGTCTTCAGGATAAATCAACTCCTTGGCTGAGATTTACAGCCCCTGTGACTTCTTCCCTGGCTTCGCCCCTCCCCCACATGCCCCCAACTGAACTGAATGTCCAATGGCCCCCGAGTTGGCCCCAGTGCTCCCACTCTCCCAGGACCTCCTGCCTGATAAACACCAACAGGTCTTTCAGCCTCTTGCTCGAGGGTGGTGCCTCTGTGAAACATCTCGCTCCCAGGCAGAAATGAGGGCTCCCTCCCTTTGCCCCCCTCCCCGCCCACCCGCTCCTGCGTGGGAATTCCCGGCACCCACACACCCGATTATACTGATTTGTTTGAGGTCCACATGCCTACTGGCTCAATAGTTATATATATATATATATATATATTTTTTTTTTTTTTTTAATAAATTTACTTTTATTTTTTGTTTATGATTTTTTTTGGCTGCGTTGGGTCTTCGTTGCTGCATGGGGGCTTTCTCTAGTTGTGGGGAGCAGGGGCTACCCTTCGTTGCTGTGCGGGGGCTTCTCATTGTGGTGGCTTCTCTTGTTGTGGAGCACGGGCTCTAGAGCACACGGGTTTCAGTAGATGCGGCACGTGGGCTCAGTAGTTGTGGCTCGCGGGCTCTAGAGCGCAGGCTCAGTAGTTGTGGCGCACGGGCTTAGTTGCTCCGCGGCATGTGGGATCTTCCCGGACCAGGGCTCAAACCCGTGTCCCCTGCATTGGCAGGCCGATTCTTAACCCCTGCGCCACCAGGGAAGCCTGACTCAACAGCTTCAGAATCGTGGCCCATAGAGTGGCTACTCCCTCCAGCACCCCTAGAAACTCCCCCACAAATGTCTCCCATGTGCTCTCAAGGTGGCTGCTGGTGGCAGGCTCAGGCGGGGGTCACTCCAGCTCCAGCTCACCCGTCCACGTGCACTACCTGGGGAGGCTGGCTGCCCATCGTGGGAACCCCCAGGTCCCCACCAGAGGGTGACACCGGATATTCCTAAGGTTTCCGATCCTTGGGGAACCAGAACAGAAGGGACCTCCTTCCCAACCCCCGGGTCCAAGTCATCCGAGCTGAAGGAGCCCTCCTGCACTCAGACTCTTTCCAAGTCCCTCTTGAAATGTTCTGTCATGGGATTTCCTGGTGGTCCAGTGGATAAGACTCCGTGCTTCCACTGCAGGGGGCATGGGTTCGATCCCTGGTCGGGGAACTAAGATGCTGCATGCCACGTGGTGTGGCCAAAAAAAAAAAGAAAAAAGAAAAGAAAAGTTCTGTCGCCTTCTCTTCTTTTCCCTTCTCACCCTCTTGCTTCATAAAGAGGGAAAATCAGAGCAAAGGACCCAGGGGTAGGGGCAGGAACCTAGAAACCTTTTGTGGGGGGGCTCTTTTCTCCCCACATCTACCGCTCCTCTTTCCAAAACTTCCTCTCTCCTTTCCTAACCCAAGACTAGAATGTCAGAGTGTATGAGTGGGGACACAGAGGTCGGTGTTGTGGGTACGGGGAGGGGAAGAGGGATTTACCGTATTAAATATGGCCAGTTCTAAATGTCCATCATATAGTGTTTCCTAAGAAATTATTTTTAATTAGCAATTAATCATTTTTAATTAACTAGTAATACGTAAATACATTTTTGTTGTAAAAATTAGAATAGCAGAGACAAGCCTGGGTTCCCCTGACTACTATCCTTCAATCAGCTTCTCTCCAGGGAAATCTCTATTGTCAGTCTGGTGTGTTTCCTTCCTTATCTATGTGCTTTTGTGCATAATCATATGTACTTGTAGAAATATCATCTTTTAAGTGTATGTCAGCATTAATTATGTTATATGTATTGCTCTCCCGCTGCTTTTATTTTACCCAGCAACTGGTTCTTTAAGATTCTTCACGTCACTAAATATTGACATGACTCATTCTGTTTAATTCTTCTCACATCATGTGAATGTTACATAGTTTACTCAACTGTCCCCCTACCTGTTGTTGTTTCCGTCTTTCCTTTATTACAAACAATGCTTCAGAGAGTATCTTTTTATATGCCTCCCTGAATATATGAACAAGGGTTCTTTGGGGTAAATGCAGAAGAGTGGAACTGGGGCTTGCAGGGTGTGTGGATTTTTTTTAAAGAAAGACACTGCCAAATGGCCCTGCAAAGTGGTAGCTGCAACCTGCCTCCCACTAATGTGTCTGTGGGAGTTCATTTGCCCACATCTTCCCCAGCACTTGATGTTATCAAACTTTGTAATTTTCCAGTCTAATAGGGAAGAGTGAATCTCCCATCTTCTCCTGGTTGCCCTTAGTTGGGCTGGGGATCTGGGAGGGGAAATTGGTGCTGTTTTTTTTTTTTTGCCCATGGGTCATAGTTTCCCAACTCCTACTTCATGTTTTAATTTTTATTTTATATTGGAGTATAGTTGATTAACAATGTTGTGTTAGTTTCAGGTGTATAGCAGAGTGATTCAGTTATACATATAAGGGTACATCTATTCTTTCAAGTTAACTTGGTGCTATAGAAACTTCTAGCTAGCCCTGTTCATAGTCCCATCTTCTACTTCTCCTTTCAGGGTCCCTGGTGCCCCAGTTCCCGAGCTTCTGGGTTTTGTGTTGAGAATCTTCTTGCTTCTGTGGATTTCCTGCCCTCCTCTCTTCTGTCCCCTCCCTATGCTCCCAAGCCCTAGGTCTCAGCTTCCTCTTGTCTGCTTTTAGTTACCATTTTCGAGCTTTAAAATTATTGTGACCATTTATTATCTTCTGTTGTCTCTTCTTTTATTCTTTTAAAATAGTCCTTTACTGTCAGCTTAACAGGGTTTTAGGAAGGTGCAAAGATTAATGTGGGTATTCAATCTACCACATTTAATCAAAACGAAATGTCTCTATAATCCCCTGACTGTCAGCTTCTTAGAGGCAGGAAAGGCTCGTTTTTACTTCCGTATCCCAGCATCTAGCATCTTGCCTGGCAAATAGGGGATAGGACTTGATACACTTTTGCTGAATGGAGGAGCGAGTGAGAAAGTATTGATAGCTGAGCATCTTGTGATGATGGTCCTTAGGAAGGGGATGTTGCTTAGGGAAGGGTTACCAATTTACATGACAGGCAAGTTCATGAAGTCTTGCATCCTTTTCCTTTCTGTCCTCCAGCTTACAACTTCTGTTCTGTTTACATACACGAGCCCATCTCCTCTTCAAGGCTGAACTTTGAATCTTGTTTGTATGACCCACTGACTGACCAAATAGATACTTGTGTATCCAAGCAGGGAGGACAAGTTGGGACCTTGGCAGGTGACACTATGCCTTTCCCAACTTGATGACCCTTTCTCCAGACCAGTGGAAGAAGTCACCTTAACCCCCAACTCATGAGAGGAGGGACAGCGTTAGTGGTTGGGACTACAGCTTTAGGGAGTTAAAGATCTGGGCTTGAATCCTGGGTCCACTATTTATTTGTGTGACTTTGGTCAAGTCAGTAACCTTTTTGAGCCTCAGTTTTTTGGTCTGTAAAATGGGGATGATAATACTTTAAGTCACAGGATTAGTTGAGATAATGTATACAAAGTGTTTAACCTAGAGGCTGGCCCAGTAGATGCTGGCTGTCATCATCATCACCTTCGTCATCATTATCACCTTTGTCATCGTTATCATCGTCGCCCTTATTGTCATAGTCACACCATTTCGTTCTACCCAGGGACTAGGACTCTCACTTCTTTCCAGTGGTCCCCAACCACTATTTCATTTCCTCAGGGATGATGAAAACTCCCCTACCTTCAATCTCTCCCCTCTGGGAACTGCAATCTGCATTTGCTCTAGTGTAAGAAGCTTCTAGGGTAGGTCCAGGTGGAGATGCAGAGAGAACCGTTGGCCTCGGGACTTGGACACAAGTTAGCCATGTGACCTCAGGCGAGTCACTTTACCTCTCTGAGCTTCCTTGGACTGGATCAGCTTTTCTTGTGATATATGGATTATTAATAGGCATTACCTGACAAAAGACGCCATGGTCCAGTATATTTTGGAACTGCTGATTAAATGAAGTTAAATAATAATACTTATAATAATATAATACGTACATGTATATAATACATTATATACCATCAAATGATAAGTATTTATTGTGTCACATTGTTATTATTAAATAGTACATTACTATCTATCTAATTAGCATCTATTTAACCACTGAAACAACTCCAGGAACTAGATTGTTATTATGATTATTATCCCTGTTTTACAAATGAAGGACTGAGGTTTTCACAGCCTTTAGTACTGTGCATTGTGAATTTCCAAAAGGGAGTGGGGACATCAGTGTTTCTGATCCTATCTGACAGTGGCCCCCCTTTCCCACAAGGATGTCGTGGGGCTGCGGCTCTGCAGCAACAAGTGGGGGCGGGGGGAAGGCTGGGCAGTTTCCTCTCTGGGATCCCTTCATGCTCAAACATTCCCTTCTCATCACTCCTGACCCTGTGTGTCCCTCCTCTGCAGACTGCGGATCACCAGGCTGGAGATCAGGACTTGGGAAAGGAGCTACTCGATCAGGTTCTACAGGTTCTTGCCCTCACTCAGCCAGAGGCAGATCAAGGACTCTGCTCGTGGGCAGTCTGTTTACCGAATGGGAACCGCAGCTTGATTCCTCAGTTCTGTCTCTGGGGGTGGGGGGGTGGGGGGCAGACTTTACAGTTTGTTCTCTTGAGTTCTTGATGTGCCAGAGAAGTGTTTAAAAGCCACACAACTCATGGTGGAAGGTGCTAGGCACTGTTCTGGCCAGAGTGGGAGCAGGGGACTGTCTTTGGAGTTAGCCTAGGATTTGGGGGGAAAGAGACCCAAAGGAGTTGTTTTGGAGCTGGGACTTCCTTGGAAGGGAGAGTGCAGCCTTTGTTGCACTCAGGAATCCAGGCCATGGGGCTGAGGGTTAAGAGGCTGGAAGCCAGAATCTGACGCTCCTGGCTGTCCCTCTCGAAGCTTCTGTTTCCTCATCTGTAAAATGGGCATAAGAATACCTTTTCCCCTGGGCTGCTGTGGGGATCCAATGAGATCTGAAAAGGCTTTGTAAATGGTACTACCCTGCAGTCAATTGTTCTTATGGCTTTGGGGTAGGGGGCTGGGACTCTAAGCTCTTCTGAAGTTTAGTGAACTCACAACCCGTTAATCTTTGGAGGAGAACTGTTGGTCCTATTCTTTGTTTCCTAATGCAAAGTCCCTTCCCAAACTCTCCTATCAGGCCACAGAAGCAGAGGTTCCAGCTGGGGCTTGGTGTGCTAGCAACTCTCTGGCCAATCTCCCCCTTCCCCGACCAGGAGCAGGCCTCCTCCTTAAGGCCAAATAGTGACTCACGTCAGATCAGCCCTGGCAGCTACAACCTTTGTGAAGGCCCAGCCACACCCTGCTTTCAGGGCCAGCCTTGAGTCTTCTTCCCCCTTGGAGCCCCTGGACCCATTTGCAGGTCTGATTCACTAGTTTAAACAGCCTCAGGCTGGTCTTCCTAGTGGCTCGGGGCTGCTCCTGGTGGGTTATGGGTGTGTGTGTGTGTGTGTGTGTGTGTGTGTGTGTATGTGTGTGTGTGTATGTGTGTGTGTAGGGGGGGTTTGCTGCCCCTGTTCCTGGATCAATTGGTGGCCAGAAGACAGTTTATTGGGGACAGGTTTCAGAGGCTGGGGACAGGTCTTCATCTAGCCACAGGTGACCCAGGTGATAATATGCAGAGAGGAGGCCTAAGATTTCACAGGAAACCGAGAGTAACTGACCCATCTCCCTACCACCCTGTCTAAAGGGCACCGGGCCTCTGTCCTGAGATTGGGTGGCTGCTCTGACATAAGGATGCAAAGGAACTGTGGGGACAGTTCTGAGGAGGGGTGAGGTCCCTGCGGACAGGAACCGGGGTGAGGCTGCTTCAGGGCCCTGCAGTGTCTGGCAGGGGGGCCTCCAAGGCGATCAAAAAGGTGGGTGGAATTACTGAGCTGGATGAAGAACGGGGCTGGGGGTTGTGTGTGGAGCGGAGGGACTCCCTCCTCTATTATCGAAACTCTCCACGTTGTGTGTGGGCGCCCTCCCTAGGAATCCAGTCATTCATCCATGTACTGGGACAGGACTGCTAGGCACAGGAGGATTCAGCCTCTGACACCCTCCTTGGAGATGCTCACAGGAGGGAGGGATTCCATCCTGTCTCTGGGCGGCAGGTGCTAAAATCTCATGGGCGAGTTACTCGCCTCCCTTAGGCTCAGATGCCTCACTACAGCATCACTTCAGTAAGTCTGTGTCGAATGCATGCTTTTGGGGTTGGAGGGTAGAGGGTTGTCCTGGTTGTGGGGGGGCAGCGTGGGTGGATGGTTGGTGAGAGTACTGAGTCGGGGGTTCAGCTCCCAGGTGGGGTTCTGGCTTGAGCTCCGGATTCTGAAGGTGACTTTTACAGTCCAGCTGCAGAACCCCTCCCAGCAGCTGTTCCCAGGAGCCTATTGTCACCTTGGGGCTTTGTATGGCCACAGCAGGGTGGGGCGGCTTTGTCTCAGGAGGCCTGGGAAGTTGCAGCTCAGAGCACCTCATGTGGGGGACTGAGGGGGGGTCAGGGTGTGGGTGATCCCCAAGGGGCAGGTTCTGAGAGGCTGTAATTCCCAGTGGGGCGTAGGAATCAGGTGAATGTACTTTGGGGGGGTTAATTTTGATCACAAGGAAGGGGCTCAGAATATGATGGGGGGACTCTGAGTGAGGGATCACTGGGGGGGCTGACGTCTCAGCGTGTACTCTCAAGAAAAACTATAATTCCTGGGGGGTGTCAAACTCTGGGTGATCTTAATGGGGGAGGGCCAGCAATGTGAATTGCGGGAATATCTAAGTGTGCGCGTGGTCGGGGTGAAGATCCGAACGAGTGTGCCAGCGGGGTGTGCGGCTGGGCGTCGGCGTGGGCTGGTGTGGGGCAGCTCTCCGGAGGGCAGGAGCCTCTGGCCCCTGGGAGGGGAGAGTCGGAAGCAGAGCCGCCAGGAACTGACCAATGGGGAGAGCGCCCGTATTTGCACTCAGGAGCCTGCAAATTCCTGGGCCCTCAGATATCCGCCCGACACCGTCCCCCCTCCCCCGCCCAACCCCGGGCATAAAAGGCGCCAGGTGAGGGCCTCGCCACTCCTCCTGCCGACTGCAGCCACTCCGACCGGTGTCGCCCGCGTCCTCCTTCACCATGACTTCCTACAGCCTTCGCCAGTCGTCGGCCACCTCGTCCTTCGGGGGTCTGGGCAGCGGCTCCATGCGCTTCGGGGCGGGAGGCGCCTTCCGCGCGCCCAGCATCCACGGGGGCTCGGGTGGCCGCGGCGTGTCGGTGTCCTCCGCCCGCTTCGTGTCCTCGTCCTCCTCCGGGGGCTACGGCGGCGGCTATGCGGGCGCCCTGGCCGGCTCCGACGGGCTGCTGGCGGGCAACGAGAAGGTCACCATGCAGAACCTCAACGACCGCCTGGCCTCCTACCTGGAGAAGGTGCGCGCCCTGGAGGAGGCCAACGACGACTTGGAGGAGAAGATCCGCGACTGGTACCAGAAGCAGGGGCCCGGGTCCGCCCGCGACTACAGCCACTACTTCAAGACCATCGAGGACCTGCGGGGCCAGGTGGGAGGCGGCCCGGCCGCGGGAAGTGCACCTGCCGCGGATACCCAGCCCCGCGGGCCGGGTGAGGCCCGAGGCGGGGACGGCGGGCGCCAGGGCCACCTCCCGGCCGGGGCGGGAGCGAGTGTTAGGATCGGGGAGGGCCCGCAGGGTGGGGCGGAGGGAAGCCGGCCGGGGAGGAGGGGCAGGACCACGGGGCAGGAAGTGGAGGCCTGGGGGGGTGGTGGGGCGGGGAAGTGGGGGCGGCGGGTTAATGTGGGGGACTCGAGGGCGGGAGGAAGAAGGCGCGCCGGTCGGCTAGGCCTGGGAAAGGGGGGAGGAAGGAGGGGGAAGAGATGGGGCGCGCTGTGGGCTGCCCTGAGGTCTGGACCTGAGTCGCTGTGCAACAGGGAAATGCAAGAGTTTGGCCAGGGAGGAATCTGGTTCTCGCCGGGCCAGACCTGCCTTCTGCTGCCCCCGGTGAGAGGCCCTCTGCATTCCTTTTCTCCCGGCCGGGCGGGTCTGGTTTCCATCACGCTGAGGCTGAAGCCCCTCCCTCCGCCCAGGGGGCCACTAGGGACTTAGAGGCGCTCTAGGAAGAATGGGAGAGGCCAACTCTGGCCCGTGGTCAAGGGGGGACATATGCTGTGGCCCCCGAACTGGGTAAAGGAGAGACGAATGCTGAGCTTGTGAAGACCTCTGTGCAGAGGCCCAGTGCCGTGTGGGTGGAGACCCCAGGTCTCACCCACAGCCCCTTGCTGGGGGGCCCTCAGGGTCCTTCAGGGTGGGGCTTGGTCTCTGCCCACAGGGAACAGCTCGGAGCTGGGATCTGGGTCCAGAAGAAATGTTTCAAAAGCCAGTGGGACATTTAACAGCCTCACACGTTGGGTCTCCAAACGCACAGTCCCCACAGCGTAGGCCTGGGCCCACCCTGTGCCTGGCGTGGTGCTGGGTGCCAGGGGCCTAGACCAGACCCGTAGATGAGGGAGAGCTAGAGATGTAAACAACGAGCGTAGTGCTTTCAAACTTTATAAACTGTGACCTACACGAGGGAATACATTTTGCCTCAAAGAGGAGGCACAAAGTGCCAGCACGTAATACGTGCTCAACAGAAGGCTTTCCCTTCCCTGAAGGCAGAATGTGCTTTGAGTGGGGGTCAGACCACAGGGTGACCCCTGTGCTCCCTGCGTCTGGTTTGCGAATCACTAGAAGTTGCCTCCCTACGAGCATTTAGAGTTTCCCTGGGTGCGGGTCGTGGAGACTTTTCCCCCAGGCTTACCTCCCTGCCCTTCCCATTTCCCCCTGGCTCAGCCTCCCTCGCAGTAGTTTCTCCTGCTCCAGCTCCCGGGCCTGGACCCATTCCAAGGCCTCCCAGAGAGCAGGCTGATGGGCAGCCTGGGGTGGCCGAGGCTTTGGTCTCCTGGCGGTGGAGGCACACAGGCACGCATACTCCTTTGCTTTTCTCTCTCCTCTGGGAAGAAAGTGGGTGGACAGTGCCCATATACTGAACTGGTGCCAACCTCCTGCCTTCTGCCTTCCAGATTCTTGGTGCCACCATTGAGAATTCCAGGATAGTCCTGCAGATCGACAACGCCCGTTTGGCTGCAGATGACTTTCGAACCAAGTGAGTGTCTCTGCCTTGGGGGCTGCAGGAGCCAGGGCAGGGGAGGGGGGCAATCTCAGGCCCTTATGGGGCTCAGTGCCGTGGGGGGAATGGACTCTGCTCTCACCCACCCCAGCTGGTCTGAAGCACACCCCATCCCCCATGGGCCCCTGAACCCAGGGGAGGTGGGCAAGTCTTCAGAGGTGCAGAGGAAATGCTGGCCTGACTGCAACTCTTTCCTCTGAAAGGTTCGAGACGGAGCACGCCCTGCGAGTGAGCGTGGAGGCCGACATCAACGGCCTGCGCAGGTTGCTGGACGAGCTGACCCTGGCCAGGACTGACCTGGAGGTGCAGATCGAGGGTCTGAAGGAGGAGCTGGCCTACCTCCGGAAGAACCACGAGGAGGTGGGTTTCAAGCTGGGCTTCCCATCCATCCCAGCCCAGCTTCCCAGAGCTGAGGACACTTTTTTTTTTTTTATCCTGTATCCTCTGACTGTGGCCACATTTGCTGCACCCTTGACCTGGCCCTGAGTGTGTCATGTGGATCCCAAGGGTTCCAGCAGGGGATGGTGGTGACCCCGTCTGTACCCCAGTGCTGGCTCCTAGGTCTGCACCTGAAAACCAGCCCCCCGATGGCCTGGGGGATAGGGGAGTGACGTGGCTCAGGCCCAGCAGGCTCTGGGCCCTGACATGCCCATCTCTGCTGTATCTTTCTAGGAAATCAGTGTCCTGAAGGGCCAGGTGGGAGGTCAGGTCAACGTGGAGGTAGACTCCGCTCCGGGCATCGACCTAGCCAAGATCCTGAGCGACATGAGAAGCCAACATGAGGTCATGGCTGAGAAGAACCGGAAGGATGCTGAGGCCTGGTTCACCAGCCAGGTATGGAGGGGGAGGCAGGTGCCCCTTGGGGAGGTGGCAAGGAGAGCGGGCTTAATGCTCCCAGGCAAGGGTCTGCCTCAGTGCTTACTCCCTCTGCCTCCTCTCACTGCAGACCGAGGAGCTGAACAGGGAGGTCGCTGGCCACACGGAGCAGCTGCAGATCAGCAAGACGGAGGTCACCGACCTGCGGCGTACCCTCCAGGGTCTGGAGATCGAGCTGCAGTCTCAGCTCAGCATGGTATGTGCCCTCTGCCCTGTGGGACGCACACTCGTGTCCTTGCGGCCTCGGGCAGCCCGGGTGGTGGCTGGGCCCGTGCCATCGCTGGGCACCAGGCTCTGCTGAGTCTCCTTCCCTCTCCCTGCCCTCAGAAAGCTGCCCTGGAAGGCACGCTGGCCGAAACGGAGGCTCGCTTCGGAGCCCAGCTGGCGCATATCCAGGCGCTGATCAGTGGTGTCGAAGCCCAGCTGAGCAATGTGCGTGCCGACACCGAGCGGCAGAACCAGGAGTACCAGCACCTCATGGACATCAAGTCCCGGCTGGAGCAGGAGATCGCCACCTACCGAAACCTGCTGGAGGGCCAGGACGCCTTCTACAACAACCTGCCCACGCCGAAGGTCCTCTGAGTCTGGCAGCCTCCTGGCCTTCCTACCCTGCTGCAGAGGAATTCCCCTGGGTAGGGGCATGGGAGGGGAGGGACCCTTATCCCTGGCTCTCCCCCTGACCTTCCAATAAAACTTTATGGCCCAGGGGAGGAAGGACGTTGAGTTTGTTATTTCAGCCCATGGCGGGGCGGGGTGCGGGGGCCAGACCTTGGCACTGTTTAGGTTTTATTGTTTAGGTTTCATTTGGACCAGAGTCCCCGCTTTCCCAGGAAAGGGGAGGGAGGGCGCTCACAAACTCCAGCTGTTACAGGAATTCCTGTTTGCAGAGGTCTTCCTGTATCTCACCTGTTCCCTAAAACAAGGTTGTTAAATAAGCATTGCTCCCATTTTACAGAGGGATAAACTAAGGCTCAGAGAGGCGAGGTGGGTTGTTGTAATATATAACTGTTCTAACACATGGCAAAGGTGGGATTTGAAACTGGTTTTTGCTTCCAGATTTAGTTTTCTTTCCACTGAACTCACCCCAAGGGTTGGTGTGTGTTTGTGTATCTGTAATTAATGTTTACTGAGCACCTACTAAGTGCTATTTAATCAAACAACCCTGAAAGGTAGTATGAGTTATATCCTATAGAGTAGGAAACAGGCTCAGAGAGGTTAAGTAACTTGACCAAGGCCACATAGCAACTACATGGCAGAGCTAGGACCAGAATTACATTTCCTGATTCTTAACCCACAGTGCCACCCCTGCACCCCGTCTCCTAGGATGACACTGCTTGTGCCATTTCCTCAGTACATTCCAGTCTTGCTCTGTGTGAAGGCCCCTGAGGCAGTTCCTCCTGACAGGTTTCTCCACCTAACTTAAGGAGAAACTGGGGCTTTGGGGTCAGGGGGCGGACACCAGCTCAGAACAGAGCTGTAGAGGGCGCCCTCGTAGGGGTGTGTGTGCGCATGCACTGACACCTCCTTCCATCCCCTGGCAGCCCTGCATAAGCCCCTTACGCCCACCAGCCCATACCTGGGCCCAGAGCCTGGAATAGGACCCAGCTGTGACCCAGACCTCCCACAGAGACCCCCCAAACTGGCTTGCCTGGGGCCCGTCCTGGGCCCCCAAAGGAATGCAAGTCCCAGCTTCCTGGTACAACTCTGCCCTTCGGTTGGTATGGTCCTGCCCCTGTGGTTTACAACTTAGCTGCCAAGAACGGAGGCCAATTAAAGGTAAATAAGTCCCACTTCCCCCAGCAGAGAGGTTCAGGCTGAGCGGGTCTGTTCAGGCCCCGTGGATCTGTCTGTGACAGCGGCCGACCCTGTGAGGGAGGAGGCTGAGTGAGGCGGAAGGTCTCTGGGGGGACAGATCGTCGCTCTGCCACCTGTGCTCAGCACTGCGCTAGGAGGCTCAGGACCCCGCCATACCTGGTGTTCATCCTGAAGGGGGTGCTTTTCTCGCCATTTTCCGTGGAGCTTGGTAGGCTCATTAGTTTACTCCAAATCACAGGCTGGTGACCCCAGAGCCCAGCTCTTCCCGCTTCCCCTGCCGCAGCCCTGGGCCAGGAGCCCCTTCTGCCACCTCCCCAGCTATTCCGCTCTGGCCATCAGCACCTATAGGTCCACTCTCCCACTTAACTTAGGAGGCCTTGGAGCTAGAGGCCAGAGGCCTGGCTGCACCCCCAGTCCCAGCCTGGGACTGCCCAGAGATATTTGTCCCCTGTTCATGAAAGCCTCTGTTGTCACAGCTGAAACCCTTCCCTGTGCCCCAGAGGCCCCTGGAATGTGGCTGTGAGGCGGGGTCTGGGCCCCATACAGGTGGGGCTGGTGACGGGGTCTCAGGTCTGGGTGTCAGGAAGAAAGCTTTCCTTTGTGTGCGTGCGCGCGCGCATGTGTGTGTGTTTGTGTGTGTGTGTGTGTGTGGACACTTTCCTGTCTCAGTCTGGGAGCTGAAACTAGGGGTACCGTGTTGACAGAAGCAGCTGGGATAGAGGAAAGAGAGCGAGAGGCGGGGGGAGGGGATTTGGGGGGGCAGGGTCTTTCCAGCCCTGCTGGTCATCATGACCACTTCAGTTTGCAAGCATTTCCAGTCCGTCATCTTGCTCCATCCCCGTGAGTCAGACTGGGCCAGAGTTATTTCCATTTTTCCAATTGGTAGACTGAGGCTCGGAGAGAGGAGGCTTGATTCCTCAAAGCCACATAACTAATAAATGAGAAATGAGGAATTCTCCAGGCCCCAGGGCATGCCCTCTCTCTGACCCTGGCATCTCCCTGGGGAGCGGAGGAGTGAGGGAGGATCCTAACGTCTGTGGAGGTCCCCACTCCCCCTGTGACGCTGAATGCTCACCGTGGCCCTGTAGCTGGGGCCAGTGTTAATGGGGTCAGTGTTTTGTTTTTTTTTAAAATTTTTTTATTGTGGTAAATACACATAACATAAACGTTACCATCTTACGCATTTCTCGGTGCACAGTCCTGTGGCAGTTCTGTGCGTGCACGTTGTTGTGCAAGCATGATTACCCTCCATCCTCATAACTCTTTCCATCTTGTAAAACTGAAACTTTATCCCCATTAAACCATAACTCCTCATTCTCCCTCCCCACCCCTGGCAACCACCATTACACTTTCTGTCTCTGATTTTGACTCTTCTTAGTACCTCATGTAAGTGGGAAAATGACCCAATTTTAAGTCAGGAACCTGGCTTGGAGATGTTAAGTCACACCCAGAGGTGGAGTCCAGCTCAGGCTCTTTCCACTGGGCTGCATCGTCCCATCCCAAGGAGGGAAGGCCGGCTCTGGGGCAGCCTGTCTGCCTGCAGTGGGCAAAGGACAGAAACTGGCACAGCAACCTGGGCAGGCTGCCTGGGGCAGGGCCCAGGTCTGCAGTCTGGGCTGGAGCCAAATGGAGCTTGATCTCTGCCCTTGCCCAGCCATCACCTTCTGGTGCTACGAGTAGACTCCGGCCACCCAGACCTTGAGCTCATAGGAACTGTTTGGACCGAAACCAGGGATTTGTGACTGGGGCAGCTGCTGCCTGGCCTGGGCCTGAGAGTGTAGGGAAAGCCCCCTTGAGGGGCTGCTGGAGGGGAGACAGGGTGCAGAGAGAGGCTGGCTGGGGTCCAGCCCTCCCTCATCCCGGGGTGATGGCACATAATTTTTCCCCGGGGTAATTGCTGGGGCCGTAATGTCTGCAGAGGCTTTAATGAGCTATGGTTGATCTGAGTTTGATTATTTTTCTTTCAGAGGAAAAGACAGTATCCTCCCACCCTCGAGACAATACCTCACTGTCTGGGCCCAGCACTCAGAGGCTGGCTTACTGTGATGCTGGGCAAGGAGAAGCCCACCCCCACATACCAGGAATACTCCACTACCCTTGCTCAGGTGCAGGAATCTGGGGTCTGGGGAGGGGAACACCTTCTTTTCCTGTCTCCTGTTTGAGTGGGGGGGGAGCGGTCAGAGGACCCAGTGAGTCCTGGCGATGCCCTCTTACTAGCTGTGCCACCTTATACAAATCACTTCCCTCTCTGAGCTGCAATTTCATTTCTTCTGAAATAGGGGCAGGGATCATCTTCTTAGCTGTGAGGAACAGAGGAGGCGTGGATGCAGAAGTGCTTTGTAAACTGTGAAGGATGCCGTGGAAGTAAGAATTTACTGTTATTAGAGCAATAATAACAATGACCCGCATTGCCCAATAGGTGCTGGTTATGGAAGAATATGGCAGAGTGTGATGGTCACTCACAGGGCAGATCTGATGCCCAAGGACAAAAAAAAGTCCCCCCAGGTGATGGTACTTGGGAGTCCTAAGTATTGGACGTGCACCCCACTATCCGGTGCCTCAGAAGACGGGGAGCAAGGAGGAGGCAGGATGGGGGCTCTTGGGCCTCAGGGCTTCCCCATAAGTGGGAGCTGAGAGTGCCCGTTGCCACAAGGAAACTGAGACTTGAAAGGTACCGTGTCCAAGGTTTTCCAAGCAGTGATGGGTAGAGCCAGGCTTGAAGCCAGGTCCCAGGGAATCCAGAGCTCCGTCAACTTCACGGTGCTGCAGCTGTGGTCCAGGAATCCTCCTCCTGACTCTCCAGCCTGGTCTTGCTCACTTCCCCACCACTGGCTCTCTCTAAACCCCGCAGCCAAAGCCACAGGGCCAGGCCACGCCTCCAGTGGCACTGCCCACAGGTATCAGGTATCCCCGGAGAGCGGAGAGCGGGCCCCTGAGCTGGCGGCAGAGAAAAGGACTCTCCTGAGTGTTGGACTCCCCTCTCTGGCCTCAGCATCCTGCTCTCTGAAGCGGTGCCTTGACCTTCAAGATCTCCGAGGTGTCTTACAGCCCGCCTGCCAAGCCCCTCTATCCCCTCCCTCCTCATGGTGCTCAGGCACGTACAGCTTTCTGGATCGGGTCCCTCCCCAGCCCCACGGTGCTTGACAGGACAAACAGGGTTAATCTAGCCCCGCTGTGCAGCGACTTGCCTCTCCCTGGAGAAAGCAGGGGCTTTCTGGAATTTGCTCCCATCTTATCTGCAGAGGTTTGCCCCAACTCGTCCCAGGAGCAAGCAAAGGTTCAGTGACATGTAGTTGGCAGGTGGTGGGATTATCAATCAGCCCCTTGTCAGCCCTGAGCCCGCTGGCTTTTGTGAGGATGCCAGTGCCATGGGGCTGAGGGCGGGGGTAGGGGGAGCTGGAGAAGAAGGAGGGGGACTGTGGGTGGGGGAGGAGAGGAGGAGAGGGGTCCATTTGGAACATCAGGGAAGTGACAGATGCTGGCCCCTCCGGTCACCTCAGCTGGAACTTGACTCAGGATCCCTCTCCTGTCCTCAGTCTATCCCCGTGGGCCCTGCATTCCTCTGTGTACCTCTGCCAGCCAATACCCAGAGCCTGCAGGCTCGCACATGGGGTCTGTGAGAGGGACCACACAGGGCAGCGATGGAAAGTGGATTCTCAAACTGAGAGCAGGGAGCCGGCCACCTGCGGGCAGCAGAGAAGTCCAGCGGAGGGTGGAGTTGGCCTGAGCCTCTAAGAGTGCAGGCGGAGGCCTGGCAGATGTGATGCGAGTTTGCTCCTTTCGATTTTCTCCTGGAGTGTAGAGATGAACCTGTAATCCAAGTGTTAAAACCATGGCCCGGGGCAAAACACCGTTCATTCTGAATCATCACTTTTGTTGCATTAAAAAAAAAAAAAAAAGAAAGAGAGAAAAGAAAAACCCCATACCAGCCACGTAGAGGTGTGCAGGAAGCTGTGTTTGTCAGGAACGCAGAAGGAGTTGGCTTCCCTTTGGGGGAGGAGACATGGTCCCACAACACCCTGGGAGGGGTATATAAGGAGCCTGGGGCTGGGGGTGACAGGCGCAGCCCTCAGGTTTCAGCCCAGCTCACGCCTCCTGCCAGCTTTGCTTGTGCCGCTGAGAGCTCAGGGCTGCTGCCTGGCCATGAGCACCACGTTTCTGCAGACTTCTTCCTCCACCTTTGGGGGTGGCTCGACCTGGGGGGGTTCCCTCACGGCTGGGGGAGGAGGCTTTGCTGGGGGGAGTCTCTATGGGGGAGGTGGGAGCCGCAGTATCTCAGCTTCTTCTGCCGGGTTTGTCTCCTCGGGGTCAGCAGTGGGCTATGGGGGCGGCTTCAGTGGAGGGGCTGGTAGTGGTTTGGGTGGAGGCTTTGGAGGTGGCCTTGGAGGTGGCTTTGGTGGTGGCTTTGGTGACTTCGGCGGTGGCGGCCTCCTCTCTGGCAACGAGAAGCTCACCATGCAGAACCTCAACGAGCGCCTGGCCTCCTACCTGGAGAAGGTGCGCGCCCTGGAGGAGGCCAACGCTGACCTGGAGGTGAAGATCCGCGACTGGTACCAGAAGCAACGGCCCACTGAGATCAAGGACTACAGCCCCTACTTCAAGACCATAGAAGAACTCCGAGACAAGGTGAGTCCTCAGGTGTCAGGGAGAGGGGAGCAGGTGGCTGGTGCCAGCCGCCTGGGGGAAATCCTTTCTTTCCCAGGTAATGATGTGTAACCTCAGCAAACTTGGAGCACGGGGAATGCGTTCCAGGTGTGGATGCCCGCAAACATCTGCTCAGCCTGGCAGTGCGGGGCATCTTGGCACACTGGTCTCGACCAGTAGGGGCCGAGGAGGGGGCAGTGCTCACACCCTGCAGGGCTTTGCCTAGAGCGTTCCTTTGGTTTTTTTTGCAAGAACGGAGGTGTAGAGATGAACCTCAGGTTCTAGGAGTCCAGAACGCCAGGACTGCCTGCCTCACCCTTCGAATGTCTTGGGTGGCAAAAGCACTGTTGGACCTTAGGAGACCTGGAACTGGGTATGGGCTCTCCCAGCCACTCACTCACCCTTCACTCACCTGCACCAGTTTCTGCAGCTGCCCTCCAGTTTCCCCCTGACTGGAATGTTCTGTAGATGCATGGCTGTGTTAAGGTGTGCAGGAGGCTGGCGACCATGAGTTGTTTACAGGGGAGGCTGGTGGAGTACCCCCAAGAGGGCACCCTCTGCAGGCCAGGCAGTTTCCACAGGGGGTTCCCTGCAACCCTGGCTCCTTGGTCTTTCACGTTTTGGAGACGAGGAGGGTGGCTTGGGGCAGACCAAGTGGTGGCCTGGACTCTGCCCCGGGGTCCTACAGGCTTCCGTTGCTGGTGTCAGAGGGGAGATGTTTAGTGAGGGGTCCCACCTGGGGTGCAGGGCGGGGAGAGCAGCAGGGAAGAGGGAGGGGTCCTCCAGCTCCCTGTCTCCTGCAGATCCTGGCGGCCACCATCGACAACTCCCGGGTTATCCTGGAGATTGACAACGCCAGGTTGGCTGCGGATGACTTCAGACTCAAGTATGCTCCTTCTGCCCTGTCTCCCGACTCAAGCGGCCCAGACCCCTCACCCTTCCTCACCTGGGTTCCCTCTTCCTTTCCAGGTATGAGAACGAGCTGGCCCTGCGCCAGAGCGTGGAGGCCGACATTAACGGCCTGCGCAGGGTGCTGGACGAGCTGACCCTGGCAAAGAGCGACCTGGAGCTGCAGATCGAGAGCCTGAACGAGGAGCTGGCCTACCTCCGGAAGAACCACGAGGAGGTGAGAGCCAGGCAGTGGCTGGGGCTGATGGGACGCAGAGTGGGGCCTCTGGGGTCTCCTCATAGTTGGGGGAAGGGCTTCGTGGTTCAGATATGCACGCCCCCCAACACAGGGGTCCCCATGGAGAGGAAGGGGCACTGTCGACCCAGACCCCTTTTCTCCTCTGATCCACAGCCAGGCCAGGCGGCCCGTGGGCACTGCTGTCCTGATTTGCTTCATGAACTCACACAAGGGCCCTACCGTCTTGAGGTCTTCCCTCGGCAGGCCCTAGAGAGGAGGAGGGACCCTTAGTGCTGAGGGGCTCTTGCGATCAAAACTCTTCACGCGCAGTGGGAAACAGGGGCCCGGGGTGGGTACGGGGCAGAGCCAACGTCACGTGGTGAGTTAGGGATGGAGCCGGGATTGGCACGTGGGACCCCAGACTCGGCTCTGGCTTCCGCCCTCTGTCTCTGAATGGGCCCCACCCACCCTGCAGGAGATGAAGGAGTTCAGCAACCAGCTGGCCGGCCAGGTCAACGTGGAGATGGACGCAGCACCGGGCGTGGACCTGACCCGCGTGCTGTTGGAGATGAGGGAGCAGTACGAGGCCATGGCGGAGAAGAACCGCCGGGATGCCGAGGCCTGGTTCTTCAGCAAGGTGGGCCTGACCTGCCAGCCCCGCTCCAGCTCCCTGAGCTCCTGGGAGGCCCGTGGAGCTCACTTGTCTTGTGCGTGACCTACAGACGGAGGAGCTGAATGAGGAGGTGGCCTCCAATGCAGAGATGATCCAGACCAGCGAGGCGGAGATCGTAGACCTGAGACGCACGATGCAGGGGCTGGAGATGGAGCTGCAGTCCCAGCTGAGCATGGTACACCTGCTGCCCCTGCCCAGTGGCTGCCCCCTGGCCCGGCTCCCCTCAGACCTTCTCCTCTGCTGCCCCACCAGAAAGCCGGGCTGGAGAGCACGCTGGCGGAGACCGAGTGCCGCTACGCCCTGCAGCTACAGCACATCCAGGGCCTCATCAGCAGCGTCGAGGCCCAGCTGAGCGAGCTCCGCAGTGAGATGGAGTGCCAGAACCAGGAGTACAAGATGCTGCTGGACATCAAGGCGCGGCTGGAGCAGGAGATCGCCACCTACCGCAGCCTGCTGGAGGGCCAGGATGCCAGGCAGGGGCTCGGGTGCAGGGGGCAGTGAGGGAGGGGCCAGTTGTGGTTGAGGCGGGGAGAGTCATCTTAGGTGCAGCATCTACAGTGAAAAGAGAACAGAACAAGGAGTAAGAGGTTCCGGACTCTGCGCTCTGGTCTTTGGCCGTTACCTTGGGCAGGTCATGTCACCTCTCTGGACCTGTGTGCCTTCTGTAAATGATAGCAATTGGGCTTGTGGTCTTGGATTTAAGGCTGGTTCCATTTCCAGCATGAAATAGATGGGGTGTTATCATAGATCAGAATTTGTGTGCTTGGGGGTGGCTCTCAGGATGTCCCAGGCTTTAGAGAAGTCAGATGTGGGAGTGAGGGTGGTGTGAGGGCTGGGGAGGACGGCTTAGCTGTCTCCTGGGGCCTCCTGTAGGCAGACCTGAGCTTTTGTCCGTTGCTTACATCTGCTTCCCCCTCTCTTTCAGGATGGCTGGCATTGGTACCAGAGAAGGTAAGAGGCTTCACTCTTCTTCTTTTTTTTTTTTTTTTCTGGCCACACTGGGCGGCATGTGGGATCTTAGTTCCCCGACCAGGGATTGAACCTGTGCCCCCTGCAGTGGAAGTGTGGAGACTTAACCACTGAACCGCCAGAGAAGTCCAAGAGACTTAACTCTTCCTGAGTTGAGGGGAGAGGGAAGCTATTGAAGCCACAATTCTTCTTGGAATGGGGAGGAAGGTGAAAGAGGCCAAGCATCCCAATAGGGTGGGGACATGCCCATTCCAGTAGGTACCTCTTCCCCAGTGGGACCCCTCTATCAGCCCCAGGTAGGGTAGGGATTGAAGATTTACTCAGAACCTTCCAGGATGAGTAAGCTTTGTCCAGGGCATAGCCCCCCCACTGCCTCCCCCCCACCCCGCCCACCCCACCTTCATGCACTTATGGTAAGATGCCCATGATTAATTTCTGTTTATGTACAGCTTAAAAGCCCTAACATTCTTGTTCAGTGCAAAGCATACCTGCCGCTGCCGCCGCCAATCTCTTTGATGAGTGATTCAGCACCAGTCCTCCTGGCAGCTCTGGGAGGATGGGCCAATGGCCATTATCAGGGGTGCTGTGCAGTTCTCCCAGAGCTCAGCCAAGGTCCTGGCCCCTTGGGAGGGAGGACAGGGAGAGTCTCCCACTCTAAAGCTTGCCTCTTCTTTCTACAGCCTCCCTGGGAGGTGGTGGCAGTGGCAAAGTCCGTATCAACGTTGAGGAGTCAGTGGATGGGAAGGTGGTTTCTTCTCGAAAGAGAGACATCTAAGTGCCCAGCGCAGGAGAGACACCCCCGTCATCCCCACCCTCCCCAGGCTGAGTGGACAGCTGGCCGGAGGGACCAGAAAAGCAAACTCCAGGCCCTGCCTTCAGAGGGTCCAGTTCAAGGGGTCCCTCATCTCCTAGTTGGGTGCTTCACATGCTTTCCCGGACCCCGCTCCAGCTTTCCCACCTCCCTTAGAGCAGGGAGGTGCAAGAAACAGCTGTATTGTGTAACAAGCTCATAGATTGTACCATGTCCATGCAATAAAGAATTGCTTTTCCTTTTGCAAATATCTCTTGGTAGTATGTCCAGTTTTTCTTGTTGGTGGCCTCTGAGGAAGCCCAGGGCCCACACGCTGCCATCTGCCCCTGACTTTGAACTCGTCCCTGCGCGGTCACTCTTTGGGTTACCTGGAGCGCCTGGGACAAATCAGGTGGCTCAGATGACTTGCTGTCTTGCTTACCCCATTTAGTGATCACGGAAGCAGGATGCGGGGTTCCTTAGAGCAGTGTGTTGTACTTAGCACAGGGCTGGACACATGGACTAATCACTTACTGGATGGTTGACTGAATAGATGGCTCTGGTTCGCCACTGTATGGTTGGCACTGTGCTAGGCACACCCACCTATGGGTCTCATTTAATCAACTGCCGGTGGTCAGGATTTATTATTCCATCTTAGAGATGAGGGAACTTAGAGAAACTTACAGATGAGGAAGTCAGGCTGATGACTTGCCCAGAGGCCTCGTGGATGGATCGTAAGCAGCAGGGCTGGGGCTGGGCCCCACACCTGTATGACTCCAAGACCAGGGCTTGTTCTGGGACCCCAGGCCCTGGTTCTTCACAGCTCATTGCCAGGACCTTCCTCCTTGCTTCTGGCCCTCACCATATGTACCCCCTGAACCTCCCCTCTTTTCCAGCCAGGCACACCTGACCTCCAGAGCGGCTGAGCCAGTTCCCCTCTCTGCCCCCCTGCAAAGCTGGTCCCCATCCCCTCCGAAGCTGCCATCTCCCCACGAAGCACTGAAAGTGCCCAGAGGGAAAAACGCCAGCTCCAGGAAGTCCTCCCTGATTTCTCCAAGCTTAAGTCCAAAGCAACACCAACCCCTACTTGCCCTTCTCTGTCTAAATCCTGCTCCTGCTCTCCTGTCACCAGTCTCCACCTGAGGGCTCATTAGAGCAGCGATATCCATGCACACCTGATTTGTTGCTTCTGGTTTGGGGCTGTTTCCTCTGGGATTCATAGCCCCTGATAGAGGGCAGGGAATGAGGAAGTGGAGAACTCTGGGTGCCATGGCTGGGCTGGGCTCCGGTGAGGATTGCGGGGAGAGGGAGAACCGGTTTCTTTGTTCTGCTGGGAAGAACAGGTAGGAGGTGCCGCTGTTCTCCTTAGAATCAGATCATTTGGGAGGAGGGCCAGGCCCTCTGAGAGGGAACCCGTAGGTCTCGCTGGGTACAACTCCTCACCCAGCAGCCATGGCTGGAGAGAAGGTGGCATCTGTTCTTTCTGGGGGAGATTTAATCTGGAATGTGTCTCCTGAGTACACACTTTGAGACCAGATTTCCCTGGGGCCGGAGGAAGGAAAGGGAATTTATTAAGTGTCTGCACACTGCCAGGCTCTGGGCAGGGCATTCAATGGATGGCATCTCATTTACTCTCCAGACAGCTTTTGAAGCTGGGGGTCAGACTTCAGCGGCAGTTTTCAGAAGAGGAAACCGAGGCCCAGGGAAGCTGAGTCACTTGAATGAAGCCATAAACTAGGAAATAGTGAAACTGGGTTTGGGACGGTCTCTCTGATTCCAGACCTTTGCTTTTCCCTGGATGCCATAAAGGTGACAGAAGCTGGCAACACCTTCCTTAGAGGGTGTGCTGGTCCGAAACCCATTTCTTTTTTTTCTTTTTTTAAAAAATATTTATTTATTTGGTTGTGCCGGGTCTTAGTGGCAGCAGGCAGGCTACTTAGTTGCTGCATGCATGTGGGATCTAGTTCCCTGACCAGGGATCGAACCCAGGCCCCCTGCATTGGGACCACAGAGTCTTAACCACTGCACCACCAGGGAAGTCCCTGAAACCCATTTCTTAACCTCTAGGGGCAGCCTGTTCAAGTGTCACACAGCCATTACAGTCAGAAAGGTTGTCGTCACATGCCACCTTGGTCTCTCACGCTGTGGTTCAAGCCCAGAGCACCAGGTTCCATGTCCCCAACATCCCGGGATCAGCCAGGCTCCTTTTGGGAACTCTCCGACCCCACTGAGGCCGGGCTGCTGTTCCCGCCTCGCCGACTTCCGGGCCTCTGTTGAGAGGGCTCAGGCCTTCTAAACAGCCACCGAAGAGTCTTCTTTGCTTGCAAAAATAACCACATCTGCAAAGGTGCAGGGTGTCATGGGGGCTCAGCCCTCATCCAGTGAGCCTTCTCTCTGGGCCAGACCCTGAGCTGGGGGTGGGTGGGAAGGGGAGGCTGCTTCTATCTCCCCCGAATCCCCATTCTTGCTCTGCTGGGATTCAGGGACAGGCTATCAGAGAAGCCCTTGGAACCTGCCAAGTCCTGTCCCCTGCCTGACCGTGGAGTGAGATGCCCACACCTAGGGATAGCTCGTGCCTGGCTGAGCCCTTAAATCATCTTCGGGGCAGAGACAGCCCGCTTCCTGCCCCTGGATGGAGGTGAGGCTGGCTTTCCAGCCAATCCGGGAAGCAGGCAGCAGGCCGTTCTCCTCCCCACAGAGAGGGCAGCTTTGGGACTAGGGATTAGGGCCCCGGGCGTGTCCTGTGTTCAGGCTGGCCTTCCCAGAGCAGGCGTGGGGCATGCCCACCCCTCTCTCCCCGAGGACTTTGGTCCCTGTTCTCCTCCGGGTCTCAGTTTCCGCATCTTTAAACGGAGGCGTCTGACTGGACGAGATGATCTCGAGGTTGTCTATGAGCTGCTCTGCGTCCTGGGACCTCCGAAGGGAGCCTGGCCTGTGGGATCTGCGACAGCAGGGGCTGTGTCTGCACCCTGCACTGCTGAGTCCTCAGAAGGGTAGCTCAATAAATAGCTGTTGCACGAAGGCATGAACTTTCTTCTCTTCTGCTCTTTCTTGCCTTAGACATGGCTCTGGACATTCGCTCATGTCTTGGGCATGTGCCCACCTGGGGGTCACCTGTCCCTCCGTGGGCAGCTGGCGGTATGAGGGGAAATAAGGAGGTGGCAGCTTTTGCCATGAGATTTGCAGCTGGGGTGACCCCACTTGATACCATTCCTGCTAGATATTCCTTCTCACCTAAAGCCAGCAGGCAGCGTGTCTCTGAAACAGCTTCTCGGACGGTTAGCCAGAGCTCCCCTGTGCCAGGAGCAGTATTTGGAGGACAAAGCCCTTGTCTTCAGGGAATGTAAGACCGAGTGGGGGAAATAAGACAGGAATGCCACCAACTGTCACATGTCTGGTTGCCGTGGGTGCCGTGCTGGCTGCAGAGACCAGAGAGGGAGGCGAAGCGACGAGCTGGCCCTGGATGGAGGAGGCCCAGAAGAATTCTCCGACGGGTCATCTAACAAGGAGAAGCTCGCATTTCCTCATTTGTAACAGGGAGGGAAGAGTAACCTTCCGCCTGCCGGGAGCTCCTGTGGGTCAGGTGCTTCTCAAATACTAACTCATCGCATGCCTATTTTTCAGTTGCGGTCACCGAGGCACTGAAAGGTTGAGTAACGTTCCCAAGGTCACACAGCCAGTCTGTGGCAGAAGTAGGGTTGAAACAGGTCCACCTAACTCAAAGCCTTTGCTGGCCTCGCTGGGTTTCTGGGGAACCCTGGTGGTATAAAAGGGATTTTAGAAAGCTGATTATGTAGAAACGTGAAGCCCTGAGGCCTTGAGGCTAGTCTGGAGAAGGCTTCTGAGGATTGCTGTGTCAAGCAGGTGTCTCTGAGGGTGGAGGGCTGCCAGAGGGCCCGGGTCCACCGTCTGGGGTGGGTCTGCCTTTCACAAGAGACCCCTCCCCTGGGGGGGAGCCTTAGGACCCTTTGGGAGGTGGTCAGCCAGCCTGGGCTCTGGGCCCCCTGTTGTCCAGGGAGAGAGGGAAGGAGGGAGGAGACTGACCCAAGATTCAAGCAAGGACTGCTGGGTTAGGAGCTGGGGGATGAGGTCTAGGCCTCAGCTTTGCAGATGAACAACCTGGTGACTCTGGATAAATTTTGGAGAACAAGAGCCTCAGAGGGCATTGCTGAAGGAAACTTAGAAGTCATTTCAACATAAGGCCCGCAATGAATCAGTGGTAGAGCTAGAGATCCACGCATTACTCTTCCCTTCCCACTGCCCTGGGCCTTGGCATTCTGGGTCTCAGTTTTTCCCACGTGTGAGATGAAGGAGTTGGATGGGGAATTTCCTATGACAATTTAGGCTTTGACATTTTGCGTTGAGTAAGTACCCTTACAAGCCCCCGAGCTTTGGAGCTCACATCAGGCCAGACAGCAGACAGGCTGACCATCAGGCCAACAGCTGCACAGGCCTAACCGCTGTGGGATGCAGGACCATCCACCAGCTGGGTCTTGGGTGACAGGAGGCCTGAGAATGGAGAGGGCAAGAGAGAAGGCCCTCTGGATGGGACAGCGCTGACACTGGCCTGAAAGGGATCGACCAGGCAGTAGTTAAGGGCGCAGACCCTAGAGCCAGAGGTTTGAATCTTGGCTCTGACATACTCAAGTTTGGGCAATGTAGTTAACCTGTCTGGGCCTTTGTTTCCTCATCTGCAAAAAGGATACAATAACAATAGCAGAGTTGTCTCAAGGACCAAATGAAGTCATGCATGTAGAGTGTTTCACACAGTATTCAGAAATGTTAGCTAGTGTTATTTTATTATCTTTTAACACATACAGAATGGAACCCTCAGAGATCAGACACTGAGTTTGCAGCAAGGCTCCAAGACACCAACCGGAGGGGTAGAGAGAGCCAGATGCCAGTTTAAATCTTGACTTCATGGTGACCTTGGACTAGTGACTTAGCTTCCCTGAACCTCAGCTGCCTCATCTATAAAATGGGGCGAATAAAACCCCTCTCCTGTTGTTGTGTGACAACCTGTTAAGCTCAGCTTCCTCAGCAGGGGTCACTCATAAATGGGGCTTTCCCTCCCCTTCCCTGGAAACATTATAGCGGAGGTGATTTTGCCAGAAAGCAAAGAAGGAAGCTTTAGACATGTGGGCAGTGCCTCAGCCCCAGCACTCTGTCCTGCCCCATTTGGACAAGGGCTGGGAGAGGAGAAATGGGGTCCCCAGGATGGGTCTCTACCCAGCTCCTTCAGTAGCGCTGGCATGTGTCCCCCCGCCCCCTGGGCCCTGGGGTTCACTTGGGGTCAGAGGAAGGCATTCAGGTGTCAAGGCATCACATACCCTGCTCGGGAGGGGTGCAGAGGGGCCGTGCCCTGACCCTGTGAGGGAGGCATGTCCTGGCCACCATGGGGCTTTGGAGGATCTGTGGTTATTGTTCCTCTAAGAGGCGTTGGCTGAACCTGCTCTTCAGCCCCAGGAGGATTGTCATTCCAGGTCTGGCAGGTTCCATTAATCACCTTCTTGTCAGTTTTGATCCCCACTGAGAGAGCGAGGGCTCCTGCTTTGGGCTGAATCACACGTTTTCAGAGAGAGAGCTGAGCCATCAGTTTGGGCAGGAAGGCCGGGCAGGGTCAGGGGTCAGCCTGAATCCCTGGCCTCCCCGTGGTCTTAGAGCACCGCAGCCTGGCCTGGCTCTCTCCCTGACACTGACACCCGCTGGGGGAGACGCAGGCCCACTTCCCTACCCACAGAAAACAAAGGCCAAGAAAGCCCTGACTCCGAGCCCTCCTTTCTGGTCTTGCTGAATCAGCGAAGGGGCTTCCAGCACAACCTCAAGCTTGTGCCACCTCACCCCAGCTCCTGGCCTATCCCACCCAGCCCTTCAGGCTGCTGTGGGCAGGCAGCTCCCAGGAGGCCATTCACGGCAACCTTGGCCCCCTTGGTGAGTGGAGGCTTGGAGCTCGAGTCCAGTGTCCTGCACTCTCAGCCCTGGAAACTTTCCTTCTCTCCCGGGCTTCTGAGAGGCCAGCTCAAGGCCCATTTCTTTTTTCTTTCAGCCTGAGTGGTGAGGCCTCCTCTGCCGGCTTCCTAAGTACACCCTGAGTTTCAGTCACATCCCAGGCTCCTCGGCAGAGACCCTGGCCCCAGGCTCTGGGTCACATCCTCTATGTGGCCTCTTGGTCAAACACTCACAAGCTGGGGCAGGTGTCATGTGGTTGGGGGGCTAGAAAGAGCCCTGCTCAGTATTAGAAGACTTCCTTTCTGGACGTGGCCGTGGCTCTGTGGCTGCTATAATGGAGTAATTCAACCCATGGGCCAGACTGACCTAGGGCTTTTTGACCTCGACACTACTGACCTTCTGGGCTGGAGAATTCTTTGGGGCGGGGGCTGTCCCGTGCACAGTAGGATATTTAGCCACATCTCTGGTGTCTATCCCCCAGATCCCAGTAGCATCCCCCAGTTGTGACAACCAAAATGTCTCCAGACACTATCGAATGTCCCTTGGGGAGCAAAATAGCCCCTGGCTGAGAACATCTGAATTGATCTATGGTGACAGAGTTGGAATTATGGGTATGTTAGGGGCACGGAGTGTATGGGGGGGCGATTGACTGGGAAAAGGTACAATGAGCTTTATGGGGTGCTGGAAATGTTCTGGGTGGTGGTTACAAAGTAAACACATGCTTAAAATTTCATACGTGGGTAAAAATGCATTAAGCTGGATGCTTATGATTTGTCCATTTTACTGTAGGAAAAAAATGCCTAAAAAAATGAGCCTAGTGTAGACAGGACCAGACTTGGGTTTCAGTCCTGACTCTGCCCTTAAGGCTCAGTTTCCTCCTGTGTAAAATGGGGATAATAGGAGTACTCACCTTATTGGGCTGTTGCAAAGATTAAATGAGGCAGTCAATATAAATTTCTTAGCCCAGTGCCTGCATATGGTGAGGGATCTCAGGGTGTTAGCTATTATAATGTGCAGGGCCACTTGCTGTTTCTATGCCTCAGTTTCCCCAGCTGTGTTGGATGGTCCCTAAGGTCCCTTGCCACCATGACTTTACCTGATGGTCTTGGAGCCATTTTTTTCTCAGCCTAAAAGCCTTCAAGGTTGTTGATTCTACAGGACCAAGCAAAGTTTGTCATTGTTGCTGGGAGCACTGGAGTAGATGAAATGCTGAGAAAGACGCAGAACATTCCAGTCAGACCTCTTAGAAACAGGAAGAAGGGAGGCAGAGGGCTGAAGTGACAACACGGGGCCACTTTGCAGCCACCCTTCCTCGGCAGAGGCTCCCTGACAGACCGGTGCAGCTCAGTCCCGGTTCTAACATTGGGTGGGGCCGATGGGAGTGAGTTCCCTAAGTGGAGAGGTGAGACAGAATTCAGTTGTCAAAGGGTAGTCTCAAGTACAACACCGTTCCCTCTGAATCATCACTTTTGTTAAGGATTAAGAAAAAAAAATGCCCCCTCCCCCAATGGCACAACCCACCCTGGAGAACAGAGGTCATGAGCTTGTGGGAAACAGACGTGCAGTTGGCACCAGTAAGAGGGTGGGGAAGGGAGGAGAGAAGATGGGGCAACCGTCCAACCCCCTGGAAGGTGTATAAAAGGCATCCACTCTGGGGAAGAGCCACAGACCTCAGCCAGGCCAAGCCAAGATCCTACTGCACCAGCTCTCTGCCCATCTCGCTCTCACCATGAACAGTTTCCCGCAGAATCCCTCTGCCAGCTGTGGAGGTGGCTTTGGGGGTGGCTCCTGCAACCTGGGAGGAGGTCGCAGTATCTCTACTGGCTCAACCCGGTTTTTCTCTGGGGGATCAGCTGGGAGCTTTGGAGGTGGCATAAGCTGCGGCTTCGGTGGAGGGGCTGGTAGTGGTTTGGGTGGAGGCTTTGGAGGTGGCCTTGGAGGTGGCTTTGGAGGTGGCCTTGGAGGTGGCCTTGGAGGTGGCTTTGGAGGTGGCCTTGGAGGTGGCTTTGGTGACTTCAGTGGTGGCGATGGCAGCCTCCTCTCTGGCAATGAGAAGATCACCATGCAGAACCTCAACGAACGCCTGGCCTCCTACCTGGGGAAGGTGCGCGCCCTGCAGGAGGCCAACACCGACCTGGAGAAGAAGATCCATGACTGGTATCTGAAGAAGAGCCCAGTCAGCCAAGAGCGCGACTACAGCCCCTACTTCAAGACCATCGAGGACCTCCGGGGCAAGGTGAGTCCTTGCAGGTCGAGGAGGGTTCCTCTGACCGGGGCAGAGATGCGATGGCCAGGAAAAGCAGGGTCCCTAGGGACCAGAAGGTGCAGTGTGGGCAGAATTCTTACCCTTCCTTTGGGGGAAAATCTAGTCTTTTACTGCCTATCAAGCATCTCTATTCCTGATGGGTTTTCTCAGGCTATGTGTTCTCTCCCATTATTCATTTTTATTGTTCTTACTCATGCCAACATTTTTTACTGCTTTCCAGTTATGTTATTAGTGACTTGATCTCTATAATCCTAACCCACTGGGTTATTTGGAAGCTGTGCTGGGTTATTTGGAAGTTTTAAAAGCCACTAAGAATGGCTAAAACCAACAGAGAAAGGAATGCATGTTCATTCATTGGTTTGGGAACACTATTTTGTAGGGGCCTCCTTTAAACAGGCATTTTCAATTGGCAGCGACCAGGTAGGGGAGATGCAGGCAGAGGCTTAGGCAGTGCTAAGCTGAGATTCTCTCCGTCAAGGCCTGTCCATCACGCTGTGATGCCAGCTTGTTGGAACAGAAATCCATCTGCCTGGGCTGAGTCCCAGCTATGTGGGGTGGATTTTAAATGTTTTGGAACACAAAAGTTTAGACAAGAAATTCAAATGGATGGGGGTATTTGTTGGAATTCCACCCTGCTCAGAGGGGAGGCCAGCTCCAGTGATGTTATCATGAACTGTGAGGAGCCAGGCTGATTCTGTCCTGATCTTAAGGAGAAGAAAGGCTCTCAAGACAGCAGCCTCGAGAGGTTGCCAGTCTGACGCTGCAGAGACGTGACTAACCACAGATGTTCTTGGTGGGGTCGTTCCCCTGAAATGTACATCCCGATCCTTCCCACCATGACCAGACATAGAATGATGGAGTGACAGAACAAACCAAGGGGACCTGTCCTGTCTCTCACTTTACAGAAGAGGAACTGAGGCCCAGAGAGAAGTGCCCTGTCCCAGCTCACAGGGGCAGAGAAGAGGCAGAGTCTGATGGCCACCCGTCCTGCCCGTGTTTTCTCAGTCCTGCTCCCCAAGCTTGTGGACCCTCCAGTGGTTGGTTACCTTTTGTATTTTGCAGATCTTGGCGGCCACCATCGACAACAACCACATCATTCTGGAGATTGACAACTCCAGGCTGGCTGCCGATGACTTCAGGCTCAAGTGAGTTTATTTCCCTCATTCCCCTCTCCCAGCAGTTATAGTTTTAGACAAATGTTCCTCTGAACAATGTAACCAGAGCATCCCAGGAGTGAAGGTCTTGCGGAAGTAGCAGAGTCCAGTGCAGGGGTAGTGGAGTGTCTAATACCATTTCTTCCTTCCTTCCTCCCTCCCTCCCTCCCTTCCTTCCTTTTTTTTATTGGAGCAGAGAAAGGTTTATTGCAGGGCTAAGTAAGGAGAATGGGTGACTTGTGCTCAAAAACCCAAACTCCTAATACCATTTCTATGTTGTTTTTTCAATTTAACAATCCTTTAGGTATGAGAACGAGCTGGCCCTGCGCCAGAGCGTGGAGGCCGACACCAACGGCCTGCGCAGGGTGATGGACGAACTGACCCTGCTGAAGACCGACCTGGAGATGCAGATTGAGAACCTGACCGAGGAGCTGACCTACATGAAGAAGAACCACGAGGAGGTGAGAGGTGGGCTGTGCTTGCCATGGCTGAATCACCTTCAGTGATGACAGAGAGCCCTCTGCCGCAGCCAGGCTCAGCCCTCCACCGTGGGACCTGGAAGCACTTTCCAGAACATTCCAGTAGCATTCAGAGCCAAGGAGGGGCAGGCTGAGGAGCTTCATGCATCTTCCTTTTCCATCCCTACAGGAGATGAAGGAGTTCAGAAACCAGGTGGTCGGCCAGGTCAATGTGGAGATGGACGCCACCCCAGGCATTGACCTGACCCGCGTGCTGACGGAGATGAGGGAGCAGTACGAGGCCATGGCGGAGAAGAACCGCCGGGATGCCGAGGAATGGTTCCGTGGCAAGGTACCTGGCCCTCTAACCTCGCTGAGCCAGGGGGTGCTCGGGCCTTCCAGCTGGGCTCTTCCGTCACCTTGGTCCTGCTTGAATTCCAGAGTGCAGAGTTGACCAAGGAGGTGTCTTCCAGCACCGCCGTTATCCAGACCAGCAAGACGGAGATCACGGAGCTCAGGCATACACTCCAGGGTCTGGAGATTGAGCTGCAGTCCCAGCTGAGCATGGTACACCTGCTGCCCCTGCCCAGTGGCTGCCCCCTCTAGGCCCCTCCCCCTGGCCCGGCTCCCCTCAGACCTTCTCCTCTGCTGCCCCACCAGAAAGCCGGGCTGGAGAGCACGCTGGCGGAGACCGAGTGCCGCTACGCCCTGCAGCTACAGCACATCCAGGGCCTCATCAGCAGCGTCGAGGCCCAGCTGAGCGAGCTCCGCAGTGAGATGGAGTGCCAGAACCAGGAGTACAAGATGCTGCTGGACATCAAGGCGCGGCTGGAGCAGGAGATCGCCACCTACCGCAGCCTGCTGGAGGGCCAGGACGCCAGGTAGGTCATGTGGGAAAGTGACTGTGGGACCCTGGGCTGTCAGGGCAGGCAGGGCCTTAGGGATCAGGCCCTTGTGTCTGGGAGGGAAGGACACCTGTCAGCTTAAACAGCCTGGACCAAGAGCCAGGACCACAGCTTCCTCTTTGTCCTCTGGCATCAGACTGTAGGGGCATTTCCTTTAACTTTTTTTTTTTTTTTTTTTTGCAAGACCGCATGTTTCTTTCTTTCTTTCTTTCTTTCTTTCTTTCTTTCTTTCTTTCTTTCTTTCTTTCTTTCTTTCTTTCTTTCTTTCTTTATGGCTGTGTTGGGTCTTCGTTTCTGTGCGAGGGCTTTCTCTAGTTGCGGCAAGCGGGGGCCGCTCTTCATCGCGGTGCGCGGGCCCCTCACTATCGCGGCCTCTCTTGCTGCGGAGCACAGGCTCCAGATGCGCAGGCTCAGTAGTTGTGGCTCACGGGCCCAGTCGCTCCGTGGCATGTAGGATCTTCCCAGACCAGGGCACGAACCCGTGTCCCCTGCATTGGCAGGCAGATTCTCAACCACTGTGCCACCAGGGAAGCCCCCTTTAACTTTTTAATTCAGGCCTCCAGGTTAGATTGGCAGGACTAGGGACTATGGAGAAAATATCTCATATTGGAAAAGTATTAGCTTGGATTCAGGGCAGCCCAACAAAGCTGTTAAAATAGAGGTTTAACTGCCTTCAGACTATCTGCAGGGATCAGGCCATCCTTGTGGGATCAAGGGAGGGGTAAGGGGTCGAGTGAAGCAGAGGGAGGACA
Organism: Balaenoptera ricei; assembly: GCF_028023285.1. Lineage (NCBI taxonomy): Eukaryota > Metazoa > Chordata > Mammalia > Artiodactyla > Balaenopteridae > Balaenoptera > Balaenoptera ricei. Next base: position 20,278,655 of record NC_082658.1, on the reverse strand, counting down.
AGACGTCCAGCAAATGCCTAATAATATCTCCTCCTGAGGCTTCACAGACAGACAGACAGACAGACAGGACAGGCCTGGGAGTCACCTGCTGCTGCTGCTCTGTGGGGCTGGGGGCACAGCTGGGAAAAGAGCCCAACTCAGGGGCTCCAAGTGATGATCTGAGCGACTCCATCTGAGGACAGGTAGGCGGCTGTCCTCAGTGGCCGTCCGCTCATGGCTGCCTCTCTCCTTTCTCCCAGGTTGCCCGCCTTCGCCGCAGGAGGTAAGGAAATAACCCAGTGGGAGAGGCGATGAGCCTCCTGCCCTGTGGGCGGGCTGGGTGGCAGTGCCGGGTTCCCCAGTGTAGGGAGGGGGGATGGTACTGGAGCAGAAGTGGTCACGTGCTCCTCTGTTTTCCTTTCAGAATAGGTGGCTCTGTCCCCGCAGACCCACGGGGCTGTCGTGGAGGGAGTCCCCCAGACAATAACACAGTCCCCATCAACTACCCCCCACGCCACCAGACTGACTAGGGGTTTGGGGCCCTCCTGGGGGGCCTGAGCTGGCCTGAGCTGGGTCTTCTCCAGCCTGAAGGTCTTTTGCCTCTTCCATTTCCCAGGAAACACCATCATCTCTACTAGCGGCACCACCGGCTCCACTCGCCGCCTTATAGAAAAAAAATAAGCCTTAAATCTGCCGGGCAGGCCCTCCCTCTGTCTTCAGCACCCAGAGGAGAGAGCTGACGGTTCCCTGCAGGAGCAAAGGAGGGAATGCAGGACCCGAGGCTCGGCCACTCCGCTCTCGGCCCGCACCCCCCCGAGGACAGCCACTCCCCGCCCTTCTCTCTGGGTCTGCTTCCTCTTCCCCCTGACCTGTCTCCTCTGATTCCTCCGCTTCTCTACTAAACAGAAAAGCTAATTCAATAAAGTTTCCCACTTTCTTGCAAATGTATTTTTGATTCTGGTTTGGTTTCTGAGGGTGGCACCTGCCAAGGCCCTGACTGGGGGCGGCGGGGGGAGGTGGGTGGGTGAGGTCGGGCTGAGCGGCCCACTCTGACGAGCCCCAGCCCAGAGAGCTCCCAGCTGGGAGGGACACAAGGCACCCGGGCCGACCGTCAGCCACGGGGTCGATAATGTCAAACACAGGGCCACAGCTGGCTCACGGGTGATGGCGCCTTGCAAACATGCACATGCAGGAAAGAGGTACAGAGGGCTTGGGGCAGAATGCAAGGGGTTAGTGCAGGGCTGGTGTGGGGAGAAGGAGGCCTAGGACAATTGCTCCAGCCCCAACTACTGCCTTCCTGCTTTCTGCGGAGACAGCTTCCTTTGGGCACCCTCACCTGCAGTCCCCCCACGCCTCTGCTTGCCCCAAGGTCCTGCCATTCCAAGCCACTCAGTGACCAGATGCACGACTCAAGGAGTGACCTCAGCCTGTGCTGACACTGACCCTCCTCCCCGCCTCCCCTCTGGACCCCTCTTCCCCCTGCTTCTCTGGACATCCCAGCTTAGACGTGCAGCCTCCTCTGGCTCTGCTTACTCCTCACGGGGACGGGTCCCCTGAATTCTGACATAGGCAGTCTTCTCTTTTGCTTCTTCACCCCGCCCCTCCTCAGGCCATCTGGGACATATCCATGGTCACAATTACCAGTATGTCCTGATGACTCTCCACCGAGGCCCCTCTCCTCTGTTCCAGTCTCACACGCCCAGATGAGCCGGCCGTCACCTCCTCAGATCCACTCATCTGAAGGAACATCCCTCCTTCTCCCAGATCTGGGCCTTCCTGGTCCTCCATCCCAGAGGACCCAGAAATCCAAGCCAGGAGCCTGGGCGTCCTCTTGGCTCCCTCTCTCCTTCACCCCCTCACAAGTTCATGCCGTGGATGCACAATGTCCTTAATGTCTTAACTTGCTGGGCAAGTTGCCGCAACCTCCCTGGCCTCCCTGCCTCCAGTTTGAGCTTCCCCTTTATCCGTGCTTCACACACCAGCCAGGGCCATTGCTGGAAATGGAAAGTCCTCCTCCTGGCTTAGAGATGCTGCAATAGCTCCCCACAGGCCACTGAGGAAAGTCCAGACTCCTCACCAGCCAAGAGGCCACCGGGGTCTGGCTTCTTCCGGCCTCTCTCTGGCCCTAATTCTACACTAGCTTCTCCCCGCCCACCCAGAGCTCCTGCCACTCCAAACTGTTCTCAGTGAGCCAGCCACATGGCTGGACCCCTCAGGCCCTTGTTCAATGAGTGACCTCCGTTTGATCTGACCTTCCTCCCCTGTTCTCTTTGTTTTATTGGAGACCACCAGGTTTTTATTCAACACTCCGACTGAGATGGACACCCCCTCCTCTGTGGCACCTGGAGAGAGTGGGGTGATCTCAGGTGTTGGCATATCTGTGCCCTCCTGCCCGGGTGTTGACCGTAGACCGTGTGTGCTGAGGGGGCCGGGCTGTGTCCAGCCGACTGCTGGGGCTTAGCCAGTGCTTATTGAGGGGAGACACCGGTGAATGAACTGGGGGAGTGCCTCTCGGATGCCATCTGAGTTTTGTCATGGGGTAGTAGGCCAGAGGGTAGGGGGGTTGTGCCACTCTTGCCAATTGCCCTTTCCCTGCCCCTTCCTCATTTCCCCTTCCCCTCCCGCCACCCCTGTCCGCATAGTCGGTGCCCTCATTCATCCTCCTCCTCCTCCTCCACCCCAAGCCTGTCTGGGCACTGGGCAGTTGGTTTAGTCCACAGCGGTCGCTCAGAGGTGACCCACCCAGCGTGCTAAGCCAGGGGAAAGGTGTCTCTGTCCACTCATCCCAGATCCCACCCCCACTGAGGAACGAGGTGCGGCTCAGTTCTCGTCCACGTGCCCAGAGCTGTGCTAGGAGCTCAGACGTCAGAGAGAAAGAGGACATGACCTCCACTCCCAAACCCGGTTCCTTTTTTTGTTAATCTGTTTCATCAGCAGCTGTTAACTGAGTGCACCGTGTATCAGATGCTATATTGGATCCTGGAGAGAAAGCGATGTGCAAAAATGCAGCCTCTTTCTTTAGGGGGTTCACAGACTGGCGGGCGGTAGGAGGTGACACCCGCAACAATAAATTATTGCCATCTTCAAAGCTCAGTTCAGGGTTCACCTTCTGCCACAGATCTCTGCTCTTTCCCCACCACTCCCACCCTCCCCGGTCTGTCCCCAAGGCCCCCTGTACTGATGGCCATCATGGCCATTATTGGAGGGCAGGGCGCGATGGCCACAGGCTCTGGAGCCACGCAATCCTGGCGTGCGTCCCATCTCTGCCACTGATTCCATCTGTAACCCTGGCCAAGCCACTTAACCCTGTGGGCGCACTTTCCTACCTGCTAAGTACCACCTCCCTCGGAAGTTATGAAAGTCAAATGTTTAGAACAGTCCAGGCTCGTAGTAAGCGCCCAGTAAACTAAGCTCTGTTGTCCTCTTTCCTTCAGGGCAGGGATGGATTTGTCCTCATCACCATCCTCCTAACTAGGCTGTTACAGGAGCTCAGTAAATGTGTTGGATGGAGGGATGAGCGCTGACAAGGAAGACAAGCTCTGGGCAATGAAAGAGGTAGGCAAGCACACTGTCCTGCAGGCATGAGGGAGGGGACTGGGCTGGAGAAGGCCCTGAGAGCTGAGCCCCAGGGCTGGTGCAAGGCCCTCCCAGGCCTTTCTGGGCTTGGAGCAGCCCCTCTTCCCGAGACCCAGGCCAAGGCTGTGTAGGGAACAGCCCCCTCCTTTTCTGAGCCAGTGCTGGGGGGCTTGGTGGTGTGTGGGGTTAATTGCCCACGTGGAGTAGCGAAATGAGCTGCACCCTGGGCCTGGTAGGGGCTCTGGCCTGGGACCCTTTCACCCAGACCCCGGGGAGGATACCGAGAAGCTGCGCTGCATCCGAGGGTCTGTGTGGCCCTATCAGGAATCCCGAGGAAGCCTGGAGGGGACCCTGGGGTGGGGATGGGGGGGTGGGTGTTTCTGTCAAAGCCAATCCGGGAGCCTTCCTGAGCTGGACAGGGGTGGTGACCTCAGGGCTCTGGTCTGAGATGTGGGAGAGGCTTGGGGAAGGGGAGGGCAATCTGCTCTTTCTATCCAGGACTCATTTCATCCCCTCAGTCATCTGCATGGGGTGACCATTCAAGGGAGGGCAGCTTCGTCAGTCCTGCTTGGTCAATACTGCCCCTCCCTGGGGTTGGCCAGGTGCCCACGTGCCCCACCCCTCCCCCAGGCTCAACACCCCTGCTTCCCAGGGCTGTGAGGAACGGCCCTGTCCGCGGAGGCTGACTAACCTCTATGTCAATGGTTGCCAGCGAACACAGTTAATGCAAAAGATGCCAAAATAGAGGGGATGCTAATAAAGGGGAAAGTCACGTGTCCAGCATTTGTCTAGGGCTCTTTTTTATTCTTTATTTCATTTCGTCTTTACAACAACCCCGAGTTGGCACTGTTGCACCCATTTTACACATCTGAAGATCGAGGCTCAGACTGGTTGAGAGACCTGCCCAGCAGGAGAGCTGGGATCCACATTCCAACGTGCTTTCCAAGACTGTGGCTGGCCCTCTATCAAAGCCAAAGTTTCAGCTCTGGCACCTGTGGCAGAAGCGGGCTCTCACTTAAGCCCCAATGCTTAGGGGACAAAGGCATCAGCGTGGAATGTGCCCATAGCATCCCCGTGCCTCAGAGCTTGGGGTGGAGGTGCCTCCCCACGGCAGTGCTGCACGAAGGTGGCTGATTGCTGTGTGACTCCTGGCTGCACAGTCAGCCTCTTCCTCACCCCCAGCACGAGGCGCCTCCCTCTCCCAAAGGCTCCGCCCTGGGTGGATGGACCAGCGCACCTCTGCTTTCCCTAATGGGGTTGTGCATCCTGCCTGGGCCCTGCAGGGGGTAGGCTCACTCCAGAAAGCATGTCAGTGCCACTTTAGCCACTTGCTGTGACGTGGAGTGGAGGGATGGTCCCGACATGAGACCCTGTCCAGTCCCCAGCCTTGAGTGGGGCAGCTGGACAGCAGGCCATGGCTAAGGGCAGAGCTGCAGCCCCGAGACCCCTTGGGTGCTTGTTGTCCCTCTGTTTTGGGGAGCAGCCTCGAGGGTCCACAGAAGACCCTGAGTATGATGAGGGTGCCTGGGGCTTCCTAGTAAGGGGAATCTCGCTTGAGGGAAGAGGAGGAAGAGATGGCACAGGAGGGCTGTGGTCCATGGGGTGTGATGACGCACTGTCCCAGCTTCCCCATGTCCGTGGCTGTGCCCTTCTTCCCTGCCGGCCTGGGACAGTGCATCTCGGGGTGGCTGGGACCTGCCCCCTGTTGGATGGTGTTCCTGGAGCTGTTGGGGGCTGGAGAGGAGCAGGGTATGCAGGCTGCATCCTCCTGAGCAGCTTGTCCTGGGGGGCTCTCAAAGAGCTGAGCACATCAGACTCTCCATCCTGCTGCAGCGCTCGGGAGGGACCAGGTGGGTGGGCACCTGTTGGAGGGGGTGGGGATTTGGGGGAGTTGGCAAGGAGCTGGTATTCACTCTTCTGGCCCATTTTTATGAACAGCCATAATAACTCTGTGGCTTCTTTCATCCGAGGATCTCAGATGAGTTTGAAAGTAGAACCCCCAGTATAAATCCTGGTTAATTACTGCCTGGAGCCCATAGTCTGTTTTGCAGACAAACTGTCATTAGCAGGAAGAGAGTGAGGTCGACTGCACCCCAACTCCTGGAAATGCAGACGATGGAATCCAATCAAACAGGGTGTTTGGGGAACTCGTTTTGTGGTCCAGTTAAGTGGTACCTGAATCAAGGGGACACGGGAGACTGAGGCACCAGCTTCTTCTCCCAGTGGGTCTGTGCGTCTCCCACAAACCACAGGTTTGCTAAGGACATCAGGGAGAGCAGTGACAGCTCTGGAATTCTCCGTAAAAGCCGGGTGGGGGGAGTTAGGAACCGAGTGGATCTGAGTAGGAGGCCCTGGCCTCTTCCAGACACACAGGAGCGGTGAGCCAGTGCAGCTGTGCAAGAAGAGCTGGCCTGTGGGCGAGACAGAAGTGGCCCTAGGATGCAGAAGGCAGAGCTTGGTGTGAGAGAACTGGAGAGGTATGGCTTAAGATTGGGGTCAGGGCAGCTCTCTGGGCCACCCCAATGGCAAGAACAGTTTGGGGCAGAATCCTGCATCCCTGGACAGTTGCCAAAACCATACCCCAGGGCGAGAGAAAGTACCTTTATATTTTGGGGGAGATGGGGGTTCCAGGGTGATTCTGGGCCTGGTAAAGGGGGAGTTTCGAGGCCTAATTAGAGTCAGGTCCTGGCCCAGTGGGGCTTCAGGACCACCCACGGAGCGGCACATTGAGAAGCTGGATGTTGAGGAGCCTGGCAGAGCCCTAGAGTCTTGGGAGAAGCCAAGGGCCGCGGTCACCTCGCTGCTCTCCTGAGGCCCCTAGCACTGGCTCTGGGCCCTGTAGAGCGGCAGCCAGGGAGAGGGGAAGACCTCCATGGTCAATTAGTGTGTGCACCCAGAATGCCCTGAGGCTGGTGAGGCCTGGCGACAGCAGGGGGTAGGCGGAAGTCGGGGGCACAGGCCGGGCGACCAGGAAATGGAGCCGAGAGGGACTTGCCAAATCTCGCCGAGGAAGGACTGAGTCACCCCGCTGAAGGCAGCTGCCATCGGGGGTGGAATGTCACTGAGGTGGCCAGGAGAGAGAAAGGACACCTTAGCACTCTTCTGAATCCTGCTCACCGGGCCTGTGAGGGCAAAAATGGCAGCCACTGAGATCGGGGTACAAAGGACGGAAAGTCACGATTTTCCAAGGGAAGCCCGTTATACCTGTTCCTGAGACCAGCCAGTCATGGTGACAAGTCACAGCGGAAGGAGGGAAGGAACAGCTGTGTCATGTTTGGCCGAAGTTCTCAAACAGTGATGCTTCCTTAGTGAGGATTACCAGAGAAAATGCAGGACGCCTAGTTAAATTGCAGTTGCAAATACACATGAATACGTTTTTAGTATAAATATGTCCCAGATGTTGCGTGTATTCTTATTTGCTAAATCTGGCAACCCTACCCTCAGCAGGTTTGCAAACTGCCCTGAGTTTTCCACCATCAAAACCAAATAAGCAAGACCTTTCTCTGATTCTTTGGGCAAATTAAATTGGTGGCTCGAAATGTCATAATTGAAGATTGTTTTTTCCCCTACCATAATGCTTCCTTCAACTTTGTGGACCTGTTCCTGCCTGTCTGTACTAAAATCTAACATCAGCTGGCAGGAGATCTGGCAGGAGTTTTGATGTGGTTATTTGACACAGAGTATGTAGTAACCCTGCTGTTCAGGGAGGGGCCGGGAATCCTGAGTGCTTTGTTGCTTGAACAAATTCTTTGTTACAAGGAAAAAGCACCCGTGTTGAGGGGAATGAGATCAGTGTGGGTCTCCCTTTTTCTGGGTGGGTTCTGGGCCGGAGTCTAAAAAGGTTAAGACACAGACGGGGTCAGCACTTCTTAGATGCCTCTTACGGTGGGAAATTTGTAGGACTTGCGCGTGTGAATGCCAAAGATGGGATAGGGAGCAGGAGAAAACCAGGAAGATGAAGCCTATGCCAGCAGGACACTCTAAGAGAGGCAGTCACTGGGCTTTTTGAATGGTCTCATTCCCCTTGCTGCCCAGTCGTAGGGGATCTGGCTGCCCCATGGTCCACTGGGGTACTGGGGGTGCTGGCACATTCTGACCACAGATCAGAGGAGCAGGACTCCTTGGGCACACTGTGACAGGCGGTGCCTGAAGCCTTCTGCATCGAAGGGACAGCTCAGAGCTGGGTAGAAGAGACTCAGGCTTGACTTCTTGGGTCTCTGCCCAAGGAGAACCTTGGCTTTCAAATGGAAGCTCATTTGAGGGTGGAGACCTATTTTTACCAAAGAAGGAGCCACACACTCAGCCGCTGACTTTGAACTTGGTGGCTTTCCAAGGTGGGCTTGGGGAAAGCAAGAGTGTTCCTGCAGCAGCAACCTCCCTCTTCGCCCTGCTCCCCAAGCTGAGGTCATGGTGGTCAGAGAGCATCCTGTCAGCTCTGTAGCCCCCAAGCCGGCACCTGTGTCTGCAATAGGTGGGGTCAGGGAGCTTTTAGGAGCTTCTACAGTAAAGGTCAGAGGCCAGAGAGTCCTGGATACAGTCTAGGGCCCCTGCAGTTCTGGACACAGTCCCAGCTACAACCTCTTTGAGCAGCTGTCTTTCCTTGCACAGCTGGGTTAGGCCTCCGAATCAGCATCCCATGAAACCTGGGTGAGCAGTTTGTGCCCTGGAAATAGCATTCAGCTGGGGCTCAGACTACATGGGCTGTAAGAAGATTTTTTTTTTTTTTTTTTGGCTGCGCCATGCGGCCTGTGGGATCTCAGTTTCCCAACCAGGGATTGAACCCGGGCCACAGCAGTGAAAACCTGGAATCCTAACCACTAGGCCACCAGGGATCTCCCTTAAGAAGAGTTTTGATCTCTTAAATCTGTGAAGTGAGTTCCTGTTTATCAAGCACGTTTCAACTTAGTTGTCACAATCCTGTGAATATGGCAATATGAGCTCCACTCACCTTTTGGGAAAACGGAGGCTTGAAGAAATTAAGGAGCTTGAACCAAGGTCTGGCTGAGTCCAGGCTCAGGGCCCCTGCTGTCCTGCCCGATACTTTCTAAGCCCTTCTTCTGCAAAGCCAAGTCTTAGTTGGCTCAGTTGGCCAGAGATATCATTTCAGCCTGGACATGCGGGGATGACTGACTAATGTCCTGGTGACCCTGCACCTCCAAATGGGCCCTCCTAGGGACCAGCCTTGGGAGGTGGACTCATGTTGCCTCTGCCTATGGAGGGAGGCTGGGAGGAAGCCGAGCCATTGCGTTTTCCTGGTGTGCAGGTGTTGGAGGATGTCAGAGGATGGCGGGAAGGATAAGTGCCCACCGAACTGAGAAGGCATCTTGAGACCAAAAAGCGAGGCAGGCAGCTCCATCCAATCAATGGGATCAGTTTATTACTCACAGGGTGGGATGGGGCTGACAGCGATCTGGAAGCATCTGCAGCTGTACTCCGCACCACCGAGGCACCATGGGGACAACTTTAGAGTTAACTTAGGGTATGGGGATAGGAGCTTGGAGACAGGACGTGCATTCCTGAGTCAAGATTTATGAATGGGTAACTAGTCTCACGGATGCCGGGAATATGTCATGGAAGGTTTTCATCACTGTTTGGGGACTAACAGAGCACAGAGGTCACCCGGTCCTAATGATTATTAGACAATATCTATTAGCTACAAAGTCCTTGATGACAGAGAAGTGATTTACTGCCCAGTACAGTCCTGGGTAGGGTCAGCAGAAGGAGAGGAGGAGCTGTAAGGGCCCAAGATGGCGCTATGCTAACAGCCATACAGTAGACCTGGAGGCAAAGGGAGACTGAGGTCCACGCGGACTGCAAAGAAGAGAAAACCCAACCGCGTCACAGGCTGAACCTCCATAACTCCACTTTGTTCTGTGGTCAGTGACAGAGAAGGGACAGTGGCTGATGGTGAAGGAGTCACAGACACGTCCAGGTGACTCCTGGCCGGCTGCACGGGAAACACTTGGGCCTTAAATCCTATGTCTGAGATGCAAGGGCCTCGGGCTCACCCTGTCCAGACCCTTCCTGTTCAGACTGGGGCTCTGGGGCCCAGAGTGGTTGAGGCTCAAACAGAGCGCGGCAGAGGTCGGCCTGGAGTCCAGACCCCCTGACTCTTAGCCCAGTGTATTTTTTTTTTTTCCAAACATTTTAAAATTTATTTATTTATTTATTTTTGGCTGTGTTGGGTCTTCGTTTCTGTGTGAGGGCTTTCTCTAGTTGTGGCAAGCGGGGGCCACTCTTCATTGCGGTGCGCGGGCCTCTCACCGTCGCGGCCTCTCTTGTTGCGGAGCACAGGCTCCAGACGCGCAGGCTCAGCAATCGTGGCTCATGGGCCCAGTTGCTCCGCGGCATGTGGGATCCTCCCAGACCAGGGCTCGAACCCGTGTGCCCTGCATTGGCAGGCAGATTCTCAACCACTGTGCCACCAGGGAAGCCCAGCCCAGTGTATTTTTGATTCATGTTAGAAAGGATGGTCTCAGAATAGGACCCTATTTTGAAATAAAACCTGATGCCTGGGTACCCCTGATGTACTTAACACTGAGTAGGTGGATTTTCTCCAGGGCCACCATGGGTGGGGGGGTGGGCTGAGTTGCCTCGGGAGGTGAGCAGCCCTATGAGTCCTGGGTTCTCTCCTCTGATACAGGAAGAGCATGTGTTCCTCTCGGGCATCAGTTCATCCCGTGATGGTCCAGGCTTCTGAGGTGAAAGAGAGCAGAGGAATTCCTCCCATGAGGCCCCCCTACCACACTGCCCTCCAAGAGGTGGCCTTGCAGTCTACACCATGGAGAAAAGCAGGGGACCAAGGGCGACCGAAAGACCTTCTGGCCAGCTTGTCACTCGCTCCAGAAGAGGTACGTGCCTCTCTTCACGGCCTTGGAGACACCTGTCTGGACTCCGGCCCGCAGTGGCCCTCTGGATGTACGTACTGAGTGACGGGACACAGCTGAAGCAGCAGACACCTGTTCACTCCATTGCCCTGAGGGAAACTTAGAACCAGCTTCAGATACAGATTGCACAAGGGGAGGGATTAAAAAAAAAAAAAAAGGAAAATGAGAACGTTAACTTCAGATGCCAGCAGCCAGAGACCGCAAAGAGAGAAGAGCTGTGTCAGGGGCGTAGGAGGTGCTACCCTCAGGACGAGCATGCTGTGTCACAAGTGAGGTGAGTTGGGTCATGGGTGCATTAAGGACTTGCCTGAATGGGCCCTACAGTGACAGCCAGACTCTGCACTAGTTGTCCTAGAAAACAAAGGAGGTGCTTACAGGAGATCTGGCCAGAGCCCCAGCCCCCGTCCTGATGGTCCAGTGGGTCTCAACTGGGGGCAGTTTTGCCGCCCAGGGGACATTTGGCAGCGTCTGGAGACATTTTTGGTTGTCACGCCTGGGGGAAGAGGTTGCTACTGGCATCCGGCGGTAAAGTTCAGGGATGCTGCAGACACGTCACGATGCACAGGGCGCCCCCCGCGCTGGGAATTACGTAGTCTGCGATGTCCACAGGGCCGAGGTTGAGAGACCTCGAGACAGCCCCGTCCTAGGCCCTGCAGGGAGGATGGGCAGCCATAAGGAACCATTGCTGAGGCAGCGGAGCTCTGGAGGCCCGATGCCCCTGCTGTCCCTCCTAGGAGGGGCCGCACGGCGTGTGCACCCCGGGGAGCCCATCGGGTGGCTCTCGGGCATCCTGTTGAGGTGTCCACTGAACTGGGCGAGGTGTGTCCACCACAGCCAACCCTCCTGAGTAATTTCAGAGAGAAGCTTATAATGTGTTTTAAGAGGTTGGTAAATTACAACCTCAGAAGCACATAAATGCTTCTGTAAACGCCAGCCTTGCTGTGTGTGTCTGTGTGGGGGAAGAGTGAGCAGGTTGTTCAAGCCTTGGGAAAACCCACTTTGAGGGTGGAAGACTGAATTTACCTTTGGTCCTTAAGTCTCAGGCTCTCCTCCTGGCTCGCTTAACTCTCTGGCAGTGTGTCATCCGTTCCTCCCTTCCCTGTCCAAAGGGTCTGCTGCATTGACTGTTTCTGTAACCTGTTTAGGCACCCGTGGGGTGTCCAGGGTCCTGGTTTTACCCTCTTAGGTTCAGGAAATTGGGGCTCACAAAGGAAACTTCCCTCCAAAGCAGCTACGACCCTTTGCCAGCCACAGCCATAAACCATCATCAAAGACTGTCCTCTGAGCCCAACCAACTTTTCTACGGCACCCGATGGGTTTTAAAACACTTTTACTTCTGGCCTGGTTTGACTCTCCTCGTATCTGTGTGAAGCAGGCAGGGCAGGCTGATGCTCTGTACTGTCCCAGTGAGGACCCTGAGGATGCCTGGGGGGAAATGATGTGCTCAGCGTCACAGGGCAGATCATCAGCAGAGCCAGGGTTTGAACCTAGGTCTCCTGTCCCGAAATCCTGGGTGCCTGCACTTGACCTTGGTTGTATGGGGGAAGCAGTGGGACAAGGGCATGGGATTTGGGGTCCGAGATCCCTGGTTTCAGATCCAAGATCTGTTACTCACTGCCTGTTCATCTCAAGCAAGCTTTCCCTCCCTCTTTCTTTCTTTCTTTTTCTCCCTCCCCCCTCCCTCCCTTCTTTCTTTCTCTCTCTCTTCCTTCCTTCCTTCCTTCCCTTCCTCCTTCCCTCCCTCCCTCCTTTCTTCCTTTCTTTCTTTCTTTCTTTCTTTCTTTCTTTCTTTCTCTCTCTCTCTTTCTTTCTTTCTTTCTCTCTTTCTTTCTTTCTTTCTCTCTTTCTTTCTTTCTTTCTTTCATTTCTTTCTACCATTCTCACCTTCACTCTCCACACTGGTAAAATGGAAATAATATTGAACACCTCTCAGGATTGTTGTGAGGTGTGAATGAAATAACCACGAGCCTGGCACATGATGAGTGCTCCATGAATTTTAGTTCCCTTTGCTCCCTTCTCACCATCCCAGTGGCCCAGGCAGAGGTGAGCAGCTATGAGGGCGGGGGGGTTGGGGTAGTGGACAGAGGTGACAAATAACTGGTTCCTCGGGGAAATCATGCAGAGAGGGCAGGTACCAAATGTAATTTGTGAGGCCACTCCTGATTCATGGGATCTGGTGCAAGAACTTTGAGGAGGCAATAAAATTCATATTCTGCTAGGAAATGACAACAGCTGAGAGTCCTGACTTAGCAAACTAATTTTTTTTTTCTTTTTATAAGGCAAGGAATTTGGATGGGTAGCAAAAAATCACATTCTAATGAGACTAATTTCCTGGAATAGGAATAACATGGCAACACCCCACGGAAAGTGTATATAAATGCCCCAGAGAGGCCATGAGACTCAGAACCTGAGCTCCTTGCTAAGCTGCAACCTTCTCTGCTAGCATCATGGCCAGCCAGCTCTGCTCTCCGATCTTCTCCTCTGGGTCCATCAAAGGCCTCTGTGGCACCACAGGTGGCGTCTCTCGGGTGTCCTGTGTCCGCTCTGTGGGCTCCTGCAGAGTCTCTGGCCTTTCTGGTGTTGGGGGGTCAGCCTCCTCTGTCAGGCTGGGCCTCTCCGGCCTTGGGAGCTGCTTGCCTCGTTCCTGCCTGTCCTCTGGGTACCACTCCTCCTGCTTTACCGGGAGCGGGGGCTGGTCCTGCGAGGGCTCCTTCAACGGCAACGAGAAGGAGACCATGCAGTTCCTGAACGACCGACTGGCCAGCTACCTGGAGAAGGTGCGCCAGCTGGAGCGGGAGAACGCGGAGCTGGAGTGCCGCATCCGGGAGCGGAGCCAGCAACAAGACCCCCTTGTGTGCCCCAACTACCAGTCCTATTTCCGGACCATCGAGGAGCTCCAGCAGAAGGTAACTGGGACCTGGCCCCTCTCCAGCCCAGCAGCCCAAACCCTGGGAGGGGTCTCTCTCATCCCACTACAGATGGGACTGTAGCTCTTAGGGGATTCTCTCTCCTATTAGGGCCAGCTTTTCTCTCTAGGGTCTTGGTTTCTTGGGGGGACCCAGACCTCTCTGCTGCTTGTAACCTCCCCTCCAATCCAGCCATTTCTCCAGCCAGCCATTCCTCCCCTCCCTCCGCTGTCTCAGCTATAGATAGGGCAGTCGCATGCACCAAGCCCCTACTGGACACAAGCCCTGGGGCTGACAGCTTCCCATCCTTTCGCTTGTTTATTCCTCATCTTATAGAGATGGATATTACTGGATCCATCTAACAGATGCGGAAGTTGAATTTTAGGGAGGTTCAGCAACTTGCCCATGATCCCATAGCCTGTTGGTGTTGGATGCAGAACCTGAATCCAGGTCGGCCTGGTTCTCTCCACTCGCCTCTCCACTCACCCACTGGGCCACTTTGGGGCTGCGGATGTCAGGACTGATGGCCACTGACATCCCTGTGATGCCCCTTCGGGGACTGATGTTCCTTCTACACCTGGGCTCAGGATGTTCAGGGCTGGAAATGCCAAAGGTGCTGGTGGTACTTAGAAGCATGGCATCCGAAAGATGGGCTGTCCCCTCCCCACCTGTCCCCACACTGCTGGGCCTTCCCCAGCTCATGGGACACCCCCTGTTCCCCAGATCCTGCTGACCAAGGCTGACAATGCCAGGCTGGTCCTGCAAATTGACAATGCTAAGCTGGCTGCTGACGACTTCCGAACCAAGTGAGTGGCCTGATCTAGGAAGGTTTCTGTGCTGCTCCCTTGCCTCTGTCCCCCGCCTCTGAGAGCTGGTGAGTGGGAGTGAGGCCCGATGGAGCTGTAAGTGGGAAATGTGGCATCGATCCTGGATCCCTTTCGGGTCGAGGGAAAGGACCACAGTGATGCTGACCCCAAATCAGCCACTGCAGCTGGTCAGCAGGGCAGTGGGTCCTGCCTGTGCATGGCTGCTTTGCTGCAGACTCGGCAGGGTTCTGTGCGTGCAGGTACGAGACGGAGCTGGGCATGCGGCAGCTGGTGGAGGCTGACACCAATGGACTGCGCCGGATCCTGGACGAACTGGCTCTGTGCAAGGCCGACCTGGAGATGCAGGTGGAGTCCCTGAAGGAGGAGCTGATGTGCCTCAAGAAGAACCACGAGGAGGTGAGGTTGATGCCATGCACCCTCTCGATGTTTCCCATCCAGCAGGGAGCCACTGCTGACCCTTGGGTGTAACAACTATGACAGCCACCTCCACAGTAACCCCAGCTGACATTTACTGATAGCCCACTGTGTGCCAGGAACTATACGAAGCACTTTGCATTTCATTCTCACTTCATGTCATCCTCACAATCATCCCAGGACGTATATACTATTACAAGCTCCATTTTACAGATGAGAAAACTGAGGCACAGAGAGGTTAAGTCACTTGCCTAATGTCACACAGATCCCAGACTCCTGCCCATGACACTAAATCTCCCTTTGGAGGGTAGTGCCTGATAATGATTCTATTTGCCTGGTGTTTGCATCGTCTCACTTTACTCTCCCAAATCCTCTGAGGAGGCAGGTAGAGGTGCACAAGGAGGCTGAAGCTCAGAGAGGTTAAGTATCCTGTTTAATGTCACACAGCTGGCAACCGAAGGAGGAGGGTTTTTACCCAGGTCAGTCGAACCCTCATCCAGCATCTTTTTCACAGCCTTATGCCATCTTGCCTCCTCTCTGCAGGAAGTCAACACACTTCGATGCCAACTTGGGGACCGGCTGAATGTGGAGGTGGATGCCGCCCCCCCAGTGGATCTCAACAAGATCCTGGATGAGATGAGATGCCAGTATGAGGCCCTGGTGGAAAATAACCGCAGAGACGTGGAGGCCTGGTTCAACACCCAGGTCGGGCCGGGCCAGCCCAGGACAAGCTCCAGGGGAGGGGTCACCCTTGACAGTAGCTTCACTTGCTCTGACCATGCTCTGGGTCGTCTCATGCTTTTCAGACTGACGAGCTGAACCAGCAAGTGGTGTCCAGCTCGGAGCAGCTGCAGTGCTGCCAGACAGAGATCATTGAGCTGAGACGCACGGTCAATGCCCTGGAAATCGAGCTGCAGGCCCAGCACAGCATGGTGAGTGGCCCCGGCCTGAGTGGCTGGCCAAGCTCGTGGTAGGCACCCCGATCCACCAGCCTCAGGTTATCACGGGGTGTGATCACAAATGGTACCCGGACACCCAGGGCTGTGGGTCTCTGGGTGGGATTCCCTCCTGTTGGGAGTGCTTCCTCTTTCCCATTGCAGCGGAATTCCCTGGAATCCACCCTGGCGGAGACCGAGGCCCGCTACAGCTCCCAGCTGGCTCAGATACAGGGCCTGATCAGCAACGTGGAGGCTCAGCTGTCCGAGATCCGCTGTGACCTGGAGCGGCAGAGCCAGGAGTACCAGGTGCTCCTGGATGTCAAGGCCCGCCTGGAGTCGGAGATCACCACCTACCGCTGCCTGCTGGAGGGAGAAGACTGCAAGTGAGTGGGTTCCGGAGGTCCCGGCTTGTGGAAAGGGCTCACCTGGGCCCAACCCTCAGTGCCGCGGTGAGGGCATCAGTCCTAGAGTGGTTATTGCACAGATGAAGGGGGATTGATCAAAGCATCTTCAGAGAGATTCCTTCCAGCCCTGGGCTTTGGGCTTTTGCAGGGGGACAAGTCGACCCCATTCATGGTACTTCTCCAACCATTGTTTTTGGCTGGGACTTTCTGGTCTTCATCCCTGCAGCCCTTGGGGATTTCAGAGGGACTGTCTGAGCCATTTGTCATTGTCACCCACCCGTCTCACTTGACCCCTATTTACATTTAACGCGAATGTCAGTCCAATGGCCGATGCCAAACACCCTGATATGATCTCATTTCCTCAGGCTGCCTGCCCACCCTTGTGCCATGGAATGCAAGCCTGCCGTTAGAGCTCCTTACATCTCAAGTGTGCCCTGCGCCCCGGCTCCCCAGCTCAGCACCCAGATCCGTACCATCAAGGAGGAGATCAGAGATGGGAAAGTCATTTCCAGCAGGGAGCACGTGCAGCCGCTGTAACCAGCTGCCCGGCTCAAGGGGCAGGCCCTGGCCCACAGGAAGGAGGATACCCCGCTGGGTCCCGGCTCTAAAAGACCCCCCCCCTTCCCTAGAGGCACTCCCCGCTCAGCAGATTTTTCTACCAAAAATATTTCTTGGATTGTGTTTCTGACTTTTACTGCTTCTATGCCGTGTAAAGCTAGGTTTCCCTGGAAATTTACCCAATAAAGTGTGTTCTCTTGGCAAAGCAAACTTGCCTCTGTCGATCTTCTGTGGTTAGTTACTGGGGGTATTTGATCTGGGCTTGCTGCGAAGGTGTGGATTTTGGTTTCAGGTCTGTCTCCTCTGGCTCTGAGTGGTAGGACGTGACAGAATGATTCAAAATATTTCATAACAGGGATACCTGAGGGCCTGGTCCATGAGAACAGACGCTGACCTAATCCGATGGCTGCTGGCCATAACCTACAGGCTTGGCTCTGCCCATGGGGACCACCTGGGGCGGCCCCAGGAGAGGCAAAGGCTCCCAAGCTGTCCTCCTAGGTAGCCCTGCTTGGTCTGGTGGTTCTCTCTTCCCTTCAGTTTCTCCTCCCTTGTCCAGCTCCTGTCACCTCGCTGGCCACCTCCAGGCCTGACACTGTGGACATTTTAGGAGAGGTGGTGCCACCCAGAGAGGCAAACTCCAAGCAGCCAGCCTGGGCCAACCACTCCAGGGAGGGGAGTTGTGTGAGCTGGGAGATGCAGGTGGGAAGGCTGGGTGAACCCAAGTCCCTAACACTGGACACAGGGCTGAAGTGAAGGGCGGCAGGGACAGTGAAGTGGGGAAGGGGGAGGGGACCGCCAGACCTCACTGTGGAGCAGAGTTCAGAGTGCCCCAGATTCCACTGGCTGAGCCATGCTCATCTGGGCATGGCTCAGCCTGGACGCCCCTCTGATCAGAGAATCATGGCCTGTGAGAAGTCTGAGGGCCCCATGCCTCCTTTGTCCCCCTGCCTCATTCTTCAGTTGAGAATATAGGCCCAGAGAGGGCAGTGACTTGCCCCAGGCCACACAGTGGTGAGTGGCGGGGACGAGGCCATCGCTCAGCTCTTCTGACTCTAACTCGGGCACCCTTCCCAGCGCACAGATTCTCTGTCTCTGTCTCTCCCCGACCCCCTTCCCTCTTTTCTCTACCTCTGGGCTCTTAACTTGAGTCCAAGACCGGTGGGAAAGACCTGGTTCTGTCTATGTCACCAGGTAGTTGGTGCTAAACATGAATCTTCAACCTGCTTGACAAGTCAGAGGTGCAGCAAACACATCTTGGACCTTAGGGGAAGAAGCGCTCGGGCGAGCTGGAGCAGCTGGTGCTGAGTCTGGCTGTGCACCCTAACCACGTCGCGTGACCTCTCTGGTCCAGCTGGTGCATCTGTAAAATGGGGCTGGGGGAAGCTCCAATGTGTGCACAGTGCCCGGAAGTGGTAGCTATGAGCGCTGGTATTAAATGAAGCGTCCCTGGGCGGAGAGCGGGGAATGGGAAAGCCCAGCTCTTTGCTTGGTTACACGGCAGGACGCTGTCGGGGCCAATACTGCCCGCCAGCAGCACCCTCAGAGCTGAACCCAAAGGGCTCAACCTCAGACCTGCTTGGCTTTGGGGCAAGAGGCCGGGCAGCAGGGCCAGTCCACGTGGTCTCAGCCCTGCCCTGCCGCTCTCTGTGCTCCGCACTCCTGCTCTGGGGTCTCAGGTCTGCAACTCCGGCTCTGGCAGAGGTTCAGACGAGCGGTGGGCGGCCGGGCATGCGCAGAGCGCACCACACCCCAGTGCGCTGCTCCGTAGAAATAGGCAGGGGTTGGGCAGTGGGTTGAGCCTCTGTTCTGGCCACTGCTCCGGCTGCCTGCCTCCTGCGTGGAAACAGCAGACAGATGGTGCCGGCTTGTGACCTGACAATCACGCTGTCAACTCCTCGAACCACGCAGCGTGTTCTCTGTTTACGTGCATTCTACGGTTTGCAGAGTGCATTCACAGCCTCATCCCATGCATTCAAACAGCCTGTGTGTGGTAGGTGCTTTATTTATGCAGCTTTCTCTACCTTTTTATCCAGTTGTTCAGAGCATCTGCGTTGGTTAAGGAAACCCTGATCTTTTTTTTTTTTTTTAACATCTTTATTGGAGTATAATTGCTTTACAATGTTGTGTTAGTTTCTGCTGTATAACAAAGTGAATCAGCTATATGCACGCGTATATCCCCATATCCCCTCCCTCTTGCATGTCCCTCCCACTCTCCCTATCCCACGCCTCTAGGTGGTCACAAAGCACTGAGCTGATCTCCCTGTGCTATACAGCTGCTTCTCACTAGCTAACCATTTCACATTTGGTAGTGTATATATGTCAATGTCACTCTCTCACTTTGACCCAGCTTACACTTCCCCCTCCCTGTGTCCTCACGTCCATTCTCTATGTCTGCGTCTTTATTCCTGTCCTGCCCGTAGGTTCATCAGAAACATTTTTTCCCCTTAGATTCCATATATATGTGTTAGCATAAGGTATTTGTTTATCTCTTTCTGATTTACTTCACTCTGTATGACAGACTCTAGGTCCATCCACCTCACAACAAATAACTCAATTTCATTTCTTTTTATGGCTGAGTAATATTCCATTGTATATATGTGGCACATCTTCTTTATCCATTCATCTGTTGATGGACACTTAGGTTGCTTCCATGTCCTGGCTATTGAAAATAGAGTGGCAATGAGCATTGTGGTACATGACTCTTTTTGAATTATGGTTTTCTCAGGGTATATGCCCAGTAGTGGAATTGCTGGGTCATATGGTAGTTCTAGTTTTAGTTTTTAAAGGAACCTCCATACTGTTCTCCATAGTGGCTGTATCAACTTACATTCCCACCAGCAGTGCAAGAGGGTTCCCTTTTCTCTACACCCTCTCCAGCATTTATTGTTTGTAGATTTTTTTGATGATGGCCATTCTGACTGGTGTGGGGTGATACCTCTTGTAGTTTTGATTTGCATTTCTCTAATGATTAGTGATGTTGAGCATCTTTTCATGTGTTTGTGGGCACTCTGTATATCTTCTTTGGAGAAATGTCTATTTAGGTCTTCTGCCCATTTTTGGATTGGGTTGTTAGTTTTTTTGATATTGAGCTGCATGAGCTGCCTGTATATTTTGGAGATTAATCCTTTGTCAGTTGCTTTGTTTGCAAATATTTTCTCCCATTCTGAGGGTTGTCTTTTCGTCTTGTTTATGGTTTCCTTTGCTGTGCAAAAGCTTTGAAGTTTCATTAGGTCCCATTTGTTTATTTTTGTTTTTATTTCCATTTCTCTAGGAGGTGGGTCAAAAAGGATCTTGCTGTGATTTATGTCATAGAGTGTTCTGCCTATGTTTTCCTCTAAGAGTTTGATAGTGTCTGACCTTACATTTAGGTCTTTAATCCATTTTGAGTTTATTTTTGTGTATGGTGTTCTAATTTCACTCTTTTACATGTAACTGTCCAGTTTTCCCAGCACCACTTATTGAAGAGGCTGTCTTTTCTCCATTGTATATTCTTGTCTCCTTTATCAAAAATAAGGTGACCATATGTGCGTGGGTTTATCTCTGGGCTTTCTATCCTGTTCCATTGATCTATATTTCTGTTTTTGTGCCAGTACCATACTGTCTTGATCACTGTAGCTTTGTAGTATAGTCTGAAGTCACAGAGCCTGATTCCTTCAGTTCTGTTTTTCTTTCTCAAGATTGCTTTGGCTATTCGGGGTTTTTGTGTTTCCATACAAATTGTGCAATTTTTTGTTCTAGTTTTGTGAAAAATGCCATTGTTAGTTTGATAGGGATCGCGTTGTATCTGTAGACTGTTTTGGGTAGTATAGTCATTTTCACAGTGTTGATTCTTCCACTCCAAGAACATGGTATATCTCTCCATCTGTTTGTATCATCTTTAATTTCTTTCATCAGTGTCTTATAGTTTTCTGCATACAGGTCTTTTTTTTTTTTTTAAACATCTTTATTGGAGTATAATTGCTTTACAATGGTGTGTTAGTTTCTGCTTTATAACAAAGTGAATCAGTTATACATATACATATGTCTCCATATCTCTTCCTTCTTGCATCTCCATCCCTCCCACCCTCCCTATCCCACCCCTCTAGGTGGTCACAAAGCACCGAGCTGATCTCCCTGTGCTATGCGGCTGCTTCCCACTAGCTAGCTATTTTACGTTTGGTACTGTATATATGTCCATGCCACTCTCTCACTTTGCCCCAGCTTACCCTTCCCCCTCCCTGTATTCTCAAGTCCATTCTTTAGTAGGTCTGCATCTTTATTCCTGTCTTGCCCCTAGGTTCTTCTGACCATTTTTTTTCTTTTTCTTTTTTTTAGATTCCATATATATGTGTTAGCATACCGTATTTGTTTTTCTCTTTCTGACTTACTTCACTCTGTATGACAGTCTCTAAGTCCATCCACCTCACTACAAATAACTCAGTTTCGTTCCTTTTTATGGCTGAGTAATATTCCATTGTATATATGTGCCACATCTTCTTTATCCATTCATCTGTTGATGGACACTTAGGTTGCTTCCATGTCCTGGCTATTGTAAATAGAGCTGCAATGAACATTTTAAGTTCTGTACATTTTTAAAAGACATAAAGCTACTGAATACTTAATAGACTACAGCACAGTGTAGACATAACTTTTATATGCACTGGGAAACCTAAAAATTTGTGTGACTCGCTTTAGTGCAATATTTGCTTGATTGCCACGGTCTGGAACTGAACCTGCAATATCTCCAAGGTATAATTATATCTTATATTTTTAGGGTAAGGATTAAAATGGGCAATTTAATGCCAAGCATCCAGCACAGTACCTGGTACTAGTACACATTCAAAGAGTGCTGGCGATGATTCTGAAGGCTGTTCTGATGAGTCTCATTCTATGTGGTTGGTATTTGCATCACCCATCCTCTGTTCTCTCTAAACAGTTAATACAGACAAAAGAACTGGAATTTATGGTTATTGCAGGAAATCAAACTGAGAGATGATTTAATCTAACCCTTTCAATTTGCAGGAGGGAACTGAAGCCCAGAGAGGTAGAGTGACTTTCCCAAGGTCACACAGCTAGTTAGAAGGTAGCATCTCTTTTTTGACTTTTCTTAAGCAACACATTTCAGGGAATAGGGCTGGGTGGCATTTTTCCTTCCATGCCCCTTCACCAACTCTTACAGAAATATATGAAAAATAAGAAAAGTACTTATACTTCAATATTATATCGAGAAGATGCGTAAATAAAAAGTGGCTATATAACACACCCATATTAAACACGAAGTGTGTGAGCCCACAAGTATTACAGGCAGGACTAAAAACCACTGGTCTCACCTGCTGCTTTCTTAGGAAGTGCCCAAGGGCTTTTAGAATCAGAGACACTTGCTCCTGGTCTCCTGGCTTTGCTCATCCCAGGGCTGCAGTGTCACTTCTCAAGAGAGCTGATTCACTCTGCTCCTGTCTCTGGGGTCCCAGAATGAGCCCCACCCCCATTGCAGAAAGTGAGGGCAGAGCCAGTTCCAGCTTGTTCAACAAACAATAATCGAACTCTCTGTACGTGGAGCAGTGAGAAACTAAGGGGAGGACCCAGAGATGGTCAAGATAGAGCATCTGCTCACAGAGGTGTTCATGACATTGACTTACTTCCCCAAGACTGGGGTCCTCACCTCTCTCTTTCTCAGTAGCATCCAGCTGAAAGGAGGTCCCTGATTCTTAGGCTGTGCTGAGTTTGTTCTCTCCTCCCTAATATTATTTTCTTCCCCTGGGAGGAAGATTATGCATGTTAATAAGACTCAGAGGCTCTTTTTCTTTCCTCCCTGGATTTACACCACAGCCAGTATCAGTGCAGCTTCTGTCACCCACACATTCCCTCCTTAAGGGGCCGGGCCTCCTCTTCCCGCAGGGAATGCTCTCATTAAAAGGAGGGGTCGCTGCCCCACAGAACTGTGGCCTCTCTCAGGGCCAGAGCAGGTGGGGCCGCAGGGGGCAATGCCACTGGCAGCACAGGGCCAGGCCCTGGCAGCCCCACCCTAGTAATGAGGGCCCGGGCCTGGAGCTGGTCCTTTGAAGATGTATCCTGAAGCTCTCGCCCGGTGATCAATGACGGGAGCCCAGAGTCCTGCCTTAGCCAAGTGACAAGCTTGGCCTCTTTCATGAGGAAAGGAACTCCTTATTGGAAACCAAATGACAAATGAATTAGCAGCTTCCTCTGGGACTGATGATCTTCTAGCGTAAGCCCCCTGACTCCAAGGATATAAAAAGGCCCGAGAGGAATGGGGCTGGCAGACACTGGCAATTCAGGTAGCTGCAGCCTCTCCCACACGACGTCTAATTGCTCCTCAGCCTCCGTCAAGAGCTGCCCCCAGTCCTCCTCTGTCTGCTCCAGCAGCACGAGCTGCCGGCTGGAGTTGTGCCTGGGTTACGTCTGCCAGCCCGGGATGTGCGTGCCCTCTGTCTGCGCGCCCACCCCCTACCGGCCAGCCACCTGCCTCTCTAAGGCCCACCTAGCCAGCTCCTGCCAGCCCAGCAGCTGCCGCCCGACCAGCAGAATCTCCAGCTCCATGGGTTCCTACAGCCTGTACTTTGAGGGCTCCTTCAATGGCAACGAGAAGGAGACCGTGCAGTTCCTGAACAACCACCTGGCCAGCTACCTGGAGAGGGTGCAGCGGCTGGAACGAGACAACGCACAGCTGGAGAGCCGCATCCGAGACGCCTCCCAGTCTCAAGCGCCTGCCTTGAGTCCTGACTAGCAGTCTTATTTCAAGACCATGGAGGAGCTCTAGCGGAAGGTGAGGGAAAGCGGTAAACAGACTCCCTGGGAAGGTGACCCAAAGGGTTGGCCTTCCAGGTTTGAGTCTCACTCATTTCTTAAGCTACGATCAGGGAAAAGAAACTTCCCTAGGGCGCAGGATTATCTCATGATTTGAGTGCTCAGCCAGAGCCCTTCACGTGGAAAGAGGCCTGGGATCTAGTCTCAGTTCTGTCATGGATTCATTGCGTGACTCTAGGAGGTCCCTTCCCTGGGCCTCAGTTTCCTCATCTGGAAAATGGGAATAATAAGGGTTCTTATGTCAAAAAGTTTCCATGGGTTAATGCAGGTAAAGTGCTTAGCCCTGCCCTTGGTACGTGGTGAGTTTTCAGTAAACGTGAGTGCTTGTTAAGGACCCTTCTAACCGTCACGTCTAACAAAGGTTTTCCTCCCAAGTTGCTCATTGCATTCAAAATGGGGCATTCAGATTTATGAAGACCCAGTGCTTGAAAAATAAACCTCACGTTTTCTGAGGACTAGCAGTTCACTGAATAGCCCTCAGAGTTCCAGAGGCTTCGGCAGGGATGGCTGCAGGACTACTGGTTCTCCTCACTTGGGTTCTTTTTCCTTCTTCTTGTCCTGGACCGACCCCCTCTGTGTGCTGTGGCCCCCAGGTTCTGTACACCAAGGCAGAGAACGCCAGGATGATCGTGAACGTCGACAATGCCAAGCTGGCTGCCAATGACTTCAGGACCAAGTGAGTGTGGCCAGGGGATGGAGGAGCCCTGTCTCCTGGCACATGCTTGGGGGCAGCTTTCTGTTAGTTTCATAGACAGTCGGAAAAGCGCCAGTGGCTCAAGGTCTTCCCTGGGGTTGGCACTCAGTTTCACCCCTCAGTCGCTGACCCTGTCCTGGCACAGGTACGAGATGGAGCTGGCCATGCGGCAGCTGGTGGAGGCCGACGCCAGTAGCCTGTGCAGGGTGCTGGATGAGCTGACCCTGTGCAAGGCCGACCTGGAGACGCAGGTGGAGTCCCTGAAGGAGGAGCTGATGTGTCTCGAGTAGAACCACGAGGAGGTGAGGCCTGAAGTCCAACTGAGGTGGTCCTGGGGAGCCCAGTGGGAAGAACGTACGATTTGGGGTTGGGGAGTCGTGGGTTAAAATTCCCAGGCTGGCCACAGATTGTATATGTAACTTTGCCCAATTTATTTAACCTTTCTGTAACCTTTCCTTTATGTTCTCATCTGTAAAATGGGGCTAACTCTATCAACAAGGCTGCTGTGAGAATTCAATGAAGTCACAGGTCTTAAACACCTGTCCTTCGGTTGGTGCTTGGAAACGCTAATGACCTTCCCTTCTGCATTTCCTGGAGTGGTGTGACTGCCAAGTGCTTGTGGCGACTTGTTTTTCTCATGAGAGCTGCATACCAAGGGTAGAGTGGCCCACTAGGGCTGGAGGGGGTTGTTTTCCAGAACCAACACGGAATGGCCCGTCCGTCTCTGCTAGGCTCACTGCGGGGGGTGGCCCCCATCTCTTCTAAGGGAGAGGTGAACTGCAGCGGTTTTCTTCTTTTTTTCTCTCCCCATCCTTGTTCCCCTTCCTCTCTTCTGTTTGCATTTAATACACTTAATCCAAAAGCCACAGGTCGACCCTGTGCTTTCTGATTTTTCCTCATCTCCTGTAGGTCCTTGGAGGGGAACCCCTCCACCCTGGGCACCTGTATGCTGTAAAGCCCACCTGAGCTCTGGTGTTTTTTACCTCCTTCCCTGGGTTGACACTCAACCTCTCAACTTGGGATTTGAGAGCGCAAGTGCCTCTGAATCCTGGCTGGGTTTCCTTAGGCTGAAGTGTAAAGTAACAATGCTACCACATACTCAATGAGTGCCCCAAGGCACCTGACTCACCCCATCTAAATCAGAGAACTGGGAACTGCCCCTGGAGGCCACTAATGAGGAGTTATCGCTTGGTACCGGCAGCCTCAGCAACAGCTTTCTCTTCTTGGCAGCAAAGCCTGGGAGGCGCCTGCTCTAACTTGGGCCTTGAACCAAGTAAAGCCAGGTCCCTGCTGCTCTCCTTCCCCGATGAACGCAGGCTGGGAGGGTGGCCGGGGACACAGGGCACAGTTGTCCCATTTTAGTCCAAATGGACCAGACAAGCCCTGATGTTGCTCCTGGCTTCTGCCAAAGCTATAGGAAGCCTCTCCCATCACAGGGGGCTCCGGGTGGAGCCGAAAGGCCCTTGGGATGCTGCAGTCCTCACAGGGCCCCTCTAAGGCAGAGATCTTTAGCATCCTTTGCTCCACCTTTTCACATCTCCTCGGGGAGGTGATCTAGGATCTCACGACTTCACACTTGCCTGGTGTTCTTGTGTCTTTTCGGGAAGTCGATGCCCTCCGATGCCAGCTTGGGGACCGCCTTAACGTTGAAGTGGACGCCGCAACCCCCGTGGACCTGAGCAGGGTTCTGGAAGAGATGTGGTGTCAGTATGGGGCCCTGGTGGAGAACAATCGCAGGGACGCGGAGGGATGGTTCACCCGGGCAGGCGGGCCTCTCGCAGGGGGCTGGCCTCCCCAGGATCCCTGAGAGGCACTCCCAGCCTTCTCCTGTCTCCCCCATTGCAGGTGGAAGAACTTAACCAGCAGGGAGCCACGAGCTCTGAGCGGCTTCAGAGCTACCAGTCAGACATCAGTGATCTGAGACGAACGGTCAACACGCTGGAGATCGAGCTGCAGGCCCAACACAGCCTGGTGAATGCGCCTGTGGGCACCTCTCTCCCAGCTCTGGATCTCAGGCAGCACCGAATGTAGGTGCAGGCATCCAGGAAGGAGGAGGGGGAAGAGGAAGAGGGGGGAGGAGGGGGACGGCGAGGGGGAGGAGGATGCAGCAGGGGGCGGAGGAGGAAGGGGAGGAGGTCCAGATTTAGCCACCACCATTGCTTGCCCAGCTGACCTCTCCTGCGGGGAGGTTTCTCCCAGGACCCAGCTCAGTGATAAAAGGGCCATGTTTCAAGTCTGATGTGGGTTAGGTGGCCCCTGTCAAACACTCTCCCCAAGAAGGTTTGTTCTCTGCTTAGCCTGCCCTTCCAAACCCATGCTCCTCAACCCCACCTGTGGAGATTAAAAAAATCTCCATGCCCAGGTTCTTCCCCAGATGAATTATATCAGAGTCTCTGGAGGTGGGGCCTGGGCATGGGTGTCTTTTAGCGTCTCCCACATGACTCTAAAGTGCAGCCAGGGTTCTGGTATCATGTTACAAATCATAATTCTAGTTATTACTTTAAAATGTATATCTCAGAAATAACTAAATTTCCTTGTCAACTGCATTATTATGAACTTTCATCAAATCTTTAACCATGGTCATTTTTAAGTCTTTTGTCATTTACAGACAGTTCTGGGTGTACTCTGATGCTTTTGCAAATATGTTCCTATAAAAGGGTTTCATCGTCAAGGAATTCATGGAAAAGACTCTGACAAGTACAGGTTTCTGGTAACTGACTGTACTGCTGAACTGAATGAATAAGCATTTTCAGAACTCTAATGGAAAACTGATGAACTCATAAAAGTGCTAACAAAAGATCAAGATGAAAAAAAAATTAATTACATGGGACTGAGTGAACTGATGAGGATGATTATAATTTTTGTGACTTTCTGTTTGAATTAAAAAAAAAATCCCACAAGGACTCAGAGGCAAAAAATATACAAAAATTTTCACTGCAAATTAAAGGAGCTGTTACAGTGGAGGATTACTGGACTGAATGTCAATATTATGACATAGAAAAAAATATATATATATGTGTCATCTTGGGCATGTTACTTAACTTCTTGTCTCATATGTAAAATGGGATTGTAGTAGTATTGCTGGGAAATTATGTGAGATAGTATATGTAATGTAGAGCACTTAGAATGGTATATGGTTCAACCAAAGACTATATATGTGTTTGCTTTCTTCATGGTATTTTATTGTGTACATGCAATATAATTAATTTAGCTAGTTTCCCATTGATCAATGTATAGCATTTTCAATTCCTCTGCTATTCCAATGTTGTTGTCAATATCCTTACATATCCATTACCATTGGCAAAAAAAAAAAAAAAAAAAAAAGTGCAGCCAGGGTTGAAGACCACTGATCTCAGTGATGCTTGTTGGTGGGGTGGGGTAGACTGGTGAACCTCAGGTCCAAGGCCTGAAGCCTGACTAAGGTTGAAGAAGGAATAAGGGATTTAGCGTCACGTGAACATAGGTTCAAACCCTGGCCTGTCACTTCCCAGCTGTTTAACCTTGAACAAGTCACTTGACCTTTCTGGGCTTCAGTTTCCTCAGTGACTCAGGTAGGGAGGGGTCATTCCCAACCCCAAAGAGAGACCTGGCTCTTCTCGGCTCTTTCTTTCTTTCTTTTTTTAAAAAATTGAATGGAAGATTCTTTAAATTCTATAGCGCTTTACAATTTTCAAAAGTTTCACATGCACGATTTCACATAATTCTATAATAACCCTTTTTTCCCCTACCCTTATATTGCCCCTCACCTTTTCCCTCTCTCCACTGGTAAGCACTAGTTTGCTCTCTATGTATGTGAGTCTGCTTCTGTTTTGTTTTATTCACTAGTTTGTTGTATTTTTAGAATCCACATATAAGTGATATCATACAGTATTTGTCTTTCTCTGACTTATATCACTTAGCATAATGCCCTCCAAGTCCATCCATGTTGCTGCAAATGGCATTATTTCATTCTCTTTTATAGCTGAGTAATATTCCATTGTGTATATAAACTCCACATCTTCTTTATTCATTCATCTGTTGATGGACGCTTAGGTAGCTTCCATGTCTTGGCTATTGTAAATAATGCTGCTATAAACATTGGGGTGCATATATCCTTCTGAATGTTTTTGTTTTCTTCATATATATACTCAGGAGTGGAATTGCTGGGTCATATGGTAGTTCTATTTTCAGTTTTTTGAAAAACCTCCATACCATCTTCCACAGTGGCTGCTTCTTGGTTCTTTCCAAGGCCATGGAAAATAGGTCTGCTCCTCGCAGCTATTTTGTCTTTCCTTTTGCCTTAGAGAGACTCTCTGGAGAACACCCTGGCAGAGACGGAGGCCCGCTACAGCTCCCAGCTGGCCCAGATGCAATGCCTGATCACCAGCTTGGAGGTCCAGCTGGCCGACATCCACTGTGACCTGCAGCGGCAGAACCAGGAGTACAAGGTGCTCCTGGACGTGCGGGCCTGGCTGGAGTTCGAGATCAACACGTACCGGGGGCTGCTGGAGAATGACGACTGCAAGTACGTGGTGTGTGAGAGGTTTGGGGTAGGTTATAGGAAGCAACTGGATCTACCCATAAGATAGAACCCTGTCATGATTAATAAGTGATTAGGAAGCTGGGATGATCCAAAGAAGTCAGGCAGGTATTCATGCTGCCATCCCAAACCTGGCCCATTGGGACCATTCTGCTCCATTCCAAGTTGACAGACTCCTTCTAAGCGCTCAGCATGTGCCAGGTGCCACGGGGGATACTGAGATGGATGATGACGAAGCATCTGTTCTCAAGTCTTTTCCGTCTCCAGGGAGACAGACATGCCACTGGAGATCATACTGGGGAAGGGTGGATGGTTTTGGCACTTGGAAGGATTATGTAGCTTCGTGTGTTGAGCTGTGGTGGAAAGGACAGGAAAGGTCAGCTGGGCCCCATTCAGTGGTGAACCACAAAGGCCATGCTGCGGAGGGAGGCCTTTATTCTATAGGCAGTTGGGAGGCCTTAACTGTTTTTGAGGAGGAAATGATAGAATTTGCTTAACTGCCTAGCTCCCTGCTAGATGGTAAACCCCTGGAACTCAGAGACAAAATATTTTTATCCCCTGCATCTGGTGCATAGTAGATGCTCAGTAAACGTTTCTTGACCGAGTCAATGAGAGCTCAAAGCTGCTCTTCAGGAGGATGGCACAGATGGCAACAAGAAGGGCTGAGTAGAGAGAGGGGGGAGGGGCTGGGCATGGGAGCCATTCAGGAGGCCTTGGATGTGGTCTAGGTAATAAACAATGGGGAGGGTCTGAATTTGGGCAGTGGAGGCATCTGCCCCCAGCCGTGGTACAGGCAGAAGTGGCAGGGCTTGGTGACTGCCTGGCTGCAGGATACCTCTGGGCCTCGGATACCTGGTGGGCTGATGATTGTAGGTAGACATTCAGCCTTGCTTCTCTGCCATTTAGAATCTTGTCCTCCAGGGCAAGGGTTGCAAAGTCAAATATTTTCCAAGAACTAGGCCATGAACATACGTGAGTGACGTGGGTCACTGTGGGACAGTGGAGAACCAGGGAGCTATGGCTTGTCCCATGAAGGTGGTGCTGCCCCCTCAGGGCCATTTCTACCGCGTAAGATGAAGATTCAGTACTGCTGGATCTTCTCATTATTCAAGGAAAGCTGGGAAGCAAGATTTCTTTGAAATGTTTAGGTTCTTTTAAAACAAATGTTTTAAGTTCTCCTGATTTTTAAACCTTTTCAACAAATTTAAAAAAATACAGGGCTTCCCTGGTGGCGCAGTGGTTGAGAGTCTGCCTGCCGATGCAGGGGACACGGGTTCGAGCCCTGGTCTGGGAAGATCCCACGTGCCGCGGAGCAACTGGGCCCGTGAGCCACAACTACTGAGCCTGCGCGTCTGGAGCCTGTGCTCCGCAACAAGAGAGGCCGTGATAGTGAGAGGCCCGCGCACCGCGATGAAGAGTGGCCCCCGCTTGCCGTAACTAGAGAGAGCCCTCGCGCAGAAACGAAGACCCAGCACGGCCAAAAATAAATTAAAAAAGAAAAATACAGTACTGGCCAAATGAAACACATTTCAGGCGGGATGTGGTCCTCAGGCTGCCTGGCCAGTCTCTGGGCTATTTGGCCTCCATCCAATGTTCAGTGTGTTGTTGCTGGTTTTGAGCTCACACCTGCCAGTCTCGGAGACCATCCTTTCTCCTTTTGTATTCCTTCTATATCAGTTGATGAATTCATCTCATTCAACACATTCTTAGTAAGTGCCAGCTCTAGGCCGGGTATGCAGGGTGGGCATACATACTGCTGATCTCACTGCCTAGTGGGGAGACAGACCGTAGTAGAGTGATGACAAATCACTCTGGAAGGAGGTACATGGTCCCATAGGGGGATCTGACACAGAGATCAGGGGAGGCTTCAGGGAGGCTTCAGGGAGGATGTGACGAGTTGAAAGAAGCTGCTCTTGTTCTAGCACAAGTGGGAACCACTAGGGTTTCGGGCAGAGGAGGGACATGATTTGTGTTTGTAGAAGATCACTCTGGCCAAGAAGCTGAGGATATTTAGGAGGGGCAAGAGTGCGGTTGGGGAGCCCAGTTAGGAAGCCGTTGGGGTCACACAGGTGAAGACGATGAGGTTAGGATGGGGGGAAACTGAGTGGAGAAGGTGGGCAGTGGGTGCGATTGAGAGGCACCGGGGGCTGGGTGGGGGATGAATTGACGGCACTTGTTGCTGAGCTGGGCTTCGTTCTAATCCTTCCCACGTGCCTTTCTTCTGCAGGTTGCCATGTAACCCAAGCTCCACTCCCTCCCTTCCCCCTCGTGCTCCCTCCCCCAGTGTGCCCTGCCCCCTCCCGGCGCCCCTGAAGTCCCTCAGCGCTGCTGGATCCTGGAGGGACGCGAACTGGGTGGCTGGTGCCTCCTCAGGCCGAGCCTGACCACAGTTCAGTGGCCACCAAGAGAGCAGGGCCATTTCCAGCGGGCAAGGAATGCCACTAGCAGTGCCAGGAGATGACGTGTCCGGAACACGCTCTGATATTGCAAGGGGCACCCTAGCCTCTGTCTCTTAGAAAAGACCACTCTCATTTCCATAGGTAAATGGCTCTCTTGGCTGATGTTTCGAATTGCGGATGCTGACTCAGAGCACGTGTCCTTAGTTAACTGGCAAATAAAGACGCACACGTAGAGAATGGACTTGAGGACACGGGGAGGGGGAAGGGTAAACTGGGACGAAGTGAGAGAGTGGCATGGACATATATACACTACCAAATGTAAACTAGATAGCTAGTGGGAAGCAGCCGCATAGCACAGGGAGATCAGCTCGG
The DNA here is from genome assembly GCF_028023285.1 of Balaenoptera ricei. Classification (NCBI taxonomy): domain Eukaryota; kingdom Metazoa; phylum Chordata; class Mammalia; order Artiodactyla; family Balaenopteridae; genus Balaenoptera; species Balaenoptera ricei. The sequence goes on along the minus strand of NC_082658.1, from coordinate 20,247,378 downwards.
TGCTTTGTGACCACCTAGAGGGCTGGGATAGGGAGGGTGGGAGGGAGATGCAAGAGGGAGGAGATATGGGGATACATGTATATGTATAGCTGATTCACTTTGTTATAAAGCAGAAACTAACACACCATTGTAAAGCAATTATACTCCAATAAAGATGTTAAAAAAAAAAAAAAAGCCTCATCCAGTGGCCCTGCACACCCGTCTTTCTCTCCTTGTCACTTATGCTGCTATATCCACCAGCCAGTTCTGCTCAGTTGGGCTCAAGAGGAGTGTGGCCAAATTCTATATTTATTTTTATGCCCCTTCTGCTTCCATAGAGACTTGAAAGGCATTTACTAAAAAGGCCTGCATGCCATAAACCAGTTAAAACAAGGCCACTGGTCCAGAGCCAAGTAATAAAAGAATAAAGAGAGGAGGGATCTGATGATGCCAAAAACCTAGGCCAGACTACTGTTAATTGAGAATAATACTGTGATAACTCCACCCCTAAACCTCATTACACCTGGTACAATGGGATCATTCATTCATTCATTCAAAGAATCTTTATGCAGGTTCCATATTAGGGGTTGTTAACCCAAAGCAGTAGTCCTCCAGACACCTTGTTAATGCCCATTTAATCCTTGCAACAATCTATTAAAAAGGTACCATTATTTTCTTCCCTTTACAAATGAGGAAACTGAGGCCCAGAGAGGTTAAGAAACTTGCCCAAGGTCACACAGCTAGTAAGTGGTGGACCAGGACTCAAATATGGGCCTGCAGTTCCCAGAGATGCTCAAGCAATTCATATTCTGTGTCCTCACTATTTTCAAACACAGCTGGGGGCAGGAGGTAACCAAAAAATGCAAGCAATTGCCACTGTCCAGATACTTCTAATTAGGGAGGGAGCTTACCTGTGTAAGGCCACACTCCTTCCACAATAAGAGCCAATAATATAATAATAATAACTACTACTACCACTTATTGAGCACTTATAAGGCACCTGGTACCGTGTTGAACACCTTAACATAAATTCATTTATGCAGTTTTCATGAACACCCTGTAAGGTAGGCATCAGACATGGTGTCCATTTTAGAGATGGGAAACTGAGGCTCAGAGAGTGGTTTAGTCAGTTGTCCAAGGTTATAGACAAGACAAGTATTTGAACGTAGGTCTAGCCGGCTGCACCGCAGCGTTATTCTAGCCACTCTGCTACACCCCGAAATTCCTACCTAGAAAGAGTACACACTGACAAAGATTGGGAGAGGTACTAGCTTGAGGGAGAACAGAAGAACTTCATGTAACTGGCGGCATTTGAGATGGGCCTGGAAGGTTGAATAGGATGTCTGCAGAACAAAGGACAGGAATAAGTACATGAGGTCTGCAGGAAAGCAGAAATCAGGCCCAGGAGGCCTTGAATGGCCCTGCTGACTGGAGCAGTGCGCTCTTGGAAAAGACTGGTGGGAATAAAGTTCAGATGGTAGGAAGGCGTCAGCCAGCAGGGGCCCTCGGGTACCCCTTGAAGAGCCTGGACCCCATCCTGAAGGCAGTGGGAGGGCTGCAGCAGGATTTGAGCCCAAGGATGACATAACTGGAGTGATATTTTCGCAAGTTCCACAAAGGAGTCTAAACAGGATGGCTGAGAGGCAGGGAGAGAGCTGATGAAGAGCGTGTGGAAGAAGCTAACAGGGTCTCAACTAAGGCAATTACAGTGGGAATGGAAAAATCAGGGATTAATCTGAGCGACTCAGTGAAGGACCCGAGTAGGCGATAGATGGGCCATGACAGATAAAGAGGAGAGAGCTGGGACCAGGAATCTTGAATACCTTTCTGAACCTCACCCTCCAAAGACACAGTTCTTCCTTAATGGGCTGAAGTGGTGTTTCTATTAAGGATCTGCCCCCTCTACTTGCCAAGGAGCGATGAGGAATGGATTGGATCCTGAAGCCGCCTGGGGCTTTCCTGGCATGATCCCACATGCATGCCTGGCAGATAGGGTGGTGAGCCTGGCAGGAGACTCAAACACACTGCTTAGCCAGCTGTGGTTACAGGTTGGAGTTGGGGGTAAAACTTCAATGAGCTGGAGTGTCAAGGGAGAGGGGTTTCTGGCTCACCGGCTGCTCCAATAACTGAGTGCAAACCAGCCTTCCTTCTTACTTTCAATCCCTGTGCAAAATTCATCTAGAATGTACTCAGCTTGATAAATATAATAGACTGAACAGAACCAAATCTTTGGTTCTAGAATCCTGGGCCTTTTCTGTCCAGTATGGTAGCTGCTACCTACATGTGGCTATTTAATTTTTAATGAAATAAAATGGAAAAATTTAGTTCCTCAGTTGTACTAGCCACATTTCAAGTGCTCAATACCTACCTGTGGCTGGTGGTACCATACATTGCAGAAAATAGGATATTTCTATTATTGTAGGAAGTTCTACTGGCTGGCACTGTCCTGGACTGTCAGAATCACAAAGAGCCTTTCAGATGAGCTGGTCCAGCGTCTTTCATTTATGGACCAGGAGTCTAAGGCCCAGGGGGATGGAAAGATGTGCTCACAGACACACAACCAACAGGTGGAAATTGGAGCCAAGTGTTTCACTGCCAAGCCTAGCGGGTGTCTCTGAGCACTTTATGCTTTCTCCATGCACCAAGGTTTATTATTATTTCAGGTTAAGTATTTTCCCCTTTCCCCTGCTTTCACATCTCTAAGAATAGAGACACTTTTTTCTGAGATGCTGAAACTCTTTCCCAGGAATATAGTTCCCCTTTCAAAAAGAACTCGCAACCACCAAACTCAGAATCTCCTCATACTCCAAGCATTTGAGTCAGTAGGAGCCCAGACCTCAGGCTGTGGCCAGAGCTGCAGCAGAAATAATCACACAGGAAGTCACAGACCAGGAGTTCAGGCCCCTGGACACTTTGGGGACCTCTGTAGGCTCCCTGTCCCCCATCACACATTGTCCAATCCAACCTGGCCCGTTTCCACACCCGTGTGTCATTCCGACTTACCAAGACCTGTCTGACCACCCAAATGCCTGTTCAAGGTTTTTACTATGAAACCAAGCCCCACAGCTCAGGGCCAGGAGTGCCACCCACCGCTGGATACAGATGGCCACCGTCTTCCATGTTTGGATGGTCCTTCCAAGTTAGAGACGTCACGAGCTATCCTCCTGCCCAGCCCATCTCTCTTATTTGATGGATGAGGACGCCCTGGGCATAGACTTTGGGAAATATTTTTGCCCACCAGCACCAGGACCTCCTGGAGACTGGACCCAGTGCTATACATGTAGGAATTCTCAGAGGAACTCTATCCTCATATCAAAGCATTTGGATTTAATTAACTCAGGTTTATAGGAAAACCTAGCTTGGGCCACGGCAAAGTAAGGAAACCTCGGGCATAATTGATGTTTGGGAGAAACTCCCACAGGTAGCAGGATCCTCCCCGAGTGGGGATTGGGAAAGAAGGGACCTGCATTTCAAAGATGCAACTTTCCCTGAGGCCATTAAAGAGACTGGGCCTCACATCTGCCACTCACTGCCCGAGAGCAAAGCCTCCTTCTGGGGTGGAAGTGGGGAACCACAGGCAGAGCAGCCATTCAGGGAAGCTTGGCCAGAGGGTGACGCTTCCAGAGAGAAGAGGCCAGGAGTTGGACACAGTGACCCAGAGGCCAGGCAGTTTGTGGAATGAATTGCACTGAATGGTACCCTCCCTACTTTGTTGGGGAAACTTTTACAATACGATCAAAACAGGGTATGTCAGGTGACAACTGGGAAAATCATTCACAATAAAACAATTCTCTTTTTGGGTTTTGTAAATTTTAACCTATGAATGCAATGATCTCAAGTTGGCCGAACAGAAAGTTCCTAAGATCATTTGATATATATCTTCTCAAACAATTGGTCGAGATAAGTTTACTTCCAAATAGTCCTTTCCTTTCGCCATCCATAAGTAACCAGACACACCAACCAGCATCTTGCCGGAATGGAAACAATCAGTGGCTTTGACTTTAAAAAACCTGGGCTAGAATTCCAATTCTGCTACTAACGTGCTGTGTGATTTTGGCACATAGCCTAATCTCTGTGCATCTCCGTCTCCTTCTCCCCCGTGGAGATGGGGATAAGTCTATCTCCTTCACAGAGTCATTGGGATAGAATGCATGTGAAAATGCTTTTCATGATGCCTGGCATATTGTAAGCGCTTGGTAAATGTTGGTTAAAGAAAATCTGCTTTGCTCTTATATATAGAATGGATAAACAACAGGTCCTACTGTATAGCACAAAGAACTATATTCAGTATCCTATGATAAATCATAATGGAAAAGAATATAAAAAAGAATGTATATATATGTATAACTGAATCACTGCTGTACAGCAGAAATTAACACAACATTGTAAATCAACTATACTTCAATAAAAAAATATTGATTAAAAAAAAAGAAAATCTACTTTGGCAACAAGCCCCCTTTGTCTTCTGATTTTCCCCAATGACTATGGTAGCTGAGTCACTTTTATGAGCCATTTGGACACCAAGTTTCAGAAATAACAGGAGCAGCAACAAAAGCACGCCAACACCATCACTTGTGCAGCTTAGCTTTGCTCCAAGGTTAATTAGCATCTGGATGCACTTCCAGTCTTGGTCTAAATGCCTTGGTAAAATGGAGGGTCCAGTGACCGGTTCTGGAGTCCACCTGGGGGATGCCCTCCCTCCACCCCAGCCCCCTGACTCCAGAGCTGACTTTAGGTCTCCCCACGTGCTCTAGGAGCCAAGTTTTAGGCCTCATTCATTGTGCTGTGTAGAGCTAGGGGTTGGCAGACTACAGATCACAGGTCAAATCCAGCTGCTGCCTGTTTTGGTAAAGAAAATGCAACCAGAACACGGCTACACCCATTTGCTTCTATATTGTCTGGGTCTGCTCTGTGCCCCGAGGGCAGAGCCGAGCAGTTGCAGGGCAGAGGCTGTATGGCCTGCAAAGCCTAAAATAGTGACCATCTGGCCCTTTAACAGAAAAGGTGTGATGCAGAGGAGAACGAACACACTGGAGTTAGGAGCTCTGGGTCCTACCTGGACCTGGTAGCCACCTCCACCTTTAGCGCCCCTTCATTCTATTGCCCAGTCTCTCTGGGGGCTCCTGCCCATGCTCAGTGACCCCTCCCTCTTTGAGAGAGGACTGCTGCATCTTAGAGGCCATGCAGACACCAGATGGTCACGCAGGGAGCAGAGATGACTTCTTGACAGGGTATCTTTAAAGCAGTAACGCGACACGTCCCTGTTAGCAAGAGAGAGCAGTGACAAGGAGTCCAAAGGCAGCTACTCCTCTCTTTCAGAAGGAGGGGAGCTACTTATGGACCCTGAGTAATTGACTGATGGTTGTTCTGATGGCCGTGGATCTGAGGATGTCGTGGGGGAAACTTGTGTATTGCACCTGCCCCTGCCGCGGGTGGATGAAAGGTCCAGACAATGAAGCGCTCTCACTCTGGGGTGCTTGGCCCTGAGGACCACGGCTTCTAGTGCAGCAGGAACCCCAGCTCTTCAAGCTCTGTGAAGAACTGTTTGAAGCCTCCTCGCTGCAGGGAAGCTGTGGTCGGTGGCCTCCTTGGGAAGGCTACGCTCCATGGAAACCTCAGCCTCCAGCACCGCACTGGGGCCCACCTGAGAGAGAGTAGCCAACCTAGTAGGCATCTTCCCAGAGCCTGTGGTTTGTGGCCAATCCAGCCTGGCCCTTCCGGTGGTCATCCAGGGGTCGGTGGGGACCCTCCTGTCACTGCATATGAGAGTGAGGTGGGAAGCAAGGAACTCACCTGCAGCTGAAGCGTACCTTACAAATGGCTCGCCTCTGGGGAGAGGGCGCCCCCGTGGCTCTGCAGATTCTCATGACTTTGACCTGCCTTTTGATTTTCAAGTTTTCTTAGTGGGGCCACTTTCTTTCTGCAGCACGTGGGAAACTGCATCTCTCTCTTCTGGGTCCTGGTCAATGAATGAAATGAATAAACGAGTAAATGAGGTTGCATATTTAGTTAATCTACTGTTGTCAGGTTATTTCACTGAATTACAGTGGGCCCTGGTCCAGTGTTTTGTTAACTACGGCTGTGACTCACTGATGGTCTGTGAAGTCATTTTAGTGGGTTTTAATCAGCCCGAGATACACACACACACACATACACACACACACACACACACACACACAGAGATTGAAATGAAACAATAGAAATTAGAAAAGACAAGCATTTTTATGGGAAACTCAGGTCAGAGGTTCTGCCTGGCCCCCCTAGAATACGCTACTTAAAGTAAGCTTTTGTGATCACATGCCCATTATGAGCAAGGCACCGTGTTGGGGCTTTATAGACATGGTGACACAGGGTCCCACAAAAACCCTGCAAAGAGGGAGCGGCTGTTACTATTTTCAGCTGGTGGCTGAATCAAGGCTTGAACCCCAGTTTCTTTGCAGTAGATCCAAAGCCCATACTTTGAAAGCTTTGAAGGGGCAAAAAATTCAACATGAGAAGGTTTAGGGTGGTTGTTCTAAAAGTGTGGTCCTCCATCCAGTAATACCAGCATCCCCTGGGAACATGTTGGAAATGCAAATTCTTGGGCCCCACCCCAGACTTTCTTAATAAGCAGTCTGTTTCATGGAGGCTTCCAGGTGATTCCATGCACACTCAAGTTTCAGAATCACAGTGGGGCTTCCCTGGTGGCACAGTGGTTGAGAATCTGCCTGCTAATGCAGGGGACACGGGTTCGAGCCCTCGTCTGGGAAGATCCCACATGCTGCGGAGCAACTGGGCTCGTGAGCCACAACTACTGAGCCTGCACGTCTGGAGTCTGTGCTCCGCAACAAGAGAGGCCGCGACAGTGAGAGGCCCGTGCACCGCGATGAAGAGTGGCCCCCGCTTGCCGCAACTAGAGAAAGCCCTCGCACAGAAACGAAGACCCAACACAGCCAAAAAAAAAAAAAAAAAGAATCACAGTGTAAGGGGGGTTTATTTGTGAAGTAAGATCCCGAATGGCCAGACCCACTGCAGAAGAGATGGGCCTTACTCTCTTGATCTCATGGGTGAGGAACTCTTGATCCCATTGAGACAGTGCTGAACATGTTAAATGATGGTAATTGCTGAGCCGGTCACACCATCAGTCTAGAAAAGGCCAATCAAACTCACCCACCCAAAGCTCCCCCACAGGCTCCACTGGCAAGTCCTTCTGGCAGCTGCCCAGCTTGGAACTTGCAGTCAATTGCCACATGAACCAGAAGCTCCATATTTAGGCAGCCATGGATGAGAACAGCATGTCTTCAGAAACCAGCATGAGAGCTGACCAAGCAGTGAGTTCCCCATCACTGGAGGCATTCAAGGAGGGCCTTTATAACCACCTGGTGGGGACGTTGAGAAGGTCGCTCAGGCAGCTGATGGAGCTGGATGAGATGGTTGTAGGGGTCTTCTAGCCTCAAAATTTGATGACTCCCTTCTTTCTGGGTCTTATTAATCAGTGAAACTATAAGTGGAGCTAACACACTGACTCTTGCAGCTGGTTCTTGTCTTCCTTCTCTACTCCGTGAACTCTCTGAATCAGAGTAGCTTGCTGAGAAATTTACAAAGTCCAGCTGATGGTTGTTGAGTCCAGCCCGTCCTGATGTGGGAGTGACAACAGTCCCAAGTCCCAGGGGTGGAGAGAGCTTAAGTCAGGCCTTGGTTGCTGTACCTCCAACTGCTCTCAAGCCCAGAATCCTACCTGTTGGCCACCGTCTGTGTAGACAGGACTGATTTGCTTAAGAGCCATCAAGACTTCCATCATAGGAAGCTCTGGAAGGTCAGAGGCTGTCTACCCTTTCCTCCCTTCCCCTCCACTGTGCCTCTGCTCTTTTTCCCAAGCGTAAAGGTGTCTGGGTACAGGCGATGCATCCCTAAGGTACTTACCCAAGAGTAGGTCCCAATAAGAAAGAGCAATCTTGATCAGTCTTAATTTAGCACCTGGCCCAAACACCGTCACCTCTTCCTTTGTCCTTAAATAGCTCCTTTCATCCAACAAGTTCAAAGTTGTCTAACAAAATAAAGCCATTTATTCTTGTACCACCATGTTCTTCTCATGTAAGGAGAGGGAGAGAAGGTGAGTCATTCGGTGAAGGAGGGATTCTTCTGGTGACATGAAATGAGTCAGTGGGGCCCCAGGATGATTGACCTGTGTTTCTTAAGTTCATATCCAATGCCCTGACTGTCATCTATAATTAAAATATTAGCTTTGATGAGACACTGTTTGTGTGTGTGTGTGCGTGTATGTGTGAAGTGGCTTGCGTTCCTGGGAAGAAATGCTGGGTAAAGGGGATGATTGTGCTTGGGGAGGTGTGAAGAGCTTCCCCGGAAACCAAACAATCCATCATTACCATCATCACTACTATCACCGCCACCACAATTATCCTTTTCATCATCACCACCATCAGCATCACATAGCTTCGTCATCATTGTCATGGACGCTCACACTCATTGAGCTCTTACTATGAGCCAGGCGCTGATCTAAGTTAGGGATAAGCTTATATACATATACTCATCTAATCCTTACAGCAATCCGATGAAGCCAATGTTATTGTTATCTCCATTTTGCAGATGAGGACTCAAGGCTCAGAAAAGTTAAGTAACGTGCCCAAGTTCACACAGCTACTAGATGGGGAAGCCAGGGTTCAGACCAGGTAGTCTGCCTCTAGCAACTGTTCTTTCAACCATTGTGCTTTACAGAGGCCAAGTCTACAGAGGCCATCCTACAGACACAGTCTGTCAGTAGGATGACAGAACCATAATCACCCCCAACATTTTGATTCTTTTTCCTTGCATGAAATAAGAGAGTGTTTATGCCAGAGAATTCTTTCATGTCTGAGAATTTATGCCATAAAGGGTGGTGCAAAGAATGAACGTTCTATGGTATCTGAAAATAGCATGAGGACCTGGCAATTTTTAAAAAAAACTCAATAATATTTTATTTTATTTTATTTTTTTTAACATCTTTATTGGAGTATAATTGCTTTACAATGTTGTCAGTTTCTGCTCTGTAACAAAGTGAATCAGCCATATGCATACGTATATCCCCATATCCCCTCCGTCTTGAGCCTCCCTCCCACCCTCCCTATCCCACCCCTCTAGGTGGTCATAAAGCACCGAGCTGATCTCCCTGTGCTATGCGGCTGCTTCCCACTAGCTATCTCTTACATTTGGTAGTGTGTATATGTCAATGGACCCTGGCAATTTTAATGGTGGGGAATCACCAGTGAAGGTCAGTCCACCCTCTGTCATTACTATGACCACTTTGTCCACTGAGGAAGAGAAGAAGAGAAATAGTTGGAACCCCTTATGTGTGTTCATCATTTCACCATTTACAAAGCCCTTTCATACGTGTTATCCAATTTGAGCCCCTACCCCCAAACCCTGAGAGAGACAGGACAGACTTCACAATCCCCATTTTGCAGCAGAAAAAGTTCAAGGTTAGGAAGGTGAGACGAACTCCGCCCCCCCAGTCTCACAGCTGGTCTCACTCAAGCCCAAGTCTTCTCATTCCCGGCCCGTTGTCCTTTACCTGCACCAAACTGCTAAGGACTTTGCTGGATAAAACTGCCCGTTCAGACCCACTCTCCTAGGCTGGCTCGAGGTGGTTGAGACGGATTTTGCAGGGCCCGGGAATCTCCCCGAGGATAATCTTTCTGGTGTTTCCTCTCACCCTGCAATGTCCTCCCCACCCAACCACATTGCAGGCTGAGCTTCTGGCCTTTGGTTATCTCCTGGCCTTCCTCAGCGGAGGCACCCCCTTTAGGCTAGTTTTTGTACCCAAATCTCCCTTATCTCCCTGACCCCTTCTCCCACCCCTGGTTTTTTGACATCCTAAACACGTGCCTTGGTCATTCACGTTGGCTCCAAGGCCCTCCACCAAGATGTCTCTACTACCCCCACTAGCTCTCTCTGATCCTGAGGGTGGGGGACTGTGTCTACTCACCAGCAGGGTCACTCGTCACCTCCATTTCTCTCCACTAGTCTCATTCCCTTTTCTAGAAAGAGGAAACTCTTTCACTTGTTTGACTTAGCACTGCCTCTTTTCTTTCTGCTGCCCCACACCCCAACCCTGGAAGCCTCTTTCACCTGCTTTGAAACTCATCTTAACGACCACAGATCCTACGGGGATGCTGAAGGGCCACCACCCTGTGGTCTCCAAAGCAGCAAGAACCAGTATCAAAATAACTCATTACCAGGCTTGGTTGAAGAAAAGATTCTTAGAGGGATTAGGATTCTAATGAGATGAGTTGTCTGAATCCTACCTCTGAGTCACCTAGAGAGTGGAATCACGAATAAATCTCCTTTGGGGGACAGGGAGATAATCTGAAATGGCCTCATCCTTCACCTCCTGGCTGAGAATCATGAACTGGGTTGAAATGGCCTGACTGGAGTTTGGGGCAGGGATGGGTGTGGGAAAAGTGGGAGGGGGGAAGGAAGGAATTATTTTTCTTCAGAGGGGAGGTGAAGGGCTCAATTATATTACTTTGCGTTAGAGCTAGTCCACAAGGCTGTCTGCTCAGCAGGACTGAGAGCATGTCATCTTCCTCTTCCCCACCAGTATCCCCCTCCCCACCCACCCCCAGCCCCCATCCCCCCATCCTGCTGTCCTGGAACTATGCCAGGCGCTTGGTAGAAATTCAACAAATGATTGCTGCCCTTAATGTCATATATACAGTTTTCTAATTACATTAAATACAAACATATTTCCAAACGTCCATCTCACACCTTTTAAATATCTCACTTCTTTATCTTCTTGTTATTTCTCGTATATTTTGGAGACCCATTTTAGCCTGAGTTGTTCATAAACATATAATCTACTAAGGGAACTGTGATTCTTCTGTTTCAATTTTGTCCCATGCCCAGCATGGAGAAGTTGCTCATTAGATGTATTTTGAAAAAACTGAAAAGTGGATTTGATAGTCCCTTGTCTGCTCAATTTCTCTCTGAATGAATCAAATTTGCAAGTATTTCAATTAAGAAATCAAGAGAGTACATGAAGTCTACTCCTAATATGTGTGAGGCCATGGAGACCTTATAACCACATGGTCCCATCTTCCCCACGGTCCCATCTTCCCCACTAATTCAAGAAGCAAGTTGACTCAAGCCTATTGATATTTTGAAAACATTGCAAGAGAGAAGCTAGATTTACAAGGGATGGTAGCATTATGTTTACTTACCAGCCATTTCATCTGCTCTCTTGCTCCTGAATTCTTGGGCCATTCACCTTCTGCAGGGAAAAAAGGAATCTCCAGGAGAAGCAAGCAGGTGACAGGTGTAACCTGTTCTTTGCTGCGTCTTCTGTGTGGTTGCCAATTGGCCGTGACCTGAAGCCGTGCTGGCCAGACTACCCTTGTTCCTTTCTTCCTTTCTCCTCCCCACACTCTTATCATTCAGGAACAGGTAGCAGTGCCCCTTTTTGACATTTTGCAGCCCGGGTGTAGACAGCAGTGCATTTCTCAGCCACGAACAAATCTCAGACTGGATTGTGGAGGTAATGCTCTGGTCTGGACATCTTGGAACAATGTCATTTCTGTCTGAGGCCTCAGAAGCTGTGGTCCCATGTCTGTAGGTCTTTTCTGAGTCTTCATTTACATCTTGCAGGACACTCAGCAGGGTGAACCACTCTTCTGTGCATCTATTCAGGTTGTCTTGGCTACTTCTCAGTTTTCCACGCTGCAGGTTCCCTCACTTGAAGATGGGCTAGCTTTGTCTGATCAGCATGGCTTGGCGTGGTTCTGAGGATTCCTTCCAGGTTTCCTCCTTGCCTCTTCTTCGTATCCTTATCTCTCTTATTAAACACGCCTCTCCCTGTTTCCGTCTCTCCCCATTTCTCTGCTCTCTCTGCATTGTATGCAAAGCCTCTTTTTGCTTTTTTGTCGACCCAATCCTTGAATCTTCTCATATTTAGAACCTAAACATTCTCCTTTGCTTAAAGCCTCCATGATGCTACACTGGCCAATCAGTAGATAAGACCGCAGAGCTTGGAGGACGCTGCTGGTATATAGTCTGTGCTCCCTGGTGGGGAGGAAGGCAGGACTGGGGAAACAGAGACTTGCTGGAAAGCCAGTGCTTTGGAGCAGGCCGACAAGAGTTGGGAAGCAGGAGGCCTGTGCTGTTCCCTGGGAGCGAATGCCCATCGGTCTGATTCACAGGGTTTTCCATTTGTCCCAAGTCCGGATGAGTGAGACAGGAGCTCCTAGCCTCGCGTCCTTTCTCCGGGAAGTCTCAGTGATGCCTGCCCACCTATTTCTCCCCCTTTAACTGCCTTGGAGGAAAACAAAGAGATTTTGATTTTATTATAAGTCTGGAGCTTTTGGTCTGAATGGCGTTATAATAAGCAGCGATAATGGTGTTGGAGAGGGTGGATGAAGGACCTTTCATCCAAGACTTAAACAGAGCACCACGTGAACACTATCATGAAAGCTTGATGGGGAGAAGGACTCCAATAAGTTGTCAATAAAACTGCCTATGGCAGGAGCCAAAGACACAGCAGAGTTTGGGGTGCTGCTCCCCAGGGTGCAGGTGGTACCTAGTGGTGCCTGTAATGATGCAACTTCTGTATGTTCAGAACTTTGGTCACCCCTTCCTCAGACCTTCTGGTGCCTTCCTTCACCTCCCAAATCAACCCTAAATGACTCCAAGCTTGTCTTGCAAAATCCCCTGCCTAAGCTGTGTCCCCTCATTTTCTCTCCAGGGTGCCCAGGTCCTTGGATTCAATGGCATGACCACCACCCCGCCCCACCCCTTGGTATTTTTCAACCTTTGGTTCTTAAACTAGATTGCATGTAACACAGTAAGGCTGATGGTGGGAGCCTAGGAGAGGATACGGGGCATCTTCCTGGTGTGTCGATTATACTTGGAGGATTGGGCAGAACGTTAGAAAGTCTAACTGGGAATTTTAAAACATTTTATGTTAAAGCCAACACGATGTTTTCATGCTTGAGGAGGCTCCTTTGGGCTATCTCCTGACTTTTCCAATTACCGCTCACTTTGTTCTAATGCTATGGATACCTCATTGGAAAAGTTTGGCAAGCACTGCCTTATTCCTTTCTCACACCTGCCTCCAGATACGTTCCTTAGATAGTTTCAATGCATTTGTCTGGATCTCTCAGCTTGCATTTTTTCAGCCTTCTTTCTAAATGATCTCTTCTTTCAGAATCTTCCTTGTTCTCAAACTAATTATCGAAGCCTCTATCTTTAAAATTCCTCTACAGTCCTTTTTAAAAATTTTTATTTATTTTTAAAATTAGTTTTTATTGGAGTACAGTTGATATACAATGTTGTGTTAGTTTCTGCTCTACATCAAAGTGACTCTCATACATATACATACACATATATGTTGTATATACACATATATCCACTTTTTTTTACATTCTTTTCCCATTACAGTCCTTTTTAGTGATAGGCAGGTAACATTACACAAACAGCTGTCCATCCTTCTTGGCCATGGCCCCCAAGTCAATCCTTATCCAGCTCAAGTCTTCAAGACTTGGGGTGCTAAATCATTGAAGGATTCTTCTCTCAAAGCGGATGGAAAGGGAGGTTACTGCTGCCCCTTAATGCAACTTGTTCCTTGATTCAATCTTTGTCCCTCCCTGGAAATGCCAGGTGTGTCAGGAGATGAGTCTGATTATGGTTTTACCAGATCACGTGCCACAAAAGAATGTCATTAGATGGACTGACTCCCAATTAACAAGGGCAGATACTTGGGCTAGACCGTGTGGCCTCTTTGAAGGTCTACCACAGGACTCTGATTTCAGGGGTGCCTAGCCTGAAGAGGAGTCCTGACTTAACAAGAAGCCAAGTAAAAAAATTTATGGGACAAGGGACTCTTCTGAGGAAGGCCAATAACAGATTGAAGGGAAGGGCATTTGAAAAGCAGCGAGGAAGTAGAAAGAAAAAAGACATTACGTACTGTGTCCACACCCTCTGGGGATGGGGTATAAATGCTCCCCAGATGCAGAAGACTCCAAAGCTCCTTGCAGAACTTGGACTCTGTCTTCAGCCGGTCACCTCACTCCCTCCATCACCATGCCTTACAGCTGCTCTCTGCCCAGCCTGAGCTGCCGCTCTAGCTGCTTCTCCCGGCCCTGTGTGCCCCACAGCTGCCACGGCTCCACCCTGCCCGGGGCCTGCAACATCCCCGCCAACGTGGGCAACAGCAGCTGGTCCTGCGAGGGCTCCTTCAACGGCAACGAGAAGGAGACCATGCAGTTCCTGAACGGCCGGCTGGCCAGCTACCTGGAGAAGGTGCGCCAGCTGGAGCGGGAGAACGCGGAGCTGGAGTGCCGCATCCGGGAGCGGAGCCAGCAACAAGACCCCCTTGTGTGCCCCAACTACCAGTCCTACTTCCGGACCATCGAGGAGCTCCAGCAGAAGGTGAGGGGCCTTGTTGTCATCTCTAAGCAGGGGAAGTTTGCTAGGATTCTCAATCTGTGGGAGAGAGCTATGTTTCTTGCATCTATGCCATCGTGATTCTTTCTTCCTCCTTTTACCTTCAAAATGGCTTTTTAAGCATTTTTAAAGAAGTCGATGGTTTCATATTTATTTTCAATCCTCACTTAGTAACCTCTCATTCCCCAGATCCTTTGCACCAAGGCAGAGAACACTAGGCTGGTAGTGCAGATTGACAATGCCAAGCTGGCCGCAGATGACTTCAGGACCAAGTGAGTTGTTCAGAGTTTACACGGGTCTGCTCCTTTTGTTCAATCTCTAGTAAAAGAAAAGGGATTTCCATAGCTTACCGAACAGCAGTTCAATCCATCAATTGTGAAGGATTCTGCAGAGGATTGGGGGGAACCAAGAAAGAAGTCACAAAAGTGGATGAGGACTCAAATCAATTTTTGAATCAATATTGGGTCTTGACTGAGCCTCCAGAACCCTCTGCCTCTTGGGTCCACTCATTGCCGAAAGAGGGAAGAAGAGGTGAATGGGGTTATCCAAGATCATTCTTGTCGGTCTTCAAGGTCTACCAGTTACCTCTCTGACCCTGTCCTTGTGCAGGTATGAGATGGAGCTGGGCTTGAGGCAGCTGGTGGAGTCGGACATAAATGGCCTGCGTAGGATCCTGGACGAGCTGACCCTGTGCAAGTCTGACCTGGAGGTCCAGGTGGAGTCCCTGAAGGAGGAGCTGACCTGCCTCAAGAGCAACCACGAGGAGGTGAGACCAGAAATGAGAAATGAAGAAACCTGACTCAGCCTCAGGCTGAGGGTGGCTTTAGTGATTTGGGGTGGCAGAATCAGGAATAAGAATCTTCTAAATTTCCTTCAAAAACACCAAAACTTCAGGATAAAAGAAAACATTGAGAGATGAAACCTATCCATGTTCCCAGATAAGCTGTTTTTCACTCAGAACTGGTGCCTCACTTGAGTTTCCCAGGGCACCTCCATGGGCTTGTGATTGGTTACTGAGTTGTAGGAGGAGTCCCAGCATTGCTCTGATCATGCCATGCAAAGCCATTTCTCTTTGCCCTCAAAGCCAAAATATCAATCCTGGTGAACTGGAGTCTCCACTTTTTCAAAGTCTTGATGACGAATGATCTGGGGTTCCTTCTCTCTCCTGGGAGGGGCCATGACAAGATCTTACTTGATGGCAAAAATGCTGTGATATACAATCTGAAATCATAGAACCAATTCTTTTTCTTATGAGGTCATCTGCAGCCAATCTGCAAACTGGGCAAGTTAGGCATTCATCCATCCTTGAGTGGCCCCCAAGCAAATCCTTGGGAATTTTTTTTGAATCCAAGTGCCATGACACAGTCACGGTGGAAAGGAGCCGAACACATGGAACGCAGACCACTTGGCCTTCTGTTGTCATAGCCGCTCCACTAAAAGTTTCTTTTCCGAGGAAATAGACAAACAGGACTTTGACAAGCAGTGCCATTTCTTTGGGTCCACTTTTTATTGAGGATAGTCACTCTTGCATTTTCTACATCCACAGGAAGTCAACTCCCTGCGGAGCCAGCTTGGAGACCGCCTCAACGTGGAGGTGGACGCCGCCCCCACCGAGGACCTGAACCGCGTGCTCAACGAGACCAGGTGTCAGTACGAGGCCCTGGTGGAGAGCAACCGCAGGGACGTGGAGGAATGGTTCACCAGGCAGGTGGGCATCTCGGCACGTGGCCGCTCAGGCCCCTCGGCCCCTCAGGGCCCTTCAGACAGGGTCTGATCCTGCCTTCTCCCCTTTGGTGTTTCAGACCGAGGAGCTGAATGGGCAGGTGGTGTCCAGCTCGGAGCAGCTGCAGTCCTACCAGCTGGAGATCACTGAGCTGAGACGCACGGTCCATGCCCTGGAGGTGGAGCTGCAGGCCCAGCACAACCTAGTGGGTATCGTTCAGACTCCTGGTGAGAAGGGCAGGTCAGGAGTCAGAGGCACCGGGCTGGCCTTTGGACCCTCCTCTCCTTAACTCTTGGAGCTTGTGACTTCTTTGGATCCTGCGGAGAAGCCCTTTCAGGAGCAGCTCTGTGACCTTCCTTCCCTTCCCCACGACAGAGAGACTCTCTGGAGAACACCCTGACGGAGATAGAGGCCCGCTACAGCTCTCAGCTGGCCCAGGTGCAGTGCCTGATCAGCAAAGTGGAGGCCCAGCTGGCGGAGATCAGGAGGGACCTGGAGCGGCAGAACCAGGAGTACCGGGTGCTGCTGGATGTCCGGGCCCGGCTGGAGGGTGAGATCAACACGTACCGGGGGCTGCTGGAGAGCGAGGACTGCAAGTGAGTACTCAGCTGCCGGTGTTTGGAGAAGCTATGCACATATAGGCGCACTTCTCAGTTGGACTGCAGGCAAAGATTGCATACCTTGGAGAGGAAATTATGCCTTCACACCAGACATGCTCAGACAGAAAACAATGTGGCCATCATTAAAACTAAAATGGCAGGAATTGTGTGATGTGCAGACTGAAATTGCACAGTCAACTCTTCGCATTCTACCCTGATGACACTGATGTGTGATCAGTGATATTTCTTACATCTTAACAATACCGTAGTGTGTAGAAGTTACATTTCCACATGCCACCTTATCTGCCCTGTTACCATCAGGCAGGCAGGATCAGTATTCTCTTCATTCTGTAGGTGAAGGGACTGGGGCCTGGAGAAAGTAAGCGACTTCTCTAAGGTCACCAGCTAGGAATGGACATTGCTGGGCGCTGACACCGGAGTTTCTGAGCCTCTGTCCAGCACTTTTGACATGATATGACAGGGAGACCATTAGCATTGATAGTGAGCTTCGCAGCAGGTGAGCCTGTGACCTTCTCTGTTACAGGTCAGGCCAAGTCCCAGAGAGCAGTCCACACTTGAGGTCTCTCTGGTGTATATTACAAGCCGCCCTCAATTCGCTTTCCATATCATTCTTTTTCTCCAGGCTGCCCTGCAACCCCTGTGCCACGACCAATGCATGTGTCAAGACCATCGTGCCCTGCGTCTCCAGTGCCTGCACCCCCTGTGCTCCTGCTACCCGCTTCTCTACCTGTGTCCCCCGCCCCAACTGCGGGCCCTGCAACTCCAACGTGTGCTAGAGTCCAGTGGTTGCCAGAAGAGCAAGGAGGCAGTGCCCAGTGTTCCAGAGCTTTGACCTGGCCCTGGTTCATTCCACCAAATGGGCCAGAAAACACAATTGCATGGCTGGAGCTGCCCCAGGGAGGTGGTCAAGAAACTCACCCAACCTACTCCAGATAATTCCCTGCCTACCTTTTCCTTCGCTGGAGACCATTTCTTCTTAGCTAGCCCAGAGAACCCTCCCACGTGCCATGAGCTTTCCCTTGTAACCTCCTAATAAACTTGATTTCCTTGGCAAAGCAGATGCCTTTCTCACTGGTATTCATTTGTCTCACCATGACCATCACTTGAGCACTTTATAAAAGGGCCACTTGAAAGCAGAGCCCTATAATAGCCTCACTCTTGGATATGAGAGCCTGGCAGGCAGATGGCTGGCCTTGCATCCTGACCCCACAGGTGAGGCAGGATGGCAGCAAAGAGGGTAGGGCAGCTGCTGTGTGGCTTCATCTCCCTTTGGCCGTTCCTGGATTTTCTTCCTCACCCCTCTTGACCAGGACATCTCCTAGAGCCGATTTTATCCAAATCTAAAGTGAGGAGGCATGAGCTGGGGGCTGGAAAGAGGCTCTGGAAAGCTCATCTTTTCTCAGCAGGAAGTTTTAGGTCCAGCCCTGTATTATCTGGGTTAGTGGTCGTTCAGGCAGCCTCAGGACCATGCAGCAAAGGGACCATCTGGCTTGCCTACTGTGCCCAGGACTTCCTCCTTCCTTCTGATCTCCTTCCTGGGGATCATTATCAGCCTGGGCTCCAGCCGCTCACTTCCCCTCCCCGGATCTGGGGCTCAGAGAACCCACCAACTTTTCCTTCAATACTTCCGCCTTCCTCTATTCAATCCAACCAGTGTCTGTTGGATACCTGCTCTGTGCAGACCCTGGATGGTGGGGAGGGGAGAGGCACATAATGAAAGACACAGTCGTGGCTGCAAGTTATTTATAATTTCTTAAAAGGGATAAAACTAGTCCCCAAGTAGGGCTATTATAAACCTAGTCCCTGGCACTGTGAACGCTCAGGCTGGTGCTGCAGGAAATCTCAGAGTACTGAAAGTGATATCAGTGTTCATCAAGAATGGGTATCTTTCTTTAACTCTAATGGAGAGTTTCCAGAAAGGAACACAGTCTTGCCAACACCCTGATTTTTCAAAATTTGGGTAAAATATATATAACATAAATTTACCATTTTATCCATTTTTAGTGTACAATTCAGTAGCGTGAAGTATATTCACATTGTGGTGCAACCATTGCCTCTACCCCTCTCTAGATCTTTTTCATCATCTCAGACGGAAACTCTGGACACATTAAACAATAACTTCCCAAACCCCCCTGCCATGAGCCCCTGGTAACCTCTATTCTATTTTCTGTCTATATGAATTTGACTATTCTGGGTACCTTGTATAAAGAAATGGAATTGTATATTATTTGTCCTTTAGGGTCTGGCTTTTTTCATTGTATAATGTTTTCCAGGTTCATCCATGTCGTAGCATGTATCAGAATTTAGTTCTTTTAAAGATTTAATAATATTCCATTGTATGTATATAATGCATTTTGTTTGTTCATTCATCATTGATGGATATTTTGGGTTATTTCCACCTTTTGGTTATTGCGACATGCTGCTATCAACATTGGTGTACATATGTCTTCTGTTCAAATCCCTGCTTTCAATTTGTGTGTGTGTGTGTGTGTGTGTGTGTGTGTTTATGTACCTAGATGTGGAATTATTGAATCATATGGTAATTCTATGTTTTTTGAGTAACCTCCCTACTGTTTTCCACTGTGGCTGAACCATTTAACATTCCCACAAGTAACGTACAAGGATTGCAATCTCTCCCCAATACTCATTTTCTGTTTTTTTTTTTTTAAGTTGTAGGAGTTCTTTATAAATTCTGGATATTAATCCCTTATTAGATATATGATTTGAAAATATTCTCCCATTCTGTGGGTTGCTTTTTCACTCTTTTCATTCTCTTGAAATTAAAGTTTTTAATTTTTGTAAAGTTCATTTTACCTATTTTTCCTTTTGTTATCTGTGCTTTTGGTGTCATCACCAAGAAATCAGTGCCAAATCCAATGTCATGAAGATTTTCCCCTATGTGTTCTTCTAAGAGTTTTATCATTTTAGCTCTGATGTTTAGGTCTATGATCCATTTTGCAAAAAACATCACTGAGATTTTTATAGAGATTGCATTGAATCTGTAGATTGCTTTGAGCAATATTGTTATCATAACAACATTAAATCTTCCAATCCATAAACATGGGATGTCTTTCCATTTACATGGAAAGACATAGTTTCTTAGTTTCTTTTGGCAATGTTTCTTTTGGCAATGTTTTGCAGTTTTTCTGTGTGCAAGTCTTTTGCCTCCTTGGTTATGTTTATTCCTAAGTTTTTTATTCCTTTTGATGCTGTCAGAAATATAATTTTCCTTCTAATTTCTTTTTCAGATTGTTCATTGCTAGTGCATAGAAAGGCAACTCCATACCTTGATTTTAACCCAGTGAGAGTAAATCCTTGATTTTAGACCTGTGTCAGACTTCTGACTTATAGAACTTTACAATAATACATTTTTGTTTTACATCACTAAATTTGAGGTCATTTGTGACAGCAGGAATGGGAAATGAATATAGCTCACATCTACTGAACTCAACTATGGGTTAAGCAAAATACTAGGAGCTTATCTTAATTAATCTTCCTAACAATGCTGCAAATTAAATCCATTTTACAGATGAGTAAACTGAGCCTTAGAAACATGCTTGAAATCATAGTTGGTTATTAGCAATTATGGGATTGGAACCATGTTCTCTCTATAGTTATACATAAGATATCACTATAAAGTATGGAGAATAATTTAAAAACTTGGAGCAGAATGATACAATGACATGCTTCAAAGTTGTCTTCTACACACAGATTCCGGCTAACTTTTGGCAAATCGCTTTAGGACTTGGTTTTCCAGTCAATTATGAGTCGCAGTCATATAGAAGTGTTTTTTTTGTTTTATTGTGTTTCTTTAACATCTTTATTGGAGTATAATTGCTTTACAATGGTTGTTATTTTCTGCTTTATAACAAAGTGAATCAGCTATACATATATATATATCCCCATATCTCCTCCCTCTTGTGTCTCCCTCCCAGCCTCCCTATCCCAGCCCTCTTTAATTTTGTATCCTGCTACTCTACCAAATTGATTGATTAGCTCTAGTAGTTTTCTGGTAGCATCTTTAGGATTCTTTATGTATAGTATCATGTCATCTGCAAAGAGTGACAGATTTACTTCTTCTTTTCTGATTTGGATTCCTTTTATTTCTTTTTCTTCTCTGATTGCTGTGGCTAACACTTCCAAAACTATGTTGAATAATAGTGGCGAGAGTGGACAACCTTTTCTTTTCCTGATCTTAGAGGAAATGGTTTCAGTTTTTCACCATTGAGAACGATGTTGGCTGTGGGTTTGTCATATATGGCCTTTATTATGTTGAGGTAAGTTCCCTCTATGCCTACTTTCTGGAGAGTTTTTATCATAAATGGGTGTTTAATTTTGTCCAAAGCTTTTTCTGCATTTATTGAGATTATCATATGGTTTTTATCCTTCAATTTGTTAATATGGTTTATCATATTGATTGATTTGAGTATATTGATGAATCCTTGCAGTCCTGCGATAAACCCCACTTGATCATGCTGTATGATCCTTTTAATGTGCTGTTGGATTCTGTTTGCTAGTATTTTGTTGAGGAATTTTGCATTTATGTTCATCAGTGATACTGGCCTGTAGTTTCCTTTTTTCTGACATCTTTGTCTGGTTTTGGTATCAGGGTGATGGTGGCCTTGTAGAATGAGTTTGGGAGTGTTCCTCCCTCTGCTATATTTTGGAAGAGTTTGAGAAGGATAGGTGTTAGCTCTTCTCTAAATGTTTGATAGAATTTGCCTGTGAATCCATCTGGTTCTGGGCTTTTGTTTTTTGGAAGATTTTTAATCACAGTTTCAATTTCAGTGTTTGTGATTGTTCTGTTTATATTTTCTATTTCTTCCTGGTTCAGTCTTGGAAGGTTGTGCTTTTCTAAGAATTTGTCCATTTCTTTCAGGTTGTCCATTTTATTGGCATAGAGTCGCTTGTAGTAATCTCTCATGATCCTTTGTATTTCTGCAGTGTCAGTTATTACTTCTTTTTCTTTTTTAATTCTGTTGATTTGTCTATTTTGAGTGAAGTCAAAGTGAAGAGTGAAGAGTGAAGTCTGTTTTGTCTGATATGAGAATTGCTACTCCAGCTTTCTTTTGATTTTCATTCCCATGGAATATCTTTTTCCATCCCCTCACTTTCAGTATGGACATTTTAATAATATTAATTCTTCCAGTCCATGAACACAGTATATCTTTCCATTTATTTGTGTCATCTTCAGTTTCTTTCATCAATGTCTTATGGTTTTCAGAGTACAGGTCTTTCACCACTTTGATTAGATTTATTCCTACATATTTTATTCTTTTTGATGTAACTGTAAATGGGATTGTTTTCTTAATTTCTCTTTCCGATAGATCATTATTAGTGTATAGAAACATTATAGATTTTTTTTTTAACATCTTTATTGGAGTATAATTGTTTTACAGTGGTGTGTTAGCTTCTGCTTTATAACAAAGTGAATCAGCTATACATACACATATGTGCCCATATCTCCTCCCTCTTGCATCTCCCTCCCTCCCACCCTCCCCATCCCACCCCTCCAGGCGGTCACAAAGTGCCGAGCTGATCTCCGTGTATTAATTTTGTATTCTGCAACTTTACTCAATTCATTTATTCTAAATTTTTTTTTGGTGGCATCTATAGGGTTTTCTATATATAGTATCATGTCATATGCAAACCATGACAGTTTTCTTTCTTTCTTTCCAATTTGGATTTGTTTTCTTTTCTTTTTGTCTTGTCTGATTGCTGTGACTAAGACTTCCAATAATATGTTGAATAAAAGTGGCAGCAGTAGGCATCCTTGTCTTGTTTCTGATCTTAGAGGAAATGTTTTCAGCTTTTCACCATTGAGCATGAGGTTAACTGTGGGTTTGTCATATATGGACTTTATTATGTTGAGATATTTTCCCTCTATGCCCACTTTGTTGAGAGTTCGTATCATAAATAGATGTTGAATTTTGTCAAAAGTTATTTCTGCATCTATGGAGATGATATATGATTTTTATTCTTCCTTTTGTTAATGTGGTGTAACACATTGATTGATTTGTGGAAATCAATCCCACTTAAATCCCACTTAATTATGGTGCATGGTCCTTTTAATGTATTGTTAAATTAGGTCTGCTAATATTTTGTTGAGGATTTTTGTTGAGGATTTATGCATCTATGATCATCAAGGTTATTGGCCTGTGATTAATTTTTTTGTAGTGCCTTTGTCTGGTTTTGGTATCAGGGTAATTCTGGCCTAGTAGAATGAGTTTAGAAGCATTCCCTCCTCTTCAATATTTTGAAATAGTTTCAGAAGCAGGTACTAAGTTTCTTTAAATGCTTGGTAGAATTGACCTGTGAAGACATTTGGTCTTGGACTTTTGTTTGTTGGGTGTTTTTTTTTTTTTTTTTCTGATTTGATTTCATGACTAGTAATTGGTCTCTTCAGATTTTCTTTTTCTTCCTGATTCAGTCTTAGGAGATTTTACATTTGTAGGAATTTATCCATTTCTTCTAGGTTGTCCAATTTGTTGGTATATAATTTTTCATTGTAAACTCTTATGATAATTTGGTGTTTGGTGTTGGTTGTAACTTCTCCTCTCTCATTTCTGATTTTTTTGGGCCCTCTCCTTTTTCTTGATGTGTTTGGTTAAAGGTTTATAGAATTTGTTTATCTTTTCAAAGAACCAGCTTTTAGTTTCACTGATATTTTCTATTGTTTCTTTAGCCTCTATTTCACTTATTTTCACTCTGATCTTTATTATTTTCTTCCTTCTACTACCTCTGGACTTTGTTCTTTTTCTAGTTACTTTAGGTATAAAGTTAGGTTGTTTATTTGAGATTTTTCCTGTTGCCTGCGGTAGGTCTGTATTGCTATACACTTCCCGCTTAGAACTGCATTTTCTGTGTCCCATAGATTTTGGATTGTTGTGTTTCCATTTTCATTTTTCTCAAGGTACTTTTTGATTTCTTCTTTTCTTTCTTCAATAACACGTTGGTTGTTTAGTAGCATGTTGTTTAGACTCCATGTATTTGTGTTTTTTTCCAGTGTTGCTCTTGTAGTTGATTTGTAGTCTCATATCATTATGGTCAGAAAAGGTGCTTGATATGATTTCAATCTCCTTAAATGTATTGAGACTGGTTTTGTTGCCTAGCATGTAATCTATCCTGGAAAATGCTCCATGTGCACTTGAAAAGAATATGAATCTGCTGTTTTGGGGTGGAAAGTCCTGTATACATCTATTAAGTCTATCTGATCTTATGTATCATTTAATGCCAATATTTCCTTATTGGTTTTTTTCTTTTTCTTTTCTTTCTTTCTTTTTATTTTTTTTGGTTGCACTGCATGGCATGTGGGATCTTAGTTCCCTGACCAGAGATTAAACCCTTGTCCCCTGCAGTGGAAACATGGAGTCTTAACAACTGGACTGACAGGGTTAGGGTTCCCTCTAGTGTATTTTTCATTTCTGTTATTGTATTCTCCAGCTCTGATTGGTTCTTTTTCATATTTTTGATCCCTTTGTTGATGTTATCACTGTGTTCCTCCATTCTTCTGAGTTTGCTGAATGTCTTTATGGCCATTACTTTGAACTCCTTATCTGGAAGATTGATTATCGCCATTTCATTTATTTATTTTTCTAAGGGACATATTCCTTTCTTTCACTTGGAACATATTCCTTTATCTCCTCATTTTACTTAACTCTCTGTGTTTGTTTCTACACATGAGGTAGACCATCTATGTCTCCCTGTCTTGAAGGAGTGGCTTTGTGTAGAAGGTGTTTTGTGGGGCCCAGTAGTGGGGTCCCACTTGGTTACCAGAGGCAGGTGTTCCAGGGCTGTGTAATCTGTGTGTGTCTGTGGCTGGGTCACTATTGCTGTAGGCACACTAGTGTGGGGGCTTGTCACCAGAGCAGCTGGCTGTAAGACCCAGCTGCAATAGTTGCAGGCAGTCTGATGTGTGGGGCTGGGCCCTGGGCAAGAACCACTTTGGAGGGATGCTGGTGCTGGCTGAGGATGTCTGCTTCTCCTCTACGATCATCTGTTACTCCCTGGCTCATACCATCCTTACTAAGCTTTTTCCAATTCCTCTAATGCAGAACTTCCCAACTTATTGAGGTGAATGGGCTAGAAGGAGTCATGGTACTGATGCTCTGAGTCCTCAGAATAGCTGGCCAAGGCAGCCCAGTCACTTTTCCCCAGTGAGCCACAAAAATATCATTTTCTGTTTAAGCTGTTTGTGAAAAATAGGAAATATGGTCAAATGCAATGTGCTCTCTCACTTCTGGCCTTCATGTTTGTCCCAACTCTACCCAGAACAATCTCCTTCCTCTTTACTTAGTTTCAGCTTTCAGCAACATCATCAATTCCTCAAGAAAGCCTTCCTTGACCTCTGCTAAGTCTGGTTAGATCTCCGGCTGCACATTCTTACAGCAGCTGGGGCTTCCCCCATGACAGATGTATCATCCACTTGGCTGGTATGCATTCTCCACTAGGTTGTAGGTTTGCCTCTCTTGCTCACTATTGCATCCCCAGTGCCTAGCTCTGTGTCTGGCATATAGGAAGGACTCAGTAAATATTTTTGTTAAAGGAAGTGAGCTAACTCATCCTTGGTGTGCAAAACAGTGCTTTCTCTTGCTCTCTGTGTTTCTGTGAATGGTAAAGTTTTTCTCCTAAATTCTTATGCTTGCCAAATTTTCGTTTCATTCTTGACCCTCTCTCAGATTGCTGATTTTAAAAAAATGTTTCTTTGAATATGGTTCTTACACCAATTTCTTCTTTTACACTTCCCCTATAGACACCTAAACTCAATTCTTTATTACTGCTGACCCAGACTATTATAATAACTTTGCTGCTCCTCTGCTTCCAGCCTTATCTTCATTTTGCTAAAACAGATAAATGTTTGCTAAAACGTTGCCCTCCAGGGAAGTCTAAGCTCCTTAGCTTTGTCACTGAAGACCTCTGCCATGTGGTCACAACCTCCCCAACCAGCTCTGTTTTCCACCACTTCCCTTCACTCCTCTCCCCTCCCAGTTACCTAGTCATACTCGACCATGCCTTGGGCTTTCCCACACCGTTCTGTTTGCACATGATTCTTCCACCTGCAGTATCTGCTTTTCTCCTCTCTGCTTCTTAGAAACCTTCCCATCCCTTCACAAATCTATCCCTGTGAACTTCCAGTTCTGGCTGTGCTCTCTCTCCCCATTTTTTCAACTTCTCACTTATCATCTCTTGCCTCATATTATTATACAATGCTCATTCCTTCATCCACTCAACAAATGTCCATTGAGTCCCTACTGTGTACCATGTGCCTAGAGCTGAGGATTCAAAGATGAACTAGACCATGTCTTTGCTTCTGGGAACTCAAATACACAGAGAGATATGCATATAAGTCATGCAGTGTTATGCTCAAAGTGAAATGAAAGCTAAGAGAGGAGGGAGAGATGACTTGTCGGAAGAAGTTAGGGAAGGAGTTAGTTCATTAATTTAAGCAGCATGGTATGATGGAAAGAACAGAGATCTGTGTTGAAATCCTGGATTCACAACACATTAACCCCTACTCTCTATGCCTCTGTTTGCCTATCTGTAAAATGGGAATATTATCATGTACCTCGAAAGGTCGTGGTGAGATGTGAATAAGATCATGTTTGTGAAGAATGTCTAGTAGCAACTTGGGCTTGTACAGGTGCTCAACAAGTGTGAGCTCCTTTTGACCATAGCCCTGATCCTACCTTCCATATTCCTCACAGTGCCCTGTACAAACTATGATCCTGGTGACTATCTGCTATTTTGTTGATTGACATTATTATGGATATGGATGATGCCTGTCATATCAGGTAACAGGGCCACTGGGAACCAGGCTATTTTAATGATCCTAGAAGGGATCTATTCCTCTTTCTGAGAACCATGAATTTGGAATTTGACCTAGGGAATGATACATGGGCAAGGTTTATACTTTTCCATCTCAGCAAGAAGAGTCAGGGCTGTCAAGCCAGGAAGCAAAGAAGCCATAGCGTTCCTGGACACCCCACTAATGAAGGCCAGGGCTTTCACGAGTCCAGCTCTTTGAAACCACACCATGAAGCTCTTACTTCACGGATGCACAGCACGGGAGAGGAGTTCTGACTTAGCAAGAAGCCCAAGTAAAGTCTTTTATGAGATGAGGGACTCTTCTGAGGAAACGTAACAAGCCAAGGGGAAAGGCTTTTGACAACCAAATGAGTAAGAAAAAAGGGCTGTCTTCCACACCTACACCCTCTGCAGAGGGGCTATAAATACTCCCAAGAGGAAGGAGACCCACAGCTCTGTGGCTTGGACAACTTGGACTCTGTCTTCAGCCGGTCACCTCACTCCCTCCATCACCATGCCTTACAGCTGCTCCCTGCCCAACCTGAGCTGTTGCTCCAGCTGCTTCTCCCGGCCCTGTGTGCCCCCCAACTGCCACGGCTCCACCCTGCCCGGGGCCTGCAACATCCCCGCCAACGTGGGCAACAGCAGCTGGTCCTGCGAGGGCTCCTTCAACGACAACGAGAAGGAGACCATGCAGTTCCTGAACAGCCGGCTGGCCAGCTACCTGGAGAAGGTGCGCCAGCTGGAGCGGGAGAACGCGGAGCTGGAGTGCTGCATCCGGGAGTGGTACGAGTCTCAGATCCCGTACATCTGCCCAGATTACCAGTCCTACTTCCGGACCATCGAGGAGCTCCAGCAGAAGGTGAGGGGGTGGGCACCCCACTGCCTCCAGCAGGAAGTTGTAGGGAGGGAATTCAAGATATGATTAAGAAACAATATAAGCTCTCGGTGTGATTGAAACGCATGGGTTGAAGTCTTGCTTTTCCATTCTGTTTTCTTGAGGGCCCGTCTTATTCTAGTTCCAGGACTGTTAGATCTGAGTATTTGCATAATGTTAGTCTGTGTGGAGGTAGCAGCACTTTGCATAAATAAACTGTAATTAAAAGCTGCCTCCGAATGCTTCCGTGCATTTGCCAAGACTCTGGAATTATTATCCTGAGGTGAGAGAAGAGACTGAGCCCAAGAAGGAAGCTGAGAAAGTGAAATTTTTGTAACAATTGGACCAATTTCTCTCTCTCTTATCTGGGCTTTTGACTGCTCTGACCTCTTGT
The DNA here is from genome assembly GCF_028023285.1 of Balaenoptera ricei. Classification (NCBI taxonomy): domain Eukaryota; kingdom Metazoa; phylum Chordata; class Mammalia; order Artiodactyla; family Balaenopteridae; genus Balaenoptera; species Balaenoptera ricei. Next base: position 20,219,569 of record NC_082658.1, on the reverse strand, counting down.
TGCTGTCCTCTTCTGGGTGCCTAATTATCTTAACTTCATTGTCTTGACCTAGAGGCCTCTGGGCTTCTCATGGTGCACAGTGTCCACTGAGGGCATAGAAGAGTTGGCTGAAATCAGAAAGAGTGGAAACTACCTAGAAGAACATAGGACCAACCCATCCAGGATGGATAGGAGGGCGTGACTCCATCCATGACTCTGCCCCCTCCAATTGCTAGTTGACATATTTATCTTCTCCACTGAATTGGAAGTTTTTTGTGGGCAGGATCTAGTGCTTACTCATTTTTGTATCTTCAGCTCCTGCTACCATGCCAGACATACAGTAGGTTTTTAAAGAGAAATGTTAGTTATTATTATTATCAGCTTCTCAGTATTGCTTATTAGGAAAGAAAAGGAAAAATTGTGTATCTATTGACACTTTTCTTGCATATGTCAGTGTTCTTTTTTTCCCCCAATTTGATTTCTTAAATATTTATTGAGCAACTATTGCACATGGACAGCATTTAATAATCTTATATAAGATCCACTGTGATTTCTCATTCTGTTCCTTCCAAGTAAGTGAATTAGTAGGGATTGCTGTTGGCTAAAAATAATCACGCTTATTCTAGAATGTTTTGGGTCTTCTAGATCCTGTGCAGCAGTCTGACAATGCCAGGCTGGTGGTGCAGATTGACAACACCAAGCTGGCCTCAGATGACTTCAGGACCAATTGAATGGGTAAGGGGGCTGTTGTCTTCCCTCTTTCCTCTCCTTCCCCTTAGCCTGTCCTCTGTACCAACAAACATTGACAAAGTTTTCCCTAGATGATTTCCCTAAGATCGACAGAGCCATTGCTAACCAGAGCTCAGAGAACCCTTCTCCAGAGTCAGACTCTTTGCCTGCTTTTCCTTTCCAGAGGACATCTCCGAATCCCATCCAGTGTAGAAGTCATGTTCCCCTGATGCTCCACTATGCACAGAGTCCAATCAGGAGAATGGAGGAAGTGTTTTAATTCTGGAAATCTCACGGTTTATGGGCTTTTATCCCATTAAATCCACTGGCTCTTCATTTATTAAAAAATAATTACCAGTGCCTTTTCCTCCAGGAGCTTCGGTAGCGTGTTGAAAACCTAGATGAACGAGATGGCTGTAAAAACCACAAGCCCCAACTCCCAGTTGTCTGACAAACCAAACCAGGCCTGCCTCTGATGCTCCTGTATCACAGGTATGAGACAGAGATGTCCTTGAGGCAGCTGGTGGAGGCAGACCTGAACAGCCTGGGCAGGATCCTGGACGAGCTGACCCTGTGCAAGTCTGACCTGGAGGCCCAGGTGGAGTCCCTGAAGGAGGAGCTGATCTGCCTCAAGTAGAACCATGAGCAGGTGAAGTTCCCCAACAGGATCAAACTCGCCAAGGCCTGTTTCCAGCTGTCAAGGGGTGTGGGAGAGGCTCAACTAGCCAAGGAATCTGCTCTCCAAACAAAAAGGGATTTGGAGAGAGTGAGTAATCTGTGATAGGAGGCGAGGGTTTTTCTGCCGGTGGCAGGAATGAGGGTGAAGGAAGCTGGCAAGCCCAGTAATGAGGAAAGGTCAACAGCAAGGCAGTGCCCACAGCCGCTTCCTCTCCCAGGTTGGAGCACACGGGGCTGCAGAGATCTTTTATTCCAATTCTCCACTTAGTAACAGGAGACACCAGCAGGACCACCCTGCAGGGAGGGCTGAGCTGGAAACACAACCCAACTCTCCCCTTTCTGGTCCGGAGCTCTTTCTGCTATTCAGTGTTGCCCAGAGGAAACGCTGTAAAGTGCTCACATCATTGCTAGATTAGTTGCACGGTAAAGAAGACAGATATTTTGTGCAAACCTTAATCCCAGAACAATGTAAATGGTGATAGTTAATATTAATTGAGTGCTTATTGTGTGCCAAACACTGTGCTAAGTGCTTTAGAACTTCATCTTACCGATGAAGCACTTGAGGCTTCTAGAAGCTTCTAGAAGCTTTCTAGTAAGTGGTAGACAAGAAACCCAATTCAAATCTGTCTGACATCCACCTAAGCCCAAGCACTAAGCTATGGTGGGTGTGTGAAGAGATTAGCTGATAGTTACTTCCTTTATCAATAGCTAAACTAGTGAAATCAACAAATCACCAGTTAAGTCTATTCTATCCCAGGATGGCAGATTTTGAAGTAAACATTCTTTGTTTCCTCTTTAGCTGCACTCTATCCTTTTTATTATGCATGGCTAAGAATCAAACCATAGTCTATATGGTATACTAACAAGAACACTGGATTGGGTGTTTGGGCTCCAGAGTTTAAATCATGGTCTATTGCATCTCGGCTCTGAGTCCAAACCCCTGTACCTCTTTAAGTGAGGAGTGGTATACTGAGTACAAAGGTGGAAGGAGGTCATGGACTTGAAAGCACTCTGTAAAGTGGAATGTACAGGTTAGTCATTGAATACAGAACCCAGTTAATGAGAGGATCAGAGAGAATAGAAATTTTGAAAGCTTAAGAATAAGCACAAGTTGAATTGCATTCTCTTAGAGGAGAGCATTAGGATCCTTTGTGATACTTTGAATTGTCCCCTTCCTCCATCAGGAAGCCAACTCCCTGCGGAGCCAGCTTGGAGACCGCCTCAATGTGGAGGTGGACGCCGTCCCCACCGAAGACCTGAACCGCATGCTCAACGAGACCAGGTGTCAGTACGAGGCCCTGGTGGAGAGCAACCGCAGGGACGTGGAGGAATGGTTCACCAGGCAGATGGGCATCTCGGCACGTCGTCGCTCAGGCCCCTCGGCCCCTCAGGGCCCTTCAGACACGGTCTGATCCTGCCTTCTCCCCTTTGGTGTTTCAGACCAAGGAACCGAACAGGCAGGTGGTGTCCAGCTCGGAGCAGCTGCAGTCCTACCAGCTGGAGATCACTGAGCTGAGACGCACGGTCCATGCCCTGGAGGTGGAGCTGCAGGCCCAGCACAACCTAGTGGGTATCGTTCAGACTCCTGGTGAGAAGGGCAGGTCAGGAGTCAGAGGCACCGGGCTGGCCTTTGGACCCTCCTCTCCTTAACTCTTGGAGCTTGTGACTTCTTTGGATCCTGCGGAGAAGCCCTTTCAGGAGCAGCTCTGTGACCTTCCTTCCCTTCCCCACGACAGAGAGACTCTCTGGAGAACACCCTGACGGAGATAGAGGCCCGCTACAGCTCTCAGCTGGCCCAGGTGCAGTGCCTGATCAGCAAAGTGGAGGCCCAGCTGGCGGAGATCAGGAGGGACCTGGAGCGGCAGAACCAGGAGTACCGGGTGCTGCTGGATGTCCGGGCCCGGCTGGAGGGTGAGATCAACACGTACCGGGGGCTGCTGGAGAGCAAGGACTGCAAGTGAGTAGGAGGCTAGTGATATTCCCCTTGGCGCCTCATGAGGTTGCTATGAGGATGAAAGATCTTCTTGTTGGAAATTAATTTATACTTACAAGCTTTCGGTTGGAGGCAGTCAGAGGAAGTACAATATTCTTGCACAAAGTGTGTTTTGTATCTTCCTATCTCTTCAGCTCCCTTTACCATAACCTGCTCTAATGATTTTCTGTCTCCAGGCTCCCCTGCAACCCATGTGCCACAACCAATGCATGTTAAAAGCCCATCGGGCCCTGCGTTTCCAATCCTTGTGTCCCACACGCTCAGTGAGGGCCTTGCAACACCTTTGTGCACTAGAGGCCCCAGTGCCAGCAGGACGACAATGGCTCCAAAGTCACATCTCAGCTCTACTTCATCCAAATGTCCCCAGCAGGGACCATGCTTCAACCAGTACCAGCTCCACTGAATTTCCTGGCTTGATCCTTGAGCACAAGAAGCTGCAAAGTCCATCTACTGGCTCAGTCTGTCTTCTGAGTCACACAGAGAAATCTACAACAAGATCAAGTAATATCTTTTATCTCAATGACACATTTGCATAACGTCTTATGCTCTAACAAATACTTACCTAAATGTGATTTTAAATAATTACATTAAGTGTGATAGAGCTGATTAGGCAAGCTATGAAACTGAACATAATTGGAAGAAATATTCCCCATCATTCTTTTGGTTTTGGAGATGCAATAAAGATCCTTTGTTAACCTCTTAATAAACTCTTCTTCTGGCACAGGAATGGTAATTGTCCTTTTCATTCATTCATTTCAAAATTGGGTGTCTTGTATAAATTTAAAAAATCAGTGTTCTTTCCGTCAGATGAAGGGGTCATCACGACTATAGATGGTCTGTGACTACCCTCAAAGATATCAGCCAACACTCATCTAATTGACATAGGTTTCATGTTTGGGAGGAAGATGGTAGGAAAGGAATGACAAATCCACACGAGAGTATCTGCAAACATTTTCTGTTGAGCTCCTCAGAGGGGGTATGTGAGAGAATCACAGAAAGGGGACAACAACATCAGGAGGAAGTGAATCGAGAGAAAGGCTGTGCCTCTTGGCAACATGAAAACATTGTAACCTAGAAAGAACTGGGGAAAATAGCTCAGCCAACAGTTATCTTCCTCCATTTCCATCTTAGCATATTGGAGAGTTTTTTTCCATAGCCATCAAAATCATGTAATGACTATTTTTGTGCCTAAAAATTCTCATAATAATTATTAAAATATGCAAAAATGTGCTCAAACCCAGACCTTCAACTCAAAGTATTACAAATCCTCAAACCAAAATGTTAAAAAAGACTCATTTTCAGTCACATTCCTCTTACCAAAATGTTTTTAATATTGATATTTTCTTCATATCATTTAATCATGATATTTCAAGAGGGTGAAACTGAGCAAGACCCTGTGCAGCCTTCCTGGGGACAGGAACCCCTCTCCCAAATTCCCTACCTCTTTTTTGTAGAAAAGCTTTAGTCTCCTAGGGCTTCCCCAAGTTCCAGAGAGAAAACTTAATCAGAGAAATGAGAAATTGCAGACATAAAGGAAAGCAGTCAAGCAAGACAAAATAATAGTTTAGCCATAAAGTCAAGGATCTTTAGTTCCTCCTCAAGGGTTATAGATAAAATCCTGAGCCATATCTTTGAGTTGTTCTGCAGATACTAAAACCCCCACCAGGTGGAAGAAGTTAACTGCATGCTGATCACCAGCACATAGATCCCAGACCAGTTGGAACCAGAAGTTTGATGACTGAGATTCCTGAAACATCACCCTGTTACCTCACCATCAACCAGTTAGAGAAGTGTGCATGAGCTGATCAGGCACCCTGTAACCCACACTCCTAAACTTGCCTTTAAAAACCCATCACTGAAAGCCATTGGGGAGTTCAGGTCTTTTGAGCACTAGCTGCCTGTTCTTCTAGCTTGGTGCCCTGCAATGAATGCTGTACTTTCCTTCACCACAAGCCTGTGTCAGTAGATTGGCTTTGCTGTGGGTTAGGTGAGCGGACCCCAGTTTGGGTTAGTAATAAGGGCAAATTTAATACTAAAGACAAATATAATTTTAAAAGCTTTATCACAGATTACTTATTCCTTGAAAAATTTTTATTAGTAGTATATAATGTATATTTTATAATATGCATAATATTTTATAGTTGTAGTATATACACATATAATATGCATAAAAATAAGTAAGCATATTTGGTGTGTGCACTCAAAGCTTTTCTGATAGGGGTATAATATGAAATATTGTGAAACCCAGTGGATTAGTGTGCCCTGTACCCCCTGCTGATGGACTGGGGTATGTCATTTCAACCTGATAAAATTATGGCAGAAAACTGTTTGTTTTGATCAAAAGAATTCTTCCTTTTCACAGCGAGGGAATAGCATGAGATTTACACACATACAATTTTTTGAACATATAAATTTACCCAAGATATCTACACTGTGTGAAAGTGTGTGCTGGAACCACTTAATGCAAGCTGTGGTTCCCTCTCCCAGGGTTGTCCTGGGCTGTCAGGACAGAGCAAGTTCCTACAGGTCAGCCCACTGGAGGCCCAGATGGATTCACAGAGAGCCTCTGCCCTGCCCACCCTATGCCTCACTCTTCCCCTTTAATTCCCTTCTCTTGCTACATTGGCTTCGGGTCGCGAGCAAATGTCCTGCCCCCAGGAAGAGCGCGGTGGAGACCCCAGGCTCCCCGATGGAGTCTGAGAGACAAGTAGTGGCTCGGACTTCTTACAGGCTTAGCACCACCCTCCAGAGGGAGGGGCTGCAACTCAGGTGACCCTCCTGGCCTCAGGTTCCTCCCATCCTTTGTGAAAAAGAGAAGAACAAAATGGTTCCTAGTCTATGCTGTACTCACATCTGACTCTGTTCTTTACCAGCTCTAACCCTTGGGCAGGTCCTTCCCCTTCTCAGAGTTTCATGCCTCCTCACAGGGTTCTGAGATGCGATTGAGAAAGTGCAAATTCTGGGAGTAAGTGCAGACCATCTGCAAAGTGCTATGTGGAGGCAAATGTTTATTCCTCAACACATCCTGTCGTACTGATGTATTTGTTGACGGGACTATTGATCCAGTGGCCACCATATTCTTCTGTTAAAGAATGTGATTCTGGAGCTAGAGTCTGTGGGTTGGATCCGGGTTCTGCTCTTTAATAGCTGTGCGACCTTGGCAAATAACATAAACACTATGCTCCCCAGTTTCCTCACCTATAATACGAGGACAATAATAGCATTTTTTCATAGGATGCTGAAGAAGATTAAATTAGTAAATACACATAAAGGACATGATAGTGTGCCTAGCAGAAATAATGAGGGCTATTAGAAGTCATAGGGTGCCCACCCTTGGGGTGCAGACAGGAGAGGTGGTCTTGGGTGGTGCTAGAAGGGAGCACTAGGGAAGCTTCTGGGTCCGGGGCAGAATCTGTTTTCACTGTGTATGAAAACGCAGTGTGTGAAGATTCATCGTGCTATATGCTGGAGATATTTGGGGTTTTTGTTTGTGTGTCATAATTCCAAAAAAGATGTTTTTAAAAAGTGTAACTGGGTATTAGTAAAAATTCTCAGGAGGGCTTCAGACTTGCAGAAGGTGTGAAGGTGGTGGGGTCCATCCAAGCCTGTATCTCTGAGAAGAAAAGGGAAATCCAGCTAATCTTTGGGGTAAATTTGGAGTAAGAGAAAATTACACTAAGGTAATATGAATCTTAGTGTGTGCATATATACATAACACACACACCATATATATACCCATATACATATATACACACACCATACATACATATAAACATCATACACATGTATATGCACCACATGCATATATATGTATATATGTACACATAATAATTACACACGAATACATTGCATATATTAGTATATTTAATATAATTATATATTATATTAATATTAATTTATATTTAATATTAATATATTAACTATTAACAGTAACATATTAATGTTGAATTTAAGTATTAATTAATATTAATTAACCAATTAATATTAGTTCAAGTTGATCCTTGAACTAATCCATGTATAGCTTTGCAGTTGGCCCTCCACATCTACAGTTCTATATCTGTGATTCGGCACCAACTGCAAACTGTGTAGTACTGTAGTAGACATTCATTGAAAAAAATACATGTATAAGTGGACCCGTGCAGTTCAGACCCATGTTGTTCAAGGGTCAACCGTATTGTATATATTATACACACACACACAATATGCTGAGAGGTTGTAGGTGGAAAGTAGGAAGGATAGAGGGATCTGGTGGCTATGAGGAGTGCAGAGATCTCCTAGGCTGGATGATGGGGGAGGTACCTTGGGTCCACCTTCCTCTTTTTGTCCCTTTCTCAGCACCCAAGAATCCCTCTTGACTGTTCCAAAGCTCTGTGATATGAGTCTGGAGCTTATGCTGGAATGCGCTTTCTCTGCTCAGTTGCCTGAGCAGCAGTGCACGTCAGAAGATGGAGAACTGTGGTTGGTTTATTCTGTGTTTTAGTGAGTCTGGAGCTTTGGTTCCATCTGTTTTTATTGGTATGCAGTCGGTCATACTACATACCATTCCTGTCATACTACTGCATGCAGTGGTGTCCACATTTACCAACGTTTAACAAAACACAAACAACAATCAAGTGAGGGAACCCAACTCTCAGTCCACAAAAGAGATTGACACTTGTTTTTCCTTTTGCTGGTCCTGCTTTTCTCAACTGATTATTGGAATGGAGAGATATTGGGAACATGAACTCTCACAGAGATTAGAACATCAGCCACCTCTGAGAAAGGTAGGGCAAGGCAAGAGGTAGAGTGGGGACTAAGGCTTTTATCTAAAACTCACAGATCATATACTTAGGTATCATTGAGTTCCAGGCAAAAATATCAAAAACCTTGATTCAGGGTGTGCATACCTGAGGACACCAGAAGAGACAGGTCCTCAACCCTTGTTCACCAGCTGCCTTCCCATCCCAGGTGTCTCTGGACCACCCTCTCCCTTGTGTTAGGACTGACATGGAGAGTGATGCCGGCCCTCTGACAGATTCTGATCATGCACCACTCTGTTCGTCTTCAGGGAGCAGAGTCCTATAGAAGGGAGAATAGACGTTTCTATCTATCTATTCTAAGATCTGAGAATCAGTGCCCTTTTCAGCAGAGAGGACCACTGCCTAAAATATCAGTGGAGAACCACATACACAAAACAATTCTTTATTTGAGTTTGGTAGAGAAGAATCAGTAGAAAATATTCTTATGAACTTTAAAAATTATTAACATGGATACAAGATAAATCTCAAATCAATGTAGAAAGTCACATTATCATTATTAACAAATGTCTGTTGCTTGCTTAGAATAAGAAGAGAAATAAATGGGTCTGGGACTCTCTGGGTCTTTTTTTTTTTTAAATTGTCTTTCAGCAGCAACAAAGAGGCAGGAAAAGAAGAAGAGAGTTCTCTTACAGGTAGGGTCCTTCCATTCAACTCTGGGCTCTCCAGGTTTAAGATAAATTTCTCCCTTCCATGGGGGCCCCAGCCCACCATCGTTGAGGCCATCGGTTCCTAGAGCTGGGCCTTCACAGAAACAGTGCTGTCATAGCCCAGAAGCAAGGGCATCAGAACCTGGGAATCATCTCCCAAACCCACTCTGCCCTCCACATGAAACAGGCAACACAAGGCTGGGCAGAGTCTTACTCACTAGATGACAGTGTCAGACGTTGTCAACTTCCCTAACTTTCAGACTCTTCCTCTGAGGAAGCACCTGGGCAGGCGTCTCATGTTGTGATGGTCACTGTGTGTGGAGACGTGGCACCGTATACACATAACAAGCCTTAGTATTATTGCCATTGACCCTTTGACCTTGAATACTAATTCCTGGGCTCTGAGTCTAATTTTGAGATTGTCTATTCCCAGCTTCCTACAAGGTTCTTTTGTTCCTGCCTTCGACCTGTGTAACCCGGACTCCTGTTTCCCAGCATGGAGCTGGGGTCATGCAGGACCAAGTTTTCCCTTCTGTAGAGATGACTAATCTCTTCCATTATTCCTGGTGTCCTTCTTGCTAGCTTGCCCATGGAATTCTAGGCCCCAGAGTAGCACAGGGTTGACATGAGAGGAGGAACCACAGGGATTGGAATGTGATGGAGAGTCTTGGGGTGAGCGATGAAAGGAAAATTGTCTATGGGGAAATGTGGGGAGACATGAGGGGAAGGAACGTGGGCCCATCTAGGTGGTCTGCCCCCTTTCTCCTCCTGGATGCACGTTTTAACCTCTTGTTTCTTTTTTTTAAACACTTTTTTTTTTTTAAGCAGATATTCATTTTTTAATTAATTAATTAATTATTTATTTATTTTTGGCTGTGTTGGGTCTTCATTTCTGTGCGAGGGCTTTCTCTAGTTGCGGGGGCCACTCTTCATCACGGTGTGCGGGCCTCTCACTATCGTGGCCTCTCTTGTTGTGGAGCACAGGCTCCAGACGTGCAGGCTCAGTAGTTGTGGCTCACGGGCGTAGTTGCTCCGCGGCATGTGGGATCTTCCCTGACCAGGGCTTGAACCCGTGTCCCCTGCATCGGCAGGCAGATTCTCAACCACTGCGCCACCAGGGAAGCCCTTAACCTCTTGTCTCTTATAGGCACCTGCATGAACTTCCTTTTGAGGTTAGTTTTATGTGGGTGGCTCTGAGAAGGAGTCACTCACAGGATGGATTATCAAGAGGCTCAAGGGAGGACCTTGAGCAGAAGCGACCTGGAAACACCCAGGACCTACACTTGGGTAAGAAGATGCAGAATATCTGCCCTGTGGGAATTGCTGTTCACTCTGGGAAGTCCTATAGCTGCTAAAACCCAGAAGTCTGGCTCCCTTGTCCTGGAGGGGGTGTTACCAGAATTCCTCTCAGGACACTTCTTTTTTCATCCAGGTCCTTCACTATTTCTAGAAGCCCATATTGTGTGGTTTTACGTATCGAGGTGGGATCCACTCTGAGGTCCTTGAATGCAAAACACTGTTGATGTTGAATAAGACTCAACACCGACCTCTTCCTCAGCCCACCGTTCATTCCTCATCTGTCCGTTCCGAGGGCTGACCCCATGGCCACGCCTGGTGGGTGAGAGGGCCTTGATTACGCAACTCATAGAAGAGGAAGCTGCTCACAGACCGGGTGGTCTGACTCCAGAGCGCCCACTCCCAGCCGCACCTCCAGCCCGTGGGTCTCGTGCCTCTGAGGGCCCAGAACAGCAGAACTGCTGCTGATGTGGGTATTTGTACTTCCTTCTCAAATGTCCTCATCCGTGACCACATCTGGGCTTGTTCTATGTGCCAGACAGGGATACATAAGTATCACTATTTCCATTAAAATAAAGCTTCATTGATGGATAATTGACATACAATAAACTGCACATATTTAAAGCATGCAGTTTGGTAAGTTTTGACAAATGTGCACCCTGGAGAATTATCACCACACATATCCACCATCCCCCCAAATTTCCTTGTGCTGCTTTATAATCCTCCCCCTGCCACACTGGCCCCTTCTCCACTTTACAAAAGAGCAAACTGAGTTTTCTGGGCATCTGGAGCAAGAACACACACCGCCTGGCTCTTGCCTTTTTCCTACATATTGTGGCTCATAAGGCCAGCAAGGTGGCCAATGGCAGTAGTGTGGGGCTTCCAATGCTTGATAAGAGAGCAGCCGACATCTATTTACTACTTACTGTGTTCTTTAAACCAAGGAGGACAGTTTAAATGATGGCCATTCCATAGATGGGGACCTGAGAGTAGATGGTTTAAGGAAACTTGGCCAAAACCAGCAGGTCAGTGGTGGAAGCAGGTTCTCCCCCCCAACCCCCAAAATCTAGCTCTTCTCTCCTGTCCCAGTTTGGATCTGGTGTGGATGGCTTCACCTCCATCCATCCAATGGTGCTTTGACATTCTCTCTCCATTCGTGGGGGAGCTGATACCATGGCTTTTCCTAGACGGACACTCACCTGTTCCACTGTGCCAGGCCTCCCAGGTATGTGCATTTAAAGTCCCCCTGGAACCTGAGTCTTCCTTCCCTTGCAACAGAATGCCAGATAACGCCTTGGAGATGGTGGAGAGATTCTGGAGTTTGGAGATGGATAAAGTGGGGAAGAAGCTTCTTCTAGGCCAGGTATGTGCCTGTGGTCAGCCCAGAAGGTCATTTTCCTCTGGAATCCTTGGTGTAGCGGGAGGAGCGGCACCAGGGTCTCGATCTGCTTCTTCTCCCTGTCCTGCCTTCTATTCCCTTTATCTTAAAACACAGCAAAGAGGAGGCTGTGGGACAGGCAACTTTTAAAAAAGCAACAGGATTCCTTTTCCAAATCAAAACGTAAAAGAAACAGAGTATATAAAAGGGCAATGGTTTACTAGTATATCTTTAATTTTAAGACATATTTACATTACTTAGGAATTCAACCAATGAGAGCAATGAGATTGTTTGGATTCATTTGTTTGCTCAATGAATCTTTATTAAGCACTTACTCTGGGCCTGTTCTTGTTCTCAGCACCAGGGGTGCCTCAATGGAGAAGACAGGCAAGATCGTGCTCACCCAGAGTTCACAGAGCAGTGGAAGAGACAGGCAGTAAATAAGAGGGACTGAGTAAACCAGTACAGCAGGAAGAGGATTTTAAACAGTGATGAGCACCGAGAAGAAAGGAAAGTATGGTGGTTGATGGGGGTCTGGGCAATGGTATTTACCATGGTCAGGTCTGGGCTTTCCAGGATCTGAGACTGGAAAATGAGAAGAAACAGACCAGAGGGAAGGAGCATTCCAGACAGAGGGAACAGCACGTCAAGGGAGGGAACGAGCTTGGTGTCTCTGAAGGAGGAAGGAAGACCAGTGATGGAGTGACAAGCCAGGGAGGAGCCATAGGACCTGGAGCTGGCAGTGGTCTCCCCTGCTCTGGGGAGCATCTGATTGTATTTTTTTTTTTTTTTTTTTTTGCTCATGCGTATATTTTATTGTCCTGTAAACTTTACTTACAAAACATAAATTCAAAGATAAAATCATTAAGAATTTCAAGACAGCAATAGCAGAGCATGAAACCAAGCAAGCGTGGGGCCCTTCTGAGCATGGTTCATGCGGGACTTGATCAACTGGTAAGTGAAGAGGGAAGCCTTAGAAGGGCTAAAAGGATGGATTTGATTGACATCGATATTAAAAGGAGCATTTAGTGGCTGAGTGGGAGATAGATCAGCTGAACACTAACATTTAAAACAAGGGGCTAGTGGATGACAGTTCCAGTCAAATTCTTTGTTCTGTTTTGTTTTGTTTCAAAGAGGATCAATGATATCTAACAGCCACTCACATTCCTCATCTAAAACAGGAAAGTCAGGTAAGAAGCGCCCAAACTTACAAGAACTGATAAAACGATGAGAAGATGTGATCATAATGAGGCCTGTCCCTTGTTATTGGGAAACTCACACAGACACCTTGATGCGGGCATGTGCCAGGCAGACAGATGGGCTGAGCCATGGCAGGTGTGCTGTGTAGTGTGGCTCTCTCACTCTCACTTTTTGATGGGTAGGGACAAGCAAGGGTCTGAAATTTAAGGAAGGTCAGGGAAGATTTTCAGCTCTCTTGATCAAAGACAGATTTATAAGAAATTAAACCACATGCTCAGCAACAGCAGGGAAATGTTGGTGTCTGTGTGAGATGGATTCAGGTGGCAGCATAAATGAAGTTCATGGTGGCCCTGAAGAGCTAAAGCTGGGAATGTGACACATTGGAGTGTGCATGTGCATGTATTTAAAGTTTTTAAAATGGTTCAAAGATGAAAAGAGAAAGAATATAAAGCAAGTCCCAGAAAACTCTTGGCTTTGAAAAAGCTTGCTTCAGTTTTCCATCTGAATCACAGCCTCTATCTGAATCTCAGTCCTCAGTGTGTTACTTGGCCTGTCTGAGCCTCAGTTTCTTAATCTGTAAAATAGGGAGAATAAGAACCACATCATAGTTTTTAAAATAAGGATGGAATGAGATGATGCTGGTAAAAGTGCTTAACCCAATGCCTGAAACACAGTAAATTCTTAGTAAACATAGTTTCTATTCATGTCCTTAGGGTTGTATCCCTGTGCTGTGAACCCCTGTTCTATTGGTCAGGACAGGGGAGCCACAGCCTTGAGATTCAAAGGTTCCACTGACTCAGGTCCTTTGGTGCTATGTTAGGAGCCTGGTTTCAAGTTCCCTCAAGTTCAGGGCTATAGGAAACTGGCTGGATGGGGGCAAGAGGCTGAGGAATCTGAGCTGGAGAGCTGAGACTCAGAAATAAATGAATTCAGATGTGCGTGTGTGTGTATGTGTTGGGAGGAAGGAGGAGAGTTAAGAATATCAAGCCAGTGGTACTTTCATGAATGGTAGCAATCAGAATTTGCAAACTGGAAGATAAAAGTAAAGCACAGATCTGGTGTCAAAATCATAGTCATTTTAGTCACTCACGGTAGCTAGTTTCCACTGATGTCTATTTTCTACACAGGGAAGCAACACTTAAGCTTGTCATGAAAGACCTGGATAAAATTTAACATATTTGTATTTCATTTTAATAATAATTTCATACCTGTACCTGCTGACATTGTCATTGGTTGTTTGTGGAGCCTGGCTTGCTGCTGACCACAGAGACAAATGCGCAGGAATATTGATTATCAGCAACCTGGACGCTGGGGGGATGGAGCTGTGTGTGGTCTATCGTTCAACAGCCAGGCTGGGAAGAGGGTCCCCCAGAAGTGCACACTCAGACTGTGTGCAATAATGTGCAAGTACACATCACCACGGAGATCAGGTCTGAGAAGGGTGTGTTCTGGGGGAGGGGAGAGAGCACCCATGGGAGAGTTTCAAGTCTGTTCTTTATAAAGTCTTAATAAGATAAGTTCTCCAAGGCAGCATATCTTGAACTGAGATGCAGAAATGTAGGTGAGCTGGTGGGACGATGGGTGGGGAAGTATCCAGAATCTTGCAACTGAGATATGGTGAGCTTTGTGTTGGTGGGACTGGCTCCCAGGGTCTGACATTTGGAAGTCAAGGATTTTAGAAAAGAGAATGTCTGTTTTATTACTATGTGTTTAACTGAGGGTTTGCCTTCCTGCTCTGAGGTTGGTAGAGAGAGAGGGGAGGAGAAGAAGAAGAAGAAGAAGAAGAAGGAGAAGGAGAAGGAGAAGGAGAAGGAGAAGAAGAAGAAGAAGAAGGAGAAGGAGAAGGAGAAGGAGAAGGAGAAGGAGGGGGAGGGGGAGGGGGAGGGGGAGGGGGGAGGGGAGGGGGAAGGGAGAAGAAGAATGGGAAGAAGAAAGGAGGAGGAGGAGAGGGAAGAGGAGGAAGAGGGGGGAGGGAGGGAGGAAGGAAAGGAAAGAAGGAAGGAAGGGAGGAAGGAAAAAAGCAAGCAAGCAAAAGGCCAGGCAACCTGACTGACTCTGTTACAATTGTCTTAGCCTCTCTCAGTGTATTTTATCACTTGGTCTTTGTGGCCCTGTGTCTGCTACTACCTTGGCTTTATCTCCCAATTCTAGTCTCATGTTTGCCCCTTATATTTAATGGTAGATCCAATTTTTCTGGTCCTCATCTTTGGTGCCCCAGGACACTATCTGCCCCCATCCTCTAGCTTATCCTGCTCTTGGCCTCCCCAGCCCCCCCCAGCCAGTAACCCACATGTGCCATTGGTGAATTAGATAAAGGCTCCCTCTCCGGCTGGACACACCCACAGGTGCCTGGTTTGGCAAACAGCACATAAGTTGGTCTTCAGCTTCTATGCAACCTCATAGCTGGGTGCTCTTGTGCCTGGCATGACTCTTACAACTGCATGTGGTCGCCTTGAAACACAGCCTGCTCAAAGCCGGGCCCCTGGACTCCATCCAGGCCGTTGTGCCTAAATTGGCCCTCAAGTCAGATAGTTTAAATAACTGTGAAGAATTTTCGCACTTCCTAACTAATCCTTAGTGATGTTTTTTATGGCAGACACCTAGGAGGCCCATAATAAGTGTTTGATAAATAATAATCTACCTGCCTGAAATTAATAACCCATTTAGGGCAAATGAGGAAATGAAGCACAGAGAGGTTGCTTGAGCAATGTTACACAGCAAAAAATGCTTTTTATTATTAAGAGGAGATGCACTGGGTATCTATGAGAAGAACAGGAAACATGTAGGTACATGGTTTTTTTTTTTCTAATGAGAAGGGAGAAATTCCCCTTTCTCTTAACCTTAGCACTGTGTTCTTTGAAAGCAGTATGTCTTTCCTACAATAACAACCATGACACAGGATTAAACATGAAACTTCATTGTGAAAGAATTTGAGTGACAAAAACAGGGTACAGAGGGTAATTTTTGAATCAAGCCCAATTTAAAAGAGAAATAAGTAAAGAAATAAAGTAGTTTGACTACACAAAGATGGATTTAATGCCAAGAGTTTTTCTGCTTCTTCTTGGAGGTGCTTAAGTAGACCCAGAAACTTGTCTGTTACGCCCATATCATAGCGCTGCCTGGTGACCAAGCCAAGACTGAAAAGCTTTGATCCCCCTTTGTTGTTCTTCTCTTTACAGAGGACTGGGCACTTCCTGCTAAACAGAAAGGTGATCAAAGGTGACAAAGGAAGGTACACATTCTAGAAAGTTTTGGATTTTAGTAGAGAGAGTCAGGGTGTGTCTAATCTTTTTCTTCCTCTCTAGTTAAGCTGTGACTGATAATAAACAAAGACCTCTTTGAAAAGTGAACCTCTTGGTTGAACTAAGGAGTTCTTTCAAACTCATAGTAATTGCATATCCAATTAAATAAGTTGACTGAAAAAAGCTAGTTAATGTTTATGCCTGTAATTAAAAAAATCTTGGACTTGTATATACATTTATAAAAGCATGAAACGCTAGAAGGGTATACATATTAAATTCATGATTGTGTTTGTCTCTGGCAAGAAGGGATTGGAACTTGAATGGATATAAAAGTCAAAGAAATTCTCTCTGTTATCTTTGATGCTATGTTTACTTGATTTTTTAACATAGAGCAAATAAGATAAAAAATATTAACAGCTACTAATCCTAAGTAGAAAAGCACCGGCTTTAAAATATATTTCCTCTGTTCTTTTTTTTCTTTTCTTTGTTTTAATGCCAAATGGTTTTTATTTTTTAAAGTTTTTTATTGCTATAAAAACAAACCAAACACAGAATTGAGTGGAAAAGCAAACTAATCTCTTTATTTCAGCCAGTGATGGCTGTGGTAATCCTGGGTATTAGACCTTCAAATCTTAATGGCATTGTTGTTTACCTGATGGAAACTTTCGGTGAGTAACCAAGGGGATACACATTCTTGTGTTTGGTCCTGGATTCCCAACAGCCACGAAGTGATGGCAAATGACATTTGTCCAGATCCTTGCAATAAGTTAGTCATGTAACAGTATTTATGATTTTCATACTTACTATAATAAGGGGAAAGGAGGGTGAGACAAAGGCCACATTATAAAAGATCTAGCCGCTTTACCTTTTTATCTAATTGCTTTATCTTTACCTGCAATATCTGAAATATTTAATTCAATACTTCCAGTTTTATTGAAATCAGGGAAGTGTGTGGATCAGAAAAGATGGTCCATGTTGAATGTTGAATCTCCATTCTCAAGAAATCTGGAGTTCTCCTGGAAGCACTGTACAAGATGTATACATAATGAGTATTTATTTCCCCCCCATGATGGACTGGGAAACTTCATATTCAAGATGAATATGGAAATGTTCTCAACCAGAGAAACATCAATAAATAAGTGTATGGTTACCAAGGGTGACTACACGTGGGTAAGCAAGTTTCTCTAAGATATCTGTCTAGTGGACTCGTTGTCTGTGGAAACTTTCTTGTTCAAAATGGCGTTTCCTTTTTCAAATACAATTCCTTGATTTTTACTAAGAATATCTTCCAATGGCATCCTTCTTTGTGAGAAATTTTACAGTAGAAGTAGACAGAAAAATGAGGATGGTAGAGTGTGATGGTTAATTTTAAGTGTCAACTTGGCTGGGCTAAGGGATGCCCAGATAGCCGGTAAACATTATTTCTGGGTGTGTCTGTGAGGGTTTTTCTGGAAGAGATTAGCATTTCGATCAGTAGACTGAGTAAAGATCACCCTCACCAATGCACTGGGCATCATCCAGTCTGTTGAGGGCTTGAACAGAACAAAAAGGCAGAGGAAGGGTGAATTTGCTCTCATTGCTTGAGCTGGGTCAGCCATGCTCTCCTGCCCTTGGACATTGGCGCTCCTGATTCTCAGACCTTCAGACTCAGACTGAATTACACACCCAGCTTTCCTGGGTCTCTAGCTTGCAGATGGCACATTGTGGGACTTCTCAGCCTCCATAATCATGTGAGCTAATTCCTATAATAAATCTCCTCTTATACCTATATCTATCTTATTAGTTCTGTTTCTCTGAAGAGCCCTAATATTTGGAGGGGGGGGGGGGTCCAAGATGGCAGGTACTGAAGTTTGCGGTGGCATGAATATGCCTCCAAAATAAAGAACAGGCTTGGGAAGCTTTTCCTGGGAATAGGAGACTAGGGAATGGAGATGAGTGTGCATTCAACATGGACCACCTTTTCTGGTCCTCACACTTCCCTGACTTTAGCAAACCTGGAGGTACTGAATTAAATTTGCCTTCAGAGACAGGTGAAAGGTCTTTTCTTCCTTCTTTCAATGTCTGTCCAATAATTCCCCTAATTCCTTGCTAATGGAGAGAGAGAGAGAGAGAGAGAGAGAGAGAGAGAGGAAACAGACTGAGATGCAAGGTATGGTTCCATTGAAGGGTTATTAGCAAAATGGCTAATGAAATGGCAGAAAAAATGGCTGACACCAGATACCTTTTTGCTTTGTTGTAGGGGGGAAAGGAGAGGGAAGAAGCAGAGAATAATAGCTGTAGGTCATTATCATCCGACAGGTTGGGGGAAAGGATTACCTGGGAGGAGAGAGAGACTGTGTGAGAAGAGAACTGTGCAACAATGTCTCTTATCCCAATGTTCTTCTTACAACATGACTTTGCTGGTCCTCCTGTTGACATAGACCCTCTCAAATCAGGGTGAGTTTCTGACTGCAGAGGAAGTGACACTATGTGACTTTTGAGGATAGATCATAAAAGGCAATACAGCTTCTACCTGGTTCTCCTGGACTACTATGAGGAAGCCCAAGCAGCATTCAAGCAATCCCCAGCCTTCAAGTCTTTCCAGGTGAGACTCCAGACATCACAGTGCAGAGACAAGCCATCCTACCGTGGCTTTTCAGAATTCCTGGCCCACAGAAGCCATGAGCATAAGAAAATGTTTGTTGATTTATATCACTCTATTTGGGTTGTGTGCAAGGCCTCTGGTTTATCTTCACCTTAAGTGGGAACCAAAAGAAAGCATCAGACAGTTACATCTTGACTTCCCATGAAATTCTAAGGGGGTTTAAACAGGGCTGACTTTCTTTAGTCAGCTGTATTTCCAAAGACCACACCTGTAGGTATTTTCCAGCTTGTCTTTTATTTCTTTAAAGATAGCAACATACTTTATTATAATTTGTGTTTGATCATCCCAGTATCTGAACTGTAGTCTGTTTATGCTCTATCATTGCTACTGGTTCTCACTCATGGTGCCTTGTTTCCTTGTGTGCTTAGTTGTATGTATGACTGTGAATTGTTCATTGTGTCTGTCAGGGTAGGCTACGTTATGGTTACTGCAGTAACAAACAACTCTCAAATTTCCCAAATCTTACAACAAGAGTTTATTTCTTGCTCATGTTCCATGTTCAATACAAGCCATTAGGAGGCCCTACTTACTCAAGAACCCAGACTGACAGTAGCTCCAACTCTAGATGTACTTCCACAGATCTGCATGGGAGGGTGAAGAAAAAGTGGCAAATTGCACATTGGCTTGTAAACACACTTATGTGTTATTAGCCAAAGCAAGTCCCTTGGTCATGCCTAACTTCCAAGGAGAAAGAGAAGTGCGTTCCTGCCATGTTCCTGAAAGGCAGACAGAAAGAAATATTTGATGATAGCACTAATGATTGCCACACTCATTTTCCTTGGAATATCATTTGTGGGACTTTGTTGAGGTAGGATGATGGTATGTTCCTCCAGAAAGGATTTGCTTTTGTTTCTGTCAGTGCATTGGAGCACTGGCAGTCAGAGGCCTCTTTCAATTCATGGCCTGAAGTTTTAAAAATCATACAGGTAACATACAAGACAACTTTCCTTACAGTGTCTTGGTGGTAGGAGTGGATGGGCTGAGTTTGTGTCTGGGTCACCATTACATTAAGGGTGTGTTCCTTTGGGGGGGGGGTGTCCCAGCTTTATGGAGGGGAGGTTCTCCTAGAGACATCCATACTTTGGGCGGGTCCTGGGTCTTCTGTTTCTATCTCCCTGAGAGGTCGTGAAAACCGCAGTTCAAGTTTGCCAACTTCAGCAAATGCTTTTGAGGGAGAAGCAGTTTCAGTGCTCAATTTACCTCTCTGAGTACCTGCCTTTACTTATTTCTTTGATAATCACTTGGCAATTTGTACTATCTTGTCAGCAATTTGATGCTTTTAAGAAGATTCAAAAAATATTTTAAAAATATACCATATTTAGTTGTTTTCATGATGCAGATTAATCCAAATAACCTAGCCTGACATACTATCTGAAACAGACTCTTTGGGGCTTTGCAGTCTAATACAGAAGTCACTGGCCTCATGTAGCTCTTTCAGTATAAATGTATTAACAATAAATAATATTAAAAATTCAGTTTCTCCATCACGTTAGCCACAGTTCAAGTGCTCAATGGCCATAAGTGTCCAGTGAATTCCATATTGGACAGAGGAGACAGAACATTTCTATTACCACAGAAAGTTCTTTCAGAAAGTTCTTTCAGAAAGTTCTTGCTTCTTGATCCAGGATTGAGTGAAGCATTGATTGATAATGATGAAAAGTGAGTGAGGTCTTGTTTGCTTATTTTTGCTTTTGTTGCCCTTGCCTGAGGAGACAGATTCAAAAAAATATTGCCAAGACTGATGTCAAAGAACTTATAGCCTATGTTATTTTCCTAGGAATTATATGGTTTCAGGTCTTACATTTAGGTCTTTAACGTATTTTGAGTTTATTTTCATATATGGTGTGGGAAAATGTTCTAGTTTGTTTCTTTTACACATAGCTGTCCAGTTTTCCTAATACCACTTATTGAAGAGACAGTATTTTCCCCATTGGATATCCTTGCCACCTTTGTTGAAGAATAATTGACCGTATGTGTGTGGGTTTATTTCTGGGCTCTCTATTCTGTTCCACTCAGCTATGTGTCTGGTTTTGTGACAGTACCATACTGTTTTGATCATTATAGCTTTGTAGTATAGTCTGAAGTCAGAGGGCCTGATACCTCCAGCTTTATTCTTCTTTCTCAAGATTGCTTTAGCTATTTGGGGTCTTTTGTGGTTCCATCCAAATTTTAGGGTTATTTGTTCTAGTTCTGTGAAAAATGCCATGGGTATTTTGATAGAGATTGCATTGAATCTGTAGATATCTTTGGGTAGTATGGCCATTTTAACAATATTCATTCTTTCAATCCATTAAGACAGGATATATTTTCATTTCTTTGTATTGTCTTCAATTCTTTCATCAATATCTTATAGTTTTCAGAGTACAGGTCTTTCACCTCCTCAGTTAAATTTATTCTTTGGTATTTTATTCTTTTTCATTTGATTATAAATGGGATTGTTTACTTGATTTCTCTTTCTAATAGTTCATTATTAGTATATAAAAATGCAGATTTATGAATATTAATTTTGTATCCTGCAACTAAATTCATTTATTAGTTCTAATAGTTTTTTGGTGGAGTAGTTAAGGTTTTCTATATATAGTGTCATATTATCTCCTAATAGTGACAGTTTTACTTCTTCCCTTTCAATGTGGTCTTTTACTTCTTTTTCTTGTCTGGCTGCTGTGGCTAGGAAGCTTTTGCACAATGAAGGAAACCATCAGCAAGACAAAAGGCAACCTATTCATGGGAGAAGATATTTGCAAATGGAACGTCCAATAAAAGGTTAACGTCCAAAATATACAAAGGACTCATACAACTCAATAAAAAACAAACAAACAGCTAACCATATTAAAAAATGGGCAGAGGACCTAAATAGGCATTTTTCCAAAGAAGACATACAGATGGCCAACAAGCACATGAAAAGACACTCAACACCACTAATCATCAGGGAAAAGCAAATCAATACTACAATGAGATATCATCTCACACCTGTCAGAATGGCTACCATCAAAAAGATAAGAAATAACAAGTGTTGGTGAGGATGTGGAGAAAAGGGAACCCTAGTACACTGTTGCTGGGAATGTAAATTGATGTAGCCTCTATGGAAAATAGCATGGAGGTTCCTCAAAGAATAAAAAATAGAACTGCTATATGACCTAGCAATTCCACTCCTGAATATTTAACCAAAGAAAATAACAATATGAATTCAAAAAGATATATGCACCCTAATATTCATAGCAGCATTAATTACAATAGCCAAGATATAGAAGCAACATAAGTGTCCATCAACAGATGAATGGAAAAAGAAGGTGTGGTATATATATATACAATGGAATATTACTCAGCCATAAAAAAGAATGAAATCTTGCCATTTGCAACATGAATGTACCTGGAGGGTATTATGCTCAGTGAAATATGTCAGACATAGAAAGACAAATACTGTATATATTTCACTTATATGTGGAATCTAAAAAACAAAACAAATGAACAAACATAACAAAACAGAAACAGATTCACAGATACAGAGAATAAACTAGTGGTTACGAGAGAGGAGAGGTTTGGGGGGAAGGATAAAATAGGTGAAGGGGATTAAGAGGTACAAACTAGCAGTTATAAAATAAAAAAATCACAGGGATGTAATGTACAGCACAAGGAATATAGTCAGTATTTTATAATAATTTGGTATGGTGTATAATCTATAAAATATTGAATCACCACATTGTACACCAGAAACTAATATAATATTGTAAGTCAACTGTACTTCAATTAAAGAAAAAGTGAGTGGGGAAAGGTGGCAGAGACCTCACTCTCTTCTAGTTGAAGCTTTTGATTATATTGCACTGCAGGGGGTCATCTCATATTCATTTATGATTTTATTTATTTATTTTTTATTTTTTAATTTTTATTTAAAAACTTTTTTTAACATCTTTATTGGAGTATAATTGCTTTACAATGGTGTGTTAGTTTCTGCTATATAACAAAGTGAATCAGCTATACATATACATATATTCCCATTTCTCCTCCCTCTTGCTTTATTCATTTATTTAAGAAATATTTTGAGTGCTCACCATGCAGTAGCCACTGGATGTAAATTGGTGAATGAAGCAGCTATGGCCTCTGTGGTTGTGAAACTTAAGATTACTTGAAGATGTACTTGCTTAAGACTTACCTTGAGACAAAGAGGCAATTTTCTGTGGTTCCTGCAAGAAAGCCTGACATAGAGGAAGGGGGTGGGCTTCAGAAGCAGACAGATCTGGGTTCAAATCCAAGGTCTGCATCTTCTAGTTAAAGTTATTGGCAAGCCTTCACAAGCCTCAGTTTCCTCATGTGCAAAATAAAGATAATACTACTTATTGTATATGGTTATCTTGAGTTAACCAAGAAAACACATACGAAGTGTCTAGTGTAGTACGTGGCACAGGGGAGGGGCTGATAACGTGCCTCCTTTGCCAAGAGATGGTTAATCGGACACACGATTTAAATCAGTGCCACGTAGATATAATCAGCTTCTAATCAAACCATGTTTGTGCTGAGTTGCTACTGGTGAAGTCAGAATTGGGGCGTAGCTTGTGGTTGTCTCTAAAAGAAACACCAGAAGTTGCATGTGTATATACTTGGCGAACAGTAGAGGCTTCCAGAACAGACACCACACCTAGGTTTTTAATGACTCCTGCTGTGTCTCCGCATCCAGTTCTTTCTTGCATACTAAGCACTCATTTAATAGATACCTTAGTTTCACAGTTAGGAAAGCCAGGATCTTTTTGTAAAGCAGAACCTGCCACGCAGCAAAATAAATTCCTGATACATAACAGCATTAAGTGTAAAAAATACAACTATGAAAACTAGGTGAAAATAAAGTTAATAATTGTATAATTTGGAGATGAGGAAGAACTTTCAAAGTATAAAAGCAGCAGAAAGGAAAAGATTGACAGGTGTACCTACATAAAAAGAAAATTCGGTGCATAAAAATACCATAGACAAAATTAAAAGCAAATACTACTCTTGGACTAATTTTACATGTGACAGAAAGAAAAGTTAATGTACTTAGCATAAAATAAGCTCTTATAAATAAATTAGGAAAGATGATTAGCTTAATAGGGAAATTGGCATGAGTAGGTAATTCCTAAAAGAAGAAAAACGTGATCTATTAAATAAATGCACTAATACTTAAGTACAAAAAAACACTGCAATGAGATTTCTTTTTTTTTTTTTTTTTTTTTTAAACAGTGAATTCCAATTTATTTATTTATTTATTTATGGTTGTGTTGGGTCTTCGTTTATGTGCGAGGGCTTTCTCTAGTTGAGGCAAGCGGGGGCCACTCTTCATCGCGGTGCGCGGGCCTTTCACTGTGGGGGCCTCTCTTGTTGCGGGGCACAGGCTCCAGATGCGCAGGCTCAGTAGTTGTGGCACACGGGCTTAGTTGCTCCGCGGCATGTGGGATCTTCCCAGACCAGGGCTCGAACCCGTGTCCCCTGCATTGGCAGGCAGATTCTCAACCACTGCGCCACCAGGGAAGTCCTGCAATGAGATTTCATGATTGGCCTATCAAAGTGACAAATAGACTTATAAAAATAACGCATTGGTGAAGGCACTGTGAAATGGGTGCAAATGGGACAATTAAAAAAAAAAAAGGTTTTTCAGTATATATTAATAGCTTAAATATTATTAACATGCTGAAGATTTTTTTAAAAATTAATTAATTTATTTAGTTTTGGCTGTGTTGGGTCTTCGTCTCTGTGCGAGGGCCTTCTCCAGTCGCGGAGAGTGGGGGCCACTCCTCATCGCCGTGCGCGGGCCTCTCACTGTCGCGGCCTCTCTCGTTGCGGAGCACAGGCTCCAGACGCGCAGGCTCAGTAGTCGTGGCTCACGGGCCCAGTTGCTCCGCGGCATGTGGGATCTTCCCAGACTAGGGCTTAAACCCGCGTCCCCTGCACCGGCAGGCAGACGCCCAACCACTGCGCCACCAGGGAAACCCCCATGCTGAAGATTTAATAATTACATTTCTAGGAATTTACTGTAGGAAGATAATAGGAAAAATGCATAAAGATTCACATTTAAGGAAGTTCACCTCAGTGTTTTGCTTTAATATTGGAAAGTTGGAAACAACTTAGATATTCAACAATAGGGAAGGTTTACATCAACTTGAAGATGTAAATTCTCAAATTTTCCTAATAATTAATAATCAACATATGAGCATTTTCTCAGGTTAAGCGCAATATTCAGTGCAAAAATCAATTTACATAGTATGATTTCAATTTTGTAAAAATACGTGTTAGGAGGAAACCTTGAGGTACTCACTGTTCTTGTCTTTCTTCTGCAATTTCTTTTACTGCTGCTCTTTCCTCTTCACTTGGGCATCAGTGGGGCAGGGTTCTTGATGTGGGAGTGCAGAGAGAATGACTCAAGTTGATACTTAGCTTATGCAATTCAAAATAGACTTTTGGGGGTGGAGGAAAGTGGGTGATCAGACAGAGAAGATCTTGGGCATCCTGGATGGGGTGGTGGGTGCAGAATTCACGGAGAGCAGGGAGAACTTGAATATCTCAGTTGTGCCATCAGAAGGAGGATGGTAGCTGAGAATAAGAGAGGACCATGTACCTTTTCCTGGATGCCCGCTGTGAACCAACTGCCACCCTCTTCAATGCTATGATACTATCCAAGCCCCCAAACTCAGATACCATCTCCAGATAAAGGATGGGGAGGGAGAAATTTGAAATGATTTCTGAGTTTATACAGAACTAACTTTTCTTCCCCTATAAGCTGGAATGAAGGTTTGAAACAGGTTTAAGTAATCTTAGAGAAAAAATTGTTATACATTTTTAACCTACCTTGGAATATGGATTTAGATTTTATGTTTATATTTATATTTAAAAATTCATACCTGAGATAAATATATACATACATATACATATATGCACAAATATATATGCTTATATATATCTGTATGTGTATCTAGCTACATTCATATCAATATTTATATGTTAATCTTTAGAAAAAAACACTAAAAAGGAAACAAAATATTAGCAGTAAATATCTTTGTGGCGTTATGGATGATTTTTATTTTCTTGTCTCTAATTTTTTGTATTTTTCAAAAATTCCATGGTGAGCACGTATGAAATTTATAATGCAAACATTACTATTATTATTATTAAACATTACTGCTATTATTTAAATACAGCACCAAAGGCTAATGACAATCTAGGAAAAATATTTACAACTCAAAATACAGACAACACTTTTATTTTCCATTTCACAAAGGGTCCCTATCAATCAAAGTAAAAGACCAACAACAAAACCAAAGAAACCAAAAGAAAATGGACAATGGTTATGAAAAGATAATTCACAAAAGAGGGAACATAAATAGCATTTAAGCATGTGAAATATTGCTTAATTCCATTCACATAATAGGAATGCAAATGAAAACCATTCCAAGATCCTGTCTCGCTTATCAGGTTGGCAAGGTCAGCTTTTGTTGTATTGATCTTTGCTATTGTTTCCTTCATTTCTTTTTCATTTATTTCTGATCTGATCTTTATGATTTCTTTCCTTCTGCTAACTTTGGGGTTTTTTTGTTCTTCTTTCTCTAATTGCTTTAGGTGTAAGGTTAGGTTGTTTATTTGAGATGTTTCTTGTTTCTTGAGGTAGGATTGTATTGCTATAAACTTCCCTCTTAGAACTGCTTTTCTGCATCCCATAGGTTTTTGGTCGTCGTGTTTTCATTATCATTTTTTCTAGGTAGTTTTTGATTTCCTCTTTGATTTCTTCAGTGACCTCTTGGTTATTTAGTAGCATGTTGTTTAGCCTCCATGAGTTTGTATTTTTTACAGTTTTTTTTCCTGTAATTGATATGTAGTGTCATAACGTTGTGGTCAGAAAAGATACTTGATATGATTTCAATTTTCTTAAATTTACCAAGTCTTGATTTGTGACCCAAGATATGATATATCCTGCAGAATGTTCCATGAGTACTTGAGAAGAAAGTGTATTCTGTTGTTTTTGGATGGAATGCCCTATAAATATCAATTAAGTCCATCTTGTTTAATGTATCATTTAAAGCTTGTGTTTCCTTATTTATTTTCATTTTGGATGATCTGTCCATTGGTGCAAGTGGGGTGTTAAATTCCCCTACTATTATTGTGTTACTGTTGATCTCCCTTTATGGCTGTTAGACTTTGCCTTATGTATTGACTTTGCCTATGTTGGGTGCATAAATATTTACAATTGTTATATCTTCTTGGATTCATCCCTTGATCAGTATGTAGTGTCCTTCTTTGTCTCTTATAATAGTCTTTATTTTAAAGTCTATTTTGTCTGATTTGAGTATTGCTACTCCAGCTTTCTTTTGATTTCCATTTGCATGGAATATCTTTTTCCATCCCCTCACTTTCAGTCTGTATGTGCCCCTAGGTCTGAAGTGGGTATCTTGTAGACAGCATATATACGGGTCACGTTTTTGTATCCATTCAGCCAGTCTGTGTCTTGGTTGGAGCATTTAATCCATTTACATTTAAGGTAATTACCGATATGTATGTTCCTATTACCACTTTCTTAATTGTTTTGGGTTTGTTTTTGTAGGTCCTTTTTTCTCTTGTGTTTCCCATTTAGAGAAGTTCCTTTAGCATTTGTTGTAGAGCTGGTGTGGTGGTGCTGAACTCTCTCAGCTTTTGTTTGTCTGTGAAGGTTTTAATTTCTCCGTCAAATCCGAATGAGATCCTTGCTGGGTAGAGTAATCTTGGTTGTAGGTTTTTCCCTTTCATCACTTTAAATGTGTCCTGCTTCTCCCTTCTGGCTTGCAGTGTTTCTGCTGAAATATCAGCTGTTAACCTTATGGGGATTCCCTTGTAATGTTATTTGTTGCTTTTCCCTTGCTGCTTTTAATATCTTTGTTTGTAATCAATTGTTGAGAGTTTGATTACTATGTGTCTTGGCGTGTTTCTCCTTGGATTTATCCTGTATGGGACTCTCTGCGCTTCCTGGACTTGATTGACTATTTCCTTTCCCATATTAGGGAAGTTTTCAACTATAATCTCTTCAAGTATTTTCTCAGACGCTTTCTTTTTCTCTTCTTCTTCTGGGACCCTTATAATTCGAATGTTGGTGCATTTAATGTTGTCCCAGAGGTCTCTGAAACTGTCCTCAATTCTTTTCATTCTTTCTTCTTTCTTCTGCTCTGTGTTAGTTTTTCCACTATTTTATCTTCCAGGTCACTTATCTGTTCTTCTGCCTCAGTTATTCTGCTATTGATTTCTTCTAGAGAATTTTAAATTTCATTTATTGTGTTGTTCAGCATTGTTTGTTTGCTCTTTAGTTCTTCTGGGTCCTTGTTAAATGTTTCTTTATTTTCTCCATTCTATTTCTGAGATTTTGGATCATCTTTATTATCATTACTCTGAATTCTTTTTCAGGTAGACTGCCTATCTCCTCTTCATTTGTTTGGTCTGGTGGATTTTTACCTTGCTCCTTCATCTGCTGCATATTTCTCTGTCTTCTCATTTTGTTTAAGTTACTGTGTTTGGGGTCTCCTTTTTGCAGGCTGCAGGTTTGTAGTTCCCGTTATTTTTGGTGTCTGCCTAGTGGGTGAGGTTGGTTCAGTGGCTTGTGTAGGCTTCCTGGTGCAGGGGACTGGTGCCTGTGTTCTGGTGGGTGGGGCTGGATCTTGCCTTTCTGGTGAGCAGGGCTGTGTCCGGTGGTGTGTTTTGGAGTGTCTATGAACTTAGTGTGACTTTAGGCAGCCTCTCTGCTAATGGGTGGGGTTGTGTTCCTTTCTTGCTAGTTGTTTGGCATGGGGCATCCAACAGTGGAGCTTGCTGGCCATTGGGTGGAGCTGGGTCTTAGTGCTGCGACAA
Organism: Balaenoptera ricei; assembly: GCF_028023285.1. Lineage (NCBI taxonomy): Eukaryota > Metazoa > Chordata > Mammalia > Artiodactyla > Balaenopteridae > Balaenoptera > Balaenoptera ricei. The sequence continues at coordinate 20,191,156 of NC_082658.1, read as the reverse complement.
AGATCTCTGGGAGAGCTCTCGCCAATTGATATTACGTGGGGCTGGGAGGTTTTTGATGGTCCAGTGTCCTGGAGTCGGCCCTCCCACCTCAGAGGCTCAGGCCCGACACCCAGCCAGAGCACCATGACCCTGCCAGCCACACAGCTCAGAAGAAAAGGAAGAAAGAAAGAAAAGAAACAGATAGAATCGTAGGACAAATGGTAATAGCAAACCTAAAAAGAGAAAATCACACAAAGAAGCACATACATACACAATCACAAAAAGAGAAAAAGGAAAAAAAATTAAAAATAAATAAAAATAAAAAAACAATAAAAATTTTTAAAAAAGGAAGAGAGCAATGAAACCAATAAACAAATCCACCAATGATAATAAGCACTAAAATCTAAACTAAGATAAACATAAAACTAGAAACAAATTAGATGCAGAAAGCAGACCCCCAAGTCTACACTTGCTACCAAAGTCCACTGCCTCAATTTTGGGAACATTGTCTATTCAGGTATTCTTCAGATGCAGGGTTTAGCAAGTTGATTGTGGGAATTTAATCTGCTACTCCTGAGGTGGTACAGAGAAATTTCCCTTTCTCTTCTTTGTTCGCACAGCTCCTGGGGTTCAGCTTTGGTTTTGGTCCCACCTCTGCGTGTAGGCCACCCTCAGACGTCTGTTCCCGCCCCAGACAGGAGGGGGTTAAAGCAGCAGCTATTAGGTCTCTCTTGCTCACTTAGGCTGGGGAGTGGGAGGGGTATGGTAGTCATAATTGGAATGCGGGGTCAGTCTGTGGCGACAGAGGCTGGCGTGATATTACAACAGCCGTAGGCGTGCCATGTGCTCTCCCAGGGAAGTTGTCCCTGGATAACGGGACCCTGGCACTGGCATCCTGCACAGGCTCCTGGGGGGCTGTGGGTAGTGACCTGTGCTTGCACACAGGATTCTTGGTGGCAGTGGCAGCAGCATTAGCAGTTCATGCCCATCTCTGGGGTCTGAGCTGATAGCCGTGGCTCATGCCCATCTCTGGAGCTCACTTAGGTGGTGCTCTGCCTTCTGTGGGCACACAGGAAAGGAATCCCCTCTCCTCGTGCACCCTGAAACAATGGTCTCTTGCCTCTTTGGCAGGTCCAGACATTTTCCTGGACTCCCTCCTGGCTAGCTGTGGTGCACTAGCCCCCTTCAGGCTGTGTTCACGCCACCAACCCCAGTCCTCTCCCTGGGGTCTGACCTCCGAAGCCCGAGCCTCAGCTCCCAGCCCCCACCCCCACCCCCCGGCGGGTGAGCAGACAAGCCTCTCGGGCTGGTGAGTGCTGGTTGGCACTGATCCTCTGTGCAGGAATCTCTCTGCTTTGCCCTCTGCACCCCTGTTGCTGTGCTCTCCTTCATGGCTCTGAAGCTTCCCCCCCGGCCCACCCCCCATCCCCACCAGTGAAGGGGCTTCCTAGTTTGTGGAAACTTTTCCTCCTTCGCAGCTCCCTCCCAGAGGTTTGGGTCCTGTCCCTATTCTTTTGTCTTTGTTTTTTCTTTTTTCTTTTGCCCTACCCATGTATGTGGGGATTTTCTTGCCTTTTGGGAGGTCTGAGGTCTTCTGCCAGCATTTGGTAGGTGTTCTCTAGGAGTTGTTCCACATGTAGATGTATTTTTGATGTATTTGTGGGGAGGAAGGTGATCTCCATATCTTACCCCTCCGTCATCTTGAAGGTCTCCCCCAAGAACATATTCTGATTTAACAGGACTGGGGTGTGGACTGGTGATCTGTATTTTTCCAAAGTCCTCTCCTTAGGCAATTCTGATGTAAAATCGGGTTCAGAAACCTTGGACCACATGATCTTTTGGGGTTCCTCCCGGTTCTAAAATTCCACATCCTGTGAAGTACTGAGCATTCTATCATATCCAGGTGACCCATTCCCACCCCCCATTCCCCTCTTCCCCCAGTTCTCAGTCCTTCTAGCCCTTCTTGGAGACTGCTTTACCTCCAGGTCCATCTAAAAAGGAGAGGGAAGTTAAAAGGGAGAGACTGTGTCTTTTGCTCCAGCTCTGCATGCCCACTGTCACCTTCCATCTCTACCTCCCACTCCCAATCCCTTTTCTCTGGGCGCTGCTCTCCAAAGGGCAGAGCCTTCAGGATCCAGGGCTGCCATTATCATTCCAAGAGGACGACAAGGTACCAAAGCCCAAAATGGAGACAGGAATTTTGACCCATCTCAGGATTTACACGTGGACCTGAATCCTCTGTGGATTCTAGTCTCTTTCTAAAGGCATTTTATTCCCTGGGATGATACTCTGGGTGTTTTGCATGCTAATCCCTCATTCTGCCAGATGGTCTATAAAGTTGGAACTCTTAAAAAAAGTGTACAGCATTTTCATTTTGATGCGATGTTTTGGATATTCAATGATCTGCTTCCTTCCTCCCTCCCTTCCTCTTTCCCCGCTCCTCCTCCTCCTCCTTCTCCACCTTCAACACCACCACCACCACCACCTCCTTCTATCTAGGAAAGGGCTGGGCCAGGAGGGTTGCAGGCTCTGACTAGTGCTCTTGCAGCCCGTTCAGAGAGAAGTGTGAGTGTTCCATTTCCGTGCAGCTCAGAAGGAACGTGGCTCCCAGCCTCTTGCAATTTTATGATGAGTGTCTCTGCATTTCATAGGGCAGTCGTTACTGGTGACTGACGCTCACTCACCAAGCCCAAACAAGCATGTGGCACTGTACACATACCACACGCAGACACAAATATTTGCCTTGCTCACATCGACTGGGATGAGGACGCCATTTCTACCTGGGAGGAGCCACATGACCAGACCTTCTAAGGCAGCCTCTACCTGCGGCACAAGGCACAGGGCATCCAGCTTTTAGTTCTGGTTTTCCCGGACGAGCATCCACGGCAAAAGGGTCCACTGCCAACTTGCCACTGGGGAAGATGTGGAAGGGTGGCACCCATTCCAGAGCCAGACTCTGGGGCTGGCCTCCCCTCCTCTCTGCAACCTGGGCTAAGGACAGCTGGCCCCTGTTTGGGCATGATGACAGGTCTTTTCCAAAATGTATTTCGTGCCAACACCCTCCAGTGAGGGGATATAAAAGCTGCTGTCGGGGCAGGTGACCTTCAGATTTGGGGAACGCCGGTCGCGTTCCTGACCTGCCACCTGACCGGCGGGGACCATGGGGTGCTGCCCAGGGGATTGCTTCACCTGCTGTCCTCAAGAGCAAGACGGCTGTGAAGTGTGCTGTTGTCAGCCCTCCTGCTGCGGCTGCTCCGGGCCGTGCTGTGGTTCCTGCTGCGGCTGTGGCTCTGGCTGCGGAAGTTGCGGGCCCTCCTGCTGCGGATCTGGCTACGGGGCCTGCGGAGGTTGCTGCAGCAGCTGCTGTGGATCTAGTTGCTGTGGCCCCTCTGGGTGCTGCGGTCCTGTGTGCTGCCAACCCAGGCCTGTCTGCGAGATCAGATGAAGACCTTTCCCCCCTCCGCTGAGGCAGACCAAGGGAGAGCTCCCATCTGCTCCAGGTGGACACCCCTCGTCTCCAGGACCTTCCCCGCCACCGAGACGGTGTCCTGCCTGTCGTGTTATTTGTAGCAGAAGGCTTGTTCTCCAAAGCCTGGCCTGGCTTTTCAAGGCACTGAGAACAAGAGCCACGTGCTGGTGAGAAAAGAAAACTGGGTCCCACCCAAAATGGTACCCGAAGCTCAAAGGGTGAATCGCCATGACTTTTTTTTCTGTGAAGTTAAAAGGGAATCTTCTTATTCAAGGTGGCCTTGGGACTGATGTCTCCTCCTTGGCTTTTCTGCTGCTTTTGAGATGCAAAAATTCCTCTTCATTAATTTCTTAATAAATTCAAATGTGCTGGCCTAAGCAAATTAGTTCTTCCGCCTCTTCCTTGGCTCCCTCTTGGGCACTGGGCCAGGAAATTTACTCTGGCATCCACAGTAGGGTTTTTGAAATGTGGCTTCTGGACCACCTGCATCAGAATCACCTGGGGGCTAGTTAAAAACGGAGATTCTGACACTCTCTTTGAGACAAGCAGAATCAGAATCCACAGGAGTGTGACCCGGGAATCTGTGTTTTTAACAAGACCCCAGATGTAGACTAAAGCTTCTAGGTACTGCGTGAGAGTCACCTGGGGAGGATCTAAAAATACAGATCTCTGGGCTTCCCTGCCAGAGATTTCATCCTTTAGCTCTAGAGTGGGGGCCCTGGGACCTGCAGTTTTAAAAGCTCCCAGGTAAATGCTAATGCTGGCCAAATTTAATTTTGAGTGAGGGCACGTCTTCCTTCTGCATTACAGTTCTGCAGGAAGGCTTCAGGTTTGGTCAGAACTTTCTGGCAAAGTCAGAGGAGGAGGCTTTGGTAAAACAAGCTTGATCCTGAATGGAAGGGATACCTGTGGCAAAACCTTGTGAACACAGAGGTTCAAAGGATGCTCTGGGAAGTCCAGTTCCTTCCTCCAGCCTCATGCTTCAGCAAAGTCTTCCTTTTCTGGGTTAGTTTTTCTTGTCCTGGAACCAGTTGTATTTCTTCTGCTTGAGTCCCAGGGATGAGGGGGGTGAGTGTACATCTATCTGCTAGGTAGGACCTGACCCAGGTGTGTGAGAGTCAGTTGGAAGGTTAAAATTCAAAGGATAGTTAATTCAACTTTTTGCTGAACATGATCTTAAGCTACATGTGGAATAAAAGTAATTCTGCTCTTGCCCTGGGAGAACTTTATTTTCATTCCTACAAAACAATGTTTCATTCAACAAACAAACAACACATTTTTTTTCTGATTATAAGCATAACAATGATCCCTAAAAATGTGAAAAAAATGCAGAAAAATATAAAGAAGAAATAATAGCCACCCAAATTATCACCATTTAGAGTTTATTACTGACATGTATCTTTCCAGACTCCTTCTAAGCATGTTTATAAATAAAACTGGGATTATGCTGTTTTTACTTTTTTGCTTTTAAAAATTTTCTTTCATTTTTTATAAGCCAAATTTATTGAGATATAATTTACATTTAATAAAGTACTCCCATTTTTAGTGTACTGTTCAATGAGACTTGACAATTGTATATACTTAAGTAACCTCCTCTGCATTCAAGATATAGAACTTTCCATCATCCCCCAAATTTCACAGTGTCCCTTTGAAGGAAATCCTGCCCACTATCTACCCCAGCCTTAGGCAATCATCTATCTGCTTTATATCACTATAAACTTTGCATTTCTTTCTTTCTTTCTTTCTTTCTCTCTTTCTTTCTTTCTTTCTTTCTTTCTTTCTTTCTTTCTTTCTTTCAGGCTGTGCTCCGTGGCTTGTGGGGATCTCAGTTCCCCCACCAGGGATTGAACCTGGGCCAGGGTAGTGAAAGCCCGGAATCCTAACCACTAGGCAACCAGGGAATTCCCCCTAAACTTTGCATTTCTATAATTTCATATAAATGAAATTACACAGTGTGAATTCTTTTTCACTTAGAATAACATTTTTTAGTATTCATCTGTGTTGTGGCACTATCAATAGTTCATTACTTTTTACTGAATAGTATTGCATTGCATGAATAAACTACATTAAAAAATATTCGTCTACTGATTTGGGTTATCTCCAGTTTGGAGTTTTTGGTTTTTTTGTTTGCTATTATGAATAAAGCTGCAATGAACATTCAGGTACACACTTTGGTGTGAACATACGTTTTCACTTATTTTGGATAAATACCAAGGAATTGGACTGCTGGGTAAATACTGAGTGAATGTTTAACTCTCTAAGAAACTACCAAACTGTTTTTGCAAATTGGCTATACCATTTTGTATTCCCACCAGCAATGTCTGGGAGTTCCAGTTGCTCCATGTCCTTGCTAACACTCGATATTGTCAGTCTTTTTATTTTTAGCCATTCTAGCAAGTGTATAGTGGAAGCTCATTGTGTTTCCTTTCTTTCTTTTCTTTTCTGTATCATTAAAAAACCCAGCAGGATTAGTAGTATCTTGCTTTTGGAGAGAATTTGAGATATGACTCTTCTCTTGTTGAGTTTCAGACTCTATTATTTTGGTCATTTTAGATCTGGCTGGAATTAGCCTCCCAAAAGCTGGCTCTGTAACCTCCAAGACAAAGTCATAGCCAGAGCAGGAGTGTGCCAGTGGGACAAAGTAGGCAAGAGGCCAATGGGTTTGCACTGAGTGGCTGCGATTCAAAGTGGCTGATTCTTTTGTTGCTCATGGCGGTGGTCTCTCAGATGGGTGAGTAGAGAGTAGCAATTTCTTGGAATTATTAATAGAGAATTGCCCTTCCTAGCTGTTCACAGAGGTCCTCATTCATTCATTCAATAAATATTAACTGTGACCATGAATTGTGACCCTCTTATGTATCAAACACTGCTGTGGGTACAAGTCAGTGAATAAACAAAATCCTTGCCCTTCTGGAGCTTAGATAATGTCAAAGGGGACAAGAGCTATTAAAAAGGACAAAGTAGGAATGGGCTAGATAGTTAAAAGAGTGGTTTATTTCATTTAGCATGGAAGGATTCCTTGAGGAGATGATATTCCAGCATAACAGATAATGCTATGTAAGTTTCTCTGCTGAGAGAGTCTATGAGGGATTTGTTGGGAGGACGGCCATCTCCATCTGGAATGTCATTGCTGGCTTAGCTGAGGAAGAGAAGGTGGATGGAGAGAAGAAGAACTGGAAAGGTGGGGGACCAGGATCTTGGGGACTCCTCTTCTGCCACACATTCTGCATAGCTGTCCCAAAGTCCTCTTTCCTCACTGCCTTTCCACATTTCAAAGGATGTCACTTCCTATTTCTAATCTTCCACTTTCAACCACTAATCCTGTAGATTCTGCCTCATATCCCAAGGCACTGCCCAGTTCACGTTGTCACCATGAAGATTTTGGGTAATTGCCCCAGATCCTTAGTGATCTCCTTACCTCCAGACTTGCCCTCCTTCTCCAATCCCTTCTCCACAGACAGAGAGACGTTCTAAAGGTCAAACCTGGTCAAGTTACTCCCTTGCTTACAACTCCCAGGGGTCAGTATAAAACCCAAGTTCTGACCATGGTCTACAAGGCCTTTTATGAGTGCCTGGTAACCACTCTAGCCTGAACACGGTCCCATCCTGTCCCCTTGTACATTTTTTTTTTTAATGCATTGTTTACTTTGTTTATTTATTTATTTATTTTTGGCTGTGTTGGGTCTTCGTTTCTGTGCGAGGGCTTTCTCTAGTTGCGGCAAGCGGAGGCCACTCTTCATTGCGGTGCGCGGGCCTCTCACTATCGCGGCCTCTCGTTGCGGAGCACAGGCTCCAGATGCGCAGGCTCAGTAGTTGTGGCTCACGGGCCTAGTTGCTCCGTGGTATGTGGGATCTTCCCAGACCAGGGTTCGAACCCATGTCCCCTGCATTGGCAGGCAGATTCTCAACCACTGCACCACCAGGGAAGCCCTCCCCTTGTACTTTTCATCCTGGCTATAGAACCGTTTGTTGCTCCCAAAATGTATCATGCTCTTGTCTTTGGTTTCCATTGCTGATTCTTTTCCTACCTTTACCATCCCTTTTTATCCTTCTTCTTTGAGGATTCAATTTGGCCATCCTATTACTTGAGAAATCTTCCCTAACTTCCCCAAAACCATGCTGGTGTTTCTCCTGGGTGCCCCTGTATGTATCCATGTATTGTAGCACTTGTACTCTACTGTACCATAATTACTTATGTATGTATCTTTCTTCTAAACTTGGGCTCCTTGTGGCAGGAATTGCAAGTCATTCTTTTTGTATCCCTCACACAGACCCAATGAGGACTGAGTTGAATGGATGAATAAAAGAGAAATTGAGTGAATGACTGCATAAATTAATGAATGAAGGGAGGAATAATGAATGGTTGGCACAATGGCCCAGCTTTTCCAAAAGAGAGCCTGCCTTTTGCATTGATATTGAAAGAACATGGTAAGTCCTTCATTCAGCAAGGATGTCAGGCCTTGGTGTTTAGAAACCTAGGGTTCATTTTTTCCTCATGTCTGTCTCAAGCGGTAGCATTGACAAAATGCTTTGAGAAAGCATTCATGTTCTTTGCTTTTGTTCATAATGTCTTTGCAAAAGACCGCTTGTCTTTCCTTTTACTCTTTGGGTCTCGGAGGTGTCTTTCTTTTAGTAGCTGCTAAAATCACCAAAGGCAAGAAAGATTTTGGAGGTCTACTGAATTCTTGAGGTGAGGGGGGGCATGGAAGGAAAGGAGGGAGGAGAAGCAGAGAGGCTAGGTCAAATGCTTTCCAGGGATAGGTAGAGCCAGCGTTCTAAGGGAGAGCTGCTCACAGAACAGAATGGAGGACAGCATTGTGGACTGAGTCTGTGACATGTGGCTCCTGAGAAAAGTCTGCCCAAACAGGATGGTGAAGAGGAAGAAGAGCAGCCCTAGATTAGGGGGCAAGCTGTGTGTGATCTTTAGCAAGTGACAAACTTTCTGATTCTAACCCCCTTTCTTTTTCTTCACCTATAATGGGGAGAGATGAGTCCCTGCCTCATAGGATTTCTGGTGGTTTAAAATTGTCGTAAAGTGTAGCATTTAAAATGCAGCCCAGATATTCCCTCTTCCACAGAGATCATCACTGCCCCTCTCTGATAATCCCTTTATGTCTATTGTTGAGTTTATTATTGCATTGCAGTAAGTTTGCTTGCATGCTTGCCCACCAGAGAGCGAGATCCATTGAGATCCATGAGAGTGAACCTTATCCCTGTAATGTTGATTGATATAAACAAGCCCCAGAAACCATATATATATTTAAAGTTCAAAACAACACATATACACATATGTATGAGTATACATACATGTATAATATACATATATACAAATATATACATTATAAAATATATATCTCTATATGTCTATATCTATCTATCTATCTATCTATCTATCTATCATCTATCACCTATTCACAAGGGAATGACAACACAAAATTCAGGAGAGTCACAGCTAGTAAGTAACATACAAATGACTAAAACCCAGTTCTCTCCAAGCTTGTGTTTTTATGCAACAACATAGTTCTTGATGCAATAACAAAAGCTCTTGGTGATACACTAGATATCTTTAGTGCCTTGAACCATAGCAAAACCAAAGTTCTTTCTGTTGAGAGGGTTTTTTTTTCCAGCTTTATTCAGGGATAATTGACAAATAAAATAGTGAGATATTAAAAGTGTACATTGTGATGATTTTATATACATATTTATTATGAAGTGATTCCTCCCATCTAGTGAATTAACACATTCATCACCTCACATATTTATCTTTTTCTCTTTTTTTTTGGTGAGAACACTTAAGTTCTTTTAGCAAATTTCTATTACACAATACAGTGTTATCAACTATAGTCACCATGCTGTCCATTAGATCCTCAGACCTTATTCATCTTAGAGCTGAAAGTTTATACCCTTTTACCAACCTTTTGAGATGCTTCTTTAAGAGGAAGGGAGGCAAGAGCAGAATCAGAGAAAAATGGTTGTAAACATGGATTGCTTTGAAACAATAGAAGTGGTAAGTATGGGTATAGGATATTGACACCTTTTTCAGACTGAAATTTACATGCTTTCTCAAATATGCTCATGTTCACATTTTGATTGATCTATTTGGTAAGACCAAATGTATTTCCTCTTGGGAGATGAGAGTTTGGGGATGTAGACTTTCGGGAATAAAACATAGTGCAGGGATTCCTGCAGTCTGCAAGATGCTAAAATGAACAGTGCTGAGATGGAGGGCAAAAGAAGTGATTGATGCCGTGACATGAAAAGCAATGGTCGAGGAAAGGCATTTTTATGACAAGGGTGAGGATTTTTCAGGCATCGTGATCAGAAAAATTTCTCTTCCTTTTAAAACAAGAGCAAAGAGATAACATTTTGTAACGGATACTTTGAAAAGTAGCTTCCAGAATTTCCAGCATTTTCAATAATTGTGAGGCAGACCATAATAATAAAAATACCATGAGACATAGCCATGCAGTTGATTGACTGTCAGTACTTTGAACACTTGGGTAATGAGCTAACATGTCCAGTACACTGAGTTTGCAGCAGAGCCAGAAATCAAGGTGAGCCCTGTCTGCATTCCAAGACCATGAACTCTCCATTCCATCATGTTATCTCCAGTGTGAACCAGGCCAGGATGTGGGCCAGTGTGGGATGCTGAAGTTGGCTGATGATGCAGAGCTAGGACCAGCCCAAAGGAAGAGGGGGAAAATCAGCAAAGTCCCTCATGAATTTCTCTTGGATGAGGTTGATTTAACACAAAAACCATTTTGCAGAGATGTCCTCATATCACTTCTAGTTGTTGTGTTTTATACAGTTATAGAATTCACGTCTGTTGACTCCATAGTATGAGTTTAATCTTTCTTGATGAAACATTTTGCAGTTTTAAATTTCCAAATTAAAAGATTGTCTTTGGGTGTATTGATACCGGTTTGATCTAGCTGATGATTACAGTCACCGGAGTGGGCAGATGATCCCCAGCGCGGGGACCTGGACCACCTGCACAGTGCTGGGAGCACCTGACCAGTGACGCTGGTCAGCCTTCCATCATTGTATTAGAGTCTTCCTCCCCACCTCCAAAGTCGGGAAGTCTAATAGGTGATTAAGCTCCGCGGTTTTGGGGTCAGCCCAAAGTAGGTTCAAATCTTGTTTCACCCCATATTACTTGCATAATTCTGGGAACATGATTTACTCTCTCTGAGTTAGTCTTGCTACCCCTAACATAATGGTGACAATTACATCTGCTAACAAGGATCATTGCAAAGATTCAATGAAAAATGTAGTCAAGGACTTGGTACATAGGAAGTATGCTATTATGAATGAAAAATATTGCCTGCCATATCAGTAAACAAAGGATGTTGCAGCTATCAGACCACCACATTACAGCTGCCCTGATGGTGAGCCTAGAGGAAACTCAGGATGGAAACAGCTTGCTGCAGTCACCCCCAACGGAGCATACTGGGGAGACTCGGGATGAGAAAAACACAGGATACTGGGCCCAGATAACTGAGGTGCATATCAAAGGAATGGTTTCAATGAGCCCAGACTTTTCATCTTCCCATACGTAGAAAAGCGCTAATTTCATTAACTTGAGATGTCTGGTTTTCTTTGATTAACAGTAATCTTTTGATGTTCTGATTACCTGGTCTTTTGTTGCAAAAACTCCTGTGTATCCTGGATCCCCTCTTGGCTCTTCAGAACAGTCCTCAGCATTATCTGAAATGCTGTGTCCTGGGTTTGAAGTCCTCAGAATGTCCGCCGAATAAAACATAACTCTCTACTTTTAGGTTGTGCATTCTTTTCAGTCAACACTATAAATGGAAGCCATTACTACTGTTTTTATTATTAGTGGTATTAGTAAAGCTGAGTTTCAGGAAAGCCAAACAGGAAGATTCTAGAAAGAGGTGGAGACACTGAAGTGGCCCTTGGGTTGCACTACCTGGTTTTCTGTTTGCCATCTCTGATATCATCCTGCCTCAACTGGGTCACAGCTTCATTTCCTGCTTGTCTAAATGGCGTGGAACTGCATTCCTGGCAGAAGAGCGGGTTGCTTTGGTTGGGTTGTGGCCTCTTGATGAGAGGTTGGCCTGGGGAGAGCTCTGCTTCAGGGAGGCTGGAGAACAAGCTATAAAAGAGACAGCTTAGCTCAGAGCAAGAGCAGTGGCAAGGTACCCAAACTCAGCCACGAAAACTCCCAGCTCAGCCAACCGGTTCTTAAACTGGGTACAATATCTCCCACGCTCCTGAAGCCCGCTAATCAGATGTTTGTAGGCAACTGGGTGGAAACAATAACAAGGAAAGATACTCTGTCATGAAACACCCCTAGTGAAGGACTATAAAATCCCCTATGTATTAGATGTCTTTCAAACTCAGGTACACTGAGGTTGCAGCTTCCTGGCAAGGTTAGCACCAGCACCATGGTGGACAGCTGTTGTCCTGGAAACGCCAATGCCATTCCAGCTGTGCCCACCATCTCCATATGCTCAAATGGTGGCAGCTTCAGAAATGGTATCTGTTTGCCTAGTTCCTGTCACAGCAGAATGTGGCAACGGGTTACATGCCAAGAAAACTGTCAGTCATGCTGCAGTGCCCCAAGTGGCTGTGAACCTGCTTCTTGCCAACCTACCTGCCTTCCAGTAACTTCTTGTGTGTGTTTTGCTTGCCAACCCATTTGCTCCTGCATGGCCTGCTATGAATCTGGCACTGGTCAGTCTCCTTGTCTGGTTAGCTCATGCCAGCCCTCCTGCTCGGAATCCAGCGGTGGTCAGGCAAAGTGCTGTGAAGCCAGCTCCTGCCAACAAAGCTCCTGCCAGCAACCTGTCTACGCATCTGGATCGTGCCAGGTAGCTTGTGGCCAATCAGCCTGCTGTGACGCTAGGTCCTGCCAGCCATCCTGCTCTGAGGTAACTTCCTGTCCTGAAACATCTTGCCCACCGACTGTCTGTGCGGCTCGTCTGTGCCAGCCAACTTGCTGCCAAGCAGGTTCATGTCAAGCCATTAGTGGTGAAGATCAGCCCTGCAAGTCAACTTATTACCAACCGATCCGCTACATTTTCAAGCGTTGCCGATCAGTTCCCTGCCAGCTGTCTCCTTGTGTGTTCAGTTCCTGCAATCCTACTTGCTGTGTGTCCTTCCCTTGCCAGACACTTCACTACAAACCAGTTCCTTCCATATCCTTCATCTGCCAGCCAGGGGCTAACGGCCAGCCCCCTTGTTCGGTAATGGACCCTTACAAACTAGCTTCCTGTGACACCATGCTTTCTGGCCAACCAAATTGTGGTGAACTTCTTCCTTCAATCAGAGTGGCTGCAAATCCCCTTGCTGCCAACCAGCTTGCTGTGTGACAGGCTTTGGCAAATCATCCAGTGGTGGCTCCAATGGCTTCTGACCAACTGCCCCAAGTCTCTGCAAAGACAGCACCTGCTTGCTGACTTCCTGCCACCCCAGCTCTGAGTCCAGCAGAAGTAAGGCAATATTTCATTGAGGCAGCGCTCTTCACACCTCCTCTGACGTCTGCTGCTGTCTACAAGTACATAGCCATCCCACGGTGCCTGCCTCCAGCCGAGCAAAAATGCTGCCTGCTTGCTAGCTTTACTCCAAGTCCAGTCCCGCTTTCCCTCCAGGTGCTGATGAGGGAATTTATTCTAAGAGATCCTTCTTAACCGAGGATAACCTTTCAGCAAGCATGGTGCATGCTATAGCTTGCATTTCCTGATGTTATCATTTCATTTCACTTCAGCAAAGCCTTTTCTCCAGTTTTTCTTTCTTTGGATACTGCCAAGTCTTTAAGGAGATTCTTTTTCTGGCAATTGCTAATAGAAATGTGACTGGTTAAGCATAACGAATCAGACTAATAGTGCTTTCATTCCTTTCAAGATACCCCTACGTAGAGATCCTTTAGGTTCCATTTGAATGCAATGACCTTGGGCCCTCCAAATCACTGTGTCTGCATTGGTATGCAAGGGTAGTTGGTGTCTAGAATTATAGATGCCTAAGCTGGAAGGGAGTAAGGACAAACAGTTCCCTGGCTTCCAACCTTTACACCACCAAGAGCTCTTTGAGTTGGGTGACCTCAGTCTTCCCACAGTGAAGAGACTTGGAAAGCCAAAGACAGAAATGGTTCAGGGAAGCCATAGATTAAAGTAAACATGAGGTTTTGGCCATGGAGAATAACTAAGGGTTAAGTCACTTAACATTGGTTTTAATGATCAATTCACCTAATGGCCAATATAAATAAAATTAAAAATTCTTTAGAAAATTTTAGCAGGTAATTGCTATGTTTTTGACATTTTAAGAAACAGTTTTAAAAACAATTAGTCTAAGGGAACTTTTGACCGAATTTTGTTATTTCTAGTGTGTAATTATTGAATCCAAACATTTTTTGGATTGGTTTTCTTAGGGGAAAAGCTTAGAGGAAGATTTATAGTGTGTACTTGTAGCAATGGTACAGAGTCCTTCCTGAAGGGGATCTGGCCTCCCCTTTAATGAAGGGGCTCTGGGCCTGCAAAATGATTTAAGTATCAACCCCTCAAAATTCTTACACAGCTCCATAAAGGGACACATATGATGATGTCCACTGTGGCATGACATAGATTTTAAAGGAAATCAGTGGTCCACCACTAGGAGAATAAAGAGTGGGTAGGTAACAGGTGGTGATTCCTTCCATGGGGTATTGTATTAGGCTGGTTCTCCAGAGAAATAGACCCAATAGGGGATTTATATCTATATCTATATCTATATGCACTCATTAAAAGGAATTAGCTCACATGGTTATGGAGGCTGGCAAGTCCAAATCTGTAGTGTGGGCCTGAAGTGTGGGCTGGCAGGAGGATACCCAAGAGAGGTGATGGTGAAGATGAAGTCTGAAGGCTGTCTGCTGGGGAATATGCATTAAACAGAATAAAACAGCTGCCTATTGAAAGAGAATGGGACATAAGAACAGGAATTAAATTAATTGATATGTAAGCACATAAAGAAAAAAATAAATAAGAGGGAACTTGCAAAGACCAAAAGTGATAATGTGCCACATAAGGAATATAACGGATTCAAGTATTTGCAACTGAAATCCAAACAGAAAATTAAGAAGAAGAAAAAAGGGAGAGAGGGACCTTGATATGGCAAAAGAATTACCATGGATGGAATGTCTTCTAGAAGTGACATTTTGATGGATACCCTGTTTAAATTCTCTCTCCCACATCTTCCATGGAGATTCCTCAGCTGGAGGAAGGATGAGACTTTGGGTAGTGGAATGCATCTTACCTCAGTCCTGAACAGAATTTTCAATAATGTTCCTTACAGTTTAAGTTTAAGGAATCACATCTCCTTAAATAATTTGCTTATTAATACCCGAATCCTTGACATCCTTGAAATTTCAGATTTTATTTTTTTTTTGACCCACCTAAGTCAATCTTATTTTTATCTTTCCAGTTACGGATTTCTCTGTTGTACAGGCAAGTGTTTTTCACTGGTCGCTTGCTATCACACAAACTGCATGTTTTAAACATGTCAAGTGTAAAAGGTGTGTTGGAAGCCTTGTACGTCCTCCTATGCTTGGCAACAGTTTAAATATCAAAGCATTTATTAGTTGCTTTTAGGTTTGCTAGAACTTGCTCATAAAACATCCGAACCTCCAATTATAAACATTGTTCTGCTGAGCCTGAACATGCTTATAACTAAATCTTTGTTTACATTTATGTCCTGGGTAGGGGAGCAATTTTAAAAATACAGGGAAGTTTTGAGAAAAATATAGGCGTGCCTTGTTTTATTGCACTTCACTTTGTTGTGCTTCCCAGATATTGCATTTTTTTAATAAACTGAAGGTTTGTGGCAACCCTGCGGCAACCAAGTCTGTTGGTACCATTTTTCCAACAGCATTTGCTCACTTTGTGTCTCTGTGTCACGTTTTGTAATTCTTGCAATGTTTCAGACTTTTTCATTATTATTATATTTGTTGTGGTGATCTGTGATCAGTGATTTTTGATACTATTGTAATTGTTTTAGGGCACCATGAACCACTCCCATATAAGATGGTGAACTTAAAACGTGTGTGTTCTGATGAATGGATAAAGATGTGAGATACACACACACACACACACACACACACACACACACACACACACACAATGGAATACTACTCAGCCATAAAAAAGGATGAAACAATGTTTTTTGCAGCAACATGGATGGACCTAAGATTATCATACCAAGTGAAGTAAGTCAGAAAGAGAAAGACAAATATCATGTGATATCACTTATATGTGGAATCTAAAATATGATACAAATGAACTTATTAACAAAACAGAAACAGACTCACAGACATAGAAAACAAACATATGGTTAGCAAAGGGGAAAGGCAGGGAGGGATAAATTAGGATTTGGGGATTAGCAGATACAAACTACTAATTATAAAATAGATAAACAACAAGGTTCTACTGTATAGCACAGGGAGCTGTATTCAATATCCTGTAATAAACCATAATGAAAAAGAAAAAATATATGTATCGGAATAACTTTGCTGTATACCAGTAACTAATACAACATTGTAAATCAGCTTCAATTAAAAAACAAAAAAGATGGGTGTCCTCTGACTGTCCTACCAAGTGACTGTTCCCCTAGCTCTCTCCTTCTTCTTGGGCCTCCCTATTCCCTGAGACACGACAATATTGATATGCCAATTAATAACCCTAAAATGACCTGTAAGTGTTCAAGGGAAATGGAGAGGCTCTAAGTTTCTCACTTTGAATCAAAAGCTAGAGATGATTAAGCTTAGTGAGGAAGGCAAGTCAAAAGCCGAGAGAGGCCAAAAACTAGGCCTCTTGGACCAAAAAGTTAGCGAAGTTGTGAATGCAAAGGAAAAGTTCTTGAAGGAAATGAAAAATGCTACTCCAGTGAACACATGAATGATAAGAAAGTGAAACAGACATTGCTGTTATGGAGAAAGTTTTAGTGGTCTGGATAGAAGATCAAACCAGCCACAATATTCCCTTAAGCCGAAGCCTAATCCAGAGCAAGGCCCTAAATCTCTTCAGTTCTGTGAAGGCTGAGAGAGGTGAAGCTCTCAGAGGTTCCTTCATAAGGTTTAAGGAAAGAAGCCATTTCCATAACATAAAAGTACAAGGTGAAGCAGCAAGGGCTGATGTAGGACTTGCAGCAAGATCTTTATCCAGAAGATCTAGCTAAAATAATTAACGAAGGTGGCTACACTTAACAACAGATTTTCACTGTAGTTGAAGCAGTCTTCTATTGGAAGAAGATGCGAGCTAGGACTTTCATGACTAGAGAGAAATCAATGCTTGGCTTCAAAGCTTTAGAGGACAGGGTGACTCTCTTTTTAGGGGCTAGTGTAGCTGGTGACTTCAAATTGAAGTCAGTGATCATTTACCATTCTGAGAATCCAGGCCCCTTAAGAATTATGCTAAATCTACTCTGTCTGTTATCTATAAATGTAACAACAAAGCCCGGATGACAGCACATCTGTTTACAACATGGTTTACTGAATATTTTAAGCCCACTATTGAGACTTACTGCTCAGGAAAAAAGATTCCTTTCAAAATGTTACTGCTCATTGGCAACGCACCTGGTCAGCCAAGAGCTCTGATAGAGATGTACAAGATTAATGTTGTTTTCATGCCTGTTAACATAACATCCATTCTGCAGCCCATGGATCAAGGATTCATTCTGACTTTCAAGTCTGATTATTTAAGAATTACATTTTGTGTAAAATAGATAGCTAGTGGGAAGCAGCCGCATGGCACAGGGAGATCAGCTCGGTGCTTTGTGTCCACCTGGAGGGGTGGGATAGGGAGGGTGGGAGGGAGACACAAAAGGGAGGAGATATGGGGATATATGTGTATGTATAGCTGATTCACTTTGTTATACAGCAGAAGCTAAGACACCATTGTGAAGCAATTATACTCCAATAAAGATGTTAAAAAAAAAAAAGAAATATATTTTGCAAGGCTATAGTTGACATAGATAGTGATGCCTCTGATGGATCTGGGCAAAGTAAACTGAAAACCATCTGGAAAGGATTCCCCATTCTGGATGCCATTAAGAGCATTTGTGATTCATGGGAAGAGGTCAAAATATCAACATTAACAGGAGTTTGGAAGAAGTTGATTCCAACATTCATGGATGACTGTGGGGTTCAAGACTTCGTTGGAGGAAGTAACTGAAGATGTGGTGGAAATAGCAAGAGAACTAAAATTAGAAGTGGAGCCTGAAGATTGGACTGAATTGCTACAATGTCATGATAAAACTTTAACAGATGTGGAGTTGATGAGCAAAGAAAGTGGTTTCTTGAGATGGAAACTCTTCCTAATGAAGATGCTGTGAATATTGTTGAAATGACAACAAAGGATTTAGAATATTACATACACTTAGTTGATAAAGTAGCAACAGGCTTTGAGAGGATTGACTCCAATTTTGAAAGAAGTGCTGTGGTGGGTAAAATTCTGTAAATAGCATTGCATGCTATAGCGAAATCGTTCATGAAAGAAAGAGTCAATTGATATGGCAAAGATCATTGTTGCTTTATTTTATTATAAATAAATAAGTTAATTTATTTTTGACTGCATTGGGTCTTTTTTTTTTTTTTCTAGCATCTTTATTGGAGTATATGTATTGGGTCTTTGTTGTTGCGTGTGGGCTTTCTCTAGCTGCGGCAAGTAGGGGCTACTCTTCATTGCCGTGCGCATGCCTCTCATTGCGGTGGCTTCTCTTTGTTGCAGTGCACAGGCTCTAGAGCACAGGCTCAGTAGTTGTGGTGCACGGGCTTAGTTGCTCCGCAGCATGTGGGATCTTCCCGGACCAGGGCTCGAACCCGTGTCCCCTGCATTGACAGGCAGATTCTTAACCTCTGTGCCACCAGGGAAGTCCTGTTGTTTTATTTTGAGAAATTGCTACTGCCACCCCAAGCATCAAGCAACCACCATTCTGATCAGCCAGCAGCCATCAGTATCAAGGCAAGAGCCTCCACCAGCAAAAAGATTATGACTTGCTGAAGGCAGATCATGGTTAGCATTTTTTAGTAATAAAATATTTTTAAATTAAGATATTTACATTTTTAGACATAATGCTATTGTACACTTAATAGACTACAGTATAGCGTAAGCATAACTTTTATGTGCCCTGGGAAACCAAAAATTTGTGTGGCTCGCTGTATAGCAATATTTGCCTTATTGTGGTGGTCTGAACCCACCACTCAGGACTGATGTTCTTCATTATGTGATTCGAATTCTGGTTCTACCCTCAGGATAGCTGCTCTCCTCAAAGCACTTTCCAATTATTCAATATTCTTTTGAAAGTTACATCATTAGAGCCTAACTCAAGATCTAGCTGCTTTTTAACCAGCCCAGGATGTGAAATGGTCATACTCCTTTTCTGAGTTATAGCCCATATTTCCCCCAAGGTCATGTTTGCCTGATGATATAATTAAGCACTATTCTTTAAGTTAGATATCTCAGCCTCACCAGGAAATTTGCTGGGATCTGAATGACTAAGTCCCTTTTTAGTATAGTGGCATGTGTCTTCCTGTAGGGGTCATTCCCATCACTCCTCAAATGGCTTCCTGGTCCCTGTGTTGATATTCTCTGTTCCTGTCTTTGCATGCCTGTTCCTAAGGTCATATTCCTCCTCCAGTCATACCTATATCTTTATTGTCATCGTATGCAAGAAGGAGTTCTTCAAGTTCAGATTTAACATCAACTTGAGATATATGGCTCTTTAATTTGAGTCCAAGTTAGCCATCGTGCTTCCTCCTTAGCAAACTCCAGGTGCTTTGAGTATCTGCAGCAAAGACTACCCGGTGGATCTGCCCCACAGACAGAGGGGCAGTCTGTCCAACTGCCCCTCTAGCCCATCTTTTATCCAGGGTCTCAGCTTGAATTTGGGGTCAAGTGTTTATTATTATTGGATGAAGTGAGGTGCTATCATTGGAAATGAGACATGTCTTGGCAATTGTCATTGAATTCGGTCTATATTTCCACATTCTCTTCGTAAGCTATTATGAGAGTCCTTTTCAATTGTCCTGCTGAAATCCAGATTCATTTCCTACTGAATTTCATTGATCAACTAATCTGGCAAAAATTAAAAGTTAAATTATTTGACATGACTTGGCCTAAGTGGCCCCATGTTCTTTTTCTAGGGGTCCACAAAAGGTCTTTCGAACAACCCATTCTATGATTTGCAGAAACTTGAAAATGGAATGGCATTTGCTTGTCTCAACATCTCTTATTAAGCATCTCTTCTTCTCAAAGATTCCTCAAAATCAATGTGTAAAGACTGTTTTGGGAAAGATCCTCTGTGTTCTCCTTACTTGCTGCAAGTAATAAATCCTTCCTTCTCCCACTTAAAAAAAAAAAATCAATGTGTGGTTTACTTCCAGTCTCTGAGTGCTCTGGGACATAATGTGCATAGCATACAAAAGCATGAGTTTATTTTGAGAATCTAGGCATTTGTAAAATCTATTTGTCCTTGTAAATGTTTAGTTATTTTTTCAATTTGATTATTTCCCATTGTCTGAAAAGACAGACACCAAAGAGTCTTTCTAGCATAACTTTCACATTCTTTGTGCTACATTCCACAGGGAGATCTCAGATCTTATCTTATCTCTTTCCAGGTCTCAGCATGAACTAAGGAGAACAGACCACTTTTACAAGCCTGGATTTTCGTTGCCAGCTGCTGACATGTTGACAGCTCATGGATCATGAGTTGGGTGAGGGGTGGTTGCAAATGCATCATGTGAACATTTTTTTTGCAGTATCACACTGAGGAGTTTACTTCATTTAAGCTTTTGGTGTTGTTTTGAAATAAGGTTTGATTTCCTTATTTAAATAAAAAAGTTAAACTCTCATTCTCTTTCTCTCTTCTCTCTCTCTCTCACTATTGCAGATTTTCCCATTTAATTCAGAAGGAAATTTTACAATCTTCATTTTTCTTTTATTGTAAAAATAACTCGAGAGTTCCCTGGTGGCCTATTGGTTAGGATTCTGGGCTTTCATTGCTGTGGCCTGGGTTCAATCCCTGGTTGGGGAACTGAGATCCCATAAGCTGTGTGGCAAAAACAAACAAATGAACAAACAAACAAACAAAAACACATGCTTGAGGTAGAAAACAATGTATGAACAAAAAATGGAAAGTCCTGGTCCACCAAAACTCCCCACACATCCTGCTCCCCTGAGGCAAACTACTGGTTTCTGTTTATTATGCCCTAATCTTGGGTTTCTCAATCCCTTTACAGATGGCTGTTTTTTTTCCTTATTTGAAAGATGGAAGAAAAATAAAAAGGAACATTGATTTCTATATCTCAAGCACAAACATCAGATTATCCACACAAAGTAATAGACTTTTGTCTTGTTTGATGGCATCATTACTGTGCTTATAATCATTTAATAAAAAACATATCTTTCCATGTGTTTTCTATTTTTTTCCTTTGTGAGCATCTGGAGCTTCCTTTATTTTTCTCATGGGTGGGTACCATTCCTATTTAATGCCCAGTTCATGAACCTTTCTGTCTAATTAAATTACTATACTTTAAGTTAGCCCCCACCAGGAATTTTGCTGGAATTCGAACGTTGTGGCATCTGTCCTCCTGTAAGGGCCACTCCTCTCATTCCTCAGATATTCAATTGCACATTATCAATTATTTTTGATCTACAAAAATGAACATTTCTTGGGCTTCCCTGGTGGTGCAGTGGTTGGGAGTCTGCCTGCCAATGCAGGGGACACGGGTTCAAGCCCTGGTCTGGGAAGATCCCACATGCCGCGGAGCGACTGGGCCCGTGCGCCACAACTACTGAGCCTGCGCGTCTGGAGCCTGTGCTCTGCAACAAGAGAGACCGCGATAGTGAGAGGCCCGTGCACCGCGATGAAGAGTGGCCCCCGCTTGCCGCAACTAGAGAAAGCCCTCGCACAGAAACGAAGACCCAACACAGCCATAAATAAATAAAATAAAAATTAAAAAAAAAAAAAAGAAAATTTCTTATGATTCAAACTAGCATATTCCCTTCTTGGCCTTTTTCAGTCAAATCCTAATACACATCTCCTTATAACTCTCTCTGGTATCTTTATATACTGGAAAGTATTTTAAAAGGCATTAAGACAATAATCACACTCAGGAAAACGTTTTTTAAAGAATTAAGACAACTTAAGCCATTCTTTCTACCAGTGTCTTTTAGAATGAAATGTTGCCGGCCATTTTTCTGTTTCTTTTGCTATCTATTTAATAACTAGGGTACACGTCAGACTTGTCCTGAGAAATTCCATTCTTGAAGAGCAAAAGCTCTGTATTTTTTATCTTATCTTCATAATCCCAGATGTGAGATTGCCATAATGGACTTTGATAAAGAGAGGGGGCAAAATAATCTGTATGATGATTGAGGCGGCTTCACAAAGGTCAATTTTGAAACCAAAGATCCACAGGGAGTCATCCCAGTGGCTATGAATAAAGAAAATAGAATGGAAGGTAATGTCTGAGACACACAAAAGGCCCAAAACATACATGTAAGGAGCCTAAAAGATGAGTCCCAAACATAACATGTAGAATTTTCCCATCTGTGTGATGTATGACATTTGGTGTTATTTTTGTTGATCTCTTCAGTTTGCCCATATAAATGGGTTCATCTTATAACAATAATCCAATGACATCAGGAAGTAAATTTCCTCTTATAATCTACTTTCTCAGAAACTTTTGGGCAAGGCCCTGAACTTAGCTGGAGCTGGAGAAATATTTGATGATAGTAACTTTATGATATATAGTCTAGAGCTGTTACAAACAAAATCAGAAAGTTGCTCTTTAGATGGACTCCTTACTTATACTCTAAGGCAGGTCAGAGTGGGATCCATAATCCTTGTCCAGTGTCTTCAAATTTGGTCTCTTGTCTTTGTGTGCAGGAATAGAGTGGAAGAAATTTGTAAAATATAAAATATTCTCCAAGTCTAAGGGCTTGTGAAAGACACACTGTACACACAGTCTAGGTCACTAAAGGACATGCAAGATGAGTAGAATTTATTAGGTGATAAATTGGGAAATGCCTTAGTTGCAAAGAAGGCGATTCAGATGACCGTAGAGGGTAGAAAACAAATATAAGCACAACAAAGAAGAGTAAAAGAAAGACATTTTAAAGGTGGAAAAATTAATCAATTATTAAGACAATCAGCAGGGTGGATGACGGGGATGGAGAATCTTATGCCTATCCAATTTCTAATGACACTCGTTAGCTAAACCCAAACTATCACTAGATAAAGCCCAACTTTTTGACAAGGGCAATGAAGACTAAGATGTGTTTTCTTAAATCAAATCCTGTTATTTCCCTGATAATGTATTATTTCACCCGAGGAATAAATGTAAGTAGCCTGTTTTACATGTATCTCAAACCATCGGAAGAGGAGTTGATGCCATTGAACTGAACTATCAGGAAAGAGGGGGAAGGAAGGGTATGTCACTCAATGCAAGGAGGTCCAGCTGGCATGGATTCACCAGGTGCACCTTTTTTTAGGACATATCTGTACAAAGGAAGTTAATATTTACCAGTTTAGAGCAAAGAGAAAGAGGAGAAAGTAGCAGTTCAGGCACTAAACAGAATGAAGACAATAATTTGAAACACAGAAAATGTTGTAAATGTTATTACAAAACAACAACAACAATAATGATAAATTCCCTACTGTATAACAGGGAATTGAGCAATAGCTGAGAGAGAGGTTGTTTGAAGTCTTCATGGACATTGTAAGTTACTAAGAGTCAGCAAGAAAAACAGCTCATATAATTCAAATCCTGGTATGTAGATTGCAAACTCTGGGACACTCACTACTTCCTGAGAGAGTCTGTTTATTGTTTTGGTCAGCTCAGATGGTATGAAAATTACCTCTGATACTGATACCCATCTAGTCTCTTTATGTCTTAGATCCTCCATGAATTTTCAAATTTTCAAATATCACCAACAAGGGTTCAGTGTTCTCACACGGAAGATATCTTAGTACTTGAGGAGCAATTTGTCTAAGGCTAGAAAACTAGAACTCATTTAGAGAAACTAACTAAATTTTCTCCATACTGTTAACACTCATTTGGAGCTATTAACCCCTCTTTCCCATTTTCTTTCTACACCCTTATGTTCAAATATTATCCTTTACATACATAAGTAATATTGAGAAGTCCTCTTTCCTTAAGTTATAATCATAATTTTACCAATGGATCTCAAATGAAATTTTACTGCTTCTTAAAATCACCTATTTGTGTGGAGAAAAATCCTTTTTTGGGGGAGGGGTCTTACTTAAGTTGCTTGTTTTGTATATTAAGTATATTTATGCTTTGCTATAGTTGCTACTCTTGGGCAATTAAAAGGGAATGCTGAGGGAGAACTGGGTTAACTTTGCTGGAAATCAACCTTAAGAGGTAGAAGATCATTTAAAATTTGTCTCTTTCCAATCTTAATCAAGCAAGAATCTGAATGAGGCTAAAGAGCTTGGTTTTTCATTATACCCTTATCTTGGGTAAGGAATGCTTTTGTTTAGAAGGAGGGTCTGAAGGCTTTCTGGCCAGGGACAGTTACAACCATTGTAAACACAACAATAATAAAGGAGAGGTGAAGTATGCATGCTTTCCTTATCAAGTTTACACTCTCTCTACAATTTAGACTTTTTTGATCTATGGTTTGGGCACGGAGGAAGAGTTTGATAATAGTCCATGTTGGTGCTATAAATCAAGGGTCCTCAAATGAGGAGGCCTGGGGAGAGATAACACAGGATTCTACCCCTCCTATGAAGGGCTCTAATTGAGAGATTTTAGGAGAGGTCGGGAAGAGTTTGTTGTGTCAGTTTTGAGACTGGGCAGGACGTGCCAGGGCCCTGTTTCCATTAACATTTGTAAATAGACACTTAAAAAAATATACTCTTTAGATCTTTCCATAAATTCTAGGGGATGGGTTAGCTGGAAGAAAAAAGATGAGAGTGACCTGAATTGTGGGTTTGATTTATGAGTCTGGCAGATCTGGCAGAAGTCAAGGGGCATTGAAGCCTTGGGCAGCTCAGACAAGAGACTGGAGATCCAAGGTACCAGAGGTCCAGGAAAAGGGAGAGGGGTGGATGGATGGCACAAATACTAAATGCTCAAGGGATTTGAGGATCAAAGGCAAAAGGCTTATGTTTGAACCATGATATCCTTCATGGAACATGCCCATGTTTGCAACTGTGTCAGATTGATGAATTGAGCCTTTTTAATTCCATTTAATTTAGTCCATCCTCATGAACGAATTATTGGGAGCTCAGCTTCATGACAAAAAGAACCAAAGACCCAAGAATTAGTCTTCTAACCATAAGGCTCCCCAATATTGCCTGAATCTAATAGAGTGGGTGGATGGAGAACTACTAAATGAGAATGAAAGGACAATTCTGATTAAAATCTGCAACTGATCAGAGACATCAACACATGAAACCTGACTCAGGTATTTTGTCCTATGTTGTAGACACCCCCTCAGATGACCTTCATAATCCAAATAAGATTATCCATCTGGCCTCTGGTCACAGGATATGGTGAGAGATTGGAAGTGCTTTGTAAACATTGTAAAATGCTTTCTTTCTTTCTTTTTTTTTTTTAACTACGATGGTCAAGTTAGGAAACAGTTGTGGGTAAACGCTTTTGAAACATCAAACTTAACAGCTTTTAAACAGGAAAAAGAACAGCTGATTTTAAGATATTATTTATTATTATTATTTTTTAATCAGTCATCAACTTTATACACATCAGTGTATACATGTCAAACCCAATCGCCCAATTCAGCACACCACCATCCCCACCCCACCGCGGTTTTCCCGCCTTGGTGTCCATACATTTGTTCTCTACATCTGTGTCTCAACTTCTGCCCTGCAAACCGGTTCATCTGTACCATTTTTCTAGGTTCCACATACATGCGTTAATATACGATATTTGTTTTTCTCTTTCTGACTTACTTCACTCTGTATGACAGTCTCTAGATCCATCCACGTCTCAACAAATGACTCAATTTCATTTCTTTTTATGGCTGAGTAATATTCCATTGTATGGTAAAATGCTTTCTTAATGGAAATTTTTAAAGGACTCAGGGCTCATATCAGTTAGAGCTTTTTAAGATGAATAGAGATTATTAGGAGATTGAACAGGAAGGCCCTATTGTAGCTACAAAGATTATTCCAAGTTATCATGAAAGGTAGGAAAAAGGATATAAGAATAATGAAGCAATTGGGGAAAACATTGTTATGTAGAAATATTGAGCAATTGCAGTTACTAGGTCCTGAACAGTCAGCCTGGAGGATATGGTTTTTAAAAATAGATTAGATTAAAAGTCTGAACTGGAATCTCATTGGGAAGGTAGATCTTGTCATCATTTGCAAGGGGTCTCTAACCACTGTCGACTGAAGAAAAATGCACAACCTAAAATTTGAGTGATATGTTTTATTCAGCGGACAAAACTGAGGACTTAAGCCTGGGACTCAGAGTTACCTGAGAGACCGCTCCGAAGAGGTGAGGGGGAGAGCCAGGATATATAGGAGTTTTTGCAACAAAGACTAGGTATTCAGAACATCAAAAGATTACTGTTAAAAATTAAAGAAAACTAGATATCTCAAATTAAGGAATTTAGTGCTTTTCTTTCTTTTTAAAAATTTTTTATTGGAATATAGTTGATTTACAATGCTGTGTTACTTTCAGGTGTAGTACAGCAAAGTGAATCAGTTATCCATATACATATATCCACTCTTTTTTAGATTCTTTTCCTGTATAGGTCATTACAGAGTATTGAGTAGAGTTCCCTGAGCTATACAGTAGGTCTTTATTAGTTACCTATTAATATTTTATAGATAGTAGTGTGTATATGTCAATCCCAATCTTTCAATTTCTCCCTCCATCATCCCTCACCCCATGGTAACCATAAGTTTGTTTTCTACATCTGTAACTCTATTTCTGTTTTGTAGATAAGTTCATTTGTACCCTTTTTTTAGATTCCACATATAAGTGATATCATATACCGTACAAAACGAAAAGACAACACTTAGAATGGGAGAAAATATTTGCAAACGAAGCAACCGACAAGGGATTAGTCTCCAAAATATAGAAAGAGCTCATGCAGCTCAATATTAGTGCTTTTCCATGTGTGGGAAGATGCAAGAGTCTGGGCTCACTGAAATCATTCCTTCAGTATGCACCTCAGCTATCTGGGGCCAGTGTCCTATGCCTATTTATCCTGAGTTTTCTCAGGGTGCACCATTGGTACACCCTGAGACCTGCATACAGGTCTTATGTCTCCTTAGGTAGGTTTATTCCTAGGTATTTTATTCTTTTTGTTGCAATAGGAAATGGGAGTGTTTCCTTAATTTCTCTTTTAGATTTTTCATCATTAGTGTATAGGAACGCAAGAGATTTCTGTGCATTAATTTTGCATCCTGCTACTTTACCAAATTCATTGATTAGCTCTAGTAGTTTTCTAGTAGCCTCTTTAGGATTCTCTATGTATAGTATCATGTCATCTGCAAACAGTGACGGTTTCACCTCTTCTTTTCCGATTTCAATTCCTTTTATTTCTATTCCTTCTCTGATTGCCGTGGCTAAAACTTCCAAAACTATGTTGAATAATAGTGGCGAGAGTGGACAACCTTGTCTTGTTCCTGATCTTAGAGGAAATGGTTTCAGTTTTTCACCATTGAGAATGATGTTGGCTGTGGGTTTGTCATATATGGCCGTTATTATGCTGAGGTAAGTTCCCTCTATGCCTAGTTTCTGAAGGGTTTTTATCATAAATGGGTGTTGAATTTTGTTGAAAGCTTTTTCTGCATCTATTGAGATGATCATATGGTTTTTCTCCTTCAATTTGTTAATGTGTATCACATTGATTGATTTGCATATATTGAAGAATACTTGCATTCCTGGGATAAACCCCACTTGATCATGGTGTATGATCATTTTAATGTGCTGTTGGATTCTGTTTGCTAATATTTTCTTGAGGATTTTTGCATCTATGTTCATCAGTGATATTGGGTAGTCTTTTTCTTTGCAACATCTTCGTCTGGGTTTGATAGCAGGGTGATGGTGGCCTTGTAGAATGAGTTTGGGAGTGTTCCTCCCTCCGCTAAATTTTGGAAGAGTTTGAGAAGGATAGGTGTTAGCTCTTCTCTAAATGTTTGCTAGAATTTGCCTGTGAATCCAACTGGTCCTGGGCTTTTGTTTGTTGGAATATTTTTAATCACAGTTTCAATTTCAGTGCTTGTGATTGGTCTGTTTATATTCTCTATTTCTTCCTGGTTCAGTCTTAGATGGTTGTGCTTTTCTAAGAATTTGTCCATTTCTTCCAGGTTGTCCATTTTATTGGCATATAGTCGCTTGTAGTAATCACTCATGATCCTTTGTATTTTTGCAGTGTCAGTTGTTACTTCACCTTTTTCATTTCTAATTCTATTGATTTGAGTCTTCTCCCTTTTTTCTTGATGAGTCTGGCTAATATTCTCAAAGTGCCAGCTGTTAGTTTTATTGATCTTTGCTATTGTTTCTTTCATTTCTTTTTCATTTATTTCTGACCTGATCTTTATGATTTCTTTCCTTCTGCTAACTTTGAGGTTTTTTGTTCCTCTTTCGTTAATTGTTTTAGTTGTATATTTGAGATGTTTCTTGTTTCTTGAGGTAGGATTGTATTGCTATAAACATCCTTCTTAGAACTGCTTTTGCTGCATCCCATAGGTTTTGGGTCATCGTGTTTTCATTGTCATTTGTTTCTAGGTATTTTTTTATTTCCTCTTTGATTTCTTCAGTGATCTCTTGGTTATTTAGTAGTGTTCTGTTTAGCCTCTACGTGTTTGTATTTTTTACAGATTTTTTCCCATAACTGATATCTAGTCTCATAGTGTTGGGGTCGGAAAAGATACTTCATACTATTTCAATTTTCTTAAATTTACCAAGGTTTGATTTGCGACCCAAGATATGATCTATCCTGGAGAATGTTCCATGAGCACTTGAGAAGAAAGTGTATTCTGTTGTTTTTGGATGGAATGCCCTATAAATATCAATTAAGTCCATCTTGTTTAATGTATCATTTAAAGCTTGTGTTTCCTTATTTATTTTCATTTTGGATGATCTGTCCATTGGTGAAAGTGGGGTGTTAAAGTCCCCTACTCTGATTGTGTTACTGTTGATTTCCCCTTTTATGGCTGTTAGCATTTGCCTTATGTATTGAGGTGCTCCTATGTTGGGTGCATAAATATTTACAATTGTTATATCTTCTTCTTGGATCGATCCCTTGATCATTATGTAGTGTCCTTCTTTGTCTCTTGTAATAGTCTTTATTTTAAAGTCTATTTTGTCTGATATGAGTATAGCTACTCCAGCTTTCTTTTGATTTCCATTTGCATGGAATATCTTTTTCCATCCCCTCACTTTCAGTCTGTATGTGTCCCTAGGTCTGAAGTGGGTCTCTTGTAGACAGCATATATACGGGTCTTGTTTTTGAATCCATTCAGGGATTCTGTGTCTTTTGGTTGGAGCATTTAATACATTTACATTTCAGGTAGTTATCGATATGTATGTTCCTGTTATCATTTTCTTAATTGTTTTGGAGTTTGTTATTGTAGGTCTTTTCCTTCTCTTGTGTTTCCTGCCTAGAGAAGTTCCTTTAGCATTTGTTGGAAAGCTGGTTTGGTGGTGCTGAATTCTCTTAGCTTTTGCTTGCCTGTAAAGGTTTTAATTTCTCTTTTGAATCTGAATGAGATCTTTGCTGGGTAGAGTAATCTTGGTTGTAGGTTTTTTCCCTTTCATCACTTTAAATATGTCCTGCCACTCCCTTCTGGCTTGCAGAGTTTCTGCTGAAAGATCAGCTGTTAACCTTATGGGGATTCCCTTGTAATGTTATTTGTTGCTTTTCCCTTTCTGCTTTTAATATTTTTCTTGGTATTTAATTTTGATTGTTTGATTAATATGTGTCTTGGTGTGTTTCTCCTTGGATTTATCCTGTATGGGACTCTCTGTGCTTCCTGGACTTGGTTGACTATTTCCTTTCCCATATTAAGGAAGTTTTCAACTATAATCTCCTCAAATATTTTCTCAGTCCCCTTCTTTTCCTCTTCTTCTTCTGGGACCCCTATAATTCGAATGTTGGTGCATTTAATGTTGTCCCAGAGGTCTCTAAGACTGTCCTCAATCCTTTCATTCTTTTTTCTTTATTCTGCTCTGTGGTAGTTATTTCCACTATTTTATCTTCCAGGTCACTTATCCCTTCTTCTGCCTCAGTTATTCTGCTACTGATTCCTTCTAGAGAATTTTAAATTTCATTTATTGTGTTGTTCATCATTGTTCGTTTGCTCTTTAGTTCTAGTTCCTTGTTCAATTTTTCTTGTATTTCCTCCATTCTATTTCCAAGATTTTGGATCATCTTTACTATCATTACTCTGAATTCTTTTTCAAATAGACGAGTATTTCCTCTTCTTTTGTTTGGTCTGGTGGGTTTTTAGCAGGTTTTCACCTTGCTCCTTCATCTGCTGTGTGTTTCTCTGTCATCACATTTTGCTTAACTTACTGTTTTTGGGATCTCCCTTTTGCAGGCTGCAGGTTAGTAGTTCCTGTTGTTTTTGGTGTCTGCCCCCAGTGGCTTAGGTTGATTCAGTGGGTTGTGTAGGCTTCCTGGTGGAGGGGACTGGTGCCTGTGTTCTGGTGGATGAGGCTGGATCTTGTCTTTCTGGTGGGGAGGATTGTGTCTGGTGTGTGTTTTGGGGTGTCTGTGAACTTAGTATGATTTTAGGCAGCCTCTCTGCTAATGGGTGGGGTTGTGTTCCTGTCTTGCTAGTTGTTTGGCATAGGGTGTCCAGCACTGTAGCTTGCTGGTCATTGAGTGGAGTTGGGTCTTAGTGTTGAGATGGAGATCTCTGGGAGAGATTCCACTGTTTGATTATACGTGGGGCCAGGAGGTCTCTGGTGGACCAGTGTCCTGAACTCGGCTCTCCCACCCCAGAGGCTCAGGCCTGACACTTGGCTGGAGCACGAAGACACTTTCAGCCACATGGCTCAGAAGAAAAGGGAGGGATGAAAGAAAGAAAGAAAGAAAGAAAGAAAGAAAGAAAGAAAGAAAGAAAGAAGAAAGAAAGAAAGAAAGGAAGGAAGGAAGGAAGGAAGGAAGAAAGAAAGGAAGAAAGAAAGAAAGAAAGAAGAAAGAAAGAAAGAAAGAAAAAATAAAATTAAAAAGTTATTAAAATAAAAAATAAAAAAAATTATTAAAAATAAAGAAATGAAAAAGTAATAAAAAGAAGACAAAGAAAGAAGAGAGCAACCAAAACAAAAAACAAATCCACCAATGATAACAAGTGCTAAAAATATAGTAGAGAGAGACCTTCAAGACGGCAGAGGAGTAAGACGTGGAGATCAACTTCCTCCCCAGAAATACATCAGAAATACATGTACATGTGGAACAACTCCTACAGAACACATACTGAACACTGGCAGAAGACCTCAGACTTAGCAAAAGGCAAGAAGCTCCCCATGTACCCAGCCGTGTGGCTGACAGTGTATTGGTGCTCTGGCCGGGTGTCAGGCCTGTGCCTCTGAGGTGGGAGAGCCAAGCTCAGGACATTGGTCCACCAGAAACCTCCAGACTCCACATAATATCAAATGGTGAAACCTCTCCCAGAGATCTCCATCTCAACACTAAGACCCAGTGCCACTCAACGACCAGCAAGCTACAGTGCTGGACACCCTATGCCAAACAACTAGCAAGACAGGAACACAACCCCACCCATTAGTAGAGAGGCTGCCTAAAATCATACTAAGTTCACAGACACTCCAAAACACACACCAGACACAATCCTCCCCACCAGAAAGACAAGATCCAGCCTCATCCACCAGAACACAGGCACCAGTCCCCTCCACCAGGAAGCTTACACAACCCACTGAACCAACCTTACCAACTGGGGGCAGACACCAAAAATAACGGGAACTACGAACCTACAGCCTGCAAAAAGGAGACCCCAAACACAGTAAGTTAAGCAAAATGAGAAGACAGGGAAACACACAGCAGATGAAGGAGCAAGGTGAAAACCTGCTAAAAACCCACCAGACCAAACAAATGAAGAGGAAATAGGTGGTCTACCTGAAAAAGAATTCAGAGTAATGGT
Source organism: Balaenoptera ricei (assembly GCF_028023285.1). Taxonomy (NCBI): domain Eukaryota; kingdom Metazoa; phylum Chordata; class Mammalia; order Artiodactyla; family Balaenopteridae; genus Balaenoptera; species Balaenoptera ricei. The sequence continues at coordinate 20,159,607 of NC_082658.1, read as the reverse complement.
AGTAAAGATATCCAAAATCTTGGAAATAGAATGGAGAAAATACAAGAAACATTTAACAAGGACCGAGAAGAACTAAAGAGCAAACAAACAATGATGAACAACACAATAAATGAAATTAAAAATTCTCTAGAAGGAATCAATAGCAGAATAACTGAGGCAGAAGAACGGATAAGTGACCTGGAAGACAAAATAGTGGAAATAACTACCACAGAGCAGAATAAAGAAAAAAGAACGAAAAGAATTGAGGACTGTCTCAGAGACCTCTGGGACAACATTAAATGCACCAACATTTGAATTATAAGGGTCCCAGAAGAAGAGAAAAAGAAAGGGACTGAGAAAATGTTTGAAGAGATTAAGTTGAAAACTTCCTTAATATGGGAAAGGAAATAGTCAATCAAGTCCAGAAGCGCAGAGAGTCCCATAAAGGATAAATCCAAGGAGAAACATGCCAAGACACATATTAATCAAACTATCAAAAATTAAATACCAAGAAAAATATTAAAAGCAGAAAGGGAAAAGCAACAAATAACATACAAGGGAATCCCCATAAGGTTAACAGCTGACCTTTCTGCAAGCCAGAAGGGAGTGGCAGGACATATTTAAAGTGATGAAAGGGAAAAAACCTACAACCAAATTACTCTACCCAGCAAAGATCTCATTCAGATTTGAAAGAGAAATTAAAACCTTTACAGACAAGCAAAAGCTAAGAGAATTCAGCACCACCAAACCAGCTTTCCAACAAATGCTAAAGGAACTTCTCTAGGCAGGAAACACAAGAGAAGGAAAAGACCTACAATAACAAACCCAAAACAATTAAGAAAATGGTAATAGGAACCTACATATCGATAATTATCTTAAAAGTAAATGGATTAAATGCTCCTACCAAAAGACGTAGACTGGCTGAATGGATACAAAAACAAGACCCGTATATATGCTGTCTACAAGAGACCCACTTCAGACCTCGGAACACATGCAGACTGAAAGTGGGGGGATTGAAAAAGATATTCCATGCAAATGGAAATCAAAAGAAAGCTGGAGTAGCTATACTCATATCAGACAAAATAGACTTTAAAATAAAGACTATTACAAGAGACAAAGAAGGACACTACATAATGATCAAGGGATCGATCCAAGAAGAAGATATAACAATTGTAAATATTTATGCACCCAACATAGGCGCACCTCAATACATAAGGCAAATGCTAACAGCCATAAAAGGAGAAATCTACAGTAACACCATCAGAGTAGGGGACTTTAACACCCCACTTTCACCAATAGACAGATCAACCAACATGAAAATAAATAAGGAAACACAAGCTTTAAATGATACATTAAACAAGATGGACTTAATTGATATTTATAGGGCATTCCATCCAAAAACAACAGAATACACTTTCTTCTCAAGTGCTCATTGAACATTCTCCAAGATAGATCATATCTTGGGTCACAAATCAAGCGCTGGTAAATTTAAGAAAATTGAAATCGTATTAAATATCTTTTCCAGCCACAGTGCTATGAGAGTAGATATCAATTACAGGAAAAAATCTGTAAAAAATACAAACACATGGAGGCTAAACAATTCACTACTTAATAACCAAGAGATCATTGAAGAAATCAAAGAGGAAATAAAAAAATACCTAGGAACAAATGACAATGAAAACACGACAACCCAAAACCTATGGGATGCAGCAAAGCAGTTCTAAGAGGGAAGTTTATAGCAATACAATCCTATCTCAAGGAACAAGAAACATCTCAAATACACAACCTAACCTTACACCTAAAGCAATTAGACAAAGAAGAACAAGAAAACCCCCAAAGTTAGCAGAAGGAAAGAAATTATAAAGATCAGATCAGAAATAAATGAAAAAGAAATGAAGGAAACAATAGGAAAGATCAATAAAACTAAAAGCTGGTGCTTTGAGAAGATAAACACAATTGATAAACCATTAGCCAGACTCATCAAGAAAAAAAGGGAGAAGACTCAAATCAACAGAATTAGAAATAGAAAAGAAAAGTAACAACTGACACTGCAGACATACAAAGGATCATGAGAGATTACTACAAGCAACTATATGTCAATAAAATGGACAACCTGGAAGAAATGGACAAATTCTTAAAAAAGCACGACCAGGAAGAAATAGAAAATATAAACAGACCAATCACAAGCACTGAAAATGAAACTGTGATTAAAAATCTTCCAAGAAACAAAAGCCCAGGACTAGATGACTTCACAGACGAATTCTATCAAACATTTAGAGAAGAGCTAACACCTATTCTTCTCAAACTCTTCCAAAATATAGCAGAGAGAGGAACACTCCCAAAGTCATTCTCTGAGGCCATCATCACCCTGATACCAAAACCAGAAAAAGATGTCACAAAGAAAGAAAACTACAGGCCAATATCACTGATGAACATAGATGCAAAAATCCTCAACAAAATACTAGCAAACAGAATCCAGCAGCACATTAAAAGGTTCATACACCATGATCAAATGGGGTTTTTCCCAGGAATGCAAGGAATCTTCAATATATGCAAATCAATCAATGTGATACACCATAGTAAAAAATTGAAGGAGAAAAACCATACGATCATCTCAATAGATGCAGAAAAAGCTTTCAACAAAATTCAACACCCATTTATGATAAAAACCCTCCAGAAAGTAGGCATAGAGGGGACTTACTTCAACATAATAAAGGCCATATATGACAAACCCACAGTCAAGATCATTCTCAATGGTGACAAACTGAGACCATTTCCACTAAGATGAGGAACAAGACAAGGTTGTCTTCTCTCACCACTGTTATTCAACATAGTTTTGGAAGTTTTAGCCACAGCAGTCAGAGACAAAAAAGAAATAAAAGGAATCCAAATTAGAAAAGAAGAAGTAAAGCTGCCACTGTTTGCAGATGACATGATACTATACATAAAGAATCCTAAAGATGCTACGAGAAAACTACTAGAGCTAATCAATGAATTTGGTAAAGTAGCAGGGTACAAAATTAATGCACAGAAATCTCTTGCATTCCTATATACTAATGATGAAAAATCTGAAAGAGAAATTAAGGAAACACCCCATTTGCCACTGCAACAACAACAACAAAATACCTAAGAATAAACCTACCTAAGGAGACAAAAGACCTGTATGCAGAAAACTATAAGACACTGATGAAAGAAATTAAAGATACAAACAGATGGAGAGATATACCATGTTCTTGGATTGGAAGAATCAACATTGTGAAAATGACTATACTACCCAAAGTAATCTACAGATTCAGTGCAATCCCTATCAAACTACCAATGGAATTTTTCACAGAACTAGAACAAAAAATTTCACAGTTTGTTTGGAAACACAAAAGACCCTGAATAGCCAAAGCAATCTTGAGAAAGAAATATGGAGCTGGAAGAATCAGGCTTCCGGACTTCAGACTATACTACAAAGCTACAGTAATCAAGATAGTATGGTACTGGCACAAAAACAGAAATATAGATCAATGGAACAGGATAGAAAGCCCAGAGATAAACCCACGCACATATGGTCACCTTATCTTTGATAAAGGAGGCAAGAATATACAGTGGAGAAAAGACAGCCTCTTCAATAAGTGGTGCTGGGAAAACTGGACAGCTACATGTAAAAGAATGAAATTAGAACACTCCCTAACACCATACCCCAAAATAAACTCAAGATGGATTAAAGACCTAAATGTAAGGCCAGACACTATCAAACTCTTAGAGGAAAACATAGGAAGAACACTCTATGACATAAATCACAGCAAGATCCTTTCTGACCCACCTCCTAGAGAAATGGAAATAAAAACAAAAATAAACAAATGGGATCTAATGAAACTTAAAAGCTTTTGCACAGCAAAGGAAACTATAAACAAGACAAAAAGACAACCCTCAGAATGGGAGAAAATAGTTGCAAGCGAAGCAACTGACAAAAGATTAATCACGAACGATACAAGCAGCTCATGCAGCTCAATATCAAAAAAACAAACAACCCAATCCAAAAATGGGCAGAAGACCTAAATAGACATTTCTCCAAGGAAGATATACAGATTGCCAACAAACACATGAAAGGATGCTCAACATCACTAATTATTAGAGAAATGCAAATCAAAACTACAATGAAGTATCAACTCACACTGGTCAGAATGGCCATCATCAAAAATCTACAAACAATAAATGCTGGAGAGGGTGTGGAGAAAAGGGAACCCTCTTGCACTGTTGGTGGGAATGTAAATTGATACAGCCACTACAGAGAACAGTATGGAGGTTCCTTAAAAAACTAAAAATAAAACTACCATACGACCCAGCGATCCCACTACTGGGCATATACCCTGAGAAAACCATAATTCAAAAAGAGTCATAAAAAAAAAAAAAAGAGTCATGTACCACAATGTTCATTGCAGCACTATTTACAATAGCCAGGACACGGAAGCAACCTAAGTGTCCATCGATAGATGAACGGATAAAGAAGATGTGGCACATATATACAATGGAATATTACTCAGCCGTAAAAAGGAATATTGTTAAGTGTGTAAGAAATCTATTGATTTTCTTAGTTTGCCTTATGTCCAACTTCACTATTAACACTAACATTCAGTTGATTCTCTGGGGCTTTCTAAGCATACAATGCCATCAGGCAGCTAACTGCCCTCAGCCTCAGGTATGTCCCCAGGTTCTTTTCCCAGTTACCCACAGTTGTGACCCTATAATTAACAGAAACTTTTGGGTTTTTCTTTCTCTCCTGCCTTATTTTCCGTTTTCCTCACTTGTGCTTCCTGAGATCACCTCCCAGGTAAACTACTTGCACTCACATGTTTGTCTCCGAGTCTGCTTTGGGTGAAATTCAAAGACAATAGATGTTCAGCAAATATTTTTAACTGATTGACATTAAACCGGTAATGGTGGTTACTTCTAGCAACAAGAGCAAGACTGGGAAGTCTGGAGGTGAAGCAGAACCAGTGTTACCATTTGGTGCTTACCTACTTCCTGTGTGAATATAGGCATCTGTATCCATGTTTACCTGTAAAGAAGTCTCATTCTCTAGATCAAATCTTAACTTCCACAAATGTGTTTTATGTGGTTTTCCTCAAATGTAACAATTATCCTTTTGTTTGGAATGCTTCTCCCTCTTTTCTCCATCAGTCAAAATATATATATTTTTGGATTTCCTTCCCATTTAGGTCGCCATGATTCACTTTGCTTTACAGCAGAAACTAACACAACATTTTAAAGCAACTATACTCCAATAAAAATTAATTTTAAAAAAAGATATATATTTTTAAAGGACCATTACATGCCCCTATGTCATCAAAAGGCCTTCATTCACTCAACAAATATTTATCACTAATGTGCTCTGTGCTAGCCTTGTGCTGAACACCATGGTAAGAAAATTAAATTTCTGCATTGCAACTGGGGGAATAGTAGAAAATAACTGTGGTACAGCAGAGTGTGCTAAATTAGGTGCACATTAGTGTGCTAATGCATGGAAGAATTATATATGAACGGGGTAGTTTATAATTGAGGGGGAAGCATTGAGGGGAAAGCTGGGTTTTTGATAGAGGAATAGGAGTTTGCAGAGCTGACAAGAAAGAAGAAACACTCCAGGAAGATGAAACAGCTTCAGCAAAGGCTTGCAAGTTTTATTCTTCACCCCTTCCTCAGCTGTCCCAAGACTAAGACAGGCTTACCTTCTGTTTAATCTTCCACAAGTTTCTTTTTCCTCTTAACTTCTCTAGGCTTCTTTTGTCTATTGCTTAAAAGAGTAATAAGAATACACACTATATTATATGTTGCATTAAAGATTAAAAACAAATATAAGATATTCAACATAGTGCTGGGTACATAGTGAATACCTTACAAATGATAAATGTTATTATTTCCTCACCTTTTACTGAAGGTGTATGGAACTTAACCACATACTATATATTTTGATTTTAGTTCTTCAATTAAAAGTAACTGTCATTCTTTTAACTGTTGCCAAACTGTTTTCTATGCTGTGTCTTATTCAAGTATCAACAGGAAAAAGATGAAGAGTTATCTGTTATATTCTCTCAGTACCCAAAAGAATGTCTTTGATACATATTTTTGAAGGCTTAATAATTCCAAATATTGTTTATATATAACAAATGCTTCTGTAATGAAATATCCATTGTACAAGTTTGACAACTAAAAGATAAATCAAAACTTCCCGCTCTTAATGCCTATCCTGGAAGACATAGAGCAAAAATGTGTTTTTACTATTTAAAAGCAGTGAGTATTGCTAAGTGCCTCAGCTTGAGATGGTGGAATAAGATCAGACACAGAGTTTGAAATTGCCTTGCGGTCCTACTATCTCCCTGACCATCCAGGATGCCCACAGAGGATCACAGCCATCCTCTTTAGAGGGGGGACACCCTCCCCCCAAATGGGTCTTTCTTTCTAATTCCTTTCTAACATTTCACCTGACCAGCACATGTTTTCCTCACCCTTGACAAGGAAAGATACATGAGCATTGTAAGAACCATTCTCTGTGATGTTCAGGGTGCAGTGATAGGAGAGAACGTCACATTCAAAAGCAAAATGTCAAAGTCATGTGACGAGAGCTTTGTAAGACATTGCACCCACCAGGAACAAAGGTGACACCCACTAGGGAAAAAAAATGTGACAGGTCTTTCAACTGGAAACACAGGAGCACACCAGGAAAAGGAAATGTGATATTTTGGAATACTTAACTAGAAACACACAATTATGGAATTAAAAGACTATGTTTTTCTAGTAGGATAAATAATAGCAAGGAAATAATGAAGCAATGATAGCAGCTCTTTAGCAGGGTATAAAGGGGGCTGTGCGCCAAGTAGACTCCCAAACTCAAGAACCTCTCTCTCCTGGAAACCCGCCCAGAACCTGTACCCTCTGACACCACGGTCAGCTCCTGTTGCAGCTCTGTCTGCTCTGACCAGAGCTGTGGCCAACGTCTCTGCCAGGAGACCTGCTGCCACGCCAGCTGCTGCTAGATCACTTGCTGCAGGACCACCTGCTGCCGTCCCAGCTGCTGTGTGTCCAGCTGCTGCAGGCCTACCTGCTGCGTCTCTAGCTGCTGCAGGCCCCACTGTTGCCAGTCTTGGTGCTGCCAGCCCACCTGCTGCCGCCCCAGATGCTGCATTTCTAGTTGCTGCCGCCCCAGCTGCTGCTTGCGCCCAATCTGTGGCCGGGTCTCCTGCTACGTCACTTGCTATCGCCCCACCTGTGTCACCTCCACCTGCCCCCGCCCCGTGTGCTGTGCCTCCCCTTGCTGTTGAGCCCCCTGCCCTGTGACCACTGTCTCAGTTGACCTCTGTCCCCACAGATGTAGATCCTTTCTTGTGCTGACCCTTAGGACACATGGAGTCCGGTGGACGTCATTCAGCGGGTTGAACCCCGTGATTCCAATGAGTGCACCACTGTCCCACTGACTCTGTGAGTACATTCTGGTTCGTTTTATACTCTCTCCCTTGCTATCTTTTCCTTCCAATATCAGCACCTAGTAGGAATTAATTTGCAATCCCTCAGATAAGAAATTATCCCAGTCCTCTAAATTTCTCATTCTACCTGATCACTTTGGGGGCCTAGATTATCCTTTCAACAACGTGGCCATTATCTGCAGCCCCTGAGTGGCACTGATTTGACACCCTCAGACCGGGGGGTCCAGTTATACCCTGTATTTTCTCAGAGAGTGAATTTCTTATGTTTTGTCACTTCTCTGATTTCTAATAAACTTTTCTGCACATAGGAATTCATTGGCTTTTTTTCCCTATTATTTTCATTTTACGAAGTAACTAGGCAACTGTATTTTCATGAAGATACAGGAAGGATAATCCATGATGAAATCACGATGATAAATGCTATATCAGATATAGATAATTTAAGATATTAGAACAAAAGTGGCATGAATGTGTATGTGTATGTGCACATGCATGTCACTTAATATCTTAAATTAGGACAGTGTTAATTCATGTCTTTAGCTCTTAATTAAAAGACACTACACCCCTTAATACCATTGGCCCCATTTGGAGAAAAGGTAAAACCAAATTTCTGAGTGTGGAGTGTGTGCCAAAGAAAGAAGAAAAGTCTCCTGTAAAGAATTTAATGTACCCAATTCCTTTCACTCAATAAACAAGGTTTCCAAATTATAATCACAGGTGGATCATATGTCCATTGAGTTCTGTTGAGAAGATATGCATATTTCATTGCATTTAGAAAAAAACACTTTATTGAAGTATGACTGATGTGTAAAAAAGCTGTACAAATTTAGTGAATACAACTCGATGAGTTATATTTCACTGTATTTTTAAAAAAATCTATTTATTTATGGCTGTGTTGGGTCTTCGTTTCTGTGCGAGGGCTTTCTCTAGTTGCGGCAAGCGGGGGCCACTCTTCATCGCGGTGCGCGGGCCTCTCACTGTCGCGGCCTCTCTTGCTGCGGAGCACAGGCTCTAGGCACGTGGGCTCAGTAATTGTGGCTCACGGGCCTAGTTGCTCCGCGGCATGTGGGATCCTCCCGGACCATGGCTCGAACCCGTGTCCCCTGCATTGGCAGGCGGATTCTTAACCACTGCGCCACCACGGAAGCCCCATAGTTCACTGTACTTTTAAGAAAACATGCCTCATCTGGTTGGTGTGGTATGTTTCTGAGTGTGTCTCTCAGGGTTCTCCTCATAATTCAAATACCTCCTCACTTAACATTCTGACACATATTGACACTGGGAGGCTGGAATTTTAGAACTCACTTTTTTAAAAGATTTTTTTTTAATTGAAATTAATTTGTAATTTTGAGTAGTTCTCAGCTGGGGTGCACACTGACTCTGTGAGCACACTGGTACTGAATTCTGCAAAGGAGATTGAAACCTGCCCAGTGAGTAAGCAATGTCAAGATTTCCTAACCCCTGATTTAGAATTTGAAATAGCTACAGCTTTAGATAGTATCAGAAATTACTTTCCAAAATAATGTTCTATAACTGTCCATAAAAATATTAAAACAAAAAAAAATTAAAGTTAAAACAGCATTATCACATATTATCATCCATTAAAATGCTTTCTATGCTGGCTTTTTCCAGGATGAGGAAAGTAGTGGGAGTTCAGGTGAAGTGGACACCAAGACCACATTCTCCACAGGGGCGATTCTCACATGTATAAATAAATTGAATATGTAAAGATTGTCTCACTCGTCTGTTGCTACATAACAAACCATCCCAAAGCTCAATAGCCTAATACAATAACAATTTGTTATTTCTCACAATTCTCTGCATTGACTGGGCATTCTGATGATCTTTCCTCTTCTCACTCATGCCACTGCATTGGTCTCAAAGTTCAACTGGGGCTAAAAGGTCCAAGATGGCCTCATTTATATGTCTGGTAGTTGGTGCTACTTGTCAGCTGGGGTGTCTTGGTTCTTCTCAACATGGTCTCTCGTTCTCTGGCAGGCTCTACTTGGCTTCTTTTATGATAGTAGAGCTTTTCCAAGAGGGAAAAGGAGATGCTTCAGGACCTCTTGAGGCTTAGATTCCAGAACTCATATAACACTATTTCCACGATGTTCTATTGGTCAAAGCAAGTCATAAGACCAAACCAGACACAAAGAGTGGGGAAATAGAATCTACCTCTTGATGGGAGGAGTTACAAGATACTGCTGGCCGGTGTGGGGCTAAGGCCGAATGGGGAAGATCTGCCAAGCCAATGTCAGTCCTGAGGATCCTTTCCTTCCTGTATTACACTTATTTGAATACTAAGTAAAAGTATTTATTCATGCAGGTGAATAAATTCACCTCTATGAATTACAATGAGCAAATTTTGGCTACGATTATTGACAGCGGTGGGGCTGCAGGTAATGACAGCTCTTTGTATTTAAGAGAAGAGAAATAAGGAACATGAGAACTTCCAGACTGCAGAATGGCCCCATGTGAGCACCTGACATCAGCTGCTCATGAGTTGAGAGATTTGGTCAACTCCTAGTAACAAAAGAGACTGTGTGACCCCTACACACCTGAGATTTGATATGATGAAAAAAGCAAAAAGTTTGTTTTTTTTTTTTTACTTAAAATAGAAAAGTAAAAATGTCAAGAGGCAGAAAGTGCCGTTTAAAAAATTTTTTATTGGAGTATAGTTGATTTACAATGTTGTGTTACTTTCAGGTGTACAAATGAACTCATTTACAGCTTTTTTTTTTTTTAACATTTACATCTTTTTTACTTCTTTTTATCAAAAGACTAAGACTATTGAAACTTTGCAGAAGACATTAAAGAGACTCAGAAGCTAAAGAGTTTAGTGTGATTGGCTTGGTCTCAAAAGACAGAGAACCCAGAACACCTCTTTGATTTAGGAGGATATACTGCAATTGGACAAATTCTCCTATCATATCCTGTCAAAGCTGATGCTTTATTATGGGTTAATGGAATAATTGTTCTTCGGTGCCCTCCATCCCCTCCCCGAGCTAAAAAAGCAATTTCACTAAAGGAATGTCCCTGCAAGGCTTTGGGAGCCACTATTTTCCCTGTCATTTAGATGAACCATGTGGTTTCTGGTGTTAGGTAATCATGTGGATGAAGGAGTGGAGGAAAGTCATATTTGTGACCATAACACCAAACAAACTAACAAGAGCAGAAGCCCTACTATTCAGATGTAACTAAGACCAATACTTGGTTGGTTAATAAACAATAAAATCATGAGGACACTTCTACACCCAAGGAACATGAAAGTTCTATAATAAAACAATTCCTGAAGAATATTAACTCATGATAAATAATGACACATCACATGAGGAAATGGTCCTCCACTGGTTCACCCTCATGCAGGTTTAGAGTTTGCTACTTCTGGGAGTCCCAGGGGTTTCTCTGGCCTGAGACAAATGATTTTCTCAGCTTGGGATTCCTACACCAAAGCAAAGTCTAAAATTGAATTCTAAACGCAAACTGTAAGCAGTTCCAAGTATAGAATTTGTTTTTCTTCTATTAACATTTGCCAAAGAACAAGATTCTCTGGGTTTCTCTTACAGAGAATTTCTAGTTCTGGCTTTCTCAGATGAGAGATCCCTCCAGACTCTTTTGTAATGTCTTTTGGTCCCAGTAAGGGAATTAAAATCCCAGTCCCAAGTCATTGGTCCATATCCTGAAGAAGCTTCAGCACCAGTTCACAGATTGAAAAATTGAAAGATTGAAAAACTCAATTTCTTGAGTTCCTGCTTCATTCTGGCACCTGGGAATTTTTACTTTCTTTCTTTTAAGCTCAGAAATTTACTACTTTAAAAATTATACCCAGAATCTATATATAGTCAGAGGGGGATTTCATATTAGTTTAGTGTCTGTGTTGCTGAAGTCCTTTAATTAATTTTCCCAAGAGAAAATTTTACCAGCTAGTCATTGGAATAATTGGTACTTATAGTACACAGTAAAATATAATTTCTAATGAAATATTTGATTAAATCAATAGCCACTTTCATAAAATTAGTGCAATTCCCAGATTTTTTTCCTCCTGAACACCTAATCAATTATAAACTAATAAGAAATAGGTAACATGAATTTCTTATAGAGAAACGAGGCAGTCCCTGTTTAATCAATGGCATTTCTTGGTTGATCGGGAAGAAAAGAGGGGGGGACATAAAAGTTACCCACATGAACGGAGATCCAGTGGGCATAATCTAATTGGACTTTCTAAAAGTCTTTGTCCAAGATTCACAACAAAGCTTATTATAGTAACTGATTTGCCACTCTGGTGGATTAGATCATTCTTCATTAATAATTACTCTTTGCTTCTCCTACCTCTCTGGGAGAAGTCTTCTCTCCCCCTTTCCCACCCCAGGATTTGGACTTCACCATATGACTTGCTTTGGCCAATGGGATGTTAGAGGACATGACCCAAGCCAAGACTTGGAATGTGTTTACATGACTAGAATTGCTCCCTTGTGCTTGTGCTGTCAGAGCAGGGTTACCAGCTAAAATGCAGGATGCCTCACTTAATTGGAATTTCAGATAAACAACAAATAAATTTTAGGTAAGTATGCCCCATGCATACTTAGATATACTTAAGCTAAAAAGTTATTTGCTGTTTATTTGAAATTCAAATTTAACTGAGGGATGTGTATTTTTCTTTGCTAAATCTGGAAACTCTAATTCAGAAGGAAGTCCAAAACTAACCCATGGCCAGAAGCCAAGGTCAGCCTTAAAAAGCCAAACCCAACTGAACTGCAGACAAGTGGCCAAGAAATAAATACTTGTTATTGTGTGTTATAAGAGTTTGTGGTTACTCGTTATGCAGCAGCAGCTGACTAATTCAACTGTGGCAGCAATAAGAAACTAGCTTAATACACCAATCGGTATGAAAAGATTAACCAGATAGTTTTCTATAAAGGAAATAATAGGGGATTGCCCAAGTGTTTGTGTTGGGTGTTTTATTTCAACAAACTTTCTGGAGGGCTAGGTTAATAATAATCTCTAGGTTTATAGATAAAATTAAGCTCTTATGGCTTGTTGCTGATGGCCCGGGCAGGATGTATGCCTCTTGGAGAGTTCGTGTGCCTGAGCACTCCCCGAGATCTCTATACCGCTGGTGTCCACATCCCCAGGGAGAGCCACAGCCACACTCCCCCTCCCCAGGCGACCCTGTACTGCACACAATTGCTCCACGGCCAAGTAGAGAAGAGCCAGGGATTAGGCTTTGGGGGGTCCCAGTCAACAAGAGAAAGTCCCTGCTCATGAAGCCCCAGCACTACAGCCCCAATATGGACTGGGAAGAGGGACGTGCTGACTGGACGGAGGCAGAGGGGCAGGATGGCCCCCTGGACCAACCATCACCCCAGCACATGTAGCAAGGAGGAGTGGCCCCAACTTTAGTTAATCGTTGGCACCACAGACCCAGTCTTAACTTATGGAAAACATGCAGTTTGTGTGGTGGGAAAAGCACATCCCAATGTGGAAACAAAACCAGACATTCAGTTCCCTCAGCATCCACTAGTGAGGACCAGTTTTCCTTACATAACTGTGGAGACTCTAAACAAAATCCACAGAGTATCCTCGCCCCCAGGCCATTTTCAGGAGCACAGGTTTGGACTGTGCCTCTTTTAGGAAGAAAATAAAAGATACCAAACCTTACAGTTGAAGAAGACCTTGACTCCCTAATGGGGTGGATGTTTAATCCCTGAAAAAACCCCCTGCAAAATAAACTTTAAGACATTTATGATATGACATATGAGACACAGCCTCTAATTTGAAATTTTATTTTGTTTATTTTTTATTGAAGTATAGTTGATTTGCAGTATTATATTGGTTTTGGGTGTCAGCATAGTGATTCAGTATTTTTACAGATTACACTCCATCACAGGTTGTTGCAGGACGGTGGTTATGGTTCCCTGTGCTGTATGATATATCCTTGTTGCTCATCTATTTTGTACAGAATAGTTTGTATCTCTTAATCCCCTACCCCTAATTTTATTCTGACATTTTAGGATGTGCTTCTCGCCAGCTCATGGTCACCCCCACTAGTCCCTGATAGACACAGTGTCTCCAGGAGCTGGACCATCGCAGACCACTTTGTGCATGAGGCTGAAATGAAAGGACATGCAAAATATCTCAAAAGTTTGTATAGCTGATTCACTTTGTTATAAAGCAGAAACTAACACACCATTGTAAAGCAGTTATACTCCAATAAAGGTGTTTAAAAAAAATACATGGTAATCTTTTTTTTAGACCTCTTATGGATGGTTAAAAAGTGAATTTATTCACCTTAAATTGAAGAAAAATCCCATTGGGTTTTGTAAGCGTATATGTTAAAACACAGGACTAAGGGTCAGGCATGCCTGGGATGAATCCAGACTCTTCAGAGCTGTGTTATTCCAGTTATTTAAGAGCTGTGTAACCTTGGGCAGATTAGTTAAACTCTCTAAGTTTCAATTCTTCATCTATAAAGTAGAGATAATAATATTAAACTCAGTTGACTGTTATGATGATTAATAAGATAGGTAAAGATACCTATTACAGTCCCTGGACTGTACCTAATACTCGATAAATGGTAACTTAGAGTTCTTATATATTGAGAAGAAAAAAGAAATCCAGTTTATAACAATATTATAAACTGTTCTTAGAGGAAAATGGGTATAAGCTTCCAGTAACGGCCTAGTTAAGAAAAAAAACAAGATTTCTTGTAAGACTATGATACACTAGTTCAAAGGACTGTTGAGGCCAAAAAATGTCCACAGAATGTTAGGCATAAACAAAAAGGCTATTTGTAAACCAATCAGAAAATATTACCTTTATATCAAATTATAACGTGACTTGGCCTAGAATATTGCATGTAATTCTAGCCACATTATCTCGGAGAATTTTTTAGTCTGTACAGTAAAAATCAACTAATATTATAAAAGGATTCAAGAGGGGATCTTAGCATGAGGAATATAGAGAATGAACTTGATACAGTTAACATTCATGATATCTTCCATGGTATCATCGAAGCAAAAATAAAACTAATACCCCCATGACAACAACAAAAAGCCTCCTCCTTGAAGCTTGAGGGGGTAATTTTAGGACAAATGATGTTTTAAAAGCATTTGATTAGTGGTTTGCAAGGTCTCAGACCTTCTTTTTTCATGGTTGACTGGACAGGATTCTTTTTTTTTTTCTCAAATTCAGAGGAAAAGTGTAGAGCTACTTCATACATAAGAAGTAAATTTATGGAGATTGGGATTGACGTATATACACTAATATGTATAAAATAGATAACTAATGAGAACCTGCTGTATAGCCCAGGGAACTCTACTTCACTTTGCTGTACAGTAGAAACTAACACAACACTATACAACAACTATATCTCAATTAAGAAAAAGAAGTAAATTTATGGAACTCATAAAGGGTAAGGTGTAGGGTGAAGGTACAAATAAAAAACAATAAAAGGAATTAGACAAGAGCATATCTCACAGAGCCACAATGTGTTACCAAGGGAAACCAGACTATACTTTTAAGACCAACACCTGGGAAAAAGCAGTCCCTCTTCCCCATTCCAATAAGTTGACCTGTTTTGATCCTCCGTGCTAATCCAGCACGCAAGCCCTGAGGCCCTTTTGGATTATCTGTCATTGGGGTAAGACGTTTCCTAATTCCCTTCCAGTACCACTTTTAGAGATGCTACTTGAGATAGTCAATTATATCTCAATAAAACTGGGGAAGGAAAAAATACTTGAGACATTCTCTCCTCTGTCTGAAAACTATCGTCTACAGAGCCTGAAAACCAGAAAACTCATAGTAGAAGTTGCTTACTGAGGAATGAGGAGACCTGTACTCCATTGGGTAACCATGGTGAACCCACATGACCCCTCTTATAAAATGAGGAGATAGGTCTATATATTCTCTGCCCTCCCTTCCCAGAATCCACACATGCAATGACTAATCCCAAATAAATTACACAGATAAAAATTGCAATGGATTCTTCATGAGGGTTTTACAATCAAGGTAGAAGTTGAGCTAGGCTTAGAAGGTGAGGAGGGCACAGAATTCACCTGGAGGTGAATGGGGAGACACCAACAACCAAAGCAGGACTACCCAGGCCCTCCTGGGGAGGAGTGACTAAACCAGGTGGCAGCAATCCTGGGTGCCATGTGGTCCCTCTTCATATGGAAAACGACAAAACTGCCTTTCAGTGAGTCACGGAAGGAGACACCTGGGAAGCAGGTGTCTGCTGGGCTGCACTAGAGTGCTGTGATTAGCCAGTTACCATCATGTGCACGGCTGTAAATACCAAGTCACTGTTTGGGTGGCAATTTTGCAAGTCTTTGAAGTCCACAAATAAAATGCTAACTTCAGGACCAAAGGGTAGAGTGATTAGATACCAATATAATTTAGAAAACGTTCTTTTTTTATGAGTTAGGAATATTTCAAAAGAAAATTCACTAGACTCTAATCCTATGTCTAGATTTGATGAAAATAAACAATACAAGAAAATGAAAAATATCTGTGGTGTGTATGCATAGATATTATGTGGTGGAGGGTTACCAAAACCACTATTAGTCAATGCTAAATCCTCACTTAATTGTCCAGATATTTAGGAATGACCGCGTGTCGTTGGGGTCATCAGCAGCTGGCCAGGGTATATAAAGGACCCAGAGCAGGAGGAAGACACTCACACCTGAGAACTCTCAACTCCTCTCACCAGCTCAAGCCAACTCAACCCCAGACACCACCATGACCGGCTCCTGCTTCGGCCCCATCTCCTCCTCCCTGGGCTGCGCCGGAGGCTGCTTCCAGCCCTGCTGCTTCCACGACCCCCGCTGCTGCCGCCCAGTGTCCTGCAAGACCACCGTGTGCCGCCCCGTGACCTGCGTGCCCCGCTGCACGCGCTCCATCTGTGAGCCCCGCCGCCGTCCAGTCTGCTACGCCCCGTGCAGCCTGCAGGACGGCTGCTGCCGCCCCATCACCTGCTGCCCCACGTCCTGCCAGGCCGTGGTCTGCCGCCCCTGCTGCTGGACCACCACCTGCTGCCATCCCGTCTCTGTGCAGTCCCCGTGCTGCCGCCACCCCTGCTGCCAGCCGGACCCCTGCTGGGCCACCTGCAGGACTTCCTCCTGCTGCTGAGCAATGCATCCTAGGAGCACATCATCACTAAGGGTCCCCCAGAGACGGCCGGCTCCATCCTGCTGTCCCACAGCTTCACAGCAGAAGGTGGCAGGTCTCTTCTCGAGAAGCCCATTCCTCCTCTCTTCTAAGTAGCTTTTAAGAGGCACCGAAGACCCTTTTCAAATGAACTACTGATGAAGAATATCCTGTCCTCTCAAGACCCCAGCTCCCTCCTATGTCATGTTGTTGGTTTTCCAATAAATTCAGCACTCCCAGCATAGAAATCATGGTCTTCGTGATATTTCCTTTAAGGAGATTCTGTCTGAATTTTCCAGAGACATTGAAAGCAAGATACAGAATAATCCTCTTAAATTGTTCTCTAAAATAACCTAAGTCTGGGTAGTTTCCTTCTTATCATTGTAAATGGCATTTATAGGACACAGTAGCTAAGGAAGGTGGGCACAGCTATATCTTCATCACATATACAGAGTCACAGATGCCCACGGTTCCAGACAGGTGCCGCACACCTGAGAAATGTTCTTCAAACATGACCAGTAAGGAGTCTACACTGGGGTTACCACTTATATTCCCAGCCTGGGTATTCATTCACTGAACTCACACCTGCTAGCACAGCACAGAAAGCCCAGTATGTTAGAGGTGGAAGGAACCTTGAGTGGCATCTGGCCAATCGCCTGTTTTTGAAGCTAAGGAGCCATGAGTAGTGAAAGATCAAATACGTTTCTTAATGTCATTCTAACCACTGATGTTCAGAAAAGACCCAGGAGAACGCAAGCCCCCTGACATTAAGCATTTAAGCCAAACATTTCCTCTGACTATGATCGGAGACACGTTCCTCTGCACAGAGGAACTGTCATATTTTGTGACCAAGTAGAACTGCTTCTTCAGGTAATAGACACCCCCTTCTATGCATTACAGCGCTGGCTGTTATTTGGAATGTTATTCACAATGTCGACTTGTGTGGATATTAAATCCATACTGGCTCTCCAGGGTTGCTTATCTTTGTGCTCAGGAACTGGGCATTGAAGGCATTTTTCACGCCCGTTAATCACTGTTAATGTACAAGTTATTTATTGAACATCTACTGTGAATAAGGCACTGAGTTGACCACCCTGAGGGAATATGAAGGAATAAAAGGCGGTCCCTGCTTTGAAGAGGTTACAATCTACTTAGGGACATGAGCTGTAAATCAGAAAAAAGTCAAATAGTACATAATATAAGAAATACCAAAAATAGTTGACGACTGTAAAGCTACTAGGAAACCTCATCCAATGGTCCTGTCATTTTTAAGTAAAAAATAAGTAAGCAGTAAAATATGAACCTATCTTGTGAGGGAATATGTGTTCTGTGTGTCCGTGTCTATGTGTTTTTATGCCTAAAAAAATAGCTGGAACATTAGGCAACAAAATCTATAGAACTGGTAATAATATTCATCTTCTTCTTCATATTATTCTCAATTATTTACTTTAAAAAATAAACGTACATTTTATTTTTAGATGAACTGGATTGTCTAAAACCTGTATCTATTTGGGGGAAATTATTTAAAATTTTCTCACAATTATGCTATGCTCTTAAAAATGTAACTATCAAAGTGTAAATGAATTTAAAGCAGATAAGTTAGAGAGCAGCGGTTTGTACTCCTAAAGAGGTCTTTTATTACATATAAGAGTATACCACCGTGTGGTAAATAGTGGACTTCTCTGAGATCTTTTTAAAATTTTTTTTAATATTTATTTATTTATTTTATTTGTTTGGCTGCTCCAGGTCTTCGTTGTGGCATGCAAACACTCAGCTGCGGCATATGAGATCAAGTACCCTGACCAGGGATCGAACCGGGGCCCCTGCATTGGGAGCGTGGAGTGTTAGCCACGGGACCACCAGGGAGGTCCCTGAGATCTTTAAAATGTGATCAAATTATTAAACATTGAACTTATATTTTAGCAGTTTACGATCATCTCAATTGCATAAAGCAAGGGGCACTTTTGCTATGTTGTGAATGAAGAATTTTTAAACATTGCTAGCTGTTTCAGATTATATGTACAATTGTTTTTCTCCATTTGTATAGACAATTGAGAATTGAGAACTCAACAAGACAGTACTTTTCGTGTTAAAATTTGTTCACAATGAGATGGTTGGAAATTGTTGTGTTAAATAAAGCCCTAGCATTCATTATGCAAAATCTGTTGCCCATCACCACTAAGAACCTGTCTGGTTTTCAGCCTTTTCTTTTAAGGATGTTTTTCTAAGACCTCACTCTCTTGCATGGGTTGTGGTACTTTCAGTAGGGTTAATCCACTCTCCACAATTCTGACACGTATTTCTCTTGTCAGTTCTACATCCGTAGCCTGACTCCCCTTTACAGAGACGGGTGTTCACATAGAGGGAGCTCTATATCTTCCTCCAGGCATTTTTAGTTTACTCTGTTAATGAAACTCCCCACTGAAAAATCTTATTTAATATGTGTTCTGCGGTGATTTGAACAGAGAACTGGCCATTTGCCATATCAAAAACATTCATCTTTGTTCTGAGTTCAAAATTTGGAGTTTATAAGGCACCAGTGTAACATGACCTATTAAAATATATTTATTAACTTAACAAATATAAGACACTAAGTGCCAGGCACTGTTCTTAGTGCTTCACACCTATTAGCTCACTTAATCTTCACAACAACCTTGATTGCATATCTTTACTATCCCTCAAGACCCAAGGACACATAGTAAGTGGCAAAGTATTCAATGAGTGTTGTCTGGTTTTAGGATAAGTGGCATCAGAAAATAGCACATGACTTGCCACCACTGTCAATTCACAGAGTTTGTGGCATGAATTATTCACACATGACCCATATTTTCTCGGCCTGGAAATGAAATTGGGCATGGGGTAGGATGAGTGTCTTAGACTGAATAAACACCAAAATTGCCTGCTGAAGGGCTAGTGAACTCTTCATCTTTGTGGATCTTTATAAAAGGGAGAGAAAAATCATTTTGGAACAACTTGGGCTCAGAAGTGTTTGGAGTGGGGAAATTCGTCTTCTTAACTGAGGTGATCCTCCAGAGAGGTTCTCCTTGCACAAAATGAGATCATTAGGAAGATGCCCCACTCAAGCAACAGCAAAAATTGATTATGAGACAATGTGGCTTGAAAGGAGCAAAGCACAAGCAAGAAACGCAAAAGCCAGCAAATGGAAACTACATCCAACTAAAAAGCTTCTACAGAGCAAAAGAAATCATCGACAAAATCAAAAGGCAGCCCACTGAATGGGAGAAAATATTTGCAAACTATCTATCTGATAAGCAGTTAATATCCAAAAAATTAAGGAACTCCTAAATAACACCAGAACAACACAAAACAAGACAAAACCAAAAACCAATTCACTTAACAAACGGGTAGAGGATTTGTAAACATTTTTTCAAAGAAAGCATAGAGATGTTTAACAAGTACATGAAACGGTGTTCAACATCACTAATCACCAGGGAGATGCAAATCAAAACCACAATGTGATAGCACCTCACACCTGTTAGAATGGGTATTATCGAGAAGACAAGAGATAACAAATGCTGGTGAGGATGTGGAGAAAAGGGAACCCTGGTGCACTGTTGGTAGGAATGTAAATTCGTACAGCTACTATGGAAAACAGTAGGGAGGCTCCTCAAAAATTTAAAAATACAACTACCCTATGATCCGGTAATCTCACATCTTAGAATATATCCAAATGAGATGAAATCACTATCTCAAAGTGATATCGGCACTCCCATGTACATGAGAGCATTATTCATAACTGCCAAGACATTGAAACAAGCTAAACGTCCAACAACAGATGAATGGATAAACAAAATGTTTTCTACATATAATTCACCCATAAAAAGAAGGAAATTCTGCCTTTTGGGATAACATGGATGGACCCTGAAGGCATTATTCTGAGTGAAATAAGTCAAACAGAGAAAGATAAACATTATATGATATCACTTACACGTGGAATCAAAACCATCAAACTCAAAGAAACATAGACTAGAAAGGTAATTGCCAGGGGCTGAGGGATAGGAGAAATGGGGAGATGTTGGTCAAAAGATACAAACTTCCAGTTACGAGATGAATGAATTCTAAGGATCTAATGAACAGCACGGTGACTATGTTAACAATACTATAGTTGACCCTTGAACTACTCTGGGGCTAGGGGCACCGACCCTCTGCCCTCCATATCCAAGATTCTGTATCTATGGTTTCTCTGTACTTGCATTTCCTCCCTCTCCATGATGAAACCAACCTTAGGTCGTATGGCACTGTAGTACTTACTACTGAAAAACATCTGCTTATAAGTCGACCCGTGCAGTCCAAACCCGTGTTGTGCACAGGTCAACTGTGTACTGTCTACTCAAAAGGTGCTATGAAAGTAGAGCTTTAATGTTCTCATCATAACAACACAAAATGATAGTTACGTAAGGTGAAGGATCTGTTAACTAACCTTTTTGTGGTAAAGATTTTGCAATATACATGTGTATCAGACCATCACAATGTGCACCTAAAATGACATAATGTTATATGTCAATTATATCTCAAGAAAGCTGGGCAAAAAAAGAGAAAAGAGAGCAGAATATACAAGTTTTTTAAAACTAGGCTCTGGTTATCGCTTTGAAAAAATCACGAGTGCCCATGGACAACAGAACGAGAGAGAGAGAGAGTTGAAGGTCTACATCGATGAGATTGTACTGGATTTCTCCCTCCTCTGTTTCCCCAATTGTGTCAATTTACATTCAGTCAATTTGCATTTCTTTATAAGTTTTGACATTATGTTTGAAATTCCATTTGGGAAGCTTTAGCTCCTGGGGCCTGAGGCACATTCTTTTGAATTATGGAAATGATCCTAAAGTGATCCAAAACCCTGTCTGGTGAATCATAGGAGGAAAGGTGAAAAGTAATGAGCCCATTTTCCCCACGCAATTCCTCAACTGCCCGTGGCAACGATTCCCAAAGAAGCACGTCCATGAATCATACTTCTAGCCATGCCATCACAGAACAGCTGCGTTACCTCCCCAATCCACTCCTTTGAACAGTGTATCATATACGTGTACACTGTTTGGTGAAAAATCCTGTCTTTTTCTGAAATTAATTTTTATTGGAGTATAGTTGATTTTCAATGTTGTGTTACTTTCTGCTGTACAGCAAAGTGAATCAGTTAGTTATTCATATACATATATCCACACTTTTTTAGATTCTTTTCCCATACTGGTCATTACAGAGTATTGAGTAGAGTTCCCGTGCTATACAGTAGGTCCTTATTAGTTATCTATTTTATATATAGTAGTGTGTACATGTCAATCCCAATGTTCCAATTTATCCGTCCCCGCCTTTCCCCTCTGGTGACCATAAATTTGTTTTCTACATCTGTGATGGAGAACAAACCTCTGTCTTATCCCTTCATAGTGGTAGCACCCATGTCAAGGTATAGTAAGAAAAAACTTCTCATTACACAATTCCATATCACATACACAAGAAAGGCAAGTATAAAACATGTCATGCCTCAGAGAAAATCAATATTCTGTGACCAGCCAGATCAGAGATGCCGCAACATGCGCTGGAAAAAAGAAAAAGAAAAAAAAATGATGGCACTCTTGGATATTTTATTCTAATACTCACTTGGTTTATGAAAATAAACTTTTGCCTTTCCAATACAAGCATATGAGCTGCAGTACTATTCAAGGCATGTACATTTCACTATACATCAAGTGAAACATAAATGTTTTCCCAAGGAATCCACACAAAAGACTGTGTCTGACACCTGTCTGATTCACATGTCGGTGTTTCAGGGGATCTCTTGGGGGTCAAGGATAGGATCTCGCCAGTGCTCTAGAAACCCTTATATGTTTAATTTCTTTCAAAATGCAGCCCCTTTAGGCCCCTTTTGCCCAGGATTTGCCAGGTCCCATCAACTCAAAATAAGCATGAAGAGCTGCTACCCCTTCAAATGGCGCAGAGGAGTGCTTAGGTTTTGATGATGAACAGCGTGAATACATCCATATTTAGGGATGTAACACATGTTCTTTAATGAGATCATGAGTATTTCACCAGCAATGCAATCATTAGTCAAAACAAATGCCTACTTAATTGGCCAAAAGATAAACAAGAGGGGTCATCAGCAGCTGACCAGGGTATATAAAGGGCCCAGAGCAGGAGGAAGACATTCACACCTGAGAACTCCCAACTCCTCTCACCAGCTCAAGCCAACGCAACCCCAGACACCACCATGACCGGCTCCTGCTTCGGCCCCATCTCCTCCTCCCTGGGCTGCGCCGGAGGCTGCTTCCAGCCCTGCTGCTTCCACAACCCCCGCTGCTGCCGCCCAGTGTCCTGCAAGACCACCGTGTGCCGCCCCGTGACCTGCGTGCCCCGCTGCACGCGCTCCATCTGTGAGCCCCGCCGCCGTCCAGTCTGCTACGCCCCGTGCAGCCTGCAGGACGGCTGCTGCCGCCCCATCACCTGCTGCCCCACGTCCTGCCAGGCCGTGGTCTGCCGCCCCTGCTGCTGGACCACCACCTGCTGCCATCCCGTCTCTGTGCAGTCCCCGTGCTGCCGCCACCCCTGCTGCCAGCCGGACCCCTGCTGGGCCACCTGCAGGACTTCCTCCTGCTGCTGAGCAATGCATCCTAGGAGCACATCATCACTAAGGGTCCCCCAGAGACGGCCGGCTCCATCCTGCTGTCCCACAGCTTCACAGCAGAAGGTGGCAGGTCTCTTCTCGAGAAGCCCATTCCTCCTCTCTTCTAACTAGCTTTTAAGAGGCACCGAAGACCCTTTTCAAATGAACTACTGATGAAGAATATCCTGTCCTCTCAACACCCCAGCTCCCTCCTATGTCATGTTGTTGGTTTTCCAATAAATTCAGCACTCCCAGCATAGAAATCATGGTGTTCGTGATATTTCCTTTAAGGAGATTCTGTCTGAATTTTCCAGAGACATTGAAAGCAAGATACAGAATAATCCTCTTAAATTGTTCTCTAAAATAACCTAAGTCTGGGTAGTTTCCTTCTTATCATTGTAGATGGCATTTATAGGACACAGTAGCTAAGGAAGGTGGGCACAGCTATATCTTCATCACATATACAGAGTCACAGATGCCCACGGTTCCAGACAGGTGCCGCACACCTGAGAAATGTTCTTCAAACATGACCAGTAAGGAGTCTACACTGGGGTTACCACTTATATTCCCAGCCTGGGTATTCATTCACTGAACTCACACCTGCTAGCACAGCACAGAAAGCCCAGTATGTTAGAGGTGGAAGGAACCTTGAGTGGCATCTGGCCAATCGCCTGTTTTTGAAGCTAAGGAGCCATGAGTAGTGAAAGATCAAATACGTTTCTTAATGTCATTCTAACCACTGATGTTCAGAAAAGACCCAGGAGAACGCAAGCCCCCTGACATTAAGCATTTAAGCCAAACATTTCCTCTGACTATGATCGGAGACACGTTCCTCTGCGCAGAGGAACTGTCATATTTTGTGACCAAGTAGAACTGCTTCTTCAGGTAATAGACACCCCCTTCTATGCATTACAGCGCTGGCTGTTATTTGGAATGTTATTCACAATGTCGACTTGTGTGGATATTAAATCCATACTGGCTCTCCAGGGTTGCTTATCTTTGTGCTCAGGAACTGGGCATTGAAGGCATTTTTCACGCCCGTTAATCACTGTTAATGTACAAGTTATTTATTGAACATCTACTGTGAATAAGGCACTGAGTTGACCACCCTGAGGGAATATGAAGGAATAAAAGGCGGTCCCTGCTTTGAAGAGGTTACAATCTACTTAGGGACATGAGCTGTAAATCAGAAAAAAGTCAAATAGTACATAATATAAGAAATACCAAAAATAGTTGACGACTGTAAAGCTACTAGGAAACCTCATCCAATGGTCCTGTCATTTTTAAGTAAAAAATAAGTAAGCAGTAAAATATGAACCTATCTTGTGAGGGAATATGTGTTCTGTGTGTCCGTGTCTATGTGTTTTTATGCCTAAAAAAATAGCTGGAACATTAGGCAACAAAATCTATAGAACTGGTAATAATATTCATCTTCTTCTTCATATTATTCTCAATTATTTACTTTAAAAAATAAACGTACATTTTATTTTTAGATGAACTGGATTGTCTAAAACCTGTATCTATTTGGGGGAAATTATTTAAAATTTTCTCACAATTATGCTATGCTCTTAAAAATGTAACTATCAAAGTGTAAATGAATTTAAAGCAGATAAGTTAGAGAGCAGCGGTTTGTACTCCTAAAGAGGTCTTTTATTACATATAAGAGTATACCACCGTGTGGTAAATAGTGGACTTCTCTGAGATCTTTTTTTAATTTTTTTTAATATTTATTTATTTATTTTATTTGTTTGGCTGCTCCAGGTCTTCGTTGTGGCATGCAAACACTCAGCTGCGGCATATGAGATCAAGTACCCTGACCAGGGATCGAACCGGGGCCCCTGCATTGGGAGCGTGGAGTGTTAGCCACGGGACCACCAGGGAGGTCCCTGAGATCTTTAAAATGTGATCAAATTATTAAAC
Source organism: Balaenoptera ricei (assembly GCF_028023285.1). Lineage (NCBI taxonomy): Eukaryota > Metazoa > Chordata > Mammalia > Artiodactyla > Balaenopteridae > Balaenoptera > Balaenoptera ricei. The sequence continues at coordinate 20,134,485 of NC_082658.1, read as the reverse complement.
ATTGAACTTATATTTTAGCAGTTTACGATCATCTCAATTGCATAAAGCAAGGGGCACTTTTGCTATGTTGTGAATGAAGAATTTTTAAACATTGCTAGCTGTTTCAGATTATATGTACAATTGTTTTTCTCCATTTGTATAGACAATTGAGAATTGAGAACTCAACAAGACAGTACTTTTCGTGTTAAAATTTGTTCACAATGAGATGGTTGGAAATTGTTGTGTTAAATAAAGCCCTAGCATTCATTATGCAAAATCTGTTGCCCATCACCACTAAGAACCTGTCTGGTTTTCAGCCTTTTCTTTTAAGGATGTTTTTCTAAGACCTCACTCTCTTGCATGGGTTGTGGTACTTTCAGTAGGGTTAATCCACTCTCCACAATTCTGACACGTATTTCTCTTGTCAGTTCTACATCCGTAGCCTGACTCCCCTTTACAGAGACTGGTGTTCACATAGAGGGAGCTCTATATCTTCCTCCAGGCATTTTTAGTTTACTCTGTTAATGAAACTCCCCACTGAAAAATCTTATTTAATATGTGTTCTGCGGTGATTTGAACAGAGAACTGGCCATTTGCCATATCAAAAACATTCATCTTTGTTCTGAGTTCAAAATTTGGAGTTTATAAGGCACCAGTGTAACATGACCTATTAAAATATATTTATTAACTTAACAAATATAAGACACTAAGTGCCAGGCACTGTTCTTACTGCTTCACACTTATTAGCTCACTTAATCTTCACAACAACCTTGATTGCATATCTTTACTATCCCTCAAGACCCAAGGACACATAGTAAGTGGCAAAGTATTCAATGAGTGTTGTCTGGTTTTAGGATAAGTGGCATCAGAAAATAGCACATGACTTGCCACCACTGTCAATTCACAGAGTTTGTGGCATGAATTATTCACACATAATCCATATTTTCTCTGCCTGGAAATGAAATTGGGCATGGGGTAGGATGAGTGTCTTAGACTGAATAAACACCAAAATTGCCTGCTGAAGGGCTAGTGAACTCTTCATCTTTGTGGATCTTTATAAAAGGGAGAGAAAAATCATTTTGGAACAACTTGGGCTCAGAAGTGTTTGGAGTGGGGAAATTCATCTTCTTAACTGAGGTGATCCTCCAGAGAGGTTCTCCTTGCACAAAATGAGATCATTAGGAAGATGCCCCACTCAAGCAACAGCAAAAATTGATTATGAGACAATGTGGCTTGAAAGGAGCAAAGCACAAGCAAGAAACGCAAAAGCCAGCAAATGGAAACTACATCCAACTAAAAAGCTTCTACAGAGCAAAAGAAATCATCGACAAAATCAAAAGGCAGCCCACTGAATGGGAGAAAATATTTGCAAACTATCTATCTGATAAGCAGTTAATATCCAAAAAATTAAGGAACTCCTAAATAACACCAGAACAACACAAAACAAGACAAAACCAAAAACCAATTCACTTAACAAACGGGTAGAGGATTTGTAAACATTTTTTCAAAGAAAGCATAGAGATGTTTAACAAGTACATGAAACGGTGTTCAACATCACTAATCACCAGGGAGATGCAAATCAAAACCACAATGTGATAGCACCTCACACCTGTTAGAATGGGTATTATCGAGAAGACAAGAGATAACAAATGCTGGTGAGGATGTGGAGAAAAGGGAACCCTGGTGCACTGTTGGTAGGAATGTAAATTCGTACAGCTACTATGGAAAACAGTAGGGAGGCTCCTCAAAAATTTAAAAATACAACTACCCTATGATCCGGTAATCTCACATCTTAGAATATATCCAAATGAGATGAAATCACTATCTCAAAGTGATATCGGCACTCCCATGTACATGAGAGCATTATTCATAACTGCCAAGACATTGAAACAAGCTAAACGTCCAACAACAGATGAATGGATAAACAAAATGTTTTCTACATATAATTCACCCATAAAAAGAAGGAAATTCTGCCTTTTGGGATAACATGGATGGACCCTGAAGGCATTATTCTGAGTGAAATAAGTCAAACAGAGAAAGATAAACATTATATGATATCACTTACACGTGGAATCAAAACCATCAAACTCAAAGAAACATAGACTAGAAAGGTAATTGCCAGGGGCTGAGGGATAGGAGAAATGGGGAGATGTTGGTCAAAAGATACAAACTTCCAGTTACGAGATGAATGAATTCTAAGGATCTAATGAACAGCACGGTGACTATGTTAACAATACTATAGTTGACCCTTGAACTACTCTGGGGCTAGGGGCACCGACCCTCTGCCCTCCATATCCAAGATTCTGTATCTATGGTTTCTCTGTACTTGCATTTCCTCCCTCTCCATGATGAAACCAACCTTAGGTCGTATGGCACTGTAGTACTTACTACTGAAAAACATCTGCTTATAAGTCGACCCGTGCAGTCCAAACCCGTGTTGTGCACAGGTCAACTGTGTACTGTCTACTCAAAAGGTGCTATGAAAGTAGAGCTTTAATGTTCTCATCATAACAACACAAAATGGTAGTTACGTAAGGTGAAGGATCTGTTAACTAACCTTTTTGTGGTAAAGATTTTGCAATATACATGTGTATCAGACCATCACAATGTGCACCTAAAATGACATAATGTTATATGTCAATTATATCTCAAGAAAGCTGGGCAAAAAAAGAGAAAAGAGAGCAGAATATACAAGTTTTTTAAAACTAGGCTCTGGTTATCGCTTTGAAAAAATCACGAGTGCCCATGGACAACAGAACGAGAGAGAGAGAGAGTTGAAGGTCTACATCGATGAGATTGTACTGGATTTCTCCCTCCTCTGTTTCCCCAATTGTGTCAATTTACATTCAGTCAATTTGCATTTCTTTATAAGTTTTGACATTATGTTTGAAATTCCATTTGGGAAGCTTTAGCTCCTGGGGCCTGAGGCACATTCTTTTGAATTATGGAAATGATCCTAAAGTGATCCAAAACCCTGTCTGGTGAATCATAGGAGGAAAGGTGAAAAGTAATGAGCCCATTTTCCCCACGCAATTCCTCAACTGCCCGTGGCAACGATTCCCAAAGAAGCACGTCCATGAATCATACTTCTAGCCATGCCATCACAGAACAGCTGCGTTACCTCCCCAATCCACTCCTTTGAACAGTGTATCATATACGTGTACACTGTTTGGTGAAAAATCCTGTCTTTTTCTGAAATTAATTTTTATTGGAGTATAGTTGATTTTCAATGTTGTGTTACTTTCTGCTGTACAGCAAAGTGAATCAGTTAGTTATTCATATACATATATCCACACTTTTTTAGATTCTTTTCCCATACTGGTCATTACAGAGTATTGAGTAGAGTTCCCGTGCTATACAGTAGGTCCTTATTAGTTATCTATTTTATATATAGTAGTGTGTACATGTCAATCCCAATGTTCCAATTTATCCGTCCCCGCCTTTCCCCTCTGGTGACCATAAATTTGTTTTCTACATCTGTGATGGAGAACAAACCTCTGTCTTATCCCTTCATAGTGGTAGCACCCATGTCAAGGTATAGTAAGAAAAAACTTCTCATTACACAATTCCATATCACATACACAAGAAAGGCAAGTATAAAACATGTCATGCCTCAGAGAAAATCAATATTCTGTGACCAGCCAGATCAGAGATGCCGCAACATGCGCTGGAAAAAAGAAAAAGAAAAAAAAATGATGGCACTCTTGGATATTTTATTCTAATACTCACTTGGTTTATGAAAATAAACTTTTGCCTTTCCAATACAAGCATATGAGCTGCAGTACTATTCAAGGCATGTACATTTCACTATACATCAAGTGAAACATAAATGTTTTCCCAAGGAATCCACACAAAAGACTGTGTCTGACACCTGTCTGATTCACATGTCGGTGTTTCAGGGGATCTCTTGGGGGTCAAGGATAGGATCTCGCCAGTGCTCTAGAAACCCTTATATGTTTAATTTCTTTCAAAATGCAGCCCCTTTAGGCCCCTTTTGCCCAGGATTTGCCAGGTCCCATCAACTGAAAATAAGCATGAAGAGCTGCTACCCCTTCAAATGGCGCAGAGGAGTGCTTAGGTTTTGATGATGAACAGCGTGAATACATCCATATTTAGGGATGTAACACATGTTCTTTAATGAGATCATGAGTATTTCACCAGCAATGCAATCATTAGTCAAAACAAATGCCTACTTAATTGGCCAAAAGATAAACAAGAGGGGTCATCAGCAGCTGACCAGGGTATATAAAGGGCCCAGAGCAGGAGGAAGACACTCACACCTGAGAACTCCCAACTCCTCTCACCAGCTCAAGCCAACGCAACCCCAGACACCACCATGACCGGCTCCTGCTTCGGCCCCATCTCCTCCTCCCTGGGCTGCGCCGGAGGCTGCTTCCAGCCCTGCTGCTTCCACGACCCCCGCTGCTGCCGCCCAGTGTCCTGCAAGACCACCGTGTGCCGCCCCGTGACCTGCGTGCCCCGCTGCACGCGCTCCATCTGTGAGCCCCGCCACCGTCCAGTCTGCTACGCCCCGTGCAGCCTGCAGGACGGCTGCTGCCGCCCCATCACCTGCTGCCCCACGTCCTGCCAGGCCGTGGTCTGCCGCCCCTGCTGCTGGACCACCACCTGCTGCCATCCCGTCTCTGTGCAGTCCCCGTGCTGCCGCCACCCCTGCTGCCAGCCGGACCCCTGCTGGGCCACCTGCAGGACTTCCTCCTGCTGCTGAGCAATGCATCCTAGGAGCACATCATCACTAAGGGTCCCCCAGAGACGGCCGGCTCCATCCTGCTGTCCCACAGCTTCACAGCAGAAGGTGGCAGGTCTCTTCTCGAGAAGCCCATTCCTCCTCTCTTCTAAGTAGCTTTTAAGAGGCACCGAAGACCCTTTTCAAATGAACTACTGATGAAGAATATCCTGTCCTCTCAAGACCCCAGCTCCCTCCTATGTCATGTTGTTGGTTTTCTAATAAATTCAGCACTCCCAGCATAGAAATCATGGTCTTCGTGATATTTCCTTTAAGGAGATTCTGTCTGAATTTTCCAGAGACATTGAAAGCAAGATACAGAATAATCCTCTTAAATTGTTCTCTAAAATAACCTAAGTCTGGGTAGTTTCCTTCTTATCATTGTAAATGGCATTTATAGGACACAGTAGCTAAGGAAGGTGGGCACAGCTATATCTTCATCACATATACAGAGTCACAGATGCCCACGGTTCCAGACAGGTGCCGCACACCTGAGAAATGTTCTTCAAACATGACCAGTAAGGAGTCTACACTGGGGTTACCACTTATATTCCCAGCCTGGGTATTCATTCACTGAACTCACACCTGCTAGCACAGCACAGAAAGCCCAGTATGTTAGAGGTGGAAGGAACCTTGAGTGGCATCTGGCCAATCGCCTGTTTTTGAAGCTAAGGAGCCATGAGTAGTGAAAGATCAAATACGTTTCTTAATGTCATTCTAACCACTGATGTTCAGAAAAGACCCAGGAGAACGCAAGCCCCCTGACATTAAGCATTTAAGCCAAACATTTCCTCTGACTATGATCGGAGACACGTTCCTCTGCGCAGAGGAACTGTCATATTTTGTGACCAAGTAGAACTGCTTCTTCAGGTAATAGACACCCCCTTCTATGCATTACAGCGCTGGCTGTTATTTGGAATGTTATTCACAATGTCGACTTGTGTGGATATTAAATCCATACTGGCTCTCCAGGGTTGCTTATCTTTGTGCTCAGGAACTGGGCATTGAAGGCATTTTTCACGCCCGTTAATCACTGTTAATGTACAAGTTATTTATTGAACATCTACTGTGAATAAGGCACTGAGTTGACCACCCTGAGGGAATATGAAGGAATAAAAGGCGGTCCCTGCTTTGAAGAGGTTACAATCTACTTAGGGACATGAGCTGTAAATCAGAAAAAAGTCAAATAGTACATAATATAAGAAATACCAAAAATAGTTGACGACTGTAAAGCTACTAGGAAACCTCATCCAATGGTCCTGTCATTTTTAAGTAAAAAATAAGTAAGCAGTAAAATATGAACCTATCTTGTGAGGGAATATGTGTTCTGTGTGTCCGTGTCTATGTGTTTTTATGCCTAAAAAAATAGCTGGAACATTAGGCAACAAAATCTATAGAACTGGTAATAATATTCATCTTCTTCTTCATATTATTCTCAATTATTTACTTTAAAAAATAAACGTACATTTTATTTTTAGATGAACTGGATTGTCTAAAACCTGTATCTATTTGGGGGAAATTATTTAAAATTTTCTCACAATTATGCTATGCTCTTAAAAATGTAACTATCAAAGTGTAAATGAATTTAAAGCAGATAAGTTAGAGAGCAGCGGTTTGTACTCCTAAAGAGGTCTTTTATTACATATAAGAGTATACCACCGTGTGGTAAATAGTGGACTTCTCTGAGATCTTTTTTTAATTTTTTTTAATATTTATTTATTTATTTTATTTGTTTGGCTGCTCCAGGTCTTCGTTGTGGCATGCAAACACTCAGCTGCGGCATATGAGATCAAGTACCCTGACCAGGGATCGAACCGGGGCCCCTGCATTGGGAGCGTGGAGTGTTAGCCACGGGACCACCAGGGAGGTCCCTGAGATCTTTAAAATGTGATCAAATTATTAAACATTGAACTTATATTTTAGCAGTTTACGATCATCTCAATTGCATAAAGCAAGGGGCACTTTTGCTATGTTGTGAATGAAGAATTTTTAAACATTGCTAGCTGTTTCAGATTATATGTACAATTGTTTTTCTCCATTTGTATAGACAATTGAGAATTGAGAACTCAACAAGACAGTACTTTTCGTGTTAAAATTTGTTCACAATGAGATGGTTGGAAATTGTTGTGTTAAATAAAGCCCTAGCATTCATTATGCAAAATCTGTTGCCCATCACCACTAAGAACCTGTCTGGTTTTCAGCCTTTTCTTTTAAGGATGTTTTTCTAAGACCTCACTCTCTTGCATGGGTTGTGGTACTTTCAGTAGGGTTAATCCACTCTCCACAATTCTGACACGTATTTCTCTTGTCAGTTCTACATCCGTAGCCTGACTCCCCTTTACAGAGACGGGTGTTCACATAGAGGGAGCTCTATATCTTCCTCCAGGCATTTTTAGTTTACTCTGTTAATGAAACTCCCCACTGAAAAATCTTATTTAATATGTGTTCTGCGGTGATTTGAACAGAGAACTGGCCATTTGCCATATCAAAAACATTCATCTTTGTTCTGAGTTCAAAATTTGGAGTTTATAAGGCACCAGTGTAACATGACCTATTAAAATATATTTATTAACTTAACAAATATAAGACACTAAGTGCCAGGCACTGTTCTTAGTGCTTCACACCTATTAGCTCACTTAATCTTCACAACAACCTTGATTGCATATCTTTACTATCCCTCAAGACCCAAGGACACATAGTAAGTGGCAAAGTATTCAATGAGTGTTGTCTGGTTTTAGGATAAGTGGCATCAGAAAATAGCACATGACTTGCCACCACTGTCAATTCACAGAGTTTGTGGCATGAATTATTCACACATGACCCATATTTTCTCGGCCTGGAAATGAAATTGGGCATGGGGTAGGATGAGTGTCTTAGACTGAATAAACACCAAAATTGCCTGCTGAAGGGCTAGTGAACTCTTCATCTTTGTGGATCTTTATAAAAGGGAGAGAAAAATCATTTTGGAACAACTTGGGCTCAGAAGTGTTTGGAGTGGGGAAATTCGTCTTCTTAACTGAGGTGATCCTCCAGAGAGGTTCTCCTTGCACAAAATGAGATCATTAGGAAGATGCCCCACTCAAGCAACAGCAAAAATTGATTATGAGACAATGTGGCTTGAAAGGAGCAAAGCACAAGCAAGAAACGCAAAAGCCAGCAAATGGAAACTACATCCAACTAAAAAGCTTCTACAGAGCAAAAGAAATCATCGACAAAATCAAAAGGCAGCCCACTGAATGGGAGAAAATATTTGCAAACTATCTATCTGATAAGCAGTTAATATCCAAAAAATTAAGGAACTCCTAAATAACACCAGAACAACACAAAACAAGACAAAACCAAAAACCAATTCACTTAACAAACGGGTAGAGGATTTGTAAACATTTTTTCAAAGAAAGCATAGAGATGTTTAACAAGTACATGAAACGGTGTTCAACATCACTAATCACCAGGGAGATGCAAATCAAAACCACAATGTGATAGCACCTCACACCTGTTAGAATGGGTATTATCGAGAAGACAAGAGATAACAAATGCTGGTGAGGATGTGGAGAAAAGGGAACCCTGGTGCACTGTTGGTAGGAATGTAAATTCGTACAGCTACTATGGAAAACAGTAGGGAGGCTCCTCAAAAATTTAAAAATACAACTACCCTATGATCCGGTAATCTCACATCTTAGAATATATCCAAATGAGATGAAATCACTATCTCAAAGTGATATCGGCACTCCCATGTACATGAGAGCATTATTCATAACTGCCAAGACATTGAAACAAGCTAAACGTCCAACAACAGATGAATGGATAAACAAAATGTTTTCTACATATAATTCACCCATAAAAAGAAGGAAATTCTGCCTTTTGGGATAACATGGATGGACCCTGAAGGCATTATTCTGAGTGAAATAAGTCAAACAGAGAAAGATAAACATTATATGATATCACTTACACGTGGAATCAAAACCATCAAACTCAAAGAAACATAGACTAGAAAGGTAATTGCCAGGGGCTGAGGGATAGGAGAAATGGGGAGATGTTGGTCAAAAGATACAAACTTCCAGTTACGAGATGAATGAATTCTAAGGATCTAATGAACAGCACGGTGACTATGTTAACAATACTATAGTTGACCCTTGAACTACTCTGGGGCTAGGGGCACCGACCCTCTGCCCTCCATATCCAAGATTCTGTATCTATGGTTTCTCTGTACTTGCATTTCCTCCCTCTCCATGATGAAACCAACCTTAGGTCGTATGGCACTGTAGTACTTACTACTGAAAAACATCTGCTTATAAGTCGACCCGTGCAGTCCAAACCCGTGTTGTGCACAGGTCAACTGTGTACTGTCTACTCAAAAGGTGCTATGAAAGTAGAGCTTTAATGTTCTCATCATAACAACACAAAATGATAGTTACGTAAGGTGAAGGATCTGTTAACTAACCTTTTTGTGGTAAAGATTTTGCAATATACATGTGTATCAGACCATCACAATGTGCACCTAAAATGACATAATGTTATATGTCAATTATATCTCAAGAAAGCTGGGCAAAAAAAGAGAAAAGAGAGCAGAATATACAAGTTTTTTAAAACTAGGCTCTGGTTATCGCTTTGAAAAAATCACGAGTGCCCATGGACAACAGAACGAGAGAGAGAGAGAGTTGAAGGTCTACATCGATGAGATTGTACTGGATTTCTCCCTCCTCTGTTTCCCCAATTGTGTCAATTTACATTCAGTCAATTTGCATTTCTTTATAAGTTTTGACATTATGTTTGAAATTCCATTTGGGAAGCTTTAGCTCCTGGGGCCTGAGGCACATTCTTTTGAATTATGGAAATGATCCTAAAGTGATCCAAAACCCTGTCTGGTGAATCATAGGAGGAAAGGTGAAAAGTAATGAGCCCATTTTCCCCACGCAATTCCTCAACTGCCCGTGGCAACGATTCCCAAAGAAGCACGTCCATGAATCATACTTCTAGCCATGCCATCACAGAACAGCTGCGTTACCTCCCCAATCCACTCCTTTGAACAGTGTATCATATACGTGTACACTGTTTGGTGAAAAATCCTGTCTTTTTCTGAAATTAATTTTTATTGGAGTATAGTTGATTTTCAATGTTGTGTTACTTTCTGCTGTACAGCAAAGTGAATCAGTTAGTTATTCATATACATATATCCACACTTTTTTAGATTCTTTTCCCATACTGGTCATTACAGAGTATTGAGTAGAGTTCCCGTGCTATACAGTAGGTCCTTATTAGTTATCTATTTTATATATAGTAGTGTGTACATGTCAATCCCAATGTTCCAATTTATCCGTCCCCGCCTTTCCCCTCTGGTGACCATAAATTTGTTTTCTACATCTGTGATGGAGAACAAACCTCTGTCTTATCCCTTCATAGTGGTAGCACCCATGTCAAGGTATAGTAAGAAAAAACTTCTCATTACACAATTCCATATCACATACACAAGAAAGGCAAGTATAAAACATGTCATGCCTCAGAGAAAATCAATATTCTGTGACCAGCCAGATCAGAGATGCCGCAACATGCGCTGGAAAAAAGAAAAAGAAAAAAAAATGATGGCACTCTTGGATATTTTATTCTAATACTCACTTGGTTTATGAAAATAAACTTTTGCCTTTCCAATACAAGCATATGAGCTGCAGTACTATTCAAGGCATGTACATTTCACTATACATCAAGTGAAACATAAATGTTTTCCCAAGGAATCCACACAAAAGACTGTGTCTGACACCTGTCTGATTCACATGTCGGTGTTTCAGGGGATCTCTTGGGGGTCAAGGATAGGATCTCGCCAGTGCTCTAGAAACCCTTATATGTTTAATTTCTTTCAAAATGCAGCCCCTTTAGGCCCCTTTTGCCCAGGATTTGCCAGGTCCCATCAACTGAAAATAAGCATGAAGAGCTGCTACCCCTTCAAATGGCGCAGAGGAGTGCTTAGGTTTTGATGATGAACAGCGTGAATACATCCATATTTAGGGATGTAACACATGTTCTTTAATGAGATCATGAGTATTTCACCAGCAATGCAATCATTAGTCAAAACAAATGCCTACTTAATTGGCCAAAAGATAAACAAGAGGGGTCATCAGCAGCTGACCAGGGTATATAAAGGGCCCAGAGCAGGAGGAAGACACTCACACCTGAGAACTCCCAACTCCTCTCACCAGCTCAAGCCAACGCAACCCCAGACACCACCATGACCGGCTCCTGCTTCGGCCCCATCTCCTCCTCCCTGGGCTGCGCCGGAGGCTGCTTCCAGCCCTGCTGCTTCCACGACCCCCGCTGCTGCCGCCCAGTGTCCTGCAAGACCACCGTGTGCCGCCCCGTGACCTGCGTGCCCCGCTGCACGCGCTCCATCTGTGAGCCCCGCCGCCGTCCAGTCTGCTACGCCCCGTGCAGCCTGCAGGACGGCTGCTGCCGCCCCATCACCTGCTGCCCCACGTCCTGCCAGGCCGTGGTCTGCCGCCCCTGCTGCTGGACCACCACCTGCTGCCATCCCGTCTCTGTGCAGTCCCCGTGCTGCCGCCACCCCTGCTGCCAGCCGGACCCCTGCTGGGCCACCTGCAGGACTTCCTCCTGCTGCTGAGCAATGCATCCTAGGAGCACATCATCACTAAGGGTCCCCCAGAGACGGCCGGCTCCATCCTGCTGTCCCACAGCTTCACAGCAGAAGGTGGCAGGTCTCTTCTCGAGAAGCCCATTCCTCCTCTCTTCTAACTAGCTTTTAAGAGGCACCGAAGACCCTTTTCAAATGAACTACTGATGAAGAATATCCTGTCCTCTCAACACCCCAGCTCCCTCCTATGTCATGTTGTTGGTTTTCCAATAAATTCAGCACTCCCAGCATAGAAATCATGGTGTTCGTGATATTTCCTTTAAGGAGATTCTGTCTGAATTTTCCAGAGACATTGAAAGCAAGATACAGAATAATCCTCTTAAATTGTTCTCTAAAATAACCTAAGTCTGGGTAGTTTCCTTCTTATCATTGTAGATGGCATTTATAGGACACAGTAGCTAAGGAAGGTGGGCACAGCTATATCTTCATCACATATACAGAGTCACAGATGCCCACGGTTCCAGACAGGTGCCGCACACCTGAGAAATGTTCTTCAAACATGACCAGTAAGGAGTCTACACTGGGGTTACCACTTATATTCCCAGCCTGGGTATTCATTCACTGAACTCACACCTGCTAGCACAGCACAGAAAGCCCAGTATGTTAGAGGTGGAAGGAACCTTGAGTGGCATCTGGCCAATCGCCTGTTTTTGAAGCTAAGGAGCCATGAGTAGTGAAAGATCAAATACGTTTCTTAATGTCATTCTAACCACTGATGTTCAGAAAAGACCCAGGAGAACGCAAGCCCCCTGACATTAAGCATTTAAGCCAAACATTTCCTCTGACTATGATCGGAGACACGTTCCTCTGCGCAGAGGAACTGTCATATTTTGTGACCAAGTAGAACTGCTTCTTCAGGTAATAGACACCCCCTTCTATGCATTACAGCGCTGGCTGTTATTTGGAATGTTATTCACAATGTCGACTTGTGTGGATATTAAATCCATACTGGCTCTCCAGGGTTGCTTATCTTTGTGCTCAGGAACTGGGCATTGAAGGCATTTTTCACGCCCGTTAATCACTGTTAATGTACAAGTTATTTATTGAACATCTACTGTGAATAAGGCACTGAGTTGACCACCCTGAGGGAATATGAAGGAATAAAAGGCGGTCCCTGCTTTGAAGAGGTTACAATCTACTTAGGGACATGAGCTGTAAATCAGAAAAAAGTCAAATAGTACATAATATAAGAAATACCAAAAATAGTTGACGACTGTAAAGCTACTAGGAAACCTCATCCAATGGTCCTGTCATTTTTAAGTAAAAAATAAGTAAGCAGTAAAATATGAACCTATCTTGTGAGGGAATATGTGTTCTGTGTGTCCGTGTCTATGTGTTTTTATGCCTAAAAAAATAGCTGGAACATTAGGCAACAAAATCTATAGAACTGGTAATAATATTCATCTTCTTCTTCATATTATTCTCAATTATTTACTTTAAAAAATAAACGTACATTTTATTTTTAGATGAACTGGATTGTCTAAAACCTGTATCTATTTGGGGGAAATTATTTAAAATTTTCTCACAATTATGCTATGCTCTTAAAAATGTAACTATCAAAGTGTAAATGAATTTAAAGCAGATAAGTTAGAGAGCAGCGGTTTGTACTCCTAAAGAGGTCTTTTATTACATATAAGAGTATACCACCGTGTGGTAAATAGTGGACTTCTCTGAGATCTTTTTTTAATTTTTTTTAATATTTATTTATTTATTTTATTTGTTTGGCTGCTCCAGGTCTTCGTTGTGGCATGCAAACACTCAGCTGCGGCATATGAGATCAAGTACCCTGACCAGGGATCGAACCGGGGCCCCTGCATTGGGAGCGTGGAGTGTTAGCCACGGGACCACCAGGGAGGTCCCTGAGATCTTTAAAATGTGATCAAATTATTAAACATTGAACTTATATTTTAGCAGTTTACGATCATCTCAATTGCATAAAGCAAGGGGCACTTTTGCTATGTTGTGAATGAAGAATTTTTAAACTTTGCTAGCTGTTTCAGATTATATGTACAATTGTTTTTCTCCATTTGTATAGACAATTGAGAATTGAGAACTCAACAAGACAGTACTTTTCGTGTTAAAATTTGTTCACAATGAGATGGTTGGAAATTGTTGTGTTAAATAAAGCCCTAGCATTCATTATGCAAAATCTGTTGCCCATCACCACTAAGAACCTGTCTGGTTTTCAGCCTTTTCTTTTAAGGATGTTTTTCTAAGACCTCACTCTCTTGCATGGGTTGTGGTACTTTCAGTAGGGTTAATCCACTCTCCACAATTCTGACACGTATTTCTCTTGTCAGTTCTACATCCGTAGCCTGACTCCCCTTTACAGAGACGGGTGTTCACATAGAGGGAGCTCTATATCTTCCTCCAGGCATTTTTAGTTTACTCTGTTAATGAAACTCCCCACTGAAAAATCTTATTTAATATGTGTTCTGCGGTGATTTGAACAGAGAACTGGCCATTTGCCATATCAAAAACATTCATCTTTGTTCTGAGTTCAAAATTTGGAGTTTATAAGGCACCAGTGTAACATGACCTATTAAAATATATTTATTAACTTAACAAATATAAGACACTAAGTGCCAGGCACTGTTCTTAGTGCTTCACACCTATTAGCTCACTTAATCTTCACAACAACCTTGATTGCATATCTTTACTATCCCTCAAGACCCAAGGACACATAGTAAGTGGCAAAGTATTCAATGAGTGTTGTCTGGTTTTAGGATAAGTGGCATCAGAAAATAGCACATGACTTGCCACCACTGTCAATTCACAGAGTTTGTGGCATGAATTATTCACACATGACCCATATTTTCTCGGCCTGGAAATGAAATTGGGCATGGGGTAGGATGAGTGTCTTAGACTGAATAAACACCAAAATTGCCTGCTGAAGGGCTAGTGAACTCTTCATCTTTGTGGATCTTTATAAAAGGGAGAGAAAAATCATTTTGGAACAACTTGGGCTCAGAAGTGTTTGGAGTGGGGAAATTCGTCTTCTTAACTGAGGTGATCCTCCAGAGAGGTTCTCCTTGCACAAAATGAGATCATTAGGAAGATGCCCCACTCAAGCAACAGCAAAAATTGATTATGAGACAATGTGGCTTGAAAGGAGCAAAGCACAAGCAAGAAACGCAAAAGCCAGCAAATGGAAACTACATCCAACTAAAAAGCTTCTACAGAGCAAAAGAAATCATCGACAAAATCAAAAGGCAGCCCACTGAATGGGAGAAAATATTTGCAAACTATCTATCTGATAAGCAGTTAATATCCAAAAAATTAAGGAACTCCTAAATAACACCAGAACAACACAAAACAAGACAAAACCAAAAACCAATTCACTTAACAAACGGGTAGAGGATTTGTAAACATTTTTTCAAAGAAAGCATAGAGATGTTTAACAAGTACATGAAACGGTGTTCAACATCACTAATCACCAGGGAGATGCAAATCAAAACCACAATGTGATAGCACCTCACACCTGTTAGAATGGGTATTATCGAGAAGACAAGAGATAACAAATGCTGGTGAGGATGTGGAGAAAAGGGAACCCTGGTGCACTGTTGGTAGGAATGTAAATTCGTACAGCTACTATGGAAAACAGTAGGGAGGCTCCTCAAAAATTTAAAAATACAACTACCCTATGATCCGGTAATCTCACATCTTAGAATATATCCAAATGAGATGAAATCACTATCTCAAAGTGATATCGGCACTCCCATGTACATGAGAGCATTATTCATAACTGCCAAGACATTGAAACAAGCTAAACGTCCAACAACAGATGAATGGATAAACAAAATGTTTTCTACATATAATTCACCCATAAAAAGAAGGAAATTCTGCCTTTTGGGATAACATGGATGGACCCTGAAGGCATTATTCTGAGTGAAATAAGTCAAACAGAGAAAGATAAACATTATATGATATCACTTACACGTGGAATCAAAACCATCAAACTCAAAGAAACATAGACTAGAAAGGTAATTGCCAGGGGCTGAGGGATAGGAGAAATGGGGAGATGTTGGTCAAAAGATACAAACTTCCAGTTACGAGATGAATGAATTCTAAGGATCTAATGAACAGCACGGTGACTATGTTAACAATACTATAGTTGACCCTTGAACTACTCTGGGGCTAGGGGCACCGACCCTCTGCCCTCCATATCCAAGATTCTGTATCTATGGTTTCTCTGTACTTGCATTTCCTCCCTCTCCATGATGAAACCAACCTTAGGTCGTATGGCACTGTAGTACTTACTACTGAAAAACATCTGCTTATAAGTCGACCCGTGCAGTCCAAACCCGTGTTGTGCACAGGTCAACTGTGTACTGTCTACTCAAAAGGTGCTATGAAAGTAGAGCTTTAATGTTCTCATCATAACAACACAAAATGATAGTTACGTAAGGTGAAGGATCTGTTAACTAACCTTTTTGTGGTAAAGATTTTGCAATATACATGTGTATCAGACCATCACAATGTGCACCTAAAATGACATAATGTTATATGTCAATTATATCTCAAGAAAGCTGGGCAAAAAAAGAGAAAAGAGAGCAGAATATACAAGTTTTTTAAAACTAGGCTCTGGTTATCGCTTTGAAAAAATCACGAGTGCCCATGGACAACAGAACGAGAGAGAGAGAGAGTTGAAGGTCTACATCGATGAGATTGTACTGGATTTCTCCCTCCTCTGTTTCCCCAATTGTGTCAATTTACATTCAGTCAATTTGCATTTCTTTATAAGTTTTGACATTATGTTTGAAATTCCATTTGGGAAGCTTTAGCTCCTGGGGCCTGAGGCACATTCTTTTGAATTATGGAAATGATCCTAAAGTGATCCAAAACCCTGTCTGGTGAATCATAGGAGGAAAGGTGAAAAGTAATGAGCCCATTTTCCCCACGCAATTCCTCAACTGCCCGTGGCAACGATTCCCAAAGAAGCACGTCCATGAATCATACTTCTAGCCATGCCATCACAGAACAGCTGCGTTACCTCCCCAATCCACTCCTTTGAACAGTGTATCATATACGTGTACACTGTTTGGTGAAAAATCCTGTCTTTTTCTGAAATTAATTTTTATTGGAGTATAGTTGATTTTCAATGTTGTGTTACTTTCTGCTGT
Source organism: Balaenoptera ricei (assembly GCF_028023285.1). Lineage (NCBI taxonomy): Eukaryota > Metazoa > Chordata > Mammalia > Artiodactyla > Balaenopteridae > Balaenoptera > Balaenoptera ricei. The sequence continues at coordinate 20,117,999 of NC_082658.1, read as the reverse complement.
ACAGCAAAGTGAATCAGTTAGTTATTCATATACATATATCCACACTTTTTTAGATTCTTTTCCCATACTGGTCATTACAGAGTATTGAGTAGAGTTCCCGTGCTATACAGTAGGTCCTTATTAGTTATCTATTTTATATATAGTAGTGTGTACATGTCAATCCCAATGTTCCAATTTATCCGTCCCCGCCTTTCCCCTCTGGTGACCATAAATTTGTTTTCTACATCTGTGATGGAGAACAAACCTCTGTCTTATCCCTTCATAGTGGTAGCACCCATGTCAAGGTATAGTAAGAAAAAACTTCTCATTACACAATTCCATATCACATACACAAGAAAGGCAAGTATAAAACATGTCATGCCTCAGAGAAAATCAATATTCTGTGACCAGCCAGATCAGAGATGCCGCAACATGCGCTGGAAAAAAGAAAAAGAAAAAAAAATGATGGCACTCTTGGATATTTTATTCTAATACTCACTTGGTTTATGAAAATAAACTTTTGCCTTTCCAATACAAGCATATGAGCTGCAGTACTATTCAAGGCATGTACATTTCACTATACATCAAGTGAAACATAAATGTTTTCCCAAGGAATCCACACAAAAGACTGTGTCTGACACCTGTCTGATTCACATGTCGGTGTTTCAGGGGATCTCTTGGGGGTCAAGGATAGGATCTCGCCAGTGCTCTAGAAACCCTTATATGTTTAATTTCTTTCAAAATGCAGCCCCTTTAGGCCCCTTTTGCCCAGGATTTGCCAGGTCCCATCAACTCAAAATAAGCATGAAGAGCTGCTACCCCTTCAAATGGCGCAGAGGAGTGCTTAGGTTTTGATGATGAACAGCGTGAATACATCCATATTTAGGGATGTAACACATGTTCTTTAATGAGATCATGAGTATTTCACCAGCAATGCAATCATTAGTCAAAACAAATGCCTACTTAATTGGCCAAAAGATAAACAAGAGGGGTCATCAGCAGCTGACCAGGGTATATAAAGGGCCCAGAGCAGGAGGAAGACATTCACACCTGAGAACTCCCAACTCCTCTCACCAGCTCAAGCCAACGCAACCCCAGACACCACCATGACCGGCTCCTGCTTCGGCCCCATCTCCTCCTCCCTGGGCTGCGCCGGAGGCTGCTTCCAGCCCTGCTGCTTCCACGACCCCCGCTGCTGCCGCCCAGTGTCCTGCAAGACCACCGTGTGCCGCCCCGTGACCTGCGTGCCCCGCTGCACGCGCTCCATCTGTGAGCCCCGCCGCCGTCCAGTCTGCTACGCCCCGTGCAGCCTGCAGGACGGCTGCTGCCGCCCCATCACCTGCTGCCCCACGTCCTGCCAGGCCGTGGTCTGCCGCCCCTGCTGCTGGACCACCACCTGCTGCCATCCCGTCTCTGTGCAGTCCCCGTGCTGCCGCCACCCCTGCTGCCAGCCGGACCCCTGCTGGGCCACCTGCAGGACTTCCTCCTGCTGCTGAGCAATGCATCCTAGGAGCACATCATCACTAAGGGTCCCCCAGAGACGGCCGGCTCCATCCTGCTGTCCCACAGCTTCACAGCAGAAGGTGGCAGGTCTCTTCTCGAGAAGCCCATTCCTCCTCTCTTCTAACTAGCTTTTAAGAGGCACCGAAGACCCTTTTCAAATGAACTACTGATGAAGAATATCCTGTCCTCTCAACACCCCAGCTCCCTCCTATGTCATGTTGTTGGTTTTCCAATAAATTCAGCACTCCCAGCATAGAAATCATGGTGTTCGTGATATTTCCTTTAAGGAGATTCTGTCTGAATTTTCCAGAGACATTGAAAGCAAGATACAGAATAATCCTCTTAAATTGTTCTCTAAAATAACCTAAGTCTGGGTAGTTTCCTTCTTATCATTGTAGATGGCATTTATAGGACACAGTAGCTAAGGAAGGTGGGCACAGCTATATCTTCATCACATATACAGAGTCACAGATGCCCACGGTTCCAGACAGGTGCCGCACACCTGAGAAATGTTCTTCAAACATGACCAGTAAGGAGTCTACACTGGGGTTACCACTTATATTCCCAGCCTGGGTATTCATTCACTGAACTCACACCTGCTAGCACAGCACAGAAAGCCCAGTATGTTAGAGGTGGAAGGAACCTTGAGTGGCATCTGGCCAATCGCCTGTTTTTGAAGCTAAGGAGCCATGAGTAGTGAAAGATCAAATACGTTTCTTAATGTCATTCTAACCACTGATGTTCAGAAAAGACCCAGGAGAACGCAAGCCCCCTGACATTAAGCATTTAAGCCAAACATTTCCTCTGACTATGATCGGAGACACGTTCCTCTGCGCAGAGGAACTGTCATATTTTGTGACCAAGTAGAACTGCTTCTTCAGGTAATAGACACCCCCTTCTATGCATTACAGCGCTGGCTGTTATTTGGAATGTTATTCACAATGTCGACTTGTGTGGATATTAAATCCATACTGGCTCTCCAGGGTTGCTTATCTTTGTGCTCAGGAACTGGGCATTGAAGGCATTTTTCACGCCCGTTAATCACTGTTAATGTACAAGTTATTTATTGAACATCTACTGTGAATAAGGCACTGAGTTGACCACCCTGAGGGAATATGAAGGAATAAAAGGCGGTCCCTGCTTTGAAGAGGTTACAATCTACTTAGGGACATGAGCTGTAAATCAGAAAAAAGTCAAATAGTACATAATATAAGAAATACCAAAAATAGTTGACGACTGTAAAGCTACTAGGAAACCTCATGCAATGGTCCTGTCATTTTTAAGTAAAAAATAAGTAAGCAGTAAAATATGAACCTATCTTGTGAGGGAATATGTGTTCTGTGTGTCCGTGTCTATGTGTTTTTTTAAAATTTATTTATTTTTGGCTGTGTTGGGTCTTCGTTTCTATGCGAGGGCTTTCTGTAGTTGCGGCAAGTGGGGGCCACTCTTCATCGCGGTGCGCGGGCCTCTCACTATCGCGGCCTCCCTTGTTGCGGAGCACAGGCTTCAGACGCGCAGGCTCAGTAGTTGTGCTCACGGGCCTCGTAGCTCCGCGGCATGTGGGATCTTCCCAGACCAGGGTTCGAACCCGTGTCCCCTGCATTGGCAGGCGGATTCTCAACCACTGCGCCACCAGGGAAGCCCCCTATGTGTTTTTATGCCTAAAAAATACCTGGAACATTACGCAACAAAATCTAACAGTAACTGGTAATAGTATTCATCTTCTTCTTCATTTTTTTCTCAATTATATACTTTTAAAAATGAACATACATTTTATTTTTAGATGAACTGGATTGTCTAAAACCTGTATCTATTTGGGGGAAATTAAAATTTTCACACAATTATGCTATGCTCTTAAAAATGTAACTATCAAAGTGTAAATGAATTTAAAGCAGATAAGTTAGAGAGTAGCGGTTTGTACTCCTAAAGAGGCCTTTTATTACATATAAGAGTATACCACCGTGTTGTAAATAGTGGACTTCTCGGAGATCTTTTGGGTTTTTTAAAATATTTATTTATTTATTTTGTTTGTTTGGCTGCGCCAGGTCTTCGTTGTGGCATGCAAATACTCAGCTGCGGCATATGAGATCAAGTATCAATGATCGAACCCGGGCCCCTGCATTGGGAGCGTGGAGTGTTAGCCACGGGACCACCAGGGAGGTCCCTGAGATCTTTAAAATGTGATCAAATTATTAAACATTTAATTTATATTTTAGCAGTTTACGGTCATCTCAATTGCATAAAGCAAGGGGCACTTTTGCTATGTTCCGAATGAAGAATTTTTAAACATTGCTAGCTGTTTCAGATTATATGTACAATTGTTATTCTCCATTTGTATAGACAATTGAGAATTGAGAACTCAACAAGCCAGTATTTTTCATGTTAAAATTTGTTCACAATGTGATGGTCGGAAATTGTTGGGTTAAATAAAGCCTTAACATTCCTTATGCAAAATCTGTTGCCCATCACCACTAAGAACCTGTCTGGTTTTCAGCCTTTTCTTTTAAGGATGTTTTTCTAAGATCTCACTCTCTTGCATGGGTTGTGGTACTTTCAGTAGGGTTAATCCACTCTCCACAATTCTGACACAAATTTGTCTTGTCAGTTCTACATCAATAGCCTGACTCCCCTTTACAGAGACTGGTGTTCACATAGAGGGAGCTCTATATCTTCCTCCAAGGTAGTTTTAGTTTACTCTGTTAATGAAACTCCCCACTGAAAAATCTTATTCAATATGTATTCTGTGGTGATTTGAACAGAGAACTGGCCATTTGCCATATCAAAAACATTCATCTTTGTTCTGAGTTCAACATTTGGAGTTTATAAGGCACCAGTGTAACATGACCTATTAAAATATATTTACTAACTTAACAAATATAAGACACTAAGTGCCAGGCGCTGTTCTTAGTGCTTCACACCTATTAGCTCACTTAATCTTCACAACAACCTTGATTGCATATCTTTACTATCCCTCAAGACCCAAGGACACATAGTAAGTGGCAAAGTATTTAATGAGTGTTGTATGGTTTTAGGATAAGTGGCATCAGAAAATAGCACATGACTTGCCACCACTGTCAATTCACAGAGTTTGTGGCATGAATTATTCACACATGACCCATATTTTCTCGGCCTGGAAATGAAATTGGGCATGGGGTAGGATGAGTGTCTTAGACTGAATAAACACCAGAATTGCCTACTGAAGGGCTAGTGAACTCTTCATCTTTGTGGATCTTTATAAAAGGGAGAGAAAAATCATTTTGGAACAATTTGGGCTCAGAAGTGTTTGGAGTGGGGAAATTCGACTTCTTAACTGAGGTGATCCTCCAGAAAGGTTCTCCTTGCAGAAAATGAGATCCTTAGGAAGATGCCCCACCCCCAGCAACAGGAAAAATTGATTATCAGACAATGTGGCTTGAAAAGAGCAAAGCACAAGCAAGAAACGCAAAAGCCAGCAAATGGAACTACATCCAACTAAAAAGCTTCTACAGAGCAAAAGAAATCATCAGCAAAATGAAAAGGCAGCCCACTGAATGGGAGAAAATATTTGCAAACTATATATCTGATAAGCAGTTAATATCCAAAAAATTAAGGAACTCCTAAATAACACCAGAACAACACAAAACAAGACAAAACCAAAAACCAATTCACTTAACAAACGGGTAGAGGATTTGTAAACATTTTTTCAAAGAAGGCATAGAGATGGTCAACAAGTACATGAAAAGGTGTTCAACATCAGTAATCAACAGAGAGATGCAAATCAAAACCACAATGTGATAGCACCTCACACCTGTTAGAATGGGTATTATCGAGAAGACAAGAGATAACAAATGCTGGTGAGGATGTGGAGAAAAGGGAACCCTGGTGCACTGTTGGTAGGAATGTAAATTCGTACAGCTACTATGGAAAACAGTATGGAGGATCCTCAAAAATTTAAAAATAGAACTATCCTATGATCCGGTAATCTCACATCTTAGAATACATCCAAATGAGATGAAATCACTATCTCAAAGTGATATCTGTACTCCCATGTACATGAGAGCATTATTCATAACTGCCAAGACATTGAAACAAGCTAAACGTCCAACAACAGATGAATGGATAAACAAAATGTTTTCTACATATAATTCACCCATAAAAAGAAGGAAATTCTGCCTTTTGGGATAACATGGATGGACCCTGAAGGCATTATGCTGAGTGAAATAAGTCAAACAGAGAAAGATAAATATTACATGATATCACTTACACGTGGAATCAAAACCATCAAACTCAAAGAAACATAGACTAGAATGGTACTTGCCAGGGGCTGAGGGATAGGACAAATGGGGAGATGTTGGTCAAAAGATACAAACTTCCAGTTACGAGATGAGTGAATCCTGAGGATCTATTGAACAGCACGGTGACTATGTTAACAATATTATAGTTGACCCTTGAACTACTCTGGGGTTAAGGGCACCGACCCTCTGCCCTCCATATCCAAGATTCTGTATCTATGGTTTCTCTGTACTTGCATTTCCTCCCTCTCCATGATGAAACCAACCTTAGGTCGTATGGCACTGTAGTACTTACTACCGAAAAACATCTGCTTATAAGTCAACCCGTGCAGTCCAAACTCGTGTTGTGCACGGGTCAACTGTATATTGTCTACTCAAAAGGTGGTATGAGAGTAGAGCTTTAATGTTCTCATCATAACAACACAAAATGATAGTTACGTAAGGTGAAGGACCTGTTAACTAACCTTTTTGTGGTAAAGATTTTGCAATATACATGTGTATCAGACCATCACAATGTGCACCTAAAATTGACACAATGTTATATGTCAATTATATCTCAAGAAAGCTGGGGAAAAAAAGAGAAAAGAGAGCAGAACATACAAGATTTTTTAATCTAGGCTCTGGTTATCGCTTTGAAAAAATCACAAGTGCCCATGGACAACAGAACGAGAGCGAGAGAGAGTTGAAGGTCTACATCGATGAGATTGTACTGGATTTCTCCCTCCTCTGTTTCCCCAATTGTGTCAATTTACATTCAGTCAATTTGCATTTCTTTATAAGTTTTGACATTATGTTTGAAATTCCATTTGGGAAGCTTTAGCTCCTGGGGCCTGAGGCACATTCTTTTGAATCATGGAAATGATCCTAAAGTGATCCAAAACCCTGTCTGGTGAATCATAGGAGGAAAGGTGAAAGGTAATGAGCCCGTTTTCCCCATGCAATTCCTCAACTGCCCATGGCAACGATTCGCAAAGAAGCACGTCCATCAATCACACTTCAGGCCATGCCATCACAGAACAGCTGCGTTACCTCCCCAATCCACTGCTTTGAACAGTGTATCATATACGTGTACACTGTTTGGTGAAAAATCCTGTCTTTTTTTGAAATTAATTTTTATTGGAGTATAGTTGATTTTCAATGTTGTGTTACTTTCTGCTGTACAGCTAAGTGAATCAGTTAGTTATTCATATACATATATGCACACTTTTTAGATTCTTTTCCCATACAGGTCATTACAGAGTATTGAGTAGAGTTCCCGTGCTAAACAGTAGGTCCTTATTAGTTATCTATTTTATATATAGTAGTGTGTACATGTCAATCCCAATGTTCCAATTTATCCGTCCCCGCCTTTCCCCTCTGTGACCATAAATTTGTTTTCTACATCTGTGATGGAGAACAAACCTCTGTCTTATCCCTTCATAGTTGTAGCACCCATGTCAAGGTATAGTAAGAAAAAACTTCTCATTACATGATTCCATATCACACACACAAGAAAGGCAAGTATAAAACATGTCATGCCTCAGAGAAAATCAATATTCTGTGACCAGCCAGATCAGAGATGCCGCAACATGCACTGGAAAAAAGAAAAAGAAAAAAAATGATGGCACTCTTGGATATTTTATTCTAATACTCACTTGGTTTATGAAATTAAACTTTTGCCTTTCCAATACAAGCATATGAGCTGCAGTACTGTTCAAGGCATGTACATTTCACTATACATCAAGTGAAACATAAATGTTTTCCCAAGGAATCCACACAAAAGACTGTGTCTGACACCTGTCTGATTCACATGTAGGTGTTTCAGGGGATCTCTTGGGGGTCAAGGATAGGATCTAGTCAGTGCTCTAGAAACCCTTATATGTTTAATTTCTTTAAAAATGCAGCCCCTTTAGGCCCCTTTTGCCCAGGATTTGCCAGGTCCCGTCTACTCAGAATAAGCATGAAGAGCTGCTATCCCTTCAAATGGCGCAGAGGAGTGCTTAGGTTTTGATGATGAACAGCGTGAATACATCCATATTTAGGGATGTAACACATGTTCTTTAATGAGATCATGAGTATTTCACCAGCAATGCAATCATTAGTCAAAACAAATGTCTACTTAATTGGCCCAAAGATAAACAAGAGGGGTCATCAGCAGCTGACCAGGGTATATAAAGGGCCCAGAGCAGGAGGAAGACATTCACACCTGAGAACTCTCAACTCCTCTCACCAGCTCAAGCCAACGCAACCCCAGACACCACCATGACCGGCTCCTGCTTCGGCCCCATCTCCTCCTCCCTGGGCTGCGCCGGAGGCTGCTTCCAGCCCTGCTGCTTCCACGACCCCCGCTGCTGCCGCCCAGTGTCCTGCAAGACCACCGTGTGCCGCCCCGTGACCTGCGTGCCCCGCTGCACGCGCCCCATCTGTGAGCCCCGCCGCCGCCCAGTCTGCTACGCCCCGTGCAGCCTGCAGGACGGCTGCTGCCGCCCCATCACCTGCTGCCCCACGTCCTGCCAGGCCGTGGTCTGCCGCCCCTGCTGCTGGACCACCACCTGCTGCCATCCCATCTCTGTGCAGTCCCCGTGCTGCCGCCACCCCTGCTGCCAGCCGGCCCCCTGCCGCACCATCTGCAGGACTTCCTCCTGCTGCTGAGAAGTGCACTAACTGCCGAGAGCCAGCAAGCAACCTTCTGAAAAAGTTCTACCCCCTTTTGTCTACCTAACAAACCTCCTCTGAGCCATCAATACCCCAAATCAAGCAGGAGTTCAATGGCGATCCAGACTCATCTATTAAGGCTTGGACTGTTCTCAAGTAACAGTGACAACTTCCTTCTTTCCTTCTTAGATCTTAAGTCTTGCAGCATGTTTGTTTTCTAATAAACTTCTCTTTTCTGGCCTAGCAAACACAGCCTTGGTTTTACTTATTTATTCTAAATTTTTTTCATGAAATGTAAACATAACAAAAATCCACTGATTGCCTACATCTGCAAGCCACAGACTGTATGGTATACAATAGAAATTAAAATTGAGTTAAAAATGTTCCCCTGTTCAAGAAATTTCTAGGGAGATGAATCAAATTTACAACAACTCAACTAAAAATTAGAATATGTAAAAAGTACAACACACTCTATGGTGTCAACAGAGAAGTTACTGTTGATTGGGGAGAACAAGAAAGATTGAAAAAGAAGCTAGCATTTTATATAGATTTAGGTGTGCAGATCTGAGGGAATATGGCATTTTCAATAATGGAAACAGTATTCACAAAGGTATATAGAGGGAGGTTGTTCAGAGATGGTTTGACTGGGAGCACTGGATATATGTAGAGCACATATGTGGGAGATAAATCTGGAAAATTTGTGTGCTTTGAATACTAGCCAAAGGAGTATGCCGTTTATGCAATAAGTACGAAGAACTGTTGAAAGCCTTAGAGCAGGGGAATGCCATGACAGGAGTAGGGCATAGGGATGATTCCTATGGTAGATGCTTATAAAAACAAAAGCCCTAGGGCTAAACATATAATGACTATACAGAAACAATTCAAGACGCCATTGCCCTGATCCAAGTGATACACAATAAGAGCTAACTAAGATGATGACCATGGAATAAAGATGACCCAAAGAGTGTGGCAGATATAGACACCCAGAAGGAGTATTAACCAATCTGAATATAGGAAACAAGAAGCAACTAGGAATAAAATAATTAGGAATTGCAGCTCTATGGGAAACTCTTCTGGTCAGAAGACACTTAGAATTTTAAAATATTTATGCTTATTTACTGTGTGTTTAAAATCACAGTTCTATAGTGTATTCTGCCTACCACTAATATTTCTATTCTTGAACTATTATGAAATATTAGGAAAAAAACAGAGAAGACAAAGAGTTTTACTAACTTTAGTTGATCCTGGAAAGCAACATGGTATAAAATAAAATGAACTGATCTAGGAATGAGGGATAGGAGTTTTACACCCAGCTCTTCTGGCTATACACTGGTTGTGTGAATGGAGCAAGTCACTAATCTCTCCAAAGGGCAGCCAATCCTAAACTCAGTAGTATTCTAACATCAACTGATGCTGAGAGGAAATTAAAAGTGGTCCACACCACAATATCAATGTTCCAACTTAGAACTTTGAGGCTGAATGGTTCTATGTTCAACTCTTTTCCTTGATTAATCTGACCTATTTGTACTATGCTGATTTGTGCACTAGAGCAAGATATGAGGCAGGCAGATTGGGTCTTCCCTTCTACATAATCCTTTAGTGTGCATAATAGTATTTAATAACCATGTGCTCTTTATAAAAAGAATGATGTCAGTTTCTACACCTATACAATTAAATGGTTGGACTAGATGATTTATCAAGTTTTGGCTCTCCAACATTCGGTGATTCCCCTAACCATCTTTCAAGTTCATACTTGCAGTCATGGTTACCATATGACATGAACATCTTTATTGACACTGACAGCAGTCACTCTTTAATGTAATTCTATCACTGTACAAACCAACACCTCCACCTGATAAAAGCTAACTATGTGCTTCTATTCATGATTGGAATGCAAGAATAAACCTACCACAAGTAGCAATAATGTATTCTTTTGGCCACCACTTTTTTCATTTTCTTCCATGTAACCCTAAACTTTTAATGGAAATTCACAGTCTTTCTTTTAGAAATCACCAAGAATTGTTTCAATTTTTTTTTGGCTGAAATTTATCATAATCTCTTTGCACTTACACCTATTGAATGATATTTGATCATGCATTCCCTAACCTGCCTTATAAGACTGTGATCCAGAGAAAGTATTTCCTAATTCCTGCTTCTTTATGGGTTCTCCTTCACAAATTCAATTGTCATGCTCTGTGGTCTAATATCATCCTTTCATAGGAAAAAAGTTGTAGTTACATAAAATGAATCCCACCTTCGAGAAATAAATGCTTTCCAGATAATCCACTGAAGTGATTTTTAGAAGTGATTTTTATCCTGAAAATCACTGAAGTGATTTTTAGAAGTGATTTTTATCCTTCATAGAGAAATGTCAATTACACTTAAAATTTTTGTGATTTTTTTTCCCTTACTGGATATGAATTTCAGCCCTTCTTTTAAATTTGTGCTAACAAAATATCCACAGTAAATTGGAATGGAGTAGGTTTTATTCCATATACCCTCCTCAGTGATAAATGTTTCCTCAAGTGTGAATGTGTGAAGTTCAAGAGAGATTATAGAAATTGGAGAGATTTAATTTCTGAAAGGATCTATGAATTCCTGTGACTGTGGAGTTTATCAGAGTTTGATCTGGCTGATTATAGAAACTAATCTTTTTTTTAAAGATTTTTTTGATGTGGACCATTTTTTAAAGTCTTTATTGAATTTGTTACAATATTGCTTTGTTTTATGTTTTGGTTTTCTAACCGCGAGGCATGTGGGATCTTAGCTCCCCAACCAGGGATCGAACATGGACCCCCTGCATTGGAAGGTGAAGTCTTAACCACTGGACCGCCAGGGAAGTCCCAAAACTATAATCTTAACAATCAAAAAACATAGAGAAATACCCTTACATGAAGGACAATCAATGGTTAATAATTTTACTCTGGAGACTGAAGGTTTGATGAATATGACCCTATAGTCACATTGTCTTGTGAGTGACAAGTGATGTGATCACAAGTGCAAAACAAAGGCTGAGACTTGAAGAGAAATTACAGCATTGTTTGAAAATGAAACATCAGTATTTCTACCGAGGATAAACATATTTGGTGAGTATTAGCTGAGCAGTAAGGAAAACCCAATTTGGAGATATATTTAAAATAACTCAGTGTTTGAACAATCAGAGGGCCCTGAAAAGTTTGTTTAAAGAGTAGTAAGAAAAAAATGCTGACTGTCACAAACGCAAGAACTAACCAAGGCATATAAAAAGCCCGAGGGGAAAAGCAGACCCAACTCACAAACTTCTCCAAGCAGCCCAGCTCTTAGCCCAGCTCCTGACACCATGGCCTGCTGTTCCACTAGCTTCTGTGGATTACCCATCTGTTCCACTGGTGGGACCTGTGGCTCCAGCTGCTGTCAGCCAACCTGCTGCCAAACCGGGTGTTGCCAGCCAACCTTCTGCCAGACCAACTGCTGCCAGACCAGTGGCTGTGAGACTGGCTGTGGCATTGCTGGTAGCCTTGGCTGTGGCCAGGAGGGAGGCAGTGGAGCTGTGAGCTGCCGCGCCAGGTGGTGCCGACCTGACTGCCGCGTGGAGGGCACCTGCCTGCCTCCCTGCGGTGTGGTGAGCTGCACCCCCCCGTGCTGCTGCCAGCTGCACCATGCCCAGGCCTCCTGCTGCCGCCCATCCTACTGTGGACGGTCCTGCTGCCGCCTAGCCTGCTGCTGCCAGCCCACCTGCTGTGAGCCCACTTGCTGGCAGCCCACCTGCTAAAAGCCAGGTTGCTGATTTTCAACTTGAAAGTTCAACTTCCACCTCAATCCATGAAGTAATTATCTCTTCAACCACCCCTGGACACTAACAAGTTCTTGAACTTTAATTGACTTTTTCTGAGGGGTTACCAAATATTTGGACTTCACAGACTTATCTGATTCCATTCAACACTAGAAAGATCTTGATCTCTCCACTAAGGCCACCAAAATACAAATTCGACCCAAGAAATGGGAAAACAAGTTTGCCTTGGGATTGACCTTCAGCAAGCCTCCTCTCCACAGCCCAAGGCTGCCAAAGCTGAGGAAGAACCATCTGTCCTTCTCAGACACATTCACCTCCTAAACTCCACCGTCTTGCAACTTTCACTTCCTATGAAAGGGGAATAATATACCGAGGTCTAATAAATTATACATATTTGGTACGGCAAACGTATCTCTTTTCCTTCATTGAGTGTCGCCAAAAAGATTCTAATCTGACTTTGATATCCCGTGGTACTCTTCTTACACCATGTTAGGATATATGATCAAATCCAGGGGAGGTTAATCCCCATAAAGAGCACAAACTAAAAATACCTGAGGGTTTACTGAGGGAAAGGTATTCCATGCTCATGGCTGGAAGAATTACTATTGTTAAAATGTCCATACTACCTAAAGTAATCTACAGATTCAATGCAATCCTTATCAAAATTCCAATGGCGTTTTCCAGGATATAACAAACAATCCCAAAATTTGTATGGAACCACAAAAGGCCCTGAATAGCCAGAGCAATCTTGAGAAAGAAGAACAAAGCTGGAGGCATCTCATGCTCTGATTTCAAACTACACTACAAAGCTACAGTAATCAAAACAGCATGGTACTGACATAAAAGCAGACATATGCACAAATATGGAATAGAATAGAGAGCCCAGAATTAACCCTCACATATGTGGTCAAAAGATCTTCAACGGAGGTGCCAAGACCATTCAATAGGAAAGGGCAATCTTTTCAACAAATGGTGTGGGGAAAAGCAGATGTCCACATGCAAAAAAATGAAGTTGGACCCTTATCTCAAAACATCTACAAAAGTTAACTCAAAATAGATCAAAGACTTACCTATAAAAGCTAAAACTATAAAACTCGTAAAAGAAAACACAGAGGAAAATCTTCGTGATATTGGATTTGGTAATGATTTCTTGGATATGACACCAAAAGAATAGACAACGAAAGTTAAAAAACAGGCAAACTGAACTACATCAAAATTAAAAACTTCTCTGCATCAAAGGACACAACAAAATGAAAAGGCGATCCACTGTATGGGAGAAGGTATTTGCAAATCATATATCTGATGAGGGGTTAGTATTCCACAATATATAAAGAACTCCTGCAACTCAACAACAAAACAAGAACAACAACCACAAACAACTGGGCAAAGGACATGAATGGACATATCTCCAAGGAAGATATACAAATGGCCAAAAAACCCATGAAAAGATGCTCAGTACCACTCATCATTAGGAAAATGCAGACCAAAACCACAGTGACATACCACCTCACATCCATTTGAATGGCTACTCTCAAGTAACTCAAAGTGTTGGCAAGGACATGGAAAAATTGGAACCCCTGTGCACTGCTGGCGTGAATGTAAAATGATACACCCACTACGGGAAACTGTACGGCAGTTACTCAAAAAATCAAAAATAGAATTACCATATGATCCAGCAGTTCTACTCCTAGGTATATACCCCAAAGAATTGACAGCGTGGTCTGGAAGAGATATTTGTACACTCATGTTCCTGGCAGCACTAATTGCAAATAGCTAAAAGGGGCAAGCAACCCAAGTGTCATCGAGGGATGAATGGATAAACAAATCGTGGAACAAGCGTACAATGGAATCTTATTCAGCCTTAAAAAGGAAGGAAATTCTGTCATATTCTACAATGTGGATGAATCTCGAGGACATTACGCTAAGTGAAATAAGCCAGTCACAGAGGGATAAATATTGTATGATTCAACTTACATGAGGTACAAAGAGCAGTCAAATTCATCAAAACACACATTAGAATGATGACTGCCAAGAGCTTGGGGAGGGGAGAATGGGGGAGTGGTTGTTTAATGGATATAGAGTTTCAGTTGTGTAAGACAAAAAGAGTTCTGGAGATTGATCGCACAACGATGTGAATATGCTTAACACTAGTGAACTGTACACTTAAAAATGGTTAAGATGGTAAATTTTATGTCATGTGTATTTTATTACAATGAAAATGTTTTTTAAATAAATAGGTATAGGAGACGCCAACTTTACTAAGCAAGACAATGTATGTGTACATACACTGGTTTATGTTTGCACAAGCAGGGAGAAATGTGTCAAAGTACGTGCACCAAAAGTATTAATATTGATTATCTCTGAAGTACTAGTCTTGGAAGGGATGTGTACGTTTTGGGGAAAGGAGGAAGAACATTAACTTTTCTTTATATGCCTGCCTACTGTTTGACTTATTAAAATGTGTATTTATTACTAGCATATTATGTTTAATTTAGTAGAGTCAGGAAACAATCCACAAGAAAAGTCATTAAGGGTTTCAGTTGGGAATATGTACATTGATAACAAAACTACTTGTTCGAGTTCTGAGGATCCTGTAACTTGCACAAACGGAACACAGAAAAGCATACTTCTGATGCTGATGAATCAGGTGATAGCTCACGTTTTGATGACACTAATGGTAGCCATTCCAAGTCAAGACAAATTGTTTACGAAATCATGATCCTTAATTGAATGACCAGTTAGGAAGAGAATGTTCAGTTTAGATAAACTCTGCCTCAAGGTTGTCAAAGGACATTTATGACAAAGCAAGCCAGGGCAATGGTTGGCCCAAGTCTAGACTATCATGTGACTTCCATAATGAGCCTTGGCTTGATCCAAAGGGCAAAGAAGAAACATAATGAGATTTAATTGAACAATGACCCAAGCAGTCCATTGAAAATGCTATTTATAACCTTAACAACTCAGGTATTAGCCAGTCAGAGACTGACTTCGCAATGGTATCAAGGAAAAATGCTAAATGTTAGGGAAATACACGGCTCTGCAGGATATATAAAAGGCCAGACGTAGGAAGTGCAGCCAAAACTCAGAAACTTCTCTTAACAAGTCAACTCTCAACCTAACTCCTGACACCATGGCCTGCTGTTCCACTAGCTTCTGTGGATTTCCCATCTGTTCCACTGGTGGGACCTGTGGCTCCAGCTGCTGTCAGCCAACCTGCTGCCAAACCGGGTGTTGCCAGCCAACCTTCTGCCAGACCAACTGCTGCCAGACCAGTGGCTGTGAGACTGGCTGTGGCATTGCTGGTAGCCTTGGCTGTGGCCAGGAGGGGGGCAGTGGAGCTGTGAGCTGCCGCACCAGGTGGTGCCGACCTGACTGCCGCGTGGAGGGCACCTGCCTGCCTCCCTGCTGTGTGGTGAGCTGCACCCCCCCGTGCTGCTGCCAGCTGCACCATGCCCAGGCCTCCTGCTGCCGCCCATCCTACTGTGGACGGTCCTGCTGCCGCCTAGCCTGCTGCTGCCAGCCCACCTGCTGTGAGCCCACTTGCTGGCAGCCCACCTGCTAAAAGCCAGGTTGCTGATTTTCAACTTGAAAGTTCAACTTCCACCTCAATCCATGAAGTAATTATCTCTTCAACCACCCCTGGACACTAACAAGTTCTTGAACTTTAATTGACTTTTTCTGAGGGGTGACCAAATATTTGGACTTCACAGACTTATCTGATTCCATTCAATACTAGAAAGATCTTGATCTCTCCACTAAGGCCACCAAAATACAAATTCGACCCAAGAAATGGGAAAACAAGTTTGCCTTGGGATTGACCTTCAGCAAGCCTCCTCTCCACAGCCCAAGGCTGCCAAAGCTGAGGAAGAACCATCTGTCCTTCTCAGACACATTCACCTCCTAAACTCCACCGTCTTGCAACTTTCACTTCCTATGAAAGGGGAATAATATACCGAGGTCTAATAAATTATACATATTTGGTACGGCAAACGTATCTCTTTTCCTTCATTGAGTGTCGCCAAAAAGATTCTAATCTGACTTTGATATCCCGTGGTACTCTTCTTACACCATGTTAGGATATATGATCAAATCCAGGGGAGGTTAATCCACATAAAGAGCACAAACTAAAAATACCTGAGGGTTTACTGAGGAAAAGGTATTCCACGCTCATGGCTGGAAGAATTACTATTGTTAAAATGTCCATACTACCTAAAGTAATCTACAGATTCAATGCAATCCTTATCAAAATTCCAATGGCGTTTTCCAGGATATAACAAACAATCCCAAAATTTGTATGGAACCACAAAAGGCCCTGAATAGCCAGAGCAATCTTGAGAAAGAAGAACAAAGCTGGAGGCATCTCATGCTCTGCTTTCAAACTACACTACAAAGCTACAGTAATCAAAACAGCATGGTACTGACATAAAAGCAGACATATGCACAAATATGGAATAGAATAGAGAGCCCAGAATTAACCCTCACATATGTGGTCAAAAGATCTTCAACGGAGGTGCCAAGACCATTCAATAGGAAAGGGCAATCTTTTCAACAAATGGTGTGGGGAAAACCAGATGTCCACATGCAAAAAAATGAAGTTGGACCCTTATCTCAAAACATCTACAAAAGTTAACTCAAAATAGATCAAAGACTTACCTATAAAAGCTAAAACTATAAAACTCGTAAAAGAAAACACAGAGGAAAATCTTCGTGATATTGGATTTGGTAATGATTTCTTGGATATGACACCAAAAGAATAGACAACGAAAGTTAAAAAACAGGCAAACTGAACTACATCAAAATTAAAAACTTCTCTGCATCAAAGGACACAACAAAATGAAAAGGCGATCCACTGTATGGGAGAAGGTATTTGCAAATCATATATCTGATGAGGGGTTAGTATTCCACAATATATAAAGAACTCCTGCAACTCAACAACAAAACAAGAACAACAACCACAAACAACTGGGCAAAGGACATGAATGGACATATCTCCAAGGAAGATATACAAATGGCCAAAAAACCCATGAAAAGATGCTCAGTACCACTCATCATTAGGAAAATGCAGACCAAAACCACAGTGACATACCACCTCACATCCATTTGAATGGCTACTCTCAAGTAACTCAAAGTGTTGGCAAGGACATGGAAAAATTGGAACCCCTGTGCACTGCTGGCGTGAATGTAAAATGATACACCCACTACGGGAAACCGTATGGCAGTTACTCAAAAAATCAAAAATAGAATTACCATATGATCCAGCAGTTCTACTCCTAGGTATATACCCCAAAGAATTGACAGCGTGGTCTGGAAGAGATATTTGTACACTCATGTTCCTGGCAGCACTAATTGCAAATAGCTAAAAGGGGCAAGCAACCCAAGTGTCATCGAGGGATGAATGGATAAACAAATCGTGGAACAAGCGTACAATGGAATCTTATTCAGCCTTAAAAAGGAAGGAAATTCTGTCATATTCTACAATGTGGATGAATCTCGAGGACATTACGCTAAGTGAAATAAGCCAGTCACAAAAAGATAAATACTGTATGATTCAACTTACATGAGGTACAAAGAGCAGTCAAATTCATCAAAACACACATTAGAATGATGACTGCCAAGAGCTTGGGGAGGGGAGAATGGGGGAGTGGTTGTTTAATGGATATAGAGTTTCAGTTGTGTAAGACAAAAAGAGTTCTGGAGATTGATTGCACAACGATGTGAATATGCTTAACACTAGTGAACTGTACACTTAAAAATGGTTAAGATGGTAAATTTTATGTTATGTGTATTTTATTACAATGAAAATGTGTTTTAAATAAATAGGTATAGGAGACCCCAACTTTACTAAGCAAGACAATATATGTGTACATACACTGGTTTATGTTTGCACAAGCAGGGAGAAAGGTGTCAAAGTACGTGCACCAAAAGTATTAATATTGATTATCTCTGAAGTACTAGTCTTGGAAGGGATGTGTACGTTTTGGGGAAAGGAGGAAGAACATTAACTTTTCTTTATATGCCTGCCTACTGTTTGACTTATTAAAATGTGTATTTATTACTAGCATATTATGTTTAATTTAGTAGAGTCAGGAAACAATCCACAAGAAAAGTCATTAAGGGTTTCAGTTGGGAATATGTACATTGATAACAAAACTACTTGTTCGAGTTCTGAGGATCCTGTAACTTGCACAAACGGAACACAGAAAAGCATACTTCTTCTGATGCTGATGAATCAGGTGATAGCTCACGTTTTGATGACACTAATGGTAGCCATTCCAAGTCAAGACAAATTGTTTACGAAATCATGATCCTTAATTGAATGACCAGTTAGGGAGAGAATGTTCAGTTTAGATAAACTCTGCCTCAAGGTTGTCAAAGGACATTTATGACAAAGCAAGCCAGGGCAATGGTTGGCCCAAGTCTAGACTATCATGTGACTTCCATAATGAGCCTTGGCTTGATCCAAAGGGCAAAGAAGAAACATAATGAGATTTAATTGAACAATGACCCAAGCAGTCCATTGAAAATGCTATTTATAACCTTAACAACTCAGGTATTAGCCAGTCAGAGACTGACTTCGCAATGGTATCAAGGAAAAATGCTAAATGTTAGGGAAATACACGGCTCTGCAGGATATATAAAAGGCCAGACGTAGGAAGTGCAGCCAAAACTCAGAAACTTCTCTTAACAAGTCAACTCTCAACCTAACTCCTGACACCATGGCCTGCTGTTCCACTAGCTTCTGTGGATTTCCCATCTGTTCCACTGGTGGGACCTGTGGCTCCAGCTGCTGTCAGCCAACCTGCTGCCAAACCGGGTGTTGCCAGCCAACCTTCTGCCAGACCAACTGCTGCCAGACCAGTGGCTGTGAGACTGGCTGTGGCATTGCTGGTAGCCTTGGCTGTGGCCAGGAGGGGGGCAGTGGAGCTGTGAGCTGCCGCACCAGGTGGTGCCGACCTGACTGCCGCGTGGAGGGCACCTGCCTGCCTCCCTGCTGTGTGGTGAGCTGCACCCCCCCGTGCTGCTGCCAGCTGCACCATGCCCAGGCCTCCTGCTGCCGCCCATCCTACTGTGGACGGTCCTGCTGCCGCCTAGCCTGCTGCTGCCAGCCCACCTGCTGTGAGCCCACTTGCTGGCAGCCCACCTGCTAAAAGCCAGGTTGCTGATTTTCAACTTGAAAGTTCAACTTCCACCTCAATCCATGAAGTAATTATCTCTTCAACCACCCCTGGACACTAACAAGTTCTTGAACTTTAATTGACTTTTTCTGAGGGGTGACCAAATATTTGGACTTCACAGACTTATCTGATTCCATTCAATACTAGAAAGATCTTGATCTCTCCACTAAGGCCACCAAAATACAAATTCGACCCAAGAAATGGGAAAACAAGTTTGCCTTGGGATTGACCTTCAGCAAGCCTCCTCTCCACAGCCCAAGGCTGCCAAAGCTGAGGAAGAACCATCTGTCCTTCTCAGACACATTCACCTCCTAAACTCCACCGTCTTGCAACTTTCACTTCCTATGAAAGGGGAATAATATACCGAGGTCTAATAAATTATACATATTTGGTACGGCAAACGTATCTCTTTTCCTTCATTGAGTGTCGCCAAAAAGATTCTAATCTGACTTTGATATCCCGTGGTACTCTTCTTACACCATGTTAGGATATATGATCAAATCCAGGGGAGGTTAATCCCCATAAAGAGCACAAACTAAAAATACCTGAGGGTTTACTGAGGGAAAGGTATTCCACGCTCATGGCTGGAAGAATTACTATTGTTAAAATGTCCGTACTACCTAAAGTAATCTACAGATTCAATGCAATCCTTATCAAAATTCCAATGGCGTTTTCCAGGATATAACAAACAATCCCAAAATTTGTATGGAACCACAAAAGGCCCTGAATAGCCAGAGCAATCTTGAGAAAGAAGAACAAAGCTGGATGCATCTCATGCTCTGATTTCAAACTACACTACAAAGCTACAGTAATCAAAACAGCATGGTACTGACATAAAAGCAGACATATGCACAAATATGGAATAGAATAGAGAGCCCAGAATTAACCCTCAGATATGTGGTCAAAAGATCTTCAACGGAGGGGCCAAGACCATTCAATAGGAAAGGGCAATCTTTTCAACAAATGGTGTGGGGAAAACCAGATGTCCACATGCAAAAAAATGAAGTTGGACCCTTATCTCAAAACATCTACAAAAGTTAACTCAAAATAGATCAAAGACTTACCTATAAAAGCTAAAACTATAAAACTCGTAAAAGAAAACACAGAGGAAAATCTTCGTGATACTGGATTTGGTAATGATTTCTTGGATATGACACCAAAAGAATAGACAACGAAAGTTAAAAAACAGGCAAACTGAACTACATCAAAATTAAAAACTTCTCTGCATCAAAGGACACAACAAAATGAAACGGCGATCCACTGTATGGGAGAAGGTATTTGCAAATCATATATCTGATGAGGGGTTAGTATTCCACAATATATAAAGAACTCCTGCAACTCAACAACAAAACAAGAACAACAACCACAAACAACTGGGCAAAGGACATGAATGGACATATCTCCAAGGAAGATATACAAATGGCCAAAAAACCCATGAAAAGATGCTCAGTACCACTCATCATTAGGAAAATGCAGACCAAAACCACAGTGACATACCACCTCACATCCATTTGAATGGCTACTCTCAAGTAACTCAAAGTGTTGGCAAGGACATGGAAAAATTGGAACCCCTGTGCACTGCTGGCGTGAATGTAAAATGATACACCCACTACGGGAAACCGTATGGCAGTTACTCAAAAAATCAAAAATAGAATTACCATATGATCCAGCAGTTCTACTCCTAGGTATATACCCCAAAGAATTGACAGCGTGGTCTGGAAGAGATATTTGTACACTCATGTTCCTGGCAGCACTAATTGCAAATAGCTAAAAGGGGCAAGCAACCCAAGTGTCATCGAGGGATGAATGGATAAACAAATCGTGGAACAAGCGTACAATGGAATCTTATTCAGCCTTAAAAAGGAAGGAAATTCTGTCATATTCTACAATGTGGATGAATCTCGAGGACATTACGCTAAGTGAAATAAGCCAGTCACAAAAAGATAAATACTGTATGATTCAACTTACATGAGGTACAAAGAGCAGTCAAATTCATCAAAACACACATTAGAATGATGACTGCCAAGAGCTTGGGGAGGGGAGAATGGGGGAGTGGTTGTTTAATGGATATAGAGTTTCAGTTGTGTAAGACAAAAAGAGTTCTGGAGATTGATTGCACAACGATGTGAATATGCTTAACACTAGTGAACTGTACACTTAAAAATGGTTAAGATGGTAAATTTTATGTTATGTGTATTTTATTACAATGAAAATGTGTTTTAAATAAATAGGTATAGGAGACCCCAACTTTACTAAGCAAGACAATATATGTGTACATACACTGGTTTATGTTTGCACAAGCAGGGAGAAAGGTGTCAAAGTACGTGCACCAAAAGTATTAATATTGATTATCTCTGAAGTACTAGTCTTGGAAGGGATGTGTACGTTTTGGGGAAAGGAGGAAGAACATTAACTTTTCTTTATATGCCTGCCTACTGTTTGACTTATTAAAATGTGTATTTATTACTAGCATATTATGTTTAATTTAGTAGAGTCAGGAAACAATCCACAAGAAAAGTCATTAAGGGTTTCAGTTGGGAATATGTACATTGATAACAAAACTACTTGTTCGAGTTCTGAGGATCCTGTAACTTGCACAAACGGAACACAGAAAAGCATACTTCTTCTGATGCTGATGAATCAGGTGATAGCTCACGTTTTGATGACACTAATGGTAGCCATTCCAAGTCAAGACAAATTGTTTACGAAATCATGATCCTTAATTGAATGACCAGTTAGGGAGAGAATGTTCAGTTTAGATAAAC
Source organism: Balaenoptera ricei (assembly GCF_028023285.1). Taxonomy (NCBI): domain Eukaryota; kingdom Metazoa; phylum Chordata; class Mammalia; order Artiodactyla; family Balaenopteridae; genus Balaenoptera; species Balaenoptera ricei. Next base: position 20,095,900 of record NC_082658.1, on the reverse strand, counting down.
TCTGCCTCAAGGTTGTCAAAGGACATTTATGACAAAGCAAGCCAGGGCAATGGTTGGCCCAAGTCTAGACTATCATGTGACTTCCATAATGAGCCTTGGCTTGATCCAAAGGGCAAAGAAGAAACATAATGAGATTTAATTGAACAATGACCCAAGCAGTCCATTGAAAATGCTATTTATAACCTTAACAACTCAGGTATTAGCCAGTCAGAGACTGACTTCGCAATGGTATCAAGGAAAAATGCTAAATGTTAGGGAAATACACGGCTCTGCAGGATATATAAAAGGCCAGACGTAGGAAGTGCAGCCAAAACTCAGAAACTTCTCTTAACAAGTCAACTCTCAACCTAACTCCTGACACCATGGCCTGCTGTTCCACTAGCTTCTGTGGATTTCCCATCTGTTCCACTGGTGGGACCTGTGGCTCCAGCTGCTGTCAGCCAACCTGCTGCCAAACCGGGTGTTGCCAGCCAACCTTCTGCCAGACCAACTGCTGCCAGACCAGTGGCTGTGAGACTGGCTGTGGCATTGCTGGTAGCCTTGGCTGTGGCCAGGAGGGGGGCAGTGGAGCTGTGAGCTGCCGCACCAGGTGGTGCCGACCTGACTGCCGCGTGGAGGGCACCTGCCTGCCTCCCTGCTGTGTGGTGAGCTGCACCCCCCCGTGCTGCTGCCAGCTGCACCATGCCCAGGCCTCCTGCTGCCGCCCATCCTACTGTGGACGGTCCTGCTGCCGCCTAGCCTGCTGCTGCCAGCCCACCTGCTGTGAGTCCACTTGCTGGCAGCCCACCTGCTAAAAGCCAGGTTGCTGATTTTCAACTTGAAAGTTCAACTTCCACCTCAATCCATGAAGTAATTATCTCTTCAACCACCCCTGGACACTAACAAGTTCTTGAACTTTAATTGACTTTTTCTGAGGGGTGACCAAATATTTGGACTTCACAGACTTATCTGATTCCATTCAATACTAGAAAGATCTTGATCTCTCCACTAAGGCCACCAAAATACAAATTCGACCCAAGAAATGGGAAAACAAGTTTGCCTTGGGATTGACCTTCAGCAAGCCTCCTCTCCACAGCCCAAGGCTGCCAAAGCTGAGGAAGAACCATCTGTCCTTCTCAGACACATTCACCTCCTAAACTCCACCGTCTTGCAACTTTCACTTCCTATGAAAGGGGAATAATATACCGAGGTCTAATAAATTATACATATTTGGTACGGCAAACGTATCTCTTTTCCTTCATTGAGTGTCGCCAAAAAGATTCTAATCTGACTTTGATATCCCGTGGTACTCTTCTTACACCATGTTAGGATATATGATCAAATCCAGGGGAGGTTAATCCCCATAAAGAGCACAAACTAAAAATACCTGAGGGTTTACTGAGGGAAAGGTATTCCACGCTCATGGCTGGAAGAATTACTATTGTTAAAATGTCCGTACTACCTAAAGTAATCTACAGATTCAATGCAATCCTTATCAAAATTCCAATGGCGTTTTCCAGGATATAACAAACAATCCCAAAATTTGTATGGAACCACAAAAGGCCCTGAATAGCCAGAGCAATCTTGAGAAAGAAGACCAAAGCTGGAGGCATCTCATGCTCTGATTTCAAACTACACTACAAAGCTACAGTAATCAAAACAGCATGGTACTGACATAAAAGCAGACATATGCACAAATATGGAATAGAATAGAGAGCCCAGAATTAACCCTCAGATATGTGGTCAAAAGATCTTCAACGGAGGGGCCAAGACCATTCAATAGGAAAGGGCAATCTTTTCAACAAATGGTGTGGGGAAAACCAGATGTCCACATGCAAAAAAATGAAGTTGGACCCTTATCTCAAAACATCTACAAAAGTTAACTCAAAATAGATCAAAGACTTACCTATAAAAGCTAAAACTATAAAACTCGTAAAAGAAAACACAGAGGAAAATCTTCGTGATACTGGATTTGGTAATGATTTCTTGGATATGACACCAAAAGAATAGACAACGAAAGTTAAAAAACAGGCAAACTGAACTACATCAAAATTAAAAACTTCTCTGCATCAAAGGACACAACAAAATGAAACGGCGATCCACTGTATGGGAGAAGGTATTTGCAAATCATATATCTGATGAGGGGTTAGTATTCCACAATATATAAAGAACTCCTGCAACTCAACAACAAAACAAGAACAACAACCACAAACAACTGGGCAAAGGACATGAATGGACATATCTCCAAGGAAGATATACAAATGGCCAAAAAACCCATGAAAAGATGCTCAGTACCACTCATCATTAGGAAAATGCAGACCAAAACCACAGTGACATACCACCTCACATCCATTTGAATGGCTACTCTCAAGTAACTCAAAGTGTTGGCAAGGACATGGAAAAATTGGAACCCCTGTGCACTGCTGGCGTGAATGTAAAATGATACACCCACTACGGGAAACCGTATGGCAGTTACTCAAAAAATCAAAAATAGAATTACCATATGATCCAGCAGTTCTACTCCTAGGTATATACCCCAAAGAATTGACAGCGTGGTCTGGAAGAGATATTTGTACACTCATGTTCCTGGCAGCACTAATTGCAAATAGCTAAAAGGGGCAAGCAACCCAAGTGTCATCGAGGGATGAATGGATAAACAAATCGTGGAACAAGCGTACAATGGAATCTTATTCAGCCTTAAAAAGGAAGGAAATTCTGTCATATTCTACAATGTGGATGAATCTCGAGGACATTACGCTAAGTGAAATAAGCCAGTCACAAAAAGATAAATACTGTATGATTCAACTTACATGAGGTACAAAGAGCAGTCAAATTCATCAAAACACACATTAGAATGATGACTGCCAAGAGCTTGGGGAGGGGAGAATGGGGGAGTGGTTGTTTAATGGATATAGAGTTTCAGTTGTGTAAGACAAAAAGAGTTCTGGAGATTGATTGCACAACGATGTGAATATGCTTAACACTAGTGAACTGTACACTTAAAAATGGTTAAGATGGTAAATTTTATGTTATGTGTATTTTATTACAATGAAAATGTGTTTTAAATAAATAGGTATAGGAGACCCCAACTTTACTAAGCAAGACAATATATGTGTACATACACTGGTTTATGTTTGCACAAGCAGGGAGAAAGGTGTCAAAGTACGTGCACCAAAAGTATTAATATTGATTATCTCTGAAGTACTAGTCTTGGAAGGGATGTGTACGTTTTGGGGAAAGGAGGAAGAACATTAACTTTTCTTTATATGCCTGCCTACTGTTTGACTTATTAAAATGTGTATTTATTACTAGCATATTATGTTTAATTTAGTAGAGTCAGGAAACAATCCACAAGAAAAGTCATTAAGGGTTTCAGTTGGGAATATGTACATTGATAACAAAACTACTTGTTCGAGTTCTGAGGATCCTGTAACTTGCACAAACGGAACACAGAAAAGCATACTTCTTCTGATGCTGATGAATCAGGTGATAGCTCACGTTTTGATGACACTAATGGTAGCCATTCCAAGTCAAGACAAATTGTTTACGAAATCATGATCCTTAATTGAATGACCAGTTAGGGAGAGAATGTTCAGTTTAGATAAACTCTGCCTCAAGGTTGTCAAAGGACATTTATGACAAAGCAAGCCAGGGCAATGGTTGGCCCAAGTCTAGACTATCATGTGACTTCCATAATGAGCCTTGGCTTGATCCAAAGGGCAAAGAAGAAACATAATGAGATTTAATTGAACAATGACCCAAGCAGTCCATTGAAAATGCTATTTATAACCTTAACAACTCAGGTATTAGCCAGTCAGAGACTGACTTCGCAATGGTATCAAGGAAAAATGCTAAATGTTAGGGAAATACACGGCTCTGCAGGATATATAAAAGGCCAGACGTAGGAAGTGCAGCCAAAACTCAGAAACTTCTCTTAACAAGTCAACTCTCAACCTAACTCCTGACACCATGGCCTGCTGTTCCACTAGCTTCTGTGGATTTCCCATCTGTTCCACTGGTGGGACCTGTGGCTCCAGCTGCTGTCAGCCAACCTGCTGCCAAACCGGGTGTTGCCAGCCAACCTTCTGCCAGACCAACTGCTGCCAGACCAGTGGCTGTGAGACTGGCTGTGGCATTGCTGGTAGCCTTGGCTGTGGCCAGGAGGGGGGCAGTGGAGCTGTGAGCTGCCGCACCAGGTGGTGCCGACCTGACTGCCGCGTGGAGGGCACCTGCCTGCCTCCCTGCTGTGTGGTGAGCTGCACCCCCCCGTGCTGCTGCCAGCTGCACCATGCCCAGGCCTCCTGCTGCCGCCCATCCTACTGTGGACGGTCCTGCTGCCGCCTAGCCTGCTGCTGCCAGCCCACCTGCTGTGAGTCCACTTGCTGGCAGCCCACCTGCTAAAAGCCAGGTTGCTGATTTTCAACTTGAAAGTTCAACTTCCACCTCAATCCATGAAGTAATTATCTCTTCAACCACCCCTGGACACTAACAAGTTCTTGAACTTTAATTGACTTTTTCTGAGGGGTGACCAAATATTTGGACTTCACAGACTTATCTGATTCCATTCAATACTAGAAAGATCTTGATCTCTCCACTAAGGCCACCAAAATACAAATTCGACCCAAGAAATGGGAAAACAAGTTTGCCTTGGGATTGACCTTCAGCAAGCCTCCTCTCCACAGCCCAAGGCTGCCAAAGCTGAGGAAGAACCATCTGTCCTTCTCAGACACATTCACCTCCTAAACTCCACCGTCTTGCAACTTTCACTTCCTATGAAAGGGGAATAATATACCGAGGTCTAATAAATTATACATATTTGGTACGGCAAACGTATCTCTTTTCCTTCATTGAGTGTCGCCAAAAAGATTCTAATCTGACTTTGATATCCCGTGGTACTCTTCTTACACCATGTTAGGATATATGATCAAATCCAGGGGAGGTTAATCCCCATAAAGAGCACAAACTAAAAATACCTGAGGGTTTACTGAGGGAAAGGTATTCCACGCTCATGGCTGGAAGAATTACTATTGTTAAAATGTCCGTACTACCTAAAGTAATCTACAGATTCAATGCAATCCTTATCAAAATTCCAATGGCGTTTTCCAGGATATAACAAACAATCCCAAAATTTGTATGGAACCACAAAAGGCCCTGAATAGCCAGAGCAATCTTGAGAAAGAAGACCAAAGCTGGATGCATCTCATGCTCTGATTTCAAACTACACTACAAAGCTACAGTAATCAAAACAGCATGGTACTGACATAAAAGCAGACATATGCACAAATATGGAATAGAATAGAGAGCCCAGAATTAACCCTCAGATATGTGGTCAAAAGATCTTCAACGGAGGGGCCAAGACCATTCAATAGGAAAGGGCAATCTTTTCAACAAATGGTGTGGGGAAAACCAGATGTCCACATGCAAAAAAATGAAGTTGGACCCTTATCTCAAAACATCTACAAAAGTTAACTCAAAATAGATCAAAGACTTACCTATAAAAGCTAAAACTATAAAACTCGTAAAAGAAAACACAGAGGAAAATCTTCGTGATACTGGATTTGGTAATGATTTCTTGGATATGACACCAAAAGAATAGACAACGAAAGTTAAAAAACAGGCAAACTGAACTACATCAAAATTAAAAACTTCTCTGCATCAAAGGACACAACAAAATGAAACGGCGATCCACTGTATGGGAGAAGGTATTTGCAAATCATATATCTGATGAGGGGTTAGTATTCCACAATATATAAAGAACTCCTGCAACTCAACAACAAAACAAGAACAACAACCACAAACAACTGGGCAAAGGACATGAATGGACATATCTCCAAGGAAGATATACAAATGGCCAAAAAACCCATGAAAAGATGCTCAGTACCACTCATCATTAGGAAAATGCAGACCAAAACCACAGTGACATACCACCTCACATCCATTTGAATGGCTACTCTCAAGTAACTCAAAGTGTTGGCAAGGACATGGAAAAATTGGAACCCCTGTGCACTGCTGGCGTGAATGTAAAATGATACACCCACTACGGGAAACCGTATGGCAGTTACTCAAAAAATCAAAAATAGAATTACCATATGATCCAGCAGTTCTACTCCTAGGTATATACCCCAAAGAATTGACAGCGTGGTCTGGAAGAGATATTTGTACACTCATGTTCCTGGCAGCACTAATTGCAAATAGCTAAAAGGGGCAAGCAACCCAAGTGTCATCGAGGGATGAATGGATAAACAAATCGTGGAACAAGCGTACAATGGAATCTTATTCAGCCTTAAAAAGGAAGGAAATTCTGTCATATTCTACAATGTGGATGAATCTCGAGGACATTACGCTAAGTGAAATAAGCCAGTCACAAAAAGATAAATACTGTATGATTCAACTTACATGAGGTACAAAGAGCAGTCAAATTCATCAAAACACACATTAGAATGATGACTGCCAAGAGCTTGGGGAGGGGAGAATGGGGGAGTGGTTGTTTAATGGATATAGAGTTTCAGTTGTGTAAGACAAAAAGAGTTCTGGAGATTGATTGCACAACGATGTGAATATGCTTAACACTAGTGAACTGTACACTTAAAAATGGTTAAGATGGTAAATTTTATGTTATGTGTATTTTATTACAATGAAAATGTGTTTTAAATAAATAGGTATAGGAGACCCCAACTTTACTAAGCAAGACAATATATGTGTACATACACTGGTTTATGTTTGCACAAGCAGGGAGAAAGGTGTCAAAGTACGTGCACCAAAAGTATTAATATTGATTATCTCTGAAGTACTAGTCTTGGAAGGGATGTGTACGTTTTGGGGAAAGGAGGAAGAACATTAACTTTTCTTTATATGCCTGCCTACTGTTTGACTTATTAAAATGTGTATTTATTACTAGCATATTATGTTTAATTTAGTAGAGTCAGGAAACAATCCACAAGAAAAGTCATTAAGGGTTTCAGTTGGGAATATGTACATTGATAACAAAACTACTTGTTCGAGTTCTGAGGATCCTGTAACTTGCACAAACGGAACACAGAAAAGCATACTTCTTCTGATGCTGATGAATCAGGTGATAGCTCACGTTTTGATGACACTAATGGTAGCCATTCCAAGTCAAGACAAATTGTTTACGAAATCATGATCCTTAATTGAATGACCAGTTAGGGAGAGAATGTTCAGTTTAGATAAACTCTGCCTCAAGGTTGTCAAAGGACATTTATGACAAAGCAAGCCAGGGCAATGGTTGGCCCAAGTCTAGACTATCATGTGACTTCCATAATGAGCCTTGGCTTGATCCAAAGGGCAAAGAAGAAACATAATGAGATTTAATTGAACAATGACCCAAGCAGTCCATTGAAAATGCTATTTATAACCTTAACAACTCAGGTATTAGCCAGTCAGAGACTGACTTCGCAATGGTATCAAGGAAAAATGCTAAATGTTAGGGAAATACACGGCTCTGCAGGATATATAAAAGGCCAGACGTAGGAAGTGCAGCCAAAACTCAGAAACTTCTCTTAACAAGTCAACTCTCAACCTAACTCCTGACACCATGGCCTGCTGTTCCACTAGCTTCTGTGGATTTCCCATCTGTTCCACTGGTGGGACCTGTGGCTCCAGCTGCTGTCAGCCAACCTGCTGCCAAACCGGGTGTTGCCAGCCAACCTTCTGCCAGACCAACTGCTGCCAGACCAGTGGCTGTGAGACTGGCTGTGGCATTGCTGGTAGCCTTGGCTGTGGCCAGGAGGGGGGCAGTGGAGCTGTGAGCTGCCGCACCAGGTGGTGCCGACCTGACTGCCGCGTGGAGGGCACCTGCCTGCCTCCCTGCTGTGTGGTGAGCTGCACCCCCCCGTGCTGCTGCCAGCTGCACCATGCCCAGGCCTCCTGCTGCCGCCCATCCTACTGTGGACGGTCCTGCTGCCGCCTAGCCTGCTGCTGCCAGCCCACCTGCTGTGAGTCCACTTGCTGGCAGCCCACCTGCTAAAAGCCAGGTTGCTGATTTTCAACTTGAAAGTTCAACTTCCACCTCAATCCATGAAGTAATTATCTCTTCAACCACCCCTGGACACTAACAAGTTCTTGAACTTTAATTGACTTTTTCTGAGGGGTGACCAAATATTTGGACTTCACAGACTTATCTGATTCCATTCAATACTAGAAAGATCTTGATCTCTCCACTAAGGCCACCAAAATACAAATTCGACCCAAGAAATGGGAAAACAAGTTTGCCTTGGGATTGACCTTCAGCAAGCCTCCTCTCCACAGCCCAAGGCTGCCAAAGCTGAGGAAGAACCATCTGTCCTTCTCAGACACATTCACCTCCTAAACTCCACCGTCTTGCAACTTTCACTTCCTATGAAAGGGGAATAATATACCGAGGTCTAATAAATTATACATATTTGGTACGGCAAACGTATCTCTTTTCCTTCATTGAGTGTCGCCAAAAAGATTCTAATCTGACTTTGATATCCCGTGGTACTCTTCTTACACCATGTTAGGATATATGATCAAATCCAGGGGAGGTTAATCCACATAAAGAGCACAAACTAAAAATACCTGAGGGTTTACTGAGGGAAAGGTATTCCATGCTCATGGCTGGAAGAATTACTATTGTTAAAATGTCCGTACTACCTAAAGTAATCTACAGATTCAATGCAATCCTTATCAAAATTCCAATGGCGTTTTCCAGGATATAACAATCCCAAAATTTGTATGGAACCACAAAAGGCCCTGAATAGCCAGAGCAATCTTGAGAAAGAAGAACAAAGCTGGAGGCATCTCATGCTCTGATTTCAAACTACACTACAAAGCTACAGTAATCAAAACAGCATGGTACTGACATAAAAGCAGACATATGCACAAATATGGAATAGAATAGAGAGCCCAGAATTAACCCTCACATATGTGGTCAAAAGATCTTCAACGGAGGTGCCAAGACCATTCAATAGGAAAGGGCAATCTTTTCAACAAATGGTGTGGGGAAAACCAGATGTCCACATGCAAAAAAATGAAGTTGGACCCTTATCTCAAAACATCTACAAAAGTTAACTCAAAATAGATCAAAGACTTACCTATAAAAGCTAAAACTATAAAACTCGTAAAAGAAAACACAGAGGAAAATCTTCGTGATATTGGATTTGGTAATGATTTCTTGGATATGACACCAAAAGAATAGACAACGAAAGTTAAAAAACAGGCAAACTGAACTACATCAAAATTAAAAACTTCTCTGCATCAAAGGACACAACAAAATGAAAAGGCGATCCACTGTATGGGAGAAGGTATTTGCAAATCATATATCTGATGAGGGGTTAGTATTCCACAATATATAAAGAACTCCTGCAACTCAACAACAAAACAAGAACAACAACCACAAACAACTGGGCAAAGGACATGAATGGACATATCTCCAAGGAAGATATACAAATGGCCAAAAAACCCATGAAAAGATGCTCAGTACCACTCATCATTAGGAAAATGCAGACCAAAACCACAGTGACATACCACCTCACATCCATTTGAATGGCTACTCTCAAGTAACTCAAAGTGTTGGCAAGGACATGGAAAAATTGGAACCCCTGTGCACTGCTGGCGTGAATGTAAAATGATACACCCACTACGGGAAACCGTATGGCAGTTACTCAAAAAATCAAAAATAGAATTACCATATGATCCAGCAGTTCTACTCCTAGGTATATACCCCAAAGAATTGACAGCGTGGTCTGGAAGAGATATTTGTACACTCATGTTCCTGGCAGCACTAATTGCAAATAGCTAAAAGGGGCAAGCAACCCAAGTGTCATCGAGGGATGAATGGATAAACAAATCGTGGAACAAGCGTACAATGGAATCTTATTCAGCCTTAAAAAGGAAGGAAATTCTGTCATATTCTACAATGTGGATGAATCTCGAGGACATTACGCTAAGTGAAATAAGCCAGTCACAAAAAGATAAATACTGTATGATTCAACTTACATGAGGTACAAAGAGCAGTCAAATTCATCAAAACACACATTAGAATGATGACTGCCAAGAGCTTGGGGAGGGGAGAATGGGGGAGTGGTTGTTTAATGGATATAGAGTTTCAGTTGTGTAAGACAAAAAGAGTTCTGGAGATTGATTGCACAACGATGTGAATATGCTTAACACTAGTGAACTGTACACTTAAAAATGGTTAAGATGGTAAATTTTATGTTATGTGTATTTTATTACAATGAAAATGTGTTTTAAATAAATAGGTATAGGAGACCCCAACTTTACTAAGCAAGACAATATATGTGTACATACACTGGTTTATGTTTGCACAAGCAGGGAGAAAGGTGTCAAAGTACGTGCACCAAAAGTATTAATATTGATTATCTCTGAAGTACTAGTCTTGGAAGGGATGTGTACGTTTTGGGGAAAGGAGGAAGAACATTAACTTTTCTTTATATGCCTGCCTACTGTTTGACTTATTAAAATGTGTATTTATTACTAGCATATTATGTTTAATTTAGTAGAGTCAGGAAACAATCCACAAGAAAAGTCATTAAGGGTTTCAGTTGGGAATATGTACATTGATAACAAAACTACTTGTTCGAGTTCTGAGGATCCTGTAACTTGCACAAACGGAACACAGAAAAGCATACTTCTTCTGATGCTGATGAATCAGGTGATAGCTCACGTTTTGATGACACTAATGGTAGCCATTCCAAGTCAAGACAAATTGTTTACGAAATCATGATCCTTAATTGAATGACCAGTTAGGGAGAGAATGTTCAGTTTAGATAAACTCTGCCTCAAGGTTGTCAAAGGACATTTATGACAAAGCAAGCCAGGGCAATGGTTGGCCCAAGTCTAGACTATCATGTGACTTCCATAATGAGCCTTGGCTTGATCCAAAGGGCAAAGAAGAAACATAATGAGATTTAATTGAACAATGACCCAAGCAGTCCATTGAAAATGCTATTTATAACCTTAACAACTCAGGTATTAGCCAGTCAGAGACTGACTTCGCAATGGTATCAAGGAAAAATGCTAAATGTTAGGGAAATACACGGCTCTGCAGGATATATAAAAGGCCAGACGTAGGAAGTGCAGCCAAAACTCAGAAACTTCTCTTAACAAGTCAACTCTCAACCTAACTCCTGACACCATGGCCTGCTGTTCCACTAGCTTCTGTGGATTTCCCATCTGTTCCACTGGTGGGACCTGTGGCTCCAGCTGCTGTCAGCCAACCTGCTGCCAAACCGGGTGTTGCCAGCCAACCTTCTGCCAGACCAACTGCTGCCAGACCAGTGGCTGTGAGACTGGCTGTGGCATTGCTGGTAGCCTTGGCTGTGGCCAGGAGGGGGGCAGTGGAGCTGTGAGCTGCCGCACCAGGTGGTGCCGACCTGACTGCCGCGTGGAGGGCACCTGCCTGCCTCCCTGCTGTGTGGTGAGCTGCACCCCCCCGTGCTGCTGCCAGCTGCACCATGCCCAGGCCTCCTGCTGCCGCCCATCCTACTGTGGACGGTCCTGCTGCCGCCTAGCCTGCTGCTGCCAGCCCACCTGCTGTGAGTCCACTTGCTGGCAGCCCACCTGCTAAAAGCCAGGTTGCTGATTTTCAACTTGAAAGTTCAACTTCCACCTCAATCCATGAAGTAATTATCTCTTCAACCACCCCTGGACACTAACAAGTTCTTGAACTTTAATTGACTTTTTCTGAGGGGTGACCAAATATTTGGACTTCACAGACTTATCTGATTCCATTCAATACTAGAAAGATCTTGATCTCTCCACTAAGGCCACCAAAATACAAATTCGACCCAAGAAATGGGAAAACAAGTTTGCCTTGGGATTGACCTTCAGCAAGCCTCCTCTCCACAGCCCAAGGCTGCCAAAGCTGAGGAAGAACCATCTGTCCTTCTCAGACACATTCACCTCCTAAACTCCACCGTCTTGCAACTTTCACTTCCTATGAAAGGGGAATAATATACCGAGGTCTAATAAATTATACATATTTGGTACGGCAAACGTATCTCTTTTCCTTCATTGAGTGTCGCCAAAAAGATTCTAATCTGACTTTGATATCCCGTGGTACTCTTCTTACACCATGTTAGGATATATGATCAAATCCAGGGGAGGTTAATCCCCATAAAGAGCACAAACTAAAAATACCTGAGGGTTTACTGAGGGAAAGGTATTCCATGCTCATGGCTGGAAGAATTACTATTGTTAAAATGTCCGTACTACCTAAAGTAATCTACAGATTCAATGCAATCCTTATCAAAATTCCAATGGCGTTTTCCAGGATATAACAAACAATCCCAAAATTTGTATGGAACCACAAAAGGCCCTGAATAGCCAGAGCAATCTTGAGAAAGAAGAACAAAGCTGGAGGCATCTCATGCTCTGATTTCAAACTACACTACAAAGCTACAGTAATCAAAACAGCATGGTACTGACATAAAAGCAGACATATGCACAAATATGGAATAGAATAGAGAGCCCAGAATTAACCCTCACATATGTGGTCAAAAGATCTTCAACGGAGGTGCCAAGACCATTCAATAGGAAAGGGCAATCTTTTCAACAAATGGTGTGGGGAAAACCAGATGTCCACATGCAAAAAAATGAAGTTGGACCCTTATCTCAAAACATCTACAAAAGTTAACTCAAAATAGATCAAAGACTTACCTATAAAAGCTAAAACTATAAAACTCGTAAAAGAAAACACAGAGGAAAATCTTCGTGATATTGGATTTGGTAATGATTTCTTGGATATGACACCAAAAGAATAGACAACGAAAGTTAAAAAACAGGCAAACTGAACTACATCAAAATTAAAAACTTCTCTGCATCAAAGGACACAACAAAATGAAAAGGCGATCCACTGTATGGGAGAAGGTATTTGCAAATCATATATCTGATGAGGGGTTAGTATTCCACAATATATAAAGAACTCCTGCAACTCAACAACAAAACAAGAACAACAACCACAAACAACTGGGCAAAGGACATGAATGGACATATCTCCAAGGAAGATATACAAATGGCCAAAAAACCCATGAAAAGATGCTCAGTACCACTCATCATTAGGAAAATGCAGACCAAAACCACAGTGACATACCACCTCACATCCATTTGAATGGCTACTCTCAAGTAACTCAAAGTGTTGGCAAGGACATGGAAAAATTGGAACCCCTGTGCACTGCTGGCGTGAATGTAAAATGATACACCCACTACGGGAAACCGTATGGCAGTTACTCAAAAAATCAAAAATAGAATTACCATATGATCCAGCAGTTCTACTCCTAGGTATATACCCCAAAGAATTGACAGCGTGGTCTGGAAGAGATATTTGTACACTCATGTTCCTGGCAGCACTAATTGCAAATAGCTAAAAGGGGCAAGCAACCCAAGTGTCATCGAGGGATGAATGGATAAACAAATCGTGGAACAAGCGTACAATGGAATCTTATTCAGCCTTAAAAAGGAAGGAAATTCTGTCATATTCTACAATGTGGATGAATCTCGAGGACATTACGCTAAGTGAAATAAGCCAGTCACAAAAAGATAAATACTGTATGATTCAACTTACATGAGGTACAAAGAGCAGTCAAATTCATCAAAACACACATTAGAATGATGACTGCCAAGAGCTTGGGGAGGGGAGAATGGGGGAGTGGTTGTTTAATGGATATAGAGTTTCAGTTGTGTAAGACAAAAAGAGTTCTGGAGATTGATTGCACAACGATGTGAATATGCTTAACACTAGTGAACTGTACACTTAAAAATGGTTAAGATGGTAAATTTTATGTTATGTGTATTTTATTACAATGAAAATGTGTTTTAAATAAATAGGTATAGGAGACCCCAACTTTACTAAGCAAGACAATATATGTGTACATACACTGGTTTATGTTTGCACAAGCAGGGAGAAAGGTGTCAAAGTACGTGCACCAAAAGTATTAATATTGATTATCTCTGAAGTACTAGTCTTGGAAGGGATGTGTACGTTTTGGGGAAAGGAGGAAGAACATTAACTTTTCTTTATATGCCTGCCTACTGTTTGACTTATTAAAATGTGTATTTATTACTAGCATATTATGTTTAATTTAGTAGAGTCAGGAAACAATCCACAAGAAAAGTCATTAAGGGTTTCAGTTGGGAATATGTACATTGATAACAAAACTACTTGTTCGAGTTCTGAGGATCCTGTAACTTGCACAAACGGAACACAGAAAAGCATACTTCTTCTGATGCTGATGAATCAGGTGATAGCTCACGTTTTGATGACACTAATGGTAGCCATTCCAAGTCAAGACAAATTGTTTACGAAATCATGATCCTTAATTGAATGACCAGTTAGGGAGAGAATGTTCAGTTTAGATAAACTCTGCCTCAAGGTTGTCAAAGGACATTTATGACAAAGCAAGCCAGGGCAATGGTTGGCCCAAGTCTAGACTATCATGTGACTTCCATAATGAGCCTTGGCTTGATCCAAAGGGCAAAGAAGAAACATAATGAGATTTAATTGAACAATGACCCAAGCAGTCCATTGAAAATGCTATTTATAACCTTAACAACTCAGGTATTAGCCAGTCAGAGACTGACTTCGCAATGGTATCAAGGAAAAATGCTAAATGTTAGGGAAATACACGGCTCTGCAGGATGTATAAAAGGCCAGACGTAGGAAGTGCAGCCAAAACTCAGAAACTTCTCTTAACAAGTCAACTCTCAACCTAACTCCTGACACCATGGCCTGCTGTTCCACTAGCTTCTGTGGATTTCCCATCTGTTCCACTGGTGGGACCTGTGGCTCCAGCTGCTGTCAGCCAACCTGCTGCCAAACCGGGTGTTGCCAGCCAACCTTCTGCCAGACCAACTGCTGCCAGACCAGTGGCTGTGAGACTGGCTGTGGCATTGCTGGTAGCCTTGGCTGTGGCCAGGAGGGAGGCAGTGGAGCTGTGAGCTGCCGCACCAGGTGGTGCCGACCTGACTGCCGCGTGGAGGGCACCTGCCTGCCTCCCTGCTGTGTGGTGAGCTGCACCCCCCCGTGCTGCTGCCAGCTGCACCATGCCCAGGCCTCCTGCTGCCGCCCATCCTACTGTGGACGGTCCTGCTGCCGCCTAGCCTGCTGCTGCCAGCCCACCTGCTGTGAGTCCACTTGCTGGCAGCCCACCTGCTAAAAGCCAGGTTGCTGATTTTCAACTTGAAAGTTCAACTTCCACCTCAATCCATGAAGTAATTATCTCTTCAACCACCCCTGGACACTAACAAGTTCTTGAACTTTAATTGACTTTTTCTGAGGGGTGACCAAATATTTGGACTTCACAGACTTATCTGATTCCATTCAATACTAGAAAGATCTTGATCTCTCCACTAAGGCCACCAAAATACAAATTCGACCCAAGAAATGGGAAAACAAGTTTGCCTTGGGATTGACCTTCAGCAAGCCTCCTCTCCACAGCCCAAGGCTGCCAAAGCTGAGGAAGAACCATCTGTCCTTCTCAGACACATTCACCTCCTAAACTCCACCGTCTTGCAACTTTCACTTCCTATGAAAGGGGAATAATATACCGAGGTCTAATAAATTATACATATTTGGTACGGCAAACGTATCTCTTTTCCTTCATTGAGTGTCGCCAAAAAGATTCTAATCTGACTTTGATATCCCGTGGTACTCTTCTTACACCATGTTAGGATATATGATCAAATCCAGGGGAGGTTAATCCCCATAAAGAGCACAAACTAAAAATACCTGAGGGTTTACTGAGGGAAAGGTATTCCATGCTCATGGCTGGAAGAATTACTATTGTTAAAATGTCCGTACTACCTAAAGTAATCTACAGATTCAATGCAATCCTTATCAAAATTCCAATGGCGTTTTCCAGGATATAACAAACAATCCCAAAATTTGTATGGAACCACAAAAGGCCCTGAATAGCCAGAGCAATCTTGAGAAAGAAGAACAAAGCTGGAGGCATCTCATGCTCTGATTTCAAACTACACTACAAAGCTACAGTAATCAAAACAGCATGGTACTGACATAAAAGCAGACATATGCACAAATATGGAATAGAATAGAGAGCCCAGAATTAACCCTCACATATGTGGTCAAAAGATCTTCAACGGAGGTGCCAAGACCATTCAATAGGAAAGGGCAATCTTTTCAACAAATGGTGTGGGGAAAACCAGATGTCCACATGCAAAAAAATGAAGTTGGACCCTTATCTCAAAACATCTACAAAAGTTAACTCAAAATAGATCAAAGACTTACCTATAAAAGCTAAAACTATAAAACTCGTAAAAGAAAACACAGAGGAAAATCTTCGTGATATTGGATTTGGTAATGATTTCTTGGATATGACACCAAAAGAATAGACAACGAAAGTTAAAAAACAGGCAAACTGAACTACATCAAAATTAAAAACTTCTCTGCATCAAAGGACACAACAAAATGAAAAGGCGATCCACTGTATGGGAGAAGGTATTTGCAAATCATATATCTGATGAGGGGTTAGTATTCCACAATATATAAAGAACTCCTGCAACTCAACAACAAAACAAGAACAACAACCACAAAAAACTGGGCAAAGGACATGAATGGACATATCTCCAAGGAAGATATACAAATGGCCAAAAAACCCATGAAAAGATGCTCAGTACCATTCATCATTAGGAAAATGCAGACCAAAACCACAGTGACATACCACCTCACATCCATTTGAATGGCTACTCTCAAGTAACTCAAAGTGTTGGCAAGGACATGGAAAAATTGGAACCCCTGTGCACTGCTGGCGTGAATGTAAAATGATACACCCACTACGGGAAACCGTACGGCAGTTACTCAAAAAATCAAAAATAGAATTACCATATGATCCAGCAGTTCTACTCCTAGGTATATACCCCAAAGAATTGACAGCGTGGTCTGGAAGAGATATTTGTACACTCATGTTCCTGGCAGCACTAATTGCAAATAGCTAAAAGGGGCAAGCAACCCAAGTGTCATCGAGGGATGAATGGATAAACAAATCGTGGAACAAGCGTACAATGGAATCTTATTCAGCCTTAAAAAGGAAGGAAATTCTGTCATATTCTACAATGTGGATGAATCTCGAGGACATTACGCTAAGTGAAATAAGCCAGTCACAAAAAGATAAATACTGTATGATTCAACTTACATGAGGTACAAAGAGCAGTCAAATTCATCAAAACACACATTAGAATGATGACTGCCAAGAGCTTGGGGAGGGGAGAATGGGGGAGTGGTTGTTTAATGGATATAGAGTTTCAGTTGTGTAAGACAAAAAGAGTTCTGGAGATTGATTGCACAACGATGTGAATATGCTTAACACTAGTGAACTGTACACTTAAAAATGGTTAAGATGGTAAATTTTATGTTATGTGTATTTTATTACAATGAAAATGTGTTTTAAATAAATAGGTATAGGAGACCCCAACTTTACTAAGCAAGACAATATATGTGTACATACACTGGTTTATGTTTGCACAAGCAGGGAGAAAGGTGTCAAAGTACGTGCACCAAAAGTATTAATATTGATTATCTCTGAAGTACTAGTCTTGGAAGGGATGTGTACGTTTTGGGGAAAGGAGGAAGAACATTAACTTTTCTTTATATGCCTGCCTACTGTTTGACTTATTAAAATGTGTATTTATTACTAGCATATTATGTTTAATTTAGTAGAGTCAGGAAACAATCCACAAGAAAAGTCATTAAGGGTTTCAGTTGGGAATATGTACATTGATAACAAAACTACTTGTTCGAGTTCTGAGGATCCTGTAACTTGCACAAACGGAACACAGAAAAGCATACTTCTTCTGATGCTGATGAATCAGGTGATAGCTCACGTTTTGATGACACTAATGGTAGCCATTCCAAGTCAAGACAAATTGTTTACGAAATCATGATCCTTAATTGAATGACCAGTTAGGGAGAGAATGTTCAGTTTAGATAAACTCTGCCTCAAGGTTGTCAAAGGACATTTATGACAAAGCAAGCCAGGGCAATGGTTGGCCCAAGTCTAGACTATCATGTGACTTCCATAATGAGCCTTGGCTTGATCCAAAGGGCAAAGAAGAAACATAATGAGATTTAATTGAACAATGACCCAAGCAGTCCATTGAAAATGCTATTTATAACCTTAACAACTCAGGTATTAGCCAGTCAGAGACTGACTTCGCAATGGTATCAAGGAAAAATGCTAAATGTTAGGGAAATACACGGCTCTGCAGGATATATAAAAGGCCAGACGTAGGAAGTGCAGCCAAAACTCAGAAACTTCTCTTAACAAGTCAACTCTCAACCTAACTCCTGACACCATGGCCTGCTGTTCCACTAGCTTCTGTGGATTTCCCATCTGTTCCACTGGTGGGACCTGTGGCTCCAGCTGCTGTCAGCCAACCTGCTGCCAAACCGGGTGTTGCCAGCCAACCTTCTGCCAGACCAACTGCTGCCAGACCAGTGGCTGTGAGACTGGCTGTGGCATTGCTGGTAGCCTTGGCTGTGGCCAGGAGGGGGGCAGTGGAGCTGTGAGCTGCCGCACCAGGTGGTGCCGACCTGACTGCCGCGTGGAGGGCACCTGCCTGCCTCCCTGCTGTGTGGTGAGCTGCACCCCCCCGTGCTGCTGCCAGCTGCACCATGCCCAGGCCTCCTGCTGCCGCCCATCCTACTGTGGACGGTCCTGCTGCCGCCTAGCCTGCTGCTGCCAGCCCACCTGCTGTGAGTCCACTTGCTGGCAGCCCACCTGCTAAAAGCCAGGTTGCTGATTTTCAACTTGAAAGTTCAACTTCCACCTCAATCCATGAAGTAATTATCTCTTCAACCACCCCTGGACACTAACAAGTTCTTGAACTTTAATTGACTTTTTCTGAGGGGTGACCAAATATTTGGACTTCACAGACTTATCTGATTCCATTCAATACTAGAAAGATCTTGATCTCTCCACTAAGGCCACCAAAATACAAATTCGACCCAAGAAATGGGAAAACAAGTTTGCCTTGGGATTGACCTTCAGCAAGCCTCCTCTCCACAGCCCAAGGCTGCCAAAGCTGAGGAAGAACCATCTGTCCTTCTCAGACACATTCACCTCCTAAACTCCACCGTCTTGCAACTTTCACTTCCTATGAAAGGGGAATAATATACCGAGGTCTAATAAATTATACATATTTGGTACGGCAAACGTATCTCTTTTCCTTCATTGAGTGTCGCCAAAAAGATTCTAATCTGACTTTGATATCCCGTGGTACTCTTCTTACACCATGTTAGGATATATGATCAAATCCAGGGGAGGTTAATCCCCATAAAGAGCACAAACTAAAAATACCTGAGGGTTTACTGAGGGAAAGGTATTCCATGCTCATGGCTGGAAGAATTACTATTGTTAAAATGTCCGTACTACCTAAAGTAATCTACAGATTCAATGCAATCCTTATCAAAATTCCAATGGCGTTTTCCAGGATATAACAAACAATCCCAAAATTTGTATGGAACCACAAAAGGCCCTGAATAGCCAGAGCAATCTTGAGAAAGAAGAACAAAGCTGGAGGCATCTCATGCTCTGATTTCAAACTACACTACAAAGCTACAGTAATCAAAACAGCATGGTACTGACATAAAAGCAGACATATGCACAAATATGGAATAGAATAGAGAGCCCAGAATTAACCCTCACATATGTGGTCAAAAGATCTTCAACGGAGGTGCCAAGACCATTCAATAGGAAAGGGCAATCTTTTCAACAAATGGTGTGGGGAAAACCAGATGTCCACATGCAAAAAAATGAAGTTGGACCCTTATCTCAAAACATCTACAAAAGTTAACTCAAAATAGATCAAAGACTTACCTATAAAAGCTAAAACTATAAAACTCGTAAAAGAAAACACAGAGGAAAATCTTCGTGATATTGGATTTGGTAATGATTTCTTGGATATGACACCAAAAGAATAGACAACGAAAGTTAAAAAACAGGCAAACTGAACTACATCAAAATTAAAAACTTCTCTGCATCAAAGGACACAACAAAATGAAAAGGCGATCCACTGTATGGGAGAAGGTATTTGCAAATCATATATCTGATGAGGGGTTAGTATTCCACAATATATAAAGAACTCCTGCAACTCAACAACAAAACAAGAACAACAACCACAAACAACTGGGCAAAGGACATGAATGGACATATCTCCAAGGAAGATATACAAATGGCCAAAAAACCCATGAAAAGATGCTCAGTACCACTCATCATTAGGAAAATGCAGACCAAAACCACAGTGACATACCACCTCACATCCATTTGAATGGCTACTCTCAAGTAACTCAAAGTGTTGGCAAGGACATGGAAAAATTGGAACCCCTGTGCACTGCTGGCGTGAATGTAAAATGATACACCCACTACGGGAAACCGTATGGCAGTTACTCAAAAAATCAAAAATAGAATTACCATATGATCCAGCAGTTCTACTCCTAGGTATATACCCCAAAGAATTGACAGCGTGGTCTGGAAGAGATATTTGTACACTCATGTTCCTGGCAGCACTAATTGCAAATAGCTAAAAGGGGCAAGCAACCCAAGTGTCATCGAGGGATGAATGGATAAACAAATCGTGGAACAAGCGTACAATGGAATCTTATTCAGCCTTAAAAAGGAAGGAAATTCTGTCATATTCTACAATGTGGATGAATCTCGAGGACATTACGCTAAGTGAAATAAGCCAGTCACAAAAAGATAAATACTGTATGATTCAACTTACATGAGGTACAAAGAGCAGTCAAATTCATCAAAACACACATTAGAATGATGACTGCCAAGAGCTTGGGGAGGGGAGAATGGGGGAGTGGTTGTTTAATGGATATAGAGTTTCAGTTGTGTAAGACAAAAAGAGTTCTGGAGATTGATTGCACAACGATGTGAATATGCTTAACACTAGTGAACTGTACACTTAAAAATGGTTAAGATGGTAAATTTTATGTTATGTGTATTTTATTACAATGAAAATGTGTTTTAAATAAATAGGTATAGGAGACCCCAACTTTACTAAGCAAGACAATATATGTGTACATACACTGGTTTATGTTTGCACAAGCAGGGAGAAAGGTGTCAAAGTACGTGCACCAAAAGTATTAATATTGATTATCTCTGAAGTACTAGTCTTGGAAGGGATGTGTACGTTTTGGGGAAAGGAGGAAGAACATTAACTTTTCTTTATATGCCTGCCTACTGTTTGACTTATTAAAATGTGTATTTATTACTAGCATATTATGTTTAATTTAGTAGAGTCAGGAAACAATCCACAAGAAAAGTCATTAAGGGTTTCAGTTGGGAATATGTACATTGATAACAAAACTACTTGTTCGAGTTCTGAGGATCCTGTAACTTGCACAAACGGAACACAGAAAAGCATACTTCTTCTGATGCTGATGAATCAGGTGATAGCTCACGTTTTGATGACACTAATGGTAGCCATTCCAAGTCAAGACAAATTGTTTACGAAATCATGATCCTTAATTGAATGACCAGTTAGGGAGAGAATGTTCAGTTTAGATAAACTCTGCCTCAAGGTTGTCAAAGGACATTTATGACAAAGCAAGCCAGGGCAATGGTTGGCCCAAGTCTAGACTATCATGTGACTTCCATAATGAGCCTTGGCTTGATCCAAAGGGCAAAGAAGAAACATAATGAGATTTAATTGAACAATGACCCAAGCAGTCCATTGAAAATGCTATTTATAACCTTAACAACTCAGGTATTAGCCAGTCAGAGACTGACTTCGCAATGGTATCAAGGAAAAATGCTAAATGTTAGGGAAATACACGGCTCTGCAGGATATATAAAAGGCCAGACGTAGGAAGTGCAGCCAAAACTCAGAAACTTCTCTTAACAAGTCAACTCTCAACCTAACTCCTGACACCATGGCCTGCTGTTCCACTAGCTTCTGTGGATTTCCCATCTGTTCCACTGGTGGGACCTGTGGCTCCAGCTGCTGTCAGCCAACCTGCTGCCAAACCGGGTGTTGCCAGCCAACCTTCTGCCAGACCAACTGCTGCCAGACCAGTGGCTGTGAGACTGGCTGTGGCATTGCTGGTAGCCTTGGCTGTGGCCAGGAGGGAGGCAGTGGAGCTGTGAGCTGCCGCACCAGGTGGTGCCGACCTGACTGCCGCGTGGAGGGCACCTGCCTGCCTCCCTGCTGTGTGGTGAGCTGCACCCCCCCGTGCTGCTGCCAGCTGCACCATGCCCAGGCCTCCTGCTGCCGCCCATCCTACTGTGGACGGTCCTGCTGCCGCCTAGCCTGCTGCTGCCAGCCCACCTGCTGTGAGTCCACTTGCTGGCAGCCCACCTGCTAAAAGCCAGGTTGCTGATTTTCAACTTGAAAGTTCAACTTCCACCTCAATCCATGAAGTAATTATCTCTTCAACCACCCCTGGACACTAACAAGTTCTTGAACTTTAATTGACTTTTTCTGAGGGGTGACCAAATATTTGGACTTCACAGACTTATCTGATTCCATTCAATACTAGAAAGATCTTGATCTCTCCACTAAGGCCACCAAAATACAAATTCGACCCAAGAAATGGGAAAACAAGTTTGCCTTGGGATTGACCTTCAGCAAGCCTCCTCTCCACAGCCCAAGGCTGCCAAAGCTGAGGAAGAACCATCTGTCCTTCTCAGACACATTCACCTCCTAAACTCCACCGTCTTGCAACTTTCACTTCCTATGAAAGGGGAATAATATACCGAGGTCTAATAAATTATACATATTTGGTACGGCAAACGTATCTCTTTTCCTTCATTGAGTGTCGCCAAAAAGATTCTAATCTGACTTTGATATCCCGTGGTACTCTTCTTACACCATGTTAGGATATATGATCAAATCCAGGGGAGGTTAATCCCCATAAAGAGCACAAACTAAAAATACCTGAGGGTTTACTGAGGGAAAGGTATTCCATGCTCATGGCTGGAAGAATTACTATTGTTAAAATGTCCGTACTACCTAAAGTAATCTACAGATTCAATGCAATCCTTATCAAAATTCCAATGGCGTTTTCCAGGATATAACAAACAATCCCAAAATTTGTATGGAACCACAAAAGGCCCTGAATAGCCAGAGCAATCTTGAGAAAGAAGAACAAAGCTGGAGGCATCTCATGCTCTGATTTCAAACTACACTACAAAGCTACAGTAATCAAAACAGCATGGTACTGACATAAAAGCAGACATATGCACAAATATGGAATAGAATAGAGAGCCCAGAATTAACCCTCACATATGTGGTCAAAAGATCTTCAACGGAGGGGCCAAGACCATTCAATAGGAAAGGGCAATCTTTTCAACAAATGGTGTGGGGAAAACCAGATGTCCACATGCAAAAAAATGAAGTTGGACCCTTATCTCAAAACATCTACAAAAGTTAACTCAAAATAGATCAAAGACTTACCTATAAAAGCTAAAACTATAAAACTCGTAAAAGAAAACACAGAGGAAAATCTTCGTGATATTGGATTTGGTAATGATTTCTTGGATATGACACCAAAAGAATAGACAACGAAAGTTAAAAAACAGGCAAACTGAACTACATCAAAATTAAAAACTTCTCTGCATCAAAGGACACAACAAAATGAAAAGGCGATCCACTGTATGGGAGAAGGTATTTGCAAATCATATATCTGATGAGGGGTTAGTATTCCACAATATATAAAGAACTCCTGCAACTCAACAACAAAACAAGAACAACAACCACAAACAACTGGGCAAAGGACATGAATGGACATATCTCCAAGGAAGATATACAAATGGCCAAAAAACCCATGAAAAGATGCTCAGTACCACTCATCATTAGGAAAATGCAGACCAAAACCACAGTGACATACCACCTCACATCCATTTGAATGGCTACTCTCAAGTAACTCAAAGTGTTGGCAAGGACATGGAAAAATTGGAACCCCTGTGCACTGCTGGCGTGAATGTAAAATGATACACCCACTACGGGAAACCGTATGGCAGTTACTCAAAAAATCAAAAATAGAATTACCATATGATCCAGCAGTTCTACTCCTAGGTATATACCCCAAAGAATTGACAGCGTGGTCTGGAAGAGATATTTGTACACTCATGTTCCTGGCAGCACTAATTGCAAATAGCTAAAAGGGGCAAGCAACCCAAGTGTCATCGAGGGATGAATGGATAAACAAATCGTGGAACAAGCGTACAATGGAATCTTATTCAGCCTTAAAAAGGAAGGAAATTCTGTCATATTCTACAATGTGGATGAATCTCGAGGACATTACGCTAAGTGAAATAAGCCAGTCACAAAAAGATAAATACTGTATGATTCAACTTACATGAGGTACAAAGAGCAGTCAAATTCATCAAAACACACATTAGAATGATGACTGCCAAGAGCTTGGGGAGGGGAGAATGGGGGAGTGGTTGTTTAATGGATATAGAGTTTCAGTTGTGTAAGACAAAAAGAGTTCTGGAGATTGATTGCACAACGATGTGAATATGCTTAACACTAGTGAACTGTACACTTAAAAATGGTTAAGATGGTAAATTTTATGTTATGTGTATTTTATTACAATGAAAATGTGTTTTAAATAAATAGGTATAGGAGACCCCAACTTTACTAAGCAAGACAATATATGTGTACATACACTGGTTTATGTTTGCACAAGCAGGGAGAAAGGTGTCAAAGTACGTGCACCAAAAGTATTAATATTGATTATCTCTGAAGTACTAGTCTTGGAAGGGATGTGTACGTTTTGGGGAAAGGAGGAAGAACATTAACTTTTCTTTATATGCCTGCCTACTGTTTGACTTATTAAAATGTGTATTTATTACTAGCATATTATGTTTAATTTAGTAGAGTCAGGAAACAATCCACAAGAAAAGTCATTAAGGGTTTCAGTTGGGAATATGTACATTGATAACAAAACTACTTGTTCGAGTTCTGAGGATCCTGTAACTTGCACAAACGGAACACAGAAAAGCATACTTCTTCTGATGCTGATGAATCAGGTGATAGCTCACGTTTTGATGACACTAATGGTAGCCATTCCAAGTCAAGACAAATTGTTTACGAAATCATGATCCTTAATTGAATGACCAGTTAGGGAGAGAATGTTCAGTTTAGATAAACTCTGCCTCAAGGTTGTCAAAGGACATTTATGACAAAGCAAGCCAGGGCAATGGTTGGCCCAAGTCTAGACTATCATGTGACTTCCATAATGAGCCTTGGCTTGATCCAAAGGGCAAAGAAGAAACATAATGAGATTTAATTGAACAATGACCCAAGCAGTCCATTGAAAATGCTATTTATAACCTTAACAACTCAGGTATTAGCCAGTCAGAGACTGACTTCGCAATGGTATCAAGGAAAAATGCTAAATGTTAGGGAAATACACGGCTCTGCAGGATGTATAAAAGGCCAGACGTAGGAAGTGCAGCCAAAACTCAGAAACTTCTCTTAACAAGTCAACTCTCAACCTAACTCCTGACACCATGGCCTGCTGTTCCACTAGCTTCTGTGGATTTCCCATCTGTTCCACTGGTGGGACCTGTGGCTCCAGCTGCTGTCAGCCAACCTGCTGCCAAACCGGGTGTTGCCAGCCAACCTTCTGCCAGACCAACTGCTGCCAGACCAGTGGCTGTGAGACTGGCTGTGGCATTGCTGGTAGCCTTGGCTGTGGCCAGGAGGGAGGCAGTGGAGCTGTGAGCTGCCGCACCAGGTGGTGCCGACCTGACTGCCGCGTGGAGGGCACCTGCCTGCCTCCCTGCTGTGTGGTGAGCTGCACCCCCCCGTGCTGCTGCCAGCTGCACCATGCCCAGGCCTCCTGCTGCCGCCCATCCTACTGTGGACGGTCCTGCTGCCGCCTAGCCTGCTGCTGCCAGCCCACCTGCTGTGAGTCCACTTGCTGGCAGCCCACCTGCTAAAAGCCAGGTTGCTGATTTTCAACTTGAAAGTTCAACTTCCACCTCAATCCATGAAGTAATTATCTCTTCAACCACCCCTGGACACTAACAAGTTCTTGAACTTTAATTGACTTTTTCTGAGGGGTGACCAAATATTTGGACTTCACAGACTTATCTGATTCCATTCAATACTAGAAAGATCTTGATCTCTCCACTAAGGCCACCAAAATACAAATTCGACCCAAGAAATGGGAAAACAAGTTTGCCTTGGGATTGACCTTCAGCAAGCCTCCTCTCCACAGCCCAAGGCTGCCAAAGCTGAGGAAGAACCATCTGTCCTTCTCAGACACATTCACCTCCTAAACTCCACCGTCTTGCAACTTTCACTTCCTATGAAAGGGGAATAATATACCGAGGTCTAATAAATTATACATATTTGGTACGGCAAACGTATCTCTTTTCCTTCATTGAGTGTCGCCAAAAAGATTCTAATCTGACTTTGATATCCCGTGGTACTCTTCTTACACCATGTTAGGATATATGATCAAATCCAGGGGAGGTTAATCCCCATAAAGAGCACAAACTAAAAATACCTGAGGGTTTACTGAGGGAAAGGTATTCCATGCTCATGGCTGGAAGAATTACTATTGTTAAAATGTCCGTACTACCTAAAGTAATCTACAGATTCAATGCAATCCTTATCAAAATTCCAATGGCGTTTTCCAGGATATAACAAACAATCCCAAAATTTGTATGGAACCACAAAAGGCCCTGAATAGCCAGAGCAATCTTGAGAAAGAAGAACAAAGCTGGAGGCATCTCATGCTCTGATTTCAAACTACACTACAAAGCTACAGTAATCAAAACAGCATGGTACTGACATAAAAGCAGACATATGCACAAATATGGAATAGAATAGAGAGCCCAGAATTAACCCTCACATATGTGGTCAAAAGATCTTCAACGGAGGTGCCAAGACCATTCAATAGGAAAGGGCAATCTTTTCAACAAATGGTGTGGGGAAAACCAGATGTCCACATGCAAAAAAATGAAGTTGGACCCTTATCTCAAAACATCTACAAAAGTTAACTCAAAATAGATCAAAGACTTACCTATAAAAGCTAAAACTATAAAACTCGTAAAAGAAAACACAGAGGAAAATCTTCGTGATATTGGATTTGGTAATGATTTCTTGGATATGACACCAAAAGAATAGACAACGAAAGTTAAAAAACAGGCAAACTGAACTACATCAAAATTAAAAACTTCTCTGCATCAAAGGACACAACAAAATGAAAAGGCGATCCACTGTATGGGAGAAGGTATTTGCAAATCATATATCTGATGAGGGGTTAGTATTCCACAATATATAAAGAACTCCTGCAACTCAACAACAAAACAAGAACAACAACCACAAAAAACTGGGCAAAGGACATGAATGGACATATCTCCAAGGAAGATATACAAATGGCCAAAAAACCCATGAAAAGATGCTCAGTACCATTCATCATTAGGAAAATGCAGACCAAAACCACAGTGACATACCACCTCACATCCATTTGAATGGCTACTCTCAAGTAACTCAAAGTGTTGGCAAGGACATGGAAAAATTGGAACCCCTGTGCACTGCTGGCGTGAATGTAAAATGATACACCCACTACGGGAAACCGTACGGCAGTTACTCAAAAAATCAAAAATAGAATTACCATATGATCCAGCAGTTCTACTCCTAGGTATATACCCCAAAGAATTGACAGCGTGGTCTGGAAGAGATATTTGTACACTCATGTTCCTGGCAGCACTAATTGCAAATAGCTAAAAGGGGCAAGCAACCCAAGTGTCATCGAGGGATGAATGGATAAACAAATCGTGGAACAAGCGTACAATGGAATCTTATTCAGCCTTAAAAAGGAAGGAAATTCTGTCATATTCTACAATGTGGATGAATCTCGAGGACATTACGCTAAGTGAAATAAGCCAGTCACAAAAAGATAAATACTGTATGATTCAACTTACATGAGGTACAAAGAGCAGTCAAATTCATCAAAACACACATTAGAATGATGACTGCCAAGAGCTTGGGGAGGGGAGAATGGGGGAGTGGTTGTTTAATGGATATAGAGTTTCAGTTGTGTAAGACAAAAAGAGTTCTGGAGATTGATTGCACAACGATGTGAATATGCTTAACACTAGTGAACTGTACACTTAAAAATGGTTAAGATGGTAAATTTTATGTTATGTGTATTTTATTACAATGAAAATGTGTTTTAAATAAATAGGTATAGGAGACCCCAACTTTACTAAGCAAGACAATATATGTGTACATACACTGGTTTATGTTTGCACAAGCAGGGAGAAAGGTGTCAAAGTACGTGCACCAAAAGTATTAATATTGATTATCTCTGAAGTACTAGTCTTGGAAGGGATGTGTACGTTTTGGGGAAAGGAGGAAGAACATTAACTTTTCTTTATATGCCTGCCTACTGTTTGACTTATTAAAATGTGTATTTATTACTAGCATATTATGTTTAATTTAGTAGAGTCAGGAAACAATCCACAAGAAAAGTCATTAAGGGTTTCAGTTGGGAATATGTACATTGATAACAAAACTACTTGTTCGAGTTCTGAGGATCCTGTAACTTGCACAAACGGAACACAGAAAAGCATACTTCTTCTGATGCTGATGAATCAGGTGATAGCTCACGTTTTGATGACACTAATGGTAGCCATTCCAAGTCAAGACAAATTGTTTACGAAATCATGATCCTTAATTGAATGACCAGTTAGGGAGAGAATGTTCAGTTTAGATAAACTCTGCCTCAAGGTTGTCAAAGGACATTTATGACAAAGCAAGCCAGGGCAATGGTTGGCCCAAGTCTAGACTATCATGTGACTTCCATAATGAGCCTTGGCTTGATCCAAAGGGCAAAGAAGAAACATAATGAGATTTAATTGAACAATGACCCAAGCAGTCCATTGAAAATGCTATTTATAACCTTAACAACTCAGGTATTAGCCAGTCAGAGACTGACTTCGCAATGGTATCAAGGAAAAATGCTAAATGTTAGGGAAATACACGGCTCTGCAGGATATATAAAAGGCCAGACGTAGGAAGTGCAGCCAAAACTCAGAAACTTCTCTTAACAAGTCAACTCTCAACCTAACTCCTGACACCATGGCCTGCTGTTCCACTAGCTTCTGTGGATTTCCCATCTGTTCCACTGGTGGGACCTGTGGCTCCAGCTGCTGTCAGCCAACCTGCTGCCAAACCGGGTGTTGCCAGCCAACCTTCTGCCAGACCAACTGCTGCCAGACCAGTGGCTGTGAGACTGGCTGTGGCATTGCTGGTAGCCTTGGCTGTGGCCAGGAGGGGGGCAGTGGAGCTGTGAGCTGCCGCACCAGGTGGTGCCGACCTGACTGCCGCGTGGAGGGCACCTGCCTGCCTCCCTGCTGTGTGGTGAGCTGCACCCCCCCGTGCTGCTGCCAGCTGCACCATGCCCAGGCCTCCTGCTGCCGCCCATCCTACTGTGGACGGTCCTGCTGCCGCCTAGCCTGCTGCTGCCAGCCCACCTGCTGTGAGTCCACTTGCTGGCAGCCCACCTGCTAAAAGCCAGGTTGCTGATTTTCAACTTGAAAGTTCAACTTCCACCTCAATCCATGAAGTAATTATCTCTTCAACCACCCCTGGACACTAACAAGTTCTTGAACTTTAATTGACTTTTTCTGAGGGGTGACCAAATATTTGGACTTCACAGACTTATCTGATTCCATTCAATACTAGAAAGATCTTGATCTCTCCACTAAGGCCACCAAAATACAAATTCGACCCAAGAAATGGGAAAACAAGTTTGCCTTGGGATTGACCTTCAGCAAGCCTCCTCTCCACAGCCCAAGGCTGCCAAAGCTGAGGAAGAACCATCTGTCCTTCTCAGACACATTCACCTCCTAAACTCCACCGTCTTGCAACTTTCACTTCCTATGAAAGGGGAATAATATACCGAGGTCTAATAAATTATACATATTTGGTACGGCAAACGTATCTCTTTTCCTTCATTGAGTGTCGCCAAAAAGATTCTAATCTGACTTTGATATCCCGTGGTACTCTTCTTACACCATGTTAGGATATATGATCAAATCCAGGGGAGGTTAATCCCCATAAAGAGCACAAACTAAAAATACCTGAGGGTTTACTGAGGGAAAGGTATTCCATGCTCATGGCTGGAAGAATTACTATTGTTAAAATGTCCGTACTACCTAAAGTAATCTACAGATTCAATGCAATCCTTATCAAAATTCCAATGGCGTTTTCCAGGATATAACAAACAATCCCAAAATTTGTATGGAACCACAAAAGGCCCTGAATAGCCAGAGCAATCTTGAGAAAGAAGAACAAAGCTGGAGGCATCTCATGCTCTGATTTCAAACTACACTACAAAGCTACAGTAATCAAAACAGCATGGTACTGACATAAAAGCAGACATATGCACAAATATGGAATAGAATAGAGAGCCCAGAATTAACCCTCACATATGTGGTCAAAAGATCTTCAACGGAGGTGCCAAGACCATTCAATAGGAAAGGGCAATCTTTTCAACAAATGGTGTGGGGAAAACCAGATGTCCACATGCAAAAAAATGAAGTTGGACCCTTATCTCAAAACATCTACAAAAGTTAACTCAAAATAGATCAAAGACTTACCTATAAAAGCTAAAACTATAAAACTCGTAAAAGAAAACACAGAGGAAAATCTTCGTGATATTGGATTTGGTAATGATTTCTTGGATATGACACCAAAAGAATAGACAACGAAAGTTAAAAAACAGGCAAACTGAACTACATCAAAATTAAAAACTTCTCTGCATCAAAGGACACAACAAAATGAAAAGGCGATCCACTGTATGGGAGAAGGTATTTGCAAATCATATATCTGATGAGGGGTTAGTATTCCACAATATATAAAGAACTCCTGCAACTCAACAACAAAACAAGAACAACAACCACAAACAACTGGGCAAAGGACATGAATGGACATATCTCCAAGGAAGATATACAAATGGCCAAAAAACCCATGAAAAGATGCTCAGTACCACTCATCATTAGGAAAATGCAGACCAAAACCACAGTGACATACCACCTCACATCCATTTGAATGGCTACTCTCAAGTAACTCAAAGTGTTGGCAAGGACATGGAAAAATTGGAACCCCTGTGCACTGCTGGCGTGAATGTAAAATGATACACCCACTACGGGAAACCGTATGGCAGTTACTCAAAAAATCAAAAATAGAATTACCATATGATCCAGCAGTTCTACTCCTAGGTATATACCCCAAAGAATTGACAGCGTGGTCTGGAAGAGATATTTGTACACTCATGTTCCTGGCAGCACTAATTGCAAATAGCTAAAAGGGGCAAGCAACCCAAGTGTCATCGAGGGATGAATGGATAAACAAATCGTGGAACAAGCGTACAATGGAATCTTATTCAGCCTTAAAAAGGAAGGAAATTCTGTCATATTCTACAATGTGGATGAATCTCGAGGACATTACGCTAAGTGAAATAAGCCAGTCACAAAAAGATAAATACTGTATGATTCAACTTACATGAGGTACAAAGAGCAGTCAAATTCATCAAAACACACATTAGAATGATGACTGCCAAGAGCTTGGGGAGGGGAGAATGGGGGAGTGGTTGTTTAATGGATATAGAGTTTCAGTTGTGTAAGACAAAAAGAGTTCTGGAGATTGATTGCACAACGATGTGAATATGCTTAACACTAGTGAACTGTACACTTAAAAATGGTTAAGATGGTAAATTTTATGTTATGTGTATTTTATTACAATGAAAATGTGTTTTAAATAAATAGGTATAGGAGACCCCAACTTTACTAAGCAAGACAATATATGTGTACATACACTGGTTTATGTTTGCACAAGCAGGGAGAAAGGTGTCAAAGTACGTGCACCAAAAGTATTAATATTGATTATCTCTGAAGTACTAGTCTTGGAAGGGATGTGTACGTTTTGGGGAAAGGAGGAAGAACATTAACTTTTCTTTATATGCCTGCCTACTGTTTGACTTATTAAAATGTGTATTTATTACTAGCATATTATGTTTAATTTAGTAGAGTCAGGAAACAATCCACAAGAAAAGTCATTAAGGGTTTCAGTTGGGAATATGTACATTGATAACAAAACTACTTGTTCGAGTTCTGAGGATCCTGTAACTTGCACAAACGGAACACAGAAAAGCATACTTCTTCTGATGCTGATGAATCAGGTGATAGCTCACGTTTTGATGACACTAATGGTAGCCATTCCAAGTCAAGACAAATTGTTTACGAAATCATGATCCTTAATTGAATGACCAGTTAGGGAGAGAATGTTCAGTTTAGATAAACTCTGCCTCAAGGTTGTCAAAGGACATTTATGACAAAGCAAGCCAGGGCAATGGTTGGCCCAAGTCTAGACTATCATGTGACTTCCATAATGAGCCTTGGCTTGATCCAAAGGGCAAAGAAGAAACATAATGAGATTTAATTGAACAATGACCCAAGCAGTCCATTGAAAATGCTATTTATAACCTTAACAACTCAGGTATTAGCCAGTCAGAGACTGACTTCGCAATGGTATCAAGGAAAAATGCTAAATGTTAGGGAAATACACGGCTCTGCAGGATATATAAAAGGCCAGACGTAGGAAGTGCAGCCAAAACTCAGAAACTTCTCTTAACAAGTCAACTCTCAACCTAACTCCTGACACCATGGCCTGCTGTTCCACTAGCTTCTGTGGATTTCCCATCTGTTCCACTGGTGGGACCTGTGGCTCCAGCTGCTGTCAGCCAACCTGCTGCCAAACCGGGTGTTGCCAGCCAACCTTCTGCCAGACCAACTGCTGCCAGACCAGTGGCTGTGAGACTGGCTGTGGCATTGCTGGTAGCCTTGGCTGTGGCCAGGAGGGAGGCAGTGGAGCTGTGAGCTGCCGCACCAGGTGGTGCCGACCTGACTGCCGCGTGGAGGGCACCTGCCTGCCTCCCTGCTGTGTGGTGAGCTGCACCCCCCCGTGCTGCTGCCAGCTGCACCATGCCCAGGCCTCCTGCTGCCGCCCATCCTACTGTGGACGGTCCTGCTGCCGCCTAGCCTGCTGCTGCCAGCCCACCTGCTGTGAGTCCACTTGCTGGCAGCCCACCTGCTAAAAGCCAGGTTGCTGATTTTCAACTTGAAAGTTCAACTTCCACCTCAATCCATGAAGTAATTATCTCTTCAACCACCCCTGGACACTAACAAGTTCTTGAACTTTAATTGACTTTTTCTGAGGGGTGACCAAATATTTGGACTTCACAGACTTATCTGATTCCATTCAATACTAGAAAGATCTTGATCTCTCCACTAAGGCCACCAAAATACAAATTCGACCCAAGAAATGGGAAAACAAGTTTGCCTTGGGATTGACCTTCAGCAAGCCTCCTCTCCACAGCCCAAGGCTGCCAAAGCTGAGGAAGAACCATCTGTCCTTCTCAGACACATTCACCTCCTAAACTCCACCGTCTTGCAACTTTCACTTCCTATGAAAGGGGAATAATATACCGAGGTCTAATAAATTATACATATTTGGTACGGCAAACGTATCTCTTTTCCTTCATTGAGTGTCGCCAAAAAGATTCTAATCTGACTTTGATATCCCGTGGTACTCTTCTTACACCATGTTAGGATATATGATCAAATCCAGGGGAGGTTAATCCCCATAAAGAGCACAAACTAAAAATACCTGAGGGTTTACTGAGGGAAAGGTATTCCATGCTCATGGCTGGAAGAATTACTATTGTTAAAATGTCCGTACTACCTAAAGTAATCTACAGATTCAATGCAATCCTTATCAAAATTCCAATGGCGTTTTCCAGGATATAACAAACAATCCCAAAATTTGTATGGAACCACAAAAGGCCCTGAATAGCCAGAGCAATCTTGAGAAAGAAGAACAAAGCTGGAGGCATCTCATGCTCTGATTTCAAACTACACTACAAAGCTACAGTAATCAAAACAGCATGGTACTGACATAAAAGCAGACATATGCACAAATATGGAATAGAATAGAGAGCCCAGAATTAACCCTCACATATGTGGTCAAAAGATCTTCAACGGAGGTGCCAAGACCATTCAATAGGAAAGGGCAATCTTTTCAACAAATGGTGTGGGGAAAACCAGATGTCCACATGCAAAAAAATGAAGTTGGACCCTTATCTCAAAACATCTACAAAAGTTAACTCAAAATAGATCAAAGACTTACCTATAAAAGCTAAAACTATAAAACTCGTAAAAGAAAACACAGAGGAAAATCTTCGTGATATTGGATTTGGTAATGATTTCTTGGATATGACACCAAAAGAATAGACAACGAAAGTTAAAAAACAGGCAAACTGAACTACATCAAAATTAAAAACTTCTCTGCATCAAAGGACACAACAAAATGAAAAGGCGATCCACTGTATGGGAGAAGGTATTTGCAAATCATATATCTGATGAGGGGTTAGTATTCCACAATATATAAAGAACTCCTGCAACTCAACAACAAAACAAGAACAACAACCACAAACAACTGGGCAAAGGACATGAATGGACATATCTCCAAGGAAG
This sequence comes from Balaenoptera ricei, assembly GCF_028023285.1. Classification (NCBI taxonomy): domain Eukaryota; kingdom Metazoa; phylum Chordata; class Mammalia; order Artiodactyla; family Balaenopteridae; genus Balaenoptera; species Balaenoptera ricei. The sequence goes on along the minus strand of NC_082658.1, from coordinate 20,061,398 downwards.
ATATACAAATGGCCAAAAAACCCATGAAAAGATGCTCAGTACCACTCATCATTAGGAAAATGCAGACCAAAACCACAGTGACATACCACCTCACATCCATTTGAATGGCTACTCTCAAGTAACTCAAAGTGTTGGCAAGGACATGGAAAAATTGGAACCCCTGTGCACTGCTGGCGTGAATGTAAAATGATACACCCACTACGGGAAACCGTACGGCAGTTACTCAAAAAATCAAAAATAGAATTACCATATGATCCAGCAGTTCTACTCCTAGGTATATACCCCAAAGAATTGACAGCGTGGTCTGGAAGAGATATTTGTACACTCATGTTCCTGGCAGCACTAATTGCAAATAGCTAAAAGGGGCAAGCAACCCAAGTGTCATCGAGGGATGAATGGATAAACAAATCGTGGAACAAGCGTACAATGGAATCTTATTCAGCCTTAAAAAGGAAGGAAATTCTGTCATATTCTACAATGTGGATGAATCTCGAGGACATTACGCTAAGTGAAATAAGCCAGTCACAAAAAGATAAATACTGTATGATTCAACTTACATGAGGTACAAAGAGCAGTCAAATTCATCAAAACACACATTAGAATGATGACTGCCAAGAGCTTGGGGAGGGGAGAATGGGGGAGTGGTTGTTTAATGGATATAGAGTTTCAGTTGTGTAAGACAAAAAGAGTTCTGGAGATTGATTGCACAACGATGTGAATATGCTTAACACTAGTGAACTGTACACTTAAAAATGGTTAAGATGGTAAATTTTATGTTATGTGTATTTTATTACAATGAAAATGTGTTTTAAATAAATAGGTATAGGAGACCCCAACTTTACTAAGCAAGACAATATATGTGTACATACACTGGTTTATGTTTGCACAAGCAGGGAGAAAGGTGTCAAAGTACGTGCACCAAAAGTATTAATATTGATTATCTCTGAAGTACTAGTCTTGGAAGGGATGTGTACGTTTTGGGGAAAGGAGGAAGAACATTAACTTTTCTTTATATGCCTGCCTACTGTTTGACTTATTAAAATGTGTATTTATTACTAGCATATTATGTTTAATTTAGTAGAGTCAGGAAACAATCCACAAGAAAAGTCATTAAGGGTTTCAGTTGGGAATATGTACATTGATAACAAAACTACTTGTTCGAGTTCTGAGGATCCTGTAACTTGCACAAACGGAACACAGAAAAGCATACTTCTTCTGATGCTGATGAATCAGGTGATAGCTCACGTTTTGATGACACTAATGGTAGCCATTCCAAGTCAAGACAAATTGTTTACGAAATCATGATCCTTAATTGAATGACCAGTTAGGGGGAGAATGTTCAGTTTAGATAAACTCTGCCTCAAGGTTGCCAAAGGACATTTATGACAAAGCAAGCCAGGGCAATGGTTGGCCCAAGTCTAGACTATCATGTGACTTCCATAATGAGCCTTGGCTTGATCCAAAGGGCAAAGAAGAAACATAATGAGATTTAATTGAACAATGACCCAAGCAGTCCATTGAAAATGCTATTTATAACCTTAACAACTCAGGTATTAGCCAGTCAGAGACTGACTTCGCAATGGTATCAAGGAAAAATGCTAAATGTTAGGGAAATACACGGCTCTGCAGGATATATAAAAGGCCAGACGTAGGAAGTGCAGCCAAAACTCAGAAACTTCTCTTAACAAGTCAACTCTCAACCTAACTCCTGACACCATGGCCTGCTGTTCCACTAGCTTCTGTGGATTTCCCATCTGTTCCACTGGTGGGACCTGTGGCTCCAGCTGCTGTCAGCCAACCTGCTGCCAAACCGGGTGTTGCCAGCCAACCTTCTGCCAGACCAACTGCTGCCAGACCAGTGGCTGTGAGACTGGCTGTGGCATTGCTGGTAGCCTTGGCTGTGGCCAGGAGGGAGGCAGCGGAGCTGTGAGCTGCCGCACCAGGTGGTGCCGACCTGACTGCCGCGTGGAGGGCACCTGCCTGCCTCCCTGCTGTGTGGTGAGCTGCACCCCCCCGTGCTGCTGCCAGCTGCACCATGCCCAGGCCTCCTGCTGCCGCCCATCCTACTGTGGACGGTCCTGCTGCCGCCTAGCCTGCTGCTGCCAGCCCACCTGCTGTGAGCCCACTTGCTGGCAGCCCACCTGCTAAAAGCCAGGTTGCTGATTTTCAACTTGAAAGTTCAACTTCCACCTCAATCCATGAAGTAATTATCTCTTCAACCACCCCTGGACACTAACAAGTTCTTGAACTTTAATTGACTTTTTCTGAGGGGTGACCAAATATTTGGACTTCACAGACTTATCTGATTCCATTCAATACTAGAAAGATCTTGATCTCTCCACTAAGGCCACCAAAATACAAATTCGACCCAAGAAATGGGAAAACAAGTTTGCCTTGGGATTGACCTTCAGCAAGCCTCCTCTCCACAGCCCAAGGCTGCCAAAGCTGAGGAAGAACCATCTGTCCTTCTCAGACACATTCACCTCCTAAACTCCACCGTCTTGCAACTTTCACTTCCTATGAAAGGGGAATAATATACCGAGGTCTAATAAATTATACATATTTGGTACGGCAAACGTATCTCTTTTCCTTCATTGAGTGTCGCCAAAAAGATTCTAATCTGACTTTGATATCCCGTGGTACTCTTCTTACACCATGTTAGGATATATGATCAAATCCAGGGGAGGTTAATCCCCATAAAGAGCACAAACTAAAAATACCTGAGGGTTTACTGAGGGAAAGGTATTCCATGCTCATGGCTGGAAGAATTACTATTGTTAAAATGTCCGTACTACCTAAAGTAATCTACAGATTCAATGCAATCCTTATCAAAATTCCAATGGCGTTTTCCAGGATATAACAAACAATCCCAAAATTTGTATGGAACCACAAAAGGCCCTGAATAGCCAGAGCAATCTTGAGAAAGAAGAACAAAGCTGGAGGCATCTCATGCTCTGATTTCAAACTACACTACAAAGCTACAGTAATCAAAACAGCATGGTACTGACATAAAAGCAGACATATGCACAAATATGGAATAGAATAGAGAGCCCAGAATTAACCCTCACATATGTGGTCAAAAGATCTTCAACGGAGGTGCCAAGACCATTCAATAGGAAAGGGCAATCTTTTCAACAAATGGTGTGGGGAAAACCAGATGTCCACATGCAAAAAAATGAAGTTGGACCCTTATCTCAAAACATCTACAAAAGTTAACTCAAAATAGATCAAAGACTTACCTATAAAAGCTAAAACTATAAAACTCGTAAAAGAAAACACAGAGGAAAATCTTCGTGATATTGGATTTGGTAATGATTTCTTGGATATGACACCAAAAGAATAGACAACGAAAGTTAAAAAACAGGCAAACTGAACTACATCAAAATTAAAAACTTCTCTGCATCAAAGGACACAACAAAATGAAAAGGCAATCTACTGTATGGGAGAAGGTATTTGCAAATCATATATCTGATGAGGGGTTAGTATTCCACAATATATAAAGAACTCCTGCAACTCAACAACAAAACAAGAACAACAACCACAAACAACTGGGCAAAGGACATGAATGGACATATCTCCAAGGAAGATATACAAATGGCCAGAAAACCCATGAAAACATGCTCAGTACCACTCATCATTAGGAAAATGCAGACCAAAACCACAGTGACATACCACCTCACATCCATTTGAATGGCTACTCTCAAGTAACTCAAAGTGTTGGCAAGGACATGGAAAAATTGGAACCCCTGTGCACTGCTGGCGTGAATGTAAAATGATACACCCACTACGGGAAACCGTACGGCAGTTACTCAAAAAATCAAAAATAGAATTACCATATGATCCAGCAGTTCTACTCCTAGGTATATACCCCAAAGAATTGACAGCGTGGTCTGGAAGAGATATTTGTACACTCATGTTCCTGGCAGCACTAATTGCAAATAGCTAAAAGGGGCAAGCAACCCAAGTGTCATCGAGGGATGAATGGATAAACAAATCGTGGAACAAGCGTACAATGGAATCTTATTCAGCCTTAAAAAGGAAGGAAATTCTGTCATATTCTACAATGTGGATGAATCTCGAGGACATTACGCTAAGTGAAATAAGCCAGTCACAAAAAGATAAATACTGTATGATTCAACTTACATGAGGTACAAAGAGCAGTCAAATTCATCAAAACACACATTAGAATGATGACTGCCAAGAGCTTGGGGAGGGGAGAATGGGGGAGTGGTTGTTTAATGGATATAGAGTTTCAGTTGTGTAAGACAAAAAGAGTACTGGAGATTGATCGCACAACGATGTGAATATGCTTAACACTAGTGAACTGTACACTTAAAAATGGTTAAGATGGTAAATTTTATGTCATGTGTATTTTATTACAATGAAAATGTTTTTTAAATAAATAGGTATAGGAGACGCCAACTTTACTAAGCAAGACAATGTATGTGTACATACACTGGTTTATGTTTGCACAAGCAGGGAGAAATGTGTCAAAGTACGTGCACCAAAAGTATTAATATTGATTATCTCTGAAGTACTAGTCTTGGAAGGGATGTGTACGTTTTGGGGAAAGGAGGAAGAACATTAACTTTTCTTTATATGCCTGCCTACTGTTTGACTTATTAAAATGTGTATTTATTACTAGCATATTATGTTTAATTTAGTAGAGTCAGGAAACAATCCACAAGAAAAGTCATTAAGGGTTTCAGTTGGGAATATGTACATTGATAACAAAACTACTTGTTCGAGTTCTGAGGATCCTGTAACTTGCACAAACGGAACACAGAAAAGCATACTTCTTCTGATGCTGATGAATCAGGTGATAGCTCACGTTTTGATGACACTAATGGTAGCCATTCCAAGTCAAGACAAATTGTTTACGAAATCATGATCCTTAATTGAATGACCAGTTAGGGAGAGAATGTTCAGTTTAGATAAACTCTGCCTCAAGGTTGTCAAAGGACATTTATGACAAAGCAAGCCAGGGCAATGGTTGGCCCAAGTCTAGACTATCATGTGACTTCCATAATGAGCCTTGGCTTGATCCAAAGGGCAAAGAAGAAACATAATGAGATTTAATTGAACAATGACCCAAGCAGTCCATTGAAAATGCTATTTATAACCTTAACAACTCAGGTATTAGCCAGTCAGAGACTGACTTCGCAATGGTATCAAGGAAAAATGCTAAATGTTAGGGAAATACACGGCTCTGCAGGATATATAAAAGGCCAGACGTAGGAAGTGCAGCCAAAACTCAGAAACTTCTCTTAACAAGTCAACTCTCAACCTAACTCCTGACACCATGGCCTGCTGTTCCACTAGCTTCTGTGGATTTCCCATCTGTTCCACTGGTGGGACCTGTGGCTCCAGCTGCTGTCAGCCAACCTGCTGCCAAACCGGGTGTTGCCAGCCAACCTTCTGCCAGACCAACTGCTGCCAGACCAGTGGCTGTGAGACTGGCTGTGGCATTGCTGGTAGCCTTGGCTGTGGCCAGGAGGGGGGCAGTGGAGCTGTGAGCTGCCGCACCAGGTGGTGCCGACCTGACTGCCGCGTGGAGGGCACCTGCCTGCCTCCCTGCTGTGTGGTGAGCTGCACCCCCCCGTGCTGCTGCCAGCTGCACCATGCCCAGGCCTCCTGCTGCCGCCCATCCTACTGTGGACGGTCCTGCTGCCGCCTAGCCTGCTGCTGCCAGCCCACCTGCTGTGAGTCCACTTGCTGGCAGCCCACCTGCTAAAAGCCAGGTTGCTGATTTTCAACTTGAAAGTTCAACTTCCACCTCAATCCATGAAGTAATTATCTCTTCAACCACCCCTGGACACTAACAAGTTCTTGAACTTTAATTGACTTTTTCTGAGGGGTGACCAAATATTTGGACTTCACAGACTTATCTGATTCCATTCAATACTAGAAAGATCTTGATCTCTCCACTAAGGCCACCAAAATACAAATTCGACCCAAGAAATGGGAAAACAAGTTTGCCTTGGGATTGACCTTCAGCAAGCCTCCTCTCCACAGCCCAAGGCTGCCAAAGCTGAGGAAGAACCATCTGTCCTTCTCAGACCCATTCACCTCCTAAACTCCACCGTCTTGCAACTTTCACTTCCTATGAAAGGGGAATAATATACCGAGGTCTAATAAATTATACATATTTGGTACGGCAAACGTATCTCTTTTCCTTCATTGAGTGTCGCCAAAAAGATTCTAATCTGACTTTGATATCCCGTGGTACTCTTCTTACACCATGTTAGGATATATGATCAAATCCAGGGGAGGTTAATCCCCATAAAGAGCACAAACTAAAAATACCTGAGGGTTTACTGAGGGAAAGGTATTCCACGCTCATGGCTGGAAGAATTACTATTGTTAAAATGTCCGTACTACCTAAAGTAATCTACAGATTCAATGCAATCCTTATCAAAATTCCAATGGCGTTTTCCAGGATATAACAAACAATCCCAAAATTTGTATGGAACCACAAAAGGCCCTGAATAGCCAGAGCAATCTTGAGAAAGAAGACCAAAGCTGGATGCATCTCATGCTCTGATTTCAAACTACACTACAAAGCTACAGTAATCAAAACAGCATGGTACTGACATAAAAGCAGACATATGCACAAATATGGAATAGAATAGAGAGCCCAGAATTAACCCTCAGATATGTGGTCAAAAGATCTTCAACGGAGGGGCCAAGACCATTCAATAGGAAAGGGCAATCTTTTCAACAAATGGTGTGGGGAAAACCAGATGTCCACATGCAAAAAAATGAAGTTGGACCCTTATCTCAAAACATCTACAAAAGTTAACTCAAAATAGATCAAAGACTTACCTATAAAAGCTAAAACTATAAAACTCGTAAAAGAAAACACAGAGGAAAATCTTCGTGATACTGGATTTGGTAATGATTTCTTGGATATGACACCAAAAGAATAGACAACGAAAGTTAAAAAACAGGCAAACTGAACTACATCAAAATTAAAAACTTCTCTGCATCAAAGGACACAACAAAATGAAACGGCGATCCACTGTATGGGAGAAGGTATTTGCAAATCATATATCTGATGAGGGGTTAGTATTCCACAATATATAAAGAACTCCTGCAACTCAACAACAAAACAAGAACAACAACCACAAACAACTGGGCAAAGGACATGAATGGACATATCTCCAAGGAAGATATACAAATGGCCAAAAAACCCATGAAAAGATGCTCAGTACCACTCATCATTAGGAAAATGCAGACCAAAACCACAGTGACATACCACCTCACATCCATTTGAATGGCTACTCTCAAGTAACTCAAAGTGTTGGCAAGGACATGGAAAAATTGGAACCCCTGTGCACTGCTGGCGTGAATGTAAAATGATACACCCACTACGGGAAACCGTATGGCAGTTACTCAAAAAATCAAAAATAGAATTACCATATGATCCAGCAGTTCTACTCCTAGGTATATACCCCAAAGAATTGACAGCGTGGTCTGGAAGAGATATTTGTACACTCATGTTCCTGGCAGCACTAATTGCAAATAGCTAAAAGGGGCAAGCAACCCAAGTGTCATCGAGGGATGAATGGATAAACAAATCGTGGAACAAGCGTACAATGGAATCTTATTCAGCCTTAAAAAGGAAGGAAATTCTGTCATATTCTACAATGTGGATGAATCTCGAGGACATTACGCTAAGTGAAATAAGCCAGTCACAAAAAGATAAATACTGTATGATTCAACTTACATGAGGTACAAAGAGCAGTCAAATTCATCAAAACACACATTAGAATGATGACTGCCAAGAGCTTGGGGAGGGGAGAATGGGGGAGTGGTTGTTTAATGGATATAGAGTTTCAGTTGTGTAAGACAAAAAGAGTTCTGGAGATTGATCGCACAACGATGTGAATATGCTTAACACTAGTGAACTGTACACTTAAAAATGGTTAAGATGGTAAATTTTATGTTATGTGTATTTTATTACAATGAAAATGTGTTTTAAATAAATAGGTATAGGAGACCCCAACTTTACTAAGCAAGACAATATATGTGTACATACACTGGTTTATGTTTGCACAAGCAGGGAGAAAGGTGTCAAAGTACGTGCACCAAAAGTATTAATATTGATTATCTCTGAAGTACTAGTCTTGGAAGGGATGTGTACGTTTTGGGGAAAGGAGGAAGAACATTAACTTTTCTTTATATGCCTGCCTACTGTTTGACTTATTAAAATGTGTATTTATTACTAGCATATTATGTTTAATTTAGTAGAGTCAGGAAACAATCCACAAGAAAAGTCATTAAGGGTTTCAGTTGGGAATATGTACATTGATAACAAAACTACTTGTTCGAGTTCTGAGGATCCTGTAACTTGCACAAACGGAACACAGAAAAGCATACTTCTTCTGATGCTGATGAATCAGGTGATAGCTCACGTTTTGATGACACTAATGGTAGCCATTCCAAGTCAAGACAAATTGTTTACGAAATCATGATCCTTAATTGAATGACCAGTTAGGGAGAGAATGTTCAGTTTAGATAAACTCTGCCTCAAGGTTGTCAAAGGACATTTATGACAAAGCAAGCCAGGGCAATGGTTGGCCCAAGTCTAGACTATCATGTGACTTCCATAATGAGCCTTGGCTTGATCCAAAGGGCAAAGAAGAAACATAATGAGATTTAATTGAACAATGACCCAAGCAGTCCATTGAAAATGCTATTTATAACCTTAACAACTCAGGTATTAGCCAGTCAGAGACTAACTTCGCAATGGTATCAAGGAAAAATGCTAAATGTTAGGGAAATACACGGCTCTGCAGGATATATAAAAGGCCAGACGTAGGAAGTGCAGCCAAAACTCAGAAACTTCTCTTAACAAGTCAACTCTCAACCTAACTCCTGACACCATGGCCTGCTGTTCCACTAGCTTCTGTGGATTTCCCATCTGTTCCACTGGTGGGACCTGTGGCTCCAGCTGCTGTCAGCCAACCTGCTGCCAAACCGGGTGTTGCCAGCCAACCTTCTGCCAGACCAACTGCTGCCAGACCAGTGGCTGTGAGACTGGCTGTGGCATTGCTGGTAGCCTTGGCTGTGGCCAGGAGGGGGGCAGCGGAGCTGTGAGCTGCCGCACCAGGTGGTGCCGACCTGACTGCCGCGTGGAGGGCACCTGCCTGCCTCCCTGCTGTGTGGTGAGCTGCACCCCCCCGTGCTGCTGCCAGCTGCACCATGCCCAGGCCTCCTGCTGCCGCCCATCCTACTGTGGACGGTCCTGCTGCCGCCTAGCCTGCTGCTGCCAGCCCACCTGCTGTGAGTCCACTTGCTGGCAGCCCACCTGCTAAAAGCCAGGTTGCTGATTTTCAACTTGAAAGTTCAACTTCCACCTCAATCCATGAAGTAATTATCTCTTCAACCACCCCTGGACACTAACAAGTTCTTGAACTTTAATTGACTTTTTCTGAGGGGTGACCAAATATTTGGACTTCACAGACTTATCTGATTCCATTCAATACTAGAAAGATCTTGATCTCTCCACTAAGGCCACCAAAATACAAATTCGACCCAAGAAATGGGAAAACAAGTTTGCCTTGGGATTGACCTTCAGCAAGCCTCCTCTCCACAGCCCAAGGCTGCCAAAGCTGAGGAAGAACCATCTGTCCTTCTCAGACCCATTCACCTCCTAAACTCCACCGTCTTGCAACTTTCACTTCCTATGAAAGGGGAATAATATACCGAGGTCTAATAAATTATACATATTTGGTACGGCAAACGTATCTCTTTTCCTTCATTGAGTGTCGCCAAAAAGATTCTAATCTGACTTTGATATCCCGTGGTACTCTTCTTACACCATGTTAGGATATATGATCAAATCCAGGGGAGGTTAATCCCCATAAAGAGCACAAACTAAAAATACCTGAGGGTTTACTGAGGGAAAGGTATTCCACGCTCATGGCTGGAAGAATTACTATTGTTAAAATGTCCGTACTACCTAAAGTAATCTACAGATTCAATGCAATCCTTATCAAAATCCCAATGGCGTTTTCCAGGATATAACAAACAATCCCAAAATTTGTATGGAACCACAAAAGGCCCTGAATAGCCAGAGCAATCTTGAGAAAGAAGACCAAAGCTGGAGGCATCTCATGCTCTGATTTCAAACTACACTACAAAGCTACAGTAATCAAAACAGCATGGTACTGACATAAAAGCAGACATATGCACAAATATGGAATAGAATAGAGAGCCCAGAATTAACCCTCACATATGTGGTCAAAAGATCTTCAACGGAGGGGCCAAGACCATTCAATAGGAAAGGGCAATCTTTTCAACAAATGGTGTGGGGAAAACCAGATGTCCACATGCAAAAAAATGAAGTTGGACCCTTATCTCAAAACATCTACAAAAGTTAACTCAAAATAGATCAAAGACTTACCTATAAAAGCTAAAACTATAAAACTCGTAAAAGAAAACACAGAGGAAAATCTTCGTGATACTGGATTTGGTAATGATTTCTTGGATATGACACCAAAAGAATAGACAACGAAAGTTAAAAAACAGGCAAACTGAACTACATCAAAATTAAAAACTTCTCTGCATCAAAGGACACAACAAAATGAAACGGCGATCCACTGTATGGGAGAAGGTATTTGCAAATCATATATCTGATGAGGGGTTAGTATTCCACAATATATAAAGAACTCCTGCAACTCAACAACAAAACAAGAACAACAACCACAAACAACTGGGCAAAGGACATGAATGGACATATCTCCAAGGAAGATATACAAATGGCCAAAAAACCCATGAAAAGATGCTCAGTACCACTCATCATTAGGAAAATGCAGACCAAAACCACAGTGACATACCACCTCACATCCATTTGAATGGCTACTCTCAAGTAACTCAAAGTGTTGGCAAGGACATGGAAAAATTGGAACCCCTGTGCACTGCTGGCGTGAATGTAAAATGATACACCCACTACGGGAAACCGTATGGCAGTTACTCAAAAAATCAAAAATAGAATTACCATATGATCCAGCAGTTCTACTCCTAGGTATATACCCCAAAGAATTGACAGCGTGGTCTGGAAGAGATATTTGTACACTCATGTTCCTGGCAGCACTAATTGCAAATAGCTAAAAGGGGCAAGCAACCCAAGTGTCATCGAGGGATGAATGGATAAACAAATCGTGGAACAAGCGTACAATGGAATCTTATTCAGCCTTAAAAAGGAAGGAAATTCTGTCATATTCTACAATGTGGATGAATCTCGAGGACATTACGCTAAGTGAAATAAGCCAGTCACAAAAAGATAAATACTGTATGATTCAACTTACATGAGGTACAAAGAGCAGTCAAATTCATCAAAACACACATTAGAATGATGACTGCCAAGAGCTTGGGGAGGGGAGAATGGGGGAGTGGTTGTTTAATGGATATAGAGTTTCAGTTGTGTAAGACAAAAAGAGTTCTGGAGATTGATCGCACAACGATGTGAATATGCTTAACACTAGTGAACTGTACACTTAAAAATGGTTAAGATGGTAAATTTTATGTTATGTGTATTTTATTACAATGAAAATGTGTTTTAAATAAATAGGTATAGGAGACCCCAACTTTACTAAGCAAGACAATATATGTGTACATACACTGGTTTATGTTTGCACAAGCAGGGAGAAAGGTGTCAAAGTACGTGCACCAAAAGTATTAATATTGATTATCTCTGAAGTACTAGTCTTGGAAGGGATGTGTACGTTTTGGGGAAAGGAGGAAGAACATTAACTTTTCTTTATATGCCTGCCTACTGTTTGACTTATTAAAATGTGTATTTATTACTAGCATATTATGTTTAATTTAGTAGAGTCAGGAAACAATCCACAAGAAAAGTCATTAAGGGTTTCAGTTGGGAATATGTACATTGATAACAAAACTACTTGTTCGAGTTCTGAGGATCCTGTAACTTGCACAAACGGAACACAGAAAAGCATACTTCTTCTGATGCTGATGAATCAGGTGATAGCTCACGTTTTGATGACACTAATGGTAGCCATTCCAAGTCAAGACAAATTGTTTACGAAATCATGATCCTTAATTGAATGACCAGTTAGGGAGAGAATGTTCAGTTTAGATAAACTCTGCCTCAAGGTTGTCAAAGGACATTTATGACAAAGCAAGCCAGGGCAATGGTTGGCCCAAGTCTAGACTATCATGTGACTTCCATAATGAGCCTTGGCTTGATCCAAAGGGCAAAGAAGAAACATAATGAGATTTAATTGAACAATGACCCAAGCAGTCCATTGAAAATGCTATTTATAACCTTAACAACTCAGGTATTAGCCAGTCAGAGACTGACTTCGCAATGGTATCAAGGAAAAATGCTAAATGTTAGGGAAATACACGGCTCTGCAGGATATATAAAAGGCCAGACGTAGGAAGTGCAGCCAAAACTCAGAAACTTCTCTTAACAAGTCAACTCTCAACCTAACTCCTGACACCATGGCCTGCTGTTCCACTAGCTTCTGTGGATTTCCCATCTGTTCCACTGGTGGGACCTGTGGCTCCAGCTGCTGTCAGCCAACCTGCTGCCAAACCGGGTGTTGCCAGCCAACCTTCTGCCAGACCAACTGCTGCCAGACCAGTGGCTGTGAGACTGGCTGTGGCATTGCTGGTAGCCTTGGCTGTGGCCAGGAGGGAGGCAGCGGAGCTGTGAGCTGCCGCACCAGGTGGTGCCGACCTGACTGCCGCGTGGAGGGCACCTGCCTGCCTCCCTGCTGTGTGGTGAGCTGCACCCCCCCGTGCTGCTGCCAGCTGCACCATGCCCAGGCCTCCTGCTGCCGCCCATCCTACTGTGGACGGTCCTGCTGCCGCCTAGCCTGCTGCTGCCAGCCCACCTGCTGTGAGCCCACTTGCTGGCAGCCCACCTGCTAAAAGCCAGGTTGCTGATTTCAATTGCCCAGGACACAGTATCTCTGAACAACTTATCCTCTCAACCACCCATTGGTAGACAACTAACAAGTTCTTAGGCTTCCATTTGGGTTTTTGTTATGGGAGCTAGCAAGTATATGAGTTTTATCTGATTCCATTCTGCAGTGAGTATCTTGACTTTCCTCTATGGACACAGAAATGGTGCAAACCACCTGCTGATCCTCAAATTGCTTTGAATATACTACTTCTGATTTTCATGGAAGATTGAAAATTGCTGACATATTGTGTAATTTATCCTTGTGAACTGTCCACAAGTTTATTTTTCCCCGCTTTATTATCTATTTTTAGCTTCTGTTTACCTGAAAATTTTTCCAACATCAAAGGCACCAGAGTATAGCCAAGTGACATCTTCAGATGTCCCTGGAGAGAATAGAAGCCTTTCACCCAACAGTCAGTTTTTAAGAAGGAGACTAGACTTTTCCATATTTCAACATTTGATTCCATTCTCCCCTTTTATGGTTAAGAATGATCTCGCCTATTTGCTATTTCAATTATTTCTGTGAAACACTGTCTCCTGTCATTTCTTAATAAATATTATATACTGGGCAAAGAAACCATGGTCTTTGTTTCTACTTGTACATAAAATGGGTTAATTTCTTATAATTCAAGAATTCCTATTTGATAGAAATACATTTGCTTCTTTTTAAAAGACTTAAGTCATATATAGTGTAATCATTCACTCATTCATTTCTTCAGTAAAAATTTATTGACCACCACTTCTAAAGCAGGAACTATGGAGGTGAGAAAGATGAAGAACTGGGGGTTTCCCTGGTGGTGCAGTGGTTAAGAATCTGCCTACCAATGCAGGGGAGAGGGGTTTGAGCCCTGGTCCGGGAAGATCCCACATGCCACCGAGCAGCTAAGCCCATCCGAGCAACAACTACTGAGCCTGCATGTCACAACTACTGAAGCCCTTACGCCTAGAGCCCGTGCTCCGCAACAAGAGAAGCCACTGCAATGAGAAGCCTGCACACCACAACGAAGAGTAGCCCCTGCTCGCCACAACTAGAGAAAGCCCACGCAACAACGAAGACCCAATGTAGCCAAAAATAAATAAATAATAAGTAAATAAATAAATAATTGAAAATAATTTTTAAAGAAAGATGAAGAGTTAATTCTTATCCTTGAGGACCTTACTATCCAAAAAGAAAAAGTATATATGTGAAAGTAGTTACATACAATATGACAAGATAAATTGTATTCTTTTAGCAGTTGATAGAGGAAAACTCCTTCTCTCTTAGCGATAGATGCTTTTGTGGCCACTATTCCTTGACAGTGAACTTTCAATAGGTGCATCCACATGGGACAAGTGTATTGGCAACCCCAAAAGGATAAGAAACGATTATACATGAAACAAAGAGAGGAACACTTTTTACTCCATAAAGGGAGTCAGGAGAAAAAAAAAGAGGAGCGATCTAGTCAGGAATTTATGAATATTACTCTATTATCCCTCCCCATTAAGTTACCAAACTCACAGAATCCTTGGGTATGGATCAACTTTCCTGTGAAAACCAGTGAAAGAGCTAAGTATCCTGTCTGAGTTGATTCAAGGGAAGATGGAAACAGCCCAGAAGCCAGATGGAGCAAGGGAGACCACAAGAAAGTAATGCCTTAGGAACTCCCAGAAACTGTGGAGGGAATTTGTATAGTCAATGCTGTGGAAAGCAACATCTTGGTTACTTAGACTGCAAAGAATACAGAAGTGCTAAAGACAGGATTTCAAAAAGGAAGAGATCACTTTGGGACCAGCAGGGGGTATCCTGGGGGGAGCTTCAGGGAAGCCTCTCACGAGGGAGGTAATCTTTGAAGTGGGTCTTCAGCGTCATTCTAAACGGAAAGAAAAGTGTTACTTAAACACCTTGTCAGTCATATCATTTGCAAATATTTTCTCCCATTCAGTAGGTTGTCTTTTCATTTTGTTGATGGTTTCCTTTGCTGTGCCAAACCTTTAAGTTTATTTATTTGTTTATTTTTGTTTTTATTTCTTTTGTCTTAGGAGACAGATCCAAAAAAATATTGCTATGGTTTATGTCAAAGAGTGTTCTGCCTACGTTCTCTTCTAGGATTTTTATAGTTTCCAGTCTTACATTTAGGTCTTTAATCCATTTTGAGTTTATTTTTGTACATAGTGTAAGGAAATGTTCTCATATCATTCTTTCATGTGTAGCTGTCCAGTTTTACCAGCATCACTCACTGAAGAGACAGTCTTTTCTCCATTGTATATTTTTGCCTCCTTTGTCATAGATTAATTGACTGTAGGTGCATGGGTTTATTTCTGGGCTCTCTATTCTGTTCCTTTGATCTATGTGTCTGTTTTTTGTGCCAGAACCATGCTATTTTGATTACTGTAGCTTTGTAGTATTGTCTGAAGTCAGGGAGGGTGATACCTCCAGTTTTGCTCTTTTTTCCTCATGATTGGCAATTCTGGGTCTTTTGTGGTTCCATATAAATTTTAAGATTATTTGTTCCAGTTCTGTGAAAAGTGTCATGGGTATTTTGATAGGGATCACATTAAATCTGTAGGTTGCTTTGGGTAGTATGGCCACTTTAACAATATTAATTCTTCCAATCCAAGAGCATGGGATAGCTTTTCATTTCCTTGTTTCATCTTTAATTTCCTTCATCAGTGTTTTATAGTTTTTGGAATATAGGTCTTTCAACTCCTTGGTTAAACTTATTCCTAGGTATTTTCTTCTTTTTGATACAATTTTAAACGGGTTTTTTTTTTAAACTTTCTCTTTCTGATAGATCATTATTAGTGTATAGAAAAGCAATAGATTTCTGTGTATTAATCTTGTATTCTGCAGCTTTGCTGAATTTATTCATTAATTCTAATAGTTTTTTGGTGGAGACTTTAGGGTCTTCTATATAAAGTATCATGTCATCTGCGAATAGTGACGGTTTTACTTCTTCCCTTCCAATTTGGATGCCTTTTATTTCTTTTTCTCAACTGATTGCTGTGGCTAGGACTTCTAATACTATGTTAAATAGAAAGGTTGAGAGCAGTCATCCTTGTTTTGTTCCTGAATTTAGAGGAAATATTTTCAGCTTTTCACTGTTGAGTAAGATGTTAGCTGTGGGTTTGTCATAAATGACCTTTACTATGTTGAGATATGTTCCCTCTATAGAAACTTTGATGAGAGTTTTTATCATGAGTGCCTACTGAGATAATCTTGTACAACTTAATATCAAAAAAACAAGCAACCCATTCAAAATATGGGCAGAAGACCTGAATAGACATTTTTCCAAAGAAGACATACAGATTGCCAACAGGCACATGCAAAGATGCTCAACACAGCTAATTATTAGAGAAATAAAAATCAAATCAGCAATGAGATCATCTCACACCTATCAGAATGGCTATCATCAAAAAGTCTACCAATAACAAATGTTGGTGAGGATGTGGAGAAAAGGGAACACTTGTACACTGTTGGTGGGAATGTAAATTGGTGCAACCACTACAGAAAATATTATGGAGGTTCCTCAAAAAACTAAAAGTAGAACTACCATACAATCCAGCAATTCCACTCCCAGGTATATAGTTGGAAAAAATGACAACACTAGTTTGAAAAGATATATGCACCCCAATGTTCATAGCAGCACTATTTACAATAGCCAAGACATGGAAGCAACCCAAGTGTCCATCGACATACAAATGGATAAAGAAGATGGGTATATATACATATACAATGAAATATTACTCAGCCAGAAAAAAAAGAATGAAATTCTGCCATTTGCAGCAAAGTGAATGGACCTAGAGAATATTATGCTTTAGGGAAACAAGTAAGAGAAAGACAAATACTGTATGATATCATTTATATGTGGAACCTAAAAAATAGAAAAAATGAATGTATATGGCAAAAGAGAAACAGACTCACAAATATACAAAACTAATGGTTACCATTGGGGAGAGGGATGGTGGGAGGGGCAAGGTAGGAATATGGGATTAAGAGATACAAACTACTATGTATAAAATGATTAGCAACAAGGATATATTGTACAGTACATTATTTTGTAATAACTTTTAATGGAGTATAATCTATAAAATACTGAATCACTATGCTGTACACCTAAAACTAATATAATATTGTAAATCAACTATACTTCAACTTAAAATTTTTTAAATAAATAAATAGCTCAACCTACACACCTGTTGGAATTGATAAAATCCAAAGCACTGATGACACTAAACGCTGGTGACATGTACATGGAGCAATAGAAACACTTGCTCATGGCTGGTGGGAAAGCAAAATGATACAGCCACTTTAATCTGGAAGACCTTTGGGCAATTTCTTACAAAGGTAAATATATACTTGCTATACAATTCAGCAATTTCTCTCCTGAATATTCACCCAAATAAGCTGAAAACATATGCCTATGATAAAACCTGCACGAAACGTTTATAGCAGCTTTATTTGTAACTTCTAAAAATTGGAAGCAACCACTATGTTCTTCAATACATGAATGTGTAAACAAACTGTATTACATCAATCCAATGAAATACTATTCTGTGATAAAAAGAAATGACTTAACAAGCCACAAAAGGACATGGAAGAATCTTAAATGCAAATTGCTAAATGAAAGAAGCCAATTTGAAAAACCTACATAGAATATGATTCCAAATAAATGACATTTTGAAAAAGGCAAAACTTTAGGACAATAAAAGGTGGCCAAAGCGTCCTGCCTACTATGCCCTGCAGATGCCTGTAGTCCAACACTAAAATGCAAGTTTATGGATTTAAAATAATAAAATTACAGAAATATAAAGACACCGGAATGGCCTATGAAATCTAAACAGAAGCCAGCTGCGAGCTTCTGAGAAAGCTTCCCTTTGTTGTTAAAAAGGACACATACAGCTGGTGCTCCCACTTCCTCTTCACCCTGACTCTTCTTCTTACTTTAAACACAGATATGATTCCTAGAACTACAAAATCCCAAGAGATTCTGACATAGTTGAGCTTCTGAACCAATGCTAGCAGATGCCTATCTGTGAGAAGAATAGATCCTTTGATCAAGCCAATATTTGTTGGCTTTTCCCATACCTTTAAAAAAAATGTTTTTATTTTGGCCATGCCCCACGGCATGGGGGAATCTTAGTTTCCCAGTCAGGTATTGAACCCATGTCCCCTGCATTGAAAGCATGGAGTCTTAACCACTGGGCCACCAAGGAAGTCCCTGTTGCCTTTTCTAAAACTGGAAACTTAGAACATTCCTGTTACACTAAGCAATAGACTGCAGTAAGCTCTCAAAAATGGCAGTTTCCTACATATGACACCTAAGAGAACTTGAGATGCATAAACACTTGAGTGATGGCAAAAGGACATCAATTACAGATGCTAAAGCAATAGTGGGGAACACTTTTTATTGAGGTTCATTGACCATAACATGAGTAGGTGGTTAACAAGTGGGATAGGAGAAAATATGGGTGGGGCTTAGTTTATGGTAATAAAAGATGGAGAAAAGAATGAAAAGGAAGAGAAAAGAACAACATAGAGGAGAAAACTCAGAAAGAAGGCACGATGAAAAAGATCAGCAGCAATAGGCAGAAAAGAAAACAAGGAAGAATGATGGTGAAGACACAGATGAAGGAGAAAGATGGGAGCCAATGTGACCTTGTTTAGCACCACATGTGGTGCCACTTGCTAAATATACTTCATGCAAACTTTATTTTATTTAACACTTACATCAATCCTGTGAGATAGATATTGCTATTCTGGCTTGTAGATGAGGAAAGTAAGTCTAAACAAAGCTAAATCGTTCGCTTAAGTCACATATTCTTATAAGTAAAACCAAAACAAAACTAAAACAAGAAAACTGAAATCTGAACACAATTCCGTCTTACTTCAAAACTCATAGAGAATGAAATTAAGGAACTGGATGTAAAGAAAAGTGTGGGGAGGTTCAGCAGATTTAAAGATAGCTATTTTGGAAGCTGTGGGCTTCAGAATAATTTCCTCCTTTGAGCCAGTTGTTAAGTTATTGTCTCTCAGCCCATCTGGATAATCCAGGATACTCTCTGCATTTTAAAGTCAACTGATTAGTCACCTTAATTACATCTACAAAGTCCCTTTTGTACTATAAAGTAACAAATTCATGGACCTAAAACAATGACTCAGAGGTCATGGGGGCCAAAATTCTGCCTACCACAGGGATTATTAGACACTGAGTTGACACTAATTCCTAGAGACCAAAAATATCACTCTGATCCACCAATGAAAGTGATGGCTGAGGAGAGGTGCGGCCAAGATGATGGAGCCGGAAGACCGTGAGCTCACCTTCCCCCATGGGCACACCAAAATTACAACTATTTACTGAAAAACTTTCAGGTGAGAAAGACCTGAAGACTACCAGAAAAGATTTTCCACAACTAAATATATTAAGAAGGAACCACAATGAGATGGGGTGGGGGGGGGGCAGAGATGTAGTATAGTCTAGATCCAAACCCCCAGGTGGCTGACCCACAAACAGGAGGATAATCACGATTCAGAAAGTCTCCCCAAAGAGAAAAGGGTCTGAGCCCCACATTGGGCTCCCCAGCCAGGGGTTCCTCCACTGAGAAGATGAGCCTCCAGAATGTCTGACTTTGAAAGCCAACAGGGCTCAAGAATAGGAGAGTCACAGGGCAGTCAGAAACAGAGACCCTGCTTTGCAAGGGTGCACACAAAACCACACATGCTCCAAGTCCCAGAACAGAGGCAGGAATTTGAAAGGAGCCTGGTTCAGATCCACTTGCTGATCTTGGAGAGGCTCTCAGGGAGGCAGGGGGCAATGGGGACTCTCCCTGGGGACATAGACTCTGACAGCAGCATTTTGGGGAACTGGTTCCACCACAAGGACACTGGTACTGGCAAGTGTCATTTTGGAGTCCTCACTCTAGCCTACTAGCACCAGGGGCTTACCCAACCACCAGGGGGTTGACACCAGTCCTGGGAGCCCCTTGGCCATGCAGCCAGCCATGGGGGGACCTGGACCCACCCATTAGCTAAGGCTTATGATGGCCAGGTGATAGTTGGAGTCTTGGCCCATGTTTTATTTTATTATATATTTTAAAATTTTGTATGAAGAGAGGTGAGGGAAGTAACTTTCATTTCTGATTTTATTTGTTAGACCCTCTTTTTTTCTTGATGAGTCTATCTAAAGGCTTATCCATTTTGTTTATCTTTTCAAGAACCACCTCTTAGTTTCATTGATCTTTTCTATTGTTCTTTTAGTGTCTATTTCATTTCTTTCCACTTTATTTATTTGTTCTTTCTTTCTGCTAGCCTTGGGTTTTTTTCGTTCTTCTTTTTCTAGTTCCTTTAGGTGTAATGTTGGTTGTTTATCTGAAATTTCTCTTGTTTCCTGAGGTAGGCTTTTATCACTATAAACTTCACTCTTAGTACTGATTTTGCTGTGTGCCATAGATTTTGGATCACCGTGTTTCCATTTTCATTTTTCTCCAGATGGATTTTACTTCCTCTTTGATATTTTCAGTGACCCATTGGTTTTTTAGTAGCATATTGTTTAATATCTCAAAGAGATTTGCACTCCCATGTTCATTGCAGCATTATTCACAGTATCCAAGACATGGATGCAACCTAAATGTCCATCAACAGATGATAGAGAAAGAAGATGTGGTATTTACATACAATGGAATATTATTCAGCCTTAAAAAAGGAGGAAATCATGTCATTTATAACAACATGGATGAAACTGGAAGACATTATAAGTTAAGTAAGCCAGACACAGAAGAGCAAATACTAGATGATTTCACATATATGATGAATCTAAAACTCACAGAAGTAGAGAGTAGAATGGTGGTTACCAGAGGCTGGTGGGTGGGGGGATTAGGGAGGTGATGGTCAAGGGGTACAAAGTTTCACTTATGTAAGATGAATAAGTCTTAGGGATCTGCTGTACACCATAGTGTCTATAGTTAACAATACTGTGCTCTCTACTAAAAGATTTGATGAAAGGATAGATATTAAGTATTCTTATCACAAAAAAAAGAGGACAGGAAGAAACTTTTGGAGGTAACGGATATATTTATAGCTTTGATTGTGGTAAAGGGTGTATATTTATCTCCAAACTCAAGTTTTATATATATATAAATAAAATATTATAGCTTTTTTATGTCAATCATATCTCAATAAAGTGGTTTTTATAAAATAAATAAATGAGGTTTAAATAGCTTGCTTATAGTCACACAGCTCCTACATAAAAACTGAAATATGAACCCAACTCTGACTCTAAAACTCATAAAGAGACAATGAAATTAAGAAACTGGAAGTCAAGAATGGTGTGGCGAGATTCAGCTGATTTAAAGATGGCTGTTTTTGGAGTTGTGGGCTTCTTTGTGCCAGCTGTGAAATTATCTTGTCTCAGCTTCACAGGCTCCTTTCCGTACTCAGCTTTGTGGTGCTGAGAGAGGGCGCTGCCAACTGCACTGTGGCCTCACCAGCGGCTCCATGTTAGGCTTTGCCACTAGGGGGCGACAGAGGAAAACTGCAAGGCTGGAGGAAGACGGGACTGTTCCTTCTGCCTAATTGGGGCTTCCTGTATGCTAATCGTTCTGAGGATTATCACCCCAGTAACACTTCTTCACTCCAGCAGCTACAGATGTTTTCTACAGCAGCACCGAAATTCGGTTTGCAGTTTAGAATCACCAGCAGCAGCCAGCCAGTTCTCCTGAAATGCCTGCATCTCAGCTCTACAGGATGACCTCCCCCCATCTACCTTTCTAAGTTTTAATTCCTTCCCTTTTCCCTTTAAAGAAAATATCACTCCTACGGCTTTCTGCATTTCCTACATTTGTAATATCTCAGCGTCCCCCTTTTATTCTTTTAGTTACCTAACAACTTAGTTTAAAACAAACTTATGGCTACAAGGGGGTAAGGGCGGGGAGGGATAAATTGGGAGATTGGGACTGACATATACACACTACTATATATAAAATAGTTAACTAATAAGCACCTACTGTATAGCACAGGGAACTCTACTCAATATTCTGTAATGGCCTGTATGGGAAAAGAATCTAAAAAAGAGTGGATATGTGTATATGTGTAACTGATTCATTTTGCTGTACACCTGAAACTAACACAACATTGTAAATCAACTATACTCCAATAAAAATTTTAAAAATAAAAAAAATAAAATTCTTCATATAACATTCACCTGATTCAAATAATGAGTGTGGTTCTTGTCTCCAGACTGAACCCTGTTATACCCGTAATGCCTTTAAAATTTCATATTATTTAGTGAACCATTTGTTCAGACTTTTCACTTACTCCTTTCGTTTAATCATAGTAGATGTTTATGGAAAAAATTAGTCTCTGAGCTTTGGAGGTGGCAGCCAGAGAATTGCAACATTTTAGGCCTGAGAGAATCTGGTGGAAGAACTAGAAAGATTACTTAGCACCATTTAGTTCTGTAGTTAAGTAAGTTCCACCATTTTTATTAAAAATCTTCCACGTAAAGTGAGCTGTGCCCTTTGTTAATTACTGACTTACCCTCAAAACCATAACTCTGGCCTACAAAACCTGCTTTCCAGCATGATTATCCTATTAAATGCCAATAAGCAAAATCGGTTTTAAAAGCCCAAGGACACAAAGGGATTTTGAGAAACTTCAAGGGTGAAAATGTTGAATCATCACATCAACTGAAGCATGTGGGATTTGGATAAGACTGGGGATTTGAGTGTTGAGTAAAATTATTTTTGTGAGGTTGAGAGAGACTAATTCAAACCACCAAGTATTAGTCCATATTGAATCTTTTCATTTCTAGAGCATTCTTTGTTTTTTCTTCTTCGTTCCTGCACTATAAATATGAGACTGAGAAACAGGATTGGTATACTTCCTGATCCTAAATCAAAATTTCTGGCTTTTAAATGGCTAATATTTAAAACATAAAATTTCAAGACTTTTGGCCTCTCAATTTTTTAATATAGTATTTATTTTAGGTGGAGGAGACAAATCAAATCTTTTCCCTAAAGGATCAGAGGAATCTTGGTCTGAATGTGGCCAGACTAAAGTAATACAATTAGGTAATTTGTAAGATACTACTCATTTGTTCAAAAGATGAGACCTGTAGACCCAGGAAAAAAAGATCCAAGTAGATTTATAACATTGTGTGATGAAGAAGTGAAGGAACTCAGGATTTTCAGAGCAACTGAGGTCAGGAAGCATGAGAAAATGTGAGAAGAGTCAAAGATGACAGAAATTTAGTCACAAAGATCTAAAAGTAGGAAGAATTCGTGGTTCTTCCCTGAGGTGGTGAGTGGGGGGAGGAGGGAGGCAATGTAACAGAATCCTAAAGAGAGAATTGAGGAAACTCTGAGGTTAGTATTTTGAAACTTCACCCCAACACTTATTGTTTTATTGGACAGAAAAGACAAAAATGAGAGAGAGAGAGCCATACAAAGGTTGGGAACAGATATTGCTGTGAACCAGCTGAGACTGGGAGTAATACTGAACATTGTTTTATGTGTTAACATGTACTAAGCCAAACAAATAACTTGTTATGTTATATTCAAGTATATTTTGTACATTTAAATCGCTCTAAAGATACTTTTAGTAACTGTAGGGAGGGACAGAGAGCAGGATGAGAAAAGGAATCAGAAGATCTGAGTTGAAAATCCCACATCTACCCACTGACTGACTGACTGTGACCTTAGACAAATCTTGTAGCTTCTCAGAAGCACAGTTTTTACCTTGTCTATCAAATGAGGGTTCTAATATCTCACAGTGTCTCTGTGACTATCAAATAAACTTATCAATAGTAATATGCCTGGCACATAGTAGGTGCTCAAGAAATAATTTTTTTTCTCTTCCTCTTCTTCATTTCAGTGTACGTCTTTAGAAACAAAAAATCCTGTTGACTATCAGGAGAATAACAATGTCCAGATACTCAAGTGCGGGGAAAAAGCTGAGAAAACTAGAAGGAGACTTCCCAGGGTGATGTGTTACTCCAGTTGGTTGGTCCTTCTTTATCCAACTCATCTGCACTGTTGTAAGAATTAAATGACATAATATATGTAAAACACTTAGAATTGTATCTGTTACACAGCAAAAACTGTGTTCTTTTCTTTCATCAAACACTTCTCCCAACTGATCAAGAAGCCAAATTTCTACTGAGGAACACTGACCAACTATGATTACAAGCTGTCCCATTACATATTTTTCTCTAGCTAAAATTTCTAACTGGATTTAAATGTGAATAACACCCCTTCACATAAATCACAGATATTAATGAGAAATACAGAATGGGACAAATTCGATACTCAAGCTGATAGAGATTTACATCAGTCCCCCTGAGTAGTAAATCTTACTGGGGATTTGGGATAACTGCGTCCACAAAAGGCAACATGGCGGAAGGTACTTGAGAAGCAGACAATGCCTCCTAAGAGTCTCTCAGGGTCCCAGAAATGCAAGGCTGAGAGCCACTAGTCCTTCCTTTGTGGTGGTAAGGTCCCTACCGGTTACAAAAGTTATAGTGAAGACTATGAACAGGCAGAAGATTTTGCAGACATGAGAGACTAGAAAGCTATATTCCAAGATTTACCCCTAGATCTCTCCATCATTGATACCTAAAATGATGAGGAAAGAGCTCCAGTTTCCCTCAGCTTACTTAATAATAACTACCACACCTATTAGAACCATTTGGGCACTTACTATGTTCCAGACACCGCATTAAACATTTTAATGCATTATTTAATTTATTCTTGAAACATTCTATCAATGTGATGGCAACATTAGCCATATTTTACATATGAAGAGATTAATAAAGTAACTTCCCTGCTTTAGAAAAACATATACCAGTGGCTCTCAATGATCTACCTAATAAAGTCCAAACTCCTCATTCCAGGAGTCAAGACTCTCTGTGTCTAGCTTTTATCTCACATAATTGTTTTCTAGACACGGTGCACTACACACTGCTTCCTAATGACAATTTGTTCTTTTCCACTTCTGTTCATTTATTGCTGCTGTTCACTACAGCTGGAATGACTCCTCTGCCTTGTGTTCCAGTCCTGTGTGTCCAATGAGCAACCACAGAACCTAAAATAACTGAGAGTACACCTATCTCCTGCTCATCCTTGAATGTCCCAAATCTCTTAGCACAGTGCAAGGCAAACAGCAGGTGCTCAACAAAGATTGGTTGACATAAACTGAATTATTTATTTTATCTTGAAAAATATAATAATCAAGAATTGAGAGATGATGTATCAGTGTATGGCTAATTAAGAATACAGACTTTGGAACCAGACAGCCTTGGTTCAGATCCCAACTCCACTATTTACCACCTACTAACCTTAGGCAATTTATTTAACTTCTCTTTGTCTCAGTTTCCCTTGTCTGTAAAACAGAGGATAACTTTAATACCAACCTCATAGGGTTGTTGTAAGAATTAGGTGACATAATGTATGTAAAGCACTTAGAACTGTATCTCTTACATAGTAAATGCTCCATAAGTGTTTGCTGATATTATATAACTAGTATATTTAGCAAACTAAACTAACAATTCAAAATATATTTTAAAGTCATAATGTCCACTAATATTTAAATACATAAACATTTAATTTTCCATTTAAAAAAATTTGGGGGACTTCCCTGGTGGCGCAGTGGTTAAGAATCCTCCTGCCAATGCAGGGGACACGGGTTCGAGCCCTGGTCCGGGAAGATCCCACATGCCGCGGAGCAACTAAGCCCGTGCGCCACAACTACTGAGCCTGCACTCTAGAGCCCTCGAGCCACAACTACTGAAGCCTGCGTGCCTAGAGCCCGTGCTCCGCAACAAGAGAAGCCACTGCAATGAGAAGCCCGTGCACCGCAACAAAGAGTAGCCCCAGCTCACTGCCACTAGAGAAAGCCCGCGTGCAGCAATAAAGACCCAACACAGCCAAATAAATAAATAAATAAAAATTTTTTTAAAAATTATTTTTTTCAAGTACTACAGGAGCTCTTTGGAAAACCAGTGGTTATTTAATTCAATCCAGTAACAAGATTTGTCTAACTAATGGACAAAAACATCTCTGATTCAAAATAAAATTACAAGATACAACTATTATTAGCAAATAATTCCAAGGACAAAAAATCTAAAGTTTACGATAAAATGATTGTAAGTTTAAATATCTCAATCGTAGATTTAACATAGTAAACAGCTGAAAATTTTATTTTCCCAGTGCCTGGCATATATTAGGCATTCAAGTTTCACTGAACATTCTTTTTCCTAATCAAGTTAATGTTAGTTATCAAATATATTTAGACCTTACTTAACTGCATATAATTCTCTGTTACTACCTGCATATTCTATAGCCTGCAGTAATACATGAGAATTGAACTGAAAACCTAAGATCCTCAAGAAAAATAGGCAACACTTCCAACCAAAGGGAGCTTGCATGTGCTGGGTGATGGAGTGCTGTGAGAGCCACTCTGGCATGTTGCAATGGGAACATACATGCCCACGTGATACAGGGCAGAAGAGCCACTCCCTTTAGGTCATATACACCTACACAAATATAGCCAATATCAGCTGTCCTCAAGTGGCAAAACAACATTGCTTCCATTTGAAAGAAATCCAATTTGAGAATAATTTTCACTGCAGGTTAGAAAGCTAGCAAGAGTTATACCAGTCTTGACTATAACCACGCACTAAACAAAATCTCCTGACGCAACTGGAAAAGGCCCCCAAAGTCCACCATTTAACCCAAACTCTGAATTCCTTGCCTACATGCTCAACAAAGAGCAAAACGGACATTCTGCAATGAAAAGATTGATGTCTATGGCAGTCCTTATACCAGCCATTCTTTCTCCCAATCCATGTTGTAAAGGAGTTCCCAGAAATTTAAAAGATCTTGCAATTCAGGAAATAAAGACCAAATATTTTTATTTACAAGCATTTTTATTAGGATGACAAACTGGAAAGGTTCCTATATCCTGCTTTTGTGAAGGGATGAAGCGCTCCATCAGGCTTAAAGAAAATTGTGTCGCCGCACAGCGTGAAACCTCCCACCACTGACATTCCTGCCTACGCAGGAGGTGCTGTCTTGGGAGGGGTTTCCCAACAGCAACCCAGAAATCCACCGAGTGGTTGGGAGGCGGATGCTGGTAAGGCACACACAGGTTCACAACAAACTGTGACTCACACACATAAAAGAGATCTTTTATCTCAGTCCAGGAAGTTGGTAGTAAGCACATTTTTCATCTGTGTGTGGGAGCTTCCCAAATCTTCAGCTCTGCTTCCTCTCATGGGCTTCAAGCTGCTTACTCTCTGCAGGTCCTACACTGAACTCGTCATAGACCTCTTCACTATCACTCCAGATGGCAGGTTTTTGGTTCAGGTCCCCTCTAACCTAGGAGAAAAATCGGAGACCTAAACGTGATCCTTGATCAGGATGACCTACTATCTCTACTTTCAAAATTGCCTCCCAGACTCTACCACCTCTTACCAGTTCAGCAACCACGGGCATCACTCTTCATCCTCTCACCTGGACCACTTACTTATTCTGCCTGTTTCCACTTTGGCCCTGTTCATTTTCCATAGAACATAACTCACATCTGATCTCTCCCTGTTGTAAATCACCCAGTAGATTCTCAGTGCCCTCAGAATAAGATCTAAACTCTGCAGAACAACCGACAAATCCTACATGGCCTGGTACCTGCCTACCTTGTTGACCTCATCTCTGATCTCACTCCTTCTCTTTCCCTATACTCCAGCCACCTGGCAAAGACCAGCCCTGACCACCCTAACCACAGCAGGCACACTCCCTGCACTATCTCTCAATCACTCTCTGTCACATTACTCTGTTTTATTTCCTTCAGGCACTTGTCACTGTCTGAAGTTATTATTTATTCATTTGTTTACATTTTTATTATCTGTCTCCCCCACTAGAAGGAACACCATGAAAACAAGAACCTTAGCTGACCTATTTATTTCTATATGCTTAGCACCTAACATGGTGCTAAGCACTCTTCTGAATGAATTAATAAATGAAAAAATGAATGAACATAATTTATAATTATATAAAATTTAATTCCACAGGATACTGATTTTTATTAATAAGTGTGAAGTATTGCTGTAAGATGAGCCATCATTCACTAGCTCTATGACTTTAAATTATTATTTAATATCCCCACTCCCAGTTTCATCATCTGGGAAATGGGTATAGTAATCGTCCTGATCTTATAAAGGTGTAAGAAATAAGGAAGAAGATGTGCATAAAATACTTAGCTCTATGCTTGGCACATGGTCTACATTTAGTAAATGCTAACTATTAGCGGAGGATAAAATTAGGATGCTCTAGTTATCTTAAAAAACAGAATATTCCTTTTACTGTGGAAACCCAGATAATGGTCCTCAGAAAACTGAATGATGTGATGAGAAATCCCAGATCTGTCCCCTTTTCTCTATTCCCACCAGCTACCATACCCTCTAAGACAGAAATCATGTCCCCCTCATCACTCCTGCAGAACATCCAAGTAGCTTCCCAACCATTGTCCCTGCCTTCAAATTATCGCCTTTCTACAGCATTGTATCTTGGTTAAGAAAATAGCCTCCAAAATCTTATGGTCTCAAGAACTTCAATAACCTGGTTCCATCCTCCCACCAATCTTACACTCAACTAACCTTGAGGGTCATCTTCACTCTAGTTAGAACAACATGCCCACAGTGAGAGGGAATACGGCACAGTGGTTAAGAGCAGGGCATCTGGAGCCAGATTGCTTGGCTTCAAATGCCAGCTCCATCACTTACTTACTAGTTACTTAGCCTCTCCATGCCTGGTTCCTCATCTGTAAAATGGCAAGGAGAGTAACACGGCACACGTCATAAGCTTGTGGTGAGAAACATATAACACATGTAAAGCACTCAGCACAAGGCCTGACACTTAGTGATGATGATGATGATGTCAAGCTTACACTAAAAACTACAGTCATCTTTCTAAAATACAAACCCAAACATGCCATATATATGTTCAAAAACCTTTAATTAATGTCCATTGCCAATAGGATGAAATTTAAAATCCTAAGTTTAGGACACTAAGCACGGTGCAAATTCTTCCTACTGTGGCACGAACTCATCTTTGTAACTTCAAATCTCCTCATTCTCCTCCAGTGCCTCCCTGCAGGAGGTCCAGAATCTGTGCTTTAATCAACCGACAATTTTGCCATCCCAGGAACACACCATGGCATCTTGTTTCTCTGCTTTACTTGCTGAAATTCCCTTCCTATTTCCTTCTACCTGCTAAGCTCCTGTTCATCCTTCAAGGCCCACACAGATGTTCCCTTTTCACCAAGCGCTCCCTAAATCTTCCAGGGAAAGACAGTGGCACCTACCTCTAAACTCCCACATCTTTCGTAGAAAACCTGGATGTACAACCTGTGTTGTCTGTCATTTGTCAGTTTACTTCTCTGTGTCTCTTCTTTATGATCTCCTCAAGGGCAGGAACCTATTTGCTTCTTTTTTGCATAATGCCTGACTTACATCAGGTGCTCAAGCAATGAGTGTTTGACTGATATCTATTGAAGTGATGTGAACAACAAACTTAATTCTAGCAGAGGAATCCAAAATCATAAAATTATTCTAGTAAGAAGATGGCTAAAATAAAAGCAGTTTTAATGTTGAGCATCTTTTGGATGCATCATCGTGTTGATTTGCATCTCTTTTGGCTTCTGATTCATGTATGTTGTACAATTTTCTACTTAGTTTTAGAAGCTGAGTCATTTTATTTGAAGATGCGTCAAGAAAATATATTTTAAAAAAAAAGATTTTCAAAGGAAAATATTTCTAAAGATTTACCATTTTAATATTTTTCCTAGTCTAAAGTAATGCTAAAATGTCATACTAAGTTTTATGCCTTCACTTATTTAAATAATTTTATTATTAAGGTTTTAGTGATTTAAATGTAATTGGGGGATCTCCCCAAGTGTGCACCATAGAACACTAATCTATGAAAACTAAGAAATAAAAATGATTCCTTGGTCAAGTAAGTTTGGAGAAAAATATATGCTATATCCCTTTGAAAAGTCACAAAGCACTTTAGCATATTAAAGGCTCTGAAAGGTCCACCAACAAAGAATTCAGTATTTCCCAAAATTTTTTTTACCAGAGAACCCTTTAATGTTCTTTGGAACAAGTGTTCATGAAACTCATTTTAGGAACTACTGCACCATTTAGCCTCTAAATGGCCCAATACAACTAGTTTTTAGGTGATAAATAATCTTAATTCATAATATGATTGGATGGACTTTTAAAGGGCATCCATCAATGTCACCCATGCAGGTGTGAACTCGCATCTACATGCCCCTGACAAGTTATCATTCAAAGCACAAGTGAAGGGAATGGAGAATAAATGATTTGTTACAGCTCTGTAAGAAGGTGCTTCTTAACACAGAACGAGGATCTCTTTCCCTGTCGATTCCATCTGTTCATCTTAACTCAGCCTCTTGGAGCCATGAAAAACAGATCTTAAAATTGTATCACTTTTTCAGCCAGAAGGCTTAAATCATCACATAGAGTCTTTGGTTGCTGGTAGAATAGCAATTGAAAAGCCTAGTTCTCTCTTCATCTGAAAAGTAGACAAAAAATGTGGGAACGATTTGCAGATACCTAGCATACCAGGTCATCATTAGTGATGCATAATGATTGGAATATAATGACTCTGTACCTCTGAAGACAAATGAAATGTCTGTACAGTGACAAACAGCCAATGTAAAGAGTTCTAATTTGACAACGAAGCAAACTAAATCCCTTTTATGAGGTAAGGAGTGTGTCTTAAGTAATAAACACTTAAGTAATTAGATGATTTTATGGCGATAGCTATAAACTGAAACATGGGGGGAAAACATCTCGGTAATAGGCTGACGCCTTGGGAGGTGGGTATATAAGAGCCAGGGGAGAAGACAGAAGCATCGAGACACAAAGAGACTTCTCTTCTCAACCCACCAACTACCCAATCCCTGACACCATGGCTTGCTGTGCTCCCTACTGCTGCAGTGTCCCCACCGGCCCCGCCACCACCATCTGCTCCTCTGACAAATTCTGTCGGTGCGGAGTCTGCCTACCCAGCACCTGCCCACATGAGATCAGCCTCCTCCAGCCCACCTGCTGTGACAACTGCCCTCCACCCTGCTGTGAGCCTGACACCTATGTGCCAACTTGCTGGCTGCTCAGCTCTTCCTACCCGAATCCCGGACTGAGTGGGATCAACCTGACGACCTTCATTCAGCCTGGCTGTGGAAGTCCCTGTGAGCCCTGCTCTTAAGCGGCCACATCTTTGCACAGGCTCAGTGATGTGCTGCTCAAGTCTTATGCATCGTCTGGCCTTCAACATTCGCTACTACCTACATCAGATTAAATCAATCCCAATGGCCAGGGCGGTGTTTTCACGCATTTGCCCAACTTCTTAATTCTTTCTTCTTTTGGGTGGAGTTGGAGACCTTCTTTCTGTCTTTTAGGGTATTTGTTCTTTGGAAAAGAACCGTTTTGACTACTCATTAATAAACTTCATTCTTACCTAGCAAATATGGCTTTGTGACTATTTATTCCTGTGTTTCTTCTTAAGAAAGTGGAATGCCTACCTAAACCGGAACTGCCCAAGATTTACCCCAGCAGAATGAGAGCTCTCATGGTGGAATCATTGAAAAATGATACGGTTCTTTGTGATAGGTTGAAAAGTGAAAAATTCAGCAGGTCATTTTGTAGGAGTTTTTTTCCTTTTTTTTAATTGAGGTATAGTTGATTTACAATATTATATAAGTTTCAGGTGTACAATGTAGTGACTCACAATTTTTTAAGGTTATACTTCACTTATAGTTATTGTAAAATATTGGCTATATTCCCTGTGCTGTATAATATAGCCTTGTAGCTTATTTATTTTATACAGAGTAGTTTGTACCTCAATCCCCTGCCTTATCTTGTTCCTCTCGTCTTCCCTGTCACTGGTAACCACTAGTCTGTTCTCTTTATCTGTGAATCTGCTTCTTTTTTGTTATATTCACTAGTTTTTTTTTAATTTTTGGATTCCACATGTAAGTGATATCACACAGTATTTGTTGTTCTCTGACTTATTTCACTAAGCATATTACCCTCCAAGTCCATCCATGTTGTTGCAAATGGCAAAATTTCATTCTTTTTTTACAGCTGAATTGTGTTTCATTGTATATATATATATATATATATATATGCCACATCTTCTTTATCCATTCTTCTGTTGATGGACACTTAGGTTGCTTCCATATCTTGGCTACTGTACATAATGCCACTACGAACACTGGGGTTCATATATTTTTTCAAATTAGTGTTTTCGTTTTCTTCGGATATATACCCAGGAGTGGAATTGATGGATTATACAGTAGTTCTATTTTTAGTTTTTTGAGGAAACTTCATACTGTTTTCCATAGTGGCTGCACCAACTTACATTCCCACCAACACTGTACAAGGGTTCCCTTTTCTGCACACCCTCATCAATAGTTGTTTGTGGTCTTTTCGATGATAGCCATTCTGGCAGGTGTGAGGTGATATCTCAGAGTGGTTTTAATTTGCATTCCTCTAATGATTAATGATGTTGAGAATCTTTTCATGTGTCTGTTGACCATCTGTATGTCTTCTTTGGAAAAATGTCTATTCAAGTATTCTGCCTATTTTCTAATCAGCTTGTTTGGGTTTTTTATGTTGAATTGTATGAGCTGTTTATATATTTTATATATTATCCCCTTATTGGTCATATCATTTGCAAGTATTTTGTCCCATTCAGTAGGTTGTCTTTTTGCTTTGTCAATAGTTTCCTTTGCTGTGCAAAAGCTTTTAAGTTTAATTCAGTCCTATATGTTTATGTTTGCTTTTATTTCTTTTGTTTTAGGAGAGAGATCCAAAAAAAATATTGCTATGATTTATGTCAAAGAGTGTTCCACCTATATTTCTTCTAGGAGTTTTATGTTTTCCACTCTTACATTTAGGTCTTTAACCCATTTTGAATTAATTTTTTTATATAAATGTTCTAATATCATTCTTTTACATGTAGCTTTTACAGTTTTCCCAGCACCACTTATTGAAGAGGCTGTCTTTTCTCCATTGTATATTCTTGCCTCTCTTGTTGTAGATTAATTGACCATAAGTGTGTGGGTTTATTTCTGGGCTCTCTATTCTATTCCATTGACCTATGCGTCTGTTTTTCTGCCAGTACCATACTGTTTTGATTACTGTAGCTTTGTGGTATAGTCTGAATTTTAGGCTTAATACAAGATAACCCTTGTTACCATGCCAAGTTACCTCTTTTTCAGCCAAAAGCAAAGAAGTCTGATGTTTTCATACATGCTTATAAGGGATAAATATTTAGATTTTATTTTTAATACGGAAAATATAAGTGTCCTTTTATTACCACTGTCAGCCTTTATGCATTCAAGGGCCCTTGGCTAGTTAAATAGCCCCAAATGGAAACCAGGTGATATGTGTTCCAGTCCTGGCTCTGCCTCAGGCTGCCTCTGTGACCCGGATCAAGTCACTTGAGCTCTTTGGGTCTCAGGTCTTACATCAGTAAAATGGGTTGGTTGACCAAATCCTCTCTAAAATCACTTTCAGTTTGAACATTCTGTGGCTCTAGATCATCCAGAAGCATTTTAAGTAACAAATACTCCATGCCACTAATCAACCCCATCTCACCATATTACTTTTACCTCTTTCAGTCATAATAGCTAACGTTTGGTGAATACATCCTGGGCACTCTCATATGTGCTGTACGTACATTATCTCACTTATCCCTAACAAAAAAACTAACAGGTCACTACCATTATTTTCCCCACTTTATAGGTGAGAAAACTGAGATGGAGAAAGTTACTTGCAAAAGTAACATAGATAGTGACAGAGGAGCTCTCTGAATTCAGAGTCCTTCCTCTTACCGCCGCACCAAAGCATCTGCCTCTTCTGCAAACAACAACATGCCCAAGAGAAATATGATCACACATGGCTGTCTTTACCCAGGAGAAAGCATATGCTACTTGACAATACCTACTCTATTACCCCTCTAGATTTTCTATTTGGTTGTAGAGGGTAACAGCTTTCTCTGTGGTGCTTAGAGCTTAAGACAAAATGAGTGCACACAATGAGTCTAGGAAAAACTGTTTATGTTTCTAAGGTGAAAACAAATCATGTTTTTTGAAAGTCAAACTTTAAACACTGATGAGAAACATCAGCACAGGAAAAATATTGACTGGCTCATTAAGCCTGCATTGAAATGCAGAATGTCAACTCAGACACATTTCCAATTTTCTAATGAGTTTCAATGACCTATTTTAAGATAAAACAAACTACCCTTAAAGGTTGTTTATCCTTGAGAATAGAATAGAAAACCAAGTCATGTCATTTTTCTTTCAGATTGTTCCTGGCCTCCAGGCCCTTCTTTCTATCTTCATGGACTCTAGCCTAATTTAGACTCTGATCACCACACCCCCGATCACAGCCAGTCTCCTAGTTGACCTTGAGTCATGTATTCCATGACTCTCCCTCCACACAAACTATATCTCTGTCAGAATAGACTTTTATCTGTCTACAAATATTGGTTAAATTGAGTTACTCAAAACACTTGGATGACTCACTATTTTTGTTTTTACTGAATCAAGTCTAAATTCTTCAGTGTGGCTCTTAAGACCCTCAATAACCTGGTACAATCATTTTCACCAATTATTACTTTGCTACGAATCTTGGGGCAACATAAATTCTATACTCTAGTCAGAGCAATGGCCCCTATTCAGTGGTCAAGACAGTGGTCTCTGAAACCAGACTGTCTTGGTTTAAATGGTACTTCCGTCACTCACTAGTTATGTGTTCTTGGTCATGCCATTTAATTTCCCTATGCCTCAGGTTTCTTAACTGTTAAGTAAGATTAAAGACAGTACATGCCCTGCAAAATTTCTGACCAGTACACCACAAAACTGTCCAGATTGTGAAAAACCAGGAAAGACTGAGAAATTATCACAGACCAGAGGAGACTAAGGAGACGTGATGACTAAATGGGTCCTGGAACAGAAAAAGGACATTAGTGGGGAAACTGGTAACATCTGAATAATGTCTGAAGTTTAATTAGTAGTGACGTACCAGTGTTGGCTTCTTAATTTTGACAAATGCACAATGATATTGTAAGGTGTTATCATTAAGGGAACTTGAGTGAGGGATATACAGGAATGCTATACTCTCTTTGCAACCTTTCTGTAAATCCAAAATTATTCAAAAATAAAAAGCTAATTTTAAAAAAGTATATACCTCCTAAAACTGTAGTGAATATTAAATTAATTAAAACATGTTCAGCCCTTAGAATAGTGTGTACTGACTCTCAACCTCTAATCCACCTTTTAATACTCTGTGATGCTGGGATGAGGACTGTTTCTCCTTTGGCTGGTTTTCTACTAGATTCCACCAATAGAGTGCACTAGGATAAGACCATATGCCCTGAGGAAGAAAGAAGGGTCTTGTTGCTCCAGCAACAGTCCCTCATCCGGCAGCAGCACTGGGTTGTCTTTTCCAGCTTCTTTTCACTCTTCAAAAAACAACATCATTTAGCTTCCTCAGAAATACCAGCATCAGCAAGGGAGTGACTCCCCACCTCCCTCCCACAGAGGTCCAAGCCCCGGCCCCACGGGACCTCTCCTCTGAGCTTCTGAGTTAAGAGCACCAGCTGAGCAACACCTGGGGTCTGAGCCCAGCTCTGCAGGACCACTCTTCCAAGCTCCTAGGTCCAGTCATCACGAACCTCTTCTCTTCATTCGCAGCCCTCTAGCTGGTAGCTGCTTCTTGTGTTTGTAACCATTTTTTTTTTTTCTTTTTAAGTCCTCCCATACCTATTTAACCAATTCCCTATCTTAAGATTCTCTCTGTTGAAATACCTCTCGTGAGGGTGTTTTAGTTCGCTTGTTTTCCTGACTAAGCTAGATACAGAAACATTCCATAAATGCTGATTGTCATTATTTTCCAAACTTCTTTACGTATTTATTCCATGTGTTCCAGCCTTCAGAATCCACCTCATGATCCAGGCTCTATGCTAGGTAACAGAGAAACCAGGAAAAATGAGACATAGTTCCTGCTTTGCAGATTACATTCTAGTAAAGAGAACCAGCATGTATACAAAAAATGCAGCAAAGTTATTTGGGTGGATATGGGGTGCCATGGAGGCACAAAGGATGGCATGACCAGTTCTGCTATGGCCATGAAGAGAGTAGGGACAGAATAGTGTCTTAGAACTCATTGTTTTCCTTGTCCCAAATGCACTTACCTCTTTTCTAAGTGTTTCTCATCAAAACAGCTTAATCCAAATCCTCCATGAAGATGTCTGGTCATTTCAGCTCTGTTTCATCGTATTTCCTCTTGTGCGAATTCTCACAGTCCCTGGAAGAGACACTGCCATTTATTAGAGAACTCTACGGTACCACGCACAATGCTGAATAATTTGCATAAGTAATTCTCAACCTTTAACTTTTGCAATAAGACCATAGCAGGTGATTATTATTTTTCCCAAAATTTGTAGTTGAGAAAAACTAAAGCCCAGAACGTTTAATAACTTGATCTAGGTCTCACAGCATGTAAGTTATCATCAGAATTCAAAACTATCTCTGAAGCTCTTTTATTTCCCTGTCATGTACTTAATTATATGTTGTTTGAATCATATGTAAAGGGATTTCTAGTCTTTTCCATCAGACCACATACTCCTTGAGGACAGGCACTCTTCAGAATGTGTTAGAGATTCAATAACTACTTGACTTATAACAAGTGGGTTTGCTGATCAGCCTCCTTTACTCTAGTTACATACTAGTTTTAGCCATGTCATGTTAACACTATAACTGAAGTAAAATGGAAGGGAATTTTTAAAGGTATCTGTCTGTTTGATAGACGGTGATTATCAGCTTAAGCGGTGGTTTTGAAAAATGGAATGGGCAGGTTGGCAGTTTGGTTTTCTTTTAAAAAAAGAACTTTTCATGCTGTTTTGCAAAGAGAGCCAAATTCATTTTTCAGGCTATATATAGTCTCATGAACCTATGTTTTAATATGTTCTGACTTCTGGCTAAAAAACTGATGTCCTTTCTAAAATTGAGAACTTACTTATGTTTATACATAATTGCATATGTAGATAATGTAGTGAATCAGTATAGAAAATCATCTAGCAGACTCTGAACTTTTCAATCAAGATCATGTTACATATCTTTGATATTCCTTTATTTTCTCAAATCCATGAAAAGATAGCAAGGTGAATCTGCTGGAAAAAAACATCTCACAGGTTTTGACTTCTCAAATATATCCAGGGCACACATTTTGAGAGGGATCATTTCTTACTTCTCAGGGAAATCACTTTTAATTCTTCACACTCAGCAGGGATCACTTGTAAGAACACAATCTGGTTGGTAAAAAAGAGGAAAGTCAGGGTAGCTTCTGATGTATTTACCTGTGATTGAATAAGTGGAGAACCTACATCAACACCATTTTGAAACTGCAACAGGAACAAGTTTGAATGTAGCAACACAACGAAATAAAACTGAAGGAGTGCTCATCCCATGGCTGCTAAATAAGTTAGTGAGTTATTTGTATGGGATTATACAAACAACAACAAGGAAACATTCTGATGGACGGAAGCCATGTTCCTTGAGATGGGTGGCTGTAAAAGACTCACAGAGGACAACTTTGTAGAAGAAAACCTTCCTTTGCAACAAAAGTCTACCTGATCCACTGTCTCTATGTCTTCCTGTGAGTCTTGTCTCCAAGGATGCTGCAGTGTCCCCACCGGCCCCGCCACCACCACCTGCTCCTCTGACATGTGCTGTCAATGTGGACTCTGCTTGCCCAGCACCTGCCCACATGAGATCAGCCTCTTTCAGCCCACCTGCTGTGACACCTGCCCCTCACCCTGCTGTGTGCCTGACTCCTGCGTGCCATCATGTTGGCTGCTCAATAGCTGCCACCCTACCCCAAACCTGAGCGGGATCTCTGTCACAACCTGCATCCAGCCCTGTGAGTGTGAAGCAGAACCCTGCTAGCTAAAGATATCTCAACGAGCTTGCCCACATTGCCCTAAGGGACTGCAGTAGTCATTAAGAGCTGCCCAGCAAATAGCCTTTAATAAGAAGCTCTGGAAAAAAAATGTTCTGACCCTGTGCCTTCAGTTTTGCAGAAGTGTTCTCTCTATGTTTTGAACAATGATTTCAAATTAGAAGTGGAAAAAATGCTATCATGGACCTCCTTACTTTAAATAAACACCACTCTTCCCCAAACCATGTACTGACTCAATGTTTAATGCCATAATTACCTGACTCTTGACACATGCATGCATCATGAACCTATAAATATGTCCAGCAGAATTACACTTTCTGATGACATCAACATAAATCTCATAGTCAAGAAGAGGCCTCACAGGGATATGTAAATACATGAAGAAAATTGCCTGGATAATAAAATATATTAAACTCTAAGCTTAGAATTATTTTAAATTCCAAGGTCAGCACCTACTTTTAATTTTAATTTTTTTCCCTGCCTCTGTAACTCACATACATCTTTAAAGAGGCTGAGAAACTGGCAATTAGAGATCAACAAACTCACAGAAGGAACCCCAAACATTGAGCTGAGCCACATTTTTTCATTGTCTCGTTTAGGCGAAGCTTGGAATGTAAAACTTTTTTTTGTTTTAATTAACTATTTTATTATTTATTTATTTTTGGCTGTGTTGGGTCTTCATTGCTGCGCATCAGCCATCTCTAGTTGTGGCGAACGGGGGCTACTCTTGTTGCAGTGCACGGGCTTCTCCTTGTGGTGGCTTCTCTTGTTGCAGAGCATGGACTCTAGGCTCCCAAGCTTCAGTATTTGTGGCACACAGGCTCAGTAGTTGTGGCTCGCGGGCTCTAGAGCTCAGGCTCAGTAGCTGTGGGGCATGGGCTTAGTTGCTCTGAGGCATGCGGGATCTTCCCAGCCCAGGGCTTGAACCGGTGTCCCCTGCATTGGCAGGCAGATTCTTAACCACTGTGCCACCAGGGAAGTCCCTGTAAAACTGTTTTGAACTGTAAAATACTTCACAAATGAAATAAGTCACTGATTTGTAAAGTTTTATATTATTATAAGGGGCTACTCTAAAAATAAATACATACCTTTTTTCATTCTTATCTGTTATTTAATACAATTCAGTAGATATTTATCAAATGTCTATGTTCCAGGCATTGTCCCAAGTGCTTGACAGAGACAAAGAAGATTAAGACGCAATTCCCACTTTCAAGGAGTTTGCATTGGAGTAAGGAAGACACATATAAATGAGAAACTGTAATATATATACCAGAATAAAACAAGACTTAGATGAAAAGATAGGCAGCACACTTTGTGAGAGCAGAGAAAAGAATGAAAACATCTAGAAGAACCCCCTAAAATTTCTTCATGAAGGATGTTCAAGCTAGTGCTTGAGGGATGAGTAGGATTTGAGAAGTAGCAAATTGGGGTTTTTGTTTTTAGCTAGCTTTCTTCTCTTTTAAGCAGGCTAGACTGGTCTTCCCTAAGGTCCCCTCAGAGACAACAGATTCTGTACTCTGCGTTTATTCAACAACCTTTTGCTAGCCAACAAATTATGTAATTTAGACTCCACTATCCGAATAATTTTGCGCTGCTCATGGGGAAGTATGTGGAAATGTTGGAATCATAGCATATTACACATTGGAGATTATTTGGTTCAACTTCCTCATCTGCCAACCTGCAGTAAGGCAAATCAAGGCCAACTGAGCTGAAGAATGTGTATAAGGCATCCCTCAAAGGAATTTACAACCTAACTGAAGATCTAGGATACGAAAACAAGTAAACATACAAAGTAGGGAGTTAAGTCAGTGAAAAAAAACATGATTTCTATGAATGTCACAGTGCTAAATAACAATGGATCACAACCCCTTCCAGAACCCACTGTGATTTTGTGAATCTTATGATTCTTCTTTCCTGTTTCATCTTATTTTAAAGTAAATAATTCCTGTGAAAATGAATGAATACTGAAGTGATTTTCTTTTAATGGTATATTTAACAAAAAAAAATCAACTGGGTAGATCTTTCCTTCCAGTGAATTTACACTCTGACTCACTACAACATTGGTACAACTTTGAGAATAGAGACTCTTTAAAAAAAAAAACAAATAAAAACACCCCTAAACCCACAGAGTAATACAACCTTTGGAAACTCACTATAGATTTATCAAAAATAATGAAAAGCGTTTCATCTTATTCCATTCTGTCTGTCACCTTGCTTGCGCAATAGAAACTGAATTATATCATCAATAAATAAGCATCAACAAATATAACTGAGATGCATAAAGTCATAAGCAACATTCATCTGTAAGTTGCCATGTCTTTGTTGAGCCAATTAATCATTTGAGCTGCATATTCTGAAGTTAGCCATTAAAAATCATATTATGTTATGCATATTATCTAAAACTAAGGGGGGAAAAATGAGAAGAATTTATCCTCTGAAACTACAGCTGAATTGTCACTTAGACTAATTATTCATAATTCATGTAAGATTTGGCATTCCAGGACCCTGTGAAGATAAAATGTGATCATCTTATGACAAAAATGACAAATCAATGAGTCAAACGCATGATTAATTTAATAAGGGCAGGAACTCTTAATGGACAAGTAAATAAGAAACTAATTAGAGAACCTTAGTGGAAACGGGTAGCATAAACAAAAACGAGAGGAAGCCTTCTGATTGGACCAACACCCAATGAGGAGAGTATAAAAGAGCCCCAAAGTGAGAGAAGATATTTAATCCTAGAAACCTCATCTTTCTCTCCAAGAAACCAAGAGTAAACCAGATTCCCAACGCCATGGCTTGCTGCGCTCCCTTCTGCTGCAGCGTCCCCACCGGCCCTGCCACCACCATCTGCTCCTCTGACAAATTCTGTCGGTGCGGAGTCTGCCTGCCCAGCACCTGCCCACACACGGTTTGGTTACTGGGGTCAACCTGCTGTGACAACTGCCCTCCACCCTGCCACATTCCTCAGCCCTGTGTGCCCACCTGCTTCCTGCTCAACTCTGCCCAGCCCACCCCAGGCCTGGAAAACATCAACCTCACAACCTTCATTCAGCCCTGCTGTGAGCCCTGCATCCCAAGCTGCTGCTGACCGATGGCTGCCTCGCTCAGTACCTGGCAATAACACAGAAGCTATCTATTCAGCATTCACTTGCCTCAGTAGTTTATCAAATATTGAGGTAGACCAGATGGCGTAGATATGGAAAACCTACTTTTCATCTCAATGGAAAGAAAATCAAGAAATTTTTATGGTTATTTGGCTAACTGTTTGATTCATTTGGGCAGATGAATGTCATCTATTATCAAAATAGTATTGAAATCTATAAGACTTCAAACTGTATTTTCTTGGTCATGTTGCTTCTTGCATGCCATTTCTTGTATTGGGCATCTTCATAGAGGAAAAATATCTTGATGGGTTATCCAATAAACTTTATTTCTGTGGCAAGTTGTGTTCTTCGTTTATGTTAGAGTTTTTGGTATATTTCTTTCATTTAAAAAAAAGGTAAAGGAAAGATAATTATTTTCCTTAAAAAAAGAAGCTCTTAGAGGGATAACTAAAACTAGCTTACTAACATGGCTTGCTAACTTTAAATTGCTTATCTTTTATGTTCACCTTCTCTTCTCCTCCTCAGACAAATACAATTTGGGAGTGAGCCAGCATTTATTTACCTACAATTTGCCAGGTAAATCACATGTATTAATTCATGTAACCCTTAATACAGCATAATAGGAAAATGAAGCTTTAAGAGCGATTCAACATTCTCAAAGCCACAAAGTTTAGTTACTAAGAAAACCAGGACTGAGCTCCTTGTATATCTGTTTGGCTTTAAAGCCCAATTCTTTCTACCACATCACAGAGCCTCCAATGCTAATAGAGACAGAAGCTTAATGAACACAGTTATGACATTAACTAAAACTACGCAAGAGAAATAAAAATATAAGAACCTTTAACAAAATCATCCCCTCCAATTGTAATAGAAAAAGATATACTGGCTCATAGATTAAAAGTGGCAGGTATTCAATTCTAAGATCTGGGTCATTTAGTGGACTTACCATTTTGACTTCATTTCCCCTTGGAGAGAACTTAAAGTGGTCAATTCTAGTAGTAGGGCACTAGGAATATATCTCTACCTGCCACAATACTACCCCAGTAATGAATAGAATGCCAATATTTTCCAGATGATAGTGTGAGATCTAGAGCCAAAGCCTGATTAAACATGGTTTAATCTACTACTTAATTTTACTTCATTTTACAAAACTACTTAATTTTTTTCTTGTGCAGATTATTTTTTCCAGCCTTAGATTACATATATATAAATATAAATATATCTTAAAATAGATAATATATAAGTATATATTATATATTTATATATGAATACATATATACATATAATACATATGTCAAAATCCGAAAAAGCATTGAGCTAAAACCGAAAGAATGCGTGTGAAAAAGAAAAAGAGAGCAAGGAAGAGGAGAAGCAAATGCCTTTAAATAAACATGTTCTTAAATGTCCTCAGTTTGCCTATCAGTCTCTTCAGAGAAGGATTTCTCAGAGGATCCCACAGGCTTGTTAGTAGCTCAGCTCTGAATGAACAGAACTTAGAAGCCATGGAGTAAGAAGATGGAACACAACCTAGGATACAGTCGACAAGGGATTTAGTCCATTAACTCATTCACTTGGCCAATATTTCTTGCATGCCTCTCCCATGCCAGGCTCCAAATCCATACCAAGAGTATAAACATAAAAGAAATGTTATTACCTAAAGTGCCCTCAAGTTTCTCTCAAATCTCGTGAAGGAGACAAATTATTATAATCACAGAGTATGTGTTCTATGTATGTTGTGTGAACATAATTATAATGCCTTGTGATTTCTGCTGTGACAGAGATGTGAGCAGTATGCCAGGCAAGTACACAGACAGGGTAACTAAAAACCCAGATTTATTTAGTGAGTCAGTGTTAGGGTGAGGGACAGTTATGGAAAGCCTTCGAGCTATCCAAGCTAAGCATTAAAAGGTGATGAAGCAGAAGAGGTGAGGAGAAGCTCTTCCAGACAGAACAGCAGCTTACTAACTCATGGATGCTTTAAAGATGGGAGAGACTGAGGCCAGGGAGAGAGAAGAAATCCAAAGACCCTGAGGTGGGACCCCCCCAGCAGGGGTGTTCAGGCTGAACCCTCGAAGCAATGAGAGATTTCAAACAAGAGACTAACAACCATATTTTACTTCTATCTCTTTTTATTATCAATCTTTATATCTTCATTGCCCAGATACCCCCACTGACCATAGAAACGTGTAATTAAAACTGGGCAAGTTCTAGACTCAGAGACATAGAGAACAGACTTATGGTCGCCAAGAGGAAGGGGTTGGGAGAGGGAAGGACTGGGAGTTTGGGATTAGCAGATGTAAACTATTATATATAAGATGGATAAACAACAAGATCCTGGGGGGAAGGGTGGGGGAAAGGGATACTTAGGGAGTTTGGGATTGACATGTACACACTGCTGTATTTTAAATGGATAACTAACAAGGACCTACTGTATAGCACAAGGAACTCTGCTCAATATTGTAACAACCTAAATGGGAAAAGCATTTGAAAAAGAATAGATACATGTACAT
Organism: Balaenoptera ricei; assembly: GCF_028023285.1. Taxonomy (NCBI): domain Eukaryota; kingdom Metazoa; phylum Chordata; class Mammalia; order Artiodactyla; family Balaenopteridae; genus Balaenoptera; species Balaenoptera ricei. The sequence continues at coordinate 20,017,819 of NC_082658.1, read as the reverse complement.
GTATAACTGAATCACTTTGCTGTACACCTGAAACTATCACATTGTTAATCAACTCTACTCCAATATAAAATTAAAAGTTAAAAAAAAAGGTCCTACTGTATAGAACAGGGAACTATATTCAATTTCCTGAGATAAACCATAATGGAAAAGAATATAAAAAAAAGAATGTCTCTGTGTATGACTGAGTCACATTGCTTTACAGCAGAGATTGCCACAACATTGTAAATCAACTATACTTCAAAGAAAAAACTGAACTAGCTCTTGTGAGTGTGTGTGTGTGTGTGTGTAAATTTTCAGCACTTTGAAAATCTACCATCTCATCAAGAATCATCACGTTTTTCCTGCACTTGCTTAAAGAAAAAAGGTACCCTTTGTTTCTAAAAATAAATATGCTTAATATCTCTGACACATGCTTTAAACTTGCATTTTAAACCACATGAAAGGTAGCTTAATCCCAAAATGTCCTATATTTAGCTTTTGACAAGTCAACCACCAGGCCATCTAAGGCAAATTATCTCACCTCTCTAGGACTCATGATCCGAATTAATAAACAAAGGAGAGTTATCCCCAGGTCTCTTAGACCATTGCAGAGAAGATAAATTCTAATAAAGCACTACAGGTCTTTTCAATAAAAGAAATGAGTTTATTCATAAACTTGGCATTTTACAACTGTTTCTAATCTGTAACCTAAAGTCTTATTTCTAGTTATAGAAACATAATATTCCACACAGAATAGTAACAATTCCTTTTCCTTATAAGGTTGACTCAAAATAATATGCTTTCTAAATAAGAGATTGATATTTTTCTGCCATGAAATTCTAACTGTGAGAGTCTGCAAACCCCTTCATAATGCTTTTCTTAAAATGTCAAAATAATTTTCTTAATAATCAGCGCTGAGTAAAAGGGTGAGCAATTTGGCAGGTATTCACTCAACGATCAATCTAGGGGAAATCCAGGGACACCAGCAAAGATCACGAACCCTTTCTTCCAAGCAGAGCCATAGAGAATTTCTTTAAATTTGAAATTTATTAATTTCCGTGCCAGCCATTTTCTCTAACTGTAGGTGAGAACTTTTAGGTAAATGTTTGCCATTTCCAGTAAGGTTGTTCTTTTACTTACTTTCTTCCCCTTCTTCTTCCCCTAAGTTTGACCTGCAACTTGCTTGGATAATGATGGTAATAATTTATCTTTGTGTAGCATTTTATGATTGTCTATGGACTTTAATCCATTTTTATCTCATGCGAGCCTCACAATAATCTTCAGAGTGGAAGAATGTAGATATAATTACCCTTATTTTACAGAGGAGGAAGATGAGGCTCCAAAAAGTTAATTGCTTGCCATAGCAAGAAAGGTAGCCAACAGTACTGGGACCAGTAAAGAACTCTTGTAACTCTTAATGTGGTCCTATTGAATCCACACCCCCTCCAGAAAAAAATCACACAGACTTTCCCATCATGCACTGAGATTCAGGTAGACTTAAAGGAAGAGAGAAGAACCATGGCTTGAAGGATGAGTGAGTCAAAGTTGACTGGAAATGCTTTGAGTCGTCAGGGTAACCCCGGACAGGAGCCCACTCTGTGTTCCCTCTCATATGCTGAACTATGCTTGAAGTCTAAATGGTCTACTGGAGCTAGAATCCATGTCTTTCTTACCACAGCTACATTTCATCTGGGGAGAAAATGTACTACTTTGGGGAAAAAAACGTGAACAAAATCAATTGTGGACATATTAGCTTAGGTCCTTAACTTCACTTTCCATTGGTAGCAATATTAGTATCATGGTGTTAAGTTATTCTTTTACTTAGCATGTAGACATAAGCTAAAAGTTCAACTTTCCCACACTCAGCAGAAAAAGAAACAAAGCAAGCCAGTTCTCAATAGAAAGATAAATGTCCTTATGAAAGAATGTTTTAACCTAACAGTTATGAAAGAAATGTAAATATTACAACAATGAAATTTCATTTTCCACCCACCAAATTGGCAAACACTTTAAAAATAAAATATCTAGCAAAAGTGTAGGGAGGGCTTCCCTGGTGGCTCAGTGGTTGAGAGTCTGCCTGCCGATGCAGGGCAAACGGGTTCGAGCCCTGGTCTGGGAAGATCCCACATGCCGCAGAGCAACTAGGCCCGTGAGCCACAACTACTGAGCCTGCGCGTCTGGAGCCTGTGCTCCGCAACAAGAGAGGCCGCGATAGTGAGAGGCCTGCGCACCGCGATGAGGAGTGGCCCCCGCTTGCCACAACTGGAGGAAGCCCTCGCACAGAAACGAAGACCCAACACAGCCATAAATAAATAAATAAATAAATTAAAAAAAAAAAAACAAAGTGTAGGGAAACAGGAATTCTCAAGCACAGCTGGTGGGAATATGTAAACAGAAAAAAAATGGGTAAATAGAACCATTCTGGAAAGCCGTATGGCAATGAATATCAAAGGCCTTAAAATATCATTAATTAACATTTGCATCAATAATTCTACCTAATAATTAGCCCTGTTTCTGAAATGATAAGAAATGTGCATAAAGATTTACATACACAGTTGTTACTCTTGCCACAATTATCAAAGGGAAAAGTTGCAAATAGCTTAAATGATTAATAATATGAGATTTTTAAGCAACTTAGAAGTAAATTATATGATGAACGCTAGGAAATGTTAAAAATGACATTATCAAATATACTTAAGAATACAAGATAATGAAAATGTATATGTTTAAGTGAAAATGCAAGTTATAGAACCATATGTACAATGTGATTCCAGTGATGTAATAAAATGACAAACAAATGTATGAAAAGTGACTAGAGGGACATATGTAAACATTAATAGAGAATTTCTCTTGATGATAAGATTATGGATAATTTGTTTTCTTTATACTTTTCTATATAGTCCAAATTTTTAATGAATATGTATTATAATATTTTATGATAAAAATGGAATAATAGCATATTTCTCCATATCAATGTAAGTTTGATCTTCAAAAGTCTGAAAACTAAACTAATACAATGTCACATGTCAATTATATATCAATTAAAAATTAGTTAATTTTTTTAAAGTTCCCAAAGCTAAAAGAGAGTTACTAAAATTAAGTGCTCTTTAAAACAAGAATAGTTCATCAGATCAGTTGGTAACAGATAAAGGTAAAGAGAATAAAAACTGACCAGCGACCAGCGCTAGAGAAAAGACCTACATACTACAGGTGTACTGTCATGCATATTCCCCTCCAGGGCTGGTGGAATTATAGTAGCAGAAGCCTTAGGTGATACCTCATAAAGCTTGTGTTCCAGTGACAAATAGCAAGAGTAATCAGTTCAGATTTAGCAAGGAACTCAAATAAAGGTTAATTAGGAAGATAAAGACTCTTTACAAGCATCTAAATGTCAAACCAATCAAAGGATAATGGGTACATTAACATAAACAAGAACCAGGAAAGAAGCCCTCTGGTTGGACCAACACCCATTGGAGAGGGTATATAAGAGCCCCAGAGCAAGAGGAGACATTCACACCTCAGGAGCCTCATCTTTCTTTAAGCCAAACCAATAAAAACCACAGATTCCCAACGCCATGGCTTGCTGCGCTCCCTACTGCTGCAGCGTCCCCACCGGCCCTGCCACCACCATCTGCTCCTCTGACAAATTCTGTCGGTGCGGAGTCTGCCTACCCAGCACCTGCCCACACACGGTTTGGTTACTGGGGCCAACCTGCTGTGACAACTGCCCTCCACCCTGCCACATTCCTCAGCCCTGTGTGCCCACCTGCTTCCTGCTCCACTCTGCCCAGCCCACCCCAGGCCTGGAAAGCATCAACCTCACAACCTTCATTCAGCCCTGCTGTGAGCCCTGCATCCCAAGCTGCTGCTGACCGATGGCTGCCTCGCTCAGTGCCTGACATGGGAAGAGTCAATCCAGAAGTGTTCACCTGTTTCAGTACCTGCAACTAATTGGCTCTGCTTTCGAAGTTGGAACAAGGAGGGCGCTATCACTGACAACCCCCGCAAAAAAGAAACCGAGAGACTTTCAAGGTCCATGTAGCGGATATCAGTAAACAAGGACAGTTGGAATAGGTGGATGCCTAATACGTTTCCCAAAGTTGTTCAGTTCCTTCATTTTAAAGTGTATCTTTCTTTGGGTGCTTTGGGAATTCTGTTTCCAGTCTTGAAAGGTATCTTTCTGGAAATTGAGGCGCTTCTTCATGATTATCCTAATAAATTTTACGTCTCTGGCATAGCACAAATGTCTACAATTACTTCTGTTTATTTTTATTAATCCATTAAATGAATTTCTTAATTCCAAAGGTCAGCACTTTAAGAAACAGAGAACATCTGCAAAACTGAAAAGGGTGGCAGTACAGACAAATATTTCTTGCTTTTGTTGTTCTTGTTGTTTTAAGAAAACTAAATGGCCTTGCATATAAAATGGTCCAACTGGGACTTCCCTGGCGGTCCAGTGGTTAAGACTTAGCCTTCCAATGCAGGGGGTGTGGGTTCAATCCCTGGTTGGGGAGATAAGATCCCACATGCCTCGCTGCCAAAAATCCAAAACATAAAACAGAAGCAATATTGTAACAAATTCAATAAAGACTTTAAAAATGGTCCACATCAAAAAAAAAATCTTTAAAAAAAAATAAACCACAAAAAAATGGTCCAGTATATCAGCATAATTTCCCTGACTTGTCCTCCCCACAAAATGGTTTAAGGTAGGCTGGGAAATACTGAATATGATCCAAAGACCAAACATGATCTAATATATCAACTAATCCAGATGCCTGATCTATTTGTGCAAAAAGATAATAACAATAATATCATTCATTCAATAAACATATTAAATACCTGTTATGTACCCTGTATTTTACTAACCCTGCTAAAAATGAGCTGAAGGTGAGGTCTGGAAGGTGAGGCAGATACACACACAATACCCACTCACTCCCTCATACAATTAATAACTATTTAATGAATGCCAGGCTTTATATAATAATAAAAATATAAGTGCTCTACCAGTAGCATTAGTCAAGTGCTATAGTACCACAAAATTGAGAAAAATTAGGAAATTAAGATTGATACCCCAGTGATAAAGAGAAGAAAGACATAATCAAAGGTAAATTGACTGGAGCTGGAGATCAAAAGAATATGGAAAAGAAGATGTAGTCAAAGATAGATTAGGTAGTAGTGTTATGTCACCAACTGAACATGGGAGCAGAGATGGAGGAGAGAATTAAAAAAGGAAATACTGAGTTCTGCTCTAGACATGTCAAGACACAAGTGGCAAATCTAAATGAAGTTTAGGCAGCTAGAATTTGCACAATAGTGTTCTAGAAGGAAGAAGATGTATGCGGGGAAGTGCAGAAGTCTGAGTAAAAGATCTTGTCAAGTACTTGCAGAAGGCTGGGTTGCATGCACACAGGATGAAATTCCATGAAGTTAGCATAGAGTGGCTGCTGGGGGATAAACAGCTGAATGGACATACCAAAAGTCATTCAATACTAACAGACTGAATTTCCAGCCTATCCAGAGTGGGAAAACTCTGAGTACCTTAGGCATTCAATTGATATTCCAGAAGAACACCCCAAAAGAGTAAGGATCACAGCCTTGAGTAAAGAACACACCAAATTATTCCTGCCCTGGAAAAACCTAAAATCAAGCCTGAGAAGATCAAGAGGATCTTCCAGTGATTTAACTTCCTGTCAGAACAAAACTCAACACTTAAAACTCTGCAACATAATTGATATTTCCTAAAATATATCATCTAAAAGGGACAGCATATAATTTAAAATTTCCAGACATGTGAAGAAGCAGGAAAATCTCATCTATAATCAAGAGAAAAAGCAGCCAATAAAAATAAGTCCATAGATACATAGATGTTAGAATTAGCAGACAACAATCTTAAAACAGATATTATAAATATTTTCATGGATTTAAAGGGAAAGATGAACAATATGTGAAAGAAAGAGTGGACAAGATGAGGAATCTCACCAGAAGAAGTGAAATTTTAAAATTCTGCTTAATAAATAATAAATTAAATTTAAATTATTTAAATTAAGTAAGAGAGAAGCAAATGAAAATTCTAGAACTAAAGAGTATAGTCAAAAATTCAATAGATGTCCTTAATATCATAATAGAAACGGCTAGTTAAATAATAATCTAGTAATAATCAAAATAATCTTAAAATAGAACAAACTTATCAATGTTAGTTGAAACTAACTAACTAATGTTTTAGTTAAAACTAAAACATTGAGAAAACTAAAAAGAAGAAAAATGAACAGAACCTGAGCTTCTAGGACAGTATCAAGTGGTCAAACATACATGAAATTGGAGTTCAAGAATGATAGGAGAGAGAAAGTGGGCAGAAAAACTGGGCGGAGGGGAAGCTGAAAATTTTCCAAATTTAGTGATATATTTTATTAACCAATAAATTCAAGAATCTCAACAAATCCCAAGCAGGATAAATATAACTTAAACACACACACACACACACACACACACACACCCCATCTAGATATATCATAGTCAAACTGCTGAATTAACAAAAATTAATAGAATATCTTTTAAAAGATGAGGGGGAAATACACATTAAAAAGAGGGTAGCAAAGAGAAAAAGAATGTCTAATTTGTATTCAGTTAAGAACTTTTAGCCAAAGTGTTAAAGTATAAAGAGAATTACTAAAATCAAAACCAACTCTGCTCAATGAATAATAAATCCTAAGAGACTATTCTAATCCATGTATCTAAAGTCTCCAGGTTTGGTTTTAGTTGTTTGTTTGTTTTTCCATTATCAGCTATCTAAGGAAGTAGTGCTGAGAGTTAGAAAAAAAAAATCATTTATTCTGAATCATGAAAATTTTAACTTTGTCAGAATAATGGGGTTTTTTTCCCCATAAATATCTTAAAGATTCTGCAGACAGTTTGTTCTGTACACTTTTTTAATGAAATAAATACCACAATTAAAGCCAGGAAAAGTGAAAGTTGGAGATAAAATTTAAGAGAGAATCCAAAAAACTTATATCTCAAATCCCTATCCATTCGGTACTGCACCAGGGATTTTATCCAATGGAACTGCTGGAACCTATACTATAGAATTTTATTCCCAAGTTCCAGTATTTTTAATTTTCATGAAATTGGCCCTTCAAAATTAAATAAGTAAGAAAATAAGAGAAAACAGTTTCCATGCCCCAGAAGAAAAGCCTTCTGTAGCTTCCTTGCCCCTACTCTGAAGTGTCATAAATGAGGGTTTAGTTTCCTGAGAGACTAAAAGATTATAACACAATTTGCATTTCATTCTTATTAGAGATACAGGTAAAAAATAGTATCCCTGATATAAAAATGAGGCATAGGAAATGTGGAGAAAGCAAGTTTCAGGAAATCAAAAATCCCAAGTCCATGTCTTGAGAATCGATTTCTATTTTGGCCTAGAGGGCAAAAGTGATGCCCATCAGTTATGTAAAGTGACTTTTCAATTTGCACACAGGCAGGTATGGTTCATACACACACACTTTAAACCAAGTACACACCTCACCCCACCATGCGAGCACAAAAAGCATCGCAAAGATTGCTAATCGCACAGAACACTTTTATGGTGGTGGCACAAACAAATAAATGGCATTTAAATGAGTTGCAAAATTAATTTTAAAAGAAGACATAAACAGTTTTCAATGCACAGGATCAAAATCTGCAGGAATGTTATTTTCCTCATGTGTAATCAGTTGTATCTACTATTACTGATTGGCCAAATTTTCTTTTTTTCCTTATTCTGTCAAAAGGACAATGCTTCCTACGAAGATTTTCTGAAACTAGTATTTTATCCTATTGGCACATGGAGATTGTGTCCTTATTTAGTAACCTGAAGTTATGCCTCTTTTATGAGGCATAAAACTCTTCTTCAGCAAAAAGCAACACTAATGAACGTTCATATGAAAACTGGCACCAGAAAACATCCGGTGCCTTCTGTAAATAGCCATTTGAGGGGCTCTAGAAAAGTCTCAGGAAGGAATGAGACTTTTGAAGGCAGGCAATCAGAGTTTTGCAATTAGTCTTGTCCTTCACTTCTGATAGGATGGCTTCTGACTATTCCTCCGCTTGCTGCTCTTCTGAGTCGGGTGTCAGGGCTTCTGATCGGGCACTCGCTTCAACCTGTTCCGTGGAAACCACTTGTCTCCCCAGTGCCTGTGCTACATCCAGATGCCAGGCCCCCAGTTTCTTATCGAGGTCTCGCATGCCAACTGGGTGCCTCGCGCCGTGCTGCTTTGCTGGGAGTTGTAATGTTCCGTGCTCGGTGGGGAACTGTGCCTGTTGTGAGGATGGCATGTTCAACAGCAACGAGAAGGAGACGATGCAGTTTCTGAATGACAGACTCGCCAAATATCTGGAGAAGGTGCGGGGGCTGGAGGAGATGAATGCGGACCTGGAATGCAGGATCCGAGAACCCTGTGAAGAGGATGTCCCCTTGGTGTGCCCTGATTATCAGTGTTACTTCGACACCATTGAAGATATCCAGCAAAAGGTCTAGTATCTCATTGCCCGAATGTTTCACCTTCCCAGTCTGTGATGCACTTTATCTTTATACTACAAGAGGCTGCTCTATGGAAGGAAACCAGGTAAAGGTGAGGGACTTCCCAGAGGTAATGTGATGTAGAGGAAAGGGCACTGGACAAAAGGTTAGCAAACATCAACACTAGCCCCTGTGCTGCCACTAATTAGTAAGTGACCATAATAAACTCATTTACCTCTGAATTTACCTTTATCAGCTAGAGAATGAGGAAAAACTGTGTTATATCTATAATTACTTCTGTATGCAACACGGTACGTGTACATTATTTTTAACATAGATATTGAAATGTCATTTTTTTCCACAAGTCACTTTATTTTTTTAAATTAATTTTTATTGGAGTATAGTTGCTTTATAATGTTGTGTTAGTTTCTACTGTACAGCAAAATGAATCAGCTATACATATATCCCCTCTTTTTTGGATTTCCTTCCCATTTAGGTCACCACAGTGCATTAAGTAGAGTTCTCTGTGCTATACAGTATGTTCTCATTAGCTATCTATTTTATACGTAGTATCAATAGTGTATATGTGTCAATAAAAGCTTTTTAAATGTCATCTTTTTAATCATATAATTTTACCTAGTAATTATGTCCTTTTCTTACTGATGAATTTTTATTATCATGGATACGGATATAGTCATAATACAAACTACCTCTGGAGAAAAACTGGAGTTCGATGGCCAAGGAATATTGCAAAATGTCTTAGGTCATTTAAAAAACTAAACCTTTTTATTGCTCTATTTTGTCTATAAATTGGCACTCCTTTTTTCTTCATGAAGTGACATGGTTAATAAAAGCAGGCTGAAAGCTATTTTATATTTTCTTATAAAGACTTTTAAAAGATAAACAATGGCATAGCTGTTAACCATGTACATATGTGGGTTTCTTTCAAAGAACCATTTATGACATAATAACTTACTTCCCAGATCTTGTGTACAGAGGCAGAGAATTCTAGAGTTGCTGTACAGCTTGACAACTGCAAACTGGCTGCCGATGACTTCAGGTCAAAGTAAGTTTAATTTGAATTTGAAAATAGTTTATGGTGCCTCTTTCTCTCCTTCTCTCACGTACCTACACACACACATCACAAGTATTCTCTATATAATATTTTTCAAGCTAAGAATGCTCACAAAACTTGAATTTTTCATGATTTGGGGTGTAGAAGAAATTAAGGCATGTGGGTTCCTTGAGGTCATGTGTCACTCATCTGTGTGCCCCAGCACTTTGCGCAGTGTCCTGCAGAGTAAGCGTCGGCTATATCTCTTTTGCTGTGAAAGGTACGAGTCTGAACTGTCTCTTCGCCAGCTGGTAGAGAATGACATCAGTGGCCTGCGTGGGATCCTGGGTGAGCCAACCCTGTGCAAATCCAATCTGGAGGCCCACGGGGATTCTCTGAAGGATGATCTCCTTTGCTTTAAGAAAAACCATGAAGAGGTGAGGAAAATGGCAAAATCACTGAAGGGATCTAAGAGTGACAAAGTTAAACTGGTAGAGCTCATGTTGTGTATATAAATGGAACTTGGGTAGATGTTGCTTAACGTGGAATAAAATTACTCTAGGCAGTCTGATCATTCTGGTGTGTCTCTGAATGTAAATATGAAATGACCACTGGACAGTGCCAGATGGAGGAACCAAACCCTTCACCTGCCATTACTTTTGGGGAGGAGACAACTCCACAAATGGCTTTCCTGGATGCTTTATGCTACTCCTAACTCTAATCCAATTCATAAGGTATGAAAATCAGGCTGATAATCACAGCACCACTGTGTGTGCCACATTAGGTCCTATAGAGAATACCTGGGTGAATAATAGCTGAGCATTCATCTTGCAAGAGGCACAATGCTAATTTAAGCCTCACAATAACCTTATGGGGTAAATCCCTTTACTGACCCCATTATACAGATGAGGAAAACAGAGATTAAGTAATAGGAGGTCATGCAATTTTTAAGCAGCAAAAGTGGAAGCTGAATCCAAGTGGTTCAATCCCAGAACCTCTTCTCTTAACCACACTAGGACCCTGGAGCACATATACATTTCCTCTCAAATGTTTTTGATCCTCTGTAGGCTACACAAGTATGTTTCAGGTTGCAGTGGTCATAGTGGTAATGATAACACTTACTACCCTTAAATTTTTTCCAGACCGTGTTTTAGATACTTTATATATATTTACTCATTTAACCCTCCCAAACATCCTATGAGATAGGTACTTTTCATTCCTCATTTTTTATAGAGTAAAACTGAGGCGCAGAGAAGCTAGGTAATTTTCCCAAAGTCACACTGGAAAAAAAGGATAGAGCAAGGTTGAAAAACAGGCCATCTAGCACCAGAGACTGTGTTACAACAGCTTTTTTTACACTCTTTTCCTTCTGCAGACAGAATCTCTGGAATGCACCGTGGCAGAAACCGAGGCCCAGTACAGCTCCCAGCTGGCCCACATACAGTGCCTGACTGATAATGTGGAGAAGCAGCTGGCCGAGATCCGCTGCGATCTCGAACGGCAGAACCAGGAATAGGAGGTGCTGCTGGACACCAAGGCCCGGCTGGAGTGTGAGATCAACACACACTGGGGGCTGCTGGAGAGCGAGGACTGCAGGCAAGTTCCACACAATTACTCTCAAAATCCCCCAGAGTCACAAAGAGACTCATGTAAGACAATCCTGTTTCCCCAAGATCTGGCCAAGGTCAAACCTCCTTAATGTGTTAAAAGATCTTCTTAAAGAGTGACGAAAAGCAGCGAGGCTAATCACATGACAATAGAAATGTTCAAAATATTCCAAAGTTCTAAAGCAAAAAAAATATTACATATGACATTTCAAGCTGGGAGTCTCCCTTTGCTCCTGTCTTCCATTAAAGGAAACTCAAGAACACGCATAAGATGGCATTTGCCAAGTGAAGAAAATACATAAAACTTATTCAACTGTTAATGCTTCAGTGAGCATGAAGTGACAATTCTGGGTCCAGGGATAAAATAGGCTTCAGTCAAATGTTACTCTGCAAAGAGTGTTCTTCAGAACATAATTTGCTGGGCAAATTTTAGCAGATTTTTTTCTGAGTTGACATTTTATCCAGCTTCCCCATATTAAGCTTAGTTAAAAACGGATTTTCCACAGGCTTCCCTGTAACCCATGTTCTGCAACAAGCATGTCAAACAACACTTGTGAGCCACGCTTGGCAAACATAATTTGAACAATGGAAAACTGCTGTACATGAAGGTTAAACACCCAGGACGGCAGATGGAGGAATGGAAGCCAGCAGCGTCCTGGAAAGGAGATGGCGCTTCAATCAGGGACATCCAAACTTGAAACTCAAGTCAAGAAGGCTTTCATATTCTAAATTTCTCCTCTAAGCATCCACAATGTATTTATGTTTTATCATTTCCTCTTCTGCTTGCTTATTTGTGATATCCTAGGAGTTTATAAAGCTTTCTTGCTGATCTCCAAATAAAATGCTTTCATTCCTTTAGCATGGTAAATACAGCCTTGTAGCTTATTACTGTTTTTTTTTAAAAATTTCAGCTTTATTGAGGTATAATTGACAAATAAAATTGTAAGATATTTAAAGTATACATCTTAGTGATTTAAGTTTTGTATTTTGGGATCTTGTTTAAGAAACCTTTCCCCATCCTAAGTCACAAAGATATTCTCCTGCTTCTTCTTCCATTAGCCTCATTGTTTTACATTTCTATTTGTAACTTTAAGCTATCTGAAGTTTACCTTTGTATTTAGTGTAAGGTAGGGATTTAACTTAATTTTTCATCATACTGTAAACCAGTTTTATCAACACACTTTCTAAGCAATCTATTCTTTCCTCATGAAGATGGCTTTGCCACCTTTGTGGTGCTGCCTTTCTTGTACATCAAGTTCTATATACAATCATCTGCTACTGGACATTTAGGATATAAGAATAAATATTCTCACACATTTAAACAGCAAAGTAGAGAATTTCCAGAAAGATGAAGTAGATGTATATTTCCCCATTCCTCTTCTTAAGTATGGCTAAAAATCCTAGAAATCACATATAAAAACAAATAAAAGCAGACTCTGGAATGTGGAAGAAGCCAAACCAACTAGAGTCCTTGATATACAAGGAACAACAGATGAGCTCCCTGGGGTTTCTTTTTGCCTCATATATCCTGGAGTTGGAAACTAGAGAAACCAACAACCCAGAAACACCAGCTGGTGCAGACAGAAAAAAAAAATGCTCTAAGAAGAGGAGAGTAAAGGGAGGTAAACAGAGGTAAGGTTTGTATAGTTCACTTGAACTGATAAAACGTCAAGCCCAGTAGACCATGATAAGTTATATATGTATAATACAACACCTAGAGCAACTACTTAAAAAGATATGCAAAGAAATACACTTTAAAACATTATAGATAAATCAAAATAGAATTCTAAAATGTATTCAAGTAACCTACAGGAAGGCAGGAAAAAGAAAGAAAAATGAAAGAAAAAAACAGGGAACAAACAGAAAACAAAAAATAAAATGTAGACTTAAGCCCTACCATATCAATTACAGCAAATGGAAATGGTTTAAACACACCAATTAAAAGGCAGAGATTGGCATAAGGAATAAAAAAGCATGACACAATTATATACTTTCAACAAGAAGCTCACTTCAAATATAATGATATAGGTAGGTTGAAAGTGATACAAATGAAATTATTTACGAAACAGAAACAGACTCACAGACCTAGAGAACGAACTTATGGTTACCAGGGGGGAAGGGAGGATGGAGGGATAGATTGGGAGTTTGGGATTGACACACATACACTCCTATATTTAAAATAGATAACAAACAAGAACCTACTGTATAGCACAGGAAACTCTGCTCAATATTCTGTAATAACCTAAATGGGAAAAGAATTTGAAAAATAATAGATACATGTATATGTATAACTGAATCACTTTGTTGTACACCTGAAACTAACCAACACTATTAATCAACAATACTCTAATATAAAATAAAAATTAAAAATTAAAAAATTAAAAAATATAAAAAATTAAAAAGAAAGTAAAGGGATTGAAAACAAAACAAAATACATGATTATTCATAGAAGCTTTATTTGTAATAGTCAACAACTGCAAACAACGAAAATGTTCTCAAGATCTCAAGGTCATTATGCTGAGTGAAAAAAGGCAGTCTCGGTCATATACTGTATGATTTGACACACTTGAAATGACAAAATTATAGAGATGGAGAACAAATTAGATATAGCATGAAGGAGATCTTTGTGGTGGTTGAACTGTTGCACATCTTGATTACAGTTGTGGTTACATTAATCTACACATGTGGAAAAAATTATATAGAACTAAACAAATGCATTGTATCAATGCCAACTTCCTGATTTTACAACTGTACAACAGTTGAGTAAGATATAACCATTGGAGAAAACTAGGGTACATGGAACCTCTCTATACTATCTTTACAACTTACTGTGAATCTATTGTTTTAAAATTTAAGAGGTTTTTTAAAAACACAGTAGAAAGCTGAAGAAAAGTTCTTCTTTTCACTTTTTTATTTCTATTTTTTCGAGCACTAAGAAATAAAGCACCTAATAATAGTTAATACACGGTAGGTTTAAAGAAAAACCAAGTTTGAGACCTAAAATTTTATGCTAGATGTTTTTACATAGCACTCTCCTGATTTAACAACAACAAAAAAGTAGTGAAAATACTCAAAATAAACTAGTGGAAGTTTATTTGTTCTCTGAATCTATGAGTCTGTTTTCATTTTGAGTTTTTTTTTTGTTTGTTTTGTTTTGTTTTGTTTTGTTTAACTTTTTTTAAAAAATTAATTAATTAATTAATTTGTTTTTGGCTGTGTTGGGTCTTCGTTTCCGTGCGAGGGTCTTCTCCAGCCGCGGCAAGCGGGGGCCACTCTTCATCGCGGTGTGCGGGCCTCTCACCATCGTGGCCTCTCCTGTTGCGGAGCACAGGCTCCAGACGCGCAGGCTCAGCAGTTGTGGCTCACGGGCCCAGTTGCTCCGCGGCATGTGGGATCCTCCCAGACCAGGGCCCGAACCCGTGTGCCCCACACTGGCAGGCAAATTCTCAACCACTGCGCCACCAGGGAAGCCCTGTTTTGTTTTTTATATTCAACATATAAGTGAGATCATATGGTGTTTGTCTTTCTCTGACTTATTTCACTGAGCATAATACACTCTAGATACATCCATGTTGTCGCAAATGGCAAGATTTCATTTCTTTATGGCTGAGCATTCCATCTTCTTTATCCATTCATCTATCAATGGACACTTAAGTTGCTTCTGTATCTTGGCTATTGTAAATAATGCTGCAATGAAGATGTGGTTGCATATATCTTTTTTAGTTAGTGTTTTTGTTTTCTTCAGGTAAATACTCAGAAGTGAAATATCTGGATCACAGGGCATTTTATTTTTAATCTTTTGAGGAACCTCCATACTGTTTTCCATAGTGGCTGCACCAATTTATATTTGTCCACAACCCTTTTCTCCACATCCTCATCAACACTTGTTATTTGTTGTTTTTCTGATGATAGGCATTCTGACAGGTGTGAGGTGGTATCTCATTATGATTTTGATTCACATTTCCTTGATGATTAGTGATGTTGAGAATTTTTTCATGTGCCTGTTGGCCATCTGTATGTCTTCTTTGGAAAAATGTCAATTCAGGTCCTCTGCCCATGTTTGATTGGGTTGATAGGGGTTTTTTTGATGTTGACTTGTCTGAGTTCTTTGCATATTTTGAATATTAACCCCTTATCAGATATATCATTTGAAAATCTTTTCTCCAATTCATTAGGCAGCCTTTACATTTTGTTGATGGTTTCCTTTGCTGCACAAAACGTTTTAGTTTGATGTGTTCCCATTTGTTTATTTTTACTTTTGTTTCCCTTGCCTGAAGAAACATATTAAAAAATATATTGCTAAGACCAATGTCAAAGAGAGCATACTGCCTATGTTTTCTTCTAGGAGTTTTAGGATTTTAAGTCTTACACTTAAGTCTTTAATCCATTTTGAGTTGACTTTTGTATATGGTGTGAAAAAAAGTGGTCTAGTTTCATTCTTTTACATGTCACTGTCCAGTTATCCCAACACCACTTACTGAAGAGACTGTCTTTTCCCCATTGTATATTCTTGCATTCTTTGCCATAGATTAATTGACCATATGTGTGTGGGTTTATTTCTGGGCTCTCTATTCTGTTCCACCAATCTATGCTTCTGTTTTTGTGCCAGTACCATACTGTTTTGATGCTGTAGCTTTTTAGTATGGTTTAAAATCAGGGAGTGTGATACTGCCTGCTTTGTTCTTTCTCAAGGTTGCTTTTGCTATTTGGAGGTCTTCTGTGGCTCCATACAAAATTTAGGATTATTTGTTCTAGTTCTGTAAAAAATTTCTTTGGTATTTCTATAGTGATTGTATTGAATCTCTAGCTTGTCTTGTGTAGTATGGTTATTTTAACAATTTTATATCTTCCAATCCATGAAAGATTGCACAGTCTTCAGTTTCTTTCATCAACATCTTATAGTTTTCAGAGTACAGGTCTTCCACCTCCTGATTAAGTTTATTCCTAGATATTCTATTATTTTTGATGTAATTTAAATGGGATTGTTTTCTTCATTTCTCTTTCTGATAGTTTGATGTTAGTATATAGAAATGCAACAGATTTCTGTATATTAATTTTATATCCTGCAATTTTACTGAATTCATTCATTAATTCTAATAGTTTTGGGGTAGCATCTTTAGTATATTCTACATATAGTGACAAGTCATCTGCAAACATTGACAGTTTTACTTCTTCCTTTCTAATTTAGATTCCTTTTACTTCTTTTTCTTCTCTGATTGCTGTGACTAAGACTTCCAATACTATGTTGAATAAAAGTGGTAAGAGTGGGCCTCATCTTGTTCCTGATCTTAAAAGAAATGCTTTCAAATTCCATCATTGAGTAAAATGTTAGCTGTGGATTTATCATATATGACCCATATTTTGTTGAGATATGTTCCTTTTACACCCACTTTGTTGAGAGTTTTATAATAAATGGATGTTAAATTTTGCCAAAAGTTTTTCTACATCTTTTGGGATGATCATATAGTTTTTATTCTTCTGTTTGTTAATGTGTTGTATCATGTTGATTGACTTGCAGGTACTGTACCATCATTACATCTCTGAGATAAATCCCATTTGATCACGGTATATGATCCTTTTCACGTATTGTTGAATTCAGTTTGCTAATATTTTGTTGAGAATTTTTGTATCTGTGTTCATCAGTGATATTGGCCTGTAATTTTCATTTTTTTGTGGTGTCTTGTCTGGTTTTGGTATTGGGGTGATGTTGGCCTCATAGAATGAGTTTAGAAGCATTCCTTTCTCTGCAACTTTTTGGAATAGTTTGAGAAGGATAAGCATTGACTCTTCTTTAAATGTTTGGTAGAATTCACCTGTGAAGCTATGTGGTCCTGGACTTTTGTTTGTTGAGAGTTTTTTGTATTATTGATTCAACTTCATTATTGGTAATCTTCTGTTCATATTTTCTATTTCTTCCTGATTCAGTCTTGGCAGATTGTACATTTCTAAGAGTATATCCATTTCTTCTAAGTTGTCCATTTTATTGGTGTATAATTGTTCATAGTAATTTCTTATGTTCCCTTGTATTTCTGTGGTATCAGTTGTAACCACTCCTCTTTCATTTCTGATTTTATTTATTTGGGGCCTCTCTCTTTTTTTTCCTGATGAATCTGAATAAAAGTTTATTGATTTTATCTTTTCAAAGAACGAGCTCTTAGTTTCATTGATCTACTCTATTGTGGTTTTATTAGCCTTTATTTCATTTACTTCCACTCTGATCTTTATTATTTCTGTCCCTCTACAAACTTTGTGCTTTGTTCTTTTTTTCCTTGTTCCTTTAGGTGTAAGGTTAGATTGTTTATTTGAGATTTTTCTTGTTTCCTAATGTAGGCTTGTATTTCTATAAACTTCCCTCTTGGAACAGCTTCTGCTGTTTTCTATAGATTTTGGATCATTGTGTTTCCATTTTCATTTGTCTCAAGTATTTTTTGATTTCCTCTCTGATTTCTTCAGTGACCCATTGGTTGTTTAGTAACATGTTGTTTAGATTCCAGTGTTTGTTGTTTTTGCAGTTTTTTTCTTGTAGTTGTTTTTAGTCTCATACTGTTGTGGTTAGAAAAGATGCTTGATATGATTTCAATCTGCTTAAATTTATTGAGACTTGTTTTGTGGCCTAGATCCATAGATCCATGTGATCTATCCTGGAGAATGTTCCATGTACACTTGAAAAGCATGTGTATTCTGCTGTTTGGGAGTAAAATGTTCTGTATACATCAATTAATTCTATCTGATCTAACATGCTGTTTAAGGCCAGTGTTTCCTTGTTGATTTTCTGTCCAGATGATCTGTCCACTGATATAAGTGGGGTGTTAAAGTTCCCCTTTATTATTGTGTTACTGTCAATTTCTCCCCTTATGTTTGTTAATATTTACTTTATGTATTTAGGTGCCCATATGTTGGGTGCATATATATTTACAATTGTTATCCCTTCTTGTTGGATCGATCCCTTTATCATTATGTAACGTCCTTTTTTGTCTCTTGTTATAGTCTTTGTTTTAAAGTCTATTTTTTCTGATATAAGTATTGTTACCCTAGCTTTCTTTTCATTTCAATTTGCATGGAATACTTTGTTCCATCTCCTCATTTTCAATCTGTGTGTGTCTTTAGATCTGAAGTGAATCTCTTATAGGCAGCTTTTATATGGGTCTTGATTTTTTACCCATTCAGACACTCTGTGTCTTTTGATTGCAGCATTTAGTCCATTTACATTTAATGTAATTATTGGTAGGTGTGTCCTTATTGTCATTGTTTTGTAGTTCTTTTTTATTCATTTCTTCTTCTTTTGCTCTATTCTCTGGTGGATTTGAAGACTATTTTTAGTGTTACGTTTGTATTCCTTTCTCTTTTTTGTGTGTGTATCTACTGTAGGTTTTGGTTTGTGGTTACCATGAGGTCCATATCATATATATATATATAACGTATATAATATATATTTGATCATTATTTTAAGTTGATAATCTCTTAAATTTGAATGCATTCTAACAATCCTGCATTTTTACTCTCCCTCCCCCAACATTTAATGTTTTTGTTATAGTTCACATCTTTTTGTTTTGTGTATCCCTTAATTATTTATTGTGGATATAGATGATTTCACTAGTTTTGTCTTTTAACCTTCCTACATCTGAGCCTTCAGCAAGTTGTCATCTTTTTGTAATGGTAACATCAAAGATCACTGATCACAGATCACCATAACAAATATAACAAAAATGAAAAAGTTTGAAATATTGTAGGAATTACCAAAATGTGACAGAGACATGAAGTGACAAATGCTGTTGGGAAAATGATGCTGATAAACTTGCTTAATGCAAGTTATCACAAACTTTCAATGTGTAAAAAATGCAAAATCTGTGAAGTGCAATTAAACAAGGCATGCCTATACATGTAACCTTCACATTTAAGTGTTTAATCCATCATTAATTAATTTTTGTGTATAGTGTGAGGTAGAGCTCAAGATGTATTAGTTTTTGCTATATAATTATCTAATTAATTGAGCAACATTTATTGAAAAGGCTATCTTTTTCTCATTGACTTACTTTGGAATCTTTGTCAGAAACCAATTGACCACAAATTTGAGTCTATTTCTAGACTCTATATTCTTTTTTGCTGATCTAATTGCCAACACTTATGCCAATATCAAACTGCCTTGATTATAGTAGCTTTATAGTAACTTATATGAATTTACACTCCCACCAGAAATAAATTAGAGGTTGTACACAATACAATGTGTCTGTTATCAAACTTTGACTTTTTTTTCAGTCTGTTAGGTGGAAAAATAAAATGATATCTCAGTGTAGTTTAAATTTACATTTCCTTTTTTATTAGTGACATTGAACACTTTTTCTAAGGCACTTTTAAAAGTTCCTTCCTTATTTTCCTTCTGATCACGTCTGTGGTATAATTGCAGATGTTCTTTCCCAATTTGTCATCTCTCTTCTGATTTTATAGGTTTTTTTTTTACCCATGCACAAGTTATTTGATGTTAAATTTATAAGTTTTATATGGTTTCTTAATTTTGAGTCATTATTAGAAAGGCCTTCTGACTGCAAATTTATAAAAGGATTTTCCTATGTTTTCTTTTAGTACATTTTTGATATTATTTTTTCATATTTGAATTTTTGTAAATTTGTGCTACTATAAGGCATTAGGTATGATTCCAACATCTCTTGCCCTTACCCCAACCCTGAGTGATACAGAATTGAACATTCCTTCCCCTTCCCCAATCCTGAGTGATACAGAACTGTCCCCAAACTGTATATGATAGTCTGTCTTTTCCCCATTGATTTAAATGTCACATTTATCATATACTAAATCTCAAGCTCTTTGGGAATCTATTTCTAGACTTCTTAGTCTATTTTATTGGTCAGTCTGAATATTCATGCATCAATACTACATTTTAATTATTGAGGTTTAAAATACATTTTATTATTAATACCTGGAAGTACTGGTCTTTCTGTAGCTTTTCTTTTTTAGAATTTTCCTGGCCATTCTAATTGGTTTTATTTTTCTCATAAAACTTCAGAATTATCTTGTCTAGTTGAAAAAGTCACTTAATGAGACAATCTCAAGTTTATTGAGATCTAAGTGAAATTAATGTAGATATAATTGATTATTTTTTAATGATGACTACAGTATTTCAGTCCAAGAACATAATGTATCTTTCCATTTATTCTAGTTTTCTGTTCTTCAGTGTATTTTAACATTTTATTCTTGTAGATCTTGTATCTTTCTAACTAAATTTATTCCTGCATATTTTATATTTGTTGGTGCTATTGTAAATTGTGTTTTTTTCCTTCCATTGTGTGTTACGCAGAATAATGGGTCCCCAAAGATGTTCATGTCCTAATCTCAGAACCTTTGAATATGTTAGTCTACATGACAAAGGAAAAGTAAGGTTACTAGTCAGCTGACCTTAAAATAGGAAGATTATCCTAGATGATATGAGTGGGAATAATATAATCACAAGGGTTCTTTCTGAAATGTAGAAGAGGGAAGCAGAAGAGTCAGTGTCAGAGTGATGTGATGTGAGGAAGACTTGACTGGCCATTGCTGGCTTTGCAGATGGAGGGGAGCCATAGACCAAAGAATGTGGGCAGCCTCTAGAAGCTGGAAAAGGCAAGGAAATGATTCTCCCCTAGGGCCTCCAAAAAGGATCAGGAACAAAGAGCTTCCTTAAGAACAATGCTAAGTATTACTAAGAAAGAACACACTTACCTTTCAGCAGATCATGTTTAAACAGCAAATGTAAACCAACACCACAACAATTTTTAGCTAATGTAGTATGACAAGCAAACACTGAGTACTAAAAATATCATAGAATGTGAGTTACAGAAAATCAAAAGGTAACCAGCCTCTTTTCCAAAGAATTTCTTGTTAGCAATCAAACCCTACCTGGAAAGCTAAAACAGAAACCCAGCAATTACCTTTAAAAAGAGTCTTGTTTAAGACCAACATTTTAATCCATACAATGTCCAAACAACGAAAATGGGAAAATCAGTTGGACAGACCGAAATAATATATTGATTTCTAAGTTCACCAATAATTATTAGATATCAATAGTTTCCCTTTTTTAGAGAAGAAAGGAAAAGAAGGATGGACTCATTCCTGGTCAAGCTCAATGCCAGAGGAAGAGGTCAACAAGGACTTAATGAACTTAATATACTCACACTTGCTTAATAATGGATGCTGTTAGAACCATGACGACAGGTCGTTTTGAAGACATAAGGTGAAGCTCTGAACCCAATGACAAGTAGTAGTTGTAATGGGTAATAACTCAGTAATAGCCTAAGTGCACATTTTTATGAGACAAGTAACTCTTCTCAGGCAAGTAAAAAACAGACTAATAAGATGTTCCTATGGGATTTTATATAAACATTAGAAAGGAAAACTTCCTGCCTGCTGTGACCGCACCTAGAGCAAAGCCTATATAAGCACTTCAAACAGGAAAATGCCAAGAGGCTTGGAATTTAGACTCAGTCATGGTTGTCTTGAGCTTTGGATACCAAAGACCTAGACTTTTAAATAAACCAAAGCTGGGCACACACTATGGATACCAAGTGCTGTAAAACAACTATGTCTTCTTCAACGCCATGCCAAAGCTGTTCTAGAATTGCAAATTTAAGAACCATCTTTTCTAACACCAGCTGCCAGCATTGTGGTCTTGAAGCCAACAGCTGTCAACCACCTGGCCATGTTCTGAGAGCTCCCCAGTCCCAGGGCTGCCAATCCACTCCTTGCTTTTGTCTCACACCCCTCTGCTTAATAAGCAATGTCAATGCTTGTTCCTCTCTGGATGATTGTGGCTGGTGTGGTGATGGCACCAACAGTAATGAGAAAGAGACCATGCAAATCTTGAGTGACCGCTTTGCTAACTACCTGGAAAAGGTACGAATGTTGGAACGAGAGAATGCCACACTGCAGTGGCAAAATGTAAAATCCAGGAAGAGTGTAACAAAGAAGCTCCGGGTCATATGTCCTGACTACCTGTCCTACTATGTTACCATTGAGGAGCTCTAGCAGAAAGTAAGATTCTCAGGAATGTGTATAATCACGTTGTGAATTGATGTCCTCCAAGCAATAGTCATTTGTTAAACTGTAATATCTTAGTTCCTTTTATGCTGAACAATATTTTGTAGAATAAGAAAATCTCTTGAATGAAATTGTCATCTTGAGGCAATATTTAGAGTTTTATAGTTTTTCATTTTCCAGAAATACACTCTGCCATTTAAACCAGATAACACAGGACCAAAATGTATTAACAACTGCTGCCATTTCTTTAACAAAAATAAGAAAACAGGGATCTAAGGAAAAGAATTTTGTTTTAATAAGTTCCTAAACAGTTTAACTTTTATCCATTTTTTTCAACCATCACCACTCTTTTCCCCCTTTATGTTCATTACATCATCTCTAAATTGTTTAAATAGTTTCTTCCCACACCAAACCTAAGTTTCCTAATCAGAGTGATACGCTGCTGCTACACATGCTGGACTTATTCTGTTATATTTTTTCAAAAAATATTTACTGAGCACCAACAACAACGCACCAGACATTATTCTAGGTTTTGGGAACATACTGATGAACAAAAAAGTCTTACCCTCATAGCGTTTACATTCTAGTGGACCATGGTATGTTATGCAAATTTAGGATGAACTTTATATTTTAACAGTAAAACATCTATAGAAGTTTTTATTGAAGTAATTTTTGCTGATCTTTTAGGAAAATAACAAAAAGTTCCAAAGTTTCCCAAGCATCCTAAGCGTAGCTATAAAAAGCCTAACTAGCCTCTCCCTGTTAATTGAAACACACACAAGTCCCTTGGACGCTTTTAAAGAAGGAGATCTTGGTGTTTGTCTCATTTGTGTGTACAGCTTCTTAATTCTAGATCTTGTGTACCAAGGCTGAGGATTCCAGACTGGTCTCACAAATCGACAACACCAAACTGGCTGCTGATGACTTGAGAGCAAAGTAAGCCCACCCAGCTCTGTGGTTCATGATAGAATTCACCCTGCATCTGATGCTACACATACCCAGTAAGATCGTGTCTGGATCTGCTAACCCTCCTGCCCATACTATGTCAGCACCAGCCCAGAGAAGACCTTCAAATTCGATATAAATGATTAAGATTCATAGCCACTCACATTTATACAGTATCTGTAGTTTCTAACATATGAACCCATCTGATTACCTGCACAATAGTCAATAAAATAGGTAGAACTAATATATTACTAGCCCATTTAAGGTGAGAAAACTGAGGTTTAACAAGATCCAGCTATTTATCCAAAGACATGCAGTTAGTACAAGACAGAGCCAAAACTTGGACACAGGCTTGCTAAATCTTAATTTCTTGCTCTTTCCACTTCCACTGCACTGCCTGTAGGGGCAGGGGAAGGAGGATAAACTCTTTCATCTCAAATAACAAGGTAGCATCACTCAAACTAACTTAGAAAGCCTATTTAAGTAGTGATGTTTTTCAAAGGGTTTCACCTCGAAACAGAAGAAAACCTACAATAGAAATATAGGAAATGAAAAGCCCAGAGGAAAATGCAGAAGAAAGTTCTGCTTGGCCGGATTTACACCACCTACATTTTAATGCTTTTCTTTTCATGTACCATTTTTACAGGTACAAAGTCAAGGTGTCCCTACACCAGCTAGTGGAGACAGATGCCAGTGACCTACAGCAGATACTGAATGCACTGACCCTGGGCAAGGCTGACCTGGAGGCACAAGTCCAGTCTCTGAAGGAGGAGTTCCTTTGCCTCAGAAAGAACCAAGAAGAGGTTAGAGAAAGACCAACGGAGTCCTTACAAGCTGAGCCTCTAAAAATAGCATCAATTTCTTTGAGTTGAATTTGACAGTTTGAGTTCAACTAGACACTACTGTTATACCTGATTATACCTACTGCTACTACCATTGGTTCAATGTCTTTCAAATCCATTGCCCACAACACAGTAACTGAAGCCTCCACTGTCTTCTCCAGCTTTTCCAGGATAAGGAAGCAACCCAATTTCCTGTGAGCACATGTTTCCCATCTTTTTGTAGGCATCTCTGCACAGACTTCCGCCACTATTGGTATAAGTCGATATTGGCATAAGCACATATTAGCATCATGGAGACTATAGTCTCTCATTATAAATTCCACCCCTATGCCACTTCACCCATGACCCCTGGAAATGATCTAAATTCTTTAAAATCCTGATCTTGCTGGTCAATTCTTTTCAATGTTGAACATATCTGAACACACAGTCATATGTGAAATAGCCTTAAGTCATTTTATAGCATCTTCATAGTGCCTATAAATCATGTATTCCTTTATTGTGGGCTCAATTTCAGATGCAGTGAAGCTAAATTATCACTGTTAGACTGAAACAAGAACACAAGGGAGTCATCTGTTCACCAAGTGACTTCACATTCTTTTTCTTTCCATAGGAAATCAATTCCTTACAGAGCCAGCTTGGGGACAGACTCAACATTGAAGTGACCGTTGCCCCTTCTGTTGACCTAAACCAGCTTCTACAAGAAATGAGACGTCAATATGAGTCCATCACGGAGAAAAACCACAGAGATGTAGAACAGTGGTTCAACGCACAGGTGGGGAGGGTAGATAAGTCAAAAACAAAGAGTTGACATTGTATTTCCAGGGGCTCTTGAATCACAGTCAAGTTTTCCTTCATGATATTCATGTTCTTTGACTATGTTTCAGATGGAGGAGCTGAACCAGGAGGTGGAGACCAGCACTCAACAGCAGCCGTGCTTCCAGAAGGAGATCATTGAACTGAGATGCACCATGAACACTCTACAGATTGAACTGCAGGCCCAGCACCGAATGGTACCTGAAACACTGACCAAACCTAGCACAGCAGTGATGGCAGTAGTCCCTGACACCTGTGTGGTGTAGTGTTTCCCAGAGTGTGCCCTTCAGAACAGCAGTTCCTCTGTTTGTTAAAGGATCTGTGGCCAAAAAAGGACTTTGAGGTCAAATAAGCCTGGGAAATGCTGGATTAAACAAAGATTAAACAAGGTACCTTCCTTCAGGCCTTTAATAAGCGGATGTTCACCATGACTCTCCAAGAAGGGGATATCTGGTATTCAGCATTTTAGAACTCATTTGACTGTGGACTCCTTTTTTTAAAGAGCATTTCATGGCAATGATAATCCATGGAGTACGCTTTGGGAAACACTAAGAGAGCATTTTATTGCATGCAAAACATTTTTACAAACTATCAAATTTATAAAATAATCTTATGAAGGAGGTGGCATAATTATTAAGCCAGTTTTACAGATGAGGCTCAGAAAGCTCATCTGGTAAAATCTTGGTGATTTTACCAAGACAAATCCAAGATAAGTTTCATTTCACTTATTT
Organism: Balaenoptera ricei; assembly: GCF_028023285.1. Classification (NCBI taxonomy): domain Eukaryota; kingdom Metazoa; phylum Chordata; class Mammalia; order Artiodactyla; family Balaenopteridae; genus Balaenoptera; species Balaenoptera ricei. Next base: position 19,992,332 of record NC_082658.1, on the reverse strand, counting down.
TGTGGATGAAGACACAAGCTCCTGAGGCATTAAGTAACTTGTCAAAAGTCACAAAAGAAGTAAGAGTCTGAGCCAGAATACAGGTTCCAAAGCTGGAACCACTTCTTCCTCATTCTACGCACGGCCTCTCTGAAGTATGAAATTATTTAAATGCTCTGATATGAAGGGTATTAAGAAGACCTTGCCCCAAAGCTGGTTTTGTCACCAGCTAATCAACTCATTTAACCTCTTGAACTGCAGTTTTCTCATCTATAAAAATTGGAATAATCATGCAAGTAATAGGTTATTGAAAACTAAAATTCCATTATCCATAGGCTTACAGAATGATAGATCAGGAAAGAAATTTAATTATCAAAGTTTCAACTCTCATTTTTACATATAAAGAAATTGTTTATGGCTAAATGCTGCTCACTTCCTTTTTAGGTAGAAACCCTCGTAGAAAGAGGTGTTGTGGTAATGCGTTTTTAATGCCTGGGTGTGAAATAAGTTGGTATTTTTTTTCTGTCCTAGGTAGGAGAGTGTGGTAGGAGATTGTCTGGTGATTAAGGAGGGAGAAGATAAGTAAATATTTAAAGAGAAGTCCCAAAAAAGAAGATAAAGGAAAGCAAGCTTTAACATAGTTGATAATTTTATTTTTGGATTTATTTGGTTAGGAAGTAATAAGAAGTCAAGAAGCCTTGGAGATTCATTAGTACCTGTCATCAAGAAACCATTGTTTAAAATGACACTGATAACAAATGACTTGGGTTTAAAGGAGTCATCATTATAAATCCTCCTTTCCTCCTCCATGGTAGAGAGAGTCCCAGGAATGTGCCCTGGCAGAAACGGAGGCCCGCTACACAGCCTTCCAGGCCCAGATCCAGTGTCTGATCGATAACCTAGTGGCTCAGCTGGCAGAGATCTGGGGGACTCTGGAAAGACAAAACCAAGAATATGAGATTCTGCTGGACGTCAAGTCCCGGCTAGAGCATGAGATTACCACATACCACAGCCTTCTGGAGAGCTCAGATGGCAAGTATGAAAATAAAACCAGTTTCTGCAAGAAAGAGGCTCAAACAGACACATGTATGTACTGCCACTGGCAATGGGGGACAAGTGCCTTGGTCTTCTTGCCAGTGATGGAGAGCTTTGGCCGGGAGAGTCAATCCACTCTCTCAAGCTGTGCCATTTGGAGACCTACAATTGTAGCCTAGTCCAAATTTGAAGGGTTAGCTGAACTGAGTCGTTTTGAAGAGCCAGTGTTCCAGATTGACTCCTTACAGGTTGGCTAACTTCTTAGAGTTTTAAAAATTACTAGGGGGAAAAAATGGTTTCCTCAAAGATGAACATTCCTGGCAATTTACAGATTTCCCCCTACTAAGATGAAAGTCTGACTTTCACAAGATCAAACAGGACAACCCTGCTTCCTCCTTTGGAGGAACGTTCTGCTCAGGTTGAAACCCCCAGCCCTGTCCAGCCACTTGTCTTTGATGGCCAACAACAGCATGTACCTATGTGTGCATCAGCATTTTTTATAGAAGTTGTAAGTTTTTAAATAAGAAGCTAACCAACTCATAAGGAAATGACATGGAGCATGAGCTCTTTGAATCAACTCAGTCCAAACTAACACCCCAAATGTAGACCTAGTTACAATTGCTAAGGGGACATCCATCCCCAAAACAATCAGTGAACGCCATTCACAGAAATCTTTTAACTGGCATGTCCACATTGTTCTAGCACAATGTCAACCTATGCAATCACCCTGAGGAGCTCCAATATACCAAATATACCAAAGTGCCTTGAATCATCAAAGAAACATGATGCTTTCTAAAAAGGGTTCTTACTTTTAACTCCTCCTAATTCCAGTTCTCTAAAGATTATTCATTTATAGACACCCAGAAGGCACCTTAGAGCTTCTGGATGATGCGTTGAGGACTCTTCCATAGATGGGGACCAGGCCACCAAAAGTACTGTGACTATCTCTCTGGTTAAGAAAAATACCAGATTAACTTGCTTTCCTCAGATAGTAAGCTCTTCGACTTGTCCCTTATCACTGTTGAGTTCCCACTATATCCATTCTGCAGATGAAAAACTAAAGCTCAAGAGGGTTAGCTGACTTATCTGAGGTCACCAGCTGGCAAATGACAGAGCTGGGCTCCACCCCAGTCTTGGACTATTGGAGTGTTCGTCCAGTGCTCTGGCATTGGCTGTAATGGCAGCTTACATAATCTAGCACTTCTAAACCTGGGATGCTGCTTTCCCATGGGTCTGGTCTGATTCCTTTTCTTCAACTAATGACAGTACAAAATGAATAATCAAGCATTGGGAAGTACTTGTTTTGAGTGACAAATGTTGAAAACTTAACCACTGCCATTTCTCCATAGCCACCGTTGCCTTCTTTCAACCACAGGTAAAATTTTGTTTTTTCCTAGGCTTCCCTGTCACCCATGTGCCACCAAATGTGAGCCTTCCACTTGCATATCCAGTAAGGCCAGAGCCCTAGTTCACACATCATCCTCACCCCCTGTGGGATACACGAGTCCCACGGTGCCTGCAAAACCCTGCTGAGAATTCTGGTTAAAATCTGCACCATCACCGAGGAGATTAAGGATGGGAGAGTCACTTCTTCTCATGAGCACGTGCAGCCTTGCTTCATCACCAGAACTGCCAAAGTCTGACATCCCAAGGTGATAAAAATGACCCTCATTCATGAAAGAGAGGCCAATACTTGCTCCTGCCAGAGAGGTTTAAGAACTTCCCAGTTCCTTAAGGTACTTATTTTCTTGCTACTACATTGGTTCCCCATCGCTAGATAGAATATCTTTTATTCTGCTCCTTCCCTAAGTCACTGCCGCCAACATGATAATAAATGACATTTCTCTGGAAGCACATTTCCCATTTATCTGAGGGTCAGGCACTGATTTATAGGTGCAAGAGAAGGTGACCTACATTACTTGACTCCACAGGTGATGGCCAGGTTTCTCTTGTGTTCATTCAGGTCTTGTTTACTTACATTCCTCTTTAGAGCCAGTCAGACAAGTTCAAGAATTGGTTTGGGCCATGACACGTGAAGGTGAAAATCTACAACCTTCCCTTCTAAACCCCTTCTTTGGATATAGAAAGAAGCTTATATGGTAACAGCATGAACAGAGAAAATTATCTTTAATACTTAGTTTCCTTGAATAGTCATGAGTCTGAATCCTATTCACCTCTGCTGTCTCAATTACTGTTTATCCACACGTACACACTTCACCCGTCCCAAGATATTTTTAAAGATGTCCACATTCTCCAAAATTCTGTGAACCATCAAGCTCTCCAAATATTTTCATCGAGAATCAGGAATCGTTGTGGGGAGTGAATCTAGAGCATTTTGAAGAAATAGCATGGATCCTCTCATTAAATGTTTGCTATTTCTCTTTCTATTCTTTAGGGAATGGGATTTGATTCTGATTGTTTGACAAGGAACATGTAGCTGGAACTCTCAAGACATTACCCTGCTCCTCTATGTCCCTGTGACAGGTGCCATGAAAAAATAACTTAGATGCTTACTTCAATCTATCCATCAGAGAGAAATGGACTTAATAGCAACAAACTTTGCAGAAAAGTAATCATGAATAATTGCTGCTTGCTAGCACAAGGCAGTCCCAGTTTGAGAAAGCACCATTTAGGAACCAGCCTTTATCAAAGCTTCTTACAGTAGGGTCAAGAGTGTTTAAGTCAGTCCCCACAAAAATTATTTGACATTTCCAGAGTTTTTAGTAAATAATTCCAAGTCAAACACAGAATGTGAAGTCAAAAGTCCTGAAGTTCTATACTTGCCACTTCCTAACTGTGACACTGGACAAAACATTTAGGCTTCATCAGATTTAATTTCCTTGTTTGTTAAATGAGGATCATGCTTAATTCACAGGGTTGTTGTGAAGATCAAATGAAATTTTTATGTAATGCTGCTCTGTATGCTGAAAAGTACTATACAAATGTTATTTTTATATAAGCTCTAGACCTAATTATGTCATTATTATCTCATGTTAAAATTCTTTCTCCATGAATTTAATTCTCCAGTCATGATTTTGAAGTTTTAACAGTGTTTGGCTTTGGGGGGGTAAAAAGAATAGAACAATATTTCCTGTGATCAAGCCCACAATTCTACTCAAGAAAGCATTTTTGAAGTCTTGGCATATGTATCAGATATCAGTTGATGACTGATGCCCACATCAAAGACAAAAGCATTGTTTACCTTACAGTTTAGCCATCCACTTCCACCAGACAAGTAGCAACTTACACTATGCAAATGGAATGCAGAACTCCCAGAGGGATCTCTTTTCTATCAATAATCTCTCTTTTCTCTGAATGCTCAGATTACCCCTGGTCAGCACTTACTTGCATACTGTCTCAGACTGAAGTATTGAAACGTGGAAAGAGCATACGGCTTGGACTCAGAAACCCCAGGACAGAGTCTCATCCCAGCTTATGTGTTTCTATGCCCTTGAATAAAAGGGACATAACAACTTGGGTCCTGCCTGCTGCATGGCTGGAAGGATTAAATGGGATAATGATGGTGAAAGGGTCTTGTAAGCTGTAAAATTCCATGCAGAAGGGAGTTTTTATTCCCTATGCTGAAAACTAGGCATATGTCATTTCCTTCCATGGTCTGGTTCAGAGATGGTCCCCAGTAGACCCCATACACGCCATCAACATTAACTGGGAAATCAACTGGGGACGGGTCAGAGCTGCTCGGTCTGCTCTGAGGTTTGATTCCAACAAGATTCAGGGTTTAGGAGCCTCGCTGGACTCAGGCAAACCTCAGGCTGATATGGCAATGCCGTTGTCAACTTTTCCCAGAAATAAGACATCTTCCTCCTGCTCAGAGCAAAGTATCCCGCATGCCTTCCACGATCAAAATAAGTTATTATAAACTGCATGGTAAGAAGGGGTTTAACCACTCAAGAGCTAATAGATTTCTTAAGTGTCTTCTCTATATAAGGGAAGATAAAACCATCTACTGGAAGTTGTACATGAGTGGTCAAACCTTTTAAAGCTAATAAGGAGTCTGGACTCCCTTTTGCAAGAGCACCAGAATCACAGCTAACTGCTAAACAATCATCAACAGGAAGACACTGGGACTCACCAAAAAAGATACCCCACATCCAAAGACAAAGGAGAAGTCACAATGAGATGGTAGGAGGGGCACAATCACAATAAAATCAAATCCCACAACCACTGGGTGGGTGACTCACAAAATGGAGAACAATTATACTACAGAATTCCACCCACTGGAGTGAAGGTTCTGAGCCTCATGTCAGGCTTCCCAACCTGGGGGTCCAGAAACGGGAAGAGGAATTCCCAGAAAATCAGACTTTGAAGGCTAGTGGGATTTGATTGCAGAACTTTGACAGGTCTGGGGGAAACAGAGACTCCACTCTTGGAAGGCACAAACAAAGTAGTGTGCTCATTGGGACCCAGGGGAAGGAGCAGTGACCCCATAGGAGACTGAAACAGACCTACCCGCTAGTGTTGGAGGGTCTCCTGCAGAAGCAGGGGGCAGCTATGGTTCACTGCAGGGACAAAGACACTGGCAGCAGAAGTTCTGGGAAGTACTCCTTGGTGTGAGCCTTCCTGGAGTCCACCATTAGCCCCACCAAAGGGCTTGCGGGCTCCAATGCTGGGTCGCCTGAGGCCAAACAACCAACAGGGAGGGAACTCAGCCACACCCATCAGCAGACAAGAGGATTAAAGTTTTACTGAGCTCTGCCAACCAGAGCAACACCCAGCTCTACCCACCACCAGTCCCTCCCATCAGGAAGCTTGTACAAGCCTCTTAGATAGCCTCATTCTATCTCTATCTTCTATCAGAGAGCAGACAGCAGAAGCAAAAAGAACTAAAATCCTGCAGCCTGTGAATGAAAACCACATTTGCAGAAAGATAGACAAAATGAAAAGGCAGAGGACTATGTACCAGATGAAGGAACGAGGTAAAACCCTGGAAAAACAACCAAATGAAGTGGAGATAGGCAACCTTCCTGAAAAAGAATTCAGAATAATGATAGTGAAGATGATCCAGGACCTCGGAAAAAGAATGGAGGCAAAGATCAAGAAGACGCAAGAAATGTTTAACGAAGACCTAGAAGAATTAAAGAACAAATAAACAGAGATGAACAATACAATAACTGAAATGAAAAATACACTAGAAGGAATCAATAGCAGAATAACTGAGACAGAAGAACAGAGAAGTGACGTGGAAGACAGAATGGTGGAATTCACTGCTGTGGAACAGAATAAAGAAAAAAGAATGAAAATAAATGAAGACAGCCTAAGAGACCTCTGGGACAACATTAAACGCACCAACATTTGCATTAAAGGGGTCCCAGAAGGAGAAGAGAGAGAGAAAGGACCCGAGAAAATATTTGAAGAGATTATAGTCAAAAACTTCTGTAACATGGGAAAAGAAATAACCACCCAAGTCCAGGAAGTGCAGAGAGTCCCAGACAGGATAAACCCAAGGAGAAACATGCCGAGACACATAGCAATCAAACTGACAAAAATTAAAGACAAAGAAAAATTATTAAAAGCAACAAGGGAAAAACGACAAATAACATACAAGGGAACTCCCATAAGGTTAACAGCTGATTTCTCAGCAGAAACTCTACGAGCCAGAAGGGGGTGGCAGAATATACTTAAAGAGATGAAAGGGAAGAACCTACAGCCAAGATTACTCTACCCGGGAAGGATCTCATTCAGATTCGACAGAGAAATCAAAAGCTTTGCAGACAAGCAAAAGCTAAGAGAATTCAGCACCACCAAACCAGCTCTCCAACAAATGCTAAAGGAACTTCTCTAAGTGGGAAACACAAGAGAAGAAAAGGACCTACAAAAACAAACCCAAAGTAATTAAGAAAATGGTAATAGGAACATACGTATCAATAATTACCTTAAATGGGAATGGATTAAATGCTCCAACCAAAAGACACAGGCTCGCTGAATGGATAAAAAAAGAAGCCCCATATATATGCTGTCTACAAGAGACCCACTTCAGACCTAGGGACACATACAGACTGAAAGTGAGGGGATGGAAAAAGATATTCCATGCAAATGGAAATCAGAAGAAAGCAGGAGTAGCAATACTCATATCAGATAAAATAGACTTTAAGATAAAGAATGTTGCAAGAGACAAGGAAGGACACTACATAATGATCAAGAGAGCAATCCAAAAAGAAGATATAACAATTATAAATATATATGCACCCAACATAGGAGCACCTCAATAAAAAAGGTAAATGCTAACAGCCATAAAAGAGGAAATTGTCAGTAACACAATAATAGTGGGGGACTTTGACACCTCACTTATACCAATGGACAGATCAACCAGACAGAAAAGTAATAAGGAAACACAGCTTTAAATGACACAAGAGACCAGATAGAATTAATTGATACCTATAGGACATTCAACCTAAAAACAGCAGTTTACACTTTCTTCTCAAGTGTACAAGGAACATTCTCCAGGATAGATCACATCTTGGGACAAAAATCAAGCCTCGGTAAATTTAAGAGAATTGAAATCATATTAAGCATGTTTTCCGACCACAGTGTTATAAGATTAGAAATTACAGGGGGAAAAAACGTAAAAAACACAAACACATGGAGGCTAAACAATATGTTACTAAATAACCAACAGATCACTGAAGAAATCAAAGAGGAAATCAAAAAATACCTAGAGACAAATTACAATGAAAACACGATGATCCAAAACCTATGGGATGCAGCAAAAGCAGTTCTAAGAGGGAAGGTTATAACAGCACAATCCTACCTCAAGAAACAAGAAAAATCTCAAATAAACAATCTAACCTTACACCTAAAGGAACTAGAGAAAGAAGAACAAACAAAACCCAAAGTTAATAGATGGAAAAAAACCATAAAGATCAGAGTAGAAATAAATGAAATAGAAACAAAGAAAACAATAGCAAAGATCAATAAAACTAAAAGCTGCTTCTTTGAGAAGATAAAATTGATACACATTTAGCCAGAGTCATCAAGAAAAAGAGGGAGAGGACTCAAATCAATAAAATTAGAAATGAAAAAGGAGAAGTTACAGCAGACGCCGCAGAAATACAAAACATCCTAAGAGACTTCTACAGGCAACTCTATGCCAATAAAATAGACAACCTGGAAGAAACGGACAAATTCTTAGAAAGGTATAACCTTCCGAGACTGAACCAGGAAGAAATAGAAAATATGAACAGACCAATCACAAGTAATGAAATTGAAACTGTGATTAAAAATCTTCCGACAAGCAAAAGTCCAGGGTCAGATGGCTTCACAGGTGAATTCTATCAAACATTTAGAGAAGAGCTAACACCCATCCTTCTCAAACTCTTCCAAAAAATTGCAGAGGAAGGACCACTCCCAAACTCATTCTATGAGGCCACCATCACCCTGATACCAAAACCAGACAAAGATGTCACAAAGAAAGGAAACTACAGGCCAATATCACTGATGAACATAGATGCAAAAATCCTCAACAAAATACTAGCAAACAGAATCCAACAATGCATTAGAAGGATCATACACCATGATCAAGTGGGGTTTATCCCAGGAATGCAAGGATTCTTCAATATATGCAAATCAATCAATGTGATACACCATATTAACAAATTGAAGGAGAAAAACCATATGATCATCTCAATAGATGCAGAGAAAGCTTTTGACAAAAAGATTCAACACCCATTTATGATAAAAAAAACCTTCCAGAACTTTCCTCAACATAATAAAGGCCATATATGACAAACCCACAGCCAACATCATCCTCAATGGTGAAAAACTGAAACCATTTCCACTAAGATCAGGAACAAGACAAGGTTGCCCACTCTCACCACTATTATTCAACATAGTTTTGGAAGTTTTAGCCACAGCAATCATAGAAGAAAAAGAAATAAAAGGAATCCAAATCAGAAAAGAAGAAGTAAAGCTGTCACTGCAGATGACATGATACTATACATAAAGAATCCTAAAGATGCTACCAGAAAACTACTAGAGCTAATCAATGAATTGGGTAAAGTAGCAGGATACAAAATTAATGCACAGAAATCTCTGGCATTCCTATACACTAATGATGAAAAATCTGAAAGTGAAATTAAGAAAACACTCCCATTTACCACTGCAACAAAAAGAATAAAATATCTAGGAATAAACCTACCTAAGGAGACAAAAGACCGGTATGCAGAAAATTATAAGACACTGATGAAAGAAATTAAAGATGATACAAATAGATGGAGAGATATACCATGTTCTTGGATTGGAAGAATCAACATTGTGAAAATGACTCTACTGCTCAAAGCAATCTACAGATTCAATGCAATCCCTAGCAAACTACCACTGGCATTTTTCACAGAACTAGAACAAAAAATTTCCCAATTTGTATGGAAACACAAAAGACCCCGAATAGCAGAAGAAATCTTGAGAAAGAAAAACGGAGCTGGAGAAATCAGGCTCCCGGACTTCAGACTATACTACAAAGCTACAGTAATCAAGACAGTATGGTACTGGCACAAAAACAGAAATATAGATCAATGGAACAGGATAGAAAGCCCAGAGGTAAACCCACGCACATATGGTGACCTTATCTTTGATAAAGGAGGAAAGACTATACAAGGGAGAAAAGACAGCCTCTTCAATAAGTGGTGCTGGGAAAAATGGACAGATACATGTAAAAGAATGAAATTAGAACACTCCCTAACATCATACACAGAAATAAACTCAAAATGGATTAAAAACCTAAGTGTAAGGGCAGACACTATCAAACTCTTAGAGGAAAACATGGGCGAATACTCCATGACATAAATCACAGCAAGATCCTTTTTGACCCACCTCCTAAAGAAATGGAAATAAAAACAAAGATAAACAAATGGGACCTAATGAAATTTAAAACCTTTAGCACAGCAAAGGAAACTATAAACAAGTCAAAAAAAGACAACCCTCAGAATGGGAGAAAATATTTGCAAACGAATCAATGGGCAAAGGATTAATCTCCAAAATATATAAAGAGCTCATGCAGCTCAATATTAAAAAAACAAACAACCCAATCAAGAAATGAAGAGAAGACCTAAATAGACATTTCTCCAAAGAAGACATACAGATGGCCAAGAGGCACATCAAAAGCTGCTCAACATCACTAATTACTAGAGAAATACAAATCAAAACTACAATGAGGTATCACCTCACACCGGTTAGAATGGGCATCATCAGAAAGTCTACAAACAACAAATGCTGGAGAGGGTGTGGAGAAAAGGGAACCCTCTTACACTGTTGGTGCAAATGTAATTTGGTACAGCGACTATGGAGAACAGTATGGAGGTCCCTTAAAAAGCTAAAAACAGAATTACCATATGACCCAGCAATCCCACTACTGGGCATGTACCCAGAGAAAACCATAATTCAAAAGGACACTTGTACCCCAATGTTCATTGCAGCACTATTTACAATAGCCAAGTCATGGAAGCGACCTAAATGCCCATCAACATGCGAATGGATAAAAAAGATGTGGTACATAAATACAATGGGATATTACTCAGCCATAAAAAGGAACGATATTGGGGCCTTTGTAGAAAGGTGGATGGACCTAGAGACTGTCATACACAGTGGAGTAAGTCAGAAAAAGAAAAACAAATATTGTATATTAACCCATATATGTGGAATCTAGAAAAATGGTACAGATGAACCGGTTTGCAAGGCAGAAATAGAGACACAGATGTAGAGAACAAGCGTATGGACACCAAGGGGGGATATCAGGGTGGGGAAGGATGAATTGGGAGATTGGGATTGACATGTATACACCAATATGTACAAAATAGATAACTAATAAGAACCTACTGTACAAAAAATAAATAAATAAAGTAAAATGTAATAAGGAAGCTAAATCAATATTCTATACAGCCACAGGAGAGAGTTAAAGGGTTTTTTACATAGGGCCGCAGCTGCAGTAGAAAAGGGGCTATTGGAGAGGGAAAGGAGGGATTCAATTAAGAAAAAAAAAAAACTATGGTTAACGAAGGGGAAGTGGGGGAGGGATAAATTAAGAGTTTGGGATTAACATATACACACTACTATATGTAAAAGAGATAACCAACAAGGACCTACTGTATAGCACAGGGAACTATACTCAGTATTTTATAATAACCTATAAGGGAAAAGAATCTGAAAAAAATAGATATATTGATATATGTATGTATAACTGAATCACTTTGCTGTGGACCTGAAACTAACACAACATGGTAAACCAACTATACTTCAATAAAAATAAATAAATTCTTTTAAAAGTATAATTTTATCACAGCTCAAAAGACAACCATGAATCAGGAAACAGCATGCTCTCTGGAGTCGGAGTTCAAATTCCACCTCTGATTCCTCTCTGTGAGACCTCAAGCTGTTTATTGACCCTTCCTGGGCCTCACTTTCCCCATCTTTGAAATAGGGTTATTAGCAGTACCTACGACCAGATCATTCTGAGAATTAAATAAAGCGTGTAAAGAACTTACAGGAGTATCTGGGAAACAGCATGTATTCAATAAATGTTAGTTATTATTATCAATATTGATAATAATTACTAACAGAAATTTCTGCTAGAAGAAGCAGCCTAAAAATTTTTCCCCAAGAGTTGGGTTAGTGATAACCCCTTTCATTACTTTCCGCCAGGATTTCTCTAGAAACCAATTACATCCAGATCCCCTGGAAAGCTTGTAAAATTCAAATTTGGGGGCCCTACCCCAGACCTCCTACATTAGCATCTCCAGGTGTGGGAACCTAAAATTCAAATTTAAACAAAAATCCTCAGCTGAAGAATGTATGCTGAACTAAAAGCCACTGCTTTCTAATTGACAAGCGCATTTTGGTTTAAAGATCTGGCTGACTTGATGCCTTTTCAAGGCTTTCTTTTAGGTTCTGACACTAGCTTGATATATGACCACACTTGTAGAGAGTTCCTCCTCCACATACCCATCCACCTGTTTATAAAGTGGGGTTAATTAATAATAAATACATTAAGCGTTACTAACTCATTTAATCCTCACAACACTACCATGAAGTAGCTACTATTAACATTCCCATTTAAAAGATAAAGAAACCTGTATTTTGTAATAACTGTAAATGGAAAGTAACCTTTCAAAATTGTATAGAAAATAAAAATTAAAATACAAAAAAAGATAAAGAAACCAACGGATAGAGAAGAGACTCACTCAATGCCTTTCAATAAAAAGACTGAACTTTAAGTACTTTGATTTCCTTAGGAAAGTCAAAATAGCACCTGATACATTATATAATCAGTCTCCAAGAACAGAAACAATTCACAGTAGCAACAGATTATTTTCAATAATTCAAAGCACCTTTCTCCAGCTTGCTTGTCACTACTTCTAGTGAGAAACCATCAAAGGAATCTTCATGTCATTAGCACTGATCTTTCTATTTGTCCAGAAATTCACAGACTAAGTGAGTTTATTTTAAATTTTATTTTACTGTGGTAAGAACACAACATGAGATCTACTCTTTTAATAGATTTTTAAGTGAACAATACGGTTTTGTTATCTATAGGTGCAATGCTGTACAGTAGGTCCCTAGAACTTATTTATCTTGCATAACGGAAATTTTATACTTGTTGATTAGTAACTCCCCCTTTTCCCCTCCTCCAAGCTCCTGGCAACCACTATTCTATTGTTTGCTTCTATGACTTTGATTATTTAGACTTTGATTATTTAAAATGGCTCACATAAATGGAATCATGCATTATTTGTCCTTCTGTGAGTGGCTTATTTCACTTAGTGTAAAGTTCAGCCATGTTGTCACATATTAAAGGATTTCCTTTTTTAAGGCTGAATAATATTCTGTTTGTGTGTGTGTGTGTGTGTGTGTGTGTGTGTGTGTGTGTGGTTCTTTTTTATCCATTCATCCACATTCATCCATCAATAAACAGAGGTGGTTTTTTCCTTTTCTTGGCTATTGAGAACAATGCCACAATGAACGTGAGAGTGCTAATACCTCTTTGAAAATTAGAATAGTATTTTGGTGGCATCTAATAGCTTTTTTCACATCAGAGATGGAGAAACTACAGCCCAGAGAGAAAGGTGACTGGTCCATCACTACACAGTCAGTAAGAGAATCCAGTGCTCTCTTCTACTTCTCACTCTTCATCACATCTGTATTAGACAGTGATGAACTTGGGTCTGATGGAAACAACCCTGGACCACAAGACAGTGACCTTCAGGTCTAGTTCTTAGGATCATCACTTGACTTCTCTGTGCTTGGACACTGGATCCTCACCAGATCTTTTTGATCTAACGTCTTTAGTTTCCCTTATAATCCCTGATGTTACTCGCTGTGTCTAGTCCTCTGCATCTGTACATAGGAAATGACACCCCAAATAACGTCCCCCAACTCCTCTCTCTGGTTTCTTTTAAAAGCAATTGGATGCTACCAATAAGATCTTTAAGTTCCTTATAAGCTAATAACTGTATGTTGTTATTATTATTAATTCCCATAATTTCCATTTCTCAAACAATGGAGAGAAGTGTCTTACTCATTGCCTGAGTAGGCTTATCCTAATTCTGTCTGTTTTGATTTAAAATGAAAGCTTTGATAATAAATGGCATTTTAAAAGAAAATGCCCTTTCCAAATGAGAGGAAGGGAGAAAGAGATTAAAATTCAGGAGAAAAGGTAAGTGTCCCAAAAGAGAAAGGAGGTGTGCCATCCATGCTAGGAAGAGTTTCTAGGCCAAGTTTCTAGGCATCCGTAAGACAGTACAGTGGGTTAGTATCAGCGCAAGCAAGCCTGGGATACGTTGTTTCGACACTGATCAAATGGCTTTATAGGAACTGAATCCTTTGGCTATTTGGCTGGCTAGAAATATCTGGCCAGTGTGTTCACACATGATTCACAAGCTTCGTGGAAACAACCCACGCACCCAGTTCAAATGGGAACAACCCTATCTGGCAACATTGAAAAGGTCTATTTAATTGAATTATCATTTCAGGTCGAACATCATATTTGGAGGGCTTTCTCAGGTGACGCTTTTAAGACATAGGCCACCACTTACATGCACATAAGAAAATATGTAATATGCCAATGTTTCCAAATATCTAATTAAGGTGGTGTCACCAGTAGTAAAGTTTCTGAACGTGTTTTCTTGGTCCTCCCACTCTTCTCTTCTTCATCTTCTCCTCCTTCTCCTCCTCCTCTGTCTCTTCCTTCTTCTCTTCCTATGCCCCCTCGTCTTTCTTCTCCTTCTCCTTCTCCTTCTTCTTCTTCTTCTCTCTGTCTCTCTCTTATCTCCCCTCTCTGTCTAGAACAATGCTAACAATCAAGTTGGACATACTACTGATACTTCTAAAAAGCACCTACGGCTAAAGTTTCTCTTCCTGTTTCCTAGAAAGAGACCAAGTTTGGCGCTCCCTCCTCTGTATCCTTCTCTAAAGAACCACCAAACAATCAAGAAGGCCTTTCTTCTAAGCCAGAGGCAAAAATCTCTGATATTACACCTCCTTATGTTGGCCCAGTGGGCCTAGCAGGTGCTTGAGAGTTACTCTGGAGAGGACTGTACCTACTCACTTGATATGTGTGGCCCTTGGAGAAGCAACTTAACTCTACTGATCCAGAAGACCCGGGGGGGGCCACACTTGGGGCTGAATTTCTCCAAATCCATGTAATTGGTTATAGAGAACTGCCCATCCCTAACTTGTAAGTAATGGTAGAAAGGTCTTCTCTCTTCATCTCAGTGGAGAATACGTGTTTGTCAACTCATCTTCCACTGACCCATCAGAAAAAACTAACTGTGCCCTCCTCTTTCACTGCCACAGTCCAAGAGACCGCCCCTCCCCATCCCCAGCATAGCTTTTGTGGGTGTAGAGCAAAGTCTCACTGTAGAAGGCAAATAAAAATTACAACCCATTTAGGAGGACTCTGTAACACGAGGGAGAAAAGGAGACTAGGATGAAAATTCAGAACCAGTGGCCCCTGCTAAAGCATTAGAAAAAGCCAGGAGAGAACATTGGCCATCTCTAGTCAAGAAGCAGAATCGCATGCTGATTAAGAACAGTTATTTGAAGCTAGACCAGCTGAGTCTGATTCCCAGCCTTGCCACCTACCATGAGATCTTGGGCAAGTTACTTAACTTCACTGTCTCTGCTTCCTGTTAATAGCTTCTACTTCATAGGGTTGAGATGATGACACTAATTAATGCATGCAAAGCTCTGAAAGCATGCCTGGTACCTGGTAACATAATGAGTATGACTTCATTGTGCTGCTTTGAGAAACTTACATTCAATTGGCAAAACACACGCTTGAGCTGATGAAGTATTTCACTCGTTCTGACAATGGCACAGCCATGCAAAGCCATCCTGATAACTAATGAAAGCACTAAATTAAAGATGGAATCTTTATTTTTAAATAAAAATTACATATATTTAAGATGTTTTGATATACGTATATGTAGTGAAATGATTGCCATATATAGGTCTAACTCTTCTATTTTCCAGAATGTTATGGAACTCAACTGGAAAGGATCTCTCCATAATATGCCAACCTTCACACTCTTTGGCAGTCAATAGGAAGAAGATGCCCCAGGAAGAGGAGGGAGAATAGTTTGAAGCCAGCTCTGTAAATAGGATCACTTTTGTGGAGAATGGATATGACAGGGCAGTTCAGATAGGACTGGTGGTCCTTCGCCTAGTACAATACCTGTTTCCCTTGTCTCTCATGGCCCCGATGTTCCCCAGAGTCAGGTTATGGGCTCAGTAGAGAAAGCAGCAGGAAACCTCCTGCAGAACTCTCAGAATTAACATAATATAGCCAACAAATAATCAAAGTGATTAAATATGTTCAGAAGCCACAATGCAACACTGAACATAATCACGTAGCACATGGAGAGTCGGGCAGTTCCTGAGGCCGCATTATTAAGACCCCACATCTCTCTTCCAGGTCCATTTTGCTGAACAACCTCCATATCACAACTTGGTTTCTCCGATACTCAGATACAACAAAGAAGGTGCTCTGATTTGCAGATGGGAACTTTATGGTTGCACAATGGATCATCTCTCAATGTTAAAGTAATAAATTTGCATTCTAGCTCGTTCATCTGGCACTTAATAGTTAGGTTACTATGAGTCAGCTCCTGAGAGTCCCTTTGGTTCTGGTGCACTAATAATAATGATGTTTCTGAACCCACCAGCCTGAGAACAGAGATGGACCACTGTCACTACTCGGAGGATTGTCAACCTGCGAGGCTCCACCTTGGAGATGAAACAGCCTAACTAGACGGCATCTCCATCTCATCTCACCGCAGCAGTTCGGCAGTTGGGTTCCTATGAAGTTAATTGTTTGTAGATTGGCATGGAATGGTTCAACTCCAGACGTAAAACCAAGATGTCTTGATTGGAGAAACATCAGGAAAGTGTAAATCTCATTTCTAATCTTGTTCATATTCATGGTAAACAGAGGGTCAAAATAATGGCTGCCAGATACTCATGTTTCCAGCAGATGACTTGTGGCTTCGTCAGCGATCATGCGCTGCTGAAGCTGCAAGGGGCTTTCTGGTTTTGATCTGTCCTAAGAGTAACAGGAAAAAGGGTGATAGGATAGGATATCAAAAATCCATCCCCAGAATCGCTTTTAATAAGGCTACAAATCTGGGGGTGTTAGTAATCAGAAAAGAAATCAAATGTATTAGGTTTACATAGTAAAAGTAGAAGATGTTATGTTTGTGAATTCAGGGGAGGCACTGGGAGAAACAGAAAAAATAAGAAGGAAGAAGGAGAACTCTTTGCTCTTGTGGCCACAGAGTGAGGTAAGCCAAGAGGTCATTTGGAGCTCACCCAAATAGAACAGAATCTCCACTGGGAGTAGAATGCAGGTATTATGTCCACTGTCCCAGTTATAGCACCATCTCGTCATAGTAATGATATGAAGCTTATGCAGTAAACAGCAATTAGTGACAGAGAAACCCATGGTTCAGGTCTCTCTGAGAGGAAGGTCCACAGAGGAGTTAAAAAGCTGTGGACAGAGGATGAGATCAGGAGGGAGATGGACTTGGGTGTAAATAAAAGACAAATATTCACATCCACCCTAATCATGGTACCTACGTATGCCCCGGATCTTCAAGAAAAGCCTTGATTTTTTTGTAATTTTATACTTTTCAATAAAATCACTTGTGAAATGTTCAAGTAAATGTGATTTAAATTCTAATTTTGATGTGTATTACATAAATTAATTTGCAAATTAAAAATCTGCCTATAATTTGAATAATGTAGTTTATGAAATACTCCCTGCAACCATCTTTGCTGTTATGATAATAATTTAAAAATCCATATTCTATATGACTTTGAAAATATATGCTTTATAAGTGACATGGAAAAACATTCTATTGGCCTTAATCTTCAACCAAAATCAATCGCTAGAATTCCTATTTGTAATATTACACACACACACACACACACACACACACACACGTGCGCTATGTTAATTTTCTATTGCCACTGTAACAAATTAGCACAAACTTAGTGTCTTACAGTTCTCTATTTCAAAAGTCTGAAGTCTGACACAGATCTCACCGGCCTAAAATCAAGGTGTTGGCAGGACCGTGTTCCTTCCTGGAGGTCCCAGAGGAGAACCCGTTTCCTTGCCTTTTCCAGCTTCCCACATTCCTTGGCTTGTATCTCCCTTCCATCTTCAAAGTCAGCAGCCTCATCACTCTGAACCCTGCTTCATCACATCTCCTTCTCCAACATTGACTGACTCTCCTACCTCCCTCTTCCTCTTTTAAAGACATGAGATTACATCAGGCCTACCTGAATAATTCAAGAAAATCCCCTGATTTTAAGGCCAGCTTGTTAGCAAACTTAATTCTGTCTGCATCCTTAATTCCCCTTTGCCATGTAAGATACATATTCACAGGTTCTAGGTATTAGGAGATGGACATCTTTGGGGGGCCATTATTCTGCCTACCACACTTGCCTACAATTAAACCAAAGGAAAACTGGAGAGAGAGAAGTCTCATGTTTTATCTCCATAGAACACCAAGACCGAAAATAGAGATCGATGCATACAAAGTCATGAGTGTTTAAATCAAGTTGCAACATGAAATCAAGTTTCCATGTTGTACTTTGAGCCTCAGGGAACACAACTGATGTAAAGATAGTATTTATTTAGAGTTATACCGTAACCAATGGTTTTAAGATGTAAACATGTTGCATAACCTTCTGGGGGCCATCTTTTTATAGCAACCATAGTAACAATTAACATTTACTGAGTACTCCTCATGTGCCGGACAAAGTGTTCAGTGTTCTTTACATGCATTTTCTACACTGCTCATTTTACAAATGAGGAACCTGAAGCAGGAATCATTTAAAACTTACCAGAGTCACGTGCATAGTTAGTATCAGAGCTGGGATTCAAACTCAGGACTGTATGACTGCAGATCCTGCACTTTAACCCATGATGTAAAACGACCTCTTTCTTTTTTAACCAATACACACTTGGCGAGAATTTATTCCCTAATTGACTTGTTACGATCTCAATATTAAAGAAAAAGGACAACTAGCTGGAATGATTCTGTCCCTCCAACCAACTTGACCACTCTTCCCTGACCTCTGCTCTAACTCTGGGAGAGAAAGGAAAGAACAGAGGGAGAGAAAGATTCATAGTCCCTGCAGGAAATGAGGAAGACAGAGAGATGGGGGGAAAAGAATGGGCGTGAGATCTAACAAGAGGCATGTGGAAACAATTTTCAACTGCTCAAAAGAAATAGGACACATTCAAGCCTCCCTAGGGAAGACGGGTGCACTGCTCCACCCTATTTTAAACCCCAGTTATTATAACACAGCATAATGTATGGAATGTCTGGTAACCTCCTCAGAGTGGAAATCATCCATTTAACTTTAAACAGATAACATAGTAGGAGTAAGAATAAAATATACCAAACAAAGAAATTGGGAATTATATTTGGGATATAATCTCTACAGAAAAGTGAGACTTTAAAAGGCACCCAGGATATTGAAGTCAAGTCTATAAATTGAGAGCACTCTATTAAAATATATATATAACTTCCCAGCAAACAGGATCCAAAGCCAGAACATAGTGTGATTTGGGCTTATTTTACCTGACCAAAATAGAGTATTCTTTTTTTCTGAGCGACAGAAAAATAGAAATTTACTGTTTCCTTTTGTAACAGTCCAAGGTGAGTGTTCCAAGTTAGCAGGCAAATCTGCTCTATATTGTTCACTGAAGGACCCAGATTCATTCTTTTATATCTTAACTCCAGCCCTAGACATCGATGTAGTCTGCATAAATCACAAATGTTGTCACAAATGGCAAGAATTCTTTTTCTATATGGCTGAGCAGTACTCTACTGTTTGTGTGTGTGTGTGTGTGTGTGTGTGTGTATCATACCTTCTTTATCCATTCATCCATCTTTAGACACAAGTTGTTTCCACATCTTTGCTGTTGTAAACAATACTGCGAAGAATGAATATTGGGGTGCATATATCTTTTCAAATTAGTGTTTTTATTTTCTTTGGAGAAATACCCAGAAGTGGAATAGCTGGATCATATGGTAGCTATATTCTTAGTTTTTTAAGGAATCTCCATACAGTTTTCCATAGCGGCTGCATCGATTTACATTCCCACCAACAATGTATGAGGGTTCCCTTTTCCCCACATACTCTTCAACACTTGTTATTTCTTGTCTTTTTGATAATAGCCATTCTAACAGGGTGGAGGTGATATCTCATTGTGCTTTTGATTTACATTTCCCTGATAAGCTGTAATGTTGAGCATCTTTTCATGTGTCCATTGGCCATCTGTATGTCTTCTTTGGAAAAATGTCAATTCAGGTCCTCTGCCCATTTTTTAATCAGGTTGCTTGCTTCTGTGTTGTTGAGTTGTGCAAAATAGAGTATTCTAACATACAAACACATACACACACACACATTACAAATGTGTTTTAATAATAGCACCACTGAGCCTTTTTTTCTCTGCCCATATTTTTCTTTTCTTTTTTTTTATAATTGAAGTATAGTTGACTTACAATATTGTATTAGTTTCAGGTGTACAACATAGTAATTCAATATTTTTATAAAGTATACTTTACACTAAGTTATTGACTATATTCCCTGTGCTGTATATCCATGTAACATTCATTTTATAACTGGTTGTTTGTATCTCTTAGTGCCCATCGACCGATGAATGGCTAAAGAAGATGTCGTATATATACAAATGGAATACTACTCAACCATAAAAAAGAATGAAATCTTGCCATTTGCCACAACATGGATGGACCTGGAAGGTATTATACTTAGTGAGATAAGTGATAGAAGGACAAGTACTCTATGTTTACACTTATATGTGGAATCTAAAAATTAAAAAAAAAATTTTTTAAAGCAAAATAAATGAACAAATAGAACAAAACAGAACCACTGAGCATTTTTTATGTGCAATGTGTGGGTTATCAAATTTAATTCCCACAAAAATCCCATCAGTCAGGGGTGAGTATTAATCTCAGTTCACATTTGTGGAAATTGAGGCCTGAAGAGTTGGATTGCAGATAGCAAAATCAGAACTTGAACTTAAAGCTGGTAACCAGAACATTCATCGGCATAAATTTAGGCTGACCTTTACATGGACTTTGTTTATAATATATAAACTCTTGCAATTAATGTTTATTTTTTAATTCATCTGGAGACAGAAGTATGCCTTCTTCTTTCTTTTCTTTTTTTATTGTGGGAAAATACATGTAACATAAAATTTACCATTGTAACCATTTTAAGTGTACACTTCTGTAGCATTAAATACAATCACATCATTTTACAACCATCACCATTATCCATCTCCAGAACTTTTTCAACTTCTCCAACTGAAACTCTGTACCCATTAAACAATAAATCCCCATTTCCATTCTTTCCATAGCCCCTAGTAACAACCATTCTATTTTCTATCTCTATGAACCTGAATAGTTACACATACAAGAACAATCATACGTTTGTCCTTTTGTTCCTGTCTTATCTCACTTAGCATAATGCTTCCAAGGTTCACCTAAGTTGTAGCATGTGTCAAATTTTCAATTGTATGTATATACCACATTTTGTTTATCCGTTCATTTTTTTTTATTGGAGTATAATTGTTCCACAATGTTGTGTTAGCTTCTGCTGTACAATGAAGTGAATCAGCTATATGTATACCTATATCCCCTCCCTCTTGGACCTCCCTCCCACTCCCCCACTCAATCTCACCCATGTAGGTCACACAGAGCACTGAGCTGAGCTTCCTGTGCATCATAGCGTGTTCCCACTAGCTATCTATTTTACGCATGATAGTGTATATATGTCAATCCTAATCTCCCAGTTCGTCCCACCCTCCCCTCCCCTCTGTGTTCACATGTCTGTTCTCTATGTCTACATTTCTATTCCTGCCCTGCAAATAGGTTCATCCGTACCATTTTTCTAGATTCCACATATATGCGTTAATATACGATATTTGTTTTTCTCTTTCTGGCTTACTTCACTCTGTGTGACACTCTCTAGGTCCATCCACATCTCTACAAATGATCCAGTTTTCTTCCTTTTTATGGCCGAGGGATATTCCATTGTATATATGTACCACATCATCTTTATCCATTCATCTGTCATTGGACATTTATGTTGTTTCCATGTCCTGGCTATTGTAAATAGTGCTGCAATGAGCATTGGGGTACATGTGTCCTTTTAAATTATGGTTTCTCTGGGTATATGCCCAGAGGTGGGATTGCTGGCTCATATGGTAGTTCTATTTTGAGCTTTTTAAGGAACCTCCATTACTGTTCTCCATAGTGGTTGTATCAATTTACATTCCCACCAACAGTGCAAAAGTGTTCCCTTTTCTCCACACCCTCTCCAGCAATTAATGTTGGTAGATTTTGTTTATTTATTTATTTATTTATGGCTGCGTTGGGTTTTCGTCGCTGCGTGTGGGCTTTTCTCTAGTTGTGGCGAGTGGGGGCTACTCTTCATTGTGGTGCGCAGGCTTCTCATGGCAGTGGCTTCTCTTGTTGTGGAGCACGGGCTCTAGGCGTGCGGGCTTAAGTAGTTGTGGCTCATGGGCTCTAGAGTGTAGGCTCAGTGGTTGTGGCGCATAGGCTTAGTTGCTCTGCGGTGCGGCATGTGGGATCTTCCCAGACCAGGGCTCGAACCCGTGTCCCCTGCCTTGGCAGGCAGATTCTCAACCACTGTGCCACCACAGAAGCCCCAGTTTGTAGATTTTTTGATGGTGGCCATTATGACTGGTGTGAGGTGATACCTCATTGTAGTTTTGATTTGCATGTCTCTAATAATTAGTGATGCTGAGCATCTTTTCATGTGGCTCTCGGCCATCTGTATGTCTTCTTTGGTGAAATGTCTACTTAGGTCTTCTGCCCATTTTTTAATTGGGTTGTTTGTTTTATTGATATTGAGCTCCATGAGCTGTTTGTATATTTTGGAGATTAATTATTTGTCCTTTGATTCGTTTGCAAATATTTTCTTCCATTCTGAGGGTTGTCTTTTTGGCTTGTTTATAGTTCCCTTTGCTGTGCAAAGCTTTTAAATTTCATTAGGTCCCATTTATTTATTTTTGTTTTAATTTTCAGTACTCTAGGAGGTGGGTCAAAAAAGATCTTGCTGCGGTTTTTGTCAAAGAGTGTTTTTCCTATGTTCTCCTCTAAGAGTTTTATACTGTCCAGTCTTACATTTAGGTCTTTAATCAATTTGGAGTTTATTTTTCTGTATGGTGTTTGATAGTGCTCTTATTTCATTCTTTTACATGTAGCTGTCCAGTTTTCCCAGCATCACTTATTGAAGAGGCTGTCTTTTCTCCACTGTATGTTCTTGCCTCCTTTGTCATAAATTAGGTGACCATATGTGCATGGGTTTATCTCTGGGCTTTCTATCCTGTACCATTGATCTATATTTCTGGTTTTGTGCCAGTACCATACTGTCTTGATTACTGTAGCTTTGTAGTAGAGTTTGAAATTGGGGAGCCTGATTCCTCCAGCTCCATTTTTCTTTCTCAGTATTGCTTTGGTTATTCGGGGTCTTTTGTGTTTCCATACAGATTGTAAAATTTTTTGTTCTAATTCTGTGAAAAATGTCATAGGTAATTTGATAGGGATTGCACTGAATCTGTAAATTGCTTTGGGTAGTACAGTCATTTTCACAATATTGATTCTTCCAATCCAGGAACATGGTATATTTCTCCATCTGTTTATGTCATCTTTGATTTCTTTCATCAGTGTTTTATAGTTTTCTGAGTACAGGTCTTTTGTCTCCTTAGGTAGGTTTATTCCTAGGTATTTTATTTTTTTGTTACGATGGTGAATGGGATTGTTTCCTTAATTTCTCTTTCTGATGTTTCATTGTTAGTGTATAGGAATGCCAGAGATTTCTGTGCATTAATTTTGTATCTTGCAACCTTACCAGATTCACTGATTAGTTCTAGTAGTTTTCTGGTGGCATCTTTTTTTTTTTTTTCTGGTGGCATCTTTAGAATTTTCTATGTATAGTATCATATCATCTGCAAACAGTGACAGCTTTACTTCTTTTCCAATTTGTATTCCTTTTATTTCTTTTTCTTCTCTGATTGCCATGGCTAGGACTTCCAAAAGTATGTCGAATAAGAGTGGCAAGGGTGGATATCCTTGTTTTTTCCTGATCTTAGTGGAAATGTTTTCAGTTTTTCACAATTGAGAGTGATATTTCCTGTGGGTTTCTCATATATGGCCTTCATTATGTTGAGGTTGGTTCCCTCTATGCCCATTTTCTGGAGAGTTTTTAACATAAATCGGTGTTGAATTTTGTCAAAAGCTTTTTCTGCATCTATTGAGATGATCATATGGTTTTTATTCCTTAATTTGTTAACATGGTGTATCACATTGATTGATTTGCATATATTGAAGAATCCTTGCATTCCTGGGATAATTTGCACTTGATCATGGTGTATGATCCTTTTAATATGTTGTTGGATGCTGTTTGCTATATTTTGTTGAGGATTTTTGCATCTATGTTCATCAATGATATTGGCCTGTGATTTTCTTTTTTGTGATATCTTTGTCTGGTTTTGGTAACAGGGTGATGGTGGCCTCGTAGAACGAATTTTGGAATGTTCCTCCATCTGCAATTTTTTGGAAGAGTTTGAGAAGGATAGGTGTTAGCTCTTCTCTAAATGTTTGATAGAATTCTTCTGTGAAGCCATCTGGTCCTGGACTTTTGTTGGAAGATTTTTAATTACAGTTTCAATTTCGTTACTTGTGATAGTTCTGTTTATATTTTCTAATTCTTCCTGGTTCAGTCTTGGAAAATTGTACCTTTCTAAGAATTTGTCCATTTCTTCATGGTTGTCCATTTTATTGGCATATAGTTGTTTGTAGTAGTCTCTTATAATCCTTTGTAGTTCTGCGGTGTCAGTTGTGACTTCTCCTTTTTCATTTCTAATTTTATTGATTTGTGTTCTTTCCTTATTTTTCTTGATGACTCTGAATAAAGGTTTATCCATTTTTGTTTATCTTCTCAAAGAATCAACTTTCAGTTTTATTGAGCTTTGTTATCGTTTTCTTTGTTTCTATTTCATTTCTTTCTGCTCTGATCTTTATGAGTTATTTCCTTCTACTGACTTTGGGTTTTCTTTGTTCTTCTTTTTCTAGTTGGTTTAGGTGTAAGGTTAGATTGTTTATTTGAAATTTTTCTTATTTCTTGAGGTGAGATTGAATTGCTATAAGCTTCCCTCTTAGAATTGCTTTTGCTGCATCCCATAGGTTTTGGGTCATTGTGTTATCATTGTCATTTCTTTCTATGTTTTTTTAAAATTTTCTCTTTGATTTCTTCAGTGATCTCTTGGTTATTTGGTAACGCACTATTTAGCCTCCATGTATTTGTGGTTTTTACAGGGTTTTTTTCCTGTAATTGATTTCTAATCTCATGGCGCTGTGGTCAGAAAAGATGCTTGATACGATTTCAATTTTCTTAAACTTTCTGAGGCTTGATTTGTGACCCAAGATGTGATCTATCTTGGAGGATGTTCTGTGTGCACTTGAGAAGAAAGTGTATTCTTCCACTTTTGGGTGGAATGTCTTTAAATATCAATTAATTCTATCTGGTCTATTGTGTCATTTAAAGCTTGTGTTTCCTTATTTATTTTCTGTTTGGATGATCTGTCCGTTGGTGTAAGTGGGGTGTTAAAGTCCCTTACTATTATTGTGTTACTGTTGATTTCCCATTTTATGGTTCTCAGCATTTGCCTTATGTATTGAGGTGCTCCTATGTTGGGTGTGTATGTTTATAATTGTTATACCTTCTTCTTGGATTGATCCTTTGATCATTATGTAGTGTCCTTCCTTATCTCTTGTAACAGTCTTTATGTTAAAGTCTATTTTATCTGATATGAGTATTGCTACTCCAGCTTTCTTTTGCTTTCCATTTACATGGAATATCTTTTTCCATCCCTTCACTTTCAGTCTGTATGTGTCCCTAGGTCTGAAGTGGGTCTCTTGTAGACAACATATATATGGGTCTTGTTTTTGTATCCATTCAGCCAGTCTGTGTCTTTTGGTTGGAGCACTTAATCCATTTACGTTCAAGGTTATTATCGATATGTACATTCTTATTATCATTTTCTTAATTGTTTTGGGTTTGTTTTTGTCGGTGTTTTTCTTCTCTTGTGTTTCCTGCCTAGAGAAGTTCCTTTAGCATGTGTTGTAAAGCTGGTTTTGTGGTACTGAATTCCCTTAGCTTTTGCTTGTCTGAAAAGCTCTTGATTTCTCCATCGAATTGAATGAGATCCTTGCTGGGTAGAGTAATCTTGGTTGTAGGTTTTTCTCTTTCATCACTTTAAGTATATCCTGCCACTTCCTTCTGGCCTGCAGAGTTTCTGCTGAAAAATCAGCTGATAACCTTATAGGGATTCCTCTGTATGTTATCTTTTGCTTTTCCCATGATGCTTTTAATATTTTTCTTTGAATTTAATTTTTGTTAGTTTGATTAATATGTGTCTTGGCGTATTTCTCCTAGGGTTTATCCGGTATGGAACTCTGTGCTTCCTGGACTTGGGTTGCTATTTCCTTTCCCATGTAGGGAAGTTTTCCACTATAATCTCTTCGAATATTTTCTCAGACCCTTTCTTTCTATATTGGGATTTTTATCTAGCCCTTGTGACCTCCTGACAACTTTATTGGTCTCCTCTCTCCAAACTTGTGGAGTCATGGCTGCAGGGTCGACAGGGAGTGTTACAATTATCACCATCCTTTGCCCTCATCTGCACACTGTAGTTTACAGATTACAAGGCTCATGTGTGTACCTTATATACTGATTACACAGTTCATGTATGTACAGTAACTCATTCACTCCCCACAACAGCCCTATTAATTACAAGGCAGGTTATTATTAGTCCCATTTTAATGATAGGAAAACTGAGAGTAGAGAGCTTAAGATTGCCTAGTGCTATTAACCTAATAGCAGAGCAGAGACTTAACCCCCAGCCCAAAGTCCTTTCCACTAATCCCCACTATAACAAAGATATAGAAAAGGTACAGTATCATCAGGACTTTTTTAAAGGCCAAGGAGAGGTCCTTGAAACTAGAAGCATAGAAAAAGCGATCCTCTGTAACCAAAAAAAGGAAAGAATAGGGAAAGAAAAAATTTAATTTTCCCCAAAGAAAAGTCAAAACATGAAATGTATTAATAAGCAAAAAAATAGGTAAGGAGAACATCATCAAAAAGTATAGAAAGGAGCTGCCTAAAATAAATCTTCAAAGATACTGTAAATGCACATAAAGTCACTGTAAACCCACAGCTGAAATATGAAGCCAGTGGTTATGTGGGCACTGGGCTGCATGGCATCTCTGCCACTGACTCATTGGACAGTCAGGTCTTGCTCCTTTCACTGCTTTAATTCTTTCATCTATAAAGAGTCCATTTTAGTAGTTACCTGTCCATGAAACCAGTTAAGAGCCTTGAACAAAAAAATACCTTAGCAAAATATATGATTACTTCCTATCTAAAAGCATACTGATTAGAATATTACCAAGCATGTACAGTTTAAGATAGCAATAAACATTGTTTAATATATAATCCTATAAAATAGATGAATACGGCATATACATACCATGGATGCCATAAGAATCAGTAATAAGTTGAATTTTACTGCAATGTCTTCTTCTTCAGGGCAGAAAACTAATTAATGCTGTGCTACTCCTCCAATATCTCTGCATATTTCTCTAAATCATTCTTCTACAAAAAATAATTAATAAACTACCATTTTCTCTCTTCTGCACAGGTGTAATAGCCTCCCAGCTGATGCTCACACATTTGCTGTCATTCATTCTATACAAAGCAGACAGGTTATCTTTTTAAAACACAAATATGACCACTGCATGGCACTCCCCTGAGTAAAATCTTTCTGTGGTTTTCCATGACTCTCATGCTGAAGATCAAAATACTTAGCAGAGTTGAAAAATCCCAGGACAACCCAGCACCTGTGTGCATTGCCAGCTCATCTCATCCTACTTTCTCCCTTGCTCTCTATGCTCCAGTCACCTAGATTAAGTATTCAATAAATATTTGTCCAATGAGTGGATGAATGAATAAAAAAACAAACAAAACATTAACTTTTTTTTTTTAATAGGAACAGTATTTTGGTGAACCAAACACAATAAATGGTTGAATTTCAGGCACCAACAAATGCCAAACAGGGAAGAATCCTGGTGTTCAAGGACTTTCCCACAGTCCTCCATACACTCACCCTGCCACAATATGAACCACACTGGGTTAAAGGTAAGAGTTACCCAAACAAGATTTCAACAAATAATCCCAATATTTGTATGGAAACACAAAAGACCCAGAATAGCCAAAGCAATCTTGAGAAAGAAGAACAAAGCAGGAGGTATCCCATTCCTTGACTTCAAACTACACTACAAAGCTATAGAAATCAAAACAGCATGGTTCTGGCACAAAAGCAGACACATAGATCAATGGAACAAGATAGAGAGCCCAGAAATAAACCCATGCACTTATGGTCAATTAATCTACCACAAAGGAGGCAAGAATATGCCATAGGGAAAAAGTCTCTTCAAAAAGCCGTGTTGAGAAAACTGGACAACTACTTGTAAAACAATGGAACTAGAACACTTTCTCACACCATATACAAAAATAAACTCAAAATGGATTACAGACTTAAATGTAAGACCTGAAAACTCCTAGAAGAAAACATAGGCAGTACTCTGACACTGGTCTAAGCAATATTTTTTTTTAATCTGTCTCCTCAGGCAAGGGCAACAAAAGCAAAAATAAACAAATGGTACTACATTAAACTAAAAAGCTTTTGCACTGTGAAGGAAACCATCACAAAACAAACAGTCAACTTACTGAATGGGAGAAGATATTTGCAAATGATATGTACGATATAAGGGGTTAATATCCAAAATATATAAAGAATGCATACAACTCAACATCAAAAAACAAACAATCCAGTTAAATGGACAGAGGACCTGAATAGACGTTTCTCCAAAGAAGACATACAGATGATCAACAGACAAATGAAAAGATGTTCAACATCACTAATCAACAGGGAAATACAAATCAAAACCACAATGAGGTATCACCTCACACCTTTCATATGGCTATTATCAAAAAGACAAGAAGTAACAAGTGTTGGAGAGGATGTAGAGAAAAGGGCACCCTCATGCTCTGTTTGTGAGAATGTAAATTGGTGCAGCCACTATGGAAAGCAGTGTGGAATTTCCTCAAAAAATTAAAAATAGAACCACCATATGATCTAGCAATTCCACTCCTGGGTGGAATCCAAAGAAAATGAAAACACTAATTTGAAAAGATATATGCACCACATGTTCATTCATTGCAGAATTATTTATAATAGGCAAGATATGTAAGCAACTTAAATGCCCATCACAGATGAATGGATAAAGAAGATGTACCATATATATGCAATGGAATATTACTCAGCCATAAAAAAAGAAATATTGCTCTTTGCCACAACATGGATGGACCCAGAGGGTATTATGCTAATTGAAAGAAGTCAGATGGAGAAAGACAAACACTGTATATTTTCACTTATATGTGGAATCTTGAAAAACAAACAAATATAACAAAACAGAAACAAACTCATAGATACAGAGAACAAACTGGTGGTTGCCAGAGGGGAGGGGAATCAAAGGATGGGCAAAGTATGTGAAGGAGAATAAGAGGCACAAACTACAGATTATCCATCTTCAGCCAAGAGAATAAAATTCTTGGAAAATCTTTCAAGTGGCATCTATAATGCTCTTTCCATGTTAAATACTATGGTTTGTCACAATTAAAGTTATTTTTTAAAAAAATAAGTCATGGGGATGTAATGTAAAGCACAGGGAACATAGTCAATAATATTGTAATAACTTTGTGTGGTGCATAATCTATAAAAATATCAAATCACTATGTTGTACACCTGAAACTAACATAATATTATAAGTCAGCCACACCTCAATTTAACAAAATAAGATTTCAGCAAATTGCATGAGATGATGTCTCAGCAAACCAACACCACAGTTATTCAAAATGTCTCCTTAAATGGCAAAAGAAAGTCACACCCAATAGGCACTAAAGCCAAATTGTGGGTTAATTCAAGGATTATCAGTGACAACAGCCTTTGTACAAGGGATTTATTTGATTACCTGTTATGTTCTTCGGATTAAGATGATAATAAGGAGAAAAAAAGAAGAGAGAAATCATTTCAGTCTTGCACTAGCACTCCCCACCCACCAGTGAGGATCTGCCTTTCTTCTGCAGGCTTAAATGAACAAAATCACCCCAACAGGCTTGGTGACATGCCAAAGGTAGCACAAAAGGACTGAAGGATCTTTCTAAAGTCAGGTTTGAACCAGATTGTCCTGGCACTCCTTTCAAAGAAGTTATCTGGCTAGCATA
Source organism: Balaenoptera ricei (assembly GCF_028023285.1). NCBI lineage: Eukaryota > Metazoa > Chordata > Mammalia > Artiodactyla > Balaenopteridae > Balaenoptera > Balaenoptera ricei. The sequence goes on along the minus strand of NC_082658.1, from coordinate 19,962,404 downwards.
TCGTTTACCTTCTCTGATAGGTTTGGTGTCAGCTGGAAAAGGAAGTTAGAAAAGGGGTAGAGATTGGCCTCCTTTTTTGAAGGTGATGGTGATAAATGAGATTCAACTCCCAGCATCATGGGAGAAGCCTACCCATTCTTCCCAAGCTTCACACTAAGATATTGAATTACAAATATGTCACTCCAATGATGATGACTTCATCGATCAAAGGTGAAAAAATCCTGACAAACAGGAAAATGAGGATTTCTCTGTCAGTGATAATGCTAAACTGTCTCCCTAAGAACTAGAAACTCTGAGTTCAAGGTACAAATGGGTAAAGATGAGGAGCTGCTCCTAAGAACCCCAGAACAGACCCCCACAGAACAGTTTTTGTCATTTGGCAGAGGACCGAATTTGCAAAACAAAACAAAACAAAAACAAACCCCCCCATCCACAGACTGAAGGATCCTTGAAAGCAGGGACTGTGTCTTATTAGTCTCAGAATCAGAGCACTTCTAAAGTAAACTCTCAATAAAATAATTAATTAAGTGAATTAAATTAGAAGGCTTTAACCCTAAGTATTAATATTTGTGGTTATGGGCTGTAACCAATAATGGAATCTTTGCAAGTAGTAGAAAAAAAGTAATAGAAACATTTAAACATAGCTAGCTCCATAATTCAAAAAGAGACATGCACTCCAATGTTCATTGTAGCACTATCTACAATAGCCAGGACATGGAAACAACATAAATGTCCATCAGCAGAGGAATGGATAAAGAAGATGTGGTACATATATACAATGGAATGTTACTCAGCCATATAAAGGAACGAAATTGGGTCATCTGTAGAGACGTGATGGACCTAGAGACTGTCATACAGAGTGAAGTAAGTCAGAAAGAGAAAAACAGATACGGTATATTAACGCATATATGTGGAATCTGAAAAAATTGGTATAGATGTCTTATTTACAAAGCAGAAATAGAGACACAGACGTAGAGAACAAACATATGGATACCAAGGGGGAAGGGGGAGTGGGGTGAATCGGGAGATTGGGATTGACATATATACACTATTGATACTATGTATACAATAGATAACTAATGAGAACCTACTGTGTAGCACAGGGAACTCTGCTCAGTGCTCTGTGGTGATATAAATGGGAAGGAAGTCCAAAAAAGCGGGGATATATGTATATGTACAGCTGATTCACTTTGCTGTACAGTAGAAACTAACACGACGTTGTAAAGCAACTATACTCCAATAAAATTTTTAAAAAAATAAACATAGCTAGCCTCTTGTAAATAATAAAATAGAGAGAATAAGGAGCTCTATAACAATATAATGGAATACTGATGCCAGCCCTCACTCCACTGTTAACGAGCCATGGGCCCTTGCCAGAAGTACTTCCCTTCTTTCGTTTCCTGTCTGTAAAATGATGGGCATGAGGCAGATGATAAATATGGTTCATTTCAAAGTCCAATAGTATGTTCCTATAAAGCATAAAAATCCTAAATGTCTTATTGCTACTAGAGACCAACAGAAAGAAGGAACCTTTAAAGTTTTATATCATTGGATCCTAACTTTTTCTATGTATATACTCCTTTGAAAAGTTAATGGAAGTTATAATCTCCCCTCAGAAGAGTAAACATATGACCATGCAGAGAGAATTCTGCATATTGTTTAAGAGATTTTACTAACTTCCTGAAGTCTATCCACTGAATTCCAAGTTAAAAATCTCAGCTTAACTTGAAGCATTGTCTTGTTTTCAGTTGGGAAATCTTCCCAATGGATACAGAAGCTACAAGAGCTTAAGCATCCATGGTCAAGTAAGGTCGATGTAAGACATTTTGTTACAAGTGATAGGAAGTACACAATACTCCCTATGAAGTATTCTTGCCAAAAATGCCAAACCTGAATCTAATAAAGCCATTAGATCTAACTACCACCTCACAAGAAAAACAGGGGCCAGAGGAAACATGTAAAAAAATACCACAGGGATGCAATCAGAAAAATCCAGATTTTGGGAAATTCTACAGGATATGTCTTCCCTTCCATCCATTCTTTCTGACTCTATTACCTGGGACCCTTGCTCCTTTCTGACCACGAGGGTCCCTTAAGTATTCACTCTGTTGCAGAGCTTATATTTTTTAACTACACCTGCCACCTGTCATCTTTCTTTTTCTTCTCATTTCTATCTGTCTATTGTACAAAATCCACTGCTTTATATTCTTCCCAAGACCAAGGTTAAGAAACATTGATGGAGGGCCTGCCACAGCCCTCTATAAACTGGAGGTATTGAGAAATTAAAGATGAGTCATCCATAGCCTGGGCCTTTAACCTTCTGTACAATTAAGTGCTGGGATAATGAGGCAGGCGCTTGATGTACAGCACGTGCAGCAAACATGTCTTTCACTTTTTATGTGATCCAAATTGCTCAGAAATATACTAATACCGATTAGGACCTGGATAAATACTTACTTAGATTTCTGTCAATACGGATCTTATTTAATTGAAATCTGCTTTCTCTTTCTTTACTCTGATATCTTCTCTTCTTCAAATTTCCTAACTCTTCTCTTTTTTTTTTTAATTATTAATTAATTAATTAATTTATTTATGGCTGTGTTGGGTCTTCGTTTCTGTGCGAGGGCTTTCTCTAGTTGCGGCAAGCGGGGGCCACTCTTCATCACTGTGCGCGGGCCTCTCACTATCATGGCCTCTCTTGTTGCGGAGCACAGGCTCCAGACGCGCAGGCTCAGTAGTTGTGGTTCACGGGCCTAGTTGCTCCGCAGCATGTGGGATCTTCCCAGACCAGGGCTCGAACCCGTGTCCCCTGCATTAGCAGGCAGATTCTCAACCACTGCACCACCAGGGAAGCCCCCTAACTCTTCTATTAAGGCCCCGGATATTATTCATTTGTGGTCACTTACAAGGCTCTGTTCACCTCAGCTTCCTTATCTAATTCTCTCCTGCTTTTAAAAATCAAATTAAGAAGGGTATATTTAAAATAGATAACCAACAAGGACCTACTATATAGCACAGGGAGCTCTGTTCAATACTCTGTAATAACCTAAATGGGAAAAGAATTTGAAAAAGAACAGATACATGTATATGTATAACTGAATCACTTTGCTGTACGCCTGAAACTTAACACATTGTTAATCAGCTATATTCCAATATAAAATAAAAATTTAAAAAAAGAAGGGTTTCCAACATAGTTGTCTCATTACCTCCATTTGAGAAAATTTCCTTCTATGATCTTAAAACTCTTTTTGCCTGTATGTGTTTTTTATTATTTTTCCTGGTTTGTCAGTCAATATAGACATATATTTGGAAGCAACTTTAAGTTGGCTTGCCTTCCCCTCCTAGTCTGAAATACCACATTGAATACTTCTTAATTTAAACCTTCTAGCTGTCAGCACCTTTTTCCAGGAAAAATCAAAATACAAGAAAATTGTATTTTTATTTGGCCACAGTTTGATAAATTTAGGCACTTACAGAATGTCTGCCCTGGCGTCACTGCAGAAGCTGTGTTTTATTTCTATAAATGTCTAACCTTTCGATGCAACCCTCTAAATCATAGGATAATGACATAACAGTTTTGCTTGAAGATCTACTACTCATCTGTTCTGAAATGTCATGCATAGTAAAAATCTATTTGGGGACTGTTTTGACCACTCTTCTCTCACTATAAAGAAGAGGGTGACTATGGAATGCTTCATTGATGAACAGCTGTCTTTGAAAGGCACAAACACACTGTGCTTCCAGTTAATGGCAGCTAACTGTTGACAGGGCTCTCTTCTGATCCCTGATACACCCACGTGCAACCCCATTCATCCACTTACCACCTACCTCTCCTGCAAAATACCCATTCCATTTTAATGACGACATCTCAGGTTATCAGAAAGATGAACCTAATGGGAAATTACAAATCTTTTACCTGGAAAGTCATGCAAAGAAGAATAATTTAAATGCTGAACAATTTGAACTCCATAGAAATACCATCCCCCCAAAATTCATGAAACCCTATCACAGGTGAAATGCTTAGTGACCAAAAGGATGGACATCTATTGAGAGTGCAACTGAGCCTTTATCCCTTGAGTTCTTTAAAAATCGTTTAAAAATAAGCTCAGCAATTTGCAGTCAACCTACCTAAAAGCAGAGAACTACACCAAATGACTGGTTGTTGGCTCTCTTCCCAGTTCTGTGATTCCACAATGACCCACTGGCACTTAGGTGTCATTTTACTCTCCTTAAAAATTGTAAAATTAAAAAAATAGGATGAAAGTTTTTAAATCCTATAGAAAATCTGTAACTAAAGTGAATTCATTTTAGTTTCTTATTTATCAACTAAAGTTCTTAAATTAACCTAATTCTTCTAAAATAGAATAAACAGTGTGAGGTCATTTTTCTAAAATTATTCTAGCTGTTCATATGTCTACCAATATATACAGATGGAGAGTATCTGAAATAATGTTCACCAAATTTTACCAATGGCTGTCTGTGTGGTGAAATTAGAAAGTTTTCAAAAATCTTTCTTCTTATACTTTCATATATTACTTGAATTTTTTAATAACAAGTGTGTGTCATTTTTACAAACAAACAAAACCCCACTATTTCTTCTAAAGTCCATTGGAACCCCACGCACTGGGAGTTACAAGGAAAATCATTGTATTATGCTCCTAGAGAGATGACTTCTCCCAAGTCCTCTCAAAACGCACCACCAGTTTTTTCCTTTCCCTGGTCCTGCTCCAATGCTAGAAATATTTCACTCAAGGTTAACTCTTATATACCAAACTCCCACACACTGATGTAAAATGGCTCATGGGCAAAATTTAAGGAGCTGAGAAGTCACTGCCACTCAGACACACCTGAAATGAGCAGGGAACGATCAATTTCATCGCAGATGCTTGTGAGGGAGTTTAGGGAAACGGAGCGCAGCCTGGCCCTTTCATGTCCTACAGATGGACGTGAAGCTGGGTCCGTGTGAACACAAACCTGAGCCGACCTTAACCTTGAGTCAAACAAACGATCGGGAACCATCTGCGTCCATCAGAACATGGCCACCACACGTCGAAACGAGTCTCTGTGTTTCCCTCATTTGCTCTATGTTCTTCATGTCTCCCTTCTGTCTTTCACATTGAGAGATGTAAGTGGCTGTAGAACACTTGAAAACGGCACTCCCTCAAGTCTTGACTGAATTTTTGCATCTTTCACACAGTGAGATGAGGAAAGTCCAGAGGACTTTTGCAAGGTTTTGTTGCTAGGGTGGACAAGCAGAGCTGGTGTGCTTTAGTTGATTTTATTTGTAATTAGGAATGATTTTGCCTTTGTGGCTGGCTGGTTCCCCCTTGGAGAGGTTTTTTCCTACTCTCTGGTTTTACAACTCACACTCCTAAAAGAGGCAGGAGGTGATGGCATCAGAGGCCTGAGTTAAAATCCTGACTCTAAAAAAGTTCGTTATTGAGTTAATACACACGTTTATTAAATGCCTATGAGAAGCCAGACTTCGGTGCTTTAAAGATAGAAGACATTATCCTTGTTTTCTAGAAGCCTGCAGTCCCCAAGGAGTGTAACAAATGCAGTATTACGTAGTGAGTGAAAGAATGGGGGTGGACTTAGCTCCCAGAGGTGGCTGGACCTCGCTGGGGACTCCCAGCTTCCACTGTGGGGCTCCCAAGCTTCTGCTCTGGGGTGGGGATACCGTCTGCCCCCTGGAGCATCTTGGGATCTAGAAAAGGCGTTTCCTCAAAGAAGGGGCACCCAACTCATGCAAGAAGATTCAGAAAACGATTGTTGAAATCAGTAACCCTTGAACTACATCTCGAAGGCAGGGGAGCAGGCCTAGGCCGCACAAGCAGTGGCTTTCCAAGCAGTGGAAACAGCACAGACCAAGTCCGTAACGACTGCAAATTCCCCTGTTGACTTACATTACACATGCAAATCAGCTCCCCATCATTCACCTCCATGAGCCCCTGATCTGTAAAATGGAAAAAATAACTCTTGCCGGGCTACATCAAGAGTTGTTGTGTGGATTAAATAAAGAATATCAAAGGGCTATGTAAACTGGGAAGTCCCATTAACACCATTATGAAAGAGAAGTGTGGTACAGGACTCCATCAAGATTCGACTCAACGATTACAATGTTATGTGGCAGAAAGAGCCCTGCCCTGGCTTTGCCACTAACCCACGATCTGTCCTCCATGCCCTCCCCGCCCCACAGGGCTCAGTTTTCCTTATCTGTAAAATTAGTGGCTTGGACCAAGGAACACCAAAGTCCCTTCAAGATGCTGCCATTTTATTCCTAAGTCCCCATTGAATCTAGTTGCCAGTAAGCAGCACGTGGCTCCCTGCCCCCCAGACTATTTCTTTACTCATTCCTAACCTTTCCCTTGGCAGCCAAAGCATAAGATTCATCAAGCACGTTAGACAACCCATGGCACATTTCCTGTTTTCCTCTGTTCCCTCTGCAGGTCACAGACACACAGAACCCAGCCTTTCCAGGACTCAGCCAGGACAGGGCTGCCGGCCGCTTAACGAAGGCTGCATGCCTCCCAGGGGCTGAGGAAAGTCCTGGGCACAGGCTGGGGTTGTTTGCTGGGACAAAAGGCACCCTGGAAGTGGAAGGCTCAGTCATTCATTAATTAATTACAATTGCGGGTTTGTTCTCAAGAATGATTCCTTTGAAATTTCTTTTCATCCAACACTGACTGTGACAGAGGTATCGGATATCCAGAACGGTCTCCAGTTCCTCCCCGCGAGTATTTTTATTCCAGGACCTGAGATTCTGTTCTGATCTGTCTCTTCCCTTGTGAGTCCCTTCCACCCTCGCTTCAGAGCTGGGGTGTGTTTATTTGGGGGTTGGGGTGGGGAGGGTGTGTGTCTGTGTGTTTAATGTCTACTTTTTGGAAGGAAATCTGTGCTACCCCAAATAAGCTTTCTGTGGACTTTAATCAGACTTTTTCAGATAAATGGACAATGGAAAAAACCCACGGAAAGATTAGAAAGACCCCTGAGACGAATACCCACCTAAGGTCGTGGGCCACACCTGCGGGTTACAGCTGGAAGGGAGAAGCAAGCTGGTATATCGATGCGGCTGTAAACAACAATACCGTGTGTGAAGGCCCAGGGGCGCTTCGGGATTGACCAAGAGGAAACACGTGTTGCACAATTATAGGATCTTGTTGGTACAGTTGTCTGAGAAGGGAACTCCCACAGCAAAGGGCATAAAACCACCCGGGGCAGTCTGCGGCGGCTCGGTTTTGCGGTGCCAGGGAGTGGACCAGAGTCCAGCCCTGCCCCAGACACAGATGGGACCATGAACTCCAGCCACAGCTTCAGCCAGACCCCCTCATCCTCCCTCTATGGCACAGGAAGCAGCTGGGGCCAGCCAGGGAGGTTTCCCCGGGCTCCCAGCGTCCACGGTGGCGCAGGGGGGGTCTGCATCTCGCTTTCCTTCTCCTCGCCCAGATGTCCACCCCCTGGGGGGTCTTGGGGGTCTGGAAGAGGCAGCTCCCTCCTAGGTGGAAATGGGAAGGCGATGATGCAGAACCTCAATGACCGCCTGGCCTCCTACCTGGACAAGGTGCGCGCCCTGGAGGAGGCCAACGTGAAACTCGAAAGTTGCATCCTGAAGTGGCATCAGCAGAGAGATCCGGGCAGTGAGCAAGATTACTCCCAATATGAGGAAAAGGTCAGCTGCCTGCAGGAGCAGGTAAGATCCTGGGTGACCCTGGAACTCGAGAGGGGGCTGCATTTCCAGGGGACCAGGGGAGGAGAAATCAGTAGAAAAGATAATTGCAGGAAAATGGCAAAAGAGCTTCAAGTTATCCTGAACAAAAGTATTCAAGGATATTTTCTTATCATACCTTAAATTTGGACTTGGGAAAGTCTGTTTTGTATATTTAATCTTCTGTACATGAACTATATAGAGAAATGGAAAGCAACCAGGTGCTATCCAGTATCACTTAAGATCCGACGATGTAATCGTAACGATCAGGGCTGGTCCTCATTCCGCACGCTCAGGGCACAAGGCACAAGAGAGCATTTACTTTCTCATTACATCGGTTCTGCTCCACCTCAAAGTCCTGGCGACCATGTGATCGTCCATCAAAGAAAGGCTGAGCCGTACTATTTTGGAGATCACACCTAAAAGCTGTCACTCCACTAGCAGATACATCTTTGTGATATCCCTGGATATTTCCTCTTGGGGACTGCCAGAAGTTCTGAATTCTAGCCACTCACAGTTCTGAAAATGGCATATTGCTAGGAAAAAAAAATAATAAAATGAGCATGATTTTTAGAATCTCAGAGTTAGGATGGATTATGAAGACGTCTTCAAAAAATAAATAACTTTTCAACCAAACATTTAAAAAGCTAACCTTCTACCTTCTGGGATGTCTCAAAATATCGGCTAGAAGTAGAGGGAATCCAGTCATCTCCTAGGTTATATTTTAAAGCTATATAAATTCCCTCTTCTGTAAAGTGATCCCAGAAAATTTCCTGTAAGATCATGATTTAACCTATCCTAGAAAGAGACCCCTTCCTGGGCCTTTCATGACTCATGAAATGTTCTGCATAGATACAGCACTCTTCTCCCCCACTTTAGGGATGTTAAGTGTTACTCCAAAAGTCTATAAGAAAATGATTTCGGGAATTCCCTGGCAGTCCAGTGGTTAGGACTTGGCCCTTTCACTACCCAGGGCCCGGGTTCAATCCCTGGTTGGGGAACTAAGATCCTGCAAGCTGCACAGCTTGGCCAAAAATAAAACAAAGAAAATGATTTCAAAAATTAATCTATTCCTTTTGAAGCACAGAGTTGGCCATAGTCATGCAAATATTAGGATATAGAATGGCTCTCAATAGTACTATATTTGGCTTGTTGGTTTACAGTCAAAAGTTCTATTTTCCTCTCCCTGGTAGGAGATTACACACCCTGGAGCAACGATGCTGCACTAATACACCAACTAGATTCCTTTAAAAGGATGAACTCAGGGCCTTGGGGAGAATCCCGCTCATTAATTACAACATACAATGCAAAACCTATGCCTCATATATTATTTCTCAAGCCATCCTTATTCATTAATTACTGTGAAGGATGTCTCAGAAATAGTGATTGTATCACAATATTGTATGAGGTAACCCAACAAGTAGGAAATAGTTTCAGTTTTTAAATGTGTTCTATATCAACTCGTGTACTATGAGAATGCTACCTGGGGGAATCAGACTCTTGATGTGGGTTTTGCCATGGATAAATTATCTTTTTAAAAATATTTATTTATTTATTTATTCATTCATTCATTTTGGCTGCACCCGGTCTTAGTTGCAGCACGAGGGATCTTCATTCCGGCATGCGGACTCTTAGTTGCGGCCTGCATGGGGGATCTAGTTCCCCAACCAAGGATAGAACCCGGGCCCCCTGCATTGGGAGCATGAAGTCTTACCCACTGGACCACCAGGGAAGTCCCACACACTGTTTTGCACCTTTATTATTATTTTTTAATAAACTTTTCATGTGGAGTAATTTTAGATTTACATGGTACAGAAACTTTCCATAAATCTCTCACCCAGCTCCCCATATCATTAAAATCTTCCATCACCATGGCACATTTGTCACAACTGAGGAAGCAACATTGGTACATTTCTGTGAACTAAATTCACCTTTGTCTCAAACTTAATATATCCTGGAGATTTTCCTGTATCAGTACATAGGAACTGATGTTCTTTTTTTATACTGAAATATAGTTAATGTACAATGTTGTGTTATTTCTGCTGTACAGCAAAATAAAGCAGTTAAACATATATATACATTCTTCTCCATTATGGTTCATCACAGAATATTGGATACAGTTCCCTGTGCTATACGGTAGGACCTTGTTATTTATCCCTTCTATACGGAAGTGATGTTCTTAATGATTACTCCATGGTCTTCCAGTTAGAAGTCTATTATACATAAGGTACTTAATTGGTCCCTTGTTACTGGAAAACTATGATGTTTCCAACACAGGTGGTGTTTTTTATTTTCTGATTCTATGGTGTGTACAGTGCATAGTTTCTCTGGATGTCAAGCAAAACCTCAGTGCATAACTGAGCTAACTGCCGGGGTCGTCAGGCCATTTTGGATGGAGCTACTTTTCATCTCCCATGAGCTTAGATCATGCAAAGACTATAGAGCCTGGAGGGAAAAGCATTGGTAAGAAATCCCTAAGCAGCACTGTAGAGGGAAGACAAGGAAATACCTACAGAATCCCTTTTTAGAGCAAAAGAAGTAGTCATAATACCATTTGGAATCCACCAAGGGGAGCAAGAAGTTGGGCAGGGGCGGCCAGCTTGGCTATCTCCCACCAAGAACAGCAAAATGTGGAGGGTGCATCTCAACGTCTAAAACCTAGGATTTATCCAATGCAGACATTGGCTCTAGTCATAAAACGTTTAAAAAAGAAAATTAAATATTTTACATTTTTCTGAACTAATTTAGTTTCAACTGATTTTTCAGAGAGTCTACAGTGTGCCGAGAAATGATAAGTATTTTACAACGGTATTTTATTTAATCTCTTTGAATCTGATTCTCATAACTCTTTGGTGAAGCGGCTAATGTTATTATTGCCATTTTATGGATGAAGAAACTGAGAATGGGCCAAGCTCACCCAGCGGGTGGGTGCTGGAGAATGACCCCAGGCCCTGCTCTGGGAGTTCCATACCCAGTGTACTGAACACCTCTAAATCCTGCTGTTGTGTATTCATGACACCAAATTCCTAGTAATCAGTGGAGCTTTGAACAGGACCAGATTTTTAAAAGGCGTCTTTGTGTTGAGGTATAACTTTGTCTTAAGAAAATCCTTTCTAAATAAAGGAATTGTCTGTATAAATACAATGGGAATGTCACAGGATTCTCTGGCTCCAAGTAAGTTACAGAAGTTTGGAGCTAGGACCTCTAAGGTCACCTGCTTCTAGTACAAACTCCTTATTTAACAGATGATGAAATGGAAGTTCAGGGAGTTGGGTGACTGGCCCAAGTTCACGTGGATGGTCAGTAAGTGGAAGTAAAAGGAAAATCTCCTGGTTCCTGATTCAGCACGATACTTGGTACAAAAGCAGTATTATACTTTTGCTATTGAGATATCTTCCATCCAATTTTCCCCAAGACAGTGACATACATCAAATGTGCATTTCATATATTATTTCTCTGATATGTGTATTTCTCTGATTACAACTACCTAGAAGTATTTACAAATCATATATTTATATAAAGAATTACTCAGGTAGACACTTCCAACAATAATCTTCTTTTTAAAGTAAAAAAAATAGAAACATCTAGTGAAAGTCTTTACCTGGAGGCAGCTTAACACAGTTAAAGTTTTAACACAGTTAAAGTTTATTAAGCTACTTCATTTGATGATAAAGAATTATTTCCATTAATATTTTTTAATTTTACTTTTTTTATTTTATTTTTAATTGAAGTATAGTTGATTTAAAATATTTCAGGTGTACAGCACAGTGATTCAGTTATACACGTATATACAATCTTTTTCAGATTCTTTTCTGTTATAGGTTATTATAAGAAATTGAATACAGTCCCCTGTGCTATACAGTAGATCCTTGTTGTTTATTTATTTAATATATAGTAGTGTGTGTCTGTTAATCCCAACTTCCCAATTTATCCCTCCTCCTGTTCAGTTAATATTTTGATAGCTACAATTGGGGCATTCTCATCATGGAATAATTTAAATACATACACACACCTACAAGTTATGTGTATGGCTATGGTCATTTAGGGCAAAAAATAATTATGGTATGTGATGACTATTATGAAATACATTTAAAATTAGTTTAAATGTACTATAAAATACATTTAAAGTTAGTCTGACAAACTAATATCAGGGATACTTTGTATCAGTGACACATTGCTCAGATCATGTTTCACTGATCAGAAACATGAATGCTATCACAAGGGAGAATTACATTCATCTAAAATAATTATTGCACTTTAGGAGAGCCAATTAATATTCACAATAGGAAGTCAGAACCTAAACTTCTTTTAACACCTTCAGACGTGGATGAGCTTAAGCAAAACAGCAACAAGTGCATCGTACTAGAAAGTTAAAAAGCATTTTCCACCATTACTCTCCTTCCCCCGCCTATATCATTCTTGGAGCAGTTGCATCGATCCTGTCAAAAGTCAGAGTAAAAAAAAGACAGTGAATGTGACTGCAGACCATATCCTTACTATAAAATCATTCGTGTGCTTTGCTCAGTAAATATTTATTGATTTGACTACTCATTATTCCACTGCTAGAAAAAGAGGTCATCTCTGCTGACAAGTCAGATTCCCAGGAACTGGGCATAAATGCAGCTCTCCTGTGTGCTTGTATACAACTGAAATGACTCTTGGTGTGTGTTTTACAGATAGTAGATGGCAAGATGACCAACGCTCAGATAACCCTTCTCATTGACAATGCCAGGATAGCAGTGGATGACTTCAGCCTTAAGTAAGTTCCTTCTTCACAGTGCTGCGGGACAGGAGGGTTGTTTGGTGTTTTTTTGTTTTGTTTATGGAATTGCTCTTGTTTCTGTTTCTGTTTTGCAGAAGGAAAACTTATCTCACCATTACCCACATGTAACATCTTAGTAAATTATAATGAAAAGGCATAATGAGAACAAATACCTGACCAGACCCTAGTTTAAAAAAAAACCTGGATATAAAATACACTTTTTGGTATGGGGAAATGTGAATACAAACCCTTAGACAATATTTAAAAGTTATTATTGATTTTTTTAGGTGTGATAATGTTATTATGCTTATTTAGAAAACTGTCTTTTTGTTAAAAGATACATTCTGAAGTATTCAGGGGTGAAATGTCATAATGTCTATAATTTACTTTAAAATACAAAATAGAATATGGATGAAGCAAATATGGCAAAATGTTAATAGTTGCTAAATCCAAGTGATGGGCATATGGCTGTTTATTATTCCATTTTCTTTAATAAAAAAAAATAACATTGAGTCACCATCATAGAAAAACCTTCATGAAACAGACATACGAATGATGCACAGCATGTATTCATGTGCTCTTATTAAATGTAAAAAGTAAGATATTCACCTCTAAACTAAGGTGAATCCTTCCAACAGCAAGTATACTCTTCTCTTCCTTCTAACCAAAGGTATGAAAATGAACACTCTGTCAAGAAAAACTTGGAAATTGAAGTTGAGAGTCTCCGAAATAACTTGGATGATCTGACCATTGTCACAACAGACTTGGAACAGGAGGTCGAGGGGATGAGGGAAGAGCTCATCCTCATGAAGAAGCGTCATGAGCAGGTAGGATTCCCAGGACGTCCAGGTAACTAGCATAGCTCTTAATCTGCACATTTCAGGCGACTCAATAGCTACAGAAGAAACCACCATCAGAATGCCAGCCCTACTGTCTTCAACCTAAATAATCATAAGGAACCATCTCAATGTCTAATTTTTCCAAGTTCAGGGTTATCTACCCAGATGTCAAATACAACAGCCAAAATACAATCGCAATTAACGATGACATAGGTCAACAGTTTTGTTAATATACAATGTTTATCTAGACCTGTTTGTAAATATGATACCAGAAAAATAAATGTGTGGGATCTAACTTCTTTCATTAACCCAACGTGCAGCAAATTGGGGACAACAGAGTAAAGAGAATCTGCCACTGATCCAGGTAAATATAACTAGTGGCAAAAACTGAGTCCTAATTTCCAGAAACATTTAACTCACTTTTAAAAAGTTACCATCCATCTAAAGTCCCTGAGACTCTGATGAAAGGATAGAAAAACAATCCCCATTTTAGGCAAACAAAATTGCTTATGAACATCAAAGAGCCTCAGCTTCTGCACAGCTGGTTAGACAGTGATTGTTAATGAAACCTTACCTGTGGTTTCTTGGTTTTATGATACCCTATGGGCATCAGCCCTACAGAGTCATAATTCACTGACAAGATTTTGAAAGTCTCTACACCTTTTGGCTTTGGATTACGGAACTGCTTCCCCAAAGTTTGGCCTATAACCTGAAATGTTCAACTGTTTCATTGTGTCATCACTTCACGTATGAACATTTGCCGAAGAGTACTTTACACGCTATGTAGGCATAACGCTTTGCAAAACGTTTTCAACCAGGGATTAAGTCAGTAATCACAGAGGCCATTTGATTACCCTGTCTGGTGCTATTCTTTACTTTATAAAATTATAAGAGAAAAAAACGTATTGTTTTGTCATCAACAAATGAGAAACCAAATCAAATCAGTGAAAGAGTGGCAACCACATAAGCTGAGTTTTTTTTTAATTTAATGTGTATTTTATTTTATTTTATTTTTGGCCGTGCCATGCAGCATGTGGGATCTTAGTTCCCCAAGCAGGGATCGAACCCGCGACCCCTGGAGTGGAAGCACAGAGTCTCAACCACTGGACCGCCCGGGAAGTTCCAGCTGAGTTTTTTAAAGATCTGCGAACTGCTGCCCATTAACACACTTCCAGCCTTCTGATGTCACAGCTGATTCATTTTCTCTCTCTGTTATTAAACAGGAAATGGAAGAACATCATGTGCCAAATGACTTCAAGGTCAATGTGAAGGTGGATACAGCCCCGGGAGAAGATCTGATTAAGGTCCTGGAGGACAAGAGGCAGGAATATGAGTTTATAATAAAGAAGCATCAAGACTGGTATAAAGAGCAGGTAAAAGAAAGATGCCCAAACTCCCCAAAGGTTCCATTTCCAAGTGGTCCCAATGCCAATGCCTCTGCTCTTTGCTTGGTCCCACAGTTAGCAGCCATGACCCAGGAGGTGGCCCGTCCAACAGCTGTGCAGAGCAGCCAAAGTGATATCTGTGAGCTGAAGCTCACTTTCCAGGCCCTGGAGATTGACCTGCAGGCACAGTGCAACAAGGTGAGTTTGAGCCAGGAAGATCCTGGGTCAGGTACCTCCTTCTCCACAAAGCCTTCCTTGACCTCTCCCCCAGGCCCATCTCCCCAACTCCCTTGGGGCATCTCTCCATCCAAATTCCCACTTTCCATCCAAATTGTCCATGATGAGGATAATAAGAGCTATCATTGATTGAGGTGTCCGGGTTGTGCCGTATTCATTACATTGAATATCATCAATCTTCACATTAACCTTTCCAGGTAGGTCTTGGTGACCCCCTTTTAGAGATGAGGGGACCAAAGCCCCAAACAGTTAAGTGAATTGGCCAAGGTCACACAGCTAGTAAGTGGCCAATGGTGAAGCCATATGGTGGTTTGTGGCAGGGGGGTTGGGCAGATTTACACCCCCATAAACTCTATCAGTACCCTCCCCACTTACAACCATGCTGCCCCCCAAATTCCAATAAAGAGAAATTCTGGTGCCAACATGAATAGGAGGCAAATCCAGGCCTGGCTGACTCCAAAGTACTGCTTTATTCATTATGCGTGTGTCTTATCACCCAGTAAACTGTAAGTTCTCGTGTATAAGTCATTTCTTTAATCATCATGGTTTTCAGTAAAACGCTTTTATGCACGTCATAAGCACTCAAAATTCATTAAATAAAACCTATCATTGGATTCCCTTTTTAGCCTATCTGAATCTTCTAATCATTCATCAATATCATTCCCGAGTGCTACTCTGCCCTCAGTCTTGAGGAGAAATAATTAGTTCATTTTGTTGCAGGTGCACGTGGTATATTACTGTTATGTTTTAGGAATCGGTGACGATGAACAGACATTTAAAATGTACACTGTCAAGGTGATAATAATGAACAGAAGCATAATTACAGTGTTTTATAGCTTTCAAAACATTTTAACATTAGATATTTCACCACAACCCTGTGAGATCAGCAAGACATTTAAATCCATTTTCACGCATCCTACTATCTGACACTATTCTAAGTACTGAAGATTCGATAATAAGGAAGTTTGTATTCTACTGTGGATGATAGACAAAAAATGCACAAATCACCAAAATATGTAATATGTTAGACTGAGGAAAGTGCTACAAAGAAACGAAACGTGAGAGGTAGGTTAGGCATGCCAGGTGAAGAACAGTCATTTTAAACAAGATGGTTGAGAGAGGCTTTACTGTTAAGGTGGCAGTTGAGCAAAACCCTAAAAGTGATAAGGAGGTGCATTATGCGGCTATGGGGAGGCGGTTCCAGGTGGAGGGAACAGCCAGGAAGCCAGTGTGGCTGCAGTGAGTGAACAAAGAGAAGAAGAAGCGAGAGGAGAGAAGAGGAGGCCCTGGGGTAACAATGTAGCCTTGACCCGTGGAGGAAGGTCAGGAGGAATTTGAAACAGAGGGTATAGACAACTCTTTGAGGAACTTTGCCATAAACAAAGGAGAGCAGAGAAATTGGCTGATCACTGAAGGTAGATATGGGCTCAAGAAAGAACAAATTTTAAGGTGGGAGAAATTATTCTACCTGAAAGCTGGTGGGAATAATCTAGGAGAGAGGAAAACATTCACATTGCAAGAAGGTGGGCACTTGCTGAAATAACCGGGGCATGGACAGCTCATGCATTGTAACAGGAGGGGAATGAGTATCAGATACAGATTCACGTCTGTGGGTGGAAGTGATGGCGGGAACCGGTGGGAGTCCTCTCCTGATGGCTTTCATCTCTCCGGCGACAGAGGAAGCAAGGCCATGGGCTAAACGAAAGGATAGGGGGGAGGAAGGTTTGAGGACAGAGGAGAAGGAATGAAGTAGCCCTTTGGGAGAACAGGAGAGTGACGAGACCAGGGCCTTACGGCTTAATGTCCAGGCAGCATGAAGGGCCCCCTGAGAGTTAGCAGCCTTGATAAAGTGAGAGTATCTAGCACAGTTATGAGTTTCTCTTTAAGATCAAAGTTATGTGCTCCAGAAAAGCAGGTGGTAAATCCAAACAGAACAGGGACTTGAACTCAGTTCTCTGTATCCTTCATTTTGCAGCTTTCAGAATTTCCTCAAAAATAACCATATGTTACCATTGTCATAATCAAAAAGCATTGCTTGGGACTAGGGTTGCCAGATTCACCAAATTAAAATGTAAGACACCCAGTGAAATTTGAATTTCAGATCAACAACAAAATGGTTTTTCTAGTATAAGTAAGTCCCGTGCAATATTGGGGCAATACTTGGGAATACTTATACTAAAAAATTACTCATTGTTTGTCCGAAATTCAAATTGAGTCAGGTACCCCCTATTTTTTCTGGCATCCCTACCCTAGACCCTTCTCTGAAGATACAAAGAGACAGCAGTCCAGCTGCCGTTTCCCTCTAGGAGTTTTCAGACTGGCCAGAGACAAAATGTAAGCATAAGGAGGTAAGGAAGAGATCAGGGCAAGGTGGCATATACCCACTCCCAAACAAGCTACGTAAATAATAAGCACTACAGAAATGCGGTGAAGTTGCCGAGAGCTCCCTGACACAAAGGCTTTATGCCCAGAAAATGGGATTCAGATAGTCCTGACTTCTCGCTGCCTGGCTCCAAACCTATGTCAGCCTTCTCCTCATCACGCAGCCCCAGCTCCACCAAAGACACCCAGCACAGTGGTTGGTGTATTCTAACTACTCAGCAAGCACAGGTTATTGAATCAGGCCATCGGTCAATTGATGAAAAAAATATATCATTCCTCTTTCAGAAATCTGCTTTAGAAAACATGTTATCAGAGACCCAGTCTCGGTACTCCTGCCAGCTCCAGGACATACAAAGAATCATCTCCCACTACGAGGAGGAACTGATGCAGCTACGCCATGATCTGGAGCGTCTGAGCAACGAATACAAGGTCCTCCTGGGCATCAAAACCCACCTAGAGAAGGAAATCTCCACCTACTGCCAGCTCCTGGATGGAGAGAATGGAGGGTAAGGCAAAGGCTGGCAGGGAGGAGAACGGAAAGGGTATCCGCCCTTGTGTGCATTCACATACTTTATGGTCCTGTTAGCCATCCTCACTCTAGAGAAAGAAAGGTTTATGCTGAATTTCTCCTGAAGATATTTAGATCAGGTTGTATTCCATTAAGTAGCAAGTGTGAATTCATCAGCTATTATTCCCAGGACACTAAGATATGAGGTCAACAGTTTCAACTAATATATTAAAATCTCTAGAAAGAACCAACTAAGAAGGTTTGGCTACAGTGTTTCCCAGTGGGAATGCACACAATTTTGGCTCCAAAAAGAAAGAAAGGTGGGGGGATTGTTTTATTCTAACAGCAGGAAAAGATTCATAAGAGATTGAGATGTCTAGATTTTCAATCTGATATCTCTGACTTTTGGTATACCTGTCCACAAAAAGGGCACATACGTTCTATGATCCAAGAGAAAGGGTTAGAAGTTTTTTTGACACATAAATAAAATGTTATTGGAACAAGCTTTGAACAATCTGAAAAGCCCAGGGATTCCAAGCTTCAGACCCAGACCCTGGAAAGGATCTTAGTGAAGGCAAAGCCTGCAGCTGGCTGAAAGGATGGAGGTGATTCACCAGACTTCTCCTGACCCCAGGGTCAGTGGGAGGCAGTACTCCCTGCCTTCTGCGTCCAGGAAGGTTCTCCCATGAACTCACAACCTTGAGACTACAGAACTCAGACAGTTATCCTCATGAAATAGCTATGAATTTACAAGCAGGCAAAGGAAGTTAGTTCATCTTGAGAAGTTTTTATGATTGTTGCTAATACTAAAATGAGCCTTTATCACTTTTATAGGACAATGGAAGAATCTAAGTCGAGTGTGAAAGGTAAAAAAAAAATTCTTTCATTGTTTGAATCTACTTTTTTAAAATAAATCAGCACATTTATCCATTCTGCAGTACTCATAACCCCTCGTGTACTCCTGAATGTTCTGTGTTCAATTTTTATTTTCTTCCCAAATTGCCAGGAATATTCAATTAACAAATTAGATAAGACAGAACAAAGTGAGCTCTCAATATTGTCCTAAAGAATATATATAAAAGCTCTTTGCAAGCAGTAAAGTAGATGAAAATGATCATTAATATTATTATATCTCTATTAAGTTATGGGATCTGTTGACCAAACCCCTAGAAAATTAAGAGGAAATGATTTCACGTAATTCCCCAAACTATATTCTGTGGAACACTAGTGTCCCATGAGATTTTAATTGTGTATTGTAAAAGATGTGTTCTATGGCCCGATATGGCTGGGTATACTGTGTACTATTATCCTCTTTGTGAAAAATCAGGCTGTATTTCAGTATTAAAGATGGAACAAATACTGCTGCAGGGAAGAAAAGGAAAAAGAAAGAGAAAGAAACCACAGCAAAAATTTTACTTTGTTTAACCCAGTGTTCCCAAATACCTTTGATCTGGGAACCCTATTTTCTCAGATTACCTTTAACGTCTCACAGAAAAGTTCTAAGAAACCACAGTTTGGGACAGGTGGCACTTTCTGATTAGTTTATGATAAAAATGTTCTCAGGCATTAGAGGTTCAGGGACTCAGAGTCCAAGTAACCATCACAGAACAGCTGGTCTCATTGCCATCCCTCTGCAAGATCCCAACAGATGGTCCTTCAGCCTCTCTTTGGCCATGTCCAGGGATGGGGAGCCCATTACTGGAGGGGGTGGTCCAATCTACTATTGGAGAGGTTTGACTTTAACAAAGTTCTCCCTGGATCTCTATTAATGGTTTCAAGTCTTCCCTTTGGTCTAGAATCGGTTTATTGATGTATCAACAAAGCACTTATTCAAATATATCATATCTTTGAAAACTGAGACCATGATAAACATTCCTGGCTTCTCACCCATCCTTCATGAGGCATGCTTTCTAGATATTAAAGTGAGGTCCCCAGAATGGCATTTAGTGCTCTATAAGCTCATAGGATCTGTGGTGCAAGTGCTCAAAGCCCATATAAGCAGAAAGGCCCCCTCCAGCACTTGTGGTCAGAGACTAGATTCTGTATCAGGAACACCTAGGATGAAGGTCTTGACTGCTAGAAGGTGACACTGCTCAGACATTGTCATTTCCTGGAGGGTAGGAGGAAAAATCTTCCTGGTAAGATCCCTTTTCACTCCAGCAGAGCCCACCATATGGCTTAGTGATCATTTTGGAAGGCACAGAGAGCCTCTGGGTACTGAGAACAGGGAACTGAAAAGAAGTACAGTTCAGATGGTGAGAAGAGCATGGCAGTGACCTCTTTGTTCCTCTTTTTTTTTTTCATCTGCAGCTCCAAAGATCAAGGTCATCATACAGGAGAGCATCAATGGAAGAATAATTCTTTCTCAAGTGAATGAGATCTAAAAGTATGCTGAGGCCAATAAAAGTTTTTGCCTGTTGTAAAAACTATTTTCCCCCAATGGAAAGTCCTTGCCCAGACACAAATGGGTGAATCCTAAGAGGTATCCTTGGAGTTATCAAACTTAGAATCTTTTTTTTCTCTGTAACAATCTCACCAGATGTTCCAAAAAGATCTTAATATACAGCTGCACTTTTTCAATCAGAGTATGAGTTCATGAGCTTAAAGCTCTCCTTTCCTAATACAATCGTCAGATTCCCATTATTGTGCATCTGTTTTGTAGCCAATAAAACTCCACATCAGCTGAATCATGTCTTTTATTTTATATCATAAGGCAAGACAAGACCTCAAGGTCTCATCTTGACGGATTCTCAGAGCATTCATGGTCCACAAAAGAGCCAGAGGGAAGTTAATGCTTTGAATGTGTTTGCAGCAACCAAACACTGGGCAGAATTGTCACCTGCAGCCATGCAACCTAGGGACAAGATGTGGTTCATAAAGTTCTCCAGATCTCCAGACTTCTGCCTGCAGGAAAGGCGGGGTGGAGATAGAGAAAGGGACACCCAGAAAGGCCTCACTGAGAATGCGAGATGACCAAAAACTATTCTATCTCACAGATAGATAGATAGATAAATAAATAAATAAATAAATAACCTTCAGGGCCTAAAAGAGAGTTAAAGCTAGAAAAGGAAATTCAGGAAAAAAAGATCCTCCTTACAGATAGATACTAAGACCCTAAGAGGGGGAGCAACTCATCCAAGATCTGAATTGCAAACATTAGGATCCATCGTATTATGTTGAGGTATAGTAGGGACTAAAGCACAGAGACTATGCACCACTGTCCTCTGAAGAAGATGCCTTTTTCTCAGATTGTAGCCATGTAAGCCGTTGTTCCAAGGCTCGTACAGAGGAGTAATGCTGGAGGAAAGGAAGACAGAAATCCACATATTCACTAAGACATCATCAGAATGTTGTACATGAAATGATAGGATATTAACAATTTAATGGCCCATAGGCACAGGCTAGTCAAACTCTCCCACTTTACAAATAAACTGAGGCCCAGAGCAATAAAGGCATTGACCCAAACAGCCACTGGGTTATCACATCTGGGTCTAGATATGGGACTCTTGACTCCACTTCCAGTTGTTAACCTAAAAGTGGTGTCATTTAGTTCCATGGTCATCTAACACATTGGTAATGCCTCAGATATTTTTTGCCTCTGTGTTTGAATACTCTCTTGGAAAGGATCACTTCCAAGATATTTTTTGGCAATGCCCTGAATATTTTTTGTCTCTGTGTTTGAATACTCTCTTGGAAAGGATTGCTTTTGACATTTTCTGAACTGGGCATGTGTTAAAACTGGATTAGTCTTCCCTTTAAGGGAATAAGTGGTGTTTCTCATTCTCAGTGCACAAAGAATAGAAAACCAACCCCTAAAAATCTGAAATTAGGCAAAAGGAACCCATGTTAATCACATCATTGCAAAAATGTATTACTGGTTTAAGTGAAATACATTAATTCTCTGGGGTAAAATTATATATTTATCTTTACTGTGCGATAACTTCCAAGAATTTCAAAAATAACCAATTTATAACATCTTCAATGAGTTTTCTTTGTGCAGTACTTCTCTGTGCAAACTTTTGATGATTTGAGGGGCAAGAAGAGATCCATATTAGACGTTATTAGTTCTTTTTCTATTTCATTCTACTAGGAGAACATCTTTATGTTAACAGGGTACTTCAGTCTCAAGGCAGATCTTAAAATTAATATTTTTCTCTACTTTAGCATCAATTCACTCTGTTATTTTAGACATTATTATCTCTTTCATGAAATCTAGAAATTAGACATAAAATATACGTATTTTCTCAAGGTGAAATTTGAGCACTGCTAGCAAAATCTTTTGAAGAGTATTAAAAAACAACAAGCTGGGGCTTCCCTGGTGGCTCAGTGGTTGAGAATCTGCCTGCCAATGCAGGGGACACAGGTTCGAGCCCTGGTCTGGGAAGATCCCACATGCCGCGGAGCAACTGGGCCCGTGAGCCACAATTGCTGAGCCTGCGCGTCTGGAGCCTGTGCTCCGCAACGGGAGAGGCCGCGACAGTGAGAGGCACGCGCACCGCGATGAAGAGTGGCCCCCGCTTGCCGCGACTAGAGAAAGCCCTCGCACAGAAACGACGACCCAACACAGCCATAAATAAATAAATAAACAAACAAATAAATAAATAAAGCTGAAGGTAAAGTTATACTACTAGACCCAGAAAATAATCAGTAACTTCCCATTTACTATCATAATTTATATAGGATTGGTAATCATAAATCAAAACATAATAATTTTTCATTCAAGGAGCTAAGCAGAATCTAACGCACCATTGTAAAGCAATTATACATCAATAAAGATGTTAAAAAAAATAATAAAATATTCTTAAAGTATTAATTTTCTCTGTACCAATTAAGGTGATCAACTCATCCCAGTTTGCACAGGAAACCCCTCAGTCCCAGGCAAACTGGAGTGGTTGGTCACCCTATTGATAAAGAATTGCTCTTGTCTTAGTCCATTCAGGCTGCTATAATAGAATACCACAGACTGAGTGGTTTATAAAAACAACAGAAATTTATTCCTCGCAGTTCTGAAGGCTGGGATGTCCAAGACCAAGGCACCAGTACAGTTGCATTCTGGTGAAGACCTGCTTCCTGGTTCATAGCCTGTGTACTTGCATGATGGAAGGGGCTTGGGAACTCTGTGGGGTCTCTTTTGTAAGAGCAATAATCCCATTCATAAAGGCTCCACCCTCATGACCTAAGCCCCTCCCAAACACCTCACCTCCTACAACCATCACCTTTGGGGGTTAAGATTTCAACATATAAATTTTTCAGACAAGTAGAGAGAAATTAAACCATTTTCCTGACTAAAGAGACAATTGCATGAGTTTAGGCTCTAGGCAATATAGAATAACCTCTCTCCCACATCTAAATAAGTCCAAAAATATTTCAAAATACCCATTACAACCTGATTAGTGCCTGTAGGTTCAGGCGAGTTGCCAACTAAAGAAGTTTCTATTTGTATTTGGTTTTGACCCACACACACCCAATCCACATAAAGGAGTTGGTAACAAATTCTATTGTTTCCATTACAGAAACACTTTAAGTAAATAATAGCTATTCCATTACCCAAAAGCCAATTAAAGAAATACTTCGCTAATCCAGAGAGGTATCAAGTATTATTTTGGAATATTTATGTCAACATATTTTCCAATAGTACCATAATAACACAGTTGAGTGGATAGATCCATTTAATATTTTTCAATCCAGTCAAATGCATGCCTTTACTAAAAGTTCATTTTTCCATTAATGCTCTTATACACCTACCCTGTTAATGATGTGTGAAGTTGGAAACTAAACTTCATAAAAATTCATTATTAAGGAATGTAGCAATTGTATATAGGTGGAAAGGTCATAAAGCTGAGAGGAGAGCAAGGACTTGAATTACAAGTTACAGTGGGAAAAGGTAGGTAAGAGAAAGGGATCTGAGAAAGTTACTTTAGCACATGGGTTCTCAAACTTGGCTGCACCTCAGGATCATCTGGGGAGATTAAAAAATTCTGATGCCTAGGCTACATTATAGATCAATTAAATCAAGGTTTTTGAAGGTTAGAACCTAGGGATCCATATATTTTAAAGATTCCCAAGTAATTACAATGTACAACTAGCTTTGAGAACTTACTGCTTTAGCAACTTCAGATGAGTGCTTTTGTATTTGTTTGCATGTTCCCCATATTATTAATTTTTTTAATACTCCCATAAGAATTAATTAATTCTTATTAATCCCATAAGAATTAACTAATGGAAAAATAAGACCTCCTTCATGTCACTCCCAAATGCTTGTGAACAGAGTTTCATTTTACAGAATTGTAGAGAGCTGCATCCAGGAAGGACAGCTGAATAAAAACTTAAAAGAAAGATAAATACTAAAAAATATTTCACAAAATTTTGCAAACTTACTTCCACCTAAGTTTAGCAAGATATCTTTCAGGTGCCTAGCCAAATATTTTCCCAAAGCGTTAAGCTCCTATAATGAGTTTCTATGACAAAAAATTGTCATGTTACTTTAGCCTCTTCATTTCTTTTACCTCTTAGAATTTTTTCACAGCAAAGTAAAATATTAACATATGCAGATAAGAGGCTCCTTAGGGAAAACATCTCTAAGCCAAGTGACTAAAAGATTTAATATCAGAAACACCTAAGTAAATTTTTCCTTAATGAAATATCAGATTGTTTTAGTGTTTCCCAAATGCACATTTTATATTTCTCTAATAGTTAGTTAGGCATCATGCCTAAGTTCAAATCAAAAAATAGTAGCATTAGAAGAAAACATAGCAAGCAACTGATTGAATCCACTTGTTTAGGAGATGAGGAAGGTAAAGTCTAGAAAGGTTAGCCAAGCCCTCCTAGGACTCTAATCTCATTCCTACCTACATATAGCACCTCTGACATATGGAAACATCAGAACTGAAGAAAGCATCACATAATTTTTAAAATTCATAGCAAATGCATGAATTATTGAAAAGCCAAAGTAATTAAGGTATTAGCTCTTAAGCTGGAACCTATTTGTCAAAATGCCAATAACTGCAAGAAAAAAGTAAGCCCAAGATAGGTATTAGAGGTTGAATTTTTTCGATTTCTTTACAGATAGTCTTAAATAAATTATTTAACACAGACTACTTGTAGCATGGAGATTTTTTAAAGCTTATATTGTGTTATATGATATACCATACCATTTCTCTGGGAAAAAAATAACATAATTCCAAAATTACCTTTTATGGACAATAAGCAATCTTGTACTATAGTTACATATACACCTATCTAGTCTTTCACCTTAGAAAATGGATACTAAATAATGGTATTATTTTCTGAGTATGCAGTAGATATTGGTGGCCCCAATGAATCCATACCCCCTAGGACTCATGCCTTTCTGTAGTTTCTCCCATATTTACTTTGTCCTGGGCCATGTGACTTGATTTGGCCAATGGAACGTCAGCAAGCATGAAAAAGCAGAGGTTTGCTAATGATTACACATCAAGCTTACCCTACTGGACTGCTCCCTCTAGGAAGCCAGCTACCACGGAAGAAGTCCATTTACCCTGTGACTACCACGCTGTGAATAAGTCTAAGCTAGCCTCCTGAGAGGACACATGAAGGAAAACTGAGGAACCAAACGAACAGCCATAACTGAAGCTCCAGACGTATAACTCAGATCAAGCCTTTCCAGCTAGTTCCCAGCCATTCAAGCCAATCCAGCTGAGGGCCCAGATATCATGGAGCAGAGATAAGCCATTCCAGTATTCTAAGTCTGAAATTCTGACCCACGGAATTATGAACAGATAAAATGGCTGTTGCCACTTACCCCAGTAAGTGTTGGGATAGTTTTTCGTGCAGCGGTGGATAAGCAAAACAAAGTATTGATATTTAAAATAGAAGAGTCTATTATTTGCTTAGTGACAATAGCTGATTTAAAGCTAGTCCATTAGCATTCCACTCAACTTTCCACCAAGATTTTTAGTCATTTTAACATTGAAATGGATCTCTGCAAAAGTGCTGGTCCAATAACCATAGGTGAAGCACCAAAGCTTCCAAGAAAAAAAGCCAAGGTCTTCCCTCCTCAGAGATGGCAGAGAGTAAAGCCATTGCTCATGTATGTTCAGAGCTCCCCTCTGTGTCTCTTCTCAAATGGGGACCAAGCAGTATAAGTCCAACCCAGAGAAAAGGGCATCCCCTGCTCTTCACTAGAGCATGTTGGGATGCCCAGGTAAATTCTTCTCCTTCTTACCTTTAGGGTTTCTATTCCTTTTGACTCTCTGTTTACATTCCTCATTCCAGGGACATTAACAACTTCTCTATAAATACTTATGCTTACAATAAGTATCAAACAGATCAAGAGTTTCACTGAAAGGTGATCTGTTTTCAGTGTAGGTAAGCAAAGTCCTCCTTCACCAAGAAACTATAAGGCCTGTACAGATTAAGATGATCATGATTATCAGGCAGTTATAATGTTTAAGTTTTTAAGTCATCAAGACCCTTGAATATTGTCCATTCATTCTAGGCATGTTTTTTCACAATGCTGTACATTAAATACTATACTCTCATATGGCCTTTAATCAATAAATACTTGTAAGATTTTTGGTAGATAGATTGATAAATAGATAGACAGATAGATAGATATAGACAGACATATATATACCTTGAAGTGTTTTGTTGGTTATTTGTGTACCATAACAACATTGGTTCTCCGACTTACTAGACACCTGAGATCACTCCCGTGTGTGCCTCATTCCCCATCTCATTTATTCTATTACAACAGCTACATGTCACCATATTTCTGAAGAGGATTAGAGGGTTTCTAAAATATATTTGCAGTGAGGTCATGAATAAAGGAAAAGAAGAAAATGTCTCTGACATACTTCATGATCTGATGACCTAACCATACTTAGGAGTTTTACTAAAGAACTTTGTGTGTTTGTATTTGTGTGTGTGTGTGTATGTACGTGTTAGTCATACCAGTACATGGACTGTCCTACTCACCAAAACTTCTCTTTGAAATTTAAATTAGGAGCCATCTAAAAAATTGAGTCATATAATACAAACTACTAATTTTTAAAGTATGCATACACAACACTCACGTGTGTAACATACATACACACATATACTAAAAGAAATTTTAACAATAACAACTTTTCTTGACTGAGCTTTGCACCCATAATCTCATTTTACACTTATCACAACCCAGCAAGGTATTATTATCTTTATTTTAGAGTTGAGGAACCTGGGGCTCAAATGGAGTGAATTAATTGGTCATATAGCTAAAAATGATGGAACCATCATTTGTACCCAGTGTTCTTTCTACTGTGTCACACAAAGTCAAAAATGCTTGCTAAAGAGTTATGTAAAACCGAAACACAGGCAACATGTTTTGATGAACTCTTGCTGATGTTTTTTGACTAAAGTGAGAGTCCAGGGATGAGAAATCTGAATGGGCATGGTACTAAAGTAATATACAGGAGTCAGAAATATACACCCAGGACTAGGGAGGGACAAAGTTTTACGACATTACCCACACCTTGAAGCATTCAATCCTCTGTGCACAGAGGTGTTCTCTTAACTTGCCTAAAACTCTACCACTCAACACCAGAGAGGAGCTTAGCAAGTTCCAAAACCAGAGGACCTCACCCCTTAGTCTGACCTTATACTCACCTCCTACTTTAGATCAAAAGTATCTCTCCCCGTACTTTCCGAAAACAAGAAAAGAAGGATGAAGAGAAGATGGGCCATAGTTACACAGAATATGTTCAAGAGTCATCAGTTGGAAATATTTTATCCAGAGTCTCATTGCAAAAACATATTGTGAAGATTTCCATTTATCATTTCCAACACTCTAGGAGGCAGTAGTCTGGGGGTCAACATCTAATCCAAAGTTATATATATACACACATACATATATAACATATATCTATATATAAAACATACATATATAACAATGATATATATAATATATATATATCAGTGCTTCTCAAACCTTAATGTTCATACATACAACATGGGGATCTTGTTACAAATGCAGATTCTGGGTTTCCAGTGGGCCTGGGTTGGAGGCCCAAGATTCTGCATTTTGAACAAGCTCCCAGATGATGTTGAGGCTGCTGATTTATGGACCACACCTTAAGATGCAAGATTATATACGTATACAATCCATTCGATATAGCCCCTAGACTGAAAGTCTTACCTATAAGCCGTCTCAATAGATTTAACTTAGATTGAACTGGGTGAAAAATACAGCAGGAAAGATGGTACCATTAGAATCCCATTAGCACTGTCTTTCACAAAGCGAGTGAAGCCTGCAGGGGCATTGACTAAGTGAGGCCTTGAAAGAAGGTGTTTCTTGGTTCTGGTTAAGAGTGGAAAACAGAATAAAGTCTGGAAACTAAGGAGATCAATCACTTTGTCCCGAATTATTCCTGGCCTCAGTGCATTAGCACAAGACCTGAAAAGTTCACCACTAACCAGACTCATTGGAGAGGATGCAAAATGCCTCGTCCAACATTGTCTACTGCGTTAGCGAACACAGCACTAAAAGTATGCCACTACTTACATATGAATATCCACTTAAAAAATTCTTCCTAAATTATCTTCAGGGATCATTTCTTTATTCAGAGAACTAAACAATGTCTGAAGTTTTAAGGAAAACAACAATAACTCTGTGAAATTATGCCCTATTCCACACTAAACTAACCCAGCTTGGCCTGGTTGCTTTTATTATTGTTACTGATATTATCTCTGTTTTCAAGAAATTCACATATGAGCTGGAATTACGCACGAGTCACGACGTATTGATGACGCTCCCAGCACATGTCTACTACGGAGTCAGTCACTGTGAGGAAGACAAAACAAGGAAGTTCATGAAGTCAGAACTTCAGAGAAGGAAATTAAAATACACAAAACAGTCCCTTTGCCCCACTGCAATTCCTGGCACCCATAATCATGGTAGGTAGTCATGATAATTATTACCTTTGCTGCTGTCATGATAAGGAAATTAATTTGAGCTGAGAGACAAAAAAGAAGGCATGTCTCTTCAGTAAAGCTCTTTCCACCCTCTTGAAATTTTCTCGTACACTCAACAAAAACTTCATAAAGCCATCCCTGACCCTTCTGCCCAGTTCCACCAAGTCAAGTCCTACAGCTGGCCTCACACCCTTCCCAAGCATCCAGGCATTACCACATGGACTTCCCCGATGAAGCCCCAGCTTGTTTTTCCAGAGGGTGGCAGTCATTACCTGAATGGCAGGTTTGCGATGCAAGCTGCCTTAATGTGGGGCTTTGTAGACATCACGCCTGGGTTGTCATTAGTGTCCTCCGAAAATTATAATCAGCTGGCAAACCAAATAAGGGCATTCCAAGAAAACATTAATCCAAGTGTTCGGGGAAGCCATGGAAAATCTAAATTTATTTAACTTTTGGTTCTCAAAGGAAGGTCTAACATACACACAAAGACAATAGTCACCTAAAAGTTTATGAACAACATTTGCTACAGTGCTAAGAGTTGGGAGAGGTAACGCACCTATGGATGGGCCGCTCTGGGGAAGGAGACAGCATCTTTAATCTTTCCTGCATATACAAGGGGCTGGACCACTGGTAAGAGACCTTTTTGTAGGGACATGAGTGATTCCATTTCTCATCCTGTCCTTTCTTCTTCCCTCTACAATGCTAGGTGGTTGGAAGGTTCTGGAAGAGGCCTCTCTACAGGAGACAAGACATCATCTATCTTCCTCCTCTGCCCCCACCTCTCGTGTGGATGCCCCTGACGCCAATATGGCCCAAGGGAGGATGTGATAGCGCTCAAGTCTCCTCTCTTCCACTCCAGCCACACTGTCCCTGGGCCAACCAGAGGTCAGAGTGACCAGGACCAGGTTCGGTGTCAGACCACACTAGTGCTGCCTTCAAAGAGCAGATGTCCAGAGTCGGTTCCCTCCCCCATCACAGGAAGCAGAAGGAAGAAAAAAGCCCAGCAGTGACAAGTACATCTCCGCTAACTATTTGTACAGCAGGCACAGGGTTAAAACCACCGCCTGAGACCCTTCTAGGGGCCCAGACGCTGGGAAGCTGGTGAGAGGGACACACAGACACCTGAAGCGGGGGAACAGTGGAGTCTGGGGCTGGGAGTTCAAGGCTTTGATACACAAATACACTCTTCCAGGATCTTCCTTGTAGTGCTTGGAATAAGATGTGCCTCACTTTCCCCCCACCAGGAATGTGTAAGGGGGAGAATTCAGAGCCTTCTCCCATAACCCTTTAGAAATAAAACTTTCTATGTGGTCTCTGCTACGCTTAAAGGATCCAAATGATGTCTGGAAGGCACCCCTGTGCTTGTTTGGGTCCCAGAGCAGGGGAGGCTTGGGGCTCGCAGATATTTGTTTCCTGCTCTCCCCACCACCAGCTTTGTTTTGGTGCCTCCAAGTAACCTCTGACATTTACATATTTACATAAAATCATCTCAATATAAAAGCACCTCCAGAGGTTCTCCCTCTCTTGGTCACTTCTCATTTCCTGTCCTCTGTGGTCAGCTCCAGCTAAATGTTTCTTTGAGGTCAGGGACAGGAGCATGTAACCTTCTGTTTATCAGAAGCGGAGTTGGGGAGGGGAAGTTAGGAGGAACCAGTGAGGAATTAAAGCTGCAGGCAGCAATTGTGTTACCTCGATTTCCCCTAAACCCACTCAGGCTTGTAAGAGACAAAATCCATTTACAGAACAAGTACAAAAATGGGTTTGAGGGGCTTCCCTGGTGGCGCAGTGGTTGAGAATCTGCCTGCCAACGCAGAGGACACGGGTTCGAGCCCTGGTCTGGGAAGATCCCACATGCCGCGGAGCAGCTGGGCCCGTGAGCCACAATTACTGAGTCTGCGCGTCTGGAGCCTGTGCTCCGCAACAAGAGAGGCCGCGATAGTGAGAGGCCCGCGCACCGCGATGAAGAGTGGCCCCCTCTTGCCACAACTAGAGAAAGCCCTCGCACAGAAACGAAGACCCAACACAGCCATAAATAAATAAATAAACAAATACTTTAAAAAAAAAAAAAAATGGGTTTGAGGTCAGGCAGCAGAAAAAAAAGTTCCAGTTCCTGCCTTTACAATTATCCATGCTCTAAGTGCTGGTTCCCTTTGCAAGACAACTTGTCAGAAAGTATTTCCATACTGGCATCTGTGTCTTCAGGACATCCAAGTAGCTTGTGTATCTTTCAACAGATCAAAAGGCAGAAAGAAAAATGTTCTTGGATCAACACCCAGAAAAATCTTAAACCAGATTTTCCTGGGATATTTCAGGCCAGTCAGTGCCTGTTGCTTTATACTGTGGCATCTTTCTTTTAACATATGGATTAAATGATGTGATGAATGAAAAGATTAAAAGTTCACAATTCCAGCAGCACTGGTTTCTAAACTGCTGTGTTATCTACTTAAAAACTTCCGTGGACTTCTATCATCCTCTCAGCTCTTTGGGGCCACTGCTTTGCTTACAGGGAAAGCAGAAGGCAATGATGCTTGTCAGGAATGTCGTAAGGGGGACCAGGCTTCGATTCCAGATAGGAATGGAACAAGATAGACATTCCGATTTGACTATTTTCTTGTTAACTATAAAAGCGTTTGAGTTTATAAGAAACATAAAATAACAGATATGTAAGTAAGAAATTAACTGGCTTTTTAATATTTTAGATGTCTACAGGTTGGTCAAGTTATAAATAAAGTTTCATTAGAACACAGCCACGCCCTCTCGCTTACATGTTGTCTGCAACTTTGGGCAACAGCAGGAGAACGGAGTAGTTACAGCAGAGTCTCTCTGGCCCACAAATCCTAAAATAATTACCATTTGGCCTTTGCAAAAAAAAAAAAAAAAAAAAGGGCCAACCCCGTCTATAGGTATTACAGCAGGGGAAAATAAGTTGAAATTACAGCAGGAAAGGTCTGGCCCATCTATGCCAACATCTCTGCCAGGAAAAGGGACAGACTATTAAAACTTTCCTACAGCTGAGAGGGCCTTGGACTCTTTGGCACACAACCAAACACAAACGCGGCTAATTTAAAGAACACCTGGATAGTTTAGGCTGGTGTAATAATCTAAAAGACGGAAAAGAATCTGCTTTTCCTGTGGGTCATTCACGCTTATGGCAAAAAATTAAAAATAAGATACAGGATATATTTTGCTTTGTACTTTTAAAATCGTCTAGTTTGCCAAATGCTTTTCGAGGTGACTGGCCAGCTGTTGCTCACCGAGAAGTAATGCTGGTCTTTGCAAAGTGCCAATTGAACCGAGTAGGAAGGGTGGTAATGGTGACTCACAAACGGGTTTCCCTAGACGCGCTGGAGTGGTCGCTTTAGCCGTGATGAGATATGAAGGGCAAGTGCTCCCCCTGCTGACCAGAGCGGCAATTTAGGTCTGAACTCAATATTCTTTTTCCTGATCAGGGCTCTCGGGTTGAACTGAAATCAATATCCATACAGCCTCCTGAGGGAGTAAAAGAATACCAAACCTTCACAGTTTACGCCCAAGGCACGGTAGCAACTTGAAATCTCAGTAATTTGTATGACAGGTACGGTAGCAAAGAACGACCACCAAAATGGAATCACCAGGTTTTCACTTCTCTCCCGTAAGACTCTCTTCCCCCTAAAAATAAAAATTAAACTGCAGCCCTTCTACAACAGCTCATTGACACAAATTACCTTAACAATGAGCAAAAGGACTTATTTCCTCATTTGAAATAGAATACTGACCAAGGGTTTTGTTCAAAATAAGTCGAACCAAGGACTTCCCTGGTGGTCCAGTGGTTAAGACTCTGCGCTCCCAATGCAGGGGGCCCGGGTTCCATCCTTGGTCAGGGAACTAGATCCCACGTGCGGCAACTAAAAGATCCCTCATGCCCGCAACTAAACATCCCGCATGCCGCAAAGACCGGGCGCAGCCTAATTAATTAATTAGTTAATTAAACAACAAGCAAAATAGGTCGAACCCTATGAAATTGCCGATATTCCAATTGTTTGACCCACAAACAGCCTGAATATAATGACTTCATTGACAATTGACAAAGATACACAGGACAGCCTGAAGGTATGGAGCTGGCAGGCTTCCCTTCTTGACTGGAGGCTGGGGATGCAGGACATAAACCCTCTGGCCTCACAATTTTCCCCAGGGCAGCCTCTGAATTCCTCTGACCAATGAAAGTAGAGGCTAGACTTTTTAAGTATTTTTGCACATTTAGGCAACTCTGCTCCACGTGATACATAAACATTTTTTAATTAGGTTTTTTTTTCTTTTTAATGCAAGCATCCTAATAAAGGAGCTTCAGGGAAAAGGAGATTTTTGACATCATGATCTCACATTGCCTCATTCTCTGTTTGCTAAGAGGTAAAGTAAAACCCCTATTGACTGTCACTGACTGCAGGGGGGGCCATGCTATGGAGACCAGGGGTGATCGAGGTTTGCAGAGATGCAGACAAGTGCCACAGACCAAGTATTACGAGGGCAGGGAGTTCTGATTTGAAGTGGGAGAATCTGGGAAGCTAAAACATTTTTAAAATCTGAATACTAAGCAAATTAACATGTAGACTTGTTAAGGCATCTGAGTTTTGCAATAAAATCCACGTGAATATGGATTTCATGACCACAATGTCCTAGATAATAAGCACTCCTGTGGGCTCCTTTTTCAGGAGTGTCAGTTACAAGAGTCACAAAACCGCAAGAGTTATAGGAAGACTTTGAAGTAAAATAACAATGAAAGTAGAAGGGTAGGACAGCAACTCTGTCACACAACAGTCTTAGAACTTAGCAGGACCTTGAAGGCAAATTCCAAGTAGACTTATTTGAAGGATCAAGTCAGGAGAAAGTAGGGGTGCCCATACCCTGAGCTGTTCCAATACTTTGATACATTCCTTAAAGTGTCCATGATGGCTTAAGGCAATGGTCCCCAGGTTAAAAACACAAAGAACCATGGCTTCTGAGTACTTGGATTTGAAGAAACTGTGGCCATATGCCATTCTCCAGGACAGGAACACTGAACACAGTAAAAGCCTGAATATATCCTTAGCCTATAACATCAAGCCCCCGGGGGATTCCAAGGTGCATCTGAAGGAAGGGAACCACTGGGTCAAAGGGTTTCTCTTGAGTCTAATTATAATTCAATATAAGCTTGGGGATTTTTAACTCCAAAAAGAGAAAAAATCCTACAGCTACACAGTATATTCACTGTAAGAGCAAAGCAGAAAGCCAGTCATCCAGCAGAGTGAGCAAGAGGTAAATAAATACGGTACTTCTTTCAAAGCCATAAAATGGGATCTTAAGTCATACAGAGTGAAGTAAGTCAGAAAGAGAAAAACAAATACAGTATGCTAACACATATATACGGAATCTAAGGAAAAAAAAAAAAAAAAAAAAAGGCCATAAAGAACCTAGTGGCAAGACGGGAATAAAGACACAGACCTACTAGAGAATGGACTTGAGGATATGGGGAGGGGGTGGGGTGAGATGTGACAGGGTAAGAGAGTGTCATGGACATATATACACTACCAAATGTAAAATAGATAGCTAGTGGGAAGCAGCCGCATAGCACAGGGAGATCAGCTCGGTGCTTTGTGACCACCTAGAGGGGTGGGATGGGGAGGGTGGGAGGGAGGGAGATGCAAGAGGGAAGAGAAATGGGAACATATTGTATATGTATAACTGATTCACTTTGTTATAAAGCAGAAGCTAACACACTATTGTAAGGCAATTATACTTCAATAAAGATGTTTAAAAAAAAAAAAAAATGGGATCTTAAGACTTAAGAGCCCAAATGATTCATTTTATCTGCCATGATATTATTTCCTGAACGATAAAGAAACTTGGTCACAGTAACACGGAGAATAAAACCCTGCGAATCTTGACTCCTCGTCCTGTGTTCTTTCCCAGGACGAATCTGACGTGAAATGATTCTTTCATGCTCATTTACCTACAGAAACATGCAATCAAGTTCCTTGTGTAGCGAAAGGAACATAGTAAAATACATTTTAATTGTCAGTAGACACCATAAAAACAGGAAGGATTTTTAAGAAAAATACAAAGAAATTTCTTCCTCTTTAAAACAGATAAATTGGACCCCTCATACTCATTCATTCACTTATTAACCATCAACCGTGTACTTGCTATGTTAGACACTGTATCCAGACCTCATCTAAGATCCCTTCATAGCCCTGTACTGAAGTTTGGGATATTTTAGCCCCTTCTTAAGATAGCCCATTTCATGGGACCCAATACTGGGTATTATTGTGCTGTGTTTCCTTATGTGGCTGTCAGTGTTACACACTTGTGGCTGTAGGTGTACCCTTGTATTTACAGCAGATATGAAGGAGATAATATTTCCGGATGAGCTTTCCAGAGTCACTGCACTTGATAGGCTTACTCATTCAACACATTTGTTGGCAAAGTCCTCAAACTTCAAGGTTCAGAAATTTGACTTTATCGGTCTGCTCAAGGTTGATAGGAGTTAAGGGAATGGAGTCATATAAACTCCATTAACAAGAGGTCCTGTAACCAAGCAGGACCCTACGGGGCCTTCCTGGGACAGATTCCCCCATGTCCTCCACCTACCTCTTGTTTGTAGAAAAATGTTAGCCTCCAAGGCCTTTCCCAAGTTCCAGAGAATAAATTTAACCAGAGAGTGAGAAAATACAGAAACAAAGGAAAGCAAGCAAGACAAAATAATACTTTAGCCATTAAAGTCAAGGACCTTTAGTTCCTCCTCAGGGGCTATAGATAATATTCTGAGCCATATCCTTGATCTGTTTTGCAGATACTGAAACCCTCACCGGGTGGAAGAAGTTAACTGCATGTTGACCACAAAAAACAGATCCCAGACCAGTTGGAACCAGAAGGTTGATGATGTTGATTCCTGTGTACCTCACCACCAACCAATCAGAAGAATGGCCATGAGCTGAACACTCACCCCACAACCCTCTCCCTCACCTTGTCTTTAAAAACCTTTCCCTGAAAGCCATCAGGGAACTCGGGTCTTTTGAGCACTAGCTGCCTAGACTCCTTGCTTGGCGCCTGCACTTTCCTTCACCACAACCCATGGTCAATAGATTGGCTTTACTGCCCATGGGCAAACGGACGCAAGTTTAGTTCGGTAACAATTCCTATGCATTTCCTTTTTTTTCTTCTTTTTTTAAAGAATTTTATTTATTTTTTTATACAGGAGGTTCTTATTACTTATCCATTTATACTATTAGTGTATATATAGCAATCCCAATCTCCAAATTCATCACACCACCACCACCACCCACCCACCACTTTCCCCCCTTGGTGTCCATATGTTTGCTGTCTACATCTGTGTCTCTATTTCTGCCCTGAAAACCGGTTCATCTGTACCATTTTTCTAGGTTCCACATAAATGCGTTAATATATGATATTTTTCTCTTTCTGACTTACTTCACTCTGTATGACAGTCTCTAGATCCATCCATGTCTCTACACCTGACCCAATTTCGTTCCTTTTTATGGCTGAGTAATATTCCATTGCATATACATACCACATCTTCTTTATCCATTCGTCTGTCGATGGGCATTTATGTTGCTTCCATGACCTGGCTATTGTAAATAGTGCTGCAATGAACATTGTGGTATGTGTCTCTTTTTTTTTTTTTTTTTTTTGATACCATGATCAACTTTTTAAAATAAATTTATTTATTTATTTATTTATTTTTGGCTGTTTTGGGTCTTTGTTTCTGTGCGAGGGCTTTCTCTAGTTGCGGCAAGTGAGGGCCACTCTTCATCGCGGTGCGCGGGCCTCTCACTATCGTGGCCTCTCTTGTTGCGGAGCACAGGCTCCAGACGCACAGGCTCAGTAGTTGTGGCTCACGGGCCCAGTTGCTCCATGGCATGTGGCATCTTCCCAGACCAGGGCTCAAACCCATGTCCCCTGCATTGGCAGGTGGATTCTCAACCACTGCACCACCAGGGAAGCCCCCAGGTCTCTTTTTGAATTATGGTTTTCTCAGGGTATATGCCCAGTAGTGGGATCGCTGGGGCATATGGTAATTCTACTTTTGGTTTTTTAAGGAACCTCCATACTGTTCTCCATAGTGGCTGTATCCATTTACATTCCCACCAACAGTGCAAGAGGGTTCCCTTTTCTCCACACCCTCTCCAGCATTTGTTGTTTGTACATTTTCTGATGATGCCCATTCTAACTTGTGTGAGGTGATACCTCATTATAGTTTTGATTTGCATTTCTCTAATAATTAGTGATGTAGAGCAGCTTTCCATGTGCTTCTTGGCCATCTGTATGTCTTCTTTGGAGAAATGTCTATTTAGATCTTCTGCCCATTTTTGGATTGGGTTGTTTGTTTTTTCAATATGGAGCTGCATGAGCTGTTTATATATATTGGAGATTAATCCTTTGTCCGTTGATTCATTTGCAAATGTTTTCTCCCATTTTGAGGGTTGTCGTTTCATCTTGTTTATGGTTTCCTTTGCTGTGCAAAAGCTTTGAAGTTTCATTAGGTCCCATTTGTTTATTTTTGTTTTTATTTCCATTACCCTAAGAGGTGGATCAAAAAAGATCTTGTTGTTATTTATGTCAAAGAGTATTCTTCCTATGTTTTCCTCTACGAATTTTATAGTGTCCAGTCTTACATTTAGGTCTCTAATCCATTTCGAGTTTATCTTTCTGTATGGTGTTAGGGAGTGTTCTAATTTCATTCTTTTACGTGTAGCTGTCCAGTTTTCCCAGCACCACTTATTGAAGAGGCTGTCTTTTCTCCATTGTATATCCTTGCCTCCTCTGTCATAGATTAGTTGACCATAGGTGCGTGGGTTTATCTCTGGGCTTTCTATCCTGTTCCATTAATCTATATTTCTGTTTTTGTGCCAGTACCATATTGTCTTGATTACTGTAGCTTTGTAGTATAGTCTGAATTCAGAGTCTGATTCCTCCAGCTCCGTTTTATTCCCTCAAGACCGCTTTGGCTATTCAGGTTCTTTTGTGTCTCCATACAAATTTTAAGATTTTTTGTTCTAGTTCTGTAAAAAATGCCATTGGTAATTTGATAGGGATTGCATTGAATCTGTAGATTGCTTTGGGTAGTACAGTTATTTTCACAATGTTGATTCTTCCAATCCAAGAATATGGAATACCTCTCCATCTGTTTGTATCATCTTTAATTTCTTTCATCAGTGTCTTATAGTTTTCTGCATACAGGTTTTCTGCCTCCTTAGGTAGGTTTATTCCTAGGTATTTTATTCTTTTTGTTGCAGTGGTAAATGGAAGTGTTACCTTAATTTCTCTTTCTGATTTTTCATCATTAGTGTATAGGAATGCAAGAGATTTCTGTGCATTAATTTTGTATCCTGCAACTTTACCAGATTCATTGATTATCTCTAGTAGTTTCCTGGTGGATCTTTAGGTTTCTCTATGTATACTATCATGTCATCTGCAAACAGTGACAGTTTTACTTCTTCTTTCCCAATTTGTATGCCTTTTATTTCTTTTTCTTCTCTGATTGCCATGGCTAGGACTTCCAAAACTATGTTGAATAATAGTGGCAAGAGTGGACATCCTTGTCTTGTTCCTGATCTTAGAGGAAATGCTTTCAGTTTTTCATCATTGAGTATGATGTTTGCTGTGGGTTTGTCATATGTGGCCTTTTATTATGTTGAGGTAGATTTCCTCTATGCCCATTTTCTGGAGAGTTTTTATCATAAATGGTGTTGAATTTTGTCAAAAGCTTTTTCTGCATCTATTGAGATGACATATGGTTTTTATTCCTTAATTTGTTAATTTGGTGTATCACATTGATTGTTTTGTGTGTATTGAAGAATCCTTGCATCTCTGGGATAAATCCCACTTGATCATGGTGTATGATCCTTTTAATGTGTTGTTGGATTCTGTTTGCTAGTATTTTGTTGAGGATTTTTGCATCTATATTCATCAGTGATATTGGTCTGTAATTTTCTTTTTTTGTAGTATCTTTGTCTGGTTTTGGTATCAGGGTGATGGTGGCCTCATAGAATGAGTTGGGGAGTGGTCCTTCCTCTGCAATTTTTTGGAAGAGTTTGAGAAGGATGGGTGTTAGCTCTTCTCTAAATGTTTGATAGAATTCACCTGTGAAGCCATCTGGTCCTGGACTGTTGTTTGTTGGAAGATTTTTAGTCACAGTTTCAATTGCATTACTTGTGATTGGTCTGTTCATATTTTCTATTTCTTCCTGGTTCAGTCTTGGAAGGTTATACCTTTCTAAGAATTTGTCCATTTCTTCCCCGTTGTCCATTTTATTGTCCATAGAGTTGCTTGTAGTAGTCTCTTAGGATGCTTTGTATTTCTGCCATGTCTGTTGTAACTTCTCCTTTTTCACTTCTAATTTTATTGATTTGAGTCCTCTCCCTCTTTTTCTTGATGAGTCTGGCTAATGATTTATCAATTTTGTTTATCTTCTCAAAGAACCAGCTTTTAGTTTTACTGATCTTTGCTATTGTTTTCTTTGTTTCTATTTCATTTATTTCTGCTCTGATCTTCATGATTTCTTTCCTTCTACTAACTTTGGGTTTTGTTTATTCTTCTTTCTCTAGTTCCTTTAGGTGTACGGTTAGACTATTTACTTGAGATTTTTCTTGTTTTTTGAGGTAGGCTTGTATTGCCAGAAACTTCCCTCTTAAAACTGCTTTTGCTGCATCCCATATGTTTTGGATCATCGTGTTTTCATTGTCATTTGTCTCTAGGTATTTTTAGATTTCCTCTTTGATTTCTTCAGTGATCTCTTGGTTATTTAGTAACGTACTGTTTAGCCTCAATGTGTTTGTGTTTTTTACGTTTTTTCCCTGTAATTGATATCTAGTCTCACAGCGTTGTGGTCAGAAAAGATGCTTGACATGATTTCAATTTTCTTAAATTTACTGAGGCTTGATTTGTGACCCAAGATGTGATCTATCCTGAAGAATGTTCCATGCACACTTGAGAAGAAAGTGTAATCTGATGTTTTTGGATGGAATGTCCTGTAAATATCATTTAAATCTATCTGCCATATTGTGTCATTTAAAGCTTGTGTTTCCTTATTAATTTTCTGTTTGGATATTTTCTGTTTGGATGATTTGTCCATTGCTGTAAGTGAGGTGTTATAAAGTCCCCCACTATTTTGTGTTACTGTCGATTTCCTCTTTTATAGCTGTTAGCAGTTGCCTTATGTATTGAGGTGCTCCTATGTTGGGTGCATATATATTTATAATTGTTTTATCTTCTTGGATTGATCCCTTGATCATTATGTAGTGTCCTTTCTTGTCTCTTGTAACATTCTTTATTTTAAAGTCTCTTTTATCTGATATGAGTATTGCTACTCCAGTTTCTTTTGATTTCCATTTGCATGGAATATCTTTTTGCATTCCCTCACTTTCAGTATGTATGTGTCCCTAGGTCTGAAGTGGGTCTCTTTTAGACGGCATATATATGGGTCTTGTTTTTGTATCCATTCAGTGAGGCTGTGCCTTTTTGGTTGGAGCATTTAATCCATTCACGTTTAAGGTGATTATCGATATGTATGCTCCTATTAACATTTTCTTAATTGTTATGGGTTTGTTTTTGTAGGTCCTTTTCTTCTC
The DNA here is from genome assembly GCF_028023285.1 of Balaenoptera ricei. Classification (NCBI taxonomy): domain Eukaryota; kingdom Metazoa; phylum Chordata; class Mammalia; order Artiodactyla; family Balaenopteridae; genus Balaenoptera; species Balaenoptera ricei. The sequence continues at coordinate 19,922,054 of NC_082658.1, read as the reverse complement.
TCGTGTTTCCCACTTAGAGAAGTTCCTTTAGCATTTGTTGTAGAGCTGGTTTGGTGGCGTTGAATTCTCTTAGCTTTTGCTCGTCTGTAAAGCTTTTGATTTCTCCATCGAATCTGAACTTATTCATTTTCAGTGGAAGTGGTGTTGGTGTTGGTGCTTTTCCATTATCTGTTGCACCTTTGTCTCATGATCAATGTGCCAACAAACTAAACTAGATATCAGAAAATTGTTTGGTGATCATGGAATAAAGGCAAAGGCTGTGAATAGCCTTGAAAGGCATTTTTCTAGGGAGTGTGAAAGTTGCTCCTGTACCAAGTACCACTCTGTTGTGATGAGAATACCATCTCTGCCAGATGGCATCTGTTGCACAATATTCTATTGTGTGTTCCAGTCCCCACCTATTTTCCACTTTCTCCAGGTGCTTCCATGTACATCCACCTGCAAGCCGTAAGCTACCCTCTCTGCCTAGACTGTGAATCCTCAAGGGGAGAAGAGGCTTACTCATATTTGTACCTGGATGACACTAAGCTCTCGTAATTTCTAGTGACCAGAGGCGCAGATGGAAGGATAGATGGACTGGGTGGATGCATGAATGAAAAGAAATTCCAGGGGCTTCCCTGGTGGTGCAGTGGTTGAGAATCTGCCTGCCAATGCAGGGGACATGGGTTCAAGCCCTGGTCTGGGAAGATCCCACATGCCGCGGAGCAACTGGGCCCATGAGCCACAACTACTGAGCCTGCGCGTCTGGAGCCTGTGCTCCGCAACAAGAGAGGCCGCGATAGTGAGAGGCCCGTGCACCGCGATGAAGAGTGGCCCTCACTTGCCGCAACTAGAGAAAGCCCTAGCACAGAAATGAAGACCCAACACAGCCATAAATAAATAAATAAATAATTTTAAAAAAAAAAAAGAAATTCCAATTGCTCAGGCTCTGCCTGGGTTTCCAGAGTCTAAGCTCCTGACCCCGTTTAGGAGATGTTAAGGATCTCACTATGAATCATTACTAATTTGTTCTTTAGCTTTTATTTTAATTTCTTTGCATTCAAAACTGTGTGTGTCTCTGTGTGTTACCACTGATCCTGCTTTCCCCCTCTCAAATAATGATTATAAAGAAAAATATACATTTGAAAATGTAGTATATAATCTATTCTGTTAATTTAAAGTCAGTATTTACCAAGGGGGAGGTGGTTGGGGGGGGATGGAGTGGGAGGTTGGGGTTAGCAGATGTAAGCCATTATATACAGAATGGATAAACAACAAGGTCCTACTGTATAGGACAGGGAACTATAGTCAATATCCTATGATAAACCATAATGGAAAAGAATATTTTAAAAAAGAATGTATAACTGAATCACTTTGCTGTACAGCAGAAATTAACACAACATCGTAAATCAAATATAATTCAATAAAAAAAAGAATTGGGAAAAAAATAAAATCAGTATTTATAATGTGTAGTCTATAAATCTCTTTTTAACTATATAGGGGATCACTCTAGAAAGTTCAGTGCTTCCCATATTACACAGAGTAAAAGCCAGAGTCTTTGCAAGACAAAGCCGTCTGCACTGCATCGCCATTTACCTCTGACTTCCTTTCCTACCACTCTCCCTTCCATCCTTCAGCACCAGCTCTGGGTCACCCGCTGCTCCACCCAGTCTCACACCTCTGGACCTTTGCACTTGGAAGGTCCCTCACCCTATTCAACTATCACTTCCAGTGAAGCCAGTCCTAATTACTCTATACACAAATGCACTGTCCCCAACACCAACCCTAAATACAGGCCCCTTCATTTGTCTCCATAGCATGGATCATCCTCTGACATGCTCTCTTCACCTCTGGCCCCCTCCTCTGAATTTAATTTCCATGAGGGCAGAAACTTAGGGGGTTTTTTTTTTCTGTTTTTTTTTGATGGGGGGTGGGGTTTACTGCTGTATCCCCAGTGCCTACAACAAGGTCTGGCACACACTTAAAGTATTTATAAATATTGTGAATAAATGAATGAATGAATGAGTGAATGAATGAATGAATGTGTAGAACATCAAATATCCTACAAGACTCATACTAAACAATAGCAGTCCTTGGTCTCCCTACTCCTGAATCTTCCTCTCCAAAATCATTTAACGATTTCTGGTATTAACCTGTACATTTCTAAAGAACATGCTTGTATTGCTATTTCTTGATTATGCAACTTAAGATATTAAAGACCCAAATTCCTATTGTGGAAGATGATACAGGATTCTTATACAACCCGAGACCCCCAGTCCCCACTTCTTCACCTTCCTAGTAGAATTATATCACATTATCTTATAATTTACTTATATGGCTCTTGTCTATATCCCTCTAGATGCAATGATACAATTGGATGTATCAATACAATTGATTGATACAATACAATCCCTCTAGATACAATTCTAGCTAGAATGAAGCTCCATAGACAGAAATTTGTGTCTGTTTTGCTCGCTGAAGTATCCTTACAGCCTAAAACAATGTCACACTCGTAGTAGGCACTGAATAAATATTTGTGGAATAAATGAATTAATTCTCAGCTTTATAGTATGTGACTTGCCCACAAGTCATTCATTACTGCATTCTCAGGATGCACTGGCTGTCCCCCACGTCCCTTCAGGTTGCCTGGCTGGTTGTGCACTGCACTGGCATGTGGCCACCGCCAGGTAACATCTAATAACTCCCTTTCATCCAGTTGTACTTGGGAATCTCTCCTCTATATCCTGAACTTTTCATTAACACTTACACTGACTGATTTATAATTACTGACATTAATCAGCTTCTCCAACTAGGCTACAGCCTCCTTGGCATCATGGAGTGTCTTGGTCATCTCTGAGCCCCATTGTCTTTCACATCATCAGACTTATTGTAATAGATTCTCAAGAAGTTCTGAATGAAGGACACACAGCCCTGCTTGCCACTTTGAAGCAAGAGAGAAACAACTTCCTGTCCCAGGGGAGCCCTTATGACAAGACACTCTCGCTATTTACAGAAATAAAGTGAGGATCAACTGATTTTCCTCTCACAATACACTTCCCAGGGCTAACTAATGCCAGGTCATTTCATTCACTTCATTTTTCAACCATTTCGTTTTTTTCTATTCCTTTTTCTTGTTCAAGTCTCCGTCAAAAATAAAAATAAAATTTGGGCTTCCCTGGTGGTGCAGTGGTTAAGAATCCACCTGCCAATGCATGGGACACAGGTTCGAGCCCTGGTCCGGGAAGATCCCACATGCCGCAGAGCAACTAAGCCCGTGCGGCGCAGCTACTGAGCCTGCACTCTAGAACCCGCGAGCCACAACTACTGAAGCCCGCATGCCTACAGCCCATGCTCCACAACAAGAGAAACCACCACAATGAGAAGCCAGCACACTGCAACAAAGGGTAGCCCCTGCTCGCCACAACTAGAGAAAGCCCACGCACAGCAACAAAGGCCCAACACAGCCATAAATAAATACATAAATAAAAGTTTAAAAATAAAAATAAATTTCAACTAAAAGAGTTAAATCAGTCAGAGCATCACGGCTTCTTTCAAAGTTAGAATTGTTGCCTTTATGAAATGTCTGATTCAACATTAAGCTCTGTAGGCATGGCGGCGTTTGCAGATTTGGACCTGTGGGAGGGTTGCGACCTGAAGGTGCTGCACCGGCTCGTGGAGAATGCCCCTCACCTGGGCTATTCAGTTGTTGCCATCAATCATGTTGAATTTAGGGAAAAGAAACAGGAAACTGAAAAACCAGTAGCTGTTTCTGAACTCTTTACAACTTTGCCAATAGTACAGGGAAAATCAAAACCAATTAAGATTTTAACTAGACTGACAATTATTGTTTCAGATCCATCTCATTGCAAGGTTTTGAGAGCAACTTCTGCAAGAGTCCGGCTGTATGATATCGTTGCAGTTTTTTGAAGACAGAAAAACTTTTTCATATTGCTTGTACACATTTAGATGTGGATTTAGTCTGCATAACTGTAACAGAGAAGCTATAATTTTACTTCAAACGACCCCCTATTAAAGCGGCAATTGACTTGAGGTGTGGGCTTTGAACTTGTCTATAGCCCCGCTATCAAAGACTCCACAATGAGAAGGTACACAATTTCCAACGCCCTCAATTTGATGCAGGTCTGCAAAGGAAAGAATGTAATTATATCTAGTGCTGCTGAAAGGTCTTTAGAAATGAGAGGTCTATACGATGGGGCAAACTTAGGGTTGCTGTTTGGGCTGTCGGAAAGTGACACCAAGGCTGCAGTGTCCACCAACTGCCAAGCGTGCTTCTGTATGGAGGGAAAAACTAGAAAAACTGCTTTTGGAATTATTTCCACGGTGAAGAAATGTCAGACATCAGAAGTAGATGATGATTCTCTTCCAGCCTGCAAGAAAGCCAAGTGTGAGGGCTGAAACGAGTCCCTCTTCTTTGTCAACACTCCCTTCTGCCATTTGAGAATCCATCAGCCACAACAGAATTGGAACTTCCTTATGATTCACTATTTTCACTTGGAGCTAGATATCAGTAGTCTGTAAAAGCAGCCTTATATTTAAGCCATCAAAATAACAAAACCTGAGAGATTAAGATGGTGAAGTAGAAGGATGTGCTCTCACTCCCTCTTGCGAGAGCACCGAAATCACAACTAACTGCTGAGTAGTCATTGACAGAAAGACACTGGAACTCACCAAGGAGGATACCCCACATCCAGAGACAAAGGAGAAGCCACGATGAGATGGTAGGAGGGGCGCAATCACAATAGAATCAAATCTCATAACTGCTGGGTGGGTGACTCACAAACTGGAGAAGACTTATACCACAGAAGTCTACCCACTGGAGTGAAGGTTCTGAGCCCCACGTCAGGCTTCCTAACCCAGGGGTCCAGCAATGGGAGGAGGAATTCCTAGAGAATCAGACTTTGAAGGCTAGTGGGATTTGATTGCAGGACTTCGACAGGACTGGGGGAAACAGAGACTCCACTCTTGGAGGGCACACACAAAGTAGTGTGTGCGTCGGGACCCAGCGGAAGGAGCAGTGACCCCACAGGACTGAACCAGGCCTACCTGCTGGTGTTGGAGAGTCTCCCGCAGAGGCGGGGGGTGGCTGTGTCTCACCAAGAGGACAAGGACACTGGCAGCAGAAGATCTGGGAAGTACTCCTTGGCGTGAGCCCTCCCAGAGTCTGCCATTAGCCCCACCAAAGAGCCCTGGTAGGCTCCAGTGTTGGGTCACCTCAGGTCAAACAACCAACAGGGAGGGAACCCAGCCCCACCCATCAGCAGACAAGCAGATTAAAGTTTTACTGAGCTCTGCCTACCAGAGCAACACCCAGCTCTACCCACCACCAGTCCCTCCCATCAGGAAACTTGCACAAGCCTCTTAGATAGCCTCATCCACCAGAGGGCAGACAGCAGAAGCAAGAAGAACTACAATCCTGCAGCCTGTGGAACAAAAACCACATTCACAGAAAGATAGACAAGATGAAAAGGCAGAGGGCTATGTACCAGATGAAGGAACAAGATAAAACTCCCAAAAAACAACTAAAGTGCAGATAGGTAACCTTCCAGAAAAAGAATTCAGAATAATGATAGTGAAGATGATCCAGGACCTCGGAAAAAGAATGGAGGCAAAGATAGAGAAGATGCAAGAAATGTTTAATGAAGACCTAGAAGAATTAAAGAACAAACAAACAGAGATGAACAATACAAAACTGAAATGAAAAATACACTAGAAGGAATCAATAGCAGAATAACTGAGGCAGAAGAACGGATAAGTGACCTGGAAGACAGAATGGTGGAATTCACTGCTGCAGAACAGAATAAAGAAAAAAGAATGAAAAGAAATGAAGACAGCCTAAGAGACCTCTGGGACAACATTAAACACAACAACATTTGCATTATAGGGGTCCCAGAAGGAGAAGAGAGAGAGAAAGGGCCCGAGAAAATATTTGAAGAGATTATAGTCGAAAACATTCCTATCATGGGAAAGGAAATAGCCACCCAAATCCAGGAAGCACAGAGTCCCATACAGGATAAACCCAAGGAGAAACATGCCGAGACACACAGTAATCAAATTGACAAAAATTAAAGACAAAAATTATTGAAAGCAACAAGGGGAAAATGACAAATAATATACAAGGGAACTCCCATAAGGTTAACAGCTGATTTCTCAGCAGAAACTCTACAAGCCAGAAGGGAGTGGCATGACATATTTAAAGTGATGAAAGGGAAGAATGTACAACCAAGATTACTCTACCCGGCAAGGATCTCATTCAGATTCAATGGAGAATTCAAAAGCTTTACAGACAAGCAAAAGCTAAGAGAATTCAGCACCACCAAACCCACTCTACAACAAATGCTAAAGGAACTTCTCTAAGTGGGAAACACAAGAGAAGAAAAGGACCTACAAAAACAAACCCATAACAATTAAGAGTATGGTAATAGGAATATACATATTGATAACTACCTTAAATGGGAATGGATTAAATGCTCCAACCAAAAGACAAAGGCTCACTGAATGGATACAAAAACAAGACACATATATATGCTTTCTACAAGACACCACTTCAGACCTAGGGACACATACAGACTGAAAGTGAGGGGATGGAAAAAGATATCTCATGCAAATGGAAATCAAAAGAAAGCTGGAGTAGCAATACTCATATCAGATAAAATAGACTTTAAAATAAAGAATGTTACAAGAGGCAAGGAAGGACACTACATAATGATCAAGGGATCAATCCAAGAGGAAGATATAACAATTATAAATATAAATGCACCCAACATAGGAGCACCTCAATACATAAGGCAACTGCTAACAGCTATAGAAGAGGAAATCGACAGTAACACAATAATAGTGGGGGACTTTAACACCTCACTTGCACCAATGGACAGGTCATCCAGAGAGAAAATTAATAAGGAAACACAAGCTTTAAATGACACAATATGGCAGATACATTTAATTGATATTTATAGGACATTCCATCCAAAAACAGCAGATTACACTTTCTTCTCAAGTGCACACAGAACCTTCTCCAGGATAGATCATATCTTGGGTCACAAATCAAGCCTCGGTAAATTTAAGAAAATTGAAATCATATTAAGCATGTTTTCCGACCACAACACTATGAGATTAGAAATGAATTACAGGGAAAAACCGTAAAAAACACAAACACATGGAGCCTAAACAATACATTACTAAATAACCAAGAGATCACTGAAGAAACCAAAGAGAGAATCAAAAAATACCTAGAGACAAATGACAATGAAAACACGATGATCCAAAACCTATGGGATGCAGCAAAAGCAGTTTTAAGAGGGAAGTTTATAGCAATACAACCTACCTAAAGAAACATGAAAAATCTCAAATAAACAGTCTAACCTTACACCTATAGGAACTAGAGAAAGTAGAACAAACAAAATCCAGTTAGTAGAAGGAAAGAAATCATAAAGATCAGAGCAGAAATAAATGAAATAGAAACAAAGAAAACAATAGCAAAGATCAGTAAAACTAAAAGCTGGTTCTTTGAGAAGATAAACAAAATTGATAAACCATTAGCCAGACTCATCAAGAAAAAGAGGGAGAGGACTCAAATCAATAAAATTAGAAGTGAAAAAGGAGAAGTTACAACAGACATGGCAGAAATACAAAGCATCCTAAGAGACTATTACAAGCAACTCTATGCCAATAAAATGGACAATGGGGAAGAAATGGACAAATTCTTAGAAAGGTATAACCTTCCAAGACTGAACCAGGAAGAAATAGAAAATATGAACAGACCAATCACAAGTAATGCAATTGAAACTGTGACTAAAAATCTTCCAACAAACAACAGTCCAGGACCAGATGGCTTCACAGGTGAATTCTATCAAACATTTAGAGAAGAGCTAACACCCATCCTTCTCAAACTCTTCCAAAAAATTGTTGAGGAAAGAACACTCCCAAAGTCATTCTATGAGGCTACCATCACCCTGATACCAATACCAGACAAAGATACTGCAACAAAAGGAAACGACAGACCAATATCACTGATGAATATAGATGCAAAAATCCTCAACAAAATACTAGGAAACAGAATCCAACAATGCATTAAAAGGATCATACACCATGATCAAGTGGGATTTATCCCAGGGATGCAAGGATTCTTCGATATACACAAATCAATCCGTGTGATACACCATATTAACAACTTGAAGAATAAAAACCATATGATCATCTCAATAGATGCAGAAAAAGCTTTTGACAAAATTCAACACCCATTTATGATAAAAACTCTCCAGAAAGTGGACATAGAGGGATCCTAACTCAACATAATAAAGGCCATATACAACAAACCCACAGCAAACATCATTCTCAATGGTGAGAAACTGAAAGCATTTCCTCTAAGATCAGGAAGAAGACCAGGATGTCCACTCTTGCCACTATTATTCAGCATAGTTTTGGAAGTTCTAGCCACAGCAATCAGAGAAGAAAAGCAAATAAAAGGGATACAATTGGAAAAGAAGAAGTAAAACTGTCACTGTTTGCAGATGACATGATACTATACATAGATAATCCTAGAGATGCCACCAGAAAGCTACTAGAGCTAATCAATGAATCCGGTAAAGTTGCAGGATACAAAATTAATGCACAGAAATCTCTTGCATTCCTAAAAAATAATGATGAAAAATCATAAAGAGAAATTAAGGTAACACTCCCATTTACCATTGCAACAAAAAGAACAAAATATCTAGGAATAAACCTACCTAAGGAGGCAGAAGACCTGTATGCAGAAAACTATAAGACACTGATGAAAGAAATTAAAGATGATACAAACAGATGGAGAGATATTCCATGTTCTTGGATTGGAAGAATCAACATTGTGAAAATGACTATACTACCCAAAGCAATCTACAAATTCAGTGCAATCCCTATCACATTACCAATGGCATTTTTTACAGAACTAGAACAAAATATCTTGAAATTTGTATGGAGACACTAAAGAGTCCGAATAGCCAAAGCAATCTTGAGAAAGAAAAACAGAGCTGGAGGAATCAGGCTCCCTGACTTCAGACTATACTACAAAGCTACAGTAATCAAGACAGTATGGTACTGGCACAAAAACAGAAATATAGATCAATGGAACAGGATAGAAAGCCCAGAGATAAACCCATGCACATATGGTCACCTTATCTTTGATAAAGGAGGCAAGAATATACAATGGAGAAAAGACAGCCTCTTCAATAAGTGGTGCTGGGAAAACTGGACAGCTACACGTACAAGAATGAAATTAGAACACTCCTTAACACCATACACAAAAATAAACTCAAAATGGATTAAAGACCTAAATGTAAGGTCAGGCACTATCAAACTCTTAGAGGAAAACATAGGCAGAACACTCTATGACATAAATCACAGCAAGATCCTTTTTGACCCACCTCCTAAAGAAATGGAAATAAAAACAAAGATAAACAAATGGGACCTAATGAAACTTAAAAGCTTTTGCACAGCAAAGGAAACCATAAACAAGAGGAAAAGACAACCCTGAGAATGGGAGAAAATATTTGCAGATGAAGCAACTGACAAAGGATTAATCTCCAAAATTTACAAGCAGCTCATGCAGCTCAATATCAAAAAAACAAACAACCCAATCCAAAAATGGGCAGAAGACCTAAATAGACATTTCTCCAAGGAAGATAGACAGATTGCCAACAAACACATGAAAGGATGCTCAACATCACTAATCATTAGAGAAATGCAAATCAAAGCTATAATGAGGTATCACCTCAGACTGGTCAGAATGGCCATTATCAAAAAATCTACAAACAATAAATCCTGGAGAGGGTGTGGAGAAAAGGGAACCCTCTTGCACTGTTGGTGGGAATGTAGATTGATACAGCCACTATGGAGAACAGTATGGCGGCTCCTTAAAAACTACAAATAGAACTACCATATGACCCAGCAATCCCACTACTGGGCATATACCCAGAGAGAACCATAATTTAAAAAGAGACTTGTACCACAATGTTCATTGCAGCACTATTTACAATAGCCAGGAAATGGAAGCAACCTAAGTGTCCATCGACAGGTGAATGGGTAAAGAAGATGTGGCACATATATACAATGGAATATTACTCAGCCATAAAAGGAAACGAAATTGAGTTATTTGTAGTGAGGTGAGGTGGATGGACCTATAGACTGTCATACAGAGTGAAGTAAGTCAGAAAGAGAAAAACAAATACCGTATGCTAACACATATATATGGAATCTTAAAAAAAAAAAAAAAAAGGTTCTGAAGAACCTAGGAGTAGGACAGGAATAAAGACGCAGACATAGAGAATGGACTTGAGGACATGGGGAGGGTGAAGGGTAAGCTGGGATGAAGTGAGAGAGTGGCATGGACATATATACACTACCAAATGTAAAATAGATAGCTAGTGGGAAGCAGCCACATAGCACAGGGAGATCAGCTCGGTGCTTTGTGACCACCTAGAGGGCTGGGATAGGGAGGGTGGGAGGGAGACGCAAGAGGGAGGAGATATGGGGATATATGTATATGTATAGCTGATTCACTTTGTTATAAAACAGAAACTAACACACCATTGTAAAGCAATTATACTCCAATAAAGTTGTTAAAAATAAAGTCCACTCCTGATTTTTAAAAAATAAACAACAATAAAAACCCTTGACAAAATACAAATAGAAGAATATTTCACACATACATGTATATGTTCGTTTCTCTTTATATACTGTATATATATTAAGCATCATGGTTCTAAAAATAAAGCATTTTTTACTGCAAAGAAAAAAAAAATTAGGCTCCACTTGACAAAATAAAGCATTCAAAACTGAAATGTACAACCAATTGGAACATCCTCCTACATCACTACTACTGTAATTTTCTAGCAGTTGTTTGCAAAGAATCACCTAGAGGATTTAAAACACAGATTGCTGGGCTCCTATCCCCAGGGTCTCAGATTCAGAGGAACAGGTAGGGCCAGAGAATTTGTATTTGTAACAAGGTCGCAGGTGATACTGATGCTACCCATCTGGGGACCACACCCTGAGAACCCTGCTTCCCCATCACTCTCCAGGAGGGCTCAGGCACTAAGTTCAAGCACCTGTGAATGGTTAGATGTCCTGCCCCTCAACCCAACCAAGCTAACCAGCTGCTGAGTACATGATTACAGCCCTTCTCAAACTTTAATATGCACACAAATTACCCGAGGATCTTTCGAAAATGCAGGTTCTTATTCAGTAGGTCTGAGGTGAGGCCCAAGATCTGCATTTCTAAGCAGCGCCCAGATAAAGCCAATGTGGTTGGTGCAGGAAACAAACTGAGGTTAAGGCATTACAAACTGTACCAAGTAGATTAGTATAAAATTAAATGACTTAGGTCTCAAAACTTTAAGTTGGTTCAAAGCATTTGATTTCGGGTCTGAGCACTAGAAGTACCAATACACTTTAACATTTTATTAAAATTTTTGACAAAATAGAAGCAAGTTAACATTTAACTTCCATCCATATAAAACTTCCATCATGAATGGGCCCAGCTGACTCACTGGTGCTACCCAGGTGTACCTGAGCTCTGTGCAAACAGTGTAGATAATAGTAACCCTGGTGGAGATGGCTGGGCAGGTGGGACTGCTTATACATGTTGATTTAGAAACTTACTCTTTGTCCCACGGTGAATGGTGTTTTGTTATATATTTATAGCATTTAGCCTTCATTGACATCCAGCTTTGGAACACCATTGTCTAATGCATTATTGAGGCCATCTGTCTATGAAGCCAACCTTGCAGGAGAGACTCTGACATAATGAAAAACCCATGAATTAAAAACTAACCAGACCTCCCTCACTCTCTTCCCTTCTTTCTCCCTCTCAAAACATGTCAGAAAAGAATAGCTCTGCTGAGAACGGTGCTGTCATTCATTACATCATTGAATAAAAAATTATTCTTGTCTCATCTTTGGCCTGCCCTTCCTTCCATTTTTGCTAAACTAACCAACCTTCCAATTAAGAAAAGCCTAACTAGATGTTACTGATTCCAACAAGGGCTAAAGTGAACCCTACCTTTGGTTTGATTATAATAAGATGATTTACCTAATCTATAATAAGGGAACATACAGCACAAATATCATTAGAGGAGGCGGTGTGTAATCTCAAATAACAAGTTTTTCAAGTCATCAAGCAGCAGCTCTCAAACTTCACCGACTGGCCAAGGACTTTGTTAAAATGTAGATCCTGATTAAGGAGGTGGGTATGGGACCCAGGGGCACCTACACCACGAGACTGAGGACCACACTTTGAGGAGCTGAACTCTAGAATCATCCCCTCCGCTAAGGTAGCCACTAACCACACGGACCTGTGGAGCACTTGAAATGTGACTCATCTAAATGGAGATGTGCTGTGAGTGTGAAATGTGCACCACATTTTAAAGACAGCCCCCCAAAATAAAAAAGGTAAAATATTCAATATCTCATTAATAATTTTATATTGATTGTATGTTTGGGATATATTGGCTTAAATAAAATATATTATTAGAATGAATTTCGCCTGGGTTTTTGTTTGTTTTATGTATTTTGGATTTTTTGTGTGGTTTTTTTGCCATATCCCTCGGCTTTCGGGATCCTAGTTCCCTAACCAGGGACCGAACCCGGCCCCTCAGCAATGAAAGCACTGAGTCTTAACCACTGGACCGCAAGGGAATTCCCTTCACCTGGGTTTTTTTTAACAAATAAATTTATTTATTTGTTTGTTTGTTTGTTTGTTTATGGCTGCATTGGATCTTCGTTGCTGCACGCGGGCTCTCTCTGGTTGCGGCAAGCGGGGGCTACTCTTCGTTGCGGTGCACGGGCTCTAGGCGTGCGGGCTTCAGTAGTTGTGGCGCATGGGCTTAGTTGCTGCACGGCATGTAGGATCTTCCCTGACCGAACCCGCGTCCCCTGCATTGGCAGGCAGATTCTTTTTTTTTTTTTTTTTAATATTTATTTATTTATTTATTTATGGCTGTGTTGGGTCTTCATTTCTGTGCGAGAGCTTTCTCTAGTTGTGGCAAGCGGGGGCCACTCTTCATCGCGGTGCGTGGGCCTCTCACTATCACGGCCTCTCTTGTTGCGGAGCACAGGCTCCAGACGCGCAGGCTCAGTAGTTGTGGCTCACGGGCCCAGCTGCTCCGCGGCATGTGAGATCTTCCCAGACCAGGGCTCGAACCCGTGTCCCCTGCATTAGCAGGCAGATTCTCAACCACTGCGCCACCAGGGAAGCCCCAGGCAGATTCTTAACCCCTGCACCACCAGGGAAGTCCCTTCACCTAGGCTCTGTGGGGGTTTTTTGTTTTCTTTTTTGTTTTTTTTTTTGTTTTTTTTACTTTTTAAAATGTGACTCCTAGAAAGCTTTAAATGACTTATGTGGCTCGCTGTTGGACAACACTGTTTTGGGAGCTTATCCATCCTCTCCATTTGGTTATAAACTCCTTGAGGTGGGAGCATGGGACCAGCCCTGGACATCACCATGGAGGGAACAACTTGATAGCTGAGTTCATCTCTCAAGGTCTCACCACACCAAGTTTGTTTCTCTGGTTCCCTCCACCCCAATACACACACACGGGAGTAGAGAAGACTTGAGGACAGGACCTTGTCTATGCTCAGTGCACAGCACAGAGCCTATTATCTAAGTAATCTATGAGTATCTGATACATTGATGCTCCATGTAAATCATTCACAACTCCCCACACTTATGATACTGGGTTGGCCAAAAAGTTCATTTGGGTTTTTGGCCAGCCCAATACTTCTGGGTCACTGTGTAGATTTCAAAGTTATCATGCTTTCTCAATTACATTTTCATCCAGAAGGCTGTTGTTCAGCTTATCTAGTGTTAGCTACATCAATCAACATCAATTTCACAGTGTTATTAGCCTAGTGTATACTGAATGGTGTTAGTGGCCCTTTCCATGTCACCATCACCACGTTTACAATTATTGCACTTCTACTATGATCACTGATGCAACTAGTAGCTACAACTCACTGAGCGCTTCCTACTTGTCAGGTGTTGGGCTAAGCACTTTGAAAAGGTCATTTCATTCAGTCTTCATGACAATGCTATGTTGGGCATCATTCCTACCCTCCACTTTCCATACGAGGAAGGTGAGGCTCAGAAAGGTTAAGAACCTTGCCCACGTTCACACCGCAAGCAAGCAGCAGAAATGGGATTTCATCCGGATCTCCAAAGGATTGTACTTTCAGTCCTTGGTGTGTATAATACTGGCAGCGTTTTCAGGATCGTCTGTGCAGCAAAGAGGCAAAAGTGATGTTGGATGTTTTGAAGAGTGCTTTTTAATATCCACACCAAGACAAAGATACTTTAATTCTTTTTCTGGGTCTATTTTTTAAATGTACACATTTCTCAGTAAATAAGAAAATAGAAAAATGTCATCTACCTTTTTTCCTTCAAATCAAGGAACATGTAAACCTGACATTGCCTTTATACCAGACTGTTGCGAACATGTGTATACACATAAATACGGATTGTATACAAATATGTGTATATATACATACACTGCATTTCAGTTATTAATATGGGGTATACCAGACTGATGCATTGGACAAATCGGCTTATAAGGAAAAATGGAAGAATAATTCAAAATCAATTACCAATGAATTGTTTTATGATGAAGGCACAAGCTTTGGAATGGTCTTTGAAAGACAGACTTTTAATTTTTGCGTCAGTTTCAGTTTTGAAGTCATTTTTTTTCTAATGATTTTATTCCTTCTTCATCAAAAGAGCTGGTTCATCCAGAAAGGAAGATTTAATGATGACAGTTTTACTTCAGGGATTATCACCTATGTATATAAATACAATTTTAAAACATTAAAGACTTGAAATAATATACAAACTACTTGTTAAATCCATTCTGACAGAACTGTAAAAAGGACAAAATCTTCTAAAACTTTCTTGTAGCTCTACCAAAAAATATTTCATTCAAGTTTCCACATAAAAATATTGGATAAAATTCCTGGAATATTGAGATGCAAAATGATGGAGACAAAATGATCATAATCATTGTGACAAAACAGATTAAGGATCATGGTCTTAACATGTGTGACAGGCCAGAATAATCAGTTTCCATGTTTACTCTTCAACTAGTTGATCATTGCTTCTAGGGTCAATTTTGCTGTATAGTTTTTCCATTTTGATAATGCTAAGGCACTATGTCAGTGTAATCTAGGAGGGAAAAGCATCTGAATTCGAGATTTAAAACCTGAACTTTGGTCAAATGTCATAGTTATGATGTTCAATAAACATAAATGATGACTGAACACACACCACATTAAATACTGTGCTTTTAAAAAGCCACCAGGTAAATCTTTAATAAAGCCTCAACTGACTTAGGAACAGAATGAGTCCTGCAGTAAGAAACAAAATGAATTATTGGTACAGATCAAATTGCCCAGAAATATCATGTGTCAACATTAATGTCAGTTCCTCAGAACCAATACATTGCTCCTTAATTACTCCAGGCTTTCAAAGCCTGCAGTCCTCCTGACAGCTCATTTCACAGAGATGCATTTATTTTGAAAAAGTGTATGTGGCTACCAGCCCGTCCACTCTATCAGCAGAAGACTTGGCCATAAAATCCTGTTATATTTTGCCCTGGGTAGCAATTACTAAGTAACGCTCAACATATGTGTCAAACATACAAGAAATTGCTCCAGGCTTTTTCTACATTTTAATTGCTTAAAAAAGTAGAAAACACCAAACAAAGAGACCACTGTGGAACACAAGGCATCAGAAATATTATTGTATTGTGAGAGTCGAATAGTAGCAACTCATTCTTGAAAAAAATATTGATAAGCCAAGTCTCCATTGACACATAGTAAGTCCCTAGAAAGGTGTAAAGCCCCTGGTTATAAGGGTAGGAAACATATCACAGGAACAAAACGCAAAACTGCAAAAAGCTATGCTATCTGCAATGGTTATTGTCACTGTTGAATCTTGTTGTGATGATGGTAGTTTTTTGCCTTCACTTTTCTAAATCAGGTTAAACAGGACTCCTCACAGTGGGACAGTTTCCTCCTGACTCTCTGACACCCAAGCAGGATTTATCTAAGGATTTATTACCTTATTACACGCTGGCATCCCAAGACCACCCTCCTGGTCCATATCAAAAAAAAATCTTAAAAAAAAAAAAAAACCTGTGTCCCAGCACTGGACCACACAGCCTATACTGCACTTTAAAAAAAAAGTTAGTATTTTTTATGAATCTGTAATTGATACATACATTGTATTATATTTTGTGTTGAAAATAGTAATATGTAGGAAATAAAAACACAAACATGATAATTTTGGTTTGGATTTTTTTTTTCATTTATTTAATATATCAGGAGCCTCAAATATGGAAATGGTCCAAATACCCTTCAAATTCTGAAAGGACTTGCAAAAGGATTGTGCATACAGCTGCAGGAGGATTCTGTGACCATCATTTGCAATCAGCCATACCATCTACATATAACCCTTCATCACATGTAATTTAGTTTTGCCTGTTTTTGTACTTTACATCAATTGAATTGTCTGGATACATTATTTTGTGTCTTGTTTCTTTCATTAAACATCATGCTTCTTAAGATTCACCCATGTCAAGAATGCAAGAATGTGGTTTATCTATTTTAAACTGCTGCATACTATTCCATTGTATGAAAATACATCAACATATTTATTCACTCTACTGTTGATGGACATTTAGGTTGTTCCAAGTGTGTGTGTGTGTGTGTGTGTGTGTGTGTGTGTTTTAGCATTATGAACAATGCTTCTGCGAATATTTTTGTACATGTGTTCAGATAAATACGTGCAAGAGTTTCTCTGGAATATATAAACAAGAATGGAATTACTGGATGATAGGTATGTGCACGGTCACCTTTTTGAGATATTGTCAAACTGTTTTCCAAAGTAATTGTGCCTATTTACACAGCCACTGTCAATGGATGAGAATTTTCCTCGACAACAATTTGGCAGGTGTGAAACAGGACATTTAGCTTTCCTCTTCTGTGCAAGTCTACTCATATTTTTGCCCATTTTCCCACTGAGTTGTTTTTCTTTTCCTTATTGATTTGTAGGCATTGTTTTCATATTCTGGAAACTAATTCCTTGTCAGTTACATGTATTCTAATTATCTGCTCCATGTTTGAGGCTTTCTCCATTATAATTATGATATCCTTTAATGAACAAAGATTGCTACATTAGTAGCAATTTTGTACTTTATAGTTTGCACTTTATGTGTCTTGCTTAAGAAATACTCCTTTACCCTGATTCCTAGAGACATTATTCTGTATTTTCCTTTAAACATTGTATAGTTTTTACCTTTCACATTTATATCTTTAATGAATCTGGAATATATCTGTGTATATTATATGTAATTTTGTCTGAGATAGGAATACTATTTCCATCTTTTAAATGTGGAAATAACCTATTCCTTTCCACACTGGTTTGTAATGCTGAACCAGTTGCAAATTAATTTTCCATATGCCGACCTGTTTCTGAGCTCTTTGTGCTGATCCGTTGGTTTATTTTCAGGTCAGTTTAGGAGCCATTACTCATCATTTGAAGGGCAAAACTACAAAATTAGGAATTGTAATATGCACTCTTAACTTGTCAATGTCTAAAGTTCATCTGTATCTTTACCCTTTTCCTGAAGGGTCAAGACCTTAGAACAATTTAACTCCATTTATCCCTTCCAGCTCTCATCTAGTTTAATTCTATTTTGTTTTTCCTTCAAAAGACATATTTTATAGCCAATATTCACTAAAATTTGGTCACATTTTAGCACATTATTTATTCATCATCCTTTTCTCACCTCAGATCTTCCATCTGAGATCATCTTCTTTCAGCTTAAAATGCATTCCTTTTAGTGAGCCTGCTGAGGGCAAACTTGGTTTCTGTTATCCTGAAAATGTCTTTATTTTACTCTCATTCTTCAAAGATACTATCACTGAGAAGGAAAATTCCAGGCAGTTATTTTCTCCCAGCCCATTGAAGATGCTGTTCCATTTCCGGGGTCCACTGTTGCTCTTGAGAAATCAGCCATCAGTCTAATCATTATTCCTTTGTCTTTCTTTTCTTGTTACCTGCTTACAAGATCTTCTCTTTATTATTTGGTTTTCTGCTCTGATGTGTACAAATGTGATTTATTTTTATTTATTTTGCTTGGAATGCATTAAGTTCTCTTAACCTGAGAACGTGTTTCTTTAAACAATTCTGGGGGCTTCCCTGGTGGCGCAGTGGTTGAGAATCTGCCTGCTAATGCGGGGACACGGGTTCGAGCCCTGGTCTGGGAAGATCCCACATGCCGTGGAGCAACTAGGCCCGTGAGCCACAACTACTGAGCCTGCGCGTCTGGAGCCTGTGCTCCGCAACAAGAGAGGCCACGATAGTGAGAGGCCCGTGCACCGCGATGAAGAGTGGCCCCCGCTTGCCGCAACTAGAGAAAGCCCTCACAGAAACGAAGACCCAACACAGCCAAAAATAAATAACTAACTAAATAAATAAATTTTAAAAATATAGAACTCACCATCTAAAAAAAAAAAAAACAATTCTGGAAAATTTCACCTCATATCTCATTGAATGTTTTCTTTTCCCATTCTCCCTTGTCTCCATCTGGAAATCTGAGCAGACATAGTTAGACCTTCTTACTCTAGCCTTCATGTCTCTTGACTCCTCTTTTGTCACTTAGCTGCATTCTGGATAAGGTATTCAGAGCTATCTTTTTGTTCAATAATTCTCCCTTTGGCCTTGCTTAATCCATTGTTGGACTCATCCACTGAAACTTTTTTTTTAATAAATTTATTTATTTTATTTATTTGGCTGCACTGGGGCTTCGTTGCTGCGCGCAGGCTTTCTCTAGTTGTGGTGAACGGGGGCTACTCTTCGTTGCGGTGCACAGGCTTCTCATTGCGGTGGCTTCTCTTGTTGCGGAGCATGGGCCCTAGGGGCGCGGGCTTCTGTAGCTGTGGTGTGTGGGCTCAGTAGTTGTGGCTCGCGGGCTTCAGCAGTTGTGGCTCGCGGGCTCTAGAGTGCAGGCTCAGTAGTTGTGGTGCACAGGTTTAGTTGCTCCACGGCATGTGGGATCTTCCCAGACCAGGGCTCGAACCCATGTCTCCTGCATTGGCAGGCGGATTCTTAACCACTGTGCCACCAGGGAAGTCCTCATCCACTGAACTTTTAATTTTAATTATAGCATTCATTTCTTCTGGGTTCTTTTTCAAAGCTTCTGGTAAGTTTTATAATCTCTTAGTACTTGCTCAATTTTCAAGGTTACCTTTCATTTACTAAAACACTTTAATATGAGTAGATTATATTCTCCTTCCAATAATTCCACAGCTAAAGTCTTTGTGGATCCAATTCCACTGTTTGTTGGTGTGCTCACTCTCCACACAACTTTATCTGTAGGGATTCTCTGAGCCTATGTTGAAGTTGCATTATTTTAGAGAAGATTTCAGCTTCCTGCTGCCAGTTGGCTGAGGGTATCACTCAGCCCACAAGGACCACTTGAAATTCAATGCTCCACTTCAGGTTTTCAGATTACACACAGACACATGTAAATACAGACAACAAACTGTGTTGGGCCAGCTGTGGTTACAAATTCTCAGGGAAGATTTATTTTTCCTCTGCACCAAGCACCAAGGCTGAGACAGAATATTTTCCTCACGGTACCCTTCTGCATGGTGGCTTTATTTATAAGTCCCCTTACTCTGAAGGCATAGTTCTTCAGGATACTAGGTTTACATAGAGGTTCCCTGTTAGTATTCCCACTTTAAGCAGGTGCTGGTCTCTCCTGTGCCCTTATAGACATCGTAAAGTAATCTCAATATCTCCATGACAGAGCAAAACTCACCGGGTGCAAGACAACTTTCTCACCTACTTCTCTCCTAAGATTCCTATTTTCATTTCCTTTTTGATCTCTGAGAAATCTTTCCTTCCATAATAGGTCTTCAATAGGTTTGAAAAAATAAATAGATAGATGATAGATAGGTAGGTAGATAGATAGACAGATAGATAGACAAAGGAAGGGAGGAAGGGAGGAAGGGAGGGGGGATGGAGGAAATAGTATAATGCACTTTAGTTGTATCCATTGGAAACATTCGGGAGAGGGGCATTAGATGTACCCAGTATGCCATACTCCATGACATGAACTCCTGGGTTGCAACTCTTCTAATTTCTTAACATGACTAGTAGAAACAGCAGCCAATGGTCAGGAAGAACCTCTCCACACTGGCAAATGCTTCTTCTCTCCTCCAAGTTGGGCATCAGCACTTTTATTCATTCATTCATTTATCATTTACATGGCAAGTCATATCGAGTGCCTACTAGGTTTGAGTCACTGTGAGACAATAAATCTGTCAACTCATTGAAGCACAGCAGGGCAGGATCACCAAGTAAGCACAAATCAAAACCTGAATATAGGAGATTAACCGTGTAAAACACAATAATGTAAGTTTACTATATCAGCATCTCAAAATGTTTCATTACAGAAATTTCCAAACAAATACTAGAGTAGTTAGAACAGTATAACAAATCCCCACGAACCCATTTCCCAGCTTCAACAAATAAGTCATACCCAAACTTCCTTCATCGATACTCCCAACCTCTTTCTCCCTCTCATATTATTTTGAAGCAAATCGGAGACATTGTATCATTTGACTTGTAACTAATTCAGTAAGTACATCAGTTTTTAAAGCACAGAGGCTATGGTTTTTTTCTGACTTAACTGTGTGATGTCTAGAACCACGATGCCTACAAACACCCACAGTTCCTATATGTCATCCTTCTCAACCAGTGAAAGCATGCATCCTAACTAAAATGTCTGGGAAGAAAACGTCCCCTCCACCAACACCACACCCCCAGAGATTGCAGACTCTACATCTACTACATCTGGGCTGCAATAGCTTCTCCGTGATGGAAAAAAAAAAACTGAAAGTCCTCTGGAAACTATAGTACTTATGATAACTCTCCAAATTACCACCTATACTTAATATTAATCATTAACGCCCTTAGCGGAATCTGTCTCAGAGGGCAAAATGTACTTCCTATTAGTTACATGGAAGTTGGGATATAAAAAATATTTATTTACAGATACAGTCATCCAACAGACTAGAACATTAGGGCCTCTAAATTTATGACTTGTATATGAGCAAGAGTTAATAGGATCTGTATCTAGTCCTTAGGTATAATTCAGAAAAATTAATTGCTGTGAAATACTAGACTGGTTTCCTGTGGTCACATTATGAGATATAATAATCTACCAAAGCATAAAACTCAGTGTGATAGAGGAGGTATCAAATTCTCCTGCTGTTACAGAAACATGCGGAAATCGTCTCAACACGAATTTTTCTACTGCGGCAAATAAGTAGATTGGATAAGTGAACCCCATATTAATAACCCTACTATGTCATATTTTAGTTTAAATTTAAAGTCTCAAAAGCTTACAAATACTAGCCAAAAATTCGTGGAATAACACATAGACAAAGTTATTTCTCAAAAAAATTAAAAATGATTTTCATCATTTTAATGAGATTTTAACTCTTTCACTTAAACATAATTGGCTCCAGCCATAAGGAAGAATTGTGTTAAAGAAGAGAGTAAAATTATCATGTTTAATAACTGCAGCTTATATTCCTTTCTAGTTATAAAACGAACTCTTAATTTAAATAAGGCTTCTACCTACCTTGATCACACGTGTTAGTGGATGAAAGTCTTAGCTCAAACTAATTTGTGGCAAAACATTAAATTTAAACAGTATGCTGTTCCAATGACTTCAGTCAAACAACCTCCTACTCCCCCATGAAGCAACAACCAAAAAACATGTTACATTTGTGAATACACATATATAAAAAGAACACAGTTCATGTGTTTATAAAAAGTTCCTCACTGCAGATTTTAGCTGTGACATCTAGGTGCAGGGTAATTTACAGCTCTGTAATAAACAGTAAGGTCTGCTTATTCCACATTCTGTCATTGATGGTGAACTCTCAGTGAGTGTTGACTGATGCATATATGAATGGATAAAAATATAAGAACTGTCCACACATAAACCATAAAGTGCATGAAATAGGTTTAACTCTGTCTTGTAATTTTTACTTTCATAATATAACTGAAGCAAAGTCTAATACGAAGTATTATTTTAAAGTACACTGTTTGTAAAAGAGAAATAATACAGTATCATCTCCTTTTTCAAGAAGGATGTTTGTTGTAAAAAAAAGCCCTCAAACTCGAAAGTAAAAAAGCCATTAGTTTCAGAAAAAAAAAAAACAACAAAAATGAGACACTAAAACAAGTAAATCCCAAAATTTTCAGAAATAATGTGCAGGGATTTTGGATACACCATTTTTTAGGTATTTTTCTTTTTTCTTTTTTGTTTGTTTCTTTGCTTGCTTGCTTGCTTGCTTTAATCATATACAAACCTCAATTCAATTCAATGATCAGGATGAGTGTTAATGAGGCTTTTTCTGTGACATTTCCAATCCCTTCGATTTAATTTGATAAAGGAAACAATTTAAATGTTTCAGGGGAGGTATGAATTCTTTGTCCAGGCAGTTTGAATGAGGCGGAGCAAACAAACAAATTCCATTCAGCAGATCCCCACTGGTGAGGTGACACTCCCAGCTCACCATGAGTATGGAGGTCAACACACTTGCAGTGGTTTACTGTGCGATCATGGAGGCTGGGTGCAGCCCCAAGGCACTGAGCACATTCCTCCTGTGCATGAAATTGCTCTGCTCGTGCGGTGAGTAGGGAGACCTGTGGGAAAGATCTGGCTTCTGTGGAAGCTTCTGCCGGTGAAATCCACTGGGGATTCTAGGAGGGAGGAGCTGCAGCTTTAGGATGGATGGAGCACCGTCTGTCACGGTGGGTGTTGCCCTGAACTTACACAGGGAGAGAGACTGCCCCATTCACCAGGTCAGGTGCAAAGCACTATGGTATCTATTCTACGTTTCTAGAGAAGACCTAAGGCCAGGCAGTGACTGAGAAATTTACATGCATTATCTAGTCTTAGGACATTAGAATTAGGGAAAAAACTTCAAAATCATCTATCCACCTAAATTCGTTTTATTCATTTTCCCAGATCACATCTCCAAATGTATAAATGTTTTATTCCTGTTTTAAATATTAGAGGTTCTATGTTTGTATGAAGTCTTTTAATCATCTTATAAAATATGATCTTTAAACAGGATAAACTCAGCCCCCAAAAAACGTAAAACAGAGACTCTGAAGAGTGGCTTAGCAATACATATAAACCATTGTTCTTATGCGAATCAAAACCACAATGAGATATCACCTCACACCTATTAGAATGCTTATCATCAAAAAGACAGGATAAGAAATGGTGGCAAGGATGTGCAGGAAAGGGAACACTGGTGCACTGTTGGTGGGAATGTAAATTGGTACAGCAATTGTGTAAAACAATACGGAGGTTCCACACACACACACACACACACAAATAAAAATAGAACTACCCTACAATCAGGCAATTCCACTTCTGGGTGTATATCGAAAGAAAATGAAACCACTGTCTCAGAGATATCTGCACTCCCATGTTCATTGCAGCATTTTTCATAATAGCCAAGATATGGAAAAAGTTAAGTGTCATTCAACGGATGAACAGATAAAGAGGAAAAAGAATATAAGAATATATATATATATATATATATATCTCCTGCCATTTGCAACAACATGGATAGAGCTTGAGGGCATTATGTTAAGTGAAATAGCCAAGACAGAGAAAGAAAAATACTGCATAGTATCACTTACACGGGGAATCTTACAGAAAAAAAAAAGTCAAACTCATAGAAAAGAGCCTAGAAAAGTGGCTGCCAGGGACTGGGGGAGGAGGGTTAAAGGAAATGGGGAGAAGCTGGTAAAAGGGTACAAACTTTTAGCTCTAAGATGGGTAAGTTCTGAAGACCTAATTTAAAACATGGTGACTATAGTTGATAATGTAATTGAAATTTACTAAAAAAGTAGAACTTAAATGTTCTCACCAAAAAGAGAAAAAGATATTTTTTTAAATTTTTAAACATTGTTTTTTATCGTTAGTGTGATTTACTATTATGTACCCACATGTGTCTTTTTAGATAAATTATTCATGGAGATTGCAAATATGCTTTATGTGTATCTTAGGATGAAAGAAAATGTGCCAAGGCAGGTGCAAGGGCTAAAAGAATACAGCTTCCTGTTTTCCTTTGTTTCCTCTGTCGAAAAAAAGAAATCACCCCTGAGAAAAGCCTCTAAGAAAGGCCTCTAGTGGTAATTTCTGGAATGGTATTAAATAGATTGCTGTACAAAGGGGAAAAAAAAGGCAAAGCAAGGTGGACTATGGCGTCTATCATAAAGTGACATGTCAGCAGAGGAGGCGTTTCTCCTGTGAATTCTATAAAAGGTCAGCCCATCCACAACCGAGAGACAGACTCTGCTCCATCCCTTCTGAAGCTACAGCTGCTTCCTCCTAGAATCCCCAATGGATTTCAATCACAGAAGCTTCCACCGAAGCCTGAGTTCCTCCTCCCAGGGCCCTGCACTCAGCATGAGCAGCTCCATATATAGGAAAGGGGGCACAGAGTACCTCAGGGTCGCACCCAGTGTGTATGGGGGGGGCTGGAGGCCACGGCACCCGCACCCCGACCTCTAGACACATGGTGAGCTATGGGAGTGACCTCGCTGAAGGGAACCTGTGTGTTGGCAATGAGAAGATGACCATGAAGAACCTAAATGACCGCTTAGCAAGCTACCTAGAAAAAGTGCGGTCCCTGGAGTAGTTCAACTCCAAACTTGAACTGCAGATCAAGCGCTGGTATGAAACCAACACGCCTGGCACCTGTCGGGACCACAGTGCATATTTGGAACAAATCAAAGAGCTGCGAAATCAGGTGAGGCCTGACACCTGTGCTTTCTATTCCACTGTTCAGCTGCATCATACATCAAGAAGGGCACATATGTTAGGTGGGTCTGAACGGACATTGTAAAGCAAATCAGGCTTAAATGCTACATCTATAAAAATGGCATATTCTATCATCTACCCTTGGCGCTGGAGTACCTGACTACATAATAGGATGACTGTAAACCATACATTTAAAAAAATAATCTAATTACATACAAAATATTAAAATTGTATCCTCCAGGCTTATAATCTGTATTTTTATCACAGTTTACCAAGTCAGGACTAAGTGGAGAGTGAACATTTTTTTTCTGGAAAGATCTCAAATTTTTTTATGTGGTAATAAATCTTTCTTAGTTTTTTTTACCTAATTTCCATCAACTTTTAAAACCCCAGTCACTTTAGAGATTTTCCTCCTTTCATTTATATAAGAGTTGTAATACAAGTATTACAATATGATCCAGAATACTGGATCATAAATTTCTATGATAAAGTGATTCAGGGTGGGAATGGGGGCAGGGGTATTGGTCTTAATGACAAGTGGATTTTAAAATGTCTTTAAAATGTTTAATAATCTGATCATCATCAGCAAGCAGTTCAGAAACCATCTCTACAGTAATAAAATGTTTTATTGCCCCCAATTCAAATTTATTGCAATCGTACCTGCTCCCATGTCATACCAGAAAGGTGGAGTTCTCCATTTTATCAATTATGTGGAATAAAAGAAGACTTTGTTCCTAACTGAAGATTTTGAATATGACACAGGACACTTACTCTGTTTTAAAATTCTTATCTAATCAAGAAAAGTGTCCCTTTCGTTTTCATTTCTATTTTAACATTCCTCTTTTCTTTCCAGCAAAGACCACTCTCTTTTCTTGCATTGTATTAGACGTCAGTGCAATTTGATTCAGATTCCACAGGAAGTTACTCTGGGGTTTCAGGAACCGTGGGGATGTGAGGCAAAGGTGTTTAAATTGCCCCTCTGCCAACAGGTCATTCTTCGCAGGCTCCCACTAAAAACGTTCAAAATCAGCCAACCATTCTCCCCCAGCCGTCTCATGATTTGTGGTTCTGAAGCTATTTGTCATCCCAAACACGTAGGCACAGCCAAATGTTCCATTTACCTGGGAAGACCCAGTATATGAAGGAAGGCAGCTCTCTCCAGGACTAGATCTGCTGAAAGAGACACGCTGTTATAGCATCTTTTATAAGCAGACTTCTGATCCATATGCATCTTAGAGGACTCATCCATTAGGTAACCACTTCTTAAGATCAAGGGCTTATCCATCCTGATAGCCCCAGTGCCTTGCACAAATCCCACCGTATAGCAAGTGTGCATTCGTTCAGCCAAAACTTAGTACACACTAACGAGGTGCTGGGCACTGGGGACTATGATGGTGAACATAATGTGATTTAGGGGAAACAAGCATGGACAAAGGCAGCACTATCCCACATGGAAGGATAAAGGGAGGGCTGTGTAAGATCATGAAAGAACAGGCAGTTCATCCAGCTCTGTTTTGAGGAGATCAGTGAAGGCTTTCTTGAAACAATGAAGTCTAAGCTGAGACCTGGAGGAGGATGAGTTCACCAAATGAGAGGGGCTAAGAGGAAAGTTCTAAGCAGGAACAACATCAAAGGCAAGGCACTCAGTAAGGTCTGATGGCTCATGTTGAATTAAACTCTCCATTTGTAGAATCATAAGAAAGCTGACCAAACCCTCAGGACTAGAGTTGCATTTTATGAGTCTATCATGTTAAATCCCCATCTCGAAAGTCCTCCTTTCCGTTTTCACGTGGAAATCCTTGAGATGAACATCATCTTCGATACAAGAGGGGTCGTATCTGAGGATCAACTCAATCACTTTAGACTCCTGTCCAGTTGAAAATGTCATTCTTTCTTGCGCATTTTCCAGATTAAAGATGGTCAACTGCAAAATGCTCGACGTGTCCTGCAAATCGATAATGCTAAACTGGCTGCCAAGGACTTCAGGCTGAAGTAGGTGCTCTGATACCATGGTTAACACTTCCTGCAAAGGAGTGCCTTTCAGTGGTCCTTCATGACACTCGGCTTTCCACACTATTGTTGGCAAAGGAGCTACCACTGAACAGTCTCAGAACCTTGGTGTTTAAAGGGTGTTAGAAGCTTTCTGGTCTAGCCCAGCATCAGGACTGGACTTCTCTCTCCCACAGTCCTAAGATATGGTCACCCAGCGTGTAGATGAACACCTCCAGTAACTACTACTATTCTCACTGTTCAGCTCTGGTTGCTAGAATGTTCTTTTTTAGTAACCTGGCATCTACCTTTTCACCCATTGACCCTCATTCTCTTCTTTGGAGTAATAATAAGGCAATTTACATCTCCCCCTTCTGCCTAAGTGCCTTTCTGTTATCTAAAGAGAGCCATTTATCTACCCTCAGTGATTCTCTAAGTGAGTCCTCCATGTTCCTTTAAGCACCTACAAGTAAACAACCCAAGTTCCAGGGGTGACTCTTAACGCTTTCTAGTTTAACAGTGTTTTACAATATGGTCTGACCGACCAAAGAACTAGGTTGATTAAAGCAGTTCAAATTGTGTTCACTCTCTTGTGGTCACATCACACTACATGTGATCAGAGCTGTTCCTAATAACTGCTTCTACACTAGGGCCTCCTCATCCTGAATTTGTACAATGCATTGGCACTGAAGAGTTCTTTGTGGTTTAGAAGGGCAGCATTTTAATGCTACAAGGGATCAGAAAGAAAGAAATGAGAAAGCAGATCTGAAAATTAAAGCATTAAAAGTTCATATATACAATGGAAAATTACTCAGCCATAAAAAGAAACGAAACTGAGTTATTTGTAGTGAGGTGGATGGACCTAGGGTCTGTCATACAGAGTGAAGTAAGTCAGAAAGAGAAAAACAAATACAGTATGCTAACATATATATGGAATCTTAAAAAAACAAAACAAAATGGTACTGATGAACCTAGTTGTAGGGCAGGAATAAAGAGATAGACACAGAAAATGGACTTGAGGACATGGGGTGGGAGGGCAAAGCTGGGGAGAAGTGAGAGTAGCATCGACATACATACACTACTGAATGTAAAATAGTTGGCTGGTGGGAAGCAGCAGCACAGCACAGGGAGATTGGCTCGGTGCTTTGTGATGACCTAGAGGGGTGGGATAGGGAGGATGGGAGGGAGGCTCAAGAGGGAGGGGATATGGGGACATGTGTATGCATATGGCTGATTCGCTTTGTTGTGCAACAGAAACTAACACAGTATTGTGAAGAAATTATACTCCAATAAGGATCTATTAAAAATAAATAAATAATTTTAAAAGGTTCATTAATTCCAGTCAGCATCTGAATGCCTCATTGCATTATCCTTTCTCAAAGTTTACTACTTTAATAAAAATGGGAATATATAAGATCGTAGAGGAGAATGCACGAATTTTTACGATAATTCACTTTGGATGCATCTGTTTACAAAGTAATAAAAATAAACTGATCAAGTGCATTCATTAAGCAAATCTAACTAACCATTATTTAATATCCGTAATGAGAACCCTTTGCTAAAACAGTAATCAGAGCAAAATATTTTTTTGATTTAAAAAAAATACATTCTAGAATTCAGGAACTTTTTTTTTTTTTTTTAGAAAATATGTGCGGTGCTAGTTTTTTTTTTTTTTTTTAACTTTTGGGTTTATTTATTTATTTATTTATGGCTGTGTTGGGTCTTCGTTTCTGTGCAAGGGCTTTCTCTAGTTGCAGCAAGCGGGGGCCACTCTTCATCGCGGTGCGCGGGCCTCTCACTGTCGTGGCCTCTCTTGTTGCGGAGCACAGGCTCCAGACGCGCAGGCTCAGTAAATTGTGGCTCACGGGCCTAGTTGCTCCGCGGCATGTGGGATCTTCCCAGACCAGGGCTCGAACCCGTGTCCCCTGCATTGGCAGGCAGGTTCTCAACCACTGCACCACCAGGGAAGCCCAGGAACTTTTAAAAGTAATTTCAGATTGATTTTTTTACTAATCACTCCAAATCGCAGAGACTATATTATGATCTGATTCCAAGGTTCTCAAGAACATTTTCAGAACGTATAAAGGGAGACACAGTGATGCATTGAAATTGATCTCCTTGTATACCACATAAAGATCGATCTCATCATTTTAAGATCATCTCTTCTATAATGGTTTCAGAAGGACTCAATTATCTCTCCATACTACTTAATTCACAGGTATGAGAGTGAGCGGGGATCTGCCTAGCAGTGGTGGTTGATCTCAAGGCCTGAAAATGGTCTATGATGACCTAATCCTAATGAAGACAGACTTGGAGATTCAAACTGAAGGGCTGAATAAAGACCTGATACTCCTCCAGAAAGAACACGAGGAGGTGAGAAAATATTCAGAAGTGGTGTTGGAAATGATAGAATGGCTCTAGTAATAATAAGGAGGAGGAGGAGGAGGAAAAAGAGGAAGATGTGGTGATGGTGGTAGTGGTGAAGAAGATGACAACGAGAATGATGTGAGCCCTAACAGCTTTTCATAAGGCTGCTGTCAGGGTTAAATGACTTAGAGCAGTCTCTGGACCATAATAAGTCTTACCTAAGTTGTTATTTTCTTTCTGTGTTACTCATCCCCAATGAACGAAGCCAGAAGACTTCCTATGTCTTTTCGGCACAGCCTCACCTGAGAATGTGCTTCAAGACTATAATCAGGGCTTCCCTGGTGGCGCAGCGGTTGAGAATCTGCCCGCTAATGCAGGGGACACGGGTTCGAGCCCTGGTCTGGGAAGATCCCACATGCCGCGGAGCAACTAGGCCCGTGAGCCACAACTACTGAGCCTGTGCGTCTGGAGCCTGTGCTCCGCAACAAGAGAGGCCGCGATAGTGAGAGGCCCGCGCACCGCGATGAAGAGTGGCCCCCACTTGCCGCAACTAGAGAAAGCCCTCGCACAGAAACGAAGACCCAACACAGCCAAAAATAAATAAATAAATAAATACTTTTAAAAAAAAAAAAAAAGAAAAGAAAAACTCATAGCTAACATCTTAAAAAAAAAAAAAAGACTATAATCAATCAGGATTTTCCCTCTCTAGGAAGTGAGGAGCCTACGGGCTCATTTGGGCAATAAGGTAAACGTAGAGGTGGATGCTGCTCCAGGCCTGAACCTCAGCGCCATCATGAGTGAAATGAGGCAGAAATATGAAGCCATGGCCCAGGAGAACCTTCAGAAGGCCAAAGAACAGTATGAGACCCAGGTAATAGCATAATTCTAATGGGTAAGCAAAATGTGCGGAAGCTGTCTTCCAAGAAAGAGATTAACTCATTTCCTTCCTTCCCTCCTCTCCCTCTCCCTCCATCCTTCCCTTCCTTCCACCCTCCCTTCCTTTGTTTCTTATATTCTTTTTCTTTCTTTCCTTACTTATTTTTTTCATTTTTGGAACTTTAGATTGAAACTCTGCAACAGCAAGTCACAGTGAGCACTGAAGAGTTAGAAGAAAGCAGGGATCAAATAAAGGAGCTGAGACGCACCTACCAGAGCCTAGAGATACAGCTCCAGTCCCATCTCAGCCTGGTAAAGCACATCTAACTTTCAACGCTCATGGGGTGTGTGTTTACTAAGTGCCTGTATCAGGAACTCTGGAAATGCAAATACCTATAAGAAATAACCACCGCCCCCCCCACCCCACCCCGGCCCCTTGCAGAACAGGCAGGGAAACAAGTCAAACAACTGATTATAATGAAAAGACAGAAAAAAATCAAGGGAAAGGGCAAGACACTGCAAGGATGCAGAGGACAAAGTAGAGCTGGAAGATTTCACAGGGCAAGCATCATTTAAAGTAGATCTGAAAAACTGAGATGAATTTTCAATTGAAGAATAGGGGTCAAGACATTCCAGGCTAAGCATAACAGCTCATAATGCATTATGCTGTGGTAACAACCCCCAGATCACGGTGGCTTACGATAACAACACTACATCCTTCATGGGCCGGCTGCAGCTCTGCTCCATGACATTTCCGCTCCAGGCTAAGTCGAAAGGAGCAGACCCTACGTGTTGTGCCAGAAGGAAAGGGACAATGGCCAGACCATGTGACAGCTCTTAAAGCTATCTTCTCAGAAAAGGCGTTTGTCAGTTTCACTTGCATTTCATTAGCTAAAGAAAGAGGGTCACATAACCAAGCCTGGCATCAGTGGGTTTAGAAAGTCCAATCCTCCACATGGAAAGGCACCACAAATCCCAGGGAGGGGAAGCAAATACTGAGAACAATATTACACTATACCACAGTAAGAGAACAGTGAGTGCAAAGCTGAAAACAAATAAACAGAAAAACCCAAAGCCAGTGATCCTAGTTAGGTTTGGCTGGCTGAGGTTGCCTAGATGGAAAGAGTGGGAGATAAAGCTAGAAATATGTGTGATACCTACAATGACTAGCTATAGAAATTCTCCTCAAAAGAAATTAAAATTGAGCCACCTCTTAAATCAAGTCCTCAAGTAAGAAACATCCTCTTTTTCTTGTGCTCATAGAAAGAAGCTTTGGAGCATACACTAGAGGAGACCAATGCTCGTTATTGTAGCCACTTGGCCATAATCCAGACACAGCTTAACTTCCTCGAGGGCCAACTGGTGCAGATTCGGACCAATACAGAACACCAGAGCCACGAATATAATATCCTCCTTGACATAAAGAGCCAGCTTGAGCAGGAAATTGCTACCTACCGCTGCCTTCTAGAAGGAGAAGATGTAAAGTAAGGCTCTCAGAATCAAGGGGTATGTGTCAATGTCTATACGCTGTTCCATTTTACTGTCCATACCTTAAACTCTGTCACTCGTTCCCCAGCACCAATGCAATCCCTAGCACAAAAGGAATTACACACACCCCACCACTACCACCAACAACAACAAAACAAAAATATACCAACCAGTACGCACATCTCCCAAATACCAAGTACA
This sequence comes from Balaenoptera ricei, assembly GCF_028023285.1. Classification (NCBI taxonomy): domain Eukaryota; kingdom Metazoa; phylum Chordata; class Mammalia; order Artiodactyla; family Balaenopteridae; genus Balaenoptera; species Balaenoptera ricei. The sequence goes on along the minus strand of NC_082658.1, from coordinate 19,890,249 downwards.
TCCTTTATACTTGAGGTCATGTCATAGGACTGAGGTAGAAGATGGTTGTGGAGGTGATACAGATTACGCTTATGTTAATTTTTATGATTAATACATAATCGAAAGCACTATAACTTTTTAGAGTTCTCATTGCAAGGTCATGAATTGAACAACAGGCCACAGAAGTCTGTGGGAACCAGTTTGAGAATCAACATGTCTTCAAATACCACACCCACAAAAGGCAACAAGAGAACACAAGATGTAAACTTCCACTGTCATTTTGTTATTTTAATTCAGAAACTTCTAGCATATGTTAAACAGGTCAGTTTTGAAGCTATGGATTTTTCAAGTTAAAAAGTAAGACACTCAAGTTTGAAGTAACAAGCATTGTAAAGGGGGGAAAAAATACAAACAGCAGTAAAACTTACCTCACTCAGATTTTATTTTGAAACAACAAGGCAGGAGAGCGCTTCATTTTCAAAATGGCAATAGCGCTTTTTTCTGTTTCTTTTTCTTTTCTTAAAAAAAAAAAAACAGAACTACAGAATATCAGTTAAGCACCCTGGAGGAGAGAGATAAGTGTTCTAATTTTAACACATTTCCTATAAGACTGAATTCTCACTCAGTAGTTTACAACTAACAAGTAAACTGCCACTGGTGAAAAGCAAAGGGAGGTCAGTTCTCAAGTAAACAGATGTACCCTAGGGATGCTGAAAATCAGGCACATCACATAAAGAAACCCTCCACATGGGAAATTTCTCACATTCCCAATGACAGGGTGATTTTCTTGGCCCATGCTATTACTGTCCTGAGACATCCTAAGATTCTGAAAGGGAAAAATAAAATGAAAATGTGCATTTTACTTAATTTAATATGGCATATTTCTTTGGCGGGGAGAGTAGAAAATGTGTAAATTTGGGAAGAGTGGCACATTTCTGCATTTATTTATAAAATGGACTTAAGATCATTTAAGAAAGAGAATGGATTCAACCTTTTTCTAAAAGAAGGAAATACATACAAAATAATAATAATTTAAAGTTGAGTATTATAAACCAGCAGAGTCATGTGTCTGAATTAACATTTTATATTTAAATCTAAATTCAGATATAAAGAAAACCAGGAAGATTAAGACAGTTGTACAAGAAGTAGTGGACAGCAAGACTGTGTAATCTAAAGTTAAAGAAGTGGAAGAAAGTATGTAAATGGCTGCCAGAAGGTGCTGCTGCTGAGTTTTTGAAAGAAATGTAGCTATAACTTTTGCTGCCTACGAGACAGCGGCAACAGAAAGCACCATTAATGCTTCGTAGTGATTAGAAGAAGGGGAAAAGCCCATTTATCCATCTCTGTAATTGAATATAAATGTTTCACTCAGAGGAGCTGCAAATTGCCTGCAAAAATGAAATCCAATGAGCACTAGGATATTTAAAATATCATTACTGACACCTTTACCACAAAATGCATTAACCACAAGCTATAGACCACCTAATATCAATTCATTAATGTTCCTGAAAATTATAGCACACTTCAATTCTACTAAACCTTACAGAGCAGAGGAGTCTCTGCAAACTGTAAATGAACCTCTCTCTAATTCCTCCTGTTTCTGAATTGCAAAATCTCCTTTCAGGGGTCCCTGGATTCTTGAGTCAATTTCCTGGTTAATTTCATTATCAGCTAATTTTTAATTATCTTGGTTAATTTTCAATATCAGTATAATTTTCTAGCTTTAAATTACATCTGCTTTCTTCCCCCCATTGTCTCCACTGCCCTTTAAAACTGAACTCGGCTCTTTGAATAATTTGAGAATCAAATTCCAAACGTAATCGCAGAGCAGAATAAGAATGAAGCACATTATGCTTGAAATGGAAGTAGATTAAAGCAAAATTAGCAAAACCTTTCTCAAGGCAGAATGCTTCTCTTTATGATAACAAACTGCATAAAGCATCATCGAGTGCTTTCTTTCTTTACGTGGTAATTGTATGTTATGAAATGTTTCTATTTTTTTTAATAACAGTTTTAATGAAGTATGATCCACACACCATAAGATTCATCCTTGTAAAGTATGCAATTCAGTCATCTTTAGTATGTTCACAGGATTGTGCAGCCATCACCACTATCTAATCTTAGAGCATTTTCATCACCCCAAAAAGAAGCTCCATTAGCAGTCACCCCAATCCTCTTCCCCCCAGGCCCTGACAACCGCTAATCTATTTGCTCTCTCTATGGATTTGCCTAATCTAGACATTTCATATAAATGGAATCATACAATGTGTTCTTTTGTACACAAATGTTCATAGCAGCATTATTCATAATAGCCCCAAAGCGTAAACAACTCAAATGCCCATCAACTGATGAATGGATAAACAAAATGTGGTATATCCCTACAATAGAATAGTATTCTGCAATAAAAAGAATGAAGTACTGATACATGCTACAACATGGATGAACCTTAAAAACATGATGCTAAATGAAAGAAACCAGATACAAAAGGTCACATATTGTATTCTAGTGAGCATTCTAAATTCTAAATTTCACTAAATTTGCATTTTAGTGAGTAATAACTGCCTTGCAAATGTTTCCAGGAAAAAATAAATTTGCCCTCTATCATTGTATTCTAGTAAATGAATAGCTTGGATTTAAATTTTAATATTTAAGTTTGTAAATAAATAGGATTTTGAGGGACTTCCCTGGTGGTGCAGTGGTTAAGAATCTGCCTGCCAATGCAGGAGACACGGGTTCGAGCCCTGGTCCAGGAAGATCCAACGTGCCACAGAGCAACTAAGCCCGTGTGCCACAACTACTGAGCCCGCGAGCCACAACTACTGAAGTCCACGCACCTAGACCCCATGCTTCACAACAAGAGAAGCCACTGCAATGAGAAGCCCACGCACCACAATGAAGAGTAGCCCCCACTCACCGCAACTAGAGAAAGCCCATGAGCAGCAACAAAGACCCAACGAAGCCAAAAATTTAAAAAAAAAAAAAAAATGGATTTTGAGTGTGATTATTATATTGAAAATAATAATGTGATTCACTTAGGATAGTAATATCTACCCTTTTATTGAGCACTTACTATGAACTAAACAGTGTGCCAGCATTTTATATGCATTTCTCATTTAATCTTCACAATTAAATTAAAATCTTCTACCCATGAGGTAGAGGGTATTAGGTTGAATCATATGAACTTGCCAATATGGGATCATTTTTGACCTTCAAAAATAGCAGTTTGACCTTATAGTATTATCCCCATTTTACATATAAGGACAAATGAGAATTATATATGAAGACATGAAATAAGTACTTTCCCAAAGTCGCAGTTACCAAGTAACAGAGAAAGACTGAACCTCAGGGCTGTTTGTCTAAAGTCATGATACCTTTTTAAGCAACTAATTATGTGACAAATAATTACTGAGTCACACTTGAAATGAATTCCTATCCTTAGTTGTTTTGTTGTTTTCTAATTGTCATTTTCACTAGCCAGACACTCACAACACCCAATTGTCACAAATGTCCAGCTAACATCACACACAAGATTTGATTCAGCACAATTTTTGTCAGAAAAGATATTATTTTCACCCCTTCTCTTCCCTTTCCTTTTCAAAGAAGTAAAGAGGTTTCACTCTTTTTTTTTTTCTTAATTTCCTTCCAAGTCACTTTAGTTAGTAAATTGCTTTTAAAGATGTTAAGAACTTTTAGAAGTGAATTCTTTTTCACATACCAAGACACATTTCCTGAAACTGACATGCAAATACCAGACATTGTGAGTCTAATTAATAAAAAACTTGCAGGAGATGGGTTTGAAATTCACTAGGCATGGCCATTGTCATATGGCAATAATGACGCTTTGTCAAAGGAGGTAGAATTATTATTTTTGACTCAATTTCCTATCATAAAAAAAGGAAGATTAATCCTCACCTTTTGGTCTATCTTTAGTTTCTTCCACGTAATCTTTCAAAGAAACTAGATGAGACCACACATACACATGGAACCAGATGGTTCTAACCTCCAGTTCTACCAGTAGTTACTGTGTGAAAGTGAAGCATTAATCTCTGTATCTGTCTCTACTTCTTTTTTTTTTTTTTTTAATGTAGCTATACTTCTTGTACAAGTTAAGAACCAGAACAGCACAATCCTACTTCTCACAGGCATACAGATCCAGAGAACGTTTGTATGTCTTTATATACAGGTCTCTTTATCACACGTTAGAATCATCATCAGTGTGTTTCAGGACTTTATATGAAATCAGCAGTGCAGAAGTGGAGCTATCAAATGCAGAGAGAACCCCTAGAGGTGAAGTCAGGATGGAGAGAATTATGCTTTTTTTCTGGGCTTTGGGAATTACTTCCTCACTGAGTCTTTACAACATTTAAAAAGAAGAATGACATGAAATGATATAAAATCAAAACTTTACCAGTCGGGCTTCCCTGGTGGCACAGTGGTTAAGAATCCGCCTGCCAATGCAGGGGACATGGGTTCAAGCCCTGGTCCGGGAAGATCCCACATGCCGCGGAGCAACTAAGCCCATGGCCACAACTACTAAAGCCCGCGCACCTAGAGCCGGTGCTCCGCAACAAGAGAAGCCACCGCAATGAGAAGCCCGCACACTGCAACAAAGAGTAGCTCCCGCTCACCACAACTAAAGAAGGCCCACGCGGCAAGGAAGACCCAACGCACCCAAAAGTAAATAAATAAAAATAAAGTTACCTTTAAAAAAAAAAAAACTTTACCAGTGGATACTCTCTGCTCTCACTCTTACTCACTGGAGGGCAGTCTCAGGTACCTGATTACACCCTGAAATAACAATTCCAACTTAAGGCATTGGTAAGCAATTTCTATTTTTTAATTTCCCTTTAAACATCTGTTTTCTCTCTCCTAGGCTCACTTCCAAAATTCACCTTACCAGGGTATTATTTTATCTTCCTCCTCATCTCTCTCACAATCCTCCCCTGCTTTTGAGAACCACTGAGCTGTGAAATCCAGAAATTATCCTCAAGTGTGACCACCAGGATCCTTGTTCATCCTCATCTCAAAAGCACAGCATGAAAGTCAGTAACTCAGTATTCTTTCATTCAGTCACAGGATCTTAAAATGTTATTCAAAGCAAAAAAGAAAGGTATCATCTACCAAGCAATCAGTAAATTGCACAGAGTGGAAGGTTTTTTTGTTTTTTGTTTTTTTTGCCGCACCTGGCAGCTTGCAGGATCTTAGTTCCCCGACCAGGGATCGAACCCGGCGCCAGCACTGAAAGCGCCAAGTCCTAACCACTGGACCGCCAGGGAATTCCAGTGAAAGGTCTGTCTTTAAGAGAAAGAATTCAGGAGGAAAATCCTGCAAACAAAGACCAGGAAACTAACCAATCTGAAATGAGAAGATGAGCACATGTTTTACTTAATAAAAATCTAGAGATTTACAAATGCCATATAAATAATAATCCTCATTTTGAATATTCTCTAAACTCTACAAAAATGGAAGACGTAATTCTTTTGAACAGTCACCCAAGTTGTAGTCATATTCCTCTGTGCCTCAACTTATGTAATCATTTTGCCAACAAGCCCATTTTATACATTCCCACCCTCCTGCATTTTTACAGCTGTCAAAGAAAGTTACGTTCACTTCTAAAAACTCTAAAATAGAGGCTTAATTATTTAACTTAGCCTTCCCTCCCCCCACAAAAAAAAGCCACTGAAGAAGAAATATTTCTCTTTTCAACTTCTGAAGTTGCTCCCCATTCATAATTGGATTCAGAATAAATCTTGGTCAAAGCATACCAGTAAATTTGAGCAAAGTCATGTTCAAATGAAATGAATTTTAAATGACACATTCAAATATATTAAGGATTAAGTTCTTTCAAGTGAAATAACTCTAAGTGTGCAAGAATGAAGTTTAGCCAAATACTAGGCTAAGACTCAGGATAAAAAATGAAGTAGACATAGCACTTACCTGAGAAGCTTACAGTCTAGGATAATATATATGTATAGAAACACAAAGGTATAATGTGTAAACATAATGTATAGATATTGAACAAGATTATTTAAAATTTACATATAAGCATTAGAGTTGGAAAGTATACATTTCAGCACTAAATTGATTCCAAGTTCAAACATTCAAGTTAATCATATTCCCATATTATGTGATATCATGAAGTTACAATTCTGAATTTGGCACATTCCTTCTGACTCTGTAAGCAAGTAATAGTCTGTTTTCATTTCTATGGCAATAAAATGGATTCACTCTGTCTCAGGGGGATGTTACTTGTGAGAGACTAATAATTTACAGCCATAATGTCAAGTCCCTGGGTGGGAAGTGCAAGTTTAACTAGTACTTCATAAGACCTCTGGAGATGTGACTACATGTCAAAAGGTATAACTAAAAACACATTTGCCTATAGGTTCCCAAGATTTCATTTGTGACGCCATTTCTGATAAACCATGAAGAGTAGATCACTGGGTCTCAGGCTGTACACTGAGAAATGAAATTCAAAGAGAAAGCTTTTTTGTAAATGAAAGAGCTAAAACTCCTGGCTGACGTGCAGGGCAGAAACCCAGTCTCATGATTTGGGGGTCAGAGTGACCCTCTGTCCTTTTTGTTTTCACTGCAAGCAGCAGGGTTGTGTTGTCTATAGAAGGCACTGCAGACCCAGATCCTATCTTAGCCGTCTCCTGGCTGTGTGGCCTTGAATAAGTCATTTAACATCCTCACCCTCAGATTGTTCTTCTGTAAAATGGGATAAAAATATCCACCTTAAGAGGTTGACACAAAGGTTAAAAATGTCTGTAGTTCACCTGCCCAATGTCTAGAACATATTAAGTACACAATAACTACTAATGATTCAAACAAGGACAAGATCAGAAAAAAAACGCTTGTAATGCCAGTAATCGTTTAAAGGAATCCTTGGTAAAAATCTCCGTATAAAGCTGGGGCCCCTGGCATTTCCACTTAACAAGTTTCCATTCTCTCAAGAAATGGAACAAATGGATGGATTATGGCCCCTCTCTTCAAGCTGAGTCTGCATTGGATTGCTGTTTCCTTTCTATATCTATTGTGAATGAGAATATGTAAATTCTGCAAATTTCTTGCTTAAAAACCCCTTTATTTAGACATCCCACTTGCTTGCTCTTTGTGAAGTGTATAAGTTAGGAGAAAATATGTCCCTTGGCATATCTCCCTTCTATAAAAAGGTAAAAGGAAGTTGTAGTTGGATTTCACTCTGAGTTCATCATTCCTGTTCCTAGGAAAGTGATAAAAAAAAAGGGGGGGTCACAAGATCCTTTCATTTGCCAGAACTGATACTCTAGAGGTCTGACATGGGCTTCAAGTGGAACCTCTCTGCATTTGCCCCCAAATCACCAGTGGGCACAGCTGGCTCTAGCTGTTCATAGGACTACTCACAGAATTGAAGAACCTCACCTTCAGCGAGGCTGGAGTCAGAGCAGATAATATCTGGATATTTGGAGGTTAAGGGGTTGAGGATACGAGCACTGATACAATTTCAGTAAACAAAAAGATCAATTGTTTTTCGATACACTAGCAAAGCTGGCGGTAGAGCAGTGAACCAGCAGACAAGGCTCCTGATTTCATGGAGTTTAATAAGAAGGTCAAACTTCATGTAAAGGAAGACTTGCTGGAAATACTATCATATTCTACTCAAAAATAGCATTTTTCAATATTTAAGAGGTCTTCTTTCTGAATCAGAAAAAGAGAAACCATGCAACAACCTAATGACAAGATTTTCAAATCTTTGAAAATTTAAATTCCAGTATCAATCTAGAAAATGCGTTTGTTCCCCACCTTCCACCAGTGTGTTTCACAACAGTTTCTGAAACTATATTCTGCTAGAAGATACACTACATCGTGATCAGATGGTTTATACTGAGTTTTCTAAAGGAAACGGGTAGGAAATATGAGTGAACTTTAAGAAGCTTAAGACTTAGGAAGAAATATTCATTAGTTTATCCATTCAGCAGTCACTCTTTGCTTTCCTACTGTGCCTAAGACACTGGGCAGTGCTGAGAATACAAGCAATAGAATAATTTGATGAAAAATTCCTTATGACAACCTATCTGTACTCCACCCAGATTTCTTCTTTCTATCACAAATATGTAATGGGAACAATTATTCAATTAGTTCTATACCAATGAATTGTCAATGTGCATAAACCATTTTCTTGTTGAGCTGGCCAAAAAAGGTGGTGGGGGAGGGGAGACACATATTTTGAATGGAGAGAGTGAACTTTTCAACACCCATTCGGTGACCTATAAAAGGTTAGCCTTCCTGCCTGGCTACCACTGCACCGTCCCTGGCTGTGGGTCTCTCGAGCAGCACCATGTCACTCTCCGTGCGCACCTCTGGGCTGTCCCAGCGGCTGTCCTCCCAAAGTGGGACACTGGGCAGAGCCAGGGGCATTTCTGCCTCAAGCATCGGAAGCAGCTACGGGGGAAGTGCCTTTGGCTTTGGAGGCAGCTGTGGGGGAGGCTTTTCAGCTGCTTCCATGTTTGGTTCTAGCTCTGGCTTTGGTGGTGGCTCTGGAAGTTCCTTTGCAGGAGGACTGGGCGCTGGTTATGCAGGAGGCAGGGGAGGTGGCTTTGGAAACCTGGGGATTGGATTTGGGGGAAGCCCAGGAGGGGGCTCTCTAGGGATTCTCTCTGGCAATGATGGAGGCCTTCTTTCTGGATCAGAAAAGGAAACTATGCAAAATCTTAATGACAGATTGGCTTCCTACCTGGATAAGGTTCGAGCTCTAGAAGAGGCTAACGCTGACCTAGAAAACAAAATTCGAGAATGGTACGAAACACGAGGACCTGGGACTGGAGACCCCAGGTCACAGAATGATTACAGTAAATATTATCTGTTGATTGAAGACCTCAGGAATAAGGTAACAAAATGGCTTCTTAGAGGGGCTTTGGGAATTATTTTTTACTTTTCTTTTTTGCTATTTCAATATTTTACAGTCATAAAGCACCTAAAACTTAGATATCTTTCCATTCAACTGTATTTGGAATAATTTCTCATCTTAAGATATTTAGTTTCATTTTATCATTTACCATAAAGTGATTGTTTTTTACCACTACCTTTTCTGGGGGAAATGTACGTTTCTTAATTTTTAAATAATATTCTCTACACATATTTGCTTTTAAAAAGTTAACTGCCTTAAACCCTTAATAAAACAGCATCATAACATCACCTAAAATTTTCCAGTCAAAGATATATTTGCAAAACACTATCTTTTACGACCTCACTTTGTGTGTCTTGCCCTGTTTTGCCAGATCATTTCTGACAGCACTGCAAACGCCCAGCTCCTCTTGCAGATCGACAATGCAAAACTGGCTGCCGAAGACTTCAGAATGAAGTGAGTAGAATAAAAGAAAGACTAATGAGGATTAACATGCCCCAGTATCTCTTCTTTTTCTCTATTTTCCTGCCTTCATTGATGGCGAATATTTCCAAGCTTCTGCAGTTCACATGCTCCATACATTTAATGTTTTGGTAAATTCACATTGGGCATTCTATTAGAAAGTAACTAGATTCAAACACAATTCACATTACGTGTCCTTAGTTATAAAGTACTTAAACCCAGGGCTATGGATTGACATATTTGACATTTGTTATTGACGCATGCTGCGACATGATAATTCCACCAGCGTTCTAAACCTCAAACTTCCATGCATCAAAATGAATTACTAATGTTTTTGCCTGGGCGTTCAGTGAAGTGACCTTTTTCCCGATGACACATACAACTAAAATATTAACCAGGCATTTATTTTTATATTGCGTCCTCCTTTCCCATACACCACCCTCAGACATAAGGAGAAAATACTAACGTCCTTTTTGCTCTGCAAAATTTCCTCACAGGATGTGGCAGTGGTGATGATCCTGAACCTTAGTACGAGTTACTAAAGAAGTCTCACTGTTTTAAATTAAACCATGAATAAAGGTTAAGCGAGATGACTAATTATTATTTAATTTTCAACCGCTTTTAGGATTCCATCAGAAACTCCGCCTAGAGAGGGGCTGCTACTTACTGTTCATAGCCAGGGCAGGCAGCCAGACGGGAAGAGGTAGCCTGGGATGCGGTGCTATTGCGGTTCATTGCTGGTAGAAAAGTATCACTTCCTAATTTTTTCACTTCTCTCCAACTGAGCAGCAACCTATCATTCAAAAAAAAGGAAAAGAAAAAGTTAGAAAAGCAAAAACAGTATCATGCATTACAATGCTGCTAAATTTATACGCAAAACAGCCCTGAAGATCGCAGGGGGCTTATTCAAATGGGTGTGTTGATTCCCTGGACTGTTTTGCACTTGGTTTTCAGATACGAAAATGAGCTGGCCCTGCGCCAGAACGTGGAGGCCGACATCAATGGCCTGCGCAGGGTGCTGGACGAGATGACCCTGGCCAGAGCTGACCTGGAGACGCAGATCGAGACCCTGAATGAGGAGCTGGCCTACCTCCGGAAGAACCACGAGGAGGTGAGCCAGAAAGCACAGTTCTCTAAGCTGCTTTTTTCTACCAGACTCAAAAATTACAATTTCAAATTTATAAATCTGGAGTTAGAAGAGATATGCATGATACACTATCCCCCTATTAAGATGACCATCTGTTTTGAAGTTGTGGTGGTGGTTTCTGTTAAAGTTTAACACATTAGAGGCACTTTTTGATTTTGTCATTTTCATCATTTGGTAAGGACAATCAGAATTTTAATTGTCCTGATTAAGTGATTTCTTAAAATATAGTATTTTTATTCATTAGCTAGGAAAAAAATGTTAAAAGGCTGACACTGCACTATCTAGTGAAAAAAATTCTGGAAGGATTGAAGAATTAATCTGTTTTGTCATAGAAAATAAAAGGAGATACTTATCAAGAAAAAGATATAGTATTTTTAAAATTCAAAAATAAAAATCTACCAATAATACATACTGTTATATATGTTAGAGAAACGAATTATACCCAGTGTAATACACACATGGAACTCTGATATACCACAATGTATATAAGTAATCATGCATGACCCTGGCACTAGGCTCCTAAAGAGCTTTCCACTGTAAAGCAATGACTATGGTACAAACAGTGGGCAAGCCCAGGGACCGTCTGCAGCCCTCGGTTTGGCAGCCGCAGTTGAAAACCCCGGGCACATTTCCACCAGGCCTTCCCTTCTTGTAAAGGTTGTGGAGCCCCAAGAAGCGGGGCCAACTCATCCATCAGGCATGGTAGGCACAGCACCCAGGACCCGCGGTGAGCTTAGGGGCCCGTGAAAATGTCTTAAGTTCTTTCAAAATCAGAATAAAAATACGAATTTTAGGTAAAACATGTTTGAATATATTGTATTGATAGGTTTGTCTTTATACCAACTATGTTTTGTGGAGGAAGGGGCCCACGAAAGTCACAATGGGCCCCTGCGCCCCTCTCTCTCACTCGCTGTCCCCAGGAGCTCCAAAGCTTCCGGGCCGGCGGCCCAGGCCAGGTCAGCGTAGAAATGGACGCTGCCCCCGGAGTGGACCTCACGAGCCTCCTTAACGACATGCGGGGGCAGTATGAAGCCATAGCCGAGCAGAACCGGGAGGATGCGGAAGCCTGGTTCATTGAAAAGGTACCAGTAACAAAGACAAAAGGCGTTTGATACGCTTGCACTAAAGACGGGGGAGAGGAGCAGGGCTGGCTCACGTCCCCTCGCCCCTCTTTTCTGTGGCAGAGCGGCGAGCTCAGGAAGGAGATTAGCAGCAACACCGAGGAGCTTCAGTGCAGCAAGAGCGTGGTCACCGACCTGCGGCGCGCGCTTCAAAACCTGGAGATCGAGCTCCAGTCCCAGTTCGCCATGGTACGGCGCGCCCCAAAAGACGCGGCTTCCTTTCGCCTTGCAAAGGAAATGTTGCGTCCAAATTAGCAAGGCCATTGGCTGCCTTCCGCATTTCGGTCCCCTCCATTGTTACGTCTGTGCCATTTCCCTCCCCCGTGCAGAAGAAATCCTTGGAGGACTCGCTGGCCGAAACCGAGGGCGACTACTGCGGGCAGCTGTCCCAGGCGCGGCAGCTCATCGGCAGCCTGGAGGAGCAGCTGCTCCAAGTGCGCGCCGACGCCGAGCGCCAGAGCGCCGACTACCAGCTGCTGCTGAACATCAAGGCCCGTCTGGAGCTGGAGATCGAGACCTACCGCCGCCTGCTGGACGGAGAAGCTCAAGGGTGAATAGATAACTGAGGCTGAAAGTAACCTCAATGGCTGACGGACCGCGGACACTGATGCAGTTTGGGGGCAATAGAAGTGGGAAGGGTTCTTTAGTTGACAGAAAATAACACATCTAGTAAAGACATGCCTTAGATTTGTTAAATGCTGTACATTTTGCAAAGTGTTGTCACCTGTTATCTTCCCTGATAAAAGTTAATAAAATGCTGGGATGAACAATGGCATCACAGAGGCATACTGCAGATGAGTATTAGAAAAATCAACCGTCCGAGTTCTGATGTTAATGCCCCGATGCTGAGAATGACATCAAATCACAGCCACGCAACCCCCTTAGACCTACTGTAGCGAACTTTCCAAAAGTAATAACAGCCTGGACTAGTGGGAAGAATTCAGGACTGTAAATCAGGAAACCAGATCTTCCATTAATTGCCAGTTTGCTTCACTTTAAGAGCCCATTTTAGGCAGGGTTTGAAAGCAAAGGTGCACTGCACCAGCTGATTACCCTCAGGGTGCATCATTCAATCATTCTTAATCAAGAAATGTATAATACTTTCTCCAGTTGGCCATTTTTTAAGCTCAAATAGCAAATTCCTTATTCCCTCTCATTCCAGAAAGCATCATGTGATATCAACTCCCTTGTTTTCTTTACAGTGACTGTTTGGATGAAAGTTCCCATGTGACAGCCCCCACATCTCAAGCACCGTCAACTGATTCCTCCAAAGGTATGCAGATTCCCTAAGAAGCACTTAGAATAAGTCAGAATCACATCTATTAATGACTAAAACTGTAAGATCTCATTGGATATTGCAGTGTTATTACTAAGTTAAATTTAAAGTATATTTGTATTCAGAGCAAAGGAAAAATATTTATGCATTCCTGCAGAAAAATTAGTAGTCTGTTGTGTGTTAAAACTTTTGGCAAGCTCAGGAAGGAAAAAAAATCTACAAAGTATTATGAGAATCATAAACACTTTTTAAATTTTAAAAAGAAAAATATTTTCATTTGTGCACAACACTGAATACATTTTATTAAATAAAATGCATTTCATTTAGAATGCAAAAGTCACTTTTGAAAGTTTAAATTTGATGGACTGTATCAGTCAATACCTAATTTAGAAGCTTAAGTTAAATAACCAATTTTAGATGAATATTTGAAACACTAACTTTTGCCCTCTTTGTTCCATTTTTATCTTTAGACCCTACCAGAGCCCGAAAAATCAAGACAATTGTGCAGGAAGTGGTGAATGGTGAGGTGGTCTCATCCCAAGTTCAGGAAGTTGAAGAACTAATATAAAATTTCACAAGATCTGCCCCATGACTGGTTCCTTAGGAACAAGAAATTTACAAGTAGAAATTATTCCTTTTAGAGTAAGATGATACATTAGTTCAATCTCTATTTCTGTTTGTTTCATTTTCTTTGGATTCCCTATTCACTATGAGTCTTTTTTGGCCTTCTGAAACAAAATTTAATTACAAATAATTGTGGAAATGTTGGTCTTTATAACAAATCAAAATTGCCTTACATCTTTCTGGACCTAGAGTAGTCTTTTAATAAACTTTCTTCTAGTGACCTGGAACATATTTTTAATCACCGGACTTTGATCAAGTAGCATCATTTTTAAAAAGTTAATCTTAATAAAAGATGCATGGTAATAATGTGAAGTGTGTACCTCCTTGACTCCAACAATAGTGTCAAGGACGTAGAGAGAGGTTTGTGAAATACTAATTATTAGTAGTAGATAAACACTGAGATAAAGATGTTGAAGTGGGAGATTATGCTAAGAAGATTCTTTTAGAAGTTCTTTCCTTTTTACATCAGCCCATCAAGGTTACCAAAAAAATTGTATTGTTCACTACACGGGATAACATTTGTCCTGTTCTTTTTCTAGCACTTTCTTTCATTCAGTCAAGAAACACTTATGAACTCCCATAGTGTGCCAAACTCAAGCCTCAAAGGTGAATAAAGATATGGTCCTTGCCTGGGGGAGTTCCCAACTGAGGGCAGAGATAGACATCTACTGGGAACAGTGATACAGTGAGATAGGGTGGATAGAAGTTCAAAGGATACTCGGAGGAAGTAAAATTTGTGAGGAGGCAACCAAATGCTTCATACAGAAACCAACCAGGCAGAGAAGGGAGAAAGGGAACAGAGGAAGTACATAAGAAAGGACACAGGGGCGTAAACAAACACTGCTTTGATGGCCTTTCTCCTGTTGGGCACCAGCAAGGCCCAGGGTGGGGTTACTATTGGGGTGGGGCAGACCCACAAGTCAATAACAGATGTCATGTTCTGGGTTGGGGCAGAAGGTGGCCAAAGTCTAAGCCTGAGTAGACAGTGGTTCAATCTGGGTTGCCAAATTCAAAACCCTAAAAGGAAAATGAGAGCAAGATTTAACAATTAAGAGCCTGATCTCTGAAGCCAGACTGGGTTCAAATTCTGACCCTAATACTTAATAGCAAGTTAACTTAACCTCTTGCCTGCTTCTGTTTCCTGATCTTTAAAGTGGGGTGAGTTTGTGAAGATTAAATGAGGTAACATACATAAAACAGTAGGAACAGTCCCTGGCACTTAAAAGTACTCAATATTTGTGTCCTATTATTATTTACTGTGTGTAACCAAAATGTTATGGAGAAACCAGGGGAACTGATGAGCAAGGAGCGTCAAAGGAGCAGAAAGGAGAGGAGAGAGTCAGGCAAGCCTGGACGCACTCCAGCACTGGCTGCAAAAACCCACAGAAGATTATTATGTCATTTTCAGCTGACTTGCTTCCGTATGCAGCTTTCTGAAGTCACACTTCTTTTTAAATTTGCTAGTGATCTCAGATGCTCCATTCATCTTACTTTATTACGCATGGCAATTCAGCTCTCTGTCTAGACCTCACCTTCCAGAACTAATGTTAGGAGAACCTTACCTTTCAGACCTAAAGAGATTATCAAGGTCGTTTCCTGCACAAGCTCCATAGCCCCCAAGGAATAAATGATGCCACTTCCTGGTACTCAAAAGTGGCTGCAAATAGTTACTGCTTTAAACAGCATCTGTTTTCGTTACAACTACATCTGAATTGTGTGAAACTCCAAGGAGAAAGGGATTTTGCAGATGTATAAATTCGGTGGTCATTTCTTAGCTATTATCCTAGTTTCTCAGCCTTCCCTTCTTTTGGGAATATTTTCTCTACTGGGCTCCCAAAGGCATCACCTCAGTGGAAGCTTTTTCTCAGACTCTTCTTTGTGACTTCTGAATGTTGACTTAATCCTATTGTCTTCTCTCTCTACACTCACTCCCTAGGTGGCCTCATCTAATCCCATGGCTTTAAAGTAACCATCTATGGATGGATGTTACCTAGACTCATTGTGGTGCCCATTTCCCAATGTATACAAATATTAAATCATTATGTTGTATACCCAACACTATTAATATAATGTTATAGGTCAATTATACCTCAATGAAATAAATAGATAAAGTAACCACCTATGTATAAATAGATAAAGTAACCACTCCTTGTGGTAACCTCCAAGATGGTCCCAATGAGCCTCATCTCCTGGTACCCATGCCCCTGAGCATTGTTCCCTCCCACAATGAGTAAAGCAGACCTACTGAAGGAGTGACAGTGTGTGAATTCCAAAGTTAGGTCACAAAAGCATTTCTGTCTGGCTTGGTCTCTTGGATTGCTCATTCTGGGGGAAATTGGCTGCCCTTAGGTTATACTGTGAAGGGAAAATCTATTTTAAAAAAATCAGTGATTTCACAAAATTTCCCACTGAAAAACCAATAGCTAGCATCTCCTGGAATAGCCAGCAAGTTAAAAATCACAATCCTATTCTGATAAAATCTTAGAATATTCTATAGTCTTCAGTTGGCAAAGGAAGCATTAGATTTCTTCTTATTTAAGTTCTCTTTACCCTACTCTCACTGCCAAGAAATGCAGTTAGCATAGAATCCTTATCATGAAAGTCTAGGCCTCATTCACTACACCACAAGCCCTAATTCAACACAGATGTGAAAGGTTCTTTCAGACTCAGCAATTAATGAATTGCAGAAATGAGAGGTCTGTCTTAAAGGAAAATAACTCATAAGAAAAAACCCAGGTACAGGATCAGAAAACAAAGACAAGCATATCATTATGATTATTTTAAAATCTAAAATTTTATTAATTTAAATTTTAACTTTTATATGTATTTATTGTGTGTGTAGGCTAGAGAAAGTTCTGGAAAATATTGTATATACTAAATTGTTAGAGTGGTTATCTCTTGGAAATTAATCAAGGTGTTTGAAGAATATTTTTTCTTTTGTACATTTTTTAAATGCTTAACAAACAGTATATGCAACTTTGACAATTAGAGGGAAAATGAATTTTAGTTATCCAGAACAAATGGGTTTGCAAGTAGGTCACAGTAAAAAGGGAACCATCTAGAAAACAAGCATGCATTGCCAAAGCAGTCAAATCTTCAGGCTTTGTAAGCGTGCCACCTACTGGAATCTCAGGATATGAACCTTAAAAAAAATTAATCCTGCTTTTTAAGCCACTTGAGATATGCTGGATACTACAAAATGGGTTTGGGATTTGTTTGTTTGTTTGTTTGTTTTAAGAAAGAGAGAAAGAAAAGAGAAGAAAAAAGCAAACCTGTTTAAAAGTATCAACTTAGTAAATTAACACTTTCTTATTTAAATAAGTGGTATTAGTTTCCAGAAAGTCCACCAGTAAAGAGGCAAATTCTATAAGGCATAAAGTAAAAAAGAAATCTAGTAGTTATTTACAGTGTAGAGAACCAGACAGCCAGTCTGAACTACCTAGCCTTTTAAAAATATACTCAAACATCAAATGAAAAAAAATGTATTCATATACCTAAGTAAATGGCTTTTTAATGGGGTAGTAAATGTTTCTTAAATCTTGGTACTGGATCTAAGATTAAAATGTCATTGTTTAATATTAGTATCATAAACTCAATATCAAACTAAAAATCATTAGTATCCTAATTAAATGTATCCTCTCCATCACTACAACTTTTTAATAAAAGCTATGGCTGCAACATTCAGCAACATATTTATAAAAGGATTTTTTATGACCAGAATTCACAGTTGGAAAATAATCACCTGGTGAATAGATAAATTATGGTACATCCATATGATAGAATACAACCTACCCGTAAATAAGGATGTACACAAAAACACCATGGATGAATTTCAAGACCCTTATGCTGAACAAAAGAAGCTAGACACAAAAGAATATATACTGTATGATTCCATTTATATGAAACTCTGGGGGGGAAAAAAATCTAATCTACAGTGACATAAAACAGATCAGTGGGGACTTCCCTGGTGGTCCAGTGGTTAAGAGTACGCCTTCTAATTCAGGGGACTCGGGTTCGATCCCTGGTGGGGGAGCTAAGATCCCACATGCCGGGGGGCAACTAAGCCTGCGAGCTCTGGAGCCCCTGTGCCATAACTAGAGAGAAGCCCGCCCACGCGCTCTGAAGCCAGTGCACCACAGCTAGAGAGAAGCCTGCAGTCGCAATGAAAGATCCCGCATGCCACAACGAAGATCCGCGTGCCACAACTAAGACCTGACCAGCCAAATTAAAAAATAAATTAAAGGGGCTTCCCTGGTGGCGCAGTGGTTGAGAATCTGCCTGCCAATGCATGGGACACAGGTTCGAGCCCTGGTCTGGTAAGATCCCACATGCCGCGGAGCAGCTGGACCCGTGAGCCACAATTACTGAGCCTGCGCGTCTGGAGCCTGTGCTCCACAACAGGAGAGGCCGCGATAGTGAGAGGCCCGCGCACCGCGATGAAGAGTGGCCCCCGCTTGCCACAACTAGAGAAAGCCCTCGCACAGAAACGAAAGACCCAACACAGCCATAAATAAATAAATAAACAAAAAAAATTTCTAAACTCAGTAACATGCCATTGATATTAGGTTTGCATTACTATCAGTATCAGTGCTGATCTCTGTGAAGTTTCCAGAAGATTCATTGACAATATACCACCGTTCAAATTTACCCGTTGCTAGCCAGTGGTTTTTTTTTTTAATTAATTAATTAATTAATTAATTAATTAATTAATTAAAAAATAAAAAACAGATCAGTGGTGGTGGTCCAGTGGTAAAGACTCCACACTTCCAATGCAGGGGGGAAGGTTTTGATCCCGGGTCCGGGAACTAAGATCCTGCATGTCGTGTGGCCAAAAAAAAAAGAAAAAAAGAAAAAAAGAAACAAAAAAACAGATCAGTGGTTGCCTGGGCTGAAATGGTTGGTGAAGTGGGGATTAACTGGTTAACTAGGGAGGGTCACAAGAAGACATTTAAGATTAATGGAAATGTTCTCTATCTTGATTATGGTGATGGTATATCCATTAGTCAAAATTCTTCAAACTGTACAATTAAAATGGGTACCTTTTATTGTATGTAAATCATATTTCAAAGTTGATTTTTAAATAATAATAGTAATTTAATAGTCTGTCTTCATGACGATGCTGTGTTGAAAGCATGAAGAGGCCATGTAGGATAATCAATGATGTGCTAGGGCAGGCTTGCACCTGATCTTAAGTGCTGATTGATAAATATTCAGGAATTTTCCAAGCTGGCTATTAAATCATTGGTAACTTGAAACTGGCCATGATGGGAATATCTACACTATGAGACTTGGGCTCTACTTATGTATTCCCCTAGAGAGCTGGTTTAAACCAGCACACGATGGAGCACAGTAGTTAAAAACACAGATGCAGAGGCTGATGCCTGGGTTTGGGTTCCAGCTCTGCCATTTTCCACTGGTTTTATTTACCTCTCTGTTCTTCAGTTCTTTGGTCTGTAAAAACCAAGGCAATAATAGTACCATGATTTTTACGAGGATTCAGTGAGTTAATTCACATTTCACAGAATAAGCACTAACTAAATGGTCGCTGTTATTATTATAGAGAGAAAAAACAAAGTTTCTCTACAACTAAAGAAATTAATTTGCAGATTTCCTCTCAGACCCCTAAACTTATTTATTCTTTTCCTTCTCTTCATGCCAACTCCCAAACAATTTCAATTTCAAAAAAGAAATGTGCAATTTTCTTTTTCCCCTGAAATATGTCTCCTTAGCTGACTGCTAAGAGGTCAAATTTTCTCACAGGACATATTGGTGTAATAATATTTATCCTCCCTACATCACAAGCTGTTGCGAGCTTCAAAAAGACCAATTTCTGTGAAAGAGCTTTGTAAGCTGCAAATCATGTCAGAATTGTAAGATGCTAATGTTAACGCCACGGCTCAGATTGAAGGGGAGGGTTCTACAAGTAAACAGATGGCATAGAAAACAGGTTGAGGAAAATCTTAGGACTTCTGAAGATTATCATTCACAATTTTCAGGGTTTTTTTTTTTTTTTTTTTTTTTGCTTTAACATGCATGGTATAACTCAGCAAAATCCTGAGTAAGTGCAATGCTTTACACACATGCATTAGATTGCAAAATTCAGAGTAAATATTTAAACTCTATAGAATGCAAACACAGGGCCACCAGTCCTTTTAGAAACCACTCTTGCACTCTGGTCTTCCTTCAAATTAAATTAACTGTGGATTTTTAGTTGCTAAAACATGCCATTGTTTATGTTTCACTATGCATATATTCTTAAAGAAATGCATTTTTTTTCAAAATCATGAAAGCAGACTTGTAAATAAAACAGCCCATGGAGAGGCAATGGGGTCTAACAGATAGAAACCAGATGGTATTTCAGGCTTCATTCAGTGAGTTATTATTTTACTCAAAACAAGTTACTCAACTTGAGATGATTTACCTTCACAAAAAGACAATAACAATATCACATATGATCACATTAGCCCAGCATTTTGTAATTCTCATGAAAAACACCATAAACACAGGGTATTATGAACTTGGCTGGTCAGAATATATTCATTTTAGTTATCAGCTTGGAACCCATTTCCTAAAATTATATATACATGAAGTTTCTGCTGAGGAAAGTGTATCCATTTTGAAATATTTCATTTATTTGAAAATATCCTGGGACTTCTTAAAATCACTTAAGCCCGCAGTTTCACACTTCAAATGAACATAGCTGCAAATACAACTTTTTTTAACCAGTTGAAGTGTAATTTTAATTTTTTTAAACAACGCCCAGTTTGTATACTTATGGATACATGTGGGGCATCCCATATTCATTTATTTGTGTATTCATTAATTCAACAAATATTTATTTAGCACCATTTATAGATAAGTCTTTACATAGTCCAGTGAAAATGACCGCAGTTTTTATGAATTAAGGTAATGCATCATAAGGTTTCATACATTATTTTTCTTTGTTGCATTGGTGCAAATGGAATAAAGTCATCATCATTTTTAATTGGCAAAAGTGATACTGCTCCACACGTGGTATATGCTGATTATTTAACAGGTGTGAGAGGCTTAGTCAATTCCTTCTAGAAGATATGACACTTCCTCATTCATTTTTATGGGTTTGATAAGGTTTTTTTTAAGATTTTTTGATGTGGACCATTTTTTATTGAATTTGTTACAGTACTGCTTCTGTTTTATGCTTTGGTTTTTTGGCCCCAAGGCATGTGGGATCTTAGCTCCCCAACCAGAGATCAAACCCGCTCCCCCTGCATTGGAAGGCAAAGTCTTAACCACTGGACCTCCAGGGAAGTCCCTGGGTTTGATAAGTTTTAAAAGGAGCAATCCATACTCTTAAACAAATATTTTGAGGGCATATTTTTAAAGTATGATCATCTTAAATATTTAATTACATTTTATATTTCATGTTTCATTAAGTAAAAGTAACTCCAAGGTACTTTAAGATGTTTTCACTAAACACTCATTTTAAACAGCCTTATGTGCTGGTTCTGGATGACAGAGCAATTTTGATGTCAAACTTCCCTCTCTTACCTAATAAGTGACTGAGTAGGCTGATAAAAAATAAGATAAATTTTCATCATTATTTAAAAAAAAACAAACACATACAATCAGCATCTAATCAAAAGATAATCCTGGGGCTTCCCTGGTGGCGCAGTGGTTGAGAATCTGCCTGCCAATGCAGGGGGACACAGGTTCGAGCCCTGGTCTGGGAAGATCCCACATGCCGCGGAGCAACTGGGCCCGTGAGCCACGACTACTGAGCCTGCGCGACTGGAGCCCGTGCTCGCCAACAAGAGACGCCGCGATAGTGAGAGGCCCGCGCACCGCGATGAAGAGTGGCCCCCGCTTGCCACAACTAAAGAAAGCCCTCGCACAGAAACGAAGACCCAACACAGCCAAAAATAAATAAATAAATAAATATTAAACAAACAAACAAAAAAAGATAATCCTGGAGCAAAAACTGCAGAATTAGATCCAGAATTTTATATAATACAGAATTCATTGGACAGTGGTGTTAGAGATAAAGCAAAACAATGACATTTAGTTTTCCTGTCTCAGGAGGCAGAGGCTGAGGGTAAGGGAAAGTCCTCCAAGGGGTGAAGTGAAGGTGGGAGAGTTTGACTCAATTCCCCACTGAAGGCTTCAGTGGAATCTCTCCCTCTCCTACATGACTCTGGCAGATGTTTTTACAGCTTGTAGAGATGGAAGGCGCAAGGAGACCCGCATGTTAACAAGTGGGAAGATGAGAATCGCTCTAGGGGAAGGTAGGTCTCAGCAGGGAGGAGAACCCAGTGAACATTTCGTCATTATTGGCATTATCTGTCATCTCCAGGATACACAGCAAACAGAGGAGATGATTTCTGAGGAGTTAAAGGACAATATAATATTGTACTTCCCATGATACAAAGCTAAAGCAGCAGGTTACACAATGATTTGTTGATTAGCTCCATTTTCCAACATATTGGCACCCTGAAAACTTAATCACATAAAACTACATCCCAAAAATGTGTAATGTGCATTATAAAACACTTGCTATATACACATATATCCAAACATCTTATATCATCATGATAATTTATCTCCATTTAGGATGTTTTGGGTCATTTAAGTTATCTTTGATTTGGTGAGAAAAATCACCAAACAAGAAAGCACTATTTCAACAAACTTATGCATCTCAAACTGAACTTTAGCTAAACAATCCAAGTAAAGTTATTCCACCATCAGTGTTAGTCTAAAAATCCTTCAGTTGTAGCTTTTCAACTAGGTCAAGTTCCATGTCTCCTAAATCCATCCATTTATTTATTCGTTCATTCAACAAGTAAATATAGGGCATAGAAAACAGGTTGAGGAAAGCCTCAGGGCTCTTGGGGATTATCATTCATAATCTTAGAGGTTTTTTTCCTTTGACAAGCATAGTATAACTTATAGCAAAATCCTGAGTAAATGCAATGCTTTACACACGTGCAATAGATTGCAAAATTCAGAGTAAATATATAAAACTTACAAAATGCAAACACACGGCCATCAATGCACAGAGGCTAAGCAGTTGCCATCACATAGGAGACATTAAGAGGATGCTCTGAATATATTTAATTTGAATGTATTAATTTTGGTTATTTTTTCAAATGTATGAGTCACATGGAAATGAATCTCACTTACTGAATTCTCATTAAATATTAATAAAGGAATTATGCTGTCAGGGACTAAAACACCATTAAGAAGTTATTTGCATTTTACTGAGAAATTCAGTGGATTCTACTAATATTTTCAGAAAACTTTTAAGATACTTGACACTCAATGGAGACGAACTTTTTATCTAAAATATATAACTCCTTTTTTTAAATAAAATAAACCAGCCCACACAACTCTGTGAATATACTAAAAACTATTGAATTGTACATTTTAAATGGGTGAGTTTTATGGTATGTGAATTATATCTCAATAAAGTTATTAAAGTTTAAAATATATATATACAACTCCTGACTTGGCAATTTCACAAGACATACTGATACAAATCGTATTGCTCAATACACCGTTGCTGATGACTCAGTAGAAAGTGATCTTCAGTTTCAATAAGCAGTCATTTAATACATGACTTTTTCTTAAGCAAATTAACCTGAGGACTTTTTCCCATCCATCTAAAAAGTACTAGGAGTTGTTTTCACAAAATAGAGTAACTTGATTTCTGTGAAGTCTTTATAAGGAAGAAAAATGTGTCCATTAATGTTTATTTGTAGAAGCAACCTCAGAATCCTCGTATTCATCATTAGAGTGTGGTTTGTGCACAATCAACTAACTATGGATACAAAACAGTTCTCTTGAACCAACTGATAGAAGACTGGCTTTCCATGAAAAAAAAAATTCAGTCTAAAATCTTAATACTCCTGGCAATCTAGACCAAAATAGAACTTGTTCCCCCTTATTTAACCAAGGTGTTCTATCTAAAATAGACTTTTCTTTCAATCAAACTAATATTTATTGGGCATTACGGAAGCAACAGTGAGCAAACATACACATATATACAAATAAACTTACCTTGAGGTATAAAGAGACGTGCCTATGAGAGAAAGCGCAGATGAGGGACCAGAGAACGTTGGAAAAGGGAGAGAATACACAGGGCTGGGGCATGAGGACCAGGGCCACTCTTTTGGTGGAAGAAGCATTTGAGCAGAGCCTAGATGAGTACATAAAATCTCCATGTGTGGTGTTAAGTGGAAGTGGGTAGGCAGGAACAGGAGCAAAGAGCAACTCCCCTGGGATGCTTTCCCACAAGACTAAGTGGCCTTCTTCTGAGAACCCTATGTTCTTTGACCATGGTGGTCTGAACTTTATTTTTAGATGAGTTTATGTGCCTGATTCCTCTTCAAAGGCTGGACCATGTATTTTTGGCCAACCAGAAATAAATTCCCAGCACTAATGCAGGGTCTGGCAGAATGTAGGTATGCCAAATACATGTTGGTTGAAGTGGTGCTTAGAAACATCACACTCAGTTTACACATTGTCAAAATGACTGAAAAATTCGTGGGAAAGTATTAGATAAAATCCAGTTAAAACTATTAATCAAGCCCATCATTTGACACAGTTTAAAATAAAAGCATATGTTGATTGAATATTTCATTGGCACCAGTTATGCTGTCATATCAGTATGGTTCTAGTTCATGAGTCTCTCGAAATTCTCTAAGCTGGAAATAATAATATAGTGTATTTTAATCACTATATAATAGCAAATGAGGACACAGGAAAACAGAAAAAAGCAATACTGCAAAGTGCCCACTGATCGATCTTTATCAGAAAGAATGTCCTCCTCAGCACCTAACAATCCAGAAGAAAAAAGTATCTATTGTCAGGGAAAGTTGCTTAGAGGGAAATAAAAATCCAATGTGTATTATTCGCTTTTGCAATAGCTCATGTTGTAATATAAAAATGTAATTTTAATTGAAGGAGGAAGATAATTATAGCTTAGGAGCCAACTAGTTAATCAACACCACAATCAAAAATATCTGAGGGACAAGCCTTTGGTCCCACACCCAAGAAAAGAGGGTGAACCCAAAAAGTGAGTAAAACAAGTTTCTATTAAAATATGTTCAAGGCACCTGAGCCATTCTGAAAGCAAGCCCTGCAACCAAGAGAAGAGGAGAATTTTGTTACTAATGATTAGTTATTAAGTTTAAATAATTTCTATAGATTTAATAGGAAAACAAGAAATTCTGCACTGCATTATATCTCCAGAAGTAATATTATGCTGGAGAGTGATGCAATGGAATAAAACAGCATGCATTGCTTAAATGAGTAAATATATATATATATATATATATATATATATATATATATATTCCTTGAACTAATACTAGAGACAGAAAAAAAGAGGTCAGATAAATCCTGCAAATTTGGAAGTGATCCAAGTTATGGCAACCTAGATGATAACAGAAGTGTCATCTAAGGAACAACTGAATAAACTGGTGACCCTTTTGCTTAGAAAATAAAAGATTTAGAAGGACAAAGTATCCCTCTTCAAATATCTAAAAGACTCCAAAGCTAAGTTCCATGTGGCAAGGTGCAAGCTATATTGTGTGGCAGATTTCAGTTCAATATAAAGATAAACTTTTTAGTAATTAGAGCAGCTCAAAATTGAATACCTTGTGAAATAATGAGCTTCTTTTCACTAGAAATATTCAAGTAGAGATTGGAGAGATTTGATTAGGGAGTTCTGCTCAATGTTGAATATTTTTAACAAGAGAAGCAAGAGGGGAACTAACATTTGTGAGTATCTGCCATTTGCAAACACTTTTTATGTGCTATCTGAATTGGTAGCCTCAAACTTATAAATTGGACATGATTTCTCATATGAAGATGCTAAGACTTAACTTACCCAGCAAGAGGAAGAGTTAGGATTTAAAACCTGGTAATGTCCTCTAAAGTCCTTTGCAAATTCTTTCCTGGTTGACATCATGGCAGTGAATGTATAAGTTGTCTAGATAATTCCATTCTGATAATTTCTGTCAATTTATCTAGTCTGGTATTATTCCTGTCAAAATAGCCAGGGACTTTAGGTCAAAAGATCATATTTGCTTTCCCCATGACATCAAACTCAAAAGATAAACCATCCTTTAGGTCCTTTCCAGCTGAATTCTGTAATTTTGATGGCCAGAATCCCTAACAACCCATCTAAACTAGACAGGGCAGAGTTTTACCTCACAAGGATCCAATCTAGGCCACCGGTTGTTACTTCCTGCATTAATGTCATTAAGAAAAGTCCTAGAGTCAGTCTAGGTTCAGCAGCACAGAGTGTCACTACCAATTAGTAATGTCTGCCACGAATACAGGATAGAAGAGGGGTAGCAAGCATGCTTTGTGCTTGTCATCTCTAATCTACACATTTCCTAAAACTATTTTTCATCATCAGTTCTTGAGCCTATACAAGCTCTATATTCTTTACCAACTAACTGTTGAAAGTAATGCTTACTGATAGTATTCCTAATGGAGGATATGGGAATACATGAGGCAGACAGAAGCGCTGCCCACAAGACTGATTATCAAGAGGGTTTTTTAAAAATATAGATTAGAATGACTTTGAAAAACTTTCTACAGCGTAGAATCGGTTCCTCTCAGCCTTTCATGTCCAGAAACTTGACTTTATCAGTATACCCAAAGGTGACCTGGCACTTGATGACAGACTGACCATGATTGTATTCATACAATACTAATGTATAGATTAGAATTCCAGTTTATTAATTAACAATAAGGGACATTTCTTTCCAGATGTTCAAGATAAACATCAGGAAGATGTTCTCTCCTGATCACTCACTTTCCTGCTAAAGGCTTACTTTGTAGGATGAATTAGGGATCATAAAGTTGCTGCATAAGCACAGATTCAAGCAGAGGTTTGAGGAACACTTCCTCCAGATCTTACTGAGGCCAGGTGAAACATCTTTGCCCCACACTAGGCAATTCCTCTCTAATGGCTGGATTGTCCATGTGCCCAAATTTAGCATCTCTCTGCCTAAGATGAAGCCAAAGGCACCTTCTCTGAATTCCCCTTTTGATATTCCCAGATGACCACACTCCTTACCCAGGTGTTGACTCCGGGAGATAGATCATATTTTGGTTTTATTAGTTCAGTTAGGAAGGCAACTATATTTTCCTTTTCCCCCAAGTTCATGGGGATACCTCAATGTCACATCCATATTTATAGCTGTAACCACCTCTTTCAAGTATCAGAGGGCAGCCCCTGAGTTCATGGTACATGGAAATGAAGTCTATCATTCTAAAAGCACAAGGGAGAATGATACACACCTTCCAAGCCCAATGCCCATTCACCACAACGACTCTTCTAAAAAATACAGAATTTTTTCAGTCATTTTTTAATGATACCACATATCTGTTCTTTATGAAAAGTTCCCTATGATAAAGGTTAAATTAGTCATCCAACAGGTGGTTTCCTACATCACTGAGGCTTCACTCTCTCTTGGATCACTATTATTTCTGATTACTCTTTCTTTCCAGGTATCTAAGAGCTATCTCACTTCTTGGCTCCCTAAGTTTTCTCCTTTTTTTTTTTTTTTTGTTTGTTTGTTTCCCAGAAGCTCTAAGGAGCTCCAAAATTCTACTTGCTTCTGTTTCCAAGTGCATTCTACATCCAACAATCTTGTATTCACTCCACCCTTGCTTCCCTCTTCACCATCCTTTTGTCTTTTACACCCACGCGGGATGCTGTAGCAATACAAGACACAGATGGCGTCATTCCATCACCAGCCTCTCCTTCCCTAGTGACAGATGGTTTCGCTTCTGGGCCTAAACTGTCCAGAAAATTCTTGCTTTCAGATCTTCAAGGCTCTTTTGGCCAATACCATGGACATTTTTCTAGACCTCATTTTCCTTGATCTCTCTGCAGAATTTGAAACTCAAGACCTGGAAGAACTTCTAGGAGGTTCTGTAGACTCCACCAGGTGAATCACCCATGCTTCAATCCATGCTGTGAATCCCTAAGGCTTTTCCAGCCTTCCAGATGACTCCTGTTCACTCCCTTTACCAAGTACTTGTTTTTCCTCTGTGCTAAGCCTAATTCTGAGGGTTTCCTCAACTTCCAGTCTTAACCTTCTGCTCTTCTCTACATTAAAAATGCAGTTGTTCTCAAGACTTTGACTATCATCTCAATATTGATGATCCCTAAGCCTTAAGCTCTCTCCTAAATTCTTATATCAATTTCCTTTAAAGGAAATTAAAATTTTCCTTTAATCTGTGCAAATTCATGTCATGTTATATAATTCACAAACTATAAAGAATGAGAATTTGTATGTATTTTAGTTAGTAGCTTTGAGAGAACTCACTCCCCAGTACTTATACGGTCTTTCCAGAAGCCATAACAGCCATATTGAAAGCCCTCATCCTACTTGACATCACTGAACCATTGATATCTTTGACGCTGTTGACCACTCCATCTTCTTGAAATTCTCCTCTTCCTCTCCTTGGCTTTCCTGAAACTTCTGTCTCTTGGTTTTCTCTTTTTTTCTTTGTTACCTTTCAATCTCTTTTGTTTCTCCTTAAGTGTTACAGTTCCTCGAGGTTTTATTCTTGGTCCTCATTTCTACCCATTCTCCCTGGGAAATCTCATCCCATTCCACGGTTGCTCTTTGCCACTAAAACTTCCAAATCTAGCCACAGTTTCTGAATCCCAGAACTCACATTGCAAATACCCATGGAATATCTATACCTGGGTGTTGACAGGTGCTTCATCCCTAATCTTTCTTATCCTGGACTCATTATCTTTCCTACAAAACCTGCTCCTCCTTTGCTTTCCCATATTAGTTAATGGCACTCCCCACAGTCCAAAACTGGAGACCTCTTGTCATTTGTTTCCTCCCTCTCTTTCATCAACCTGTAACTAGTCAATAGTCAAATGCCACCATTTCTATCTTCTAACTTCCCCTTCTTACCATCCCACTGCAACTTTCTTGAAGTTGTCATTGTCTCTTACACTCCCCACAGACCCTTGCAAATTCTCTTTTCTCATCTCCCTGCCTCCAGTTTCCCTCCAGTCCATACAGTACACTGCCAATAATGTTATCTTTCTAAAAATTAAGAGCATGTTCATCTGCTGCTTAGCAACCTTCAATGGTCCACCCCCTGACTATGGGACCAAGTCCAAATTCCTTAGAATGACAATAAAGATCCTTCCCCATCTGCCCCCAACCTATTTTTCCAGGCTTATCTCTTGGCACTCACTCATACAAATTTTATGCCCTAGCCAAACCAAACTTTTCACAGTTCTTCAAATATGCCATGCATGTTTACACCTCCTTTATATATGCTGGTCCCTCTGCCTAGAAAACTTTTTTCCCCACTCATTTTTTTAAGACACCATTCAAATGAATTTCCCTAAGTCCTCCAGAGGCTGGTTTCTCTTTTTTGGGTGCTTCATATGTTTTATATAAATCTGTATTATTAAACTTTTCATCCGATTTTGCAATTATTTTTGTATTACCCCCTACCCTCTGCCCCCAAGATATGGCTTCCTTTAGAGCAAAGACCACATCTTACCTATCTTTACATCTTCAGGACCCATGTAAAACTTCTGGTATATAATACATGGTCAGTGCACAAAAGTGGGGAAATCGGAGCCAGGGCACTTCCCCTTCCTACCAGGTGAGGAAAAAAGACCTACAGATAAAAACAAACAAAAAACCTTGTTACCCTCTTTCCTAATTCAGCTGATCTAATCGTCAAATTGTATTTATTGAAAGAATACAGAAAAGTCTTTTCTCCAAAATTTTCATCATCACACTGCCTGAAATTTCACTTAGATAAAAGGTACATTTTTAATGTAAATAGTTTTGGTGACTACTTCTCCACCCTTACCTACCTTTGTTGGTAAGTAACACCTTAGACTGAATTAGACTAACCAGATAGTTATCTTCTTAACGCCTGTTCCCACACAAGCTGAAAAGTTTCAGAAGGGAAGGAGAAGTTAGGGAAATGGAACCTATCAGGGGAGGACAAACTCAACTGGGATGCAGCTCTCGGGTACTGGGGAGCAACTTCAGAGCACAGGGTTACTAAGGGAGGTGGGAGAGGAAGAGGGCAGCAAAACGAAGGTCCAGAGTCAATGATGGAAACTTCAGTAGGTTCTGCTTCTTCTATTCCTCCCCAGAGATGGGGAAACACCCTCTCTCACACTCAGCAAAAGCAGCCCCACTGCTGCACGCATGCTTGGCTCTTCAGGGGAAGAACTCATCTGCCATTGTTACTTAACTCTTGTTGACTCTTGTAACCTAACTATTGTTCTCACCTACTGCCCTCATTACCCTGACTTTCATTTAGTGAAGAGGCCAGGGAGAGAGAGGTGAGCTGGTTTCTGTAGTCCCAAGACATAGGGTGTCATGGAGGATTAGATCTCCTCTTATTCTATTACCTGATCACACCTGAGATCTTCTTTCTTCCTACCTTAACTGCAGCAGTGAGCAGGCTTTCTGAGAGGAAGATTGGAAGAAAGAAGCCCAGAAAGTTTCCATAGAGTGAATACAACATGTATCCAGAAACCTGTGTCAATACATCTTAAAGAAACCAAAGCCAAGGGCTGTTCATGAGGATGCCCCACTCATATTAAATGTGTGACTTCTGTAGTGGTTTCGGAAAACTAGCCATACAGAACACCCAAGTTCTTCCAGACCTGTTCTCCTGGCTTCCTTTGATTCTAGAAGCCATTGATATTCTTCTAGTAAATTCCTCCATTTAAGGCAAACAGTCTGTTATGACTGCCATGAGTAGCTACACTGTGAAGGCTACCTGGAGCATCCTGGAACAGTTGCTCAATTTCATCTCCATTCTCCCACCCATTATACATACGTCCACTTTTACCTCCACACTGGTAAGTACCTGCTTACACCTAGCATGATGCTAAGTATCAAGAAAGAAACATGAATAAGATGGGGTCTCTACCTTCAAAGAGCTTATACCTTGGTAAGTATTTATTAACCATGGCATTGCAATTATTCATTTTCCTATTAACTTCCTGGAGGACAAAAACTTTATACAAGTCCTACCATACTGCAGAGTCTGAGCAGGGAACAGCTTACACACTGGAATTAGGGGAAATCTAAAAGAGTTTAATAAAAGGACTATTTGCAAAAGTGTGGGCATGATGTAGGGAAACCACCGGGAGTAGCTTATGACCCCCACGTGCAGAGGGATGAAGGGAGGTGAGTTAGAAAGGGAAAGTTATATAAAGAGGGCCACCTTGAGAGGAGCTGTGCATTTTATGAAAGGCTACAGCCAACATGTAGGAGATGCCAGGGGAATAAACACCCCAAACTCATCCTCTTACCTCCCTCCAGTTTCCTGATTGGGTCCCCTCTGGGCAAAGATAATGAAGGACAGAAGGCAGCTATCCTCCTGGAGCAGAGAGCAGGATGAAAAAAGTTGGAAAGTGGATCTGGAGGTCAAATGGCTTTGTAGGGTCAGCACTCAATACCCATTTGATGAGATTGGTTCAAGATGGCAGAGTAGAAGGACGTGCACTAACTCCCTCTTGCAAGAGCACCGGAATCACAACTAACTGCTGAACAACCATTGACAGAAAGACACTGGAACTCACCAAAAAAGATATCCCACAACCAAAGACAAAGGAGAAGCCAAAATGAGATGGTAGTAGGGGCACAATCACAATAAAATCAAATCCCATAACTGCTGGATGGGTGACTCACAAACTGGAGAACACTTATACCACAGAAGTTCACCCAGTAGAGTGAAGGTTCTGAGCTCCATGTCAGGTTTCCCAACCTGGGGGTTCGACAATGGGAGGAGGAATTCCTAGAGAATCAGACTTTGAAAGCTAGTGGGATTTGATTGCAGGACTTCGACAGGACTGGGGGAAACAGAGACTCCACTCTTGGAGGGCACACACAAGGCAGTGTGTACATCGGGACCCAGGGGAAGGAGCAGTGACCCCATAGGAGACTGAACCAGACCTATCTGCTGGTGTTGGAGGGTCTCCTGCAGAGGCGGTGGCGGGCGGGGGGGGTGGCTGTGGCTCACCATGGGGACAGGGACACTGGTAGTGGAAGTTCTGGGAAGTTCTCCTTGGAGTGAGCCCTCCTGGAGTCCACCATTGGCCCCACCAAACAGCCAGGTAGGCTGCAGTGTTGGGTCGCCTCAGGCCAAACAACCAACAGGGAGGGAACCCAGCCCTACCCATCAGCAGACAAGCAGATTAAAGTTTTACTGAGCTCTGCCTACCAGAACAACACCCAGCTCTACCCACCACCAGTCCCTCCCATCCGGAAGCTTGCACAAGCCTCTTAGATAGCCTCATCCACCAGAGGGCAGACAGCAGAAGCAAAAAGAACTACAATCCTGCAGCCTGTGGAAGGAAAACCACATTCACAGAAAGATAGACAAAATGAAAAGGCAGAGGACTATGTACCAGATGAAGGAACAAAGTAAAACCCCAGAAAAACAACTAAATGAAGTGGAGATAGGCAAACTTCCTGAAAAAGAATTCATAATAATGATAGTGCAGATGATCGAGCACCTCAGAAAAAGAATGGAGGCAAACATCAAGATGCAAGAAATGTTTAACAAAGACCTAGAAGAATTAAACAACAAACCCCTAGAAGAATTAAAGAACAAACAAACAGAGATGAACAATACAATAACTGAAACTTAAAATACACTAGAAGGAATCAATAGCAGAATGGCTGAGGCAGAAGAACGGATAAGTGACCTGGAAGACAGAATGGTGGAATTCACTGCTGCAGAACAGAATAAGGAAAAAAGAATGAAAAGAAATGAAGACAGCCTAAGAGACCTCTGGGACAACATTAAATGCACCAACATTCACATTAAAGGGGTCCCAGAGGGAGAAGAGAGAGAGAAAGGACCAGAGAAAATATTTGAAGAGATTATAGTTGAAAACTCCCCTAACATGGGAAAGGAAATAGCCAACCACGTGCAGGAAGCGCAGCGAGTCCCATACAGGATAAACCTAAGGAGAAACACGCCAAGACACATAGTAATCAAACTAAGAAAAATTATTGAAAGCTAAAAGGGAAAAATGACAAATAACTTACAAGGGAACTCCCATAAGGTTAGCAGCTGATTTCTCAGCAGTAACTCTACAAGCCAGAAGGCAGTGGCATGACGTATTTAAAGTGATGAAAGGGAAGAAACTACAACCAAGATTACTCTACCCGGCAAGGATCACATTCAGATTTGACAGAGAAATCAAAAGCTTTACAAACAAGCAAAAGCTAAGAGAATTCAGCACCACCACACCAGCTCTACAACAAATGCTAAAGGAACTTCTCTAAGTGGGAAAAACAAGAGAAGAAAAGGAACTACAAAAAAAAAACAAAACCCATAACAAGAGTATGGTAATAGGAACATACATATTGATAATTACCTTAAATGGGAATGGATTAAATGCTCCAACCAAAAGACACAGGCTCACTGAATGGTTACAAAAACAAGACCCATATATATGCTGTCTACAAGAGACCCACTTCAGACCTAGGGACACATACAGACTGAAAGTGAGGGGATGGAAAAAGATATCCCATGCAAATGGAAATCAAAAGAAAGCTGGAGTAGCAATACCCATATCAGATGAAAGAGACTTTAAAATAAAGAATGTTACAAGAGACAAGGAAGGACACTACATAATGATCAAGGGATCAATCCAAGAAAAATATATAACAATTATAAATATATATGCACCCAACATAGGAGCACCTCAATACAAAAGGCAACTGCTAACAGCCATAAAAGAGGAAATCGACAATAACACAATAATAGTGGGGGACTTTAACACCTCACTTACACCAATGGACAGATCATCCAGACAAAATTAATAAGGAAACACAAGCTTTAAAGGACACAATACGGCAGATAGATTTAATTGATATTTATAGGACATTCCATCCAAAAACAGCAGATTACACTTTCTTCTCAAGTGCACACAGAACATTCTCCAGGATAGATCATATCTTGGGTCACAAATCAAGCCTCGGTAAATTTAAGAAAATTGAAATCATACTAATAAGCATGTTTTCCAACCACAACGCTATGAGATTAGAAATCAATTACAGGGAAAAAAGCGTAAAAAAAAGCAAACACATGGAGGCTAAACAATACATTACTAAATAACCAAGAGATCACTGAAGAAACCAAAGAGGAAATCAAAAAATACCTAGAGACAAATGACAACGAAAACACGATGATCCAAAACCTATGGGATGCAGCAAAAGCAGTTCTAAGAGGGAAGTTAATAGCAATACAAGCCTATCCCAAGAAACAAGAAAAATCTCAAATAAACAGTCTAACCTTACAGCTATAGGAACTAGAGAAAGAACAAACAAAACCCAAAGTTAATAGAAGGAAAGACATCATAAAGATCAGAGCAGAAATAAATGAAATAGAAACAAAGAAAACAATAGCAAAGATCAATAAAACTAAAAGGTGCTTCTTTGAGAAGATAAACAAAATTGATAAACCATTAGCCAGACTCATCAAGGAAAAGAGGGAGAGGACTCAAATCAATAAATTAGAAATGAAAAAGGAGAAGTTACAACACACACCACAGAAATACAAAGCATCATAAGAGACTACTACAAGTAACTCTATGCCAATAAAACGCACAACCTGGAAGAAATGGACAAATTCTTAGAAAAGCACAACCTTCCGAGACT
Organism: Balaenoptera ricei; assembly: GCF_028023285.1. NCBI lineage: Eukaryota > Metazoa > Chordata > Mammalia > Artiodactyla > Balaenopteridae > Balaenoptera > Balaenoptera ricei. Next base: position 19,856,075 of record NC_082658.1, on the reverse strand, counting down.
GAACCAGGAGGAAATAGAAAATATGAACGGACCAATCACAAGTAATGAAATTGAAACTGATTAAAAATCTTCCAACAAACAAAAGTCCAGGGCCAGATGGCTTCACAGGTGAATTCTATCAAATATTTAGAGAAGAGCTAACACCTATCCTTCTCAAACTCTTCCAAAAAATTACGGGGAGAAGGAACACTCCCCAACTCATTCTATGAGGTCACCATCACCCTGATACCAAAACCAGACAACGATACTACAAAAAAAGAAAATTACAGGCCACTATCACTGATGAATATAGATGCAAAAATCCTCAACAAAATACTAGCAAACAGAATCCAACAACACATTAAAAGGATCATACACCATGATCAAGTGGGATTTATCCCAGGGATGCAAGGATTCTTCAATATATGCAAATCAATCAATGTGATACACCATAATAACAAATTGATGAATAAAAACCATATGATCATCTCAATAGATGCAGAAAAAGCTTTTGATAAAATTCAACACCCATTTATGATAAAAAGTCTCCAGAAAGTGGGCATAGAGGGTACCTACCTCAAAATAATAAAAGCCATATATGACAAACCCACAGCAAACATCATTCTCAATGGTGAAAAACTGAAAGCATTTCCTCTAAGATCAGGACAAGACAAGGATGTCCACTCTTGCCACTATTATTCAACATAGTACTAGAAGTCCTAGCCACAGTAATCAGAGAAGAAAAAGAGATAAAGGGAATAAAAACTGGAAAAGAAGAAGTAAAACTGCCACTGTTTGCCGATGACATGATACTATACGTAGATAATTCTAAAGATGCCACCAGAAAACTACTAGAACTAATCAATGAATTTGGTAAAGTAGCAGGATAAAAAATTAATGCACAGAAATCAGTTGGCCAAGAAGCACATGAAAAGCTGCTCAACATCACTAACTATTAGAGAAATGCAAATCAAAACTACAATGAGGTATCACCTCACACCAGTTAGAATGGGCATCATCAGAAACTCTACAAACAACAAATGCTGGAGAGGGTGTGGAGAAAAGGGAACCCTCTTGCACTGTTGGTGGGAATGTAAATGGATACAGTCACTATGGAGAACAGTACGGAGGTTCCTTAAAAAACTAAATATAGAATTACCATATGACTCAGCAATCCCACTACTGGGCATACACCCAGAGAAAACCATAATTCAAAAAGACACATGCACCCCGATGTTCACTGCAGCACTATTTACAATAGCCCAGTCATGGAAACAACCTAAATGCCCATCGACAGACGAATGGATAAAGAAGATGTGGTATGTATATACAATGGAATATTACTCAGCCATAAAAAGGAATGAAATTGGGTCATTTGTAGAGACGTGGATGGATCTAGACTGTCATACAGAGTCACGTAAGTCAGAAAGAGAAAAAAAATTATCGTATATTAAGGCATACATGTGGAACCTAGAAAAATGGTACAGATGAACCAGTTTGCAAGGCAGAAATAGAGACACAGATGTAGAGAACAAACGTATGGACACCAAGGGGGGAAAGTGGTGGAGGGGTGGTGGTAGTGGGATGAATTGGGAGATTGGGATTGACATATATACACTAATATGTATAAAATAGATAACTAATAAGAACCTGCTGTATAAAAAATAAATAGAATAAAATTCAAAAATTCAAAAAAAATACCCATTTGCTGAATTAGATTATTATTACTATATGTCTGCAGACAATTTCTAGTTTCTCTTTTCTCATTTTATTGGTTCTCAAATTGCTATATTAGTGTTTTCATTGAGAGTTTTCCTGATACATGCAAGTTTAATTCTCTTCTTCCTCTCTGCTACAGAAACAGATATATGTCAAAGACAACTATCCTGAATCTAAATTCCCAATAATCAGTGTCTACTCTTGAAACCTGATGAAAGCTGAGACTATTCTGTCTTTCCATGCATTTTCACCCCGTCCATCCTGTGCATCTAAATGTAACAAAAGCATGGGCTCTCAGGGCCATGGAAAGCTGGCATAGAAAAGGCAGAACAAGCCCCATGCTGTGGGGATGGGGTGCAGTGGACTGAAGTGGAGATCCTGGCACAAGGGAACAGGGTAGTGTAGAGCTTCCACTTAGGTCATTTGGCAATCTTAAGTAGATTGGGAGATAAGACAGGAAAAAGAAATGGCAGAGAGAGAGTCTGAAGAAGAGGAAAGTTCCTGAAATTCAGAGCAGGCTCCAGGGACAGAAGTCTGAGAACCGGGCATGGAAGCAGGAAGAGATCTGTGTATGGAATAAACAATAAGAAAGTTCATGCCTTCTCTTCAGTCTACTCCCCCACATGCATTCAAAAATAATGCTTAGCCTGAAAAGTTGCCCTTTTAAGTGGGCAACTGTGATTTCAACAGACTTCTGCCCAAAATAACCTCTCTTCTCCTCACCAATAACTGAAATTCCTATTACAAGGAACCATCTCTTATTTCACAACTGAAGAAAAAGTTCAAAATGCAAATGCTAGGGTGCCTGGAACAACACACAGTGAATAAGGCTGTATTTCTGTTAATGTAAATGAACAACATCATATCTTTTCTTTAGACAGCAAAAAAAAAAGTTAAAACACAAGATAGCTCATGGCTTCAGATGAAAGGCAGAGAGAGATTTCGACCTAGAGAAGAAAAGAGCAACGAAAGAAGAGAGTAGAAATGTCAATGACAAACTTTAACAACTCCACAATTTTGTCCAAGGGCAAATACATGACAATTGTCAAAAATCGAGGGCCCGTAATTGTCCCGTAAGAGTCCCTGACACACACTTAGCATTCAATAAATATTTCTTGAGTGAATGTGCAGTATAATTAGGTATAATTGAGTTTCAGAGACCACTATGAGCTAAAGTGGGGGAGTAAGAGGGAAAAGAAAGAAAGTGAACGAGCATTTATTGAGTGCCTACTATGTGCCAGGCACTATTACTTGTTTCTTATTCATTTTCCTAACACCTTTTGGAAGTTTCACAGATAAGGAAACTGAGACTCAGAGAAGATAACTAATACTTATCCAAGCTGGAAAACAGTAAGCCAGGACTCAAACACAGATCTGTTTAACTCTAAAGTATATGCACTACTCCACATGGACTCCCTGGAAAGGGACTAGTAGTTGGCTTGAAAAGCTACATAGAAGAAGTGGCGGGGGGGGGGGGGGGGGGGGGGCAGGCGGAGTCAAGATTGCGGACTAGGAGGATGCGGAATTCGCGTCTCTGCACAACTAGGGCACCTACGAGGCACCAGTGGGGGACCACGAACACCTAAGGGGACAGGGGGAACCCCCAGTGACCAGGTAGGATGTGGGGCGTGGGGGGGGCAGTGAGGGGGGAGGAGAAGTGGAGGCGGGATGGGACCGGTGCCCCTGAGGGGCGGCTGGGGGAGGGGAAGGAATCCCACTCCCGAAGGGGGAAATTGGGGGACCACTGGGAGGGCAGAGGATCAAAAGGGAGCGTGGCCACGTTTCCCCCGCCCACTTGGGCTCCCAGAAGCCTGCTGGGATCCCAGGCCTGATCCTCTGCTCACCTAGGCCCCCTCCAGCCGCGCAGGTCCTGAGGGAGTGGGAGGGAGGGAAGGGGGAGCGAAAGTAAAGGCTGGACCTACAGGACCGGCACTCCTGAGGGGCGGCTGGGGGAGGCGAGGAGTTCCTGCACCCAGCCAGGTCCACCCACGGGTAGGGGTCCTGCAGGGACAGGGGAGACCCTGGGGGAGACCCTTGCAGGGGCGGGCACAGAGGAAAGGAAAGGAACACAGCCAGTGCTTTCCCTGTCCGCTTAGGCGCTGTTGGGCTCCCGGACCTAATCCTCTGCCCTCAGAACCTCCCTCCTACCGTGCAGAGCCCAAGCCCCGCCCCTACACCCCTACCCAGGGCCCTACCCCTACACTCGGGGACCCCCTCGGAGACCCCCTCCAACCGCACTGAGCCTAAACCCCACCCACACCCCCTCACCCAGGGCCTTACCTCCAAACTCCTGTAAGAAATACATTTGTGCTTTTCTTTAAAGAAGGATTTTTGCATTGTTTGAGTTTTACTTTTCTACCTGACCTTAAGATAACTATATGTACTGAAAGGAACCACACTGAATCTCAAGGGTCATTCTGGCCTGACTCACCAGTTTGATGCTGTGTATCCTTGAACAGTCCTTTTCTTCAGTTTCCTCATCTTTAAATAAGAGGAAGGAAACCTCTCTTCCTAATTCCCAGATTCATTGTAAGGTTCAAATAAGATAATATACAAGAAATCCCTTTGGAAGTTGTAAATCTTGATATAAATGTAAGGAAATTTGGTCTTTATATTCATTGTGCTCTGGACTTTGAAAATATAAATGTTGAGGTTTCTTCTTAGCAGGGGTTTAATAATTTCCAGCTGAGGGCATGTGCGACGCAGACCGAAGTCAGCCCCAAGAAACACCCATTTGCAGGTGAGTGCTGCCCCCTGGTGGAAATAGAAAGGCGGGGCAGGTGCGGTTAACCACGTGGGATCGCCCGGAGTGACGCCTCCTGAAAAGGAGAAACCACTTAAACTTACGCATTTAAAAAAAAAATCTTCTTTCCTTTTTTGCCACACAGTGTTCCTTTGGAAATATTTTCTTTACATATGCAGAATGTAGACCTGTTACACCAATTACCTGTCTAATTATTGTTATTTACGGTTAATGATCAAGCATTGAAGAGAGTCACAGTTTTTAATATATTTTAATATCCTAATTCTTTGATATTTCAATTTTAATAATTCAACAACTTGATTAAAAGATAATTTTACAATCCATGCAGCATTTTAAAACTGTTGATGGCAATATATAAAGCAGGTACTCATTAATTACTTATATCTGAAATATGCTCACAATACCAGACTTTCAAGGTCACCTTGAAAATATGCCACGTCTTCACCTGGCAGAGCCCTGGTGACTCTGAGCAATTTGTTTAATATTCCTGGGTCTTAGTTGCCTCATCAATAAAGGGGCTGAAATAGGTGATGTTTAAGGCCCTTTGCAGCTCTAAAAAGATCCTACAACTTTGCCCAGAAAATGCATTTAAAGGCCATGTCGATGCCAGCTTCAGCGCCAGCTAACCAGGCTTCAGGTTGCTTGTGCCAACAGAGTGCCAGGAGACACCCTGACTGTCCTGGTGGCAAAACAACTTCATAGCTGTCTCCACCACAGAACCTGAACCTGTCAAGTCCAGCCAACTCCCTCCTGCTCCTCCTTTTCCCATCCTCCCCACCTCCTTCACCCCACTCTCCTGCCACTGCCTCAAGAGGAGGCTTCTCAGGTCATTTCTTGCCCACCTCTCCTTCCTTCTCAGCTTGACCTCCCCAGACCATCCACACACACACCAGTCTGTACCACAACAACCACAACAGGACAATAATGGCTGCTCTTCACTGACAGCTTTTCATTTGCCAGGCATTAGTGCTAAGCATGGTCTCCTTTAGTGTCTCAACAAAATTACGAGGTGGAAACTCTTTTTATCCACATTTTTGACAACTCCCCGAACCCTTTCTGCAGGCTTCCCTGCAGAAGGGTTCAACTGAAAAGATATTTTTTATAGCATTACACTTAACATGCCTTTCTTCCGAATTGGCCTAGCAAATGTTTCTATTGGAAACTGATCGTTCAGCCTCTATGTCCATCGCCATCTCCTCTCCCTCCTCTCTCTTCTCCTCCATCTCCCCTTCCACCACTCTCCCCATTCTCCCACTCCACTTCCACGTATCTAATATATGGACTTCTAATATATGGACTGTATTTTCTAGATCCCCAGCGCCACATCCAGCGTCATGTCATCTCATTCTTAAGCTAAAACTCTTCTTTGGAGGCTGATGCTATCCTACTACACCCTCCTGTCACCCAAGGACTTTGGCACCTGGCTCACAGTTCACTTCTCTCCCATCTCTTGCCATCACGGGAGACATCGTGGCTATGTAGATGGCCCATTTAACACCATCAGCTACCAGTCTAATAGCTGCTACCTTCCTACTCCAATGACTTTCACATCAGTCCATTTCTGACCTCTTATTCCAGCGACTGTTGGGTCCAGGCCCCATGGCTACTCACTGAACTTTGTCAAGATTTGGGGTTGTATCTCCTTTAAAATTCTAAACTCTGGCTTCCTCTGTCCAACTTTAACCCACCGTCCTTCACCTCTATCAATCTCCTACTCACATTCAACCTGCTCTATATCCTCGTAAAGATGCCCAATGACTCAACCTTTGTCTTTCCTCAGTGTATCTGTCCCTCTGTCCTTACTTCCTTCTCTATTTATGACCGCATGGTCAATCACCTCACCCATTTTCTCAAGAGCACCAGAAACTTCTTTGTTACTTTTTCCTTCTTCTGAACCTGTCTTCACATCCCAAGTGCACACCAGCCTGATCATCACCTCCTCTCTTCCTGCACCAAGATAACATCCAAATATGCATTTGAATGTCATTACAAATGAGAGCTGGGCCCTCATTTCTTCCTGACAATCCCTTTGCTCATTGCTAGTCAGGTATTTTTCCAGTTCCACGTACTTATTCTAAACATTCGCACTTCCTATCACACTTCTTATCTTCATATGAGACATTCCACCAACCCCTAAAACTCAGCTGGACCAAACCTAAACTCAGTATCTGCCTCCTCCTAGATTCCCTATCTCAGTTAGTATTATAGGTTTCCCAGCATCTGAAATCAATTACCTAAGAGTCATCCCCAACTCTTCCTTCTTGCTTATTCTCCAAATTCAATCAATGACCATATCCTTTCAACTTCTTTCCATCCCACTGCCCTCATCCTTCCCACCGGGACCATTGTCTTAACCTTGTAACTGGCCTTCTTTTTTCATTTTAACCTGATTGTGTTGCCTGGGGCTTCCCTGGTGGCGCAGTGGTTGAGAATCTGCCTGCCAATGCAGGGGACACGGGTTCGAGCCCTGGTCCGGGAGGATCCCACATGCTGCGGAGCAACTAGGCCCGTGAGCCACTACTGAGCCTGCGCATCTGGAGCCTGTGCTCCGCAACAAGAGAGGCCGTGATAGTGAGAGGCCCGCGCACCGCGTTGAAGAGTGGCCCCCGCTCGCCATAACCAGAGAAAGCCCTCGCACAGAAACGAAGACCCAACACAGCCAAAAAAAAAATATCAATAAATAAATAATTAAAAAGGGGTATATTTATAGACAGTACTGAGAGAACATGGATTTTAATTTTTAAATTATCAAGATTATAATTTTCATTTTAAAACTTGTTTTACCACATCTGCCTGTCACATACACATACAAACACACATACAAAAAAGCTCTGTCTTTCTCAAAGAAATAAACTAATACAAAATATAAAATATCCAGTGATAATTTTTAAATTGCTCCAAAGGGGCAGAATTTAAGGAGAAAACACTGTGTAAGGAATCCTGAAAACTAGAAGATCCACGTTCTTCACTGATAAACTTCATCTCTTCAGGTGTGACATCCTCAGCTAGGATCTCTTCCAGGTAAGTGGGTGGTGAGGGACACCCTCAGTGAGGGCGATGACCTGGAGCAAAGTGTGTCAGCCCTGTGCTTACTCTGACGTAATGAAATGAGCTTTGGGCTCAAGAGACCCCAGGTTCTAATCCTGGTTCTTGTACCAACAAATTGTATTACATAAAGGAAAACATAACTTTCGAGCTTCAGTTTCCTTCTCTGTAAAATTTCCTGACCGCCTCTCACGTCGCTCATAAGCATTTGCTTACACTCTAATACGTAGGCTGAAGGGTTGAAAACCACAAAAGTGATGTAGAAATGCAAGCATGAATAGCAGAAGAGATTAGACAAGAAAATGATTTCTTATTTAAAGAGGCAAAAAGTCTTGAATCTGTTGAGTCATTAGAACAAACTTGAAAAATGACACGATGCCAATTAGGGATAGTGGTGTAAGTGTAAGTATAGGTTTCCATGGTGATAAACACTCCTACAGTTAAGGCAGTGTCATGATGTAATGACTGGGATCTACAACAGCAGGCTTTTCCTAGGTGAAAAACATAACATTTGGAACCTCAGTTATCAGAATACAGTATAAACAAGCTGCTGATTCGAAAATCAAAATCAATAGAGATTTGGTCCAGCCAGAGATTACAGCAAATATCCAGTAATTGAAGAATTAATGAGTCAAGCAAGAAACCTATACTCCTCAACCTCTTTCCTATAGGTAATAGTTTTGTGGGATTTTTAAAATAAAACCTAATGCATCGCAACATATACATAATCTTGCCTTCTATTTTTTTAGGTAACTGCTGCTAGTGATCAAATTTTGGGAGCTATTTTTAAATGGGCAAGGACATAGTGGTTATTGATTACCTCAACTTGTCATTAAAAACAAAAGCAGTCTTCTGTTCAAAAGGGGGTGGTATTCCAAGAGTTGTTTATAAACTTTTCTATGTAACAAATACATTTCACACTTACCATATGTCACGTATTATTCCTGGTCCTTTACGAATATAATTTGTTTAATCCTTATGACAACTCTATGAAGTAGGAACTAGTGTCTTCATTTTACAGATGAAGAAACACCAAGGTACATAGATATTAAGTAATTTTCTCAATATCACACAGCTGATAAATAGCCAGATAATAACTGGGGAGGTGGAAGTGCAAAAATGTGTCTCCAGGATTCTTTAGGCTCCATGCCATGCTGACCTTTGGGAACTTGAATATATTTTCTTAGAAACAATGTTATAAATAGTTATAAAATTCCATACTAGCTTATTTTAACCACATGTAGCTGACCTGAAATTCTGCAGATCTGTTGATGTACTATCCCTGGTTCCCAGCACAGTATCAGTCAGAGTAAGTGCTCGATAAATGCTTGTTGAATTTAATATAGAAAGGACATACCACTGATGACATTGGCACTCTAGAACGACTTGGAGCGCCCAACAGCAGGAACAAGGTGTTCTCCTCTCCAGCATTGCCCACATTGGTCCCGACAGCTTTATGGTGGAAAGGAATTTGGACTAATGGGCCCTATGGAGGTGGCACAAGTCTTTGGTAGCAGGTGACAGATGGGGTCTTGGTTGTAGCAGCAGGGCAGCAGCTCAAAGCTTCAGCAGCAACACTAGAGAGAGAATCTGGTTTCTACTGCTGGGTAGCAGGATATAATAGAAGTCTCTGACAGAAGGTGGTGTGAAGTACGTAGTGGGATGGCAAGGTGAGCTGAAAGGACCATGCTACACGGAAACTCGGTCTCTAACTAAGGCAGCTGTTTGTAAGCATGGGAAGATGATAAATAAGCCATCAGCAACCAAGAGTCTACAACTAGGTCAACCATGGAGACGGTAAATAATCTCTATTGTTTCTTAGTAAAAATAAAGAGAAAAAAAAGTGAATTATTTTTCTAACACTTTCTCAACATTGTGAAAGTTACATAAGAGAAGACTTGCTGTGATCATATAAAACACAACAAAAATGATTCACAAGTTCTTTGAGATTAGGGACTGTGACTTGTCAGTTTTATTCCCAAGATCTAGCAGGGTATTTTTTGCAAGATGCTCAATTAATAATTGATAAAAATTGACTTATTACTGGTGTATAAAATATAAACTAATAATAGAATGATAGAATGATAAATGATAAAATAAGATAATAAAATAAGATAAATAATAGAATGATAAATTATAGAATTATAAATAGAAATTAGGTAATAGAATAAACAGAATAATTGATAAATAAATATAACAAATTGAATAATAAATAATAGACTAATAAGCAAATACAATCATAAGTGAATAGAGTAATAGGTGAATGGTAAATGAATGAAGCAATAGCACCAACTATTAACTATTATAGGAACATATGTATATGTATAACTGATTCACTTTGTTATAAAGCAGAAACTAACACACCATTGTAAAGCAATTATACTCCAATAAAGATGTTTAAAAAAAAAAACTATTATATTAATCAGAAACAATGCAATGAATTTGAAATAATCATATTACCTTGTTATACAATATATAATGTGAGCAATTAAGAAAGAAGTTATTAAACTTATCCTTTCCCCAAAATAAATTATTCTGAAGCTATCAAAATTCCCAAATCTAATTTTGAAAATCTTATGGTGCAGCAGGAAGATATGACTCCAGTTTATTCAGACAGACATTTTGGTCCCACCTCCTTTTTGAACACAACACCAAAATCTACAAAGCAATGTGATGGGGAATATTCTTTATCTTATGAATAAATAAACAAATTAAAATGCAGATGTCTTGGAGCTTTATTTAAGCAATACCATTAACTACTTTTAAATCTTAAATCATCACTCTGGGTCTTAATTTTTTTAATTTTAAAAGAAATAAATTGGTCTAAATTATTATGCATTCTTCATCCCTTTCTAAGTGCTAGAGAATTATTCAAAACTTGCCTAAAGTCTTTGGACTAGATAGCAGAAAGTGCATATAATTTAATAGGAAACATTTTAGAAATATTCTTATTTGAACCAATTTTTAACCACTTTCCCAAAGCATTGGTATGAAAATTAGCTTTATCTACAGAACAGAGTGGAGGTCAATTGCCCAGTTGATGTTTTGAAAACTTTGATGAGTGCTGATCTATAAATGAATATGAAAACCAAATTGAAGAAAGAGACAACCCAAAATAGCATCATGCCTCAATGCCTTTCTACCTCACCTTCAAAACAATCATTTTCTTCTAGGTTCATTTTAACAAAAAGAATCAGAGAAAATAGAAGTACAGTTTTTTTTCTGTTTTAACTTAGTTTAAAAACCTTTTAAACCTTAATAGAATATGGTAAAAATTCATCCCAACACAAACGGGCATCAAGCATCTAGCCAGTCAAGCAACTACAGATTTGAGCTGTGCAATTTAAATCTTCTCCCATCTGCAGTTTGGCGCCACCTGCTGGCAGCTGTCTTCTATGTCTAAAACCAGGAGAGAATTCCGGGACCAGCTGACTTCCAAGAAAGCAGCAGTTCCAGGGATCCGCAGCCTGTTTAGCTGGCCTGATTCATCCTCAACTTCCCCATTCCTGAAACTCCCCTTCCCTAACCACCGCCCCCTAGCCCTGCCTGTCCACCAGCCATATCTCCCCTCCTCACCCCAGAAAATTACAAGCTTTAGCCCACCTTCTTGGGGGCTGGACGCAGAATGAGCGCCAACAGCCAATCACTTTATGTCTAAATTTTTCAGCAATGCCACATGGTACCAGGGGTTTTCACTGTACTTATATATGGCTGTTCAAGGACTGATGTCCCCAATATATAAATTCATGAACAGATCTATGGGTACATGATACACATCAGCACTTCATAAAGTATGAATGGCCAACAAACATTAAAAAGTGCCCAATGCCCAACATCTCTAATAATCAAAGAAAGACATCAAAACAGGTCCAGTTTGTTTAATGATAATACTCATTTTAGCAAGGGTGTAGACAAAAGGCACTAACACATTGCTGGATAGAATGTATCAATAAATTAACAAAAACTTCATGAGAACAACTCAGCAACAGGTATCAAAAGCCTTTAAGAAAAGAATATACCATTAGAGCCAGCAACTCCATTTCTAGGAATTTATTCTTAAATAATCAGTTATTTATTATATGTCCATTCCTCCTAGCAGTGTTTATCATAGTGAAAAATTAAGCGTAATAGAATATCCAACAATGAAGAATCAACAGACTGTTAGAAAACACCCATCAGAGTCCATCAGAGGAGTCTCATGCAGCCATTAAGAATGTTCAGGTTCATGTATTAACCTGAAAAGATGTCAGTCATCAATTGAGAAATGAAAAGTAGAGTTTCAAGACAATAAGTACAGTGTCATCTACTTGTACAAGAAAAATAATTGTATGCAAATTATATACATGCTTATTAAAAATTTGAAGCAATATACATATAAATGTTAACAGTGACTATTCATGGGTAGTGGAAATATGGGTGATGTTTATTCCGGCTACATGTTTATATACATTTTCTAATTTTTCTGAAATAAATATGTACTACTGGTAAAGTTTTTAAATCTTCAACGAAAAACCACCTGTATATTTAAATGTTTTTACAATGTTCCTTTCTTTCATTTTTAAGAAAAAAAACTAAAAGAGTAGCCAAGTGGTAAGAAATGTGGTAGAAACTTTAAGAACAATTAAGAAAGAAGAGGTCCATGGGTAAGAGAAGCTGGTAAGTTAGGAGTTTGTGGGTGGGGCAAGAAAAGCATTCTAGAAGAAGCAGGGTTTGAACTGTGGTAAAATGTGGATACATGGAAAGAAGAGAACAGGGCATGGTTTGGGTCCTTGGCTCCAGGACTAATCACGTCAAAGTGCTGCTAGAAATACCCAGTCACCTACGATGGAGAGGTGACGGGTTAGTACATAAACATCATCCATTTGCCCTTTTTAGAAATACTTGTGTCCACTCTGCACCCAGAAGGGCAATGGTAGGCCCTGGACTTGCTGTTGAACGCCACTCGGGAAGGATGCTAGGCTTACCAGGTACCCTTCAACCAAGGATTCCTGGACACCTGGTTTCTCTGTCTCCCTCCAGGGCACAGGCATCGAAGGAGAACAACTGCTTGCTGGGACCTGTTTCTCACTCATCTAGTCATCAGAGCTGAATCTTGTTCCTTTTCTCCCTTCCTGAAAAGTTCTGGCTTCTGAGCCAGCATTCCCACGGGTTCCCTCCACACAGCAGTAACCATACAGGCTGGCCCCCTGGGTCCTAAGCCCACAGCCAACGCTCCCAAGCCTGGCCCAGACCTACAGCCTCTCTATTCAGACTTGTCCTGTGAGCCCTTCCCATCCGAGGCCACAGATCTGCAATGGTTTCTCAACAGCCTTGTTCTCCGGGGGTCAGCCTTGTGCCCCGGGGCCAGTGCAGGTAGACTGTCTACCTGAGCCTTACCCAGTCTCTGTGCCTGGGATGAGCCTTGGTGGGACGGGTCTGATGAGCATGGAGATCACTCATGGGCAAATAACAGTTTGGCTAAGTACTAGAAAGATCTCCAAAGTGGGTTCCATTAACTTGTACATGGCATTCTTTTATAATTATTTTAACCTTTTCTGTACCCATAGTTATGTCTCCTTTCCCATTTCTAATCTTTCTAATTTTTTTTTTCTAATCTTATACATTTTGAATCTCTCTCTCTTTCCCTTAACCAGGGTCACAAAGAGGTCATCTATTTTAATGGTCTCTTTAAAGAACCGGTTTTTGAGCGTCTGTATGTATTTGTTACTTTCTATCTCAATGATGTCAGCTCTTATTTTTATTATTTTTCATCCATTTGATCTTGTTGTTCTTTAAAAAATTTGTAGTAAGTTTCTTCATTATTAGTCTCTCTTTAATAATGCAGCCATGTGAGGCTATAAATTTTCCTGTATAATTTCAGCTACAACCCAAAAGTCCAGGTACTAAGTTTTCTTCTTTTCAGTACTTTCAAATTGGTTTGTAATATCAGCTTTGATTTCCTTTGGTCCAAGAGTTATTTAGGAGAATGTATCTGCATTTACAAATTAAGGTTGTTCTGGTTGTCTTTTTATTATTGAATTCTTATTGTGTCAAATAAAAACAAATAAGGAGGACTTTCGTTAGAAAGACTCTTGCAATAGGGAGATTGCTGTGATCTCAGAAATCTGCAAGCATGTCAAAATCATACAGAAAAAGGGTTTTCTTTTATAGAGTAAAAGAGGAGGCAGGCAGAGATAAGCAGAATCTTTGGAGAGGAAGCAGGGCAAGCAAGGAGGAATGACCACTGAGGTCTGACAGGAAAAGGGTCTCTCTGTGGTCAGATGATTCCCAGGAGAAGTTGATAAGGTGGCATGTTCCACCTTTTTTGTGTGTGTGTGCTTGCTCAAGCTTGAGGGCAAGCAGATCAAGGGCCTGTACAAAAGAGAGAAGCCGGACCAAACAAGGTCAAGACAAAGCAGAGGGTAAGAAACAGGCTACTGTGAGTGCTTAGTCAATTGTAACTCAGATTGGAAGGTTGCCTTGGAAGAATTCCTAGGAAAGCCCCCCTTCCTCAGTCAGGTTTCCTCTCGGAATGGACATGTACAGGCCAGTTAAGGAGGACCTCTAACTTCTAACCTCTAATTTGGCACGATTTCTACCAAATAAGCATTACTCTACCCAGTTCTTAAGTACAAGCGCTGAACTTTTGCAGTTTATGGGCTACTAAAGGAAATCCCTCCTAACTGTAATATAAAACACTTCCTAAATCTGACCAGAAAGTGATGCACTTAGTAACCAAATTGCTACATATTAGAGCTCGAAGGGAACCTGAAAATTATAGAGTCCAATATAATAGTTTTCCAGATCAGGAGACTGTGACCTCATCTAGAGACACCCAAGATGTTGGAATTTGAGAACAATATTTATAAAGTGTCATAGTCCTGATGGCTGAGGACAGAGGACGTGAACAGGTGAAGGTTTCCCCTGAGCCTATGAGATAAAATATCATCCCATTCCTTCCTATAAAACTATTCTTTTACCACTGGGACTCCTTGACCAAAAGTTTGTAGCCTCTCTGTGATCAGAAGGTCAGAGGGGACTGAGGGGTCAACCTCAGAGAGACAGAGGGGAGAATGCCCAGAGGATTGACTTAGCAATGGCAAGAGCCACGGGAGGCTGGGTCTTGCCGCTCACATGACCATCTGGGTTATAGATGTCTGTGGGTTCTCTGAATAGAAGCTATTGTCTGCCTGGTATGAAGAAAGGTCCAAAAGGACCTCTCAAGCAAAAAAAAGTCCCTGTGCTTACTTCAATCTGTCTTAACTCTCCAACCCTACAAAGTCACTTGCCCATTCTCCTAACCCTCCATGAACTGGCTAAATGATCTTCAGGAAAATTAGAAAACTGAGCTGCGTAAAGGGATTCTAGAGCATTCAGGCACGACAAGCACAAAGCTAAGTCATTTCCTCTCAGAACAAAATTTGGCAAAATGGTGCCAAACAGATGCAGGTGGGGAAGAGGAAGCCTTCAAACAGACACGCTTAACGGAAGCTATTGAGGGAAGGATGGAAAAGGTGACAGGGAAAGAATTCAGGAAAGGAGAGGAAGGCGTGAAGGAAGAGAAACAGTCACAGCATGGGTGGATTTCTGCTCTATTTTTGTAGGTGTCTGTAACTTCTTTGGTGTCTGACAAGAGCATGGGGTTGAAATCGATTTAGGGATGGTGCCAGATCCAGCTGGAGTGTCCTTTCAGGATACTTATTGTTGCAATTTTTTTTTCTTCCAAGTAGTTGAGCCTGGGGGTGCTCACAGTGGCCACCACCAGGACACTGACCTAAACAATGATTCCCTACAGGGGAGGCCCCGGCTCATTCTGGCATGTCCTTCCCTGCCCCTTCCCCAAACAACACCTCCCCCCACCAACACACACACACACACACACACACACACACACACACACACACACCGAATTACAAACCCAGAAGGTGGAGAAATAAAGACTTAGAAGGCAGAACTCATAGTAAAGGACAAAAGTGATCAAAGTGTTCATGAAGCAAGTCAAGCCGTGCTGTTTTTCGTCCTTTCATTCAAGGAATATTTATTGTCTCTCTACAATATGTGGCATATTACAAAGAGGCTGTGCACACATCAGATGGGAGCTTTTCCCTTTTCCGTACTGTCTGCCACAAAAATTTCTGCCGACACTCCACAAATACTCTGTGCCCACTTCCTTCCCTTAGCTATTCTGATCTTGTGCTTTTATTTGAAAGACTCATAACAGAATATTCTCTGGAGTGAACAGAAGGCAGAAGCCCTGAGTTCACTCTATTCTTAACTTGAAAGACTCATCAGGGGCAACATTCCATACCTTTCATTATTTGGTTTTCCTCCTAATCTAAAAACATGCAGTTTATTCCTCTGTAATCTTTTAAAATACAAATCTATCTCACCAAAAAAAAATGCTGTGGGTTACTATTTGCAAATCATTCTGCACTTACAAAAATCATGTTCTATAGTGAAGTGTAGTTTATATGATTCTTTACAGGTAAAAATAAATGAATAAATAAACCGTTAATCACAAAGTATTCAAACCTACATGTAACTGAAGGCAGAGCATTGAACTGGGAGCCCGGACATCTGGGGTTCAGTCCATTGCTTCTAAACGATTATGTATTAAACAACCACTGGATGCCAGGCTCTGGGAGCTCGGACATCTGGGGTTCAGTCCATTGCTTCTAAACGATTATGTATTAAACAACCACTGGATGCCAGGCACTGAAGCCAGCATTTCTGAACATTCTGTTTCACTGGAGCCTCACCAGATTCTTGAAGCTTTCATTTTACAGATGAAAGAAATGCCGAGAACTCATTTGTGATCTTTGGCAAATCATTATTTCAAATAGAGTGCGTATTAAATTCAGGGATGTCTCAGAACAATGGAGACTAATGTTTATACAAGAATTCTAACACTTCAGGCAAGAAGAAAACTTTATTTACATATGTGATTAAAATTCTCTAATCCACAAAATGCCAACATTCTAGACAGTCTGCAGATCACAGAATCAAGATTAGTCTGTTGAATCTATGTGCCTAAAGAAAAGGCACATAGATACAGAAAGCATAAAAATGCATTTAAGGAAATACAAACAGAAGGAACTCCTATGGATTTATGTCTACATTTATTTACACACTGCCTCATTAGGCAAAGAATTTGAGGCAGTAATGGCTGTTTTATTCATTAAATACCCTTCCCAGCGGTCATCTCCAAAGTATAGAATAAAAGAATAATGTCAGAGAAATATCTCAGAATAACTAAATTTTTAAGCTGAATTTTAATTACCAAAAAGACATAGATGCCAGCACTAAAAATTGTATTAAGAAGAAAGCTAAAAAATAGGGAACAAGACAGAATACCTGACATCACAAGGCTTCCTCAGTTGCGACCCAAATGTCCAAATACCCCAAAACATAAGGTATATAAAGCTTCCAAACTGAAACTGCCACAGCTCAGAAGACAACTAAAGAAAAATTCCACAAACCTCAGGCAAAATTCAGAGGCCAAAGATACTGCTAAATTTTGTCTTTTCTCATTCTTTCCACCTAAAGCTCTTTCTATCCAGGATCTGAAATTTCTAAGTTTCATCAAATTTTTCACTTAGTTATTCCTTTCTTTAAACCTTTTAGCCAAATGCCAGCCTTTATGAAAGTGGAAAGATTACATTTCATTATTTTAAGAGGGAGGAAAAGAAAGATGTTTTTCCTCCCATCTCTAATATTTGCATATAATTTAGCCATTAGTGTTTAGACTTCTTTGGTTTCATAGCTTTAGGGAGGGGTGAGGCAAGATGACCAACATACTGTAACGGGTGGTGCATTTTTTAACCTACCTTAGAAGGGTATAATGAGAATTACTCCCAGCTTAACGATTTCAAGCTTAGGAAACACCTTGTACCCCTCGAAGCAGTGGCACGCTAAATATAAGAACAGTCACACACCACTACTGCAAAAACAATGCGGTAGAACCTAAAAGCTAAGAACTTAAAGAGCTACACAGTAAAAGGAATGATCAGTATTTCATAAGGTGTCCCCATCAAAGGCAGTCTAAGGAAAATTAAAAGAAGGCAGAACACTGGATAACAAATGATTGAACATAAAGATTCAAGCATGCACGTAGTTTAACAAGCCTGCCAAGATAAGCAAGAAAGTTGTAAATAAACAAAAGTCAGCGACTTGAGCCTAAAGCTCAGAAGGCCAAGAAATATTTTTGGAAGCATCTATACTTTAAAAAAAACAAAACAAAACAAAACAAAAAAAAAAACACTTGTTAAAAATTGTGGTTAAATGCACATAACATAAAATTTACCATCCTGGGACTTCCCTGGTGGCGCAGTGGTTAAGAATCCGCCTGCCAATGCGGGAGACATGGGTTCAAGCCCTGGACCAGGAAGATCTCACATGCCACGGAGCAACTAAGCCCAGGTGCCACAACTACTGAGCTTGCGCTCTAGAGCCCACGAGCCACAACTGCTGAGCCCACGTGCCACGACTACTGAAGCCTGCACACCTAGAGCCCGTGCTCCGCAACAAGAGAAGCCACCGCAATGAGAAGCCCACGCACCGCAACGAAGAGTCGCCCCCGCTTGCCACAACTAGAGAAAGCCCGCGTGCAGCAACGAAGACCCAGCGCAGCCAAAAATTAATTAATTAATTAATTAATTTTTAAAAAAAATTTACCATCCTAATTATTTTTCAGTGTATAGTTCAGGAGTGTTAGGTACATTGACATTGTTATGTGACCAATCTCCAGAACTACTTTCATCTTGCAAAACTAAAACTCTGTACCCACTGAACAACTCATTTCCCCTCCCCTGAGCCCATGGCAACCACCATTCTATTTTCTGTCTCTGAATTTGACTACAGCAGGTACCTCATATAAATAGAATCATACAGTATTTGTCTTAAAAAAAAGAAAAAAATAAAAAACCACTTTCAAAACAGAGAAACTACTAGCAGAGGCAAATGGAAATAATCTAAAGAACAAAGGGACAGAAAAACAGGAAGCAGAAAGTGAAAGGCAGGGGAGGATTCTAGATTTCAGTATCTATAAAATATGGCCCCAATCATAACATTAGTTATCGGAAGTGGATCCAGATCCTCTTTTCTTAATACCTTTTAAACAAAAACAAAAAAACCTGAGCAGAGAGTAGACAGGAAACTCCAGATTTTGGTATCCGCAAAATGACTCTAAGCCTAACAAACACTGGTTCTCAGAAGTGATTCACATAGGGTCTTAGTTGCTCCACAGCATGTGGGATCTTCACAGACCAGGGATCTTCACGGACCAGTGATCGAACCCATGTCCCCTGCATTGGCAGGCGGATTCTTAACCACTGCACTACCAGGGAAGTCCCCTTTATCAGGTTTTTATATTAATGTTATAATAGCTACATGACACGAGTTGGGGAGTTTTTCCTTTTTAAAAACTTTGGGATACTTTAAATCACATTAGAATCATCTGTCAAAGATGGTGGTGTGCGAAGACATGGAGTTTGAGTCTCCCCACAACTAGGGCGCCTGCCAGATGCTGGTGGAGGACCCCGATGCCCAAGGAGATGGGAAGAACCCCCAAGCTAACTGGTAGGACGTGGGGGGACTGAAGTGGGAAGAGAAGCGGAGGCTGGACAGGACCGGCGCCCCTGAGGGGTGGCTGAGAGGGGGGAGGGGTTCCCACGCCTGGAGGGACCCTCAGGGGCTCGGATCAGGAGGGAGCGTGTGCAGCGTTTCCCCTGCCCCATCGGCAGGGGAAATCTGCCCAGCTCTCCAGCTGGGTCCTACACCCTCAGAGGTCCCCTCTGGGCTGGGTTGGTCCTGGGGGCATAGGATGGAGGCTAGGGAGATCAGGAAAGGCAGGTGGGAGGGGCCCTACAGGACCGAAGGAGCAGGAGAGGAACAAGGGCGTTTCCCCCGCCCACTTGAGCCCAGGAAGCCTGCTGGGCTCCAAGATGAGTCTCCCACCCTCTGAAACCACAAGTGGGAGGCACGCCTGGGCCCCTTCTGTTCTGTTGTGCCTAAGCTCCAACCCCCACACCCCACAGGACCTTTTCCAGCCCTGTGTGCCCTAAGCATAGGCCCCGCCCACTGCCCAAACCTCGCCCCTGCTTAGGCCCCGCCCTCCACAGCCAAGGCCTTTTCCACCTTTTTTTTTTTTTTTCCTCCTCCTCTTTTTTACTATTTTGGTTTTGTTTTACCTTCCGGTTGTGGTCTCATCTATATTTTTATTTTTATTTTTTTTCTAACATATCTGTTAGTTTCCTAGTCTAATTTTATTTTTTACTTTTTTATTGTTCTTTTTTTTTTTTTTACCACCCCAGGCAGCTTGTGGGATCTTTGTCACGAGCTGGGGGTCAGGCCAAAGCTCCTGCAGTGGGAGCTCTGAGTCTGAACCACTGGACTAACAGAGAACCTCAGACCCCAGGTAATATTCATCAGAGTGAGGGTTCCCAGAGGTCCTCATCTCAGCACCAAGACCCAGCTCTACCCAACAGCCTACAAACTCCAGTGTTGGAAGCCTCAGGCCAAACAACCATTAAGACAGGAACACAATCCCACTCACAAAAAAAAGGAAAAAAAAAATGGCAAAAAGATATGTCACAGATGAAGGAGCAAGGTACAAACCTACGAGACCAAATAAATGAAGAGGAAATAGGCGATCTGCCTGAAAAAGAATTCAGAGTAATGATAGTAAAAATGACCCACAATCTTGGAAATAGAATAGAGGCATGGATTGAGAAAATACAAGAAATGTTTAACAAAGATCTAGAAGAACTAAAGAACAAACAAACAGACATGAACAACACAATAACTGAAATGCAAAATACACTAGAAGGAATCAGTAACAGAATACCTGAGGCAGAAGAACGAATAAGTGAGCTGGAAGACAAAATGGTGGAAATAACTGCCAAGGAGCAGAATAAAGAAAAAAGAATGATAAGAATTGAAGGGCTTCCCTGGTGGCACAGTGGTTGAGAATCTGCCTGCCAATGCAGGGGACACGGGTTCAAGCCCTGGGCTAGGAAGATCCCACATGCTGCGGAGCAACTAGGCCCATGAGCCACAACTACTGAGCCTGCGTGTCTGGAGCTTGTGCTCTGCAACGAGAGGCCACGACAGTGAGAGGCCTGCTTACCGCGATGAAGAGTGGCCCCCGCTCGCCGCAACTAAAGAAAGCCCTCGCACAGAAACAAAGACCCAACACAGCCAAATAAATAAATAGCGTTCCCTTTAAAAAAAAAAGAATTGAAGACAATCTCAGAGACCTCCAGGACAACACTAAATGCACCAACATTCGAACTACAGGGGGTCCCAGAAGAAGAAGAGAAAAAGAAAGGGTCTGAGAAAATATTTGAAGAGATTATAGTGGAAAACTTCCCTAACATGGGAAAGGAAATAGTCACCCAAGTCCAGGAAACACAGAGAGTCCCATACAGGATAAACCCTAGGAAAAACACACCAAGACACATATCAATCAAACTAACAAAAATTAAATTCAATGAAAAAATATTAAAAGCAGCAAGGGAAAAACAGAAAATAACATACAAAGGACTCCCCATAAGGTTATCAGCTGATTTTTCAGCAGAAACTCTGCAGGCCAGAAGGGAGTGGTAGGATATACTTAAAGTGATGAAAGAGCAAAACCTACAACCAAGATTACTCTACCCAGCAAGGATCTCATTCAGATTTGATGGAGAAGTCAAAAGCTTTTCAGACAAGCAAAAGCTAAGAGAAGTCAGCACAACCAAACCATCTTTACAACAAATGCTAAAGAAACTTCTCTCGGTGGGAGACACAAGAGAAGAAAAAGACACACAAAAACAAACCCAAAGTGAGAGAGTGGCATGGACATATATACACTACCAAATGTAAAATAGATAGCTAGTGGGAAGCAGCCACATAGCACAGGGAGATCAGCTCAGTGCTTTGTGTCCACCTACAGGGGTGGGATAGGGAGGGTGGGAGGGAGACGCAAGAGGGAGGAGATATGGGGATGTACGTATATGTATAGCTGATTCACTTTGTTATACAGCAGAAACTAACACACTAGTGTAAAGCAATTATACTCCAGTAAAGATGTTACAAAAGAAAACCCAAAACAATTAAGAAAATGGTAATAGGAACATACATATCAATAATAACCTTGAATGTAAATGGATTAAATGCCCCAACCAAAAGACACAGCCTCACTGAATGGATACAAAAGCAAGACCCATATATATGCTGTCACCAAGAGACCCACTTCAGACCAAAGGATACATACAGACTGAAAGTGAAGGGATGGAAAAAGATATTCCATGCAAATGGAAATCAAAAGAAAGCTGGAGTAGCAATACTCATATCAGATAAAATAGACTTTAAAATAAAGACTGTTACAAGAGATAAGGAAGGACACTACATAATGATCAAGGGATCAATCCAAGAAGAAGATACAACAATTATAAATGTTTATGGACCCAACACAGGAGCACCTCAATACATAAGGCAAATGCTAACAACCATAAAGGGGAAATCGACAGTAACACAATAATAGTAGGGGACTTTAACACCCCACTTACACCAATGGACAGATCATCCAAACAGAAAATAAATAAGGAAACACAAGCTTTAGATGACACAATAGACCAGATAGATTTAATTGATATTTATAGAACATTCCAC
This sequence comes from Balaenoptera ricei, assembly GCF_028023285.1. Classification (NCBI taxonomy): domain Eukaryota; kingdom Metazoa; phylum Chordata; class Mammalia; order Artiodactyla; family Balaenopteridae; genus Balaenoptera; species Balaenoptera ricei. Next base: position 19,833,937 of record NC_082658.1, on the reverse strand, counting down.
CCAAAAGTGGCAGAATACACTTTCTTCTCAAGTGCACACAGAACATTCTCCAGGATAGATCACATCTTGGGTCACAAATCAAGCCTCAGAAAATTTAAGAAAATTGAAATCATATCAAGCATCTTTTCTGACCGCAACACTATGAAATTAGAAATCAATTACAGGAAAAAAACTGTAAAAACCACAAATACATGGAGGCTAAACAGTGCACTACTAAATAACCAAGAGATCACTGAAGAAAATCAAAGAGGAAATTAAAAAATACATAAAAACAAATGACAATGAAAACACAATGACCCAAAAGCAGTTCTAAGAGGGAAGTTTATAGCAATTCAATCTCACCTCACGAAACAAGAAAAATCTCAGATACACAATCTAACCCTACACCTAAAGCAACTAGAGAAAGAAAAACAATGAAAACCCGAAGTCAGTAGAAGGAAAGAAATCATAAAGATCAGAGAAGAAAAAAATGAAATAGAAACAAAGAAAACAATAGCGAAGATCAATAAAACTAAAAGGTGCTTCTTTGAGAAGATAAACAAAATTGATAAACCCTTAGCCAGGCTCATCAAGAAAAAAAGGGAGAGGATGTAAATCAATAAAATTAGAAATGAAAAAGGAGAAATCATAACTGACTCTGCAGAAATACAAAGGATTATAAAAGACTACTACAAACAACTATATCCCAATAAAATGGACAACCACGAAGAAATGGACAAATTCTTGGAAAGGTACAGTTTTCCAAGACTGAAGCAGGAAGAATTAGAAAATATAAACAGACCTATCACAAGTAATGAAATTGAAACTGTAATTTTAAATCTTCCAAAAAACAAAAGCCCAGGACCAGATGGCTTCACAGGTGAATTCTATCAAACATTTAGAGAAGAGCTAACACCTATCCTTCTCAAACTCTTCCAAAAAATTGCAGAGGGAGGAACACTCCCAAATTCATTCTACGAGGCCACCATCACCCTGACACCAAAACCAGACAAAAATATCACAAAAAAAGAAAATTATAGACCAATATCACTGATGAACATAGATGCAAAAACCCTGAACAAAATACTAGCAAACAGAATCAAACAACATATTAAAAGGATCATACACCATGATCAAGTGGGATTTATCCCAGGGATGCAAGGATTCTTCAATATACACAAAACAATCAATGTGGTACACCAAATTAACAAATTAAGGAATAAAAACCATATGATCATCTCAATAGATGCAGAAAAAGCTTTTGACAAAATTCAACACCATTTATGATAAAAACTCTCCAGAAAATGGGCATAGAGGGAATCTACCTCAATATAATAAAAGGCCACATATGACAAACCCACAGCAAGCATCATACTCAATGGTGAAAAACTGAAAGCATTTCTACTAAGATCAGGAACAAGTCAAGGATGTCCACTCTCGCCACTCTTATTCAACATAGTTTTGGAAGTCCTAGCCATGGCAATCAGAGAAGCAAAAGAAATAAAAGGAATACAGATTGGAAAGGAAGTAAAACTGTCACTGTTTTCAGATGACATGATACTATACATAGAAAATCCTAAAGATGCCACCAGAAAACTACTAGAACTAATCAATGAATTTGGTAAGATTGCAGGATACAAAATTAATGCACAGAAATCTCTGGCATTCCTATACACTAACAATGAAAAATCAGAAAGAGAAATTAAGGAAACAAACCCATTTACCATCACAACAAAAAGAATAAAATACCTAGGAAAAAACCTACCTAAGGAGGCAAAAGACCTGTACTCAGAAAACTATAAAACACTGATGAAAGAAATCAAAAATGACATAAACAGATGGAGAAATATACCATGTTCTTGGATTGGAAGAATCAATATTGTGAAAATGACTATACTACCCAAAGCAATCTACAGATTCAATGCAATCCCTATCAAACTATCAATGGCATTCTTCACAGAATTCAAACAAAAAATTTTACAATTCGTATAGAAACACAAAAGGCCCTGAATAGCCAAAGCAATCTTGAGAAAGAAAAACGGAGCTGGAGGAAACAGGCTCCCTGACTTCAAACTCTACTACAAAGCTACAGTAATCAAGACAGTATGGTACTGGCACAAAAACAGAAATATAGATCAATGGTACAGAATAGAAAGCCCAGAGATAAACCCACGCACATATGGTCACCTAATTTATGACAAAGGAAGCAAGAACGTACAATGGAGAAAAGACAGCCTCTTCAGTAAGTGGTGCTGGGAAAACTGGACAGCTACATGTAAAAGAATGAAATTAGAACACTACCTAACACCATACACAAAAATAAACTCCAAATGGATTAAAGACCTAAATGTAAGACCAGACACTATAAAACTCTTAGAGGAAGACACAGGAAAAGCACTCTGACATAATCCACAACAAGATCTTTTTTGACCCACCTCCTAGAGTAATGTAAATAAAAACAAAAATAAACAAATGGGACCTAATGAAACTTCAAAGCTTTTGCACAGCAAAGGAAACCATAAACAAGAGGAAAAGACAACCCTCAGAATGGGGGAAAATATTTGCAAATGAAACAACGGACAAAGGATTAATCTCCAAAATATACAAACAGCCCATGGAGCTCAGTATCAAAGAAATAAACAATTCAATTAAAAAATGGGCAGAAGACCTAAATAGACACGTCACCAAAGAAGACATACAGATGGCCAAGAGGCATATGAAAAGATGCTCAACATCACTAATTATTAGAGAAATGCAAATCAAAACTACAATGAGGTATCACCTCACACCTGTCAGAATGGCCATTATCAAAAAGTCTAGAAACAGTAAAGGCTGGAAAGGGTGTGGTGAAAAGGGAACGCTCCTGCACTGTTGGTGAGAATGTAAGTTGATACAACCACTATGGAGAACAGTATGAAGTTTCCTTGAAATACTAAAAATAGAACTACCATATGACCCAGCGATCCCACTACTGGGCATATACCCTGAGAAAACCATAATTCAAAAACAGACATGAATCACAATGTTCATTGCAGCACTGTTTACAATAGCCAGGACATGGAACCAACCTAAATGTCCATCGACAGATGAATGGATAAAGAAGATGTGGCACATATATACAATGGAATATTACTCAGCCATAAAAAGAAATGAAACTGAGTTATTTGTAGTGAGGTGGATGGATGTAAAGTCTGTCATACAGAGTGAAGTAAGTCAGAAAGAGAAAAACAAATACCATATGCTAACACATATATATGGAATCTAAAAAAAAAAAAAAAAGGTACTGATGAACCTAGGGGCAGGGCAGGAATAAAGACATAGACATAGAGAATGGACTGGAGGACACGGGGTGGGGGAGGGGGAAGCTGGGGCAAAGTGAGAGTAGCATCGACATATGTACACTGCTGAATGTAAAACAGATAGCTAGTGGGAAGCAGCAGCATAACACAGGGAGATCCGCTCGGTGCTTTGTGACCACCTAGAGGGGTGGGATAGGGAGGGTGGGAGGGAGGCTCAAGAGGGAGGGGATATGGGGATATATATATACATATGGCTGATTCACTTTGTTGTACAACAGAAACTAACACAGTATTGTGCAGCAGTTATACTCCAATAAAGATCTATTTTAAAAAAGTGATTCATATAAAATTTTTTTAAATAAAATAAATTTAGGGCATTCCCTGGCCGTCCAGTAGTTAGGACCCTGTGCTTCCACTGCTGGGGGCATGGGTTCAATCCCTGGTCGGGGAACTAAGATACCATGTGCCCTGTGGCACAGCCAAAAAAATAATAATAAATAAATTTTAAAAGAAGTGACTCAGATCCCCTTCTCCAGTTATCAACGAAATCAACATTATCTCTTCGTTTCTTAAGATTTGATTCTAAAGAAGGAAGTTGGTATCATTATATCAGACTCAAATTCAATCAGAAAGAAAAGCATCTTTGTAGCACAATCATCTAAAATCGCAAACTTCAACAACCTTAGAAATATGCTGATTGAAGTAATCACAGAGAAGGACAATTAAGTAAATCTGAAACAAATGCTGATGCTAAAGCTCATTTCAACTTTAAGAGAACAATATGAACAAAAATTCACAAGTTTGATGGGAAATTTCCATTCTGGTCATATTAAGTATTTTAATTACATCTGTTAATCTGGGGATGTGCTCTGCAACTGGGAAATCATGAAGCAAATTTAACAGAATTGCTCTTTCAGAAAAGAATGATCACTCATCAAAACCTCTGAAAGATTAAAACTATAATTCTGAAAAATAATTTTTTTTTGCTTTGCTCCACCTTTTTTTTTTCTTTTTTTTCTTGATATAGTAAATGCCCCGAGGCGCTGACCCAGCTTCAGAAAAAGAGCCAGTAGAGTGGATTCGGGAGGAAAAAAATATATATCCAATTGAGGATGAGCAAAAGGGTAACAGGGATTAAGAACTGACACGGAAAAGGAACACCCTAAAAGTATGTATATAAGGGCCAAAAAGGCAGCTTGCAAATAGGCTCTTCCCGATCACCTCTCCTCCTCACCTGGACAAACCAACCCTTTGCAGGAACACCATGTCTTGCTCATCTCGCGTGTCCTCCTCCAGGGCTGGTGGCAGCAGCTTCAGCAGAGGAAGCAGATGCAGTCTGGGGGGAGGCTCTGCCCGGGGATTCCGAGGAGGGGCCGGCAGCTGTGGCCTGAGTGGGGGCTCCAGCAGGGGCTTTGGAGGCAGCTCTGGAGGGGGTTTTGGTAGCTGCTCAATAGGGGGCAGTTTGGGAGGAGCTTCAGGCTCTGGGATTGGCTTTGGTGGAGGTGCTGGATTCGGCAGGGGGTGCTAGCGGAGGCTTCTACAGCTATGGTGGTGGTATGGGTGGTGGTGTTGGCCATGGGGGGCTTTTCTCTGGAGGTGAAAAGCAAACCATGCAGAACCTCAATGACTGGCTGGCCAATTACCTAGACAAAGTCAGAGCTCTGGAGGAGGCCAACGCTGATCTGGAGAACAAAATCAAGGAGTGGTATGACAAATTTGGGCCTGGGTCTGGAGACGGTGGAGCTGGAAGAGATTATAGCAAATACTATCCAATCATTGAAGATCTTAGGAATCAGGTGAGACACTAGCCATGGCTGAATTTCTATTACTTCTGTAGCTTTCCCATGTATTCAGATCATGGACCATAATGATGAATTTAAATCAAGGAATTATTTGAAAATATATTTGTTTTGTTGTATATGTAAAATGGGACTTGGTGTGCTTTAACTATGACAGTATTGTATACACAACATCCAACCACATTAATTTTGTTTGCATCTTACATTTGAGTGTTTCTACATAAGAGTAAAATTTATACAATGCCAGGTAGCTAATTAACATAAGAGTGATGGCTATGAGTTGACACAAGCTTCATCTAATTATTTCATGATTAATTCTGGCAGGTTGACGTATTTTAGTGTCTTGCTAGATTTAAATAGTCTTACAACTATTTTTCTTCCTAGAAAATCTGGTGCAAATATTGTATGAGAATGTGGTAGAATCTAAAATGTTTAGCCACGGTTGTATGGGAAGTATATTTTTAAAGACATTTTTGGAAGTGGAATTCATGTTTCACACTGTTTCTGAAAGAGCCCATAGAACAACTGATCTTGCAAAGCAGCAGAAATATTCAGAGGATTGTGTTCTGTAAAACAATGTTCCATGCCCATTCCAATAAATGTGCAAGCTGTTAATTTTTTCAGAAAGATATCTAAATACATTAGGATTATCAATGCAGCCGTCATTACTAAGCAAATTTTCAAAGCAATTCACCTTTAAAAGATAACTCAGGAGACATCCACTCTCACAGGTGGGCATGTAGACACAGGTAAAAAGCATCCATGATTTATTCACTATTATTGTCTTTTCTAGATCCTTACTGCCACTATTGAAAATGCTGGAATTGTTCTGCAAACTGACAATGCCAGACTGACTGCTGATGACTTCAGACTGAAGTAAGAAAAATGAAGACTTGAAAACAAACGTCCTAGGGGAAATAAAATTCAATCCCTTGGCTTAGTTTACTCTAAATTTTAAAGAAACCTTTTAGGGGATCAAGACCTGAATTCACAAACATCCCAAGGGTACATTTTAAAAACCATCATTCCACCAACAAGAAAAGAAAGGCAATTTCAGGATGAAATTTTTGTTATCAAAAATATTGGCCATCAATAGAATTAATGTAAGGCTCAGATTTTTCTTTACAAGGGAAAAACCCCTAAGAGAAAACTTAGCCTTCAATGATCAAATTGCTCAGGGGAGAAAATATTTTCTTGAATATGTAAGAATGGACTGTACTCTTTGAAATGGGCTGGACTGTACCCTTCCAGATACAAGAACGAGCTGCATCTCCGGCAGACCGTGGAGGCTGACATCAATGGCCTGCGGAAAGTCCTGGTTGACCTGACCATGACTCGCTCTGACTTGGGAGATGCAGATCGAGAGCCTCACAGAGGAGCTGGCCTTTCTGAAGAAGAACCACCAGGAGGTAGGAACACGGTCCACGATTAAATGACTCTGGCCTACAGCTTCCCCCACATCCGTTCTATGAGAGTAAATTCCATCTGGATGGATTTCCAACTTCTATAACCAGGGGAGAAAAGTAATGATGAGAAAATTATATGTGAATTTGTTGGGTTCTTTTTTCCCTTCAGTGTCCTAGTTTCAATTTTTTGTTGGCTTAAGCACATTTTAGGAAGTCATTGCTTTTCAGTTTTCATCACTCCGGTCTATTTTCCCTTCATGCTAGGAAATGAAGAGTATTCAAGGAAGCTCCGGAGGGGATGTGACCGTAGAACTGAACCCAGGGACAGACCTGACTAAGTTACTGAATGACATGAGGGCACAGTATGGGGAGCTCGCTGAGCAGAACCGCCGCGAGGCTGAAGAGCAGTTCAACAAGCAGGTAGATCATCACCCTGAGCCTCCGAGCCCTGCCCGCGGCCACACACGTGCCACTTCCGCTCATCTCATCAGCCCCATCTCATCAGCCCCATCTCATCATCAGCCTGCAACGAGACTGCATTTTATTTGTATTTAGAGCACATCTCTGCAAGCACAGATCTCTACCGATGCTGATGCCAGGTCAGCCAGTTCCACCAAGAATGAGATCACAGAACTGAAACGCACTCTGCAAGCCCTGGAAATTGAGCTGCAGTCCCAACTGGCCATGGTTTGTGCAAAGAGCTTTGCAAAAATCTCCAATGGAGCAATTCGGTTTTCTTTGCCAAGATGTTCCACTTGGCACATAATAAAAGCAGGATTAGGGAGGACTGTATTGCGGTTGTCGAAAGCATAAGACATTCCAGTTAAAAGTAATATATCTATTTCCATAAAAGATTTCATTTTAAAAAAGTAATGGCAGCAAAAATTAAGGAAGCAATGATAGAGCAATAGACGTTGTAACTCATGGAAAGTGCATTTCTCCTAGTATCTTATAAAATGTATTTTTTTAATCATCCAATGATTTATTTTCATCATGATATTTTTATTTGCTTTTTCCCTTAGAAAAGCTCCCTGGAAGGGACCTTGGCTGACACGGAGGCTGGCTACATGGCCCAGCTGTCACAAATTCAGATGCAGATCAGCAGCCTGGAGGAGCAGACCTGTCAGATCCGGGGTGAGACTGAATGCCAGAACACAAGAGTATGAGCAGCTGTTGGACATCAAGACCTGCCTGGAGATGGAGATCGATACCTACCACCACCTGCTTGATGGAGAAGGAGGGTAAATGAAAGGCAGGAACATGCTAAACGCAGACCTTGGTGTATTTACATTATGAAACCAAAAAGGGGTTTGGGGACCAGACTTGTATTTATAAAGTAAGAGAGTCCAATCAAATGACAGCTGCCTTCATGGGAAAGAGCCCTCTGCATGGAGGGTTTCTCCTGCCTTTGCAAACTGCAAAGGGAAACAATTCTTTTTTTCTCCAGTGGTTCTGGTTTTGGAGGATCTAATTTTAGAAACTCGGGATCAGAAACACGGGGTCCAGAAACACCGGATCCAGGGATTCATCCACGTCTAGTGACTCAAGATCTGGAAGCTGTTCTGTCCAAGGAAGATGTAGATATTTTTTTTCATGTTCCTGATAATTTTATAATTGAAACATAAAGGCACACATTGCTGTCATATAAAAAGTGTATACTAGTGTTCACGTCATCTTACCCAGACAGAACATACTCAGTGAATGCATTTGGATTTCTCTTGATCTATGTTTCTGTGACAGTTTTCAGGCTGACATTGTGATTCTTTGATTTTCAGATCCAAGCAAGACTAGAGTGACTAAGACCATCGTAGAGGAGGTGGTGGATGGCAAAGTTGTCTCATCTCAACTCAGCAGTGTTTCTGAGGTGAAACTGAAATAGGCAATTTCCAGATGAACAAGAGTGTCCTTCAGAGAAAAAAATCTAAAAGACACGAATGAAGAAGTTGCATCAATCTAGCCATCTTTCCGGATAACTTCAGGAAAAAGTTTCCATACAGAAATAGATGACTAACCAATTTTTCTCCACCTTTTTCTTTTCTTATTAGGATTTTCTTGAAAAAGTTGAAATGACAGCTTTGCTCTAATTGTTTCTATGCTTCAATAAATTTACTTTTGCAAGTCAACTAAATTATTTCTGAATTTTTTTAAAGAAATGCAATATTTTACCCAGAAATGAAGCTCTAGATTATGATCTAGCTGCATTATCGTTACAAATAATAATGTACACATTATTCATTATTTACATAGTGTCTTCTTCATGAGAATGAAAATTAGAGCCATTTTGTATGTGGGGAATTTTAACATCACATTAGAACTCAGTGATAGCTGAAATTAGACTTCAGTGTCCCTAAAACTACAGCCAACAGCTTAGCCCACCAAAAAGGATGAGATTGAATAATCAGTCTATAATTAATTAATGTCTAGTTTCTTTATGTCCATCACTGAACTGAGTATTTCATGAGATAAAAAGAAACATAAGGGACTTCCCTGGTGGTCCAGTGGGTAAGACTCTGCTCTCCCAATGCAGGGAGCCTGGGTTCGATCCCTGGTCAGGGAACTAGATCCCACATGCCGCAACTAAGACCCGGTGCAGCCAAAATTAATTAATTAATTAGTTAATTTTAAAAAAAGAAACATAAGATATACCTCCTACTTCAAGAAGCTTACATTTTAGATGGAGAGGAAAGCTAAAAACACAAAGAAGATAGCAGACAATACAGGATGTTAACAGTGAAGGGCTTGATTCCACAGTATCCACCAGAAGTGCCACAGGAATCTGACAGTGCATGTTTGCAGAGCATTTAGGAGACTGGTCAAAATAAAAGTCTTGGGAAAGAAGATGGGATATGTGATATGGTGCCAGATTTCCAAAAACCTTGAAAGTCCCAAACGGAAGAGATGCTCAGATATTTGCTCCCTTGTCAAATCTAGCCACACCTCTAACCAAAAATTGTCACTTAGCCAAGCTGGTGTTTCCTATTCCCACTCTCCATTGCTGAAGTCTTTTACCCCATGGGTGGTCCACAGAGCTCTGTCTTGTCTTGCTTGGGAAACGAAGCCTGCTAAAGTAGGGTAGGGGGTGGTACAGGTCAGTCTCAGGAAGAAACAGGCAAAGGACAAAGCCAGGCTGGGTAAGGACTTTCCCACTCAAGGAATTTAATATGATCAGACCACAAATTAGATCATCAATCCCACAAGCCAGTCCTTAAGAAAAGGACATGGGACTTGGCATAAAAACCCAAATTAAAAATTACAAAAGAGTAAACCTGAATGTAATTCATGTAAATTGTACCTTCAAATATAAAATCAATAAGAGTTGCATGAGAGTATCAAACCTTAATAATAAAAACAACCAAATAATGTAGTTTGTTTTCCTCTAGGCACATTGAATAAAACATTAAAAAATGAATCTGTAGGCACTCCGTAACCACAGAATGAAGTTAATAGCTAAGCATCAACCACTATTCAGAGAAAAAGAGCAATACTGTCTTAAGTCAAACATATGTTTCCCATCAAAGCATTACAGCAAATTAGACCTTGGATGTTTCTCCTCTACTGAAAAGTTAAGAAATATGAACTCGCTGATTCAGCCTGGATTAAAGACAGAAGGACAGACATGGAAACCAGCTGTATGTGGCCCCCCATCACAGTTACATCGGGAAAGCCTCTCTCCATGAGTCTTCCCACGTCCAGTCTTCTAGTCCTGTACCACCTGGGACCTATGTTTACGCCTAGTATTAGCCTCATATCAGCGCAAAAGTATAAAGCTACTCTGAAAATTATCTTGAGGCGAAACCCTCATTCTGGGTTTCCTTCGCATGTGTTGAGATGCTGTATTTGTACTAAATGATTGTTTACAGATATGGAAAGGGCCAGATCACAGGTGCCAACATACTGAGATGCAGTAGAATGTGCAGTAAAATGAGCTCATTCGATTTTAAAAACTGAAATTATTGAACCATTTTGGATTGTGAAATTTATTTAGAGTGCTGAATAAAATGTTAAGGACAGGGTGTTACACCTTATTATCTGCACTAAAATTATTTTAAAACCACACAACAGGCATAGGCTTTATTTTGAAATTCTAAAGTTCAGCTCTCCAGTCGACTTTTAAGTAAGAGGAATGTGTTTCTTTTTTCTGAGAGTTGGACTTATGGATAAGAAGGAAGAGCCAATGCCAACCTGCATATAGACGTTCATTGTTGACCTTTGATCCAGAGATTCATAAGGTTCCTCTTGTCTTTCTGACATTATCTTATCTTACCTTATCTCAAAGGACAATGGGCAAGAGCAGTGAGGATGCTGGAGGTGGCATCCATCCTCACAGAGATTAGAAACAAGAGACAAGGGACTTCCCTGCTGGCTCAGTTGTTAAGAATCTGCCTGCCAATGCGGGGGACATGGGTTCGATCCCCGGTCCGGGAAGATCTCACATGCCGCTGAGCAGCTAAGCCCGTGTGCCACAACTACTGAGTCTGCACTCTAGAGCCCACGAGCCACAACTACTGAGCCCACGTGCCACAACTACTGAAGCCCGCGCGCCTAGAGCCCGTGCTCTGCAACAAGAGAAGACACTGCAATGAGAAGCCCGCGCACTGCAATGAAGAGTAGCCCCCGATCACCGCAACTAGAGAAAGCCTGCACGCAGCAACAAAGAACCAATGCAGCTAAAACTAAATAAATTAATTAATGTATAAATTTATTTAAAAAAAAAAAAAGAAAGAAGAGACAAGGTTTATAGTAGGAAGAGAAGAGGAAACATGCAAAGGATTTGAGACTCTGTAGAAAGTAGCCTAAACTTGCTTCATGAAGTCACAGAATTAGACAGTGTTCAAAAGACCTACAAGAGGAGACAGAGTGATGAATATAAATCACCCAGAACATAGCTCAAGTAATAGCCTCCAAACAATCTCCTCAAGTAACAAAATACTGCAAGTAATAAATCACTTAAAAAAATTATCAGCAGCTCAAATATGACACCTGAAGAACAGGAAATACTTGTCAAGCTCTTTTAAAAACATTTACTCATTTGTAATATCAATGTCAATATAAAATGATCCAGTGGAAAGAAGCAAACATTGAGATAACACTTTTTTCTTATTATAAAAGTAATTTATATTTATTGAAGACAGTTTAGAAAATGCAAATTAAAAGAAGAAAATTAAAATCCCTCATAACCCCACTATCTAACATAATCACTGTTGATATCGTGGCATTTATTGGTCACACTTTTTTTTCTTTTTTTCCCCCAGCTTTATTGAGACATAATTGACATACAACCTTGTGTAAGTTTAGGGTGTACAATGTATATATTTGATACACTTACCATTGCAAAATGATGACCCCCATAGTCTTAGCTAACACCTCCATCATGTCACATAATTACCATCTCTTTTTTTTTAGGTTATTTTTATACAATTTTTAAAGGTTACTTTCCATTCACAGTTACTACAAAATATTGGCTCTATTCCCCACGTTGTACAATATACATCCTTGAGCCTATCTTACAGCCAATAGTTTGTACCTCCCACTCCCCCACCCCTCTATTGCCCCTCCTCCCCACTGGTAACCACTAGTTTTCAACCACTTTTTTTTTAACATTAGTATTCAAATGGCATATAAAGGACAAGCCCTAAGTGCATCACAGATCTAGCATGTGTAAAATGCATAGACTCCTAGAGACAGAGAGAGGCATGAGAAAGTGTTTATTTTGCTGACTGAACCACAAGGAACAGGAAAGCACATGAGTGCTCATTACAAAACTACAAGGGGATGTTCATTACATGACTTCTGCTTGCTTCTCCGTGATGCAACAGCACTGGGTAGTGTTCAAAAGATCTACAGAGAAGCAAAACAAATTACAAAAATAAAAGTCATGGGGGCTTCCCTGGTGGCGCAGTGGTTGAGAATCTGCCTGCCAATGCAGGGGACACAGGTTCGAGCCCTGGTCTGGGAAGATCCCACATGCCGCGGAGCAACTAGGCCCGTGAGCCATAACTACTGAGCCTGCGCGTCTGGAGCCTGTGCTCCGCAACAAGAGAGGCCGCGATAGTGAGAGGCCCGCACATCGCGATGAAGAGTGGCCCCCGCTTGCAGCAACTAGAGAAAGCCCTTGCACAGAAACGAAGACCCAATACAGCCAAAAATAAATAATAAACAAATAATAAATTAAAAAAAATTTTTTTAATAAAATAAGTCATATTGCCATAGCCATCTTTTAAAAGGAAAAAAAACTACCCCCCAAAAAGTATTGTTATAATATCCTACTAATGTATGTCTATAAGTTACAATAGAAAAATTTACATTGACTTCCACATCGATTTGTCAGGAAATCATTCACAGCTTTTAGGAGAATTTCATTATCTTTCTTGAAACGGAGGCAGGAACCACCCAGAAGTGGGAGAGCAGGAAAAATATCAAACTCAGTCCAGAAACACTGGTTGGCTGTCAGCTGGGAAGGACCAGTGACGTTTCAAAGACAGGTATTGTATTCCAGCCTACCCACCGCAGAACTTGTCCAAAGATCTGGAAGCTGTTTTCAGGAAACTGCAGCAGTCAAGGATAATATGTTATAATACAATATAGAGTTATGATATGGAGTATCCTAAGAAATTAAGAAAACAAGGCCACTCACTTCCTTTGGGAAGCTAATACATATTCCTTTGAGAATTCTCTCAGAGATTGACCATTTCTCATAATGTGACAACAATTAAGACCTGTCAGGAACTTCCCTGGTGGCACAGTGGTTAAGACTCCGCGTTCCCAATGCAGGGGGCCCAGGTTCGATCCCTAGTCAGGGAACTAGATCCCATGTGCATGCCACAACTAAGAGTTCACATGGCGCAACTAAGGAGCCTGCAAGCCACAATTAAGGAGCCCGCTGGCCGCAACTAAGACCTGGCGCAACCAAATAAATAAATAAAATAAATATTAAAAAAAAAAGACCTGTCAGATTCCTTAATACCCTTAGACCCAGAGATCCGGTATGTGCAAGGGTGTTTGTTGCATTGTTTTCTAAAAAAGTAAAACATGGAAACAGCCTGAATGGCCATCAATAAAGAATAAACTACGTGCATTCAGACAATGGAATACAACATAGCCATTAAAAAGAATGCATTAAACAGAAACAGACTCACAGACATAGAGAACAGACTTGTGGTTGCCAAGGGGCAGGGATCAAGTGGGAGTTTGGGATTAGCATATGCAAACTATTATATATAAAATAAATAAACAATAAGGTCCTACTGTATAACACAGGGAACTATATTCAATATCCTGTGATAAACCATAATGGAAAAGAATATAAAAAAAGAATGTATATATATGTATAACAGAGTCACTTTGCTGTACGGCAGAAATTAACACAACATTGTAAATCAACTATACTTCAATAAAAAGTAAAAAAATTTTTAAAAGAATGCATTAAATCTTTGTGTAGTAACCTGGTAATATATCTATGATATTTCCTTAAGTATAAAAGCAAAATGCTCAGTCAGTACATATAATACATTTGTGTAAAAAAAAAAAAATACTAAAGGGAGACAGGAGAAAGTAAACCTTATGTATATGTATGTGTTTGTATGAGCATAGAAAAATGTGCCCACACCAAAAGGTTAGCGGTGATTACCTGATCGGGCCTGGTGAGGAACTTGTGGGAAGGGAAGAAGAATGTGCAATTTCTCTTAATACATCTGCTAACTGCTTGACTTAGTCTATGGTGTAGGCATTGCTTTTGTATTTACAAGTAACTTAGAAAAAAGTGCAACTGTTTGTGGTTCCACTCACGATGTTAAAGCATTACAATGAACTAGTAAGTCTGTAATTAGTGTAAATTGGCATTGTTATAAGTGATGTCAAGCATAATAACTTTTCGAGCCAACCAAAAACGAGGAGAATAAGATGAATTCAGAGGAAAAAAGGAAGCTGCATTTCATAAGCACTTATTATGTACATAAATACCTTGTATCTATATGCTTTATTCTACTTAATCCTCAAACCCTATGATGTAGATATTACTGTTCCTGTTTAACTGATGAAGAAAATCTAGCTTGGAGAGGTCAAATCATTTATTCAAAGTCACAGGGCAAGTAAGGGGAAGAATTAGAAACTGAAGGCCTGTCTTCCTAATCCCCAAAGCTGTGTTCTTTCCACTCCACCAACATAAATGAAGGTCTGCCTTTTCCTATATTAAACTCACAAAGTAACCTCATCCTGTAAAAGGTACCCAAAAAAGGACTGTGTATATTTCCATTTTCTCCAGAACTGTTTCTCCCCCACCTAAAGTAAACAAGCAGGCTTTAAAATTCCCAGAATACTTCTCCATTGCGATGAGAGGAGGAAATTTTCAAAGCTGGAGACGGGAAGTACTAACAAAGGTGGCGCTCAGCCTGAGTTCAGAACAGAAAACAGGATACTAAATGCCCCTTTGGCCATTAAAACAACTGAAGCTGGATTTCTCATAGCAGGCAAAACCAGGGGAAGACCAGCTTTCAAAGTAGGACAGGAGGGCTTCCCTGGTGGCGCAGTGGTTAAGAATCTGCCTGCCAATGCAGGGGACACGGGTTCGAGCCCTGGTCTGGGAGGATCACACATGCCGCGGAGCAACTAGACCCGTGAGCCACAACTACTGAGCCTGCACATCTGGAGCCTGTGCTCCGCAGCGGGAGAGGCCACGACAGTGAGAGGCCCGCGCACCGCGATGAAGAGTGGCCCCCGCTCTCCGCAACTGGAGAAAGCCCTCGCGCACAGAAACGAAGACCCAACACAGCCAAAAATAAATAAATAAACAAAGTAGGACAGGAGCTGCGTCCTGGCAAAGTCAAGTGCAGCATCTCGAAGGGAGCTTCATAATCTCATCCTGGCAGCAAAGGTGGGGGATGAGACAGGTGAGGCACATATTTCATTGAAAACTAAATTTTTATGCACAAAAAGTACAGATGATATGCAACCTAAGCAAGAGCCTTTCTTTTTTTTTTTTTAACATCTTTATTGGAGTATAATTGCTTTACAATGGTGTGTTAGTTTCTGCTTTCTAACAAAGTGGATCAGTTATACATATATATATGTTCCCATATCTCTTCCCTCTTGCGTCTCCCTCCTACCCTCCCTCTCCCACCCCTCTAAGTGGTCACAAAGCACTGAGCTGACCTCCTTGTGCTATGCGGCTGCTTCCCACTAGCTATCTATTTTACGTTTGGTAGTGTATATATGTCCGTGCCACTCTCTCACTTTGTCACAGCTTACCCTTCCCCCTCCCCATATCCGCAAGTCCATTCTCTAGTAGGTCTGTGTCTTTATTCCCGTCTTGCCCCTAGCAAGAGCCATTCTTAAATTTTTATAATAAGATGGTGAGGAAAGTTTACAAGGAACTTTGTAAAGAACTAACACATGTGTTTTGAGAAATGTAAGCATAGTCCAAGCATCCCCCTCTTATCCTTGAAAAACCTCTATTGGTACAATGCATAACTGAGATGATTAGTGCCTGGAATTTACTGACCTTGTGGAAAGAGCTTTTCATGCTCTCACAACCTCTGTCAATTAAGTTTTACACCCTCATCTTCAGAGACATACACATCGCTTTTAGCTTACTCGTTGCTGGCAGCTATCTGTGAAATAAATTACTTCAAATAATGTTTTCTTAGTTTGCCTAAGATGAAGAAGTCAGATTGTTAAATCTCCATGTTTTTATGCAAACAAGGGCTCCATTGCACCATTTCAAAATGAGGTCATTTTGCTTTCCCCACTGGGCGCTCCACACCCAAAAGTTTCCCTGAAGATCCAATATTAGTGCCTATGATTTCTATCACAATCATAGCAGCTTAAAAAAATCACACAATTTTAATGATACAAATGAACTTAGTTACAAAACAGAAACAGACTCACAGACATAGAAAACAAACTTATAGTTACCAAAGGGGAAGGGCAGTGGGGGAGGCAGGTAGAGAGATAAATTAGGAGTTGGGGATTAGCAGATACAAACTACTATACATAAAATAAATAAACAACAAGGTCCTTCTGTATAGCACAGGGAACTATATTCAATATCTTATAATAAATTATAATGAAAACGAATATATATAATAGTATAACTGAATCACTTTGCTATACACCAGAATCTAACACAACATTGTAAATCAACTATACTTCAATTAAAAAAAAAAAATCACACAATTTTAAAGAGTTAGGTGGTGACTTTTATTCCAACCTCCCACCCAGAACAGAAATTCTTCCTGAAGGATGATTCTAGGCCTCAAGTCTCCGGTTGAAGGTGACCAGAGCTTGGAAAATTCCTGACTTGGTAAGTCAGGACATCCAATTTAAGAACAGATGTAATGTTAAAAAAGTTTTCTTTATGTAGAGCCAGATCTGTCTCCCTATGTAACTTTCAGCAATTTGATCCTGGTTCAGGCCTTGGGAGCTGTTCTTAAATGGCCATGTGTCTTCTCTTTTCTAAACAAAAATCCCAATTTCTTTAGCCATGCCTCATGTGACATTGTTTCCATACTCTTCATTATCTGGACCACATGCTGATATAACGGACATACTTGTAGTTAAATAGTCTCCTAAAATATGGTACCCAGAACTAAACACCAGGTTCAAGAGCAGAGGGAGGATGGTCCCTGGACTTTGTAATTCTTTTACTGCATTCTAACTGGCAGCCACAACTCTGTTGAGGGGGACTTCTGCAGAGGCACTTTATCATTCACCTGATGTTTTGTTCTCTTTTGTGTTTTTAACTCAGAGAACTTCACTTTTAAAATTTTACTTATTTTACAAAATCTTATTTATTGGGGGGTCATCCTTTCAGCCTGAAAGATTTTATAATATATGTTCAATTCTCTACCCAACATATTACATATATTTGGGGTCATTTAGAAGAAAAGCAACAACCACAGAACCTAAAAATGCAGATATTATCACACTTGCAGCCCCACACTTGCCAATAGCAGATATTGGCTTGACATTTATGTTTCCTACATATATCATTTGAAAATTTTATTCTTTGTGGAATTGTTTCAACTTTAACAGAAGTTTTAAGGAATGTTTATTTGATGACTAGGGTGTTTGAAGACAGGAACAGGCTTCCCCTTAAGTGCAATGAAGCCAAGGCCATGAGAGAGAGAACATCAAGTGACACCAAGTTTATCGACCAAAAATATTGTCCTTCTAGTGGGACAGCTTTCATTAAAGATAGACAGACTACGAAGCAGAAACAGACTCACAGACATAGAAAACAGACTTGTGGTTGCCAAGGGGGAGGGGGTGGGGGAATGGATGAATTGGGAATTTGGGATTAGCAGATGCAAACTATTACATACAGAATGGATACACAACAAGGTCCTACTGTATAGCACAGGGAACAATATTCAGTATCCTGTGATAAACCATAATGGAAAAGAATATAAAAAAGAATATATATATGTGTATGTATATATATATATAATTGAATCAGTTTGCTGTACAGCAGAAATTAACACAACGTTGTAAATCAACTTGACTTCAATTTAAAAAAACTGAAAAAAGATAGATAGATGATAGATGGATGGATAGATAGATAAAGATAGATAGATAGATAGATGAAGAAAAATACACTTTGTAATATGGAAATCATGGGGGGAAGGGACTTCTCCATGTTAGTAAGGAATTGGGGGAGGGGAAGTGCAGCATGTCATGGTTATTATCTCTAAGATGAGTATTTCTGCTACAATTCAGCATCTGCATGTGTCAATTTAACTGCAAACAGAACAAGAAGCAGCCACTGCAGAGGTTTATAAGAACCTGGAGAAACTTACAAGTTTGCTGTTTAATACTAACTCAGAACACTATATTGTATCAGTTCCTCCATTTCACTTTAACTTTTTGAGGGTCTTAGACTTTCATAAATTAAGAATATAAAATTAGGGAATTCCCTGGCAATCCACTGGTTAGGACTTGGTGCTTTCACTGCCAAGGGCCCAGGTTCAATCTCTGGTTAGGGAACTAAGATCCCACAAGCCATGCAGCATGGCCAAAAAATTTAAAAAGAATATAAAATTAGAAAGCACTGATCACTTTGAAAGTCCAAGGCAAGCTTTAAGAAAATTTTAAAACTTAACATTTTATTTTTCTACAATTGATGAAATTCAAGAAAAACATAACAAGAGACTATTAAAATGAATCAGACCCTTTTCTCTTCCTACATTTTATTGTTACTTACTGTACAGGGTACATAGGCTAAGGATCAGCCACTTTCTATTACTTCACCAGAAATCCCTAAAGTTGATTTCAAATAGCTTCATCTGAAAAGATGGCATACTTATCATACAATTCCAAAGGAAAATAAAGTGTAATAATCAAAGTCATAAAAAAAACATATGAGGGCAGAAATTCCATATGGGAAAACACAAGTTTAACTAGGCTGATACCATGTAAATATTCTCGGCTCCATTTCTCCAATGTTAGAAAATAGATACCTGAAAGCATTTTCTGTGCCTTTAAGTAAATAAACTGTGGAATTTAACAAATAATTACCAAAACAATTATTTAGTATTACAGATGTCATTAAAAGTCCTTAAAGTGATTCTATCAGAGATGAAACATCCACTTTATCAGCTCTAAAAGGAGTTACTAATTGATTCCTCTCAATACTCTCCTGGAGGCACTGGGTTTTGCAGGGTTGAAGCCTTTCATGTCACACTTTGCCCAAAAATCAAGTCTATGGCAATTAGTCTCTGGTCAAGGGAAAGGAAGACTTGTAGGGGGGAAATGTGGTTTAGGTGGTTTCTGGGGAGCTTTTTCCACCAACTTCGGGAGTGCCAACTTGGGAGCAGGTGACGGAAGAATAGGATAAGAAATCTAAATGACCGTTTCACAGTTTACCTAGACCAGGTGGGGCTCTGGAGCAGGCAAACAGTATACTTGAATATAAAATCAAAGCATCGTATAAGAAATTTTGGACCTGGAGCTAATGGTCAAGAAGAAAAACAGAACTACAAGAAATATTACAAGATAATTGAGGAACTTCAAAACAAGGTAAGAAACTTTGCTACTGCTGGATGAAAGAACTACACTAAAAATGACAAAATATTAAAAGATTAGGAACATCTTACACATATACCTGTACTTTTCTCAATTTAACCAGATTAAGGAATTTAACAAGCAACAAAATATACCTCTTAGCAATATTAGGTTTTTTTCTAATTAGCTCACCTTTATATAGTTCATTTTATGGAAGGAATTGTAGAAATGTCTCCAAAATACTTAAGTGAAATTAAACTAAGTAAATTGTCTACAGTTATTTTATTCTCAAAAGAAGAGATAAATGCTATAAAGAAATATTTAGGCAATTATTTAATGTATTTGTCATTAGAGAATCATATACATCTAAAATTTCTTTGAAGATCCTGAAATTGTCATTGCTAAATACCAGTGCACAGAAGTTACAAATGTGAGTGTAACAAACACAACTTTTTTGTGTCCTGCTTTCCCAGATATCAGATGCAACCATTAACGACACCAGCTTCATGCTGCAGACTGACAATATAAAACTAGTAGCCGACAGCTTCAGACAAAGTTAAGACATGGTTACCTTCAATGGCACAATGGAAGACATAAGCCAAGGAGAGAAACACTATGTGAAGTCATGCTTATTTTTATACTGGAGTCACAAGTTATGAAAAGAGTATTTTTCTTTTTAGAAATAAATGAAATCCTAAAAATGAAAAAAATATTTTAGCTGAATACACTATAGAAGGCCATTATTTACAACAATGTTTTGTGTTCAAATAATCACTACCTAATTTATGTTTCATAAGTAAGAATTATTCCATTTATGTAAAGTTGAAAAACGTGTACTGTACCATTATGAAATGATGTATGGTTTAGTGATGCAAACAAAAAAGGTGAAACTAAAAAGAACAGCAAATAAAATATAAACACAAAATTCAGGGGGCATACAAGTGACTCAATTGTACTGGTAATGACAACGTTTCATTTCTAACCTGAGTGTGGTTCATGGGCATCTGCTGCATTGTTTTTCTCAATACTTTGTACACAGTTTATAATTATTACTTTGCATCTATTCAATAATGCTTTTAGTTTCAATAAAGTAAAAAGGCTTGAATTTTGAAGGAAGGATTTGAATAGGCAGACATGAAGCCAATATGAATGAAGGAAAAGTGATAGGATTGACCATGATTTACATGGAACTATGAGGTTGAATCTGGCAGAATAAAGAATTCACCTTTGGAGAATGACAGGGATAAGACTAGATACATGGAATAGGGTCAAACCATGGAGGGTCTTAGCTTCTCTGAGGAGTAGAAACTAATGTTAAGTTCCACAGAGAACTCTTGGAAGCTTTAGGCTTAGGAGTAACCTATCAAGGGTTGATTAAGGAAATTAATACAACCTCTGCACACAAGATGGATTGGAGTGGTGGGGATAGAGACTAGAGACGAAGTGAGTAGCTTACTGTAGCAACTCAAGGATAAATTGAAATTTTTCTGGATTGAGATAATCCTGGGAGAAATAAAGAATCTGGAGACAGGATTTGGTCAATTACTAGACTTTAAAGAGCTAAGACAGGGTAAACAAAAATTTTTCAATTTTAAAGCAGAATAAAAATTGGAAAGTTGGGAGGGAAAGCAGAATTAGGAGAAAAGATAATAGAGCAAGTTGTACCTATATTGAGTTTGATGTAACAATGGAATACCCAACTGGAAATATCCAATAGACAACCAGAGATACAATGGACAATTGCCTACAAGTTTCACTAAGGTAAGTATGCAGAGCATGAAAAACACAGTAGTCTTAATTGGTATGTAAAATTTATTATACACAGCCAAAATCCTAACCAAGTGGTAAACAGTCGGACTTCTAGAGTACACTTTAAAAATGACTTTACAACTAATACAACTCTAGAAATTCAGAACTAAATATATTTTGAGGTATGAATTATCTCAAGAAGCACAACAGAGAGGTCCTTTCCAGAAGTGAGTCACACACAAAAATACACATATTCAGAACGGAATCATGCAAAGTCTGTCTTGTAGGTACTCAACTCAACTCAAAAGACAGTTATTGATTGTTTAGAATAGGCAAGTACAGTAATAAGGTAATATAGCTGAACTATCAAAGGTATCATATAGCATCATACAGTTGAAAAAAGATCAAAGTTAATCCTAAAAGGTTAACATTTAGGATTCTCAAAGAGAACTGAAAATGTTTCCCTAATTCTCAATCAGTGCTGACTTCAGTGAAAAGCTCTTTCAAGGTAAGAGTCACTGGTTTTCTAACCACTTGGAGAAGTTTAAAAGATAATGATTTTTGAGGGTAACTGAGCTTGTGGTACCTGTGGTACCACATATCACCGAATTTCACTTCTGGAGTCAGAAATCTTAGATGGTGTGAGCCGCTGGGGAGATGAGCCATTTGACAAAAGTGATTATGAAGGAGTTGAAGCTTAATGGATTAGTATAATGATTTTTTCTGAAGGCAACAGTGTGGAAATATTTGTAAAAGTTGCAGCAGAACATGGAATCACTAAATGGCAACTATTCTTGCCCTACCGACAGCTTTGTTTTTCATATAGGCTGGACTAAATTTCAGAAAGTATATTAATTTCCCAATGTAGTCATTTGTATTTTAAGCCAAAAGACATCTTAAAATATATTACAACTTTTTTTTTTTTTTTTTTACTGAACTCACCAGTGGTGTAAGAAGCAGAAGAGAAATAAAAGTCAAATGGAGAGGCCAAAAAAAATGAAAAGGAAATTTTTAAATGTTCACAAATTTCAGAACATTTTATACCGCAAATAGTATTGCAGACTACAACCTTCAAGAAATCAACAACTGTGTTAAGCACAAAATCAGAAAATGAATCTTGCACATTTTAACCTTAATACCAGATTCTTTCAAAGATAGCTCAGAAGTTATTGTTAACTACACAAAGTTATAGTTAAAAGTAAAAAGGTAGCATAGCTAAACCATCAACGGTATCATATAGGATCATACAGTTGAAAAAAGAGTGGTTTCTGTTTTACTCAATCTTTGAGATTAATATTGAGAATTTGTCAAAGAGAATAGAAAACGTTTTCCTAATTCTCAAACAGTGCTGACTTCAATGAACAGCTCTTTCAAGACATGAGTAGCTAGTCTTGTGGCTGCTTGGAAAGGTTTCAAAGATAATGATTTTTCGAGGTTAAAACCTACGGACTCCAGCATTTCCTCCAAATGCTCAAAATTGTTCACGGAGGTAGAAGTATTACATTAATGTAAAATGATATGATCTATAGGTGTAATTAAGTTGCATTACACGAAAATTGCCAGTATGCTGTATTAGTGTCTTTAATCTGAACACTTTAATCAGCCCCATGCGCAAGAGGAAAAGATTATCATTCAATCCTAAATATACAAGAGTAATCCCTAAGAGAGCAACTCCTCTCCTGGTTATACAATAAGAAAGTCAAAACAAACCAGAGCTTTGCCATGAACATTCCAGGACTCAAAACATATTTTAAGAGAAGTTTGACAATAACTACTCATTTTCAAGACAAGATATAACATCAATAAAAGATCATCTACTCTGGTATTCATTCGTTTGTTCAAAAGCAAGCATTAAGTCTAAGGGGTTAGTAGGAAAACCCACTAAATTAGTGGGAGTTGGGGCAGTTTCCAAAGAAACAAGACATGCACTCTTTGCCCTTGAGAAGTTCACAATCTAGTTAAGGAGAAAACAATTACCAAGCATTTTGAATCTCACTTAAAGGTTGTGAACAAATGAAATTTTTGTTAATCTATATATATTTTAAACGCCATTTATTTAATAGCCAAAGTCAGAGTCTACCTCCTCCAAACCTGTGGGGAAATATCATTTTTTTAAAAACAGTACAGCTAAAATTTCTTTTGTAAAATGTCTTTTTATAAAGAGCCTAAATGTACCACTTCTGAGATTTCCTGTTTTTATATATAAAGCTTACTTAGAAAAGGATCCACGTGTAAATACCAGCTGCCGTACTACCAGCTATACACATTGCGTCCTTCAAAGCTATACAACAGTGCTGAGCAGCTGAGGGTGCTTGGATACTCAGAGACTGACTGCAAAGTTGAAAGCAAGGGAAGAAGAGAAGGATGGGGAGACAAAAACAGATGCATCTGGTAGCAGCTGTCAGGGAGCAGAGTCCAGCCCAGAAGAAGTTAGAGGACGCTGCAATGGCAGCAGAAAACTAAGGAGGTGATAATCACCATGGGGAAGTAAGAAGGCAGAAGGAGACACAGGATGTGGAGAGTTTGCTTCTAGAATAGACACATTCATCTAGCCAGTTTGTGCAGTGGGAGAGCTTTTAAACCTGAAAATAGAACTCAGTCATTCAAGCCATTATGTGAAGACCAATAAGCAAAAATAATATCCAAAGATATATGAACTTGGGTTACAAATAAGTACTATGTCATGCATTTGAATGTGATCCACACTGTTCTTTTCCCAGTGTCCACACAATCTGTCCTGGGGAAGCTACTGGAGAAAACAAAAGAGGAAAACTAAAGCTGAGTCCTGCATTCAAGGCATTTGAAACACATACATGCTCAATTCTGAGGACTAGACAAACGCTACTATAACAGTTGTGTATCCAGCATGTATCCAGAACTAGGAAGCAACCAGCACTAACGTCAGGGAAGTTTCACACAGAGACACAGCTTGCTTAGCTAAGATGGATGTTCAAAGCCAAGCAGGGGAATTTCTGTAAACTCTTGTGTCCCTCACCATCAGCCACCCTCTGATTTTTCTACTTCCCGCCAATCCCTCTTTACTGCTACTCTTTACCAGAAAACACTTTACATGAAGACCACACCATCTGTGATAAGGGTTCAAAGTCTAGCATATAATGTCTACCCATATGTGCTAGAATGTTCCCTCCAAAAAAAAAAAAGTTTTTTTTTTAAATGATTCTGGATATTTCATACAGACAGAAGCATGCAAAATGTGTCCTTTTGTGTCTGGCTTCTTTCACGTAGTGTGATGTTTTCAAGGTTCATGCATGTTGTAGCATGTATCAGTACTTCATCCCTTATTATGGCTGAATAATATTCCAGTGTATGGATATACCACAATTTGTTTGTTCATTCAACTGTTGATGGAAACTTGAGTTATTTCCACATTTGAGGTATTATGATTGGTGCTGCTACCCATAAAGACACAAAGCAAATTAATGGTTACATAGGCTGGGGGATCAGATGAATGACAAGCGACTGCTTAATGAATATGGGTTTCTTTTGAGGTGATGAAAATGGTTTGGAACTAGATAGATGTGTTGGTTACCTAACCTTGTGAATGTACTAAATGAACTGTACATTTTTTAATGGTTAATTTTATGTTGTGTGAATTTCACCTCAATTAATTTTTTTTAATTGCAAGGCAAAGCCACCATTGCCACCTGCTTAAAATAGGGTTCTAAGTGTGGACTAAACTTCAAATAGGAAATGTTAGATATTTTAAAATAGATTGCCTATAACATGTAGGCTATCCTTCATAGCCAAGATCAGATACTGCTTACTCCGTTAAACTTGTTGGGGAAATATAATTAAAAACAAAATCTTCTCCTCATCCAGAAAACCTCTCCACAAAAGTATTAGAGAAAGAAAACAGTTTGCTATTGAATAAGCATTAAACCAGAATGTGACGGACATCAAATTCAGTCCACTGAGACCACAGACAGAAGGAAATCTTACCCTTTTATAGCCAAGCAGGTAAAACCCATTACATCCCTGTTCTCAAGACAAATGATAACCAGTCCTCAAGTAAGAGGGCTTGACATCATCATTTGTCACATGGTTCATCTGGTAATTGGGGCAACTTTACCTGGTGATTGGGGCTACCATCTGTGTTCACTAATGGCTTCATATAAAAGAAAAGTACACTTCTTGTAACAAGAGGTAGTTTTGGAGAGAGCTCCTACCTTCCCACAAGAACTGGGAGACAGGGGTGCTATTTTCCTTGGATGTTCACATTCCAAAGTACAGTTCCAGGTCCTTGAGAAAGAGATTCCTGGGTCATAAACCTGGCCAAAGGCTTATTTAGGTTTGAAAAAGATTCACTTACATTTCAAAGAGACAGAGAAAGAATTTACAAGGTTTCTAAAGTAATTGCTCTAAGAAAAGAGAGGGGGGGGCGGGGGGTGTCTCTTCCCTTATTTTTGGTAAAGAGAATTAAGCCTCTTATTTTTCATTTGTATTTGCCCTTACAAGCCTTCTCTGATCGCCTCAGCAATAACTAATTACTCCCTCTTCAGAGGTGCCTTTCTGTGGCACGTCCCACTTTCTATCTTGAATTGAAGCAGTTTCAACAGGATCAGTATCTGTTTCCTTTCTGCACCCCTCCTGGTGCCCAGCACACTGCCCAGAGCTAACACTCAGAAAAGGCCCTGGATGACAGGAGAGAGCCTTGTGGCAATGGAAATGTCCTGTATCTTGACTGCATCAGTGTCAATACCCTGGTTGTCATTTTGTCCCATTGTTCATAAGATGTTACTATTGGAGGTGCTCAGTAAAGGGCATGTGGGATTTCTCTCTACTCTTCCTCACAGCTGAATCTACAATTACCTCAAAAGTTTCATTTAAAATTTTAAATGTCCTTGAATGAATGAACACATGTGAATTATTAACTGTCAAGTAATAGTTACAGAATACTATCAAGAGAAATACAGACCAGGCTGAAGAGAAGATAACTCACAGCTGCATTCAGGGGAAGAGTTGAGCAGAATTAAGCGATGCCTCTAGGAAACTCTGGGGACTATCAACCAGGATGCTAAAAACTGCTGTGCAGGGCAGGAAGCTATGAGAATGGACTAGGTAAAAAAAAAAAAAAATTAACAAAATTAAAATGTTTAGCAACATGGGTGGACCTAGAGATTATCATACTAAGTGAAGCGAGTCAGAAAGAAAAAGACAAATACCACATGCTAGCACTTCTATGTGGGATCTAAAATATGACATAAATGAACCTAGCTACGAAACAGAAACAGACTCACAGACATAGAGAACAAACATGTGGTTGCCAAGGCGGTGAGGTGGGGTAGGGATGGATTGGAAGTTTGGGATTAGCAGAGGCAAACTCTTATATACAGAATGGATAAACAACAAGGTCCTACTGTATAGCACAGGGAACTCTATTCAATATCCTGTGATAAATCATAATGGAAAAGAATATGAAAAAGAATGTATATATATGTATAACTGAATCACTTTGCTGTACAGCAGAAATTAACACAACATTGTAAATCAACTATATTTCATTAAAATAAATTTTTTAAATGTTTAAAGAGAGACAAAAAGAAGACAAAAAGATAAAATCCAAGAAAGAATAAATGCAAGTAAAAGGGATTAAATTGTCTAGAATAAACTAAGATTAGGGGAAATTAACTAAGACTAGGCTCTCCAGGACACTTACTAGAAGACAGCAGGGCCAATGTCATCAGTTAGAGGAAGGAGGTTTAGAAAAATCAGTATTTCAATGGCAGGAAGGGAAGCTAAGGGAACACCTGTCAAATTGGTGAAGAAGATGTACTTGGGACCCAACAAAGATCTCTCTTTCATGGACCAGAAAAGAAAGGCCAATATTGTGGCTCAAGTGGGACCAGTGGATGGGTGCACAGTTTTAGCCTAAGAACTATATCTTCAAATGTTGGGACCTCCAGATGAAAAAGCAGTGGAGAAAAGAAAATTGAACTATTCCTGAATAGTTTTGTTTAGCGCTTATGGTCTGCAATGCTAACAATATAACATGAATTGTATTTGTAATACACTGAAACTGTTTATAACTGGTATCCTAAACTGGCCTCACTAGTAATGCTCATTTTTGGAGCATGAAACATCCGTGTGTTGGGCTGCAATGAACAAGGTAGGAAGGGGAGTGCTGTGGAAAATGCCAGAGAAAATAGGACCCAAAAGCCAAATCTTTGGTTAGAGAAATAGCCCTGGGTTTTACTCTTGAGTTTCAACAGCAAAGAATGAATTCAGTATCTGCCAAGAACACACTGGTATGTGTACCATGCCTTGATTAATCACTCGACACGAAATGCATGTGCAGGACATTCGGAAATGCATGTCAGCTTCGCTCACGCACCTTGAAACATGCTGGAGAATGCTGACAAACACGTTCCAACACAGATCTCTCTAATTATATTCTTAATTGATGCATGAAACACAAGATTAAACCAGATCGTGTGGAGATATGTTCCTGTGAGAAAAACCAGCAATGTAACAAAAAGGGGACAAACTAGCAAAGTAAAGGCCTGTCACTTATAACAATTTTTTTAAAGTACAAAAAAAATACATCTTTATTTGCTGATGAATTATGCATCTATAATCCTATTAAATGGCGTGATTAAAAAAGAAATTCACAATATTTAAGCTGCTAAAAAAATTACACTTAATAAGCAAAATAATACCCAAGCTCTATGAGAGTATCCCCCAAATTAAAAGATCAGTTAGATTGATATGTCTGTCTAAAGAAAAGAGATTTGTATTTACAAATGCCTGGAGGAGAAATCCACTTGATAGAAACTTGTGTCACCATCAGTTCTATCTGGTACACTTTTTTTTTTTTTTTTTTTGGCTGCGTTGGGTCCTCGTTGCTGCACGAGGGCTTTCTCTAGTTGCAGGGAGCGGGGGCTACTCTTCGTTGCGGAGCGCCGGTTTCTCTGCGGTGGCTTCTCTTGTTGCAGAGCACAGGCTCTAGGTGCGCAGGCTTCAGTAGTTGTGTCTCGCAGGTTGCTCCACTGCATGTAGGACCTTCCCGGACCAGGGCTCTAACCTGTGTCGCCTGCATTGGCAGGAGGATTCTTAACCACTGCGCCACCAGAGAAGTCCCTCTGGTACACTTCTTAGAATAAAACCTGATCACAACATTTATGTGTAAGACAGGCAAAACACTAAATGGATTAAGATTCAGGACCCTCGTATACAACAAAATTAGGTACTTGAATGCCCAAGTGCATTACATTACAAGTACATACAGGGACTTCCCTGTTGGCGCAGTGGTTGAGAATCCATCTGCCAATGCAGGGGACACGGGTTCGAGCCCTGGTCTGGGAAGATCCCACATGCCGCGGAGCCACTAAGCCTGTGTGCCACAACTACTGAGCCCGCGTGCCACAACTACTGAAGCCTGCACGCCTAGACCTCGTGCTCCGCAACAAGAGAAGCCACCGCAATGAGAAGCCCGTGAACCTTAACGAAGAGTAGCCCCTGTTCACCACAACTAGGGAAAGCCGCGTGCAGCAATGAAGACCCAACACAGCCAAAAATAAAATTAAATAAATAAATAAATAAATAGTACATACATATGTGCGCAAGTGCATTACATAAAAATAAATCAACCTATTATTTTCCTTTCAAATTTTTTTTTCTTTTTAAAGCAAAAATCCAATCTTAAGTACAAACAGGTTAGAAGAGATGCTATTTCCCCCAAAGGTTAATGCCAAAACCCCAATATATCACTCAGTAAAAATCCATCAAGATGAAGTATGGGTATGTGCCTGACTTGCTTGGCTTTATAAACACTAAAAACATGGGGAGTGTAATGGTTTTGAACTACTTGTCTGTCTCCTGGTAGTTCATCACTCCCACTCCCACATCCTTCAAGCAAATAGGTGACTCTGTGTTCATCACCTCAGGGGAGAGTGAAGCAAAATCCTTGGTCTTAGAAAGAAGGAAGAGCACTCAGAGACCAAACAAAACTTTTAGAAGAAGCATCATTCATTCTACACATATTTATTGTCTCCCATCTCAGGGCCAGGCACAAAGCTAGAAAGTGATGAGAGAGCCATGAACATGATAGACAGGTCTTGGGGCTTATGTTCTAGAATAGAACTTTCAAGAATAGAAGAGCTTCCCCTGGACTGAAAGGAGAGGGGAGGAAGGAGGAGTGAAGAGACTGGGGCAGGGTGGGTTCCCAAGGGAGGAGCCCCGGGTCCCGCTTCTGAGTCAGAGCCGCTGCAAAGCAGCAAAACGTGAAGTAAGTTTGGGGACCTGATGGCTTAAGAGCAAGGCACCCTGCTTCTTAGATTGTGGCCCCAGGAAAGGGACAAGATCCAAATAGGTTATGGTTGACCAGTGTGTCTAGGCAGATGGAGCCACAAACAACCTACGTGATATTTCCATGCCAGTGGCACACTGAAGCAGCAGGATGGTTCTTAAACCCTCAAGCAGGGAAGTATGGAAGCGAGAAGCTGGAGGCTGTAAGGGCAAATACAAATTCAAACTAAGAGGCTAAATCTTCCCTGTTGAAATAAGGTAAGACACACACACACACACACACACACACACACACACACACATGCTTCCTTTTCTTAGAGCATCTACTTTAGAAACCTTGTAAATATAAATTCTTTCTCTGTCTCTTTGAAATGTAAGTGAATCTTAAAAGTGAAACAAGCCTTTGGCCAGCTTTACAACCTAGGAATATCTTTCTCAGGGACCTGGGAACCATACTTTGGAATGTAAACATCCAAGGAAAATAGCACCCTGTCTCCCAGTTTCTGTGGGAAGGTAGGAGCCTCTCTCCAAAACTACCTCCTATTACAAGAAGTGTAATTTTCCTTCATATGAAGCCTATTAGTGAACACAGATGGTGACCCCAATTACCAGGTAAAGTTACCAGATGAACTGTGTGTGACAAATGGTGCTGTGAAGTCCTCTTACAGGAGGACTAGTTATGGTTTCTCTTGAGAACTGGGACGTAATGGGCTCTAGAAGGGGAAGACTTCCTTCTGTCTTTGCACTCTCCTAGTGATTCCCAGGATGCGCATCACATTCTTATGTAATGCTAATCCAATAGCAAAAGTGTTTTCTTTCTCTACTACTTTTGTGGAGAGAATTTCTGGGTCAGGAGATTTTGTTGTTAATTTTTTCCCCAACAATGCAAATGGGACAAGTGGGAAGAATAGAGACTGACTCAGTGAACCCAGACTTGGACAGATGACATCAAAGATGATATGGGACCCCATAGTCACAACTGCAGAATTTCCCCAAAACTTAGATGCAACGTTTTGGAGAGAAGGCGGGAAGCCCAATTGATGAAATTTAATTACATATCCTGTACAGCATGGGAGCTCAAGATAAAGACTAATTAGTTATAGAAAAATACAGCAATGTATCTGTCCTGTCTATCTGAGTCTATGGACTCAGCTTTGCACCAACTATGGCGAAAACTGGGACTTGCCAATGTTTAACTTTGGGAGCCTTATTTCAGACACGTGTACTAACAACCCATTTCTTCTGGGTGAAGCATAGAGGGAAATGAGCAGAAGGAAGCCTAACATTTGTAACAGTGTTTCTCAAACTTTGCTGCACATTAGACCCACCTGGGGAATTTTTAAAACTCTGACGGGGGCTGAGGGGCGGGACCTGGATGGGGCGGGGCCAAGAGGGGTGGGGCAAGGAGGAAACGGATGCCCAGGCGACATCCTGTGTTGATTAAATCAGAATCTCTGGGAGGGAGACGCGGCCATCAGTAGCTTTTAAAGTTCCCCAAATGAGTTCATTGTGCGGCAAGTTTGAGAAGCAGTGATTTAAAGTGGTCCTTCTCACACTTTAGTGTGCAAACAAATCACCTAGAGATCTTCTTAAAATGCAGATTCCAACCTGGTAGGTCTGGGGCGGGGCCTGAGAGTCTGCTTTCTAACAAGTGCTCACTCTAAGTTTACTAAGAAGCTACCTAGCAGTTATGCTTGATAGAGTAGGCTCTGGAGTCAGACTGCCTGGCTGTGGATCTTGGCTCTGCACTTTATTGGACTTCAGTATCTTCACCTATAAAATGAGGATGATGATAATGGTACCTACCTATGCTCATAGTAGTAATAGTATGAGGAGTGTATCATTAGTCTCATTTTACAAATGAGGAAATTGAAGTTCAAAGAGCATCAGCCCACCTTGCTAGTAACTGGTAGGCAGAGGCTTGACCCCAGATCTTCTCCCTTTAAAGGGTCTGGATAGAATTTAATCTAATTACCCTCCTCTCTTCCTGTTTCTGATCATGGAACCACTCACATTCTAGTCGCAGAGAGTGTGAACCTGTATCATCTCTGCCCTCCCCTCCCCTTCCCTTCATAATCAGTTGCCACTTGCTAAAACTCACTGATTTCTCGCATGCTCCCCCTCCTCTATGCCCATGGCATTACTCAAACCCAGTTTCCAATGATCGTCCAGGCAGAACTTCAAAAATAGCTTTACGTTTCTTGTTTCTTTTCGTAAACCCTGGTTCTCTTATTGGTGTCCTTACTCTGAAATCTTCTGCACTACTCCCCAATTAATATGACCACGTGACTCCTCGTTTCATAAACCAGCAATGATTCTCCATTACCTATCAAGTAAAATCCACACTTTGTAGCCTGCCTTTCTGTGATCTGACCCTGAAACTCCCCTCCGACTTTTTTCTTTCTCTTTCCTCTATAATGCCTCTCCATCTCTTCCCCCCACAATATGCCCCAAAAGGTCACCTCTCCTCTTCAGAACTCTTCCAGCACTTTGTCTGCACCCAACACACCTCTGTGCAAACAGTAGCCATCTGATAACCGAATGAATGAATGAATGAATGGCCTTCAGTCTTGAATTCTAACTCCAAAGGGTCTGGGGGCTCCCTCTCATGAATGTCCCTAGAGCTTGTGTTCTTAACCACAGCATTTTAGCCATTGTGAGGTATGTTATAATTAATTTGTTTCTATTAATAAAATACATTTTCAAATGATTTACTTTTCTAATAACTAGAGTGGGTTCAAGATGATCCCTATAAGAAGCGCGGGGGTCCCTGCTTATTTGCACTCTGTTATGAATTCTGAAGCATAAAGTACAGTGTGTAACTATAGCTAATGCACTAAGAATTGCATGGATCCTACAGTTTTATTTATGCCACAGCCTTTAATGGATATTACTGATTTCTTTAATAAAGGACAGTATTTTTTTAAGTAAATTAGCAGTATTTTTCCTTGAAAAGTGACATTTGAGATCTTGAATTAATTAACTTCATTACTCACATGCTTGTAGAATACCTTTCTAAATACTCCTCCTCCCTCTCCCCTCATAAAAAAAAAAAAAAAATCTGGCACTATTTCCTTTAATCTAGTACTCATGTGGAATGTTCCAGACATGGAACTCTCATTTGTGTGGGCCAGCAGGGCCCAAATATTAGAGCTGCAGTGTTTAACACGGTAGCCACTAGCCCCATGGTTACTGAGCATTTTAAACGTGGCTCGTCCAAATTGAGATGGGCATAAAAATACACACTGGATTTCAAAGACAGTATCAAAAATAAAGGATGTAAAATATCTCAATAATTTATATTGAGAGAATTCCCTGGCGGTCCAGTGGTTAGGACTCAGCGCTTTCACTGCTGGGGCCCGGGTTCGATCCCTGGTGGGGGAACTAAGATCCTGCAAGCTGTGCAGCGTGGCCAAAAAAAACATAAATTTATATTGATGACATGATATATCTCAGATATATAAAATATAATATTAAAATTCATTTCACTTGTTTCTATCTTTTGATATAACAACTAGAAAGTTTAAATTACATATGTGGTTTGCATTTGTGGCTTGCATTCTATTTCCATCAAAAGCACTGCTATAGGGTAGAAATACCCGAGAGGCTTGTTTCAGATGCAGATTGCCAGGCCTGCCCTCCAGGGAATCTAGTTCAGCTCTCTGTATTTTAGGCCGAGATCAGCAGGAGCTGGATAAAGCAACAAGAGTTTGATTCTTTCCTGATTCTCCCCCCACTATCAATGCCTGATTCTCTTCCTATTTCTCAGTTGCAATTACCAAAAAAAGAGAATCAGTTGGTCCTAAATAATCATAAGTGATGCTCTTCAGTCAGCGCTTTTGGATCAGGCTACCTCATAGGTCTCTGACCTACAGATTGGTTATCCTTAGGTCAAGTGTCCAGCCCAGGCCAATCCATTGTGACCAGTGGGGAGGGCGGAGGAGGCGTGGGTCAAATGAAACAGAGTACAAGAATGACCTGGAAACTCGCCTCTCAGCAGGGGCTCTGGTTGGCCAGCTTTCTTTGGAGGCGACTGTGGGAATGCCCAGCACAGACTGGACTGGCCAGTAGTGAGTTAATTCAGAAATTAAAAGAGCGTGATGCACATTCAAAGGCCCTGTGAGCACTAGAGCCAAAGACTGATTATTTCCTGAACTACACTCCAGACACACTTTCAGCCAAGCCACTCTACAAATAACAACAGTGATAGATCTAATCTCAAAACTATTTTGAGTCATATCTAACAACCAGCTTGCCAGGCTAAACAAGGAATTTAGGTGGGGAGAGACATAATGCAGGGGCAGATGGGACAATATTTGGAATACAGCCAAGGAGTCAAAGTTCCAGTCCCAAGGATGCCATTATGTCACCGTACGTCCTTGGGAAAGATGCCCTAAGCCCTCCTACCTCAGGCTTGTCATCTTTCCAGGTTACAAAGTGACAGGGATTGTGACTATGAATGTAATGACAGCTGTAAAGGTGCTTTTTAAAGTTAGAAGAGCTGCACAAATGTTATATTTACAAGTAGGAGCTGTCATTAACTCTGTTTACTCATGAAGGAGTAACCCCACAATACATCTTACTTCAACGAACACATCCTGCTCAGGGACCATCTGATTGTATTTCTTCAACCTTATTAAAACGGTGGAAATGTTAACTGTCAGCTCTCATACTCTGTTAGCACTTATTTCCAGCCGTAGCTTCATCTGTAATGTACCTTCAGGAATTCACCACAATATATCAAAGCCTGCTGTCAGAACAGCAGCCCACCATGAGCCACGCAGCATGTATTTAAGAGAAATACTGTCAGTCAGTCCTGCGGCTGATGACAACTGTCAGCTGAATCTGGTGGTAGCTTTTTCCAATAACTGTCAGAATATTCAAGGTTTACAACATATTCTAATGCCCTCCCACAGCATTTCTGTGTAAACTATCCAAATGGTGAGGAAAGCCATAAAAGGAAAGCTTAGTTACCATGTTTTGAGCCCAGATTTATTTCCATGCAATATCTTGGGAAAACGAAATACAATTTTCTTTATGTTATGCCCCGTTTCCTTTCCACAAGCTAAATTAACTTTCCCCCCAAAATGTGCTCAGTTTTAGAGAACCAATTCAAGAATACTGAGACTGTTTTCATTTTTCTGTTACTTTACAGAGAGCCTGACACTTCTGCTAGATCAACAACAATAGGAGAAAAGTGTTTATCAAATATTTGCATAATTGATTAGAAACCCGGGGATATCCGTGGCTTCCGGGGAAAAAAGGAGCTCTGTATCTTTAAGGCTCCATGGAGCTGTCTCTGCGCGCGATGCAGACCGAGCAGGTTCTGCGGCAGAGACTCATCCTATCGATAAGGGTCTGATAGCCAAGGTGGAGGATGGGAAAAGAATGGAGCTGTCCCAGCTACTCAATGAGCTCAGGGCAAACTATGAAAAGCTCCTCACCAGAAATCAGATAGAGACCGTGCTCTCAACAAGGATCCAGGTAATGATTTCATACAGACAGGCATCTTCCAGGATAAGGAGACAATCCATGTCTATCCAATTCCTGTCCCGGCCTCTCTGAGGTACAGTATTTCCTTTTCAATGCAGCATATACTGGGGAAGGAATTTAGGTTTTACTGCAAAGTGACTGGGACTACAGGGGGAAAGGCTGTGATTATTACTGTTAAATAACCATTAAATGAATGTTGATTGATACATTTGATTTTTATATAAATCATGAGGTTACTATCATTAACAAAACATGTAATCAACATACAATAAAATGGTGCACTCTAATCTCTTTTAGACATCCTACAGGAAGGAACATTTCAGATACCCTTCGAAGCTATTATGGAGTTATTTATAGAGATAATATAAATAACGTCTTTAAAATGACAAGCTTTATAGTGAGATGATTTATTAGCTTCCACACTTTGCAAGATAAAACTAAGTAAAATATTTCTAAAAGGTTTCTATCATTTTTTAATGAGTTCAATTTTGTACCAGATTGTTATAAATAGAAATCATCTGAGTATGTGAACATGGCATTCAGAAACAATGATATAAATTGGGACAATCAAAATTCCCCAAATCGAAAATGACTTTCTACTTCAATTACAGGTTTTTGCTTTTGTACTAAAAGATGAGAAATGTTTATTTCTAATACTAAGCATGCAATATTTAAGTATTTTTTAAAAAGAGAGTCAATTTAAATAAGAGCTAAATCCTAATTTCATAGACTTACTTTGTTTTAAAGTGACAATCACCTTTAGCAATAAATTAAGGTCTCAACTCTAAACAAATGAATAAACAACTCTTTTGGAAACAAAGATTCAGAAATTCAGGGATTTTTTTTTTTTTTTTTTTAGTTTACCTATCATATCTGAGTACAAGTTCTATTCCAAGCACCCAAACACAGCAAAGAGTTTATTTAAGAACATACCCAAAAGGGAAAAAATATTGCTGGGAAATCATAGGACATTACTGCATGCAATTCATTTTTAGTAACAACATACATTTAACTTCTGGGTAACATTTTCGGTCTTCATAAAGAATTATCAGCATCGTAGATGAAGCAAATTCACTGGGATATTTGATTTAAGTGTTGGAATAGTTCACTCACCTTTTACAAAGAGAAGAAAACAATTAACAGATGACAATTTCTAAAAATTATAAGCCAAATATACATTTTATTTTGCAATAATAGAAATACAAGTTATTTAGTTTACAAGTCATTATGCTGAAATGAATAAAGTGAAAAAGCAAGACTACAGTAAGTTTTGTTTCATCTTCTTAACATAAAACTACTTTAGGGGATTTTTTTTCAAAGAATTTAGAAAGTCATCTGGAATAAATTCAAGGAAGCCTGATTACTTAATTATTACAAAATAAACATAAGCTATTTTAGTTATTTACTGCTGTATAACAAACCACTCCAGAACTTGGTGGATTAAAACAATTGTATTGTCTTTCATGATGCTGTGGGTTGACTGGGTTCAGTGGGGGTTATTCTTCTGCTGCACATGACATTGGCTAGGACTTCAGTCATCTTGGGGCAAAACTAGGTTGGGACATCCAAGGTGGCTCACTCCTGTGTCTGGCACCTTGGCAGGGCATTTCTGGAAGGCTGGCTCAGCTGAGACAACTGGGCCTGTTTCTCTCCATCTGGCCTCTCTACACGACCTCTCCAACAGGGTATCCAGATCTCTTACATGTTGGCCCAGAGCTCCCAAAATCATAGAAGTGGAAGTCATCAGGGCTTCCTAAGGCTTAGGCCTAGAACTGGCACTTCAGCTATATTCTACTGGCTAAAACAAGACACAGGTTATCCCAGATTCAGCGTGGAAGAGGACCAAACAAGGACATGAATGTGGGGAGGTGTGATTCATTGGGAGCCATCTTCGGAATCTAGCTACCACACAAGCCTAGCTGCCACCTCCTCACTCAACATCCAAGAGACCAGCATTTTTATGCTCTTTTATTTCCAAAATTCTTGTCATCCTCTTTTGTAGTTGCTCTGATATGTGTTGCTGCTTGGCTTTGCCAACTTAACACTAAGAATAAGTGATACAACAAACCAAAAGAAATGAATGAATTTTGTTGTCTAATACCTTGCGCTAAACTTTATTGACTTTCATTTAATCCAATATTTCCTTTAAAAAAAAATCTATTGTACCACCAAATTAAATTTTTTACATTATAAAATGCATTTTTATATGCACATTAAGAAGTTCTAATTTTTGCTTCAAAACACTGCAATCAATTCCATACATTGCTCCTACTGCACTTGGGGCCAAATGTTGAGAATTCTGTCAAAAGATACTTTCATTTAATCCCAACATCAGCATAAGAACACTTAAAGCTGAATATAAAATAATCTACTTGTTATTTAATATAAGAACATTTAGAAAACAGTCTTTAAAGAAGTCATTTCTGCTACCACCTTGGATATCCAGAATTAAAATTAACATGCCTTCTAAAAAAGGTAAATCAACAATGGGTTCTCTTAATACAGAAGTCTATTATAGAATCTCTAATGCCTATGATAACTTAACTCTCTAAATGATTCATAATATACTTTCTAGCAGTATTGTAAATTATCCTGTAAATTATTGTAAAGTATCCTGTCCATATACCCAGTCCCAGAGATGATCGATTTAGGATATATAGCTGTTTATCTGCTTTTATGAAGCAGCCTACAAGAAAATATGGGGGGGTGGGTAGTAGCTAATTTTCTATCTTTCTTCCTTAATGATGCCATAAACAATAGAAACTTAAGAATCAGAGGTCTCAGGACTTCCCTGGCAGTCCAGTGGTTAAGACTTCGCCTTCCAATTCATGCGGTGCGGGTTCAATCCCTGGTTGGGGAGCTAAGATCCCACATGCCTTGTGGCCAAAAAACCAAAACATAAACCAGAAGCAATATTGTAACAAATTCAATAAAGACTTTAAAATAATTGTCCACATCAAAAAATTAAAAAAAAAAAAAGAATCAGAGGTCTCAAACTTAGGTCCTGCAAACTTACTTCTCATTAAATGTATTTTTCTACATTTCATAGACTGTCACGGTAGGAAAAGAATTTTGAGGTTCATTTTACATCCTAGAAAACTGAGGCTGAGAGTGCAATTGACTCGCTCATGAATTTAATTAATTAGTAACTGAGCACCAAGCAGAACACACATTGGTAAATTAAAAATTTAAAGAAAAAAACTGATTCCTATACTATTTTTCTATAACTGCTTTTAAATGTCTCATTTTCAAGAGTGCTTTTGTTGTCGTTGTTGTTGTTATTGTTGTTGTTGGCTTTCTTCTAGTTGGAGGAAGATCTAAGCAAAAAAATGGACAAAGATGAAGAGGCTTTAAAGGCGGCTCAAGCAGAACTCAAGGAAGCCCGACGCCAGTGGCATCACCTGCAAGTGGAAATTGAATCTCTCCATGCTGTGGTGAGAATAATCTCAAAAGCAACTGGCCCATTGAATCCCCAGATGTTATCTGATTAAGACAGGGAAAGGAATAATGTCCATTACTGGCCAGTGAGAAACTAAAAATCAGACCACTGAATTCCATCCATGGACCTAGTTCAACTACCGCCCTGCCTCCATCATGGCAATAACTACTATCAATTCACTCAAGGTTTATTCACACCTTTAAAAATGAAATAACCCTCGCATATCACCCTGGGGTTCTCTAATTGTTAGAGTAGGGGAATACAGCCTTTGTCATTATCCAAAGTCATAACAGTGGAGAATCTTTTACCCATACCACTGAGAATTCTAATAGAAAAATATTTAAGCACGTTCTGAAAATGCCTTTTATAAGCAGTCTGCTCTGGCTTTGATATTTAATATTCTATATTTTTCAATATTTAAGAAATCGAATAAATTAGGGTGATAATAAACTAATCACACTGCAGATTTTTTTTTTTTTTTGGCCAAATGAATTATCACAGGATTCGTTTGAAATAGTAAGCTCTCTAGCTGTAAATAGAAAATACAACTTTTTAAAATTTGGGTCATACCTAAAGCTGTAAGGAAACACCTCTTGCATAAGGGCTGTACAATTATTGCAACCCTTTTAAGAAAGAAGAGAACTCAATAGAACAAAGACATTGCAAATCAGATTTCAGAAACACAGTTAGTTTCCCTGATTCACTGATGAAGATCTGTATAAAACAGGAAAGGGGCCTTGAAAACTCCCTACACGCCAGTGAACAACATTACCAGATGCAGCTGCAAGACCTAGAGGCAGTGATTGAAGGACTAGAAAAAGAGCTACAGGAAGTAAGGCGCGGCATTGAAAAGCAGCTTCAAGAGCATGAGATGCTCCTCAACACGAAGATGAGGCTAGAACAAGAAATCACAACTTATCGCCGCCTCCTGGAAAAGGAAGAAATCAGGTACCTAATTCCATATAGTAAATGACCAGAAATACAGAGCCACTTATGTCACTGAGATAGAGAAATTAAATCTAAAACCCATCATCACCAAGGCATGCTCACGGAGTTCCTACCACAGAACAGGATTAGCAGGCACTGCAAAAAATATGCGGGAGAACTGTTTCCAGCCTCCCAAAATTATGAACAGACTAGCCAAAGTCAGGGACATTAGCTACAACAAAGAGCACAGCAAGCCTAGAACAAAATGTAAACAATTCTCCATCGCTACAAAAATGACCTTCCTTAACTTTCTCACTTTCCTTGCCATTCACCCCTTTTAGAATTAGTCAGTGCTTTCTATGGACCACCCACAAAGAAAGTTTGAAAAATTCACACATTACCACATTCCCCCTCCCACAAGGGCCCGCTCCCAACACACATCAAACACCAAAATAATAATAATAATAACCATTATTATAACCATAATAATAATAATAATGTTATTATTATTATTATAGTACAACCATGGAAAGCAATGTTGTTCTGAGTACATGATTTGAAAGATTTCCAGATATACTGGTAATGAAAGGTATCAAAAGAGGAATTCTTATTAATTCACAAAATTTCATAATCTGCAATCACTTACAAGGTCATATGGCTTTGAGCACAACACAATGTACAATTTTCCATGTTCCCATAAAAAGAAAACCTTTATTCCTGCTTACTTCAGAATTCTGAGTCCTCTATAAAACTGGATGAAACTACTTTCACCTATAATAAGTCTCGACATTTACTAAATCTTTGAAAAACATAAATTGAATTAAAAATATGCCACTTACTAGCTAAGTGATGCTGGGAAAGTTACTGAATCTCGCTGTTCCTCAGTCTTCTCATCTATAAAATGGGAATAATATTGCCTACCTCAAAATTGCTGAGGAGTAAATGAATTAATGTTTGTAAAGTGCTTAAAACAGTGCTATGTAAATATATATATAGCTATATACATATAATTTATTCATTATGAAATAAAATGGTTGTAAATTTTATTTAATGCCTAATCATTCAAGATGTTGACAAAGTGGTCTTTAACATTCCTTTAATACAATTTTAAAAATTTTATTATGCTCTATTTAAGATACACAGGTATCAAATTTATTTAAGATACATATACAAAGTATCAAGAAAAATATAATGAACTCCCATGTTTAAGAAGTGAAACATTTACAGTGTTATTGAAGTCCCCCCCAATCCCCACCCCCAGCACCTAAGCCACACCCCCACCAATCTCATTCTCCTCCCTCAGTCTAACCTGGCTCCCAGATCTGATGCTTATGTCTCATTAGTCTCATTATATATCCCTAAGCAAAATGTAAAATTGTTTTGCATGTTTTTTAACCTTGATAAAATTAGCTACAATGTATCTTTCTTTCCCCACTCAAAGTTATACTTGGGAGTTTGTTCCCTACAGATAGAGTATACCCTTAGTTCACTAATTTTCACTGCTAAGTAGTATTTCCTTTGTATGACTATACTACAATTTATCCATTCTCTTATTTGTGAGCATTTGTTTCAATTACATGCTAATACAATGTTGCTCCTATAATTCTTTCCAATTTCAGATATTATGGTTGCATCCAAGGTGGGAAAAAAGAACAAAAACCTACCACAAGTAGAGTTGGTTTTGTTTTACCTTCAGGTGAGTTTCTGATATAAGTTAACTAACTTAAAAAGTGAAGTGCCGTTTATAGGGATTATAAATAAATACTCTAAAGTAGCAAAAACAAGCAATATCTGAATAAAGTTTGACATACAAATTGACTGTCAATAGTACTTCAACATTGCAATTTAATATTTCATAAATAATATTTTCACAGCCATTATAAATGAAATATCTTTTTCAACAAAAGTCCCACAGAAGTATGAGGACGAAAAAGTGGAAACAGTGACCAAACAAGCAATATTAAATGGAAATGTCGTGAAAGAAAGCACTGAAGCTCATGGCACTATTCAGTAAGTAAAAAATTTTGACTAACAGTGAACATATGCCAAAAAAATTAACTTCAATTGAGTAATCTCAGTAATCTTTGAATGTTTCCAAACATAATTTTATGTATTGTGCTTTTTAACCTGACATGAATAAATATACATAAACAAAAACTCAGATGAAGTACTCTATCCTTAATTGACCATTTTTCCAAAAATATAACCAAAACAAGAGAATTTCATAGAATCAGTCAGAAATTTTATTCATATGATGTTTAAAGAATATAAATAATAAATGCCACAATGTAAATTATAAATTATAATTTAAAATGTAAATATAAATTACATTTCTTGATTTATTTTTCATATATAATACGTATTACATGTTTTTTACTATAGCCATACTTCTTCATATAGAAAGATTTATTTTATCATTTCAGGACAGAGAAAGTGGATGAAGTTATTAAAGAATGGGAAGGTTCCTTCTTTAAAGATAACCCTCGATTAAGGAAAAAATCTGTTTCTCTTCGATTTGATCTTCATTTAGCAGCCACTGATGAAGGGTGTTTACAGACTAAGCAGGATAATCTACCAGATATAGAAGTCAGGCTTATCATGAGAAGATCATGCAGTATCCCCTCTATCAAACCTCCATCAGCAGCTAATTAATCCAAAGACAGTATTTGACTTGATGTGAAAATGACATTAGGTTGGACCAAGGTAGGACTGCTGACCACCTTCTGTCCCAAAATGTAAGTTACTAAGTATGTATGTTATGACCAATGTATGACTCTTCAGAAAAAAAAACGGGGGGGGGGGGGGACAAAATGTCTCTGAATCTAATTATAGGTGTATTTTTTGGACAGAGGGAGCTTAAAATCAGAAATTTAGTACAGTTTCTATTTTATTTATTCTCCAAATAGTCTTCTTTTTCCCTTGAAATTTTTATCAGAGACGGTAAGCATTAAGATGGTTTAGTTAAGCGTTTGAAATTTCACTCAGTGGCTGAACATTCTAAGGAAAAGGGAATAGTCTGTTTAAATATGATTGTATTATGTTAAGAACCACACTGAGTTATTCATCATTATTCCATGACTGGTTATATCTAAAAAGATTTTTCTACTTAAAAAAAGAAAGCAATTATAAATGAACCTTTAAAGAGGACTATTCACTTAACCGAATGTTTTCCTTTTGAGATAATAATCTGCACAGGTAGAAAAATAACAGTTATTTTCTGCAAGATGTTTTGAGCAAACTATAGAACACACCCCAGGGCTAATTTGATGATTAAATTAATCTTCATCTGAAAGTTTTTTGCAATCATTATCTGATTTCCAGAGAGTTAACTTTATTCTAAGAACTTTAAAGTTTGTGTCCTCCCCCACAAAAAAATCAGAAGTCCAGATGCACAAAAAGAACATGAAAGCTAGTTACTCCAATTACTAGAACAGTTAATCCAACCTCTCACCATCCCAACTTTTCCATCTGTAAAGTTAAATGTGATTAATTTGAGTCTCTGATGCAAGCATTAAAGATACTATATAAAGTATTATAAATATTTCTTGCGAACATTT
Source organism: Balaenoptera ricei (assembly GCF_028023285.1). Lineage (NCBI taxonomy): Eukaryota > Metazoa > Chordata > Mammalia > Artiodactyla > Balaenopteridae > Balaenoptera > Balaenoptera ricei. Next base: position 19,791,028 of record NC_082658.1, on the reverse strand, counting down.
ATGTGAATTAAGATAACAGGATTGTTATCTAAGCTAAGAGTATTTGCAGGATTTATGTTTTTAAATTGTTCAAACTCTAATAAATATGGATAGAAAATATATTTGTGAATAAGTCAAGTACTGTTGCAAAGTTTTTTAAACAACCTAATTTGTTTCATACAGGTATATTTAAAGACCTTAAATAATAAATACCTGTTTTAAAACATTAGAAATTTATAGGTTACCAATTTTTTTCTAAGCAGAAAAAAACATTGAGTACAACTCACCATACTTTTTTCCCAGCTAAAGGATCATCTAAGGGCTACAGCTGTTAGCATATTAATACAGCCTTTACAACTCTCTCCTTCGCTCTCTTCTTTCTTTCAACCAAAAAAAAAAAAGAAGTATATTTTAACCAGAAGAAAATTATGTTAAATAATCTTTAACATAATACAGGGAATCACATTTAAATTTTCTTTCGATTACTTCAGATTTCTTTTAGCCTGGCTTATTCTGTTTAGTGAAAGGGATGATTTTGTTTTGTCAAGGATACAACAGCATGTTAAGTGCTTATTCTTGCATAAGCATCTGACCTAAAATACATCTTACACATAAAAATGTTTTCATTCAATATTAGTTAAATGCTACTAACTTTATTAAAGCTTTGGAAATGCAATCATATAAGCTATTGTACTAAAGTTACTGTACTAAGTAACAGTATCATAAATAAAGAAATATATCTAGTGTAATCTATATGCAGTGTCCAAAACTTAGTACTGGGCATCATGAATGTAACTGCTTGTTATAGTAATTCCACTATGCAGCTATTGTGTGTATTACATGTACATTTTAAAATACAGTACTTGAATTTATAACAGAGTTTTATTTGCTTTGGGGCATTTTAAATTGGGATATGAATTTACCAAAGTAAATGATACCACTACAATAAAAAAAAAAAATTGAAACATGAACTACAAACCTGCATTGTATTTGAGTTTGATACATTGTTTTGAGTTTAACTGTTCCAATATTGTTAGCTCAATTGGGGGATGAAGAAAACTGTAACCAAGGTGCACAAAAGCACAATTTTTATACTTTTTTTAACAACAGAAAAATTAGGAAGAGTATATTCTAATAAATGGTAATATTCTAATTAAAAAATAAAAATAATCCCATGATCCTGGGAAAAGTATAATAACAGCAGCCACCACTTGCAGAGTGCTGACTCTGCTCCTGGCCCTGTACGCAGCATCTTCGTACACAATCTCTAATTCTTACAACAATCCCACAGATGAATAATATTATCCTCACTTGATGGATGAATAGAAATTAATATTCTTCAATCTCTCTGAAATGGTTCAAATGCACCCTTCCATAACAAAATACAAAAGTAAATAATAATTCCAGTTACCAACAATTGCAGGATATCAGCCCTGGGACTGTCAGTAATGGCCCATGTAACCAGGAAGGAATCACTTAAATTCCCTAGGCCTCAATTTTCACACCTGAAAATTAAGAGAAAGATGGTGCTTGATCAGAACTCTTACCCTGCTTACCTCACAGAAATGTTTGAAATAATATACAGGTGAAAATATTCGGCAAAGCACTACTCAAATATACAGTACTATTTGGATGAAAATGGTCACTGGGAGAGAAGAATTTGTGAGGACAATTATAGCTGACGATAAGTAATAGTTCAAACACAACAGGTGAAGAGAATTTTTTAAATTTTTCAATTACTGCCAGAAGAGTTATTCTTTCCCAGTGAGTTACCCAATTTGAACTGTTCTACCATGATAGTTTAAAGTACAAAGTGTTCTCCAAAGTAAAAAAAAGTTTAAAATAATTTGAAAGTTTCCAGTGGAATCATGTTATGGTACCTGGGCCAAAAAATAAACTTCAGTTAAATATATGCATACACACATTACTCAAATTAGCAACACATGAAATGAAAGGAAAGTCTGTGCACAGGGTAGAATTTGGTTCTACATTTATAAATTATGGCCATCATGTACACATAGATTGCCAACATTCATGGGCATACTACAAAGAAACATTTTGAAATAAGGTGTATGTGCAAACCAGTTCAAGCCTTTTCCAGTTTCCCTCACCCACTTAGACCCTAGACCAGGATTGGCGAACTTTGTAAAAGCCCACATAGCAATTATTTTAGGTTTTTCGCGCCATACAATTCCTGTAGCAACTATACCACTCTGCCCTTATAGCTGCAAGCAGCTGTTACATAAATAATATGTAAATAAGTGGGCATGGCTGTGTCCTAATAAAACTACAAAAACAGGAGGCAGCCCAGTTCTGGCCTGCACCTGCAGTTTGCTGTCACCTGCCCTGGACCCTCAAATAAGGCCTGTGGATGACAGACCACACCCCAGGTTCTCCAGGACCATTCTGTTGTCAAACACTTTCATCCTTTTCCACACCATGTGTCAAAGTTCATGTCCCAAATCCCCAGGTATTTTGAAGGTAATGCAGAAGGCTGTAAAAACAAACCATACTTTGTCGAAGTCTACAAAACATCGTGAATCACTCAGACCTGGAAATCTCCTGGGCTTCAATATTTCACAACAATTTCTAGTGAGGGCAACTGAATAGCCATAACTTCTGCCTTCACAGAAACGGCTGAGAAAACTAGCTTATTTCACCATTTTTCCTATAGCCAGAATTTTTTTTTTTTTAATATCCAGACTTTATAAGCTATTTGGCTCAGACAGAGTTCTGTTCTCCCTTTCCCTATTTTAAGGGGGAAAAGAATCCATTGAAAAAAGCTTCATTAGAACAAACTACAGACAAATCGTATGGTTCAGTGTTTGGTTCAAAATCTTTTTTGAGTCACAGAACTCTTTGAAAATCTGTTAAACTCCAAACCCTCTATCTGGGGGTTAAAAAAAAAAAAAGCGTCTAAAAATTGTGTACAATTTTAAAGCATTATAAAGGAATAAACCTCCTAGAACCAATTCACACAGACTACTAGGTGTCCAAGGACTATGGGTTTTTCCTTGTTCTCTCCCATTTTCTCCTCTTTCTTCCTTCCTTCCCAGTCATGGTTCTCATTCTACCCCTAATTGTCTCCCTCCCAGCTTCTTCCCACAGTACTATAGAAAGAAATCAAAGAGACCTGGGCTTCAATCCCAGCTTAATCACTTACTAGTTTTGACTTCCCTGCTTGGAGGGGGGAAAGAAGAATCTCAAGGAAGTATGAGCAGTGTCAGAGAGGAAAGCAGGCCAAGTTCCTGAATCTTGCTGCCAGAAAGAAAACTAAACTACTTGGTCCTAAGACTATCACTGTGGTTTTACCATAAGGCGCCTGCGAGGGCTCCCAACGACTTCACAGTTACATATAGCTGAACAGTCATGTTAATGATGCATACCATGTTTTCCAGGAATAATCACCATTCCAAAAGTCTGTTCTGCAGTTCCCATAAATATCCCTGCCCATGCAAGATCATATGTCCTGATGTTTGCTTGGGGAAGAATCAACAGCAACTCAGTGTAAGTTGAATCCACTCTTTGGTCTTAATCACTAGGGCTTTCTCTCTTATATCTTGCCTATATTCCTCCTTTCTTAATTTTGCAAATCTTCGGAGCACAGAAGGAGCCAAAGGGAAGAAAATGAGATAGCCATTCATTTATTCACTCCACAAACATGAGCACCTGAATGGGCACTATTCCAGATGTCAAAAGCCCCCCCCCCCCCCCCGCAAGGAGCTTTCATCCTGATGGGAAGAAAAAGACAACAAAATAAGCACATAACAAATAGAGTATGTTAGGTGGTGATAAATACTGTAGAAAAAAACAAAGCACAAACCCTGAATAGAATGGAGGTTGGGGAATGAGATGCAGTTTCAAATAGGTCAGGAAAAACCTACTGAGAAGGTGACATCTGAGTAAAGACCAGGAGGTGAGAAAGTGTATCGATGTCACTGCTCCTCCGAGATCCCCTCCTTTCCTTTTCCACCATTTTTGTGCCACTCTGTTCGCACTACAGTGTGCTTTGTTCCTAACACCCAGCACCTTCAGCTTTTCTGCAGAAGACTGCCTAGAGATGACACAACCCAGCACCTGCCCCGGCACCGCACTTGCCCAGTCCCCCACCACGAAAGCCAGAAAAAGAAGGTACTGGGCTTCCCTGCTGAGGCATTCGTTACATTTACATTAATCCATGTCTCTGACGCATATATATATGCATATATACATATATATGTGTATATATGTATATATATGTATATATATATATATATAGCTTTTTTTTTTTTTCCTTTTTTTTTTTGATTCTCTACGTGGCTTGCAGGATCTTAGTTCCCCGACCAGGGATGAACCCAGGCCCCCTGCAGTGGAAGCACGAAATCCTAACCACTGGACCGCCAGGGAATTCCCTGATGCTTATATATTTTAAAAAAGCAATTTCGTGTACATTATCTCAAGCACCACTCAGGCGCCCCGTTATCCTTTGATGACCTCCTTTTTAGTCTTTCCCTTTAACATGCTCTTCAACTTCACTAATCTCTAATCATGAGTATAAAAATATTGGAGGTGGAAGAACTGGACAGCGGGTTCAGCTGGACAGCTTTGCTGACTTCTAGAGATGCCCTAGCCCCTGCTGGCACACCCAGGATGATGGCTAAGGGCAGCCGGAGAATTCAATCAGTCACCCTAAATGTCAACACTGTTTTCAAGTAATTTCAGATCCTTCTCGCTCCACAGTGTCCCACATCGGTCAGGTGTTTATATATCCAAGGAGAAGCTACTATCTAGTAAACCAACGTAGTCATGATTTAGTGGAAAGAGCCCCGGACTAGACCAGAACCTGCCTCAATACACATTTATTGAGCATCTAACAACGGGTCAAGCCCTTACTGGGCACGGGCGATACGAAGAGGACCAATGCAGATGACTGAAACTTTGCTTTTATAGCTCTCATATTGCATTGAAAATGACAAACACAGTCCGATATCAGGTAAAGACCATAATAAAGTTATCAAAGAATCTTGGGAGTTCAGAGGAAGGATTAAGGGAGAGAAGGGGAAAGTTCCAGGAGGGTATCACAAACAATTTGAGCTGGATCCGGAAGGACAGATGAGTTTAAGCTGAAAAGTGAAGGACAGTCGTTCCCGGTGGAGAGAACCGAATGAGCCAAGGCGCGCTGGGACAGAGACCCTTGCCCGGCGTTGCAAGAGCACACAACCTGGGGCAAGGGGATTAACATCTCCGGCCCTTGGCTCAGAAACCTGTGGCAATTACACTAGCCTCGCGCTTGGGAAAACTGGAAAGGTCCGTGCTGCTTTCGCCAAGGCTCCTGCCCGGCCGTTAAGGCAGGAAGCCCTGGGAGGCGCGCGGAAGGGCAGAAACTGCGAACCGCGCGCTCCACGCCTCCATCCTCGGCTTACCGAAGTATACACTCCAGCTTCCAGAGAAAGAGCAAAGAAAAAGACCGGAAGGAAAGAAAAAAAAAAACAACCCTCGGAGGCGGGGAAGTGCGCGGCCTGAGTCCGGCCGGAGTGGCACGCGGGCCTCGTGGCCACAGTGGTTCCGGGGCTACCTGCCGGCGCGCTTCCCGCTGCCTTCCGGCCCCGCGCGGGGAAGCTGAGGCCGCGCTCCCACCTCCCCTCGGCGCAGCCTCGCACCTCCCGCCGCGTCACCCGTCGTTGCTCCCGCTCCGCAACGGCCGCGGGGTTTGGGCCTACCCAGCGGTCGGGCCACCTCCGCCCTCTCCGCCGTGACGAATCGGCGCCCGGCTGGCAAATTACCCAAATTCGGGGAGTTTTGAGGAAACGTATGGGGCCTGAAAAAATCCTTGATTGTACTAAGCACCACCGCGTCCCCACTAGAAGACTTACTTTTCTAAAGAGAGTCGGTTGGGGCCTTGAAAGGAATTAAGAAGAGTGTTGAAAGTGCGAGCGCGGAAGCTCCGGACGCGAGGGGCGGGGCGTGCGCGGGACAAAGGGAAGCGAGGCCGGAGCTGCGGGCGTTTTTTCTGCCCGCGGGTGAGTGTTTCCGATTGGGCTCGACTGGGTCGGGAGGGTGGCGAGGCGTGGGGTCCCGGCTTGGCCCGACCCCGAGTCCCCGGGGGTTGCTGGGGTTCAGGCTTGGCCGCGGCGCCAGAGCCGGGGGCCAGTTGCGGCCTCTCTGAGGCCTAGCGGAGCGAGGGTGGGGAGGGAGTGCCAGCTGGGGCTCCTCCTGGGCGGCCAGATGTGCCCCTTCCACTAACCCCGCGGAATTGGTCAGAGCACCTCTGCATACTCCTCTTTAGTAGAGTCGCTGGGAAAGTGCATCCTTCGCACAAACCTAAAGGAAACGACCTCAGAGGAAGCCCTTGGGGCAAGCCAAGCCCGTGGTCCTCACCCCCGGGAAGGTGGTTTCCCCTCGGTTCAGGCAGCGACCTGAGCACTCGTGGTGTGGCTTAGAGTGAAGAGCGGAAGCTCGGAAACAGTTTGACCTGGGTTTGAAACCCAACTCTGGCACTTCCTGGCTATGTGTCTTTAGACAAGTTATTTACACTCGCCGAGACTCCCTTTTTTCTCTGTAAAATGGGAGTAGCAGTACACATCTCGTTGGATGTTGTGACTGTTAAACCAGATGGTGTAAGTAGTAAGCCTGTCCCGTATAAGGTAGTCAACAGATAACTTGAGGATTTTATGCCAGGCACCGGGCATGCATCCGGTGGTGGACAAATGTACAAGGTCGCTCTTGGAATTTATAGTATAGCAAAGGAGATCAGTAATTTTAAAGTATTAGCAATAAAGTGTGACATATCAGGGAGCTTGTGGCAGTTATGTCAGGGCTCCCCCCAGCAAGGCCTAGTGGATGTTGACAGCCTACCTGAACTTGAGCAGGAAGGAAATCTGCACCAGACTCTGGTTTCTTGCCTGTTCCTTAAGGAGAGAGGGAGAGACCCAGGTTGGGCCATTGAGAAAATAAACGATTTCGTTCTGCACCAGGCCTCTTATTCATAATGCTCCAGGAATTCCCTTAAAATGCAAAACAGAAGCAAAAAAATCATGTTTGTTTCACATAATGTTGGATGAAAGTAGTCCAGTAGTCATAAAAGTTATTTGCCTCATTTCTAAAGATGAATGTTTGTCTCTTTGTACACACAGTGTGTGATGTATATTGAGGTAAGGACCAAGCTCACCTGTGTATGGTCATGTGGTGAGCTAGTAATACTAGGACAAAAGTTAGTAAGAATTGAGCTAGAGAAAAAAAAAAAAAAGAATTGAGCTAGGTACAGGGACTACAATAATAAATTAAATGGTCCCTGTTTCTAAGCAGCACACAATATACCCACATTAACAGGTATAATACGATCGCATAGGTCTGTGTAAATTGGATAGGAGTACAGATGAGGAAGCAATTAATTCCGCACAGGTGATTTGTCAAGAAAGCTCCATTGAGGAGATATATTTTGAAATGGGCTGAGAAGGGTAATAAGAGTTTTTCAGGTAGACTCTCAAAATTTATTCCCGGCAGTTATAAAGCTGTTTACCACTATAAGAGAATGTAAAGTTCATTATCACACCAGTTACCTTTTGCACTGCCTCCAGGAATGAAATGCTGCTCCATTTTAGTAGAAGTTGTTATCCTAAAAGGAAGGCAGAGCTGCGGCTGATCAGGGAGCTGTCAGTATCTGGTAGGCCTTGTTGAGGTAGGCCCTGACAATACATCACATTCTATTGTCACTGTATTTTTATCAGTCTGATTAAATGTTTACATGGCATCAGCAAAACGTCTTCCATACAAGAGGTGGCTCAGTATCAAAAAAACAAAACCAAAAAAACTTGCAAGTACATGTTCAATTTTACTTTTTAATATCCCCAGTAATTTGTTTTAGTCATTTAATTCTGGTCAACCAAATGACCTGAAGAACTAGTAAAATATTAAAAAGGCTGGATTACTAGAAGGCAATGTAATTTTACTGAGAAATACCAATTAAACTACCCTGTTCTTTAGGAAAACATTCTCTTATGCTTGCTGAGTTTTGATTCTTTTTCTTTTTTTTTCTTTTTTTTATTTTAGTGTCTCAGATTCATTCTTAAGGAACTGAGAACTTAATCTTCCAAAATGTCAAGTAAGTTTCATTTTTTATATTTATCAATCTATATTAATAAGAGACGAATGCCCTAGCAAATGGGAATTCCAAAATACTCTCATTTTTTTTTTCTTCAAAACAGGACCATTGGTAGTTTTGTTGCATAGTATTATATCTCAGTTGTTTACAAGAAGTTATTTATTTTCTTTCAAACAGAAAGACCATCTTATGCCCCACCTCCCACCCCAGCTCCTGCAACAGTAAGTTTTAATTTTCTTGTTAATGTAATAGCCAAGTCTGGCCTTGATACAAAAACCCAGATGTCTTCCAGTGACAGTCACTCAGTCATCACAGCAACAGGATGAAAAATTCAGCTAAAAAACAGCACTTCCTACTAAATAAAATAACTCTGCATCTTACCTTGAACCAACCCCAACATTTAAAGAAACATACTACTGAAATGCCAACCTCCTATGCTCAGTTCTTTTTTTAATTGGGAATAAGTGACAAGTTTAACATTTCTTTCTTGTTAATCTCTATTAAGAGTCTTGGAAGTTAATATGAAATGAATGCTCGTTGTGGCATTTATTATTTTTAAGCCTAACCTTCAACTGGTTACATTTTTCTCTCCTTGTCTGTACATAATTTTCATGTTAAATCAAACAATAAAGCTTCCAGTTCTATAATAACTTATTGTAAATCTTTATTTTCAAGCTGTTCAAGTAAGGATTTCATTATCTGTGGGTCAGATCCTGCCATTGCACCTTACTCCATAAGTAATGTTTTATTGGATTGAGAATTGATATGTTTCAAAGTGCCTAAATGATAGTAGTGAACTAGTTTTTTTCACCCAGCAAGCTCTGGCCCAGCTTGGTCAGCATGTAAAATAATTGGCCAATCCGCAAAACAGTTTTAACAGTAACCATTCAGGCCTTGCTGAAATGGATTTCTTGTTGTTTTTTTATTTAAAAACAAAAAACAAAACACTGTTAACATTGACCATATCCTACAAAAGAAGTTCTTTAAAGCTGTTAGCCCTCCTTCCATACTCCCTACCCCTAAATTTCTGGCTAGTTTACTAATTAGGTCCTTGTGTAATTTTGTTTTCTCCACTAGATAAACTAGTTTTATTTACTAGTATGTTTTAGTTATGTTTATCAACAATCTATTTTTCCATAGTAAGATGCTTTTAAAAAGAGATACTGTATCACATCTTCTCAGCTCAATTTATATAACATACAGTTTCTAAAGTTACTTCTGGTAGATCTTAAAGTCCTGTGTTTGGTTTGTTTCCTTTCTTAAATCAAAGAACATTTCTTACGACCATCTCCTTGGCACTCTGCTAATGGCTATACAGGTGGAGTTGAACAATTGAGAGATTCCTGACCTCAAAGAGCTAACCATGTACTTCATTTTTGGAAATGGTATAATTGTAATATTTTAGTTCGATTTTTTTTTTTTTAGTTCCCTTATTTTCTTACATTACTGCCTCATAATGTTGAATAGTGATCATCATTGCTTATGCAACTTTGAAGGTGTCATTTTGACGCAAATACTGCCTCTGATAGCATATAATACCTTGAAAACAGACTTGATTTTTTGAGATAATAAAAATAGCTCAGAAACTAACCCTATGACTTCTTAAATGTAGAAAGGGATATTTTTACCTTTCTTTAGTCATACTTCTGTACCATTATAATTTCACATTTACACATAAACTACAGAAGACTAGGGGTTAGGACATCCAACAGAATGGATATTAAATGAGTTATCCTCCTTTCTTTTTTTTCCATTTCTTCTGCCACCACCATCACCACCTCCACCCACCACTACCACCCAAATGTACCACTCCAAGTAATATAAACTTCTTTTGTGCCTTTGATACTTCATCTGTGTTTTGCCTACTTATGTATGCTTGATTTGCGTCTTCTATAACTACATAGGCTAGAAATTGATCAGTAGTTTTCTTCTAAAGAATATCAAATGTATTATCTGCTTGACTGTCGTTCTTTTGGACACTAAGGATATGTGTAGTGGCATGTTTTAGAAAATTGTGTTTATAATAGCTACAGTTTAGTTGGGATGTGTTAAGTTTATTTTACATTATACAATTCAGCATTGGTATTGTCAATTGCATGTTAAAATGAAATTACTGTCACTTGTTTTGATTGAGGTTCATTAGGTAAAATACCTTACTTTTGGTCTCTCTTTGCTACATCCTTTTTATGCATTATACCTTGATTCTCATGAACATTGGATGTCATTTTATTAATCACGAAGGGCACTGCTATATAAGAGCTCATTTGTGATCACATCAACACATAATTTACAAAAGCCAAGAATTGTGTTGCTCCAACGAGCAGTTGTGGTTTGAAAGAGCTAGGGCTGTCAGGAAACTAGGTGAGAAAAGAAAGTTCAAGTCTGTCTACTAGAAAAGTAGTTCACATTAAAACTAAATGCAGAAATTGTTCATGATTGACCTGTGGAAGATGGATCAAAGAAGAGATGGAAGAGAAAGCCTATAAAAGAATGGGTTAAAAAGATCAGACAGTACCCCCAGAATGAAATCCATGCATTTCTTACAAGTCTTTGTTTTGAAATCATGTATGTGACATCCGTTGAATCCCACATATGTTCTTTTCTATTGACAACTTCTGACTTCCTGATCTGAATCTCTTCTCATTTCTCACACTGTATAAAATGATTTAAAGCTGTCTTTGAAAGTGATTCATTTCTTGTTTTTGTTTTTGGTAGATAATACATTGGCAGCATTCACGTAACTGTCAAATAAATCATGTTTTGTTTTGCATGTAAAGTGTTCTCAGACTCCTAGCTTATCACATTTCAAGCTTTCCTATCTCAGACATATGTCGCTAAGTTGTTATTTCATACTATTGGCCATAAAGTAACCCTGAATGTTTGAGACACTTCAGTGTATTGCTTATCCTGAAAAACAAGCACACACATGCACGCTCACACAAACACCACTGGCCCCTGCAAAGAGACAGAAAGAGAGGGGAAAAAAAACAAATACAGACTGGTTTTTCACTGAAAGAAAAAGAACAGTTACAACACATCATTGCTTGTTTAAAATCAGGTTGCTTTTGCATGCCATATGCAGATCATTTTTCATTTCTGTGTTTTCCTCGTTTGAGCTCATTTCTCATTCGTGTTTTTGTCTCATTTGTTTCCATCAGCAAATGCCCAGCACACCAGGGTTTGTGGGATACAATCCATACAGTCATCTCGCCTACAACAACTACAGGCTGGGAGGGAACCCGGGCACCAACAGCCGGGTCACGGTAGGAGAATCAACTATTACAGCATCCAGCAAACAACTGGAATTGACCAGAAATGCCTTCAGAGTTAGGTCCTTTGAATCATCAGCACAGCCATTTTTAAAAAAAAAATTTAACCTGGCTTTTAGACTATTTTAAATATTCATTGTACAATCTTACACTGAAAAATGAAAAAATAGTGAGATCTGGATATGTATATAGAAGAAAAGAATTTATTCTGTTTGGTGGTTGGTAGAGGTAAAGCCTTGGGCACTTAATGCTAATACTATATGTAGACAAACCTAGAATTTCCTATGGTTAAGATGCCCTTTTTGAGATGAAGAGTATCTTTCATTTAAGGTAATTGGCATTAGGCTCAAGACCTTAGTTTCTTAATAAAGGCTGGGCTTACAGGCCTAGCTGCCCTACCAGTTTGAACTGCTGCGCATAATTATTTGTCTTTTGGATTTAACAGTTGACCTAACTGAGATTCATTTCTCTCTAATTAAAAAGATTTTAATGTCACTTCAACGAATTGCAGAACAAAAGTTGAATGAAATTAATTTGAATTATCAGACTATAGATATCTACAGCTAGAAGTGCATTTATAATCCATAGGATAGAGGATATAATTTCTGAAACTTAGGATGTTTCACTTAAATGATCAGCCTAAGATACCAAAATTGGATGATGTACTTCAGACTTTCTATTTTATTTTATTTATTTTTATTTATTTATTTTTTTTAAGAAAGAATTGGAGAATTTTATTCAAGCCAAATTTGAGGATTATAACCTGGGAAGAACATCTCAGAAAGCTCTGAGAATTGTTCCTCCCGTTAGAAGACTTTTTATTTTACAATCATCTTAAAGTCCATTTAAGGAAGTTTAGGTACCAAAGAAACAAATAACTGTAAAAATGATTTACCAAAAATAAATAATAAATCCAAAAGCCAAATACCTACATACATTGGAATGTGGTATTGGTGAGAATTTATACAACCCAGAATGGCTGTAAACTTTTTAATACCTGGTTTTTGTTTGCTGTATTCATAAGTAATTCAATTAGTGTGACTTCAAAAAAGCCCTCTCACCCTGTAGTCAAGCTAGAGCAGAAAGCTTGTACCTATCAAACTATATGTCTATCTTGGTAAGCACATTGCTTAGCTTGATAGGTTTTGTTTGTCTAAATTTTTCATTGTTTCTGCATAATTTGTACCTCATAAGCATATCAAGTTTTATGTGCCATGCATATTTCATGGTATCTGAAAAGAATTCTGACAAAGTGTGTGTATGTATGCATTTCACAATGCATACAATTTTTATGTGCATCGGTACTTGTTTTTCCCTGGCCTGAATGTGTTTCACAAGTGTAACGGGTCACAAAGTTATCAAATGGTAAAGAACATTTTAATTTAAACAAGGAGTAGAATCGATTTTGGACCATTCATGTTAATACAGAAAATTATTCATGGGCAGTAAACAAAAGAATGATTACATTTTAATAGCTCTATACAGTCAGCTCTTGATTATCTATGTTAATGGAAAAGAAATGGTGGTAACTGTAATATTAGAATCATTTGTATTTCAGTTTCTGTAAACATTTTGTTCTTATCTTGGATGTATCTGTGGGATTCTTTGTTAACAAAGTGAGATCATTAAATGGAGACTTACTAGGGATAGGAAAGTGCAGTTGCTGTCTCGGTGCCTCAGCACGTTATCTGTTTCTCCCCATTCTTTCTTTCAGGTGTTAGAACCCAGTATTTGGGGGTAGGCACTAGCTTCAATGTAGATTAGTATAGGAGGGCTATTGAGCATGGAAACATTGATCTTCTGGTTCTTTGTGGTTGTTTTCTTTGTATTATTGTTCTCTCAACACCAGAATAAAGTGTAATCAAAGTGCTCTGTAGACTTATCTTGAAGAGCCTAGAAAAGGTGGAGGCTTTTAGCCTGTGTTAATTCCAGCCCCTTCAACTTCTAGTGACCTCTCAGGTCATTGAATCATTCTCTATGAAAATTAGTTATGCCTAAAGTTTTATACTACTATATATGTATAATTTAAGCTCTGTTAGGACTCAGTAGATCTGATTTTGACCTTTACAAAAGTGTTACTTTAAGATGACCTCACCTATGTGTTTTTTTGGGGGGGAGGGGGCTCCTCTTTGGTATTACTGTCTGCAAATCGCCTAAAGTCATTGATTTGAAGGAATGATTCGGTGACACCCTATGAATAGCTTCTTGTAGCGTCCACAGAACATCTGGTTTTCCCGATGACTCCAGTACACTCGAATGGTTTTCAGACAATAAACACTTTATATATAGCATGTTGAAACCTTTTGGAGTGCTTATGGTAGCTATGAGATGGAATTCACTTCTGGTCAGTTCTTCATCAGATGATGATTAACATTCTCCAGTACAGGTATGAAAACAGATCAAGACAAAATGTTAAAAGTAGCTCATTTCTGTGCTTTAATGGAAATTCCATCCCAGAAGAAAACCTCAGATAAGATCCTACCAGAGAAACAGCTGAAAAATGGGAAGAAACAACAAAAATCTCTGAGTAGCCAGAATGTCACAAAATCATGGGCTTTATTCATAGGAGATTCCCAGGACCTTACTCTATTGTAAGCACAGTTTTAACAAGCATAATTAGTCATTTTCCCCCAACTCATTGCCAGTTGGAAAGATGGACAGTTGCTGCTAGAGGTAGGTTTCCTGATAGCAGCAAGGAAAGAAACCACTAAAAAAGGAGACATGCCCTCCAAAAGCATAACCACCAGGCCATTTAATAAAGAGGCCAGCAGGTTTCATACCTCAATCTAGAGGATTATAGCAAAGCAGTGATTATAATTGTGTTCAGTGCAGACTGCTGCTTTTTTCTTTTTTAAAGAATAATGTTTGAGAAATTGTAGAAAGATATCTGTTTGAGATGGTTAATAAATTAGGGGGGTTTAGGGATATAAACCTTTAATATCCTGAAAACCAGCTAGAATTTAACTATGTTGTTATTGTTTTGGGTTTGGTTTTGTTTTCCTTGTGTTTGTAAATTGGTCAGTGTAATGAAAATATGACCTCAACATGTTCTTTTTGGAGAAAAGAAGAGAAATCAGCAAATTCATCGTTATAAAATACAGTTCTTTGAAAAATATCAAAGAGCAAATATTACTGTAATTTGTTTTTAAAGTGTTTTAATTTCACATATTAAAGCATAGACATTTTAGAAGTCTTTACCTCTTTTTAAAAAAATTGTTAACAGTGGTCTGCCAACTTCAATTATTGGCACAATTCCAACTTTATTTGTAACCCACTTCTTGGAATTCTGAAGGTTTGTGTTGGATATAAGTTGGAAGTGCTTTCTAATAACTTTATGAAGAATCAGACTTTTATGTGTTTCATGCTCTGAATTCATGACATAAGGTTAGCTTTGTAGAAATCCCTCCCCCGCCCAGAGAACTCCTGCAGCCCTGAGACAGATCTCCTAGTGGCTGTTCATACCACCACTGTTGACAGTTTCCATCCCCCATGGCTCACTTCACCCCATTGCCCACTGCTGGCTAAAAACAGAGTCTATCTACATGAGCATCAGCATGAGGTGTGCTAAGAATATGTGGGAGGAGTGGAAAGAAGGGAAATACTGCTTCAGAGGAGAAATACGTTCTGATAAGTTCATGTGTGAAGAAGCAGAGAGGAAGCCGAGTTAATTGACAAGTATGGAGGGAGGGAGGGAGGGAGACGCTCCTCACAGGAAGAAGCAGCATTGTTGGAAAGTGGTGGAAGCAGGTACCAACACACTATTCCCGGAGCCCTTGCATGCAAAATAAGGTTGACTGGGGTCTCAGCCCAGAATGGAAGGGTTTCCCTCCGGTTTTACCACAACAGCAACATCAGGGCAAGGGAACAAAATGACACCTTAGTTTTCTTGCAAGAATTTGCTCATTCCTGTCTTTTGGTCATTAGAGTGAAGCCGGCTGTTTTTCCCCTCAGCCTGGAAAGGAGGATCAGTATCAGGAGTCTCCCAGAAATTTGGGAGAAACAAATGTGATTCAGCCGTGATTTGATTCTGGGTCCTTGATCAAATGCAGCCATGTGTGTAGAGATGAGAGTAGGTTCGCAGCCGCACTCCCTCATTGGAGATGTGTGGGGTGCCCACCGGGAGCTATTTGATATCTTGCCTAGATTTAGCCTTTAGAAAGAGCTGATCTCTCCTCTTTCTTTCCCTTTTTTCTCTCTCTCACCCACTTTCTTCTTTACCTTTTTTAAAACTATTTTTCAGTCTCCTCGCCTCCTTTTCTTCTGTTTTCCTTTCCCTTTCTTTCTGTGTCTTCCCCACAAAACCAGCATTTTTTTAAAATTAAATGGAGTTTCTTGTTATAAGGTCTCAAAAGTAACTTAATCAGGCCCTGGCTCTGCCATTTCTCTGTTCCTGGTAAACTTGTCCACTCCTCCACTGTGATTAGGAATAAAAAAAGGCATGACTTCAGTTCACACTTCCTGATCTCCTTTATAAAAAAAAAAAACACTAGATATGGGCATAGAACCTTCAGAAAAGTAAAATCTCTAGTCATAATAAAGGAGCTAAGAAGGGTTTTTTCGTTTTCCATTTTTGAACCTAGGAAATAGGGTTTGCACTGGTGGCGGTTGTTCATGTGGAGGTGCGTTCCTGAAATGGTGCAAATAGTAAATAGTCCCCTGTAGGCAGTATGAGGTGTGGTAAGTGCTGAACGGGTTCAGCTTCCGGTGAGGTAATCAAGTGTTGACTGTATGTGTAATGGTAAATTAAGTAAAATAAAAGGGTGCCAGGTAATGTCCTAAACGTGGGACATCTGATATATAACCATATATTTTCGATGTCTGAATTATTGTGTAATATTTTATTTGTTCTTACAGCCAGGTTGTCAAAGCAGTGGCAATAAACTGCTAAGTAACGTATTAAAAAATTACGTGCCTAAAGTCATTTTCTTTATTTTCTTCTGATGTGAACATTTCTGAATTCGCAGTGATAGCTATTTTCAGTGGAGAAAATATAAGAATCTTGTATCCATGGACGAGTAGAAGAAAGGCGCATTAGCATTTTTTAAGGGACTCTCTTTTCAGTTTGCTGGTGCAATTGAGTAATGACTGTATTTAACTCTTTCCTAGGCATCCTCTGGTATTACGATTCCAAAACCCCCAAAGCCACCAGATAAGCCGCTGATGCCCTACATGCGGTACAGCAGAAAGGTAGGTGCTCAGGAGCCAGAAAGGAGTGAAGACTGCTGTCTTTGCTCTTGGCTTTATGTCAGGTTTCAGATTGGCTTAGCCAGCTTTTTTGTGCATAGTCAGAGGAAAAGATACAGAATTGCAGTTTTTAAAGAAATCAGTTCTGATTTCTGAATTCCAGAACTAAAATCCAACAAGAACATGATTAAATAAACAGTTAAAATACTTAAAGCAAAGTTATGTAGCCAGTGTTACTTGTGTAGTCTTTTGGAGAATATTTAATGACATGAGAAACAAGTTTAGTGAAAAAACGAATGCAAGACTACATGTACTAGTATCTTATTTTTATAAAAATAATAGCAAATACATGTTAGTTTGAATTTAAAAAAAGCCTAGAAGACAGTGGTTATCTCTAAACAATAAGTTTATGGTAATTTTTATTTTCTTCATACTTCCTTGAATTTTTCCTCTTTTTTTTTTTGGGTGATGAACCTCCATTACTCTTTTTTTGTTTTTGTTTTTTGTTTTTTTTAACATCTTTATTGGAGTATAATTGCTTTACAATGTTGTGTTAGTTTCTGCTGTATAACAAAGTGAATCAGCTATATGTATACATATAGCCCCATATCCCCTCCCTCTTGCATCTCCCTCCCACCCTCCCTATCCCACCCCTCTAGGTGATCACAAAGCATCAAGCTGATCCCCCTGTGCTATGCTGCTGCTTCCCACTAGCTATCTGTTTTACATTTGGTAGTGTATATATGTCAGTGCTACTCTCTCACTTCGTCCCAGCTTCCCCTTCCCCATTCCTCAAGTCCATTCTCTATGTGTGCGTCTTTATTCCTGTCCTGCCCCTAGGTTCATGAGAACCTTTTTTTTTTTTTTTTTAAGATTCCATATATATGTGGTAGCATAAGGTATTTGTTTTTCTCTTTCTGACTTACTTCACTCTGTATGACAGACTCTAGGTCCATCCACCTCACTACAAATAACTCAGTTTCATTTCTTTTTATGGCTGAGTGATATTCCATTGTATATATGTGCCACATCTTCTTTTTTTTTTTTTTTTTTAATTTATTTATTTATTTATTTATTTTTGACTGTGTTGGGTCTTCATTTCTGTGCGAGGGCTTTCTCTAGTTGCGGCGAGTGGGGGCCACTCTTCATCGCGGTGCGCGGGCCTCTCACTATCGCGGCCTCTCTTGTTGCGGAGCACAGGCTCCAGACGCGCAGGCTCAGTAATTGTGGCTCACGGGCCCAGTTGCTCCACGGCATGTGGGATCCTCCCAGACCAGGGCTCGAACCCATGTCCCCTGCATTGGCAGGCAGACTCTCAACCGCTGTGCCACCAGGGAAGCCCCTACATCTTCTTTATCCATTCATCTGTCGATGGGCACTTAAGTTGCTTCCATGTCCTGGCTATTGTAAATAGTGCTGCAGTGAACATTGTGGTACATGACTCTTTGAATTATGGTTTTCTCAGGGTATATGCCCAGTAGAGGGATTGCTGGGTCATATGGTATGAACCTTCATTACTCTTAAAATAACAAGTATAACTGATATCTTTATTAAAGACAAGAGCATTTATTGATTTTCACCACTATTCAGAAATTTTAAAATTTTTGGTCAGAATTATTATATATGTATTTGACAATATGGTATATTTTATTATGCAGAGTAACCACATTCCTTCTAAACTCTCGTGAATTTTTAGAAAGACATAAGACTGTGTTATTGAGTTAGCTCATCATAAGTGTCTGCAGTGATTGGAGATATCCGAGATCTGCCTTAAAGTAACCTGACAGAGGACTCAATAATTATTGCAGCAGGCTGAAGAGAACACGGGGATTTGACACTATTGCCTCTGCCTTTGTTGATGATTGAAGGTTTCTATATTAAAAAGTATTTTTAAAGGTCTTTATTTTTAGGCATCAGTACTGAAATCTCAACTGTTTGTCCTTTTCAAGGTCTGGGACCAAGTAAAGGCTTCCAACCCTGACCTAAAGTTGTGGGAGATTGGCAAGATTATTGGTGGCATGTGGCGAGATCTCACTGATGAAGAAAAACAAGAATATTTAAACGAATACGAAGCAGAAAAGGTAGAATGGGACTGTAGGGATGGGTACAATATAAAATTCATGAACACTTGTCTTATTATTTATAAAAGAAACATAAGATCTAATCAGACAGCTGAGGCATTGTCTGCCTGGGTCAAGTCACTTAATTTCTCTAAGACTTCAGATCCCTTGTCTGTAAAAAGGAGATAATTATCATGTCTTTTGATATTCAAATGAGGTAATGTAAGTATTCATTGTAACCTGCAAAATGTCAATTCTAAAACTGAAAACATTTGCATTTCAGATAGAGTACAATGAATCTATGAAGGCCTATCATAATTCCCCCGCATACCTTGCTTACATAAATGCAAAAAGTCGTGCAGAAGCTGCTTTAGAGGAAGAAAGTCGACAGAGACAGTCTCGCATGGAGAAAGGAGAACCTTACATGAGCATTCAGCCTGCTGAAGATCCAGATGGTAAAAAAAAAAAAAAAAATAGTGGGGCTTTGTTTATGCTTTCTCTGAGAATTAAAATATGAGAGATCTCGTAAGTTTTATTTCCTATTCTAAATGGAAAACAAAGCATAATTTAAGTGCCATTTCAATATTTTGAATAATTGAATAATTATTTTGATTAATATTTGTATGTGAATTTCCCAAAGATAAAGAAATACCCTTTTTAGTGTAGAAGATAGCAAAAACTACCTATCGTTTATCAAAATCTCTGTACTCAGAATGCATGGAAGGTTTTTTAGTCACAATCAGAATTTTACCTCAACTGCTTTTAAAAAGTTAAATGGGGCTTCCCTGGTGGCGCAGTGGTTGAGAATCTGCCTGCCAATGCAGGGGACACGGGTTCGAGCCCTGGTCTGGGAAGATCCCACATGCCGCGGGGCAACTGGGCCCGTGAGCCACAACTACTGAGCCTGCGCATCTGGAGCCTGTGCTCCGCAACAAGAGAGGCCGCGACAGTGAGAGGCCCGCGCACCGCGATGAAGAGTGGCCCCCACTCGCCGCAACTAGAGAAAGCCCTCGCACAGAAACGAAGACCCAACACAGCCAAAAATAAATAAATTAAATAAATAAATTAAAAAAAAAAAAGTTAAATGCCTTCAAGTTATATTCTACTTTCTTATTGGTTCCCTAAATTGGCTGAGTTAAAGGCTCTTAAGGGAGAAAGTTAATGAGCGGGAAGAGGCATTATGAACTTTCTTTTCTAGTTAATTCAGAAATCCAGCTAGAATTTATAAATACAACTCACGATGACACTTAGGAGGGTACACACCTACAAACTTTATACACGCGCACGCCCCCGCACCCAGAGCAGAGCTTCCTAGTTGGCATTCCATGAAGAGTTTGCAGGTACGCTTTTGTACCGCTGGTTGGTTCTCTGTAGCCGTGCAGGGTCTGAAGCTGCAAGGAGCTTCAGAGCTAGCCACCTCCAGCTGTGAGTATACTCATCCACATAGCAAGCATGCTATACAAATAATATTTTCTTTGTGTACTGCTGTGATGTGGAAAAGGTTGGAAGCTCTAGCTACAAGCAACAAAAACATCTAGAAAATAATTTAAGATCCCATTTTAAAGAAGTAGTAGTAACAAAGAAAAAGCTTGTAAGACCTTAAAGAAGAGACCTTAAAGAAAGGAAGCAATAATACCACCTAAAGACATGAATAAACTGATATACTTAAAAGGAGAGAAAAACAAAAATGAGTTTTTAAAAGAAAGGACTGGGATATTGACAAATATTCTCATAAATACAAAATATAATAATAAATATAGAAAATAGAATAGGGAATAGAAACAATATAGCATGTTAAGCAGAATCATCAGGGCTAAAGACACACTAGTGTAGGCAAACTTTAGTTGCTCGAATTGGATAATTAGTGCAAGAAAATATACAGAACTAAAAAAAATAGAAGATCCAGTCTACAAATAATTGGAAGGATGGGGGTCAGTAATAATCGGAAACAAAGGCTAGCAACATAAAAGACGTAAGTAGAAATCAGTTGAAGTTTTCACAGGTGAAAGGTAACAGCAGGAACACTGAGAAGGACTGAAAGAGCTTCACTTAGGAACAGTCTTCAAAGAGAGTCCTTTTCTCTGTTTCTCAGACTTCTGCCCATTATGTTTTTTAAGTTTAAAATAGGATATTAGAGCTGCTAGTAAGAAAGGATGGTAATAGTTAAGATACCAGGATAAGAATGACTTTAGACCTTGTTCCTTATCCCTCAGAACTGAGTAGAAAGAGGAAGACTTGGGGGGTGGAAATGTACATAAAACCAAGAGAAAGGCAGCACATCCACAGGTACAACAGCTGCTCACTTTTACAAAGAAGACCTACAAGGCCTACGAAACATACGTAGTTATCCACACAAGACGGTGAAGTCTTTTTTAACTGACATTTTAGAAAGAGAATATTCATGAGATAAAGTAAATACCTGGTGAATTAGAAAATATAAACCTACACCCCCCCCCCAAAAAAAAAAAATCAGACAACTAAAGTGCAAAGAAAGACAGGCCCAGATTTTTAAGACTTTTATTTCCCCTACCAGTCCAGTGGTCAACACTGGGGACATATACATGAAAGAAGAAAAAGAAAGGTAACCTAGATGGATAACCTAGCACAAATGTATATAATCTTAAGTGTGAATATGAAAAACGCTCCCTTAAGCGGTAAAAAGGTCACAGTTTTTTTTAATGGTATCTTTTATTCCAGTAATTTTAATTTCAGAAGTGTATATCCTAAAGAAATTACTTGAAACAAAAAGCAATTTGCACAACAGTTCGTAGCGGTGGTGTTTCTGGTAATAAGAGTTTTAGGAACTACTTAAGCACCAAAATTAAGGGACGTGCTAAACTGACATAGCAACACAATTTGAGCCTTTGTAGCAGTTTCCTAAAGTGTGGTCCCCCACCTCTGACGGCACACTAAGATGGTTAGGTGGTTCAGAGAGGAGCTTTTGTTTTAATGTGTATTGCTTAAGAGGAAGCTCTTTTTTTTTTTTTAAGTTGATTTAAATAAAAATATTAAGTAAATAATAGCACAGGTTGTTAGCAGGTATGTCAAAAACTGGTAGTGATAGGGCAAAGGTAATAGCTATTAAGAATAAGCTTGTAAACCAGATCCATACTATCTGTATATGCACTTGAGTGGATGAAAACAGCATGTAATATACCTTGATACACTGGCAACAAATGTATATGTGTGTAAATTGATAAAAATTAAAAGTGAAATTTAGAATTAAATGTTTTTAAGGCTTTAGTGGTATTTTAATCTTATAAAATATATATGCCCATCTGGGAAACTGAATATTGCTAGAGAGAATGTTTTCTCTGCAGTGGGCATTTTCCTTACTTTAAAGTGCTACAGTGACAAAGACACCACCCAGTTCCTATGTATGTATCGTCAGTTGTAAAAGCCTTAAATTACTACCCCAGAAGTGAGACATTTGGCAAAATCTGTTTTGCTGTCAGTGCAGCCTTCATGTTGATTTCCAGGCCAAAGACACATGGTTGTATTTCATTTGTGTTTCAGCCAAATCTTCCCAGATGCACATCATAACTTAAAGATTTATTTTAGATTTTGTTAGACCTGTGAGGGCCATGGCTCCTTGGTAACTAAGTGTTAACGTTGTTGCACTCTCCTGACGATGGTAGCTGGTGACCTAATTTCCAGATCCTTTTGTTTGTTCCAGATTATGATGATGGCTTTTCAATGAAGCATACAGCTACCGCCCGTTTCCAGAGAAACCACCGCCTCATCAGTGAAATCCTTAGTGAGAGTGTGGTGCCAGACGTTCGGTCTGTTGTCACAACAGCTAGAATGCAGGTCCTCAAACGACAGGTCCAGTCCTTAATGGTTCATCAGGTAGAGTCACAGAACATTTTATTATGCCACAGGTGCCAGGTGACCTGATCCTATACCATGCATCAGTGTGCCTGTTAAATATTTATGTTCAGTCTGACCTGTTCCTGATTCAGGGAAGAGGCTGGAGGGAGTAGACCTTTCCCAGAGATTTAATAAGTTTGTCATTAAAACTGTAACGTAGAGCCTTTTGACAGAAAGCATATACATTAAGAATTTTGAGACATCCTGTCAGCTCTTACTGATGTACTAAATATTTTTTTTCCAAAAAATTGCTGAGGCCTGAAACAGTATTCTCCAACATATACTTATTAATCAGTCATTCCCTCTATGCTGCATTTTACATTTTAAAAATCTTAGCTAGATACATTATGTAATAATTTAAATTAAAAATTCAAAACTATCACACTATGAGAATGTGTGGACCATTAAAAAAATTGAGACATATTTTCTGTTTGACATTTGCTTTAGAGAAAATAATTCAGTAGTAACAAAACCTGATCTTATGTTTTATAGCGAAAACTAGAAGCTGAACTTCTTCAAATAGAGGAGCGACACCAAGAAAAGAAGAGGAAATTCCTGGAAAGCACAGATTCATTTAACAATGAACTTAAAAGGGTATAAATTTAATGTGTTAACTATACTTTTATCACTGTGTCTGTTACTTTTTTTTTTTTTTCCTCTTTCTTTTTTCCAAAATAGTGTTTTTATGGAACATTGTTCACTTTGAAACAGGGTTAACTTTGCTATAACTGGCAAGGTCTTTGCTTTATGAAATAATTTCCATTTTCTGGCAGAGTTGCAGTAGGTTTGAAATATCATATAGTACACACATATGTACTAGGCCTTAGACTCTAGAACCCTCTGAGGTTTTAATTTAAACTCTCATGCAGTTGTGAATTATTTTCATTTCATTGCAGTTTATTCATCAAATGTCTCCATTAACTGTAGTTCAGTTTGCACTTTGTATGAAAACAAGTAAATCTAGTGTTTGGCCGCCTGAGATATAAAATGGAAGCTTTTGAGTATAATCCAGAACTTTCAGCATTGTCTCACCAGCTGTTCTGTAATACTTGATGTTATGTGGCGTGCTAGGGCAACTCTCCTGTAGACACAAGAGCTTCAGAGAGGACGTGGAACCATGTTTTTTTCTGCCATATATATGTATATAGTTCTTAGCCAAGAAAACCCACTTTTAAACCAATTTCTCTGGTTCAGAGATTGTAAGAAAAGAACATTACTAAGAGAGTTTTTTGGGTTCTGTTTTCTGACTGCTAGTTGTGTGGTTTGAAAGTAGAAGTGGATATGGAAAAAATTGCAGCTGAAATTGCACAGGCCGAGGAACAGGCTCGCAAAAGGCAGGAGGAAAGGGAGAAGGAGGCCGCAGAGCAAGCTGAGCGAGGCCAGAGCAGTACTGTTCCCGAGGAGGAGCCGGCGGCTAGTAAGACCCAAGAAAAGAAGGAAGACGAGAGCATTCCGATGGAGACAGGTAACCTTACAGTTGATACCGAAGTAAATGTCGAGGGCTTTTACAGCTGTCTTTAGTTCTGCTTTTCCTTTCTCAGTGCTTTTCAGAAGTCACTTTGTTGATCTTGCCTCTTGAATTATTCTCCATATGACCTACCCATTTCTTTCAAAATCTTAATCTCTTATAGTAGAGTCCACTTAAAATGTTGATATTGGTACAAATCAGCAGTGGTGTGTTGTCTTTAGTCTTGCTGTTTGAGGTCTTGGTTATTTGCCCAGATTGAGTCATGTCATTTCCTGGGAATATAAAGTATAATGGTTTAATGGTTAAGGATACTGGCCCGGGAGTCAGACAGATCTGGGTCTAATGCTGCTTCACCACTTGCTAGCGCTGTGACTTTGGGTAAGTTATTTAATTTCAGTTTCCTCATTTGCAAGTATTCTAGCACCTGCCTCTGAGAGTGAGTTCCCAAGGATAAATGTACATAAAATCATCATTACTGCACTTGACATGATATTGGCACTCAGTATTTTAACCTTTATTGCTAAAATTGTTTAAACAAGATGTGGTCATTGCTCTTAAGGTCAGTGTCGTCTCTGGTGTCCTAGAACGGAGTTAGGCAAATAAAACCTGCAGGCCAAATCCTGCCTGCCACCTGGCTTTTGTAAATAAAGTTTTGTTGGAACCGTTTATTTACGTATTGTCTGTGGCTGCTTTGGGGCTACAACAGTATAGTTGAGTAGTTGCAACTGAGACTACCTGGCCCACAAAACCTGAAATATTTACTATCTAGCCTTTATAGAAAGCATTTGTTGACCCCGTCCTGGAACAATTCATACTTCTGTTCTACTGATTTTCCTGATTAAAAGCATTCCTCAAGGCAAACAGTAACACAGCTTACATGAAGTACCGATTAAATCGATTATTGCTTGAAATTTTGAGATCACTCTACTTTCTGGCACTGTTTTGACCCTGCCCAGTGCACTGTGTAATAAACAGAACTGAGCTGAAAGTATGGGAAACACAATCAAAGGCTCCCTGGACCATCATTACAAGAAGTGAGAGGGACCATAGTCATACTTGGTGCTCAACCGGCAACTTCTGATTTGACATCTGGAAAACATTAAGTAGAATATAGTATCTTTACCAGATATTTCTACAGAATGTAATTCAGCAGATTAACATTTCAGATAGCCAGATTTTAAGTTTTATTGTCTGAACCTTTCTCTGTTTTGTGTGAACATGTTTTTTATCTTAACAGATTTGGAGCGTGAACACATTTTGTGGTTAAAACAAGAGCTTGACAATTAGAGCATGGTTCTTTGGCTCATTTTGCAGCTAGAATACTCAGCCTTGCCTCTGTTTTGTCATCTATGAATAGAGCATGCCTAGGTCTTTACTCAGATTTCATCCTTCTAGCTGAAGAAAAAAAACTGAAGAAAATTGTTCTGAAGACCGTTAGAGCAATAACAGAAAACAGCCCAGCGTGACTTGTAACAAAGTACTTTAAATATCAGCCTTATACCATTTCCATACCTGCTTTCTCACTCATTAAATCCAAGCACTTCACAACAGCACTGTCCAATAGAAATGAAATATAAGTCACTGTGTAAATTTTCTACTACCGACATTTTTTAAATGAAATTTTTTAAGTGAAATTAATTTTAATAAGTCTTCAAATTCCGATGTGTATTTTTAGACTTAGAGCACATCGAAATTTGGAAGCTAAATTTTCAGCAGAAATACTTGATCTGTATTTAGATTTCAAATTTTACAGTTAAAAAGTAGATTGTTTCCAAATCCCAAATTGTTTTAAACATGCTATAAGTTGCTCGGTCACACTCGCTCATATCAAGTGCTTCGTAGCCATACGTGGTGAGTGGCTGCCTTATCCTCGGATGCCGCAGCTCTGGACTGGCAGCATAATTAGAAGAGGGAATGTTTGTCTTGGAACTAACAGTGACAAATGTGTGATTACAGAGGAGACACGCCTTGAAGAAACGACGGAAAGCCAGCAGAATGGTGAAGAAGGCACGTCTACTCCTGAGGACAAGGAGAGCGGGCAGGAGGGGGTGGACAGTCTGGCAGAGGAAGGGACCAGTGATAGTAACACTGGCTCAGAGAGCAACAGTGCAACCGTGGAGGAAGCACCAACAGACCCCGTACCAGAAGACGGGAAAAAAGAATAAATGTTGCCTTGTTTTATGTGTTCTAAATACTTTTTTAAATGAAAAAATGTTTTTTGAGTTTTAATGGTGTTATGTAGTTTGTGTATTAATTTTTTTCTTGTCCATATCACACCACCAAAGGCTTTTGGACCATTTAGCATCATGAGCTGAATGGCACAGTCACCTTTCTTAAGCGGGAAGAAGATGGTTCTTTTGTTTGGATCTTGTTTCTAGCCCTCAACTGTTGAAAGCCTCAGAATTTAAATTAATTGAGAAAATGCCCACCTCTTTTAGAGAATTATCCTTTGATGCTGCAGAATCTACTCTTACAAATGCCTTCCTACAGCTCACTTGGGTGCTTACCAAAGCCATAGCTCTAAACCTTCCCAGTCCCCATCAACAGCTTCCTGAAGGGCCCCTTTCCTGTTTACTTCCACAGAGAGTAGCTTCTTGAAAACATAGTCGTGTGACTATGTATTTGTTCACTTACCCTTTTTTATTTTGAATCAGTGTCAGATACCAAGAGTTGTGTTAAGGTGTTTAGTGTACCTACAGCCACACTTGGATTGTATTGATCCAGAAATAGTCTTCATAGTTAGTTACTGGCTTATGAAATAATCATTAAAGTGAACATGGCACATATACACTTATCTATACTGCCTTTTGTTATAATTAATATTGGATATGTTCTGGTGAATTCATCCCTATTTTACAGGGGGGAAAAATTACTTTTTTACCAAGTTTTCCAAAGACAGAATAGATCACAAAGCTGAAGGAATTGAATATTCTTGCAGTGGAGGATGTAACTTCAAAATGATTAGCCCATTCTAGAAGAAAAACAGCTGGGAATTAAGTTCATCCACTGGAAATTGTTTTACAATAATCAAAACATTTAAAACCTCAAGGCTCAGGATCCCATAGATCAGAGCCTACCTTTTTGATAAACTCTTAGTAAAGTCTTAGAGACCAGAAGCAAGATAGTTTGTGACACATAGGCATTCCAAAAACTAGAATAGATTTTTACTGAATAGTGGTATAACTGGTGGTATATGTTTCTTAAAGGTCCAAATGTAATAAAAAAAAAAATGGAAAAGAGAGTCTCAGTGTTTTTAATGCACTAAATATTTTTATGCAACACAAGCTTGTAACTTCGTTATTATAATGTAGTGACTGTAGGGAGTGGCCTCTCACAGCTGTTGTGAATTTGCCTCTTCAGATAAGGCCCTGTCTCACCCAACTATGTAAACTGCTGTAAGTAGTAAGTTCATGTGTACAAGACACTTGTGAAAATTAGTTTCCTCACATTATAGTCATGTCACATATATGGTCTTTGACTCCAAAAGTAAAGTGGTAAGTTTCTACATACACATATGAGAAACTTTTTTTACATTGAGAAAAAAAATATGGCTGAATAAATGTAAGCCCTGTGCTTACATGTAGATAACTTCTCTATGTGGACAAAACTTAATTTATAGTGAATTCCCTGCTACTGAGCTCACGGCACGCAGTGACTATGACTCCACTCTGTTCAGCCTCCTGAGAGAGGAGGAAAGGAAACAAAGTGGGGCGGAAACACCCCTTGGTACCTGTTTTTCTTAAAAACACATGGGATGTTTCTTTCTGAATCAAAAACTAATTGATCAGTTCTGGGTGTAGGGCATCATAGGGCTCAGGACTTCAGCCATCTCCTCCCCAACAAACTGGATATCCTTTTCAGTACATTGTCAAAACTGGGTAGAGAAGTTGTTAATATGGGTGGAAAACAGTACCAGATCAAGATGTCACGTTATTACCCTGGTACTGAAGTCTCTTAAGAGGATGGAAGTGGTTCTTTTGCTGAGCTGGAGATGGCACAGGGAAAACAAGTATATCTAGACCAAGCCTGCCCATATGATGCTACGGCAACAGATCGAAACTTAAGATGGGATTTGGCAGCTTTTAACTCAGGGCGGGAAAATTGAATTAAAATACCTTCTTGGGCTTTCCTGGTGGTGCAGTGGTTGAGAATCTGCCTGCTAGTGCAGGGGACACGGGTTCGCGCCCTGGCCTGGGAAGATCCCACATGCCGCGGAGCGACTAGGCCCGTGAGCCACAACTACTGAGCCTGCGCGTCTGGAGCCTGTGCTCCGCAACAAAAGAGGCCACAATAGTGAGAGGCCCGCGCACCGCGATGAAGAGTGGCCCCCGCTTGCCGCAACTACAGGAATCCCTAGCACAGAAACGAAGACCCAACATAGTAATCAATCAATCAATAAATAAATCTTTAAAATACCTTCTTGTCAGAGTGATAACATAGAAACCACCAATGTTTGAGTTGTTCCTAGTTTCTTTGAGTATGTGGCATATAGTCAAGGTCTTTGCTTTCCATATCCCTATAGGCATTGGGAATGTCACTTAAACTCTCTGAGCCTGTTTCAACCGTAAAATAGATTGAACTACTTTCAGTCCCCTTACTCCTCCACATAGCCATGATTTTTAATGCATTTGTTTTGAGTATGAATGCATAAAGTTTGAGAGCTTACATTTTTATTAATTTTTTTTTGAGTTTATTTATTTATTTATTTTTTATTTATGGCTGTGTTGGGTCTTCGTTTCTGTGTGAGGGCTTTCTCTAGTTGCGGCAAGTGGGGGCCACTCTTCATCGCGGTGCGCGGGCCTCTCACTATCGCGGCCTCTCTTGTTGCGGAGCACAGGCTCCAGACACGCACGCTCAGTAGTTGTGGCTCACGGGCCCAGCTGCTCCGCGGCATGTGGGATCTTCCCAGACCGAGGCTCGAACCCGTGTCCCCTGCATTGGCAGGCAGATTCTCAACCACTGCGCCACCAGGGAAGCCCCATTTTTATTAATTTTTAACAACAAATGGAAGAGAGGAGAATCCCCAACAGTCCCCCGGTTTTCTTACAGAATTTTCAAATGTCATATCTTTCCCCATTTGTCAACAAGCATGTCTTTTATGTGGCTCTCCTACAGTACATGAAAATTTTGTATTTGTAAAGCAGAGCTTTCAGGAAAAGTTACTAGGAGCAAGCTCATTTTAACATGAGAGTATGAACGTCCTATGGAAAAGATATAACACTCGATTCACTATATTTGAAAGAGAATCCGGAGTTTAAATCCCTCCAAATTTTTGGTTTTGATGCTTCCCATTTAGAGACTAGTTTGGGGTTTTAAACAATTGGTGCTGACAGTGTGAAACTCCTGTTGCCTGCAGTTAAATTGAAGCTGTGTTTTCTCGTGTGAACGGGCAATGAAGCTGGGATTATACTGCGTTAAATCCTCACTTCAGAAATCATTCCCCTCCACCCCCAAGCACTACCACACGCGGTCTCCCCGCCTGGTTTCAACAAGGGCAGGAGTTTATCTGGCTGTTTTTCACCGCCAGGCAAACCTTGCTGGAAGAGCAACAACTGCCTTCTTAATGATTTGCACGTCAGAGGGCTTAGCATCTTTACAAATGAAAAATCCACTGGGCAATAGCGAGCTGAAAGGAACGCGGAGTCTTTTTAGAAGAAATCATACTGGATTATCATCTAGCTTGTGGTGATAATGTTTCTTTGATCAATATGGTAGGGGAAATTCTAGATTTAGTCGAAAATGTCTACAAGTCTTAGTAATCATAAAACTGTTTATAAACATCTTAGTAGTAGGTTGAACTATATGAAATTGCCTATGTAAGGTTTTTATCTGCAAGATGACAATTTCACGTGGTTCAATCTAATAATTCTGCATTTTATTGTAGCCCAAGTTATAAGCTCTTAATAGCAGTTTTCTGAGTGTCAAATGGTGGAACTTTGGACTTTCCAGATTGATCGATACACTTCTCTAAAAATTACTGATTATTGTTAAACAAAACCCTGATTAACATGCAAATCCTAAACTATCAAGTATTTAACAGGCTGTTTTTTAAAATATATCCCACTAAACAGTTAAGATAGCTGACTTATGTTCACATGTTTTCCTATTTAGCACCAAAAATATATAATTGTTTTGCATGTATTCAAGAGTGTTAAAAGGGGGGGGGGGGGAAGTTCCCAAATGATTTGATTGCTTTTTACATAGAACTGAGACAGTAACTGCACATAATGACCCCCTATAATGAGCCATTTGAAAGGCAGGAAAGGCCACCTCAGAGTCCTTGACATTCAGAAGTGGCAAGGACCTTGTGTCAGCCACCTCATGTACCCATCAGCCCTTGGATAAGAGCATTTCCTTCCCCATGTCCCCTAGGGTTGTCACCTAAAATTAACACCTCTAGTCTTGGGGAGCCCATCCTCTCTTAAGACAGCTCACTCCTAGAATTAACAAAAAGTATTTCCTCTCATTCAGCTAAAATCTGTCTTTCGGTGATCTCACCCTCCTGGTTCTGCTTCTACACCTTGAAGTCAAATAGAATAAATATAATCCTCTTCCAAATAAAAGACCTCTGAATATTTCTTTTTTTTTTTTCTCCCTAAATAACTGAATAAGCATATGATCCTATGGATTTCTTAAGTAGTTAGTTGAGTCTAGATGACTTATGACATTTTTTTTCCTGAGTCTTTTCAAATGATTAGCAACACTTCTGTGGACAATTGTGTTTGAGAGGTAGCACTGGTTTCAATGAATAATCTGAAGCAAAGAGAAAATAAATGTGCAAAAAAAAAAAAGAGAAAGAAAAAATGAAGTGGGTGCATGTGATAACACTCTGTTTTAGGCATCTATTCATGCTGATAGGTTGATTTCTTTTTTGTTCTTATTTCCCTTTTTGGTTTTTTTTGTTTGTTTGTTTTATTTATTTTTTATTGAAGTATAGTTGATTTATAATATCATGTTAGTTTCAGGTGGACAACTCAGGGATTCAGTTATACAAAAAGACCTCTGAGTATTTCAAGACAAGTGCCCCTTGAGATCCTGCCATAGAACACAATTTCTCTCTTCCAATGTCTCTCTTGATAGATTGGGGATAAAGGACTTACCCCTTTTCTACTCTTGAGGTCTAGACCACCAGAAAGTATGAATGTTTTCTCTAACAGGGTGAAATCCCAGTTCCTCCAGAACGTACTGCACTTAATCAAGGCACAGCATCTCTAGACCTCAGAATCCACCTAACTGTATAACAAGGAAGGTGGTTCTATGATGATCTCATGGTCTTATCCAGTACGAAAGTTTTATAACTGTGTGATATATGCAAACCCTATCAAATGAGTGTTAATATTTTCATATGTAGCAAAATGGGAGCAGGCAGATTCGGTTCATCACACAGCACTTCTCAAGGCGCAATCATTTGCATACCACCGCCACAGTTTTTACCATTTCTGGGTACCACCTGTACTATGATTACTTAACAGCTTTCTCTGAATCAACTTACTTATTCCACTTTAATAATTTATTTTAAAAGGAAACTTTATATCAGCATAAATACGAAACCATTGTCTTTTGTCATAAAAATATATTCAAACACAGATATTTTACCAGTTATGTTTATTCTTAAATACATAGTATTTTAAAGAACATTATTTAAAAGGTCTGCACACCATCTAAAATCACCTGAAGGAGCCCACATAGTAGTCTGGATAAAGCTCTTTGGGGTAGACTGCACTAAAGGGAAGCTGTATTTCCCTTATATTCCCTAGAGTGTCAGGAACTTGGTCTTCTTAGAAACTATCCCTGGGTCAACAGCAGCTTATAACTCAAGAGCAAATTAGTGAAAGTCAATCCCATGATCACCTAATAATAATAAAAGCCAACATTTGTTGAGCACTTACTATATATGCCCATGTGGTTTTCATACTTTTGAGTCTTATTTTCTAATCCCTGAAGTCAATATGAGAGTCGATCACTTTACCAGTGAAATCTATATTTACAATCTTGGGCTCAATCAACTCCTACAAATATTTTTTTCTTGGACAACAAAACTAGCCTCAGGCTGTAGACCAAGGTAGTAAATGATATGGAAATTGAAGATTTGTCCTAAGGATTTCATCACTGTGGATCAATAATGCAAAAGACTCAAGACAGAAGAATATACTTCGAGATCAGTATTCTTATAATGGGAGATGTACATGTAAAAATTATTCCCACTTGAATCCTCACCCCCTTTTCCTCCAGAACTCTCCATACCACCAAAATGAAAAGATACAGACACAGATTTAAAACAAATGAGTTATAAACTTTTCCATGATACGAGTTATTGTACTGTATACAGAACTGCCCTCACGTCTGATAGGGTGTGTTATGTTTGCATTTTACCCCTGTTGTGGTTTCCTGTCAATCTGTGAGCCTTGGGGAACCTTCTAGAAGACCTCCCTGGTTGACTTTCAGAATTTCAGCAAGTACCAACCTCAGATGGCTGTTATGCAGAGTTCCTGACTCTCTGAGCTTTGCTTGCCTCTTCCAGTGTGGGTGCTTTGGATGGGTCTTCCTCCTCCTCAAAAAACACTCCACATTTCCTGGGATATTAGCTTTAAAGTCAAATGTCAGTCACAGTCTAGGTGGACATTTCTGAAATTAATGGGGATTAGAATATCCCCAGGGAGGCTGCTGGGTCCCACACACGCCTACTGAATTAAAGTCTACCAGGGCGGAGCCTAGGAATCTAGCACATCAAAGTTTTGAGAACGAGCAATTTGGTTTAATCCCCTCATTTTCCAAAAGGGGAAACTGAGGCCCAAGGGAAGTGAATGACTCACCTAAGATCCAACTGTCTCAGAAGCAGGACGGGAATTGTTCTTCGCAGCTTCTTCTGGGAGAGCAGAGCCTCAAGAGAGTCAAAAACCCATTCCAGCCCAGTTGGACTGGATATTGCCAAGAGTTTGACATCTTCACCGTGTGGTACTTTTTCATGTTTCCCATTATGCCAGTTTACTTAGACCTCAAGTGGCTGCACCATTAGTTGTCTTATCATTGCCAGTGTCATCAGAAATCCAAAACCAGTTGTAACCAGTACCCAGGAACCTAGAGTTTGATATGCTCTTCAAAAGCAAAACTTGTAAAATCCAACCTAGCCAGACTCCTAAAATCCATCCTATAAAGGATGAACTTAGCCATGGCAGAGAGGCAGTGGGGAGGGGTGGCTTAGAACACAAGCCTTCGTGCAGTTCTGGGTTCAAGTATTTTGCCCGATGCCAGGTACATAGTAAACACTCAATAAAAGTTAGCTGGTGTTGTGTTGATGATGATGATGATGACGATGATAATTCAAGATAGAGTACCTGGGGCTTCCCTGGTGGCGCAGTGGTTAAGAACCCGCCTGCCAATGCAGGGAACACGGGTTCCATCCCTGGTCTGGGAAGATCCCACATGCCGCAGAGCAACTAAGCCCGTGCGCCACAACTACTGAGCCTACGCTCTAGAGCTCATGAGCCACAACTACTGAGCCTGAGTGCCACAACTACTGAAGCCCGCGCGCCTAGAGCCCGTGCTCCACAACAAGAGAAGCCACCGCAATGAGAAGCCCGCGCACCGCAACAAAGAGTGGCCCCCGCTCGCTGCAACTAGAGAAAGCCCGTGCACAGCAATGAAGACCCAATGCAGCCAAAAATAAATTAATTAATTAATTGATAAGAAAAAAAAAGATAGAGTACCTGAGCAAACTTGGAAACACCCAAATCCATTTGATGAGTGTGTCTAAATACAGAGACAGTCATAACTTAATTGACTGCAGTATGATTCTAGCTGAGCAATATTGGGTTAACAGACTAAGCAGTCAGCTTGGAGTTAAGAAAAAAGGAGCCACTCAAATTGCTGAACACCTGCCAGGCGCCAGGCTCAGAGCTGGGTGCTTCAGACACATCATCTCGTTTATCCCTGACAGCAGTCTAATGAGGGATACTAGGATATACTACTTTTTTTTTTTTTTTTAATTTTTATTTATTTATTTATTTATGGCTGTGTTGGGTCTTCGTTTCTGTGCGAGGGCTTTCTCTAGTTGCGGCAAGCGGGGGCCACTCTTCATCGCGGTGCGCGGGCCTCTCACTGTCGCGGCCTCTCCCCTTGCGGAGCACAGGCTCCAGACGCGCAGGCTCAGCAATTGTGGCTCACGGGCCTAGTTGCTCCGCGGCATGTGGGATCTTCCCAGACCAGGGCTCGAACCCGTGTCCCCTGCATTGGCAGGCAGACTCTCAACCACTGCGCCACCAGGGAAGCCCTAGGATATACTACTTTATCATCCTAATTTTAAAGATGGAGAAACTGAGGTTCAGGGAAGTTAAATAACTTGTCCAAGATCACACAATTAATTTATGGTGGAGACAGGGTTCCCACCCAGATCTGTCTGACTCCACTACTATGGGTAATAGATAAAATTCCACCCGTGAAATACAAACTCAAATAACTGCCAACTGGCCTCCTCCCTTCTGCAACTCTTTAAAAGCACCTAACCCCTCCAGTTCTTAAAATGATGTTTTACGAAGGAGAAAGGATTAGAAGCAAATAACTTCTCTTTATACAACAGTATAGACCAGTATCCTAGAGTCATTTCCCAGATATTTGTGTAGAGGGAAACATCAACACGAATGACATTCCAAGTCGTAAACAGCAGCTCTGTGTGTTTAAATCATTTTGTTGGTATTTTCAGCCAGGCCCTCCTTACAAAACAGTTCTTACAGCATAACTAATGAAACATAATCATCACCCAAAGTATGTAGCTTAACAGCAAAGGGGGAGCCCGTAAGAGAACTGGTTAAGTATCCCACCATGATGGTATCTATCCTAAATACTCTGCGACCCAGTTGTATCCAACACATCAGCAATAGGCGTTATGCACAGAAGCAGGCGGCTGATGAGAATGAGGCACTGGGAAACCTGTGCTTATCAGAAGAGCTGATGTGAGATGGCTGTAGCCAGGATGATTCCCAAAGTAGGATCTGTACAGGTCTCCCCTCGCACTAGAATTGTTGTAGCAAGGTTTTTTGTTTTTACTATGGCCACTCACTTTGAAAGTAAACTTTATGATTTCCCACTTAATCTCCCAAGGTAGGTCTATAAACCAGGGGAAGGTGAATAGTTGATAGACACGCTTGAAAGGAAGCCAGTTTGTCCTGCTGTGGTGAAGGTGTTCTAGGCCAGTGCCACCGGGGTGTCCTGCCATCAGGGCCATTAGTGCTGGAACACACTGGGTAGCTTGATAGCCTGAAACTGAACCACAGTTTATGTATCCATGATTTGCTTTCTCAGGAGCAAGAAACGGAGAGGGCTCTGAGCAGCAGAGCTTGTGGACAAGGTAACTCCCTCTTCTCCAACAAGGGTCGGTTCCCTGACACAGGCATGCCCTGCCGGGAGGGGAGGGAGTAGGCTGTTTTCTGACGCACTCTGGCCAGAGGCAGCACCCTTTGTCTGATGGTGTCTGTGTCGTATTACCTCCCACCTGGGAGAGCAGACAGGTGCTCCATCCACCGACGCACCTGTCTCCTGTGCTGTGCCTCCAGCGCCCTCTACAGGACGTTGTTAAGGACCGGACGCGGGGAACTAGGACAAAACCCGCCCCCGTTTACTTGGGTCTGAGTGGGGGCTTTCAGGGCTAAACTGGGAAAGTCCCGGGCAAGCTGAGACAAGACGGCCACCCCATTTAATAAAGGGGGACCTAAATCTGGGTGTAGAGGTGGGATGGGGACCCTGCACTATGAAATCGTCATCATCACTTTACGGTTGAAATTGGGGGATGGGGAGGGGACAGCGCAGACCAGGATTCTACGAGGTGCAGGGGCTAGCTAGGAGGGAGAAGTAAGCTGTTGAATAATGAGACATTTTGCCCTCAGTCATAGCCTTCAGCCCTAAAGCAGAGCCATGTGTCAGATTCCACAGCCCAGGCTGGGGAAAGAACTGGGGGGTCGGGGCGGGGATTGGACACAACATGTTTCCTTGTGAGCTGTGAACCATTCCTTTGCCTTTCATTCACTCAGCAAACAACTGCTGAGATCTATTATATTCCAAGAACCCTCTTAGGAACTAATAATAAAGATCCATGGGCTTCCCTGGCAGTCCAGTGGTTAAGACTCCTGCTTCCAAGGCAGTGGGTGCAGGTTCAATCTCTGGTGGGGCAGCTAAGATCCCACATGCCTCAAGGCCAAAAAACCAAAACATAAAACACAAGCAGTATTGTAACAAATTCAATAAAGACTTTAAAAATGGTCCACATCAAAAAAAAAGAAAATCTTAAAAAAAAAAAAGAAAAAAAAGATCCAACAGAACATGCTCCCTTGCCTTTTGTCTGGTAGAGGAGATGTCTATACAAATGGTCAGAGCCCAGTGGGTGAGCACCTGCATGAATGAAAAACTTTGCAAAAATGTGCCCTGGAAATGCCTTTTCCCTGCAGAGCAGTGGATGGGGAGCTCCTTTTTGTGGGCACCTGAGCATGGCAGGAACAGACTGGCAAGAGTCAGGCCCAGGAAAGGGGGGCGGCACAAAAGAGATCATTAGAGTCATTTGAACTCTGCTCTGAAGCTAGCCCACTTTCTCTGCCTGGTCCCCAAGGACTGACAGAGCCCAGAAAATTTCCAGCCAGAGGAGGCTGATTAAATAAATTATGATACTTAAGCTATTTTGTGAGTTAATGTTGGTAAGAAAGGATAAGTAGCAAGATGGGGCAATACATACACCCTCAGATTAGGTTCTTTCAAAAAGTGAATGTATATTGCTGGACTTCCCTGGTGGCGCAGTGGTTAAGAATCCGCCTGCCAATGCAGGGAACGTGGGTTGGAGCCCTGGTCCGGAATGATCCCACATGCTGAGGACCACCTAAACCCGTGTGCCACAACTACTGATCCTGTGCTCTAGAGCCTGCGAGCCACAACTACTGAGCCCACGTGCCACAACTACTGAAGCCTGTACACCTAGAGCCCGTGCTCCGCAACAAGAGAAGCCACCGCAATGAGAAGCCTGCGCACCGCAATGAAGAGTAGCCCATGCTCACCACAACTAGAGAAAGCCGCATGCAGCAATGAAGACCCAATGCAGCCAAAAATAAATAAATGTTTTTAAAAAGTAAATGTATATCGGGATCATACTCATGTATAATTAAATACGCATCCAGACAAAAACTGGAAGGGAAAACACAGAAACTGGATCCAGTGGGTTTGTGGTAAGATTAGGGGTGATCTTTTATTCCTCTCTTTGCAAAACTGGGTTTCGTATAGTTAAAACATTTTCATAATAAACAAGGAAAATATCTTTAGTGTTATAAAGTTCACATGGACTACATTCTAATGAAAAAAATATGGTTGAAAAACCCCAGAACAGTGCTGCTATAAATTAGACCTGTTACAAAAGGAAAAAAAGAACAGTCCTGGATTAACACATCTGAAGTTACCCAGAAAGAGAAGAAATAAAAGTTTGTACAGGGGAATTAATTCTCCTTTCAACTCATGGGGCTTAATTATTTTGCCCATCTTCCCACCCGACTGGTGCCAGAGGTGGCGTCAGAATACCCAGGCCAGAAGCGAATCCAGCAGCCAAAGATGCCAGATTAGCTGAACAGCCTCCAGGCAAGCTGGGAGATGTAATAAGAGCTGGTGCGCTTCCAAGAGATGATCTGTGAAGGATAACAATTCCAGGCTGCCATCGAAATGAAGAGATGGAGACAGATTCAGCTTCCAGGCTGGGCTGAGCGGCGGCTTGCTATAGCCTTGGGGGGTGTGTGCAGACGACTAAGGAGGGACAGAGACCACCAGGACAGGTTCCCAGCTGTGAGGGCCCAGCTCTCCAGTCCCAAGGAGAAGCATCCACCCAGCGTCCGGTCCGTCCCTCACAGCCCTCCACACGGCACCACAGACTCCAGCCACCCCTCCGCGGTACTTCAGAAAAGGCCTTAGATCGTTTAAGTTTTAAATAGGATGCTGCCTGTTCATCCAGTTTCAAGACTCCAGAGATGCAGTAAAATCTTCTAGTGAAAACTTACATGCAGGACAACAAAATGATGAAAGATATCCAGATACCAGATAATCCACCAGGAAGGCTTTTGTTTAGGAATTTGTTTCAAGAGGAACAAGGGATGAGGGAGAAAAATCAGTTTTATCCATCAGAGTCAGTAATGTAACATTGCCTATTAGGGTAAAAAGAAAATGTGAAGACGATTAGTGTACAAAGCATGTACCCAGATGGCTTAGGGGAGTCTGACACCAGCCTAAGAAGAGGGATAGTTGAGCCCATTGTAAGTATCATTGAAAACAGACAGCGTGCCAGGCAGATGTCACAGAAGATGGACGAAGGACAGCGAGAAGGGGATCCGGAGATTTTGTTGACCTTCATGGGTTTACAGCCTCTGTCTCTAAACAAAGTATGGAAACAGTAGAGCTTTTATTTTGCTTTTGTTTTTCTTTTATTTTGTTTTGTTTTCCCCCCACTAAGTAGAAATGAGCATTCTTAGTCTGTTTCTG
Organism: Balaenoptera ricei; assembly: GCF_028023285.1. NCBI lineage: Eukaryota > Metazoa > Chordata > Mammalia > Artiodactyla > Balaenopteridae > Balaenoptera > Balaenoptera ricei. The sequence continues at coordinate 19,752,622 of NC_082658.1, read as the reverse complement.
GCAATCTGTTAATTTATTAGGATAGTTGTCTTTCGTTTGCTTTCCAATAGGCATAGTAAATTTAGTTGAAGAGCACATCTGTATGCTACAACTTGATTACATCTTTTTTTTCTAGCTATTTTGCATTTTTTCTTTTACAATGTTTCAGTTTCTGCATGTAGAATTAAATAAGAAACAAAACTTGTAAAGTTGTAACATTTCACATGGAAATGCTGCCCGATCTTCACCAGCTTCAGAAATCTGACCTTTGCCGATGCTGCAATAAAGTGTTGTAATTTAAAAAAAAAAAAGACTCCAGGGATGCCAACGAAGCCCCATCACATTAAATCTCCACCCAGCACCTATCCCAGGACCCAAGACCTCCCCCTGGATTGAGGAGAAGGAAGTATAGATATTAGCTTGTAAGAAATTTGAATAGTGGTTGAATCAACTCTGTCCCTGAGCTTTATCCATTTGGAAACATGATTCTGGGGTCAAAGGGGGCCACCATGGAAGTTGCCCAGCACCTTGACTCCTTGCATTCACCCCGCTGTCTGTGCCCTAGAAAGCCAGAATAAGCTGGAATACACCTGGGTAGAACCTCCTTGGCCTCACCTGGAAACTGCCTCCCCCACCACCCCCCCACACAAGCCCGGACCCTGTTGGTGAGGATTTCTGCCCCCTTCCTCCTGCCCAGATCAGCAAACAGCTCTGTCATTCTCAATCAACCTGCCTGGGTACCCTTGACCCAAGCCCTGATGAGATTCCAGCCCTCCTAGATCCTGGGACAGAGGGTGGGGGGCAGGATTTGCTATGAATGTTTTTTTCCTGGCTCTCTCCCCAACCTCCTACACAGAACCAGATGAACAAACTGCCTCTTCTAAAGAAAAGAAGATGGTAGACAGAGGCGGAGGAGCCAGTGACGGATCTTCTCCATGGGTTCATTCAATGCTTACTGATAGTTTAATAGAGTCCTGTGATGGGACACACTCAGAGATGAGGATGGGCCTGGGCCCTCGGAGAAAGAGGAGAGAAATGTACTGACTGCCTCTGGCAGGAGCCAAATGCATGGTCCCTGGAGGTCGTGGTCCCACGAGCCAGAGGAGGGAAACAAACATTCCTGTTTGTTTCCGGGGAAGGCTTCAGAAGTGTGGTGTCTGAGCTGGCTCTGAAAAGGGCAGTGGGAGATGGAGAGAGGGCACTGTGGGAGGAAAGGAAGGCCCTGGTGGAAAATGCAGAGCAGAGATGGAAATGAGCAGCAATTGAAAGCGAGTCCCCCTAAAACTGAGTTCCTCTGCCGAGCTTATGATTAACCTCTCCATTCAAAACTTTACTCCCTTTCTTGTCCTGCACCTGTTTCCCCTCCAGATTGAGGAGTATCAAAGAAAAGGGGGGGATTATAATGGAGCAGGACTCTACGGGGTCTTCCCGGGACAGACCTCCCCACCCCCACCCCACACCCTGTTCTCCATCTGCCTCTTGTTTGTAGAAAAACTTCAGCCTCCTAGACCTTCCCCAAGTTCCAAAGAACAAATTTAATCAGAGAAGTGAGAAAATGCAGAAACCAAAGAAAACAGTCAAGCAGGACAAAATAATAATAGTTTAGCCATTGAACAAAGTCAAGGACATTTAGTTCCTCCTCAAGGGCTATTGATAATATTCTGAGCCATATCCTTGAGCTGTTTTGCAGATACTGAAACCCCCACCAGGTGGAAGAAGTTAACTGCATGCTGACCACAAGCACATAACCCCAGACCAGTTGGAACCAGAAGGTCGATGATGTTGACTCTTGATTACCTCACCACCAACCAATCAGAAGAATGTCCATGAGCTGATCACGTACCACGCAACGCTCTCCCTCACCCTACCTTTAAAAACCTTTCCCTGAAAGCCATTGAGGAGTTTGGGTCTTTTGAGCATTAGCCACCTGTACTCCTTGCTTGGCACCCTGCAATAAACATCGCACTTTCCTTCACCACAACTCGGTATCAATAGATTGGCTTTACTGCTCACAGCAGACCCAAGTTTGCATTTGGTAACACAATAAGCCAGTTGCTTAAGTGGAGGGAGGATGCTCTTTGGAGGGTTCTGATTCCCAGCGCAGACTGAATCTCAGCCTCCACTCAGTCCTCCTAGCTGGGAGGCATAGGAATGAGCTGTCATGGAAGACTATTAAAGCAACAGGAGAGGTTGAGACATGCCTACTGGACTCTGGGAAGACACCCCTCTCCTGGTAGCAGAGACCGCAATCGAAAGCTCTCAGAGGCCCTGGGCTTTGGGGTAGGGGATCCCCAGCACCCAGGAGAGTCCCACGGCTGGGAGAGGTCAGCTGATGGTGGTTACTCAGCACTGGGGAAACCAGCACCTCCATCTTCCTTGGCCGAAGGGCTCCAGCCAGAGGACTGTCGGCTCAGATGCCTATTCACACAGACCTTTCCCCACCGGATATGGATCAGCTTCCACGAAGAAATTCAGAAACACCAAGCACCTCTCCAGAATGGCTCTGAAGAACTCGTCCTGGAATAGCCAGTCCCCAGCGCTCGCCTCCCACCCCAGGAGTGCATCCCGTCTGCAAATGAGAGCGAAATCAGGGCAGCTCAGAATCCTGCCTCCCACCTGGGGGAGCTCTGAGAACCAAATGAGGCAATCCATGGATGCAGACAAGCTATAGGAAGTACAAGGCTCTGTTCAAAACCCAGGGGGGTTTTGGTTGTTGTCTACAAGGTGAGAGGTGCTGTACGAAAATTCTCCCCCTGCTGTTTTCACTTCCTCTTCTCTCGCTTTACCCTGGGAAGGGGAAAATCCTGCAAAGATTAGCAGCTGATGTGTAAAAGTACCAAAACAACATTCTTCTAGTGGCATTTTAATAGCATCTTCTGGTAGCAGCCACGTGACTGGGTTCTGACGTTTCAGACACAAGTCCTGAAGAATGGCTAGATCAGAACAAACCAAGGGGGTAGAAAGGCCCACGGGTCCAATGTGCCACCATATTGCCCTGTCAGAGGGTCTCCAGCCTGGGCTTGGATGCCTCCAAATGAAGAGCAGGTGCTGTCACCGTATTAAGGCAGCCCTGCTGACACTGGCTCTGTGTTATGCTAAACGACGTGGGCCCACCATCCACTGGTCCTCGGTGGGGCCTGGTGGGATTTCTGTGGTACGGAGAACCCAGGGATGTCCTAACCCTGCCCAGCCTCCTCCCCCTCCTACAACAAGTTCCCAAGGGAGCTAGACCAATGAATAGCAGTTCAATGGGGGTCACAGTCCCCAAGCCATACCAGCACCAATAATGTCACCAAGCTCTGGGAACAGTTCTTACATTTACTGGGATGAATAATAACACACATCATAACCTATATGGGAAAACAATCTGAAAAAGAATAGATATATGTATATGTATAACTGAATCACTTTGCTATACACCTGAAACTAACACGACACTGTAAATCAACTATACTCCAAAATAATGTAAAATTTTCAATAGATAAATAATAATAATAACACATCTGTACTGTACATTTGTTATGGAGCCAGGCCCTGGGATGAGCCAAGCTGGGAGCGAACGATGAAGGACAAGAGAAAAGGAAAGACACTTTCAGTGGGTTTGTGTAGTGGGGAAGCTGGGAGTGAGGAGGTGTGGCTGGAGCATGGCCCCAGCATGACTTTGAGATGCCAGACCTTGACACATGCAGGCTGAATGCTCCCCCTGGCCCCACCCCAGCCTCACAAATGCCTACCCTGCCAGCAAGATGAAGCCCACACATGCCATCCTCTGAGAAGCCTTTCCCAGCACCTCTACTTCCAGATGGAGTGAGATGCTCCTCATCTGTGTCTCCTACCAAGAATGTGGTCCCAACCTGAGTCACCATGGTATTCCCAGAACCCCACTTGTGGGGGGTATTAAAGAATATTGATTAACATTCATCTTTGTACCCCAGTGACTATTACACACGCTATATTGCCGAAGAGGGGCAGGTAAATGTTCCATGGAATGAATGAGTGAATGAATGAATACCAAGGGGTTATGGAGCTAGCATACGGCCAGACCTCGGGACAGGCACCCAACCTTACACCACTTTTGCTCCCCACAGGGCTTCAAGGCAAAGCAACCACCTCATTGGAAGGACTAGCTCAACTCAACATTTGAGAATCACTCATTTCACAAATATTTACTGAGCTCAGATGATGTGCCAGGCTCAGTTCTGGGTGCTGGGGACACATCAGTGAACAAGACACAAAACCCTCTGCCCTCAAGAAATTTTCATTCAACAGGGAATGAGACACACTGTCCTTTGTGTCATAGACGCACTTATCCCTTCCCCTCACACCTCCTCCTTGCCCACCCAGGTCCCCCAACTTTAGCACTTTAAGGGACAAGTGATGCCCTACTTCCTTCCGAGAGAACCTGTGTTTTTCAGACGGCAACTTATGAAGCGTAACGAGAAGAGTGACATGGTGCCATCAGTAACAGATGCAGGAGAGGTGGCACTTTTGCTTCCTGGTCCCCAAATCTCACTCTGCATCCACTGGCAGTGACTTCCGCCCTGGGGTGGAACTGGCCCTCTTAACTAAAGTGAATTAAATAGAGTCAGCTTTTCATAACTGGATGACACAGAAATGCTCTGATGGCCACTCTCGCCCTGGGCATCTTGCCAGCGTCGGGCCTTTGGTGCATCACTGTCCTGGGCTTCCTCCTCAGGTGCATCACTTGCTTCCCTGGCTACCTGGTTTCCGGCAGAGAGTCTGTTAGACCCTGGCTCGTGCTGTTTTGCAGGCAGTTGGAGAGGGGTTGCCAGCCTCTGGGATGACTGTCTGCTGAAATGTGGGCGTTGTTCCTAGGCAGCATTTCCCACTTTCCTGGGTGGCACGTCTCTCTCGCTAGCACTGGAGGTGGGTGCTGAAAGACACACAAAACTCACTTGCACAGAATGAGGGGGCGGGTGACCACCTGGGAGACCTGGCGTGTGTGGTTTTCCTAAAGAGCTAGGCATGCAGTGCCATCTCAACAAAGACTCATCCTTGAAAAAAAAATAAGATATAAAGTGCACGAGAAGAACCATCTATTTCAAGTCATCACATGGTGACTTGTTGCAAAGTGATCAGTCCTTTTTTATAGCAGATTATCTCAACTGGGTTTTCATGATGTGGATTTGGGAAAGGTTTGAAGTGAAGTGCATCCTTCCTAGATTCACTTTTCCTACATCCTCGTTAATGTGGAGGGGCTGCCAGCTCCTAAAAGTAGCAATCATTTACATAACCCTTTTCACACCCACGGCACGAGGGAGGGGTGTCGGTATAATCCGTCACCAGAAGAAAACCTTACAATTTCAACGATCAAAGGAATTCAAAGGATGGCAAACAAAAAAGAAAATACGCTCTGCATTGCACAGTTAATAAGTATTATCTTCTTTATTCTTTTCCTGTTTCTGCCAGTAAAACTGAGCTCAGTGGGCCTGCTTTCTTCCTTGTAATGCCAACTGATAAAGTCACCCCCAAAATGCAGGCCAGCATCACAAACACAACATCTTAGAAGGAACTGCAGACGATGGCCTCTCTGCCCTGAAGCTGGGAAGGGAGGGGTGCCACTCTATATCCAAACAATACTTCAAAGACTCAGATTTGATAAGGTGTCAGGTTGAAGATTTTCGCAAGAATATAAATCTTGTTCCCTGGGGTGATGTTCGGACTCGTGTGATTCTTCATCACTCTTTCAGGCTGGACTTGGTTAGAATAAACATGTCCCTGGACACGTCCCATCAACAAAAGGGTCTGGTGAGATGCCTAAGGCTTTAGAAATGGTTGCCACATCCTACAAAAAGAGCTCCCAAAGATACCTGTAAGTCTGACTGGTTTTCTCACTTGAGGATGGGTTGTCTTAGCAATCACATTGGAGCCGACACCTCTGCCTCCCTCAGCTGTTCTGGGGGCTTTCTCTATCAAATCACAAGAAGGTCATTGGAACTTTCCTCTTCGCCCACTTGCACAAAAGAGCAAATGAAACCTAAGCGTGTTTTCCCCCACTGAAGTGCCCTTTGGGTTATTTGAAATCCACAAGGGTGGCATCCTCTCCCTGCCTCTTCCTCCTGCCTCCTCTGTCCCCTAGAAGCCCTCCTGGTCCAACTTGAACTTCCCTTCTGGATCCTTCAGAGTCTTCAGTGTGAAACAAGACAAATAAATCTCCATCATTAACTAAGTCCCTGACTCTTGGCTTTGTTTTACAAAAGATTTCTCCTCATCGAGAATTCACAGTGCAGAAGGAAAGAGGGGAGTGAGGGATGGGGAAAGTAATCATCACCAGTCCCTGAGTCACTTATAAAAAAGCAGCATCTCGATTAAAACGTTCGATTAAGTGTTCATCAAGTTCAGTCTCACACTGTAGAGTCAAATACTGAATTTCAGTTGCCCTGTAAGTTCTAACTGAGATTCTAATTAGTCAGATATAAGTTGTACAGGTGGTTCATTCTTGGGACCCTTCAGGACTTCTCAGAAGCAGCAGAGCCCTCCCACCCACAGTGTATCCCCACCAAAAAAAAAAAAAAGTATACGTTCTTACAAGTGTAATCTACCTGATTCCGAGAACTCTTTTGACTCAGTTTGCTGAAGTGTATGTAACCAACGACTATGCCCTTGGAGCTCATACCATTCCCTCCCATAAGACTACTTCTTCTCTATCCCAATCTTGGCCAATCAAAATCCCACCACCCATTGGTTGACTACGTTGAATATATCCTTCGAATGGGCCACGACGCAGCCATTAATAGTGATGTTGTGGAAGAATATTTAACGACAAGGAGGAAAGTTCATGAGATATTTGTCAAGTGAAAATTGCAGGTTACAAAACAACAGGTGCCATAAAGTAGAAGCCCATTGAAAGGTATATATTTATTATTTTTTTAATTGCACAGATATGGTCATCTCTTAGTGGTTTTATTTTCCTTCTTGTGCTTTTGTGCTTTTTTTTTTTTTTTTTTTTTTTGGCAGCACCAAGCAGCATGCGGGATCCTAATTCCCTGACGAGGGATTGAACCTGTGCTCCCTGAAGTGGAAGCACGGACTCTTAACCACTGGATGGCCAGGCAAGTCACCCTCCTTGTGCTTTTCAACACTTCACTACGTTTTATGAGGGTTTTTTTTTTTCTTTTTGGCCACACAGCATGTGGGATCTTAGTTCCCTGACCTGGGATCAAACCCGCACCTCCTGCAGTGGAAGTGCAGAGTCTTAACCACTGGACCACCAGCGAACTCCAAAAACATTCTACTTGTTATAGGCTAATTGTGTTCCACCTATCCCTATTAATATGTTGAAGTCCTAGTCTCCAGACCTCAGATGTATTTGGAAATAGGGCCTTTAAAGAGATAATTAAGGTCAGGGACTTCCCTGGTGGTCCAGTGGTTAAGAATCTGCCTTCCAATGCAGGGGACATGGGGTTCTATCCCTGGTCAGGGAACTAAGATCCCATATGCCATGGGGCAACTAAGCCTGCATGCCGCAAGTACTGAGCCCGCACGCCACAACAAAGAGCCTGTGTGCCACAACAAAGACCTGATGCAGCCAAATAAAAAATTTTTTTTTTAATTTTTATAGAGATAATTAAGGTCAAATTAGGTCACATGAAGAGGCCCTATTCCAATATGACTAGTATCTCTATAAGAAGACGGTGTTAGAAATGAGAAATTGACAGTAACACAATAATAGTGGAGGACTTTAATACCCCACTTACACCAATGACAGATCATCCAGACAGAAAATAAGTAAGGAAACACAAGCTTTAAATGACACAATAGACCAGGTAGACTTAATTGATATTTTTAGGACATTCCACCAGAAAATGGAAGAATACACTTTCTTCTCAAGTGCACACAGAATGTTCTCCAGAATAGGTCACACTTTGGGTCACAAATCAAACCTTGGAAAATTTAAGAAAATTGAAATCATATCAATCATCTTTTCTGACCACAACGCTATGAGATTAGAAATCAATTACAGGAAAAAAAAAACAGTAAAAAAAACACAAATACATGGAGGCCAAACAGTGAGCTGCTAAATAACCAAGAAATCACTGAAGAAATCAAAGAGAAAATCAAAAAATACCTAGAAACAAATGACAATGAAAACACAACAATCCAAACCCTATGGGATGCAGCAAAAGCAGTTCTAAGAGGGAAGGTCATAGCAATTCAAGCTCACCTCAAGAAACAAGAAAAATCTCAAATAAACAATCTAACCCTATACCTAAAGCAACTAGAGAAAGAAGAACAAAGAAAACCGAAAATTAGTAGAAGGAAAGAAATCATAAAGGTCAGAGCAGAAATAAATGAAATAGAAACAAAGAAAACAATAGCAAAGATCAATAAAACTAAAAGCTGGTTCTTTGAGAAGATAAGCAAAATTGATAAACCATTAGCCAGACTCATCAAGTAAAAAAGGGAGAAGACTCAAATCAATGGAATTAGAAATGAAAAAGGAGAAGTAACAACTGACACTGCAGAAATACAAAGGATCATGAGACATTACTACAAGCAACTATATGCCAATAAAATGGACAACCTGGAAGAAATGGACAAATTCTTAGAAAAGCACAACCTTCTGAGACTGAACCAGGAAGAATTAGAGAATATAAACAGACCAAACACAGGTAATGAAATTGAAACTGTAATTAAAAATCTTCCAAAAAACAGAAGTCCAGGACCAGATGGCCTCATATTAGAATTCTATCAAACATTTAGAGAAGAGTTAACACTTATCTTTCTCAAACTCTTCCAAAAAATTGCAGAGGGAGGAACACTCCCAAGTCGTTCTACCAAAGTCGTTCTCCCAAAGCCACATTCACCCTGATACCAAAATGAGACAAAGATATCACAAAGAAGGAAAACTACAGGCCAATATTACTGATGAATATAGATGCAAAAATTCTCAACAAAATACTAGCAAACAGAATCTAACAACACATTAAAAGGATCATACACCATGATCAAATGGGATTTATCCCAGGGATGCAAGGATTCTTCAATATACGCAAAACAATCAATGTGGTACACCATATTAACAAATTAAAGAATAAAAACCATATGATCATCTCAGTAGATGCAGAAAAAGCTTTTGACAAAATTCAACACACATTTATGATAAAAACTCTCCAGAAAGTGGGCATAGAGGGAACCTACCTCAACATAATAAAGGTCATATATGACAAACCCACAGCAAACATCATTCTCGATGGTGAAAAACTGAAAGCATTTCCTCTAAGATCAGGAACAAGACAAGGATGTCCACTATCACCACTATTATTCAACATACTATTGGAAGTCCTAGCCACAGCAATCAGAGAAGAAAAAGAAATAAAAGGAATACAAATTGGAAAAGAAGAAGTAAAACTGTCACTGTTTGCAGATGATATGATACTATACACAGAAAATCCTAAAGATGCCACCAGAAAACTACTAGAACTAATCAATGAATTTGGTAAGGTTGCAGGATACAAAATTAATGCACAGAAATCTCTTGCATTCCTATACACTAACAACGAAAAATCAGAAAGAGAAATTAAGGAAACAATCCCATTTACCATAGCAACAAAAAGAAGAAAATACCTAGGAATAAACGTACCTAAGGAGGCAAAAGACCTGTACTCAGAAAACTATAAAACACTGATGAAAGAAATCAAAGATAACAAACAGATGGAGAGATATACCATGCTCCGGGATTGGAAGAATCAATATTGTGAAAATGACTATACTACCCAAAGCAATCTTCACATTCAGTGCAATCCCTATCAAATTACCAATGGCATTTTTCACAGAACTAAAACAAGAAATTTTACAATTTGTATGGAAACACAAAAGACCCCGAATAGCCAAAGCAATCTTGAGAAAGAAAAACGGAGCTGGAGGAATCAGGCTCCCTGACTTCAGACTATACTACAAAGCTACAGTAAACAAGACACTATGGTACTGGCACAAAAACAGAAATCTAGATCAATGGAACAGGATAGAAAGCCCAGAGATAAACCCACGCACATATGGTCACCTTATCTTTGATAAAGAAGGCAAGAATATACAATGGAGAAAAGACAGCCTCTTCAATAAGTGCTGCTGGGAAAAATGGACAGCTACATGTAAAAGAATGAAATTAGAACACACCCTAACACTATACACAAAAATAAACTCAAAATGGATTAAAGACCTAAATGTAAGTCCAGACACTATCAAACTCTTAGAGGAAAACATAGGAAGAACACTCTTTGACATAAATCACAGCAAGATCTTTTTTGATCCACCTCCTAGAGAAATAGAAATAAAAACAAAAATAAACAAATGGGACCTAATGAAACTTAAAAGCTTTTGCACAGCACGGGAAACCATAAACAAGATGAAAAGATGACCCTCAGAATGGGAGAAAATATTTGCAACTGACAAAGGATAAATCTCCAAAATATACAAGCAGCTCATGAAGCTCAATATCAAAAAAACAAACAACCCAATCCTAAAATGGGCAGAAGACCTAAATAGACATTTCTCCAGAGAAGACATACAGATGGCCAACAAATGCATGAAAAGATGCTCAACATCACTTATCATTAGAGAAATGCAAATCAAAACCACAATGAGGTATCACCTCACACCGGTCAGAATGGTCATCATCAAAATATCTACAAACAATAAATGCTGGAGAGGGGGTGGAGAAAAGGGAACCCTCCTGCACTGTTGGTGGGAATGTAGATTGATACAGCCACTATGGAGAACAGTATGGAGGGTCCTTAAAAAACTAAAAATAGAACTACCATATGACCCAGCAATCCCACTACTGGGCATATACCCTGAGAAAACCATAATTCAAAAAGAGTCATGTTGGGCTTCCCTGGTGGCGCAGCAGTTGAGAATCTGCCTGCCAATGCAGGGGACATGGCTTCGAGCCCTGGTCTGGGAAGATCCCACATGCTGCGGAGCGACTAGGCCCGTGAGCCACAAGTGCTGAGCCTGCGCGTCTGGAGCCTGTGCTCCACAACAAGAGAGGCCGCAATAGTGAGAGGCCCACGCACTGCGATGAAGAGTGGCCCCCACTTGCCGCAACTAGAGAAAGCCCTCACACAGAAACAAAGACCCAACACAGCCAAAAATGAATAAATATTTTAAAAAAAATAAGAGTCATGTACCAAAATGTTCATTGCAGCTCTATTTACAATAGCCAGGACATGGAAGCAACCTAAATTTCCATCGACAGATGAATGGATAAAAAAGATGTGGCACATATATACAATGGAATGTTACTCAACCATAAAAAGGAACAAAACTGAGTTATTTGTAGTGAGGCGGATGGACCTAGAATCTGTCATACAGAGTGAAGTAAGTCAGAAAGAGAAAAACAAATACCGTATGCTAGTGCATATATATGGGATTTTAAAAAGCGGTACTGATGAACCTAGTGGCAGGGCAGGAATAAAGACACAGACGTAGAGAACAGACTTGAGGGCACAGCGGGAAGGGTAAGCTGGGACGAAGTGAGAGAGTGGCATGGACATATATACACTACCAAATGTAAAATAGATAGCTAGTGGGAAGCAGCTGCATAACACAGGGAGATCAGCTCGGTGCTTTGTGACCACCTAGAGGGCTGGGATAGGGAGGGTGGGAGGGAGTCTCAAGAGGGAGGGTATATATGTATACATATAGCTGATTCACTTTGTTGTACAGGAGAAACTAACACAACATTGTAAAGCATTTATACTCCAATAATGATGTGGAAAAAAAAAAAAAAAGAAGGTGGTGTTAGGATACAGACCAGGGGATGAACATGTGAGGACACAGCAAGAAGGCATCCATCTGCAAGCCAAGGAGAGAGGTCTCTGAAGAAACGAATCCTGCCGAATCCTTGATCTCGGACCTCTAGCCTCTAGAACTGTGAAAAAAATAAATATCCATCGTGTATGTGACCCAATTTGTGGTATTTTGTTTTGGCAACCGGAGCAAACTAATACACTACCCATCCACCAAAGACCAGCCCCAAGGCCAACCCTGCCATGAAACCACCTCTCGCCCCCAAACTTCCCCTCCCTCTGCCTTTCCTTTGCTACTGCTTTCGTGTCACTTGGCCTTGTTTAGAATAACATTTGCTCACACTCTCCTGCTGCTGCATTGTAAGCTTCCTGAGGATGAAGTCCACATGTCATTCATCTTTTTCTGTCTCACCCCTGCTGTTTCAGATGACCTGGGGGTTCTCAATGAATGGCCACTGAAATAACAAAAGAGCAAGGATGTCAGTGGGAGTCAGACCACCCAGATATTTCCTGGTGGTGCTGCTGTGTGTGTGTGTGTGTGTGTGTGTGTGTGTGTGTTTTCGGGTGGGTGTGGTTATTCCAGGAGGGCGCCACCTCTTACCAGCTGTGTGATCTTGGGGGCGGTCACACTTCACACCCAAACCTTAAGAGTTTACAAAGCATTTTCGTATGTCGCCTCTCATTTGGTTGTCATAACAATCCACCAAGATTGCCCATTATTTCCTCCAGTTCCCAGGTAAGGTAACCAAGCTCAACAAAGGCAGAAAAACAAAACATTTAGTTGTGAAAACTTACAATAATAGAGAGAACGTATTGAGTACCTGGCACCGCACTAAACACTTTGTGTGGCTTGTCTCAGTTAATCCCCGTGAGGAGCCTGTCAGGGAGGAATTGTTACTAGAGCTATTTTACAGGGAGGGAAACTGAGGCTCAGAGGAGTTACCTGAGATCACACGCCATAGCTAAAAATGGTGGAACGGGACTCAAACTCAGGTTGTATAGCCACAGCCCACACTTAGAACCAATACTGCCTCCTCCCAACATAAATTAGTATATACAGGGTCCTAAATGAGTGGGGCAGACAGGAATTGCTCCAAAATTCAGAGACTGAGTTGGTCTAGAGAGTCGTCTTAAATAAGGTGAGATCCGAGCTAAGGCTTTACAGACAGCTGTGTGGAGAGGATGGGGTGCGGCCCGGCTGCCTCACTTAGGCTGTTTACACTCAGTATCACAAGTCAAATTAAACCACCCAACTCAACTCCCCACACTCCTCTGGAGCCCCCAAGATGTGCCGGCCAAGGGGCTGGGACGTGCAGGGATGTAGAGAGGATAAAGAAGAGGTCCGTGCCCATGAGGAGCTCAGTCTCCTGGGGAAGGCAGACTGTGCAGAATAATAGGACCCAAGAAGACGTGAATCAGTCACATTGCCATGGCTTCAAGGTTCTATCCAGGGCCTTGAGGGGAAAGCCCTGGTCCAAATTCTGCCGCTAAATTTCTGTAAGACTTTAGGTAACTCCCAACCCATCTCATGGCTTCAACTTCTGCACCTGGAAACAGAATCACTGAATATGTATTAGAGAATGACTCCCATAGGCTAACTTCTATTATTTACATCCAGTTTCTCCTCTCTCTCTCTGTCTCTCCCTCCCTCTCTCTCTCTTCCTCTCTCTTCTTGTTAAAAATATGAGTTTAATGTTAGAGAAAGAGGTCAAAGCAAAGATAACGTTTTGAAAGTAAACAACATACAGATAAAAGTCACCGGAGCCACTGGACACTCAAGAAAGATGTCTGTTAAACACAAGATTAATTAATCCATTCTCCCAGGCCCACCTCATAGTTCCACACAATCAAAAACTCTAACCCTGGCAATTAAACTTACCAAAGGCAGCTATTTCTTGAAGAAGGGGATATAAACGGCACCAATCGCAATTTACATCCCCCTGGGATGAAGGATGCTTTCAGAAGAGATGCTGTAAATGGATTAACCATTTCCTGGGGAAGCCAGAGAAAGAAGCTGGGGTCTACAGCAATACGTGATGCCAAGAGCAGCGCCCATCTGACTCCAGCGCTAGAACTTGTGGGGGCCTCTCCTAACTTCTGCCCCTCGTGCCTGAAGCTCTCCCACCGGAATAGGCACCTCAGCAGTGGCGGCATATTTCTCATTGGCTTATTTCTTGTAAGACTCAAGAGACAAGAGGGATTCTTAAGGAGTTCTCTGGGCAACATTTTCTTATTAAGGACACAAGTCGAATAAATGGAAACAGGGCTTCCCTGGTGGCGCAGTGGTTGAGAGTCCGCCTGCCAATGCAGGGGACATGGGTTCGAGCCCTGGTCTGGGAGGATCCCACATGCCGCGGAGCAACTAGGCCCGTGAGCCACAACTGCTGAGCCCGCGCATCTGGAGCCTGTGCTCCGCAACAGGAGAGGCCGCGATAGTGAGAGGCCCGCGCACCGCGATGAAGAGTGGCACCCGCTTGCCACAACTAGAGAAAGCCCTCGCACAGAAACGAAGACCCAACGCAGCCATAAATAAATAAATAAATAAACAAAATTTTAAAAAATAAAAATTGACAAAGCTAAATTATGATGTTTAAAAATAAATAAATAAATAAAAATAAATGGAAACATTCCCCTGGTGGGTCCAGTTGACCAACACAAGGTCTCTTTGGATTCTTCTTTTTTATTTTATCAGAGTATAGTTGATTTACAACGTTGTGTTAGTTTCAGGTGTACAACAAAGTGATTCAGTTATACATATACGTATATTCATTCTTTTTCAGATTCTTTTCCCGTATAGGTTATTACAGAATATTGAGTAGAGTTCCCATGCTATACAGTAGGTCCTTGTTGGCTCTCTATTTTTTATATAGTAGTGTGTGTATGTGTGTGTTAATCCCAAGCTCCTAATTTATCCCTCCCCCAACCCCACATTTCCCCTTTGGTAACCATAAATTTGTTTTCAAAATATGAGTCTGTTTATATAGTATAGCTTTGTGCCATGCAGCATTTGAAGACTCAATTTTTAAAATTGTTAACCTGTTGCTGACTTTATTGTGTTAATTCCCAGTTCAACAGCTATTTCCCTTAACTCAGGATACAACTTGTTGTGTATGACAGTTTTCCTTCACACACCATTTTTGTGGGTGTGTATATATCTAACTTGGGGAGAATTGGGGAAAAAAACACAGCTTTTTAATTTGTTTGAAAGACACTTTCTACCTGTTACATTTTGTACTCTTAACCAATTAAAGAAACCAATAGCATTTTTAGTTTTACCTTGACTATGTTTTCCACTAGTATATCCCTGTTGATTTGTTTGTGCCCTTTATTAACTGTCATTTTCTAAAATTTTTTTCAATAAAAGGAAAGAAGATGTGAAAAAAAGAAATCTATGACTCTGTTTCTGCTTTGTAAATAAGTTCATTTATATCATTTTTTTTGATTCCACATATGAGAGATATCACATATGAGTGATATCATATGATATTTGTCTTTCTCTGAGTCTCTTTAGATTCTTGAGCCCATTTAGCATCTTGGTGCATATTTGATTTCTTTCCTTTGTATTTTCTTTCTTACTTCTTTTTTAATGACAGGAAAAAAACTATCTGCAGAGCAAAATTCTTCCATGTGAGTTGAACCCTTCACCTTTTTCATCCCAGTTTTAAGAAATATCCACTACAGTAAGATGAGCCCTTCTCTGGAAGGTAAAGAAGAGAGGGGTCTCCCCCTTCCCTGGGTCCCCTCGTTCTGCAATCCCGGGGCCACCTAAAGCGTAGTGGGTCCCTTCTGATTGCTCTCCAAGTTGGCTTTCTACAACTCGCCCAGCATATCAAGGGGTTGGGCTCTGTAAGAAAACCTCCCCTTCCTGAGCTGTTACAGAAGCTGAGAAGATATGGTGAAAATGAAAGATTTCCCAATAACTGTGCCCACAGGGTTTCGGGGACTTCACAAGCTGAAGTCTGTGTCAGTGACTCCCGCCTGAGGGCCAAGTAGGACACGCCATCAGGGTGATCATTCATTCGGTGCATCAGAACACGCACCTGAGTCACCTTCATCCACTCATCTGATAGACATCAGTGTGCATCTGTCTGCCCAGCACCATATTCTATACTGGGGATACAAAAAGGAGAAGACAAAGCCCCTGTCTCCAGGAACTCAAGACCTAATGGGAGCACAAGGAGGCCTCCATGCTTGCTTTCTCACCCACTACCCCACCCCACAACCCTGATATCAGGAAGTGAGACAAGATGGGTTGAGTCAAGTTGGAAAAATTGTTGGGTTCGGCTGTTGACTACCATTTTGGCCAAGAGTCCAGTGGAATCTGAGATGTTTAGAATTTGCAGCAATCATGGCAGCTTCAGATGATCTTCCATGCAGCACTATTTGGGGGTGAAGGGTAATACTCTAGGCTCCGAGTAAGGGACAAGCCTACAAAAAAGAAGATAAAACAATCACAAAGCTGGACACACTGCCTGCTCCCCTGGAGAAAAGGAAATGATACAAGTAGTAAAAGATGGAGGCAGCAGAGATTTATGTTGAGAAAGGCAGCCAAGTGGGAAAAAGTATGAACCTATGTCCCAGGTAAATGCCCTAAAGCCTGGGTCCATGGCCTGGGGATGGAAAACTGTTACCATCTGCCCTGTTCTGATGGGGGTGGTGTGGCGTTTATGGAAGGTAAGTGTAGAGGTTGCTTAAGTAGACTAAACTATGCAAACCCCATCCCACCTGTCTCCCCACCAAAAATAAATTGGCGCCAAGAAGCTGGGTCTGGTTGAGTCTCTTTGGGTCTGATTGAGTCTCTTTGGGTCTGATTGAGTCTGGTTGAGTCTGGTTGCATCTGGTTAGGTCTGGTTGAGTCCGGTTGAGTCTGGTTGGGTCTGGTTGGGCATGCAGCTCAAATACTGCCCGTGACCTCTATGGACCAGTGGTCAACACATAGATGTGAGTCCAAGTCCCAGAACTGCTCCTTGCTTGGAAAAGTCTCTGATTCCCTTTAAGCTTCAGCTTCCTCATGTGTAAACTGGGGGACCTGATCAGTACTTACCATGCTGTTGTTGTGAGGACTAAATGAGACAACTGTGTAAAGCACTTGAACAGTGCCCAGCAGAAGTGGAGCCTCAATACTTGTTAACTGTTGTTATCTGCTACACAGAGTCTTTCCTGATCCTTCCAGTAAAAATGGCCTCTGCCCCACCTTGAACTCATGTCACAGTCTGGCTTTATCTGTCATTTTCTGCCCTTGAAGGGAAGATCCCTGTTTGATTCATATCCACAACATCTAGTCAGAACTCAAATGGTGAGAATTTAGACAATTCTCATGTGAGAGGGAAGAAAAAGACAGAACATAGAAGAATGATGTCTATGGGCAGAAATATGCAACTACTGCCAACTACAAAAAAAAAAAAAAAACAGACTGAGTTGTT
The DNA here is from genome assembly GCF_028023285.1 of Balaenoptera ricei. Classification (NCBI taxonomy): domain Eukaryota; kingdom Metazoa; phylum Chordata; class Mammalia; order Artiodactyla; family Balaenopteridae; genus Balaenoptera; species Balaenoptera ricei. The sequence goes on along the minus strand of NC_082658.1, from coordinate 19,735,449 downwards.
GGAGCTTGGAATTCAGCTTCCTGGACGTTAAAGATAGACTTGCTATAACTCAAGATGTGGCCCATGGGGATCACCTGGGAGCTTGGGAGAAATGCAGACTCTCAGCCCTGTGCCAGGCCTATGGAGTCTGAATCTGAATTTTGACTCCCAAGCATGATACACTCGAGAAGCTGCATAGACCAGAGGTTCTTAATCTTGTCTACACATTAGAATCATCTAAGGAGCTTTTAAAAATCCTGATGCCCAGGCTGTATCCCAGAATAATGAGAGTCTCATTTATTTTTGCAGCTCACCAGGTTATTCCATCATATAGCCTGAGTTGAGAACCATTGGTCTAGACCAATCCTACAGTTTACTGGTCAAGAAACTAAGGTCCAGAGGGGTAAACTGACCTGCCCAAGGTCACACGGCAAGTAAGTGCCAGCACTTGGGACTTGAGCCAAGTCCTCCAACCCCAGGGCTCTCTTCACTCTATTCACTTCCCTATGGCAGAGTCTAGGGAATGGGGGGAGGGGAAGGGAGCACCGGGCTTCCCCTTCTGGCTTGGCATCTTCATGGTTGAGTCCTGAAAGAGGAGTTTCCTGGACACAGGTGGCCTATGCATGGGAATTCCCTGACGGACAATGTCCGTCTCCATCCATCCGTTTCCCAGGAGGTAGGTCCCAGGAGCCCAGGCCAGGGGGGATTCTGCTTCTAACCGGTGGCTAGTCTTAGGCTAAAACAGCCCCCAGGCTCTCAGCCAGCCAGCCTGACCCTGCCATTCCCACACACCTTGTCTTCCCAGAGACACGGAGCACTCAGGGACTGTCCCATCACCAGGCCGTACAGTTCTCAGAACGCAGGTGAGGTTTCTGAGCCCCCATGGCCTCAGCTCCCAGCTCCTCTCAGAACTGGCTGGGACAGGCCCCGTTCTCAAAGTCAGCAACCGCGACGGTCTCGAAACTAGAAGGTCTAGAAGCTCTCCCTTGACTTGTTTTTGCTCTCTTGTCAGGGTTTTCAGGGGGTGTGTGTGTCTCAAACCTCTGATTGTCTCTGCTCTCTGACTTTTTCTGGTGTGTTTTTGAAGTGGCTTTTTGTTATTCTGCCTCGGCTCACTCACCTTTCTCAGCAGCTGTGGAAAACACTCGGCCCCGCTCTGCTCTCCACTGAGCACTTGGATTCCGTGTAAACAGCTCGCCTGCTGGCCTGCTCAGGAGGGCCTGGGCCTGTGGAGCCTTTGAGAACAGTCATGTGGCAGAAAACCTCCCCATCCTCAAGGAGGAGGATGGGGGAGACCTGACAAAGCAGAAGGAACTTTCTAGGCACACAGGTACCGATGGCCTAGGCAGATCTGGAGAGGACAAGGCTAGGGACCTCTTCTTTTACGAGCATCAGGGCTGCTAGAAGGAGGGTGCCAGGAACCTCTGCCAGGAACCTCTCTGGTCTCCTCTGCTGAAATTTGAGTAGATCTAGAACTGCGTTGCCCAAGATGGTAGCCACACATCATATGTGGCTAGTGAGCACTTAAAATGTGGCTAGTGTGACTAAGGAACTGAGTTTTAAATTTTACTTAATTTTATTTAATTTCAGTGAAATTTAAATAACTACATGTGGCTCGTGGCCGCTGTGTCAGATAGAGCACCTCACCAGCAGCGGTTCTCACAGTTGACTGCACAGCAGAATCCCCCAGGGAGATGTAACACTTGGATGCCTGCATCCAACCCGGTGATTCTGATTCACTGGCATAGGGTGTGGACTGAGCTGCAGAGTTTGGGAAGCTCCATGGGTGACTCCAGTGTGTAGTCAAGTTTGAGGACCTCTGGCCCAAAGGACTCCCAACTCCTCTTCCAACCCCAACTCCCTATATTTTGATTTGATTTCCAGGGTTTTCAGAATTTGAGGACCACAAAGCAATGTGATACACCACATCAAAAAAAGAAAAAACAAAAACCATGTGATCATCTCAATAGATACAGAAAAAGCATTTGATATAATTCAGCATCCATTCATGATCAAAATGCTTATGAAAGCGGGTATAGAAGGAACACATCTCAACATAATAAAAGCTATTTATGACAAACCCACAGCCAATGTAATACTCAATGGTGAAAAGCTGAAAGCCTTCCCACTAAAATCAGGAACAAGACAAGGATGTCCACTCTCGCCACTTTTATTCAATGTAATATTGGAAGCCCTAGCCACAGCAATCAGACAAGAAGAAGAAGTAAAAAGTATCCAAATTGGTAAGGAAGAGGTAAAATTGTCATATAATGCAGAATTTTTTTAAATATCTTTATTGGAGTATAATTGCTTTACAATGGTGTGTTAGTTTCTGCTTTATAACAAAGTGAATCGGCTATACATATACATATATCCCCATATCTCCTCCCTCTTGCATCTCCCTCCCACCCTCCCTACCCCACCCCTCTAGGTGGTCACAAAGCACCAAGCTGGTCTCCCTGTGCTATGCGGCTGCTTCCCACTAGCTATCTATTTTACATTTGGTAGTGTATATATGTCCATGCCACTCTCTCATTTCATCCCAGCTTACCCTTCACCCTCCCCATGTCCTCAAATCCATTCTCTATGTTTGCGTCTTTATTCCTGTCCTGCTCCTAGGTTCTTCAGAAACTTTTTTTTTTTTAATATTCCATATATATGTGTTAGCATACGGTATTTGTTTTTCTCTTTCTGACTTACTTCACTCTGTATGACAGTCTATAGGTCCATCCACCTCACCTCACTACAAATAACTCAATTTCATTTCTTTCTATGGCTGAGTAATATTCCATTGTATATATGTGCCACATCTTCTTTATCCATTCATCTGTCAATGGACACTTAGGTTGCGTCCATTTCCTGGCTATTGTAAATAGAGCTGCAATGAATATTTTGGCACATGACTCTTTTTGAATTATGGTTTTCTCAGGGTATATGCCCAGTAGTGGGATTGCTGGGTCATATGCTAGTTCTATTTTTAGTTTTTTAAGGAACCTCCATACTGTTCTCCAGAGTGGCTGTATCAACTTACATTCCCACCAGCAGTGCAAGAGGTTTCCCTTTTCTCCACACCCTCTCCAGGATTTATTGTTTGTAGATTTTTTGATAATGGCCATTCTGACCAGTGTGACGTGATACCTCATTATAGTTTTGACTTGCATTTCTCTAATGATTAGTGATGTTGAGCATCCTTTCATGTGTTTGTTGACAATCTGTATATCTTCTTTGGAAAAATGTCTGTTTAGGTCTTCTGCCCATTTTTGGATTGGCTTGTTTGATTTTTTGATATTGAGCTGCATGAGTTGCTTGTAAATTTTGGAGATTAATCATTTGTCAGTTGCTTCATTTGCAAATATTTTCTCCCATTCTGAGGGTTGTCTTTTCGTCTTCTTTATGGTTTCCTTTGCTGTGCAAAAGCTTTGAAGTTTCATTAGGTCCCATTTGTTTATTTTTGGTTTTATTTCCATTTCTCTAGGAGGTGGGTCAAAAAGGATCTTGCTGTGATTTACGTCATAGAGTGTTCTGCCTATGTTTTCCTCTAAGAGTTTGATAGTGTCTGGCCTTACATTTAGGTCTTTAATCCATTTTGAGTTTATTTTTGTGTATGGTGTTAGGGAGTGTTCTAATTTCATTCTTTTACATGTAGCTGTCCATTTTTCCCAGCACCACTTACTGAAGAGACTGTCTTTTCTCCATTGTATATTCTTGCCTCCTTTATCAAAGATAAGGTGACCATATGTGCGTGGGTTTATCTCTGGGCTTTCTATCCTGTTCCATTGATCTATATTTCTATTTTTGTGCCAGTACCATACTATCTTGATTACTGCATCTTTGTAGTATAGTCTGAAGTCCAGGAGCCTGATTCCTCCAGCTCTATTTTCCTTTCTCAAGATCGCTTTGGCTATTTGGGGTCTTTTGTGTTTCCGTACAACTTGTGAAATTTTTTGTTCTCGTTCTGTGAAAAATGCCATTGGTAGTTTGATAGGGATTGCACTGAATGTGTAGATTGCTTTGGGTAGTATAGTCATTTTCACAATGTTGATTCTTCCAATCCAAGAACATGGTATATCTCTCCATCTGTTTGTGTCATCTTTAATTTCTTTCATCAGTGTCTTATAGTTTTCTGCATACAGTTCTTTTGTCTCCTTAGGTAGGTTTATTCCTAGGTATTTTATTCTTTTTGTTGCAATGGTAAATACGAGTGTTTCCTTAATTTCTCTTTCAGAATTTTCATCATTAGTGTATAGGAATGCAAGAGATTTCTGTGCATTAATTTTGTATCCTGCTACTCTACCAAATTCATTGATCAGCTCTAGTAGTTTTCTGGTAGCATCTTTAGGATTCTCTGTGTATAGTATCATGTCATCTGCAAGCAATGACAGCTTTACTTCTTCTTTTCCGATTTGGATTCCTTTTGTTTCTTCTTCTTCTATGATTGCTGTGGCTAAAACTTCCAAAACTATGTTGAATAATAGTGTTGAGAGTGGACAATCTTGTCTTATTCCTGATCTTAGAGGAAATGGTTTCAGTTTTTCACCATTGAGAATGATGTTGGCTGTGGGTTTGTCATATATGGCCTTTATTATGTTGAGGTAAGTTCCCTCTATGCTTAGTTTCTGGAGGGTTTTTATCATAAATGGGTGTTGAATTTTGTCAAAAGCTTTTTCTACATCTATTGAGATGATCATATGGTTTTTCTCCTTCAATTTGTTAATATGGTTTATCACATTGATTGATTTGCATATATTGAAGAATTCTTGCATTCCTGGGATAAACCCCACTTGATCAGGGTGTATGATCCTTTTAATGTGCTGTTGGATTCTGTTTGCTAGTATTTTGTTGAGGATTTTTGCATCTATGTTCATCAGTGATATTGGCCTGTAGTTTCCTTTCTTTGTGACATCTTTGTCTGGTTTTGGTATCAGGGTGATGGTGGCCTCATAGAATGAGTTTGGGAGTGTTCCTCCCTCTGCTATATTTTGGAAGAGTTTGAGAAGGATAGGTGTTAGCTCTTCTCTAAATGTTTGATAGAATTCTACTGTGAAGCTATCTGGTCCTGGGCTTTTGTTTGTTGGAAGATTTTTAATCACAGTCTCAATTTCAGTGCTTGTGTTTGGTCTGTTTATATTTTCTATTTCTTCCTGGTTCAGTCTCGGAAGGTTGTGCTTTTCTAAGAATTTGTCCATTTCTTCCAGGTTGTCCATTTTATTGGCATATAGTTGCTTGTAGTAATCTCTCGTGATCCTTTGTATTTCTGCAGTGTCAGCTGATACTTCTTCTTTTTCATTTCTAATTCTATTTATTTGAGTCTTCTCCTTTTTTTTCATGATGAGTCTGGCTAATGGTTTATCAATTTTGTGTATCTTCTCAAAGAACCAGCTTTTAGTTATAATGCAGAAGTTGAGGACCAAGGAGTTTACTCAGAGAATCCACTCAAGACACTGAAAACTATTTTTCCATGTTCTAAACATAATACACATTCATGGTAGAAAACTGAGAAAATTCAGAGAAATAAAAAGAAAGTTAAAATGCCCTAAAATCCCACCACCCAAATAAAGGGTTAGAACGTTTAGGTATAAATCCTCCCAGACATTTTCCCATGGATATATCCTTCTGTTTTTTCAAAATTGGAATCATACCGTGAGTCCTGTTTTGTAATTAGCTTTTGTCACTGTGTTTATGTGATTAACAAATAATCATATATCATCAATTGTAATGGTTACATGGTATTTTATCATAAATATAAACTACAGTTTATTCAAATCCATATTAATTTTAGCCCCATTTTTTGCTAGTGTTTTAAAAAACATTACTGTGAATATAACAATAGCAATACTTGATGAAAAGCCATTCAATAACCGCTTGGGAGGAGAGGAGAGGAAAGAAGAGGGATGGGAGGTGAGGGACGCAAAGGAAGAAGAGAGAAAACAGAAATAATTAGGCCAAGAGGCATACAAAATTCTAAGCAATTCAAATTACTCCCCAGAAAAGTTGAACCAGTTTACACTCGTACCAACAGAGTGTGACAGTACCTATTTTTATGCATGCTGGCATTGCACAGAATTCATTTGATAAGCATTATCAATTATGCTTGCCAAATTTAATGAGGTATAAAAAAAAAAAACCACTACCCACAGGCAATAACTCATTGTTGTGAAGTTCAGCATACGTTTAATAAGCACTGACTCTGTGTGAGGTGCTGCCTTAGGTATGGGTGATAAACCCATCCCTGCCCTCTGAGAGCTCAGGGAAGGGGGTAACTCAAGGGCTTGGCTGTAAGTCAGGGAGAACGACATGGGTGCTAAATAGAGGTACCAGAGTCATAGTGCTGAGTAGAAAAGAAAAGCCCATGATGCTTCACAGCAATGCTGGGAAGTCTGGGGGGTGGGGGAGGGTGCATCTGAGCTGGATCCAGAAGGATGAATACAGGCACTGGTGAGCATTAGGAGGTGGTGCTTTGGCCAACACCAAAAGGTGCTAGAGGCTCAGGGGACTGGAAAGCTGTCCATTCTATCTTCCAGAGGCTCCTGCATTTATCAATCCCCTGCAGTCAGGAAGCTTGCCTTGGATCTATCCCACAGCCTCTTTTTGCCACTTAACTCCCTTCTCTATGGTTACTTGTGGTGGGAACAGGAGACACTCTATAAAGTCACCTTCAGAAACTTCTAGATCAATGCCAATACCAAACATAGTACAGTATGTTCTTATTCGGATTATTCATTCCTTTTCTAAAAGACATTGACATACAATGTCAGTATGTCCATTTTAAAAAAGAGTTGCAAGGAATTCCCTGGTGGTCCAGTGGTTAGGACTTGGCGCTTTCACTGCTGGGATCTGGGTTCAGTCCCTGGTCAGGGAACTAAGATCTCACAAGCTGTGTGATGCGGCCAAGAAATAAATTAAAAAATAAAAATAAAAATATTTGAATAAATTAAAATTTAAAAGAGCTGCAGAAGTCAAGGTCATAGGGCAAATTTAGGGAGATTTGGATTCCCCAAGCCTCAGGTCCCAAGCCCAACTTGCACACCATTATTAGGATGGCCAATGCCAGACTTGTATAAAGAAGGAGGCAGCCAATTCAAGCCCTGGCTCTCCCACTTAGGACTTGTGGGGCAGTTTGCTTCATCTCACTGAGCCTATAAAACATGGATTGCAGGAATAGTGAAAAATTAGATTTGAAGGGTGGGAAAGCATTTTGTTAAAAGTAACAAGAATAAGAATAAGCCGTGACTCCCATCAATGTGGGCCATGGTCAGGTTAGCCAGTCTCTTGCTTTCCCTCTTCATGAGTCCGTTTCCCAAACACACACACACACACACACACACACACACGCACACGCACATGCACACACACACACACCCTTTAAACCAAGACTCTGACGTACGTCTTAGCATTTCAGGAATAAGACAAGTCCCTAGAGATGGCCTTTCTTCAGAAGCTCACTGAAAATGGATTAAGGGACTTGCCCAACCGTGATTCGGAGCGTGATGTTGGAAGCGCATGACAGCCACGGGACCTTTGAGTGTCGGGTCCCCTTTTCCACCCATTGACCAACACGCCCCTTTCCCCCAGTCCTGCCCTATTACGTCAGGGACAGAATTAAATTCCCCCCCCTTCCCTGCCTTCACCTCCCCCATCCTGCTCTGTGACACACATCCCTGGAGAGTCCCACACATCATCGCAGAACAAAAACAAAACAACAAAGAAAAAAAACACCAAACCTTCCCCCTTGCCACCCACCCCTCCACTATGAGTCGCCCACACAGTAGGGGTTCTTTAACTTGGGTTTCAAATACTAGAAATGAAATAGCCTTTTTTTTTTTTTCACTTCTGCTATTTACACAGAAGTGCCTGCCAGGGCACGTCGGGCGCTAAACCCACCATAATTCAAATTTATTTTTAGGTTTCTCGGCTGTAGAAGTCTGCAAAATGCCACAATGGGCTCGTGTGATTCAGTCAAGGGAGGGGGGCGGTGAGCTAGGAGAACCTTTCCCGGCCAACCCACACCTTCCCCCCACCCCACCCTGTGCTTTACGATTCCACTTCGTTTCAGCCTCACGGAGACTCATAGAAGAAACCCATCTATTACTGATCTATTTTCGCAGGTATTGAAACTGAGGTTCTGGGTAGTTAAGCAACTTGGTCAAAATCAATTAGTCAGTACGGGGACCTGGATTTGAAACCAGAACTAACTCAGAAGCCAAAGTTCTTTGTGCTGAAACCCTTCCCCTCTGCCTTTCTTTTTCTCGCTCCCACAGCAAAATCACATGTACCTTCTTTACCTGAGTGTTTGCACGCTCCCTGCTCTAGCTACCTGCGCCTTGCCCTTTTCTGCTTTGGAATAAAAAGCAGGTTCACCAGAGAAGGTTCTGGAAACTTAAGTTTTCCTCCACGCCCAAAGCAGTGGCATATGCTTCACTGCAACCCGTTTAAGTGACTGACTCCTTGCCCCCTGTGAATCCTGGTGGGGAGGGGAGCAGAGGCAAGTTGGAACTCTCTAATAGCAACATGGGAGGCTTCTGGATTTCGGCTACACAGATCTGGGTTGGAATCCCAGCTTGGACACTTAAGGCACTTAAATGTCACTAAGCCTGCACTTACTCATCTAGAAATTGGCAATGATTTACGTACCCACCTAGCAGCGTAGTTGAGAGACCCAAATGAGATCATGAGAGGGAAAGGGCCCAGGTCAGATTCAGGCACAGAGCTGGCATCCAATAAATGTTTCCTTCTTGTCTTCCCTTCTCACCAACGCCGGAGAGGAGCACAGCGCTACGACCAGGGAGCCTGGCCTGCAGGAAGCTTTGGTAACTGTCTCTGAGGAAGCTCAAGAGATTAAGTAAACAAAAGGTCCTACTGTGTAGCACGGAGAACCATATTCATTTCCTTTATCCTATGATAAACCATAATGGAAAAGAATATTTTAAAAAGAATATATAGGACTTCCCTGGTGGTGCAGTGGTTAAGAATCCGCCTGCCAATGCAGGGGACACGGGTTCGAGGCCTGATCCAGGAAGATCTCACATGCCGTGGAGCAACTAGGCCCGTGCGCCACAACTACTGAGCCCACGAGCCACAACTACTGAAGCCCGCACGCCTAGAGCCCGTGCTCCACAGCAAGAGAAGCCACCGCAATAAGAAGCCCGCAAAACGCCACGAAGAGTAGCCCCCGCTCGCCGCAACTAGAGAAAGCCTGCGAGCAGCAACAAAGACCCAATACAGCCAAAAATAAATAAATAAATAAAACTATTTTTTTAAAAAAAGAATGTATATATATATGTATAACTGAATCACTTTGCTGTACAGCAGAAATTAACACAACACTGTAAATCAACTATACTTCAATTAAAAGAAAAAAAAAGAGTTTTATTAAGGCCAGCCTCCAACATTTGCAGGGGCTGGGCAAGGGTACAGTAGAGGCCTACATACCACATGCCAGATATTTATGTCATATTGTACATCAAGCCAATAAACTGGTAAGTAAAATAGATTCTATCCCGTCTTGAAAGTATGTTTCCATAATGTAAAATATCTTTTATGATGACCTAAAAGGCCATGTTTAAATTTAGAATTTTCAGACTCCTCAGAGAGTTTGCCACCAGCCACCGGCCTCCAGCCCCGGGCCTGCGGCTCAGTCCCTTTTCCTTCCTACTCCCCGGCCTACCTAAACTCTGTCTACACCACCACCCCCATACACAGCCAGCTTCTGGCCAGCTCTTAACCTAGGGGATTCTGGATCCTGGGACCTGGAGGGTGACCAATAAGTGGGGGCACAGAGCTGCTGTGGGCCCATCTTTCATCTGACAGAAAGGAGTTCAATTAGAAGGGTATGCGGACAGCACGGCATCGGCCCGAGGTGCTCTTTGCCTGTCACTCTAAGTGGGAATCCATGCAGCGAGCTGGGGCCGCAACAGTTACCTCGTCCTTCTTCCTGTGTTAAGCCCTAAACCTGACATTTGAAAGGAAATTGTATTTTTGATGATTTCAATCGCTTTGCAATAAACTTTGTCTTTCCCCACCCCTAGGACAGGGGCTAAGGCAGGGGAGCTTCTAACAAGTGTACACTGATATTTCCATATAGACTCTCCTCAGCTCTATGTTTGTCCTTTGCTTTTAAAAGTCTTTGCTCCAGGGACTTCCCTGGTGGTCTAGTGGTTAAGACTTTGCCTTCCATGCAGGGGGTGTGGGTTCGATCCCTGGTCGGGGAGCTAAGATCCCACATGCCTCATAAAACCGAAGCAATATTGTAACAAATTCAGTAAAGATTAAAAAAATGGTCCACATCAAAAAAATCTTAAAAAAAAAAAAAGTCTTTGCTCCAGAAAGCCAGAAAGGATAGACAGAAACCAGATCTGTAGTTGCCAGGGGCTGGGGTGGAGAAAGGGTTTGACTACAAAGGGGTATGAGAGAATTTAGGAGGGTGATGAAACTGTTATATACTGTACCTTGCTTGTAGTAGTGGTTACACAACTGTATGCATTTGTAAACATCCCTAGAACCGTACACTAAAACAGGTGGATTTTACTGTATGTAAATTATATCTCAAAAAGTTATGTAATAAAAATTCTTCGAACCACATTCTAAGAAAAGAGTAAGATTTGAAAGAAGAATGTGTTCAGGCATCTAAAATAACTTCCTTTGGTGTGACATTTAGGGTGAGTCAGTGTAGAGGACACCTGTCACATTTGTAGCTGCCCATCTTCTTATATGAATAGCCTTTCTTTCTGGAGGAAATTACCTTGTTATGGTCCTGCCTCCCCAGGTAGAAGTCAAGAACACAAACTCCCCGCCTCCCTTGCAGCTAGGCATGGGCCTGTGACCTACTCTCCACCAATCAGAAGCATTCATAGAGACTTTGATTCAGTAGTAAATACTGTATGGACGAGGCTGCAGGGGGCTTCCATTTTTGCTGATGTGGCAACAGCAGAGGCAATTGACTTTGGTGCTTTCAGAGGTTGAGCTCCCAGTTACCAGCTCAAATTTGTGTAGGTCAGGGATGGAAGCGGAAGTTCCATTCATTGTTCTCTGCTACTAGCTCTGAGTCTCCTTTGGGAAAGCCCTTGATTTCTCTGAGTCTATATTTCCTCATCTGTAGAATGGGCATCACAGGGCTTATGTCGCAGAATTGCTGTGAAATTAAATAAAGTGATTCAGGGTCTGGCAGGCAGTAGGTGCTGAATAAGTATTAGCTCCCGTCCTCCCTGAAACAGTAGGTAAGATCCTGGAAATTGGTAACTTGCCTTAACAGCCTGAGAGCTTCCCCAGAGCTGGGACCCCAGGAGCTTTATTCAGAAGCCAAAGCTGACACTAACCTTTGAGGAGCTGGAGCAGGTAGCCGTGCAGGTAGTTAGAGACGTATGCCCATTAAGCTTCCCTCCTCTGCCCAGCTCCTCTCTGGCTTTACTAAGGAGTGGCCACTATTTCATGAGCTCTAGATTGAGCCTTTTGGGGGTTAAATCAACAAAAAATGCTTCAACCCAATGGTTGAGCACCAAGAATAAGCCAGGTGCTGTATTAAGCACCCAAGAAATAAATAAGGTGCCACTTACTCGCAACCTGAAGCAGGGAGAAAATGTACAGGTGCCTATGATACAAATTAGACTGAGGGATGTTACAGCAGTGTGAACAGCATGCTGTGGGCTTGAGGCATCAGAAATTCTTCAGGGGCCTTCCCTGGTGGCGCAGTGGTTAAGAACCTGCTTGCCAGTGCAGGGGACACGGGTTCGAGCCTTGATCCGGGAAGATCCCACATGCCGTGGAGCAACTAAGCCTGTGTGCCACAACTACTGAAGCCCGCGTGCCTAGAGCCCATGCTCCACAACAAGAGTAGCCCCCACTCGCCGCAACTACAGAAAGCCCACGCCCAGCAGTGAAAACCCAACGCAGCCGAAAGATGGAAGGAAGGAAGGAAGGAAGGAAGGAAGGAAGGAAGGAAGAAAGAAAGAAAGAAAGAAAGAAAGAAAGAAAGAAAGAAAGAAAGAAAGAAGGAAGAAAGAAGGAAGAAAGAGAGAAAGAAGAAAGAAATTCTTCAGGAGGCTAGGGCTCTTTGAGCAGGGTCTTGAATGATGAGTTAGAGTCTAACAGGGGAAGAAGGATCCAGATGCATCTTAGCCTGAGAGAAAAGCATGTGGAAAAGCCCAAAAGAATGAAAGTGCATGGTGCTCTTGAGGGAATTCAAAGTTGGTCCAGAATGGTGGGAACACAAAGTGGGTACAGGTGGAGAGTCAGAGATTGAGGCCAGAGATGGCGACTGGGCCAGTTGAGAAGGGCTTTGAATGCTGTGAAGAGAGCACAAAAGGAGGATGAAACAGACATGGTCTCCGTCCCAGCCCCTCCAGGAGGTGATCAACGGACTCCCCAGATGTGGATGACCTGAGAGGACATCCAGGTTCATCTGGTTCAATCCCCAGATGAGGAAGCAGGAGATGAGGGGCTCCTGGAAGCTTGGCTGGCTGAGCCGAGACCAGAACCCCATACTTTTTCCCACCACAACAGGCAGTCTCGAGCTGAACAAGCATAAAGCCACCTGGGCTTTCTAATACCTACAGTGTACAAACTCAGCTGTGAAACATGCAGGACTGGCCCGATGGTGGGCCCAGTCTTGGGGGGTGGGGAGTGGGCACGCTGAATTTCTCACTCATCACTTGTCAGGAGACCAGACATCACTTCCCCGCCCCTGCTTTCACCGCATAGGTTATTTCAGTCCAAGTTTCTGGTCGCCCTCGCCACCTGCCAAGACAAGGATCACCACAAAAGTCAACACCGTGTTTCACTAAGGGACAAAAGGAACCACGGGGGATTCTTGGCAACTCTCAGCCACACACAGGGGCTCGGGCTTGGAGCTGTTGGGGCCAGTAGGACAGTGTGGCCAGCCCCACCCTCTAGGGGGCCGAAACTAGAATGGCACGAGGTTCCACTGAGCAATTCTGGAAGAATAAACTGCCCCCCTGCTTTCCCTTTCACCTGTCCCCACCCCTTCCCTCAGGGAACCTGGCGACGCGCAAAACACAGACCTATAAACCCTGCCTCTCGATGCCCAACAATGAACCACGCAGCAAAACAGGAAGCATCTTCTTGTCGTTGTGCTCTCTGTGTAGGCACGTCCTGACAAGTGGCAGGAAACCACCACCGGGCCGTGGCAACAGGTGTCAGGGTGACCTGAGGCTTCCCGCCAGCCTCCTTCCCTTTTCTTCCTCCTGGAGAGAGGTCTCTTTCCTCCCTGCAGCCGGATAACCCCTCACCTCTCACCTGCTGGTCCTTTCCCTCTTGGTGGCCTGAGCCCTGATCACGACCTTCAAAGGCCCTCAACCCTAAAAAGATTATTGTCTCTCTCCAAATATAATTCCTGAGACCGGCCGGCCAACCAACACAAAATGTATACATATGCTGAAATTAAAAGAACTTCTTTTTTAGATTTTTCTGATTACAAACTTCTAGGTGAGGGCAAAGCAAAAACTCTCTCAAATTTGGGGGTGCCCCCTTGTCTGGCTCTGGGGCTCTAAATCTCTCCTAAATCTGCCTGTTGGGTTACCCAGCACTGGTGGAAACTCACACTCCTTGGCTTCACATGGGGACAGACTGTTTCCAAGTGAAATAAAACAGAGATGAGGGCAGGAGTATAAGGGGTATGATCTTGGACTTTGCCCATTGAATTACAAGCCCAGAGGGACCGGAAACTGTAGGACACTCTGGGTTGGGCCAAGAAATTGGTACTTGGACCAGGGCTCCATCTGCACCATAGGCTACGTCAGTGGACTCTGGGTCTGCTTCTTTCTCTTGGGTCTCTCCAGATTAGACCTCCTACAGGAGATCTCTGTTCTTCCTTGCCCTGTTCAAGACTTACCCTGTTCTTTCTTATGATAACAGCGGGGCTGAGGTTATGGTAGGCTAAGTTTTTCTTTATCCTCAAGGTCACCAGGTCATCCGTGGATGGATGGAGTGAATGACTATAAAAGTTTCTTCCAGGTCCTGTTCCCTGCTCCTTCTCAGAAACCTTTGCTCATGGGCAGGACTTCCCCAAAGGCAGTGCGCACATTCTCAGAGAACAGGGCAGTGGGCAGGAAGCCTGGTCAGAGAACCTTTTTTCCAAGAGTGGCCCGAGCCCTTTATGTCATGCCTCATGTTAGCCTGGCATGGTGGGAAAAACCCCTTAGCTTGGAGTCAAAGATCAAGACACTTCTTCTCTTTGAAGTCTCAGTTTCCTCTGTCAGAAAATTGAAACCTACCAAACTGAGAAACCCTGAGAGTTGAATGTCGTAAGATATAAGAAAGTGCTTGGAAACGTGAAAGCCCCACACAAATGTGGAGACATTGTCTTCCATTAATTGACACATTCTTTGGTCATTAACTGACCATGGTTTATTGGGTCTTCAAAGTCCTAGCACTTGACCCAATACCTGGCAGAGTAGATACTCAGTAAATGGATACTGGATGAATGGATGGACCAGTGAATGGACAGGTGGACAAATGAAAAGGTAGAGTAGTGGGGAGTAGTCAACTATGGGAAAAACATTGCACACCATCTGTCTCACATGTCACAACAGCAGAGAGAGATTTACTCCAAAGACACAGCCAAAGCAAAACATACCTCGTGTGCCAAACACAAACAGACCACTGCACAAGTAACAAAGGTCAGAAACCTGGCCCACAGGCAGCATCTCCCCTGCAAGGAGGCCAAGTTACACAGTGCGGCTCTCCCCATTCCTGAACTTCCAAATTGAATGATTCTGAAAAAGTGAGCATCCTGTTCAAAGTGTGCCAGGCAAGACTTCTGGCCTTGGCACTTGCCGCTGACCTCTCACCGTTACTATCCTCCCTCTGTCTGAGTCACCCCTGCTCCTCTCAGATGCCACTTTTTCCATAGCCTTCCTGACTCCCTTCTATGTGCTCCCATGGCATGTTGGGCTTGCCACTCCCCACCCCACCCCCGCTAGTTAGCTCTTACTATATTGTACTATAATTTTGTCTTCTGTTATTTTTTAAATATTATGAAATATTGAATTCATAAAGGTATAAAGAACAATACAATGAGACGTTTGTCCACCACAAGCCAGACATTACCAACGCAGTTCAAGCTCCTGAAAATCCCTCTCCACCTGCACCCTCTTCCTTCCCATCTTGAATTTAGTGTATACATTTCCATGCCTGTTGTTATACTTTTAATGCTTATGGGTAATTGCCTCTTTATTTTTCCATCTCCCCCACTGTTATGGAGTGAATGTTTCCCCCCAATGGGGTTTGAAACCCCGTTCAAATTCATATGTTGAAGCCCTAACCCTCAGTGTGGTTGCATTTGGAGATGGGGCCTCTAAGGAAATAAATAGGTTAAATAAACTCCTAAGAGTGGGGCCATAACCCAATAGGGTTAATGTCCGTATAAGAAGAGATACCAGAAATCTTTCTCTCTCTGTGTCTCTCTCTGTGTCTGTCTCTCTGTGTCTGCCTCTCTGTCTCTGTCTCTGTCTCTCTCTCTTTCCCTCCCTGCCTTGTACACTCTGAGAAGAGGCCATGTAAGGACATAGTGAGAAGGTACCCATCTGCAGGCAAGGAAGAGAGGCTGACCCTGCGGGACCTTGATCTGGGATTTCTAGGCTCCAGAACTGTGAGAACCACAGCTACCCAGCCTGTGGTATTTTAATGTGGCAGCTCGAGCTGACTGATACACCCACTCACACGCTCCATGTGAGCTTGACAAAGTCAGGGACCATGGGTGTTCATCTTTGTAACTGTAGAGTCCAGTACCATGCCTGGCACGTAAGTGTTCATCAAATACTTGTTGTTTGTATGAATGAATGAATGAAGCAAAGTCAGAAGCAAAACAAGGGTCCTAGGGTCTATTCGCTGGGAGCAAGTTATTCTCCGCTCTGCCATGATACAGGTCTTATTCAAGCTGGTGCTGAGACCAGGATCTGCAGTCAGCTCCTAACAATGTAAATTTAAAAAGAAAAAAGGAATCCCCAAGAGAGAGGTGGAGGAAGTGGTGTCATCTTAGGAAAAGGTTGACGTCACATCATCAATCAATCAAATGTTCCTTAAGCTCACAGTGTTGAGAGATACTAGGGAATCCCCACTGTCCTGCTCAGAGACCAGCTAAGAAACTGAAACTGAAGGCCTCCAGCCCAAAGTGTGCAATGTCCACACAGCCAGTGTTGGAGGGATAAAGAAGGACAGTGAGAGGAGGAAAAGGGTCTGGGGTGGGCACCACGGCTTAGCATCAGGGCGAGGCTGCTGAGGGGATCAGAGTCAGGATGCTCCCTTTCTCTCCTAAGAGCGTGGCGCGTCTACCGCAAAGCTCTCCAGTCCTGCCCTGTATTCTGTGGACTCTCTTGATCTGGGACCTTCTCTGGGGCCTATACTAGGTAGAAAACCAAGAAAATCCCTGAGGATAGCAAGGATTATCCTGAGAAGGGAGCCTGGAAATTATGTGGTCCAATCCCATTACTTTTCAGGTGGGCATCCAAGAATCAGAGAGAGGAATTGACTTGCCTGAGGTCACATAGTCAGTTCTAGCAGAGGCAAGAGTGGGACACATGTCTTCTGCCTCTAAGCTCAATTTTTCTTAGAAGCATCTGGCACATGGAAAAGGGCTTCAGGAGGAAGCTTCTGGAATAGTTCCAAACTGAAGTTGCCCTGCCCTTCCTTACCAACGCCCTACCCAGATGGAACCCCCCCAGAGTCTTTTCCACCTAGTTCAAGAGATTGCCTGTATCCCTAAAAGTAAGCAGGCCCCAAGTGCCAATGATGAGAGCAGCCAAAACCTTTAGAATGGAAGGAAAGTTCCAGTTCCATGAGGGCTTCCCATGCCTCCATTTGGGGAATTTGGAATAACAGAGAGTGGTTAAGCAGTAGACAGGATGCCGCAAGAAAGTCCTGCACTTCAGAGTCTCAGATGCCAAAGCTTAGGTATCTCCTAGGCAATCCAATATCCTCACTTCATACTTGAGAAAACTGCAGCCCAGAGTGGGGAAGCAACTTACCCAAGATCATACAGGGAGCTGGTTAAGAGCGAGGCTCACTGCACTACATCCCAACTGAATGTTCTTCAAATCTCTGGGGTGAAGAAAAACTATTCTATCTACTTGTCCATCTGTCTTCTAGCCCTACTCAATCATGGATTTCCTCTCCTTGTTTTAGGTAAAGCGTCACATCATGCTTGGTCTTGGTCATAACTGTAGGCAACAGGTATATAATCTAGTCTTAACTTCTTCTGTACAGTAGTCCCCCCTTATCTGTGGGGAATATATTCCAAGACCCCCAGTGGATGCCTGAAACCACGGATATTACCAAACTCATATATCATACATACTATTTTTTTTCCTATACATACATACCTATGATAAAGTTTAATTCATAAATTAAGCATGGTAAGAGATCAATAACAATAACTAATAATAAAATAGAACAATTATAGCAATATACTGTAATAAAAGTTATGTGAAAGTGGCCTCTCTCTCTCTCTCTCTCTCTCTCAAAATATCTTATTGCAGTGTACTTACCCTCCCTCTTATGATGTGAGATGAAAAAATGCCTACGTGATGAGATGAAGCGGAATGACACGGGCATTGTAACACAGTGTTAGACTGCTATTGATGTATCATCAGAATGAGGATCATCTGCTTCAGGTGATCCTGGATCATCGAGCCATAGTAATGTCAATGGTTGAGAATCCCAGGTGGGACAGAGCAGGATAGTGCAAGATTTCATCACACTACTCAAAGTTGTATGCAATTTAAAACTTATGAATTGTTTATTTCTGGAATTTTCTACTTAATATCTTCAGACCATGGTTGACCATGAATAAATGTAACCACAGAAAGCAAAACCATGGATAAGGGGGACTACTGTACCTTAAACTCCTTGGGAACAGGAATCACCTTCTATCAGTCAGGGTGGAAGCAAAAAAGACCCACTCTAGATATTTCAGACAAAAGGAATTTAACATAGGGAGCCAGTTATACAAGTGATAGAAGAGCTGAAAAGTCAAACAAGGGATGGTGAGGCCACCAGAGATTAACAACAGCAAGAAGTGGCCACCATCCCTAGAGCTGGAGAGACACAGGGAGAAGGTAGTGCTACCAGAGCCCAGAAACTAGGGCAGGAGTTGGAGCCAAGGTGGGGGTTACTCATCAGATGCTGGCACCACAGAGGTAGGGGCCGGCTGATGGACTCTGGTATCAGAAACACGTAGCCATGGCTGGAGATGCCACTGGAAGCAAAGAGAGGAAAGAAATACCCTAGTGATGAAAAATATATGCAAACAGTACCCACCCCAAAAATATTGGAAAGGCTATGCTAAAGAAAAAATAGACTTTAAGACAAAAATTGTTTATAGAGACAAAGGATATGTTATAATGATAAAAGGGTCAATCTATCCAGAAGTCATAACAAATAAACATATATGCATCTAAACAACAGAGACCAAAAATACATGAAGCAAACACTGACAGAAATGAAGAGAGAAATACACAATTGAACAATCATAGTCAGAGACTTAATACCCTACCTTCAAATAATGGATACAACAACTAGGCAGTAGATCAATAAGAAAATAGAATATTATGAACCAACTGGACCTATCAGCTATCTATAGAATATTCACCCAACAACAGCAGAATACACATTCTTCTTGGGTGCACATGGAACATTTTCCAGGATAGACCATATGTTAGGACATAAAACAAATCTCAATAAATTTTTAAAAATTGACATCATACAAAATACATTCTCTAACCACAATCAAAAACAGAAGGAAATTTGAGGAATTCACAAGTATGTGGAAACTAAACAAAACACTCCTAAATAACCAATGGGTCAAAGAATAATTTACAAGGGAAGTTGGAAAATACTTTGAGATGAATGAAAATGAAAACACAGCATATAAAAACCTATGGGATGAAGCTGAAGCAGTGCTTACAGAGAAATTTACAGCTATAAAAGCCTATACTAGAAAAAAGGAGAACGATCTCAAGTAAAGAACCTAACCTTTTACCTTAAGAAATCAGGACAAAAGGAGAAAACTAAACCTAAATCAAGCAGAAGGAAGGAAATAACAAAGAGTAGAATGGAAATAAGTGAAAGAGAGAATAGGAAAAAAATAGAGAAAATCAATAAAACCAGAAGTTGGTACATTGAAAAGATCTACAAAATTGACAAACCTTCAACTAGAGTTACCCTGATACCAAAACCACAATAATCACAAGAAAATAAAGCTATAGACCAATATCCACACTGAATATAGATTCAAAAATCCTCGCCAAATCCAGCAACATATAAAAAAAGATTATACACCATGACCAAGTGATTTATCCCAGGAATTTAAGGTTGGTTCAACATACAAAACTCAATCTCTGTTATACACCATATTTAATAGAATAAAGGTCAAAAATGATCTTTTCATTGGACATAGAAAAGGCATTTAACAAAATCCAACAAACTAGGAATAGAAGGGAATATGCACGATACTCAAAATGAATCAAAGCTAAATGTCAGAGATAAAACTCTTAGAAGAAAACATAAGAATAAATCTTCATGAACATGAATTAAGCAATGGTTAAATACGACACAAAAAAGCACAAGTGACAAAAGAAAAATAATTTGACCTCAAAATTTTAAAGTTTTGTGCTTCAAAGGTCACCATCAATAAAGTGAAGGCAATCCACAGAATTGGAGAAAATATTTACAAATCATGTATCTGATAAAGGATTTGTATCCAGAATATATAAAAAACTCTTACAACTCAACAATAAAAAAAACCCAATTTAAAAATGGACAAAGGATTTAAATAGACATTTCTCCAAAGAAAATTTATAAATGGTCAATAAGCACATGAAAAGGTACTCATTATCATTAGTCATTAGGATAATGCAAATTAAAACCACTTAACACCCACTAGGATGGCTAGAATCAAAAGAAAAAGAAAACCAGACAATAACAAATGTTGTTGAGGATGTGGAAACTTCATACATTGCTGATGGGAATGTACAATGGTGACGCCATTTTGGGAAAAGTTTGACAGTTCCTCAAAATGTTAAACATGTAGTTACCATATGACCTGGCAATTTTCTCCTAGGTGTGTATTCTAGAGAAAAAGAAGCATATGTCCACACAAAAACTTGTATATGAATGCTCCTAGCCACATTATTCATCATAGCCAAAAAGTGGAAACAACCCAAATATCTAACTGATGATGGATAAACAAATGGAGTTTTGTTTGTATGGATATCATACAATGGAATGTATGGATATCATACAATGGAACATTATTGGACCATAAAAAGGAATGAAATATTGATATATACTACAACATGGAAGAACCTTGAAAACATTATGCTAAGTGAAAGAAGCCAGACACAAAGGCCACATATAGTATAATTCTATTTATGTGAAGTGTCCAGAATAGGCAAATCTATAAAGACAGAAAGTAGATTTGTTGTTACCAGGGGCTGGGGGTGGAGTTGGAGGGGATATGGGGAGTCGTTGCTAATGAAGAGGAGGGGGTTACAAGGGGTAGTGATTTTAAATGTTCTAGGGGCTTCCCTGGTGGTCCAGTGGGTAAGACTCCACACTCCCAATGCAGGGGACCTGGGTTCGATCCCAGGTTGGGGAGCTAGATCCCGCATGCCACAACTAAGAGTCTGCATGCTGCAACTAAAAGTCCACATGCCGCAACTAAAAAAACATCCCGCATGCCACGACAAAGATCCCACGCGTCACAACTAAGACCCAGCGCAACCTAAATAAATAAATAAATATTTTTTAAAAACTAAAAAAATAAATAAATTAAATAAAATAAAATGTTCTAAAATTGATTTTGGTGACAGCTGCACAACTCTGTGAATATACAACACCCCCCAAAAAAAACTGACTGGTACACCTTAAAAGGTTGAGTTTATTTGTGAATTATAACTCAATAAAGTTGTCATTAAAAAAGGAAAGGAAAAACAAACTTATGGTTACCAAAGGGGAAAGGTGGAGGCAGGGGGAGGGATAAACTAGGAGTTAGGGATTAACATATATATACTACTATATACAAAATAGATAATCAACAAGGACCTACTGTATAGCACAGGAAACTCAACTCAATCTTCTGTAATAACCTATCTGGGAAAAGAATCTGAAAAAGAATGGACGTATGTATATGTATAACTGAATCATCTGCTGTATACCTGAAACTAACACAACATTGTAAATCAACTATACTCCAATATAAAATTAAAACTAAATTTTAAAAAAAAGAAAACAAAATATAAAAAAAAAAAGGAAAGGAAGAGAAGAGGTGAGGGAAGAGAAAAGAAAGAAGGAGAAAAGAAACATCCTGGCACATCCCTCCCCTTCTACCTTCCATCATCTCTCAGTGCCTCCCATTGACCAAGCCTACCCAAAACCCAGAGGGCAAAGTAGTTTGGCAAATGTAGTCCCTTGTGACACTGAGCAGGGCGAAGGAAGGATGGGGGGTACATCTCTCACTTATCTCTGACTCCCTGGCACATGGTACTAAGCTACAAACATTTGTCGAATCAGTAAATGGCCCCTGTTCCCCTGCCTTGGGCTGGGCCCCTAGTCTGCACAGGGGGCTTTTTGAATGTCAGTGATCTGATGATTCATGATCCTATGGCCGGTGAGTGGGCCGTCACTCTCTGTCACCTTCTCATACCCCTCATACCCCTTCGGTCCCAGGAGGCACCTGAGTCCAGACCCTTAGTGAAGCCGGATTGGAGGGAGGAGCAGGGGTGGGAGGGGCAGGGAAGAGGGTGGTTCCTCTCACAGCTTAAAAGGGGCTTGTACCACTTCCTCCCCAGACAGAGGCCGGGCACAATCTTCCTGTGTGGTTTCAGCAGCCGAGAGTGTCATGGACCCGGGTGAGTGAGCCTCCCCCGTGTGAGAGAGAGAAGTACCAGCGTCACTTGGACACCCAGACAGACTTTGTGGGATGGGGATGGAGGATGGGCGTGGAAGGCCTTAGGGGAGCCTCCCAGACAGATGAGGTGGCTTTGCTGGGAATCAATGGTTGCTCCCAGAGATTGCCACCCTGTTCTCCCAGGCACAGAGAGTGCACCTTTCAGACCTGGGGAAGGGGCTAACCATTGGTTCCAGGAAAGATAAAGGGGGTCACATCTTTCAAGAACAGTAGGGACTGCAGAAGGCGGCAGGGCTGGGGTTGGTGGAAATCTGGACAGCACCTGTTCTGTCTCAGCCTGGGGTGATGGGGGAGGCTCTCAGGGACCTGTTTCATCAGGGAAAATTCTCCTTGGAGGGCTCAGGACCCTCCACTCGCCCTCCGATTCCCACCTTTCTCCCAGGCTAAACAGGGATGAGAATGTCTGCTCTTTTAAGGTTATAACAAGGAGCAGATTAAAGGCGAGTGCATTGTGTAAATGATGCTACGCGCAACGCAATGCAAGCTGTGCTTATTCTCTCTGCTGCACATCCCACGGGCAAGCTGTTGCCTCCTGCTGGTTAAATGTTGGGTGGGCAACACTAAATGAGACCACAAGGAGCCTTCAGCTGGGAGAAGTCACAGCCAGGGCCTCCAGCACAGCCCCCAGCCTCACTTAATCACTTTTTCTACCCAGGAAGATGATTCATCCCTTTCAAAAGTCCATCCTCTGGTCTTAACCAGAGGGAGTCCAAGGGAAGCCCCGAGCAGGTTCTGGGGGTGTTTATCTAGCTCCAAGACACCCCATTTACAAATCTCAGCTGAGGAGTCAGACCTGGCTGAGGCTACGAAGGCCAGGTTCCTGGACTGCTCGTTCTCACCAGCAAACAAAGCACCACGGCAGCCTCAAAGCCACAAGGGGTTGGCTTTGAAAAGTGAAGGTTCCCGTTCACCCT
This sequence comes from Balaenoptera ricei, assembly GCF_028023285.1. NCBI lineage: Eukaryota > Metazoa > Chordata > Mammalia > Artiodactyla > Balaenopteridae > Balaenoptera > Balaenoptera ricei. Next base: position 19,712,640 of record NC_082658.1, on the reverse strand, counting down.
CTGCTGTCCTCACAACCCGACCCACCACACCACAGCCTCTTGCCTTCATGTCTGCTTTTTCCACCCACCCGGAACCCTGGGTGGACCCAGCAAACAGCTGTTAAAGGGCTAAAGTGGCCGTCCCACACACCGACTGAGAACTCCTGGAAGCCAGGGTCTGATTCTTGCACCTCTGATTCCCAGGTGCTTTGGGGGTATGAGCAGAAAATGTTTGTGGAGTGAATGAGTGAGTGGATGAATGGCATCAAGAACTCTGATTTCAGTTTTTAAAAATCTCTTCCAACTTCCCCTCCTCCCAGCAGCCTGCCCTCTAATCCCACTCCCCAGACAACCAGCCCCACTAACCACAGTCCCAGAATGCAGCCATCATCTCCTGGAGACCCCAGTCCTGCCTCTCGGTTTGATCTCTGTGAAGGAAACCAAGCAGGTCCCCGTGGTGCGCTGGTAAAGGCTAGAGAACCGGCTGCCCGAAGCAGACTCTGATGTGTACTGCTCGCCAATTTCCATAGTGTAAATTCTTCCACCATAGCTGACTCCAAGCCGTCAGCCGATTTCAAGCCATGAAATGACTGAGCACAGAGTCGGAGAGAGATGTACACCACTGGCTCGATGAGCCCGTGAGAGCAGCCCCAGCACAGCACGGGGCAGGGGGGTCTCCTCCCAGGACTAGGTTTGGGGGTGCTAGACTCACAGGCGTTAATGCAGGGAGGGAGGTCCCTTTAATGAAGGAAACCTCCGGTGCAGGAAAAGGGATGTTCTTACTGCTTCACTCAATTCAAGAAAGCCCCAACGGCTAGCCAAGCCCTAAATACTGGTAGGAGGGGACGCCACTGAGACATTTTGCTCAGATCAGACTCCGGGGCCGTTGGTAGGACGGGTGGGCCACGAAGGATCTGTTTCTCTCTCTTTGTCAGCCCGGCAGGGAGCCCAAGGTGGGTGAGGGGCAAAGTTTCTGTTACACAAAATGAAAACGCCGAACCCGGGCTGAGTTGGCCTTTTTCATGATTTGAATGAGCAGCCCCAAGACACCTTCCCCATCTTCAAGAAATGGGGCCTAAGACTTCGGTTAGAATTTTCCAAAGCAGAGAAGAGAAAAATGAGCTGTTAAGATACTCATCTCTCACAGCTCGGCCAGAGATGGCGGCAGATGGGGATGCTAAAGAAATTCAGGGCCAATCCCTCCTGGCCTTTGGGGAGCCTGGCTGGGGAGGAGGGGAACCCTGCAGCCTGGGGGAGCTATTGGGGAATCTCTCCTCTTTGCTTGGTACTTTCAGTCAACTGCCATTTATGGAGGAATTCAGGCAGGACCAGTCTGGTGGGGGAGAGACACATATGTCAATAAGCCACTGCAAGAAAGGGAGAGAGAGTGCTGATGGGCTAAGAGCAGGGGGATTGTGAAATCTAAAGAAACGAACAATGAATGTGAGTCAGGGGAGCATTTAAGTTGGGTTTTGAAGGACGTGTAGGAGTTATCAAACCAGAAAACGAGGAGCAAGGGGCCCAGGATGTGGCAGGGATAGCAAACTCAATGGCTCAATTGTAAATGAGAGAATGGGAGTAGATGTAGTAAGTGGAGGGCAGTGAAGTGATTCAGAAGGGTACAAGCCCCACCTAAAGGTATCCAAATCCAATTTTTTGCAAACTCCATGTAGCCAAACAGAACATCCTGGGGACTCAGCCTGCAGGCTCCCAGCTGGTCAGCTCTGACAAAAGCTAATAGAGACAAGAAAGAAGCAAGTTGAGGAGGATGTAAAGAACCTGGCCATGCCAAGGAGGAAGGGAGAAAGGGAGGCAGGAGGGACAGGCAAGGGCCAATCTTTAAGATTCCATGTGGCACTGCTAAAAATTTGGGCTTTTTGCTGAAAGCAATGGGGAGCCAGTGAAGATTTTTCTTTTTCAATTATGTGAGTTAAATAACATGATCTGTGTTTCAGAGGAACTCCGTGGCAGCAAAGCCTTATTGTGGGGTAGAAAGGGGACCAGATCTGAGATGTTAGGAAATGGAAACAGCAGAACTGGGTGACCAATCCTCACTCTCTTCCAGTGGGATGGAGATTAGAGGCTCCAGCAGCCTCAACAGAAATGAAGTAATGAGAGCTCATTTGAAAATCTCAGATCCATCTCTTAGCAGCTGTGTGACCCCAGACAAGTGGCTTAACCTCTCTGAGCCTCTATTTTCTGGAATATGGAATGAGACTCACAAGGGGTAACTCACAGGATGTTAGGAGGGAGAGGAACATAAAGCCTGAGAGGCAGCATGGAAGAGTATTTAGGAGTGTGGTTTCTGAAATTAGACGGATTCAAAGCCCAGCTCCACTACCAGATGGTTGTGTGACTCTGGGAAAGTTACTAATCTCTAGTTTCTCTCACTGGGAGCTAAGGTTGGAGTTCTAGGGAATTTCCTTTTCGTTGTGATCATTACTAGAAACTCAAGAACTCAGAAAATACCCAACACATAAGTCAACCACTCCTCAGCCCCTGAGATTCCCAACTTCTCTGGTCCCACTCAAGCTGCTGCCCAAGGCGAGTTACTTTATGACTTTGTAACAGACAGAAGTAAATTGAGTCAAGGCTGTTGACCAGGCCGCCTCTGCCACACACCTGAGTTCCCCTAAGGTCCTGCTTGGTCACCTTTCTTGAAAACGACCTACTCTGGTCCTAGAAGATCCCTGCTCGACGACCCTCTCCAACACACCTGGAAGGAGACCTCACCTACACACTCCCTCCAGCCCCCCCTCCTTACCCCTCCCCCAGCCAGTGGCAAAAGGACTGAGACGGGGCCAGGAAAGGGAGTTGATGGAGTGAACTAGAAACACAACTCGTGCTCCTCGTATTTCACCGTTGTGACATCAAAACCTTGAGGTTTCTCAGTTCTCACTGACAGTCAGAGCGGGCTTTCTCTAGAGTAACCGAAAGACGGGTATGTGTTTAAAGAAACCTCGAGCGCTTCACATCAAGATGAGTCAATGGAGGATGGGCAGCTCATTGGACCACAAAGAGAGTGTGCTTAAGGGTAGAGGTGTGGACTCAAGCTCAGGGGCTCACGGGTTAATTTGGCAAGGAAGGGGGATGAGAGAGGGGAGCCGTGATGTTGTACAGAGATCCATTCCCACCCAGGACTGCAAATACTCAGGTGCAAGCTGGGGACGATGGGACAGTGGATGCCTGTCCCCAGAAATAGAAGACACAGCTAGAAAGGCAGGTCCAAGTAGACAGTGGAGGGCTTGACTGCCATGCTCGGCATCAGGGCGTCATCCTTAGGGCTGGGTAGAGAGGTCCTTAGGGCTGGGTAGAGAGGTCCTTAGGGCTGGGTAGAGAGGTCCTAATTTAGGAAGAGGGCAGAGTGGGGGTTGGCATCAGAGCTATGCCTTAGGAAGACGCAGCTAGCAGTAGCGTTCAGTATAACTTGGGAGAAATGCCTGTTTATTTATGTGGCTCGATGCCCTTCTTCGTTCCGCTAAGACACCCCCAAGCCCAGAAGCCCTGCCCTAGGCACGCTCCCTGGAGCACGATGGCAATTTGGGTGTCATGCCAGAAAATTTCCAGCAGGTGGCGCTGTGGCCAAGCACACAGACTCGCTGGGCCTGTGATGTTGCATCTAGGAAGCAGAATCCCTTGTTTGCTGGAGGGAGGCCCCCAGCCTCCAGAAGGTGCTAGAAGCAGGGTCCCAAGCATTTGTCTACTGACCCTCCTGAGACTGGAGGTGCGGTGGACCAACAACTCCTGCCTTGTATTCATTCCTGGCATCACAGTTACTGACTCTCTCCTGTGGTCTGGTCCAGTTAGGGGAAGGGGGGGCTACAAAGGTGAAGAGGGCACAGCTCCCAGACTGTTAAGTGAGATACGACTTCTATATAAATCACCCTGTGAACTGTCCCCCGTGCTCAGCCTTTGGAGAAAATAAGTTCCAGGTCCAGCCCTCGGCTCAGCCACGAAGCAGGACTGAGCAGCCAGGGCCCACATCAGGCCTTGGGAGAGCCTGGGGCCTCAGCCTGCCATTCAGCCTTGAGGGGTGGTCTGGGCCAGGATGGACTTTCCAATTCCAGAAGAGGCCCTGAAGAGCCAAGAAGAGGGGAGGGGCGGCTCTGCGTTCCGATCCCGCTCCTTTCCGGGACCCCTTATGCAGGGGAGGAGGAAGAGGAGGTAAGGACAGTGAGGCTGGGCAGCCGGCCAGGTGTTCCAAGGCACAATCTGGTTCTCATGTTCTCAAACATGGTGTCTGGAGAATGTGATGAAAGTCCCCTGGCTCTGTGGCTATTTGTCATAACAAAGAGCCATCCCTGCCAAGCAATAACTTTCTCACCTTGTCTCCTGCAGGGAAGCCAATGAAGAACGTGCTGGTGGTGGCCCTCCTCGTCATTTTCCAGGTAGGTGTCCCACCAAGGAAAGCTCCGTTCCCTCTCCCATACGCCCCTCCCCAAGCCTGGTCCTTCCGACGCCCAAGCCCTGGGTTCTGGTGGAGACGCTGGGCATTTGCTGGAAAGAAATAGACCCGGACACAAATCAGTCATTCATTAAGCTGATGGCCACCTCCCCCCCCCCCACCTCCATCTGCTGAGTGACCCTAGAAAGCCACGGATGTTCTCCGACATTCCTTTACTCCATTTCAATTAAAACATGGGAGAAAGCAAGTTACCCCACCTTCCCCACCCCACTTCCAATATCCCCATCCGGGAGACAGAAAAGTGGACTCCTGAGTTCTTGGAGAGAGTTCTTTGCTTTGCAAAAAGCAAAGGCTGTGAGGTTACTGGGTTTTGCACATATGTGTCCACACCCACACATGTAAAGCTTCATATGTGAGCTGAGAAAAGAACCCATGGCCTGATGGCTGGTAACTATCCTATCGCCCCAAACCTGCCTCCCTCCCCCACCCTCCAGCCAAAGGCTCCCCTCGAAGCCCCAGTTCCCTTCTGTGAAATAAAGAGACTGGCCTGAGCCTCACTGGGGGGAGGGAGGATGGGAGCACATCCTTTAGAGGGGCCCATAACTCTGTAGGAGCAAAGATCCCCAGTTTACAGGTTTCAGCGTCTCAATCCCAGCTGTGGAGACAGAAAATCTGCCCCAACCAAGTGCCAGAGTTAGAAGAAACTAACTCGTGAAGTCGACTCTCCCCCATTTGCTGGGGTTGCGAGCTCTCTTGGAGGGGGCGGGGGCGGCTGAGGTAGGAGCTGGAGAGGCAGCGCTTCAGAATTTGGCTCTTCCCCAGGTCTGGAGGCCAAAGGGGCAGCTTTCCAGGAGCTCCGGCCAGAGGCAGGCCCCAAGTTGGGCACTGTTCCCAAAACCCCATCCCAGAGGCCCCCTGGAGCTTGGGCTGTAGCCCACAGCTTGGCGCCCTTCCCCAGCACCACTCCCTCCCCTCTCTCTCCCCTGTTTCCAGGACTCCGGAGGGGCTGGAAGGCCGGGGAGGGGATAAGGGACAGCTGGGCTCATTCTTCTCTTTACCTGGGGGGATGGGGTTGGCTCAGATGGGGCAGGATGTGGTGGGGCTTTGGGCCGCAGAGACACATCAAGCCTGGTGGCCCCTGGTACAGGGGGCGGATACTAAGCAGGAAAAGAGAAGGCAGAACGGGGTGGTGGGAAGCACAGGTCACAGAGGCTGGGTATACTGCCCTCCAAGGCCCAGAGCCCCCTTATGTCCAGGAACCCCGGACCTGAGGCCTTGGGCATTATCCTGGGCGGCCAAGGGCAGCCAGCCTCTTCCAGGCCTCCCAGGCTGCAATCGTGCCCAGAAAAGAGAAAAGTGGTTGCCACTGACTTTTCTTCTCGAGATAGCGATGCCCAAAAAAAACCTCCTGGACATGATTTGGTCCTCACCCTGTCCCCAAGCAGAATAGCGATGAATCCAGAATTTGGAAGTGAGAAAGAGACAGGATACAGGGAAGTCAGGAGACTGGGTTCCCCTTCTGGCTGAGCATCCTTGAACAAGCCACATCGCTTCTCCAAGAGCCCCCCTTCCTCATCTCTACACTCCCTCCAGTTCCCCAATTGCACGAAAATCCATCATGTCGAGCTGCCCAGGGCCCCACTCCCAGAGGAGGGACCAGGAGCTTCCTGAGGCAGTCTTCCAGCCCAGCTCCGAGCCCTGCACAGCTTAGCCAGCCCGAATGCCCTCCTTCATTGATAAAATCACAGCAGGCTGCCTGAACCTTCACCCTGCCCTGCAGATAGGCTAAAAAAAGCCCTGAGCAGCTGAGCCCTGCTGATTGGGATCTGCCAGAAGATACAGCAAGAAAGATAGAGGAGAGAGGTGGGGGGAGAGGGAGGGGGGATGGAGGGAGGGTGGAGACAGGGCTGAGCTTCCTTCCTGGGCCCGAGAGGACTCAGTCACAGCTGAGGCCGTGGCCCGCCATCCACTTGGGCCTGCATCCCCTGAGCTTCTGCCTCATGCTGGGTGCTGTGCCCTGGGCCGCAGGAATCCATGAGTCTTCAAGTCACCCACCACCCATGATCACAGCAGCTTGCCCCAAACCAGGGCTTTCTGGCCTCTTAATGGAGCTTTGCCTTCCTCTCTTCTCACTCCTGGCCCTCCTCAACGTTAGCCCAAGTGGATTTTCCCTCAAAAACTGGGGTATTTTTATAGGCCCCCTCCCCTGGAAAGTTCTTTCTACCAGGTTCCAAAGGAGGCTCAAAAAGAAAGACACATGATCCCACTTTCCTGGAGTTTCCAAAAATAAAATAAAATAAAACGGGCAAAATAAAACCTCCATGGAGATGAAATGATGCCAGAATCGAGTTAGGACCCTCACAACAACCATGTGGAGGAGATAGTATTCATCTCCATTTCACAGATGAGGAAACTGAGGCTTAGGGAGAATGAAGTGTATTTAACAAGCCCAAGGCTCATTTGGCCCCAAAGCCCAGACTATTCCCAGTCCACCGTTAACACCTGTAAGGTCAAGTCTCTCAGAAGAGTTAGCAAAATCAGACACTTGCTCCTTATCAGAAAGGCAGAATCCCAGGCTCCACCCCAGCCTACTAAATCATCTGAACAAGATCCCCGAGTTCATGTGCATGTTAAAATATGAGAAGCACCGATTTCAAATGAAAGAATCACCTGGAAAGTTTAGAAAAACAGATTCCTGGGCCCCAGCCCCTGAGATTCTGGTTCAGTGGGTCTCAGATGGGGTCCGAGAATTTGCAGGTGATGCCAACTGCACCTTGAAACCACTGCTCTGGCCAATCCCACAGCAGTGAGATTTAGACCCACTCAGCTAAGCTGGCTCGTGTTCCTTCCCCACAGGTATGCCTGTGCCAGGATGAGGTCACGGACGATTACATCGGAGACAACACCACAGTGGACTACACGCTGTACGAGTCCGTGTGCTTCAAGAAGGACGTGCGGAACTTTAAAGCCTGGTTCCTCCCGGTCATGTACTCCATCATTTGCTTCATGGGCCTGCTGGGCAACGGGCTGGTCATGCTGACCTACATCTACTTCAAGAGGCTCAAGACCATGACCGATACCTACCTGCTCAACCTGGCCGTGGCGGACATCCTCTTCCTCCTGACCCTTCCCTTCTGGGCGTACAGCGCGGCCAAGTCCTGGGTCTTCGGGGTCCACGTTTGCAAGCTCATCTTTGGCATCTACAAGATAAGCTTCTTCAGCGGCATGCTCCTGCTCCTGTGCATCAGCATTGACCGCTACGTCGCCATCGTCCAGGCCGTCTCGGCCCACCGCCACCGTGCCCGCGTCCTTCTCATCAGCAAGCTCTCCTGCGTGGGCATCTGGATGTTGGCCGTGGTGCTCTCCACCCCGGAGCTGCTGTACAGCGGCATCCAGAAGAGCAGCAGTGAGCAAGCGCTGCGGTGCTCCCTCATCACCGAGCACGTGGAGGCCCTGATCACCATCCAGGTGGCCCAGATGGTGGTAGGCTTTCTGATCCCCCTGGTGGCCATGAGCTTCTGCTACCTCCTCATTGTCCGCACCCTGCTCCAGGCCCGCAACTTCGAGCGCAACAAGGCCATCAAGGTGATCATTGCCGTGGTCGTGGTCTTCGTAGCCTTCCAGCTGCCCTACAACGGGGTGGTCCTGGCCCAGACGGTGGCCAACTTCAACATCACCAGCGCCACCAGCTGCGAACTCAGCAAGCAGCTCAACATCGCCTACGATGTCACCTACAGCCTGGCCTGCATCCGCTGCTGCGTCAACCCTTTCCTGTACGCCTTCATCGGCGTCAAGTTCCGCAGCGACCTCTTCAAGCTCTTCAAGGACCTAGGTTGCCTCAGCCAGGAGCGGCTCCGGCAGTGGTCCGCCTGCCGGCACGCCAGGCGGTCCTCCATGAGCGTGGAGGCTGAGACCACCACCACCTTCTCCCCGTAGGAGGCTTCTCTGCCTGGACTAAAGGGTCCTCTCCCAGGGCCCCGCAGACTGGGGACAGATGACCCCACAGCTGCTGAGGGAAAGGCCGTTCTGGCCATTGAGGTTTATCTCGTGGTGAAAACCCGAGCCACAGAAGACAGATGAAGCCCAACCCTAGCTAGCTACCTCAACCAAGGTTGCAAAGAGACGTGGTTGATAAGCTATCCCAGATCCTGCAACACTCCAAAACCAAGGCCGTTGTCCCCCAAACCCCAAACGAGAGGTGAAAGTCAAGAAACGGTTCACACCTCCTGGAGTGAAAGGGCAGGCATCGGTGAGATCTAGGGTGGTGGAAGGGGCCTGGCCATTGTTCCCATCAATCTTCTAGAAAGAAGTCCTCCCTGAGACTCAGGGTGAGGGCTTCCAGAAAGCAAGGCTTTGTCCCCAAGACCAGAGACAGTGGGGCAACTTCTCACCTGTGCAGGGGAAGGGGAATGCCAGTGGGTCAAACTAACGCTCTGAATCCCTCCCTCCATCTCTCTTTTTTCCTGTCATCCGAGCCAGCAAGAAACGGCAGCCTCCATGGCCCCTCACCAGCCAACTCTCCTCAGGCTCTCCACGCTGGAGGGGTGTGGTGTTTCCCGCAGGCCAGGCCTGGCCACAGCCATTTTCCCAGCCAGGGCTCTGGGGCAGGGATGACGCGTGGCTGGCCCTTCTCAGGTCTCAGCTCTGCTAGGAAGGGGGGAGAAGGCAGGGAGAAAGTTTAGGGGCCAGGGGTGGGGACGACGCCAGCTGCCGCCAGCCAATGAGCTCCTTCTTTGTTCTTTGCCACGGGGACAAAAATCTCTCATCCTGTTCTGCTTTCAATTCATTAAGAGAGCACATTTTACTCATACACAAATAAAAGTTTTCCCTTGAGGAAACAACAGCTTGAAAAGAAAGGGAAAAAAACTTCTTGGTAAATGGCAAATGCGTGTGTTCTTGTTTTGCAAACCCCACGCCCCACCTGACCACCCCCCATCCCTTTCCTCCCTCCCCGGCTTCATTGTTCAGAGATGCTGAGAGCCACGAGGTCTGCTGAGCTATGCTCTGAGCCCTTCCAGTGACACAGGCCCACGAGGCTGAACAAGGCAGGAGGAGCAGAAGGGCAGGGTGTCCAGCTTGCAAACACCCTTCCGGAGCTCACAGGACGGGACCCAAGCCTGTGAGGTCAGCGGTGACCCAGAGACACGGTCTGAGCTGAGCTTTGGAAAGAACCAAGTTGTCTCTTTAACCTCTGTGGCTGGGAACTCTCCCTGACACTTAGCAGCATTTACACACTGTCCTGTTCATCTGTCCCAACTCAGTCTGGAACTGGAGCCCCCTGACCCTTGGTCAGTCCCCCTGGGCTCCCAAAACTGGTGTTTAGAGGGAGGGCCTCTCCCTGACACCCATCTACCACGGCATCCTGGATCCAGGGGGCTTGGGATGGGACCTGTGTGATAGGCTGCACCCTTTGCTGGATGCTTAAGAGCCAGGTCTGCCCTTGACCCTCCCTGGCCACTATGGCAGCAATGGCCTTCCGTGGTGTGGACACCCATCCCGGAGGGGCAGGGATGGAGGAACAGCCACTGTCCCCAGCACAGGCCCAGGATCCATGTCACTGGGTGCCCTGATGCCTACCCAGTCCCCGACTTGTCCCAGCCAGAGAGGTTAGTCCAACCTGTGATGTAAGAGGAGGTTTCTGAAGGGCCCAGCACTGCAATAGCTCAGGGTCTGGAGGTGGGAGGGAGCTGAGACACTCATGAAAAGGTGATTCCATCCATTTTCTGAAGTGAAAAGAGCCTCACTGAAAATGGAGCCCGCCTGGAACTGAAGCCCATTCTCTCATCTCATAAGCACGTTGCATTACCCTCCTCCCCAGGATGCGCTGGGCTCAAGCAGGGAACCAGCGCCCTGAGAAGGATGAGGCTGGCACGTGGAGGAGCGGCACCTGCAGCCACTTTAATATTAATAGGTGCAGCTGCTCTGGGGGGTGTGCGCGAGCCGTGGGGCGCGAGGGGCGACCCCAGCATGACTGGGGCCCTGAGGGGAACGTGCCCGGTGTGTGTGGGTATGGGGGCCGCTGGTATGCACATCCTAATGAGCTTACAGATGGGAAGACGATCTTCCTCCGTTCCTGAAGGGAGGAATGTAACAGAGCAGTCATGAACAGGAAGCCAGGCCAACCGAACAAACATGCCACCTCAGCTTCAAATACATTTTTCTATAATAATTGGACACCTCCAGGTATTTACAAAACCCCCAGCAATGTTCATTCCCCAAAGTGCTCTATCTCAGAAGCTCTGACCTCGGCTCACTGCTGGCCTGGTCCTTGCTCCCTTGCCCAATGCTGTCACATGCCTACCCTGAGCTTGGGGGGGCCCTGGGAAGAAGGAAGAGACTCACTGGGGAGCCCCCAGGGCCTCTCTCTCTCTCTCTCATCTGCCTCATACAACTGGCCCACCTTCCCGGGTTCATGGCCCCATGGCCCCTCCGAATTTCCCCTTCTTTCCATCACCAGCCCCTCGTCCCCTCTTCCTCCCCAGGCTATAACCTCAGGCTACAAATCTGCCCTTGTAGCCAAAAAGCCCACATCTCTCGAATCATAGACTAGTGGAGCTGCAAGGAACCTCAAAGATCAGCTGGTCCAACCCCCCACTCATTCTCTAGTTGGGGAAACTGAGGTCCAGGGGGAGGAACTGACTTGCCTAAAGAGACATTGCAACATGGGGATAATGGATAAACTTGCTTTGGGGGCCTAAGGATCTGGCAGGACTGCAGGAGGCGGGCGGGGGAGAGCAGAGGCTCTGGAGCCCGGCCGACTTGGAATCTCATCTCTGCTGCTTCCCAGCTGTGTGACCTTCAGCTGTTGCTCAACTGCTCTGAGTCTCAGATTTCTCAACTGCAAAACGGAGATGATCTGGCAAACATTTAGCACAATGCCTGGAATGTTGAGTGCAGTGTGAGGGGCACAGATTCTGCAGGCAGACTGCCTGGTTTGAATCTCAGCTGCACTACCTGGGCTGGTTACTTAGTCTCTCTGTGCCTCGGTTTCCTAATCTGTATAATGGCGATGATCATAGTACCTACCTCCTAGGATTGCTGTGAGGAGTAAATGAATTCCTATGTGCAAAATGCTTAGAAATCCTTACAAAAGTGTTGTAGGTAATCATTAAGATGTTTAATAAATGGTAGCCTTTAAAAAGTTGTCAACCGCAAGGAAACCAAATTCATTTCCATCCCCATACAATTTTTTTTTATTGGAATATAATTGCTTTACAATGTTGTGTTAGATTCTGCTGTACAATGAAGTGAATCAGCTCTATGTATACATATATCCCCTCCCTCTTGGACCTCCCTCCCACCTCCCCCCCCCCCCCACCAATCCCACCCATCTAGGTCATCACAGAGCACTGAGCTGAGCTTCCTGTGTTTTAAGCTGTAGGGCAACTTTTAAATTAGTCTCTGCTTCCCTCCCATTGTACAGGTGAGTCAACTGAGGCTCGGAGAGGGAAATGACTTGCCTGAGGTCTCCCACGAGCTCTAGGCAATGCTAAAGCTTGAACCCTAGTTCCCGAGCTTCCATCCAGAATTCTTGTCCCAGCGCCCCCACACTCACTTGCACACATCCACCCTGGCACACACCAGCCTCATCCCAGACCATCCAGCTCTTCTCTGGCAGGCCCTGTCCCCCTTGTCCTTGTTCTCCTTAAAGAGAACCTTCCCTCCCCACCTTCAGTAGTTCCTGTCCTTGACATTGGGCCGGGGAGAATGACATGCGAAAGAAATATGGTAGCAGGTCCAAAGGAAATCGGGCAACTGATCTTTTTTAAGAAAGGATCCTCTCTGGGAGTTAGGTTCTCAGTTGCATTTCTGTGTTGAGGGTGAACAGTTGCAGGGAGAAAAACTGGCCTCTGGGGGTGAGGGTTAAGGCCCATGAGATGGGGAGGGAGCAACTCTGAGTGGTGAGTAGAAGGCAGGGGAAGGAGGGGAGGGGTGGGTCCCAAGGATGACACAGCTGGGGGCCAGACTTGGAGAGTATTCTCAGTGTGTAGAAAGATGTCCCCACCTACACACACACACACACACACACACACACACACACACACACACAACGCGCCCACATTTCCCCGGGGTCTCCCAATCTCAGGTGGGGAGGAAGGGGCTATATTACTCTTAGAGACAGGGGGGCCCACGGCCTTCTTTGCCAGGAGAGGGTAGAAATGGCCCAGTTTCCATGGTCTGAGTCTGTAGAAAAACCCCGGGGAGAAAAGGAGGGGGGATCACTCCCTTAACTCAAAAGGGCAACCCTGTCAGCCCTCCTAGACCCCATCCCATGGGAGAGGCACTGCAGGAGGTAGAAGCCTCATCACACACACACACACACACGCACGCACAGACACACAAGCCACACACACACCCCAACCCCACACCATCACCACCACCCTGTCATTTGTCATTTGTCTTGTCTCAGGCCCAGAAAGAGACACAGACACGGGGTCTGCTGCAGAGAAGAGCCACAGTCCTCGCTCACCAGCCAGAGCAGCTTTAAAGTAACGAATAAATCAAACTGGTCTCATCCAAACTCAGACATGAGGGGATGAGAATTCTCCCTCGGGCTCTTCTGTGTGCGTGCGAGCGTCCGTGCGTGTGTCTCAATTCAGACTTCTCGGTGGCTGTCAGTTCTCTCCCTCCCACATTCACTTTGAAGGTGGATAAAACCTTAGTTTTGTCTATTGTTCATCAACCCCAGGGAGTTCACTTGCTGGGCTGTTCTATGCGTCACAGTGACCACTACACAGTGTGGCCTCTGGGTTCTCATCTCTGGGTAAATAAACACCTCCCTTCAGGGCAGGGTGGGGGTAGGCCTTGCCCGGTGCTGAGGGTCCCCTTCCCTCTCGGGCCAGTAGGTCCCAAGGTCAGACAGCAAGAGGGCAAGAGGGCAGGTGAGGAAACACATCTGGTCCCAGAGTCCTCCCGAGCCTGGGTCGGAACTTGCTTAGGACAGAAAAGCTGATCACTGTTCTAAGTAAATATCTGACATTGTGAAGTTCAACAGATGCCTCAGATGAAATGCCCCCAAACTCTTTCCCAATGTTTACAAAGAGGCCTGGGAACGCGTGCACATTTATCTTGTATGGTTTATGCAAACCTCACTCGGTGCCAAGCAGGAACACGATCACATGCAAAGGCTGAAGGGTGCATTCTTCTTCCCCAGCTGGGGGTGTGAGGGGGGTGTGGCCAAAGGCCTGTGGTCAAGCCGGGCACCAAGAGTCACCCACAGTGGCACTGCCACTGCCTCCTGCCCATCCTCCCTGACAGCTGACTCCCCAGGCACCGCCCCTCTTTCCACCTGCTCTGCTCACCTCCGTTTCAGGGATGCTCACCTGCCCATGCAGTGCTGCTGGCAACCTCTGGACTCGGGGAGTCCAGGGAAAGGGGAGCAGGGAGAAGGACGGGGCCTGGGCGGTTCACAGACACATCCCTCTGCCCGCACCTCCCCGAGCAAGACCCACCTGGAATCCTCCAATCCCGTCAAGGGCAGAACTCAGATAGTTGTCCAAGAGCTACACCGGCTCCGCCCCCAGCAGCCCTCTTAGTTACCCCACCTCCACCCAGGTCCCCTTACCCCCAAACCTGGGGAGGCCATGGGCTACTTGGAGCTCGTGACTCTGGGAGACTCAGACAGAGCCTGGGTGACAGTGGGTGGAGGAGGGGAGGGTCATGCAAGGGATTGCAGGAAACACGGAGCCTCGGGGTGGAAGAGACCTCGAGGAAGGGGAGGGGGCCCTGACATGGGAGGCGAGACGGGCTCACATGTACTGTGTGCCTATGATGTGCCAGGACTGTGCTAGGTATACCGCCTCCTGCTGAATCTTTATGACAACAGGTGAGGAAACTGAGGCTTAGAGAACTTGTGTAACTTACCTGAGGTAACGCAGCTAGCAAGAATAACTACAACCTTATTAGGATTTTATCATATGCTACACACTGTACTAAGCATCACATCTTATCCCATTTAATCCTCACCACAACCCTACTCGAGTCCCATTTTACAGAAGAGGAAACTGAGGCTCAGAGAGGTTAAGTAACTTTGTCAATGTCACACAGCTACCATGTGATAAAGCTACCAAGTGAATTCAACCAGTTCTAGCTGGCCTTCCAAGCCCGCACTCTTGCCACTCCACTACGCTGACCAACTAAATAGCTCTTTATTCGTCACCAAATATATACAGAGCCCCTACTTTGTGCCAGTCATTGTGCTGAGTACCTCCAACACAGTGGATGCAGAGCACTGACCCAGGAAGAGGGAGAATCACATGACAAAGACACAGCCCACTCTGCCCAAAGGGGTGTAACCCCACAGCCGGGCAGCAGCCAGGTCTTTGCTGCTCCCTGTGACCTTTGTCTCCCCTTGTCCCCTCCGGGCCCTGCTTTCCCCACAGACTTCCTCCACAGGCTAATCCTGCAGGGCTGTATGCTTGGGAAGCTCACTGGGCGACACTGGCGGGTCGTCTCCCCTCTCTGGGCGTCCATCTCCTTCGCTGTGAGATGAGGGAGCCGGACTAAATGGGCGGGGTCAGCCAGCAGGGCTCTGGGCACGCTGATGCCTGGAAGAGGCGCAGAGTGGGTGGGTGAGGGGGCTGAGGAAGCTGCCCCACCCCCAGCTGTGGTTTCTGGTGGGGCCACCTTGGCAGCAGGTGGAGGGAAGTGCTTGTCACCCATCCAACAAAGACAGTAAAACAAAAGCCTCCCGGGGCACTGTGGGAGCAGGCGGCCAAAGCGCCAAAAATAAAACACACACCTTTCCTTTGATAGACCCCAGCTGAGGAGGGGCCTGGCCTGGGGGTTGCAAGGAAAGAGCTCAGATTTCATGCCCAGCCCACACCCCCCAACCCCTAACACCGCCACCACCACCCCGCCCCGGCCCCCCGCCCGGCGCATGCGCGCACACACACACACACAAACAGCACACTCACTCATATACACGACCAGCTTCATGGGTCTGAGACCCGTGCAACCCACAGGGCATGCACGCAGGAGGACCCACACCTGGTTTAATGCTCAACTGTCTCTGTCTTGAAATTCTTAATAATTTTTGAACAAGAGGCCCAGCATTTTCATTTCGGGCTGGGCCCTGCAAGCTCTGTAGCTGGTCCTTCGGGTATGCATTCATAAGTACGTGCATTCACCAAATGTTTAAGAAGCACACCAACATTTATATCGGAGAGTACATACACTGCACGCATACACACAGGAGTACAAATGCACGCACACACACACCCACATCCAGCAACAGCCCCCTCATCCCTCATGCACACTCACTGTAGCACACACACATGACCCAGAGCGCCACGGACACTCACAAGTGACGCTCAGACACCTGCAGCCCCGTTGGCACAGTCTGATCGACTTTAACATTGGGGGCAATAGAACAAAGCACTTGGAAAGGGGCCCGGGGGGAAAAGAGATTTATTTCCTCTACGCCCCAACATTCCCAACAGCTACAGCTGGCTGCTCTCATCAGCCTGGGACCAAAAGAAAGGAAGAGCGTGGAAAGTGGAGGGATCGATGGGGAGCGGGCAGGGCATGGGGGGAGAGGGAGAGAGAACAGCAGGGCAGGAGCCGAGTCTCCCGGCAAGTGAGCCCGAGCGGTGGTCCCGTAAGAGGTTAGAAGGTCTTGGACCCAAAGAAGTAAGAACAATGACCCTGACCTTCCCGAAAGTACAGCACCCCTCACCCCACCCCAGAAGAGAGGCAGTCCTAAGATCCCCACCTCTGCTTCTTACCAGCCACAGGGCCTTGGGCAAGGCACTTAACTACCCAGCCTCAGCCCCCTCCTCATGTCCTCACTGCAGGGTTGTCAGGTAGGCACGGATACTACGGCCTCGCCTCCTGGATTCTCCCCAGCGCTGGACATTCGGTCTGCTCATCAGGACTTGCAATCTCATCCTGGGTTCAGAAACTCCAGACCCGTCTGTCCCTTCCCAGCCAGATACAAACATTAGAGGTGGACCTAGCCCAGCATCCTCTTGGGTACCGTCAGCATCCCTAGGTTCCTTTTGAGCCCACTGCCCCTCCCCCCACAAGCCAAGAGGACCCCAAGACCTGGAACTTTTTTCTTCCTCTTCTACTTTCCACCCCCAAACCTAACCTTCCCTACTTAAAACTGTTCCAGGCTCTACCCCTTCCCTGAGAGCCCAATAATCTATTAGGTGGTACCAGACACCAAGGAGTTAATCGGGAAACGAATCAGTTCTAAGGGGGGGGGGTCTACCATGCCATTGTGCCCTGTCCCCATTGCAGTCACCCACGTGGAGAGAAGAATAGCCACCCAAGTGGCCACCAAAAGAACCTTGATTTCACTGGAATTCTTACAAGGCCGTAGGTCGCTCAGACCGCATCCCCCCCCACACCCCACCCCCCGCCAACATACTCCCTCGATTTAGTGAGAAGGAAACGGAGGCATTGAAGAGTAAAAGGATGTGGGCAAGCAGCACAGTTGGGGTCTGTGGTCTTTCTGATCTGCAGCCCCTAGGAGACCAGACACAGAGTGGTCCCTCCCCGCCACCCAGCCTCTCCAGCGCACAGCAAGCTCCTATTCCCCAGGCCAGCCAGGACAGGGGTCTGGTCATCAGAGGCCCCTTGACAGAGAGGAGGGAGCAAAGCAAAGCCTCTGGCATCCGATTCTCATACCAGCTTCACCATTTACCTTCTGTGTAACATCAACAGTACCCTCTCCTCCCCAGCCTCAGTTTCCCCATCTGAAAACGGGCGCAATGTGGTCCTAACAACTTTCCTAAAGCTGTTGGGAGAATTCCATTCAATGAGATCATGGATGGAGGAGCTCTCTGTGACCGCAAAGTGATAGGAAAAAAATACCTCTTTTTTGTATTGGCTCGCTTAATGATTCTAACTGGGAAATTAACACACAACAAGGGCCGCATCTTGGTGGTGACCAGACATGAAAGCCTCCAGCCTAGACATCGGTCTTTGGGGATGGTAAAGATAGACACGCTTCCCACAACAATCAATCACTGGAATAATCCCCTCTCAAGGCGTGGGTGCCAGTTTTGACCTCTGAAGGGTAATTTTTTCCCCCGAGATGTAGGAGTTAGCTGCCCTGACACATGAGAACAGAAGTCACTTGCTTTGGCTGCAGGGTGAGGGGAGCGGCATTGCTGCACCTATGTGCTCCAATAGCATGTGGTCTCCGACAAGTCCCCGCTGTGCCCCTTTTTGACCACAGTTCCTTCCAGGAAAGGAGGTTTCAACTACCAAACTTCGCAGGTACATACCAACTCCTGATTGGCCGGCCTAGCCCAGTGCCTGGCACAGAATAGGTCAAAAACGTTTGTGGAGTCAATGTAAGAATAGCGAATTTGGGGTCTTCCCACACCTTTGACTCATAAGTTTTCAATCTACCCAAAAGCCCCTGCATTGCAGAGATATGCCTGGGGCCAACGAGTCCCGCTATGGGAAAAGTGCTGGTCAAGGGCAAAGGTAAGGGCGCGCTTTCAGACTTGCTGTCCTGGGAGAGTCCCGGGCAGTAAATAGATGACCCTGACCTCCAACGCCCACCCCCGCCCCACACAAGCACCCGGTCAGAGCCGTCCAGCTCTGACGCCGGGCTCCTTTGCAAATAGATGCCGTTTCCATGGGAACTGAAACCCCTGGGGGTTTTTTCCCTCTAAGACACTCTGTAATTTCCAGCACGGTCTATGCAACGTCAGTATCGTAACCTCGTGGCGAGCTGCTCCTCCGTGTGTGTGTATCCCGAGCAGGGCAGCTGAGCTGACCCGGAGAGGTCACGACAAGCCTCCCCCCTCCACCACACAAGAAGGGCCTCCGGTGGCCCTGGTCCCCAGCCCCCGCTCACCTCCCCAAGAGGCTCACAGAGCAGGCAAAGCCAGAGATGAGTCCTTGAACCTTCCCGAGGGAGGCCTGGCCGTGGTGGGGGGTTGGGGGGGAGCACTGACAAGGGACTCATTTCCAGTAAAAAGTGGGAGGGAAGCAAAAGGTCTCAGTCTGGCAGCCTGGGCCCCAGCAATGGGTAACAGATGATTTCTGGCTGCAGGGGGAGGGGAGGTTGTGCTCTCAGCGGTTGGATCATCAGCTTCTATTGTCTGAGCCTCTGAGGAAACAGCACGGAAGCAAAAGCAGAGCGGAGAGGGGGACTTGGGGCGCTAGGGGGGTGGGAGTGATTGGTGGACGAAGGGGTGGTGAACTTAAAGCGCAGGATGAGAAGAGGGTGAAGGGGCTGCCCTTCCCGGAAGACCCTCTGCTCTCTGTCCCTTATCCCATTCAGGCTCAGGGCCTGGGGAGGCAGGTCCTTCCCCAGTCGAGCCCTGAGAACACAGCCTTGGCCGCAGCCTGCAGGAGGCCCAGAGCCGAAGGACCCCGCTGAGCCTGCTCGGATTCCCCTGGCGGCCGTGGCCCTGTCTTCTTACATCCGCAAGGGCAACAGGGAAAGATCTCTCTTCGGGCCCCCGGGGTAGAAGGGCCCAGGCCCTCGGGGGCCCCAGGAAGGGAGTGTGAGCCAGGGTTGGAGTCTAGATGCCTTTGAACTAGGCTCTTGACCTCACTCTCACTCAGGGCACCGTCATCAGCAAATGGGGCACGACAATAACGCTCACTCTCTCCTCTTCCAAGGCTGTGTTGTGGGCGAGGTGAGGAAACCGGTGTGAAAGTGCTCGGCGCCCGGAGCCCTTGTTCCTGTTGTTATTATTACCTGTGCGGAGAGTTCCACCCCACCCGGTTTAACCCCAGGCTCCACACTGCCAACCCCTTCCTGCGGAGCCCCCAGCCCCAAGCCAGGGCGCTCAGGCCCTGTTCCCCAATTACGCGACAGGGTCCACCAGGGAGGCTTCAGACCCGGCCAGCAGGAGCGGGAGAGGAATTCTGCAAGGGAAACAGGGTGCGGCTGGCCATGTCCTGTCCTCAGATTGGCAGCTGCTTTCGGGGGACCCCGTGGCTGGAGAGCCAAGCGGTGGGGGGCCTGGTGACCCCTGACCCCAGCCCTCACCCTCCTGCCCTCGGCCATCAGCACTTGCTGAGGCCGTGCCAGCTCAGGCCACCTCCCCACTGCACCGTGCGGCCAGCAACAGCAGTCAAACCACTGACCTGATTTTCTGCAAAAGGGAAAAGATAATAGGGCACGTCCACGTGGGCGGGACACACACACACACACACACAATGGAAACTTTCTCTGTCCCCTTGACAGGAACCCAGCCCTGAGAGAGAGAGAGAGGCTGAGGCATCTGTGCTGGGAGCTTCCTGGGGTACAAAGCTAGGTGTTTACCTGCGGTGGGAGGCCTGAGTTTCCGGAGCCCTCCTGCCAGGGGACAGTGCCTCTAAAGCGATCTGAGTCTCTGTGAGGCATCTGCTTTCCCACAAGGGTGATAAGCTCCCGCAGGGTAGGGCCGTGGACCAGGCCCCTGCAGACCCCCCAGCTCTGGCACTGCGCTGGGCACCCACAGAGGGGTTCATAAGAGCTTCAACCCCCCTCCCCAAAGGACCAGAGAGGTCCTGGGTGGAAATGTTTGCTAAATAAACAAATGTCTCTCATTCCTGCACTTTCTCTAAACCCCGGGGTCCCACGGGCCTCAAAAATATCTTGGGGCCAGATTCTGCCATCTGTAAGGGTTGAGGTCTCCTCACAGTTAAGTTCTCACGGATGGGTAACTGTCTTATTATCAATCACCCACAAAGGCAGCCACCTTCCTCTGGGCCTGGGACAGCACCCAGAGGAGCAGCGGAGGGGATGAGCTCAGCACTGGCCACCCACCAACACGTGGTGTTAGAGACGCACAGCATCAGAGCAGCAGGGACACCGGAGGTCACAGGCCAGCTCCTTAGGGACATGCCTAAGGCCTGGAGAGTCCTTAGCCCCCACTCCCAGTTACCCACCCTCACTACTCAAGCTGCTGGTCCTGAACCAGCAGCGCCAGCCACAGCCGGGAGCTTATAAGAAATGCAGATGCTCAGGCCCCAGACCTTCAGACTCAGGATCTGCCTTTTGACAAGATCCCTAGCTGATTCCTCAGCTCAGGCCTAGGCCTCCTAGGAGCTACGTTCTGCCCAGAGCTGCAGAGCCGTGGCCAAGAGAGGCTGAGGCCAGCCCACCTGAGTCACCACTGCTTTCCTCTCCCAACCAAGAGAGTCAGATGAGGCTGACGTGGTTATAACCTCAGAGGGTCCCAGCTGCCCGTGTGAAAGGTGGGCAGGATGCAACAGCCCCCTCCTGGGCGTGGAGAAGCTGCAGGCCCTCTCCTGCCTCTCACCCCACCTCCTTCCACCTTCTAGACTTTGCCCTTCTTAAATCAAAGGGCAGTGGTGGGCAGTGGGCCACATGCAAGGTCTCATCTGGTCTGACCTAAACTTTTAAGGCCTTCTAGCTCACCCACTCTCTAGCAGCTGATGGTCACAAAGGTTCCAGTTCTGCCTGCCCGTGACCCTTGGCTTGTGTCCCTTGGTTAGCCCTATTCCAGACCCCAGATTAGAGCCCAAACTTGGGCCTCCGCTCCCGGCAGGCAATCGGCACTCCAGCTGAGCCCTAGCCGGCTTCAGGGAGGAGAGCTGTGTTGGTAAGAAGGCAGTTTGGCTGAACCGGAAAGCCATTAACAGCTATCAACACCTCTAGCGTGTGAATATCATTGATTCATTTATTGCTATAACATCCTAGTGCAAATTAACTGCTGGCTCTTTTTCAATTGGCTGGCAGAGAGTGGGATGGGACATCTGGACTGTCAAGTTTTGATAGAGGAAGCTGGCCTCAGGAAGGAGAAAGCACAGGTCCAGCTCGTTTCCACCCCTCCCGCCCTACTCCAGCTGGCCCCTTGGCTTGTCTCAGCCCCACTCCGTCCTAGGGCAATGATGCAGGAGAAGTCTCCACCCCAGAGGTCTGCACCTGTGGGTGAAATTACCAGTTTCCTGTTTTCTCCAGTCTCCTGGCCTGGGATTCTGAGGGTTCTGTGGAAAGGGGGGTTGCCTCCATCTACCTATGGGTCACCCGTCTTTTTGAGGGGCTCAATATGTGTCAGTCATATGCTAACTGTGTAACCATGAGGTCATTCAGTTCATTAGGTCAACTCACAACACTGTGAGTTGGTACTGTTATTATTCCCATTTTACAGTCAATGAAACTGAGACCGGAAGAGGTTAATAATGTGCCCAAGGTCACCCAGCTAATAAGCGGCTGAGCCACAATTAGAACCAAGATCTGTCCATCTCTCCCACCAGCTGCCAGTTCCAGAGAGGTGAGGCCGTGAGTCTGTCTGCTCTTCCTCCGAGACCAGAAGAAGGAGGCGGGGGCTCTAACACCTCCCTCCTCGTGGACTCTGGACGAACACTGGCAAAATGAGCTTTCATCCTGAAGGCTCCCTCCTACCGTCTCTCCTCCTGGAGAAAGTTAACAAAGGGAAAGGGAGATGGCAAGCCAGACTGTGTAGCACAGGCTGGTGACCTGGATTCCTGGCCCTTTTCTGGACCCAGTGGCTGTGCCAGCATCGGCCTGGGGCCCAAGGATGCCTGAGCCCCCTGCATTCTCGTTCTCGGCCTGTCACTCCGTCTAGGATGGTCACTCCCCGGGGCCCACGTGCCTCTGGCGCTCACTCGGGCCTGATGTGACACTGGCCAGCATGGCACAGACCCCGGGGCAGGTGGAGGAGCCAGCTGGGCCTAGGAAGGGGCCAGGGCTCCCCCCAACCAGGGTGGGCACAGGACGAGAAGGAACAGGGGCGGCCTCTCCAGACTGAGCTGTCAGCACCACCGAATAGCTGATCCTCTCCCCCTCCCCTGACCTGTGCCAATCCCAATATTTAAGAAACTAATATTTACTGAATGTGTGGTTATCACAGTTGACCATGAGTGGTAGGTGCTGTTATTCCACATCACTTCGAGGAAACTGAGGCCCAGAGAGGTTTACCCACGCACTCAAAGTCCCGCAGCGGGGTTGTGGGGCGGTTACTGGAGCTAAGGGGCAAGCCCAGGCCTCTCTGCTCCCCCCTCCCTCTGGCCTGATACCAGGACCACAGTCCTTTAAAAGTGAGCCTGACTTGATTCCAGAGATCAGAAGCAGATTCTCCGTGCTCCCAAGTCCTCCGGACCCTTGACTGTGGTCAGTGTCACCCTGAAGGCTGAAGGATCTCATCGCAGGGCGAGGGCAGCTGGGAAGTTGTGTCCCACATAAAAAGCAGGCTGCCAGCTACCTTAGTATCCTTCCTCTGCTCAAAAACTTCTCAAGGCTGCCCACCGCCTGCTCAATGATGCACACTTCCCATACAAGCCCTCCTCCATCCATTGACCCCCCCAATTACCTACCCAGTCTCAGCGCCCCCGCGGCTTCCTACCACTCCTCTTGTTTCAGCTAAACTGGACAGTTCTGTGTTCCCCTGATGAGACCTGTGTTTCCCTCTCCCTCCACCTTTGCACGTGCCCTTTCTTCCCCCTGAAGCCAGCTCCCAGACATTGTCACCTGTTTAGAATCCCATGTCTCCTTTGTGACAGATGCCGCTTCCTCCAAGAACCCTTTTCATTTGAACTTGTCCCCTTCACAGGGTTTATAGTTCTCTAAAGAACATCTCATTCCCCCAGTCGACTGTGAGCTCCTGAGTGCAGAGTCCTGTCTTGTTCCTCCGTGTGTCTCTCACGGCGCCCTCGGGGCAGGTGGCTAGCAGGCCTGGTGCAACGGAATCACCAGAGCATCTCTCTGAGGCAGGTCTTGCACCTAGAGCGCTGGGGTGGCTCAAAAGAGCCTCAGATTTCCTGGGGTGTGGGGTTTTCTTAAGAAAGGCTCTACCCCTCTCCCGAGCTGCTTAGAGGTACCAGCTCTGTCACCAGGAATCAGGAGAAATCTGGGAACAGTGAGCAAAGCCAATGAATGTCCCACCCACGGCATCTGGAGCCACTTCCTTCCCGGAAGGAGAAGAAAGGAGAAAGGGGAGACCCAACCTTGCCCTCCAGGGAGGGTGTGAAAAGCTGGGCTCCAGGTGGGCAGACCTGTGGGAAAGGAGGCTGCCTGGTGACAATCAGGGGCCCTGGGGGACCCCTTCTCCCCTTCTCCTCTGCTCCTTCCAGCCTCTCCTCTGTGAGCCCCAGACTTTTGTCGCCCACCCCTTTTCTCTCTCCTTCCTCTCCTCCTCCTCCCCCATCTCTCACTCCTTTACCACCATGAGCACCATTCCCCTGGACTCCACTGCAGAAAGACCACGCGTGACGCTGAATTTCTGCCCCTTATCTTGCCATTCCAGGCCTTCCTAGTGGGTGCCAATGCCTCTCCACCCCTTCCTGCCGCCGACTCTCCCCCTCCCTGAGCTTCCCCACTTCTTGACTCTGTTCCTGTGATTCCCTCAGCCCACAATGACCTTCCTGCCCTGCTCTCTCCATCTCACCCTGTACAAGTCCTGCCTCTCTTCCAAGGCACTGCCCGACCCACCCCCACCCCCGGTCAGAATACATCCCTCCCTTTCCTAGGCTCCCACCACGCTTTCACCTCCCAGCCAGCGCTTACTATACTCTGCCCTGGATAGAAATAGTATTATTACAATAAAAGTAATAAAAGTCTTTGTTTACCACGTCTTCTTCCCCTTCCATAGTATAGAGTTGACCCTGGGAAGTGGATCCCCACTGGGGGAATTTCTTTCCCAGCCCCCATGGCACTAAGATGGGGCCATGCGATGAGTTCTCACCAATAGAATGTGAGCAGAAGAGGCACTCAAGAAGCTGGTGCGCCTTCTCCACTCTCTCTTCCCCATCCACTGCTTGGATGCCAATGGCCAAAACGATCCTGGAAGCCACATATTAAAAAGGGCAAAGCTGTCAGCAGCCTGGTCTCTGGATGAGCACCGCTGCCAATCCGGCATTTCCTAAGACCATTACATGAACAAGAAACAAATTTCTATCATCTCTAACCCATTATACATTCTGGGCTATTTGTTACACCAGTTAGCGTATCCTGACCAATACAAGTAGCTGCCAATTTACTGAGCACTTACAATATGCCAGGAAAAATATTAAGTGCTTTTACATCCATTATCTCAGTTAATACTCACAGCACTTCTAGGAGGGAGATACTGTTAAGTTCCCATTTTATAGATGAGAAAACTGAGGCTTAGAAAGGTTAAGGAACTTGACCAAAGTTCTCCAGTCAATAAGCTGCATTGTCACTGGAACCAGAGTGCAGAGCCACCGATGGTGAGTTTGGTACACTTCTGATATCCTGCCTTCGATTACTGTCACTGGGAAGGTCCAAGTGGTGTTATGGTCACACCTTTCCCCCCTGCAGAGACAAGGGTCTGACCCACACCAGATATTTTTTAATGTGATTGCTTTTTAGCTCCCATCTTCTGAAACTGCTAGGTCCTACAGAGAATGGAGGGCATGTCACAGATGTCACTCGGATCATCCCAGAAGCCCCGCCGGGTGGGTATTTTGCTGATCTGGAAACAGACTCTGGGAAGCTAAGGGACCTGCCCAAGTAGCCCAGGGAAGAAGGAGCGAGGTCTGTTGAGCCCTCACCTCCGTCCTCCATCCCACGCCTCCGCCTTGTCGGGTCCTTTCTGACCGGAAAGGCAGCGGCGGCGTGGGGTTGGGGGCTTCCAGCGGGACTGCCGTGAGGGTGCAGAAGCGCATGCGTGCAGTGCGTGCACGCGCATGCAGTGCGTGCACGCGCATGTCCTGCGTGCATCAGTGTTCCTCCGCTTTCCATCGCTCAGTCCGATTTTCACTTCTTCAGGGAAGGACGTGGAGTATGACAGAAGAGTGGCAGGAGAGAGAATTCCTCAGGCTGAGGGAATAAAAGATCAGAAAACATCAGAGTCCATAGGAACTATAGGTGTCGTGGCCAACCCACTGGCTTCACCCAGGAGGAAAGGGGCCCAAAGAAACAAACTTGCTCAGTGAGTTGGGGTTAAAACCCGCACTTCTAAAGCCCCCACCAGTGCTCTTTGCACCAACCGCTCTTCCCCAAAGCAGGGAAGAGCCAGAGCACCCACCGTTACATGGCTCAGCTCAGGGGTCACCTCCTCCAGGCAGCATTCCTTGGCATCTCTGCAACTCCCGTGCACCTCAGTGGTTTACTCACCCACGAGACTGGGAGAGGGCAGAAACGATTCTGCCTTTGTCACTGGTGCCTTCCCCGACCTCAGGAGACCTGGCACATGGTAGGCACTCGATAAATATCTGTGGAACTCAATATCCAAATGAGTGCATGGATAAACCACATGATTATACACAATAATGGCCTCACACCCTCACAGTGCTTTCATTTATCAAGCCATATAGTCTCAGTGGAACCCCGTAAGACCCCTATGACAAGAAGAGTAGCATCAAGTATACGCACACGTGTGCACGTACACACACACAAACCAGCACGTGCAGCTCCAGCCTGTGTATGTGTGTAAGTGTATAGAGACTCACAGACCCATCCCCTTCCTAGCCAGCAAGGAGGATGCCATGACATGCCATTTCCTGTTTTATCTACAGAGACAGAGGCCTCCCCGACCCCGAGACACACACACACACACACACACACACACACACACACACATACACACCTGGTCCTTCGCAAGTGTAGGGCCAGTTTTCCTTTTTAGCTGGGGGTTAGCAGAAGAAAGCCAGCTGTCCACAAGGGGGCATCCAGAGACCATCGACTCCTTGTACTACTTACTTGGCCTCAGAGAGAAGAGAAGATCCACAGGAAAAACTGAGAAGCCTGGCTGGGGTCTCGTGCAGGAGCCCAGAAGAGATGGTCAACCACTGGAGTAACAGGACGGAGAGGTGGAAACAGAGGCTCAATCACTAAATAATAGAAACGCTGATAATGGTTGCTCTTAATACTTATTCAAGGTTTGCCGGATCAATGTTTGCACTGTCCCATGTGCTGTAATCACTTAACCTGTAATAACTCATTTCATCTGCATCTCACCTCACAAGGTGCAATATTACTATAGTTCCTGTTTTATAGATGATAAAAACAAATGACTCAGAAAGATTAAGTAACAAAGTCAGAATTCGAACTCAGGACCTGTTGGCCATCACGGACTCTGATAACCGCTCTCTCTGCTCCCTTGGCGCTGGCGGGACTTCAGACTTCCTACTTCTAACCCAGTACTCCTCACTGGACTCCTCTCTCTGAGCTCTTTCTGGTAGTTTTCGAAGGGCCTGGAAGCTGATTTCATAGGCATGAATAACTTGTTGCCCTTAAGCTACCCCCTCATACGCTCTAAACTGTCGATGTTGAGTTGGCATAGCTCCTTTGAAAGAAATAAAGCAATTCCTAGCAACGCTCATAAAGCCATTCCTCCCCCTTGGACCCAATCATCTCATTCCTGGGAATTTATTCCAAGGAAATAATTCAAACGGAAGCCAAGTGTTATCTGCATAAATACATGCACTGGAGTCTTTCTTTAAAGGTCAAAAACTGGGAACCAGACTGGGGAAGTGGTTTAGTAAACTGGGACGTCCACACAATGGGCAATCAGGCCTGGAAAACCGCAGCTGTATGACTGTGATGGGAACGGGGAAAAGACTTTTACTATACAATGCGTCACCATCGTGCTACCACCGAACTAGCTAATTCAACAAATCATGCTTATCGGAGAGGGAGAGAGAGGGAGAAATCTCTGTTCCTGTTCAAAATAGATTCTTAGCCTCCACTGCCCCCAGAGAAACGGAAGAGAAGCTGAAATACAACACCAACATCAAATTAAACAGTCCTTGGCTTTGGAGTTTCCAAGGCCCCAGCTCCTGACAATCTACAGGATTTTTCTGAGGGCAATTTTCATGATTGGTTATTGGTGACTTTCACCTTTCACACTGTACTGTGATGCAATTCTTCATATTAAATTCTGTAAAGATAACTGATGTGGGTTTTGTTTTCTGACTGGACACTGATGGACACATACACAGTCCGTGGACCCTGAAGGATGATATCTCTCCCACATTGATAAGGAAAAAAGAGAACTTCAAAATTAGAGTGCACACCGTGATTTCAACCTACGTGAATATATGTATTAGGATCTTGACAGGTATGGCTGGCCTTTTCCAAATTAAACTAAGTGTTCGTTACCTATTGCTGCAAACTATCCTACAGCTTAAGTGCTGAAGATCAGGAATCCAGGTGCAGCTTAGCCGAGTCCTCTATTTCAGGGTCCCTCGCAGGTGACAATCAAGGTGCTGTCCGGGGTTGCAGTCATCTCAAGGCTCCACTGGGGAGGGGTCCACTTCCAAACTCATCCACGTGGCTGTTGGCAGGATCCAGTTCCTGGTGGGTTGCTGGACTGAAGGCCTCGATTTCCTTGCAGCCTGTTGGCCGGAAGCCGCCCTCAGTCCTTGGCACACGGGCCTCTCCGTTGAGCAGCACCATCGTGGCAGCTGGCTTCGTCAGAGCAAATGAGAGAGTCGTGAGAGTGAGTGTGAGCAAGATGGAAGGCACAGTCTTCAGTGGCCCAATCTCAAGACTGTCATCCTCTCACTTTTGCCGTATTCTATGCATTAATAACAAGTCCCTGGGTCCAACCCACCCTCAGAAGGAGGGGACCATACAGGACATGTGGTATGCCTACCACATACTTCAACATTTATAGCATTTTCTCAATAACAAAAATAGTATTTTCAAACATTACTTGTCTGATATGGAGATTTTCTAAATCTGTCTGTGAACTCCCATCTCTTGCCAGCCACAGTCCCCCTGTCTCCTGCCTCCATGGAAGGAATATCCACGGCATCAGACTTAGCAGAAAGCCCCCCCCAACCCCTGCAGAGTGACCTTGGAGGGAAGAGGGCAGCTGTGGGAAGACAGGGGCAACTAGGCACTTCCAGAAGCCAGAGGAGTCAAAGGAGGGCAGCAACCCAGGGCTCCACCTTCGAAAAAGGCTCAGATGGTCCCTGCCCCGAGCGCATTCTCAGTGCTTTTATTTTCCATTCTCACTACTTTTTTTTTTTTTTTTTCATTCTCATTGTTTTTTTTCTTAACCAGCCCAACAAGGCTTGGCCAGAAGTGGCCTCATCTACTCTCTCCAGGCTCCACTCACCTCTTTCTTCCCAGCTCTCAACACCCCAAGCACACCGGCCTCTTCTCTGGTCTCGGGCCAGACTCTCCCCGTCCTCACTGCCTTTGCTTGTGTTCTTTCCTCTCCAGCCTCCCCATCCTGCCCCCAAACCTCACCTGCTTAACTCCTACTGAGCCTTCAGCCTCAGCTGGACATACCTCCTCTCAGAGGCCTTGTCTGAGTCTCCAGACTAGGCCACTTCCACTCCCTGGAGATTTCTGATTCAGACCAGGGATAGTATTTACAAGCCCCGGGCAATTTTTTAAATAACGCACTTTGGGAGACCCTGCCCACCCCTGTCACAGGCTCTCGCCGAGCTCTTCCTCCTCCAGTCTGACTCGGCACACCTGGAACGGGTTAGTTAGTTCCTTAGGGCCAGGTACACATCTGTCTTGTTGGAGCTCAGTGGGGGTGAGTAGTGAAGGGAGAGGCAGATTGGAAGGAGGTGAACTTGAACTGCTAGTGTAAAGGGGGCGTGGTGTGAATGAGCACGTTGCTTCTGATATGGGCAGGAGAGGGGCTCAGCCTGGTTCTGAGAGAGGCAGGCACTGCAGGACATCTAGGTTCCACTAGGAACATCAGGGTGCTAGGGGAGAGGCAGGATCCAGGAGCAGGAGAGATCTTCCAGAGGTCCTGCAGAAAACCAGGATCTCTGAACTCCTTCGGGTACAGTGTGGGTTGCCCACAGACCCACTCTTTGGGATTGCAACCGGGAGCCCGAGATTTAAAGTTGCTAGATTTAGCAAATAAACATGTAAATGCCTATTAAATTTGAATTTCAGATAAGCAACAAATAATTTGTTAGAATAGGTATGTCCCAAATAGGACACGGGCATCTTGTGTTTCATCTGGCAACGCTGCCAAGGTATGAATTGAGTCTAAGGCACCAAGGCTGGGGTCCGTGATTGTTCCAAGGGATTTCTGGAGAAAAGAACAAATCCTAGGGCTCTAAACAGGCCAGGCCCCAACCATATGGCTCAGAAAATGGCAGCAGTCAATCACTACTATAACAGTTCCACATTGGAATCAACCTAAATATCCTTCAAGAGGAGTGTATTAGTTTCGTAGGGCTGCTGTAACAAATACCACCAACTGGGTGGTTTAAAATAACAGAAATTCATTGTCTCACAATTCTGGAAGCTAGAAATCCAAAGTCAGGGTGTCAGCAAGGCCAGGCTTCCTCTGAGAGTCTGGGTAGAATCCTTCCTTGCCTCTTCCTTGCTTCCAGTGGTGGCCATCAGTCCTTGGTGTTCCTTGGCTTATGGCTGCATCACGCCAGTCTCTGCCTCTTTCATCATGTGGCATTCTCCCTGTGTCTCTGTCTCTCATCTTCCTGTAAGAACACCAGTCTTGTTGGATGAGGACCTGCCCTAATGAAGTATGATCTCATCTGAACTCATTAGTTGCAAAGATCCTATTTCCAAACAAGGTCACGCCATGGTTACCAGGAATCAGTGTTTCTACATATCTTTTTGGGGGACACAATTCAACCCATAACTGGGGAAATGGATGAATTAGGAATAAATTATGGAAGAATGTTCATTATGGATCTTTTATTTATTTTTTTTTAAACATCTTTATTGAAGTATAATTGCTTCACAATGGTGTGTTAGTTTCTGCTTTATAACAAAGTGAATCAGCTACAGATATACACACGTTCCCATATCTCCTCCCTCCCGCATCTCCCTCCCTCCCACCCTCCCCATCCCACCCCCCAGGCGGTCACAAAGCACCGTGCTGATCTCCCTGTGCTATGCGGCTGCTTCCCACTAGCTATCCATTTTACATTTGGTAGTGTATTAAAAAAAAAAAAAAAGCAAGGTGCAAGAAAAAAAACATACATAGCATGATCCCCTTTTTGATCTTTTTTTTTTTTTTTTTTTGGCCACACCGCACGGCTTGCGGGATCTTAGTTCCCTGACCAGGAATCAAACCCATGCCCCCTGCAGTGGAAGCACAGAGTCCTAACCACTGGACCGCCAGGCAATCCCCTCCCTTTTTTGATCTTAAAAACAGAATTGATATATGAGCCTTTATGAGTGATTTTTACTTTTCATTTATTCAGTCAACAAATATTTACTAAGCTCTCACCAGGGATATAGCAGGTATCCCTGCTAGGAACTCGGGCAGGTCCCATCCCTGCCCTCCTAGAGCCTACAATTAAGTATGCAGCTCGCTGGAAGGATGCCCATTGTTTCTATTTCCAACTGACCTTGGAAGGAGAAAGGGAAATATTTTTAAATTTATCTTTTCTGTATTGCTTGAAGTTTTGTAAAAAGCATGTTATTAATTTGTAACTTTTTAAAATTGTTTAACCTTTTTTTTAATCCTGAAGGCCAGCCCTTTGGAAGCTTCTTTGTATGTCTTCCTGAGCACAGTGGCCCTGACACAGCTGTGTAAGTAGTGAGACCACCATGTGCCAAAGGCTGTTGGACCAACCAGCCAGGCTTTCCCTGAGTGTGGGTAAGTGCAAATTAGTAGGAACGTTGTACACAATCCAATCGCTCACTTATTAAAACTTTATTGAACTTGTAATTATACATTTACATATGTGTTTATTTGATGTCTGTCTCTCCTGCTAGATTCTGAACTTCGAGATAGTGGGGCCGTGTTGGTTTTGTCCAACATTGTATAACCAGCCTCCAGCACAGCATTCAACACAAATTAGCTACTCAGTAAAAGGGTGTTGAATGAATGAAAGAATGTCAAGCCTTGGGTTGGCTCCTATCCATCGTCTAGTCTAATCCACTTATTTTATAACCGATAAAACTGAAACCCAGAAAAGTCAATCCACAGAGCAAGTTAGCCGTAGCCAACCCCAGAAGAGCCTTATCGTTCCCAATCCAGACTCTCACCTTAAAAAAACAATAATAACGTGATACACATTTTATAGTGAGATGAAAAGACATATAGCCAATTAAGCACAGAGAAGTACTGTCTAATAATAATCAAAATTGTAAACCATTCTTTTCATCCAACTGTGCCTTTTCCCACTGATGCTAAGTATTCAACAGATGTTGGGGTTTGTGGGTGCTGGTTAATCACACCCCTCACTTTTCCAAGTTCTGATCCAATTAAGAAATAGTCACAGGAGACAAGTAGGGATAAAAAATGTCAGCTTTATTGCTGGTCCAGATGGGTTGGAGGATGTGGCTTAGACCCAAGGCCCAAATGGGCTTCCTTTCGTTCTCTCCTGATTTGACCTTACCCACCCACTCACAGCAGAGCAGCTGGACCATTGAAGTCCTCCCGAGAAGGGGCTGGGCCTGCCCTGGTGTTCATTGCCTGGAGGAGGTAGGAGCAGAGAACACACGCTGCTTGTAGTTCGATCAGTTCTAGACAGAGAGCCAGGAATGGGCTGAGCAAGGCACACTTGATACATTTTCCCAATGCTGCCAACCCAAGAGGTCACTCCTCCCCTCCCAGTGAGGAACAGGAAGTGGGTGCCAAGAAAGTCAAAAAAGTTTCATCCCAGAACTTCCAAGAGAATGTCAGTTCCTGTTTTATGGGCTGATAGGAGAACGCAGAGAGGAGAAAATTGTCCCCCTTAATGACAGCCTTCAATTCACTCAATACCTTTTCATAGAATCTAAAAACCTCTGTGTTCCAGGAAGCACCCTTAAGGTTAAAGGTTGTGTCAATTGAAGGTGAATTTGCTGGAAAAAAACAAACAAACAAAACAGGAAATTAAACAATTGGTAACTTAAACTAATAAGGGATCTGTTTTTCTTAATCAACAGGAAATGCAGAGGCAGGCAGTCCTGGATCCGTGTGAAGCTCCAGGACCAGGGCTCCTTCTGTCTTTCTGTCGCACCATCTTTACCAAGTGGCCTTTGCCCTCACAGTCACAGGATTTCTTCTCCATCTCCAATCATTCTATCTACATCCCAGGTGGGAGGAAGGGTTAAGGCCAAAGGGACAGCTAAGTCTGTCCCTTTTATCAGGAAAATAATAGCTTTTCTGGAAACTCCATTCAGAACGTGTGTGTTTTCATCTCATTGGCTAGAACTGTGTCACTTGCCCCACTTCTCTGCAAGGGCCTTTGATTTAATTTCTAACTTGGCAAAATTGCATTCTTTCAAATAAAGGAAGAATAAGAATGAATATTAGATAGCAGAATGACCTGCCAGAAAGGTCACAAAACAATGCTGAAAGAAAACATAGAAAATATTGTCAAAGAATTGCTTTTTTAAAAAGATCTAAATGGGTTGGGTTTGTGTGTGTGTGTGTGTGTGCATGCGTGTGTGTGTGCACGTGTGTGTGTGTGTATATTTCATTTTTATTTTTTGGCAAACATTCAAGAAAGAGATTATTCCCTGTGCAGATACTTTCAGAGCATAAAAAGATAGAAAATTTAGTTCATTTTACAGAGCTGGCATAACCCTGATACCTAACAAAGAAAACACACACTAAATAAACAAATTAATTAACTAATTAATTAAAACTACATACCAAGCTAACTTGCAAGCTGACAAAAATCCCATGTTTCCCCCCCTCTTGGTTTCTCCCTTGCTTTATTGAAGCACATCCTCAAATGACTTCCTAAGAAAGAGTATGTGGGAAGTAAATTCTCTTAGTCCTTCTGTGTCTACAAATGTCTTTGATCTGCCCTGGTACCTAATGGACAGTTTAGCTGGGTATTGAATTCTAAACTGAAAGTCATTTTCCCTCAGAATTTTGACGATATTGTTCCACTGTCTTTTGGCATCCATCACTGCTGTTGAGAAATCTGGTGCCTTTCTGGTTTTCATTCCTTTGTAGGTGACTTTTTTCTCTCTCTGGAAACTTTTAGAGAACATCTTCTCATGTTCCTAGGTATTCTGAAATTTCAAAATCTTGTTTGTTCTCTATGCTGGGGACTAGAGGAGATCTATTGATCTGAAGACTTGAGTTTTTTTGGTCTGGGAAATTCTGTTCAATTATTTATTTGAATATTCTCTCCTGCTTTCTCTCTTCTACCTAAAATACTTATTGATCAATCCTAGACCTCCAGCACTTTTTTGTGTCTTATCTTTTCTCTAATGAAATTCTGTTTCTTTCCCTTTCTGCTTTATTTTCTGACAGATTATCTTGACCTTAACTTTCTATCTTTCCACTGAATTTTAGCTATATTTTTTATGTCCAGGGACTTTTTTTTCTCTAATTGTTCCTTTTTCATAGCACTACTCATGTTTCATAGATATAGTGTCTTCTTGAATTCTCTTTTTAAGTTCTCTTCTACCTATAAATTGTTTCTGTTTTCTTGGAGGTCTCTTTTTCAGTTTGTTTATCTTAGTTCTTTCTGCTTCGTATTTCAGGTTTCCTCAAATAACTTCTGGCTTATGGTTGCCCATTCATAGTTAAGAATGAAGCAGTAGAAAAGTTTCCTGAAAGCTTTGTATACACAGATAAGAGGAACTGAATGGCAGGCTTTGTATCAGAGTGAGCTGGTCTTTGTGTTTGGGGACTTCTAAATGTCAGCCTGCAATGTGCTTTACTCTAGGATACCACCTTAAAACCAGCTCTCCTTGTCTTCCTCAGACAGTTTCATTTCTTTAAAGAAGACCCTCCCTTTTAGTGGGGAGGAGGAATATGGGGAAGGGAGGGGCAGAGCTGAGCACTCTGCATACCTGGCTGAGTATCCTGCGTACGAGGGGCAGAGAAATTTTTTGTCCCATTTATAGACTTTCAATTAGATCCCCATTTTCAGCCACATACCCACTTCCCACCCTCCATTGCACCCAGCATGTCCACATCTCAAGCTTCTTCAGGCTTCCATGGGTGGGTCAGCTCCCATCTTGGCTGCAGATCCTGCCATGTGCATCCAGCCTGCAGCATCTCCATCCTTCTTCCTCAGTCACGACTCTTCCATCAAACCACTCATCTAGAAATTTGTTGAGACTTCTCTTGTCCACAGAAGCCCTCCCCCCAACTCTTTTCTTTGGAAAGACTTATATGTTTATTATTTATTTCTGAGACATTTCTGAGAAGGAGGAGATAAACCCAGGTGCATTTGGTTGGCCATCACAAACTGGAAGTCCCACCTGCCTTGTAATGGGGGGTGGTGGGTGGTGGGCATGGGACTGGGTTCTCTTTTGCAATTTTACATTTTTACATTTTTACAATTTTACTGAGCAGAGTGCGAAGTCTTTCTAAGAGATGACACATTTACAAGAAATTCAAAAATATGCACAGAGATGCAAGGAAAACTATTTTTTATTACATAACACATTTGAGTGTGTTGATTAAAATATATTTTAAATATGAAACTAAAATCAGACATGTCCCTAAAGCATCTCCTCAGAATCTTAAACATTTCATAGAATATACTCAAGAAACCACTGGCCTAGTAAAAAGAGCATGGAATTGGAAGTCAAATAAACCTGATTCAGATCCTGGCTCAACCATCTGTTCTCTCCAAATGTTACTTCACTCATTCGTACCTACCTCCTTACATTACTGGGAGAATTGAATGAGACAGTATACATGCAACGTACCTGGCGCAGAACCTGGTGATTAGTAGGTGCTCAGTAAATGCTGATGACTATTCTTTCTCCCCACTTCATACTGAGCTTCTCACCATGCTCCACTTTGTTCTACACTATTTCCACCTCCCTCCTTCTCTACCTCTTTGAGCGCCTGCTCAGTGTTCAATGTTCAGATCACACATTCCCACATTTCAAAGTCTTCTCCCACCCTCCAGAAGGTTCACGGTTCTTTATTTTGTGCCCCCACCCAACCCTAGCACGTGTTCACACCTCCGTTGTAGTTCTAATCTCTCTGCGACAGAGAGAGCTGTGTGCACATCTGTCCCTCTGCTGGAGAAGGATTCCCCAAAGGCAGCATCCTGATCTTGTTCCTAAGTTTCCCCCCAGCACCCACTGTGGTAGCTGACACAGAGTAGGCACTCAATAAATGTTGGAATCTAATTGAATTGCAACAAACTAACCTCAATTAGGGACAGCCTGAAACAACTGCCAGGCTGAGATACAAAAACCAAGCCGTGACCCAGAAAGACAGATTCTAACTTGTCCATGACGCAGACACCTTGTTCCTTTCCTGTAGGAGTTTCTGAGCTGTTGTCATCATGACCTCCGCCCCCAGTCCTGCCCCTGTGCCAAACACAAGTAAACACGTTCAACTCCAGGAGACAGAACTTTGGTTTGGCTCGGCCCTTTCCGCACCCCATGAGACAGAGTCAGGAGGACCAGACAGAGCTCACCTGGATTTATGGGAACCCACTGGGTGGGGATAGGATTTTTTTATCCTCCAGAGTGACATGTTTAGCTCTGGGGCTGGGCTGGGGCAGGATGCTTTCTCTGTTATTCTCCTTTGCCTTCTTGGGAAGCACATGACAGAAGAAAACATTTGGGGTCCTGGCCTCTCCCCTCTTCCTCCCTCTGCCTTCACCTCTGACACAGGCAGGGTCAGGCCATGCATCAAGCAAAACCTCTGTTTGGTGTCATATCTCTTATGACACTATCTGTAAGCGGGACCCTGTTCTGGGGTCTCGCACAGACTACCCATATGGGGGGTCACTGGTGTCATGAAGAATGAAAAGTCCCTGTCGTCCAGGAACCCCTAGTCTAATGAGGGGTGGGGTAGGGAGATACAGTATAGTCCCAGCCCTGGAGTTGCTCCCCAGCTGATGCGGTCACATCCACACTAGGGAATACCCAGTCCAGAGTGGGGGACTGCGCAGGCACAAACAAGCATCATCCAAAGTTGAATAGATACAGCCCCAGTCATGGCACCTACTGTGTACCAAGCATTTGACATATGTATCATGTACATGGTCATACCCCAGGGGTGCGGTCTCAAAGCTGTGCTATCATCAAAGGTGGCAACCAAAAATTTACAATTTCAAAATAACTCGGTTTGTTGACTTGAAATGCCTGAACCCGAACAAAAGGGCTTCATAGATCACAGCAATGCTTCTTCAGTCGTCTTGCTCCCATCCGCTCTTCTCCCTCATACACTGCAGCTGCTCCCAAACCTCCCTCCTCGCTCAGTCTTGCCCCTGCTCCTTCCTCCTCTCTCTATCCTGCCAACTCTATAGCACATTTGCCTAAGGATTTTTCTGACAAATCAGCCCCTTCCTTAGAGGCCAACGGAGGCAAAGAAACTGAGTCAGGGCTTCCCTGGTGGCGCAGTGGTTAAGAATCTGCCTGCCAATGCAGGGGACACAGGTTCGAGCCCTGGTCTGGGAAGATCCCACATGCCGCGGAGCAACTAAGCCCGTGAGCCACAACTACTGAGCCTGCGCGTCTGGAGCCTGTGCTCCGCAACGGGAGAGGCCGCAACAGTGAGAGGCCCGCGCACCGCAATGAAGAGTGGCCCCCGCTTGCCGCAACTGGAGAAAGCCCTCGCACAGAAACGAAGACCCAACACAGCCAAAAATAAATAAATAAATAAATAATAAATTAATTAATTTAAAAAAAAAAAAAAAAAGAAAGAAACTGAGTCGGGCAGGGAGAAGGGAATGCCTGGGAAAGAACACTCATACACTAATAATTTCCATCCTGTCATATATATATATTGGTTGACACGATTGTCCTTATTCTATAGATGAAAAAACTGAGTTTAGCAAGTAACACGTGACCAATGGCATGCCATTGATCCATGGGGGAAGAGGGACTTGAACCCACGCCTTCTGGCTTCTGTGCAAGGGGAGGTGTGGTCCCTGAAAAAGACAAATATCAATTAGCAGGGTGCCCAGAGTGAAGGAGTCGGGTGACTCATGGCTTTGTGGAAAGCATCTCCAGGGTGAGGCAAATTTTTCTTCAGTACCTCAGGATACGTATGTGTTTGTGTCTGTGCATCTGGGGAGTCGGTGAGGTGACCGCAGGGAGTTCCCCTCAGCCGTGGTCCACTGCCCACACTTCCCAGTGTGGGAGGACATTCCACAAGGAGCTCCTCATCGCGGGGAGGTTCAGGGAGCACTGTGAGGATGGCTCCAACGCTAAGGAAGATACAGAGGGTCAGAGTGGGCCCGGGGGCTCCTGGGGGCCAGCCTGGAAGCATAATTCACTCACGGGCGTCTTATTACAGAACGTGAAGGTTCTGTCTTCAGCAACACCAGGCTGGTGTAGCAGAGAATTTTGCCAATTTTACAATTGAGAAAACTGAGACCCAAAGAAGTTACACCGCCAGGCTGACACCCAGACCTTCTGACTCCTTCCACAACCTGCAGCCACCCCAGCTGCTGGGGAGGGGTAGACACACCTGGACCCCACTCCCACGCCCCCAACCCACCCCAAAATGGGGCCTCAGATGGCCTTTGACACCTCCCTCTTTTCTTTCTGGAGCCCCCAAGTGACTCTGGACATGGGCTCCTCGGGGTAGACCCAGGGAGCTTGTCCAGCTGGCTCTTTCCTGGGCTCTGCAAATGGAGGGATGCCAGCAATGACCACACTGTGGGGTGGGGATTTGAACGCTGGGCAGGGGCCCGCTGGGGACCTCTTCCTGTTCTGCCACAAGCCCACACCCAGGGCGGTCTTCCTCCACTGCCCAGGAGGAGGTGGGAACATATCACAGGGTATAGAACCCTGGTGGGGGGAAGGGGAGAGGACAGGAGGACAGAGGGCCCTGAACAGTTGGGGCGCTCACCCCTCTCCTCCATGCCCAGCCCCCTTTAACTGGATTACCGTTGTCTTATTTGTCTACACTGACTGGCAAGCTTCCATTTGAAGAAAGGGTCCGGCATCCTCCCTTCTTTCTTAGGAATATCTTTGTACAGGGTTTGTTTGCAAGCATTTTCTGTTGTGTGTGTTTAAATCGGGATTTCCCTCTCCATTCAGGAGGTTCCTAGGTGGCGGATGAAGATGGGCCAGGGGAGTTGTCTCACCTTCACTGCTCCTGGGTTCCGCCGCTCTTGACCCCAGAAGTATTGAAAATATGGCTTCTCCTTGAGGCCTCCGCCACTGGACACGTCTCCCTGCTCAGTATCTGAAACTTCTGAACTCCTCTGTCTTTTAACCGCCATGGTTCAACCCTGCCCGATTCAGATGCTACTACTAAGAGTTATTTCCCCAGTTCTTCTAGAAGGAAGTCCGTGTGAGATATCTCTGAGGTCCTCAAAGACATCGGCTGCCCCCGTGCCCTCGGACCTTCCCACAGCTGCTTGAGCATCCCTGGGTTCCAGGAGGGATTTTGCTTCACCTGCACATCGGTTCTATGTCAAATGTAGAAGATGCCACTGAGTGATGCTTGTTGGCAGTTAACTGCCTTTTCTCTTCTCTTGTCGCCTCTGCACAGCTGTTAAACTCCACCGCCTCTTTTAAAGCCCTCTAGCTCCACTGATTCTGGCTGTGGAATGCCTGGAAGAAGGACCTTGGTCCTGGTCTTCTTTGAAGAAAGAACTCAGCAAAGAGATCAAGATTGTGAAATTGAGACAGTGTTTATTAGTAGCAAAGTACACATGGAAGAGCACACGGGTGAACTTTGAGTGAGCTGCTCACAATAGGGGTGGCTTAAGTTGCTCATACGGGTTTTCTGGGTTGTCTCTGGCTAATCATCTTGCTTGTGCCCATATTTGTTCTGACTCAGAGTCCTTCCTGGTGTGCACGTGCATCTCTCAGCCACGTGCATCTTCCAGCACGAAGGTTTCTGGGAGGTTGGCAGGACATATTATGGGCTGGTGACTCCTTCCTCCTTTTGTCCCTCCCCTGGACTGAGGACCCCTTCTGCGCAGGTGTCAGGCTGGGCTTTCACTTACTCAGGACCCGATGCTCCTGCTGGTATCTTGTGTCAGCAGGAGACCAGTTGCAACTGCTCAGCCTGGGGCCTATCTATCTCCTATCCCACCAGGACACTTCATCCAAAGACCGAGAGTACTAGGGGAAGCAGGTGTTCTAGTCCCCCATGCACCCTGCCCTGTGACCTGAGCACTTTGGGTGGACACCCAAAGGTAGTGAGACCAGAGCAAGGATTTGAGGCTGTTCAGTTCACAGCTCACATTGGAGAATCCTACCGTGGAAGGAAGGCAGGGGGCTGGATTGGATGACCTTGGGCCCTCAGTGCTGAAGATCAGTGGTGGGGCTGCTCCCAGAGCCCCAGGTGCTGGTCAGCAGAGTCTCTTTTCCCTCCGACCTTCCAGGAAGACGTTCTTCCCCTCCTTGTGCAGGTCTGTTGGCTGGTCTGGGAAGCAAACCCATGAGGCAAAGGAGGGAGCCAGAGGCAAGGAAGCCAGTGGGAAAACCAGCCCAAGATCAGAGGCCTCAACTCCATGTGTCCCCACCACCCCCATAAATCCAGACCCCAAGGCCAGCCACAGCAGGGAGTGGGGCCTGGGGCTTTATGAATGAAATGAGTGGAGAAGCACCTCGAAGCCAGCGAATGCACCCCGCAGCCTGAGGCCTGAGCCCTACCAGAACCACAGACAGTCCTCGGCACCAGGAGGACGGACAGATGGGGAGACAGAGCTGCGGCCCCACAAATCCACCCCCGCCACTCTCCACGCCATACATCAGTAGGGTTCCTCAGAGCCTCGTGGGGGGCCTGCGGGTGGCAGGGAGTTACCTGGCAACCAGGACTCTGGGAGGGAACGTTCCTCAAGGCCCCAGTTTCAAGACAAAGAAACAGCCCTGCCCTTAGGGAGCTCCACTCCAAGGGGGAGACCCAGGCCTTACCTGGGGTGTAGCAGGGGTTGGGTCAGGCTCGCTCACTGAGACACCTCAGGGCTCCACCACGACTCCCTCCCCCAGGGCAGGGCGAGGCTGAGGGTGGAGGGTGGAGACTGTGAATAAGCAGGGTTCCCAAGGGCTGCACTTCCAAGAAAAGTGACTCAGAGGCAGCGAGAGAGGAGAAGCCCTCACCTGGCCCAGTGGGCTCAGCTGCCCGGGCACCTGGGAGACTCCTGTGCCTTCGCACACCCTCAGGCACAGCTACTCCCAGAAAAGGGTCTTTGGAGACAGGCCCCTGTGCAGCTCAGGGAAGATTCCCGGGGCCAAGAGTCCTGTAAATGCTGGTAGGGTCGGGAGGAGACCTTAATGAACTCCTCTCCCAGAGCCCTGACTTCTTTCTGCCCGGAGCTCAAACGAGCTCAAACAGCGTTTGCAGGAAAACACCCACTGCAGGTGCCTGGTCTCCCCCGGGGCATGCGCCTTGGATATGTGCCAGCTGACTCTCCTGGGCACTTGGCACTTCACCCTGGCTGGTCTGCCTCCAGCCTGTCCTCCAAGACAGGCAATGAGCTGCCTGAAGGCAGAGCCCAGCCTGGCTCCGGCTCCCCAGGGCACTTTGCTCAGAGCACACTCACGATGGGTGTTTACAAGTGTTGAAAAACCTACTAGGTACAGTATTTCTTAAGGCCGGTCACGTGCCCGCATCTCCACCACCACCACCCTAAAGCTTGCACCCTCTCGGACCTGCCACGACCTTGGAACTAGTCTTCCAGCTTCCTCTGTTGACCACCAGTCCCATCCTTCAGCCATACCACAGCCAAAGGACCTTTCAAAACAGTGTCATCATGCTTCTTCAAACACTGTTGTTCCCACTGCTCTTGGGATGGATCTAAAATATCTAACCCGGTCTGCAAGGGCTGGGGCCTGGTTACCTCTCCAGCCTCGTCACTGTAAGCCCCATTCTTTGTGTACCAGCTGCACTGATTGTCTCTGGCTCTTCAAGTGGACTACTACCACTTCTACCTCAGGACCTTTGCACTTACCATTCCCTCCACCCGCCAGCTCTTTCTCTCTGCCTTCACACCCTTTGCCTGCCTAATTCTTATTGTCTTTGGACG
Source organism: Balaenoptera ricei (assembly GCF_028023285.1). Classification (NCBI taxonomy): domain Eukaryota; kingdom Metazoa; phylum Chordata; class Mammalia; order Artiodactyla; family Balaenopteridae; genus Balaenoptera; species Balaenoptera ricei. The sequence continues at coordinate 19,671,548 of NC_082658.1, read as the reverse complement.
TCAGATTAATTGTCTCCTTCTTGGAGAAGCCCTCCCTGATCTCCCAGAAGCAGGTTCCCCATTACATACTCTCAAAGCAACCACAGCTTTTCCTTCACTGCATCTTTCACCATTTGTAATTATACATATGCATGGTTCTTTCATCAATGTCTATTCCCCTCCTGCCCCAAAGTCTGTCAGCAGGATATAGACCACTGCCCAGCCCCAGCTGAGGGACACACCTGACCTAGAAATGTTCTGCACCCCGGTGGGCTGAAATTTGGGAAGTACCTGACCCAAGAGGTGAGCCCCACCCTGTGCCAAAGGTGTGCGGAGGAGGAACAGGAGTGGGGAGAGGCATGCATTCTCACCAAAAGGGAAAGGGAAAGCTGAGGAATATTTAGAGAGGGAGATAAGGTGGCCAAAAGGAAATGAGCTCCTGGGAGCTGTTGGCTTGAGGCAGGGCAGTTTAGAATGAAGGTTGCAGATCAAAGCCACAGGAAGTGGGCTGGTTTTTTTCAGTAACGGAAGAATCAGATCAAAGCCACACTTTCCTGTCTGGGTGGGGTAGGCAATTCATTCACTTATTCATCCGGATTCGTACGTTATCATAGGTCATTCAACAAATATTGATGGAGCACCTTTCTCTGTGCCAGGCCCCGTGCTATGCCCTGAGGCTACAGTGATGAGTGCAAGTGGATTGGACCCCTATTCTCCTGAATTTACAAGCATCTTGCTTAGTGTCCAGACCAGTTTTTAAGTGGCAAGATTGCAGTCCATTTAGTGAGTCACTGCCAGTATTTTTAGAAATGAAATACAGAATGGAATGGAATGGAATGGAATGGCATGGGATGCAATGGGAGGGAATGGAATGGGATGGGATGCAATGGAAAATATCACTGTATCCCACATAATAGGAAGAAAAGGAAAAACACTGTTTCAGTTGTATATGTATTACGTGAACTGGATAGCAGCATAAAATGTATTTCTTACCGTTGGTCATGATCAAAAAGGTTTGAGAAATACCAGTCTAAAATAAATATTATTTACATAATTCCATAAGCCCGTAACTAAAGTCTGTGATAGGGAGCACGCAGGGACAGAGTGCTATGGAGAATGGAATGGTACAAACCCCATCTGGTCGGGGCTGGAGAAGGGTGGTCAAGGAAGTCTTCCCTGGGGAGAAGATGCTTGAGGGAGGAGGAGGGGGAAGGGGTGAAGGAGGGGGAGGGGGAGAAGCTGTTAAATAGGCCTATCTTGAGAGGCCCAGCGTGGGGCAGAGACGGGCAGAGAGAACTATGTGGGCCATCTGGGAGGAAGGAACATGGAAACTTTAAGGGAAGGGGAGAAGAGGCCTGCAGTTTGGAGAGCAGAGAGGAGGATGGCATGACTTGAGGATGGAGAGGCAGCAAGGAGTCTTGTGGGGCTTGTTGGAGAGTTTGGCTTCTGAAAGGCAACAAGAAGCCACTGATGGGTTTAGTCATTCTTGTATTCAACAGCAGCTTGCCAGGTCATCCCTTGACCTGGCTGTCGTGGTTCTGGAGACACAAAGGTGAAAGCACCTGCAAGCCGCTTCCAGGCCAGTTGGGGGTCAAGACAGGTAGGAAGTGGTCAAGACAGGCTCTCATCCCAGTTGAGCAAACTGGTATCTTGGGCTGGGTTCCCCCGTGGCAGACTCTACAACAAGAATGTGCACGCCAGGGACTTCCCCAGTGGTCCAGTGGTTAAGACTTAGCACTTCCACTGCAGGGGGCGCAGGTTCGATCCCTGGTTGGGGAACTAAGCTCCCACATGCTGCTCAGTGCGGCCAAAAAAAAAAAAAAAGAAGAATGTGCATACCATGCACCCCAATGTTCACTGCAGCACTATTTACAATAGCCAAGACATGGAAGCAACTTAAATGTCCAATGACAGAGGAATGGATAAAGAAGATGTGGTACATATATACAAGGAAATATTACTCAGCCATAAGAAAGAACAAAATAATGCCATTTGCAGCAACATGGATGGATTTAGAGATTATCATACTAAGTGAAGTAAGTCAGACAGAGAAAGACAAATATGATATCGCTCATGTGGAATCTACTTTTTTTTTAATGATACAAATGGACTTATTTATAAAACAGAAACAGACTCACAGATTTTGAAAACAGACTTATGGTGACCAAAGGGGAAACATGGGGTGGGGAGGGGATACATTAGAAGCTTGGGATTAACATACACACACTATTAATATAAAATAGATAACCAAAAAGGACCTACTGTATAACACAGGGAACTCTACTCAGTATTCTGTAATAACCTATATGGGAAAAGAATCTGAAGAAGAATGAATACATATATATGTATAACTGAATCACTTTGCTGCACACCTGAAACTAACGCAACATTGTAAATCATCTGTACTCCAATTAAAGAAAAAAAAGAATGAGCGTGCCAGTCACTTAGTTGGGGGGTGAGCCCAGGGAACACTGGTAGGAAAATGGAAAAGTGACACAGAGAAGGGTAGGAGCCAATAGAGCGGGGTTGATGAGTGCCTCCCACCGGGGACCTCCAGGAGACCGCAAGGAACAGAGCTTCCTAAGGGAGAAGAGCTGTGGTTTCCATCATCTAGGTCTCATCTTTCACTGGCTGGGCCTGCTCCTGGGGACACTCCTGGCCTGTCTCTTGCACAGGCCGGGCCTGCTTCCACTGCAGAGAAAGCCATCTGGAAGAGTTACAGGGTTGCAATGCCAAGGGGATATGGACAGGGCACTTACCGTTTCTGCCAAAATCAACCTGTACTGTGTCCAGAGCATTCTGTGGTCCCTTAACTCATCTGCATTTGATTTAGGGTGATGACCTCGAAATCTCTAACTCCAGTTTTCACTTTTCCTCTGGCCTCCAAATCCTTAAATCAACCAACCATCAGCCAGACCTCTCCCTTTGGATGTCCCACGAGCACCTCAAGTCATCAGATCCTAAACTTAATTCATGTGAATCTCCACCCCCACCAGCAAACCTCCACCTCCAGTTTCCCTATTGGTATGAATGGAATCCCAATTACCCAGTCACCCAAGCCAGAAACCAACTCCCTCTTCCCACTGCCTACAACCAGCTGATCACAGCCCCTCAATCCCATCACCCCTTGGTCTTCTCCATCACTCCCAGCCTGAGGGTTCCCCACTGCTTTAACCCAGATCCACACATTGGCGCCCTGGCTGCCTTTCCCAGCCCCCATCAGGCCATCCCTGATGCAGCCCAGTCAAACCTTCCAAAAGACAGATCTGGCTGGGTTTGTCCCCTGATCGAAATCCTTGATGCCTCCCCAGCTGCCCTGAGGATGAAGTCAAACACCTCTGGGTGGTAGAAAGGCTTTTCCATCCCCTCCTAGCCAACCTAACATCCCACGCCATCATGACTACCATCCCACCACATACGCTCCAACTATTCTAAATTATTCCTAATTCCCTTGACACAAATCCATTCCTTTGCTAAATCCACTCTCTAAACTCAACATCCTCTGCCTTGTCCATCTGGCAAATAATCCTTTCAGTCTCAGCTCAACTCTGCCTCCTCTGGAAAGCCCACCCTGATTCCCCCCACGCTCCCACCGTATCTTAAACGTCCTCCTTCAGAGCAAGGACGTCATGAAATTGTGAAATTGTTGTTTAACCGCAGATCTGCCTCCCCTGTGAGAACTCTTTGAGGGCAAGGCATTATTTCATCTTTGTTTTCCCCAGCAACTAGCACGCAGACTGCTCCCAGAAAACCCTCCATAAATATTGACCAACCAATGAAGTGACCAGGCTCAGGTGACACTGCTGGACAGTGGCCGAGCTGAGATGGGAAGCTGGACTCTTTCCCACCCTCATGTCAACACAGGTGACACTGACCTGTTTAAGACGAGAATGCACAAAGTGGCCCTTCATCTCCCTGCACGGCGCTGAACCTTGTCAGCAGGACTCGGAGTTGTCAGGACAGTGGGGACAGTTTGCACTGAGCCATCCGCACTCTCTCAGGACCAGAGGCAGGGTCAGACCTATAGACAGGCTTTGAACCTGGGCAGAGCAAGGAGTTTCTATCTCACTGGGCACTACAGACAGTCTTGACTTCAGGGCCACTGGGCTCTACCCACATGGGCCAAATGGCCAGTGAGCATCGGGGCCAGTGATCTGCTGTCTGGTGGGTGACTCTGGACAAGTCGCTTCCCCTTCGAGGACATCAATTTCCCCACCTGTAAAATGGCAACTTGAACCAGGTCCGTTCCGGCTCAAAAATACTATGATTTTGGGAATTCCCTGGCAGTGCACTGGTTAGGACGCTGCGTTTTTACTGCCGAGGGCGTGGGTTCAATCTCTGGTCAGGAAACTAGGTTCCCACAAGCCACATGGTGCGGCCAAAAAAAAAAAAAAGTCAAAAAAAAAAAATACACAATGATCTTGACTGCAATCCCCCCAAGAAACAAGACTGAGGGCCAAACCAGGGACTAGTGACACGATGTAGAAGAACACAGTGTTTGGGGACGACTGCCCGCTGCCCAGCCTCTGCCCTCGGTACCTGTTGCCCTAAGTGAGTCCCTTTACCTTCCACAGTTTCCTCATCTGTAAAAGAGAATAACGGCAGCCACTCTGTGAGGCTGCTCTAAGGAGAAATGCCCTGAACGACGTTAACGTGCCTGCTGCACTACTTGACCCCTGGTTGATGCCATAATCGATGCGGTTTCTGTGCCCTGGTACTAGAAGACGCCTGTGGGTGCAGAGCCCGAGACCAGCTCACCTCCTCCCCTCCCTGCCTCACCCCCAATCCCATCTGTGGCTTCCCTCACCGCCAAGCTCAGCTCCTCGCCGGAGGCTGGCAGAGTCCCCAGGTGGCCAGGTGAGCGTGGTCAACCAGAGACGTGACCACCCAAGATCCCAGACCAGAGTGGCAGGGCCTGGATCCACACTGAGGTCTGGAGGGTCCGAGCCCAGAACTCCTGTCACAAAACAGCAGACCCCCGTGTGACACAGGCCCACTGGCTCACTGCCCACCCACTGTCCAGCCACTCTCCCTCTGTCCCCAGGTGACCCCACCGCATTCCTGTGGTTTGGAGTTTGCTGGTGTGATGGCAACCAAAGTCTTGGCCCCCTCCCACCAGCAAATGGGGAGGGGTCTCCAGGGGCCAAATTCTTTTTCAAATGAGATTTCCGTGGTTTCCTCAGCTGAGGCGTCTGCGGAGCAGAGAACAAACAATGTGGAATTAAATTTCTCTGTGGAATTAAACAGGCCCCGCAAGTGAAGATCTAAGCGTCTCTTTGGGCGTGGAGCCGACTTCGCCCGGTGCCAGGCTGCACTCCCACTGCCTTCCAGCCCCAGTGGTTGAGCAATCCCAGCTCCCGAGGCCATGCACCCCTTCCCCCACCAGCAGCCTCTCCACCCCATGTGACCTCAGAATTGTCACCAGAGAAGGGCTCCAGCTTTTAATGGATTCAGCTGAGACCCACCCCCGACCGGAGACATCTGGAAACCCCGAAACAGGGGCACCCTCCTGGGACGGGTCCCCACCAGCTGTGTCTGATGCCGCCACCACCACTGGGCGGGATATCGGGATCAGCTTGCAAAGACTAGGGGAGGAGGCGAGACTGGCTGTCTCCCTGCGTCCCCAGGGCCCCAGCAGCGTATTCTAGATGGACAGACCCCAAAAGTCACAGAGGAGAAAAGAAAAAAGGGGCAGAACCACCAGCTGACTTTCCCCAATCCCCAGCCCAATACCATCTTAGACCCTGGCCAGAAAGGCCACTGTACATGGGGTCTGTCCATCCAAAAGAATATTATTCTGCCACTACTTCAGGCATGAAGTACTGATTCATGCAACAACACGGATGAAACTTGAAATCATTGTGCTAATTGAAAGAAGCCAGTCACAAAAGACCACAGGGTGTATGATTCCATTTATATCAAATATCCAGACTAGGTAAATCCATAGAGACAGAGCACAGATTAGTGGCTGCCAGGGCCTGGGGGAGGGAGGACTAGGGAGTGGCTGCTTAATGGGTCTGGAAGTTTCCTTTTGGGGTGATGAAAATATTCTGAAACTAGATAGAGGAGGTGGTTGCACAACATTGTGAATGTATCAAATGTCACTTAGGGTAAACTTTATATGTATTTTAACACACTAAAGGGAGACAAGCAAGATCCTTGCCCCGTGTCCCCAGCTGTAGAGCAATCCTGCTCTGGCCGCCCCAGAGGAAGGAGGAGTCAGAAGGTCCTAGTGGATGTTCCCACCGGAGCCGTGGCCTCCCTTCTAGACCATACATGGCACACCAAGGACGATCACGTTCCAGCCTGAACAGTCCTCAGATTCTCCAGGTTCCTTTTCCTAAAGGCAAACCACACCCTGGGCCCCAGGGCCAGGCAAGGGACAGCTGTTTGCAGGGAGAGTGAATGGTATTTAGGTCATCTGGCCTGGGCTCTCCACCCCTCCTGGTGCCGGATGGAACCAGGAATGACAAGAGACGAGGGGTCAGACCACAGGCCAGGGACTGGGACCCAAGGGCAAGCCCTCCCTGGGCAGCTACCTGCTGGCACAGAATTCTAAATCATCAGAATTACGAATTTGGCCCTGGCCTTCAAGGTCATTATGAAGGTATATATGTCAAGATAGATGGGTAGACCATATTTGATTAACAGTTCGTAAGCTTGACTTTTGGCTTTGGAATATTTAGACTTGTGGTATTCGTCTGTATTTGTCTTCTGTTGCTGCATAACAAATGACCGCAGACTGAGTGGCAAAAACACCCATTTATTAAACTCACAGCTCTGCGGTGAGAAGTCTGGGTGAGTTCAACTGGGTTCTCTGCTCCCACAAGGCCAAAATCAAGGTGGGTTCTTATGGGGAGGTTCTGGGGAAGAACCCACTCCCAGACTTGTTCAGATGGTTGGCAGAATCCAGTTCCGTGTGGTTGTAAGACTGAGGGTCCCATTTCCCTGCTGGCTGTCAGCTGAGAGTTGCTCTTGACTGAAATCCTTCTCGTGCTTTCAATCTCTCTAGCGTCCTATTCTGCTACCAGAGAGGAGAAAATGCTCTTCTTCTTATAAAGGGCTCATCTGATTAGGTCAGACCCATCTAATTAATCTCCATATTTTAAGGCCAACTGACTTGGGACTTTAACGATATCTGCAAAATTCCTTCATAGAGTACCTAGATTTGTTTTTTGTTTTTTTTGTTGTTGTTGTTGTTTTTGTTTTTGTTTTTAATTTATTCTTTTTGGCTGTGTTGGGTCTTCGTTTCTGTGCGAGGGCTTTCTCTAGTTGCGGCAAGCGGGGGCCACTCTTCATCGCGGTGCGCGGGCCTCTCACTGTCGCGGCCTCTCTTATTGGGAGCACAGGCTCCAGACGCACGGGCTCAGTACTTGTGGCTCACAGGCCTAGTTGCTCCGCGGCATGTGGAATCTTCCCAGACCAGGGCTCGAACCCGTGTCCCCTGCATTGGTAGGCAGATTCTCAACCACTGCGCCACCAGGGAAGCCCTGTTTTTTGTTTTCTTAATTTATTTATTTATTTATTTATTTATTTGGCTGCGCTGGGTCTTCGTTGCTGTGCGCGGGCTTTCTCTAGCTGCGACGAGCAGGGGCTACTCTTTGTTGCCATGTGTGGGTTTCTCATTGCGGTGGCTCCTCTTTGTTGCGGAGCACAGGCTCTAGGCACACGGCCTGCGATAGTTGTGGCACGTGGGCTCAGCAGTTGGGGCTCGCAGGCTCTAGAGCACAGGCTCAGTAGTTGTGGCACACGGGCTTAGTTGCTCCAGGGCATGTGGGATCTTCCCGGACCAGGGCTAGAACCCGTGTCCCCTGCATTGGCAGGTGGATTCTTAACCACTGCACCACTAGGGAAGTCCCCCTAGATTTGTTTTTGATTGAGTAACCAGAGGATGGGGTCTTAGGATGGGGGCATCTTCAGAATTCTGCCTACCACTGCCTCCTTTTGAAATTTTCCCCCCAGGCCTTGAAACTGTTAGTGGGAGCCTGTTCCAGCCAAGCACGTCCAGCTCTTTCTACCTCAGGATTTAACTCATGGGAACTTTGCTTAACCTAGAGCAAGCGTGGTCGACATCTGTGATACAAATGCCACCCTTTCTCCTTCAAGGACTTGATGAAATGCCACCTCCTCCATGAAGTCCTCAGACTGAAACCCAGGCCGAATTAATCTCCCCCGGACAGCACTTTGCTGGTACCTCTCCTCTATGGCACATCCCAGCCTGCCTTAGGGTACAGCTGAGAGCTCTGAGTCCTCTCCAGACAAGGAGCCACCTGGGCAGGGGCCACTGGACATTGGACACTGTGCCAGGCCCAGCAGGGACCCAGAGACATTAATCAAAAGCCATCCCTGCCTTGGAGGATCCCTTACAGTCCAGCAGGGCCAACAAACCTAGTGTGCCCATCACTGTACATACCTTCCAAACACCCTGTGATGCACATACATTTACAAGTGAGGAAACTGAGGCTCAGAAACATTAATCAATTTTCCCAGAGTCACGTGGTCCATCTATGGGAGAAATTGGGTGTCCAGCTCCAGAGACTAAACCTGTAACTCCCACACTAAAAAATCTTAAAGAATTTGGGAATTCCCTGGCGGTCCAGTGGTTAGGACTCAGTGCTTTCACTGCCGAGGGCCCAGGTTCAATCCCTGGTGGGGGAACTAAGATCCCATAAGCCACGTGGCATGGCCAAAAAAAAAATCTTAAAGAATTCAAACCCCCTGACTTCTCATCTGGGGTCAGACACTGTTACTCGGGCTGTCACCTGCTGTACCCACTCCAGTGTTTCCACGGCTTCACATCTAAAGATGTCTTTCTCACACAGGTGCAATGGGCATAGGCTCTTCTCATAGTTCTTCAGGAACTCAAGCCCCTGACAGCCCACTGTGGTAAGGGCCTTGCCACCCTCCCCTGGGTCCTCCACATCCGGCCACCGGACAGGGGAAGAGAGTGAGCCAAGATGGAGTTTTCAGAGGTCAGACCAGGACGTGGCATGGTTTACATTTCTTCAGCCACATTCCACCGGCCAGAACTCAGCCCATGATTCTGTCTGACTGCAGGGGTGACTGGGAAATGTAGTCTTACTATGTGCCCAGGAGGGAAAGGAATTGAATTTGAAGAACAGACACAGGGGTGTTGCCATGAATGCCACATGCTTTGGCCACATGTGGCTCCAGGGGTGCTGTATGCAAAGGGCTGCCTGGTGTCGTCAGTGACAACAGAACTAAGCTCAAGAAGTGAAGACAGGGGTGCCTAGCGAAGCTCCGGAGGTGGCGGCCGCAGACCCAGCAGCGTGCAGAATTATAAGGCTGTCTGCTGAGATTTGAAGAATGGCAACAAAAGAAAGTATCAGCATCTTTTATAACATTTCTTTTTTTTTTTTAATAAATTTATTTATTTATTTATTTTTGGCTGTGTTGGGTCTTCGCTTCTGTGCGAGGGCTTTCTCCAGTTGCGGCGAGCGGGGGCCACTCTTCATTGTGGTGCGCGGACCTATCACCGTCGTGGCCTCTCCCGTTGCGGAGCACAGGCTCCAGACGCGCAGGCTCAGCAGTTGTGGCTCACGGGCTTAGTCGCTCCGTGGCATGTAGGATCCTCCCAGGCCAGGGCTCGAACCCGTGTCTCCTGCATTGGCAGGCAGATTCTCAACCACTGCGCCACCAGGGAAGCCCAGTATCAGCATCTTTAGTTCAGCATCCCTGGCTGTGGGATATGTAGATTCACTTTTACCTGAGAATCCTCTGCAGGAACCATTTTAAAATGCTTGGAACTATATGTTGAATAATTATACAAAGTTCCAGATTGCAACATGGGGATCCCTCATAGTTCATGAGGTCCTTTATTACTTGCTCTGTTTACCTGGATTTTTGTTTCAATTTATACCTTACATGAAAAAGTACAAAATTCAAAAGGATAAACCAGAAACGTGGGAAAATCAGTGGAAATATTTTAAAGTACTTCTCTTTAATCCCTTTTGTATCCAGCATCTTTGATTTGTGGAACCTATTATTTTACAGAGTATTTCAATATTCCTTATGATTGGGAAACAATGCCACGATGGTACATGCTTTTGGCAAGATGCTTTGGCTGTGCAGTGATTGCGGATACCTGGCACTATTTCCTGCATAGGCTCTTAAACCACAAAAAATACATAAGCATATTCATAAAATTTGTCATGAGTTTCAGGCTCCATTTGGAATGGAAGCTGAATATGCACATCCTCTGGAAACCCTAATTCTTGGAACTGGATATATCATTGGAATCATGCTTTTATGTGATCCTGTTATTCTTCTTTGGGCCTGGGTGACCGTTCATTTGACAGAAACTGTTGATGTCCGTAGTGGTTACGACATTCCTCTCAACCCTTTAAATCTCATTCCTTTCTATGCTGGTTCTCAGCAACACGATTTCCACCACGTGAACTTCATCGGAAACTATGCTTCGACATTTACATGGTGGGATAGACTTTTTGGAACAGACTCTCAATTTATTGCCTACAATGAGAAGGTGAAGAAGGTTGAGAAAAAGACTGAATAAACATCTCACATAAATCTTCCTGAAGTTACACATTTCCTGAATTGAAGCTCGTAGCTAACATTGCTTCTGGGGAGTGGAAATAAACATGTGTCTTGGTTGCTAAGTGATAAAAAGAACATTAACAACTTTTAATTATCTCCCTAGTGGGAACTTTCATATGTTTAAGTACAGTTTCCCTGAGGAAGCTTTAAAGGCCATGTTGCTAACCTTACAAAAAGGATTTAAGTAATGGAAGGAATATTAATGTATGTCTTTTCCTCAAGTTGTACCATAGGCCTGAAGCTGAAATTGGTCTTCAAACCTTTTAAATACATAGTGGCCATTTCAAGAACTCTTAGTAGTATTGAACTTTAAACACTTTTTTGGAATTTGCTTAAAGATCAAATGCCATGGGTTGAACCACACCAATCTGTATAGTGTGAGTGAATCCTGACTCTGAAATAGCCAGCACCGGGAATTTCTACTCTTATCTGGAGCTGACCAGTTTGGGGTGATTCTCTTTCTTTGAGAAGTCCTTTTTGATTGCAATGTACTACTCTTATCTATAAATTAAGGCACTTCTGAATTGATGAAAGACTATTTTAGTCTAAAGGTTTTCAGGTTACTTGAATTTTTTAAACACTGAGCTTTATTTCTGCTGTTTACCCTTTCTTTTTTGTATATCAAGTTTTCATTATACTTAAAGCTGTATCTTGAAACTCTGTGTACTGACTTGCTGTATTTGCACTTGGAGCTATTGAAATAAACGTGATTTTGTTTGAAAAAAAAAAAAAGAAGAAGTGAAGACAGGGCGGGCACACCGGCAGGGGCCGGGGAGTTGTGAGAGCACAGAGTGTCCTCTTAGTCACCCACTAGGCTCAGCAGGAGGCCTTGCTCATCCGATGAGCTCACCTTGGGCCTAGGGCTATGCAAGATCACCAGCAGCACCCCCCATCCTCCCCCGAGCTGGCCAGGGCCCCCTTCTCCAGGCCAGGCCCTGGACAGATGGTCCAGCAGCTTTGGCCATAGCTGCTCTGGCCAGGGGTAACGCACAGGCCCTGATGTCCCTAGAAGTAGCCACACTCCTCCCCTCCCCCCAGCTGGGCAGGCCCAAGGGTCACAGTGCTGAGTCCCCAGCCTGTCTGTGACTGGATACAGGTGGCTGATTTTCTTTTCAGATTTAACCCTGAGGTATAAAAATCACCAAATTATGTCCCAAAGCCATGGACAAATTATTTGGTCCAGAGAAGTCACATGACTTAGCCCTGGTCAGAGTGACGCAGACTCTGTCTGTCATGAGGGAGGAAGGGGTGGGAAAGGAAAAGAGTGTTCTAAGAGGAAGCATGTGCACACCTGCGCTGGGGCCCACCCAGTGTACTCCCCAGAGAGCAGAGTAGAGGAGATGCCAAGGTCCCAGCCCTGGGTCCCAGGAGAACAGGTATCCCTGAGGCCACATGACCCGGTGCGGTGGGAATGGGGCTGCAGTAACCACCCCGCATTGCCTCCACATGTCTCTGTGCGGGTTGGGGGAGGGCCCCGGAAGGCAAGGACCTGAGTCTCAGTCTGATTCTCTCACCACTTGCAATGCGTCATTAAGCAACGCCCCACCCTTCCCGGCCCGAACCTCAGCTAACCCATCGGTCCAGGGAGATCTGACCACATCCCACACAGGTAACACAGAATGATCCATTTTCTTCCAGGGGGAAGAAAATTTTAGAATTCAACATATATGTGTCCACGTATTTTTCTATCTAAAAGTAAGAAAGGGGGCTTCCCTGGTGGCGCAGTGGTTGAGAATCTGCCTGCTAATGCAGGGGACACGGGTTCGAGCCCTGGTCTGGGAGGATCCCACATGCCGCGGAGCAACTGGGCCCGTGGGCCACAACTACTGAGCCTGCGCATCTGGAGCTTGTGCTCCGCAACAAGAGAGGCCGCGATAGTGAGAGGCCCGCGCACCGCGATGAAGAGTGGCCCCCGCTTGCCGCAACTAGAGAAAGCCCTTGCACAGAAACGAAGACCCAACACAGCCAAAAATAAATAAATAAATACATAAATAAATAATAAAAATAAAGGAATTCCTTTTAAAAAAAAAGTCTAAAAAATAAATAAATAAATAAATAAAAGTAAGAAAGGAATTTAGCTCTACTAATATTTAACATAAAAATTGACCCAGGCACCCCAACTCAGTCTGTTTTGGTCAGTCGTGTCCTCCACATTAGTCAATGCCTGCAAGGAGGTGCAGGCGCTCCATCAGGCAGAGAACTTGAGGAGGGCACCCCCACTCTATCGCTCAACTTCCAACCTATGGGAACATGTTGCCATTTACATATGCCCAGTTCAGTGGAATTCACAGATTGCAATGTCTGATTCAAACTAAATTAACCTGCCTTAGAAAAGGACAAGTGGCCTAAAAAGATTTCTGCCAAGAAACGGCAAGAAAGTAGACACACTTCCCCTGATCCTAGGCCACGATTTCATCTGACATTTCAGGAAGGAAAAGCAAAGGTTGCGTGTTGAGTGCTCCAGAGGAGATTTCCAAAAGTGAAATCTTTTTTCATGAGGATAAGGGTGAAGTTTAAACAGTCGTTAAGGAAGTAATTTTTTTGGAAGGACTATAGTATGAGAGAGAATTTAGAGATAACGTTGAAAAGTGTTCCTATTGTTTATATGATTTTATTGCTGAAAACCTTGTGTGTTCCCAAGATCTTTCATATCTACACTTCAAAGAAAACAAAAAGGAATTTTTAACTTGTTTAAAAACCTTCCAAATGAAGAGTTTGAGTGAGTGTAAAATCCATTTGGTGAAAGTATTAAAATGCAACACATTCCAATTTCTTTGCAGGAAGAACTGATTGACATGAGAGAAGATGGAAATTTGAAAGTCAATTGTGAACAGAACCTTTGCATAATTGGTGGATGGCAATGAAAACTGAAAAATGAATGTCATGGTTTAATGAGCAGAGCCCACAATGCACCTCATCCGTCTGGATCTAGATATTTTCATGAGGCCTCCTTTTCAGCTGTGACAGCCTTTCAAACTGAATATTGAAATAAACCGTACTTAGTACCAGACATTCAAGTCACTGTGTGAAACCAGGATCTTCAAAAGTAAAGAAGGATATTCAATGGTGTCGCTCTCGCTATGAGAGCAAAGAGGGATTTTAGGCCATTATGAAATGAAATGCCATAAAAATTTCTTTAAAACGGTTTTTATTTATTACCTCTTTCATTTCTAGTTATACAGTTTTATAATGTGCGCAAAAATAATAATATACATAGTGTCTAGTTTATTCATATATTATAGTGTACCTAATATTTTATAATAGATATACTTTTGTAATGTACATGCTATTGTATATTTACGTATATAGTTCATGTTTATGATTTATTAGGTTCTATGTATATGAGTTATAAACAAATAGGTATCAGGGATGCCTGCTCAACATTTTTTACTGGTGATGTATGAACAATACAGTTTGAGTTCCGGGTGACGGCAATGCCCAAGGGGCCCCTCCAGCTCTGGCACTGGAGGCCACATGGAGAACACTCTACTCTGAGTGGGGACATTCATAACAGAGACGTCCCTAGATTGGGCCTCACCTGGCATACAGGTGGAGGCTCAGGCATGCACATTTTATAGCTAAGGAGTCAGAAGTACAAAAGAGTAAGGCATGAGGAAGGCTTCACCTTGCAAGGGCAGCCCCATCATAAAGACCAAAATCCCCTCCCCAGGGATAAGAAGGACCACAGTCTTCCCCTTCTCACCCCTCCCACTGCAGCAGAAGGAAAACAAGACTTCCCTTCTGCTCAGGGGCTCTGAGAGGGTAACTGTCTTTCCTGGAGCATCACAGCAAATTGGCAATGGAAACTAAGTGTAAATGCAAGCATCCAGAGTGCTAGGTATGGCCTTTTACCTGCTCTGCTCTCTCTGGGCCTTGATGCAGAGCCAGGTGCTTAGTTACCAAAGTTCTCACTCTTGTCTCTGTTGGGAAGCCCTTCCTGCTATTCATTTCAGTCTTGCATGCTGCAAATAAAGCCTAGAATGTTCAGGAGGTTAACCAGTTCAGTTTTCTGCCCCATTGTAACAAAGAATATCCCTCTCCAATCTTTGGCATCTGTCTTAACCCCAGAGAAGAGAGTCCCAGAGAAAAGTAAGGTCGGCACCTCTGCTACCCTCTCAAGGGGTTCAGCAACTCCCTGAAGCAAGATGATCTTTCTCTGGCACAAAGGTGTTCACATCGCTCCCTCCCTGCTCCTGCTCTGCTTAAAAACATCCCTGTAGGGCTTTCCTGGTGGCGCAGTGGTTGAGAATCTGCCTGCCAATGCAGGGGACACGGGTTCGAGCCCTGGTCTGGGAAGATCCCACATGCCGCGGAGCAGCTGGGCCCGTGAGCCACAACTACTGAGCCTGCACATCTGGAGCTTGTGTTCCGCAACAAGAGAGGCCGCGATAGTGAGAGGCCCGCGCACCGCGATGAAGAGTGGCCCCCGCTTGCCACAACTGGAGAAAGCCCTCGCACAGAGACGAAGACCCAATACAGCCAAAAATAAATAAATAAATAAATAAATTTTAAAAAGCATCCCTGTATCTCCATCGCCCACAGCAGAAAAGCCAGGCTGCTTAGGCTGACCTCCATGCCCTTGACCCCCTAGGTGAGCCCACCTGCATCACTCACCAGCAAGAAACAGAAACCACACTAGCTAATTTAAGCAGAAAGGAATTTCATGCAGGTAATTCTATGCTGACAAAATCATCAGAAGGGCTAAAGAAACAGGCTGCACCGGCAGGAATGGCTCCCAGAAAAACATGGGACGCACCTTGCGAAACACCTCCTCTGACACCGTCAGGAAGGTAAAAAATCAGGAGCCGCCCAGGGTCTGTTGGCTTCAAGAAGCATCACCTAAATGATTCAGGGGTCAGAAGATCATTTCAGCAACAACTTCTCCATACCCACAAAACTGGACACTGGATGCTAGAAGCCAGCCGCCCCCCAAAATCAGTGTCTCCACAACCAGGCTGAGCAACAAGCCATGTTCCCAAGTCCGTTCGATTGACAGAACCTGTTGCCTAATCAGAACTCTAGCCGCAACAGAGTCTGAGGAACACAGTGGTCAGGGTCCAGCTTCTCCAGCTAAGGCAGGCTCACTAGGAGAAGAGTGGGTGGAGGTCGATGCTATATACACACTGTCTCTCCAGATTCTTCTCCCAGCATTCTTCCCACCCTCACCCTGAGTTCCAGCTACAGAGAACACTCCAATGGTCCTGGGAGCACCCCAGGCTCCTTCTCACCTCTCTGACTTTGCCCAGGCGGGTCACCATACCCCTCCAGTTTAAATGTGCTCTGAGTCTGAGATGCTTTCTCTGGTTCCAGGAGACAGGGGTTACCATAGCCCAAAGCTGTCCAACAGAAATGTAATCTACATGTAATTTTAAACTTTCTAGTAGCCACGTGTTGAATAATGGCCACCCCCAAAGTATCAAGTCTTAACTCCTGAAACTTTCTAATGTTACCTTATTTGGAAAAAGGATCTTTGCAGATGTAATTAAGTTAAGGATTTCATGGTAAGATTACCCTGGATTATCTAGGGGAGCCCTAAATGCCATCATATGGTCTTCATAAGACAGAGGTAAAAGATAACACAGACAGGGGAGAAAGCAAAGTAAAGACAAAGCAGAGGGACTTCCCTGGTGGCACAGTGGTTGGGAATCCGCCTACCAATGCAGGGACACAGGTTCAAGCCCTGGTCCGGGAAGATCCCACATGCTGCGGAGCAGCTAAGCCCGTGCGCCACAACTACTGAGCCTGTGCTCTGGAGCCCGTGTGCCACAACTACTGAGCCTGCGTGCTGCAACTACTGAAGCCCACGTGCCTAGAGCCTGTGCTCTGCAACAAGAGAAACTACTTCAGTGAGGGGCCTGCGCACCGCAGCGAAGAGTGGCCCCCGCTCGCCGCAACTGGAGAAAGCCCGCACGCAGCAACGAAGACCCAACAGATCCAAAAATAAATAAATAAAATAAATTTATTAAAAAAAAAAAAAAAAGACAAGGCAGAGATTGGAGCAACGTGGCCACAAGCCCAGGAATTCCAGGGCAGCCACCAGAAGGTGGAAGAGGCAAGGGACAGATTCTTCCCAACAACCCAATTTCAGGTTTCTAAGCTCCAGCCTGCAAATGAATATATTTTTGATGTTTTAAACCACCAGGTTTGTGGCAATTTGTTATAGCAGCCTCAGGAAACTAATAAAACACATCTCAAATAGTGAAAAGAAGCAGGTGAAATTAATTTTAATAGTATATTTTATTTAACCCAATATCTATAAAATATTATCAACATGTTATCAATATAAAAGCATCAATGAGATATTTACATCCTTTTTTTCATACTAAGTCTTTGAAATCCGAATCGTGTTTCACGCCTATGACACGTTTCAATTTGGACCAGCCACATCAAAAGGGCTGAATAGCCACATGTGACTAATGGCTACCAGAGAGGACCAAGCATTTCCCCTCCTTTGTAGGATTTGGGGAGCACCAGCCTGGGATTTGGGGACTTATTTGCCTATGAGTCATTGTCTCCCATAGACAGCATGCTCCTTGGGAGCAGGAACTTTGTCCCATTCATCTTAGTATCCCAGTGCCTAAACATAAGAACATTCAATGAATGTATTTTGAATGAATGTGTAACAGATTCTCTACAAGAAAAAAAGCCCTGTCAGAAACTACATTTTTTTGTTTTTTTGTTTGATTTTCCCTCTTCCTTAGTGAGAGGAGTTCGGGATCCCTCAAAATATAGGCTTGGAATCCCTTCTCTTGGAAGGGTAGATGTAGACCAAGTTGCCCCCAGCAGCCAGGAAAATGCTATATGTTGAAGTTGGAAAGAAATGTGGTGAATAGGCCTGTGTCTATTAAAGAAGTTGAATCTGTAATTAATAATCTTCCAGAACTGAAAGCACAAGGCCCCAATGGGTTTACTGGTGAATTCTACCAAACTTTTAAGGAAGAAATTACCCAATTCTCTACAATCTCTTTCAGAAGCTAGAAACAGAGAGAATACTCTAACTCATTCTATGAGGCCAACATCACTCGAATACCACAACCAGACAAAGACATTACAAGAAAACCACAGATCAATGTCTCTCATAAGCATCGATGCAAACATCTTCAACAAAATATTAGCAAATTGAGCCCAACAGTGTATAAAAAATTATACAACACAACCAAGTGGGATGTATCCCAGGTATGCAAGACTGGTTCAATATTCAAAACTCAATTAATGTACTCCATCACATCAACAAGCAAAAGAGGGGAAAAAATCACACGCTCCTATCCATAGATGCAGAAAGAAATTCTGTCCCACCCCTTGGGAGGCTGACCATGTCAAGAGGAGGTAGGGGGAAGGTAGGGGGAGCAGAGGGAGGTGGGGGATGAGGCAGAGGCAGGGGGGCTGAGTGGGCAGGGTCTGTGAGGTGGCTGAGGCTGGAATCAGTGTTCCTGGGACTGGCTTAAGGTGAAGGAAGCAGCCAAATGTGAACCAAAAGAGTCAAACCTGCCAAGAAAGACTGTAACCCTCAAGCACAGGGTCATAAGCCTGGGGATCCCAGACCTGAAGAACTGCAAAAACTGGCCTCGGTGTCAGCCCCCAGGAAGGCAGCCAGGGCCAACACCAGGACCACTCCAATCCTGGCCCGACACTTTGACCCCCCGTAACCTGCCGCTTCCACCTGAGAATCTCAGCAGCTGGCTGCCCATGAATAAGGCTGCTGTGGGCAGTGCACCCTGTTTTGCAGCTGCATCCACCCCGAGGGAGGGGCACCATTTTCTTCATTCAGAGACACAACTGCTCACCAGGCTATGGGCCAGCTGGGCTGCGTGAACACCCAGAGACGCCTTTCAATGCCACCGTCAAGAGGGATCACCTTTCACAACTTTGCACCGTTGTACTCCCTCGCCTCCCACGACACAAGCTCATCATGCCTCCATGAAGCCACAGAACATCAAAAACTTTAAGGTCAGAAGCCCTTCCACTGAGCATTATGGGGGCACTGGGTAGCCCACCCACCCCTGAGATTAGCCACTTCGGAGATCACCATGAGTCCCTGGGCTGGAGACTTTGCTGGCTTCCTAGCTTCAGACCAACCTGCCCAGTTGGGGCTCAGCTCTGCCAGCAGCGGCCCTCCCCCACAATGGCTGGATGTCCCCTCACAATACTCTGGGACCCCTGGCACAGAACAGGGAGGGACTGGAGCCAGGGAGAGGGAATGCCTGGACTTTCGGACTGCCTGCCATCGCTCCCACATGGAACTTCCACAATACCGTGCAGAGGGATAGTCCATGAGTGAATGAGTGAAGCCCAGCAAGGCTTTGAGCCCCTTCTCTAAGCCCTCTAGACACTCAGAACCTCCTCCTCTTGAGTTAGAAGCCTATTCCCAGGCTAAGAAGAAAAGACAGTATCTGTGCCCCGCCTGAGTTCCAACGGGCCCCTACGTGGTGCCTGCCACAGTGACCCAGCCCAGAGAGCACAGGGGGGGGCCTTTGGGAAGGGTCTCCTGTCCCCTGACATCCTGCTCCCCCAAGGCCAAGGCTTCACTCTCTGCTAGCCCTGCCAACCCCCAGTTCCTGCTGGAACTGTGCCTGGCTGGCACTGGGTGAAGGGAATGCCTACAGTACACCTCGGTCCTAAGAAGCCCTGTCCAAGCAGGGGTTCCCCGGAGCACGTGGTTCCCAGGGAGGGGATGGGCAGCAGGAAGCTTGGGACCCCCACACACACACACCCTGCCCCAGTGCCCACCAGGGCCAGGCCGCCCCCCAATGCTTCCCTTCCCCTGCCCGTGCCAGCCCCACCTGAGCGGTGCAGACCTGCGGGTGGGGCCTGCCGGCTGTCAGGCCACGTGTAGGGCCTGGGAGGGAGGACAGAGGGCGGGGCTGGCCGGCTGCTCTTAAGGCGGAGCTGGAGGTGAACTGCACCTCCCCTTACTCCTCACCTGGGCTCTGACAGCCTCTCTCCGTCCCAGCAGCCAGGAGTGAACGGTCCCAGCAGCCAGGAGTGAACGCAGGAGTGTCTTGCCTGCCCAGGACGCCAGGTAGGTGCCTTTATTCTTTAAGGAGAAGAGAGGGAGGCTCAGCTTCTCCACCTCTCCTGGGGCTCGGAGTGAAGGTGGAGAGAAATGGGGGAGGGGCTGGGCATGAGCGGAAGATGGTCTCGGGACCACAGACCCGAGTTCTGCACTTTGGGAGAACTTAATCTGTAGCCCTCAGTGTACAGATGAGAGAACCGTGGTCCAGGGAGGGGAAGAGGCTTGCCCGGGGGGCCCCCGAGGCTTGGGAAGGGAATGGACCCAGAACCCAGCCTCCTGCCTCCCAGCCCGGAGTCCCTGGGGCCTGGCCGTGAGCTGAGCCCCCGTGCTGGGCCCTTCAGAGGCCACTAGGAATCCAGGGGGTGGCGGCATGGCCTGCGATGGTCCTGCGGGTCCCTGCCTGCTGTCCCAGGGTCTGCTTCACTGGGTCTGGGTGGAGAGCATGGGACAATCAAAGCCACTCTTCGAGCAAGGGGGTGGGGTGGGGAATTGGGCTACTGGGACAAGGTGCTTTGGGGAGAGATTCAGCCTTCCCCCTCTGCTGCCCTCTCCCTCCATTGACCTGGGCTTGTAGAAGGGAAAGAGTAAGTCAGGAGAAGAAGCTGGCAATGAAATGGATGAGGGGATTTGCCCAGGAATCAGGATCCCCCTGCCTCCAGAGCCCTTGGGAACAAAGAAAGAGATTCCCGTCCAGTGAGTGGGCGGGTCCTATAAAAAGGGGCCCTCCCTACCCACTACAGCCCGCCTATATACATACACACAGCACTGAGCCCAGGGACCTTCCCTTCACCTTTAGAGCAGGAAGGAAAGAGCTAGAGAAGTGTGCTGGTGGGGACAGGAGAGGGAAGGTGTCCAGGAAAAAAGGAGTGAGACCAGCCCTGGGAGGTCCAGTGGTGCTTCAGGGAGTGTTAAAAGTGAGAAGAGTTTGAAGAAGATTCCAAGGGGCTGCTTGCCCTTTGCTCAATCCCAGGCCTGTCCCACTGGGTTCCGGAATCCCAGAATGGGCAGAGAGAGGTGAAAGGTATCTTAAATCTATGAAGCAGTGGCATAGAGTGTGGGACTTGGAGCCAAGACCACCTGGGTTCAAATCCCAGTTCCACTACTGGGTTCTGTGGGTTGTATGACCCCAGGCAAATCCCTTAACCTCTCCAGCCCCACAGGAAGAGTACCTTTTTCAAAGGAACCATTGAGAAAATGAAATGAGTACGTTTTAAGTGTCTGTTATGATCACATTCCCATTATACAGATGGGACAACTGAGGCCCAGAGAGGAACGGACACTTGCCCAGCGTGGAACAAAAGCAGTTTCCAAATCAGTAGGCAGACATACTGGGTCCGGGTCCTGGTCCTGGGGGAGGACCCAGGTCCCCAGTGTGCTCCCTAAGGACCGTAACCTCAGGCTCCTCTTTGAGGCCCAGCCAAAAACCCTGCAGGGTGTGCTGAGATCCTGCCCCAACAAACCCAGGCCACTTGGAGCCAAAGCTCCATGTCCTCAGCTGCCCCCAGAAAGAAGCTCGGAGGCCCATTCCCTTCCACTGCCATTTATAGACACGCTTCCCGAGCCTGGGATGCGCCCGCCCCCTCCAGGGCCTGGCCAAGGAGAAGTCTGGCAACAGGGCTGGTAGGAGCCGTGGGGGAGAAGAGGGTTCTGGCTTTTCTCATTAACTTACTGTGCGAACTTGGGGCAACTCACACCCCCTCTCTGGACCTCAGGTGTTCCTCGGCATTTGAACTCTATGTGGTATAAGGAGCTAAGAGTCTAAAGTCCACAGCCTGCGTTTGAATCCCAGCTCTACCACTTTTCTGGACATGTGGCCGATACAGATTTCTTAACCTCTCTGAATCTCAGTATCTTTATCTGTAAAATGGGCTGGTAATAGGGATGCAGTACTTCCTAGGGTTATGAGAGGATTAAAAAGAGTTACCATAGGGAAAATCAGTGCCTGGTACATGGTGAGAGCTCAAAAAAATGGGAGCTATTATTATTTATTATTATGAAGGTATTATATTCTATTGATATATAAGCCCTTATTTCCAAGTAATATTTAGAATTGTCCAACTGGTTTCACAAGCAAGACCTTGCTGCTTCCACACCACCCTCCAGGAGGGGACAAGGCAGGAATTCTTATTCCCATCTCACAAATGAGGAAACTGAGGGTCAGAGTTACACCTTAAGGAACTGTTTGAGCTGGGATTCGAATCTGAATCTTCAGACTCGAGAGTTCGCATTCATTTCATTTGCCCCAGGCTGGTCGCAATGCCTTTTCCAACACTAGGGTCTGACTCTAAAGCAGGATGTGGTGGAGGCATCTTGTTCATTGCAGCTCTACTTACAATAGCCAGGACATGGAAGCAACCTAAGTGTCCATCAATGGATGAATGGATAAAGAAGATGTGGCACATATATACAATGGAATATTACTCAGCCATAAACAGAAACGAAATTGAGTTACTTGTAGTGAGGTGGATGGACCTAGAATCTGTCATACAGAGTGAAGTAAGTCAGAAAGAGAAAAACAAATACCGTATGCTAACACATATATATGGAATCTAAGGGAAAAAAAAAAAAGGTCATGAAGAACCTAGGGGTAAGATGGGAATAAAGACACAGACCTACTAGAGAATGGACTTGAGGATATGGGGAGGGGGAAGGGTAAGCTGTGATAAAGTGAGAGTGGCATGGACATATATACACTACCAAACGTAAAATAGATAGCTAGTGGGAAGCAGCCGCATAGCACAGGGAGATCAGCTCGGTGCTTTGTGACCACCTAGAGGGGTGGGATAGGGAGGGCGGGAGGGAGGGAGATGCAAGAGGGAAGAGATATGGGAACATACGTATATGTATAACTGATCCACTTCGTTATAAAGCAGAAACTAACACACCGTTGTAAAGCAATTATACTCCAATAAAGATGTTAAAAAATAAAAAAATTTAAAAAAAGAAGAAGAGAGAAGAGGCGTTGGAGGGTACCTTGGTCGGAGTGGGGGGTTGGGGCCAGTGAGGCTCAGAGCAGGCAGTGGTAGCACAACCAGCATATCCCAGCTCCTTACAGTTTTCTTGGCAGCCTCTGTTCCAGAACCTCTTACTTCCTGTAAGAAACCACTAACATGTGGCATTAAGGCTAGACAAGGGGAAGAACTTCCCACATAAGAGAAATGAGGAAGTTGAGACATCTTTTACCAGATGAGCCCCCAGGGAGTGAATATCATCTGATGATGTCACTCCTCAGATCAAAACTGTTCTGTGGCTCACCATTGCCCTCGGGGTTGAGTCAGCACTACTGAGCCCAGCCTGCAAGGCTCTGCAGGGTCTGGCCAGACTGCCTTCCCCACCCCAACTTCCCCTCCATCCACCCTAGGTTCTCTCTGTTTCCCAGATGCTCAATATCTCCCCTGTCCATCAGGCCTCTGAATACACCTGCCTCCTCACCCCTACCTGGCTCGCCCAGCCAGCTCCTGCTTTTCCTTCTTGTCTCCCTTTATGTATCCCTTCCTCCAGGAAGTCCTCCCTGACCTCCCCCACTAGTGCCTACAGAGTCCCCTCTGCCTCCCCACCTCCCCTCCTCCCCGATGGCACTGTTTATGATTGTTCACCTGCTTACCTGTCTGTTTCACCAACTGGCCCACATGGAGTAGCAGCTAAGTGCAGGGGCCCTGACATCACGCAGTCTGGGGTCCAGTCCTGCTCTGACACCTGTTGGCCTGATGACCCTTGGGCAAGTTACTTACCTCTCTGTATCTCAGTTCTCCCATTATAAAATGGAATAATAATAGCATCTACTAATAGGGTTGTTATGAGGATTTTTAAAGGTTTTATGTGTAAATACTAGGGCATAAGTGCATAGTAATTACTCAGTAAATATTAGCTAGTATGTATTTAATAAATAAGGCTGAGACATAGTAAGTAGCCAACAAACGTCTATTGAAGCTATTTTATTTAATCATCACTTGCATAATGTTTATTATGTGCTAGGCATATTCTAAACATATTACAAATATTAGCTCATTTTATAGATAAGGAAACCGAGGCACAGAGAAGTTAATTAACTTGCCCAACGTTGCACAGCTAGTAAGTGGTGGAGCCAGGATGCAAACCTGGGGCAGACTGGCTCCAGCAGCCATGCTTTTAAATGAGTGAATAAATATGCCTTTGTGTGGGGGGAAGGGAGCCCGGGGCTTCATCTACAGAATTTACTCAGTTCCCACCCTCGCCCCCACCTCCGCTTCTTTCAGGTCCCAAGAGCTCCTGATTGGCAAGTGACATCTGTGGGATGTGAGGCTGGTTGGAAGCCGGAGGTAAACTGCCAGGTCACTACCCCCACTATGTCCCAGGTGATGTCCAGCCCCCTGCTGGCAGGAGGCCCCGCAGTCGGCTTGGCTCCCTGTGAGGAACCCAGGAGGGCCCTGCACCCAGCACCCAGCCCTGGCCTGCCGCCCCAGTGTCTTTACTACACCACAGAAGGCTGGGGAGCTCAGGCCCTGATGGCCCCCATGCCCAGCAAGGAGCCCCCCAGCAGGCTCCAGCAGGCCCCACAGGCTGGAGCCAAAGCCAGCTGCCTCCCGCAGTCCCCTGGGGAGCAGGCCTCGGGAGCCCTGGAGGACCTTGACTCCTACATTGACTTCTCGCTGGAGAGCCTCAACCAGATGATTCTGGAACTGGACCCCACCTTCCAGCTGCT
This sequence comes from Balaenoptera ricei, assembly GCF_028023285.1. Classification (NCBI taxonomy): domain Eukaryota; kingdom Metazoa; phylum Chordata; class Mammalia; order Artiodactyla; family Balaenopteridae; genus Balaenoptera; species Balaenoptera ricei. Next base: position 19,647,300 of record NC_082658.1, on the reverse strand, counting down.
CCCTCCAGGGCCTGGTGGCCCCTGGGCTGAGCCCACCCAGAGCACTACCTCGAGGAGAAAGAAAGAAGAGCCTGAAGCTTTGGGTAAGGAACTGGGGCACAGTGCCAGGAGGAGGGCTTGGGGACCAGACCTCATGAGGAAGGAGTTTTCTATCAAATCAGAGGAGCAGGGGACAGTGTCCTACTGAGGAGTGCTGTGCAGCTCTAAACAAGTTACTTGATCTCCCTGTTTTCTCTGCTCTACAAAAGAGATAAATATAAGTAGCCCTCACTGTCCAATTCTACTTGGTTCTTGAGTTTGGAAAGTGATGGATACCTGTTTTATGTAATTTTTCAGAGAATTTAAATAAGCTAATATGGATAAGCATATTATACAATGCCATGCATATAAATAAGAGCTTGATAAATGTGGTGTCCCTGAATCTCACTGTTCTATGGTGTCTCTCTTAGGTCCTAACCTGGCACCCTGAAATTTTTATAGGAATAGTATTTTCACCTTACTAATAACAATAAATGTAAATAACTTCAAGTATAGATAATAGTAAATACAGTAAATAATTGGGATGTGATGAATTTTTGAGTGTTTATTACTTTTGTTTTTAATATGTTATTTCATTGTAAGTTTGTGTAGTTTAATCTTTAGTAATGGTTTAGCCATTACTAAAGATTAAACTACACAAACTTACAATGTTCATATAATTTAGCAACCAACTGGAAAAAATCTTGAAAATTTAACAATCAGCTTTCATGAGCTGGTTCAAGCCAACTCCAGGATACCACCACGTCCAAGCGTATCCAGAAATCTCTGCATCTGGCTTCAGTTTCCCAAAGAGTTTCAAGTACACTTTGAGGATGAGGGTCACGGAGCAGCAGCCCCATTAGACAGGCTGGAAGACTGAGGCCTCCAGGGGTTTAACCAGCGTGGGTTAGAGGGTGTGGTGAGGATTAGAGATGGGATCCAGGAGAATTTCTACTTATTGAGCATTTATCACTCTATCCAGGCACCGTGCTGAGCTCTTAATAATTGAATCTTTGATCTTCCCAATCCACCTCCATGAGACGAATATTTTATCCCCATTTTACAAACAAAAAGACTGAGGTTGATGGACTTGAGGAAGGAGCCAGTCTAGCCTAATCACTGGAATCAGGCAAACCTTACACAAGCTGTTTACTTCACTTCTTTGCGTCTCAGATTCTTCATCTGTAAAATAGAGATGAGTTTGCACTTCAAAGGGTGTTGCAGGGATTGAAAAAATAACATTTGATGGGTGTTTATCACAAATCCTGGGACACCGTAGGGCATGATAAATGGTGGCTGTTTGTAGTCAACATTGGGGTTGCGACTAAGACCAGCCCCAGGACAGGTTCAGGCTCTGGGGTGGAGGTCAGCCCGGCACACAGGTCCTCTGGCACCCGGGCTCCTGGTCTCCAGCCGGCCTTCTGCCCCTCCCACCAAGCACTGCCTGACAGGCCTATTAAAAGAACCACCTCCATCCCTCAAGAGTCTTCCTGCTTCTTAAGGCCAGTCGTGGGCATGTCTCTGCAGGAAAGGTGGCTTGGGACTAATTATCACTGGCCAGAGCAAGCCCAGGACTTTAACGCTCATGCCCCAGGGCAGGGCTTCCACACACTCAAGGCCAGCTGGGGCAGGACCAACCTCTGGAGGGCGTGCGCTTGTACAGGGTAAGGGTGTTGATAACAGGGCCCTTCCTCCAAGGGACCGATGGGCAGTTGTCTGCGTTCTCAGATGCCCTGGGCACAACCTGCCAACGTGAGGATGTGTCCACCAGACTCTGGGCAGCAGGGGGTGCCAGAGAGCAGCGGTGGTCAGAGGGTCCTGATGAAGCCACCTAGCTCTGCCCTCGCTCCTTCTGATGGAATTTTTAAAAATCCTCTCCTCCAACCTCTGCCTGGACACCTGTGATGCCTGGGAGCTCACTACCTCCTCGGACAACCAGCAAGTCAGCTCCCCGTTAGAAAGTTCTCTGCCATCGCTAAGAATAGCGAGATCCTGCATGTCACTGTGGTGGTTGCACCTTGCTCCCCAAACCCTCCCCTCAGACCACTGCTACTGGTGACAAAGCTCTCCCAGCCCATGGCACCGCAGTGAGTTTTCATCCAGCCAGACATATCCAGTGTGTAGAACTCCTCTGTTTGCACTCTCATCCATCCTACTTTTGGGGTGTTAAGTGGAAGACGTTCTATAATTGTGATGCTAGCAGACGTTCACTGCTTCTCTTTGTCCTAACTTGGCAAAAGCAAAAATTAAACATCAGCAATCTAGTGTCGATCCCTCCCCTAAAAATGTCCAGATAGATTTTTGTAACACGTAATTCCAGCATCTACCCTGTGAAGGAAATACTGGAAACCTCATTTACAGATGAGAAGACTGAGGCTCAAGGAGAGGAAGCGATGGCCACAGTCACACAGCTAGTGAGTGGTAGGTCAGCTCAAAGCCCGGGCCTCTGGGCTCCAAAGTCCACGTTCTTGCCTTTCTCTCTTCCTTGGAGCTAGTTTCCTGCCCTCCAGGGCTTCAGGGAGGCTCCACCGCCCTAGTGCTCCCAAACCTTCATCCAGCTCCCTGCCTCTGCCTCTTGCTTACCCTCCTTCAGATTTACCCTGGGGGGAAGGGGGAGGAGGTACCAGTCCCACAGGGAACATGGCTTCTGGAAGCAAATACCATATCCCTTCCTTTATCCTCTCCGCCACCCCTCCCCATCTTTGGAACAGGGCCCCGCATTTTATTTTCCAGAATTTCTGCCAGGCAAGGCGGTTTGCCAATCCCAAGTGAAGGGTGTTTAATAACCGTCTCTCCAACCCTCCACCCACCTGGCCTGGTGCCAGGCGCCTGCATCCACCCATCACTGCTCAGACTTGCCCCACGGGCCTGTAAACAGCCGCTGCTCCCAGGTGATAGGGTGTCAGCCCTCCACCTGCCCAGCCCCATCCACCCCGGGGGCAGCAGCGGGAGTGACTCACAGCTCTAGGATCCCCTCCCTCCCTTCCGGCCGCCTCCACTTGCCTGGCCCCCAAGCAAGGCCTTTCTTTGGTAGGTGTTTGGATGACCCTGTGAGTAGGACCCAGAGCTTTGCCAGGCCGAGAGACGCCCCCCCTCCAAAGCAGCCAGGCACCTTCTCACGGTCAAGGTCTTGGGAAAGGGTCCTGAGGAGTCCCTCCCCGTGGAAGAGCCCACCCCGCCCCCAAACAGAGCACAGGAGCAGGGCTCAGTTTCTTCAACCTTTCTGAGCCTTGATTTCTCATCTGTTACATGGAATTAAGAATGTTTCCTACTTCGATCGAGTCATGAGGTTTAAAAGAACTAACACGGGTAACGTGTCTGTAGCAGTGCTGGTGCACAGCACTCAGTAAATACCAGCCTTCATTAAAAACGGTGCAATAAATGTGAGCTCCACCGCCACATTTCTCCAAGCCTCAGTTTCCTCCTCTGTAAAAGCAATGCCTGCTGGCACTGGGCATAAAGGCTCTTGTGAGCCTTGAGAGGATTATGGGTATAAACACTATAAAATCCTATTTTAAAAAAAAACAAAAAGTTGTGCTTGCCAACCTCACAGAAGAATCCACCCCATTCCAAGACTTCTTCTCTTTCAGATCCCACAATACATTGTGCCAGATATTCTACTCTTGCCCTCAGCAGTGAGACCCCCACCTTAGCCAGAAAGTATTAGCCATCTGGCCAATACTGCCCCCCAGAAGCAGGAAGGCAGGAGATGCTCCTCGAAGCCCACCATGGACCAGGCTCCAGGCTCCAGGCTCCATTCATCAGTGTATTTCATCCTCACCGCAACCCTGGAAAGGTGGTTTTAGATCCCCATTTTACAGATGAGGAAACTGAGGCTCAGAGCAGTTAGGAGAATTACCTGATGCTTCTTGGCGGGAAAGTGGCAAAGCCAAGACTCACACCCAGGTTTGTCGACAAAGCCAGGCCTGTTCCTCTACCTGCTGGGACAGCATGCCAGCGCCCCTCATCTGATGCAATCTTCCACCCCCACCTGGCCCACGCAGGCTCAGACAGAGGCAGTAGCCATGAGCAGGGCCAGAAGGTCCTCCCCAGGAGCGGGCTGGGGCAGGCAGGGACTCCACAGTCACGCTGGGTGGGGGGATGGTGCGTGTGCCAGAGCCCAAGGGGGTGGGAGGCTGGCAGACAGGAGCTGAGGGTGCAATTTCCCACTGACTCTGCCCCAGATTCCATCCTGGGAAGCCAGAGGCAGGACTCACAGCCCTCCAGAGGGAGAAGCTGGGTAACCCCCATCTTCCACCACCTTTCCTAGAACAGCACCGAGGACAGCTCCCCTCCCCCCAAGTCAGGAGGAGAGGTGCCCATCCTCACCATGGGAGAACCACAGGGCGCCCCACTCTAGGAAGAAACAAGGTCTCAGAACAAGAGTCCTAGATGCCCCCATTGGGGAATGGAAAGAGCATCAGGGTGAGTCAGCAGCCTGGGGTGCTAAGAGGCCCACAGCTCAGTAAGGCGGCATGCCCTGCCCCCAGAGAGTTCTCGCTCTAAAGCTAACCCTAAAGCGAACTCCTCAACCTCCAAGGTGCACCCAGATCGCTAGGAATCTCGCTAAAATGCAGATTCTGATTCAGCAGGCCTGGGGTGAAGCCAGAGATTCTGCATAACTTCTCAGCTCGCAGGTGAAGTGGTGCCGCTGGGCTGGGGACCACAGCGGCGCGGCCCAGTGCACACTGGAATCAGCTGAGGAGCTAAGCCACCCTGAGGCCTGGGCCCACCCCCAGAGGTTCTGGTCTAATTGGCACCGGATGGAGCCTGGGCTTTAGGACCTTTAAAAGCTCATCGGGTGATTCTAGCATGCAACCAAAGCTTGAGAACCCCTGCCTGCATTGCAGGCGCAGACATAGAAACAGCTTTCACAGGCCTGAGTGATAGGGGCGTCCGAAGATGTGACTGGTGCAGTCATTTCAGCCTGGGGAGTGGAACCCACGCGAAGGAGAGGATCTCCCAGTTTTAAAGGACTTACTATGTGCCAGATGCAGTGCTGTGCTGCCTACATTCATCTCAGTTCATCCTTACTGTAACACTAAGAGGCTGGGTATAGCTGCCCCATTCTACAGGCGTGGAAACTGAGGCTCTAGGTGGTGAAGTCATTTGGCCAAGCTCTCTCAGAGAGTAAGTGGCAGAGCCAGATCTGAAACCCAGGTCTGTCTACCTCCAGGACCCGTGTTCATGGCACTGCCTCTCCCCACCCAAGGGAAGATGTCACAGAGAGGGTGACTTTGAAACTGGGCCCTGAAGGTGGAGCTGAATGCTGATCCTGATTCCAACAAACTTCTCTCTGGGCTTCAACTTCCTCATCTGTATAAGAAAGGGGAGGGACTTCCCTGGCAGTCCAGTAGTTAAAACTCCATGCTTCCACTACAGGGGGCACGGGTTCTACCCCTGGTCAGGGAACTAAGATCCCGCATGCCACGCAGCTTGGCCAAAAAATTTTAAAAAAAAATATATATATATATATATACACACACATACGTGTATATATATATATGTGTGTGTGTATATATATATATACATATATATATACGTGTGTATATATATGTATAAAGAAAGGGGAGACCAGATGGTCCTGAGGACCCTTCCAGCATCCTTGTTCTGCGAGTACAGTCTCCCCGGTTTCACCAATGCTCTGTTTCTCTCCCCAAAGATATAAAGTACATCGAGGTGACCTCGACCAGATCAAGGTGCCACGACGGCCCCCAGAGCTGCTCCAGCCCGTCTGTCACCCCACCCTTCGGCTCCCCTGGCCGTGGCGCCCTTCTCCTTTCCAGAGACATCCCCCGAGAGACTCGGAGCAGCAGCGAGAGCCTCATCTTCTCCGGGAGCCAGGGCAGGGGGCACCAGCGCCCCTCTCCCCCCTCGGAGGCCCCCTCCCCTCATCCCCCACCCTCTCCCAGCATCTCCATCCCTGGAATGGGAAACAAGGCCTCAGGCCGCCATGGCTTGGGCTCCCCACTGGTGGCTTCCCCAGCCTTGGAGAAGGGGCTGGGGGGCAGGGTCTCCATGCTGTCAGCCAGCCCAGCATCTGATGTCAGTTACGTGTTTGGAAGGTAGGTCACTCCCACTGCGGCTTCTGACGTTGCCTCCACAACTCACACACACACACACACACACACACACACACACACATCTTAAAATCACAGAGGGACACCCTACTCTTTCTGAGCAAAATCTGGGCACGTACCAAAAATAAAAGTGAATGTTCTTTTTTATGCCATCACAGCCATTTGGCTCTCAAGCTTTTCTCAAGCATTTAGAATATGATTCAATATACAAAAATCTTGACTTCTACCTACCTCTCGGGAAAAGAACCACTGCATTAATGAGGCTCACCTGTATCCTTTCCAGCCTTCCTACAGCCCATCTGTAGGAAGGTTTTTTTTAAAAAAAAAAAAAAAAAACCCAAACACAGGATGTAAACAGAATCAGGGGGTCTGGGATGAACCATCCAGGAAAGAAAAACCTCCTTCGTCTTTGTTCCTGGCAAAATCTAGCAGGAAGGAGACAAACCTGCCTGGGCATTATTTACAATCGCCCCAGCCCAATTCTCTGCAGGCCTCAGAGCAGAGCCACACGCATACCCATCCTGCCCAGGAAGACCAAACCCCAGGACCTCTGTCCCCCATACCAACTCCAAAGCCACTGTGCCAAGGCAGTCCCTGGCAAGGAGACTGGGATTCCACAGCCATGCCCGCTGGCACAGGCCTCTGAGCTCAGGGAGAAGCCTGGCTGGATGCAGAGCTGGCCTCCTTCTCTTCCTCCAGCTGGGGAATTCCGTCTGCATGGGCCATGGACATGGTCCAGCTCAGGTCCAGCCTGTGTGCAGGATTCTTGGGAGTGCTGGGGGGCTGGTGTGACAACTCAGTTGGACCTGCCTAGCTGGGAAGGCAGAGGGAATAGAGTCTAGCCTAAGCCCATGTGACCTGCAGGGGGCCAGCCCACTGGCTACTTTAATTGACCACAGACCCTGCAATGCAGGTACACTCCTGTATCCTTCAGCATCCCTTGGGGATCAAGTGGGCATACCCTTTGCTCAGGGCTATGGGGGGTGGGTGGAGTATGCACTACTCTGACCAAAGCCGTGGGTACCTAGATCACTAAATTCCAGAGCCTAGCTCTGGCCCCCAAGTGTCCACCCCCACCCGCTAAAACTCTGCCTGTCTGGTGCTCTCCCCATGCCACAGCCAGTCCTTCCTCTGCTCCAGCATCTCCAGCCATCAGTCATCTTCGAGATCCTTGGAAAGCCCAGCCAGCTCTTCCTCCAGCCTCCACAGCCTTGGCCCGGTGTCCTTGTATACGAGAGCCAGTGACCTCCAGGTCCCCAGCAACCCCACCCCAAGCATGGGCCAGCCCAGAGCAACCCATTCCTCACCACTGGCCAAGGAACATGCCAGCAGCTGTCCCCCATCCATCACCAACTCCATGGTGGACATACCTATCGTGCTGATCAACAGCTGCCCAGAACCAGGATCTCCCCCGTCACAGAGGACCCCAGGACACCAGGACTTTGTCTGCCCTGGGGCTACTTCTTCCAGCAACCCCTGTCCAGCCACCAGGAGCCACAGCCAGACCCTGCCAGATGCCCCTCTCACCACATCCCCAGAGGGTAAGTTGTAAACCAATCAGCACCTCACACTTTATAAGGTTTGGCTAATGGGGAATAGACAAAGCACCAATGCATTTGCTTCTGCAACAGCAGGTCAACACATTGATTAAGTATCTACTGTGTGCCTAGCATTGTGCCACATAGTAGGGACACAGTCTAGAAAGAGAGAAAAAAACCAAAGGATCACTGTAGAGTAGGATAAACACAGAGATAAAGAGATGTTCTAAGTCTTATGGGGCTACAGAGGAAGGAGTGAGACTTTTCATCTGGGAACTGAAAAGGCTGGAAAGTGGATCAGAGAAGTCCACGGCCAGAGCAGGAGAGGAAGGGCAGACCCAGCAGAAGGAACAGCCAGGCCACAGTCACGAAGGTGTGGAAGCACGTGGCGTGCTTAGGAAATGACTGGAATGTTGGGTGCGGGATGAGGTCATTGGGAGTAATTTGGGGCCAGATTGGGAAAGACCTTGAACGCCAAGCAAAAGAGTGCACTTTACCCTTTAGGCAATAGGGGACCGTCAGAGACTCTCAAACTGGAGAGCGATGGGGTCAGAGACACACGTTCAATCGATCACTCTGGCAGCTGCGTGGCAGATGGATTGCAGGGCCTGGCTTGGCAGGGAGAGCAGTTTTTCTTTGGTTCTGTTTGGGTTTTCATCACAAAGTGGTCCAGGGCAGGCCAGAGGGTGGAGGAGAGAAGACAGAGCCAGGAGACCCTCGGGATATGGAAGCAGCAGGCTCGATGACTAACCCAAGAGAGGGAGAAGGAGAGTCAGTCCTAACGCTGACATTGGTGGATGACGAACACAGCCAGGGGGTGGACAGGGTAACGGGAGACAATGCATTCCAGTTCAGACAGCTAAAAACCACAAAACAGCGAACACCCTGCTTCCCGTAGTCTGTGACTACAGGCGTCCAAAAAGAACAAAGCCAACCAAGAGCCCAAAGCAGTAAACACAGAGGCTAAGCCTCAGCACCCCCAGGGTGTTTCTCTCCCAGGAGCAGAGCCCACGGCTCCCTCGTGGCTCAGCCACGAGGCTCCCGGGGCTCTCAGTCCTCACTGGGCCACAGACATCAAGGCACTCCTGGGGGGTGTGAAATGTTCACTCTACCCCGCTGCTCGCTCCCACCCAGGAAGCCACGTCGGTGCAAGCAAGAGAAAATGAGGTGACGAGTGTGCCTTTGAAGCTGCTCTGATCTGTTCCTAGGACAAATCATTTGCAGATCTCAGTACATTTTTTATAATGAGCTACTCTCAGCTGGCCACGACACACCTTTTCAAGATGCCGAAACTGAGAACCACGGCTCTCTGCCTTAGGGACCCAGGAAAATGGGCATTTTAGCATCTCAAAGAGCACATTTACTTAGCCTAAAGGGATTTTGCCCCTTTAGGCATCTGGAGATACAATGGAGTAGGGGTAGGGGAGGGTGGGTTGAATTGGACTGCTGGGCGGAGGAGGGGGGAGGGTCTCTCAGCTCCCCTCTCTCCAGCCTACAGGGTCCCCCTCCTCTGTCTGTCTCCAGGTCCTGCCAGGGACATGCAGCCCACCATGAAGTTTGTGATGGACACATCTAAATACTGGTTTAAGCCAAGCATCACCCGAGAGCAAGGTAAAGGGAAGCCCTGTTTTAGGGAATGAGTGACCCAGGAATCAGGTCCAGGTCCTGGCACCCCACATGGGGCAGATGGGGCCCTGGGTCCATGTAGAGGAGGGAACGGCAAATGTCAGGTCCAGGGAAGGGGGGTGTCCCGTGAACCCCATGACCTGAGGAAATAATGACTGCAGCAGGAACGCTGGAGATTAGACAATAGAAAGGACTTCCTGGGAACCAAAGGTGATTCCGTACCATCTGCTCTATGAAGACCCAATGGGGCTGAGGCACAGAGGGTGTCTGGGTTCCGTGGTGACTGTCTCTGACCCAAGGATTGTTTCAGCCATCGAGCTGCTGAGGAAGGAAGAGCCGGGGGCTTTCATCGTGAGGGACAGTTCTTCATACCGAGGCTCCTTCGGTCTTGCCCTGAAGGTGCAGGAGGCCCCTGCACCTGCCCAGAACCGATCAGGTAGGCACCTGTCTCTGTCCTCACTCAAGACCTCTAGGAGGCCACAGGGTGTGGTGGGTTCCAATCCCCGCTCTGCCCCTGGCTTGTGGGGTGACCTTGGGCCAGTCCCATAATGACTCCTGGGAGGAGGGCCTACCTCAGCCCCCTCCCCACTGCCCCCCAGCGCTGAGGCTCCCCGAGTCCCCAGATTCCCTGCTCTACCTTCATGGTGGGAAGAGGAGGATGGTCCCAGCCCCCTCTCCAGGCTGCTCTCTCCTGGGTGTCCACCTCTGTCCAGACCGGATTTCTTGTGAGGGAACCTAATGTAGTAATAACATGTGTGCTAGCTTAACCCCACATACAACACTCATCGATGGGGCACCCACCCTGCCCCAGGCACTGTGCAAGGCACCGGGGAGACCTCATTGGGGAGAGAGATAGAAACACAGCATTACATTACAAGGTACCTGGGTCACAGCCCCTCAGCTAAGGCCCAGGACTGACAGTAGCTCTCACACAACAAATGGGTGAGGTAACAGACACTCCCAGAGGGAGTTAATGACCCCCCCAGAGCAAGCAAGTGATAGAGCAAGAGGATAAAAACCCCGTATCCACATTCTCTACACCACGCCTCTCTGTTTAAATAAGAAAGTGACCTCTGGGCAGCGTTAGTTATCAAGGAAGCCTTGCCAATGAGCGCAAAGAAAGCAGGAAGCTGCAGGCTGGTGAAGAGGCAGGGGGCGTGGTCCCCCTTCCAGGGCCAGCCTGGCGCCAGCAGGGACCATCTGGTGAAGAATAATAGCACCTGGGAGGGGGGGTGGGTAGGGGGAGAGGGAAACCAGGCCAAAGAGTTGTGATTTGATCTAAACAGCGCCGGCAGCCATCCCTGATGGCTGTTGAAACCAAAAGAAAGGTCTCCTGAAAAAAGAATTACTGGACACAGAAGCCTTTGAGCAAAGGTGTGGGCACCTCCTTCGTGGGAGGCCTTGAGGATAGGATTCCTACCTGCTGCCCCACCCAGAGGCAGGGGGATGGACAAGTTAACCTCTGGATGGGCCCCGAGGAGGCGGGTCAGGAAATGAGTTGCACTCCCATCCACATGCTTCCTCTGTCCAGGCGAGGATGGCAACGACCTCATCCGCCACTTCCTCATCGAGTCTTCTGCCAAAGGGGTGCATCTCAAGGGAGCCGATGAGGAGCCCCACTTCGGTGAGCCGAGCATCTCCAGCCCCCAGGCCCCTGGGGTCGGGGCGGGTGGCCTGGGGAAGGCCTCCTTATGCCGGGCTCCTGTTTCCTTGCAGGGAGCCTCTCTGCCTTCGTGTGCCAGCATTCCATCATGGCCCTGGCCCTGCCCTGCAAGTTCATCATCCCGAAGAAAGGTGGGCTGGGGCCCCAGACCTGTTTGTTCTCAGTAGAAAGGCTCCTGGTGGTCACTTCTCACCTTATTTAGGGATCATTTTAGGGTCATAGTTAAAAGTGCACACTCCGGGGGAATTCCCTGGCGGTCCAGTGGTGAGGACTCGGCGCTTTCACTGCCGAGGGCTCGGGTTCAATCCCTGGTCAGGGAACAAAGATCCTGCAAGCTGGCCCACGCGACCAAAAAAAAGAAAAAAAGAAAAAAAAGTGCACGCTCTGGAGTCGGTCCACATCACTTCCTGGCTGTGAGAATTTGAGAAGGTCAACCTCTCTGAGCCTCCATTTCCTCATCTATGAAATGAGCACGGTCTCCAGCACACCTACTTCTAGGACTGGTGTGGGGATGCACCGAGAAAGCTCAGGCAAGGCTCTTGGCACAGTGCCTGGCACAGAGTAGATTCTGAGAAAGAGTAGCTCCTTCCTCAAGAGGATGAAAGGAGCATAAATCTGCCCGTTCGGCGAGGTTTGGTTTTTACTTCCGGGTCCAGCATTTACTGGGTACCCTCTCCTTCATTCACAGCTCGCTCCAACCCTGTGAAGTAGGCATTGCCGTTATCCCCATTTCACTGCTAAGAAAAGGAAGGTTCGAATTTGAACCGAAGTCTCTCTTACTGTCTTGTTCCAAAGTGTTCAGGGAACTAACAGAGAGCAAGGACGCGGCTGTATCATGAAAATCAAGGAAGAGAATTATGAGAACAAATAAATGATCAATGGGTGAAATTTGGGAAAGAAAGAAAGAAAGAGAGAGAGAGGGAGGGAAGGAAGGAGGGAAGGAAGGAGGGAAGGAAGGAAGGAAGGAAGGGAGGGAGGGAGGGAAGGAGGGAAGGGAGGAAAGGAAGGTTCAAGGCATTAAGTAACTTGCCCAAAGGCACAGAGTCAGACCTCCAACCCAGATCAGGAAGCCCCATCCAAAGCTTATAGCCCAATGCACCCCCAGACGCACCCACACCTCAGGGTGTGCAGGAGAGCCGCTAGGGGGGTTCTGGGAGAGGAGTCAAGGCCAGGGGAGCCCCTGGTGTGGTGATGGCGAGAGCCTCCCTGCTTTCTGCAAAAATGGCCTGGGTTTCCGGTGGGGTCCCAAAGAATGAGGAGGTCAGGGGCCTCTGAGGCCAGGTCACTGCCACATTCTAGGAACTGGAGGAGGGAGAGGGGCAGGAGGGATCAAAAGGCTTGCCAGCGAGGCGTTTGGGGAGCCCGGGGTGGCTGTTTGCCTCATTACAGGAATCACACCTGGTTTCTCAGCCAAGTCACTTCCCGAAGGTGTGGGCGGAGGTGGAAGAGGTTCAAAGGGCTGAAGGAGGCCTGTTCCAGGAGGGGGGTCCACTGACTGCACCCCGCCCCCTGGGGGCCTGTTCCATTGCCTTGGCTCAGAACTGGGAGGTGGAGACGGGGCCTCAGACCCCTCTGCAGACGGCCGGGCCTCCTGCCTGAAGAAATCTGCGGGTGAGTGGTATGGGGCAGGGGGAGGCTCCGGGCGTGGCGGTGCCCACCACCCGCAGGGCACCTCCCAGCCCTGCGCACACACGCACACGCAGGTCCACACGTGTTTCCCATTGCAGCTTTGTTTCTTCATCTTTAACAAGGTGCCACATTCCTCCCCCTCCCTGTGAACCAGGAGATGAGAGGCTGCAGGCAGTGGGCCAGGAGGAAAAGGGGCAGGAGAGGAGGGGCACAGTGAGGCTTACACCCCCTCCTGCACATACGGGTTCGGGAGGGGCACACAGATGTGCTGGGGTCTCTCTGGGTCTGAAGGACCTGCCCTGGAGGTGGGATTCTCTGTGGAGTGTCAGGTCCGAGTCCTGGGGGCTTCTACAGGGGAAGGGTCGCTCCTCCTCACGTCCAAGGGCCAGGCACGGGTCAGCACTCGTCTGAGTGGCAGCTCCTACTCTGTGCCCTGAGCACGATGGCCCCCTCCCCATTCCTGTCTCCTCTTCGTTCTCTCTGCAAGGAACCAGGGCCCCAGGGGGAGGGTGGGGAGGGGTGGAGGCAGCACCAGCCGTGGGACAGAGGAAGGCTTGACTGGACGCCCCTACATACGGGGCACCATCCCCTCCCTTGCCCCCTGCTGGAAGGCCAGGGGCCAGAGCAATGCAAACAACAGACGACCCCAAAGTCCCCTGGGGTTGACCGCAAATTTCAGTGGCCCATACACTCCCTGCCCACCTGTCTGGTGGCTCAAAGAGGAGCCCTGCTAGATTTCCAAAAAAGGAAGGCACTCCTATCCCCCCTGGCTCTGGGCAGAGGGCCAACCAGGGCCTGGGTGACCTCCACCCCCCCCCCAGTGGATTCTGGCAGGGCTCCAACGCAGTATCTGCACCCCCCAGGTTGCCATGCCCTGTACCTGAGCTCCGTGAGCGTGGAGACCCTGAGCGGAGCCCTGGCTGTGCAAAAGGCCATCTCAACCACATTGGAGAGGGATGTCCTCCCCACACCCACCGTGGTCCACTTCAAAGTCACCGAGCAGGGCATCACCCTGACTGACATCCAGAGGAAGTAAGGGGCTTCCCTTGCCCTGGGGCTGAAGGGCTGGGCAGGGTAAGCTGGAGGGGTTGGCTGAGATGGCTGTGGAGCAGTAATGGAGATGGAGTTCAGGCTACTGAACCCAGCAGGGTCAGTGACGTGCTGAGTGACTCCAGGCAAGTTCCCTGCCTTCTCTGGGCCTCAGTCCAATGACCTCCTGCCAAAGTCCCGCTTCATCATGACTGATGGATTTGGAATTAACCAATAGTCATTGGGCACTGATTAAATCTGTATCCACTGATGGAACATCTCCTGTAGGCCAGACTCTGGCTGACCAATGAGATCACTCCTTCCCAGGCTCAGGGATTCAGTCTAGCAGGATCCTGGTCCTGGGCTGGAGGAATAAGAGATGACCAGATGCTGGGAGTTCCCTGGTGGTCCAGTGGTTGGGACTCCGCACTTCCACTGCCGAGGGCCCCGGTTCAATCCCCGGTGGGGGAACTAAGATCCCACAAGCCGCGTGGCACAGCCAAAAAAAAAAGAGAGAGATGACCAGATGTAATTATCTTATCCTATCTTCATTAAATGACATGATAGGCAGTGGGAGTGGAGCAGGGTGGTAGAAAACCCCAACACGTAGGACAGAAGGCAGATGCACTTCATGAAAGGAGAGAAGTGCAAACACGTGCCCCGGGCCCAGCAGTGGGAAAGGTCACGGCAGCCTGTCAGGGGTCATCAAACTGAGAGCTTCTTGGAGGACAGGGAGCTGGAGATGGTGGAGGCGGGGCAGGACACTGGGACGGGCTCTCACCAGCTCCCCTTCTCTCCCGACCTCTTCCCAGGGTGTTTTTCCGGCGCCATTACCCCTTCGCCACCCTCCGCTTCTGTGGCATGGACCCCAAGCAACGGAAGTAAGTTCAAGTCTGGGCCAAACTAAACAGACCATCCAGGTCCTAGCTGCCCACTGACTCTGGGATTCGGATCCCAGACAGAGCCTGTGAACCTCAAGGGGTCAGGAGCAACAGAAGGAGGGGAGGGGGACATGGTGGGAGTGGGGACACAACTAGCCATTATCTCCCGAAGCTCAGCCAGACTCCTGTGAAATGGAGCAAAGAATTGGTACTCAGGACTGTCATGTTCCTTTCCCACAGGTGGCAGAAATACTGCAAGCCCTCCCGGTAAGGCCTTCCTCTCCACTCAGTCGCCATGAGAGGTCTCCCTCGGGGAGGCCTGGACCCAACATGGGGAGGGAGTGCAGGAAGGAAGGAGGCCCCGCCCCGATCTTAAGAGACCATGGGTTTGATGGGAGACGGCACAGGCCCTGGCCCTCGGGGAGCCACTAGCGTGATGTCTTATGTGGGAGGCGCAGGCTTCAGTCTGTAGGGATGCCTCAGGCTGATGGTCAAGACACACCATCCCCCTCAGGAAGCTTTGACTCTGATGGGGAGCACACAGGTCGTGTCCTCAGGTGCCCCCATTCCAAAGGAGGGAAACTCAGATCTTAAACTCAGGGATCTCTCGGTCTGACAGGGGAGGCTCCCGTCATAATGAGGTGCTGGGCTGGGGAAGGGCAGGGAGGAAAGCTGCTGCCAGCCTGGTACCTCCCTGGGTCCCACCCCTCACTCAGGCTCTCCTCTCCCATCAGGATCTTTGGGTTTGTGGCCAAGAGCCAGACCGAGTCCCAGGAGAATGTGTGCCACCTCTTCGCGGAGTATGACACTGTCCAGCCAGCCTCGCAGGTCATCAGCCTAGTGGGTGCTCTGCTGCAGGACCCAGAAAGGATGTAGGGGAGGGAGCGTCCTGTGTGTCTTCCTAGGCATCCCAGTGGGCTTGCTCAGGGGATGCCCCCTCCACCCTGAGCAAGAGGCCTCTTACCACCCTGATGGACCAATCCCCTGGACTGGAGGAGAGCGGTACCAAGTTGAAACCCTTGAACTCAGTATGACCTTCAGCGGTGACCTTCATCCAGACACCCCCCCCAACCCGGGCCTCAGTTTCTTTAACCTTAAAGGAAGCCAACAGACAGGATGAGCTGTTCTTCTCAGACGTCTGTGGGCATCTTAACAAGCTCCCTGTGATCCTGAAGCACACCCACATCTGAGGACCCCCTACAGGAAAATAACCTCTGAAGACCCCTGACTCCATCCTCCTGGACGCTCCTGACACAGTAGCCTGAGCTAGAGACCTGTGACCCCTGCTTCATGGCAAACGCAGGTACGGGGTCGGGACTCCTGAGCCCTGGCCCGAGGCTGGCCTGAGAGCAGATGGGTTGCCAGCATTGAGGACCAAAGGAGGGATGGACTGACTCTCTTTCCCTCCATATTGTTCCTTTCCCCATTTCCCTGACAGCTTATTGAGCTACTATTCCCAGGGCAAAGCTAGATCCACCTGCCCTGGATTCTTCAGCCAACATGGCCCTGGTTGTTAGGCAGGTTAACAAGTGTAAACTTGCCCCCATGGTCAGAGATGACCCAGCTGTCCTCATGATCTTGATGTCTAATCCCTTCCATTGCAAATGAGCGTCAGCTCCATCTTTTCTTTCAATTTCTCATAAGCGAGTGTCCCACAGCTGCCCTGGTGTTACTTGTGTCACTCACACCTGGGGGGTGGCGGCAGCTAGACCTCTGCTCACTCAAGCAGACACAGGAGCTGGCTCTCTCTGGTTCTGCCTCAGCCCCAGTCTTGTTGAGTCCTCTGTGCTCCAACAACAACACACACACACACACACACACACACACACACACAGCCCTCTACAGTACTGTGGCGGCAACTGACCTCGTAACCACATGGGGGCAGCAGAGAGTCAAGAATGCAAACAGGCAGCCACCCCAAGAGGCTTGGAGAAGCTGGGTGGTCTTTCCCACCCCACCCACACCGCCCTCAACCCTAACCCTAACCCATTAAGACCCCCAAGAATCTGGAATTGTTTGTCTAGCAGACCTGGGGTCCTAAGGAAACCAAACTATGAGGGTAGAAGATAAGACTCAGAAAAGAAGCCCATTTTTGCTCCATGAGGGACCAGTGCCTGACCCCGCCCAGCTGGGGGCCCTGCCAGAGAATCATTATCTTTGGCCAAAGTTGGGCCTGAAGGGTTATTATTTCAACCCAGAAAACCAAACCGGACTGAAGCGGCCCTGGGCTGGCGGGACTGGCTGAGACCAGCCCACCCAGCCTGTGGTCAGGCACTGCCCCACCCTGGAGACTACAGAATCCAGACAAGGTTCTCAAGGTCACAGTGCCCAAGTTCTCAAGGTCACAGCCTGGGAGCTGGCAGAGAGCACCCCCCCCCCCATATATCTATGGGTGCCTTGTAGCTCCCGTCATGGAAAATAAAGTGTCTGTCTTTGCACAAGAGTTGGTCCTACGGTATTCAGGGCTATCCCCTCAGAGATGGAAACCTGAACAGAAAAGGGGACCTGGCTGGGCAGGTGGCAGCTGTGTCTGAGAGAAGACCACGTGTGCCACAACCCTGGCCACGGCAGGACAGTCTCCACTGACTTCCACTTCATAACCGTCGCTTAAATCATTCTGTG
This sequence comes from Balaenoptera ricei, assembly GCF_028023285.1. Taxonomy (NCBI): domain Eukaryota; kingdom Metazoa; phylum Chordata; class Mammalia; order Artiodactyla; family Balaenopteridae; genus Balaenoptera; species Balaenoptera ricei. Next base: position 19,630,214 of record NC_082658.1, on the reverse strand, counting down.
TCCCCCACGTGTCCGACACACCCGTTATCCTTCTTCACGACCCCTTTCCTGCCACTGTGCTAGGAAGACAGGAGGCCCGGGCTCTCCCGTGCGTGCCAGGGCTGAGGTGAGTACGTGTGACAGCCCTGCCAGCTTCCAGAGTCTCACTCGGGCTCCCTGAGGGAGAGCAGAGGCTGGTGAAATATAGGCGGCTCAAGAAAATTCCAGAAGAATCCTTGAACCCAGAGGAACCCCGAGCTACCAGCCCAGCCCTGAAGACCTGGGCAATGGCCCCATCATTCATCCTGCTTCTGCCTCCAGTCTTGGGGTAATGTCCCCCCAGACCTCTCCAGACCCGTCACAGTTAGGGATTCAAGGTGGACAGGCCATGGAAAGCCTCGCCGAGTGGTTCGGGAGGGGGCTGCAGCGATGTCCCTTTCCTACAGAGCCTTGGGAAGGGGAAAGCTGCTGCTCTGTTCAGGCTGAGCTGTGTGACCCAGTGGCAAGGGCTGCTCTGGAGGAAGTGAAGAGACCCTCCCAATGCCCTTGAACCACCACTGAGAAGCCCCTGCCGCCCCTCCCACTGCCCAACTGCAGTTCCAGAGGGGGCTCCTCTCAGCCCCCCGCCCAGCCCCCTCCCTGGCCATGGACAGAGTCCACAGGAGGTAATGACCTCTACTGCATTTACGTAGCTCATCTTTCCTCTAGGAAGATTTCATAGAGAACTCGACTTGACTTTTGCTGATGGGCAGAGCCGCCAGCCCAGCCAGGGCAGAAGGGAAGAAGGACCTCCACCAAGGCAGGAGCTGAGAAGGGGGGGGGTCTTTGCACCCATGCAGGGACACCCAGGGGTTTCCTCTCCAGGCCTTGCAGTCCTGGGTCTTAAGCCTCTCTCTCCCGTACCCACAATATCACGTCTCCCAACTTTCCACCCTGCCCCATCCCTTTCTCATCCTTCTCTCTACACATAAGTACACCATCCCTCCCTCCCCTCCCCCTCCCAGTGTCTCTCTCCTTCCTCACCCTTCTTCTCATCATACCTTCTCCACCCACCCACCCCCAAACCCATCCTCTCCCCCTTTACAGAAAAACCTTCTCCTTACTCTTGTCCCATTTAATCCCCTCGCCCCTCTGTCCCCAGTGGCTAGACGCACAGCAAAGCCCAGCTGCTGCTGGAGTTGATGGGAAGGGAGGACAGCAGCCCGCTGTGTCACCAACCATTTCTCAAAACCCAGATTCCCATGTCCTCTAACCCCTGCCTCCTCTCTGGCTACAGAGTGGACACCCCAGAGGGCTGAAGCACCCTCACCCCTACCCCATCTGACCAGCCACCGCCCATACTCATCTCCCGCAGGTGGCTCACCTCTGCTTTCATCCTCAGCCCCTAACACCCTACCCCCACCCCCTACCCCTGTCCTAACTCTCATGCTATCCAATAGGCTGAGAGCTTGGAACAAGAGGGCAGGGCTGGGGGGCTAAAGGCCCCCAACCCAGAAGTCAGTACCTTGATTCATGCAGCAGTGTTTTCTGGCTGCATGCTTTGTTCATGTGAGCCAGGAAAATGGATAAATATAACAGTGTTATAATGGAGGTTTGTAAGTGTCATACAGAGCTGGCAGGAAGGGTACAGAGAAGATGAACTTTCCCCAGTTGGGGAGAAGGAGGGCAACGTTACCAAGGCAGTAACATTTGAGTTGGGTCTTCAAGGATAAATAGGAGCTTAACAGTAAAGAGGGGGGGAAACCCAACTTTTGCTAGGGGGCTCCTATATGCTAAGTGCAATGTGAAGTACATTATATATGTTTAATTCCTTTTTACAGATTAGAAAACTGAGGCTCAGAAGGTTAACTTCCCCACATTCACCCAGCTAGTAAATGGCAGAGAAAAAGAATTCCAAACTTGTGCCCATTCCACTGGCTCAGCACTCTCAGACAAGCAGATGGATGAATTTGTGCATGAAGCACATAGGTATGAAAAGAGTCCCTGTTCAGTGTGGCTGAAGCATATGGTACCCAAGGGAGTAGGTAAGAGGGGAAGCAAAGGAAAGAGGCAGGAGCTGGATCATTAAGAGCCTTGGGTGCTAAGCTAAGAATGTCCAAGGGATGAATACTTGGTGAATGAATGAATGAATGAATGAGGTTGGACTCAGGACCACTGTGTACAGTTGTGCAAGTTGCATGATGCACAACTGTACACGGCAACATGCTTGGACTTTATCCTGTAGGTAATGGGGAGACATCAGAGGCTTTCCAGACAGGGAGTAAGTAACCAGATTTGTGGGGACAGGAGAAAGGACCTGAGGCCTGGGCTGGGGAGGAGTGTGATGGGAAGAGGAGGCTGTGAAGACTTGGAGTTCAGGCCAGGAAAGGGATAGGGGCTCTCATCCTGAGGCAGCATGGGACAGAAGCCTACTTGATCTGGGCCTGGGGCCTGGGTTCTCTCCGAGCTTGAAAGGACCGTGTGGGAAAGAACAGGACTGGGGTTCCCCCTTCCCCCTTGTATTAGTCTGCTCAGACTGCCATAACAAAATATCACAGACTGGGTGGTTTAAACAGCAGACACTTATTCTCTCACAGTTCTGGAGTCTGGAGGTGTGAGATCAGGGTGCCAGCATGGTTGGGTTCTGGTGAGGACTCTCTTCTTGGCTTGCAGACGGCCACCTTCTTGCTGTGTACACATATGGCCTTTCCTCAGTGCATTTTCCTCTTCTTATAAGGCTACCAATCCTATCAAATTAGGACCCCACCCTTATGGCCTCAGTTAACCTCCTAAATTATCTCCTAAGAGTCCTATCTCCAAATACAATCACACTGGGGTCAGGCCTTCAACCTGTGAATTTATGGGGACACAATTCAATCCATAGGGCCCTTCCATATAGGGCCCTGCCCCAGCCATGTTCCCCACCCCCATAATTCCCCCAGTCCCGGCCAGGCTGGGGCTCTCAGCCCCAGCAAAGCAGACCCTCTTCTTCTTGAGTCTGTGCCCTTGGAGACTCAAGAGTTACTCGTTTTGTAACTCTCTGTTTCCTGGAAGATGTCTCAGCCTTCACCCCTTCCCAGTCAAATCTTGCCAGGGAGCAAGTGGAGCTTGGCTTGGAGCAGGCCTAGGGGGCAGGAAGACAAGCCAGGAAGAGGGAACCAGAAAGAGAGAATAAGGAGGGGGAGGAAAAGGAACAATGACTCTCACTCACTCATTCACTTGGGTCACCAAATACCATGCTGAGCGCCCACGTGAGCAATGCAGAATTAGGTGACCCCCGGTTGGCTAGGAGGTCGGGAGAGGCCTGCACATGACCCAGGAGAGAGCTTCTCTCCTCCACAGCATTCAGATTGGGCACACCATGAATACCGAGATGGGATGTATTATCCTTTCCTTAGTTCAACCCACTCCCATGCGCACGCACACACGCAACTTCTCTCTTCTGCATCAAGAATTAGAAGCCTGGGCTTCCCTGGTGGCGCAGTGGTTAAGAATCCGCTTGCCAATGCAGGGGACACGGGTTCGAGCCCTGGTCCCGGAAGATCCCACATGCCGAGGAGCAGCTGGGCCCGTGAGCCACAATTACTGAGCCTGCGCGTCTGGAGCCTGTGCTCCGCAACAAGAGAGGCCGCGATGGTGAGAGGCCCGCGCACCGCGATGAAGAGTGGCCCCCACTTGCCACAACTGGAGAAAGCCCTAGCACAGAAACGAAGACCCAACACAGCCATAAATAAATAAATAAATAAATAAAAATTTAAAAGAAATAAGCAAAAACATTCTTAAAAAAAAAAAAAAAAAAGAATTAGAAGCCTGGTGGTCAGACAGATCTGGGTGGCAGGTCCCCTCTGCCATTGATTAGTTGCATGATTTAGGGCAAGCCACTTCCCTGGGCATTAAGCCTCAGTTTCCTCGATCATAATATCTGCCTCACAAAATTAGAGACACACTGGGCGTGAACACACTTTGTAGCCTATGGAGTACCAATGTTCATTCTGAGAAGGCTAGCACTCCTATCGACCTCTCATTGAGCACCTAATACATGCCAAGTACCAGGCTGCTGGAACAGGAGCTCCACGAAGAAAGAGACTCGCATGTTCACTGCTGGATCCCCAGCACCTAGAACAGTGCCTGGCACACACCAGGCCTACAGTATTTGTTAGAAGCTTTGCCGTGTGTTATCTCATTTAATCTTGATAGCAACACTATGTAGGTTTCATTATTTACCCTCATTTGATGGATATGGAACTGTGGATTTGGAGATTAAGTCCATTTCCCAGGGTCCAACCATAATAATGGTAAAGTGTGATTTGAACCCAAGCGATTTGGACCCAAACCCATAGTGATGATGATAATGATGACATTTGGAGCTTATTGAACCAGAGGTCATCAAGTCCAATCCCCTGCCTCCATCTACACCAGGATAGAGTTGTCTGCCCCTCCTTCTGGTGTCTCTGCCAAGCCCCTCTTCTCCCACCAGCGATTAGGTCCCCATCCCACTCCAGCCACTACGCCAGGCTGCTCAGGCTGTTGCAAAAGTCACCTGTCCCTGTCTGCCTGAAAGGTGGCATATTTCCCTGTAATCTTCCACCCAGAATCTTCCATCAGGACCTCCTTCCTTCCTCCCGAATAATAGCCCTTCCTAGCTTCCCCTTTCTGGAGCCTGAAGAGTCTCCCCTGCCCCAACTGGGAGATGGTGCCAAAAGACCACTGCCCTGAGTTCTAATCTGTGTGCCACCAGCTCATTTATGCCTTCAGGCAAGCAAATCACAGACCCCATCTAGGCCTTTGTTTCCCATCTGTGTAATGGGTGAACTGGAGAAGAACTTGAAAGCTGCTCCCAGCCCCGGTCTTCTTGGGAAGGACCTTTCTCAGCCATCAGGCTGGAACCATCCCTTCTCCCTGACCGCCCCCCCCCACCCCGCCCTACACCCCCCTCTCCAGCCCAGGAGATGCCGCCCAGCTCTCCCCCCAAAGCTTCCTGTGTGGTCTTCCCCACTGCCCACCTCCCACCCTAGAACTTTGGGATCTGTCTCCCGGCAACCTCTGCTCTCCCTGACTCTGGGCCTGCCCTCTACTTTAGATTGTGCTGACCCTCTCTTCCCCGGCCAGTGCCCAGAGTCCCCTACAAGGCCACCATCTGCAGAGGACGCAACTGGAGGCTGGCCCTTCCCTAGCCTGCAAGGCCAGCTCCCCTCATTCCAGCCCCAAGAAATTCCCCAAGCAAGGGTCTACAAGGTCTGTTTGCATTTTAAAGGCAACTTCCCGTGGTCCACCCCACCCAGCAAAAAGAAAACTTTTCAAAACTTTTCAGGTCCGTTTACATTTTAATATAAACCCATCTGGGCCTGTTGCCTGGGATTTAGGACTCACCAGCCCCTAAATCCAAAATCTCTTTGGGGGAAGGTTTTTGTTTTTACCACTGCCCCTCCCTTGGTGCATGGGGCTGGGCCCACCCAGGGCTTTTGGAAGTCAGGGTGGTCACAGACCCTGGGAGCATGGCTCTCACAGGCCTGAGATCAGGCCAGGGTCACTGAGCAGTCACATGTCACTTTGAATGAGAAGCCTTGACCTGAAGCTGAGAAATGAAGTTGGGAAACAGCTCAGCCGAAGGCAACTGGACTTTTGTTTCTCATGATGCTTTTTTTCGTATGTTTTCTGGGGGAAAAAAAACCCTCTATTGTCTGACTAACCTTCCATGATGCTGGAAAATTGAATTTGTTTCCTGAGCAGTCTGGTCCAATTTCCCCTGGGTGGGGACGAGCCTGGGCTCCCCTTCCTGCTGCTTCAACTTGGAAGCTTCTGGCTCTACTCAGAGACCAGGACCCAGAAGGGAGGCAGGGACCCTGATCCCTGGACCTGCCAGGCGGTAGCACCCAGGATCCTCCCCGCGGTCCTTGCTCGGGAAGCTTTTTCTGGATCCTCATGTTTCCTTGTCCTCTCTGTCTTAGCAACCTGGGTTTGCTGGGCTGCCATCTTAGCCTGTCCCCCACCCACGGTAGCTCTGTGCCCCCCAGCTCCCTACCTCTGTCTCTAGGCTCTCGGGGCAAGCCGATAGAGGTACAGCTGTAAAGCATTTGTGCTGGCCGCCAGGCTGGCGGGAGGGCCATCTGCAGCCGGGTAGCTGCCAGGCCTGCAGTGACGGGAACCCTGGGCCTCAGCCCAGCCCCAGCCCTTCCACCCCAACCCCCAGGGCAGGAACTTGGCAGTCTACCAAGGCCAAGGAGTCCAAGGGTGAGGGGGATGACCTCGGGGCACTCCTGGAGTCGGGCGACAGGCATAGTTAGCCCCTATTTGGCAACCTGCAGCTGAGCTGAGCTTCAGGGATGGGATCAAGCTCCCAGGGGAGGCGTCATAAATTCTAAGACTGCCCCCCTAAGCCTCAGTGACAGACTTGTCCTCAGCGGGCCACCGTCCCACCATAATCCTCTGTGGGTAATAGGAAAGTTCCCAGGCCACTAGCCTGGAGAGGAGAGAGAAGGAAAGTACTCTCTCTCCCAGCCCTGATGAAAAGGACCCTCCTCACCTCCACTTCCCCTTAGCCCACGCCCCCTCTCCCCTCCCAGGGAAGGACATTGAGTAAGTGGACTGCCGAAGACAGGCCTCCGGCCACAGCGGACCCATCTGGTTCCAATCAGGAGAGCTGGTTCCCAGATTGTGGAGGGCACACGGGGGAGGAAGACCACAACCTCACAGCCTCACTACCTCACTGTGCACCCCCAGCACCCCTCCCCACAGTGTGGCCCCCTTTCACCTCCCAGAGGGGCCTCACACACAGCCACTGGAAGACTAGGTGAGGCAGGGAAACTTTAGGGGGCCTGGGCCTGCCTCTTCCTACCCAGTGGTCTAACCATACACCCCAGACCTCTGCCCTTAGTTAGACAACTCGACCACAGAGGAGAGAAGGGAAACTGCAGGAAAGAAGGGGCCTGGAGGGAGGAGAAAGGGCTGCAAACACAGAGCAAGGGAGCCCTAGAAACCACCAGGTCCCAGCTGGATTTTATTACAAATGGGGACCAGAGGTCCTGAGAAGGAAGTCCAGTAGAACCGCTTACTGGACTTGGCCCCAAGCCCTATTCAGGCATTCTGCCCACTGGCCCTCACAGGAACTCTATAGATAGGAATCACCATCCCCATTTGACAGACAGGAAAACTGAGGCTCGCAGGATTGAAAGGTCATACCTGCCCAACCTCACCCAAGTAGTTAAGTGACCAGGTTTGTCTGAGCCAGAGTCTGGGCACTAGGCTGCCCTCCACAAAGTCAAGGTTGCCTCAGCAGCCCAAGCCCCAGGATCCCATTTTGCTTTCCCTGCTGCCTCCAGACTTGGACCGGGGCCTGCTCTGTTTTCCATCACCCACCCAGCCCCAACCTCTGTCTCCAGGCCCAGGGTGAAAGGATAAAATAGCCTCCCCGGTCATGGCTTGGCGCCAGGGTTCTCTCCTGGCTCTGGATGACACAGGCCCCTGGGCCTCAACTTATCCATGGATAAAATGGACCGAGTTGTCTGAAACTGGGTTGAACAATGATTCTGTGATTCTCCAACCCTCCATTCCTGTCATCCTGAACAAACCTAGAGGCTTCCCCTTGGCTTGGGTGGTCTTTAGAAGGTTCTGACCCCAATTTCAGAATTTAGAGCCAGCAAGGGGGCCAAGACCAAGAGGTGACGCAACCAGCCATGGAAGCCGCTAATCTCCATCTCTCCCTGAGGGGACTTCACTGCTGCCTCCACTGAAAGCAATTTGTCATGCCCTGAATTAAGTGATTCCAACAAGGGTTTAATTTCAGTTTAATGGCTCTGTTTTTATGTGTAATTAAATACCACTGCATGGCAAAAATATGTTGTTTGCACTTTAGAGACTGTGTAAGGGTCCAGGAAGCCAATCCCACCGGGTTTCCACTCCCAGGCTCCACCAGCCCCTCCCCTTGCCTGGCTGGAATTGTCCAGGTCACGGAGAAGGGGGTTGGGGACCTGGGGAAGGGAGGGGGACAGTGAGGGGAGAGGTGGTCCTGGTGGCGCCTGCTCACTCATTAGGGTATGTTTCTAATTATCTACAGCACCCCCACTTCTACTCCCTGACCCCAAGCCTCCCAAACCTCTGGGGCCCCAGACATAGAGGGGACAGGTTACTCTACAGTTACGATCTAATTAGGCACCACGCTGGCTGGCGCGGTGCCTGCTCCCCCGCGCATGCGCATGTGTGTGCCCCGAGGTCCGTTCCATTGCCCCTCCTCCACTCATTGCTCCCGTTAACTCCCTCCTCCCCCTTGAACATGCTTCCTCCTCGTTGACCCTCTCCCCAGACTCACAAAGCGCCCCTTTCCTCCCCTCTTCCCTAGGACAACCCAGCATCCCAGCTGCCAGTGCCTCCCAGCTCCATCCAACCACATCATCTTGACTTTCTCTTTCGAGGTCAGAGGTGACATTGCCATAGGCGTCTGGAATGCAGGGGGAGTTTCTCTGGCTGGGAATATTTCAGGGTCATTTACCACACAGCCAGATCCCCCCAGGAAGGGGGACCCCTGAGCAGGAGCCCCAAGTCCTGCATGCCTCATAACATTCCTGGAGTAACTTAGTGGTGGAATCTAGCCCAGAGGGCAGAGGGGTTAGAACAAGCAGCCTTTTCCTGGAAGGGGTTGAAGAAATGGCTGTGTCTGGAACCTCAGGTCCCTGATAGGAGAAGGGGCCAGGAGGCTTGGCCAGCTCTCCAGAGACTCCCCCACCTGAATCCAGTACTGGAATCAATCCAAGTCTCCATTTTTTTTCTCTCTACTCCCACCTGGCCTTCTTGACAATGCAAAACCCAGCCCTCACCCCTCAGCCAGACATCAGGTCTTGATCTCCACTGGGGAGCTGGGAGATGGAAACCGAATGAATGCCTGATGCCAGTCAGCACCAATGGGGGTCCCCCATCCCCCTGCTCCAAACCACAGTGGGAGGAATGACATTTCTTAGGGAGGCAGGACAGACCACTCAAGGACTTTGGTTTAAAGTTATTCTAGGGGAATTCCCTGGTGGTCCAGTGATTAAGACTTCACCTTCCAATGCAGGGGGTGCAGGTTTAATCCCTGGTTGGGGAGCTAGGATCCCGCATGCCTCGGGGCCAAAAAACCAAAATATAAAACAGAAGCAATATCATAACAAACTCAATAAAGACTTTAAAAAATGGTCCACATCAAAAAAAAAACTCTAAAAAAATAATAAATTAAAAATTAAAGTTATTCTAGGTATGGTGGCCCCACCAGGACACAAGGGTTTGGTCCTTGCCTCCCCATCCCTTTCACCTCTGCCAGGATGCTGATGCCCCTGTGGCAACTCGAGTGACCATTCAAGGGTATTTGGAGGCCACGGGAGGGCTTAGGTACAAACTAGACCAGCAATTCCTCTCTGCAGCCCGCTTCTCCCCACTGTGACACTACCCAGGGCAGTTCCCTTCCTCTGGCCTGGCAGTGGTAGAGGGTGTCCACATTGACACGGAGTTGCTTTTATTTTGGCCCTGTCACATGGTCAAAATAAAAATGTGGCATCTTAGTTCCCCGACCAGGGATCGAACCCGCACCCCCTGCCATGGGAGCGCAGAGCCTTAACCACTGGACCACCAGGGAAGTCCCCAGAGTTGCTTTTATTTCCTTCTTTTTTGACAACTAGGACCTGGCTCCCAGATGGTGCGGGCAAGCACCAGGGGTGGGGGGCGTTCAGTGGGATGTGGGATTCCCACTCCCAAAGTGCACATCCTCTGTTCTCTTGTGCTAGACAGCTCCCTACAAGCCCTGCACTGAGGACACCTAATGAGTGGCGGAGGGAAGTACATACATACACTGTGAATTTCACTCCCTCTCTCTTCACATCACACCCATTCATACTCAGATTCATACAGCCCACCCAGACACACCACACAAACGTGCATCACATCTACACACACCCAGCCCAGGTACACACGCCCTGTAAGAGCCCACACTCTCACTCACATTTCAGGTGTCACTTCACTGTATGCACACACATGTGCACCCACACGTTATAAATACACACCTATCACAGAGGCACATCCCAGGCCACACGTGCAGCTACTTGCCAAGCAGACCCAGGTTTTTTCTGGAGGCACATGAAAAGAAAAGGACCTCTTACCACCCATTCCAAGGATGCAAGAATAGAGCATTAGGAAGGGAGGCTGGAGACAAAGGGGAATTTAAAGAGATGCCTTAGGGAAAGAGATACTCTCCCTACATTTGGCTTAGGGACCTAAACCTTCATCCTCAGCCTACACTCACCTCCTCTCCCAGCATGCCTTGGCCTCGGCCCCGGAAGGAGGGAGCTCTATGAAGAGCAGGCCCGCTAGCTGAAGGAGTGTCACTTTGTTCTTTATCTCCTGCTGCTGGCAGCAGCCTGTGGTGCCTCAGGAAGACTAGATGGCTGTGGGATGCCGCCACAGAGGCAGAGTTAGAGAGATGAGGATTGCAGCCCCAGGCTCGAGATTCAGACGGCACAGGTGCCAGTGCATCAGGGGCCAGCGCAATCGAGAAGCCTGGGAGTGCCTCAAGAGATCAAACACACACACACACACACACACACACACAGCACAAAGGTGAGAGGTAAGGAGCATTGGGAGATGACCAGGAATCCAGTGGTACCACGTGGGCACACATCTGGGGCTGGTACTGAGAGCCCACAGCCCGGCGAGTCCAGGAGAGCAAGATCAAAGATACCCCCACTCCCAACCCCTCAGAATCAAATCTCAGCCCAACCCCCAGTCAGGAATCTAGGCAGTCAGAGCTGTGGAATGTGTTGGAGAGCTTACCCCCTTTCCCTAGCTTCAGGGCAGTACCTCCCCCTCACTAAATCGATAAATCAAATCCAGACGCAAACCCAGTCTGCCTGATGCCCTAGGAAATGCCCCGGCTTCACACACCAGCTGATCCCAGAAATAGCTCTGGCCCAGCAGGGCTGTCCCTGCTTGTTCCCTCCCTTCAGAAGCCATTACTGGCCCACCAGGAGTCTGAACACAGACAGCACAGACTTTGGGGACAGAGAGGCTCCCCAGGAAGGAGCTGCAAGGAAGAGGAGGGTGAATTGGCTGACCCTTTGCAGTCCTTTTACTATGTAAGACAGCTCTCCCCACCCCTGGTGCATCCCTGTCTCTTAATTGTAAATAAATCAACCAAACACCATTGTCTATGGTTTTTTTGGTTTTGTTCTGTTTTGTTAAAAAAAAAAAAAAAACAAAAAAAAAAACAAAACAAGACATCATGGCCAACTGGTAGGTTCCTAAGTCTCTTTCCATCCAGTCAAGCCAGAAAATGCCCAGTGGGTAGGGAAATATCGGGGAGGAAGGTCCAGGGAAGGAGGTGTGGGGAGGGAGGCAGAGCCACAGACAGTGAGCCACTGAAGGATGGAGTCATCCTGGTGACTTCCTGGCTGTGACCACAAATGGGGGTGGAAGCAGGACCCCAGGTAAGTCCCTCACCTCCCAGCATGTGGTTTCCTTTCTCCATCAGGCACATGCACTCCAGCTGTGCATTCTTTCCTCCTCCCCTGACTGCTCAGAGATGGGCCCCACCTCCCCAGCCCTCTGTCCTGCAGGCCTTCCGCTGACCTCTTCCCTCCCCCAAAGCAGGGTCTCAGTTGCCAGGCAACCAAGCTAAGGTGGGCTTGTCCCTGCAGGTCCTTCCCCCTGGAGAGACCTGGGGAGGAAGTAAAGGGGAGCCTGGCAGGCTTTAGCTTTGGAATTGGGTCTCAGTCGATCTCCTAACCACTGAGTCACCTGCTACCCCACACTTTCCCTATGGCCTCTACCCTCTGATTAGTTTGAGGGGAGGGACAACGGTCAAGGTACATGTCTACTTTCCTCCCCTCATTATGGGACTGGGACTTTTCTTCTCCTACAGACTCGTGCTCACCTTCTAGGAGGTGGCCTCACATGTCTAAATCAGAGGGAGTTAAAATAAGAGCCCGCAGGGCTGAAAACTAGAGCTGACATGTAGTATGTGGTCAAGAAGTGTTTATAGATGGCTGAAGGGCTAAATGAATCCAGGATCAATTTGGAAACATACCAGGGCTCTCTCAGGCTATCTAAGCCCAAAGAAGGACACCCCTAGGCTTCGGCTCACCCCAAGGGCACACCCATGCTCATAAACACACACGCACGCACGCATACACGCAAACACACCCCAAGGGAAACTTCTGGGCCAGAAGCAGGGCCAGGACTCAGACCCAGGCTCCAGGTCAGCTCTGCAGCCTCCAGGGGAGGGGGCAGCAGGGGGCAGCGAGCCCCCCCGCGTGCCGACAGGGCTTCACTCGCGGAAGCTGTCAGCCAACTGGTGGCAGTCCAGCTCCCCCTTCGGCTCCAGGCCCCCCGGAAGCTTCACTCCCGTCTTCCGGTCCACACACCAGCACTTGCCGCGTTGCCCATCCAGGGCCGGGTGGCACTGCCAAGACAAGGGTGTGAGAGGTCAGATCTCAGGCAGCCGGCCCCGATCCCAGCCCAGCCCCCAAGTCAGACAGGGGCTCCAAGATGGACTCTAAGGGCGGAGGCTTTCTTGAACATGGGTCCTCTGAGCTCACTGGAGTAAAGCTGGCCAAGAAGGAAAGGTCCAGAGAGGTTTGGTCCAGAAGGTCCAGAAGGCAGGGTCCTGAGGAAGTTCTGTAGCCTACCTGGAGGGGAGACTGGATCCATGGAGTTGAAAGGGGCAGCTGGATTTGACAGGCTAGGGTTCAGGTTGGAGAAGTTTTTAATTTGTGCTCTGATTGTGTTTTAGTTTGGGTCCTGATTGTGTGGGGACTTTAAGAATAGGATTATGGTTAAGATTGTGATTATCCACATTGAAGCTGGGTAGGATCAGCATAAGAGTGGCAGGTGAATTGGGAATTATGACTAACACTTGAGTGGGGTGAGGCTTAGAGCCCAGGTCAGAAATGGAATTGGGATAGAGACAGAGGTCAAGGGCAGAACAATTAAAGCAGTTGGGCTAAAGTTTGGGTCCAGATTAGACAGCAGAGGAGGAAGAGTAGGGGGGTAAAGGTGTATTTCAGAGTCAGGATTAGAGTTGGAGTGAAGGTTGTCTCAAGGGTCAGAATTGGCCTGAAGATAAAGGGTCAAGTGTCAGAATTTTCAGTGGGATAAAAACTGGGGGGAAGGAAACACATAAACGTGTATAACACAAAGAGTGAACCCTAACAAAGACTACGGACTTTAGTTAATAACTAATAATCAATTTTAGTTCCTCAGTTGTAACAAATGTACCACACTCATGTTAATAGGAGAGACTGGGGGTGGGAAAGTAGATGGGAACTCTGTACTTCCTGCTCAGTTTTTCTGTAAACTTAAAACTGCTCTAAAAAATAAAGTCTATTGATTTTTTTAACGGGGGGGGGGGCGGTTTAAAAATTGGGACAAGGGGGAATTCCCTGGCGGTCCAGTGATTAGGGCTGTGTGCTTTCACTGCCGGAGGGCCCAGGTTGGGGAACTGAGATCCCACAAGCCACACGGCATGGTCAAAAAAAAGGAAAAAGAAAAATTGGGCCAAGGATGAAATTGGTATTGGGATAAAGGCTGGAGAGAGGTTTGGTGCTGGTTTGGCGGGGAGACCTCTGTGGTCCTCCTCCATCACACACCTCTTCATAACCTCCTCATGCCACCCTGGGTGTGCAGACTCGGGGGCCGCCTTTCTCCTCCTAGCTAGGCCTCTTCTGGCTGAGTGGTGGTCCACCTTGTGGATTTGTCTGTAGAGCATGGAGCGGGAGGACGTGTGTGCCTACACCCACAAGGGCTGGAGGAGATCCAGGCCACACCCAGCACGAGGTACCCCACCCAGTGTCCTGCCCAGATATGCCACCCTTCTGAATGAGCCCGACTGAGACAGGCCAGAGATGAGGCTGGAGCAGGCCAACCTCGTTGACCATCCCAGCGTCCTGGGGGCTTGTCAGAGGAGCCCATGTTCCAAGGGCGTGTGGAGGTACAGAGGTTTCTGCATTCCTGTCTTGTCTCCTGCCCTCTCCTTCCTCTGCTGCACCCAAAGTTCCCATCTCCAGCTGTCAGGTCTGGCTTCACCTCCAGCCTGGCTGAACCCCAGGTCGTTTGGCAGCTCAGCTTGGGGGAAGGGGCAGGCTGAGTTTCCTCCTCAACTCTTCCAGACCTAGCCCCTCCATTCCCAGATAAAACCTCAGACATCAGGAGTTCCCTGGCCGTCCAGTGGTTAGGACTTCACGCTTTCACTGTGAGGGCCTGGGTTCGATCCCCGGCCAGGGAACTAAGATCCCACAAGACACACGTGGAAACCTCAGACATCCAGGGACAAAGGAGAACTCACAGGAATGGAGGAAGGGGAGTGAGAGAGGGTTGGGAGGCAGAGGTTGGCAGGAGTGCCAGGTCTGCATCACAGATGGTGACTACAGAGGTCATGGAAATAAGCCTGGATGGGGAGGCAGGGTAATTGGTCTGCCTTTAACTCGCTCTGTGACTTTGGGCCAGCCTCTACCCCTCCCTGGGCCTCAGTCTCCTCATCTGCAAAATCAGTGAGTGGGCAAAATGAGCTGAGGTCCTGAGGCTGGGGGAGGGTCTGGGGGAGGGTCCAAAGGGTTAGGTTTGGGTTGAGGAGCTCCCCCCTTCCTGAGACCTCCATTCTGGACATCTTGGAGCTGAGGCCAGGCCGAGTCGGCGGAGATGGAGACCCACCTGCTTGGGGTGGAAGTTGCCGTTGCGGTCGCAGTTGGGGATGGGGATGATGTAGAGGTCCTCGTGGGTGCGGCTCTGTGAGGCGGCCAGCCGCTCCAGGGCCCGGTGCAGCTCACTCTGGCAGGAGCCCTGGGGCTGGAGGAGGGGGAGGACGAAACCGCTCAGCAGAAGGGAGAGAGGCAGGAGGACGGGGGCTGGGGGTCAGATCAGGACTGCAGGCTCTGAAAGGAGGGTTAAGGCCTGGAAGCTGAGCAGGGCCCAATGAGGTAAAAGGAGGAGCTCGGGCTCAGGGGACACTGGCGGGCAGAACAGAGGGACATTGAAGAGAGGATCTTGAGCCAAAGAGCTTCTAAAAAGGAGGGGTATGAAGTGAAGGGACCTTGTGGGGAAAGGAAATCTATGGTGAAGGACAGGAAGGGGATGATTTCTAAACAGGAGTGATGGATGAAATCATATAATTAACAACTTGTAAGACCCAGGCATGGATCCATCAGAAACACCCATCAGAAAGGACATTATGTGATTAAGTTTTATGAATTTGTCCTTTGTTATCAAAAAACATTCCTCTTTTGTGATTTATGCTTGCAGTTGACTTCACTATTGCTTTGTCTGTAATTAATAATGCCACCCATGTTCTCTAATTTTTGCACTTGCCTAACACATCTTTGCCCAATTTCAAAAAAAAAAAAGAAAGGACATTAGCCAGACCCTAGAGCAGGGTCCCAAGGCTCCCTGCTATGGCCAGCATGAACCCTTTAGCTACTGAGAAGCTCTGGGGTGGGGAATCCCTGGGAAGGGCCAAGAAACATCAGGAGGCTTGGGGCCACTGCTGTTCACCAACCAGTACGGAAGTGTCTCAGTATTTAACAATAACTTCAGCTATCCCAATGTCTAGAACTGGTGAGCAGGAAAGGAATTTCAAGAAGAGGGGTGAGGGCTTTCTGGGTCCTGTTGATGCACCCTAGGTGCATCTTGCACACAGCAGACATCTAAAGAATGTTTGCTGAATGGACATCGTCCACATCTGGGGATGGTGGTGGTGTGTGTGCCTATGCACATGCGCATTTGGTCAGAGGTCCTCACCACAGGCCGGGCTTCCTCCCGAGGGACCCCGATGACCTTCATCTTGCCCCCACTGGTGCTCCGGTCTCGAATTTTGGCGAAGTGCTTCTGCAGGCACCTGCGGTCATGGGCGCTGCAGGGGCTGAAGCTGTTATTGGGGTGGTCACCCTCGTCCTTGTCTGCAATCAGGCCAAGATGGGGAAAGGTCAGCGATGGGAAAGGACAAGGCAGCACAGCAACCCAGCCTCCCACCTGCTTTCTCCTTCTTAGGGATTCTCCAGCCTGGCGCTGGGGAAGAGCAGGGGGTCTGGGGGGTGCGAAGAAATGAAAGCAGCACCCCGGTTTCTTCCCCACTCCCCAGGATCTCCTCAGGAGAGTATTCCTCTTGAAGTCCTTGATTTGTCCCTCACTCCACCCACTCCAGCCCTCAGATGAGTCACCAGCTGCAGCTGCCCAGACAGCAGGAGGGTCCCCTGGGCCCTGCAGGGGAGGTCTCAAGCAGGCAGGGGGCCCCACACCGAATCTCATCCCCCTTGCATTCAGCTCTTCCTACCATCCCCCTCTCGGTCTGCTCTTTCTTCCTCTCGCCTTTCCTGCTCTTTTCAGCATCTGGCTGAGCCAGCCAGGGGATCCCCAGGGCTGTCAGCTCTGCTGACCCTCTTCCAAACGGCCAGAATCAAAGTTTCCATGAGTGATGAGAAATCTGGCCCAAAAACTCTCTCCATTGGCTGCAGAGGAGAAGTGGGAGTGGGTGTGTATGCCTGCATGTGAAAGAGTGTGTGTGTGTGTGTGTGTGCGCGTGTGTGTCTGAGACACTGTGTGGCCCCAGAACCAAGAGAACACCCTCACACGTCCCTTCAGCCCCCCCACCCCAAAGTCTCCCATCCTTACATTTCAGACCCCATCCAAAGTGCACATCTGTTGCCCAGAGCCAGGGCACTGGGGATGTGGAGACGGGGGTGGTGAGGCTGAACCGTCACGCTCTCCCTGGGCTCTCCTAAAGGCTCTATCCGAACTCAAGAGAAACCCCATCCAGAAGTCCCAGAATTGTAACCACTGCTCTTCCATCCAGGCAGCCAAAACCAGAACACAGGGCTGAGCTGGAGAAAGAGGTCGCAAGATCCCTCCGCAGATCAGAGCCACCTCTGAAATGCTCGGGTTTGGCAACTTGCTGCCGGCCTGAGTGCAGAGCCCCTGCCAGCATTCCAGATGTTGGCAGCAGGACAGAAGGTTACATCTGGTTTGCGTCAGGATTTTTTTTCCTGAGGAGTTAGCAGGTTCCTCCATGCATGGCAGCAGTCCCAGAGCTGCCTCTGGGTTAAATGGTATTTTTCTGCCGAGCCAAAGTTAGTTGGGGGGTTAGTTCTCTTTTTATTCTCCTAGTTCTGGGGGTGCAGGGGGAAGCACGTGGATAAAGGGAAACCAGGCAAGGAGGAATCTAGACCCCCAGAAAGTCTTTGTCAAGATTCCACACCAAAGGTTATTTATAAAATTCAGTCACCAAGGATGGGAAGAGGTTTTGTCACTGATGCAGGGCTGGCTTAGAAAAAAGAAACAGAGGGAAGGAATAAATGGAGCAGATAGATATAATCCCTCCTTCTGCATATTTAACATCCCAAGAAGGGCAGTCTGGAGGGGATTTCTGTCCCAAAAGATTGAGTTCCCGAAGGTCAACCAAGGAGAAGCCACTACAGCAAAGACTTCCCAGCTGGTGTGGGCAGCAAAAGAAGGGGCAGATCAATTTCAGAAGACCAGGATTGTGCAAAGGGGGCTATAGGAAGATAGACCCCAAGCCCCCAGGCAGGAACCAGAGAGAAGACCTGAGATCTAAGCTCTTCCCTGAAGACCTTCCCAAGGAACCTTCTGGCTAAGAAGGCCCAGGCTGGCCAGTGACCACCCCCCGCCATCACCGCGTCCGCCTTGTCCAAAGCCACAAGACTAGTGGATGGGGTCACAGCACTGCAGGTGTGTAGGCTGGAGCTGGGGATTGGAGAGAAAGGAAATAGAAGACCTAAAAGAATTGAAAGATTTGTCTTGGAACCACAGAAGCTGAGCGAGCTTGGAACAAAGGGGCCACCATTCTACCTGGAAAGTCTGGAAGGATCCCAGGGGCTCATTTGACACAACCCACGACACTACCTTGAGGGCCCCCTTCAACCGGAAAGGTTTTGTTGTTCTTCCTTTGAGTTTGCTTTCTTTTCATGACCATAAAGGAAAGCACGGCTGTGCACAGTGACACTTGTCCCTCTTGGTAAGTGGCCAGATGTTCTTAGGTTCCCTAGGCAGAGTTTTCTAATGCACGGGGCTGCCTCAGGAGGTAGAGTTCTGCCCTGGAGGTGTGGCACGTCAGGGTGGCAGAGGTCTCAAGGACCCGGAGAGATCTGCCGTAGAAATTCGACTACTTTCCAACATTGTGTTTCTATGAGTCAAGTTCACAAAAACACTCGGGGGAGGGATTTTTTTTTTTTTTTAACATCTTTATTGGAGTATAATTGCTTCACAATGGTGTGTTAGTTTCTGCTCTATAACAAAGTGAATCAGCTATACATAAACATATATCCCCATACCTCCTCCCTCTTGCGTCTCCCTCCCACCCTCCCTATCCCACCCCTCCAGGTGGACGCAAAGCACCGAGCTGATCTCCCTGCGCTACTCGGGGGATTATTAAAGGATATTTGGAATGATTATCCTTTAATTTAGGAAGTGCCATGAAGGAGGACAACTGGGTCCACTCACTGAACCCTGGGGACGCGTAGGGCATAGGGCAAGCTTGGAAACATAGCTCATGTTCTTGCAGGGCTCCCGTCACATGGGGCATTATCAACAGGCAGCCTGCCTGGCCTCCCCCACCTTGGTTTCTCCACCATCCAGCACACTTAGCCGCAGCTTGTGTCTCAGCTTAGAGTAGAACACGGCAGGCAGGGAGAGTGGCTCTGTACTGCTTCTCGCAGGGGCGGGGGTACACAGACTACGTCCCTATCTGCCAGCTCAGACACAGACAGGCTCGGACTCAAGGATCACAAACATACACAAACGATCACGTGTCCAGACACACACTGGTCCACGCGTGCACACCCACCCACATGCACCCAGGCGCCCTGACCCTGCCCTGGCCAGAGCACACTGACTGTACCCCGGCTGTTGACTTTCCACTTAATCTGTAACTTCTTCTTGCCCAGTCTTGTTTAACTGGCAGACTGAGACCCCACCCCAGGATCCACCCTAGGCACTAGGCTTGGGAGGGTGAGGGTCATAGCCTTGAGTCTCTAAAAAAACGTTCACCTTCCCATCTCTAAAACTGGCTAAATTCTTGCTACTTCCCTGCTCACGCAGGAGGTCCATCCTCCTCGAGCTGCTCACCCAGGTGGGGCCCTCTGGAAAAATCGCAATCCTGGTGGGTTCCCCTCTGAGCGGGAGCCGAGTCAAACCTGCCCGCCCCCCACCAAAGGTCAGACCTCCCGACATCTGAAAGGCTTGTTTGGGAGGCGGGGCTTCCGAGGTAGGCCAGGTCACCTCCTCTTGCCCCGCTGGAGCTAGGCCAACGACATCCAGCCACAGGGGAAACCTTGGTCTTTGCTCCAGCCACAGAGGAAGGGCAGGCACCCAGAGAAAGAAGAGGTTTCACAGCTTTGGCACCAATGGCTGCAAAGTTCATGGTCAAAGCTAGAAGATTTCCTCTTTCTTGCTGCCTGATTTCATCCTCATGATTTCCCTTCAACTCTAGCCCCCACTCTCCTCAAGACGCCCAGGGTGAGGCTGTGAGGTAGGTGGGCCCAGCCAACCAGACACGATCTGGAGGGTCACCCACCTGCCCTACAACAAAGGCCTTTTCCTTCTTCCCCTGCACTCTGGCTGGAGAAGCCAAGACCACCCATGCTGGGTACCAGGCCTTTCTTTGAGGTCTGGCTCAAGGGGTGTCCCCCTCACCCTTGTGCCATGCTGCTGGCCTCAGACTAAAGAGTCAGAGAAGGACAGCTGGCCCTTCCACCCTACCCCCTCCACTCCTCTGCATGTCCCCCCAGCTTTGCTCACTTGCCCTACTGTCCCCCAAAGCCCCAGCATCAGAGGAGAAGTTAAGCCTCAACTTAAATCCATTCGGCTTCCTCTTCATCACCATCCTCATCACTGCTCCAATACTGAGCTCTTACTCCATGCCAGATGCCCCAGCCCTGCAAGATAGGTCCTACTGTCCCCCCTTTTTACAGATGAGGAAATGAAGCAGTCTGGCTAGAGGAAAGGAGAAGAACTTATCTCTGCAGCTCCTATGTCTTTAAATGGAAAGACTCCTGATACCCGAGGCACCAATAATTCTGGCTTTGCCAAAACTAAAGAAAAAATGTTAAGCAGCCATGCTCCTCCTTCCCTCCTCCCCCAAGGCACAGAATTTCTGGGAAGGCCCTGTTCCCATGACATGACTGGATTCCCAGTACTGAAGTAGGGGGGACAATATTTGCTGTGTTGACTAAAAATTAACCCAGCCTGCATGTTCCCTAACCCTGTCCCAGAGGGACCCAGAGCACAGTTTAGGATCTCCCCAGTCCAAACGCTAATCTTCCCACTGTCCACTCCCCCAGATTCCACAAGTCGAGGGTCAGTACACTGAATCAGGATTGTGGACTTCTGACACACGTGTCCCACGCCGCCCCCACCTCTGGTGGCCTGAGCTGTGTTAATCCACAACCTTTTCTGGCTTGGAAAGCTGGGACAGGGGGTCACGGCAGAGGGCACGGGGGAGGGGGGTAGCCTAGAGAGGGATGGGGGAGACCTGCCCCAGGAGCAAAGAGTGGGCCTCTGGACCATAGCAGGCCAAGAGAGGGGGCACACTGAGTGACTGCCCTCCCCAATCACCTGCTGAAGCTCAGTCCCAAGAGGAAAAGGCAGGAAGAAGAGCCTGATTGACCTCTCTGCCAAACTATTCCCCAGGCAAGAAGGCCCAAGCTTTGGGACGCAGAAGGGACGGTAGTCTATCGACAGTGGAAGGCTCAGGAGAACAGCGGGGAGAGGGGCCGAGCCCTGGCCGCCTGGTCTCACCAGGCACCCTGCAGGGCTACTGCACAACTCTAGGGGGCACCTTTCACACAGTGCAGTGTGGCCCGGGCCGTGGCAGGGGTACTTCTGGGATGACTGGGAGGTAAGAGGGCATGGACACAGCTTGCTGAGTAGGTACCTAGTTTCCCCAGGGCCCCCCAGACCTCCCCTTCCCCTCTCCCGATATCTGCCTGCACTGCAAGGGTGGAGGCCAAGGCAAGGAGACCTTGGGCCCTGTAATCCAAGAGGGGCCTAAAGCTGCCTTTCGAGGCTGGTGTACGCGATGTTCACAGGACACTCACAAACTGTTCACGCCATGCCTCCCCAAAGCTCCTAGGGGAACAGCTTCTTCCACTTCAGGACGGGGTGTTCCTACCCAGCCAGGGAAGAAGGGGTTCCCAAGACCCACTGAGGGCTCTTCTGTCCCACGTGCAAGTTGATGAGAGAGGAGGAGCTCACCAGCCCTCCTAATCTGGTGCCAGATACCCGCTGGCCGGTGGAGGGTGGAGATACCAAGCAAAAGGAACCCGTTATACCCGGGGAGCCCAAGGGTTCAGCCCTCACTCCCAGTCTGCTCTCCCACTAGCGCTGGCATCTCTGCCCCAGGATCAGCGACTTACACCCCCAGAACCCCCCACCCCCACCCCCGCTTCCCAGATGTGCTGGGTGCCAGGCTGGCATTTCTCCTAGAATGTTTTCTGCTGACTTATCTCTCGCTGCCCAGGGGCAGGAAGGGCAGAGCGGCCCGAGGCCCAGACCCCGGGGGTCCACCTCCTTCCTGTTTTCCCTGCATCCTGCTCTCCTCTGGCTAACAAGCTGCAGAGGATTGAGGAAGTGGAGCGGTCTGGGACCCAGGGCAGGAAGCTTGGGGCCGGAGTCCCAGCATCCGGACTGCAACAATGGAAGCTTCAAGCACCAGGAAAAGAGACAGAAACAGACAGAGGCACAGGGAGAGCAAAACAGAGTCCAAGAGGGAACAAGAAACAGAGGCAGAGGTAGAGAAAGGCAGACAGAGAGATTCTGAAAGCAACAGAGAAAGACAGGAACAAAGACAGAAAGAGAAACGGTGACAGAGTCAAGAGAATGAGCCACGGAAAGAGACTGAGATGAAAGTGAGCAAAGCAGGGCAGCAAAAACAGGAAAAGGAATAGGAGAAAGAGAAGGAAACTGATAACGGGCAGGAGAGATTGAGGAAAGGAGAATCTGAGAATGTTGTTAGTGAAACTAGAGGTTGAGAGACGCAGTAGGAAAGAACAAAAGAATAAGAGAAAGAAGGAGAGAGACAGAAAGACTATAAGGAGAAACTGAAAGTCTCACTGAGAAATAGAGAAAGAGAAAGTGTAAGAATGAGTTTAGGGCAAAAGACCTTCTAAACCTCTCTCTTCCTTTCTCTCTCTCTCTCCCTCCCCCCCGCCCCATCCCTCTCCTCTCTACTGCCTATCCCGTTAGGTTTCTGCAGCTCTGGGCTGGGAGCCAAGACTTGCTTCTCTTCTGCCACCTCAAATGGCACCTGCCAGGAGAAGGGAGCAGGGCGCCTGTGTACCAGGGCAGGAGGAGGCGCCCAGGCCTGGCAGAGAGACCCCTGTCTTCCCAATACCTCTCAAAAAGCTAGGTGAGCCGGCCTGGGGCTTTGAGGAAGGGCCACTCTGATGCCTCTCACCACCAAAGCCACTCTAATTTACATGTCCCACTCCACCCCACCTCAATGTCAAAAGCCCGAGCCCTGGCTTCTCAGACCCCTGGGGCCTCCACTTGGGTCCAGGGTGAGGGGAGGTCCCTGGATCAGGAACAGAAAGCCTCCACTGCCACCAACCCCATCCTCCAGGTATCTGGCCCTAGACTGCTCACTTGCAGGCTGTGGGCTGTACCAAGTCACTTAATTTTCCACTCTTGCCCCAGCAGCCAGGACTACCATTGAGACCTCTCTTCCCAAATAGGCACCCTTGAGACGGAGGGATGGGAAGAGTCCTCTTTGATGGTGGCAACAGGCTGCTAGGGACTTGATAGCAGTTTCCTTGGCTGACCCTGTCCCATGCCAGTCGGGCCCTGCCACATACCTGCGTTCTGCTCAGCTCACAGGGGATTTTCAAGAGCCTTTCGGGCCAGCCCGAATGGGGAAGGGGCTTCTGGGAGGGGAGGACCCCAGGGAGGGCGTGCAAGGGATGGGGCACCTTACCAGAGGGCTGCAGGCTTTCCTGGATGGCCTCGATCTCTGCCAGTTCCATGCACACGCCTTGCCCGTGCACCAGCGTGTGCAGGGGCTTCTCCACGCCCCGGGGCGGGTAGCAGCGCAGGCCGGAGCCGCAGCGGGGGGTGTACACCCCGCAGGGCATCCCCTTGCCCAGGGCGCAAGTGGCGCAACAGCCGCAGCCCGGCTCTCGCACCAGCTCCTCGCAGCCCACGGGGGGGCGGCAGCGCGCCAGCTTCTCCTCGGAGCAGGGCGGGCAGTGGATGGCTTCGTCGCCCAGGCTCGGCCCGGGCCCGGCGGCCAGCAGCAGCGCGGCCACGAGGCACAGGGGCAGCATGACCGGGCGAGGACGGGGCACGGGCGGGCAGCGGGGGACACAGAGGCAGCGCCCGGCGCGCCTGGAGGACCCGACCCGGAGGGCGCGGGGACACGGGGCGGCTCCGCTGGCGGACAAGGACGAAGCCGAGGAAGTTAGCAAGCGGGCCGGAGGGGAGCGAGCCTGGCGCTGCGCCGCATCCTCGGCCCGGCCCAGGCGGCTGGCTGTAGGGGGGCAGGGGGCTGAGCTGCTGCCCGGGACCGGCTCCCCCGGACTTTATACCGGCCCCTGGCCACACCCCCAGCGCCTTCCCGTGGGGGAGGGAGGGACGGGATGGGGGGGAGGCCCGGGGAGAGGGAGAAGGAGAGGCGGCTGTTAGGGGGAGGGGGCGCTGTCCTAAGTCATCGCTGCTGCCGCCGCCGCTGCTACTACATCTGAAAGTCCTTTTCTGCCGCAGGAGAAAGCGGCGCAGTTTGGAAGCCACGGCAGCCGCCGAGAGCGCTTCTGAACCGGAGCCCGAGAGGGCAGCGAAGGGCGAGCGAAAGCGAAGGGGCGGCTCCGTGGCCCCCTCCCCCGACCTTGGAGGATTCTCCCCGGACCCCACTGAGATGGCCCCGCAGTCCCCCCGCACTGAGAGCGCGGCGGCCTCCTAGCCCGGACTCCCAGCTCCGGGGATTCAGTCTCCCTGGCCAGAGTCCTTCCCACCCCCCTCGAGTGCTTCCAGCCTCAGCCGCTGGAGACCAAGTCTGGTGAGGAGGGGAAAGGGGGCCCAGAAGGGCCGCATGGCCCTAAGAGGTTGATAGGCTCTCTCCCCACTTGCCCCTTCCAACCTGCCCCTGCCCCCAATCTCCCCAGGGTTCATTTGGGCCCCTGTCCCCTCTGCCTTACACAGGATGGCATCAACAGAACTCGTACCCGAAGAGGGAGGTGCCAAGACGCTTGCTCCTTCCTGGATGTTTGCTTCTACTGCCCAGACCCACTCCCAGAGGGATATCAGCTGAGGAGACTGCCACTCTCACGTGCAAATTGCGCATTGCACAACTCCAGGGGGCACCATTTCTCTGGTAGTCATTGTAGACTTGTATAGCTGTTGTGACTGTTTTCCAGCAGATGGCACTCAAGGGTTTTGAGAAAGGGGTGCCTTTTTCTAATTCACCCAGCAGTGCTATTTGGGCTAGTGTCAGGGGTGGCTAGGCCCTCTGTGAGATCCTATTGGTGCCCGTATCCCCTACCCTTTGCCTCAGTCCTGCTGGGATTGGGAGGGGTTCTAGAGTAGCATTTGGAGAAGGGACTCCTCTCCTAGGTGGTCTCTCAGGTCCCCCCCAGGGTTTACTCATCCTCCCCCACAAAACTTTCTGCTATCCTGGAGCTGATTTCAGGGTAAGGGTGCCTGTCCAGGCATACCTGGTGACCTACTGTGGATTTTTTTGGTTTGGCCTAAAAGCTGAAGGGCAGCCAAGCTGAAGTGCAGATCAGAGACCCTCTTCCTGCTTCCTCTCCCACGGCAGGGGTTTTTCAGTCTCACAGGGATTGGGCCCTCTCCTACTTTCTGCAAGTACAGACTGTCCAGGTGAGAGGAGGAAGAGGGGCTAGAAGCTGGACCTGCAGGGGCAGAACCAAAAGTTGCAAACTGACGGCCCCTACTGGCAACCGTAAAGACTGCAGAAGGGCTGGAGAGTTATGGCTGAGGACAAGAGTCTGGGATTCTCTCCGCGCCAGCTCATGGACTACTGGGGTCTCTTCTGCCCCATCTGCCTTGGAGAAGGGTAAAGAGAACCAGGATCCTCAAGTCCCTGGGGGAAGCCTGGCCTGTCCCTGATTCAGAAAACTGCCCCCAGCCCCCTCCCCATCCTTCACCATCACTGGACCCAGTTCTGCCACAAACTTATTGTGTGAACTTGGACACCACCCCTTGGAGCTCGAATGTCCCTAACTGCAATGGAGGTAGGTCATCTCCACCTAGCCTAGCTTTTGAAGCTCTCGTGAGAATAAAATGGGACCAGGAAGAATAGTTCTGATCCCAATGCCAGACTTGTCTCCTAGACCGCAGACCTGGGAGGGATAAAGGTACTGGGACATGGAGGAAGGAGGGCAGAACTGGCGATGAAGCATGAGTGCGGGTGAGTGTAGGAAATCTAGACAGGTTTCCAGGTGAGACAGATGCCCCCACTCCTACCCCAGCAGCCCCCCCATTCCATCCTCGGGCTCACCCCCATCACCATCTAGGATAATTCCTGGGAGGCAGGAAAATGAACACGAGGAGGCCTCCCCACCATTCATGCAACCCACCTTTACTGAGCACCTGTTGTCTGCAGGCTTTCTGCTACATCCAGGGGATCCAGACACGGCCGAGACCACTGTCCGCCCTCACGGAGCTTACTGCCTAGTGAGGGGAGACAGACATATGAATAAAATAAGTGCAGGTGCCCTGGGGGTGTTTATAGGGGGCAGGGTGGGCCAGAGGCACAAATGGTCAGTTCAACATCCAGGGCGTGGAAAGACTTCATGGAGGAGGTGACCCTTGAGCCAACGGTCTTCCATGCTAGACAAACAAACACAGGTAGCATCAGGCTAACCTGGATTCTATCCCAGTTTTGCCACCAAGGTCACCGGGGAACCTGAAACAAGTTACTCTCTGAGCTTCACTGAGCTTCACTTTGTTTTTCTTTCTTTTTTTTGTTAACGTATTTATTAGAGTATAATTGCTTTACAATGGTGTGTTAGTTTCTGCTGTATAACAAAGTGAATCAGGATACATATGCATACATCCCCATATCTCCTCCCTCTGGCATCTCCCTCCCACCCTCCCTATCCCACCCCTCTAGGTGGTCACAAAGCACCAAGCTGATCTCCCTGTGCTACGTGGCTGCTTCCCACTAGCTATCTATTTTACATTTGGTAGTATATATAAGTCCATGTCACTCTCTCACTTCGTCCCAGCTTACCCTTCCCGCTCCCTGTGTCCTCAAGTCCATTCTCTACGTCTGCGTCTTTATTCCTGTCCTTACCTGGAAAATGGTAAGAAAGAGAGACGAGTGGGGAGGGAAGAGAGAGAAAGAAAGAGTGGCCCGTGCAGTACCCAGCAAACAGTAGGCACCAAGTGTTTGCTCCCTCCTGTACCTCCCTGGTGGAAACTAACTTCTCCACGTGGCTGGAGATCCCCCGGTGGCAGGATCTGTGTGTCCCCCACCAGACCAGAAGTTCCCAGTGGACTGGGTTTAGTATCTCCTCCTCCTCTGGCCTGCTGGTGTCTGGGAGAGGCTGTATATAAAGGGCATGGGATTTGGAGTCACTGGACCTGGGTTCGAGTTGCAGCACAGACACTTAAGAGCTTTGTTACACTAGAAACTAACATAACATTGTAAATTAACTATACTTCAATTTTAAAAAAAGAGTTTTGTGACTTTGGACACACACTTAATGTTAAAAGAGAGAGAGAGAGAGATAATAATTGGGCTTGCCCCACAGGATGATTGCAAGAAAAAGTGAGATAATGGAAGAGAAAGGGCTTTGGAACCCGAGGAATGAGAAGCAGATGCTGCGTATTGGTTTTCTCCACCTGACTGCTGCCTATTTGACGACTGGGAGCCCCCCAGAGGCAGAAACCTGGTTCTCCTTCTCTGTGGTCTTCCCCAGCCCAGGGATCTACGGGTAAAAGGAACTCCTCCCCCCCCTCAGCATTCCTGTCTGTCCCTCACCTCCTGAACACCCGGGGTGGGGCCAGGAAGATGCTCCTAATGGAGGGGTGAAAATCCTCGCTCCCTTCAGCCTCTTCCACCCCACACCCTCACTGGCTTGTTGCTTAGAAAGAGTCTCGCTAGCTCCCTTGTTAGCTCAGTATCAAACGTCTACTGGGCTCCAGCTGGGCTTCTTAGAGAATCAATAAGAAAAAGAGCTCTATTCCCAAGGGAAAGACACAGTCCTGTCCTCAGGGAACCCCCGATCTGATGGGCTTGCCCCAGGGAGCATCTCATAGGATGGAGTAGGCAAAATGTACATAATAATGAAGGTTAACATTTAATGAGCATGGACCATACACTGGACATGTTCTAAGCGCTTCACTGTGTCCCCTTCACAACAACCTCATGAAGTGGTCACTATCATTATCCCCTTTTTAAGATAGGGAAAGTGAGGCACAGAGAGGTATGTAACTTACTCCAGGTCACACAACAAGTAAGTGGAAGATCAGGGATGTGAACCCAGGCAATCTGGCTCCAGGGTCTGTATGATTAACCCTTATGTTTTACTGCCTTCCAAAACAGCTGGTTGGAAGCATTCTGAGCAAATGCCAAGAGCAAAAGACTATGGTACAGCGTGCAAGCTGGGTATAGGGGATCAGAGCAGAGGGGGCATTGACATGGGACGGGGCCCCAGGCCTCCCCATAACTTTGGCTTCCCAGGCCCTCCCTAGCTGCCCTGGACTGTCCACCGTGCCCACACCGAATAGGGAGCTCAGCTTCCCTCCCTGTTGGCTGATGTCCAAGCCCCCGATACGACATCCTTCGTAGTCGCCCCAGGTGTGGGCTGAGCAATGGCACCTCAGTATGGCTGCCTCCTTGCCCACCAGTGCCCCACACTTGGCTAGACCAGGTCAGGAGAGCAAGGATGTCCACAAAGACTCCACAGCACAGAGGGAGGTCTGGTCCAGAGGACAGAGCCTGAGTCCTTCCCGCAGGTCATGCAGCTCCAGAAGTGAACACCCGGGCAGGGGAGAGAGTGGGGAAAAGAGAGCCCATCTGCCATTGGGCTGGCCAGGATCCAGTTTCATATCTCCAGCCCATCCTGCTCTGCTACTTGCCAGCTTTGTGGCCACTTGCCCTTCCTCGGCTTCAGTTTTACCATCTGTAAAATGGGGGGAGGAGAACTCATTGAATTGTGAAGCCCTTTCCAGCTGGAGCAGTCTAGGAATCTAGAACCTCTGGAGTTCTTTTACGTGGTCCTAGGCCCAGTGTTGGCATGGCTTCCAACCCTCCAGAGTTTGCACTGTTTCCAGGCTGACTGGCACTGGCAAAATCTCTGTCTCATTGCTCAAAGCCTGCACAGCAGACGAGCCAAGTGAATGATGTTGGGCTCTTTGAGAGCTCTGTCACCACCCAGAGAGGTGACGAGGCTCACCCAAAGGCACACAGCTAGTAAGTAATCCAGCCAGGACTTAAGCCAGATACAGTTACTGCCTGCTACAGACTTAGCCCCCTGTGCCACGCTACCCCTGCTGCCAGGGCATTGCCAGCAAGCCATGGGTTCAAGACTCAAGGAAGGTGGAGATGGGGGCAGTGGGCGGGGGAGAAAAAGCAGATGCTACCTGGGCGAATCTATGCAGAAGACACTTGCAAAAGTAGAGACACAGAGGCAACTCCGGGCAAAGAGAGACAGATGTGGGAAAATCTGTGGGAAAATCATTCTCCCTGCCTCCCCTGACACCTGTTAAGAGCAAGGTGTCTGCTTGCCAGGTGCCTCTTGGCCTGATAGCTCAGAAGCTCAGAATCAAAGCAGACCCCAAGTCCTTCCCGCACACTCCCTGGAAGACTCCAAGCCCTGCCTTCTACTCCCCTGGCCCTGAAAAGAGTGCTACCTACCCCTTAGAAAATCCCAAAGAGACTCTACCAAGGGACCGCTGACCCCAAAGAATCGCCCCCAAAAGAGCTCTAGGATTAGAGACCCCACAGAGGAGTCCTCAGATTCAGTAAAACCCAAGAGACAGGGCCTGGGTTCCAGAGAGATGCCAACACTCACACACACAGGGGCCCTATTCCCCAGCTGCACGCGTCGCCCTCTCCCTACCAGCACTAGGAGTTCACAAATAGCCCCAGTCTCACCTTCTGCTTAGTCCCAGACCTCTCTTCTGGCCCCATCACCCCACGTCCAGAGCCAAGAGCCCTGGTCCCTCACATCAGGCTTGATGTCTCACCCTTTCTCTCCTCCCCACCCCTGCCCACTTCACCGCAGCCTTCCTCTTCTCCCCACCCAGGAGAACACCCTGGTCTGAGGAGCTTCCCAAGCTTGGTAACCGACATCCCAACACCACTGGGGAAAAGTGAGGAAGACCCCCCCGCAAAGGGCAAGTGAGTGGACTGCAAGAAAGAAAGGGGAAAAGGAGTAACTGTGGCCTCCATTCCCTCAGCTGCAAAATAGGGTTGACAACCATACCAACCTCATGAGATTGTTATGAGAAGCTGTACAGAGTGCTTCCTTCTGGCTATACCTCATTTAATAAATACATATGGAAAAACATAATGGAATACTACTACATATCCTCCACCAGACTTGGTAACAATTGTAAATATTGACAGTACCAGAATGTGGAGTAAGGGGATTCTCGTACAATGCTGGCAAGAAAACAAACTTGTACAACCACTTGGAAGCAACCAACAATCCCACCCCGAGAATACACCCAATAGAAATGTCTGTGTGTGTTTATTTGTGTGTATTCCAAAACACATGTATAAGAGTATTCATAGCGGCATTATTCAGCCAAACATTGGAATCCATAGTAGAATAGATATACCTATAATTGAATAAACTATCGCTACACCCAGTAACATAGATGAATCACATATTAAACAGATTAATACTGTATGATTCTATTATTCAAAAGCAGGCAAAACTAATCTATGGTTTTAGAAATCAGGTTACTTTTGGGGAGGAGGGTGGGAATAATCACTGGAAGGGGTCTTATGGGGTACAGGTAATGTTTATTATTTAGTTACATAGTGTATTAACTATGTGAATGTTCACTGAGCTAAACATTTCTTATTTCTGCACTTTTCTGTATGTATGTTACACTTTAATTTTTATTTATTTTATTTTATTTTATTTTTTTAAAATAAATTTATTTATTTATTTATTTATTTATTTTTGGCTGCGTTGGGTCTTTGTTGCTGCACGCAGGCTTTCTCTAGTTGCGGGGAGTGGGGGCTACTCTTCATTGCAGTGCGCGGGCTTCTCATTACGGTGGCTTCTCTTTTGGAGCACGGGCTCTAGGGCGCGCAGGCTTCAGTAGTTGTGGCACACGGGCTCAGTAGTTGTGGGTCATGGGCTCTAGAGCACAGGCTCAGTAGTTTTGGCACACGGGCTTAGTTGCTCCGCGGCATGTGGGATCTTCCCGGACCAGGGCTCGAACCCGTGTCCCCCGCATTGGCAGGCGGATTCTTAACCACTGCGCCACCAGGGAAGTCCCTACACTTTAATTTTTTTAAGAAAAAACTTTTTGTTTATTTTTTTAAAGAGTCCTAGCTCTCAAGTCATCCTGCCTGGACTGGATTTCTGGCAGTAGATTTAGAATAAGTTAGCACATCTCTCTGTGCCTGAGTGCCCTCATCTTTCATATTAATCACCCATCATGTTATATAGGGCGGCTATAGTGATTAAATGAATGAATCTGTGTAAAATGCTTACAATGATGCCTGCTCCTTATTAAGTGGCCAATGAGTGTTAGTTATTAGGCATGACCAGCCAGGTTAGTGAGGTGAAGGGCCTGAAACCAAAGCACCTGCACTGAATTCTGGATTTGCCATTTCCTAGCCCTGTGACTTTAGCCAAATGACATCTTCCTTAAATGCCCTCTGTTGTAGAAGAGGAATAACGCCAGCCCAGCCTGATAGAGCTGTGCGAGAACCTACAGAGACTATCTACGTAAAGCAGTCAGCGCAGTGCCCGGCACAGATACGTATTAGCCATGATGATGATTGATCACCATGGTAACCCTATAAACCCATTTTATAGATGGGGCTCCAAGTAGTCAAAAGACTGGATTAAGGTCTCATGGAACTAAACGTGATTTAAATCCTTTTGGGGGATGATAGAGCTCCACCTGGCACCCCCACCACATCCCCTCTTTCACATAACCACCATCCTCTTCTCTCCTAAAGCCTGTATTCCTCCCACTTTCACCCCTCAGCCCTCACTGTTCCCAGAGGCTTGATATTTAGAGCCAGTAATCCTCAGTATCTGTGCAGTCTGTTCCTCACCCCCACCCAGTCATGATGATCTAAAGAGCAGCAGAAGCTGGGCCCAAAGCCAGGGGAAAACCAGACAGCCCGTAATGGAGACGAGCTTTGCCCTCAGGTTGGGGTGCACAAGCTATAGGTCAGAGAGCTCTTGCAGTCAGAGCTAGGGGTTCAAATCCCAGCTGTGCCCTGATGAACTGTGTGCACTGTGGGCTTGTCTCTTCACCATGATGGTCCTCAGTTTCCTCATCTGTAAAATGGGGATGCCAGTCCCTACTTCACTCTGTAGGGCTATCAGGAGTATCAAATGAGGCTATCCATATAAGTGAAAGGACATATATCCTAGAACACAGATTGCAAATTAGTAGCTCAATGTTTTGTCAAATCACACTGACATTCAGCCTCTACTCAGGCTCCCCCCACCAGCAAACAAACAAGCAAGTATGCATTAGGAGAGGGAGGGAAGGGCCTGGAGCCCAAAGAGATGAGATGGCCAGAGAGACAGATGGATGCGGGTAGAGGTACACAGCACCACACCCCATTCTACTCCTCCCTCTCAGGGTCCCACCCTAATGCCCCCTGCAATTCTGACACCTAGTCTGATGTGTGGGTTTTCCAACACCATCAAGACATTCTACAACACTAGCTTGGTGTCCTACAATTTAACTCAATTCTCACTGTCTACCTGGAGATGGCATCAGATCCCACAGGTTAAGGGCTCAGTCCTACAATACCGCCCCCCCTCACCTTCAGATGCCAATCGCAAGCTCAGGTTGTCACCTGGGCTTCTGACTGACCAGCTATATATAAGAAGTTCCAATGACCCCCCCGCCTTGGGTTCGATTAATTTGCTGGGGCACCTCACAGAACTCAGAGAAACATTTTACTTACTAGATTACTGGTTTATTATAAAAGGATATAACTCAGGAACAGCCAGATGGAAGAGAGACATAGGGCAAGGTATGGGGAAAGGTGGGTGGAGCTTCTCCTACCCAGCCACTCTCTTAGCACTCTGAGTGTTCACTGATGCAGGAGCTCTCCAAATCCCATCCTTCTGGGTTTTTATGGAGGCTTCATTACATGGGCATGATTGATTAAATCATTGGCCATTGGTGATTGAAGTCAATCTCTGGCCCTTCTCTCCTCCGAGGTCAGGGTTGGGACCAAAAGTTCTAACCCTCTGATAACTTTCTACTCCCATCAGGGCTCCTGGCATGGCCCCATTGCCTTCCCCTACAAAAGTCCCTCACCCCAAATACATACACTCCCCTTCTGTGGTTCACCTCCACCCGTCCTGCCTCTCCTTCCACGTATAGGGTGGAATTAGGCCTCCTGGTCCCCCTGGCTGCCAGTGGTTTCCAGAACCCCCAGGACGTCAGGGATACCCTGGCCATGAAGACTCCCAGGACCACCCTGGATACCTAGGGGCTGGGACTGGTGGGCTGGGAACCGTAGGGCAGCCCTGGCTGTCCAAGGCTGCCAAGCCCACATGGGCTCCCACGGAGGTCAGGGACCGGTGGGGACCCTCTGGGCAAGAGTTTCCCCCAGGCCAGACAAGTCAGCCAGGTCCACTCACCTTGGCTCCCAGTCTCCTCTATCCCGAGCCCGCCTGCAACTCCCTCAACACCCTTTTTAACTTCTTTCTGGGGACTGCTCACTTATCGCTGAGTTTTAGCCATCATTTTTCTAGTTGTCCTATTGCCGTAAGTAGAACGTGAGCTACTGGACATCGACAACTGGGCCTTTCTCTCCTCCTCTTCCCCCTGTTTCTTTACTTTCTCCCTCCCTCCTTTTCTTTAGCACCTCACCTCCATCCTTCCCTACAACCTTTCCCATAACAAATGCTGCTCACATGTAAGACACTGTGTCCGACGCATCCCTGTGTGGTCTTAGACTGGCACATAATAGATGCTGAGGCATACCTACTGTTGGTTCACTGACCCTCTACCCCACCTCCCCTCTCTCCAACCTATCTCTCTCCCTTTGGGGGTCTTTCCCCAGGACTGAAGAGCTCATCTCATCCTGTGTCCTACCCCCCTTCCCAGTACAGGGCCAGAAAGCAGAGGGAGGCTTCATGGATGCCCTAGGTTTGTCCCATAGGCTTGGAGGGGCCTCCTGGAGCCCCAGGTCCATCTGGAAATGTCATCTATGCTCAGATGGATCTCCCTGAGAGGACAGGACAGAGGACCCCTCCTTCATGGCTGCTGTCCCCTCTTTCTCTCTTATTTCCTCTTCCTCCCTGAAGCAATGTTCTCAAATCTGCCTTTCAGATCTCACCATCCACTGTTAGAGATTAATTGGCTTTGAGGAGGCAGTGTATGTAGTAGAACATCAATAGTCTGGGAATTGTGTGATCTTGGACATCTCACTTCTCATATGTCAGTGAAGCCTGTGAAAGTATTTTTTTTCCCCTCAGAATAAATGATTCCAGATGCTCCTTTCATCCTCTCTTCTCTCATTTGTTTGCTCAAAATTTGTCCTTTGCAATACCCTGCCATTCGCCTCATTCTTTCACCTGCTCTGCCTCTTTCCAAGTGGCATCAGTGGACGCCCTCCTCCCTACTGCCAGTACCCCCATCACTACTCCCCAACACACACCTTCTGCATTCAGGTAGCCCCAAGAAAAAGAGGTAGAAGGGTGTCTACAGAGACCCCGTGGGACTGCCCTGGCTCTGCTTCCAGAGGACAGACCTAACCTGAGTCCCACCTCTCTGCTGAGTGCATGTGAGGCACGTGGATATAGGAGCACCACACCTATGCACACCCCCACCTCACCCCATCCTTAGAGGTGCCCAGGTTCGATCCCTGGTCAGGGAACTAAGATCCTGCAAGCTGAGCGGTGAGGCCAAAAAAAAAAAAAAAAAGTGATCTGGGAAGAACAGAATATCTGAGAGAACGGTAGGAGGAGGAGGGCATGTGAATGAGATTGCTGGGCCTGCTGACTCTTTATCCACTTTCCAGTTAGGAGTAGGATTCTTTCGCCCTAGTGGAGAATTCTTCCTCCTCCCCTTTTCACCTCATGGGGATGCAGACTTACTCAGGAAAAGTCTCTCCTGGGACACTTGCAGCTGACCCCTTCTGCCTCTTCTGGGTTTTGTTTCCTGCAACTCCCTCACTGGGTCTTTGAGTCCAAGGCCCAGATGCTCCAGGACAGTCCCAGTGTCCCCTACGGCAGCCCAGCCAACATCAGTAATAGATACTGAGCTTTCCTCTGAATCCCCGGAGGATGGAGCAAACTGTTGGTACAGTGGGCCCTAGCTTCCAGTGGGGGGCGCAAGCAGAGGCATTTCCCTTCACTTTAGTGTTTGACTTTGCCAGGCCAGCCCTCCAGAGTCCTGCGCGCCTGAAACAGGGATTTTGCTGCTGGTATGCTGCCCCCAGGTGGACAATGATAGTACTGATAGTACCGTTAGCGGAGACCCTCTGGGGGAATAATGGGCATCGTACAAGGTGCTGAGGATTCCAAAGACACAGGCAATCCCTGCCTTCAGAAGGGCTTGCGGTCTGAACAGGGAGACCTGCAGGTAAACACACCACGGTCAGTGCTGCATAATAGAGAGAAATGCCCCAGATGCCAAGAAAACAGAGAGGAGCCAGAGTGGTTAGGAAGAGCTCCAAGGGAGGAGACTTCAGATCTAAGTCTTGAAAGGTAAGTAGAAATTCACAATCTTGAGGAAATCACCTAACCCCTCCAAGCCTCAGTTTTCTCAGTTAAAAAGGTTGTTGTAAAGATCGGGGGGGAATTATGTAAAGCGCTTATGATAGTATCTAGTACATAACCGGCACTCAGAAATTTACGTATATCCGATTTATTCTAAGGAACTGGCTCCGATTATGGGGGTTAACAAGTCTGCAATCTGTAGGGCAGACCGGCAGGCTGGAGACTCTTGCAGGATTTCTATGTTACAGTCTTGAGGCAGAATTCTTTCTGGGAAACCTCAGTTTTCTGCTCTTAAGGCCTTCAACTGATAAGATGAGGCCCACTGGAATTATAAAGGGTTAATCCTTTTACTTAAGGTCAACTGATTGTAGATGATGCTAATTACATCTACAAAATACCTTCACAGCAATATCTAGACTAGAGTTTGACCAAACACCCGGATACCCTAGCCTAGCCAAGTTGACACAGAAAATTAACCATCACAGACATCATTCCAAGCAGAGGCTACTCCAGACAGGGGCTATATTACATTTCCCCACTTGATTAGGCTTTTTGAAAAATCACTCTGTTAAACGAGTAAAACGTAAGTGTTTAAATAATACTAGGCTTGAATCTGATAAATAATTTATAGCACAATTTATAGAAATGTAAACTCCTAGGTAAAATCACCATAACATCTTAAAGTTAGAAGGGATCTCGTAGCCCTTTGAATCCAACCCTCACTCTGCAGAGATCTCTCTAGCAACAATACCTGGAAAATGGTCATCTAGACTCTTCTTGAGCATTCCAGTGGTGGGAGAAGTCCCTCTCTCCTAAGAATGTCCATTCTTGGACAGGACCATGTAAAGAAAAAGTTTCCACTTAGAGGACAGCTTTTCTTTACATGGTACTTTCTTACTTCAGTATCTGTCTTATGAATTGTTCCTTCTAACCTATCAAAGACTGATCTTACCCTGGATCTTTCCCATCCTCAAATAGAATATGTCCTTACACTTGCCTTAAATGTTTATCTCTCAGGTCAAAACTTCTTTCTTAGACATTCAGAAGGCTTCAAACAGCTTGATTTCAAAAGCCCATGGAGGTTTTCTCCTATGGCAGTTTCTGGTTCCTCTAGTAAGAAAAGGACTAACTGCCTGCTCCATCTGATAGCCTTCTCTGTACTTTGTAAAATTCCCACCTTCTGCCTCTGTAGCTTCTTTCTTTTCATGATCAAGATGGAAGAGAAATACAGAAGCAGCATTTAGCTGTAGGCCTTTGGGAAACACCATGATTTTCTTCAATCACAAACAAAAAGGTATAGCTTTCTATTTTCTTTAGGTGAATAACTTGCTCCTAACTCCACTCCATCCCTTTCCAACCTGCCTGGTCTCTCAGATCATCTGTGAAGGGGCCTCTGTAGACATAAACTTGGCCCTGGTGGCCACGGAGGTATCAGGAGGAGGGACAGCTGTCAGATTAATGTCAGACAGATTAATGTCAGACAGAAGACACCTCAGAGATGTACTTTTTTTGCTTCCTAGGTGGAGGATTCTGCCACAGCTTTCCTCAGTGATGACCTTCCATGCTCCAGAGTGATCAGGTAAACTGTACTAGGGATGAGAATTCAGGTAGCCTGACCATCAAGATACTCAGTCCAGCTCTGCCTTCCCTTCTTGGTGTGAGCAGCGGAGAGAGCAGAGAGGCACAGCCCTGGTCTCTGTTAATTGATGGGATGCCCTCCCTGACCTGCTTCCTCTACTGCTTCTATTCTGTGGCATATAGAGGAAGGATGTGGGGAGCTGCAGAGTCTGAGGGTGATGGAGCAAGGAGGGGTTCCAGACTGTGTTTGCCCAGGTTTTACTGACCCAGCAGCTTCCAGCAAGCGCAGGAGCCAACTCTAAGCTCCAGTTCCAAAAGCTGCCATCAGCAGCCACTGGTTCTAGGGAGGGGCAACCCAGGAGTCTTGGGGTCTTGGCAGAGATCTAAGGTCAGATCAGCCATGCCACTAGGTCAGGAGGTGGCAGGGAGGGGTGTCACATAGGAGTGGAAAGAATCAGAGACCACTCTCCTCCTCCCCAGACTCCCAGTGGGCCTGAGCTCTGGTGCAGCTCCAGGCTGGGCACTGGCGGGGGAGGGGAAGACAAAGATGCAGACATACCCTGATTTAAACCAACTCAATGCACAAAAAGTTATATTTGCAATCACACAGTGTTAAAACAAGAAGGGCTCCCCCCCCTTAAAAATCATTTGCCCAGGGTTTTTGTTTGTTCATTTTTGTTCGTTTGTTTTTTTAATGTAAGTAGTAGATCATCATTTTCAAACGAAATCTTGCACAGAATCTTACACAGGACATAGAAGATGAAAATGGAAATCAACTATACTTCAATAAAATTAAAAAAAAAAAAAAAAGATGAAAATGGAGCTTCTCTGGGTTGGAGAACCTGGGCCTCACCTCCTCTAACCAACCTCCCCATCCTCACCATCACCTCTCTAAGACTCTGAGGAAGGCATAGGCTTCAGTTTACAGGTGGGGAAACCGAGACCTAGAGAGAGGAGGAGATGTGCCCAAGGTCATGCAACTAGTGACAACACAGCTGAGCTAGGACTTCCCACCACCACACACTGTCCCTCAGTTTGGTCCAAAGATTGAGTTTTTCTGCAGAGTCTTCACCACTGGGTTCAATCAACTGCAAGTTCCCCCTGTATATTGAAAACCTCTCTATCTACAAAGCTCACATTCTCACACAAACTTGTATAGTCAGGTGTGCCATGCCTTCACTGAGGTGGGGAAAAGGGACAGCAGTGAGAAGGGTGTAGGGCATGGATGAAAACAAACACTTAGAAAGCCACATGGCAAAAGGTAATGAAACAGAGAATTACCCAGACCCATGATTACCGAGGGAAATCTTTGAAATTTTGTTTATTTAAGCTAATTTTTCACATTATAAAAATAATATGTCTATAATTTTAAATTTTTCACATTGGATAGAAGGGAAAACATGAAAAGTTTTCCTTTGCCTCCATATATTTACAATTCCTTCCAGATGTTTTTCAATGCATACATAAACATTTACCCAAATGGGATTATGCCCTACATACTATTCTTTACCTCACTTTTTAAAACTTAACAATATGTCTTAGTGATATTTCCATATCAGTACACCTAGATCAACTTCATTCTAGTTGAAAGAAACACTGCCCTTCCAAGGGGAGTTCCCAGTGGGAGGATGGAGACCCCCTCCCCCACTGAGTGGAGAGACAGGAAATGCACAACACCCAGAAGAAATACTTATGAAAGGAACTCATCCGCATATGCAAATGTACTCCAAAGGTCTTGAGGGAGCCTCAGTAAAGAAAGATGCCCTGAGAAGATTCTCTGGAGACTCCTTGGAAGAGGGAAACTTTGAATTGGTTTTGGAAGAATGGACTTGTTAAAACAGACCAGGATTTGGGAGGAAGGTCTTGAAAAGGAGTAGAGGTAATAACTGCCAACATGTTTTGAGCACTTACTAATTTGCCAAGCAATGCACTAAGGGCTTTGCATGTGTTACCCCACCCTATGAGGAGGTACTCTCATTATCCCCATTTTAGATGAAGAAATGGAGGTACAGTGAGCCTGAGTGACTCGCCCAAGGTCATACAACCAGCAAATCAGGAATCTGACTCAGCAACTCAACTTCGCCCCTACAGGTGGGGGTAAAGATGGGGGCAAGGTCCAGATTATCTAGTTTGGGCCCCTGCGGAATTGGGGGAAGGAGGGGTCGGGGGAGGATGAGGGTGATGGCAGCCTCCTCTCTCCTTGGAACTGACCCCCAATCCCTTCTTGCCTCCCAGGACTAGAGGCTAGCAGGCACCTAGAACTCTCTTTGTGGACGGTGCCTCCCAGGCCACCTGTCCCAGATTCCCTTCTCCCCGCTCTCCCACCTCAAGTCCTGCAGGACCCTCTGTGATAGGCTCAGGAAAGGAGGAGGGGCTGAAAGAGAAACAGCTTGTGTCCTGAAGAGAAGCCCACCCCCACTGCCCCACCCCACCACAAGACCATCCTGGGCTGGAGGACTGGAAGGTTGTCTTAGGTGCTTCCATATCTCATTTAGCCCTCTGCACCTTTGATGAAGGATAATGACATGGGGAAACTGAGGCTCAGGGAGATTTCTGACTCAGGCATGTATGACTCCAAATTCCTTTTGACTCCCCAGTTCTGCTTCAGGGCCTTTGGAACAAAGACCCATACAGTCAGGATCAGGCTAAACTGCAGGGAGATTTAAAACTGGGTACCAGAAAATAGGGCTGGAGCTGCTTATTAAATTCCCCTCGCCTCATCCCCAGATGGGTCTTGCAGGGAATTGCAGGCTGGGATGAGCTACAAGGTGGAGGCCAAGAGGCAGAGGCTGGATTGCCATCCTTGGGGGAGGAATGCCCACCTACCCTTACTACCTGGGGCCTCTGTGTTCCAAGAGGTAGAAGGCATGGCTGGTCTCTGTCAGGGTCAACCTCTGTCTCGGGGAAGGTGCAGAGAATGACAGGCTGGCCCCGGAGCCCAGGACCTGCTCAGCCTTCCAGATGGGCAGAAGCTACTGGATGTGGATGGGCTTCCCTACAACCGCTCTGAGACCCTGGTGGTCCTGTGCATGGAGGCTGCCTTTCTGTATCAGTACAGAGCAGGTGTTGAGCAGGGTAGAGCTGAAAACACTCAGAAACTACTGGAGGCCAGGAGACCAAGAGGACAGGGACCAGAGCAATGCCAAAGCTCCACTCCTTTGGCTTTTCCAATTACCCTAGTCCGTGGGCCACTTCCATCCTTGACTTCCTGTCACAACACACCCCCTCCTCACTGGCCCTCCCTGGGGCTTTGCCAGCAGAGTGGGCATTGGATACTCCGCGGTGATTTAACAATTGGTTGACCTGATTTCTTTTCGAAGGAAAAAAAAGAAGGCTTAAATCCACAAATTGTCATGCCAACCTAAGGAAAATCCCTGCTTCCTGATTCTGATACTGTTAGTTTACTATTTCTAAACACCTTATGTTTATGTCCTGTAATTCTCACATCACTCTGAGGTAACAGTTATTTTTCTCCTCTTTTTTGAGAGGAGGAGAAGAAAACACCAAGAAGCCTGCCTCCATCAAGACCACATGACTGGCAAATTGCTGAGTCGGGATTGAAACTCGGGTGGGGGGGGGGGTAATAATGATTGGAAGGAGGTGGTCCTGATGGGATTCGTAATCACTCAAATTGTGCAGTTATTTTTTCTAGCATCTTGTAAGGGCAACGACTTTTTTTTTTTTTTTTTTGGTCATTTTAACCTTGTGGATTGAGGAGGACAGAAGAAACCCATTCAAACATTTAGACGTCAGAGTTAACACTTCGGTCTTTGGCATTTCCTTGTCAAATCTGGACTGCAGGGCTCAGGGAATATAAAACAGAGGAGAGCAAAAGTAACAAGTACGAGGGCATCCTGCTGGCCGTCTGAGGGAAAAGTTATGGTCTTAGAATGGCCCCTAAACCATCTTCAACTCCTGAGGTGGTGACTATAAATTATTCCCTTTGATTGCCCAGTCGCAGCCCCACGCCCCTCTTCCCCGGGGCCTGGAATGCTGCTCTCTCTTCTGTGTGGCCTCTCTATGCCCTTCTATTATACAAAACCCCACCAACTATACCGCTTTTGTTTCTTTAAAAATAAATTTGGGGGACGTCCCCAGTGGTGCAGTGGTTAAGAATCTGCCTGCCAATGCAGGGGACACGGGTTCGAGCCCTGGTCCGGGAAGATCCCACATACTGCGGAGCAACTAAGCCCATGTGCTGCAACTACTGATCCTGCGCTCTAGAGACCGCAAGCCACAACTACTGAGCCCGCGTGCCACAACTACTGAAGCCCATGTGCCTAAAGCCTGTGCTCCACAATAAGAGTAGCCACCGCTCGCTGCAACTAGAGAAAACCCATGCGTAGCAATTAAGACCCAACGCAGCCAAATAAATAAATAAATAAATTTATTAAATAAATAAATTTGGGGGGTGGGGGGACGGAGTTTGAAGCAGACGCCAGGGCCTGTTCGCTGAACTGAAACAAATCACGGGGTGTCTGTCCAGAAAGCCGCCGCTCAGTTTCCTCAGGAAACGGAGCTAGGACTCCCGTTCTTCTCGCTAAAAAAAAAAAAAACAAAACCTCAGGATGGAGGATGGGTTTTAGATTTCAGTGGTCTGAAAGACGTTAGCAGCTCCTGAGGTATACATACCCTCTCCTTTTCTCTTTTTACCCCAGCTCGTAGCTCAGAAAACCCCCTCCCACTTCCACAGCGCCTCTCCTCAGAGTTACACACGGAGAACACGCCAGCCCCCGTCATTGGCTAGATTCCCTGTCCGTCTCTCCGCTACGATTCCGAGTGGTGCCTTTTGAATGC
Source organism: Balaenoptera ricei (assembly GCF_028023285.1). Taxonomy (NCBI): domain Eukaryota; kingdom Metazoa; phylum Chordata; class Mammalia; order Artiodactyla; family Balaenopteridae; genus Balaenoptera; species Balaenoptera ricei. Next base: position 19,589,016 of record NC_082658.1, on the reverse strand, counting down.
CCTCTAGTCCCGCTTCCCTTGCCTAATTGGTTCATTCGAACGGGCCCCCGGCCAGCTCAGTCATTCATTGGTGAATATAAAAGGCCAGCTCTGATTGGTTTTTCGGATCGGTGCCAGTGAGAGCGCCTCAGGGATTGGCTTATCTGATTTGGGCGGGCTAGCGGAACGTTCAAACCGGAGTGGAAGGGCTTTCCTAACCGACGAACGTCTGTGGAGAAGCGGCTTGCTCCGTGATTGTCTCAAAGGTCGCGCCGGCTTAGTCGCTTGCAGGGTTCTCGAGCACCTTCACGACCGTCACCATGGAGGTGTCGCCACTGCAGGTACTGCTCGCGGAAGGGTCGCGTCGCGGGGCCTCAACGCGGCGCGGCATCCCTTCGGCTGCCTGTGAGAGGGGGAGGCGCCTGGGCTGTGGTCCGGCAGAGGCTGACTGGGCGCCGGTGTTCCGCGTCGATCCGGGTCCCCTGGGCTCGGCGTGATCGCGAAGAGGCTGAAACCCCTTTCTCGTGCTAATAGTGAAGTATTATCGGCTAACCTGGCTTCTAAGGTGTGCCGTTGTGTTTCACTGTGTCTAGGAATTCACTTAGTCCTGGAGTAGATCGGTGGGATCATGGTCCGCGTGGGGCTTTAAGCGGCACAGACAGATGCTCTCCTCTTCTACCTGGGGCTGAAAATGGGATTGAACGCCCCTGACCTTGGAAGGTGCAGAGCAAGGCACAGGGTTCCCACTGTGCAGCCGGCAGCCCCGAGGTGCTCAAAATACGTCCCTCCTGTGTTCAAAACGTTAGGTGCCCAAAGGATGGGATCCATAGCCTCCCAAACTGCTGCTGCTGCTGCTGCTGCTGAATTAGAATCTATTATTTGCCTGGGACCTAGTAGGCACTCAGTAAATATGTGTGGAGTAGGTGAAAGAAGGGGGTGTATGCTATTGATGGCGTCTAACACGTAAAAATATTTCCATGTCAGATACACTTGGCAAAATAATATGTCAATTTAAACGGACACCTGGGAACCTGGCTGCAGTTAACTTAAACTGCCATGTTTGTACAAAACGATGTCAACTCCACTGATACCTACTAAAAGGTTGTGATTTGTTATAGTGTGTGTAAGCAGATCACTATGACAGGTGTTTTGTTTATGGTTTCTGATAAACCTGTGACTCAAAATACCTTCTCTTCAATTTTTAAAAAATTGCCAGCCTGTAAATGACAATATGCAAGTCAACAAAACAAAGAAAAATGAAGATGCTAAGAAAAGACTGTCTATTGAAAGAATCTATCAAAAGAAGACACAACTGGAACATATTCTGCTCCGCCCAGACACCTACATTGGCTCTGTGGAATCAGTGACCCAGGTAAAACCAAGCTAATTAAATGCAGTTACTAAGTAGTTAAAATGTGTACTTTTCCAGGTTAATTTTCTGTACTTCATGTACTTGGAGTGTCACTGGAACTGGCCTAATCTATCATGTATATTGTCCTACTAATCCAGAAGACTTTACAGTCATCATGATGATAAAATAGAATAAGTATATGGTCAAAGTAACCATATTTCTTTGCCTTATTTCCAGCAAATGTGGGTTTACGATGAAGATATTGGCATTAACTGTAGGGAAGTCACTTTTGTTCCTGGTTTGTACAAAATCTTTGATGAGATTCTAGGTGAGTGTATTCTTTTTTTTTTTTTTTAAACATCTTTATTGGAATATAATTGCTTTACAATGTTGTGTTAGTTTCTGCTGTATAACAAAGTCAATCAGCTATATGCAGGTGAGTATATTCTTTAATACAAAGATCCACTGGTCAGATCCTTCCTAAGAAGTATCATTCCTAGCAAACCCTCTGTAGCCAGAAATCCTATCCTTTCAAACAACAGTTGGCAAAGGTGAGGCAGTCTACTGGAATCTAGGAAGCTGACTTCTTTCCTAGAAACAGGCCTATAAATAAAAATTGCTAAATGAATACCTCATTAATGTTATTCCTGTGCTGCTTGAGATTTTTTCCTTTTTTTAAAAATTGCTAAATGAATACCTCATTAATGTTATTCCTGTGCTGCTTGAGATTTTTTTCTTTTTATGTCTTAGAGTTAAAGGGTGTTTTTTAAAATACTTTAATTTTTGACCAATGTGTATTTTATCTTCTTTCAGTCAATGCTGCAGACAACAAACAAAGGGACCCAAAAATGTCTTGTATTAGAGTCACAATTGACCCGTAAGTCTCTTGCTTAGTCTTTTGTTTTTTATAGCTCATTGTTACTGTTAGTTGCATTTACTTTGATTTATAGTAAAGTTGGCTTTTTTTTAAATGGGAGTTTGCAAAAGTGCAGAAAGGTAGAAGGCTAAAATGAACAATCTATGATACCTACAATCTAGATCCAACAGTTATCAACACTTTGCCATATTTGCTCCATCTATATTTTTTCTGAATCATTTCAAAATAAATTACAGACATTATGATACTTCATCCCTAAATATTTTAGTAAGTATCTCCACTAACTGCTCTAAGTATTCTGGAGTCTATAGCTGTAACTTTTTCTCATGATGCTATTCAAATAGTAAACCAGCAGGTGGTGATAGAGAATAATTTGATCTAACATTTCTGCTCATACATGTCCCCCTTTGTGGGTAGTCAGGGTGTTGCTTCCCCTTGTTGTTAGCCTGATGAGTTATAACATAAACTATACTTTAGGCTCTTTTTGGGAAATGTGTTAATGATGTACTCAAATGCTCCTAAGGACTTGATATCATAGTCTTTTAAAAAATGTTAAGCTAGATTTAATTAGTCTTTTTTGTAGATAATACTCAGTACTATTTGTAATAAGAACCATAGTGTGTTTCCGGTTATAACTAAAATATATTATCTTCTGAGAATCAAAATAACTAGGAGATAAGTAAGTCCAAATAAGTTTTTAGCATTTTATTGGTGAGCAGGGAAGTTTACAATTAATAATGCCCTTTCATATTTGTTTTGCAATGTACTTTGTTGGGTGGGAAAGCTAAGGGTGCTGGGACAGTACAGATGATCCCCTTAAAAGTGATATAATAATATTGTTTCCAAATTTTGTCCTTTTCTTTCCATTGGGCATAAATCATTTCCCTTTGTTTATCCTAACATTTTTAAATTTCCTATTTTTTCAATATTATCAGTGTCTGCCCAGGTGTTGGAAAAGGATTGATTTTTTTTTTTCTCTTGGCTCCTATTTCAGGAGTGGTAGGAACTAAGCATGCTGAAGTTCAAAAGGTATATATGAAAAAGAGTCATAAAGAAATTGAGACTTGTGAACTCATGTATTTTAGAGATGATAATATTTAAATATTAAAAAATATTAAGCACTAGTTTAACATCTGTTTTATAAAAAAATTTTTCACTCTTCTTTTCTTAGGGAGAATAATTTAATTAGTATATGGAATAATGGAAAAGGTATTCCTGTTGTTGAACACAAAGTTGAGAAGATGTATGTCCCAGCTCTCATCTTTGGACAACTCCTAACTTCTAGTAACTATGATGATGAAGAAAAGAAAGTAACAGGTAGAGTATTGAGGAAAATAAAAAACATATTTGTTGCTGAAAAAAAATACATCTTTTAAATGACTGTCTGTGGCATAAAGGTTAAAAGCATGGAAATAAATCTCTGTAATTGAATAACATTGCCAGTGATTAAGAAATAAAGCTGTTAATGAGATAAGAACAATTAAATAGTATTTTGCATTTATTTGCCCAGGTGGTCGAAATGGCTATGGAGCCAAATTGTGTAATATATTCAGTACCAAATTTACTGTGGAAACAGCCAGTAGAGAATACAAGAAAATGTTCAAACAGGCAAGTAAATAGGTATCTTGTGCCTTGATTATAAATTGTACTATAGCAATTTATAGTGGTATTAATGGTTTAACATAATTTATAAGCTATTACATCATGGGAAATTATTCATAAACATATATTGGGGGGGTTGGAGGGTTTTTTGGTGTTTGTTTGTTTGGGGGTTTTTTTTAGGACTTGTAAATTTGTGTTATTTAGTTCTAGTTTGTGAGATTACTTGAATTTTTTCCTCTCTCCTCTATTCTTTATTTCCATAGACATGGATGGATAACATGGGGAGAGCTGGTGAGATGGAACTCAAGCCCTTTAGTGGAGAAGATTATACATGTATTACCTTCCACCCTGATTTGTCTAAGTTTAAAATGCAAAGCCTAGACAAAGATATTGTTGCACTGATGGTTAGAAGAGCATATGATATTGCTGGATCCACTAAAGATGTCAAGGTCTTTCTCAATGGAAATAAGCTTCCAGTAAGTACTTTCCTGGGTGTGGGCAATGAGGGACTATTGTGATCATTGTCAAAGGCAATGCTGATTTTTATTTTTCCATCCCATATATTTTTCTTAACCACTTCTCAAATATGTTCCTGTAAAGAAAACATTATGCTACGTTTTTTAAAATCAGTTAGCTCATTTTAAGTTCACTAAAGTCTTTCTCAAAGAATCTCCTAAATAAATCCTTCTGTGTCTTTTAATGACCATCCTCTTATGCCCATCAGTGAACACCATTTCATTAGTTTTGAAAAATCTTTACAATCTACTTTTTAATTTACTTTAAATAAATTTTTAATATTATTATTTTTAATTCCTGTTTAGATAAAAGGATTCCGTAGCTATGTAGATATGTATCTGAAGGATAAGGTAGATGAAACTGGCAATCCACTGAAAATTATCCACGAACAAGTAAACCCCAGGTGGGAAGTGTGCTTAACAATGAGTGAAAAGGGCTTTCAGCAAATCAGCTTTGTCAACAGCATTGCCACTTCCAAGGTAATTTTATTTTTGAATTATTAATCATGATTTACTTTTACATATAAGTATTATTGATTTAAATATATAAAATGAACTTGAATATTTGGCTACCTTGGCATAAAGGAAGCTAAATTAGATTTCTTTTAATGTTTTATTATTATAATTTTGAGGGCAATGAATTTACAGTTTGGTATTTTTCCTCATTAGGGTGGCAGACATGTTGATTATGTAGCTGATCAGATTGTGACTAAACTTGTTGATGTTGTGAAGAAAAAGAACAAGGGTGGTGTTGCAGTAAAAGCACATCAGGTATGATACTTTAACACAGTGTTCTTTTTCGAAAGTCAAGAAAGAAGAGAAAGGCTATAAATAAAACATGACTAAGTTTTTAGTGATTTATTATCAACTTTTACTGCAGGTAAAAAATCACATGTGGATTTTTGTGAATGCCTTAATTGAAAACCCAACCTTCGACTCCCAGACAAAAGAGAACATGACTTTACAAGTCAAGAGCTTTGGATCAACATGCCAACTGAGTGAAAAATTCATCAAAGCTGTGAGTACTTAGGGGGAAATAAAAAATAGAAGCACCTTCCTTTATTTTCCATTGCCCTTCTCAGCCCTGCAGAAATAAAGCTTCCTCCCACATGTCTTCTCACTCTGAAAAGGAAATAAAAAAACAACTCTTACCTCTTACCAGGTCTTACCAAGCCCTTAATTACCATCTATATACCATCTATATTTACCCATTACATGTCACCAGTTTAGATCACTTCTGAATTTAACCCATCTAACTACTTACCAAGCATTGAATGCCTAAAGTTGCTCTCAGTGGACACATCCAAAACTGAATTAGTTCTCTCCGTACTAACTGATCGCCATACAAGGAACTCCCCCACCCCCAGAAAACAAAACTATTTCCTGTTTTAGTCAAAGGCCCCAACTAACCACTGGGTTGCATAAATCTAAATCCAAATTCCTTAATTTGGCCTGCAAGACCCTGCCATTTCCAGCCTCATCTCAGTACCACTTTTCCTACGTTATCTAAGCTTCACTTCTACTGGCTTTAAATTACTCAAAAGCAGAGTACTCTTCCCCTCCTTAGAGCTTTTTCACATTTCAGGCAGAGGATTACTCTGCCTGAAATGCTTTACACTTGGCTATTTTAAGTCTCTTTTTTTTTTTTTTTTTTTAAATATTTATTTATTTATTTATTTTGGCTGTGCCGGGTCTTAGTTGTGGCACGTGGGATCTTCACTGCGGTATGCAGGATCTTTAGTTGCAGCATGCGAATCTTTAGTTGCAGCATGCAGACTTCTTAGGTGCGGCATGCAGACTCTAGATGCAGCATGTATGCAGGATCTAGTTCCCTGACCAGGGATCGAACCCAAGGCCCCTGCATTGGGAGCGCAGAGTCTTACCCACTGGACCAAAGGGAAGTCCCCAACTACTTTAGGTCTTAAATGTCATTTCCTCAGGAAAGCCTTTACTTTCTACTTCTTTCCCTAAGTTTGTTCCCATATAACACTGGACATACATTACTATATGTAACATGCTTTTCACTTATCTGTAACACCTGTCACACTTGTAATTTCTCATTTTATTTCTGTCTTCCTTGTTGTAAACTAAACTCCTTGAGGACAAGGACCATGTCTAATTTGTTTTAACCAATAGATCTCCACATGCAGCTCAGTGCCTGGCACAATATAAGTATGTAGTCAGTAAATATTTATTGAATGAATGAACCCAAAGGAACCAGCTCCCTCAGTAGTGGTAACCTGAGACAGGAAGATGTGCCACCCTCTATCCAGACATTACTTTTCTACCTCTTTTCATCTTTGAATTCTTTTTATTTTTGTGTGAGCTCATTTGTACTCTAGATTTCTGACAGAACTCTTCTTCCTTAACGTGAATCCTCTCATTTTCAGGCAACTGGCTGTGGTATTGTAGAAAGCATACTAAATTGGGTGAAATTTAAGGCCCAAATCCAGTTAAACAAGAAGTGTTCAGCTGTAAAACATAACAGAATCAAAGGAATTCCCAAACTTGATGATGCCAATGATGCAGGTACACATTTAATAATGTTTCCAAACTTTAAATCTTGTAGTTGTTATTTGTTTTATTCATTAACAGCATACTGTGGATATTTTCCCCTTGACACTTAATATTCAATGGAATATTTGTACTTTGTTAAAAATCAACCAGTTCCCTGTTATTGAACACTTGGGTCATTTCAATTTTTAGCTGTTAAAAATAGTGTTGAGATGATTATTTTGGGGTATAAAACAAGAATGTTTCTACAGTAATCTATTACCTAATATAGAGGAGAAAAAAGTCTTCTCAACCTTCTTAGGTCCCTGGCTATCTCTGAAAATTAAACTGACAAAGACAGATTAACAGGAAAAAAGCATGTGAATTTATTTAATATGGTTTTTTGTGACACCAGAACATTGTAAGGAAATGCAGACCCAAAGAAATGGTTAAACCTAAGTGGTTTTATGCTAGCTTTGATGAAGAATGGAAAGTTGTAGAAAGACATGATAGCACAATGATTATGAGCTAAGTATAGTAAACTTGGGGAAACTTAGCAAGGCCTTTTCATCCAGATTCTTCTTGGTGACCGTCAATCTTGGATTAGAATATTCCTTTCCTCCGGGTATAAAGAGGGCATCTCCTCATGAGGGTCTTACGACATGCTTCAGGGGCAAAGTTTAACAGGGAGGTCAGAGAGATCTTTCTGCTTCTACCATTTTCTCAAAACTCCCTCAGCTTAAGATATTCAGTATGCCAAGGTGCCATATTTTAGGGTAGCATGTCTTAAACCTCATCACTAACAAATATATTAAATGTAATATAATTAAATGAATGTTTAGCAACAGTATAATTGTCATGAGAAATTAGTCTAAGAAACTAAGACTTTATTAACTTACAAACTTTAGCTAAACTATGTATCTAATTACTTAGCTCCATTTGACTCGTCAGCCAACTTGTTATGAATTGTAAATTATTTGTGTTTTATCACATGTCTGAGTTAGTATATTTGAGGTTGAACTAAATGCTAATATTAATTTGTTTATTTTAGGAGGCCGAAACTCTACTGAGTGTACACTTATCCTGACAGAGGGAGACTCAGCTAAAACTTTGGCTGTTTCAGGCCTTGGTGTGGTTGGGAGAGACAAGTACGGGGTTTTCCCTCTTAGAGGAAAACTGCTTAATGTTCGAGAAGCTTCTCATAAACAGGTAGAATACATAAAAACTATCTTCAGAATCTAAATCTAGTTTTATAATGCAGGACTTCATGCTTGTATTTCATTCCTTTATTGGGCATTTTGAAATATATCTTGGATTTTTTTTGTTATTTTAGGAAATTGGGTACACTGTAGCATATCTTAACAGATCTTTCTGACTTACTGAAGTATAGGCTAATATACTCAAAATACTGGAGTTCAAGAAAACCCAAGCAACATATACTGTTGTAATTCTTTGTTCTTTTAAAGTTTATAAACAAAATAGTACTTTTTTGGCTATACATCCATTTCAGATAATGGAAAATGCTGAAATTAACAATATAATCAAGATTGTGGGTCTTCAGTACAAGAAAAACTATGAAGATGAAGATTCATTGAAGACTCTGCGTTATGGGAAGATAATGATTATGACAGATCAGGTCAGATTTGTTACCAAATATTTTAAATTTCTAAATTTTACTTATTTATTTATTTTTGGCTGTGTTGGGTCTTCGTTGCTGCGCGCTGGCTTTCTCTAGTTGCAGCAAGCAGGGGCTACTCTTCGTTGCAGTGCGCAGGCTTCTCATTGCGGTGGCTTCTCTTGTTGTGGAGCACGGGCTCTAGGTACGTGGGCTTCAGTAGTTGTGGCACACGGGCTCAGTAGTTGTGGCGCATGGGCTTAGTTGCTCTGTGGCATGTGGGATCTTCCGGGACCAGGGCTCAAACCCGTGTCCCCTGCACTGACAGGCGGATTCTTAACCACTGTACCACCAGGGAAGCCCAATAGCAAATATTTTAGATTGTTAACCTAAATTAAACACATCTTATTGTTGCATTGCTTTTCTGCCATGAAAGGAAATTACTTAACTTGGAGCTTTGTTCATTATTTTTAATCCACATCTAATAAGATATATTATGTATGTATTTTATGTATATTATATATATAGGTTAAGTGAGTTTGAATTTGAATAGCCTTTTTTTAATCCCCATAGAAAAAATTTTGAGAAATTACCAGTAAGTTAATCATAATTTTTTTAGTTTCTAAACAATTCTTTTGCGTTTTGGCTTTCCAAATATTTCTAGGACCAAGACGGTTCCCATATCAAAGGCTTGCTGATTAATTTTATCCATCATAACTGGCCCTCTCTTCTGCGACATCGTTTTCTGGAAGAATTTATCACTCCCATTGTAAAGGTATACTAATTTCTAAGATACCATAATGGATATTTTAAGGCCCTACTCCTCAACCCTGGATACACATATAACCCCAGTGATGTATGATGGTATGCAGGGGACCCAGAAGTGTGGAAAGCCACAGCAATGTGTTTTTTTACCTCAGGTGTCTAAAAACAAGCAAGAAATGGCATTCTATAGCCTTCCTGAGTTTGAAGAATGGAAGAGTTCTATGCCAAATCATAAAAAATGGAAAGTCAAGTATTACAAAGGTTTGTAATGAAACTCACATAGAACTTCTCATTTTGTTATATACCATTGTACAATATTATATGGAGTAACTTGGTGTTCTTGGTTTTGTAGGTTTGGGCACCAGCACATCAAAAGAAGCTAAAGAGTACTTTGCAGATATGAAAAGACATCGTATCCAATTCAAATATTCAGGTCCTGAAGATGATGCTGCAATCAGCCTGGTGAGTTTGAGTGTATTTCATACATACCTTCTAGTTTTAGAAATCAATGCTTCAACTAGTCAATTGAAACATTTAAATTTTCATATAATAAAATGTTTTATAAAATAGATTGTTTTTAGTAAGCATATCCCAAAGAAAGGAGCCAGATATTTTCGAAACTGAGTTTTGTTGTTTATTTGTTAATTTTTTATAGAAGAAATATTTTGGAACCTATTAGTGCCAGTGACATCTTTTTCATCTTCTAATTTGTAGGCCTTTAGCAAAAAACAGATAGATGATCGAAAGGAATGGTTAACTCATTTCATGGAAGATAGAAGGCAACGAAAGTTACTTGGCCTTCCTGAGGTAAAAAAATTTTAAATATATCCCACAAAATGTACTATTTATTACCTTTAGAATTGACATTATAGCAAATTAAAGTTACTGAATAATAAGTACCTCAGTAAAAAAGTTAACAGATAACTATTTATAAATATCCTTATTCTTATTTAGACTGCTGCATAAATGTATTGGACCTGAAAGAAACTACAGAGTCAATGCACTTTTTTCCTGATTGTGCAGCAATTAAATTTGTTTTGTCTTTAAAACATATAAAATACTTCATAATTCTTTGCTTTTGAGGGACTTAACAATTATAATAGAAGTGATAATGCTAACATGTGTCTTTGTTTCATTTTTGTATTAAGCATTGTTAAGACCAGTGATATTTTTTATTTTAAACTAGATCATGTAATACTCTCTTTGGTTCCTCAGGATTACTTATATGGGCAAACTACCACATATCTGACATACAATGACTTCATAAACAAGGAACTTATCCTGTTCTCAAATTCTGATAATGAGAGGTCTATCCCATCTATGGTGGATGGTGAGTTCTATTTTTATCATAAGATGGAAATCAATGCCCAGAAATGGTTAATTTGAGGATATTAATATTTGCACTTCTTTCATTTTAAAGGTTTGAAACCAGGTCAGAGAAAGGTTTTGTTTACATGTTTCAAACGGAATGACAAGCGAGAGGTGAAGGTTGCCCAGTTAGCTGGGTCAGTAGCTGAGATGTCCTCTTATCATCATGGTGAGGTAAACACATAATCTGTAATGTTTCCAGAAAGCATTATAGCAGAAATACCTGCAAAGTCATTCTCCAAACAGCTGATGAAAGTATAAGCTATACATCCATAGTAGAGAACAATGTGGTGAAAGATATCAAACTATAAAATTGCTTATTTTTTGACCTAACAAATCTGTTTATAAAAATAATGTTCCTGAAAGGATACTATAATAGATCAAAAGATATGCAAGGATCTATGTTCAAAGAGATTTAGTGATGTTTGCTATAACTTTGTTATGCCAAAATTTAGACATGGAAAGTGTCCATCAATTGGAAAATTATTATAAATTATGACACATCTATGCATGGAATCAGTGATATAACTTAAGTAAATCTATATGTACTAACATTGAAGAATGTCCATGTCCTATTGTCAGGTGAGGGAAAAGAAAAAAGAGGCAGAATAATACTTAAAGGAAGGGTATACTCCAAATTGCTAACTTTGGTTATCACTGGGAATTGGAAAGGGCACCTTTCCAATTTTTCATATATGTCTAAATTGTTTGACTTTATATCAATACAAACATACACCTATTCATTTTTTATTTTGTAATTGAAATTGCTTTTTTTTGCATTTATTATGTAAAACAGTTTTAAAGAATTAGATTGTCTATAAGTTTCTAGAACTTTAAAGGTAATGATTGTCTTGCTTATTGCTTCAATCAAAATATAGCAGGTACTCAATAAGTGTTCACATAATAAACATTTGTTGAATGCTTACCATGTACCAAGTATACAAAGATAAATCATACATGTTCTCTAGCTTTAAGGTATAATCACAGTTTAACCAGAGGACTATATCTCACACACACACACACACACACACACACCCCTATGGAATAGAGTGATACATGCTAGAATAGAAATGAGCAAAGTGTTTAACACAAAGGAGGAAATATTTCATTCTGCTGAGGGTGAATAGAGGAGGTATACCTTCAAGGTTGAGTAGGACTTGATAGAAATAACTGGAAGGCAAGATCCCTGAACTTGGAGCCAGAATTCTTAGGTTTAAGGTACTACTTCTGCCATGTATTTATCTGGGAAAAGCCAATAAATATCTACACTTCATAAAACCTTACAGGATTATAGTGAAACACACTCATAATAACAAACATGTTATTATTGAGAGACTACAGATTAGATTAATGAATCTTTTTCCCCCCACCCACAGATGTCACTAATGATGACCATTATCAATTTGGCTCAGAACTTTGTGGGTAGCAATAATCTGAACCTCTTGCAGCCCATTGGTCAGTTTGGTACCAGGCTGCATGGTGGCAAGGATTCTGCTAGTCCTCGATACATCTTCACAATGCTCAGGTGGGTATGCTTCCGATTTTTTGTGAATTGCCATTTCCAATTTTGAAGTATTGTGAGATTTAGTTGACCAAAAATAGAAAAATCCAGTTAATCGGAAAATAGATTTTTGATGCAGATGCTTGGATTATTAATTGTTTAAAACTAGCTCTTTAAAGTTTAACTGTGCTACTCTTTGCAATGAGTAGAAAGTCAAAATTCTATTTCAGTTTGATAGCTTAGCCTTTGTATCCCTTAGAAGTATTGTTTCCTTGCCAAACTATAAATGTTTTTGCTCCCATTTCTTTTATTTTCTTCTCTTTCTCCATATAGAGCTATGGTTCTCAATCAGGGTAGATTTTACCCTTCAGGGGACATGTGGCAATGTCTGGAGACATTTTTGATTGTCATGACTAGGGAACCATGCCACTGGCATCTAGTGAGCAGAGGCCAGGGATATTGCTAAACATTCTGTAATGCACAGGGCAGCACCCCCACGGCAAAGAACAAAGATGGCAGTAGTGCCGAGGTTGGGAAACCCTGTAGAGCTTGAGCCGGAGTAAAGAAGAACTTGATTCTTCTTAAATACCACAAGTTGAAATTTTACTTCCTTTACAAGTCTATGGAAAGTACATTATGAGTGGTCAATTTTCACCTGTCATCTTATTCAGCTTTTCAACAGCATAGGGTACGGTAATCACTCCATCCTTGAAAGTCTTTTGTCCTCCAAGACACCAGACTGTTGGTTCTCCTCCCTATTAGTCTTCACTGGGTCCTTCTCATCTTCCCAACCTCCAAATACTGGCCTGCCCTAGGGCTCCTTCATCAGACCTCTTTCCACTAACTATACTGCCTTCCCATCCATGGATGGTACCTCGTACATCCAGTCTCATAGCTCCAGCCCTACCCTCTAAATTTCATGTCCCCTCTCAACATTTACTACTTGGATGTCTAATAAGTATCTCAAACGTAAGTTCAAAACCATATCCTTAGTCCCTGTCTCAGTAAATGGAAAGCCATCCTTCTAATTCTCAGGCTCAAAATTTGGAGTTACCTTTGACTCCTTTTCTCCACACTTGCATCCCTGTGGGCTCCACATTGGAAAAATATTAAGCCACCCCATTCGTTATATTCATACAGACTATTATAGTCTACCATTCTTCTTTCTTTTGGCAGCCAATTGATTTTTTAAAATAGGTTACTCTGGTTCAGAACCTTCCAACTTCTTCATTCAGAGAAAAACTAAAGCCCTGTTTTAGCAAACCAGACCCTATATGATATGTGCTCCCACTCCCCATGTCTTTTGATTCCATCTCCTACTATCTCTGCTTCAAACACACCTGGCCCCTTTGCCTATAGTCAAACATGCCTTCAGGGCCTCTGACTTACTGGTCCCTCTGCTTGCAGTACTCTTTCTCTCAGTTTCTTCTCTGCTCAAATGTTATCCTATCAGAAAGTGCTTACCGTTCCTTAGCATCCCCTCAGTCAATCTTGGCTACTTTATTTTTCTATTTAGCATTTACCGTACCGCCTGACAAAATGCCTGTACTAGAATAGCTCCCTGTACTGAGCTCCTTGAAGACTGAGACTGTATATCTGCAGTGCCTGGCATGTAGAAAGTACTCAATAAATAATATTGGTAAATGAATATTAGTCAGCAAGTAAAGCCAAAGTAATTTTCATGTATATATCTGAGATAACATATGTTCTTTCCATGAAAGTTGTGTCATAGCCAATATTTTTCTAAAATAACATTCTTTGTTTTCTTTAGCCCTTTGGCTCGGTTGTTATTTCCACCAAAAGATGATCACACGTTAAAGTTTTTATATGATGACAACCAACGTGTTGAGCCTGAATGGTACATTCCTATTATACCCATGGTGCTGATAAATGGCGCTGAAGGGATTGGTACTGGCTGGTCCTGCAAAATCCCCAACTTTGATGTTCGTGAAGTTGTGAATAACATCAGACTTTTGATGGATGGAGAAGAACCTTTGCCAATGGTAACTATTCTGTGGTACTAGGAACCTTATTAGTTTTCCTCTGGTTTCAATTCAGCAGATGATATGGTTAAAGAGGACACAAATAGAAAATTTATTTCATGCTTAATGTTAGTTAGATTTATTGTTTAATGCCGTTGGGATTTGTTTTAGTATCACATTTAGAAAATATTCTGTTTTAAAATACCAATTTAGCTTCCAAGTTACAAGAACTTCAAGGGTACTATTGACGAGCTGGCTCCAAATCAATATGTGATTAGTGGTGAAGTGGCTATTCTTAATTCTACAACCATTGAAATCTCAGAGCTTCCCATCAGAACATGGACCCAGGTAAGTAATTATGGTTTTCTTTTTTGATTTTTGTGATCGGGGAAACATTTTTTATACTGATGTTTGTTGAATATTCAGGAGCCTATGTCTGAGAAACTTACAAAAGGATTATTTCTTTCTTCAGACATATAAAGAACAGGTTCTAGAACCCATGTTGAATGGCACTGAGAAGACACCCCCTCTGATAACAGATTATAGGGAATACCACACAGACACCACTGTGAAGTTTGTTGTGAAGATGACTGAAGAAAAACTGGCAGAGGCAGAGAGAGTTGGACTACACAAAGTCTTCAAACTCCAAACTAGTCTCACATGCAACTCTATGGTATGTCTTGTTTCATGAGAAATATGTATGTTTCCATTTATATTAAAGACTATTATCAATTTTAAAAGGATATCTTAGGCTACTTTTACAGTTTCAAAGAATAAAGTCATTTCTCTAAAACCATTAATGTTTAGCCAATTTATCTGTTGTTGACTCTAATCTTGTTTTTCTTTTCTAGGTGCTTTTTGACCACGTAGGCTGTTTAAAGAAATACGACACAGTGTTGGATATTCTAAGAGACTTCTTTGAACTCAGGCTTAAATATTATGGATTAAGAAAAGAATGGCTTCTAGGAATGCTTGGCGCTGAATCTGCTAAACTGAATAATCAGGCTCGCTTTATCTTAGAGAAAATAGATGGCAAAATAATCATTGGTATGTTTTTGGAACAATAACTTCCTGTACTAAAATCACTATCGTGCCTCACTTCCTTTAAACATTTTTGGTGAGAGGGATGATGGGGAGGGCGGGCAAAATCCGTTTATTTCCACTGGTTACACGTACAAGTACTTCTTTCAAATACCTAAATAAGCATTTATAGTTTAAAAGAGATAGCTTTTCCTAGATTGAGCATCGTGAGAAATCAAGATTTAGTTAACATTTAGACAGGAAGAGAACAGAGAGCTAGAAGAGGTCCCTGTGTAAACTGATTGATAAAGAGCAGAGATAAGTCTGATAGAAAAACAAAAAAAGGAAGGAGGATTTTAAATGACTTATAAGTAAATGGTATACTCAAGACTGAAAGTCATGTCTAAGGGAATTTTTTTAAGACATTCTAGAAGCAACTAAATCAGAGTTTAAGTAACCAGGAAGAAAACAGTTTTTTTTTTTTTTCTTTTGTTTATTTTTTATTTTTTTATTAATTTATTTATTTTTGGCTGTGTTGGGTCTTCGTTTCTGTGCGAGGCCTTTGTCTAGTTCCGGCAAGCGGGGGCCACTCTTCATCGCGGTGCGCGGGCCACTCACTGTCGCGGCCTCTCTTGTTGCGGAGCACAGGCTCCAGACGCGCAGGCTCAGTAGCTGCGCCTCACGGGCCCAGTTGCTCCGCGGCATGTGGGATCTTCCCAGACCAGGGCTGGAACCCACGTCCCCTGCATTGACAGGCAGACTCTCAATCACTGCGCCCCCAGGGAAGCCGCCAAGAAAACAGTTTTGACTAAAGCTGGAAGGTTAAAAGAAATGGCCCAGCTCTGGCCAGAGTAAACTAGAAAAGCCAGGTAACTATGGTTTGTAGTAGCAAGTCCCAAAACATGACAACACAAGTTACCAGTGATCACAGGATCATTTTCTAATGGTACATGAAAATGTTTAACTTACTTAGTTACATGTTCATTTTCATGGATATTTTAAAATATAATAACAATGGCATATCAATCCCCTAATTTCACAGATATTATTGCTTAAGACAAAGCTAAAATAAGTAATATTGGATATAACTCAAAGAAAAATAAAAAGTAAAGATTGTATTTAGTTGACTGGAATTTAGGAAATACTAGAGACTATCCAGTCTTCTTGAGGAGTAAATATAAAGGGCCTAAAAGTGTGACCTATATCAAGTTAATTGATGAAAGGTGGTACTCGAAACCTCACTCTATTATAGCTAGTAACTCTCAGTGTCCCTCAAAGTCTAATAAATTGACTGCAGTAAACATTGGGAGAGGGGTGCTATAGAAAAAAGGGAACAAATGCATTATAGGGGACTATAATCAAGAGAAATCAATGTCTGAATGGGTGGCACTAAAAACTTGCCCACTTGGGTGTTGAAATTAAAAGACCAGGGAGGAGACTTCCCTGGTGGCGCAGTGGTTACGAATCCTCCTGCCAATGCAGGGGACATGGTTTCAAGCCCTGGTCCGGGAAGATCCCACATGCCGCGGAGCAACTAAGCCCATGCGCCACAACTACTGAGCCTGCGCTCTAGAGCTCGCAAGCCACAACTACTGAGCCTGCGTGCCACAACTACTGAAGCCCATGTGCCTAGAGCCCGTGCTCCGCAACAAGAGAAGCCACCGCAATGAGAAGCCCGCACACCGCAACGAAGAGTAGCCCCCACTCGCCGCAACTAGAGAAAGCCCGTGCGCAGCAGTGAAGACCCAACACAGCCAAAAATAAATAATAAATAAATAAATTTTTAAAATAAATAAATAAAAGACCAGGGAATATAATTGAGGTCAATATTTATCAGAAATAAAGGTTTTGATTGTCTTCTGTTATTCTGAGTTATGATTAAGTCACTACCTCATATATGATTTGACTGCCCCCTTGTGGTAATTTACATTTGTCAGTGGTTTAGGGAGCCGACTTGACTATCCACCAGGATGTACAAATTTATGCAAGAAGACAGTTTAATCTCCAGTTTTAATCTTTTCACTTAATATGGTAAAACCTTATCCCTTTCCTAAAAAATTGCTCAAAACTACTATCTCTGTTCACATTTGTTTAAACAGAAAACAAGCCTAAGAAAGAATTAATTAAAGTTCTGATTCAAAGAGGTTATGATTCGGATCCTGTGAAGGCTTGGAAAGAAGCCCAGCAAAAGGTAATTTCTTGGTTAGCATTTTCTGTATTATTGAAGACTATGTATAGTCTAATGTCTATGTTTCACATTTCCTATTAAAGCTACATTTTAATTTCTCCTTTAGGTTCCAGATGAAGAAGAAAATGAAGAGAGTGACAATGAAAAGGAAACTGCAAAGAGTGACTCTGTAACAGATTCTGGACCAACCTTCAACTACCTTCTTGATATGCCTCTTTGGTATCTAACCAAGGAAAAGAAAGATGAACTGTGCAAACTAAGAAATGAAAAAGTGAGTTGTTGATGGATAGTACATGTTGCTTGGTTGTATTCTAATGGTGAAAGTAAATTGTGTGCTTTGGGAAAACGCTGTTTATGCACATAAATTAACTTAATTTTCTGACTATCTTATGAAGGAGCAAGAGCTAGAAACATTAAAGAGAAAGAGTCCATCAGATTTGTGGAAAGAAGACTTGGCTGCTTTTATTGAAGAGCTGGAGGTGTGTAGTTTATAATGCCTGTGTTAGAATTTTTATTAATGAAATAATGTATTCTAGCAATATACCTCTTTGTCAAGAAATTTCACAATTGGCAATAGAAAGAATATAGGAGGCATGGAGATACATTCCAAGATAACACATAAAATAACAGATTGTTAGAAACTAGTTAGAATAAAGTAAATGGTGCCAAGAAACATACTACCTAGAAGTTTTTGGACAAAGACGGGAAAGAGCAGGAGTTGATTTTTGACCTATTGGGACTGAGAAGATAAAGAGAATTCAAACGCGGAAGAAAACCAGCCCAGTCCCTCAAGTAAACCTGAAAGGACAAAAACAGTTTCCTTCAGGGCTAGCTGATCAGTAGTTTCAGGAGATCCTCTGTTACCAAAATTGCTAATGTGGTTTGTTCTCCAGTATTATCTTAACATAAGAAAAAGTATTTCATAAATTAAGATAAAAGGCCTAACATGCAGATTTATATTATTGTACTTCAGTTTGGATGTCCAACTTGTAATCAGTTGATTGGATAAATGTACATTACTGGAATCACATCCTTTCTTATTTCTTAATTGAGTTTACAAAGTGTGCCTTAATGTTGGTGGTATACCTGATAGAACAGCTTATCACAAATTTATGTTAAGATGTAACAAATTGAAATCAGTTTAACCGTTGCCTTTTATTCTGTCCCTATAAAGTGGCATCGATGCTGTAATGTCTTTGTTAGCTTATAAACTTGCTTTCTTATATCAACCTTTTGTAGGCTGTTGAAGCAAAGGAGAAACAAGATGAACAAATAGGACTTCCTGGGAAAGGTGGGAAAGCAAAGGGGAAAAAAACACAAAGGGCAGAAGTTTTGCCTTCTCCATGTGGAAAAAGAGTCATCCCCCAAGTGACCATAGAGATGAAAGCAGAGGCAGAAAAGAAAATTAAAAAAAAAATTAAGGTAATACTCTTGAAAGCATTATACATAAAACACTTTAAATATTTTTCCCCTTAAAATTGAACTAATCATAAAACTTCTAATCCCGTAGTCAAGAATTTATCAACTAATCATAACTTTCCTTTCTTATGAGCCTGATTTTTTTAATGTTTAAGTATCTTGAAAAAGTCATACCCATACCTTTCTTTATTCAGAGCTTTTAGCCAAAATACAAAGAAAAAAAAATCACTCTTTGACCAGATATATATTTGTATATTTGACCTTATATTATTCCAAATAATAAATGGGCAGAACTTAACCATTTTTGTCCTGCTATCCTTTAGAATGAAAATACTGAAGGAAGCCCTCAAGAGGATGGGATGGAAATAGAAGGCCTAAAACAGAGATTAGAAAAGAAACAGAAAAGAGAACCAGGTATTAAAACATTTTAAGGAAAATCATATAGAGTTGAGACTAAATTATGTTTGTTACCTAGTACGTTCCATATAGACATTCAGAAGTTCTTATTGAGGTACATGAAGAAGGGCTATGTCTGAAGTATACTTGAACTTCCCTAACATTGCCCTTGGGATTTGATTCATTTTAGAAGAGATCATTTTGTAATGAAATACTTTGTTGGGATCTAAAGAAAATGTTCAGTTTATTAGATTTCACTTTCTAGCCAGTTATGAGGTTTTCATATATGTAATATATTCATATGTAAAGCTTCTTGAGGACAGTCACCATATCTTAGTCATGTTGTTTTATCCCTAGAGTTCAACACCATGCCTGGGATATACTTAACACTCACTCAGTAAATTAAATAGAAGTAACAATTCTGTTAACCATTTGATTATGCCTTTACTGAATATCTACTTTTTTTTAACTTCTTCATTGAGATATTCACATACCAAATTCATTCACTTAATGTGTACCATTCAGTGGTTTTAGTATACTCAGTTTTAGAACAGTTTCTTGTCCTGGAAATAAACACTGTACCCAATTAGTGGTCACCCCCCATTTTCTCCCAACTCCCCCTCCCTCTAGGCAACCACCAATTTACTTTCTGTGTCTAGATTTGCCTATTCTGGACATTTCATATGAATGGAATCATATAATATGTTCTTTTGTGGCTGGCTTCTTCACTTAGCATAATGTTTTCAAGGATCATCCATGTAGTAACACGTATCAATACTTCATTCTATTTTGTTGCCAAATAGTTTTTCATTGTATGAATATACCACATTATATTTATTTGTTCATCAGCTGCTAGATATTTGGATTGTTTCCACTTTGGGGCTTTTGTATTTCTTTGGCGAAATGTCTATTCAGATCCTTTGCCCATTTTTTAATTGGGTTATTTATCTTTTTATTGTTGAGTTAGTTGTAAGAGTTCTTTATATTCCAGATGCCAGACCTTTATCAGATATATGATTCTCAAATATTTTCTGCCAGCCTGTGTATTATCTTTTCATTTTCTTGATGGTGTCCTTTGAAGCACAAGTTTTTAATTTTGATGAAGTCTAATTTATCTTTTTTTTTTCTTTTGTTGCTCATGTTTTTGGTGTCATATCTAATCTTTTGCCAAATCCAAGGTCATTAAGATTTACCCCTAGGGTATTCCCTGGCAGTCTAGTGGTTAGGACTCCATGCTTTCATTGCTATGGGCCCGGGTTCAATCCCTAGTTGGGGAACTAAGATCCCACAAGCCGCACGGCATGGCGAAAAAGAAAAAAAGAAAAGATTTACCCCTTATTTTCTTCTAAGAGTTTTTAGTTTTAGCTCTTACATTTAGGTAATTTTGAATTAAGTTGTATATGGCATAAGGAAGGGGTCAAACTTCATTCTTTTGCATGTGGATATCCAGTTGACCTAGCACCATATATTGAAAAACCTTCTTCCCTGTTGAATTGTCTTCACCCTTGCCAAAAATCTATTGACCATAAATAATAAGGTTTATTTATGGATTCTTAACTCTATTCCATTGATTGATGTATATGTCTATCCTTGAGTATCTACTTTTGATAGATAACATTCAGTTCTGTGGGGAATACAAAGATGAATAAAACAAATGGAAACATCTTAGTATTAAAAAGAAGTAATAAAAGTATGTTGTGTGTGCTGTGTTGTGGAAAATTATATATTGGCCTTATAATACAGCACATATTTAACTTTAAACCTACCTAGCGACAATTAGCATATAAAACCAATGAATCAGATAAGTATTTTGAGCATTCATGTTTCCCATCACTATCTCAAATCTTGTGAGGACACAAGAAGTGGGGAAGCATGGCACTTACCCTCAAGAGGTTTATCAGGAAAGAAAGGTAAAGCAGTCCATACTAGCCATTGTAGGGATTTAGAGAAAGGTGAGATCAGTGTGGGTACATGTAGATTGTAGAGGCTTTGTGAAAGAGGTAAAACTTGGGTTAGAGTCTTAAAGATTGGGTAAGATTTAGGTATTCTAGACTGGGAGAAGGCAAATGGACATATAATATGCATGGGACAATGAGAAGGCCCCTTAACAGAGTGGAAAATAGTAGAAAATAGTTAAACCAGATTATGGAGAGTTAGAAAACCAGGTTGTTGGAGGTGGGTGGATAAGATTAGATTCAACTAGGAAATATGAAATAAGTAGGTGTATGAAGAAAGAATATGAAGAAAGGACTAAGTCAGATCAATAAGGAGTCTGTCCTTATCTTTGGGCCTAGATGAGGGAAATAAATTGCAAAGGATGGGTATGAGAGACATTGGAGGAAAAGAATTAACAAGACTTAGTGACTTCAAACCTCCTTAACGCAGCCATTAAATGTTCCTCAAGGTTTGGGCCTAGCCATTCTTTTCCCTTTGAGTTGTCTCCCTTGCCTTGACTTCAGCAGTAATCTTCTGTTGATCTTGCATCTGTTCTTGTGCCTTTCCCATCTTCACACTACAGTCTGAGAGAACTCTTTAAAATGCATATCTGGTCATATTGGTTCCCTGTTTAGAACAAAATCCTTAACAAGACCAGCCACTCTCTTGGGACTTCCCCAGTGGTCCAGCAGTTAGACTCCGCCTTCCAATGCAGGGGGCACAGGTTCGATCCCTGGTCGGTCGGGGAACTAAGGTCCCACATGGCGCGAGGTGCAGCCAAAGATTTTTTAAAAAAGACCAGCCACTCTCCCTCTGACTTCTGTTTTCCAGCCATAATGGATTTCTTTCAGTTTCCTAAGTGCACCATGTTTTCTCACAGGGCTTTGTACATGTTATTTCCTAAACTGGAATGATTTGTCATCCGCCTCCCTTCAACTAGTTAACTCAAGCATCTCTTTCTTAGAAAAGCCTCTTATATATATACATATGCATACATACTACATGCCCTGTGTAAACATATATGCCATGTAGGATTATGATTATATATGGGATTAGATGACCAAACTATAAGCTCCACAGAAAGAGGGACTATGTCCTTTTCTGTTCACCATTCTATTCCCAGTACTAGCACAGAGTTCAATAAATATTTGAAGGATGGATGGATGATAGATGGAGAAAAGTGAGTCAAAGAATATGTAAACATGGTTAATTCCTATCTCCCTGCCAGGTACCAAGACAAAGAAACAAACTACATTGCCATTTAAACCAGTCAAGAAAGCCAAAAAGAGAAACCCCTGGTCTGATTCGGAATCAGATATGAGCAGTAACGAAAGTAATTTTGATGTCCCTCCCCGAGAAAAAGAGCCACGGAGAGCAGCAAGTAAGGAAGAGTGAAGAACATGCTGCATATTCTGAAAGATTTGAATGGGCGATCTATTTCAAGGCACATAATCCCAGAAATTGTTATATCTTAGAGTAGTAATTACATTTTTGAGAAACTAAAACATCTTTTAGAAGATGAAACTGAAGCTTATATCTTCAGGAAATGTTATATTAATCTGTGGATTAAATATTTCTCCTATTATCCTCTTTGATTCTTTGTATATGTATATTTTTCTACCAGCAAAAACCAAATTCACAATGGATTTGGATTCAGATGAAGATTTCTCAGATTTTGATGAAAACGCTCAAGATGAAGATTTTGTCCCATCAGATGCTAGTCCACCTGGGACCAAAACGTCCCCAAAGTAAGTATCCTCTCTCATAGGGATCTTATCATGATGGTTTTTAATAGTTGATGATATATTCTTTGTTGTTTGACACATTTAGACTTGGTCGTCAGGATTTTTTTATTATTATTATTCTAGACATACTAACAAAGAACTGAAGCCACAGAAAAGTGCCACATCAGGTATGTATTTAAGTAAAAATAGTGAGATGTCTGCTTTACTGGAGCACTCAGGTCCACCCGGCCTACATTATCCAAGTCCTGTCTTTGAAAATAAATGTGGGTTCTTGTTAGCATTACATTGATATTGTTCATTAGGTTTAGTTTTGCACATAAATAGGTTCTACATTTAATATACTGAAAGTAATCATTTGCTTGCCAGGTACTATGCTAGGTGCTAGAGATACAAAAAAATACTGTTTGCTCATGAAGAACCCAGAAATTAGAACAGAGTTATAAAAGTGTGTTTGAAATATTCCAGAAAAGTCACAGACTTGGTGTTTAAATAGGAATTCAGAGCAGGGACAAAAGCAGTAAACAGATTTTCATGTATTGCTTATATGTACTATTTTCCTTTCCATTTGAAGTAACGGACCTTAACGCTGATGATGCCAAGGGTAATGTACCACCACCTCCAAGCTCTCCTGCTGCTGATTTCCCAGCTGTAACTAAAACCATAAACCCTGTTCCTAAAAAGAATGTGACAGTGAAGAAGACGGCAGCAAAAAGTGAGCCTCGGTCTTTGAGATGGGTTAATATTGGGATAAACTACTGGCTGCCACAAGTCAGCTTCAATTTTTTATTCCCCAAATTTACTATAGATATTGAAATTAAGCCTTTACCAAATGAAAACAAATCTTTAGATCTTCATAATCAAAATTGCTAGTCAAAAGGTTTAAAAATAGCATGTTTCTCAAAATGCCAGGTGTTAGCTTATTTCTATGACAGGGATGGGAGTTAGAAACAGTTGCAAATGTTTAACATGAAGCATATACCTACAAAAAAATCATATGCTTAAGAATACTTTGATTCTCTAATGCATTTCATCTCTGTTAAGTTGTCTTTTCCTATGTTAAATATAAGCAGTCAACAGGTTGCTAAAGAAGGTTCACTGTGGGAACAATTCAGCTAAGAGTGGCCCTGACAAATGCCTGTGTTCACTTGCAGGTCAGTCTTCCACCTCTACTACAGGGACCAAAAAAAGGGCTGCACCAAAAGGAACCAAAAAGGATCCAGACTTGGATTCTGATGTCTCTAAAAAGCCTAATCCCCCCCAAACCAAGAGTCGCCGCAAGAGGAAGCCGTCCACTTCTGATGATTCCGACTCTAATTTTGAGAAAATGATTTCTAAAGCAGTCACAAGCAAGGTATTTATCCTAGTCAGTCCTTTTGCTGTAGGTATTTTGAAGCACATAACCAAGCTTTGCTCCTAATAATTTGGCACATTTTTAAGGAAATCAATTTAAATCCCATAGTCCATTAGCCTTTTACTCTATGTAGTTTAGTTGTAAAAAAGTTAAATATGCCACTAATTAGTCAATGAGAGAGTTGCCTTCGGTCTATTTCTTTCCTTTCTTTTTTTTTTTTTTTTTTAAATTTATTTATTTATTTTTGGCTGCGTTGGGTCTTCATTGCTGCGCGTGGGCTTTCTCTAGTTGCCGCGAGCAGGGTCTACTCTTCGTTGTAGTACGCGGGCTTCTCATTGCAGTTCTCTTTTGGAGCATGGGCTCTAGGCACGCAGGCTTCAGTAGTTGTGGCATGCGGGATCAGTAGTCATGGCTTGTGGGCTCTAGAGCTTAGGCTCAGTAGTTGCGGTGCACGGGCTTTGTTGCTCCATGGCATGTGGGATCTTCCTGGACCAGGGCTCGAACCTGTGTCCCCTGCATTGGCAGGCGGATATCCTGTGCCACCAGGGAAGCCCCAATTTCTTACTACTCATTAGAAGGTGGAAAACTCCTTGAGTTGTAGTCTGTTGATATATTTTTTGCATCGAAATTCTGCTGTCAGGTTGACACTGTACAAACTACCTGGGCTCTTCTCTTTTAGAAACCCAAGGAGGACAGCGATGACTTCCATCTGGACTTAGACTCAGCTGTGGCTTCTCGGGCAAAATCTGGACGGACAAAAAAACCTATAAAGTACCTCGAAGAATCAGATGAAGATGATCTGTTTTAAAATGTGAGGTGATTATTTTAAGTAATTGTCTTATTGAGCCCAAGACTGGTTTTAAAGTTACGTGAATCTCTCAGTTTCCTCCCCTCTGAATTTAGTTTGGGGAAGGTAGTTTTAATTCAGAACCATCAAAGTGAAGTAGAGCCCAAGTGTCCCTTATCTTTATATAATACTGTCTAAGTAGTGACCATCTCGTGGGATTGTTTTTTTCTCTGCTTTGTATATGTATTGAGTCTGTTTTCTTTTGCCTTTTAAATCTGATTTTAGGTTCTTCTGGCCTCTAGAGACAGTTGCATGGTCACTTCAGCATAATGTAGTTTGACCACTCATTAAGCTAAAATTGGAGCACTTTGACATAAAAGTTTCTACTCTGCCTACTTTCTGTAAATATGAGATACAGCATGATTAATTTCTCTGTTTTATCTTAGTTTCATAGATAATTTTCCATCAGATAGAACTTTATGTAGTTCCAGTACCAAATACTCCTCGCTCAGCCTTTTATGTGCTGAATTTTTAAGCAGTGAAAAATTGTTCATATTCTTCATATCTTTTTGAATAAGCTGAAGAAAAACACCGTGGCTGTGTCTATATAACCTCAACACAGTCAATCAGATGAAGAAAATTAGACCCTAAGTTGAGATTATCTCAACTCTTGACTTATCCCCTCTGGCTGCCTGTGAGTCTGAATCTCCCAAGGAACAAATTTCTAGGAGGCACTAGATTGCAGAAGAGTCGGGGACAGCATTCTCTCAAAGATCTTATATATTGATGCCATACTCAGCAGTGGGCTGTTACATCCAATTTGAGGAAATCTCCATAATTTTCAACTTGTAAGCTTTTTAAGACCTTCCTGCATTCGTTATATGTGTGTGAGTTGAGTGGTGTTATCAATGTTTTTGTAAATATTTACTATGTTTTTCTATTTAGCTTAATTCCAACAATTTTATGCTTTAATAAAATATTGTAGACATTGCAACCCGTGATTGTAGCCCATTTTTCCCCCTGCACTACACTCTTTCCCTTAGTCTAAAATATATCCTTCTTCACTATTCACTGTAAATAGTTTTGAGAACGATTCTGATCATTTTCTGATGTGCCTGCTCCTGGCCATAGTGATAGTTCTGAGAGAGAGGCACCATGACCTAACTGGGGCCATCCAGGTTTATTCCTGAGATTTTTAAACGTGGGTGCTAAATTCATCTCTTCCACACTCAAAAGGCATTGGCCCTACATCAATAAATAACTTTAAATATAAATTTTTTTTTTTAATGATTCCCTACTTTAACAATATTTTGATAAACTAGTCAACTGCTTGATGATATCAATAAGTTATATTGGGGCAACTGGCTAATCATTTAGGGGGAAAAAATTTAGAAAAATCTAACCCCTTCCTCCCATCTTACCAGAAAGTTAAGTTCAAATAGACTTTTTTTTTTTTGGTGACACCATGTGGCACGTGGGATCTTAGTTCCCCAACCAGGGATCGAACCCGTGCCCCCTGCATTGGGAGCATTGGAGTCTTAACCACTCTGCCAGGGAAGTCCCTCAAATAGACTGAATATCAAAAACAAAACTAAAGAAGTACTAGAAGAAAAGTAGTCTTGAGTTACAGAGGGATATCCTAAACATATCCCCAAGGGTGGTATTGACAAAGATATGGAAAATGAGCCCTTTCACTAGAACCTGGACGAAAAGGTCAAACTCTTTGTCCCAGCAATTCTCACTTTAAGAAATTTAGTTCAGGAGAATTGGACATGTGCAAAAAGCTATGTAAATACACACAAATGCAAGTTCAAGTAACGAAAGATATCAGTATCCTGGTTACAACATAGTTTTACAAAATGCTACCATTGGGGGAAAGTAGGCAAAGTGTACAAGGGATCTCTGTATTATTTCTCACAACTACATGTAAATCTGTAATTATCGCAAAAAAAAGCCACACACAAAGATGCCTATTAAAGTTTCTGTAATAATAAAATTGAAAGTAAACTAAATGTCCAACAAGAGACATCTAGCAAAACAATTAGTTTAAACAAATTATGGTACAGTGAGGAATACCAGGTGCTCATTAAGAATGATCATGCAGGGACTTCCCTGGCGGTCCAGTGGTTGACTCTGCGCTTCCACTGGGGGGGGTACAGGTTCGATCCCTGGCCGGGGAACTAAGATCCCACATGCCACGCAGCTAAAAAAAAAAAAAAAAAAAAAAGAATGATCATGCATATTATTTATTGACATGAAAAGGTATTTAGGACATTGCTGAGTGAAGAAAGCAGGTTACAAATCAAAGGTGAAATCCCTGTCTGGTATGTATGCATTTGTTTACAAAATAAATGGTGGGACAAAAGCATATAAACCTTCTTTGGAAAGGAAAAAAATCAGAAATGTTTCCCTCTCGAAACTAGAAGTTCTCTCCTGATCAGTAATGCACTTGCTAACTGAAAAGACTCCAAGTGAATTCAGTCCTTGACTCTTCATTCCTTAAGCCACTGACATTCTAGGAGATAAAAATTTTAGTGCTAATAAACTTCGTGGTTATACACATTTAAACCCTTTATAGAATGTAGTTATTCCTTACACATATGCAACATTGCTTAGATAAATACGTATTACATCAACTATAAATTAAAAAGAATGGCTATTGAGAAAATAAGGGATTCAAAAATCAGTCGATAAGTGATACAATAAGTTTTCTAAGCCTTTTTGTTTAGGATACATTGCATCCCTCTCTTCCTCCTGCAGTGGAATTTTTTTAAGTGATTTCTGGCCATTTTTCCTGAAACCCAAACACATAGCAAATCTGCATTTGTTTTTTGGCTGTGCCTCGCTGCTTACGGAATCTTAGTTCTCCCACCAGGGATTGAACCCAGGCCCTCGGCAGTGAGAGCACAGAGTCCTAACCACTGGATCAGCAGGGAATTCCCACATAGCAAATTTTTTAATTCATTAACTTTTTTTCCTACAGTAATGGATGTTTGTTCTTGCCTGCCTCAGTAATAACACTTTTGGAAAATTATTGTCTGAAAAATGAAACATTTGTGTCCAAAAGAGTTCATTGAAGCATTATTTACATTGGTGAAAAACCGGGAACAGCATAGATGTCCCACAATAGAAGAACTAATTAAACTGGCACGTCCTTACTTACCATGTATTATAGAGTCAATTAAAAGCATGTTTTCCCAAAATATTTAGTAGCACAGGAAAGTTCTCATTCTGTTAGGAAGAGGCGGGGAAAGATACCAAACTCTTATATAATTTGTCAAAACTCAATTATAAAATGGTGCATTTTACTGTGTGTAAATTAGATCACAATAAAGTAGGGAGGAAAAGCTATCTTTCAGACAGTATGAGGCTCAAATATAAACCAGTGCTTCTCAAACCTGTGTTTCAAATCCCTTAGAGATCTTGTTAAACCGCAGATTCTGATTCAGTAGGTCTGGGGTGGGGCCTGAAATTGTATTACTAACAAGTTCCCAAGTGATGTCAGTATTACTGGTTGGAGACCCTGCTTGGAACAGCAGAGGTGTAAACTCTGGACCAGTGCTTCTCTGCGTGTGGCCCCTGGACTGACTGTGGCAGCAAGACCAGAGAGGCGGTTAGAAATTCTTATTATCGGGCCCACCCCAGAACTACTGACTTAAAAGCACTTGTTTTAACAAGCACTCCAGCTAATCCTGATGCACACTAAAGTTCGAGAATGCAATATGCATTGAAAGGCCTTATTGCAAGTTGCAGCAAAATGTCAGTTGCTTTTCTCTGGATAATGAGATTTGGGTGATTTTTGTTTTCTTCTTTGTATCTTCCTATAGTTTACAAAAATAGTGATGTTACATGTTTTCTTTCAAAATGAAAATAACTTTTAATTTTTTTCTGGTTATAAAAGTAATATATGGGTTCCAGTTCTAACATGATGCTGAACTGGTACCACTCCAGGAGTTGCCCTCAGGTGTTTTTCACTCATGGGCTGCATCCTTGCAAATCTGAGCAGGCTGTCTGCAGGCTGTATTGAAAAACTCTGTGATGGTTAGTTGTACGTGTCAACTTGACTGGGTTAAGGCATGCCCAGATAGCTGGTAAAATATTACTTCTGAGTGTGTCTGTGAGGGTGTCTCTGGAAAAGATTAGCATGTAAATCAGTAGACTGAGTTAAGATGATTCCCACCAATGCGGGTGGGATCATCCAATCCATTGAGGACCTGAATAGAATAAAAAGGTGAAGGGAGGGTGAATTCGCTCTAAGCTGAGGCGTCTATCTTCTCCTGCCCTTGGACATCAGTGCTCCTGGTTCTCAGGCCTTCAGCCTCAAACTGAATTACACCCCCAGCTTTCCCAATTCTCCAGTTTGCAGGTGGCAGATCGTGGGACTTCCCAGCCTCCATAACTGTGAGCTAATTCCTGTAACAAATTATATATATATCTCCTGTTGGTTCTGTTTTCTGGAGAACCCTGACTATACAAAGTCCATTTTGGTACCTAAAGAACCCAGAATGACCTAGGATAGTGGATGCAGCAGCCTTGGCTCTGAATGCTGCAGAGAAGATCACATGGACCTGTAAAGAAATCCAGATCAAAACTACAATGAGGGACTTCCCTGGTGGCACAGTGGTTAAGAATCCACCTGTCAATGCAGGGGACACAGGTTCAGTCCCTGGTCCGGGAAGACCCCACATGCTGCGGAGCAACTAAGCCCGTGCACCACAACTACTGAGCCTGCGCTCTAGAGCCCATGAGCCACAACTACCGAGCCCACATGCCACAACTACTGAAGCCCGCGCTCCTAGAGCCTGTGCTCTGCAACAAGAGAAGCCACCGCAATGAGAAGCCCACACACTGCAATGAAGAGTAGCCCCCGCTCACCGCAACTAGAGAAAGCCCGTGTGCAGCAACGAGACCCAACACAGCCAAAAATAAATAAACAAAATTTATTTTTAAAAAAACAAACAAAAAAAAAACTACAATGAGGTATCACACCGGTCAGAATGGCCATCATCAAAAAGTCTACAGCCATCCAGACTGAGGGAGACCTGGAAACTTAGGGCCACACGAGATACAGCCACAGCTGCAACAGCAAACACCAGGAGCACCCAGGAGGCCGGGATAATGCTGGTGGCATGCATCACCACAGGATCAACTTCCACAAATATCACCCAGGATACTTTGGGAAAGTTGTTATCTGGCATTACCACTTAAAGAGGGACCAGAGCTTCTGCCCAGCTCTCAACCGTGATAAACTGTGGAACCTTGGTCGGTGAGCAGACACAGGTAAATGTTGTCAAGAACAAGACAAGCTGCTCCTATCATTGATGTGGTGTGATCAGGCTACTATCAATGCAAAGTTCTGAGGAAGGGAAAGCTCCCAAAGCAGCCTGCATCGTGAAGGTCAAATTCTTCAGCAGAAGAGCTGAGAAGATTAAGGGTGTGGGTGGGGCATGTGTCCTAGTAGCTTGAAGCCACCTGGTAGAAGATTCATTAAATGTTAACAACTGCTTAAAAAAAAAAAAAAAAAGTCTACAAATAATAATTGCTGGAGAGAGTGTGGAGAAAAGGGAGCCCTCCTACACTGTTGGTGGGAATATAAATTGGTGCAGCCACTATGGAGAACATTATGGAGGTTCCTTAAAAAACTAAAAACAGAACTACCATATGATCCAGCAATCCCACTCCTGGGCATATACCCGGAGAAAACCATAATTCAAATATATACATGCACCCTAATGTTCATAGCAGTGCTATTTACAATAGCCAGGTCATGGAAGCAACCTAAATGTCCATCAACAGAAGAGTGGATAAAGAAGATGTGGCACGTATATACAATGGAATATTACTCAGCAATAAAAAAGAACAAAATAATGCCATTTGCAGCAACATGGATGGACCTAGAGATTGTCATACTGAGTAAAGTCAGATACAGAAAGACAAATATCATATGATATCACTTATATGTGTAATCTAAAAAAGGGGAACAAACGAACTTATTTACAAAACAGAAGTAGAGTCTCAGATGTAGAAAACAAACTTATGGTTACCAGGGGATAAGGAGGAGGTGGGGGAGGGATAAACTGGGAGATTGGGACTGGCATATACACACTACTATATAAAATAGATAACTAATAATAACCTGCTGTGCAGCACAGGGAACTCTACTCAATGCTCTGTAATGACCTACATAGGAAAAGAACCTTAAAAAAAAAAAGTCTACAAATAATAAATGCTGGAGAGGGTGTGGAGAAAAGGAAATCCTCCTACACTGTTGGTGGGAATGTAAATTGGTGCAGCCACTATGGAAAGCAGTATGGAGGTATCTTAAAAAACTAAAAATGGAGTTACCATATGATCCAGCAATCCCACTCCTGGGCATATATCCAGAAAAGATACAAGCACCACAATGTTCATTGCAGGACTCTTTACAATAGCCAAGACATGGAAACAACCTAAGTGTCCTTCGACAGATGAATGGATAAAGAAGATGTGGTATATATACACAATGGAATACTACTTAGCCATAAAAAAAGAATGAAATAATGCCATTTGCAGCAGCATGGATGGACCTAGAGATTATCATACTAAGTGAAGTAAGTCAGACGGAGAAAGACAAATATTATATGATATCACTTATACGTATAATCTAAAAAATAGTACAAATGAACTTATTTACAAAACAGAAACAGACTCACAGACATAGAAAAAACAAAGGGAAGGGGTTACCAAAGGGGAGGGGGGAGGGATTAATTAGGAGTATAGGATTAACAGATACACACTACCATATATAAACTAGATAAACAACAAGGATTTACTGTAAACACAAGGAACTATATTCAATATCTTGTAATAACCCATAATGGAAGAGAATCTTTCGAAAGAAATATGTATATATATATCTGAATCACTTTGCTGTACACCAGAAACTTACACAATATTGTAAATCAACTATACATCAATTAAAACTTTTTTAAAATAAAAGCAAAAAAAAAAAAAAACGATCGCATGAAGATCCTCCTTTCTTTACTTAGGAATCATTCACTTGATTCTCTTTCATTAGAAAGACTGACTTTTCCAGTCTGGCCCTAAAGATAGTAATAGGATGCAGTCATGTGCATCACAAAGAGAAGAGATCAATCCTGAATATGCTGTGTCTGCTGGAACAGATAAAACTAACCAAGAGCAGCTCCTCACTGGCCTACTATTTGCATTGAAGGCACTGAACTCCCTTGCGATAAGTTGATTCTTGCAGTGTGTATTTCTTATTCCCGGCCATGTTTATGAATGAACTAGTGACAGTAGACACACTCACACCTAGGGAACATTGGTGTCACTACACTGCCTTATACTTAGGAGTAATGTGTGCACACATGGTCACACGGCAATAAATGACAGCACTGTAGAACAGTTTTATGAAACAACGTGCTTCCTACAAGTAGAATATGTGTTGCAACAATGTCAAGAATATTTAATTTAAAAATAATAAATGAGGAGAATTGTTGAGTTTTGCTGACCCCTTCAGCTGTAAGGAATTAAAATGCTAAAAATTGGTGGGCACAAGTTCGCTTCTGGGTACCACCAGAAAGCCTCCATGCCGCCTCCACCTGACCTACTGATAGGCACTCTCGTTAGTGACAATTTACCTGTGGAAAATGAGGAGACAGTTTGCCAAGCTGCTGAGCTGTGGCTAGAGTTGAACACAGAATCACCTTCGCGGTATTTCTCACCCACATCAAAGTGGATGCTCTTGGAATGACTAAAGAGGAGATGATGATTTCCATTAAAGCATCTTCTGAAGAGCCTTGTAGTCTTTACGTTTCTGTCTTTACAGCCCCCAGATAGAAAAAGTTCACAAGCTCTGCAGCCCACCAGCTGATCCATGTAAGGCTGGGCAGATATAACTCCTGATAATGACATCTCGAGAGCAGGCCGTCAAGTTGCTCTGAAAAACAAAAAGGAATCAGTAAAAACAAGCCAACTCCAAGCTGCCTTCAGATCTGCAATTACTTTTACTGGTCCAATGCACAGCAAGATTTCCAAAGACCCTTGGCCATTTAAGTGATCAAAGCCCTGGAAGAGACCAGAGTGTCCAACAGACCAGCAGCGTCCTCATCTTCTTGGGGCAGAAGAGCTCTGCACCTTCCGCAATCCTCTCACCCCATTTCATTCATTCTGTCGCCCCACACATATTTACTGATCTTCTACTAAGTGCCAGGAACTGTTCTAGGTGTTGGGAGCAGGACAGTGTATAAAGCACCAAAAATCCCTGCCCTCATGGAGCTTACACGCTAACGGAGGAGACGGATGCTACACAGGATAAATAAGAAAAATATAAAGTATGTTATGAAGTGGTCAGTGCAAAGGAAATAAAGCTGAGAAAGGGGATAGGAGGTCAGGGGTTAAATTCCAGTTAGGGCAGCAAGGAAAAGCCTCACTAAAAGGCAGCATTTATGAAAAGACTTTTTTAAATGTTAGAGGGACACAGGGGAGAGAAAATACAGCCGTGTGTTGATGATGTCACGAGTATTAATTTACCAGGTGCCGACGTGTGTGCCTGCACGTGTGTGTTCATGTGTGATGGACGTGCATGGGAAGTGGCTCCACAGCCTGACGGGTCGGGGTGAGCTGTCGGGCACGGAGACTGAACGTGGACCAGGGCCGGACAGGCCTCTGAGCCCAGCCCCCGACCTCACATTTGGCCAAGAACAGGGCCACGTGCCGCCAGCTCTGGGCAGCATCAGCGACACCTCCTCCCAGGCTGGACGGCGCTATCTGGGAAGAAGGCTGGGCTCCGGAGATTGTAGAGTCTCCTGTGTCTGGCCCTGTGGTATCAGGGACTGGGGACAGCACAGGGTGACCATGGGTTCCATGTCCCCCACCCCCCAGCCCAGCCCACCAGCTCTGCCACTTTCCACTCTCCAAGGGCAGATGGGTCTGGTCTGATGAGGATTTTTCCAGGCTGGGCTGGTCGCCTGAGCCGGCAGTGGCCATGCGTCCAGGGCAGGGATCATTCCAGGGGAGATGAGGTATGTCCCTGAGCCCCCATGGCCGGGGGACAGGGGGCAGGGGGCAGGGAGCAGCTTTAGCCAGAAGCAGGTGGAGGCTGGGAATGGGGAGGTCAGCAGTGCCCTCACGCCACATCCTGTTTTTGGAATGGGCCCCAGCATGTGCTTTCCTTTGGACTTGGTCCAGGCCAGTGTCTCCCCACCCAGGCCCAGTCCCAAGGGAACTCCAGCACTCCCAAGCATTAACCTAGGGTTTTTCCAGGCTGGGCTGGGCCCCTGAGCCAGCGTGGGTGAAGGATACCTTTCCCGCCCCTTCCTGAAATCAGGCCAGGTGTCCCCATTGGCCCATGAAAAACTATACAGGCCCCCATGGCTGGAGAGGAGAGAAAGTGTCACCGAAGAGGAGTCCTGGCATGGCCCCCACCAGCCCCACACAAAGCCCTGAGGACTGTTAGGCCCTGGGACACCACCTGGGAAGCCCAGCCAGGCTGGAGAGGGGACAGTTCCACGATGTGCTTAAGAACATGGGCTCCGAACCAGTGAGGCTGGGCGTGCGGCCAGGAGCTGCTCTTTCTTGCCGCGTGAGTGTACCAAGTGGCTTAGCGCTCGGAGTCTCAGCTGCCCTGCTGCCGGCTCACCAGGAGGGCTAAGCGAGCTAACTCGCGCGATGAGTGGGGCGCAGGGCCTGGCCCGGAGCATCTGCACAGGTGGACGAGGGGAATGGTGTGGGTTGGGCAGACTCCTGAAAAGGCAGAGGGAACAAACAAGCACTCAACCTGGGAGTGTCCCCTCCCTGGCCGCTCAGGTCACCACTGGTCATCCTAACTCTCCTCCCCTATGGGACAGCTTCTCCTGCCACCTAGAGCAGTAGGTGACTCAGTTCAGAGCCTTATGGGGGAAAAGAAGCCTTGCTTTCTATTTATTTTTCGCATTATGAAATGACACGCTCATTACAGTAAATCTGGAAACTACAGAAAAGCAGGAAGGAAGCAAAAGCTTTTATTTAAGTCCCAAAGCCAGACACTCTTGATACTTAAAGGTTTTTCCAAAAGGGAATTTCTTCCAGGCTCGGGCTTTTTTGTTCTCTGTAACATGGCTGGGACCTTAGCATTAAGACGCAGAGCCAGAAGGGAACTTGGAGGTCAGCCGGCCCAGGCTCCCCAGCTGACAAGCCAGGAGACTCTGGCCCAGAAGAGCTGAGTGACTGCTCCAAAGTTAGCAGTGGCAGAGCTAGAAGGAGAGTTACCAGGTGTCTGCTGCCTCTTAAAATACCAGTGCCTCCAACACCGGCGGCAAACCTCGCTCCAGCCCTGAAGACGGCCTTCAGAGGGGACAGTCACTTGATAGTGGACCTAGGCCTTCCAGTTTGGGGGAATTTATTGGTGATAGGCTTCCTTCAATAAAAGAGGGAGCTCTGGGGCTTCCCTGGTAGCACAGTGGTTAAGAATCCGCCTGCCAATGCAGGGGACACAGGTTCGAGCCCTGGTCCAGGAAGATCCCACATGCCGCGGAACAACTAAACCCATGCACCACAACTACTGAGCCTGCGCTCTAGAGCCCGTGAGCCACAACTACTGAAGCCCGCGCGCCACAACTACTGAAGCCCGCGCACCTAGAGCCCGTGCTCGGCAACAAGAGACGCCACCACAATGAGAAGCCCGCGCACCACAACCAAGAGTAGCCCCCGCTCGCTGCAACTAGAGAAAGCCCGCGCGCAGCAACGAAGACCCAACGCTGCCAAAAATAAATAAATTTATTTTTTAAAAAAGAGAGAGGCAGCTCTGGTTAACCCCTTCCCTCATTTCCAGATGGGGACACAGCCGAGGGGTGGGGGCGGGTGAGGGGATGGAAAGGGAGGCTGGCAGAGCCCAGCAAGGGGTGTGGCCCTGGGTCTGTTCTCAGGGGTGGAGCCAGCCAACAGGGTCACCCTGTCCCTTTAAGAGAAGGGGGAGAGCTAGCCCCTCTCAGCCATCCTGTCTTGTCATCCATCCCGGCAAAATCCGAAAGGGAAAATGAAAGAGGGACCAGGAGGAACAGGTCCCAGCCATCTCCCAAGGTCCTTTACTCGGCTTTAACATCCCAGCGTCAGCTACAGGGCGAGTGGTTACATACGGGTGAGAGTCTGGGTGCATCAGGGGCCTGTGGGACCTGTGAGGGGTGGGGGGAGTTGGGGAGGTTCTCGGGAGATATGGGAGGCTGGAAACAGGGGGACACCAGGGAGGAGATGAGAGAAGGTGGGCCGGCATTCCTGCCACACTGGGCTCAGATGGCAGGGGACACCTAGGACATTGGGTAGAGTTATGGAAGTGGGGTTACCTTTGTGCCCGCTCCCCAATTCTGAGAGCAGTTCACTGCAGTAAAAAGGGCAGGAAAATGGGCAGAGAAAGAAGGAGGTGGGTCCTTCTGGGTCTGCTGGCTCCACTTCTCCCAGGGGTACCAAATTGGGCCCGACGGAGAGCTGGGTTTGGGGCACCACTCTTGCCCACAGAAAGCATCCTTGAGCACATGAGGGCGCTGCTGGGTTTCCGCTTCTACAAATGCAGTCAGAGGCCGCGGGGGGTGGGGGGTGGAGAGGGGTTGGGGGGGGGGCTGGTCTCCAAGGTTCTTTCCCACCAACCTGGACTCTGGAGGAGCACAGGGTCCAACCCAGCAGGCCCGTGGGTGTCTGACGAGAGCACCAGGGTGGAGCTCCTCCCCAGCGCCTGTAGTGGAGAATCACCTAACCCCTCCCGCCCCCGCGCCCCTTGCTAAGCCCTTTGTTCCCACAAAGTCCCTGTTAAACCCAGGCCTGGCTGACCCCCTGGCTCACCTCGAAGTTAGAGGAGGTCCAACTGACTCCACCCCGACGGGCACGGAGGGCTGGGGATCCCGTTCCTTCAGCCTCTGACTGCCCGCCGCGCGTCCATCCCCAGCGCCATGGGGGAGTGGGCGTTCCTCGGCTCGCTGCTGGACGCCGTGCAGCTGCAGTCGCCGCTCGTGGGCCGCCTGTGGCTGGTGGTCATGCTGATCTTCCGCATCCTGGTGCTGGCCACGGTGGGCGGCGCCGTGTTCGAGGACGAGCAGGAGGAGTTCGTGTGCAACACGCTGCAGCCGGGCTGTCGCCAGACCTGCTACGACCGCGCCTTCCCCGTCTCCCACTACCGCTTCTGGCTCTTCCACATCCTGCTGCTGTCGGCGCCCCCGGTGCTCTTCGTCATCTACTCTGTGCACCGGGCCAGCAAGGAGCCGGGCGGCGCGGCCGGCGGGGCGGGGTCGCTGGGGCCCCCGGGGCGCCCGGAGGGCCGCGGCGCGCGCCGCTGCTACCTGCTGAGCGTGGCGCTGCGCCTGCTGGCCGAGCTGGCCTTCCTGGCGGGCCAGGCGCTGCTCTACGGCTTCCGCGTGGCCCCGCACTTCGTGTGCGCCGGTGCCCCGTGCCCACACACGGTGGACTGCTTCGTGAGCCGGCCCACCGAGAAGACCGTCTTCGTGATCTTCTACTTCGCCGTGGGGCTGCTCTCGGCGCTGCTCAGCGTGGCCGAGCTGGGCCACCTGCTCTGGAAGGGCCGCACGCGCGCCGGCCACTGTCGCCAGGCGGCCGAGCGCGACAACCGCTGCAACCGCGCGCACGAGGAGGCGCAGCAGCTGCTCCCGCCGCCGCCGCCGCCGCCGCCCGCCCTGCCCGCCAGGCGCCCGGGGCCCGACCCCTATGCCCCGCCCTCCTACGCTCACCGGGCGCCGGCCTGCGACAGCGAGGGCGGCAGCGGCCGCAGCAAGGCATCGCTGGCCACCGTCCGCCAGGACCTGGCCATCTAGAACTGCCTGGGGCGGGGGTGAGGTCAGAGGCCAGACCCCACCACCCCGGAGCAAGAAGCGGCTCTGCAGCAACTGTTCGCAGGGTCCCCTGCCCAGCAGATGACACACAGGGGACATGGCCCGCCGGGCAGCATCTGCAGCTCCCAGCCAAGCTGGGGGCATCTAATGAACTAAGGCCGGTCCTTGGTGCCGTCATCCAGGCAAAAAGGAAGGAGGCGGAGGGCTGAGAGAAAGTGGACAAGAGGAGGACAGAGCTAGTGCAAAGTGGAGGGTCCGGTGGAGCCTGGGTTGTTTTACTGGGGACAAAAACAACAGTGATACCAGCATCCCTGGGGGGCCTCTCCTTGTTCAGACTGAGGCGTGGCCTCTGTGTGGGCCCTCTGTGTATGTGCACACACATGTACACACACATACGGTGTGAGCTGTGGGCGCCCAAGCACACGTAAAACCTGTGTGAGCTCTTTGTGTGTGTGTGTGCATGCACACATATATCCTGGGTGAGCTCTGGTTGTGCACGCGTGTGCATAAGCACATGACCAACCTCTGCAGGCTCTCTGTGCGTGTGTGGGCCCACCCCGTGTGCGATCTGCGTATGCGCGTGCATCTGTGTGCCCTGTGTGAGCTATGTGTGTGATCTCTGACACACACTGTGCAAGTGGCCAGGATCCAGTGCCAGCAGCAGCCACGGTGGCTCCCCCCCTACCTGTAGGGGCATCACAGGATGATCTGCCCTCCTGATGGAGCCCACACCGGAAGGGAGGGGGAGGGGAGGCCTCAGTCTGGGCACCATCTACACTCTCGACCTTGTAGCCTGGGCAAGGTGGCTGGGCCCTCCTTTCATGGAGATGGAGTGGGGGTGGGCAGTGGGGTCAGAGGGCAGGACTCTTTTCTAGCTTCCCCCTCTTCACCCTGCTGCTGTTACCCCAGTCCATAAACATCCTCAGAAGAAACCTCTCCCAGAACGCGCTCCTGGCCCTGCATTTTCCTGCAGCCCTCTTCCCCTCCTCCCTCCCCACCCCGCCCCCGCCCCCGGGGAAATACAAGGATCTGTCTACGTGTCTGCCTCCTGTTCCCCTCCTATCTCTCCTCTGCCCCCATCTTCTTCCTCCTTCACCGCCCCAGTGGGGATGCTCTCCATAAGCAGCCAGCACCAAACTGAAGAATCCAGGGGCCACCATCTAACCACACCTCTGGGGCTTCACCAGACCCTGCTGAGCAGGCTGCCAGCGCCCCAGTCTTCTATGTCCCTGGTCCTTCCTCTCTGTCCTCCTTTCCTTCACGCCTCTTCCTCAGCTTTCCTGCCATGGCTCCACACAGCAGCTGGAGGAGTCTTTCTAAATAGCCCCCCGACTTACGTCCTTGGGGCTCCCCCGTCCTCAGGGTAAGTCCAGCACCGGAACGAGGCTTTTGAAGCCCTGCACGTCTGGCCCTGCTTCATCAGGCCCCCTCCCGTTAGCTTCTCCAGGGTTGCCATGCCCCAAACCGTACCAAATTTTCCGTTCCTACCAAGCACGGTACCCAATCTTGCTTCTAAGTGTTTCAACATGCTGTTCCTTTGCCTGGAGCGGCTTCCCTCTCTGCAGCGCCCCCTCCCCCTAGCTAATTAATGCCTACCTGCCTTTTGGTCTCACCTGGGAAGAAAATAGAGGCCTTCCTGTACAGACAGCCCAACCCCCAAACCAGAGCTGGAGGCCCCAAGGCAGCACTTCTGCTGGATGCATAGCTCTCTCCACCTCGCAGGCCCATAGTAGGTGCTCAGTAAACTTGCTCTGGATGAGGAACTGGAGGTGTTCCCCAGGCCCAAGCACTTATCCATGCTCACGGTGCGTGCCACCGTCCCTCCACCTACAGTGAGTTCTGTGTCTCCCGCCTGGACCCTTCCACACAAACTCAGATGTGAATGTCCAGCTGTTTTCCATATATATTCATTCAACAAATACTTCTTGAGCACATAGTGTACACCAGGCAGTGTGCAAGATCAGCACTGTTTCATAGAAAGAGGATGTGAGCCACCTATATAATTCCAAGTTTTCCATTAGCCACATTACAAAGTGAAAGGAAACAGGTGAAATTCATTTTAGTAATATATTTTCTTTAAGTATTTTTTCAACACACCATCAATATAAAAAAAGTATCGAGGAGATGTTTTATATTCTTCATCTTGTACTAAGTCTTTGAAGTCTGGTGTGTGTTCTGCGCTTGGAGCACATCGCAATTTGGACCAGCCACGTATCTAAGACTCGGCCTCCACCTGTGGCGAGTGGCTGCTGTATTAGCAGATTCAAGGTGTTGGGCTCCAGTGGTGAACAAAACTTGCCCCTGTGAAGCTTACATTCTGGTGGAGAAGGCAGACGATAAATATAGACTGTACCAGCAGCCAGTGTAAAGAGTAAGGGGAGAGAGAGTGACACCCCCAAGGAGTGACGGGGAGCAGAACATAGCAAGTTGCCAGCCATGAAGCTTCTCCGGGAAGAGCATTCCCATTGGAGGGAATGGCAAGAACAAAGGTCCTGAGGCAGGAATAAGCTGGAGGTCTTGGAGGCCAACAAGGAGGCTGGTGTGGCAGGAGTGGAGTGAGGGCCGTGGAGGGGGTCACCAGTAACTCAAACGGTGCCCCAACTTCCTTAGCTCTCCTCTCAGTGGCTGGGGTCCCCATCCACCCCGGCCACCTCCGTCTGTTGTGGCCAGAGCCTGTCCTCTGCCCACCTTCCACATACCATCAATCACCTGGTCCTCCTGTTTTACCACCTAAGCATTTCCTCCCCTTGGCCACTCTCCTCCACCCCTTCAGAGGCTGCGCAGGGTCAGCCAGTCACCGATGGCCTGGGGTACTCCCTTCCTCAGCCTCTGCGCCCGCCCCCTGCAATTCTAGTCTGAACACCTCACTCACTGGCTTCAAATCCTTCACTGCCATTGCCCTCAGGATCAAGTCCAGATCCTGAATTGGCCTTGACCAGTCCGTCCCAGCCTCTACAGCTTCACCTGTTCTGCCTTTTCAACCGAAACCCGAAATTGTTAAAACACAGAGCTGGGGATAGTTTCTGATCACCAGAAGCTTTTTATTACCTCTGCATTCCACCTGGCTAACTCTTCCCCTTAGAGATTTAGCTGGGAGGGAGCACCTGTTCCAGGAAGCCTTAAGAGTCCTGCTCCAGGTCTGGTTAAATGCCTCTGCCCTGTGCTCCCATAGGCAAAGCACATATCAGCCCTCGATGACCAGACTCCAGCAGTGGTTCTCAACTGGGGGCGATTTTGCCCCCCAGGGGACATTGGGCAACGTCTGCAGATATATTTGGTTGTCACAGCTTGAGGGAAGGTGCAACTAGTGGATAGAAGCCAGGGATTCTGCTGAACATCCTACAGTGTGCAGGACGGCCCCTCTCAACAAATAAATCATAGCCCAAAATGTCGCTTGTGCCGTAGATAAGAAACTCTGCTCTACAGTGAACTATGAACCATCCAGAGCAACCTCAAGCCCCAGCAGCAAAGTTACTATCCCAAGGGGGGCGCTTTGTAAGTGTGGGCGTCACTGCTTTAGTCGTCACAATGAGGGGCACCCTCTTGGCATTTGGTGGGTAGGGGCTAGGAATGCCAATGTCCCCCCACAATAAAGAATTGTCACACACTCCTTTAGAATGTCCCACTGACATTTACATAGTGAACAACCTCTTTATAATTACCTGAACCCAAAACCTGACCCTGTTTTACATATAAAACATTAAGGGTTTAGTTTGAGATTTTTTTTTTGCATGGTTTTATTATTCGTTATTGGTTTTTTTTTTAATTAATTTATTTTATTTTATTTTATTTTTTGGCTGTGTTGGATCTTCGTTTCTGTGCGAGGCCTTTCTCTAGTTGCGGCAAGCGGGGGCCACTCTTCATCGCGTTGCGTGGGCCTCTCACTATCGCAGCCTCTCTTGTTGCGGAGCACAGGCTCCAGACGCTCAGGCTCAGTAGTTGTGGCTCACGGGCCTAGTAGCTCCGCGGCATGTGGGATCTTCCCAGACCAGGGCTCGAACCCGTGTCCCCTGCATTGGCAGGCAGATTCTCAACCACTGCGCCACCAGGGAAGCCCTCGTTATTGGTTTTTATCCACCCATACTCTTTAATTTTCCTGGGCTCCTTGTACAGAATAGCTTCTGACCCTCTTACTTCTTTTAAATCCAAATGTTCATTAAAAATAGAAGCAAGCATAGGACTGTGTCCTATCTGCCCAATGATTGGGCCCAAGCATTGACACATGGAAATTCACAGTACTTTCCCTGAATTTCTCCTTTACAATATAGTGTGACAGCATGGTGACTTTTTTTTTTTAATTTTTAATTTTTATTTATTTATTTATTTATTTATTATTTTTGGCTGTGTTGGGTCTGCATTTCTGTGCGAGGGCTTTCTCTAGTTGCGGTGAGTGGGGGCCACTCTTCATCGCGGTGCGTGGGCCTCTCACTGTCGCGGCCTCTCTTGTTACGGAGCACAGGCTCCAGACGCGCAGGCTCAGTAGTTGTGGCTCACGGGTCCAGCTGCTCCACGGCATGTGGGATCTTCCCAGACCAGGGCTCGAACTCATGTCCCCTGCATTGGCAGGCAGATTCTCAACCACTGCGCCACCAGGGAAGCCCCATGGTGACTTTTTAAAGCATGTGTTTGGTATGTTATGTTAAATTATGTCAGGTTCATAAAGAAACCTGTTAGAAAGTGTTTGTTAGAAAATATTTGCTAGAGGAAGAGAGCCTCTGTCCTCAGCACCCACTCCAGCCTGGGCCAGACTGTGACATAAGTGAGGATCTGGCTCCACCTGATGGCTAAAGTAGAAATGGCAGGTGGACCCCCGTGGAAGGAACTCTTCCCGCCCAGGAATCTCTTCTCACCCAGGCGCCCTGCTAACCCTCCCCAAACGCAGCCGCCACTGCCACCTTCCCAGACGCCCCCCCGCCCCCCAAGATCTCAGTGCTTGCTGCTTCTTCAAGGGCTTCAGGGATACAGGAAAGAGACCTGGCTGAGAGGTAGGAGCCCTTAGTACTGTTCCCCGATCTACCACTAACTTGCTGTGTGACCACGGGCAAGGGCACTGCCCTCTCTGGGCCTTGATGTGTAGTGGGGGAGGAGGGGGGGAAAACTGGCTTCTGAGGACCCTCAAGGCCCGTCACACTCCATCCTCTCAACCAGGAGCATCCAGGTACCCTGTCACCTGTCTGTCCTCTGTGCCTCCTGCCCACAGAAGTGAGCTTAGGGGTGGAGAGGGGAGGGCAGGACAATTCTTCCTGGAGGCAGAGGGACAAGAGGGCTGGCCTCCCAAGTTTCCATCCCAATCCTGAGCTCTTCTTAGGTTGCAACGAGCCCCTGACCCAGGTCCCCATGCCAACTGCCACTCCTGCTGTGAAGGTCATCTGTGGTCACTCCAAAAATAGAACTCTTCTGCCACTAAGTGACCCCCCCCGCCCAGACTCAACCTCTGGCTTCCCAAGGGCTAGGGACTCTCTGAGGGCCGAGGTGGCTTTCTCCCTCGGACTGGGGACTCCCTGAAGGCGCAGGCAGTCTTTCCCTTTCTCCCCTCCCCCACTCCACACTGGGGTCCTTAACGGGCTGTGAAAGCCCCTAGACCAAGGGCTTTCTAAGGGC
Organism: Balaenoptera ricei; assembly: GCF_028023285.1. NCBI lineage: Eukaryota > Metazoa > Chordata > Mammalia > Artiodactyla > Balaenopteridae > Balaenoptera > Balaenoptera ricei. The sequence goes on along the minus strand of NC_082658.1, from coordinate 19,545,714 downwards.
AGGCCCATCTCCTTCCATAGGGTCTCCGAAGATCCCAGCACAGCAAGGCAGGCTCCAAAGGTGGCTTGGCCCCCCCCAGTGCCCACAGCTGACCCCCAGCCCCTGCCCAGACACCGAGAGAAGGCAGCGAGGCAGCGAGGCTCTGAGGCATGTGTAGAATAAATATAACTTTATTCTTTATCCAGTAGATCTCAGTGGAAAGTCCAACAGTAACAGGTGCACCAGCGGGCTCTGGGGGGATGAGACCCCAACCCCGGGGCAAGGAGGGCAGGGCAGAGCCAGCTCCCCCAACCCGGGGGTGCAGGGGTGACGGGAGGGGGCCCCCTGTAGGCCCGTCCTGCGGGGCAAGGAGGGGGCACGGGGGTGGGGTAGGCCAGGGAAATGGAGGAACTCAGGCCACAAGTGTCTGCCGGCCTGTCTGTCCACTGTGTGTGTTTGTGTGTGTGTGTGTGTGTCTGGGGGCCCTGCGGGCGGTGCTGGTGGCTATGAGGCTGGGGGGCAGGGGCAGCTCGGACCCCCTGGCCAGCGCCTTCACGGGGCGCGGGGTGGGGCTGGAGGGGCTTCGATGATGTGGGCTCTGGTGGGGAGGCAGCCCTGCCAAGGACACGAGGCTGAGAAACACACGCCTTTATGTTCTGAGGCCCCCTTGCTTTGCCCCTGCCCCATCTCTTGGGGGAGCCCCCTCCTTCCAGGGGTTGCCGGGGAAACTGTCCACGCCCAGTGGTTAGGCAGAGGGAGAGGGGAGGGCAGGCCTCGGAAAGTTAGTACTTCACAGTTTTAAAGAGAAAACTGATGAGGAAAAGGCTGGGGAGGAGGGCTTAGGGGGCACAGGGACTTAGAGAGGGGGAGCCCCTTCTGAGCCACTCCCCTCCCCCAGGACCCACCCCCCTCCAGCTCTGAATCCAGCTCCCCCCAATACACCGCACAGATTCCTTCAGTATAAATGTGCTTAAAATGAAAATTCTTATTAAAAAAATCAAAACCAAAAAAAAAAAAAATTAAAATAAAAACAAAACCAGCAAGAATTAATACCTGGGGGTTGGTACGGCAGGGTATGTACAGGGGGAATCCCCCACCCCGGCCCACCCCCTCTGTCACCAACCGAGGCAGGGGGGTTCCCCAACGGGGGGGCAATGGCTTGCAAGTTCTGAGGATGGGGGAGCCAGGTCCTGGCATTTGCTGGTGATGAAGATGTGGAGAGGTGGGCAGAGGGGTGTCTTGATGAACACGAGGCCCCTGGGCCCCATCCTGAGGCCCGGGACCAGGGGTCCTCACTCAGTCCTTGCCCCCGATGTCAGCCCTGACATCTGCAGGAGCGGGCAGTCCATCGCAGGCCCGGGCCTCTGTCCGAAGAGTCGCCGCCGCTTCCCTCCGGTCCCCCAGGGAAGGGAGGACGGGTGGGGGGCAGGGCTGGCGGGGGTCGCATGGTTGGTAGAAAGGCAGAGAAAAGCCAGGGCACGGGGCGAGGGCTGTGTCCACGGGGCACGGGCAGTCACGGGGAGTGGGTGGCCGGGCTGCTTCTGTTTGAGCTGGGGCTGAGGCTGGGGCTGCAGCTGCCGGGCGGGGGGGCCAGGCCGCCCCCATCCCGCCCCCCGCCCCCCGCTTGTCCGCTCAGGGTGTCCAGGCCCTCTGAGTTCTCCAGCATTTCCTGGATGAGAGGTGGCATGGAGCCCGGGATCTCCATCTTCAGCGTGATCACCCGCTCAGCCCCTGCAGGAAAGGAGGGACAGAGGTCAGCATGCCCACCCTGCTCCTCCAGCCCCACAAGCAAGTGTGGCTCCAGGAGGGAGGGTAGAGGGGGTGGGAGGATCAATACTACCAACATCAGCTTCCACCATGCACTGAAGTCGGGGCTTAGCTCTTTGACATAAGGCAGCCCTCCTAAGCCCCCACGGCTGAGGGGCAGCAGGGCAAAGTGGTTCCAAACTCAGGCTCTGGGGTCAGACCACCTGGGCTTGACACTGGGCCCTTCCTATGCGCCGTGTGCTGTGGACTCTCCTACTGACATCTCAAAACAACTCTGTAAACACCATCATTATCCCCACTTCTCAGATGGGAAACTGAGGCTCAGAGCTGTTCTCTGACCTGCTCAAGGACACACACCCACACAGTCTGGTTCCAGAGCCATGCCCTTAACCCCCACGCAAAGATGACACTGCCACCTTGGGGCTCACAAGCAGGGGTCACCTAGGCAAGGTGGGGTCTGGTGAGTGGGGCATCACATGGGCACAAAGACGTGGGGTGTCAGCTCAGATGCAGGAGGCCTGACCCTGGACATGGACGGTGGGTCCTGGGCCAGGTGTTGGGGCCCAGCCCCAGCAGACACATGGGGCATCTCCAGGTGTGGGAGCCTCACCCTTAGCACTGATGCTTCGCAGGTCTGTGATCTTCATCAGCATCTTGGGGAACATGTGTGGGCGGCTGGGCCTCCGTTTCCGCACATAGACCTTCAGTGCCTCAAGCAGCGGCTCCTGCAGCATGTCCACCCTGTCTGGCTGCTCCAGGTCCTGCCGGTCTGAGGAAGCAGAGATGCCCGCTGAGTCGCTGCCCTAGCCCAGCGAGGAACACAGCTGCACTTCCAGCCTTGACCACCAGGGGGCATGCCTGCCCAGACCACGGACTGAGCTTCTCTGCTGGGGGGCGGGGAAGGGGCGGGGGCGGTCCCCACACATAAAGGCCCTACGAGGCTCTCAAATGTGAGCAAAGAGGGGCTGGGGACAGGGGTTGCCCAAAGGTCGCCCTGAGAGCCCAGTTCATGGAGGTGGGATCCCTGAACAGCACTCTGATGGCAGTGCCATCAGAGACTGGTCTCCCACTCCTGCCCATTATTCTGGACACCAGCCTGATAAGGTAGAACTCATAATAATAAAATAATAACAGCAGCCAACATTTACTGGGTCTTATTCTGGGCACACTGTGCCTTATTTATTACCTCCTAATCCTCCCATCAACTTTATGAGGGGAAGACCATTACTGCCCCCATTTTACAGAAATAGAGGCTCAGAGAAGTTCAGCAACCTGTTAAAGGTCACACATTGGCCAGGATTTGAACCTGGGTGGTCTGACCTTCAAGTCCTCACTCCTAAGCCCCCTACAAGGAGCACTGCCTGGAAACAGGGAACCAGAATCCAGGTCTCCATCACGACTCCCTTGCCGTGTGGCTGCAGACCAGACCCTGCTCCTCTGAGACTCGGTTTCCCCCTCTAACAGGGGTCTGACAAGGGTCTGACAGGTCCCTTTCTGATCTGATGATCCCTGAGCTTCTCCCCGGGAGAGGCTCTGGGGGTCGTACCACCACCCTGGGCCTGGCCCCCAGACCCAGGCCCCCTGCCCACCTCCACAGATGAGGCAGATGGCACTGAGCAGCCCTGTCTCAGCATCATCCATCTCCAAGGGCAGCAGCTGGTTGGCGAAGGCGAAGACCAGGTCCGTGAGAGGGCCGAAGCCGGCATTGTGCATCTGGGTCCGGTTCAGGGTCAGCCCATCCGAGAAGGTCATTGTGTCCTGCTCGGGCGTGTACCGCGTGCAGATCCGCAGGATCTGGATGCAGAGGGTTCTCGAGTTCAGGAACTCACATCCCCCAGCACTTCTAGCACCAGCAACCCCCGAGGACCACCTGGCGGGCAGCCAGACCAGTGCTGTCCCATAGAACCTTCTGCAATGCTGGACACACTCTACGCCTGCACCATGTAATACAGTAGCCACCGGCCACAGTGTGGCCGCTGGGCACTTGAAATGTGGCAAGTGCAACTGAAAAGCTGAATTTAATTTTAATTAATTTAAATTTAAATAGCCACACATGACCAGTGGCTTCCGTATTAAGACAGCTGATCGAGCTCATCCTGCCTCCATGCAGAGAATTAAGAGGGAAACTAGAATTTCCAAGAAGGCAAAGACCACAGTGGATTTATGTCTACAGTTCCCAGGACTGGGTACGCAACAAGAGCTCCATAAATGTATATTGTCTTCAGCTCTCTCAAACCCTGATCCTGCCTCTTGCATCCCACCTCCCACCCCACCCCTATAAGGAAGAGCAGCCTGGTCACATCCCACCACAACATTCCACATCTCGACCACCTTGGAGGTGGTCCAGAAGGAACAGGTGGGCTGAGCCCATCAGGGAAGACAGGGAGGACAGTTCTCCCTCCAGCCCTGGATTTGACAATCCCATCCGCCCCCATCCTGCCTTCAGATGCCCTGCAGTCCCCCGAATCCAGCTGGTCCCACCCCAGCAGGCCTTTCACACGCCCCTTCTACAAACCCCTAGATGCTACCTCCTCTGGGGCGCCCTCCCTAGGGTCCAGCAGTGTGGCTCTCTGTCCTTCAGGGAGGGGACAGCCCTCCCCCATCTCCAGCCAGCGCTTATCACAGTTTTGCAAGCTCTGTTTACATATCTGTTGCCTCCACCAATAGAAGATTTTCGAGAGGGGACAGTGGTGTGTTCACCTCTGTTCCTGACACCCAGTTCAAGGCCTGGCCACACAGGGTCCCAGGTGAATCTTTATTAGACTGAATAGATGGGAAGATGGGTGGTTGGAAGGAAGGTCCGATGGAAAGATGGGCTGAGGGTGGATGGATGCGTGTATAGCTATATGGGTGACCCAGTGCACATCCGGGGGCTGAGTGGCTAAGTGGGCAGGTGGACACGTGGGGGAGAGGAAGGGTGGCTATTTGGGTGGGTGGGCATTTGGGCAGGTCGATTCCAGATGGACGTTTAGGGAGGTGGTTACTGGAGTGGCAGGACATCCTCCAAGGACACGGGGGTAGTGCCCAGGTGGGCAGGGTGAAGACCCTCACCAGGATGTCCAGGCAGGCAGCCTTGAGAAGGGTGATCTGGTCCGCAATGGTGAGGGTGGTGAAGCCGGGAAGCTGCTTGGCGAACTCCACAGTCTTAATGATGCACTTGGTGGAGAGTTCACTGAACTTGTCCCAGAGGTCAATGTCCAGAGAGACACGCTGTTCTGAGCTGTTGTTCTGGGAGGACGGGGGAGAGTGAGGGCCTTCCCCTCGTGGCACCCTTCTCAGCCTGGCTCCACCAGCCCCCGCAGACCTGCCCTCTACTGCCTTCACTTCCTGAGAGCTCCTCAACAGGAGGCGGCGGGGAGGAAGGGGAGGCGGGGGGCGGGGCGGGGGGGGGGGAGACACGGCGGTGGCCCAGGCAGGAGTGCGGAGGGGCAGGCCTGGCAGAAGAAGGGGTGCCCCCGGGGGGCCGTACCGTAGTGTATTTGCCCAGCTGGCAGAGGGCGGGGAAGGTCTCCTGATGCGCTTTGCGCACCTTCTCGATGAGCTCCCCCACCTCCGGCGTCAGCGTGTAGCTCTCGGAGCACTCGGGCTTGGGCGCCTCCTTCTTCTTCTTGTTTCGGTCGTTCCTCACGGCTGTGGAGGGCCCAGGCCGCGCGGTTAGAGGGCAAGTGCGGCCGGCGGTCCGTCCCCAAGCCCGTCCATCCCCAGCCCGAGCTCCTCCCACCAGACCGAGAGCAGCCAGCTGCGAAGGAGGCCATCCAGCGGGGGCGCGCACATGAATGCGTACACACGCGAGCGCACAGGCAGGCGGGATGACAACACACGGTGCCCCCCCCGCCCCCCGCCGTGCCCACCCGGCCCACACACCGAGGCCTGCCCCAGGGCCCCGTGACCACCGCACGCATGCCCGCTCTCCCACGCATCTACTCCAGCTCACACTCCGGGTGCGCACGCGCGGGGGGTCCAGGGCTGAAGGCACGTGTGCAGAGTGTCCCACGTCTGTGCTCGGCCTCGCTGCCTCCCGCTCCCCCTGCCTCCAGGGAGGACCGGCTCCTGCCTCCACCATCCCCCAGCCCTCCGGCAGCCGTCTCCCTGGGGTCCCGGGACGGGCTCGGAGAGCTCTTTGGGCGGCCAGGCGAAGAGTAGGGCTCCCCAGCCTGAGAGTGGGGGGCCCGGGTGGGAGAATCTCTCGGCCCATTAGCCGGGGGAGCTGACAAATCACCGGGGGCGCTGAGCCGCACACACCACTTGGCTTTAAAGAAGCGATGGGGTCGTTACCAGCCGATTATCCCAGACACACAATCACTCACAGGACCAGTGGTGGCGGCTGCTGACGCTGGAGGAAGAGAGGGTGGGGGTGGGGGGCCCAGGGAGGGGCAGCGGGGTGGGGGGGCAGGCATAATTTGGAGATCACTCATGTCGATTCTGCAAATTCAATAAAGTGCAAGGGAGAGAAGGGAGAGGGAGAGAGAGAGTGGGGGGATAATTTGGGAAGAGAAAATTGCAGCTGTGACAAGACGTTTATCATTCGGAAGCTTTAATTCTATTGAAATGGCAGCTGCTCAGCTCCGGGGCACAGAGCAGCCAGAGAGGAGAAGGAGGGAGGGAAAGGGGGAGTTGGTGGTGGAAGGGAGAGGGGGTCCCCACCCTGGTCCTTCTGTGATGAAAAGCTCTGGGAGCGGAAAGTGGCAGAAGCAGAGGGAGGAGGAGGTTCTGGGCCCTGCAGGGAAGGGTCCCAGGCCTGTGGGTCCCAAGTTGTCACCGGCTCTGCAGCGCACAGCAGCCACTTCCTGGGCTCCGGACAATGCAGCCCCTTCCTCATGAGGCAGGAGGTGGCCGGGTGCTGCAGGATCCCTCTGCTCCTGTCTGGGGCTGCTCGTGTCCCCCCCTCGTCCCCTCCCAGCTTCCTTCTTCCACTGCCCTGCCCACAAAGGGCTAGAGGGTCCTGCAGCCCCCTCCCCCACTCCATCCCCCACGGCTCAGGCACCATGGCAACGGCCACGCAGACAAGGAGGCGTCTGTCAGCGTCATTTATCTCTGACATCATCAATCACCGGTCACCACGGCAACACCCATGATTTCAACACAAGAGGGTCTCCCTGTCCAGCCCTCCCTCTCTCCCTCCATCGGGCCTCAGCTGAGCCCAAACTGGAAGCCCCCGTTCCTCTGGAATCGGAGAAGTCCCAATTCTCTCTTCCAACTCCCGGTCCCAGGTTCCACCAGACAAAGGCTCTAAGATCCCTATGCCTGCAGCACCTCCCCCCCACCCACACACACACAAATACCCAGCAGCACCCCTGTCCTAAGATGCACAATCGGAGGGTCTCAGGGATACCTCTGAGCCCCACCCCAAAGCCAGCCAGGACCTGGAAGCAAGCCAGCGGGAGCAGACACGTGCATACACGTGGGCGAGCACACACAGCCCGCCTCACTCGAACAGGAAGGGCTGTCCGCACATGGACACACAACTAGTGAGACAGACAGACAGGTCCCTGCAGCTATAGGTGAACCGTCCTCAACCACAAGCCTGTACACCACGTCACGAGCACGCCCGTTCACATCCACACACACATCCACATGCCCCTGATCACCCAGCTTTAGGGGCCGGGCACTCGTGCCCTGCCCAATGCATGGCCCCGCCCCGCCCATGGCACTCACACTCCTTGGACATGCCCACTTCGAAGCACTTCTGCAGCCGGCAGTACTGGCAGCGGTTCCGGGTCACCTTATTGATGATGCAGTTCTTGTCCCGATGACACGTGTACACCATGTTCTTCTGGATGCTGCGGCGGAAGAAGCCCTGGGTATGGAGGGCAGGGAGTCAGGTCGGCCACACCCACAGTAGGAACAGCGCTGGCCTGTGGCCTCAGCCGTGGGGGCAGAGGGCCAGGCGGCTGCTGCCCCAAGGCTTTGGCCATCAACTACCTGAGTAGACCAGATAAGGCAGAGAGAAGGGTCCGCCTGCAAGGATACCCCGAGAAGAATCCCAGTACCTGCCGCCTCAACACTGCAGGCGGGCAGAGGGCTTCCCCCAACCCACACGCATAGACCCAGCTTCCTCTCTCCTGGCGAAAAGGACCTCGGGCTGCTGGTGACTCAAGAAAAGGGGCAGATGGGGCTAGATGAGAGACAGGCAGAGCTCTGGAACCCACAGGCCTGGGCTCAGAGCACAGGAAGAGAAGGCAAGCAGGAGGGGCCACACAGACACACACACAGGCTGGCCAGACAGGTGGAGAGTGCGCTCAGGAGCAAGGCAGCAAAACACATGTTCACACGTGTGATCAGCACAGACTGATCACAGGTAGACCAGGCTGCTCAGGGGCTGCCCACACGGGCTAACAGAGAGACTGACAGACAGGCTAAGGCAGACCAAGAACAACCAGACAGGACAGGCAGACACAGAGTCCAAGGCCTGGTGCTTTGCCCTTGATCTCTGCCCCACACTGAGGGGCAGCCCAGGGCCCCAAGCCTCAAAGCTGTGCAGCTTCGGAGCCCCAATCTGTGGGGAAGAAACGGGTACAGAGGCTCAAGCCCTGGGGAGAGGAGGAGGAGAGGCCATGCCCACAGCTTCTGGGAAGGTGGCAGCCACATCTGCACCCTGGAGCCAAACACGGGCACGTGGAAATCCAGCCAGACTCTGGGAAGCCCACAGCCTGGGCACCTGAAGGAGAGGCCAAGGCAAGGCGCCTGCTCCTAACGGCCTCCTGCCAGGCTGCTGTGGCGAGGTTCAGGCAGGGCCACAGAGGGCAGGCCTCCTGGGTCCCCAGCCAAGAGCCGGTGGGCAGCCAGCTCACCATGGCAACCCTGCCAGCGGGAGGATGGAGATGATGGGGAAAAGAGCTGAGGCAGGAGGGGGACCTCTGGTTTGGGGGACCCCTGCTCATCTGCGGGGAAGGAAGTTCTGCTGAAGGCTTCCTCCCCTCCAAGGCTGCTGCCACCTCCCGCACAGAAGTAAGATCAGCAGCTTCAGGGACACCCACCACCACCACCACTACCACCACCGGCACAGTCCCAGCACTCGGCAGTGGGAACATCCCATTTACCTAATCAGGGAGGTCCTTCCCAATGACCCCCTCAACTCACCTTGCAGCCCTCACAAGCGCTGACCCCATAGTGGTAGCCTGAGGATTTGTCTTGACAGACAAAGCAAGGCTTGTAGATGCGGGGGAGAGGGGGTGGCGAGGGGGGGCTGGGCACTATCTCTTCGGAACTGCTGCTCTGGGTCTCAATGGCTAGAGAGACAAGAGGAGAAGGGCGGTTAGAGACCCAGGTCACCATCCTTAATATGGTGCCCACCCTGCCTCCTGATCTCTCCCAGGAGCCTCTCCCAGCCACCCCACTGCTGCCAGGAGTCAAACTCTGGGGCAGGGACACAGTCTCAGGAAACCTGGGACTTCCCAGCCCAACTGGGGAAATGAGGCGGCCGATGAAGCTCCAGCACCCCATCAGTCCTGCCTACTTCCACAGGACCCCACCTCCAAACCCAGAAAGATCAGATAATAAACCATCAGATTTGTACACGGACGTGGCTATACTTGGTGGTTGGGCGTAGGTGTCAGCCTGGTTCCACAGCCCTGGGCCCTGGGCAGCCCAGCCCCAGCTCCCCCAAGTTAGGAAGGAGTTAAGGCCTGATGAGGAGGGAGGGAAGAGGACACAAGCTGGGGACAGAGGAAACTGGGGTCAACAGGATATTCAAAGCCGGCCACTCCCCCACCCCCTCTGCTTCCGCTCCCCCCTCCACCCCCTCTGCCAGCAGCCACAGCCCCTCCTCCACCCAAACAATCCCCTGGCCAGGGACCCAAGGCAGGGTGTGCAGAGTCACAAATGTTGGGGCACAGCAGGCGGGGACTCCCTGAGATAAGCAGGAGGACCCCCTGGAGACAGGGAGAAGAGTCCCTATGGGCCCCGGAAGCCCATTGCTCTGGGTGCCCCCTGTCTGGGGGGAAAAGCATGACAAAGGGGGTCTGTTCCCATCAATGCTCTGTCTGTCTGGCCTCCATACGATACTATGTCCTACGTCCCAGTTACTATTCCCCTCCCCTCCTGTTATTCAGCTCTAAGACGGCAGCCAGGAGGGTGACCTAGCCAGCAAGGGCAGCCCCCCTCTACAAATCCTTCCCAGTGCCTGGCCCCATGCCCATCACCCTGGGCAGAACAGGGCTGAGTTGCGTGGGGGCTGTCTGTGCCCGAAGCCAGGGTAGCTGGGGGTGTACTGGACTGGATGAGAACTGTGACCCAGTCAACCCCAGATTCCCAAGGGGCCACCCAGCACCCTCCTGAGGCTTTGCCAAGTCCACTTGCCCAGGGCCAAGGCGGGGCAAGGATGCCTCCCTGAGTAGATAGATCCCTGCCTCCTCCCACACCCCAGAATCCTGTCTAGTCTCACCCCAAACTCCAGCACACGAGGTTCTGGAATTCAAAGGGGCCCAGAGTTCCTGCCCAAGCACCTCATAGCACCTCATGGCTCATGTGGCCCCGAAGTCCAGGCACAGACAAAAGAAGCACCTGGATGGGGGCGGGGAGGGGTGGGGGGCTGGCTAGCTGCATGCTACTACCCTCCCCCTTTACCTGCAAACACAACTAGGGACTGCCAGGCGGTTGATGACAGGGAACCAGGCCAACAACCTTGGCAGGGCTTTCCTGGCTCTTAGCTGGGCCTGGGCACCACTTCCCTGGTCAGCCCGGCTGACCAGCACTGCTGTGGCCCCATGTCCCTGTCCCTGCCCAGAGAGCAGCCTGCTGCAAAGGATCAGTGGCTGCCGACACCACACCCCCACCGATCCAGACTCTTCGCTGACCTCCCCCACCCTCTGCTCCTCACCCCAAATCGAACTGTCCTGGCCTGGTTTTCCCCACCTCACTCTCCCAGAGGCCAGACAAGCAAATCAGACAGGCGAGAGGCCTGAGAACAGCTGCTGGGGGTGGGGGTGGGGTTGGGGGGCCTGGGTGAGGCCAGGAGGCAGAGGGGTGAGCGACAAAGGAGCCTTTTGTTGTGCTAACTTTTTCCAAGACGTAAAAGGAGTCACAATAGACAATCCAGACTGGTGGGGGGTGGGGGGGTGTCAAGGACAAGGGGGTGTGGGGAGGGACCATGGCCTAGAATCCCAGTCAGCGTTCAGACCAGAGAGGAAGGAGGCTCTGACCTCCCTCCCCCTCCCTCCCTCCCTCCCCATCCAGTCTTTGCCCTGGGCCCACCTCCCCCAAGGCCCGACCTCTAAAATGGACCAGAGGGGAGGGGGAGAAAGGACAGAGGGAGCTTTGGGATACGCAGTGGGGTTGAGAGAGGGGAGGGGGCCGTGGGGAGACACAGGGGACATCCAGATGAGGGACAGGCAGCTTAAGAGCAGGACTGACTGGAGGGGCAAAGGTCTGTAGAAATTTGGAGCTGAGGCAAAGTCCAGAGGCTGTTTATGAAACTGGAAGAATGTGCTTTTCAAATTGCGCTTTTTGGCAGGACGGGGGAGATGACCGAAGGTGAGGGTACACAGTTTGGGCTCAGTGAGGCCTCCCTGCGGCCCACCCCACAGCAGCTGGCTGCCTCTGAGGCTATCACACTGGTCTGCACGCCCCACGCCCAGCACATCCCCACCTGTCACCCAGGTAACAGCTCTAAGGTTTCCCACTGTGCCCTTTGAACCCAGAGCCCCGGCCCAGTCCCCACCTCCCGGGCCACCAGCCAGCAGCCAAGGGGAGCAGGGGCACTCTAGGACGCTCCCAGCCTCTGCAAGAGTCAGGACGCAGCCTTAACTCTGCACACCCAGCGGGGGAAGGACTGGCCACGGCCTGGCCCCTTCCCGCTCACCTCCCTCCCCAGAGGCCCCAGCCCACAAATCTCTCCTCTTCCTGCAGAAGGACGAGGCGGGAGAAGCACCACACCTTCTCAGCTCAAAAGTTCCAGCGCCCAGCGAAGGGATGGCACCGGCCCAGGGAGCCAGGCGTCCCCTCCCGCCCGCGCTGCCAGGCTGCCCCTCCCCCGCCCCCGCTCGGCTCCTGGTGGGCAGAACGCTCCGGAGTCCCCGCGCCCCAGAGCCGCTCGAAGGCCCGCACAAGGGGCCGGTTTCCTGGAGGAGATCAGCAGGAAGTCAGCCGGGCCCCCGGCCAGCGGCTCCCCTCCCAATCCTGCTGGCGCCCGCTCCTCCGCAGCTCCGCTGGCAGCCCCCGGGGAGGGGCGGGGAGGGGGCGCACGGCGCTGGGTCCCGCCCTTCCTCCACCCCAGAGGAGGGTGGGGGTGACTCTGGGTGTAGCACGGCGGCGGCGGCGGCGGAAGAAGGCCCCTACCCAGCGGCCGCCGATAAGCATCTCTCCCCCTCCCCCCACTACGGGCATCCACGTGCTTCACATTCTTGGACGTCTGGGAGCGGGCGGAGGCGTGAGCCGCGAGATTGGTGGGGGACAGATGGAGAGCCACATCCTGTGTACCCCTTGTCCTCTGGCGCCCCAAAACGGGGGTTCTGGGGGAGGGAGGCAAGGTCCCCGGGGCCCTGCAGGATCGGGAAGGTCTTCTCCCCCAGCCCACGCGCAGTCTCTTCCCACCTTTGGTGGAGGTGGCAGGAGGGAGTGGAGAATTCGGTGTGATGGGGCAGGAGGGCTCCTGTCACCAGAGGACCTACACACACCCAGGGGTTCGGTCATGACCCCGTGTAATCTAGACACACTCAAGTCACCACCCCCAGCCTCCAGGCCCTTCCTGTACCCCACCACAACCCTTCCAGCCACTTTCCCGGCCCACTAGGCGTTGGGGGCTGAGCCCACTGCCACGGACCCGACACTCCCACCAAGGGAACAGGCCTCTGGCTCCACCCTGCCCCACACACGGTGCGGGGGAACAGGCCTCCACTTCCCCCATCGCCCGCTGGACTCCAGGCTTCCCCCTACCTCGCCTGGCCAGTTTGGGGCCAGAAAGAGCTGAGCTGCCCCCAAGGGCTGGAGCCCAAGGCCTCAGATCCCATCTCCTCCCCAGTCCTCTGGCAAAGGCGGCCAAGGCTGTGGAGGGAGTATGGCAGCCATGCCCCAAGTACCCCACTTAGGAGGGGACACCTTCCTCCAGTTCTGGGAGGATGGCAAGAAGGGTCCCAGTGTGTGTCAACCTCTCGCCTGTCCCTTTTTTCCTAAAGTCCGCCCACGCGCACCCCTCCCTCCCTCCCACGGTCTGCAGCCTGCGGCCTCCCAGGCAATCTGCCCCAGAGGCAAAGGTCAGGGGGCAGGACAATAAAGGCTGGGGGTGAGGTGGCTCTGAAAGGGGCAGAGATGGGTGTCTGCACCTCAGGTCTCTCTTCCTAGAGCAAAGGCATTGGGGGTTGCCCTTCAACCTACTGCAATCTGCCAGGCCCCCAGAGACCCACTCTACCCCTCCTCCCTGGCAGGCAGGAGAGAGGCAGCCAGTCCGGGAGGGTGGGAGAAGCCCCCCAGGGAAGAGTTGAGCCCAGAGCAGGGGAGAGGACGGAACCGGAGCCAAGTAACAATAACCCCCTAAGCACCGCTCTCCCCCACCAGGTACACTACCTCACAGCTGGGTATAAACATGCCCAGGTGTGCACCCCAGGCACTCACAGCTCCCGCCAGGGTACAGAGCCCCTCCCTTCCAGGGAAGCCTGAACCCAGCCAGAGGACAGCGAGGAGGAGGTGCCAGGACTCCGGGGTTCTCATCAGCGGCCCTCTTAGGAAGGGACAGCCCAGTGCCTGCCCCATCCGCAGGTGAAAACACGGTAACAAAAGGACACGGCTGAGTTGGGAGGGGATGCAGCCCTCATTTCCAGAGTAGCCCCAGACCCACAGAAAAATCAAACTCATCCTCCAGAGAACAAACCGTATTAGGATTATGGGGAGGGGGATTCTTCCCACCAGAGTAGCGTCTCCCCTCCATTCCTGGCACAGAAGCTTGTACCAGCCAAGTGTCTAGGGCCAGGACAGCCCTCAGATGGACAGGTGCCCTTCCCCAAGGTGTAAGGGTCAGTTAGGATGGCCGACGGGTATCTGATGGAGTTGCCCCTTCCTGCCACACCCCACTGCCAACACCAAAAACATGGAGCGCTCCCCTGACACCCAAGAGCTGGGGGCAGCAGCTGTCGCCCAGGACAGGCTCTCCCCGAGGCTTTGGCAGGGGTGGGATCTGGGGAGGAGGCCCCTCCTCCTAGAAGCAGACAAGCCCACAGATAGGACCTTTACCCCACCCTTCAGGGTGGGAGAAAGGACCACTCAGCTGTGAAGCTATCGGATTGCAAGCAAGAAGAATATAAACTGGGGACAAGGGGCTTCACTTCCCCTGCAAGAAGTGGAAGGAGAGATGAACAAACGTTTGCTGAAAGGAGGAACCCCCAAAGTTCCTCAGTCCAAATACAACAGAAATAGCGCCCAGGGTTACTCGGGGGAGTCCAATTGTCCAACAAGGGCACCCGACTTTCAGCAAGAGAGACAAGTGGAGGGTAGAGACAAGACCCTCACTACGCCCCCAGGCCTGCATCTCCTGGTGGAGCGGAAGCCCTACAGCCCACCCTCACCCCCCAACTCCCACAATAGGAGGGATAGGCCGGTACCTACAGTGGTTTGAGCCATTCCAAAGCGGAGTCCGGAGCGGGGTGGAGTAGGGACCGGGGGCAGGGAGCCCCTTCTCTGGGAGCAAACAGGCCCGGTTCTGGTTATAAAAATCCACCACCAGGAAGGGATTGGGGGTGGGGGTGAGCCCCCCCACGTCCACACTCTCGTACATCTTCCCCGCGAAGACAAGAGGTCCGGGCGGATAAGTCCTGCGCGCTGCCTCCCTCACTCAGCCGGCGGCGCCATCGGAGAGCTGCTGGGGGCGAGGGGCACGTCCCCCCCGCCCCGACTGGCGACCCGGGCAGGGGGCCGCCCTCTGCCCTTAGTCTCGCGTCCAAGTCGGCCGGCCGCTCTGCGAGTCCCAGGTGAAAAGCAGGGAAGTTGTGTGTACTGGTGGGGGGGTGGGGGGGTGGGGGGGCGGGGGAGGGGTTCTTCGGCTGACCCCGGGAACGCCCAGCCGAGGGCCGGGAACTCGGCGTCTTCACCTCGAGGGGGCTCCCGTCGCGAGTCTCATGGTGTCCGAGGCAGCGTCCCGCGGCTCCCCGAGTGCGCCAGCCGGGGGCGAGATCGGCGCGGGGCGGGGGGTCACTGAGCACTTCCTCCTCCCAGCCGGGGCTCCCGGGCTTCTCCCGGGCGAGGATTCCGGGTGGGGTGGGGACCGCGCGGCTCCGCCTCCGCCTCCACCAGGCACGGGGCGGCCGCCCTGCGCTCGGTCTCTGGCGGTGCGCGCCGCGGGCCCCCAACCCCGGCCTACGCGCCCCCTCCCCTGCAGTCCCACCCCCTTTCCTCCGCCCTGTCCCGTCCAGGCACCGCCCCTGCTTTAACCCTTTCCCGGCGGGTCCGGCTGCAGCGGGCGCCAAGCCGGGAACTGAGAGGGAGAGGCGGGCCATGGAAGGCAAGTGGGGGGGAGCCCGGGCAGGGGGAGGAGAGAAGAGGGGACGGAAGGGGTAAAAGGCTCGAGAGGAGGAGTGCACGGAGTACTGACGAAGCCTGGGTAGCGGGAGAGGAGGGGGCTGCGCCAGGACGGAAGAGGGGCGGGCGTCTCCCCCGTCCCAGTTCCGGCTCCCAGCCTCCCCCGTGGTTTGGTCAGTCCCCGGCCCCGCGATGCCAAGGCGAGGGAGGTGGTGGGCGGGAGGAGGGGGGTGGTCCCGCTGTCCTCCCCTAACACACACCCCCACCCAGCCCGGGCCTCATTTGCCTAATGCAATGCGGCTGAACTCTCTCTGAACTCGCCTGGCGGCGCCTCACCTCCGGGTGACCCACCCACCGCTGCCCGTGACATCACCCGCTCGCCAGCCCCCTGCCCGGTCGGGCCGCTCCCCCGGAGACGCGGAGAGTGGCGGCAGGAGGCGAAGGTCTGGGGTGCGTGTGGCCAAGTGTTAGCGCCGTGCCGGGTGTCCCGGGTGTGACATTGTGCAGCTCGGGCACCGCGTGGGAATGAGACACCCGGCTTGTGTCATTGTCTGTGACATCATGTGTGACTCGGGCCGCCCGCCCGCCGGAACCCGATGCGGCAGCTCGGGTGCTTTGGCACAAACGCGTGCAGAGGGGGCTCTCCCCGCAACGCCGGCGTGCTTCAGTCGAGCAAAGCCCCGCCCAGGGTGTCTCCCAGAGGCGGAACCGGCATGGGCCCCCCACCGCACCGTCTAGCCCTGGAGAGAGAAAAGGAGGGGCTGGTGCCTTTCAGCTGACCACTTCCTCCCGGAAGCCCTCGGGATGCCGGTTTCACTGGAAGAAAGACCTGGGTT
Source organism: Balaenoptera ricei (assembly GCF_028023285.1). Lineage (NCBI taxonomy): Eukaryota > Metazoa > Chordata > Mammalia > Artiodactyla > Balaenopteridae > Balaenoptera > Balaenoptera ricei. Next base: position 19,529,689 of record NC_082658.1, on the reverse strand, counting down.
GGGTAGGTCCAGGAAGGCGGGGGTGGGGGGGGGGCGGGGGGGGCGGGGGGAATGCCCCAGGAGAAGAGAGTATCTTATTGCTCCCTCTGACCCTGCAGCAGAGCTCCCTCATTTGACAGGAATTTACGTGCTTCCCGAGGATAGTCTTCTAAAAGCCAGGTTCCTAACATATGTGGTCATTTAATCCTCACAGCAACTCTTAAGAGATAAGTGGTATTACTCCTATTTTACAAATAAAGAAACTAAGGTCTCAGCAAGGTTAGGTGGGTTGTCCAAGATCACACTGCTATTAAAGAGTAGAGTGAGTATTTGAACTTTCTGCCATCAAAGCCCATATTCCCACCATGCCAGGCCGATTCAAGGAAAACTATTTTCTGAGCACCTCCCAGGTGGATACCCTGGGGAGCCTGCCTTTGCAGACCTTATGGTGCAACAGCCATTTAGCAAATAATCACAAATATATGTGTTTATGTTTATTACTGCATATTATAAATAATTGCAAACTGAGATAATTGGTATTATGACACAAGTAAGCACATAAATTATGCTTTGAAGGAGAATTAATGTAGGCACCTAATTTAGGGTTGGAGGGTCAAAGCAGAGACCTAAAGAAAGAGTAGAAGTTTAGAAGTTAGGTAAAGAGTAGGAAGGAGTGGAATCCCAGTAAAAGAGCCTGTGCAAGGGTCCTGGGGTTACAGAAGTTGGTGAGTTCATTCAGGGAACTAACAGAGGACATAACATAAAATTCAAAAGAAAAAGGAGCAGAGGACCAGGCTGGAGAGATGGGCTGAGGCCAGACCAGGTGAGCTTGCTGGATTTTATCTCAAATGCAGGGAGAAACCACAAAAAGGTTCCAAGCAGAGGAGAGGCAAGATCTGATTTACAGTGTTATAAATCAGATTTAACCGTGTGAAGCTGTATGAAGAATGGATGGTAGGAGGGCAAGAGGGACCAGTTAGAACAGTCCAGGCAGCACACAATAGTAGCACAGCCCAGGAAACTGGCAGTGGTGACAGAGGAAAGTAATCAATGTGGCTGGGGGGCTGGTAGGGGGGAGTGTGGGAAAGGAGGTAGCAAAGAGGACTCTGGTGTGTGGCTTGTGCTACAGCAAAGTTTCCAAGAGTGCGAAGTAGAAACGTCTACTGGGCGGGTGGACAGGTGGGTGTTGGGCTCCAAAGTGAGGTCTCACCTAAGTGAGGTCTGGGCTGCTGGGCTGCAGACGGAACACTGGGGCCTAGGGCACGGGTGCAAGCCTTGGCTGTGGATGAGATTGCTGGGGAGGAGGGCAGACTGCTTCCACGGCGCTTGGTATCTCCTCCCAAACGACGTAGATCCTGGGCACCAGTTATGTGCTAGGCCTTGTGTTCACAGCTTCAAGGTACTAAGGGATCTGGGACTGTCCCTGCCATCAAAGACCTGGTGATCAGGAGAAGATCTCCCAAATGATACAGCTCACTGCAGGTACCAGATGGAGAGGAGTCACTTCATGGTAGAGAGATGAGTGTTGTTAAGAGAAAAAATAAGGACCTGCGGGCCTTCAAAGGAGGGAGCGAGTGAGCAAGGAAGCGGGAACATCTGTGAAGGTTTCTGGGAAGAGGCGGTATTCGAGATGTTCCTTGAAAGATGGATAGGATTTGTGGAGCTGGAGAAGTGGAGAAGTCGGGGTGAGATGCCTGTTCTGGGTAACAGCAAGGTCATGGGGCAGGTCAGAGCAGAACACAGTGTCCTGGGGCAATGGGAGAAGAGGGAAAAAGGAAGGTTCTGGCCGCCTGGTTGGGGGGGCAGCGGGGGAGGTGGGGAGGACCGAGTGGCAGGCCTGGGGCCCCGTCCTCCTCTGCCGTGTCCCCCACAACTCCTCCAGGACTGTGTGCTTAGCAGGCCCTCAGCAGGTATGGGCGGAACTGAAGTGGCCCCCGCTTGTGCCAGGCAGGGCTCCCTCCACTCCCCAACCCCATCTGGAGGGGATAACAAACAGGAAATCATGAGGCCCGGGGCCAGACGGACATCGGGTCCCAGTACAGGGTGGCCATCCCCCAAGACAATGCCCGGCTCCACCCACCCCTCGTCATCACTGCTTTTGCAGGGTACTTGAAGCTCTCCCAGGCCCTCACCAGCAAGCAGGTCACCGGTCACCGTGGCCTCATAGCAACTTGCCCAGCAAGCAACGGATTAGGAATCTTGTTTTAAAGAGGAGGAAACAGACTCAGACTCGAGAGAGGGTGAGTGATCTGCCCAAGGCTGCGCAGGAAGACCTGTCCTTTAAGACTTCTGCCAAGGGGGGCCTTGGTCCGTGGGCTGAGGTTCCCAGCAACTCAGAAGTCAAAATGGGGAGGGGAGGGCCTCTATTTCTGATCGAGTCGGGGCAGAGGGCCTCCAGTCTACCCTGGGAGGTCCAGCTCCATGGGCTGTGCCCCACCATTGAAAACGGAGAGGAGAAGGAAGGCGTTGTAGGCACCGCCCCAAAGTGATTTGGAGAAGGAAAACACTTCCTCTTTCCACAGACACTACCCCTCAAAGGGTAGTCAGGGCCTGCACTGGCACATCCCCATGGGCACAGGGCCCTTGGCACGGGCGGACACAGTGTCTCAGGTCTTGGCCAGCCTAAGAGGACAGGCTTCCTTCCCTGAGTCCCCTCCCCCTGCCCATGCTGGGATCCTGCCCTGAGGGGGCCTGTGCACTATCAATGCTTGGAGATAAAAGGTGAGGGGGCCGCATTTTCATTCAAAACCCCGTCCAACAGTCTTTTGGCTGACTCTGCATTTTGGACCCTAGGGAGGGCACTGCTAGCAGTCCCCCCTCTCCCTGGGCTGTCCCTCCTATTGTCCAGGGAAAGAGTGGGCAGGAGCGGGGGGAGGGGGGGGGGAGGGAGGATACAGACTGAAAAGGGGAGTGGCAGAGGAGAGGGAAAGGAGAAGGGCTCACCCCCTCCAGTCTCGCCAGGCTCCTCCAGACCCCAAGGCCGCTCCCCAGTTTCTAAGCACACACAGCAAATGTGTGGATGGAAAGGAAAAGTCTGGACCCGGTCTTTCGGGGCTCCCATCCCCAGCTCCTCTACAGATAGCTTCCAACCTCCCTGCCCCCACTCCACAAATGGAAACAAAATAAGAATAAGAACGGTAGCTTTTACACTCTGTTCCTACAGTGTCTGTCTGGATGGAGATGGAGGCAGGGTGCCCGCTGAGCTCTGCAAACTCCCGGGGCTGCAGTGGGCTGATCTGGGGGCGGGGATGGGTGTGAACAGATTGTATCCGCAGCTTCCAGGACAGGATGGAGATCTGGCCCAGGCCTCTTATCAGTCTTTCCCTCCAGCCTTCAGGATCAAAAACAGAAAAGGGGGCGTGGCTAGGGGGGAGGCCTTCCCCTACGCCCCCTACTGGGTGAAAGCGGAAGGTCCTGAGGCAGAAGCGGGGCTTCAGCCACGGGAGAGGGGGTTTCACCATGGCCCTGATCTCCCCACCCAAGGCTCCTCACACCCAGGAGGGCTCCCCACAGTACCCTCCCGCAGCTGCCTATCTGGATGGTAGAAAACAGCCCAGCTGTAAGGTCACTTAGCTCAGCCACTTAACCACCGGTGCTGTTTCCTCATGTGTAAATGGAGATAATGTCCCTCTCCCAGGATTGTTGGGATTAAGATTTGTAAAACAGAGATAAAGTCCCAGGCACACAGTAGGTGCTCCACAGATGTTAGCCTTCCGTTCTCTCCAGCCCCCACCCAGATAGGGCCACGGTCCCTTTCCACTGTCCTAACACGGGGTACCACGGCAAGGAGACAGCGATGATCACGTGCAAGGTGAGGAGCAGAGTGCATTACGGCGATGATCTTGCCTAATCTCAGCCCTCTGAGGGAGGTTCTGGTCAGATCCCTGGGTTACAGACGAGGACACATGCCCAGAGAGGTTATCACATCTAGTAAGTGGCAAAGCCAGAACTCGCTACACAGCCTACTCCACCTCCCCGCCCCCGACCCCGTGGAATTCCCAGGGGGAGCAACAAAAAAGGCAAGTTCGTTTCCTCTCCAGCCTAGACTAGCGATAAGAAATAGAGACCCTTCCCTCCCCAAACACACAACACAATCACAGACGCCTCCCCCTTACACCCTCTGTGCCCTAAGTCACCGCCCCCTCCAGCACACAAACCGACACCCCTCCCCGGCTCTGGGTCTGATTCTCCTCATACACACTCTGACCCTCTCACCACCTCCCCAACACACACCCAACCTTGACCTCCCCACCCCTAAAACACACCCAACCCTGACCCTCCCCACAAGGCACACTGAATCCCAACCCTCAACAGTAAATACCGGTCCTCAGAGACCACGCCCCAGGGGCTGGTTTAGAGGGGGGATCCTGTCCCATCTCTGGAGCTTCCCACTCCGGCTCCCTGGGAGATGACAGCAGGACAGATACCCACCCGTCCCCAGTGACCTGGAGAACAGTTCTGTCCTTCCACAGGCCACCGGGTCTTTGAAGGGTACACCCAAGGTCCAGCCTCCTCCTGACTTGGGGAGAGGAATGGGAGGTGGAGGGAGGACTATCCAAACACCTTTGCTGGTGGGAAGTGGGAGGAGGGAGCCTCATGTGCCAGGTTGCCTACAGAAAGGGTGGCAGAGGACCAGAGCATATAATCGCTCCTTACAGGAATGGGGGCCACAGATGTCCACCCCTCCTAGGAACTGCCTGACCCCCAGCACCAGCCCCCAGGTGGGGAGAGCGGGGAAGGCGAGGCCGCCTCCATGCCTGAACTTTGATCTGTCATGCTTCGCTACCCAGAGCTGAGAGCCAGGGTCTCCAGGCCCCTCAGCCCTGCCCAAGAAGGAGGGAGATGCCGGGCTCCCTCAGGTTCCTGGCCACACCTCTGGTCCCAGAGAAGGGGAAGGTCAGGGAGAAGCTCAGAGGCTGGGGGCCTGGGTAGGAAGAGAAGTTGTTGTTGTTTACTAGGAAGGGACAGGGCAACCCACAGGCTCACAAAGGGAGGGGGCAGGAAGGGGCATTGCCTAACCCGAAATGTGGGCACCCCACCCTGGGGGAAGAAGGTTACCAGGGTGGGAAGTGGGGTACCCGGAAACCCTCCCCACCCACCTCTAAGAAAGAGGAAGAAGCTTGCAACATTCAAAGAAGGGCAAAACATTTGCTTGTCCGGCACAAGACAGGGCAAGGTCGGGGGTCAGGCCCAGCCCCATCCAACCCTCCGTGAGCCAGGCCCCAGGTGGACAGAGTGTCTGGGGCTCTGTCCCCATCACCTGGGGAAGAGCAAGCTGTCCACCGGCACCAGGCTGAGCACCCTCGATGTCTCCCTCCCTGAAAACCCCACCCTGGCAGGAAGCAGACACTCCAGTCACTGGAGCTGGGATATGAACCCCAGTCCCCATGGACGCAGGCACTACCCCACACAGACACACCCGCCCCTTCCCCCGCAACCCTGAACCCAGACACTGGCCTCCCCCGTCACCTAGCATAGACTGAAGACCAGGCCAGAATCGGGCTCCCGACTCCGACTCCCAGGTCAAAGTGCTGCCGGCTGCGCACCCGCCAAGGGAGGAAACAGAAGGTGGAGGTTTGAGGAGGCAGCATCCGCCTGCCCCCTGCCCCAGGGCACAAAGGGTAGGGACCTAAAGGAGCACAGACTTAGAGCCCCTGCTCCCAGTGGCCGGTGGGGCCCGGGAAGGAGGGGGCCACCGTGCAGCCACAGGAGGTGAGCCAGGAAGCAGCGGTGGCAGTGGGCAGCCGGCCAGTGCGGGCAGTGAGGCGCCCAGCCAGGGCCTGCCCCAGGGACAAAGAGACTCCCTGGCTCCGGGGAGAGGGCGCTGCCCCCACGCTGGGAAGGGGGCACTGACCCAGCCCAGCCGGGCGCACAGGGCAGCGGTGCCAGGCAGCTTGCCAGTGGCCACGGGAGAGGCGGTGGGTGCCCGGGGCAGGGTGTTCAGTACCTGCCCGCCAGGAGAGGTGGGACACGTTTCCCAGGTCAGCAGCTGACCAGCCAGCCCGCCGTCCACGGCCCCCTTCTGCTGCTTCCACCCCCTCCTGCCCCAGGCCAGGCCCCGGCTCCCTCCCCCCGCCAAGCCCTGGCCCGGCGCCCAGCTGGGCCCTGGGGGCCAGAGTTACTGTAAGCGGCCTGGCAGGCCTGAGGCCTGGACTCTGCCAGCTGGCCATAGCTGCCGCCACCTCCCACTACCTGGCTCGGCCAGCCAGGGAAGGTTACCGAGACCCCCACCCAGCCAACAGGCGACCCCTGTGGCAGAAGGCGGAGGCGGAGAGAAAACACAGGCCCTGCCAAGAGCAGGCTGGCGTCCGCAGCCAGAGTCCAGGCTGAGCGCCCCCTCCTGGGACACTGCCCCGACCCGCCAGGCTGCCTGTGGGCCCCTCCCTCTCACCCTCCCCACAAAGGGAAGCACCACCTAGCCTGGCCAAGGCGAGGGGAGGGGAGTCTACGCCGTCAAGCCCCTTCCCCCAGAGGCACTGGATGGGGCGGGGCGGAGGTGGGGCGCTGCTCTCAGTAGAGCTGCCATTTCCACCAAATGTCGAGAGGTTTGTTTACCCGCCTCCAGCCTCCGTGTCCAGTCCTTGGAGCTATTTATAAGGCCCTCCACGGCACAGCACTGGGGGGGGGGGGGGGCACGTGAGAGGCGCCGGAGGACAGCACTGTTCAGCTCTCCCTCTGTCCCCCCACCCCCAACACCAAACACAGTCCCAGCCATCAGCCTACAAGCCCCCCAGACGACGATCCCCCTTGTCTGGAGGAGCCCTCACCACTGCCGAAGAGGCCCTGCCTCGGCCTGCCGCCCTCCACCGCCCCTCCCACCATGCCCACCACTCCACTTACTGGCTGGGGATGGCGTGCTATAGCCGCTAACTGGAAGCTGGTGCTGGAGAGTGGTCAGAGCGCCTGGTGGGGAGAGTCCCCCCAGCATGGGGGGGAAGAAGAAGGCGTAGGGGGGCACCGGGTATCCATTGAGGTGCCCGCCCCCAGGTGTCGGGCAGGAGCTGCTGTTACTGGCCATGCCAAGCAGCCACAGTCAGAAGAGCAGGCGGGCGCTCTGGCGGGCTTCAGGCCGCCTCTCCTCGGGTCATGGGGCCTGGGCGCAGAGGGGGTTTGGGTGGTCAGCCCACCCCCCTTCTGTCCTGGAGCTGCGGTCCAAGGCTAGCAGGCTGATCTCGGCCTCCTGGAGCCCCGACTCCAGTTGGGGGCCAGGTGGGCTGGGGGACGTCCCAAGAGCCGGTCCTTTGGTCAAGCAGTTCTGTGAGCTGGCACTTTCCCAGGAAGGTCCAGAGCTGGCCTTCAGGACGCTGAAAGGATGCCTCTCCTAGGTGGGCCCCGGCTAGGTGGCTGGGGAGGCCATGTCCTGTGATGCTGCAGAGAGAAAAAAGGCAGGTGAGTGGGCACCGAGGAGCAGGCGCACGGGCATCCCCCGCGGAGCTCCCCAACCTGGGCGGCCGGAGATTTTCCCGTGGCACCCGGCTGAGCAGACAGCTGGCACCATGCCTGGCTGGCAGAGACGGCCTGGGAGTAGGGCCCAGACACTGCTGGGGGTGGCAGGACAGCAGAGCCAGGCGGGGGAGACGGGGACAGAGCCCAGAGCCGAGGAGGGCCTCTCACCCACAATCCTGAGAGGAAAGGGTCCCCGGTACCATGCCACCCTGGAAGATTCCTGCGGCAGAGGAAGGCAGCTGGCCCTCCTTCCCCCAAAGCAGGTTACCTGAGGTCAAGATGCAGAGAACGTGTGCTTGAGGGGAGGAGGGAGGGGGAGGAAAAGCCGCTTCCCTAAAGCGGTGGCACTTCTCAGAAAAATGACTCCTAAGCCAGGGGGCCCCCGCTTACACCACTTCCCCCCCAAATCCAAGCCCAAGCACCCCAGATGGGTCTGTCCCACGGGCCGGAGAGGAGGCCTGTTTACATACATACAAATCGGGAAATGGGAACCGAGGACTCCTGGGTATCACCTCCATTGCCTAAGAGCATGATGGGCAGGGACTGCCCAGGGTGGAAGCCCCCTACTCCCAGGCAATGGAGGGGCAAGGGAGACTGATCTCAGAGTTCACCCACATACTCTGTCTGCAGAAGCAACCTCCCTGGAGAGCGTGGGAGGTGGGCAGAAGATGAAAGGCCAGATGCCCCTCCACCAGTGCATCCACAAATCCATACCCTGTCTGAACAGCTGGGACCCAAGGACACGCAGAGATAACACCACAGGTAGCAAGAGACAGAGATGAACCCAGAAATTCCACGACACAGTGAGACAGACAGGCAGCAACAAGAGCAGAGAATGAGACGGAGAAAGAGAAGCATCCACAAGAGGTCCAGGAGGATATATATAAAGAGTATCAATAAATATGCATGTATTTATATATGAGTGTGTGTGTATACACACACATATGACATATATGAGAGACAAAAAAAAAGAGACAGAAACATGGCCAAGCAAAACCACAATGAGATACCACTTTGCATCCACTAAGATGGCTATAATCAAAAACACTGATAACAACAAGTACGTGAGGATGCGGAGAAATCGAAACCCTCAGACGTTGCTGGTGGGAATGTAAAATGGTGCAGCTGCTTTGGAAAACAGTGTGGCAGTTCCTTAAGAGGTTAAACACAAGAGTTATACGACCCAGCAATTCCACCTCTAGGTATCTACCCAAGAGGAGTTAAAACATAAGTCCACACAAAAACTTGTACGTGGGTGTGGATGTTCATACCAGCACCCCTAATAGCCAAAAAGTAGAACCGATCCAAATGTCCATCAACTGCTGAATGGATAAATACAAAGTTGCACATCCATACAATGGAATGTTATTCTGCCATAAAAAGGAACAAAGTACCGATATACACGACAACATGGATAAACCCTGAAAACATTATGCTAGTTGTAAAAGACCACCTACTGTATGATTCCATTTATATGAAATGTCCATAATAGGCAAATCTATAAAGGCAGAAAGTAGATTGTGGTTACCAGGGGCTGGGGCATGGGTTCGAGGGAAATGGGAAGTGACTGCTGAATGGTATGGGGGCTCTTTCTGGAGTGATGAAAATTTTCTAAAAGTGATTGTGGTGACAGTTGCACAACTCTGTGAATATATTAAAACCAGTGAATTGTACACTCTAATGGGTGAATTTTATGGTATATGAATTATATCTCCATAAAGCTGTTAAGAAGAAAGAAAGGCGGGGAGGAAGGAGAAAGAAAAGAAAAGAAAACAGGGCCACAGAGATCCCAAATAAGGACTACCTCCCTTTCCAAGCCCTTCCTCCCCAAGCTCAGGCCGTGCCAGGCTCCAAGCTCCAGGCTCCAGGCTCAGACCTGGAGTCCAGGGGACACACACATGGCCAGCATTTGGCTGAGGACCATGCCTGGGATGGGGGAGTTCTGCCAAGGCCACTATGGACGAGGCCAGGACTTCTGGGCCCAGCCGGGCCGGCCAGCCAGCCTGTGACTGTGCGGGGCTGAGGGAGGGGGAGGGGGACAGGTACTTGCAAGGAAAGGGGCAGCTCCCCTATTGTTAACGAGCATGATTTTGACTGTTACTAATTATGACGACCATAGGGCCTCTCTCCTTACTCCTGAATGAGGTTCCCCCTTCCTTCCCCAGGCCCCTGCCAATTCCCTCCCGGGCTGCGAGGCTGACGTCAGAGAAGCAGGGACCCCACCCGTCGGCCAGCTGCCGCCCTGGCCCCCCACAACCCTGAGGGGCGCCACACAAGGGGAACTCGAGCCAGCAAGGGAGGGAGGGGTTGGCTGAGCCTCACCAGCGTTGACAGTCAGACCCTCACATACGTGCACACCCACTTCCAGAAACTCACACGCGCAGCTCCAGGGAAAGCGTCCGGAGGCCAAGAGCACGCGTGCTTGCACGCCCAGCCCGGGTGCATGCGGGCACACACGTGACACGTGAGGAGAGGGAACCCGGAGATGCGATCCCTCCACACCTGGGCTCCACACACAGCGAAGCCGGCTCCAGGCCTGCGTGCCCGGCCCGGGACACAGCTCCCCACAGACGCACAACCACAGCCTCAGAGTTTCCCAAACTGCACTTACCCTGGCCCTCACCCAGCCAGGCGAACCTATGCACCTGCCTCCCTGCGGCCCGGCCCCCCAGTACACAGCAGGGTCCACAGACACAGAGAAGCACACCGGTGGATTCAGGTCCAAATGGGGGCCAGCCTCTCTGAGGTGAGGCCCAGGAAGCCATTCACTCCAGACTCCAGGCCTCCTGACCCAGCTTTTGGGGCGGGGGGTGCGGCAGCAGATTCGGTCTGGACCCTCTGGAGCCAACCCTTGACCCCAGAGGAGAGATTAACGACAGCCGCCTTAATGCCTCAATTCTGCCCCTGAGGAGTTTGAAACTGGACCATACTTCAAACCTCAACCACAGATACACACCCCAGGGAGAGGCTGGAAGGCGTTCCCCACCCCCATCGGAGCCTCACTAAAGGAGCTCAGCCTGCAAACTTCAATGCAGTTACCTCCCTGGGGAAGGCCTTGAGCCAAGGGAGGGGGCAAAGGTTACAGAAATGGGCCAAGGGCCAGGCTGGCCAGGGAACAGGGATGGGCAAGGGCAGGGATGATGGGGGCGGGGCCAAAGAGCACAGGCCCGGCCTCAGAAGGTCCCTCTGGAACCATGACCCTTGGGGAGATGCCTGGGCCCTGGCCCCCTGCACCCAGGGGTGGAGAAGACACTGTGAGAGAATCGAAACCAGCACCAAAGAAAGGGAAAACAAATTACCCACATCCAACCTCCACCCTATGCCCGCCACCTCCACTGCCCATGGGCACCCTCCCTTGAGGGAGAGAAAAACCACAGGCCCACACCTCCCATACCCGGAGCCCAGCCTCGGCACAGCAGAAAGGGGGGGTGGGGGGGAGGGCCGGAGCACCTGCCACCAGCCAGGCACCCCTGCCCGCTGGGGCCTCCCTCACCCTCAAAAGGTGCCAGGATCCCTCCCCCAGTGTCAGGTGTCCCCAGCTACCCGTTCTTTATGTCCCCAGAGTCACACATCTGGAGAAAAAGGCAAATGTTGGTCGAGCTGTGAAGACAGTAGAAAGAACCATAAGTCTGAAGGGTCAAATCTCAGCTCTGCCACTCTGGGTGACCTTAGGCAAGTCACTTAACCTCTCTAAGCATCTGTTTACTCGTCTGTGAACTGCCTACCTCAACAACGGGCTGTGTGATTTAAGAGATAAAAGTCCCGGAAAGCACCTAGCACAGCGGCCCACCCGGCAGGCACACAGGAGGTGCTGGGCAACGGGTCCCCTCCCTCCCCTGCGCCTGCCAGCACCACCTCGGGGCCTCCCTGGGCAGTATGTCTGCTGTCCCTTCCCCAGCCAGGGCTAGCAGCTGCTGACAGGGCTGGGCGGGAGAATTACCCATTTTTCAGGGTCTGCTTCCCCCCAGACTGAGGACAGGAATGTGGGGAGAGGAATATTCGGGGTGTGGGTGGAGGCCTGACCACAACCCTTTCCCAAATTCCCTTCTTTCGTTTCACCAACCAAAAAAGGGAAACCTTTGGACGTGGGGAGGGGAGGAGGGGAAAAGGAATAGACGATTTCCCCCCCTGCCCTCAGGGGAGAGGAGCCAGGGGTCCCCAAACTCAGCTGGCCCTGCCCCCCTTCTTCATCCACTCCCTCCTCTCTGCTTCCCAGGCTACCCCACTACCATGGCTCCCAAGGAATAGAAGCCAGGCAGTCCTGGACGGGCTGAGAGGAGGGGATAAGGATTGGGGAGCGTAAAAGAAGGGGGGACAGGGGCTTTCCTAAGCATTCTAGACAGTCAGTGAATCATATGCAAATGACACCCAAAGCTCAAGCTCAACTTGAGGGTGGGGGACACGGACTCCAGCCCTGACGGAAGCAAAGACCCAGCCCCTCTGGACCCCCTCCCCTGTCAGGAGCTGGCAGAGCAGGGCAGGGCGCGACAGGGCAGATTTCAAACCAGAACAGTGGGCTGGAACTATTTATAAACTTTCCAGGAAAACGCACACACACTCACACACACACAAAGCCAAGACCTCTCCCCTCCCCCATACTCCTCAGATCAGCAGAATGATGAACATTACTCCCTTTTCCCCCTTTTTCCAGAGGCCCCTCTCTCCTCCCGGCCACTCTGGTCCTCTGTTTACCTTTTGCTCTCCAGGCTCTGGGCTGCAGGAAGCCAGCAGGGCCAGCCTCATTTTGAAAGAGACCACCCCAGGAGGGCCTGAGAAGGATCAGCGGGGTGAGGCTGGGACAGGTGGAGGGCACCTCTTCCCCACCAGTCCTCAGAAGCCCAGGCCTGCCTCGCTGGAGCTGGGACTTGTTGGAAAACCTGCCCCGAGCACATGCAGGGCCTGAGCACATCTACGGAGAGAGTCAGGGGAGTGCTGAAGTCCAGCGTCTGGCCTCTGGATGCTGCCACTGCCCACTGCCTCAAGACACAGCACCTAGTCCCAGAAAAGTGGATCTGATGTTTCCCCAACTTGTACCCGCCCAAGCTTCTGCCCCAGCTACACAGGGCTGCCTGACCTCCACGGGCCATCATCCCCGCAGTGACTGAATACCAGGCAGAAAGGGCAACTGGACAACCCAAGCCCAGGACAGGCCAGGTGCTGGGAGGAGGAACTGGGGTGGGTGGGGGGGATGTCTGCTGGTCAGGGCAGTGTCCCGACTCCGCACCCCAGGGACTGCACCCCAGAGCCCCCTGGGAGATGTGCCCGGGGCCTCCGAAGCCCAGGGCGGCTGAGGGGCCCACCCAGAACCAGAGCTGAAGCCTCCCACCCAGTCTTCTCTTGGAGCAGAGAGCAGGTGAAAGGGCAGGGGGCAGCCCAGGCCTCAAGGAGAGGGAAGGGCCCACGGGGAAGGAAGAAAACAGGAAGAGGAAGAGATGAGGCTGCCGAGGCCACAGCCAGACCACAGGAGTGTGTGGACCACACAAAGGCAGCTCTGTCCGGGTCGGGGACCGAAGGGGCACAGACAAAAGGGGACAGCCCCCCAGCCTGGAAACCACCGTCCTCACAGCCAGCCTGGCACGGGGCTTTCCCCACCCCCACCTTGGCAGCTGCCCCCTCACCACTGTCTCCCCTCTCCGCAGTGCAGGAAGCATAACTCTCACAAGGGGCGGGGGCTGCCGAGCGCACAGAGCAGCAGGTATGTGCGCGGGTGCGCGGCTGCAACCCGCCTCCCCCAACCCCTCAGCTCTGCCCCGGGCGGACACGACCCAGTGCTACCAGCCCCCTCCCGGCGTCCTTCCCTAGGGACCCCGGGCTGCAGGGAAGCCGGGAACGCCCGCCCCCGCCCCCGCCCCCCTCCCGCCTCAGGATATCCTTTTGGCTCTGACCCCAGACCGGGCCTGAGTCAGACCGTGCCCCGCCCCACACCCCCCATCCAGCGACCCCCAGGAACTTCCTACTCCCCACGCTCCACACCCACCTACTCAGGTGGGGCTAGAACTAGGGGGAATCTCTTCCCCTCTCCACCCCCAGCTGAACAGGGAAGCCCACCAGGGGGTGGGGCGGATGGTCACAAAGTCCCAGGACCAGTCCCTTAAAGCACAGGGCCTGCGGGGTCAGGGCGAAGCGGGTGCAGGCTGTGTGTGGAGGGGAGAGGAGGCCCTGCGGACCACCACCTCCCCAGCCCCAAAACACACACAACTGGGGATCCTGCCCAGAGCCCCTCCCTACTCCAGCCTGGACCCCAAGAAACCACAGAAACTCCCTGGGGAAGGTAGTTTCCATGAGAACACAGGACAGGAGAAGGCTCCAAAGGGAAAGGGGACAGAGAGCGGAGGTTCCAAGAACGGGCATCTTTCTGGGACAGCGGGACCCAGGCTGGAGGGGACAGGGTCTGCACAATCAGTCAGATTCACAGTCAGCCACAGCCAAGCACAGCCAGACGTGGTCACAGTCTCCCCGACGCTCAGTCTGAGTAGGTGGCTGTGACTCCTTCCCACAGACACAAGTCTGGGGGGCCCTGGGGGATCTGGGGCATTGGAGACCACACACACTCAGCTTGAAACAGCCCCCTGGGCAGGACCCCCCAACCCCCCCCTCAAACTGTGGGCCTAGGGGGAGGGGCAGCTCCCTCCCCACAAGAACCAGGGTAGTGCCCAAGGCGGCCATCTCCATGGCAACCAACAACAAACATCCCGGGAACCACAGAGGGACAGGAAGTGACAGCCACGTGACAGGAAGACAGTTTTTTTCAGTGGGGGGGGGCGAGGAAGATTGTTAGCAGCCCCTGGGGAATCAGCTGTCCCCTAAGTTTCCCCCACTTGGAACTGGAGGGAAGGGGTCAGCTGGGAAGGTGGCCACACACACACCCCCGACCCCACTGCAGTGTGCGCGGTTGGTCGCAGGGCTGACGGGCCCTCCCTTCCCGCCTGCCACTCACGGTTCTCCCCGCTGGGTCCCCCTCCCTTCCACTTCCTGCCGTGACTGGAGATCAGAGAACTCCCCACCGCAGCTTCCCCTTCTCAAGTCTCGATTCCTGGCCTGAAGGTTTCACTGTGGGGCGAGGGACACAAGGAAGGAGGGCTGGGGACCTGCGGTAGGACCCAGGGGACAGAGGCTCTCCAGGGGAGGAGCCGGGAGGGAGCTACTCCAAGGTAGGTGTGTACACACAGGCACACATAGAGTGAGTGGGTCACGGTGACACACCACCGGGCGCAGTGACACACAGAGACTGCCTGACCTCAGGCAGCTCTGGGAGGAAGGGAGCAGGGCCATTGGATCCGCCCCGGCGCGCCCCACTCCAGCCCGGTTCCTGAGCCTCCGAGTTCAGTTCAGGCGTCTCCTGGCCTCCAGGCAGGCGAGGTCCCAACCGTGCCCAGCCCCCACCGCCTCTCCCCTGCCTTTCGTGCTGAGGAATCCCCCTCCCTGCTCCAAGGTGCTCGCCCAGACGAGGGCACCTTGGCCGGAGGCGGGGGGAATGGAACCTCCCGCCACCCCCCTCCCCTTCTCTGCAGATGTCCCAGACTATATTTAGCCCAAACCGGGCGGCTAGCCAGACCCAGACTCCCCACTGGCCCGGAGCTGAGCTCCCAGTTTTTATGCAATTAAAACATTAACAGAGAACCACCCCCATCCACACACCCCCATACCCCCCAGCCCAGCCAGAGCGGCAGAGCTCAGAAAACACAAGGGCAGCCCAGCCCTGCAGCCAGCAATGCGGCTGGCGGTCATCGGGCAAATAGCAATAAACTCATCCCCTTGCCCATCTCCCGGGCCCTAACCCCCACAGGCAGGATAGGGACATCACCCACGAGATCATGTTGACACTTGTGGGGGGGTGGGTAGGCTTTCCTTGTTCCGGGGCCGGAAGGGAAAGGCATATCCAGTGGGGGGGGGTTGCCTAGTTGCAGAAATTCCACCTGTCATTTTGCAGCCCCCCTCCCTGGCCAGCTCCAGTTACAGGGCTGGGGCTTGGCAACAGGTGCTGGCCAGGCTGGCAGCAGTCTAATCCCCCACCCGCTCCCCAGGCTGACAGTGGTGCCTGAGGTCCAGGCAGGGGCCCTGGCCAGCAGGGTGCCGGGTAAAAGAAGGAGGCACTGCTGCCTGGTGGGGGGGGGCAGCCCAGGCCCCTTCTGTAAGACCTGGCCCCCTGGACTCTGTGATGTGTACTGGAGGGTCTGGAGAAGGCAGGGAAACCTTAGTTCCACCGCACCTATTTCATTTCCCCACAATGCCAGGCCGGGCGGGCTAGAGTGTGGGAGGTCTGTCTGCCTGCCTCTTCCTCCTCCTCCTCTCCAAATTCCAGGAACAGGCAAGGGAGGCTCCAGTTGCAGAGAGAGAGAGCAAGCAGGCGGTCCCAGCTGAGGGGGGGGGGGGCGGGGACTGGAGCGGGAGGCAAGATCCAGACGAAGCAAGAGACGCCCACGCCCAAGCCAGACAGGACAGACACACCGACACTGACACATTCTCCCACTCTGGGCCTGGTCCCCGAGTTCCGCCCACTCTGCAGGGACACCCAGACTTCCTCAGCCAATCCTGCCCATCCCCAGAACACTCCCTGGACACACACGGAGAGCCAGGCCTTCGCTCCCACCCCACATCCCCCCACAAACCCTGTGGGCTCCGTACAGCAGCCAGAGGGTGGAGAGGGGAACAGAGGGAGGAAAGACAGCAGGCGTCAGAGAGGACATGGAGCCAAAGCCCTGGGAACTGGGGTATCAGTTGCCACACTCCTTTCCCAAAACCCAGTAAGTCAAGACAACCCTGGCCATCTTGCCAGGAGCCCTGCCAGCTTCCCACACTCCCCAAACCACCACCACCACTAGAAAGGGTGTGGGGTGCTGGGCGAGTGGAGATTACCCCATTTACTCATCACAGGGATAGGATTACCCTCCCCAGATGCCCATCACCCCCAAACCCAGACAGAGCTCCTAAATGGACCCCACAGAGTCCCAAACACACCCACGCGTACAGCCTAGTCTGGGTCCTGCCCTGCCCGTGCCACCCAGAGGACAGGGAATGGGGCACTGAGGTTTTATCTGGGGGCAGGCCCCACCCTGTCACATAGTTCTGAGGACAACCCACCTAAGACCCTCAAGTCTTAGCAAGGAGTGGCGCAGGGGTTGGGGGGGGAGGGGTTCCCAGAGGGCAGAGCCAGCTTCCAAGACCAAATGATTTAGGGGAAGGGGAGCTAATTAACTGGGGTCTGGGTCAGTACCCCCAAAACAGACCTTAAGGGCCACTCAGACAATGCCCTTTCCCCCCACAATAGACAGGGTGGCAGGAACCACGTCATGGTACATGTGGGTGACTATGCCCAGCAGGGCGGCATGGGGGTGATCAGGATGGGGCTGCCCGAAGCTAGCTTCCTGCCAGGCTGCCACATGGCTGGGAGTAGGAGGGGGACCAGAGAGATTTCCCAGAGTGGTAGCAGGGGCATTTAGGGTCAACCTGAAGGATGGGGATTTGGGGGCTATAAGAGGAGGTGGCCAGGATTAAGCGGTTCCAAGCCCAGGGTCTTCTCAGAACTGCCACTGCATCTGCACTGCCCTCATCAGTCTGGCGGGGAAAGTCCTGAGGTGACCGCCTCATGCACACTCATTCACACCCTCCAAATCCAAGATCCTCAGCTCCCAAGGGTCAACTCCAGTCTGACCCTAGTGACCGCTCTGTCTCAGGAATGACATGGTCCAGACTCCCAGGCAGAACTGATGTCCTAGCCCCTCCCACTGCACCAACACCTTTCATAGCCACAAACTCCCTGACTCCACAACTACCCCTCTTCTTCCTCCAGGTCCAAATACTCTTTCTCTTATTCCCTCCCCCAGACTCATCTCCACCCCTCACAGGGGAAGCCCCAAGGCTCCAAACCACCCCCCACTGCAACCTGGGGCTTCCCCAGCCCAGCCTCCCCATCAAGCACAAGCCCTGGAAGAGAGTTTGGGGCTTGAGCCCGTTTCCTAGCAAGACCTGGCAACCTTACTGAACCACTTCCCCAGAACCCTGCCCTATGACCACTGCAGCCAGGGAAGGGGATAAGAGACATCCCTGAATCTCCTAACCAGGAAACTGGAGGAGGAATGGCAGTTAGGAGCGGAAGTGAGGGTTGGGGGTAAGCAGCATCGGGTGGGGGAGTGGGGGAGTGTTCCTCTGAAAACACACACACACACACACACGTGCACTCATCTCGCAGGTAGAAGGCAATCTGGTTACAGAAGAGGGAGCTGGCACTAGTGGGGGCCAAGGGTACCCCTCCATGCCAGCACGTGGGCAACCTATCCAAGGTAGGATGAACGGTGGAAAAGCGTCTCCAAGACTGGGGGGCTCTTCTTATCTGATTTCCACCTGAGTTAGTCCCCATCCCCAGCCTAGCACACTGGAGGCCTGGCCTCCTTCTCACGGAGCCTGACAATAGGGCAATGCCCAGAGAGGAGAAGGGGCATTGCCAAGCAGATTTTCCAGCGCCCCCTCCCACATACACATCTGGCTAGCAGCTTCCCCGCCTTCTGGGTGGCACCAGGTCCCAGACACCCTCAGCAGAGCAAAGACGACCAATCTATTCCTTCCCCCCTACACCCCCAAAAGCTTCCATAACCCCATGGTGCCACCCGACCCAGAGACATCCCTCCCTGGCTGCACTGGCTCCCGTCCCCAATTCTGACGGCTCCCCGCGCTCCACGGGGGACACCAGCTGAATGGGCCCCGCCCCCCAACCGGCTGCCTCTGGTGGGGGTGGGCCCCCGGGCTGATTCTCCCCAAACCACAGGGCGGCTCAGATAACAGGAGGGAAAGAAGGAGGGGGCTAGTCCGTTGGGCATCCGATCTCTCCCCAAACAGGTTTGAAAGTCTTTTTGTTTTGCTTGTTTGTGAAGAGAAAAGTGAGAGAGAGCAGGAGTTCCCAGCGGCGGTTCTGCCACAGCTCGGTCGCCGGAGACACGCGCGGCAGACGGCCCCAGACGCCTCACGGCTTCGCGCGAAGACACGGGCGCAGACAGACGGACAGACGGGGCTCCCCCACCCTGAGCACGGTGGCGCGGGGTTGGGAAGCCCAGGAAACCCCAGGTTCCCGTCGGAACCCGCCCGGCACCGGGTCCCCGCCCACGGGTCCTCTCAGGAGCAGGCCAAGGGGCCGCGATGCCTGCGGGAGCCGGAGGCTCTCCAAAATCCCCGGGAGAGAGGTTACCTCGCAGCGGAGGGAAGCAATCCGTCCGGGTCGCCCGCGAGCACGGCGTCTGCCCTGACCCTGAGCCTTGGAGCCGCTCGGCGTCAGGGGTTGCCGGGGTCCAGGGAGAGGAGCGGTTTGGGGGGCCGCAGCTCAGGGGCGCGGGGCGAAAGCAGCGGCCATGGCGAGTCACGTGCGGAGGCTGAAACTTTACCCGGAGCCCCAGACCGGGGGGCGGAGGGTACCGAGCAGCGGGGAGGACCTCACCCTCGGGCCCGCCCCCGGCGGCCCTCCGACCAATCACCAACCAGGGGCGGGCCCACAGGATCACCGCCCCCCCCCTTCGCCTTAACAGACCCGGGAAAGGGCGAGTCTTAAAGGAGCCGCGCCTAGCAGAAGGCTGGACCGTGGGAATCTGGGAGAATCCCTCCCTCTGCCCCAAAAGGAGAGATTCAGAGCGAGAAGGGGGAGTTCTGCGCAAAGAATGGAAGGAGGGCTCGGTAGAGAAAGGACTGCAGTGTGCGGTATCACACTCCCTTCCCTCCAACGACACACCCACACTCACAGGGGCAAGGATCATACGCACACACCCCTCACACCTAAACCGGGGTTAGAGGGGCTGCGACGTAATATGGAAGCGAATACAGTGACTCCGGCCCTATCTGTCAAGCCCCTGACTCCCATAATTATAATCCTCCTCCAGGAACCCCTTGAAAATGAGAGCTGTGTGACCTTGAGCAAGTCGCTTCCTCTCTCTAAATCCTAATTTTCTCACTGGCAAAAAGGAGTGCAAAAGCAGGTAGACCGCCCTCAAGTACACCTGCTCTCCTCGTCTCCCCCAAACACGTTTCCAGCTCAAGTGGGTCGGAGGAACTCTGGCCCAACACAACCCTTCAGCAAACCCCAGAACCCTCCCCCAAAAAGGACAGCGGCTCTTGTGATCTTCCAAGAGCCGAGTAGGGGGCGCCCAGGAGCACCCTTACATGCTACGGGACTCTCAGACCCAAGCTTCTTTCTCCTGGCCCAGGCTGGAGGAGCCAGGAAAGCTCGCATTCTTGTTCCAGCGGGGCAGGATCTGAATCACTCTCCCTCTGCAGAGACCCCAATCCCCAACACAGCCACAAGCCCCCTCCCAGCCTGCTGCTCCGTTTGGGAGGACCATCTCCCCACCTCTAGCAGTCCACTGGGGGAGAGAAAGAGGAATCAATAGGGAACACCCCCCTCCCCGTCCCCGGTCAGAGAAGTAGCCACAAGTGCCCCCACAGGACTTCCCACTGGAAGGGGAAGTGCCACACTCCCAGGCCTCCACCCCAGTGAGAAGACTCAGCCTGACCCGGCTGGCAGAGCTCTCAAACCCACCGGCCCGACGGCCCCCGCTTTATAGACGAGGAACCGCAGGCTGGGAGTGGACACGGGTTTAGTCCCCGATCACCCTGGCACCGGTTGCACAGCCGGGTCTAGGACCGAGGTATCTGATTGTCTCTCTCCAGCTTTGGGGCCCCAGCCTGGGTGAGGTAGGATAAGCAGGGTCGGCGGGGCGCTGTGCCCTGAGGTCCGGCGGCACCGGGGAAGAGCGTCCGGGCAACGCTTCCCCAGGCCCCTTCCCGCCTGCTGGGCCTGGCCGTCTCCCGCTCCCGTCTGGATTTCCGTCCGCCGGTGCGAACCGCCCGCCCAGCCCCTCCCACCCTGTCCCGTCCAGATCCATCCGCAAACATGCGCTCAGCGGGCAGGAATGCGCCAATGGCTCCCAGATGTGGACGCCGACGCTTAACCCCTTCCCCCCCAGCTCCCCCCCCACAAAGGCATTCTAGCTTGAGTCCAGCCAGCAGCAGGGGGCGCCGCCCAGATGAGGGACCAGCCTGGGAGGGGACTTAGTGCCAGCCAACCCCCAAGCCCGCGCAGGCTCCTCCTGGCCTACATTCTACCAGTCTTCCTTCCCGAGGAGGCTAGAGGGGAAGGATCACAGACACAGAAATACAAGTGTGCACAAACACAGGTATACTGCCTCCCACGAAGGGTGGCCTTCATGTACACCTGCCAGCACAGAGGGTCAGATACACTAGCGTACACGGAGATGCAGGTGTGCAAATGCACACCCAGGACACGCATATATGCACACGCACGTGCACATTCAGAGCACACCTGTATGCACATATGTATGCACATGTATGCACACAGAACAAGCACATACAAGACAGGCATCTGTGCGTGCACAAGGTCATGAAGCAGAGGGTGCGGCACACTCCTGGACAGAGCAGTAGATCCACAGGCAGATGAGGGAAGAAATTCATGCACCCACAAACCTGCTCCCCACAGGGGGCAGTCACTCACGCACAGAAGATCGGCACCCAAGTATACAAGCACACTGCACGCCTTTAGGGCACTCCCTCCCTGCCCAGCTGAACTGCAGCTGTGCTGGGCCCACTCCAGTGTCCCCAGCCCCCACCCTCCAGGGACCCTCATGCAGGAGGGAGAAGGAGGCAGCAGGAGACTGGCAGAGGGAGAAAAGCCACAGTCCCAGGTGCTCCTCACTCCTTAAAAAAGACACTCCTTCTTGGGGCCTACCCTTCCCCTGCTGCAGGCAGAAGGAGATGGGCTGGGGGTGGCGCCTGAGCAGCCGGCTTCCCGAGACAGGGATCCCTCTTCCCACTAGAGGAAATCTGAGAGCCCTGATAGGTGCAGGGCCGGTGACAGCCCCCCACACAGACAAAGGAGATACAAAACAGCTGTGAAACACCCCGGGAGAGCCCACACTTCCCCCAAAACAAGGCCTCCCTTTCATGGTCTGTGGGGAACTCCTGAAGAATAGCATCATTGGTAATGGGAACAGAGGATGGGAAACTTTGACCATCTGGATGCAGGTGGGGTGGAGTTGTCTGCTGGAACCCGAACCGACCCCAACAGACTCCTGTCCCCCTCCCCAGCCACCCAGCTCATTCCCAAAGCCCCCTCATGGCTCCGCACATCTGATTCTTACAGTCCTGGAGGGTCATCTAGGGCAGGGCTCCTGCTTCCATTGTACAGATGAGGACATTGAGGCTCCACCAGGGAACTGCCTTGCTCAAGGTCATACAGCTTGTCAATGGCAGACCTAAGATTCAAACCCACAATCCCCTCCTCACACGCCCTCCCATTTACTCTGAACGAAATACATTTCCGCGCAGTACCCTGCTCCCTCTTCCTTTACCCTCTCAGCAGAGCATATGGAAGAAACACCAGCCTTGCCTGGCTCTGCAGAGTTGTGGGTGGGGCCAGGACATGCCAGAGAGAGATCAGAGAAGATGCTGGGGGCTACACACATAGCCCCCAACCCCACCCCCAAGCGCGATGCCCACCTGCCCAGCAGGCATGGCCAGTGACTCAGCTGCATCCGGGGGAGATGCCAGGGCAGTGACTCACCTACCGAGAAGAGCTGAGCCTGGCACCTTGCCAGCCCCAGGACAGAAGTGACTTAGTCACCGAGACTGTGATACCCAGAAGGCACAGCCCAGGGATTGGGGACAGGGGCAGGCTGTGTCCTCCATGGTTATGTGCATTACAAGCATCCTGGGGCAAGCCATGGCTTTACCCGCCCCTGCCCCCTCCCCACTGCTCACCCCCACCACGCCAGGCCCTGCTCCAGTGCAGACAAGTTTTGTGAGACCCCCTGGGCTGCCCTGCCTCTCCCCTGAAGCCTGCCCCTTGCCCATCACTCACCACCCACTCTCCCAGCCCCGCCTCCGCCTGCCACCCAAGTTGTACCCAGGCTGTGAGTCTCCTTTAACATGTCTTGGCAACACCTCCTGCCGCCACAGCCCCTCTCACCACCACCCGCCCCCCCCAAATACACACATGCACTCATACACACTTCTGCCAGCCCTGCTTCTGCCAGCAGCTGCTGAAGTTGTTCAGCAGGAGGGGAATCGGGAGGGTGGGGTGCAGGGATCGAGTTACCAGAGGCTGATGGGGTGGGCTGCCACCCAATCCCTTCCCCAGCTAGTCCTCCTCCCTGGGCACAGCCTGCCTCACCCACCTGCTCCCCTCCCACCTCTGGCTGGCAGTGGACTCCACCCAAGCTAGAAAACAATAAATGTTCAAGGGTATTTGTCATGCTAAGACCAGCCCAGTATATGAGAGAGAGGGAGAGAGAGAGAATGAGAGAGAAGACAGCGATGGACAGAAAGAATAATTCCCGTGCTCGGTGCCCAGGCTACAACCACTAGATGTGTGTATCTCTGCGTATGTTGAGCCAGAAGTAGACTGAGTAACTCCCCAAGTCCTGGGAGAGTTGATGGGGCCCAAGAGGAGCCGACCGGCTGAACAACCTCAATCCATTTGCACTATTGATTTCTCATACACTGCAGCCGGCTTGATGGGGGGGGGATGATAAATAAGCCCCCCAGAGACATAGAAACTGAGCAAAGAGGGGGGAGGGGCCCCTGCGCCCAATCTGTGGCCCACTGAGACCGGCTTGCTGAGGAGGAGGTGGGTGGCAGGGAATAGGAGCCATGGAGTGGCAGGAGGGAGGGTGGGGAGTGGAAGTTGGATTCAAGCCTGTCTGGGACACCTCCTTCCAGCAGGATCTGAAGCTGCTTCAAAGAAAGAAGGTGGGGGACAGGAGCACCATCTTTGGCTACACAGGCAGGGCTCTGAACAACTCGAGAGAGAGGGTGCCATTCATACCCTGGTCTATGGAATGGCGCCCCCTGCAGCTGTGCAACGTGGTGGCCCTGGGGATGAGGCTGAATTCTGAGGAACCATGTTTCTGCACTGAACTCTCTTCCCCTACACCTCCAACCAGCTGCCTCTGCCTCAAGGCCTCAGAAGGGCTCACTTCTGACTGCGATTAGAAGCCAATAGCAATCTCCCCACTCCTACTCCCTTCCTTTGTTGAGGGCGATTGGCAAACAACCACCTTGACCTAGGCACGGCAGGATGGGCGCTCACAAAAGACTCTGGAGAGTCTGGAAAGCTGCATCCTAGAAAGTTGGTCTGTCCCTAACTCATCCTAGGACTGTAGGCACAACCCCCAGCCCTCTCTGGGTCTCTAAAACGGAGTTAGACCGAGATGCTCCTTCTCAAAGGGGTCTCCAAGCTCCCGGCTCGCCAGCCTGTGAGACTTTTGGAACCTGCCCAGCACCTTGATTCACATCAGTGGCCACAGGCCACCTAAACAAACCCCAGCCCTGACCTCCTTCCAGCCTGGACACAGACTCTCTCCGCATGGTGGAGACTTATGAACACACCCAGCTGGGGTTTACCGGAGACCCTGTGTAAACAAGCAGAGAGGGAAACCAACCAGGAACCCAGCCCTTGCTGCAGGAGGGGAGAGACCATGACAAGAGAAAAACAAACAGTGCGAGGGGCCTGGGCTGGGGTTCCAATGCAGCCAACGACCGACCGGTTGAAGGTCCTAGGGCAAGTCACATGCCCTCAGTCTCGCCCTCTGTAAGGGGGAGGGATGGTCCAGGCGCCTCTAAAGCCCCTTCTGGTTCGGAGTCTATTTGGACAGAGAGAGCCCTGAGGAGTCCCCAGGACTCCCTGGCCCAGTCCAGCCCATCTACCAGGTCAGGACCCTCTCCCCCTCTCAAGGTCCTACCCCTGCCCGCCACGCATCCTTGCTCCGTCGGCTGCCCCTCTGGCCCTGCCTCACTCCACCCGCCTGCTTACCCTCACCTTGGCCAGCCCCTCTGCCTGCCCCGTGCTTTTCTGCACGTCCCTCCTGCCAGGGGACAGACCAACTAAAAATAGTCCCTGCAGCCTTTCTCGCCCACAGCTGCCCAAAGAGCAGGAAATGAGGGGGCAGGGAGGCCCATGTCCTGCTCTCCCCCACAAACTCCCAGCCCCAAATCAGGTCCAGCCCTCCAGCCTGGGGCTAGTGCCAACTTGGCCATCTCGGGGGCATCCCACACCCCTTCTCTAGGGGAAGGCCTGCCCAGAAGTGCCTACAATCAGAGAGCTGTCCTTACCCCGCGGGAGGAGGAGGGAGGAGGCCAGCGGTCTAGAGGGAAACCTTCCCAATTTCTGACAAATCAGTGCCAACCACATTGTGGGCACCAAGAGGGCAGGGCCTGGCTCCACTGACTGGTCTTTTGAGGGCAGAGGGAATTGGTGTGGGGAAGTTTGTGCTGGTTTTCTTCATCCTGGCCCAGCTGGAAGGAAGACAAAATAGTGCCCCAGCCTCAATTACGCTAATCCCCTGCTCCCCCAAACATGTGGGTGCAGACAGAGGGGTTTCGGTAGCCCCACCCCCCCAGATACCATGGGAAAAAAGCTCAAGAGGCTCGATCTTGGCTCCCACACGTAAAGATGGAAGCCTGGAGGCAAGAAGAGGCCATGCCTGCCAGGCTGGGTAGATGCTGCCCTGAAGCTGAGTCAGAGGTTAGGAGGGAGGAGCCGGGGTGCTGGGGCACCAGGGGCTCCAGTGCCCCCACCCCTAACCCACCTGGGATTTCTGACACCTCCCAGCCCTGGGAGAAGGCCCTCCCCACGCAGGAGGAAGGAAACCAGCTTAGCGATTCTCTGGAGGCCTGCAGAGCAGCCCTGCACCATGAGGCAGGCGGGAAACCCAGGAGTCCTGGCGCCCGGCCCAGAGAGTGAATGAGAGAAATACCTTGGAGTGGAGGAAACAGCCCAGAGTGAGGCAGACACATGGTGCCCCAGCAGCTCCCAGATGTGACCCTTCAGGAGGAACTGGCCAGAGGGGCTGGATGGGGCAGGCGAACACATTTCTGAACAAGAAGAGAGAAGAAAGCAGAGCCCTGGGGATGGGGAGGGGGCCGGGCCAGCCGGTCTCTCACCTACTCTCCTCTCCTCCTGGTCAGAGTGCGAAATGCTGAGGTTAAGGGCACTAAATATCAAAGAGGTCCTGGGGTCCTAGGTGTGTTCTCCACTTCCCTTGTCTCCAGACCCCAGCCTGTTCGTTCCTGAGCTTCCCCTGGCACCCCTTCCCTGGGGCCAAGCCAAGCCAGGAGTCAGCAGGCCCAAGGTGGTGCCTAGGAGGCCTGGGCAGTGCCAGGGGCAGCCCTCATCCCATCCTCCCACTGGCTTCCCTCCTGCCTGCTCTCAGCCGCCACACATATCTCAGCTGTCGAATCCGATTAGGGCTCCTGCCCAGTGAGCCGGACAAGGAGGCCACTGGGCAGGGGAGAGACAGGGACAAGGACGCTGAGCAGGGATGACAGGAGGAAGGTGGAGACGGGGCTCAGGGGAGAAGGTGTGGAGCCCCAGAGGACGAGAGCTGGTGGCCAGCTACAACCTAACCTACGTTAGGGGAATTCTGCAGCCCCTGGGGCAAAAGCCTGTCTGGTTCCTCCATCCCCCAGATGGGCAAGGATGGGGGAAGGGAACTGAAGGCGGAGAGATGACCTAGATTAGAAAGAGAATCCCATCCTAGAAACCACCCCACCCCCGCCCCCGCCATTACTACCATTTGCACTGGGCTGTAGGATACACTGCTTTATGAGGTCTTTATGGCCGTATCTCTATTAGGCAAGCGGGTCTTGTTACTAATAGCCATTTTTATAAATGGAGAAACCAGAGGCTTAGAGAGCTGTATAAACGCACATGGTTAAAAGAGCGAGCTGCGTCTCTCATTCAGGCCTGATTCTCAGTCCACTGCTCACACTCAGAATTTACTTCCCTTCCTGGGTCAAGAGCAGAATGAAGTCACGCCATTATCCAAGTTTTCCTCTAAAACCAACCCTTCGGGGATCTGGGGAGTCATGGAGGGATACAGAACACACCCCACACCAGACAGAGTTACCAGATAGGGATGTGCCGCTCACCTACCGCACAGAGAGCTAGAGGGGTTCCCTCAAAATGTGACCCGTCTCTTCCATTGCTCCCCACCCCAGTCTGCTACGCCCAGAGGCAACACCCACACTTACAAACACGGTTACCCCGACAAGCCATACACCCCTCCTGCAAACCCACCAAGCCAGAATGAGATGCCCTAGATCTTCAGAGAACAAGGCCTGTCAGCCCCCAATGAGAGGGACAAACAAGTCACTGTAAACAGTAGGTATCATCCAACCCTCTCCCAGAGAGCCTGCAGGAGGGCAGAAGCTTTGGGGTAACACCAGGAGCCTGAGCTCTGAAAGCCAAGGAGCCCAGGGAGCTGGCATGGCTGGGCGGCCTCCCTGATCTGGTCCACACCCCCTTCCCCAGCCATCTGGGCTGAGTTTGTTCTGGCCTGGGCCACGCTCTGGGATGTCTCAACGCACCCAGCCACCTCCATCCTAAGATTATAGATCTTACAACCATATGGTACACACACACACACACACACACATATACACACACACACACACACACACACACACACGGTGCGGGGGGGGTGCTTTTCATAGGGGTTGAGGTGTTGGCAGAGATGGGAAAGACAGCTCTTTAACCTGAA
This sequence comes from Balaenoptera ricei, assembly GCF_028023285.1. Classification (NCBI taxonomy): domain Eukaryota; kingdom Metazoa; phylum Chordata; class Mammalia; order Artiodactyla; family Balaenopteridae; genus Balaenoptera; species Balaenoptera ricei. The sequence continues at coordinate 19,502,729 of NC_082658.1, read as the reverse complement.
AGAAGTTTCCCCAGACAAAAAGGTCACACACACACACACACACACACACACACACACACACAGAATTGTTCACAACCTCCACTACCCTCCAGCAAAGCCTTTGGCCACTCAAATGTGCAATGAGCCTGGAAGGAGACACTGGTTCTACAAGGTGAGTAGGGAGTGGGGGGCAAAGTCCTGAGCTCTTAGGGCTGGGGGTGGGCAGAGAGGAAGCAAGAGAGAAATCTCCCAGGGAGTCTCGGGTCCCCGTCCGGCTCCCTGTCCGGCTCTCTGTTACCCCAGCTCTGCCAATTCTCCCCTCGAGGTGAGGTGGGGGAAGGGGGATTAGGCAATACTGCAAAGGAGGGTGCAGGGGCTGGGGCCTGGGCAGACCTTCCCTCACTTGCCATTCTTAGCTAGAGAACGGGAATGCCTCGAGGGGCGTGCAGCAAGGGCGCCGGAGGGCGCAGGGGCTCTGAGCTTCCAGACACCCTTCTGTTCCCAGGCTCCCACCTCCCTGCACTACAGCGAGCCGTGGGGGAGGAGGCATGGGGAAAGCCTGAACTGCCGAGAGGGAAAAGACCAGATCAGAAGCGGAGAAGCCAGGCGGAAGGCGGCCGACGGAGAATTGGGAAGGGGTGTGCGTGGTCCTACCTGCTCAGGTGCGTGCCGGCGGGGGGGCGATGGGGTTCCCAGGAGAACTGGGGAAGCCCTCTCAGCTCGATTCAGGATTCCCCCCTGCTTCTGGGTTAGGCTGCTGCAAGAGGCGCGGGTTCCCGTTGGGTCCTAAAGCCCACTCTCCAACCAGGAGGCTCTCTCCACCCTCTCCCACCGTCCCTGACTGGGTCAGCGGATGCAGAGCTGAACTGATGGGGCAGAAAGAACTCACTGGAGAAAGACGAGGTCTGAGTCATGGGCTGGGACAGCAAGAGTCCCCAGTGTCAAATACACAGCACATGGCTGATTTTAGCTGAGGATATTATGGGACAGGAGAAGACATTTCTTCTGCCTGCCCTGACCAGATGAATTTGGGCTTTGGGACTGAAGCTGGGGTTAAGATCGCTTTCCTAATCACTCCCAAGTAGCTTGGCTATTGAGAATTTGGGGAAGGGGGCGTTCATTTTGGACGGGAGTTCACTTCTACCCTCCCCCTCCTAGACAGAGCACAGTCTCCCCATCTCTCCCCCACTATTCCTAACTGCCTAGAAGGCCACGCCAAGGGGGAAAAAAAAGTCCTGATTTCCAGCAAGTAAAAAGAGCAGTATGACTTGGACAGCAGTTGGAAACTGGCAGTTTTATATCCTTAGATCTGGGAGTGTGTGCAGATACACGGAGCCAGGTGAGAGTATAAGCAGGTGGGGCTGGGGGACTTTGGGTTACAACCATTAGCAGAAATGGCAATTGTCAGTGAACGAAGGGGATGCAGAACCTAGGGGTCAACTCGGGCCCCTACCCAGCCCTTAATAGGATCCTGAGACTTTACTAGAATGAATACGTAAAAGAAAGAATATTTTCCCAGGTACGACTTAGGATAAATATAGGGGGGGCGGGGCAGAGGGCCTCTTATGCACAATTAGATCAACTTCAAGGTTACAGAGCCCGTTTAGGGTAGCCCACCTTCTCCAAAGGGAGAACTCACGGTTGGTGGGCCAGGTGGGCCAGGGAAAGGTGGATGGGAAGGCTGCAGAGGGCTGGGGGGAGAACATTTTGCAAGGAGAGTTGCACATGTCCCCAGCAGCAGGGCAGGGAAAATGTCACGGGGTGAAGGGCCAGGGGAAGTCAGGGACAGAGTCAAGGGAAGGGAGAGGGCATGGCCTCTTCCTAGAAGGGGAGAGGGCGGCAGCTCTGCCTCCACCTCTTCATCTGTCTGGCAGGAACTGGGGAAAGGAGCTGGACGGGAAGTTTGGAGGGCCCCGGGGTGGAGTCCATGGGGTGAGCTCAGGTCAAGCCTTTCACCCTAATCTGCCTCAGTTCTCTCCCAGCTGTTAAACAGGGCTCTCGGTTCTTCCCAGGCAGTTAATGAGTGTTTACAGAAGAGCCTGGAGATATTCAAATCTCAGCTGGGCCACCACTACAGTTATAAAGCTCAATAAGGGCTGAGTGTCATTTGGGGAGGGGAGGAGTAGAGGAAGAGGGAAACAGACTACTCTCTTACAACCTAAGGATAAAGCCACGCTCACAGAGCAGCGCAAGCCTCAGCTGCCACAGGATATCCTCGTGCCCAGGGATGGAGGTCACACACCTCCATCCCTCCAACCACCACCAAAGGCTGGCCTGCAGCTAACTGTGGGCAGAACCCAGGCTACAGCTGGTCTTCATTAACTCCAGCTTTTTTCACCCCCCCCCCCACCGCCCCGTACTGTGAACCCACAGCTTCAACAGGCCCAGGCTGGAGGGGCTGCCCTAGCCCGACCTTGCAGCTGACTCTGGGGTGGGGGGGGGCACCGCACCAAAGGCCAAGCTACCAGCTGAAAATAAGGTTGAAGCAAGACTCCCTTTTTGCCACTGGGAGCGAGCAGGGAGGAAAGAAAGGAGTGTGGGGCTGAGAGGGTGGAGGTGGGGGAATTTAGGGCAAGCAGCAGGCAGTGAAGTCAGCGGGATCGGGGCCCGGAAACCCCTACACCCTGGGGCCAAGTCCTACTCTGGCTTCGCCTTCAGCGCCTTCAGCTTGAGTCTTGGCGGGGCCCCAAACTAGGGAAGGCCCCGGCTGCCCCTTCCCGCCTCCCTCCCCCCACCCTTATTAAATACACATTTTATCTCTCAGCATCTTCATTATCTTAACTGAAGGAGACAAGCAGTGGATGGCGGCAGCAGAGAGCGCGGGGGGGTGGGTGGGTGTGGGGAGCAGGCGCACCCTTGTTACAAAGTGCTGATCTAGCTCTTTCAGGCAGTGTGGGAAACAGAGGAGGGATCAAAGGGAGCCAGGCTGATTCAGAACTCAATTAGAGCTTTTTAAAAAAAGAGCCAGCTCTCTCCTTTCGCCAGTCTTCAGACAGCCTTCACCCAGGCCCCTTGCACCCAATTAGCTTCTCCTGCCAGCGCCTTGGGCTGGGGTTGAAATCAAGCGGAGGCCAGAGGGCAAGCCTTCTTCCCCTACAGAACCACCTCTTCTGGGAGACGGAGACCTGCTGCTGTTCGTAGCTTAAGACAGAAATGTCTTCGAGGGCACCTGATCTTTTCGGGAGGAACCGGAGGTCACATCTTTCCCCAGAAGTTAAAAAGTGGGACATCAGAGGTGGGTTCCTCCCTCATCCCTTGCCAACTAGAGGCACAGCTTCTGGCCCATCTCTAGGGACATTAGGGAGCCTCCAGACAGGCACCCCCTCTTCCCAGCCTGTAGGTGGACTCTCTCCCCAAAGCCAAGGCTTCCTGGGAGCAACATGGAAGTTGCCTCAAGCAAAGTACCACATCAGAGGGAGCCATTGGAACGCATCTGTGAGGCCAATAAATGCTGTGCTGACACACGTTGTAGGATGGAGCACCCCTTTCACAACGGCCTGCTCCACCTCGGTGCAAAAGCTCGAGCAATGTCTGCCTCCAGATTAGAACTGTCCCCGAGATGGAGGGCGAGGCAGCATCTTACTTGGTCATGTATCTGTTCCCTCAACAAGTTTATTGAATACCTCCCAGGTCTCAGGCACTGTACGAAGTGCTGGGGACAGATACAAATGTAAATAAAATCTCCATCTCGGCTCTCTCTTTTGGTCTCCCTCAGTAGTCAAGGTAACCTCTCCACAGATATTTTTTAAAAGCCCCAAGTCGTATCTCTTTCCTCCTTCCCAGGTCTTATTGCTGCATCTTAAAAGGACACTGAATAAAGGCAGGGAGCAACGAAGGGGAAGGAAGAGAGAGCTCTGCCGACGTTCCGAATCTCTGGATGGCTTGGACCTCACACTCTCTTGCCAGTCATCCAGCCACAGGCAGGTCTTCACTGAGCCAGAAATGTCAGTTGCAGCTCTGGGGTTGAAACTCACACCAATTTTCTTGTGTCTGTGTGCGTTCCATGGCAATACCCACCAACACTCTATGGAAGCTTCATCTGCTACTGTGAAGAAAAATAAATAAACCAGGATACAGACACACAGCCCACCACCTTCAAGAGGAAGAATGTAGGTCAGCATCTCTGCCACTACTCCCTGCGAAACAGCCTATGCTCCTGGCAAAAAACAAGTAACCACAGGCTCAGGCCAGCCCCTTAAAAATCCCACCAGAGCTGTCAGCTTCAGTGAGAAAAGGACTTTCTTCCCCCTCTCAGTCCGCTCCAGCTGTCTGAATCACACTGAAGACCTCGCTGACAAACATGCATCAGGTGTCGCTTCCACAAGGGCAGCGGAAGCCAAGCAGGGACTCTAAGGCAGCTTCACGCGTCACTGACAGAACCAACCCTGTTCCAATTGCTGAAGTCTTAAGAGCATCAGTGACCTAGAAATTGACAGTGTGGGGAGAATGGAAGGAAAGGAAACTAACAAACCAGTACACAGAAAACCTGATTTCCAAATACCAGGGGAAAGGAAGAGAAAGGAGGTAGAGGGGAAAGAAATTTGGCCCCTTTGAATCTGCAAAGGCGATCTTGGCTCAGAGCCATGGAGGATGCATAGCCGCCCCACTGCGAGGCAAACCACGTTCCTGACTCCAGCCCTGCAGTTAAGAGGAAGGCGCCAAGCCTCCAACACAACGAGGTGGGGAGGCTGCTCCTTTTTGGGCAGGATCCTACTGTGGACACAGAACAGACAGCAGCTGCCCACAGTGTGGAAACAAACTGTAAAGCAGTCACGTCTCTTAAGGCTGCAGCATCCAATAAAATGTAATTTAAATCAAGCCTCGCATCTGTTCTCAATCCCATTCAGTCTCTGCTTTCCATCAGCCTTCGGACAATCTCTGCAATTATGCTGGTTAACCCTTATAGCCCCAGATACTTTACAAGCTTCTAGGTATAGAACTGTGTCCTCCCCTCACAAATTGCTCTCAGAGGGAATGAATGCTCTAGTAAAGGAGTGTGACGGTGAGACAGTCAGACTCCTGTCTTATAGACTATGCGCTGCTACACACACCGGTGGGTAGTGTTCATTTCAGAGGGCTCTGTGTGCCCTTCTATCCCATACCACCTGCTGTAGCCCAGATCGCATTGCAAGGATACAGTGGGCAGCATGAACGAAACAGTGGCCAACAGATCATTTGTACACATATCAAGTTCTCAAACCCAAGCCATATCGGGAAGGCGGGAGGAGGCAGAAGAGCTCAGGGAGCAGCAGACTTGGTCACTGGCTCTCAGACCATTCACAGCGCTCATGGTTTGCATTCCAAGCATTTGCTCGAGTTATAAATGTACAGCAACCTCCCAAATGAAGCAAACGTAAGTTTCTCTTTTCCCCTTCTCTCAAAACTACCCCAGCCCTATGCCTGCACTTTCAAGGCAGTCAGTGTTATAATGGTGCCCTCTGGTGTCCCTGTCACAAATTGCCATTTAATGCCACTGGAAACCAAACCCAGAAAAAAGGGGAGACTTGAGTAACCATATGGATACATTTATCTAAGAAGACTGGGAAAATGAGGTGTCAATGAAAATCCAACCCCAAATGAAGGCATCTTGAAACAAGTGGCTTCATCTGAGGGCAGCTAGGACAGTGGGACAGTTTGGGGAGGATTTTCACAATTTTCACATTGCCTTCCGAAAGTTTGAGCTCTCCTGAAATGTGATTGCTTAAGAAGACGAAGAATGCAACTTGAAAATAAATATATTCACAATCTGTAGTCACATTCTCCTTACCACCTCCACAAGCTTGGGAGTGCCCAAGACACTCAATGAGCCTTTAAAATGTCACAATGTGGACGTATCTGCAACATGAACACAGTATACTCCAAAAAGAAAAACATTCTTTGATCAAAGTGTCCTCCAGATCTCCACGTGGACTTGCTTATTTTCCTGGATCATCCCCTTTTTCATTCTTCTTCCTCTAGTCCAAAAATTCTTTAAAATACACCAATGTTTGAGGAAACAGAGATAAATACATAAACTTTCCACAGCCTAAGTCTGTATACTTGCAAGCATGTTGGTTAGAGGCACACTAGAGGTAGAGGCAGTGAATAATTAAAAAGGGTCTACTTGGTAGTCTTTAATGCATAAACATAATAAGACCCAAAGATATATAATTCTGTGCTAATATTCATGAATTTATAGCTTAAATTTTATCAGTTTTAAGTAAAAAAGGTCATGTTTGCTTTCAGACCTAAGTGTATAAAGTAATAAAATGAAGATTCCATCCCTCTCTAAATGCCAGCCAGATAATTTTAGGCAGAATATTAGTATAAAAGAAAAGAATTTAAGGCAATCCAGTAGCTAAGATATTTCCAACTAAAGCTTTGTCTTTCAGAGCATGCTCTATTTCCTTCTCTTCAATCTTCAGAGACACCTGCAAAGAAGAGAAAAGGACTTTTCATGGTGGAGAACTCACAAAAGCAGTTTTCATTACACAAACTTCTACCGTGTTAAACTTTTCTCACAAGAGGCAAGCAAGTTAAACACTGCTTTTGCAATAGCCCGAAAAAAAAAAAAAAATCTCATTCATACTACAGCCCTATATTCACACACCTTAAACCCTACCTAACAAAAAAAATTGTTTATCTAATTGTGGTCATTTTTAAATCTTTACTTGAGCAAAAGATAAGCTCGCCAAAGCAGGACAATTAAAAGCAATGTCACAAAGAAGCAGTTCATTGTACCTTTGCTAAGCGCATTTCCTTGTTTTTCTTTAATCCAAAAATGCCTCTGGCCTCCAAGAGCCCTGAAAGTGACAAACACTCTGACTGGTCCACAGCTGCCACCTGCTGTTTGCGGCAGACGTTACTATAGGCTTCATATAACTGAGAGGAAACAAAGGAGAACAAATGTTGCTTAAAAGTCATATCTCTTGTAACCCTGTAATCTTTTAAAAGACTGTGAATCTGGGTTTGCAAAATAGTTATCTGAATACCCTAATTCTCTCCCTTTTCAATGAAATCCTTGAAAAGGCATTTTGGAGATACTGCCAAAAACCTATACTGTAATGCAAGAAAGGGGCTTTATATATTTCATAGGGAGAGGCAGAAATAAAGGGGAGAAGATTAATGGTAAGGTCTCAACCACAACCCAAGGGAAATAGTCAGCTGCCTTTTACATGATACCAGTACTTATTCTTACTGTTAAAATCCATTTTTAATTCACATCAGCTGGAGCGTGATAGGCCTTTTGGAAAATATCTGCTCTGCAAAGCAGATTCTCATCTCCACCTCAGCTCCATCTGCTGAGATTCCCAACTAACCTTCCCCAGAGTGACCTCTTTGATTTTCAACTGCCTGGTCAAGAGCAGCAAAGAGCAGACCAAGATCTTCTGCTGAAGAGGGAAGGAATCTTGTGCTCCTTCTCGGCTCAAAGTCATTCTGTTTCCATCAACTTCCGAAATGACTTGTGATATGTGAATAACACCAACCCGCTTGGGAACCAGTGACTCAGAGGGTGATTTACCTATAAAGTAAATAAATCAAGCTTAATTAGATTTTTTAAATATTGTGGGTATTGAGACAGATGATATTAAGTTTTAGCAGAAGGAAATTCAAGAGCAAAGCAGAAGTTCCAATTCTGTAACTAGAAGCCAGAGGATGAGACAAAATGTGATCCTTAGAAAGATGCCAAAGTGTGACATGACTTGGAAAGTAGAGTTATCCTTTTTCTGGGCAGAACGGTGAGCTATTTTATCCTGTAGAGTGCAATTTAATGTCAGAGAGACGAAATCCACCTCATGAAAGAATAAGGACCAGACAGAGAACCAATGTACTCAGCCTTGGAAGGTTCCTAATATCTCAAAGGCAAAGAAGGATAGAACCTTGAAACAAAGATGGCTGGGCCTGGTCTTTTTTTTTTTTTTTAATTCATTTATTTATTTTTGGCTGCGTTGGGTCTTTGTTGCTGCGTCCAGGATTTTTCTCGTTGCGGCGAGCGGGGTCTACTCTTCATTGTGGTGCGGGCGTCTCTCATTGCGGTGGCTTCTCTTGTTGCAGAGCACGGGCTCTAGGCACACAGGTTTCCATAGTTGTGGGTCGCAGGCTCTAGAGCACAGGCTCAGTAGTTGTGGTGCACGGGCTTAGTTGCTCCGCGGCATGTGGGATCTTTCCCGGACCAGGGCTCGAACCTGTGTTCCCTGCATTGGCAGGCAGATGCTTAACCACTGCGCCACGAGGGAAGTCCCTGGTCATTTTTAAAGGCTCAAAAAATTACCTAATATTTCAAATCGAATGAGTGGCTAGGGGACTTCCCTGGCGGTCCAGTGGTTAAGACTTCACCTTCCAGTGCAGGGGCTGCGTGTTCGATCCCTGGTTGGGGAACTAAGATCCCACATGCCTCATGGCCAAAAAACCAAAACATAAAACAGAAGCAATATTGTGACAAATTCAATAAGGACTTTAAAAATGGTCCACATCAAAAAAAAAAAAAGAGTGGCTAAACGTGGACAATCCTACCTAAGTCCTCTAGATAGCCTCCCCAAATGACCTTTGAGGTTGGGTTCATTTGCCCAAGCTCATCTCCAGGAGAGCAACACTTGAGAAAATGTCACTGGATATCTTAGCAGATAGCACCATCTCAGAGTCTGGAGGTTGGGAAACTGCCAACAAGCTTCGGAGGATTGTGGCCTCATTGTTTGGACGCAGGAATTGCAAGACAGAGGAGGGATTTGCTCTGTAACAACCTTTGCCTAAAGTTACTTCCTGAGACTAAGTCAGTTGTCTCACAAGAGTTTGCTTCTATTTCATGACCACAAATGGGATGCTACCCAGGACTAATCGTCATGGAGAAACTGGAGATCAGCGATCAAACAAGCAGAATCTTAAAGCTGAGAGGAATTTAGAGGTCTAGTCTCGCTCCCTACCCAACAGCTGAGTCTCTTCAAAACAATCCCAAAAAGTGGTCACCTATCCAGCTTGTGTCTGAGTATCTTCAACACTGGGGTACCCACACTGTGTCAAAGAAGCCCAGTTAGTGCTATTTGTTGGAGAGTGTCTTCTTATATCTATTTCAAGTCAGTCTCCCTATAGCTTTCTAGAGCCATTAAAATCTAACCACACCTACCAGAGGTCAAAAGACAGGAATTAGATTAATAATTTATGACAGGAATTCACAACCCCTTTTAGCTGTATGTGTGCGGGTGGTGCTCACAGGGTCCACTGGCAAGCCTAAATGTTATTGGTAAGGGAAAAAAGGGAATAATGTGAAAAGTTGAAGAGAAACCAGTATCTAGTCTATGCATTGGCAAATATGACCTGCTATGAGTCTAAGCACTAAGTTTGGCTAATTCTGAAATATTTTTAGTAATTTTCTTTCAACAAGTTGATGAAAAAAAGAGTCTTCTGTGGAACTATGGTGCTAGAAACAATTTTAATAACACTCAACCAGTGCAGGAGTGAAGGAAGAAACAATCAAATCAGACTGTCCTGTTTCTAAAGATTAAGAGTGGATATTAAACACAAGATATGTAGTCCATGGCCGTTTTACATCTGCCATAGCTAAGAGAACAAGGCTGAGGGAAAGGAAAATTAATTTTGTCATTTTTGTAAAAGCCTGCAGTTTAATGTAGCAATACTATCTTTGTACCTCCACCCTCCTAGACTTGTTTAAAGGTTTGCGATATCTCAAGTTGAACTCAATTCTTTCCCGTCTGACTCTCTTACTTCCCAGGCTTTGCTTCCACCTATGTTGAGACCTAAAGTGCACTCAACATAAGTACCCAGAGAGAAGCTGATCCAACCTTACTGTCTAGTTTTCATTCCTAGAGCTTGGAAAGAAAACTGACTCTGTCCCAACCATTCATGTAACACCCTGGAGAACTCATTTCCAGTAACGCATGGATTATAGCACTGGCAGGCAAGATGGAAATAAAGTGGATGAAATTGATGAAAAACACGACACCCATACACAAATGGGTGAGTGTGGATTTAACTATGCTCATTTCAGCTCTCTATCTCTTTCCTCAGAGAAGTTAAGCTTCCAATTATAAAGGAAGACAGAAAGGAGATAAACTACTCACATTCAGACAGTGGTTTGAGGATAGTCTGGCTTTTGACATCCGACTCTACAATTTCAATAGCTCTCCTGTAAAAAAAAAATATTTCTAAAATTAATTTAGGCTGAGCCAAACCAAACACCACACCAAACCACCAAGCTCAAAAACAGGCACATTAACAAAAAGCAACATGTTTTATAATTTTAAAGCCCCCAGACAAAATTGGGTTATGTCTCAGCTCCAGGAGACTTAATTGCCTTGAAATAATTCATGGACCAGGGAATCTGAGAAACTTCAACACTACATGGTTTCCTATTACAGAGGCCGAGTAAGTCATCGTACACTGAGCCAATGATAACATTTTGGAGGAGGAAAACCCGTCATGGACAGGAGAGAGGATACGTAGTGTGGGTGATTGACTAAAGAGAGCCAGTACCACCCATACACACCAGACCTAAGAGGAGAGTCCTCAGTTATCTATACACAGGATATGTGTAGGCTAAGACCACACTGGCCTACTTGACTCTTGCTCATAGTTGCAGTCTCTACCCAAGTAGTTTGCTGACTAGGGGAAACTCAAATCCAGGATCACACCATCTAGCAACAGGAAGAGCTTACTCTCCCACTGCTCTCTCCAAAGTACTTTGCCCACAGGAAGCCATAAGCCAGACTTGGATCTTCTGCATGGCAGTAGGGGGAAGTTGGACCAGCGGGCCAACGCAGCAAGTATCATTTTAATGGACCAAGTGTCCCTACTGGGAAGGAAGAAATTTCATCAGTCAGCACAGAGGCTTTCCCCAGCAGGAGGGGCCGGGGGATGGGAAGGGAGAGAGAGGTCTGGAGTACAACTGTGGGGGACTACCAACTGGAGGAAGGGGTGCTCACAAAAGCAAAGGAAGGGAAAAAGAGTCTAAAGGCAAAGATGGTTCAGGTCCATAAATAAACCTGCTTGAGACCAGCTAATGGAAAAGTAAACTGGAGTCTTTTTTAATACAAATGTAATTAACCAATCTATAATCACCACAGGGAGTGCCAGCAACATCTCATTTGTTTCTCCCTCTGTAGGTAATGGACTGATAATGTTTCAGACATTAACAGGGTGGAAATGCAGAGCTCCCCACTGAGAAACAAGTCCTCCTTTCTGAGTGTAAAATGTGGCAGAATGGAGCCTCTTAAGCCACATTCACTTGAGTTACATGAGACAATTAACAGCATTTCTTTTTTTTTAATAAAAGCAGCCAACAGTGCCATAACTCACCTGCAAACATCTAGCGCTTTGCGAACATCTCCCGAAACAGCAGAGACTTTGCGGGCACAGAACTGAATGGCAGCATTGTCCAGGACCTGATCTTTAGATGCCTTTGAACAACACATAGAAGATGACAGTTTGAACTATAAGACTTCCCCTCTGCAATTTAGGTCCTAGACTTGATTGACCAACCTTCAGGGTCTAAGATGCCTTTTCTGCTTAGAAGTAAATGGAGATTTCATACATTTAAGCATTTTGTAGGAATGTGGTAGAGGTTCACAAAGGGAAAAAAAAGCAGTTGAAACTTAAATTAGCAAAACTAAACTAAACTAAAATCTATTTGGCCATTTTCAATAGAGAAAGTGTTTTCATAGGTCCTATTTTATAAATTTATTTATTTATTTTTGGCTGTGTTGGGTCCTCATTGCTGCTCGCAGGCTTTCTCTAGTTGCGGTGAGCAGGGGCTACTCTTCGTTGTGGTAGGCGGGCTTCTCACTGCGGTGGATTCTCTTGTTGTGGAGCACAGGATCTAGGCGCTCAGGCTTCAGTAGTTGCAGCACGTGGGCTCAGTAGTTGTGGCTCGCGGGCTCTAGAGCGCAGGCTCAGTAGTTGTGGCGCACGGGCTTAGCTGCTCCGCAGCATGTGGGATCTTCCCAGACCAGGGCTCGAACCCGTGTTCCCTGCATTGGCAGGCGGATTCTTAACCACTGCGCCACCAGGGAGGTCCCCACAGGTCCTATTTTAAAAGGCCATTACAGAAGCATTTGGATGACTCCTCTAACTCTTTTTATTCCAACACTAAGGCATCTAAAATGGAGCCAAGAGTAGAAATTCATATAAAAATGAATGGGCTATAGGAACTCCCTGTTTAGTAATGCAATCAAAGCAAAATATTTTTGAACCATCTTCACAGGTGATACAAGGAACACTCAGCTTGGTACAATGCTTGGCACTCACCTGATTAAGTCGATCCTGCAGGATAGTGGCTATCTGATTTTTGGTATAAGGTGGGAAGTTCAACAGCCGTGGCTTACATTTTTCTCTAGCTTGAAGCCTCGGCAGAATTCTGTCTGTGAGATCCAGGGTATTAGCAATACCTGAGAAGGAGATAAATAACACTAAGCATCATTGGTCAAATCATCATAAAAGGAAAACTAAACCCTCTGAAAGCTGAATAAGGGACTTCCCTGGTGGTCCAGTGGTTAAGACTCCACGCTCCCAATGCAGGGGGCCCGGGTTCAATCCCTGGTCAGGGAACTAGATCCCGCACGCCACAACTAAGACCCAGCGCAGCCAAATAAATAAATATTAAAAAAACAAAAAAACACCCACCAAAAAACTGAATAAAATTTCCAGTTATAATCCGGCATTCCAACTGTTGTTTCCCACTTTCCCCCACCCTCCACCCTGAATATCCATTAGATAAGATGTACATAATCATCGAAGAATGCTCTTTTCGAGTTAGGATTAGAATTGTTCAATTATAAGCAGGATCAGATACTCCCAAAATCAATTGTCTCTGAAATGCAGCATTATGTCATTTCTATCCAGAGTTAACAAAGTTGATTTGACTTAGATTAAGGTTCTTATTATTTTATAGTAACTTTCTTATTTTGGTAAGAAAGCAGAAAGCTGGTGTAAGATCAAATAATAGTTGGTAAGGGAATTCCCTGGTGGTCCAGTGGTTAGGACTTGGCATTTTCACTGCTGGGGCCCGGGTTCAATCCCTGGTCGGGGAACTAAGATCCCGCAAGCTGCATGGCACAGCCAAAAAACAAAACAAAACAAAATATGTGATGAATAAACTGAAGAGATTTAAAAAAAGGTCTTTAGAACCACCACGTAACATCAACAACAGAGCACTAACCAATCAGCACCAACCGAGAAGTGCTTAGCCATGGCCATTCAAACAGCGTGTACAATACATCCTGCCCTCTGCTGTCCAGCTGGTCCATCTCGTCCAACACCAACACACTACAAAAAAAGAGAAACAATTAGTACCCATGTTCACCTTCTTAACTCTCCAATCTGTTTGATCTGGGCTGACGCTAGGTCACATTCCTACAGCTAAGACCAGTTTGAAGATCATAATCTGTCCCACCTCCAGTCACTGTTATGATGATACCCCCATCATCACCAGAAAATAACATACAGGTTTTTCAAGTAATTAGTTTAAAAACATTTCCCCCCAATTTAAAATTAGAAGGTTTTTGTTTTTTCTTTTCTTCTTTCCTTTTAAGCTTATGTAACTACCCCTCAGAGAGAAAATATAGGAAATGTTCTTTTTATGAGCAAACTGCTAAATTCAAGAGATGAGAATGTGAGTTTGTGGGCAATGGATCCTGCAGATTTTCACAGAGCAACATGCAGCAGAGCAATGCTTACATCATGGGGCCCTTCTCCGCAGTCATATGGTTTTCCAGTTTCCTCATTATGTCCTTCCCAGCTGGCCTGGATACTTCTTCCTGACAAATCTCCTGAGCAATGGCTGGGAATACAGCCTGGGCACTCCTCAAGGACATGCAATTCAGCATGATAGTTTTAAAGCCTTTCAGTTCCTTCTAGAAAAATGCAAACATGCGAGTTATTTTAGCCTCAGATAAAGGTTTGATGGAACCTGAAGTGTCTTTGAAGAGTTAACAGCATACAAGAGAATAAGGTCCACTTTCATTTGGAAAGATTTAGACAGTGTAATTAAAAATGTCTTATTTTGGGGAAAACTGCAGTCCCCTAAGCACTTCTACTTTTTCTTAACCCTTGATAACCAAGTATCATTTTGGCAAGAGCATTCAGACTCTCAATGTACCTTGAGGTCTTGCAGAATTCGGCTTAAGCAGGCAGTTTTTCCAGTTCCAGGAGCACCAGAAAGATAAAGACTTCCAGCTTTCTTCCCACAGATGTGCTCCCTCAGGAAATTCCTGATGACATCCATCTCCTTTTCCCTGGCAGGCAGCTGATCTGGGACAGCTGTCGTCAGAAGCTGCTTTGCTTGCTGGTAGCAAGTGCCTGTGCCAGACATGAAAGGACAATTAGACACAACAGAGGTGACTGAGAAGACCCACCAGGTTTCACTTGGAATCACCAGCCTTGTTTACGAGGCTGCACTATCAGCTGCCATGTAAGAACCAACCTTCTTGCTTGAGAAGTCTCAGACATGCAGATTCTTTCTCCAGTGGACGTCTCTGCTCAGAATTTGTTGCAATGTCTTGACCTTTTGGACCTGAGGAACGTATTTTGTTTTGGTGAACTCTGGCTTGTTCTCTTTTGCTAGGAGACTCAGTTGTCAGCTGATTGTCAAATACCAATCTGCGCCCCTTAGATGTACGTGAGCGAGGGGGACCATTTTCTTTCTTGCTTTGCTTTGGTGGAGAACAGGGAGGTAAACGGGGAGTGTTACACAGGTTGTCGTCACCTGAAACATTAAAATCAAAATGTGGTCATTCATAGCAGTGGATAGTAAAAGGACTTGGAAAGATCTCTGCATCCCCCCCCACAGAAAAGGGGGATGAATTTCTATCATGGTCAGAACCACCAAAATAAAATGCCTCTCATCCAGAAGCAACTAGTGGCCACCAGATGGCACCACTGAGTCTTACTATTTGATAGAGGTTTTAATGGGATGAAATTCTAGGATTGCTCTAAAACAGGGGTTCCCAACCTTGGCACCATTGATATCTTGGACCAAATAATTTTTCATTGTGGGGGACTGTCCTGTGCACTGTAGAATATTGAGCAGCATTCCCAGCCTTTATTGTCAGTATCACCCCCTCAGTTATGACAACTAAAAATGTCTCCAGATCCTACCAAATCACCCCTCATTAAAAAGAGATGATCTAAAACAAGAAAGGAAAAAACAAAACCAAACAAAAAATAATTTAAAAAAAAAAAGGAAAGAAAAAGAAAGGATTACCAACCACTGTTCTAAAACAAGAATTGTCACCTGTTTTTCTTAATTTCACAACTATCGAGGCAAGTCTCAAAATACTATATAACTAACTGCAAGGTCGTTTAAAACACTGACAGAACCAAGTTCAGTATTAAGGAACTGAAGATCAGACCTATTAAGTAGTTCGGAAAGTAATCTCAATAAGTAGCTTAATTCTGAAGTTCAGTAAGCACTTAGCAACCATTCTGAAAATAACCAAAGGGAACAGAGTGGTCTTAACTGAACTCAGAAAGCTGTTTCAAAGGCATCTTATTATTGAGAAAGAGAGGTCGAGAGCTACCAGTCAAAAAGTTGTACTCAAATAATGGATAGCTTACCCAGACGTTTTCTGGGGCTAAGAGGCAGAATTTTTGCACAAGGAGAACGGGGTATGGCCTGGACATTTGTCAGTTCTAGTTTGGTGTCACTGGAGTTTTTAGCTTTGTCCAATGTCCGAGGCTGTTTCTTTTTTGGAAAACTGATTGTAGCCTGTGACTGCGAGCGGGTTTGAGGCATGATGGCAACACAGCTGTGTACAAAAAAGAGAACAGGACAGCCAGTCAATATGTAAAAGTGAAGAAAAAACAACTAACATGTAACTTATACCGAAGATCAAAATTCATTTCAGAAGTAGATTATGTTATAACAATATTTTAGCATTTAATTCTGCTTCATATCCGAATCTATGCAACAATAGCGAACACCACCTACTACGAGTAAAAGGCTGTCATAAACATTTTAGGTATTAACTCCTTTAAGTTTTACAACCACCTTAGAGGTAGGTACTATTATCCTTATCTTACTGATGAAAAAACAGAGGCAGAGAGGCCCAACGTCACAGCAAAGCAGGATATAAGACCAGGCATTCTGGCTCCAGAGCCCAAATTTTTAACCACTCGAGACGTGCAATAGCAAGTTGATCTTAATTGGCGTCCATAGTACTTCTACTCCCCTGGCTCCAGCCACGGGGTACACCGTTAACACCAGCTTAGCCCAGCAGCCTCCCACATTTACAGGCTTCCCCCAAGCCCTCACCCCGCACTCAATCCCCGCTCTACCCAACTCTCGGCCCCACATAGCCCCAGATGTTCGGGGAACGTCTCCCTCCTGCCGCACTCAGCACAACTGCCAGAGCACTCCGAGAGCGCACGTCACCCTTCCCTACCCCGACCTTCTCACCCTCCCGCGACCTGAGCTCTCCTCCTCTTACAGAACCCGCGGTCCTCGCCCTAGCCCCTCACCCAACTCCGCCGCCCCCCAGGACCTGGGCCTCCTCTCCTTTCCACCTCACAGTGCTGCGTCACCTCAGTGCCGGCGCCTTCTCACTTCTCCCGCACAAAACTAAAGGGACTGTGCACGACAGGATCCTGGACAAACCCCCACACCGTCAGCCGGAAAGCCCAGACGCACTCGCGCCAAATCTGCACAGCAGCAGCTTTCCCGCCTCCCGCCAAAGCCCGGCCACGTTTCTGATTGGGTGTCGCCGGAGCGCCGCGCGCCTTGGCCCCAGCCCCCTCCTTCACAACCAATCAAGCGGGAAGGCGCACAACCAATAAGAGAGCCTCAGGCCTCAGCGCCACTGTGAGGCCGCGCCCACCGAGCCGTGGGGGCAGTCTACATCCGGGGCCTCGGCGGAAAGACGCGCGCTTGCGCCGGGGCCGACTGAGTGAGGCCCGGCGGGAGCTGTAGTCTTTGCAGCTAGCGACTGTATTCACACGCCCTACCTTCAGTACCCCTTCTCACTGCTGCACGTACCCATTTTTTCCTTACCCTAATGGGCTAGATTTTCAGAGAGTTACTACATAATACCTACCATTATTTGGGCGGTTCTGGGTGCGAGGTATGATGCTAGGCGCTTTACATATCTAATGCTCAACACTGCAAGACACAAAGCAAATGTGCCGAGGGTTAGTTAGAGGTCACAGAATTTTGGTGGCCTCGAAGGGCCTAGGACCATTTCCTGACACCAAAAGCAATGTTTCTTTGTAAAGTTCTACATACATAACATAAATACACTGCACTTCCTCACAGTATCTCCCTGATTTGTGTTTCAAGGGTGAGAAAAAGGGCCAGGCCTTTGCTTTTATTTTGTTAAAGATAAGAATACGGTATTCTGTGTACCTTCCTATCATTAATCCCATTAATCCACAAATGTGGGGAGTGGAGAGAATTATGGCCCCTTAATTTTAAAATATATTTTTTTTATGGCTAAATACAAGGGTTTCAGGGCCAGAGAAGACCACTACAGAAGGAGTGGCAATCTGAGCTTTTAATGAAAAATATAAATTAGAGCAGTAATTTACAGGCCAGCTTCCAATGCTAATAACCCAGGTTCCACTAAAAACCCAAACCCAGTTCTAGGTGATGGTAAGCATTTATCTGTCATCCTTCAATATCAAATGAAATAGAGCAAGCCGAGAAATAGGAAAACAATATTACAATCAACTTAATTGTAGTTCATTCATATAGGAGATAAAAGCCAGTACTGAGTGCTTGTGTGTGTGCCAGACACTGAGCTCTGGTATTTTAACTATATCACCTTATTAATTCTCACAGGCACCCCCATGAAGTTGGAATTATTTCCATTTCACAAATGAGAAGACTGAAATAGAGAGGTTGAGTAAATCTGCCCAAGGTCACACAACTAGTAAGTGGAAGAACTGGAATTCAAACTCAGGGAGTCTGACAGGAGATCAAACTCCTGACCACTTAAACATACCGAGGGGGAATAGACAGATGCAGGTTTTGGAGGGAGAGATGGCTTTCTAGGAGCTGAAAACTACAAGAGTGAAGAGCGTAGGCTGCCATGAATGGAGAAAGTGTTACCACAGAATGGAGACTTTTTTACCAGCTGGTATGTCTGATCTCTTAACAGGGGAATAGAACCTAGAAAGAAGCAACTTTCACTGTTTATATTTATTTTTATAACCTGGGCACCTAAAACTTGTCCTTCATAACCAGAAATGGTAACAAGTGCCCAGCCAGCTTTTAAGGGATGGTGGTGAACAACTACCTCAGTTACAGTGGGACAGAGGGGGCAGAGGAAGCCATGAGTACTTAACGTGCATATTGGAGCCTATGAAAGCATTCACCAGGAAATATAGCACCGGTCCAAGAAAAGCCTACAAGAATAAGTGACTATTGTGGAAGCAGGCAGAGAATCACGGGATGTCCAGATTGAAAGTTCTCTAAAAGGTTACCTAATTGAAGTTTTCTCTTTTCACTACTCCAGTAACATGAGCATACCATCATACTGTTTCTCGCTTCCGTGCCTTGGCCTTGCTGTTTCCTATGTCTGGAATGCCAGTCACCATCCTTCCGCCCTGGCTAATTACCATAAAGCCTTTAATGCCCCGCATAGGTTTCCCTTGGTGGCTGTCCTGAAGTCTTCTGCTAGACTCTGAGCTCCTTGGAGGCAAAGACCATGTCCTATTCGTCTTCATATTGTCAGTGTCTGGCACAGAGTAAAATATGCAATCAACGCTTGCTGAATGAATGGAAAGGACATTCCTGCCAAGTGGATATCCATCTTTTGCTTGAACATTTTTTGTGGTCAGACAGCATACAGTCCTTTAGATCTCACACCCCTAAACCTAGGAGTGGAGAATGAATTCAATGATGTGTAAAAACAATCCAGACTGGGCTCCAGTGATGTCAAAGACGAAGCATTTCCCCATAGTTATCCTCTGGGGTGGTTAGGATCCTGAGGTTGACATTTTAGTTCTCTTACCTCTGTCTGCAGAGTAATAGGAAGTCAGAGACAGGTAGCTTCCTTGCAGTAAGTTGCAGTTAGTGGCTGGGCTGGGCCAGAAAACACTTAAGAGGCACATTCACCATAAGCGGCTATGTCTTGGTAATAATTAAAGTGTGCAAACTAGTGTCCTTATCACTTGCTAATCCATACACAGTGTCATGGGGGAAGGAACCAAATGACACAGGAAGAACCTGTCCGGCATCCTTATGTGTGTCTGGGCATGTGCACACATACACAGACGAGCAATACCATCCCAATAGGACAGAGAAAGCTTACAGGGTTAGGAAGTTGAGGGTCATTTAGGCAAGCTCTATTTGAGGGCTATTCAAAGTCACAGGAGGAACAATTAAATCAATAAATAGGTAGTTTATTAATCATATTAATAACAATTGATGGGTCAAAGAATCAGGAATTCAGCCAACCTGGCAAATATGGATGAAAATGAAAGGAGGCCCTTTTTTCCCCTTGCTCCCGCACCCTCATAGGTTTTTATATCAAACCGTGAGAGTGACTCATACACACACTTATTATGAACCAGTATGGGAAATAATTTCAAGACCTTTGCTAGCGATAAAGTGTAGGTTAAGCTCATTAAATCTTAGTGGTGAGTATGTCAGCTGACCACAGTAAGCAGAGAATGTCTGGTTCAATTCTGACACCTATAGTCAAAGTTCAAGAAAGCCAGCTAAGATTTCAACTTAAGCAGTGAAGAAAAAAAGGCAACACCCACATAAAAACAGACACAGTCTGTGTGTTCTGCCCTCACCTTTTCTTCACACTACAGTGTGAGAATCTACCACACACACACAGGTGGAAAGAAGCATTAGGGATATAAGGAAAGGACACAAGGCCAGGGGGTCTCCTGAGTTCCCTGGAATCATGGGCAAAGGGGAGTCAGGTGGCAAATATAAATAATGACCAACTCTATCAGAATCACTCAGTCAGCCTGGCTAACTGGGACTGTGATTTTCAAAACACAGCAGGAGGGGAGGAGAGAAAACTCTCAGGAAGCTGCAGATGCTTCTGCCCAAGTTAGTATTTCTACTTTCTCAGAGGATCTGGAATCAAACCACTACCCTAACCGGAGGCAACAGATTTTCTCCCCTCTATGCCACCACTTGTGGTGGTATTCCAGACAAGACTACACAGTTTTCAGGTTTTTTGCTTTTGTTTTTAAGCAAGGTTTAATTAAACTGCACGGCATCCAGAAGAAAGAAATGTACCAAAGAATCCAACCTGAGACCGGATTATACATTGTAGAAGGGGGTAAAGAAATCAATGCTAATTGGGAGAGGGAGTACTGTAATCAGAAACAACTCCAAAATAAATCATACAATAAATTATTTTTTAGAAGAAAAGAAACCAATCCACATGCAGACAAAGATGGACGCACACATACATACATACACTCTTCACACACGTCACTCTCGTCTTTTATTCAGTGTTGACGATGGCTCCCATGCTGGTCGCCGTGGAAAAGGACAAGGGTTAGACGTGAGAAAAGAAGGCTCGGCCCCTCTGCCACCAGTGGAATGAGATCTAAGACAATTAGAGAGGGAACCCACTAAGTTGTCAGACAAGAGTAGAAAGAAGGAAACAGCAGTTATCAAGGAAGATTTTAATTGCTTCAAAGAGGGAGAGAGGAAGAAAGCACAGAAATCTAACACAAGTAAAGGCACAATGAATGTGGAGTTGAATGGAACCAAACCCTTCCTTCGGTTAAAATTATCCTTTTTTTTTTTTTTTGTATGTGTTTTGAAGGTGGTTGTAGTTTTGCTTCATTTTGCTTTTAAGAGACGAGTCTTGAAGGCAGAGTTGTAATGCCTCCCATTCCCTAAATTAGGGTGGCTCACAGAAAGCCACCTTGACCACGTACAGCCAGGGACTGAGATCCAACAGGGAAAGAAAGACTACAGCTGGAATGTGAGGAATCTGATTTGCAGTTGATTGTAGGTTGGGTTTCCAGAAGAACAGACAGCTCAGTGTAGTGCCATCAAAGGGCCTCAGATGCCCTCTACTCCACCCCCAGAGCTTTGCAGAACGGAAGGACCCTGGAGTCACACTTCACCCCCACTCCCATAAGCACTCAGCCTACAGATTATTTCAAGTGATCAGGAGAATTAAAACACACCCCAACCCTGAGTTGCTCTGTAGCAAGTCTATTTACAATTTTATCTCACCTCTCCCTGGAGGTAAATTTAGGTTTCAAGAGGGGAAGCTATGGGGTGAGGGGATGCCCCCAGGGCAATGGCCAGTGGCTAGTCTCCTTGCCTTTGCCAGTTCGGAGGGCTGGGATGAACTCTGGAGACAGAAGCCTCATGTCCGTTGGGTGGGATAGCCCTAGGTGCTCTCACTCTGCGGGCCCAGCTGGGAAAACGCTGGGCCTCTGCAGCTGGAGGAAACCCCCCCCCCCGAAAGAGCAAACCACACCTGGAGCACCACAGCGCTACGATCCAGGTCTGGGGACCAGAGGAGAGGGGGAGAGGGGCATCTAGCTCATTTAAAAACCTGCAGACCACTGGCCTGCTTCCCAGAAAGGGCAGTAAGAAACAACTATGAAGTTTTTCCCACCCGAGAAAAACATCATAAAACCAAACCCACACAAGGGCTTTTAACACAGCTTCCTGATGCCTAGTTGGGCAATGTCTCTTCCTTCTGGGAAGGGAGAAGGGGGTTAATGGGACTGGGCAACAGCCTCAACGTGAGACCACCCAATCTTCCACTGAAGAGATGACATTCCCACAAGCAGATAAAAAGAGCAGTTTAAAAGGTGAGAAGTTTTAGTGCTCTTGTAGCCAGCCCACCTCAAACCTGTATTACAAGCTTTTTACAGCATACAAAATAGATCAATAACTATGAGGCTCACATTCCCATTCATCAATAGTAAATATACATGATAATAAATCTGTTATTAACACAGGGACCAAATAAGGTATAAGGCAAAGACATTTAAATAGGTACTGTGTCATCAACATGCTCTGAAGAAGAAAATCCATCGGACTAGATCTAGTCCCAGGCCTCTTTCCATGAGGCCAAGAAAATGAAAGTACATTCAATACCCACGTGACACAGTCCAAATGCTGGGGAACATGAGGGGCATCAGGTCATACAGGAGGAAGATAGTAGCCCCACTGAAAAGCTGGGGTTTGGCTTTTATGTGTGATGCTCATTTCGATGCTCTATGTTTGAGTAGTGAGGGGAAAAGAGATACGCTTTGATAACATCGTACAAAAGGCATCAACTCCCATTTCAAAAATAAATGGGAAGACTTCACAGTCCAAGTTCAGTAACTGGGGTCAGCATCTACCCTGGAACTCTGTTGCGGTATCAAGTCTTGTACTTTCTCCTTTTCCCTCCACTAGCATCCTCTCTCTAAGCTCCACTGGCTTCAGGATGCTGGGGGGATACTGCTGGGAGGTAACTGCTAACAGATTTGAAAATAAGAATGATAAATAAAGAATGATTAGAAAAAGCGTGGTCACAGACTTAATCATGGTTTGCCCCAACAGTCAATATGGTCCAGGGGATGGCAAAGGATCGCAGACCCCAGATAAATAACCCAAGTTGAGAGCTCTCTCATCTAGCACTGGGAAGACTTGGGTTTCACTGGGCACCATGTACAGATCCTTCGTCTGTGATCCAACAGATAGGAAAGGTCCCTAGGGCAGTTTAAGCCTGTGATGTATCTGATGAAAGCTCCTTTGCTCTCACTTCAAGCTTTGAGCAGCCTCTGCACTTGACAATAGCTTTAGCAAACCAAACCAGCTGGATGTGGAGCCCAGGAGCTCCATCGTGCTGTTGGAGAAGGGGAAGTCCCTGTACCATGATCCAAGCTCAGTTCCTACCTAGATTGGGAACCTCCATTTTCTCTGTGCTCTTTAACTAGGACCTGGAAGACGAAACAACATACTGCTGGCTGCCAGGGAAGATCAACTGGACTGAGGCACACCGCACCAAAGTCCTTGTGCTTTTGGCAGAGGAATCTTTGACTACCCCCATAAGCTTACTCACCCTTCTCCACTCTGCTGTGTTAACCCCTGCAGTCTTGGGGTTGAGCGGTGCAGAAGGGAACAGGAAGAGCCTGCTCACTCAGATGGTCTATGAACTTCACAACGAGCGGGCCTTAGTTAAAGTCATTCACAGCCCGCAGAGCTGATCCCTTCCGCAAGGTGCTTCACCCTTCCCTTCTTCATCATCCTGGAGCACCCATCAGGGGCTGAAGTTTCTGAACAGGACTGACAGGGCCAGTGGCCTTCAGGGCCAAGCAGAGAAGACTGAGGCAGCCTCAAGGTCAAGGTTAAGGCCAAGGCCAAGGTCCTATCTTCCTATATCTCACTAGAGGTTTTCGGGGTTTCTGAATCCATAATGAATGAATGAAAGGGACTTTTCTCTTGAGGGGATAGGTGGTGAGAGGAGGAAAAACATCCCTCAGCCTCAGCACCTGAAGAAATGGAGCAGGGAGCCCCAGAGGGCTCACATGGCTCCTGGTCCCTGTGCCGCAGAGGAACTGACTAGCTCTAAAAGGACCCCCAGTTTACTTCACCCTCTCTTTTTATCAGATGTTTAGTTCAACTGATTAGTATTTAGTATTTATATCCAACCTACTTCTGGGTATGAGCGTGGAGTGGGGTGAGGGCAAAACCAAAATACCCCTAAAAATAAAGCAGACCCACTTCCTTGCCCATGCTCTAAACCTGACCTTTAAAACAGATCACTTCTCTGCAAACTCCTTTCCCATTTCACTAAAAATGCCCACCCCCAGAAGTCCTGGCCATGCCAGCCTCCTAAAATGATGAAATATAATATACCCACCAAGCTCCCCCCACAGTGGGTAGGAGAAGGTAGGAGTACCATTCTCCACCCTGCCCGGACAATAGAGTTCATTCATCACAACAAGGCACCTTTCCCCAGAGGAAAGCAGGAGACATGGAATCTTTTTCCTCATCTGGCCAGCAGGGCTTGCAAGAGGAGGGATGGATGCAGGGTTTGAGACCCTACTGTCAATATAAAGAGTCCGGTCACCAAGTCCAGAGACGAGATGCATAGATGGAGGTGGCTGGGAGGACGCCTGGAGTCTCGAGGTTGGCTGCACTGGAGAAACACGTTAGGAGCTGTCATGCAGGTTTCAGGGAGAATGGAAGGGACCATCTGAGAAGAGGAGAGGGTCCATCCTTTTCCTGAGGAACAGGACCAAGCCAGGCTTCACCTGAGAATGGGTGGCAGAGGTGGGGCTCCACGGGCAGCTGAAAAAAATAAATAAAAGCCACATACGCAAGGTCACCCACCAGACCCTGAATAACCCAAACATTCCTAAAATGAGAGACAGACAGGCTCTTCAAGCTAACCTTTAAAATTTGGGACAAGGCTTCGTTGTCTTTTTAAGAAAATGCAGACAGGGAGAAGCAAATTTTAAGCTAAGAAAAGCACACACCAATTCTACAGCCTATGCAATTATGGAAGACCTTCCATGATTCTCTTCTCTCACCTCGGTTTGTTTTGCTGGGATATATTCTCTGAAAGTGTTTATATTCTTCTGGAGCAGGAAAGTCTTCTACTGGATGGAAAGAATACTTTGACTCAAAATCATCTGCAAAAGGAACAGAATATTAATTCATATCACCCTTCCTCGTGCTCCCACACACACCTCTGCCACTTCTGACCCTCCCCATACTAGTCTCCCAGGCTTCCTGATGTACCATGAGGGCCTGCCTTGCCCACTAAAGCAAGGTTCGTGAGGGCAGCAACAGCATTACTCTCTGTGCCTTGTATGCACAGAGTGTGTTCAAAGGCTCTTTACGTTAAGGAATGAGTCTTTGAACTGGTTCTTTAAATGTTTCCACCCCAAACCAGGCACATACCAGGAAAGGAGCCCAGCTGTTTGCATGGCAGGAGAAGGAAATATAGTTCTGTGTTTCGGTAACATAGTCATGTTAGAGACTATCACCATGGGAAACCAACTGAACTGAATCCACAAATTGGTAGAAATTAATCTAAAATGGGACTATATGCCACCAGCTAGTGAACAATCTGACCAGAAAATTCCCTTTTGGCCCGGGCTCCCCTCATTGAGCTCTGCAACACAGTCGGGATGGCCATGTCGTGGCTCCCGCTCCCACTTTCCATGACCCCTCTACAAGAAGGCTCAAATGTTCTATGGGTGTGGCTCGATCACATTCCAAAGGGCATATCCTCCAAGCAAAAATACTGGTCCACTTAACAGGAACAGACTAGAGCAGGGCCAGAGAAGAGTCAACCATTAAAGAATCTACAGCGTTCAGGCTAAAAGGGACTGTGCAGATCCTTCCAGACTTCCTCAACAGAGGGTCTAACAATACCTGCTGGACAATCTTTACTTGGTGCTCCATCCCAGACCTAATGAATTAGAATCTCTTAGGTGGGGTCTAAGATTCATTTATAACCTTGGAAAAGTTAATCCGATACACTCTTGAGCTAGTCAGTCTCCTTGTTTCACAGATAAGGGAAGTGAGGTCCAAAAAAATGAAGTGACTTCTTCAAAGTAACACAACTAGTCAGTGGCTTTGGATTACTAGATAAAAGTTGTGTACACAGTGTTGTTTTGTTTTCAAAGGTCCAGAAAGGAGCTCTTCTTCCTAGGAGGATACGTAATTCCTGTCTCAATAATACTGAAGAGGGTACAGCCTCTGACCTAAAAGCTAACCACAAATAATGAGCCTTGGGGAACAAGAGATTGGCTTTAGCGTTAGCACAACACCTGCTGATTTTACTTCCATCTATTCCAAAAGAATCGTGCCTAGAATTTGCCTAAGGAAAGGGATGTCCATGGATGGGACCCAGAAGTCTGAGGGAAGGTCAGGAGAGGAACTGCAGTGAACAGAGGACACCAAGCGACCACTCCCACTCTGCAGCGGCCACTGGAATTAGTGAAGTCACCACAGGAACTATGAGACTAAAACAGCTAGCTACTCACCCAAGAAAGATCGGACAGTGGTAATAGAATCTCTGTGGCCATTCCTCAGGGGTGGTGGAGGCGGCGGCGGGGGCCCAGCTGGCGTCCTTGAGGGCGGAGGTGGGGGCCTTCCTCGGCTCAGGGGCTCTGACCCGTGCATTCGGTACGGTGGGGGGGGCGGGGGGGCATCCCTGGCACCATTTCGGATCATGGGTGGCGGGGGGGGAGGAGCTGCAATTAAAGTTCAAAGCAGTTAGGTTTGGATGTAGAGACGGTGATGGGCGGAGGGATTTGAGAGACATGGGCCAAAAGAGTGCTCGGTGCTTTCCCAAAGAACCAGACCCTGTGAACCACTGGGCAGCATGTTAAATATCATATTCACCCTCCCCTCATCCCTATTTCTTTAACAACATCACCATTCTTCTCGATACCAAAGTTCAGAATAAATTTATGACCCTTTTTCATTTCCCATGACAAGTCAGTCAAGAATTCCACTTATCCTTGATGATTTTTTTCTCTGCTTTTGCATGCCTTCCTCCACAATTCTAAGTCAGGGCTTTCTCGTTTTTATCTTGTTCTACTGCTAAAAGCCTCTCAAATGTTTTCCTTGCTTCTAATCTCTTAGCCTTTCAATCCATTCTGCATACCACCAACTCACTAATCTCCCCAAAATACCAGCTCAAACTTTTCCAAGGGCTTTGCATTTCCCATATCGTAAAGTTTCAAATCCTTAGCTTCCACACTGACTGGGTCTCACCCAATCATTTTCCTCTCTTACACAGTAACCCACCACATCAGTCAGCCTGATCGCACCTTCTTTTCTTCCTTGATTCCTACACTGGATTAGGTACCACTCTTCTGTACTGCCTCTGTCGACTCTCTCTCTCTCTACCACTACTATGTTGTATTACACGTGCTTCTTCCCGAGTGTACTGTATATTTCTTAAAGTCAGAGCAGTGTCCATTCATCTGAGTTCCCAAGCTCAGCACATGGTAGGTCTTCAATCAATACGTGCTAAATAAACCAAATTACATATGCTTTGCTCTTGTGACTCCCCCACAATACTGAGAAATACCACCCCTCATCCCTTACTATCAAATCCTACTTTTCTTTAAGGTTCAACTCAAGTCCCATCTTCTCAAGGCTTTTCCAAAGCAATCCACTCTAATCTGATTCCCTCCTTTGCTCTCCCACAGCATTTACAGGCTATGTCACTTATTCTAACACTTAGTAGTACAGACTAAAATGAGTGATTTTCAAATTATGTATAATAATTTCATCTGCAGAAGTTACATATTTCCAATGATAGGCTCATTGCTCAAAAAAAATTGGGAACACCTCTTTTGGAATTGCCTCCAAATCCAGGTTGTCAGACAGATCCATAAATATTGTCATATGATGGTCACTTGTCATTTCTGAGGTTGCACCACCAATAAAAAAATTCATACCTACATCTGACTCTGATTTTTGGCCATTTTCGAAAATCAAATTAACTCTTAAAAGACAAAATTTGCAAAAAAAAAAAAAAAAGACAAAATGCCACCAAGCATAAGGTAATGTCAAAAGCATGTTGGGGGGGCTTCTCTGGTGGCGCACTGGTTAAGAATCTGCCTGCCAATGCAGGGGACACGGGTTCGAGCCCTGGTCCGGGAAGATCCCACATGCTGCGGAGCAACTAAGCCCCTGCGCCACAACTACTGAGCCTGAGCTCTAGAGCCCGTGAGCCACAACTACTGAGCCCACGTGCCACAACTACTGAAGCCTGTGTGCCTAGAGCCCACGCTCTGCAACAAGAGGAGGCACCGCAATGAGAAGCCCACGCACCACAACTGACAGTAGCCCCTGCTCGCTGCAACTAGAGAAGGCCCGCGCACAGCAATGACGACACAACACAGTCAAAAATAAAAACAAACAAACAAATAAAAAGCATGTTGGGGGGACTTCCCTGGTGGCTCAGTGGTTAAGAATCTGCCTGCCAATGCAGGGGACACGGGTTCGAGCCCTGGTCCGGGGAGAGATCCCACATGCCGCAGAGCAACTAAGCCCGGGTGCCACAGCTATGAGCCTGCGCTCTAGAGCCTGCGAGCCACAACTACTGAGCTCACGTGCCAAAACTACTGAAGTCTGCACGCCTAGAGCCTGTGCTCCACAACAAGGGAAGCCACTGCGATGAGAAGCCCGTGCACCGCAACGAAGAGTAGCCCTCGCTCGCTGCAACTAGAGAAAGCCCGCATGCAGCAACGAAGACCCAATGCCGCCAAAAATAAATAAATTAAAAAAAAAAAAAAAAGCATGTTGGGGGACATCCCTGGTGGCTCAGTGGTTAAGAATCCACCTGCCAATGCAGGAGACACAGGTTCAATCCCTCGTCCAGGAAGATCCCACATGCTGCGGAGCAACTAAGCCCGTGTGCCACAACTACTGAGCCTGTGCTCTAGAGCCCGCGAGCCACAACTACTGAGCTCACGTGCCACAACTACTGAAGTCCACACGCCTAGAGCCTGTGCTCCACAACAAGAGAAGCCACTGCAGTGAGAAGCCCGAGCACCACAACGAAGAGTAGCCACTGCTCGCCGTAACTAAGAGAAAGCCCGCGCGCAGCAACGAAGACCCAATGCAGCCAATAAATAAATAAATAAATAAAAAGCATGTTGGACATCACTGGAATAGGTTCGAATGTGTTTAAGTTAGATTATTTCTATGCTTTGCACTAACAATAATAGCAGCTACCATTTATTTGATATCCATCATGTTCCAGGCACTGTCCTGGGCACTTTATATGCATTAAATCTTTAAAAATTCTTGTAGCCACCCCTGCACAAGTATGAGGCATTATCCCCAGTTCACAAATGAGGAAACTGGGACTCAGGCTATTTGTCTAAGGTCACAGATCTAATAGACCCAGCATACGTCTGCTCTTCCATAGTAAGAAAACTGCTACACAATGCTTTTCACAACAACCTCAAGTATTAAATATCTCCCGAACAAATGTATAACCCAGTGAGATGGAAATGTGTCTTTTGGTACCTGGGCCATGTTACCAAACAGTACATGGAGACTACTCGGCTTAACAGACAACACTGTCTTAGTGATAAGAGTATATATCATTCCCCCTGAATTACTGTCAGAATTTCTATAGAGTAACCATAGTTAAGAATGAAACAGTAATGGGATGGTTTTCTTTTTGTTTTTGTTTTTTTAAAATATTTATTTGGCTGCGCCGGGTCTTTAGTTGCGGCACGAGGGATCTTCGTTGTGGCGTGTGGGATCTTATAGTTGTGGCATGCGGGATCTAGTTCCCTGACCAGGGATAGAATCTGAGCCCCCTGCACTGGGAGCGTGGAGTCTTAACCGCTGGACTACCAGGGAAGTCCCTGGGATGATGCTTATAGACAAGAAGTCCAGCACTGTAGGCCCAGTAAATGTTAGTTTTAGCTTCCCATAAAACACACTCAGAATGTCAACTCTCCCTCACTCTCCAAGGTCTGTATAAGTATGGATGGGGCCATTAGAGGCCATAATTAAAGAGAAATCTCCTTAACTCCTCCCAGCAGATCTCCGAACCCTGTTTTCATTCCAAATCTGCCCAAACCGAAGCTCTTTCAGGTCATCCTCAAAATACTTCCCTAAGACTCAGATTTCTCAGGGCCCTGAGAGTCTGCATCTACTGCGAGGGCGGGGCCAGGGGGAGTAAGGTAGAGGGTCGGTCAAGCTCAAAAGGACACCAGCTAGACTCTGAGCAGGAGGCAGTGATGAGGGCCAACCTGGATGGGCAAAACGGAGCAGGACCAAGAGCTACCTGCTTGGCTCCCTCAGCACCCTCCCTCAGGGCCGGTCATCCTGACCAGATTCTGCCATCCCTAGGAAGTTTCTGAGCTCTTTGTCACATCCAGTTTTAAGACTTTCAAGTGACAGAGCCAGAACCCAAGGACCCCAAGAAACAAGCAGTGTGCAAAAGAAACCTTGGGGTAGGAAGACTGACTTTTGTAATCCAAGATAAACCCGTATGAAAGAAAGCATGATGTTATCTTTTTTTTAACTGAAGTATAGTTGATTTACAATGTTGTGTTACTTTCTGCTGTACAGCAAAGTGATTCAGTTATACATATTCTTTTTTTATATTGTTTTCCATTATGGTTTATCATAGAATATTGAATATAGTTCACTGTGCTATACAGTAGGACCTTGTTGTTTATTCATTCTATATATAATCACTTACATCTGCTAAACCCAACCTCCCACTCCATCCTCGATTCTTTTAAAAAGAAAAAAATTCCCTTAAAAAAATAGTGTTTTAAACAGGGACTTCCCTGGTGGTCCAGTGGTTAAGACTCCATGCTCCCAATGCAGGGGGCTCAGATTCTATCCCTGGTCAGGGAACTAGATCCCTCATGCCGCAACTAAGACCCGGCACAGCCAAAATAAAATAAATAAATAAATATATATTTTTTAAAAATAGTGTTTTACTCTGCAAAGGAAAAATTCAGAAAACAAACCCTATGGACCAATAATAAGGGACTTTTTGGTCTCTGAGCACCCCAGGGAAGGCAAAAGACTACATACTCATTCAAATGTAAATAATTCATAAAGAAACAAAAGTAAATTATCCCATGTTATCACACCATATGATTTATTCATAGAGATAAGTCCATGAAAACTGCCTAGAAGTCCTTTGCATAAAACCACTAAATTCATCAGCACACTACAGTTTATAAAGCACTTTTACACATTCCTTTATTTATAACCACCTCTGAAAAGTCCTGTGAACACCATTTTACGGATGAGAAAACAAACTCAGAGAATCAGAGTGATCTGCCCAATGTCACAAAACAAGTGGAGCCAATACTCGAAAGATCTCTGACTAAAATATCTCAATTTTTTTTCAGAGTGTCACTCTTAAGAACTGCTGCTCTGGTTACTGATACAGAAAGCAGGCTGAGGCCTATGTCAGGCCTCAAAGTTGGTGATGGCTAGTAGACAGAAGAACAAGGCTCATAACTTCACATTTTTCTAAAGAAATCACAGAAAAAGAACTGAGAAGTGGGAAGCAAGAAGTCTGCAGACATTTAAAACAACTCAGTTCAACCCACAGAAATTACATTTTTCTCCGCTTCTATTCCTGGTTGGCTTCAGAAAGATATGGGCTCTGCTCAGATAAAGGGTCATTTAAAAAAAATCCCTAAGTTAAAAAAAATAATTTTTTTTTTAACCTAAACTTTGTAGAGTCAAAGGTCACGTTAGGACTATATCCTTATGGGTAAAGCCAGAGAGATACAGGGTCGGCCACGTACCAGGTTCCTGTGTGACCGCCTGATGCTACTGCCAGCTCCTAGAATACAAGTCTCTGTACCTAATGAAGCAGCGGTACCAGTTAATGGGCCTTTAATACATGCTTCCTGATGACATACCTGCTTAATCGATGATCTCATCTATACCTGCAGGGACTGTTTAAAATCAAAGCTCAAAAGCCATCTGTGGAGGCTGCGGCTCAAAGCACAGTGAAACAAGAGAATACAGGAGTCAAAATTCCTGGGTCTGAGAAGGCCCCAGCACGGTCTCGTTCACTCTCCGCTTTCAGTCAGGCTATTTTGTAAGATGACACAACCTCTCCCACCTTTTTGAAGGTGCCTTAATCCCCTCCTTACCCAGTTCAGGACCATGGTTCCTTGTTACAAGCACTCCCTTACACACACCCTTAACTCCCTTGCCCTGCTCTCCATTACAGCCGCACATGCCTAAAACACGCTAAGCTGGTTAAATACAACTCTGCTCCAACTCCGTACCTGCAGAGGCACAGCTGAACACACACGGAGCTGATGAATCTCACTTGAAATGTGTGGCCCCTAAGCTCGAGCGGGCCTTCCGTGATGCTGGTCATCCTAACACACTTCTCTCCTCCACTCATTCTCCTGCATGCCCAGATGGCCATTTTGTGCCCTCTTTCCTCTCTCCTCAAATCTCCCTCTATTTCCTTACCCTCATTCACAGCATATGTCCTTGCTTTCAATTTCACCCAGAATATAGAAGCAAAAAAAAAAAAAAAGGGCTTCCCTAGTGGCACAGTGGTTAAGAATCTGCCTGCCAATGCAGGGGACACGAGTTCGAGCCCTGGGCCGGGAAGATTCCACATGCTGCGGAGCAACTAAGCCCATGCGCCACAACTACTGAGCCTGCGCTCTAGAGCCCGCGAGCCACAACTACTGAGCCTGTGTGCCACAACTACTGAAGCCCACGTGCCTAGAGCCCGTGCTCCTCAACAAGAGAAGCCACCGCAATGAGAAGCCCACGCACCGCAAGGAAGAGTAGACCCCGCTCCATGCAACTAGAGAAAGCCCGCGCGCAGCAACGAAAACCCAACACAGCCATAAATAAATAAATAAATTTATTTATTTATTTATTTATTTTAAAAAAAAATTTAGAAGAAACTTCCCACATGCTCCTACCACTACACCCACCTACCTACTTGCTTCTTTGCCTATCTGCTCTGCCTTCACTCCTGTTACCACAAAGAACTGTGTTCTTATCTAAGGCCAACCCTTGACCTGTGGATCAGGTTCCATTCCTTCTTGCCTCCCCAAGGACACTATCCAGGCAATTTCCTCCTCTCTACTGGATCATTCCATCAGCGTACAAACAGATGCTGAAATATCTCCCATCTTGGGTGGGGTGGGGCGGGGGGAACCAACCCTCAATCTCTCATCCTCCTCCAGCAATCATTCCACATACCTGTACCCCCCACTCCCCTTTACAGCAAACTCCCTTGAGTTTCTCTACTGCTACCTTCATCAAGTCCTCTCCTATTCCTGCATGCTTGAACCCACCCCAATTAGACTTTCACCCTCATGCTTCCTCCAGCACTCCACTGAAACTACTTAGAAGGGTAGTTTGGGGTCCCCAAAATGACTCCCACATTGCTGAGACCAATGTCATTCTCAGTCTTCAACTTCCCTGACCCACCTGCAGCACAGGCCACAGCTGCTCACTCACTCTATCCTGGACTTTCTCCATTACTCTCTTGGCATTCCTCCTTTCTTCCTCACTAGAGGCCCTTTCTCAGTTTCCTCTGCTTAGTACTCTTATCACTCTCACCTGTCATGTAGCAAGGCCTCAGGCCGGGGACCTCTCCTCTTCTCTATACTCACTCCCCAGGTGATCTCACCCCAGCATGTGGTTCTCAATATCCTTCAAATTTCTCTCTCTAGCCCAGACCACTCTCCTGAACTTCAGAGTCTGAGAGTCAATCGACAATTGGTTATTTCCTCTTGGATGTCTAACAGGCACCTCAAACTTGACATCCAAAACTGAACACCCACCTTCCCCCAAACCTGCTGTGATCCTATCCATCTACTCAGATTATTGCACTAGCCCCCTACATGGTCTCCTTTGGCCCCTTTGTTCTCCTGCAGTGGGTTCTCAACAACAGAGCCAGTTGCCTTTTCAAAAGGTAAATCAAAGCTACTTCTGTGTTCCAACCCCCCGCCCCCCGCCCCCCGCCAGTGGCTCCCCATCTCACACAGAGTAAAACCCAAAGTCTTCACAAAGTCCTCCAATGTTCTCCCGCGGCATCTGGCTTTCTGACCTTCACGTCCTGCCGCTCTTCCCCTCACGCATCCTGGTCTTGCCACAATGGTCTCCTTGCTGTCCCCAGTCTCAGGGTCTCTGCATTTGCTGCCCTCAATGCCTGCGTAGCGTATTCCCTCACCTTCTTCAGGTATTTGCCAAACTGTCACTTTATCAGTAAGGCCTTCCCTGACCCCACCCCTACCCTCACCCCTGTAATTTAAAATATTACCTCATCCCCACTCCAGTATATCCCATTCCCTTTCTCTGCTTTGTATTTCTCTAAAGCATCTATATACTATGTATTTATATATATATATATATATATATATTTTTTTTTTTTTTTTTACTAATTTATTTGTTAACTGTCCAGGAGAACAGGATTTTTTGTCTTTTTTATTTACTGCTGTTTTCCTAACAACAGAGTCTGACACGTAAAAAGGCACTCAACGAACCTGTTGAATGAGTACTCACTTCAATCACTGAAGGAGAGCTTTGGGGAAAAGGGTGAAGAGGAAGGATGAACTCCATCTCAGTACAGTAGGAAAAATAAGGTGCTTCCAGGCACTTACCTGCTCCCCGACTGGGAGGGTCTCGGGCTGGGGGAGGTGGCCTATTACTCTGTAAAGAAGGGGAGGCTGAGGTGGGTGGAGGAGGCGCTACGCCTCTGACAGGCCCTGGTGTCTTCCTATGCAAAGAATTGTGTCTCTGTGGCAGCTCAGGGGCTGACTCGTTAGTGGGACTGGAGGGCCCATTGGGGACCCCAGGCGGCTGGCGGTAAGGCGGCGGCGGAGGAGCTAGAGACTGGCCACTTGGTCCTGTTCTGACATTCACAGGGGAAGGAGGCGGCTTGACTGGGGGTGGAGCAGGAGGTCCCTCTCGACCAAGGTGAAGCCTCTGTCCAGGTGTGGGTGGCAGGGGCTTCTCTCTGTTGTAGGCTGTGGCTTTGCTGCTGTGCACAGGCAGAGGTGTAGGGGGCGCGTTGGCACGCCGCCCCGGGGGAGGCGGAGGAGGGGCGGAGGAGCTGTGCTTCATGCCCGCACTGCTGGCAGTATTAGGCCGAGAGAGGTCCGGTAACGAGGGTCTCTGCGTCCGGGGCAGGTCTGGGAGTGAGGCTCGGCTGCTGTCTGTATCATCCTGAGGGCGCCCGCTGGTTGTACACCCTGGAGGCCTTGGGGCAGCAGCTCGAGAACCAGGGACTTGTAGGGCTGGCTTACCAGCTACGTTCTCTACAAATACACCAGACAACACTGGGTCAACAGAGCTGGACCTATGTTGCTGAGTATCTCCACGTCACCCCGCCTCCTTAGTGCAACCTGCATGGCAGCAGGGCAAATAGCTGTATGATTCTGGGTTTTAACCTGGTTTCAGGCTCAGGGCCCATTAACAAATACTACTGATGCAAGCTGAATGCATTCTTATTTACCCTCAGCTTTTGCTTTATTCTACTTTATAACTCCTCCCCTGCTCCCACCCCTCCTTCTTCCCATCTCTCCCACACTCCTCAACCCCAGACGGCCCACCTGGGACCAGTCAGAAATGAATGCGCTTGGGAAATATCCTAAGAAAGTACTTATCACATACCTGAACCGTCCTTGGCTCCCACAGGGCGGAGCTTTGGCACTCCTCCTTGGAAGAGACCTCCCTTGGGCTGCAGGGCAGCTGCTCCAGAGCCATAACCACCACTGCTTCCTTTGGGTTCTGGAAAGCACACCATTAGGATTTTCATTTCATATGCTCTGAGGCTGGTGACCAAGTCAATCCTGAGGAGAAACCCCTCCTCTACCTGGGCTTTAATTTGCAAACAAACCGATATTGCTTTTGCCTTTCCACTGAAATAGAAAGCTGGGCTTCTCTGCTCCACAGCTTCATGTAGGTGTGGGGATGAAACTCTGTGCTGTGATGGAAGAGAGAAAACAAAAGGAACGAGGAGCCAATCTTCCTTTATTTGGGGCAGAGCGGTAACCAGGATGAAGACCTGTTCA
This sequence comes from Balaenoptera ricei, assembly GCF_028023285.1. NCBI lineage: Eukaryota > Metazoa > Chordata > Mammalia > Artiodactyla > Balaenopteridae > Balaenoptera > Balaenoptera ricei. The sequence continues at coordinate 19,467,317 of NC_082658.1, read as the reverse complement.
ACAGAGTTCTCTAGGCTTTCCTCTCCAAGTCCCAGATGGTGAGGGGGCTTAATGGCTCAGGGACCCAGGTGTGAGAAAATCCCCAGAGGCCTTTCAGAATGAACACTTGTAGCAATTATAAAATCATCGTTGGCTTCAGCTTACAGGTTTTTAGGACTGTGGTGGTCTTCTCAGAGAAGAGCCAAGGATATGCCCTAACAAGCACTAGTTATAGTAGGAGATGGGAGGCTTAAGACCCCGAGAATGCTTCTCAAAGGTCAAAAAGAAATTTCTAAGGTATCCAAATGAACAGATGAGAAGACAGCCAAAGAATATCCCAAGACAAAACTCTCCCACTCACGACCCAACAATAAAAATGACAGCCAAGCCTAGTCTCCGAGTCAATCCTGGGATCCCAGTGGTTCATCAGGAGATGAAGCTTAGACTCACTCTCGAGGACGGGAGCACTCCGATCATTCATGTTGGTCACCTTCTTCAGCTTGGTCCCTTTGCAGATGTCCTGTAAGAGAGCACCTCGACCCCGCTGCTCATCTCTACTCAGCTTGGGCAGCTCAGTGTTGGCCTGAAGGAAGAGGGAAACATAAGTTCACCCTCCATATCCCCTTCATCACAAGCTCGGGATAAATGCCTTAAGCCAAACTGGATTCCACGAGATGCCTGTCTAACCTAATAAGACACATGTGCCAAACGACAGTATCAATGTCCATTATCCTCCTCCTTAGACCTTTCTCCCATGCTGTACCTTCTGTGAAGGGTACAGGTCTTCCTCCTGTTCAGAAGCTTCTGACAGGAGGCCTGCACCAATACTTACTGAGCACCTACGTGCTAGGCTTGTGTGTCGGACACTTTATTTGTATCATCACCACCAAGGCAAACGTTTATTGAGCCCCCACTATATCCCAGGCATTGTGCTAATAATAAGCACATTACTTTCATTATCTTGTTTAAATCCTGAAATATTCCTATGACCAACAACAACAGGAGCATAGGGACAGACAGCTAGATAAATGGAACAGAACAGAAAGTCCATAAAGCAGGCCCAGGTCTACATAGAAATAATAAAAGTATATTTCTTCAGTGCAGAAAGGATAGATTATTAAATACAAGGTGTTAATAACAAGTGGTTAATTTTTTTGGCCATGCCAGGCGGCATGTAGGATCTTAGTTCCCCAACCAGGGATCGAACACACACCCCCTGCAGTGGAAGCGTGGAGTCTTAACCACTGGACTGCCAGGGAAGTCCGACAAGTGGTTAATTTTTAGAAAAAAATAATAAAGTTAAATACTTACCTTAGCACTTTACTCTCAAATAAATTCTAGCTGAATTATAAAATTTAAGTGTAAAAAAATAAAACCACAGAAGTACTATATGGAAAAAAATAGGTAACGGGAAGGACTTTCTAATCAAGACAACCAAAATACAGGAAAAGATCGACAGATTTGCTTATTACAAATTATTTACTAAGGAATATAAGTAAATATGCAGATGACACACTGGAAAAAAAACTGTCGGTGACAAATGTAACGTATGATAGAAACAAAGGTAGTGGCCTAAATCTATAGAGCATTAACATATAAAGATGACTTAGAAATCAGCAGGATAATAAGCAAAAGATATGAACAACACTGCATAAACGAAGTCAAAAGAGCCTACAAATATGAAAAAAAATCAACTATAATAAAAAAAAATGTAGTGTAAAACTATCATTATCTACCTATGATACTGGTAAAGGTTAAAATTACAGAAACTGCTAGCTTTGTGAAGGCAGGGACCACTGCCTGTACAGTGCCTGGCACACTGAAGATGTTCAAAACAATGTATAGAATAAAAAACTGCCCTACGGTGATCATAAGGATCCAGGAAAACAGGTACTCTTTCCTATTACCTGTGGTAGGATAAATTGGTATGATTTTTCTAGAAAGTAATTTATGTATCAAACACCTTTTAAAAGTCTAGCACAAGAATTCTACTTCCAGAAATTAACTTTAAGAAAATAATTGGAGACGTGCACAAAGACAATAATAATAGCAAAAAACAGTTTATAACAGCATAAAGCTGAAGTAATCTAAAAGTTCAACCGAAAAGAACAATGGTATAATCATACAGTGGGATGCCAGTTAAGCTCTTAAAGATGTAGAAGTAAGCATCTTTTCACGGAAATAAATATCTGACACAATCAAGCAAAAAATATTATAGAACAATACATATAGCATGATTCCAGTTTTCTACAGGAATAATAACAGGACCTATCTCATAGGGTAGTTTTGAGAATTAAATGATAACACTTTTTAAGAGCTTAGCACAGTGCCTGGTGTATAGTAAGAGTTCAATAAGTAGTAGCTAGCTTATATTGTGAAGAAAAAAAAGGTACACACATACAGAAAATTTCTAGAAGGATATACACTGATACTAGCAAAAGTTAACTTGGGGTAATAATTATTTATGTTTATCTGTATTTTCTAGTTTTCCTACAATAAACATACAGAATGTTAACAAAGGTTAATTATAGATTAACATTTTCTATGTTTATTGGTGTTCTCTAATTTTTTCTGGATTTTTAGTACAGTAAAAAATTTTTTAATGATATCACTAAACATTTAATGACATGACAAGCCATTCATGATGTATTAATGAGGAAGAAGAGCCGATCAGAAATCAGTATGTATATAAAGCACAGCCTTTTTTTAAAAAAAAAGGTAGACGGGCTTCCCTGGTGGCGCAGTGGTCAGGAATCCGCCTGCCAATGCAAGGGTCACGGGTTTGAGTCCTGGTCTGGGAAGATCCCACATGCCGCGGAGCAACTAAGCCCATGCGCCACACTACTGAGTCTGCATTCTAGAGCCCGCGAGCCACAACTACTGAGCTCATGCGCCACAACTACTGAAGCCCACGTGCCTAGAGCCCATGCTCCACAACAAGAGAAGCCACCAAAATGAGAAGCATGCGCACCTCAATGAAGAGTAGCCCCCGCTCACTGCAACTAGAGAAAGCCCGTGTGCAGCAACAAAATGCAGCCAAAAATAAATAAATTAATAAATAAATTAATAAATTAATTATTTTAAAAAAGGTAGACAGATACAAAAAGAGGAAGGAGGGAGGGAAAGGCTAGACACAAAACCGTTATGAATGGTTGGATTACGGGTAACTGCTCCTTTTTGCTTAACCACAGTTCATAAATTTCTTGAACATATTACTTTTGTAAAGAGAAAAATATTACTAAGCATGTCCAAAATTGAGCTCATATCCTCCTCCACAAACCTGTTTCTCTTGTAAATAGCACCAGCATTCAATCAATCCCCCAACTAGAGTCATTCAAATCTCCTTCCTCTTCTTCACTCTTCCATCTGTCATCAGACTCTTAAGATTTTACTTTGTCATTGTCTCTTGTCTCCACTCTCCATCCTCACTGCTTTAGTCCAGACTCTCATTTTCAACTGCCACAGGCTTCTGTCTCCAGTCTCAACCTCCCTGTCTGTAGTCTCAACTCCCAACCTACCATCCACACTGTGAAGAGTAACTTTCCTAATATAAACCCAAGCAGCTTCCTCCTGCTGCTGAAGAGACTTCAGCATCTCCCCATCATGACCAAGAGAAAACTCCAAACCCCCCACCTACACCTCCAGCCTCAGCTCCCACCACACCCCAAAAATTACAGGAAAAAAACCAGAAGTTGGCAGACCTGAACTCTAGTCCTAGTTCTGAAACAAATTAGCTAGGTTAAGTCACCTTTCCTCTTTTAGGGCACAATTTCTCATCTGTTAAACACCCAACACACCCAACACACACACACACACACACACACACACACACACACACACACACACAGAGATGAAGCACCCAGGTTCCTTCCTTCTTTCTCATGTGACTCCAGGTATCACAACTCAGATATAGTAAAAGTGGCTGTCTCCTTGGTTCAGAAGCCACATTGCTTTTTTTTCTTCCCATTACTGAACCTTTAGTCTTCTTCCTAATTCCATTAACTCCTTTCTTTCTTGATATGGGGCGCGGGGGCATTTAGACCTCATGGACTTGACTTTAAAGTGAACTGATTTGGAGTAGAAGAGAAGGAAATAAATGGCAGCAAGAAACAACAACTAGGAATTGCCATCCCTTTTCTCAAAGATGCAGGGAAAGGACACATTGACCTTTATATTACAATAGTTTTAGGGAAGACACACTAGTTCCTACTCTGATGCCACCTGCCCAAATCTCCATTTAGGCTGAACCAGGATAAAAAAACCAAGACAAGCCATTATGGTCCTAAGAGGACTTCTCAGGAATCAGAACGAATTGAGGAAGACAGACTTTACTTATTTATTCTCCATCTTCCTACACCACATGTCTTTGAGTACACTATGTCTTATACCAGGAAGCCCTAAGTATCCATTCAGGTCTTGAGATAGCCAGGTGGATGGACTACCTACCTGATTAGAAGTGGGAGGTGGAGGAGGACCGGGGGGTGGTGGAGGGGGAGGAGGAATTGGCATCCTTGCCCTGTTTGCAGTTGGCACTGCTCTCTTTCCTTTTTAATCTGCAGCTTTAGGTCACTCATATACCTGCAAGTGAAACAGAAATAAATTCATGAGAACACCTTTGCCATGAGAGACACTGAGTACCAGGAGAACCAGAGGACTGAGCATGACACCAGAGAGAAACTAGGCACTCATCTCCTAGTCGCACTGTGATATAGTCCAGGGCTCGGTAAATCTCTTCTGTAAAATGCCAGATAAAAAAATACTTTAGGCTTTGTAAACCACATATGGTCTCTGTCACACATTATTCTTTTGTTTTGTTTTGGCAACCTTTTAAATTAATAAACTTTATTTCTTAGAGCAGTTTTAGGTGCACAGCAAAACTGAGCAGAAAGTACAGAGTTCCCCTAAAGCCCCTGTGCCCCCCCCCACACACAGAGTACCCCACTATCTACACCCTGCAGTGATACATTTGTCACAATTGATGAACTTACACTGACACCTCGTTATCACCCGAAATCCATAGTTTACATTAGGGTTCACTCTTGGTGTTGTACGTTCCATGGGTTTGGACAAATGTAGAATGACAACTCTCCACCAATGTTGTATCATATAGAATCGTTTCACTGTCCTAAAAATCTCTTATGCTGTATCTATTCATCCCTCCCTGCCCCCCACCCCTGAACCCCTGGCAACCACTGAGCTTTTTAATGTCTCCATAGTTTTGCCTTTTCCAGAATGTTGTATAGTTGGAATCATACAGTACCCTTTTCTGATTGGCTTCTTTCACTTGGTAATATGCATTTAAGTTTCCTCCATGTCTTTTCATGGCTTGATAGCTCATTTCTTTTTAGCACTGAATAACATTCCACTGTCTGGATGTACCACAGTTTGTTTATCCATTCACCTCCTGAAGGACATCTGGGATGCTTCCAAGTTTTAGCAATTACGAATAACGCTGATATAAACATCCTTGTGCAGGTTTTTGTGAGGACATAAGTTTTTGACTCATTTGGGTAAACATCAAGGAGCATGACTGATGGATCATATGGTAAGAGTATGTTCTGTAATAAACTACCAAAATACCTTCCGCAATGGCTGTACCAATTCGCATTCTCACCAGCAATGAATGAGAGTTCCTATTGCTCCACACCCCTGCCAGCATTTTGGATTTTGGTCATTCTAATAGGTGTGTAGTAGTATCCGGTTGTTTTAATTTGCAATTCCTAAATGACATATGATGTTGGAATATTTTCATATGCTAACTTGCCATCTGTATATCTTCTTTTTTTTCCAGGATTTTTTTTTTAATTTATTTATTTTTATTTATTTATTTATTTATTTTTGGCTGTGTTGGGTCTTCGTTTCTGTGCGAGGGCTTTCTCTAGTTGCGGCGAGCGGGGGCCACTCTTTTTTTTTTTTTTTTTGGGGGGGCCACTCTTCATTGCAGTGCGCGGGCCTCTCTTATTGCAGAGCACAGGCTCCAGACGCGCAGGCTCAGTAGTTGTGGCTCACGGGCCCAGTTGCTCCTCGGCATGTGGGATCTTCCCAGACCAGGGCTCGAACCCGCGTCCCCTGCATTGGCAGGCAGATTCTCAACCACTGCGCCACCAGGGAAGCCCTATCTTCTTTTTTTGAAATTAATTAATTAATTTTATTTATTTATTTATTTTTGGCTGTGTTGGGTCTTCGTTGCTGCGCACGGGCTTTCTCTAGTTGCGGCGAGCGGGGCTACTCTTCGTTGCGGTGCGCGGGCTTCCTCATTGCAGTGGTTTCTCTCACTGCGGAGCACGGGCTCTAGGCGCGCGGGCTTCAGTAGTTGCGGCATGCGGGCTCAGTAGTTGTGGCTCACGGGCTCTAGAGCACAGGCTCAGTAGTTGTGGCACACGAGCTTAGTTGCTCCGCGGCACGTGGGATCTTCCCGGACCAGGGATCGAACCCGTGTCCCCTGCATTGGCAGGCGGATTCTCAACCACTGCGCCACCAGGGAAGCCCTGAAATTAATTTATTTATTTATTTATTTTGGCTGCACTGAGGCATGCAGGCTTAGTTGCAGCATGTGGGATCTTAATTCCCCGAACAGGGATCGAACCCGAGCCCTCTGCATTGGGAGCGCAGAGTCTTAACCACTGGACCACCAAGGAAACCCCTATATATCTTCTTTGGCGAGGTTCGTGTTCAGGTCTTTTGCCCACTTTTTAATCGGGTTGTTTGTTTTCTTTTCTTTTTTTTTTTTTAATTTATTTATTTTTATTTATGGCTGTGTTTGAGTCTTCGTTTCTGGGCGAGGGCTTTCTCCAGCTGTGGCAAGTGGGGGCCACTCTTCATCGCAGTGCGCAGGCCTCTCAGTATCGCGGCCTCTCTTGTTGCGGAGCACAGGCTCCAGATGCGCAGGCTCAGTAATTGTGGCTCACGGGCCCAGCTGTTCCGCGGCATGTGGGATCTTCCGGGACCAGGGCTTGAACCCGTGTCCCCTGCATTGGCAGGCGGATTCTTAACCACTGCGCCACCAGGGAAGCCCGTTTGTTTTCTTATTGTTGAGTTTTAAGAGTTGTTTGTACACTTTAGATAACAGTCCTTTATCAGATGTATCTTTTGTAAATATTTTCTCTTACTCTGTGGCTTGTGTTCTCATTCCCTTGGTTTTTATATTTTAAAAATGTAAAAACCGGGACTTCAAAAAGTATACAGTTGTCTCCTTATTACAGTCTGTAAGTGATCCTCATTTCACAAATGAGACTAAAGCCAGGGAACTTTAGTCTTCGTAAGACATTGAAGTAGGGGGCAAAGATAAAACTAAAACTCAAGAACAATACCCCCCAAAAGTCACCCCAAGGAAATCCCACTTCTTGAACCCTCAAAAGTCAAAGCCAAATAACTGCAGAGGTTTGGTTCTAAACTCTTTACATGGGTGATCAAAATCTCTCTGTGAATAAAGAAGTAACCACTTAAACACTTCTCTCAATGCCCTGAGAATGATAAAAGGGCAAATATTCCAAAGGTTCTACAAAACCAAGAACCTTTGTAGGTAGTAAATTTGATCAAAAACATGACCGTGAACGTCTTCAAAATCCCACCTCCTTCCAGTGGAATGCCACTCTAGGCTGGCTGCCCAACAGAGCTTTTTCCTCCAGTCACAAAGCACTGGACAGCACTCTGGCTAGGTGGTTCCCACAGGGAATGATATCTGATCTCACTTCAAGGAACGAGCAGCTGACGCCCCTCTAAGGGAAATACCTTCTCATTTCTGGTTTCAAAATTAAGTCTAGTCTTTCTTTGCCAGGAATCTAACATACTAGGCTTGAAAAACTGATCAAAATAGTAAATCCTCATAAGCAGAACATCTATCTCGAGGCGTGGGGGATGTTAAAGTGAAAGAAACATGTGGAGAAGAAGAAAAAAACTTTCTTCTATTAAATTCTCTGGGGGACTTCCCTGGTGGCGCAGTGGTTGGGAGTCTGCCTGCCAATGCAGGGGACATGGGTTCGAGCCCTCGTCTGGTAAGATCCCACATGCTGCGGAGCAGCTAGGCTTGTGTGCCACAACTACTGAGCCTGCGCTCTGGAGCCCATCTGCCACAACTGCTGGGCCCGCGTGCTGCAACTGCTGAGGCCCGTGCGCCTAGATCCCACGCTCTGCAACAAGAGAGGCCGCCGCAGCAAGGAGTAGCCCCCGCTCGCTGCAACTGGTGAGGGCCCACACGCAGTGGCGGGGACCCAATGCAGCCAAAAATAAATAAATAAATTTATTTTAAAAATAAAAATAAAAAATTCTCTGGGTTCACTATGACCATTCCACTCAAGTCCCCATAGCAGTCTTAAAGCTAGCAGCCCAAGAATAAGGAAAATAGTAATTTATTCAGAAACAAACATTTTCAACTAATTCCAGTCACCTCAGTCCCCACCTTTTCTGGGCTTCCAGTTCTACCTACTTTGGCCATTGCCACAGTTGAAATGGTCTCCTAGAATGACCCGGAAAAGAGATTCAGACAAGTCCCTAGTTCTTTCCAGATCCACAGTTGATCCAATCTACATGCTATGGAGTAAGAAATGACCTAAAGGGACAAACTTAAGTCTGACAGTGAGAGCCATTTATTAGGCAAAGCAGTAGTTCTCTAGCAAGGCAAATCTTTTTTTAAAGTCACCCACTGCAGAAGACCACTAATACATTACGCAGTTAAAGATGCCTTCTTAAAATAGGCTCAATTCAAACTCCAATTTCAAAGTAGACCCATCAAAAAAAAAAAAATCACTTTTGGGAGTTCCCTGGTGTCCTAGTGATTAGGATATTCTGGGCTTTCACTGCTGTGGCCCAGGTTCAATCCCTGATCAGGGAACTGAGATCCTGCAAGCCATGTAGCGCGGCCAAAAAAAAAAAAAAAAAAAATCACTACCAGCACCATGGTTGACTACAAGCAGTGGCTCTCAACTTTTCTTCTGTCTCCACAAAGACTGCAGGCATGACACCCTCCTACCAAGGACACTGAGCAAACAATGATACACTACAGTAGAGTATTTTCACTCCCATTTTACAGGTGAGGACCCTGAAGCTCGAGGAGTGGGGTTACGTGTATGCACACTAGGGAGAGAGGCAGACTGACTGAGCTAAGCGCGACCCCCCAGATCACTCAGGAGTAAACTGCAGAGTTAGGACTCAAACTCAGGTCTCCTGATCCCTTTCTATTTCACCAATGAAAAAACTCTCCACTGCAAGTTGGTTGGGTTTAGCAATTTTCTACTATTTTTCCTAAATGAAAACTTAACCCACTCCAAATTCCTATCTTAGTGATGGAATACAAACAGATCTCTATATTTTCCAAGAGCAAACCAATTTATATAAATTTAAATGAACACAACTTTCCTTGCCCTGAAGATTCCCTAAGGAAGCTTTATTCAAACCAATTCAGGATCGACACTATAAGCACTAACCCAATGCAGAGGGTCTGCTTTGAGAACTGCTTTCAGTTAAGAACAAATGAAGCGGGTTTCCTTGGTGGCGCAGTAGTTAAGAATCCACCTGTCAATGCAGGGGACACGGGTTCCAGCCCTGGTCCGGGAAGATCCCACATGTCGCAGAGCAACTAAGCCTGTGCGCCACAACTACTGAGCCTGCGCTCTAGAGCCCGCGAGCCACAACTACTGAGCCCGCGAGCCACAACTACTGAGCCCACGTGCCACAACTACTGAAGCCCACGCACCTAGAGCCCATGCTCTGCAACAAGAGAAGCCACCACAACGAGAAGCCCGCGCACCGCAACGAAGAGTAGCCCCCGATCGCCGCAACTACAAGAAGCCCATGCGCAGCAACGAAGACCCAACACAGCCAAAAATAAAAATAAATATAAAAATAAATAAAATAAATTTATTTTTTAATTAAAGAATCTAACATTCCTGAAGTTAAACCTGAGATTAAACTAAAAAAAGGAAAAAAGAGGGTTCATCACAGAATTAAGTCTTTCCTTTCTCATCTATTAAATTAGAACTACAAACCTCACCATCTGTGTTCTTCAGAGTCCCTGATTTTCAGAAAAATTCTCATTCCCTTCTTAAGCCTTTCCACTTAAAAACCATGATAGCTTTTCACATCCTCAGGAGTCAGTTTCTCTGAAATAAAGATCAGAGAGCATTATTTCAAGTCTTCTTAATGTCAAATTTATCACAGAATTCAGAGATAAGTCTCCATAAAACTCAAGCAATGCACTTTTAAAAAGTGCTTTCTTCTATTTCTCAAAAGACAAAACCTATTTTTCTATTCAATTTTCAAATATTCATACACTTTAGGAGCAGGAAACCTCCTGAGGACAAAGACAGAAACTACTTCCTTTTACATTTGATAAACGAAGAATCCAATTTAGTTGTTGCTTTTTATCATATATTTTAAAAGATCTAAGAGGTATTCCAGTTATCACTACAATTTGAGGGCTTTACTCAAATGGTATTCTGCTGTTATAAAACTCAGGTTTCAATACCAAGTTATTTTACAAAGAAAAAAATTTTTATTTTAAATCTAAATCTTAATGACATCCACTTTCATGCTGAGCGACCTTAGGTAACAGCACTCTCCTTTGATCTCAGCTTTGATTACAGAGTAAATTACAGTTTTTGTACCAAAGTACCCAACAAAATCCCACAGGGGAAAAACAAAAACAAAAAAAACACCTGACCTTGAACATTTTTACGTAGGCTGTCTCCCTCAGCAAAGTCTCAAGGGCCTTAGTTCTACCTTACAAGACTCAGTCATATGGATAGGAATTTGGGATTTCAACAAGAAAATTATCTCTCCTTTGTTAAATACATGTTCAATTCTTTAATATCCTACTAAACCACTTCGTAATATAAAGAAACAGAGAGACAGCTAAAAGAGACATTTCAAGATTCTCACTGAAAGACCATTTAGCTCTGTCTACTCTGTCTCCAGATAATCTAAAGAGAAGACAGTTGTGTCTTCAAGAGGAAAAGGTTCCAAATGTTCCCCCAATGGAATTCTTCTGATCCCATAGTTCAAAAAAAACAAAACAAAACACCTCTCTAACAGTATGACAGATGGAACATAAATATTCAGCAGAAAGAGAAAAATCAGTTGCTCTAGGACAAAGAAAAGTCACATAACAGACAATGGGGTTTTTGTTTGGTGTATTTTCATACCAGGTGGATAGAGGTGGCAAGATTTTCCAAGCAAGGACGTTAAAAACTCACTGATGGGACTTCCCTGGTGGTCCAGTGCGTAAGACTCCAAGCTCCCAATGCAGGGGGCCTGGGTTCAATCCCTGGTCGGGGAACTAGATCCCATATGCATGCCGCAACTAGGAGTCCGCATGCCGCAACTAAAGAAGTCCACATGCCGCAACGAAGATCCCATGTGCTGCAACTAAGACCCGGCACAGCCAAAATAAATATAAATAAGTAAATAAATAAATTTTTTTTAAAAAAGGTTTTACGGATATTAAAAAAAAAAAAGAACCATTGATGAATCAGCTGTTCACGACCATTCAATAAAATAACCAACCCTAGAAACATTCCCATCAAACAAGTGCAAAATGAGCAAGCCCACTTTGCATATTTCTCAACCATGTTACTGACAGACTCAATAGCAAGAAACCAAGGGTAACTGCAACAATGAAAATAAGTAGAAAATGATTGGGTAGGTTTTTTTTGGCCACACCGTGCGGCATGCAGGATCTTAGTTCCCCGACCAGGGATCGAAGCCAGGCCCTTGGAAGTGAGAGTCCACTGGACCACCAAGGAATTCCCTGAATGGGTAGGTTTTTGTTAAAACTGGATTCCAAATTCAACAGCAATCACCCCATTCTGATAAGCATTTCATTTAACAACTATTCCTCAAATAACCCTATAATGGCCCTGGTACCAGTTTAGACATTACCCTGAACTAAGAAACTTTAGAGGAACATTTCATGTATCTGTGTCCATTTTACCCAATGAGCTCTTAAGCACAGACAGCACCATATCCTTCTATAGTTCTTTCCTATTATTTTACAGCACAGAGTAGGGGCTCAACTGTCACTTGTTGAACCGAACCAAATTTTAAAGTAGCATTGTCTGAAAGAGCAAGCAAGTCTGAGTTGAGGGAAAAAAGCAGTGTAGGATGGATCAATGTGCCGGAAATGGAAAAGACAAGAAAAGAGGTAAGGAAGAAACACAAGGCTATATACACATGTGTAGTTCAGTGTTCCAAAAAATCTTAACTTGCTTAACTTGCTGAATTTATTCATTCATTAATTCATCTATCATACAATAAACATTTATTGAGCACCCACTAGGTGCCAAAGCATTGTTCTATAACAATGGTTCCCAAGCAGGGTGATTTTGTCCCCCAGGAGACAGTTGGCAATGTCTGGAGACATTTTTGACTGTCATGACTAGTGGGTGCTACTGGCATCTAGTAGATAGAAAACAAGGATGCTGCTGAAGGCTCTACAGTGCACAGGGCAACCTCCCACAACAAAGAATTCTCCCGTCCAACAATGTCAATAATGCTGAGGTTGATAAACCCTGTTCTAGAGGTTGAACTAGACAATTTTTTACAATCTTGGGGCCTATATTCTAGAGGAAGAGATAAACAAGGAAACAAATATAATCTCAACATTTCCATTACTAACAAAAAGAATGAAAAAAAAGAGAATCATAAAGGGAGAGTGCAGGAGTAGGGTATAGTGTTCTTTTAGATGAGGAGAGGGGCGGGGGCTGGGGGGCTGGCTCTCCAAAGAAGTCTCTCCATGAACAGCCACGCCCTAGAAACATCTGGGGAAAGAGCATTCCAAAAAGAATTCACAAACATCAAAGGGAAAACCCCCTGAGATAGTAATGCGCTTGATGTGTTAGAGAACTAGTGAAAAAGCCAGAGCAACAAGAACAGGGTGAGGTGAAGAGTGAGAGGAGACGAAATCTGAGCCTCTGTAGGCCATCCTCCAAATCCAAAAGTAGTATCCTTCTCCATCCAATATGCTTATTATACTAAAGAAGTCTAAACAAACCAACAGCTTCACACCCAAAGTAAACAAGTTCCATCAGTTATCTCGTTCACTAATCCCACAGACTGCGCCTCATCTCTCGTTGGCTTGAGTACAGCTAGGGACCTAGGTACTAACTGGAAGCCTTCCAGGGTTAAAAGTCCCCTGATGGCAGTCTGCCCACCTGTCCACCTGCCCTTCAGCCTTGCTCCTGAAAAGCAGTACAGTATGGGGAAGCAGGAGCTCATTGCCACAGTGGCACAATGGCATCCAGTTCCTAAGCCACAGAACCCCACATGGGAGAACAGCCAGGAGCTACTGCCTAAGAGTATTCACATGCCACTGCAGGAGACGAACGAACAGCAGGAGCCAAACAGGTTCCTATAATTACGGAGGAACTGATGTCAACATAGAACTATGAACACGCCTCCATGTGTTCTAGGACAGAATACAGCAGAGAGTTTCCACTAAAGCATTTTTGGTTTCTCTAAAATACAAGGAAACAGACTAGAGTAACATTCTTGTTATTCATATTTTACCACCCTCCCCCCCGCCGCAAAAAGCTTTATATAGTCTGAAAATAATCTACAGCCCTCGTTTCTCAATGGAAAAGGTGCTCCCTCCCCCTTGAAATTCAATTCAGTCAAACCTCTGGTGAAACAGATTTCTATCATATGTAGAAATGGAATTAATTAAAATTCCAAGGTTACTCCATGAAGGGAAAAAAATCACTTTTCCAACTGCACGCATATTCCATCATGGAAATTCAACTCTGCAGCAAATCTGATTGATCCAACAAGTAATTTTTAAAAAAATCACAAAGGGACTGCCCTGGTGGCACAGTGGTTAAGAATCCGCCTGCCAATGCAGGGGACACGGGTTCGAGCCCTGGTCCGGGAAGATCCCACATGTTGCGGAGCAACTGGACCTGTGAGCCACAACTACTGAGCCTGCGCTCTAGAGCCCGCGTGTCACAACTACTGAGCCCTTGTGCCACAACTATTGAAGCTTGCACGCCTAGAGCCCATGCTCCACAATGAGAAGCCACCGCAATAAGAAGCCCGCGCACCGCAACGAAGAGTGGCCTCCACTCGCCGCAACTAGAGAAAGCCCACACACAGCAATAAAGACCCAACGCAGCCAAAAATAAATAGTAAGTAAACTAATTTTTTAAAAAATCACACGTACACCATGATAATTTAAACTGAAAATCCTAGACTTCTACAACTAAACCTGGATGTTTTACTCTTTACCTCAATGATTTTTCACTGTTACAAGCAGAACACAACCCTAGAAAAGGATAAAGGCAAAAGAAAGATATATAACTATATGATGAAATCCTTTCAAATATAATTTTCCTAATAAAAGCATAAGTATACATCCCAAAATGCAGCTTTTCCCCCTAATATGACTCTTTCCTCTTGTCTCAGATTATTTTTCAAAAGCCCGAAAAACATAAACTCAGAAGCCTACATATTCATAGACAACTTGATGTGGTAAATTTTAGGTACCACAGGTTATGATTCCCAGTTACAGGGCAACCCAGCAGCCAAGTCCTCTCATCTAAAATGATCACAAATCAATGAGAAGTCTACTCTTGTGTGCAATAAAATAACCGCATCTGTGAAAAATGGCTTCATTAAAAAGACGGCTAGAGATAACTAATGCAAGAGCAACTGTAAACATAATACCTGAAAATCGTCCCACACAGAGATCAGGGAATGACCTCACCAAACATCCCCAGCCCCTACCACACCCCTCAAAGCAAAGAGAAAATCCTACTATCCTGAAAGCACTGAAGTATTGGGAAGGTGGGGGAACATCTATAGAAAATAGTCAACTGCAGTAAATCAGTAATAGTTCAGAGTGCTGTAGTGCTTCAAAACATAGCCAGTGATTCACAGTCAATGAGACAATAACACTTTATTTTTATTTTTTGGCCGTGCGGCTTGCGAGATCTCAGTTCCCCGAGCAGGGATTGAACCCGGGCCATGGCAGTGAAAGCACCGAGTCCTAACCACTAAGCCAGCAGGGAACTCCCAAGACAATAACACTTTAGATTTAGCACTGTTTTTGTGACTTCATTCAGCAAATCTGTTTCAGTGAAACCTGTAAAATGCTACTAGAGCTGTTTTGATAGAGCTGTTCATCTCAGAATGTAAATCTATGTCAGAGCCGACATGGCTTCCTCAGGCTGCATTTTAGCTAATAACAGCAAGACTTCCAACACCTGAGTACTAGGGTACTACACTTGGCCTCTACAACATAGCTAAGACAGGTACTATTTAGCTCCTGATCTCCAAGCGACTCACAGCAACCAAGGAGCAGCGGCAAACACCTCATTTCCAGGTGTTTTACATACCAACAGTAAAAGATACAACTGTTTTTCCTTCCAAGGCCTAGGGATCTACAACACAAAAAGAAGAGAATGTGCCCTCTCATATTGTCAAAGTTAAAAACAAACTTCAAATCACAGTGCTTTAACATCTCCAAAAATGATGCTGCATAAATCTAAGGCAGATAATTAGCAGATTTGTTTTTAAAGCCTGAGTCAATTTTCCATTTCAAAAACAAAAAACAGAATCCTGGATTTGGACAGTGAAATAATGCAGAGTAGCTCAATGTTCATAACTAATATTTCCTCCCCACCCACACATCCCAGGAACCAGTGGGTTTACAAATGTTGGCTAAAAAAATGGAGTCATACAAGGCCAAAGTTATTACCATTAGCCAGCATTTAACTACAGAAGAGAGGAGTTAATCAGATGAAGGACACATTCTAATTCAGAAATCCAGACCAAAGCTCGACAGACTAAAACACAGTCGGAATACAAAAGCAACTTAGGATAGCAATAAATGGTTTAGAAGATCCTTCTAAAACACAGCTTCCAAACTTGTCTGAAGATAAGACACATCCTAGGGCATTTGTTTAAAAATCAAACACAAAAAAGATTGCTGGGCCCTAATCCAGACCTACTAAAATCAGAAATTTCGCAGGAGAGAGATCTGAGAATCTGTATTTTCAATGAGCACCTTAAGTATTCTTGGTGTTAGGGAAGTCTGGAAAACAGTGTTCTAAAGGAGCATTAGCAATCAACTGCTATCTGAATGGGTTTCAGTAAAGAAAAGGTGATGAATACGTTGGTTAAACATGAATATGTCCGTGCATTTATCACACATAAACACCATCAAAATTACAGCAAAGGGATTTTTTAAGGCATAAACTTCAAAAAAGAAAAAAAAACGGGGAAGGAGACAACATAAAGAGAGACGTCAACAAAATTTTGGAAGCTGGAAAGCAGATGCACTAGTGATAAATAACTTCACAGAAAGGAAAAAGCTAAATGCTTGCAGCAGTAAGAAGCAAGCAGGTTCCTACCACAGAATCTCAGAAAAGGCTCAGAAATTGGAGGCACCTAATACCTCTGGATAAAGGAGTGTAGGAGGGGCTAAAACAGAATTGGCTGAAAATCTGTATAAGAAATAAGATTCTTCCATCCTCTCTGTCCCCTCCCCCATGATGCCTGGCAGAAGATGAGAGAAGTTCAACCAGAGGGCCTCTTGAACCAAGGGACCAGTCATAGCTAAGGGCAGCAGAGCCATAATGAAAACAGAGGGATCAAGTGAAAGTCTAACTTGTACTCAACAATGAGACCTCTTCCCCCATCCCCAGCTCTCTTCTCCCACTTGGCTCCAAAACACCTGCTGCTGGGCTTATACTCTCTAGGCAGAAGACTGGAGCAGCCTTCTCTGAGGAAAGTGACCAGTGCCAATTCACCCTAAAATGGTGCCCACCACTTGATGAGCCAGGGCTCCACACTCAGCTTTTTAGTGCCTCATCCTTAAAAATGAACAGACATAGCCAAGAATTATCAGACATTTCGAGAAAACCTCTAACATGAAAGACAGGAATCAAGGCAAACAAAACACAATTCCTGACAACATGCAAAAATATTTATACATAAAATTCCAGGGCTTCCCTGGTGGCGCAGTGGTTGAGAGTCTGCCTGCCAATGCAGGGGACACGGGCTCGAGCCCTGGTCTGGGAAGATCCCACGTGCCGCGGAGCAGCTGGGCCCGTGAGCCACAATTACTGAGCCTGCGCGTCTGGAGCCTGTGCTCCGCAACAAGAGAGGCCGCAACAGTGAGAGGCCAGCGCACCGCGATGAAGAGTGGCCCCCGCCTCAACTAGCGAAAGCCCTCGCACAGAAACGAAGACCCAACACAGCCATAAATAAATAAATAAACAAATACTTAAAAAAAAAAATTCCAAAAAAATTTCCTGGAAATTAAAAAAACTGATAGCAAGGACTCCCTGGTGGTGCAGTGGTTAAGAATCCACCTGCCAATGCAGGGGACACAGGTTTGAGCCCTGGTCCAGGAAGATCCCACATGTTGTGGACCAACTAAGCCCACGTGCCACAACTACTGAGCCTGCGAGCCACAACTACTGAGTCCATGTGCTACAACTACTGAAGCCCGTGCGCCTAGAGCCCGTGCTTCACAACAAGAGAAGCCACCACAATGAGAAGCCCGCACACCACAACCAAGAGTAGCCCCCGCTCGCCACCCCAACTAGAGAAAGCCCGCATGCAGCAACAAAGACCCAATGCAGCCAATAAATAAATAAATTTATTTTTTTTAAATTGATAGCAAATATTAAAAATACAATAGAAGAGTTGGAAGAAAAAGCTAAGGCTATCTGAAAATTGAATGAGAAAAAAAGAAATTCACAAGGGAGAAAAACAGAAATTCACAAGGGAAAAGAAATTAGGGGGCCATTCTAGGAGTTTCACCATCTGGATTCCCAGAAAGGGGTTCCCAGAAAGAGAGAAGAGAGAAATAGTTATCAGAGAGAGAATATATTATAAAAGATGTTAATACAAGAAAACTTCCCAAGACAGATGGAAATAAGTTGCAGACTGAAAACGCCCACTGAAGGTCAACCATGATGATTTTTTTTTTTTTTGGCCGCACCACCGGGCTTGTGGGATCTTAGTTCCCTGGCCAGGGATCAAACCTGGGCCCCCAGCAGTGGAAGCGTGGAGTCCTAACCACTGGACCACTAGGGAATTCCCAAGCATGATGAATTCTAATAACCATCCCAAGGCACATCATTGCATTTCAGAATACCAGGGATAAAGACAAGACCCTAAATGGGACTTCCCTGGTAGCCCAGTGATTAAGACTCTGCGCTTCCACTGCAGAGTCTTCCAGGGGTGCAGGTAACGACAAGACCCTAAAATCTCTCAGAGGAAAAACAGATCCCACACAAAGAATCTAGAATTGGAATAGCATCAAACTTCACAATATGATTTTTGAAAGTCAGAAAACCACAAAGGCTTAAAATTTCCAAAGAAATATGATCCCCAACATAATATTTTATATCTAATCACACTACCAACCAGCGTGAGGGTAGAAAAGAGATGATTCAGACATGCAAGACCTCAAAAAATGCACCCCCTCCTAAAGACCTTTTTTCATAAAGCCTCTGGAAGAGACTCCACTAATGTGTTCGAGTGTACTGAAAAGAGAAACTTTCATCCAAGTTTAGGGATGAATTAATGATTGACACTCAGAAAATCAAGCAAAAAAAAAAAAAAAAAAAGAAAAAAGGCAATTATTGTACTTAGGGGAAAAAAGTATAAAGAAGGAAATATAATCATAGTACACAGTCAATATACTGGATGTTTTTTTTTTTTCTTCTTTTAATAACACTCACCTCTACTCCCTTCTGGACTCATGGGAGAGGAGGGAGGCTGGAGGTCTGGGAACTACTTTTCCTAGAATCCCCTGTCAATGGGGCTGTGGTTTAAATTCCACCGACACAACTCATTCACTCAAGATCTGGAAGATGGAAGGCACGTAGATGCTATTACTGACCTTCCAGGAGCAATGAGCAGGTGTGTGGCCTCCAACAGATGACAGACATGTGGTTTGCGGCAGTTTTCAATATTCTGTAAATTGCCTGCTTTGGTGTTTAAGGCAGCCAAGATTATTAATGGTTGCAGTTTCTTACAATCCCTGCAAGTGGCTTTCCCTGACCTATGCTCCCCTGGCCTTCCAATGATTTGGTAATCTGTGAAATATCAAGAATGGTTGGTTTTTCTATTTGAATCCTGATATATAACACAAAAACATACAAATTATTGATTTAATCAAGATTGTGATATATCTCTATTAGGCAGATAGCAGGAAGGGTTGAGCGTGAAAAGCAGCATAAGAATGCAAAATTCAGTGTCCACAGTAGAAATTCAATAGATATCTAAGAATGGAAAAACCAAGACATAATAGTGTGAGTATACTATGTAGAAACATGAAGGTAATATACATCAGGAAAAAATACCAGAAGTATTCAAAGTGATTGAGGACAAATAAGGAGAAATGGAGCAGCTTTTTAAATTGTAAGACTTATAGTACTATTTGACTCTTTAAACGATGTATTCTTACTGTATTGATTTTTTTAATTTAATTACTAAAAATTAAAAAAATCTAACACCGTATAAGCAAAACCAAGCTTCTTCAGACTGACCAAAATTTCAAAAAAATGAGGTCAGTACTGGATCTGCTACCAATGCAGTTAAAGAGAGTAGAAAATCCCAAACAAACCAAAATAACCCGTGTCTCACTCAACTGTAATGGAAGCAGGCTGCCTAATGCAACCTGAATCTCTGGCACAGCCTGGGTGCAACCAGTGTTCACCACCCCAGAGCTCACTCCACCACAGGTCAAATATGGGAGGAACTTCCAGGCCACTATGAGAAATCGTGACCAAAATTTAACTGCAAAGGTAAGCACAAAAATAGAGGGATAAATCTTAAAATCAATTAACTTACCCCCCTTTTTAAAAGGTCTTCTCCTCAATTTAATGCAACTAATTGAAAAGCAAAAATAACCATCTGTTGTCAAAATATCTTTAGAAGTTCTAAGAAACTGTTAATGAGATTAAAAGACTGTTACCAGGTAGGCTGAAACCTAGTCACTGATGACAAAAAGCAGCTCTTCTCACTCTAGGTTGGCCATCTCACAGTACTAGCCCTCGGCTTCTACGTGCCTTCCTTCATTTGCACACCTCAAATATAAAAGTAGAAAGCTTATACAGAGAACAGTCAGAAGTAAGGAAAATCAGTGATGACAGTCTCCATTAAGAAAAGGTCTGGAAAAAAAAAAAAAAAAAAAAAGAAAAGGTCTGGGCTTCCCTGGTGGCGCAGTGGTTAAGAATCCGCCTGCCAATGCAGGCGACACGGGTTTGAGCCCTGGTCCGGGAAGATCCCACATGCCGTGGAGCAACGAAGCCCGTGCACCACAACTACTGAGCCTGTGCTCTAGAGCTCGTGAGCCACAACTACTGAGCCCACGTACCGCAACTACTGAAGCCCGCGTGCCTAGAGGCTGTGCTCCGCAACAAGAGAAGCCACCATAATGAGAAGCCTGCACACGACAGAGTAGCCCCAACTCACCACAACTAGAGAAAGCCTGCATGCAGCAACGAAGACCCAACGCAGCCAAAAATAAATTAATTTTTTTAAAAAAGACCTGAAAGAAAATTTAAGAAGATGCTCCATAAAATGTTGATCCAGACTCCACATGGAGAGAAGTGTCATGCCTCATTTCAAAGATAATATATTAAGTCCCAACTCACCACAGATAATAACAAAGCTATGACTTTCATTGAAGAGTCTCTTCTCTCACTCTAACACCCTTAAGCCATCAGATACACATATGCTCCTTGCTGAAATGCTAGAAAAATTTGCACATTTTCATTCCTTGATCACTAGTGATGGTCTGCTAAACCAAGAGTCTACTTTGAGCTATGAAAATAGGGCAAGCTGATCCAATTACACAAGAAAGGTACTAAATCAAACAGGACCATCTGGGCTTTGGGGAAGAGTACTGTGATTCCTGAACAAACGTCAATATAAAATATACAGCAGATAGGGCTTCCCTGGTGGCGCAGTGGTTGAGAATCTGCCTGCCAATGCAGGGGACATGGGTTCGAGCCCTGGTCTGGGAAGATCCCACATGCCGCGGAGCAGCTAAGCCCGTGAGCCACAATTACTGAGCCTGCGCGTCTGGAACCTGTGCTCTGCAACAAGAGAGGCCGCGATAGTGAGAGGCCCGCACACCATGATGAAGAGTGGCCCCCGCTTGCCACAACTAGAGAAAGCCCTCGCACAGAAACGAAGACCCAACACAGCCATAAGTTAATTAATTAATTAATTAAAAATATATATATACCGCAGATAAAAATGTTTTCATATATTCAGAGTTATAATGGCCCTTGAGCTACTGATTCATTTGCATGGCCAATAAGTCGTAGGCATCATGTTAAGACATATGTCCTAGATGATGGGTATGACAAATTATATTCAGTAGTTCACAATAAGAACATCTGTGTTCTCTCTCTAGCCCCATGAGGCTTACAAAAAAAACAGTCAATAGTCCCCAGAAGTGAAGAGGTTTTCTGTTTCCTAAATAAGCAGGTCTGGCAAACTAACAATCCCATCATCCCCCATATAAGAACTGCTCCCCAACAATCTCCAAACCAGTTCTCGAGAGCCCAAAATTTTAAGTCCTAATCCAGCCACGCAAGTTTAATTTGCAGGACCTAAAAGAAATCAAGATAAAAGAATAGGCTTTACCCAGGAAAGTTTTTAGAAAACATGTTCCACTCTACAGGCATCATACTCCTTTATGATACTGATGGTTTCAGCATCAACACTGGTAAACTACTACATGTGGAAAGAAGTGGCAGGAAAAAATGTCTATTGTAAAGGTTGAGCTCAAAATTCACTATGCCATTTATCTGTATCTTTGGAGAGCTCACACTCTGAAGCCTTGCCTCCTATCTCTCTGCTTCTCACTCCCTAAGCTCCAGACACACTGGAACTTCCTTCAATTCTTCAAAATAGCCAAGTTCTTTCCCTCCTCAGGACCTTCATCTATGCCATTTCCTCCCCTCATCCTTTAGGTTTCAGCCTTAGAAGTCAATTCCTCAGGGACCTTACCTGACTGCCCGCCTTCCCAATGAACCAGGGTTAGGCTTCACATTAGCTCTCTCCACAGCACTTATAGCGAGAGTAATTAATTATTTGTTTAATGGATGTTTTCCCCACTAGACCATAACCGCATGAGTGCAAGGTCTGAGTCAGTTTTGTTCACTGCTGTATCTCCAGCACCTACCACAGTGCCTGGCACACAGCAGGAGCTCAAAAATTGTCACATAAGTGAATGACAGGGCCCAAAACAAGCAGTTTCAGCAATTCTACTTATAATTTACCCTACAGACATAGTCACACATGCAAAGGGCCAAATATATATAGTTATTCACTGGAGCATAGTTTGTAACAGCAAAAGACTGGAAACATTATATATCTAAAAGACTAGAAACATTAAATATCTACCAGTATAGGGCAGGTGCCAACTCTCTTTACTGCTCATGCGGAATGATGGTCAAAATAAGTTTCTTAAAAACTGCAGATAGAATTAGCAGTGTGCTACACTTGTTTAAAAAAATGCAAGAAATGTATGTATTTGCTTTACATGTACACAGTATCTCTGGAAAGGATCTCAAGAAACTGATAATATTAGCTGGCTCTGGGAAGACGAACTGCAATGAAAAGTAGACAAGGGTGGAGGGCAGACTATTCACTGTATACCATTTTTTTTATCTTTCAAATTTTGGGCCACGTGAGTGTATTATCTATTTAAAAGAATAATATTTGTCAGGACTTCCCTGGTGGTCCAGTGGCTAAGACTCCATGCTCCCAATGCAGGGGACCCAGGTTCAATCCCTGGTCAGGGAACTAGATCCAACATGCATGCCACAACCAACAGTTCGAATGCCACAACTAAAGAGCCCGCACGCAGCAACGAAGATCCAGTGTACCGCAATGAAGACCTGGCACAGCCAAATAAATAAATTAATTAAATATTTTAAAAAAACAACAACAATATTTGTTAAAGACAGCCCTGTCCTTATAAGACAGTGATAGCAAGAGTTTAAATTAATCTCATAACTGGATCTTTGATGACAAACACCCTGCCTACATCTGAGCACAGGGAAGGTAGAAGTGGAAAGAAGGAAAACTCACTATCCACAAATCTCAGACAACTTGTCCCATAGTAGACTGCACCACTTTAGAAAATGTCTTTTTTTCTTTTTTAAACAACCAATTGTTCCAATCTGGACTTATGCAGAATGTTTCACAGTCAGAGGGATTATTGGGAGGAAAAAAAGGGATTATTGGATTCAGCATTTCTATAAGCACAGAAAGCCGGCTGATGAATTTGTACTGAAGAATTATCATAAATACCAACTAAAAACAAATTACTTTCACTCAGGGGCCTCAATCTAAATGGAGCTTAATATGAATCCATGAAGTTTAAGAAACTAAAAATTTCTTGAAAACCAATTATTAAAATGGGGAGGACATCTACACACGTTCCTTGGATATACAGATGTGCCAAACTTCAAGACACTCTTCAGGAAAGAAAGACCTGAGACTAGGCTGAACACAACTCCAATAATCATATTTGTTACCACAATCAAAGCCCTGGACCAGAGTCAAAACCTTTGGATCTGAACCTGCATATCAGGAACAGAATACTCTGGACTAACGATGGCAAGAGAAAGGTGAATCCAGGGCCACCAAGAAGAGGATTTGTTTTGGGGTTATCTCCAATGTTACAAGGGCCACTGTCACACACTGCAAGAAATGATCTTCATAATCCATTCCAAGACCTAATGGAGACACAGTTATCTTCAAATAATTATCCCCTGAAAAACAAAAGGGTAGGGACTTCCCTGGTGGCGCCGTGGCTAAGACTCCGCGCTCCCAATGCAGGGGGCCCGGGTTCGATCCCTGGCCAGGGAACTAGATCCCACATGCCGTGGAGCAACTAACAGTTCGCACGCCACAACTAAGGAGCCCACATGCAGCAACTAAGACCCGGAACAACCAAATAAATAAATAAATATTTTTTTAAAAAAGGGGGTATTCACTAAGTAGAACACACTGAAAAGGGTATTTACTAAGTAGCATTAAGTATTTAGTACAGCCATACTAAATTGTTATAACTTTGCCAAGCCTAAACGGCAAGTTAGAAGCCAATTCCTGGCTCCCCTATTTGATAACCTATTTGCCTCCACAGGCATGGTAAGTCAAAATATTAAGAGATCTAAGACTGACACAGACATTAGCAAATGTATCACCTTCGTTCCCTACTAACATTGTTTTTCTCCATAAAGTTCTATTCAGCATTTTAAAATACCCCTCGATAATAATACCAAGAAGTGCTCGTGAGTTTAGCCCGTGGCTCCCCAGGCTCAAAGGCTTGGGACTGAGAGTGAGGAGAAAAAAAAGTTGGAAACACTCTTTCTCTCTTCCTCAGTGCCTTGGACTTTCAAAGCTAGGCAAAGGCAATGATTCTGCATTTAATCACCAGATGAATAAGTAACTGATTTGAATTTAGGAGAAACATAAAGCCGTGTAAGAACATTCAGTAAAGAGTACCGCCTCCATTTCCTTGCAGAGCAGCTCTCAGGATCTGCCAATGAACCTCACTTTGACATGAAACACCCCATCCACTCTAATCCGGGCCACATCCCTCAAGAGACAGTCAACCGGAACTCTGCCAACTTCTGCTCGGGAGCTGTGTAAAGAACAGCAGCAACAAGAGCCTACTTTGAGAAGGAGATCAACAATCACACTCAAGAAGAAAAGAAGTTATTTGGCAAAGGGAAGCATGTTGCCAAAATGTTAGTCACAGCTTCAAGGTCCTGGTTTGTGTTTCTGCAACTATTCTTTGCTTTGACAGAGTCCATTCTCTGGCCCAGCAAACCCAGCTCAGCTTCTGTCCACCCTCCCCATCTGAAGCAGTCAAAAATCCTTTCAATTTGGTGGTATCAAACTGTGACACAGACAAGATGTCCACCAGAGACTGAAAAGGAGGAAAAAAATGTGCAATTTGCCATTTTCCACTTGGGACTGGCTCCAGTAGAGCAATGGAAACACATGACAGGATAGGAAAAATGGAAAACCATTATGTGAAAGAAGCAGGCTATACCCAAAGTCTGCCCAGAGCTCTGAGCCTCCACAACTTATTTCAATACCTTAAAAACAAACCAAAAAGACACACTGTAGGTTGAAATGACGGCAAAATATTAAGCAAGTTTTTACCCCCAAATCAGTGTACAGATGGGTTACATCCTGATAAACCTATTGTAAATTGAAAATACTGTTAAGTCGAAAAGACATTTAATACACCTGACCTACTGAACTTCATAGCTTAGCCTAGCTTACCTTAAATGTGCTCAGAACACTTACAATAGCCTACAGTTGGGCAAAATCATCTAACACAAAGCCTATTTTATAATAAAGTGTTGAATATCGCACGTCATTTACTGAATACTGTACTGAAAGTGAAAGACAGAATGGTTGTATGGGCACAGAATGGTTGTAAGTGTATCAGCTGGTGCGGCTGACTGGGAGCTGAGGCTGTCTGCCTCTGCTCAGCATCACAAGAGAGTACGGTGCCAAATCAGGGAACGATCAAAATCAAAAATTCATAGTACAGCTTCCACTGAATGCATATCACTCACACACCATTGTGAAGTTGAAAAATCTTTAATCGAACCACGGTAAGTCAGGGACCACCTGTATACACTTCATACCTGCAGTTCTTCCTGGGGTTGGGTTGCTGAAACAGGCTGAACCAGCAGCCCCCGGTTTTCAGAATTACTTCAGAACAACAGGAACACAGGTTCAAGTCCACCAGGTTACTCTCCCAATCAAAGAGCCCAAGAAGTCAAGAAAGAACATCTGACAATTTTCTCTTCGAAAGAAATAGGACTCGTCCCTTCCCTTCTTAAAAGCCATCAGTAAAACCAGAAAACTGCACAGCTCTCAACACCTTCCACTTTCCTCTGCATTTCACCTTTGTGCTGACATCACCTAACTAATCAGTACCAACTAAGGTAAACACTACTCTGATATCAAGTGTGAGTTAGAATCTGCCCCTTCTTAAGCAAATCCACAACAGACTTCAGAAATGCCAAGACCTTCAGGAACACTTCCAAGCTAAACAAATTCACCTAAGGGCAAAGTGTTTATAGAGTATTATGCCCAAAGAAAAAGCTAGAACAGTCAAGATGTTAAAGGTTTAAGAATAAAGAAGCTAAAATTGTCCACGAGCACACTGGTTCCCCAACAACTGGCAAAAAGGGCCAAAGTGACTGGACCAAAGCAAAAGGCTCAACTGTCTACAACACTATTTTTCAGTGAATTCTCAAAGACAATAAAATAGAAAATAAAATACTGCATTCTTCCACATTCTCCATCAACCAACCTTATTTATTCCCAATTCTAACTTCTCCATCTCGGTCTTGATGGCAGCCAATACAATGTAACACAACAATATGAAATTTTTGGCTACTAAAAGTTGACACTGAGAAAAGTTTAAAAATTGGGCATGTTTCAAATCAAAACCAACTCCTCCCTGGCACACACACACACACACACACACACACACACACACAAAATGTGCAAGGCTGAGAGGAAGAAACTGGGAAAGACATGTCTTCTAAATATCAGTAGCTCAATCCAGTTTTCGGGGATCACTTCTTTGCAACCACTTTAAAGATCCTACTTGGTTAACACAATCTTTTAGAAGCAGAGAGGGATCAAACCTACATTTCCAAGTGAAAAAAATGCGACACTTTAATGATTTGCCTCAAAGTTACTCAGTAAATCCTTAAGAGTCCTTGTTCCCTGAAATTCTGTTCTGGTTTGTAAAAGGAGAAAAAAGTCACCCAAAACATGCCATAAGTCATTCAGAAACAAACACAGGGCAAAAATAACACCATGAAAAGGGAGGTGGATCCTGGAGGTGCCCAGAACTAAGACTTCACATCACTCCAACCTGAACCCTCAACTGCAGGTCGCTCCCATGCGAACCCCAACGTTTCTCAATCCAGCCTTTGACTCAAATCTGATTCCTTCTCAACCAATGTTCTCCAGATTCCCTCTAGTGTAAGCAATTTCCTCAGTTATCCCTTCAACCATTGGTTTTCACTCATCAACTCCCAAAATGTCACGGCGGCCTCCTCACCCGGAGCATCCTGTTAATTACCTGTTCCCAACAGGTCCTCCCTCCCCATCTCCCTTTTTGCGCACGGTTACCTCGTTCCTCACCCTGAGTTGCCGTCTTACTCACCCAACCCTTCAGGATCCCTTATTTCCCGTCTCTCAATAACCTTCCTCCCCATTTCACAGTCAGCGCTCGGCCCACACCAATTCCCGACCACTCCTCCCTACTTAGATTCCCCATGGCCCCTCTTCTCCAGGTTATTCAGACCCAGCCCCCACTCCCCCTCCCCTCAGGTCCCGCCCCCAGGACCCCTCTCTCCCACAGGCCCCTCCTCCAAAGTCCCCCTCTCTCCTCAAGCTCCGCCCCAATCGCCCCTCCCCCGGCTCTCCCTCCCATTCAGGTCCTCAGGTCATTTCAGCGACGGACCCACCCTCCCCGGCCTCTTCCCGACCTAGGCACAGCGGCTCCGGGAGCGAATCCTCCGCCACCTCCGCTCCGGCTCCGTCCCGTCCTGCTCGCCCCCCCACCGGCAAGCTCCCTTTCTCGCCGCCGCCGCCCCTTTTGCCAACCCGGAAATAGATCTGCTCCCACCGTCCCCAGCGTCCGCGAACAAAATGGAGGAGGGGGAAAAAGGAGGAGGGAGCAGAGCGCGAAGAGTTGCTACACGCATGCGCCCCTGGAAAGCCCTCCCCCTGCCAGCGCACGTAAAGGCGGAAGTGGGCGGGTGGCCGCCATCTGGAGAAGGTCACAGGAATTTGGTTTAGCGGCTAAAAGCAGGGATCGCAACTTTGGCTGCGATTAGAATCACCTGGGAAGACTTGAATAAATAGTGATACCTGAGTTCCATCCCCAGAGATTCTGATTTAATTGGTCTTGTGTGTGGGTAGGCATCGGAACTTTTAAAATTGCGAAAGTGATTCTAACATGTTGCGGAGGTGGAGAATCACTAAGCTGAACATCTTTTTGAATATCTTTTTCATCTTTTTGGCGCGCGCGCGCGGACACACACACACACACACACACACACACACACACACACCATAAATGTCCTTTCCTAATTTCGAGTTAACGAAGAACCCGCCTCTGTCAACCTTGCAAGGGCTCAGTAGTCAAGCTCCGGTTGTCACGGCAACAGAGGCAGGCCTTGTTAACAAGTTATCCTTAACGTCATCTTAGCTGCCTGACTCGAACACCTGTGAACATCCGTCTCCTCTTTGCCGGGCCTGGGCTTCCTCAGTTTCCAGAGCTGGGGGTTGGTGCTGCGGACTTCCAGCTGCTTGGGTCAGGGAAAGGAATCCTGTGCCCTCCCTGGTGGGGCTGCTGTTAACTCAGTCCCAGCTGACTAAGGATCCCTCCCTAGTCCACCCACAAAAATGCTTTTCCGTTGCAGTCAACCCCACTGTCTTATATCTTCACAATGTCCTTTGGGTCTCTTCATCATCCTTATTTACGCTGAATCCGAAGTAAGGGGACAGAATTGGGACTTAGTTCTCACTATTTACTGCGTGCCCTTGGGCCTCTGCTACCCTATCTGTAAAATGGGTCTACATAATAGTGCCTGTCCCAACTGTTTCATAGGGTTGTTGGAAGGCTCAAATGAGGTAATGAATAGGAAAGCACGTGATAAACCATACGTCATTATTATTTTTGTTTTCCTTCTGTTCTGCACCACCCACTAGTCAAGTAAATGTCACAACATTCACTGAGTACCTGCTGTGGGCCAGGCACTGGGCTAGGCATCAGAAGATGGCTACAGAGGTGACGAAGACAGAGCCTCTGCCCTCGGAACTCACTGGGTGGTGGGCAGACTGGCATGTAAACATCTGGCTGAGATACAAGTCAGCATGTGATTAGTGCCATGGGGACATATGGGCTGTGGGACCTCAGACAAGGGAGTGATTATTTTCTGCTAAAGAATGGGAGAAGATTTCGTAAACGGTTTGAACTCAGCCTTGAAGGAGCAGTAGAATTTTATTGCTAATCAGAGAAGGCGGGGAACATATTCCAGGCATAGGGATCAGTAGGTGCAGAGATAAAGATTTTCAGGTATGTAGTCCTATATGCCTGAAGGTGGGGTGATTGGACCAGGGACACGGTAGATTTAAACTCCCAGCTCTTCAACCTCATCATCATTCTGTCCCCTCCTCGCTCACTATACACTGTGCAGACCCACATCTTTTTTCTTTTTAATTAATTAATTTATTTATTTTTGGCTGTGTTGGATCTTTGTTGCTGCACGTGGGCTTTCTCTAGTTGCGGCGAGCGGGGGCTTCTCTTGTTGGGGAGCACGAGCTCTAGGCGCGAGGGCTTCAGTAGTTGTGGCACGCAGGTTCAGTAGTTGTGGCTCACAGGCCCAGTTGCTCCGCGACATGCGGGATTTTCCCGGACCAGGGCTCAAACCCGTGTCCCCTGCATTGGCAGGTGGATTCTTATCCATTGCACCAACAGGGAAGTCCCCAGACCCGCTTTCTAGTGCTGCAATGCACCAAGTGGTTCCTCAAGGCCTTTGTATTGGTTGCGCTCTGCCTCTTCCTCATTTTTCAGGCTTTAGCTCAAATGTCCCCTCCTCAGAGGGCATTCCTTGCCCACCATAGCTAATGTAAGCCCTCCATTTTTTATCACATTACTCCATGATAAGAGCAACCACTAGGGTGCAATACAGGAACACCTCACCTAGACTGGGAGAAATAGGTGTAGGCTTCATAAAGAAAGTAGTATCTAAGTGAGACCTGATGGGTAAATAGGAATTGGCCAGGCACAGAGGGTAAGGAAAAGCATTCCAGGGCAGAGGGAGAATACGAACAAAACAAGAGGAATCATGCCCCATTCCAAAAACTGAAAGCATTTTGATGTAGTTAGAGCAGGAACTTATGGGAGAGGCAAGAAATTTGATCGAAGAAGTAATCATAACATCTGACATTTATCAATACTTGCCATGTGCCAGGCACTGTCATAACTTCACATATCATAACTCACTTATCCTCACAATAACTTTCTGAGGTAGGTATTGTTACCTCCATTTTACAGATGAAGAAACGAGACACAGGAAAGTTAACCATCTTGTCCAAAGGCACATACGTGCAGGGACTTCCCTGGTGGCGCAGTGGTTAAGAATCCGCCTGCCAATGCAGGGGTCACAGGTTCGAGCCCTGGTCTGGGAAGATCCCACAGGCTGCGGAGCAACTAAGCCAGTGCACCACAACTACTGAGCCCACGTGCCACAACTACAGAGGCCCGCGCACCTAGAGCCCGTGCTCCACAGCAAGAGAAGCCACTGCAATGAGAAGCCCATGCACCGCATCGAAGAGTAGCCTCCGCTCGCCACAACTAGAGAAAGCCCACACACAGCAGCAAAGACTCAACGCAGCCAAAAATGAATAATAAATTAATTAATTAATTTTAAAAATACTTGCCATGTGCCAGGCACTGTCATAACTTCACATGTCATAACTCATTTATCCTCACGATAACTTTGAGGTAGGTATTGTTACCTCCATTTTACAGATAAAGAAACTGAGACACAGGAAAGTTAACCATCTTGTCCAAAGGCACATACATACAGGGACTTCCCTGGTGGTCCAGCGGTTAAGAATCCATCTTCCAATGCAGGGAACACAGGTTTGATCCCTGGTCAGGGAACTAAGATCCCACATGCCGCGGGGCAACTAAGCCCATGCACCACAACTACTGAGCCCATGCACCACAACTAGAGAAGCCCACGTGCCGCAACAAAGACCCAGGGCAACCAAAATAAAAATAATAAAATAAAATAAAATAAATATAATAGCGTAGTTTAAAAAAAAAAAAGACACGTACCTACAAAGTAGCAGAACTATCTGCAGAGCCTGTGCATACCAAATGACCCTGCACCCTACCAGACCCCAGCATCCCTTTATTATAACAAATATAACTCAACTTTACTATCCCCAAGTGAAATTAACCTAATTTAACCTTTCTGAATTTTTTTTAAAAAACATGATTTCAGAAAATATATCAATGTAATGCTCTCACTATAAAAAAGACAAATAAGAGGAAGGCATTTCAATATGTCAATGCTCAGGTATCACTATGCTGGAAGATGTATAGTGAAGTATTCAGATGCTTGGGAAACAGGAGGGAAGGGGACAGGGCACAACCTTTGAAGGAATGACATAGCCCAAGGACATGACATAAACTGATTAGAGCCAAGTGGGTCCAAGATGGCAGACAAGTCGACTTCCATTAGGCCTTGAGCCTCAGTATACGCTCACTGTAACACATCAGCAAGCTAAATGACACACCCACAGGTGCAATGACAGTTTCAAGACCGACCACAAGGATCAAGAAGTGGGCAGTGGCCCAGTTCCTGGAAATCCCCGCCCCTTCCTGAGATACCTGAAATATTCCTCCCACTCATTAGCCTATGAAATTACCTATCCCTATAAAAACTGACAACCCCATACCCTGGGACCTTTCTCGCCTTCTGAGATGGCCCACACTCTTGTCTATGGAGTGTGCTTCTCTCTAAATAAATCCTTCCTACCTATCACTTTGTCTCTCACCGAATTCTTTCTGCCATGAGACATCAAGAACCTGAGCTTCATTAAGTCCTGAAACTAGGTGTGTGATCTCAGTTGGAAGACTGTGGGTTTTGGCCGGGTTCGAGTCCTAGCCACGTGGGTTCAAGTCCCAATTTGGGTTTAGGCTGGGTTCGAGTCCTGGCACGGGGGTTCAAGTCCCAGTCTGAGGTGTGCGGTTTCACTAGCACTCATACCTAGAATCACTAAGAATGTGACAGGGACAAATGCAGACTGACCTAAGGGTATTATGTTGGGCAATGTTGTCATTTGTGATTCGATTTTCCCAAATGGTGAACAGCTCTTGTTAAAGTTCTGAACAACACAGAACAACAGAGTAGTTGTATTCTTAGAAAAGGCGGATTATATTAAATATGTGCAAAAATATTGTATATTTCTATTTTCCTATTCTGACCATATGACAGACTAAGTACCTTGGCGACCTTCTCCCTAACAACTAAAAATCCTAGATAAAATTTTTTTTAATATTTATTTATTTATTTGGCTACACCGGGTTTTAGTTGTGGGATCCTCGTTGCCACGTGTGGGATCTACCTTGCAGTATGCAGGATCTTTTTTTTTTTTTTTTTAGTTGCAGCACGCAGGATCTTTGCGGCAGCATGTGGGATGTTTAGTTGTGGCATGCAAACTCTTAGTTGCGGCATGTGGGATCTAGTTCCCTGACCAGGGATTGAAGCTGGGCCCCCTGCATTGGGAGCACGGCGTCTTAGCCACTGGACCACCAGGCAAGTCCCTATTTTTTTTTTTTAACTCTTAAATGCTTTGATGGAAAATTGAGGAATTTTCAGGGCAAACAAAGTAAGTGAAGGCAGGGGACATAAAGAGAGATGAGTGGAACACTGAAGCAGGCTTTTGCTCTGAGGACACTTGCCTAACTTGGTTTCCCTCTTGCCCTAGAGATAAAATCTAACTTTTCACGAGAGATAATAAAGTCCTTCACAAATTGGCCCCTGGCAACTTGACAGTGTAGCATGGGGCAGTGGTTCTCCATGGGGGCATGTTGGAAATTCATGGTGGCTTTTTTTTTTTTTTTTTGGCCCCACTGCAAGGCTTGTGGGATCTTAGTTCCCTGACCAGGGATTGAACCTGGGCCCTCAGCAGTGAGAGCATGGAGTCCTAACCATCGGACCGCCAGGGAATTCCCTGTGGTGGTTTTTTTGTTTATCACAATGATAAGTTCGTGCTACTGGCATTTGGTAGGCAGGAGTTAGGGATGCTAGATTTTGGCAATGGAAGGGACCATTCTGCACAACCAAGAATTATCCACATGACTTTCACTGTCTTACTGAACATTCTGTGTGAAAAATCTATTATCATCTGAGCCTAGAATCTATCTCCATTAACCCTACATCCAAGGGAGGAGGGGACAGGTTTATTTCTGGTTCACCCTAACCATGAGTATGTAGTCCTTTGGGGTCCCATCTTTATGAAGGAGAATGTCCTGTTAAACTCCCCTGTTGAGGAGGTCCTGGGGTGTTTTCTTTTCCCACAAGACCTGGAAAAAGCTCAAATTCATCTAGTTAGGCAAACACGGGTTCGAGCCCTGGTCCAGGAAGAGCCCACATGCTGCGGAGCAAGTAAGCCCATGCGCCACAACTACTGAGCCTGAGAGCCACAACTACTGAAGCCCACGCGCCTAGAGCCCGTGCTCTGCAACAAGAGAAGCCACCTCAATGAGAAGCCCGCGCACCGCAACGAAGAGTAGCCCCCGCTCGCCGAAACTGGAGAGAGCCCGCGCAGCAACGAAGACCCAATGCAACCAAAAAAGAAAATAAATAAATATATAAATTTATTTTAAAAAGAACGTATATATGTGTATAACTGAGTTACTTTGCTGCACAGCAGAAATTAACACAACATTGTAAATCAACTATATGTCAATAAAAAATAAAATTTCTTTTTTAATAATTTTTTTCTTTTTTAAAATTAGTTTATTTTATTTATTTTTGGCTGTGTTGGGTCGTCGTTTCTGTGCGAGGGCTTTCTTTAGTTGCGGCAAGCGGGCGCCACTCTTCATCGCGGTGGGCGGGCCTCTCACTATCGCGGCCTCTCTTGTTGCGGAGCACAGGCTCCAGATGCGCAGGCTCAGTAGTTGTGGCTCACGGGCCTAGTTGCTCCGTGGCATGTGGGATCTTCCCAGACCAGGGCTCGAACCCGTGTCCCCTGCATTGGCAGGCAGACTCTCAACCACTGCGCCACCAGGGAAGCCCAAAAAATAAATTTTAAAAAAGTGATTAGTCTGAATTGACATATGCTGTGGGTATAACATGCATACCAGATTTCAATGACTTAATACAAAAAAAAGAATGTAAAATGTCTCAATATTTTTATATTGATTACATGTTGAAATGATATTATTTTGGATATATTGAGTTAAATAAAGTATTAAATTAACTTGTTTCTTCTTACTTCTTTAATGTGACTACTAGAAAAATTTTAATTACAGATATGGCTCACATTATATTTGTATTGGACACTCCTCTCTAGACAGAACTAATAGCTTATACTCTATAGAGGGGACGGAGATGCAAGTAAACAAGAGCATGGGGAAACAATCAGACAAGTCAAGAATTTACAAGACATCTGTCCTAGACTTTGAAAAGTCAATGCCATTGAAAAGAAAAGAAGCTGTTCTCGATTAAGAGGCTAAAGAGATAATAACAGCCGAATGCAACACATGGACCTTGATTAGATCCGGATTTTTTTTAAGTTTTCTTAAAGACATTTTTGAGACAACCTGGGAAAATTAAATATAGACTGAATATTAGCTGATATCATGGGACAACTGTTGATTTTCTTAGGTGTGATAATGTGGTAGACATGTAAGGGAACGTCCTTATTCTTAGGAGATTTCTGCTGAGGCTTTTAGGAATGAAATGATATTAACGTTTGCAACTTACTTTCAAGTAGCTTGGCAAAAGAAAAAGTGTGTGTGTGTGTGTGTGTGTGTGTGTGTGTGTGTGGACAGAGAGAACAAAAGCAAATTTAGCAAAATGTTAATTATAGAGCCTAAAAAGATCTAAGTATTCATTGTACTAATCTTTCAACTTTTCTGTGTTTGAAATCTTTCATGATGAAAAGTTGGGGAAACAAGGCAAAGTAAAAAAGCAATGAATGGGACATGAGGAGGTAGAGACAACCCTTTCAGGAAGTTTGGCCTAGAACTGGAAGTGAGGGGGTACAGAAGCTAGAGCGGGTATGTCGGGTGAAGGAAAGCGTTTATAGGGAGTTCCCTGGTGGCCTAGTGGTTAGGATTCTGGACTTTCACTGCCGTGGCCTAAATCCAATCCCTGGTCAGGGAACTGAGATTACACACACACAAAAAAAAGTTTGTAAAAATGGAGAGTTGAGAGGGGTTTAAACGGTTAATGGGAAAGAGCCAGTAGAAAGGCAGAGAATGAAAGATATGAGTTATTCTGGTCAAATTTCTCATGCCTGGAGATAGACCCTCTGAGAGTTTCAAGATTCTACCCCGCTCTCCCCGTCCCAGGCCTCCTCCCTATTCCCAAGTGTGGTAAGAAGTAATCTTGGTGGCGACACCTAGTGGATTCAAAGGGCACTGCTTAAATTCTTCACTGTACACCAGATCCAGAGAGCATCTTATTACATTTTATTTATTACACACCAAATTATTTCCACCTTTTTTTCACTGCTAAGCCAGCCTAGGAGGTGAAACATTATTAAGTAAGCTCATCCTCTCCCCATACAGCCCACAGGGCTCTCTGACCACCTCGTGTCCTGAGGGGCAGCTCTCAGTGCTGAGCAATGCTCCCACGTCCACACTTTGCCCATCAAACCCTTTGCCTGATTCAAGGACTGGGTCATCTCTTCCAAGAAGTTTTCTCTCTCTGTTTGTGTGTGTGTGTGTGTGTGTGTGTGTGTGTGTACTTTTTGGCCACACCCCACAGCATGTGGGATCTTAGTGCCCAGACCAGGGATTGAACCCGCACCCCCTGCATTGGAAGCACGGAGTCTTTTTTTTATTTTGGTTGCATTGGGTCTTTGTTGCTGTGCGCGGGCTTTCTCTAGTTGTGGTGAGCGGGGGCTACTCTTCGTTGCGGCGCGCGGGCTTCTCATCGCGGTGGCTTCTCTTGTTGTGGAGCACGAGCTCTAGGCACGCAGGCTTCAGTAATTGTGGCTCACGGGCTCTAGAGCGCAGGCTCAGTAGCTGTGGCACACGGGCTTAGTTGCTCTGCGGCATGTGGGATCTTCCCGGACCAGGGCTCGAACCCGTGTCCCCTGAATTGGCTGGCGGATTCTTAACCACTGCGCCACCAGGGAAGTCCCTGGAAGCACAGAGTCTTAACCACTGGACCGCCAGGGAAGTCCCCCAAGGAGTTTTCTCTTATTGTCCCCCACCCCCCTATCCCCAGACGAGTAATGAATCTCCTTGGTTTAACTCCTAGAGCATTTATCATCCTGTGTCTTGTCCCCCTCTTACGGCTCCTATTTCAAACAACCTAATTTACTCATTCAGCAAATATGTATCGAGGGTCTTCTTGGTGCCAAGTACTGTTCTAGGTTCTGAAGAGTGAACAAGAGAGACTCATGGAGCTAACATTCTGGGGGCTGGAGGAGCAAATACACAAAGAAGAGTAGATGATGTCAGGTAGCGATGAGAGCCCTGAAGAAAACACAGGAGGATTAGGGGAGAGAGAGTGGGGGGTGTGCGGGGGTGGGATCAGAGTAGTCAGGAAAGGCTCAGGGAAGCACAAAGGTAAAATCCCTGAGACAAGAATGAGTGTTATGTGTTTTGGGAACAGTAAGGCAGTCAGCGTGGCTGGAGTGGGATGAGTGAGAGAAGGGAGAGGAGGTGAGGTCAGAGAGAGAGAATTTTGATTTTTCATCTAAGTGTTATCAAAAACACAGGAGCGTTATAATAATCAGAATTGTTTTAGTTGAACTGTAGCATTACAGTGAAATATATAAATCTCAATGGACACACACACACACACACACACACACGTAACCACATCCAGGTCAAGATACAGAACATTATGTTCATAGCAGCACTATTTGCAATAGCAAAGACATAGAAGCAACCTAAATGTCCATCAACGGATGAATGGATAAAGAAGATGTGGTACATATATACAATGGAATATTACTCAGCCATAAAAAAAGAATGAAATATTGCCATTTGCAGCAACATGGATGGACCTGAGATTATCATACTAAGTGAAGTAAGTTAGACAGAGAAAGACAAATATCATATGATATCACTTATATGTGGAATCTAAAAAAATGATACAAAGCAACTTATTTACAAAACAAAAATAGACTCACAGACATAGAAAACAAACTTATGGCTACCAAGGGGGAAAGTGGGGGAGGAATAAAGTAGGAGTTTGGGATTAACAGATATACACTACTATATATAAAATAGATGAACAACAAGGACCTACGGTATAACACAAGGAACAATATTCAATATCTGTAATAACCTATAATGGAAAAGAATATATATATACACATACATACATACATACATATGTATATGTACATATACATATGTATGTATGTATGTGTATATATATATATAACTGAATCACTTTGCTGTACACCTGGAACTAAACACAACATTGTAAATCAACTATACTTCAATAAAAAAAAAAAGATACAGAACTTTTTTTTAGACTAGGGAATTCCCCAGGGCATATTTTTTAAAATTAGTTAATTAATTTATTTGGCTGCGTCGGGTCTTAGTTGTGGCATGCGGGCTCTCTAGTTGTGGCACGAGGGCTTAGTTGCTCCACAGCATAGGTGGGATCTTAGTTCCCTGACCAGGGATCGAACCCTCATCCCCTGCATTGGAAGGTGGATTCTTAACCACTGGACCACAGGGAAGTCCCTGATACAGAACATTATTATCACCACAGAGGGCTTCTTCACACCCCTTCAATACTCTCTCCCACCCCATGAGTAACCATTATTTTCACTCCAATCCCCATAATTTTGCCTGTTTTTTAACTTCTCTAAACAGAATTATACAGTGTGTAGTCTATATGTCTGGCTTTGTTTACTCAATATTATGTCTATGAGATTCATTTACACAGGTAGTAGTCATTTGTTCCTTTTCATTGCTATGTAATATTCCATTATAAGAATATACTACAATTGATTTGTCCATTCACCTGTTGAAGGATACTTGGGTTTTTTCCAACTTCTTTATCATGAATAAAACTGCTATGATCACCATTGTACATGTCTTTTGGTGACATAAGCACTAATTTCTCTTGGGTATACACCTAGGAATGGAAATGCTAGGTCACAGGTACGGTGTACATTTAGTTTTAGTAGATACAACCAAACAGTTTTCCAAACTGGTTGTACCAATTTAGACTCCTGCCAGCAATGTATAAAAGTGCTGGTTACTCCGCATCCTCACTGACACCTGGTATCACTGCCCTTTAAGTTGAGCCATACATGATCTGATTTAGGTTTGTAAAAGAGCACCCTGGCTGCAGTGTGGAGACCCAACTGGTGAGGTTAAGAGCAGGTTGGACAGAGGAAGCCGAGAGACCAGGTAGGAGGCTAGTGCAGTCGTCCAGGGAAGACATGAAAGTGTCTGGACTGGGTGGTAATAGAGAAATCGTAGAGAAGTGGACTGATCAGGTTGTGCTCTGGAATTGTAGCCGCCGGGCCGGGCCGATGAGATGAGTGAGGGATGAGGGGGAAGGGCATCGAGGGTGAGTCTTAGATTCTTGCCTGGAAAACTTGGGTGGATGAGAGGACCATTTTCTGAGATGCAGAAGACTGAGGGAATAACTGATGCAGGATGAGGGAAGGTCAAGGGCTCACATGTAGCTGTTTGAGTATATGATGTCTCCTGGAGCTCAGGCTCTCATTAGAGCCTAACACGAGGCTCTAGATTCTCCACATCTTAGCATAACTGGTAGGTACTGGTTGTGTGCAGAGTGCATGCTGTCTGGGTAGTGCCTAGAGCAGCAGTCCCCAACCTATTTGGCACCCGGGACCGGTTTCGTGGAAGACAATTTTCCCACGGAAGGGGGGCGGTATGGTTCAGGTGGTAATGCAAGTGACGGGGAGCGGCAGATGAAGCTTTGCTCGCTCGCCTGCCACTCATGTCTTGCTGTGTGGCCCAGTTCCTAACAGGCCGCGGACCACTACCGGTCCACCGCCTGGGGGTTGGAGACCCCTGGGCTAGAAAACGTGCATGCTGTCTATAGCAGACAGATCTGGGTTAGGGGCTCCGTTCTGCCCCCTCGCTCGCCCTGTAACTTGGACATTATGCTGGGACTGCCCAGCTTCCAGCTTCCACCTCACAGTGTTAGAATTAAACAAGATCACATATCCATGGCACCTGGAACGTGGAAGAACGAAAACATTCACTCTTGCAAGTCCCAGGCACTAGGTGGCATTTCTCCCAAGGTTAGCACCTTTTCCTCTCACCCACATTTTCAAAGTCACGCCAGAACAGCCTGGTTGAGGTGGCCCAGAGCCCCGAGAGGTGGTTCCCTCTCTCCTCCCTCGGCCTTTCCTTCCCCAGGCTCAAAGAAACAGAATGGAGAACAGCAGGCGGGTTGATTCATAGACTTTTATCAGCTTTTACTCCACCGGGAGGTTTCTGCAATGACAACCGAGCCTGTACAGTACACACGTTTCACTCTGGTAAAGCTGTGGGGCACAGGAAGGCGTCCGGGAGGTCCCTGGGCGGCAGCAGGGCAGGCGTCAAGGCTAGGGGCGGGCAGCAGCCGAGACTGGACCAGTGGGCCCCAGGGTTTGGGGAGGATGGTGAGAGCTGGAGTGACAAGGCTGCTGAGAGGGGTCGGGAGGAAGCGCGGCTGCAGGGAGAGGAGGGCACATCAGCAGGAGCAGGGAGGAGTAGATAGACAGAGGTCCTTGTCTGTAAGGGAAGGAGGGGGTGGGACACAGCACCTGTGAATGTGCTGGGGGTGGGGAGTCTACAGACATTTTTTTGGGGCAGGAGCAAGACAGACCGCTGTATAAAAGGGACTGTACAACATAACCTATGATACACTGTTTACATATGATACAAGGCTCTTTCCCTCTTTGAGTTTTAAAAAATAAATTTACAATTCCCGAGCTTTTGGTAAAAAATATATACACTCTCAGAATAGGAACGGCAGCTGCTTCGGCTGCTTTGGCTGCTGCCTCTTCGGAAGGGAAAGAGGTGGTGCCAGAAAGGAGGGTGAGGCTGCACCAGGAAACCTCACACCGTAGCTGCCGGGAGCCCTGCACCCCTCAGCCCTGGAGGCCCGTGATGGGAGACGGAGGGGAGACAGAGAGGTAATAAAGGCATCGCCAGAGCCCAGTTTTGCCTTTCCAGTCTCTGTCGTTTCCTTCCCCACGCTGGGGGGCTGCCTGCCCCAGGTACAGGGGTCCACCCCACCCCAGCTCGGATGGGAAGGACCAAGGGGGAGTCAAGACAGGGAGGAGGATGAGACCATGTGTTGGTATCCCACAGAAGAGCCAGAAGGGAGGTGACAACTCCCTGCTCAGCAGTGAGACACCCCAACAGCAGGAGTATGGACAGCAGGCACCCCAACCCTGACACTGCCACACCTCACCCCCCTGCAATGCAGACGGAGGGTCCAATAGGCAGCTTAGGCCGGTGTTTCCCTGAGCATCTTCTACCCTCTCATGGGAGCCCACCCAGGGACCTTTGGGAGGCCTGAGGTGGGGAAATCCTAAGGGCTGACGGGTAACCCTCCCGTCTGCTGCTGCGCCTTGCCCTCCCGAGCAGCTTTACCCAAAGGCCTGGACATGCAGGGCAGCAGAGGAGCTGGGCAGGGAGCGGTGGGGCGGGGAAAGCACCCCACACCGTCCCAGGGGCAGAGTAGACAAGGGTAGCACCAAACAGAAGGACCCCCTCCCCGGCACACACAACACCCTCCCTCAACTACCAGATGCTCTCCTGCTCCTTCAAAGGGGGCGCACACACCCGCACGCGTACACCCGCACAGACACAAGGTAAATATAATATTCGGGGGTCCATCTAGGGGTCCCAGCCCTGGCCATGGAGAAGCCTGGCAGGTGGTGGAGAGGAAGGACACCAATCCCTCCCGTAACTCCGCTCTGCGAGATGGGAAGGGGGGCAGCTTTCCTGTCTGCTTGGGAAGAGGAGGCTGGGCGCTCCATCTCCGGAACAGACCTCTATGAGAGGGGCTGGGGAAGGAGCTCTCCGCCCCCTTTCCCTGGGAGGGCAGGCACCAGCAGAGTGTGGTTTGGGCTTGAAGGAGCAAGGCGGAGAGGACTTCAGCAGGATGAACAGGCTTATGAGTCCAGGGCTAAGTCCACCCAACTCTTTCCTGCTCCCGGGGAAAGAGGTCAGATGTGGGTTGGGACGTCGTGCAAAGTGCTTGAGTGCCAGGTGCCCGAGGTCCCTGGTGAAGGGCCAGCCAGAGCCTCCGTTCTCACTGACTATTGGCCTCCAGCTTGTAGGAGAGCTCGAAAAGGAGGTTCTGGTTGTCGATGACCTGGAACTGGCGCACGTAGGCCTTGGTCTGCAGGTGATGTGGGGAGGCCTCCATATCAAGGCCTGGGGGTGTGAGGACAGGGAGGCGGTCAGGGTGCTGGCCACCCTTCTTCCCCTACACACATACCAGCCAGAGGAGAAGGGTGTGGATTGGGACAGATGTTGGGCAGGAGGGCCCCCGGGCAGGCCAAGGAGAGAATGGAGAAATGACACATTTAAGGAAATAAACATTCAAGTGGGGACTTCTCCCAGGAACCCTCCCGGCTCAGTCAAAGCTCTACCTGCAACGCTCTCAAAACGCCGTGGGTTACTCACAAAGGGGCCGGCTCCGGTATTTGCGGACGGTCCTCACTTTTTCGGCCACTGAATGCTGGGAGATGACAAGGAATGAGTCCTGAAAAGGGCACAGAAAGATGCTCCCCCTTCTAATGCTCTCCCTCCTCCAATCTCCAACTCTCTTGGTTTAACTCCCTCCAGTCCCCAGCTCTGGAGGGTCTCTAAAGGACCAAAGAAGGGGTACAATAGGGTGCCAGGTGAGGGGGAGGCAGAGTTGCCCCCCCACCCCGAGCTGCCTGTCAGTTTTGCCACCTGTGGGCAGGTTGTCACAGTGACACCCCCAGGGAGACAGTCAGGAGTCTTTCAGGCAAGCTGGGAGCCATGAGGAAGGCTGTCGCCTTTAGGGGGGATGCCAGGAGAGGGCGAGGATGCCAGCCCTCCCCCACTCATGGGACTGAGGTTGGCAGTGCCACTCACCAGCTTCTCAATGTTCACCAAACCATCTACAAGGGTCTTACTCCCCTCGTGCAGGAAAGTCAGGTCTAGGGATGGGGAGAGAAGCAAATGGGTAAGAGAGGAGGTCCAAAGGGCCCCTCCCCTCCCCCCGACCGCACTCAATCTGGGGGCGCTCCTCTCTACTTGGGCACACACAGAGCTGAGTTCAGAGGGGATGGAGGGTCAGAATGGGGCATGGAGAGTGAGGAGAGAAGAACATAGCTTGGAAGTGACTCTCACCTTTGAGGATCAGAGGCACGAAAGGAATCACAGGGGGTTTCATCTTGGAGATCACTTCTCGGTAGCTTTTGTGGTTCCTGCAGGGGTCCTAGCATTCCACAGAAGAGGGATGAAGGGACAGACAGGCCCAGTGTACCCCAAAGTCATCCCCCACTCCCTCCCTCAGCCCCTACCCTAGAAATATCTCCAATCAGATAGGGGCGTGTTTGGGTGTCTTGTTTGGGGCTCAACTGCTCTCCCCTCTCCTCCAGGGATAACAGAGCAGCAATCCTCCCATCTTCCCTCCCAGCGTGGTGGGCAAGGGCGGGTAGGTGTGGGGGGACCCAGGCACTAAAAAACCTTGAAAGGGAAGCTTGAGGTAGAAGGTTTATGGGCACAGAAATTCTCTGGGGTGCCAGTCCAGGGGCAGATAAAAGAGCCAAACCCACTCACTGTCAGGTTCTCAAATTTGCGGAACAAGTTCTTGAATTTCCCTGGCAGCTTCTGCAGTTTGAAGGAAGAAGAGATGTCAGAGTCTGGAGCTCCTTGGGTTTCATGGGATCTCCTGACTAATCCCCAGGTGTTAGTGGGGGAAAGGGCCCGAGTGTCTCCCAGGAGGCTGGGAAGCTGGCCGGCGGTAAAGTAAAACCAGCCTTGGGCTAGGTCTGGGGAGCTTGAAGCAGCCCAGAGGAATGGGTTATTCTGGGGAAATGGAGGCCTCTGCAGATGCACGTGCCACGTACAAGGCCTCACTGGGTGCTGTCTGAAATCCAAGAGCCACGGCCGCGACCTGGCCGGGACTGCTCCCTCCCACCCCCACCCCCACCCCCCCGGGGTATCCGCCTCTGCTAATCTGCCCTGGGACCGGGTCCCTCAGCCCTGCTGTGTGCCCCGGGGCTGTATTTGCCAGAAGAGGGCGCCTCCTTCCAATCGGCACAAAAGCTCCCTAGAGGCGAGCAGCGGTCCCGGGAGGCCGCTTTGGGGTGAGCCCGGAATGTCAAGGCTGAGGGTGGAGGCCAAGACCCCCGAGGTGGGCCAGCACAGGTGGGAGGAGAGGAAAGGGAAGAGGTCTCATCACCTCCCAGGTGAGCCTCAGGCGGCTGACCGCGGCGTTGTCCAGCCCCATGACCACGGCGAAGAAGGACAGCAGGTCCTGGTTCTGCTTGCAGCTGCGGGGGCGGGAGGCGGGGTCAGCGGGGGGGGCGGGCGGCCGTGGCCTCCCCCCTCCGCGGCCGCCGCACTCACATGGCCGCGATCTTGATGAACTTCTTGAGCAGCTGCGCGCGCTTGCCGGGGGCCTCGCAGAGCAGCACCTCGGTGGCCACCCAGTGCGTGACCTCGCTGCAGCGCTGCAGCAGCAGCTCCAGGTTGGCCGTTTCCCGGCGGCCGCGCTCCCCGTGGAACACGTAGTCCACGAACTCCAGCTGCACCCGCGGTGGCAGGAGGGGCCGCCAGGGCGTGGGGAGTGCGGGTGGGAAGAGGGCAGTGCGAGGCGGTGAGCAGGGTAAGGCAGGAGGGCGGGGGCGGGAGGGGTGGAAAATAGAAAAAAACCGGGACAGGACAGGATGCAACAGAGAGGGGGGAGAAAAGACAACCAACATTAATAATGCTCTACCATCTACTGAACACTTACCCGGTGCCAGGCGCTTGAACCATCTGATCGACATTATTGTTCTTGCCTTATTTTCTTTAATAGTGAATATTTTACAAATTCTAACCGTGGGTCGGGTTCTGTGTCAGCAGCACATGGATCCTGAACCACCCCGGGAGGGGGGCGGGTAGGACGGGGTGTTTCCTCTCTCTTTGCTTTTTTTTTTTTTTTTTAAGATAAAGGGAACAAAGGCTTAGAGAGGTTCTGGCGGCACACTGCCCCCGGGCATGCTGCAAGGGAGTGTCCTCACCAGAACTTTCAGCCCAGACGCTGCCTCCCTCCAGACCCCCAGCCCAGCTCCAGCCTCAATCCCCACCTCGTGCACACAGCGGAACAGCTCCCAGTGGAAGGCAGTAAGGTTGTTGGCGACGTCCTCAGGCTCCCCTCGGTGGATCTCTGTGTCTCCAGGGGAGACCTGGATCTCCTCGGGGAGGGGCACCTGGTGGCAGGCAGGGACATGGGCTGGGCTTCTCAATTTCTGCTCCCGGCCCCTCTCAGCCTTCCCTCTCAGCCAAGGCTTGTGAAGGAGTTCTTACCAGGGCCTCATAGCTGTCTCGGGTACAGGCAAACAGGTGGCTGTTGATGCCCAGCGTGGTGAAGACACAGTCTTCGGTCGGCTGGAGAAGGACCTTCTCTGCAGGAGAACGAGCTGCCCTGCCTCAGCCCCGGCCCCTGAGCCCTCACACACCCCAGCCACCACCGCCGTCCCCTCCAGAAACTCCTCATCCCGCACAGACATGTTCTAGACTAACAGGACTCATATCATCACCAGTTTATGCCATATTTATCTGACATTTTTCAAAAAATGAGTTCTCTTGCATTTATAACCTCCTTTGGC
This sequence comes from Balaenoptera ricei, assembly GCF_028023285.1. NCBI lineage: Eukaryota > Metazoa > Chordata > Mammalia > Artiodactyla > Balaenopteridae > Balaenoptera > Balaenoptera ricei. Next base: position 19,422,770 of record NC_082658.1, on the reverse strand, counting down.
TCCCAACCTTCTTTATAGCTCTTCTCTTAGTCTATCATCCCTGTGACACTGGGAAAGCAGGAATTTTTTTTTCTGAATTAGAGGAAAATAAGGCTATGACTACATTGCAGGGTTTTTGCCTTCCTACCGGGATTGGAGGCCCACCCTGTGTCTTTGGCCTCATAAACGTAGCATCCTTAGATGCTCGTGGAAGTTAAAGGACAAGATCCCAATGTGAGTAAGAGGCAGGCACCCAGAGCAGCATCCAAGTGTCCTGGACCACTGCTTCCCCAACTTTAACGTGCATAGGAATCACCCGGGGATCTTGTTAAAACGCACATTCTGATTCTGCAGGTCTGGAGTGGGGCCTGAGATACTGCATTTTTAGCAAGCTCCCAGGTGATGCTCATGTGTCTGGTCCCAGGACCACACTTGGAGTAGCAGCCAGGGCCTAGAATTCAGCCTTTACTCCTGCCCCAAGGCACTGGGCTTGTGAGTTTCTTTTCTTGTGCTCCCCCCACCCCCGCCACCAGCCCAGCTCTTTCTGACCCTCACCTCCTGAGGAGGCCACAGCTACCAGGATGAGGGAATCCTCACGCCCCGCAGGCTCCTCTGAATACTGCAATTTCTCCGTCACAGAGCCCAGAATGTCCTGCACAGATGCTGAGAGGCGGCTGCGTATGGTCACGTAGGAGTGGTCAGGCATGTAGACCCGGCAGAAGACTGGATAGAGACCGGGAGGTGGCTTGTCACCCGTGGGCAGAACGGCAGCATCAGCACAGTTCCCTCCTGGGCACCTCTGTTGCCCACCCCACCCCAACCGGAAATTGGTTGGCCTCTGAAAAAGATGCTGTGAAAAGGACTGGTGCTATGACACAAGGAGACTCCACAGAGGGTGCCCGAGACCCGGAGACCCCTCAGGGCCCCCGGAGCCACTAAGGAAGCCCTACCCCTCCTACGGTCCACACTCACTCTCATCGGAACCCCGGAAGGCCACGCGGGTCTGCAGACAGGAGTCTATCCGACGGAAGTGGCGGAAGAGTGGCTTCACCTGCTTGCTGGGCAGCTGGCTCTCGTCCGGGATCCTGGTGTGGACACAGCTGGGCATCAGGAAGCCCTGCCAGGCATACTGCATGCAAGGCAGGCAACATCAATCAGGGATATCAGAACTGGTCAGGGATGCCCCGGCATCAGGTTCAGAGAGTGGTGAAGGGGGTAAGAAGAGAGGACAACGGCCAGCATGGGACAACTGTCTGAATGACCCAAATCAAATGCCACCTCTTCCATGAATCCTTCTCTATCCATCCCACCCACCAGGAGAGGTCACCATTTCGTCTTAATAGCTGTAGGACATTGGGCTAATATTTGTTTATGTTCATGTCTTATCTCTTTTACAAGATTGAGAGCTGACTGAATTTTATTTTCATCCTACAGGTCTAGCACACTGCCTGGCACATGGTAGGTGTAGGTCATCAGCTGTTTGCTGAATTTTGCCAACAAGAACTTCACAGTCTGGGGGACTTCCCCAGTGGTGCAGTGGTTAAGAATCCGCCTGCCAGTGCAGGGGACACGGTTCAAGCCCTGGTCCGGGAAGATCTCACATGCCACAGAGCAACTAAGCCTGTGCTCCACAACTACTGAGGCTGCGCTCTAGAGCCTACGAGCCACAACTACTGAGCCCGTGTGCCACAACTACGGAAGCCCACACGCCTAGAGCCTATGCTCCGCAACGAGAGAAGCCACTGCAATGAGAGGCCCACGCACCGCAAGGAAGAGCAGCCCCCGCTCGCTGCAACTAGAGAAAGCCTGCGCGCAGCAACAAAGACCCAACGCAGCCGAAAATAAAATAAATTAAAAAAAAAAAAGAACTTCACAGTCTGGGAGGGAGACAGACGGGCATACAGCTACATCTAACACGAGGCAGGAGGTGTTAGGTGATATAATAAAGGTACGAGAAGAGTTATGTTGGTATAGGGGAGGGACAGCTACTGCTAAAAGATGCCTTCACTGAGAGGATGGCATTTGACCTGGACCTTGAAGGACAACAGGAAGAGAAGGGGGTGGGAGGAGGGCACGCTGGGGTGAACCACATAAGTGACAGCAGGAAGCTGGGAACACAAAGGTGTTCATGGAATGGTGGGGTGTATAGGGAGTGTCACGGGTGAAGGGGGATGTGGGAGATGAGATGGGAAGGATGACCAGAAGGCAGAAAGAGGGTCTAGGATGTTGCAACTTCATCTTACAGGCAATGGTGGGCCGTGGATATTTTTGGAACAGAAGCACAATGTTGTCAAGTTTGAAAGATCTCTCTGGGGTCAGCATAAGAAAGACACAAAGCCATAAACTGAAGCCCTGGATGGGAGGCTGTGGTGATAATCCAGGTGAGAGATAATGACGCCTAAATGAGGGTTACGATGGTGGGATGGAGCAGAGAGAAACTGAAAGGGCTGAAAAGATGGAGGGATGGATGCAGTAGTGTCCTGAAGCCAGCTCACATTGGTTCATGAGAGCAGATTGTTAAATTTTGGGGAGTTTTGCCAACTGGTTTTAAACATAGCCATTCAAAAATTAATTATACATATATATGTAAACTTACATATATATAAAATATATAATTATATATAAACATATATATGTGTATATATATATATATATATATATATATATACACATATATATATGTTTTATAAACTTAAAGCCAAATTATTACCAAAAAAGTAGTTTCCTAATTGTTTCACTACCTTTTACTCTTATCTATGCTCTTCAGGTTAGTTACGTCTGTTGGATTTATATGGTGAAGATAGTACCTAATGGCCTGCTACTGCACATCTCTTCCCAACTTCACATTCAGTGATGTCATACTGGTAGCTTGGAATCAACCACAGTGAGAGAATTTACACCATGGGAATCAGCAAAAGCTATAAACCAGGGCTCTTTTTCCTGACGTGCTGGCTGTTCAATATTTATCAGTACACCATTGGATTGACAAATAAATGGATGGGAGAATGGACCCCAAAAATGACTGGAGACAGTGCTTTGTGCTACTCTCCAGTAAGAGAAAGGGAATGAAATAAAAGCATCTTGAGCCCAAAGACTAGAGGCACCCAGCCCTGTAATAGAGGAACAAGGGGGACTTCTTTCCTGTCCCCTCCCCCAGCCTATTCCCCTCACTTTAGCTCCACTGTTTCCACAAGCTGGTGCAGCCTCAGTGTGTCCTCTCGGAGGTCCTGGTAAAGGGACTCATCCTTCATAATCAGCAGGTACAGATCCTGCAGAGATGAGGAGAGAGAAGGTGAGGGCAGGGGTCTCAAGCATCACTCTCTGCAAGGGCGGGGCAGGGTCTCCATGCCTTCAAACACAGAAGAACCGTACATGCTAAGGCTCACTGGCATCATTTCCTTCCAGGTACCCAGCTTGAGAAGTATGGTTCCTTCAAAGGGGCCCCCTTCCAGAGCACACAGTCTGCTCACCCACCTTCTCATCCCAGGCCCACCTTGATGATGCGGCCAGCCCCCTCTTCCTCCTGCAGCAGCCCCTGGTAGGTGTCCAAGAAATGAAGGAGCATGGCTAGACAGGCCTGCTTCCGGCCAAGCCCCTCGGGGCCCTCCATGCCTCCTGCCCAAACAAAGCTGACCCCTAAGTTAAGAAAAAGCCCTGGGCAGGCAGACCTGAGGACACTGGGAAGGGGTGTGGGAGGCAATGGGAGGCTAGGCTACCCCTAAAAATTCTCTAGGTTTGGGGCCATGGAGAAAGGGGCTCCAAGGGCCCTTGGAACCAAGACCACCTCATGCCCCAGCTCAGGTTTTTGCCAGAGTAGGTAGGGATGGCACCCACTTGACCACATCCAGCTCCTGCTCCTGCCTGTTTGAATTTCACCTGAGAAAATTCACTAGAAGCTACTCTGCCTGGACCCACCCAACCCCTGATCAGCCCACAGCCTGGAGCTTACAGCAGGCTGATAAAGGCCAATAGTGCTAACCACAAGCCTGACCATACTTCAGTGTAAGGCCTGGTGTTTCTAAGAGAGCCTATGATATTCTACTCACTGGCCTGACATTGACAATTAGGTCCTAGAATAACTTGGTGAGAGGCCCTATGAATAGCCCAGCCAGTGGCTTGTCTCTAGTAGACCCTACTAAAGCACGGCCATGACCTGATGTTTACATCAGACCCTGTAATAACTCACTGGGCAACCAGATGTTTGGAGCAATAATTCAGTGGGGAGAGAGGCACTCTTAATAGAGTAATAACACCTTGCATCCATACAGGGCTCTGCAGTCTCCAGAGCACTCCCACATCTGCTGTCAGAATGGTCTCCACAGCAGCCCCATAGAGAGGCAGGGCAGGTGCTATTTACCCCCATTTTACAGAAGAGGAAACTGAGGCCCCAGGAGGTTAGGTGAGCTGCCCAAGGTCACACAGCTGGTGAGTGAAAAACCTGGAATTGAAACCCAGGTGTGTTTCCTAGGGAAGAGCTTAGACCCTCACATCACATGTGGGGTGAGGCGGGGTGGCTCCCTCCTGACCCCTTTTGCAAGCTCCACAAAAGGATATTACTGGTGTAGCTCCTGCAGAAACTTCTCCGTGGGAAGGAAGAGAGAATGGGTGAGGACGATGTCATCCAGCAGGATATCTGTAGAGAGCAATTGCCACCACTGATGTCGGGAGGGCACCTCCAGGGCCCAGTTTGACACTCACCACCCCCTCTCTTGCCTCTGAGGGCAAATTCTCTTTAGCCAGGCTGGAGCCCCAGCCACCTGCCCAGTCACGCTCCGCACACACACGCACGCACACACACACATGTGAAGGTTCTGGGCAGCCGCTGCGGGGGTGGGGTTGGCAGCTGCCAAGGCGGCTGGAGAGAAGGAGGGGGCGCGCTTGCATGGCCACGCCCACTTCTCTCCAGTGTGTGTGGGAAGCTGGTCAGTTAATACACCAAGCTTGAGATCTGCCTGAAAAAAAGAGGAAGAGGTAGCCCCCAGAAGTGTCTCTAGACAAAGAGAACTTTTAAGCACAGAGGTTAGGGTCAGCGTGTGTGTGTGCGTGTGTGTGTGTGTCCCTCCGCCCCTCCTCACTCCCTACCTAACAGATTTGAGTTCCAACTAGGCAGGTGAGAACCAGCCCCATTCAAAGGGAGAGGGAGCGACTGCCATCTCTTTGATCCCAAAGCCTTGAAATAGAAAGCCTGTGTCCTCCGGATGCCCAGGGATGGAAGAGTTAATGATGGAAGGGTGGAGGGGAGTGGTTCCTCACACCACCCTTTCCCCCTCCACACCCCCATCTGGGCCTGGCTCAGCCAGTCAGCCAGGTACAAGGTCGCCCTGACTTGCAGCCAGCCCTGGGGTGGGGCAGGGCAGCCTGGCACACACAGACAGGCAGGGTTCAGGGAGGGACCCAGGTGTCCTCACCAGGACAGGTTAGGGCCAGGTCCCCAGGTACTGCCCCAGGGCAAAACCAAGGCTTCTGATGGCCCCCGGGTCACCATCCCCTGGCCTCCAATTCCAGCCATGAAGGTGGAGCAGGAGAATCAACACAAGATCCTCTACTTCAACTACTTCATTTCACAAATGAGAAACTGAGGCCCAGAGCTGGGAGGGACTTGCCTGGAGCTGGAGTAAGAACCCAGACTCCTGAGTCTGTGTTCTTTTCTCACCATGCCTGAGGCGAGCAGAGCGTCAGAGTACAGTGGGCAGGTGGGGCTGCTTAGACTTTTGAGAGCCTTTGGCTAGTTTCGGGTACCTTCTCTAAGTCCCCTCCTCCCACACGCCCTGGGAGGGAACCGAGATGGCTTAAGAACATTGGTTATATTGGAGAATATCAGAGTGGCAGGTTAAGCTGATTCTCATTCACTCTGGGACTGGTTTGGGGTTCCCCAAAGCAGTTACTCTGGGGATCCAGCCTGCCAGTCCAGATAATATGGTGACAATCAGTTCAAGAGTCCTTCCCCAGGGGAGACTGAGCAGCGTCTGTGGCACCAGGCCCCTGCGGAAGGGGAAAGACAGTTTTTCCCTTTTCCTCTCTGCCCAGTTTTTAAAGTGAGTCTGAGCCCCCCAGCCCTGACCCTCAGCTCCAGGGATGGGGACGAGGAATAGGGATGCCCAAAATCTTTCCTCTACACTTTATCTCACAGGAGAGCTAAACAGAGCAAAGGAAGAGGAACGTGGGGGCAGAGTGGGGGAGATGCTGTTATGGGGGCTACAGTTTGGCGTCTGTCTCTTCCAAGGCAGGCTCTGGTCCAATGTACAGCCTCCCCAGGGAATGTGTCATAGAGACATAGGGTGTGTGGTGTAGGCGGGAAGTTATGGTTAAGAGAGCTGTGTGTGTCTGATATTTTTCTAATTAAATCCAAAAGGTGTCAGGTCCCCAGGGCAACTACAACCTGAGCCAAGGAGAGTACCTGGGTGCTGAGAAAAATCTAGGGGAGTGGAGCCCCATTCCACACATCTGGGTTAGGACTCCCTGCAAAGGTCTGGGAGCAAAGCATGAAACCCCATCTTTAGGCCCTCAACCAGGGCTCCCAATCCTCAGACCCTGCTGGGCTTAGTGAAATGCCCAGAGCTAGCCCTAAAGACCCTCCGGTCTTCTACCTCAGCCACTAACCAGCAATCTGAGGCCTCAGTTTCCTCAAAATCCCCTTAGTAGGGGTGCTGGTGGGGAGTGGCAAAATAGCATCATCATTCAGGGAATAAGCTTCTCAGGGTGTGGTTATTTTTTAAAGAGGCCATGTGCTGAGGCCTGCCACCGGAAGGGTGGGAGTCGGAGAGGTTCAGACCCCCCGGGATGCTGCAGGGCCCTGATGTCTGCCTAGCTGCCTCTCCCCCAACAAATATCTTCTGAGTCAGCCCCCAACTAGAATACCTCCCTCCCCCCAAGCTGCTAAGGACAATGCATCCCTTTGCCAGAGCCCAAAAGGCAGCTTGGGCTGTATGCCTGTCTGGCACTGCCCCACTGAGTGGGCCAGCCCTCTGCTCTGGGGCTTCTAAACGGAATCGGGGACTCCCGGAAGGTCTTTTGGGGCTTGGCCACCTCTAGGGGGCTGCACTGACTGGTCTGGGCAGCTTCCATCTTAGTGTGTCAGGCCCTAATTTTGGGCCACAGAAGGAGGTAGTCAGCATCAGGGACCCATGAGGGTCTAGATGAAATGTCCAGGTGAGAGGAAGGGTGGCTTAAGGAGAGAAAGGGGTTCAGCTTCTTCTGCAGCCGTGGGTGAGGCCGCTACAGGAAGGAAGGTGGCACTGCCACTTCTCTGCTGCAGAAAGGTCTGTTCCTCCCATAGGCCCCCAGCTGACCACTCAACACCCCCCCCCCACGCCGAGGCTCGGCATAGGGCAACCCCCACCCACCGTCCAAGGGCAAAGGAAGAGGAACCAGGTGGCAACCCCCTACTCCGGGATAGATGAGCCAGCCGCCCCTTACCTGAGGCGGCGCTGTCCCTGGTGGCCCCTCCGGCCAGCCGCTCCAGAACTCGGTTCAGAAGATGCTCCGGCCGCTCGGGGGCGCCCAGGGGGGCCCAGGGTGGGGAAGTCAGAGGCTCGCCCGGGGACAGCTCGTCTGAGGAGTATGAGGAAGGGGAGCGCAGGGGCCCCCCTCCCCCGAGAGGCCCGGGCCCCGGCACCTCCTCCAGCTGCAGCCAACAGGGCCCCCCGCTGCCGAGATCCTCCGCGACCCCCGCCGGCTCTCCTCCGTCCTCCTCTGGGGGCGGCTCCAGAACCGGCTCGGCGAGGGGCTCCCGGAGGAAAGCTGGGAGCAGCAGGCGAGACACGCTCTGACGCCGCTGCAGCGGCCGCGGTCCCCCGGCTAGACCGCCGCCCCCGCCAGGTCCCCCACCCCCTCCAGGCCCGCCGCAGCTCCCCGGACCCCCGCCGGGACCTCCCGCCACCGTTCGCCCCGCCAGCTGCGACGTCTGCTTCTTCAGAAATTTCTCCAGCGGCTTCATGCCCCCCCCCGCCCCTCTGCTCGGGGCCGCCGGGGGACCCAGGTGTCCCAGGCACGGGCGGGGGGGGTGGGGACACGGTGCTCAGAGCCGGAGGGTCAGAGCAGAGGGCCGTGCCAGGCGCCGGACTGGGGGCCAGAGGTGCCCGAGGTTCGCTGGCCGGAGTCCAGTGGCCAGGGACCGGGGGAGGTACCAGAGGGAAGGAGTGCCCGCTCTTAGTGGCCCCCCATGCCGGCTGCAGCGCACGCGGCCCGAAGGGTGGTTAGGCTGTGGGGCCGGTGCCCAAGGCTCTGCGCTCCTGGGCCGGGCTGCGGCGGCAGAGGCAGCGGGCGGAGCGCAAGGCTGAGAGGACGCGGCGGCGGCGGCGGCGGCGGCGGCGGCTGCGGCGGCGGCGGCTGCGCTCCCGGCCGGGAGGAAGGTGGCAGAACTGAGACCGCGCCCCCTCCTCCAGTCCCCGCCCAGTCCCCTCCCCTACCCTAAATGGACCCGCCCCCTGGGCCGCGCCAGGCTTCAACTTGGGGCTGACCGCGAGGGAAACAGTAAGGGCTGACCGGCATTGGGTTCAGAGCAGACGCAGACATTAAGGACAAGGGTGAGGGAGTACTTTACCAATGGAGAGGGGCTTCCTGGCTCGAGGCTTACGAGGACTCCTGGTATCATTGCAAAGAACCAGGATGAACCTGGACTCACCTACCTGTATTCAGGTGAGGCCTACGAAAATTGCTGATTGGGTGTCCATCACTCTCGATCTCGACTGTGTGCTCTGTTGCCATACTCACTGGAATATGTGGTCTTTATCTTGCTTCTGTAAGAAGGGATGGGAAGGCCTCGGGTGGATTGGCATTGGAACTGGGGGCGGTACCCATCTGCCCTTTCTGGTAGGGCACCATAGGTGGCGAGGGCCTGGCCTGTGAGAGGCAGGTACTGGCAGGCAGGTAGGAGCCAGGCAGGGAGCAGCAGGTTGTGGCAGGTCTAATTAGGATGAAGAGAAGAGACGGTAGGCAGGTGGAGGAGGAGACCAGGGGCACAAGGGCACCTGAGCCTACTGGCAGCAGGAGGAAGCAGAGCCCTGGAGATGGGTGACCAGCTCTAGAACTGCCAACCAACACCATCAGGCATAGAGATCCCCTCCAGAGGTGACATAACCATGGAGTGGGGAAAGTGGTACCGAATTTGCACTCCAAATAATCCTTATTCCTGATCCTATGCCCAGAGCATTCTGTCCCTAAGGGTACACTGTCCCAGGAGGAGGGGTGTATAGAGACACGCACAGTATAAGCACATCAAGGTTAAGGTAACAAGGTGGGAGAGTGGCACCAGGCAACAGATGGGTCGAGGCTCCTTGGACAGTGCCCCACCTCTGTTTACTGTGCACAGACCAGGCAGGGACAGGAATGCTAAAGGCTGGGAGTGGTGGTAGAACTGAATAGGGTGTGTATTACACATGTGTTACTGTGTGTGCTTATCTGGTCCTATGTGTACAAGAGCATGTGTTTACAGAAATAAAGCTTTGCACACCCATCTGTTTGTGGATTTGCAATAAGGAACAGTAATAAAAAAGGAGAGAGCACAATTTTGGCTAAGAAGCTAGAATAAAGATCAAAGTATCAGTTTCCTGGACCCACTTTATTGGATACCCTAATATCCCTGGGGTTAAGAGGAGAAACTGGCTGGAGTGGCTTGGAGCTCCCCAGGCATTTTATGAACCAAGTAAGGAGAGGGGAGGGCTCCACTCCCAGCACATGCCACAGTTACCAGATTAAACTGGTTGCCTTGGTAACGTCCTCTCTGGGCAGGATTTGGGATTGTCGGCTAGGAAGGGGGAAGAATTGGGCAGTGTGGAGGGTGTAGGGGCTGCAAATAAAAGGGTCAAAGAGACTTCTGGAAACTGGAATGTGGGGAAACAAGACCTCAGCACCCTCCAACTACTCAAGGATGTCAGGCATAGACTAAGTTCAAGACCTTGAATCAGAGAGGAAAACCAGCATCGAGTTATGGTCCTCCTAGAACAGCAGTGGTTCTCACCCCAATTGCACACTGTAATCCAGGGAACTTTTCAAAAATATTGTTCCCTAGGCCACACCTCAAATCAATTAAATCAGATCTCTGAGGTAGGGCCAACGTTTACGGTATTTTTTAAAAGATCCCCAAGTGATTCATATAGCCAGGGTTGAAAATCACTGCTCTAGAGGGACAACCCAACCTAAGTGGGCTGCAGATGCTGGGAGACAACTTGGGGATTCTAAGTCCTTGGCTCTTCTGAGTCTCCCACAAAGCCTGTGCGCCGACCTTGTGGGGAGGATTGTTGGCAGGGCATCTACACTCCATGAAGAAATAGAGGGAGAGAGGGTGGTATGATTAACACCTGTGAGGAAATGGAAGCAAAAAACTGTGAGAGCCCAGCCCATGGACTTCCAGAAGGGGATAGGGCAGGGCTACCTAAGGCTGATCCATTTGCCCCTTAACACTCGCCTTCTTTCTGCCCACTGAGAGGCAGGCTGGGAGGGCAGAGAACCTGGGGGCTTTGCTGAGCTTGAGTTTCTTCTTGCTGAGCTGGTTACCAGGGCAACAGAGAGAGCAATGGGATCTAACTGCAGGACTGGAGAATCCAGAGGCAGGGGTGAGGGGGAAATATCATGCTCATTCCTCCTGCCAGCAATGCACCCCCAAGGCTGGCTGGCATTCTTTGGATGACCCCAAGAGATCAGGCCCATAGTTACCCATCACTCTGCAGGGGAGAAGGTAAGTAAACTGACTTTAATCAAAGAGGAATTAGGGCTGAGGGTCAGAAGAGTCAATGGTTCTCTGGCTGTGGCAGCAGCACCAAAGGAGGGAGTCCCAACTGTCATTTTAAGGTGCACCATGATGCCCATGCCCCCAGTGTACAAAGACTTGTGGGACCCAAGGACAGATGCTGCCAGCTCCACACTGAATTCAACTGCTTCCCCACACCAGGGATAGCCTTTGTAGTAAACTTCCACACCACCGAGGATCTGGAGGATCTGGAGGAGGAAATAGTCAACTCAAAGCTAGCTACCAAGTGGCCTAGGTAACTGGGACCACGAGCCAGAGCTGGTCTTTCAATTGCCCCTCTTCTTTACTTGTACTAAGACTGATAGGAGCCTCTCTCTTAGACTGTGGTCCTTGATACTTCAGTGCCAGTGCAAATTTTCCTTTTCAAGAGGACAGCTAGCTATTTGCACCTTCCCCTCATCCAAGACCTGGTACAGCTGTATTGACATGTGGGGCGTCACCCTGGGAAACTTACTTGCCAAGCACAAAGGCAGGCATGAGGGTTACTAGCTGTTCATGTGGGTAAGCAACATCTCACTAGTTTTTCTGTCCCTTGCACTTCCAATCTAAGAGACTGCATATCCTGGTGTCTATGTGGCAATGGGGTTAAGAAAATTAATGGGGAGTACAGTCATTTGTGGCCTCATAGGGGGTCCTCACCTCTCTGGGCTTCCATTTCACAATTCTGAGTTGGCTCAAGCTGGGACTGTGACTCTAGGGAATCAGGGGGTCCCCTTCCCTCCCTCCCTCCCAAATCAAGACTCATGCAAAACACTGGCAAATGAGCCAAGTTTACATGTCTAAATTTTATTTTCTCCAAGTCACAATGCCAATCACATATGTGCACCCTTTAAAACAGTAACAAACAAGAACAATACACATATAGAAACTCTTGCAACAAAACACAGTGGACCAACAGAGACAACTGTCACAGTGTCTTAAGGTCTGGGAATCTGGGCATGTGGCCCACTGGCTTGAGGAGACATCTTCAGGTTTAAGGCAAAGGGAACAGCCTACAAAAGGCACAACCATCAGCCACCCCTGGAAGAATCTCTTAGTTGTTTCCTCCTTGGGGGTTACAGCTTGAGTGCCTCTTTCCCCTCCCACCCCTGTGACTCAGAGTGGTTAAGCCAGCTGTTGAAGAGAAGGAACAGAATTGGTGACATTACTTGGGGAGAGACACAGCTGCCACCTTCTCCCTCAGGTTCTGTAGAAGGACAGGGACAATGGCCAAGTTACCCCTGGCAGTCACAAGTGCTGCAGTAACAGGAATCTCTTCCAAAGAGGCAGCAGGGGAGTGGTTCAGCGCCACAGATAAGAAGGAAAGGAGGGAGGAGCCCTTGCCCTGAAGTGACTGGTTTCCTTAGGCTTTAGGCCCAGGTGTGGTATCCTCTGTCTGCAAGGACAGGAGTAAAACTTAGGAAAAACAAGGTAGTAACATCTAAAACACTTGTAGCAGGAAAGACATGGAGAAGAGCAATTGCAAAGGACAGGGAAGACCGCTGGCTGGGTAATATCTGCCTCTAGAGAGATAAATTGGTCCATAGCAACTGGAAGGGGTGTGGTAGAAAGGATGTAAAGAAAAGCAGAGCCCTCTAATTCCACTTACCTCAAAGACTGAGCCTTGAGGACTGTGTGAAGACATACCCCTAAGGTGCAAAGAGTCTCACTCCACCCTCCCTTTCTCACTAAAGCATCTAGTTTTGCCATCTCTCCCCACTGTTGAGACTTTGCCCTTAGTAGAGAACTGAAGTCTACCAGAGTACAGAGACTGATGGAGGCCCAGAATTCTAAAAACTGAAGTCAAGAAGAAGGACTCCTACCACACACTTTGAGATCTTCACAACGGGACACTCTGTGCAGACAGCTATGTTTCCATAGGGTTAGAAGAGTTAAGAGAGTCCAAGTATACAATAACAAAGGCCAACCAAAAATGAAAGGTCAGCTCTTTGTAGACTTGGTGGGGGAAGACTGGCTGGTAAGGTCTCAATTATCTGGGATGCAGGGAAGAGCCAAAAGGGAACCCAGAGAAGCTAGCAAACCAGAGAATGAACTTGTTTCATTTAAAGGCAGAGAGAGAGAAAAGGGGCGGGGTGGGGGGGGGCGGGGTTTAAAGGAATATTAATTTAAGAATAGCAAGCCAGGCTTTAAAAACGAACATCTTAGAAAACAAAACAGGATGGAGCTTCCCTGGGAGCAGCAGATGCTTGAATTTCCCAGGAGAAAGTGAAGAAGAGCAAAAGATGTGGGCTCCTAGATGTAGACTCAGAAGCCTCGGCTGTCTGGATCTCTGCTCCTCTGAGCACAGCCAACTCAAAGAAAGACTGAAAATGGGAGGAAGTCCACTTGTTTCTCCCTTTCTCCAACAGAGCCTATCCTCTGAGGAAGGCAGGGGTCCCCCCATTCAGCTGCTTGCTGGTAGGAGCCACCCTGTATCTTCGAAGCCCTCCTGGTAGTAGACAGCCGGTTGTTTTCTATCCTGGGTTCTCACCTCTGCTGTCCTGACAGGGGTGAGAAAAAGGGAAGAACCACCAAAGTGTTAGTGGACCTTTTGGGCATTTACAAGCTATTTTCAGAAAACCACATTTCTAAATAATGTATATTAAAGTAATATCCCTAAAACAAAACAAAACAACAAAACCCCCATGGTCTTTCTCCTCCACGACCTTTAGAATTGGCTCTGCTGTAACACCTCAAATTTAGATTTCCCCTTTCCTTAATAAGGAATGCCCTCCTGCATTTTTTCCTTCCAGCTTCCCAAATAAAATGCTACCAAATTAACAGTGGTTTCTACTCAACCCTGCTCAGTGCATTCATAAAACAAAGAAACTGGCAAATTTTGGGACTCCTCTAAGCCTCCCCCTGAGATATCCCATGATTACAACTTAGAGCATTAATTAGGTGACTGTTAAGCAAGTAAGCATTAGCATTAGTTTTAAGAATGTTCTGAGTCATATTAAGTTGTACACTTACTTTTATATGATGTTAGATTTAAAATATTCAGAAATTCATATTAACTGGAACCCCTGCTTACAACCTGAAATAAAGTTGGAATTTGTTATCAGGTCATTATTATTTAAAAAAAAAAAAAAAGACCATTTTCCATAGAAACACACCCAGAAAAGGAGGGAAATCTGAAGAAAAGGAAAGCCCACTGAGGTCGGATGTGCCCTAAACATCCCTTGTTTAGAGCTCCTTCCCTAGGAGCTCTCATACCTCAGGTGGTGGGGGCTTGATGGTGACTGGCTGGGGAGTCCTCCGGGGTGGGGAGGGCTTTGGCTGCACCTGCTGCTGGGCGGGGTTATAGTAGGTCACCCCTCCATATACCTGCGATGGGGCCTGGGACCCCAATAAACAAGGAGAAGAAAAAGGAATTAATTCATCCAAACTATGATAAACAGGAAACATTATTCAGGCACAAAAATAAGAGTATTGGGGAATTTATAAATCTCTAAGCTGCCCCCCTTTAAAATAATTATTCATTTCTGCCTTAATATGTCCTAATATGGTTCTTACTTCTTCAAAGTACTACCCAGCTTTCTCTAATTCCTACCATTAGCTGACAAATGGAAGAGACTGAGCTCAGTGGTGACACTCCAGATACCACATGGTGTCAACCTTCTGGGAGTTAAACAGTACAGGGAGGGGTAGGGCTGGTAAGTAGAATACAGCTTCATTATGCAGTTGAATAAATAGCAGACATGCCAACCTAAGACATACTAAAACACTTGAATGAAAAACATCATTAAAGAAATGGAAGAGAATAAACAGATGATGGGCATCACATAAGCTGCATTTCTAGCTCCTGACCACCAAGAGGCGTCCTGACACCACATGCAAATCAGTGGCATTGAAATGTTGTCTCCAATTCTTTGAGCATTCTCCTCATACTATATTCCTGTCTGATTTAAAGGATGTGTACTTAGGAAAATCTCATTAGCCATCTCACCTGCGTGTTAGGATATAGATGAGGCGGTGGTGGGGGAGGCAGTGCCCCTGGCGCATAAGGGTAACTGGGATTACCAAAGTTCATGACGCCTGGAGCAGAAAAGTAGGTAGGAGCAAGCAACTGCTGAGGCGGTGGCTGTCCTGGAGACATGGACACTGGTGGGGGATAGAGGCCTGGATTGGGCAGAGGCGCCGGTGTCTGGTGGGGATGTAAACCTGGACAAGAAGAAAACAAAAACTGAAATAAAAGGTAACACCATTTCCATGGGATGGCCTGGCTGGACTGCTCACCACAAACTGCTCAGGGTGGAAGTCCTCAGGATGGACCCAAGAGGAGTTTGTTGCCCAAGCAGCCAAAGTGGCCAGCTTCATTAGCAAGCAGCACAGAGCTCAGGAGGATGGGGTTTGTGAAGCCCCCAACACATATCCTCACGTACTGGAAGCATACAAGCAGAGGCACAAAGCTTACCTGGGTGGGGAAGGTGCATTTCTGGCTGCACAATCATGCCCTGAGGAGGCAGTGGGGCAGGGCTGTCACCATGGGTATAGATTGGTCCCTGGAACTGCACTGTAAGATATCACATTGGGACTCTCATAAACCCTCACTCTTCACATCACATGGACAAGTCTCCTTGTCCCCCAAGCCCTTTGAAAAGATGTTCTCATTTCCATGTGAAGAAAACAGCAACCAGAGAATGTTTGTTAACCACAAGGAGAGGTCAGAAGGGAAATTCAGGAGGCAGGAGGCTGGTCTCTTAGTTCACTTCACCCTGCCAAGAAAGATACTCCAACAATAAAAATAAACTCACATGGATCATAGTAATGTCCCTCCATGATACTGATGTGCACAGGAGGGGCAGGGGGCTCCGGCACAGGTCTTTGCCGTTGAGATGAATAGCGTTTGGCTCGCCCACCCTGGACACCCTGAAATAAAGAAAGAGGTCTGAGCAAGAAGACTTCCAAAAGGCTGACTCTCGTATCATGTCCCACCCTCCTTTAGGTACTGCAAAACACTTACCTGGTACATGGCGGTGTTAAAAAAAGTATTTGCAAAAAGAATTGAAAAACCAATGAAAAGCATCAAGATCTAAACCCAAACCCTGTACCCTACATTTCGGGAGACCCAAATTAAAAGGGAAACATGCGAAAACTGACTTAGTTTAAACAGTGAACAAGCTGTGACATGCAACCCCCAACATGTGCCCCTTTCCCCCTTCTGTACCATTTCTTCCATCCGGTTAAACTGAGGTGGAGGTCCTGCTCCCATGTGTATGTGGTTGGGCATACCTGTAATACACCAAAAAAGTCACTGCTGCAGAGCAGACAGATGTGAATGGGACTCAAGATACCATCAAGAAAGTGACAGCCTGAAGAATCCCAACATGGGGAATGGCTTTCTTCCTTTAAACTAACAAAATTCCTTTTAAACTATCTCTGCTTCCTGTCAACTCCAGCATTTGGAAATTTGCCCCCACCGCCTGCCACCTTAATATAGCAATAAAACCTTTGAACATGAAAAAAAAAAAAAAAAACTTCAGCAATGCAATTCAGAAAATGCCAAGTTCAAAATCTTCCAATCAAGTATTTCCCTGCACAGAATCCTTGGGAGGTTATAATTAGCATATTACATTATCAAACATATTGAAAAATCTCAGCCCTGAAGTCTCTGAGCAACAACTAGAGAGGGGAGGATGTTCTAAATCTACCTGATTATTCCTGGCCACAGAGGTCTGGGCTAGAAGTATGGGAAGAGATTCCCCTCTGGCTGAAGATGACTCAGGACAAAAGGGAATGTTCTAGAGACTGTCTTCCAATGGTAATAAGGCATTGGTAGGAGAGTGTACTCCTCTAACCAAAGATCAACCCCAGGTCCAGTTTAGGCTACCCTGGTTTTCGGTGTTCAAAAATTACACACACCAGATAAGAATGCAGAAATTGCCAGTCCAAATGAGGATTTCCAATCTTTGAGCTCGAATTAGATTTCAGAAACTAAGGAAAAGATCCTCTGATCTATCTGACTGGAGGAAGAAAAAAAGGATGGGGGAGAGGGGTGGTAGACAGGTCCTAGTCACTAGCACTATGCTGTCCAACAGGATATCCACTAGCCACATGTAGTTATTTAAATTTCAATTAATTAAAATTAAAACTTCAGCTTCTCAGTCACTCTGGCCATATCACAAGTATTCAAAAGCACCATCAGTACAGAAAGTTCTACTGGGCAGCCTGGCTCTAGAAGACTGAGGAAATTAGAGAGGCTTTCCTTTCAAGAAGATTAGGAGATACTCATCCAAATTCAAATGCAGTTTCTGCCTTGAAACATTTAACCATTAGTTCAAATAATAAGAACACTGCCTTCTTCCACTTTTTCTACAGCGACTGGTAACGGATTCTGTACTCAGGAGCTCAGTATTGATGACTGATCAGTTAATAGTAAGCAAAGTAGTGGGGTAGTCTTGTGCAATAAATAAAACTGCTCTGAGGTTTTTGGATGAATATACCTATGAATCCATCTGTTCCTTGCAGTTAATGAAGATACTGTCAGACACCACATCCCTGAGAGACATAAGTCCCATGCCCCTAAGTCCAATGATATAAAGGGGAAAAAGCGAGTCACTATCCCTAAGGTACCTACCCCGAAGCTCACGTGATTGCAGGAATGAAGGCTGCCCTGGGCTCCAATTCTGTTCTGTTATATTTAGTTGTGCCACATCTTGTTCAAGTCCACCTGTGGTAGAATCCACTGGAGCCTCCCAGTTCCCAGTCTTAGCAGGCGGAGGAGGCGTAGTTTCTGGGACTGGAGGTGCTGGGGTCAGCCCTTCAGGTGGAGGGGGCACCTCCTCTGCAACCTTGACTGCATCTCCAGCTTTGACCCTGGTTCTTCTTGCCCGGGAATAGGATTTCTTCTCAATAGGCCTGTCAGGAGCTGGTGGTGCAGTGTCAGGAGCAGGATTTGGTATCTCTGAGGCCGCCTCCTCCTTCTCAGGACTGCCAAGCACTTGAGCATCTGCTTCTGGAGATGGATCCCTTACTGGAGTCTGCTCCAGGTGCCGTGACCGGTAACTAGTCTCATGTTTAACAGTCTCACCAGACCGGCCAGCATGCTGCCCACCAGCTTCCACAGGCCTAAAACCAGCACAACCTTCCTTGAAGCCTCCAGATCGAGAGTAATTCCTGGCAGCAGACATGCGGCCAGTACCTGCAGCATTCCTGTTGATAAATGTCCTTGGTGGTAAGGTGCCCCCAGGACCCTGGTGGCGATGGGACCTATTTGGCCGCTCACCAATCCAGTTTGGATCTCTTTGTGGAGGACTCCCAAACCTGAACAAACGGAATAGAGAAATAACAAAAGGGACCACTAGAGACATAAACTGAGGGTCAGGGAGACTTCCCATATTCCTCACCCAATTACGGGCCAGAATAGCATTTTAAAAAGCAGAGTTTTTCTCCTGTAAATATCAACAGTGTAGGCTCCAAAATTTCCTCACCTAGGTTTCCGGATTCTTCGGGGTTTGATGTCATCAGGATTGTGAGCTGAGCGGATGTCATAGCCATAAAGAGCAATGAGCTCCTGTCGGGACTTTGGAGCCTGTTCATCTTCCCGAAACTTGTCATGCTCCCAGCGACCCTCATCCTTCCACAGCTTTCGCTGACGTCCCTTGGGTCTGGTTGAAACCAGGGAAAAGTGTCTTAGGTTGGCAGATTCTGCCAAGTAAAGATGTTCATGAAATAAACAGGGTTGGGCAGGGAAACAGTAGGAACTCAGGTATTCTCTCCATCTTCCCCGACAGGCTATACGAAACAGGCCTTCCAAAGGCAAGAGTGAATCACAGCACCTCAGGGCCTGCTGGGCTCAAATGTAACAGGAATAGAAATGAGGAGAGACTTCACTTCAAACTACTCAGCACTCTGGAAACATCTCTCTCCTATAAGGCCACCTATGCAAGTATTTCAAATCCCAGAGGTTCTGAGCCTCAGATTAAAGAAGGCAGTGGAAGTGTGGGTCTGGATCCCAGCTCTTCCACCAAGAGTTACTAAATATTCTAAGCCTTACTTTCCTCATTTGTACAAGAGGGATAATCACAGTACTTACCTTAAAATGTTGTG
This sequence comes from Balaenoptera ricei, assembly GCF_028023285.1. Lineage (NCBI taxonomy): Eukaryota > Metazoa > Chordata > Mammalia > Artiodactyla > Balaenopteridae > Balaenoptera > Balaenoptera ricei. The sequence goes on along the minus strand of NC_082658.1, from coordinate 19,404,013 downwards.
AATAGTAAATGAGATAATACAAGTAAAACACTTAGCAAAGTGCCTGGCATATATTTCAGTAGTAAGCACTAAATACACACTAACATCCTACAGAGCAGTAGCAAGTGGCTGTTACCTGACTTCCTCCTCCTGAGTCTGCCCTCGAAGATCATGCTCAAAAAAGAGCCCTTTCCGGGGTATGTATGCTGGGTTCTTCCGATCTTCATCATCATCCAAATGCTTAGGGCCTTTTTTACCAACTTTGTTCTCCACAGGCTCTGTGCTCTCCTATTGGACAGATAAAGGACTCCTTACTCACTCCAAGGTTAAGAGCTCCTATTCCAGAACCCAAATGGAGGCCTTTGGTGGGTACTAACCTGTCCATCCCCACTTTGCCTCTCTCCAGTCACAGTGCCTTTGGTGTCAGGCTTTTCTTCTCCCTTCTCGTCTTTTGCTGAAGAATTAGCAGCATCATTGGCTTCTGATTTCAGCTCCACTTTGGAGTTTTCCTCTTCACTGTACTCCCCTTCATCACCCTGAAAAAAGTTTCCCTGTCAGCTGTGGAGATAAGATCTGAATGGTGTATTTTAAAATTTTCTATTTTTTTTTAAAATTTTCCATTCTTTAGGAAAACATTTTCTAACAAATTTTACTGTAATGTAAGAATTAAAAGCAAACACATCAATATTCTTACTAAAATTTCTAGAGAACAGAAACATTGTTAAACAAATTAAAAGCACATTAAAAAAATATATATACAGGGAATTCCCCGGCGGTCCAGTGGTTAGGACTCCATGCTCATGCCTTCACTGCCAAGGGCCTGGGTTCAATCCCTGGTCAGGGAACTGAGATCCCACAAGCGGTGCAGCGTGGTCAAAATATATATATATGTTTATATAGATTCCTGTAAGTTTTCCAGGAAGAAATGCAAGGAACTGTTAACAGCAGCAGCCTCTTTCATTCACTAAGCTTATTGTGATAATCATTTCATGATGTATGTCAAATCATTATGCTGTACACCTTAAACTTACACAGTGCTATATGTCAATTATACCTTAATAAAACTGGGAGAAAAAAACAACAAAAACCAAAAACAGTGGCAGCCTCTGGGGAAGAAGCCCAGGGGATACGGATGGGAGGCTCTAAGTGTCTAGCACACAGAAGGAGCTTTATCTTTGTTGATAATTTCTCTCCCTCTCAATGAACTGTCTCTTAAACATGCAGTGCCTAATAACTACACTCTAACTCAAGTTGTTAATTCTCTCATCTCAAAATGGCTTAGAACAGAGATTCCCAACCTTTTAGATTATGTGAACCCCTTTTTAGGATCTAAAATTTTCATGGGTCCCCATGAGACAATAGCTCAGTATAGTATCCACAAATTGAGAAAACATGTAATGACAAACAACTGCTATACATTCAATAATACTTTTAAATACATTAATATTTTATTAGGGGGCTTCCCTGGTGGCGCAGTGGTTGAGAATCTGCCTGCTAATGCAGGGGACACGGGTTCGCGCCCTGGTCTGGGAAGATCCCACATGCCGCGGAGCAACTAGACCCGTGAGCCACAACTGCTGAGCCTGCGCGTCTGGAGCCTGTGCTCCGCAACAAGAGAGGCCACGATAGTGAGAGGCCCGCGCACTGCGATGAAGAGTGGCCCCCGCTTGCCGCAACTAGAGAAAGCCCTAGCACAGAAACGAAGACCCAACATAGCAATCAAGCAATCAATCAATCAATCAATAAAAAAAAAAAAAAAAAACTTTAAAAAAAAAAAAAAAAATATTTTATTAACTCATATATATATTCAATAATAGTAGTACATAAAGGTGGGAGATGTTGATTTGGTGTACAGATAATGAGAACACAGCTAGTGAATTTGCAGCCCTTTATAATAACTCCATGATTTCCCAAGGCACTATTACTCTCAAGTTGGGAAACAGTGGCTTACATTTTTTATGTCTATGATATAAATACTAAATTTTCTGTAGCATGAGAGCCCCTTAGCCAACAACTCTATCCAGAATGATAAAATTATAAAATTTTGACTTGGAAAACTTTAGAAGAACTTGTACAATCACTGCACCTGAGAAATGAAAAAAATTAAAGCCCAAATGCTCTCTCTCCTCTCCACTTTCTTCCCTCTCTTAGCACAGCAAGATTGGATAATCCAATCAATTATACTTCAATTAAAACAAACAAACAAACAAACAAAAAACAACCGGATAATCCTGCTTGTGACATAGGAAGTGTTAGGTCTGTCCATACAAAGAAGGGTCCCTTAGGCCATCCTTTAAATAGGGGCCACTAGAAAGGGTTAGGCAATAGAGGTGTAGCTAGTTCTAGGTAGGGAAAGGGAGCAGCTAAGGCTCCTGCTACAGGGGCTGGCTTTAGACTAAAGTTACTCTCATATCCTTGTCCTTCCAAGATTTGGACCTAAGGAGGCAGGGCTATAGGTCAGGGGAGGTAGGTTTAGAGACCTATGAGGACACAAAGAAATGGATTCAAGGGAAGGTGGTTTAGTCCCCACTGCTGGGTTAACATGTAAGGGTACCAATATACCTCTGCCCCCCTGGTAGATTCGTGTACACTGGTCTCTTATTCTCCTACTGGGTCTGACACTCAGTCTGTACCAGACCCTCTCCTGACTCCAGGTCCAGGATGGCCTCAGGAATCTGATCAAAGATACTCACTGAGATTCCTGACGAAACAAGAAGCTCTCAAGCTCTAAGTCTCTGACCTTTTTTCAGATAGGGCTGCGATTGCCTGACTGGCCCAGACAAGTCAATTAATTCCCTTTCCCCTTTATTCCCTGCTCAGCATCAGGGTATTTCGGCCTCTAAGTGTTTTGGGTTAGGAGTCCCAGAAAGGTGACACTGCTATGAAACCACAGAGTTCAGGGAGACTGCTTGACCACACCCACGCTATGAGAACCACGCCTTTACCTACAGCTTTTTAACAACCAAGTACCCTTGATTCTTCCCATTTCCCCTCAATCACAAGAAGTTTTCTCTCCTCTTGAGTTGGGAATAGGTGGGTGGTAATCATTCAGTTCTTTCCTTGGTCCTATGTTCCCTTCAGGTTCTGTAGCAGAAATTGCAAGAATCTTGCTTGGGGGACCTCCCTGGTGGTCCAGTGGCTAAGACTCCACATTCCCAATGCAGGGGGCCCAGGTTCGAGTCCTGGTCAGGGAACTAGATGCCACATGCCACAACTAAGACCTGGCGCAGCAAATAAATAAATATTCAAAAAATAATAATAATAATAAAGATTTCATCTTTAAAAAAAAAAGTCTTGCTTGGTGTGTGTGACCTTAATTCACTACTCCCCCCCACCCCAACAATGACTGAATTCAAACACCTTAAAATAGTATCAGCATGATTAATGAGAGAACTTTGTTTTATGCTCTATCCCCTCTTAGTCTGTGGTGGAATGTCAAATGAGGCAACTCTTTTATTCCAAATGAGAAACTAATTTTGTTTCCAGGGCAGGACAGAAAGATACAAATAGCACAGTGCTGAGGAGACTCCAAATTAGCATCAAAGTCTGGTATAACGGAAGCCAAGGTGCTACCCTAGAGTCAAGCTTCTTCAGCTATGGGCTGACATCAAAACCCTTTCCCCTAGTGCTGACTCTCCCATTCAGTGAACACCCTTCCAAACCCTAAAGCCTAGCTCTCCACTGAAGCAACTGCTTCCCTGGCAGAATTCTCATGCAAACGTTTTAGCTCATTTTTCCATTCCCCACATATTTCAGAGGAAGAGGTCGAGCTGGTATCTTCCTCATTCTCAATGTCTCTTCCAGATCTAACTCCTCTGCCTCATTTTAAAAAATTTTTAATTTTTATTGTTTTTATTACTTATTGAAGAATAGTTGAATTATAATGTGCTAATTACTGCTGTACAGCGAAGGGACTCAGTTATACATATATAAACATTCTTTTTCCTATTCTTTTCCATTATGGTTTATCACAGGATACTGAATATAGTTCCCTGTGCTATACAGTAAGATCTTGTTAATCCATTCTATATATACCAGTTTGTATCTGCTAATCCCAACTCCACCTCATTTTAAACTGCTGCTTCTCTGAGGCTCCTATCACCTAGCTATACCCTGCTTCTCGAAAGTTCAGATTACATCACTTCACTTTTATGAAAGACCTACAGTAGCACTTGTTTTCACAAACTGAAAGAAGCTTCAAGAGAATTTTTGTTTTAAGAAAAAAGGCAAAAGTGAAAATTGTACTCAGTGTTTTGTTTTGCAGTGAGCTGTCATATTGGCAGCTCCACACCCCAAGCAGAAAGAGTGGCACCACCAAGCTCCTGCCCTGGGAACTACACTCGGCCTCTCAGCATCAAGCTGCCACAGCTTTGAACTGTGTCTGTGAGCATCCACGCTTTATGTCTATTTATTTTCTGCATCCCTTGGCAAGATGTGTCCTAAGGTAATTGCTTCTTTGCTTTAAGCCATTTCAGCTTACGAAAGGTTTCACAGGGACGCTCTATCAGACCAAGGGGGAAACCTGTACCTCTATGCCTCTGCCTGGGTCCACCTTGTCGTTAATTTGAAGACTATGGCAAGGAGCTCACAGTTTTCACCTCCATTTTAGTCATCCACTTCCATGTACACACTTCAGACCAGTCTTACCTGGAACTGCTATATACATTTTTTTTTTTTTTAAGTAAACCTGATCTTTTAAAAATCTTAAATTTAAACACCCCAGACTTTGATCAAAACTGCCACATGGGGGCTTCCCTGGTGGCGCAGGGGTTGAGAGTCTGCCTGCCAATGCAGGGGACACGGGTTCGAGCCCTGGTCTGGGAAGATCCCACATGCCACGGAGCAGCTAGGCCCGTCAGCTACAACTGCTGAGCCTGCGCATTGGGAGCCTGTGCTCCGCAACGAGAGGCCGCGATGGTGAGAGGCCCGCGCACCGCGATGAGGAGTGGCCCCTGCTTGCCGCAACTAGAGAAAGCCCTCGCACAGAAACGAAGACCCAACATAGCAATCAATCAATAAATAAATTTAAAAAAAAAACAAAAAAAAACTGCCACATGGGGGACTTCCTTGGTGGCGCAGTGGTTAAGCATCTGCCTGCCAATGCAGGGGGCACGGGTTCGAGCCCTGGTCTGGGAAGATCCCACATGCCCTGGAGCAACTAAGCCCGTGCGCCACAACTACTGAGCCTGCACTCTAGAGCCCGCGAGCCACAACCACTGAGCCCACGAGCCACAACTACTGAAGCCCGTGCGCCTAGAGCCCGTGCTCCGCAACAAGAGAAGCCACCACAATGAGCAGCACTGCACCGCAATGAAGAGTAGCCCCCGCTCGCCGCAACTAGAGAAAGCCCGCGGGCAACAACAAACACCCAACGCAGCCAAAAATATATATATAAATAAATAAATTTATTAAAAAAAAAAAAAGCCACATGGAAAAGAATGAAGTTAGACTCCTCACCCTCACCTCACCCCTTATAAAAAATTAACTCAAAATGGATCAAAGACCTAAAATATAAGAGCCAAAACTATAAAATTCTTAGAAGAAAACATGACTTTGCATTTGGCATGGATTCAGCAAAAGCTTCTTTGATATGACACCAAACACACAGCAACAAGAGAAAAAACAGATATATTGGACTTCATCAACACTGAAACCTTACACCATCAAGAAAGTGGAAAGACAACACACAGAATGGGAAAAAGTATTTGTAAATCATATATCTGAGAAGAAACTTACACCTAGAATATATAAAGAACTCTTACAACTCAATGATAAAAAAAAAACCCAATTAAAAAAAGGACAAGGTATCTGAATAGCCACTTCTTCTAGGAAGATACACGAATAGCCAATAAACACAAGAAATAATGCTCAACATCATTACTCATCAGGGAAATACAAATCAAAATGAGATACCATTTCATACCTACTAGGATGGCTGGAATCAAAAAATCAAGACAGTAATAAGTGCTGTTGAGAATGTGGAGAAACTGGAATTCCCATACATTGCTGCTGAGAATGTAAAATGGTGCAGCTGCTTTGGAAAACAGTTTGACAATTCCTCAAACAATTAAACAGTTACCACATGACTCAGCAACTCCATTCCTAGGTACATAACCAAGAGAAATGAAAACATACAACCACACAAAAACTTGTACACTAATGTTTACAGCAGCATTATTCATAATAAAAAAACAGAAACTCAAGGGTCCATCAATGGATGAATGGATAAACAAAATGTCGTATATCCATACAATGTAGTATTATTCAGTCATAAAAAGGAATGAAGTACAGGGGACTTCCCTGGTGGTCCAGTGGTAAAGAATCTGACTTCCAATGCAGGGGACATGGGTTTGATCCCTGGTCAGGGAACTAAGATCCCACATACCACAGGGCAACTAAGCCGGCACGCCACAACTACTGAGCTCATGCACCTCAACAAGAGCACCTGCGTGCCACAACTACGGAGCCCACATGCCACAACTAGAGAGAAAATCCGCACACCACAACTAGAGAGAAGCCCACACACCGCAAAGAAAAATCCCACATGCCTCAACGGAGACCCCGCATGACGCAACTAGCAGCCAAAAAAAAAAAAAAAAAAAAGGAATGAAGTACTGATACATGCTACAACTTGGATGAAAACCTTGGAAACATTATGCTAAGTGAAAGAAGCCAGTCATATTATATTATGTTGCCATATAATATATGATTCCATTCATATAGAAGGCCAGAATAGGGAAATCTCTAGACACAGAAAGTAGATTTGTGGTTGCTTAGGGCTGGAGCGAATGAGGATGGAGGAACTGTGGGGGGCAAGTGACAGCTAAAGGGTACAGAATTTCTTTTTTTTTTTTTTTTTTAAGATTTTTTTGATGTGGACCTTTTTTTTTTTTTTTTTAAATTTTGTTTATTTATTTTTTGGCTGTGTTGGGTCTTTGTTGCTTCACGTGGGCTTTCTCTGTTTGCGGCGAGCAGGGGCTACTCTTCATTGCGGTGCATGGGCTTCTCATTGTGGTGGCTTCTCTTGGTCAGCACAGGCTCTAGGTGCATGGGCTTCAGTAGTTGAGGCGCGCAGGCTCAGCAGTTGTGGCACACGGGCTTAGCTGCTCCGTGGCACGTGGGATCTTCCCGGACCAGGGATCGAACCCATGTCCCCTGCATTGGTAGACGGATTCTTAACCACTGCACCACCAGGGAAGTCCCCAGAATTTCCTTTTGAAGTGATGAAAATGTTCTGAAACTGACTGTGGTAATGGTCACACATACCTGTATATACTAAAAACTATAGAACTGTACACTTTAAAGGAGTAAGTTGAATGGCACATAAATTATATCTCAATAAAGCTGTTAAAAAAAAAAACAAAAACAAAAAACCCTGTTATTCCTGTTCTTTCTCAGTTACTCCTTTACTCTCTAGTCTCCAATTTCTTAAGACATCCACTCCCTTGACATTTCTACCTTTTCCCTACAGATCAGTCCTTTCCCACATTCACTTTCCTCTCAACTCTGTGACCCCTTCATTTCAATCACTACTAGTAATTCCCTCAAGTCCCCTACTCCCATGTGCCCAAGACTGGATCAACTAACTGTCTGCTTTTTCTAAGCTTACAACCAGACTTCTGATCATCACTAAAGGGAGTTTAAAAAAAAAAAAAATATCATACAACTTCACCCATCAGTGCCACCTCCAACCTCAACTACTCAAACTTCCTTTAGTCTCACAATTCCTACACTGCCCTTCCACCAACAACCATTCTTTACGTTTTTCCTTCTATTTCACAAGGAAAACAAAACGAAGGGCACACCAGCTTCCTCCCCATATACCTTTCCTTCCCACTTCTCTATAATTACAATGGAAGACGTTTTTCTTGTCTGTTTCCTATTTCTTCTCATGTACTCAGTCAAGGACACCAATACACGCATTACCTATCCCCTCCCTGTTCTCTCCCTTTCTACTGATTTCTTCAACCTTTAGCCATACTTTGTTCTCCAACTTAAAAAATAACACCAAACCCTCTCTTGACGTTAGAGCCTTCTTTCCAGCTACCAGCTCTCTAGCCTCCCCTTCATAGGCTAATTTCTTTAAAAAATTTTCTTGGAGGATTCTGGGAAAATGGCAGCAGCATAGTTTTTGATCTCTTCAAATCTCCACATGAAATGGGAGCAAGATCAAAACCCTCTGGATAACATTTACAACAAAACTAGGCTGCAAGCTATCCCCCAGGACCCAAAATATAAGCACATAAGAGCAAAGCATCAACAGCCACAAGACCTGCATCAGATTGGTATCAGTGTTGGAAAAAGCAGAGAGCACTAAATGGACCTGAAAACAGGAGAACCCTGAACTAGTCAATAGGTAGTCAAAAGAAAGCAAAACTGAGAATAACAGTTGAAACCAGAAGGGGTTTTACTGTCTCCAATAGAATGTGAGTTTAAGGGTCCTGCAGTAAGAAGGTCTGAAAGGGTTAGAGCAGTGTAACCCTTTTGAAATCTTAAAACCAATCTGGCTGCCAGGGCCCCCTCTAGGAGAGTAACACACTGAAGATAAAACTGTTGAGAAGAGAATCAAATTCAGCAGAAGAGGGATAAAAGGAATGAAGGAAAGAGAAGGTCCAAAACACATTAGAGAAGGGAACAAAAGCAGGAAATCTCAGAAGGCAAGCCACCATATATTTTTTTTAACACTACAGAAAAACAACTGAAGAGGGAGCTCTATGAAGTTAGAAAAAGTTACTCTGAGCCGCACTTCCTTCGAAAAGATCAGGAAAACTAATTTTTAAAATCAACAAAGGAAAAATACAGAGATCAAATCCCACATAAACTTGCTATGAGAAAAAAAAATAAGTAGAATAGCATTCCTACAATGAAAGCATGCCAAAAAGACATGCATATCATATCAAAATTGTAACTTCTATTTCAAAATGAGCAAAAAAGACATTAATATTATATAAGGCATGAAAGAACATCAGTCAGAATTAGAAAAATCCAAAAATGACATGAAAGAACTCATTCATTCAAAGGAAGATATCAGAAATTAAAAAAAAAAAATTCATTTCAAATACAAAGTCTAAAACTAGAAGGAACACAAACAAGCGTGGATAAACACAACAATAATGCCTTATGAGAAATTAAAAGTGAAAAGGAAGAAAATATTTAAAAATCAACAGAAAATGAAGAAACAGACATAAAGGATTACAGAGAAAGGGTCAAACACTGAAGACAGGAAAAGAATATTGGGATAGAAGTTCCATGACATACTGTAGAGCACATCTCATACCTATGAACACTGATCCAGAATGACCAACTCCAGGACAAATTCTAATAAATTTACTGGACCCTAAAGAAAATATACTGGGAATACCTAGACAAAAATAGCAAGTGCCTTATAAGGGAAAGAAAATCAGGTGTTCATTAGTCAGTTCCGTGCAAGATAAAAAGCTTTGGGTCACACTGGTATTTTTCCAAGGATATCATGGAAAGACAATTTGCAAGAAATACAAAGGACAGAGAGAGCATGCTAAATTGTACTATGAATGAGTGACCATCAAAATCTTTTCAATGGATACACTGTAAAGAAAACAAAGGGATGAAAAACTAAACTGTAGACTAAGAGATAGATCAAAATTTAAGAAATAGGCAAGACTAAAGTGTGGCATCTAGGTATATACAGTTAGTGATCAACAAGAAATTCAAGCAAGTAACAGATTACAATGAAAGGCAAGATGTCAAGTCTACTTCTCTAATCTAGACAAGTGCTGTCCAACAGATCTTTCTGGGATGATGGAAATGTTTTTATCTATGCACATGTGGCTACTGAGTACTTAAAATGTAGTTACTGCAACTGAGGAGCTGAAACTTTAAGTTTAATTAATTTAAATAGCCACATTTGGCTGGTGACTACCCTATCTGACAGAACAGAACTACACCTCTCTCTTAAATTTCAGACAATATATACTAGATATTGCCACATCAAAGTCCCACATGTTCCTCAATCTCAAAACATCCAAAACTTAACCCACTGTCCTTCCTAAAATCTCCTCCCCCTGTGGTCCGTTTCTTAGTGAATAACACCATTCATCAACCTGGGCATCCCTTTGACTCCTCCTTAATTCAGGCTCCACATTCAATCAATCAAGAAGTTCTATTAGTATCACCGAAATATCTCTCAAATCTATGTCTTGCCAGTGCCACTGCCATGTCCTTTCTTTAGGGCACCATCACGCTCCTTGGACTATCCTAATAACCTTTTAACAGCTCTGTCTCCAGTCTTGCCTCATCCACAATTCATCCTCCACACTTAAGCCTCCAACAGCCTTTCTTTCTTTGCTGTTAGAGTAACATCCAAACTCATTTATACACAGAATGGTACACTCCTATAAAGTCACAATCACCAAACCTCACTGAACACTCCATACTGCCTGGCAGTCTTTCTGATGTTTCTGTTCTCTAGTGACTACAGCAAACATTCCTCACTCCAAAACCTCTTATCTCCTTCTTACTCTTTGCAGATAACTTTACCATTGACTTCAAAGAAAATAAATCATCTCATCAATCACCACATTCTGTCAATTCCATAGCCTAAATAACTGTCAGTGCTGTCCACTTCTATTTTCACTGCCACCACTCCACTCCATGCCACACTTACTACTTTCCTAGACTTCCACAGTAGCTTTCTTAACTAGCTTTTCTGTCTCTAATCTTGCTCCCTTCAGATCAACTCTCCCCACTGCACACAAAATGATGGTTATAAAAATAATAATTCTAAAATATTACTGTGACTCAACCTGGGATCTTGTTAACATACAAATGTCTGAATCTTCACTCCCTCTGCAAGATTGTTTCAGTAGGATTTTTTCATGTAGGTGTTCCCTGGATCTGACAAACACTGCTTTAAAATTTAAGTCTTATTCATAATCTGTATCACACTCTTGTTTAAAACCCTGGTACACTTTTTTACTTCCTTAGAATAAAATCCAAATAGTTTTCAGCCTGGCTTATAAAGTACTTTAAAATTTGGACTGAGATTCATCCTTACCACCAGTTGTACTAAACTCTTCATATCCTCCAACTCACCATGCAGTCCATCCCTTCCAGACCTTCTTTCCACACTGTTCCCTCTGCTTAGAAAATTCTACCTGGCTAACTCCTATTCACCCTTCAGGTCTCTATTTGAACATTCGCTCCTGTAAACATTTCCAAACACCCTAAACCCAGTTAGTTGCCCCTGCTATGTGCTCCCAAAGCACCTTATGTTTCCAATACCATGGTATTTACCAAACATTATTGTAATTACTTAGTTAACTGTCTATATTTTCCCCCTCTGACCTGGAATGTACTGCTAAATTCCATGAGGGCAGAACCATGCCTGTCTTTTATTCCAGTGCCTAGTACAGCTCCTGGCACTGAGCAGGCACTTAATAAAGAGAAGGAACAAGTAATCCCCGCATGATCTGGCCCCTACTCACTAATATGCCCTTATTTCTTGTATCCATCCTGTCCCAACAATGTTCCAGTCACACCAAACTACTTTCAAGTTTCCAAATATTTAACCTTCTCTCCTGTCTCTGGGCTTTTGTAGCAGTTGTTCGCTCTGCCTAGCACATGGTTTGCCTGGCTAACTCCAATTCGCTCTCCTCTGACTGCCTAAGACGGACTCAGTACCGGGCCATTAACACCCTACTTAACCCTATCCCCGAGCAGTTGTCACCAAGTCCTATTATTGCCTCAATGTTTGTCTGACTTCCTTACTAAGTTGTAAGATTCCTAAAGATAGGAACTTTGTTACAGTGTTCACTGTTGCATCTCCAGGGCTTAATGGAAAGTCTAATATGTAGCAACAGTTCTATAAAATTTATAGAATGAACCTTTGATCCACAATCCAATTCCTCCTTATATCTCAGGGCTCTGTTCAACAACTCCAGGAAACAAATAGCCATTCTGATAGCGTCTCTAGTAGTTTATTCAATCAAAACAAGGAAGTTCACAAACGTTTGGCTTAGGGAAACTTTCTGCTAAAGACAGAAAACCTTATCCATAAACTGAGAAATGTTTCTGACACAAACCACTCAGAATTCTACCCTTTTAAGGTCTTCAGATATACTCAGAAAAAATATCCAACTGGCTGGCTTCACTACCTAGGCATCATGAAATGGAGTGTCAAACAACCTGTAAAGGGCTTCAGAATGTTCTCATTCTCTTATTTAGAACCTTATTTCCTTTAGACAGGGTGAAAAGCCAGCTATTAACAGTGTAACACATGTGGCCTGAAGAGGCTTACACCAAGCTTCCCTCCCTATAACTGAACAAGACCCTTTATAATAGTTTTTCAGAAGCACAAATGAAGAATGCACAAGAGAAGTTAACAAGTAGGTGATGGTACTTTTGAACCACAGGTGTGTACAGTTTTTAAAATACATTTTCCAACCTACACCATAGGAAAAAGAAACTATCACACTCACTTCTGAGTCTTCTGCACTTTCATAATCCGAGAGAACAGCTGAAAGAAAACAGAAACATGTAAAGAAAAAAAATTCAACACAAATTATTATAATTACATCTCCTGACTGCCTGTTGCGGATCAAGCTAAAGCTCTCATTTAATTCTGACTTCAACCTATGAGGAAGATAAAATTACAGTCCCCATATACAGATTTAAAACAGGTTCAAAGAGTGACTTCGACTTTCCCAGGATCATACTGCTAAAACGTATGCTTTTAAGCTCTATGCTACAAAGAGCCACTTTGTGGCACCCTCCCCCAAATCCTTAACAGTCTGAGAGGATGTCAATTGCTGGAAACGGCTGACCTGAGTTTATGGGCAAACAACTCTGTCAGGATGCTACTCACCATCGCCCTCGATGCCATCTTCACTCTCCTGAAGGAAAGGAAAAGACATGGGTTAGTTCTGTGACTTCCAGAGGGTGAGAGCTGAAAACTGAACACAAAATGGTTGGAAAGGGAGACGAGGAAAGGTACATCTTTAACAAGTAGCATCCGAGGGAGGTCCCGTCTATTCACCTCCAGTCCCAGTTTCTGAATAAACATCCACTTCCCATCCGCAGCAGCTCTGCCCTCCCCCCACAAACCGCTCCTCCTCGCTTGGGGCTCCGGAGGCAAACCGCACTGGGATAGCTCTCTCCTCGAACAAGTTACGCCTCAGCATCTACCGTTAACTCCCAGCCTCCCATCTTCACCTACACCCCGCCCGCCCCCCGGCCCGCCCCGCCCGCGCGCACTCACACACTCCGACTCCTCAGCGCTCTTGGCGCCCCCGCTCTCCACCCGCCGCAGATGAAGGGCCCCGGCTCGGCCTCCGCGCTGGGAAAGCACAGAGCCACTGCCGCCGCCTCCAGCGCTACCGCTGCAGCTCCCGCCGCCCCGCGCCGGGGAACCGCCGCTGTCTGAGCCGGAAGCACCAGATTCTTCGTCCTCGGTGTCCTGCGAAGCGCGCTGCCGCCGCCGATCCGCCATCTTACGGAGAACGGCCGCCGCCGGCCGCCTCCTGACGTACCCCGCCCGTCGCAGGGGCTGCCGGGAGGCTCGAGACCTGGTCCCAGCATGCTTCACTTGCGGCGCTGGTTGCCCTGCTCTTCAGGGGGAGGCGCTGGGGGCGGGGCTGGCGCGCTGCGGCAAGTTTGCGGGCGAGCGGGATTGCGTAAAGCGGTGGCGTAGGGGGCGTGGCGCGGCCCCTGACTTCCCCCGGTAGGGCACCGGGCGAGGGGAGTTGCATTCGGGCAGCCTCCTTCGGCTCCACGCTCGGCCATCTTGGGCTTTCCGAGTGGATATCTTTGACCTGTCACAGCTTCACTGCGGCATTGGAGTTGTTTCATGATTTTCTTTTTCGTTTCTACCTATGTTTGAAGCAGATCGTTTGACTGAATTCGTTTGCTTGGTAAAATCACGAATCAAGGGAAACCTCTGAAGCCGTTGTGCTGCATCAGATTTGTTAACACCAGCCCATTTTAAGCTAAAGGGCGGAGGAGGAACCAGTTGTTCGTAGTGAAGCCCGAGGATTTAGTGTTGCAGCACTACAGTGTTTTCCCTGTATTCTCATTTCCTCTTCCCCCTTCACGTGTCTTCCCACCCCAGCCATCACCTCTCCCAAAGTGCAGGCTGGTATGATGGTAATCTTACCAAGATTTAGAACCGATTTAAAAAAAGATAATCATAGGAACGGGCATTTGGTTCAATATCCTGACATGATTTCCTTCTTGTTAAGGGCATGCCAGACGGGTAAATGAGGGAATGCTGAGATTTTGGCAACACATTTTTCAGCAATGAAAAAAATCGGTATGTTTGTTTTGTACCATAATAAAAACATATAAGAAGCGTAAGCTATTAGTGCACCTACGGGAGTACACATTTTAATAATACACACCAGAGAAAGGTCACTATCATAGCACAGGATTCTGTCCTGTGTAATGCTTTTACAAATGCTATGTTTGATACTGATGTTTATCAAATTTATAGACAATATGAAACTAGAAGGTATTCTGAATGCCTTCAGAGATATAATCAGGATCCAAACAGATCTCAACTGGTTAAACAAGTGGTCAAATGTGACAACTTGTAAATACAGCTCCAGAAACCAACTGCCCGAGTTCAAAATGGAGGATGTGTGATTTAATAAGTTAACAGAAAGAAAAAAAAAAGACCCATAGGATCCTATCTCAAAGTAAATTGATATAGTAAAGCTGCCAAGTTTAGTGTCTAAATAAGGAAAGTGATAGTCTGCCACTTTGCCTTTCAGTTGTTTGATCTGGATTCAATTTTTTTTTTTTTTTAAATAAATTTATTTATTTATTTTTGGCTGCGTTGGGTCTTTGTTGCTGTGCGTGGGCTTTCTCTAGTTGCGGCGAGCGGGGTCTACTCTTCATTGCGGTTTGCGGGCTTTTCATTGCGGTGGCTTTTCTTGTTGTGGAGCACGGGCTCTAGGTGCGCGGGCTCAGTAGTTGTGGCTCGCCGGCTCTAGGGCGCAGGCTCAGTATTTGTGGCGCACGGGCTTAGTTGCTCCGTGGCATGTGGGATCTTCCCGGACCAGGGCTCGAACCCGTGTCCCCTGCGTTGGCAGGCAGATTCTTAACCACTGCACCACCAGGGAAGCCCCTGGATTCAATTTTTTTTTTTTTTAATTTATATATATATTTTTGTCTGTGTTGGGTCTTCGTTTCTGTGCAAGGGCTTTCTCTAGTTGCGGCAAGCGGGGGCCACTCCTCATCACGGTGCGTGGGCCTCTCACTGTCGCGGCCTCTCTTTGTTGCGGAGCACAAGCTCCAGACGCGCAGGCTCAGTGGTTGTGGCTCACGGGCCCACTTGCTCCGCGGCATGTGGGATCTTCCCAGACCAGGGCTCGAACCCGTGTCCCCTGCATTGGCAGGCAGATTCTCAACCGCTGCGCCACCAGGGAAGCCCTGGATTCAATTTTTAAATGGACATGAGCAAATTGTTCTCTCATCCAGAGAACTGAAACATTCAAGATCCTTTCTTTTGAGGAACAATTGTAAAATCTCTGAATGTTAACCATGAAGATTGGGATTGCCACAGCAAACTTTAACTATTTGAGGGACTATGAGGAAAGGAGGAATTGATATTTTTTCATAACCCTGGAAGGCAAAGTAAGAACCAGTGGGCTCGAGTTACAAGAAGTTAGATTTTGTCAACGAGGAAGAATTTTCTAACATTTAGAAAAAAATGTATAGGAGAAAACAAAGTGTTAAAGGAGAAGCTGGGGCTTCCCTAGTGGCGCAGTGGTTGAGAATCTGCCTGCCAATGTAGGGGACATGGGTTCGAGCCCTGTTCTGGGAAGATCCCACATGCCGCGAAGCAACTAGACCCGTGAGCCACAAGTACTGAGCCTGCGCGTCTGGAGCCTGTGCTCCGCAACGGGAGAGGCCACGATAGTGAGAGGCCCGCGCACCACGATGAAGAGTGGCCCCCACTTGCCGCAACTAGAGAAAGCCCTCACACAGAAACGAAGACCCAACACAGCCATAAATAAATAAATAAATAAATAAATAAAATTAAAAAAAAAAAAAAAAAAGGAGAAGCTGGACTTCATTTGTCTGGAATGTTGTCAAAGGGAAATCATGTATTGGAGTCAGACTAGAAGACCTCTAAGGTCTTTCCAACTGAGGTTTTACTAATTTAGACACCAGGCACCAGGTATCCTATCATTTCTTGTTTTTAAAGTTGCCAATTATGTGTAAGGAAGAACACAGGACAAAGAGGGATGAAACATACATTGTGTTCATACACAAATGGAAGTTGATATCTCATATAAAAGGGAAAATGGTGTTTTTCTATTTTGTGAAAATGGATTTCTTTTCCTAGTCTTTTAAAATATACAAGCAGAATTGTTTAATGCTTCCCAATAAATCTAATAAATTGAAGCAGAAGTTCAAAATTAACAGCCACAATAGTTTATTTACAATTGAACTCTTTATAAGATATTTACAAGACAACCAATTTTACACATCAGAAATGGTATCAAAAGTATGAATTACAACACAGACAACAATATGAAATGGGCATAAAACAAAGCTGAAGTGGACAGACAAGCAATTTCTCTTTTTAATTTATTAACACTAGCTTAAACTTTGTTAAGGAAAGAAACAAAGAACTGTGTTTTAGGAGAATTGCAGGTCCTTCAGTTGAAGATTGAATTTCACAGTGTTGTATCCCATGTAGGGAAAAAATAAGACTAATTTTCCCCCCACACTTCAACACACTGTAATTTTGCTCTTGGAACTTTGCTAATCTACTCTCCAACCTCCTTCTCAACAAAACTTCAACATATCCAAATCAAAGGAGAACTGATCTAGAAGAGGGGACAATAAAATAAGAGGTCCTAGGTAGAGGGAGAACCAAGGAAATAGAATCCACTTAAGTCTGGCCAGATAGCACCCATGGATTCCTCTTAGTCTAACTCAAGTTCAAAATCTGGGGAGTCTGCTGGATAGGCACAAACATAAAGGCTAAATTTGCTAATGCATATCCAAATTAGGAATCTGACAAATGCTGAAAATCAAGAAGAAACTGAGAGGAATCAAGGAATAAAAGAGATACTGACTGGTCTTTTTCTTCTTGGGCACATTATAAAGGAACATAACATAGGTCAGAGTAGGAAAGCCAAACAGCTTGCCATATTAAAATGATGGAGAACGAAGAAAATCTGGCCCAGTTTTTCTAGAAATCTCCTTCCTCTCCTTAAGGTGTGAGATGAGAGCCCCTAGTGGAATAAGTCCTATTTCTCTCTACATTCTTGCTGCAATGAAGTTCACAGCAGGTTCCCTTGTGGAGAGCCCACTCTCCTAAGCAGATGGAGTTACAAATGAAAACCCATAGTCACACACACACACACACACACACACACAAAGGAGAAATAAGAGCAGCAAGATCATCCAAGAATACTACATGTGCTGCCGGAGTAATTCCTTTAAAAGTTAAACTCGGGGAGCACAGATCAACATCTCACAAAAAGCTTTAGCAGTGGGAGGCCCCTGAGGAACTTTTTTCTTCCCTTCCCACAGTGGTATCCCATTCTCTCATGCTCCACTGATGGGCCGGCCACACACCCTACATACCTTGGCTTCTCCTCTAAAAGTGCTAATAATCTGGGGACATATTCTCTTCAAGGATAAAAGCCCCTACCTTCTAGGAGATTAGACCCCTACTTGTTTTCATACAATAGTCCTGAAGACTAAAGAAAGGCAATTCCTATATATTTAAGACCAGAGGTCTTGGCTCTATTTTCCTTCCAGATAGTTACAGGGATCTTACACTGAGACCAAAGTGGCCTGGAGTGCTGTCCTGAAATTCTTTTAACAAAATGGGGGTGGGGTGGGGGGTGGGGGGGAGGGGGGAACTAAGATGGTACACATACAAATCTATTTTTACAAAATGAACGGAGAAGCTCATTAGGTACATCTGTTTGTTTCAAGATGTAGACATTTGCCAGCCAAAGGAAGCACATATTTCCACACACACCCCCACCCTCCCTAAATCTCTATCCCACCACCAAGAGCTCAGCTAAAAGGATAAAACCCAACTAAGGAATACTGGAGAAGTGATGTGACACAAAGACATCTATACAGGATCTGGCATGCCATCCCCAAACACCAACGGCTTTTGTTTAGAGCCATAACTGGTCCCAAACTTACCATCCTCAGTCTCTTTTCAGAAGATTTTATTCTTTGAGGGGTGGGAGAAGAAATTCAGTTACCCATTAACTAAGAAAATAATCACAGCCAAACATCCCTTCCCACATGGCTATATCACAGGATAGTTTTAAGAGAACTGTCTTTTCAGATATTTATCTACCAACTCTCCAATCTCTTTTCTACCCTGTGAAGATGACTTGCTTCATCACGTCACTTGTTATTCCTCATCTGGTCCTTAAGCTCATGGTGAGGTTTTTTGTTTTGTTTTGTTTTGGGGTAAAAACCATTATACTCACACTATAAGGAAGGGTATACCAGGGCAAGACGAGTGCCATGCAGGCACAGCTCTAAAGGCAGGGGTTGCTTCATCTTCCAAAAGTCTAATGAAGAGAGCCCTTTTACCCTTTTAACATAGGCAAATGTAGAGAAGCAGACCCCTGAAGCTTCCAAATCTGCCATCCTATAGATTTAGCTTGAGAGTTCATTTCCCCAAAAAGGGAAAAGAAATCCCAATCACCCTCCATAATTCACAATTAGCCCAGTGAAAGAGTATTTGTGAAATCAGAGTGATGAAAACAAAACCAAGATCAGGGGAGTATGGAAGGGCATTACCAGCGAATGATAACATACATGAGGACATCGGTCACATATACAGGTCTCTGCCACTCTCTGGGAATGGCATGCTACAACTATCTGAAGACAGAAGGTTCTTGCCAGCACAGCTATTTCCTACATGTCCGATGAGGTGTTTGCTTCTTCTGGATCTCCAACCTGCATCGGCTACGCTCATCCAACCAGGGCAGCTCAAAATTCCTGGCAAAAAAGGATACGGAAATCAACCTGCAAGACTAGAAGAAACTCAGTATGGACATGAGACTAACTCAAAAAAAGACACTATGCCCTTTACCACTCCTAGCCATGACTCCCAAGTCCCAAGTTTAGAGTGTCTTTCCTGCCTCAAAGCCAGAGCAACGGTGTGCTATTAAAGTGATTGAATATGGGCTTCCCTGGTGGCACAGTGGTTGAGAATCTGCCTGCTAATGCAGGGGACACGGGTTCGAGCCCTGGTCTGGGAAGATCCCACATGCCGCGGAGCTACTAGGCCCGTGAGCCACAACTACTGAGCCTGCGCGTCTGGAGCCTGTGCTCCGCAACAAGAGAGGCCACGATAGTGAGAGGCCCGCGCACCGCGATGAAGAGCTGCCCCCACTTGCCACAACTAGAGAAAGCCCTCGCACGGAAACGAAGACCCAACACAGCCAAAAAAAATAAAATAAATTAATTAATTAATTAAAAAAAAAAAAAAGTGATTGAATAATCTATTTCTAATTCAAAAAGCAATCCTCCTAATTCCTGGCTTGGGAATCTTATCACTGCAAAAACTAGTGGCCCAGGCAGCCTCACTTCTGTCAAAGAGCCATGGCTATCCCTAAGCCAGCTATTCCACCTTATATCTAGGCTTTCATGAAGTCTGGAAGGGAGGTGAAGCGCAGACTACCTGAGAGATGAGGGGAAAAAAACTTTATACTTACTGTGGAGTTAGTTTTGGTAATGGTCGTCCAAATGCTACAACAGGCAAGAAGGGGGTAATCATCAAACTTTCAACTACGGAAGAAAGCCAAATGGAACCTTGTTAGTGACACAGATGGAAAATGTCTAGCAACTATACCTGTTCCAAAATACTGCATTCATTCAGAGCAAGTTGTATCCTGGAGCCTTGTACTCTTTTAGATAAACAAAACTTACCATCATCTGGCTCAGGGAAAAATGAGGTAACCTCAGGCTCAGATTCCTGAATTCCTTTCTTTTTATACATTCTGAGCTGCAGTCGCTGTAAAATTCTTTGTTCCCTGATCCTCTGAATATCCCATCTGGGAAAAACAAACCAGACAAACAAAACAAACAAACCCAACATTACTGAAAACCAGCTCTATAAAGGCAACTCACACAATCCAGATGCTAGGGAGATCTTTGCTGAGACTTCTAGATGGGGGATGGGGGGTGGGGCGGGGTAGGGGGGTAAAGAGAACTGCTTGCTTGGTTAGGGAAGAGCTGTGTAGGTCTGGCAGTCTAGATCATGCGTTGGTGTTCCCCAGAAGAAAAAGAGGCCAAACGTGTGTAACAACCACCACTTCAAACTCTGATACTCAACCAATTGGGAAGCCAGTAATTTAAAAGTATTAAGAGCTCCAGAGCTCCCCTCAGCATAGATAAGAGAGGTCAGGGTCCTATAAGGGCTCAGTTGTCCCCAGAATGGACATCTCTAGCCTCACCTTTTCCTTCTCTTCTCATCCAGCTCCAGTTTTGCATGCCGCTTCGAAAACACACTGTCATCCAGGTTCTGTGTAAAGAATAGCAGCTGATAAGCTACTTATCACCGTGTGACACGTGTATACTCATTTCCAGCTTCCAGGAATGTAAAATCTTTCACCTTCAGGTCCCACCTGAGTCTGTGAGTTCTATGGATATCATAGGAACCTCCTGGTAACAAAATCAACGAAACACATACTCCTTTCCCCACCCCTACCCTGTAGAATCTCCATATTCCAAAATCATTGCTATAATTTTCCAAGGTGAAAGTCACATCAAACTGAAACAACCCTTGAGACTGCCACAAACCCTCCCTACCTCTATACTTTATAAGAGTCTGAGTTTAAAGTAAGTATCAAACTTTTAACAGTCAAATGAGGTTGGAATATATAATTCTGTTGCTGAGTGGTACACGCTAACTTTTCTACTTAGCATGAAATCTAGCTTTGTTTTGAACATTCCCTAGTTATTTATTTTTTAATAAATCACTTAGCCACTCTGGACCTCAGTTTTCTCATCTATACAACAAAGGAGTTGGACTAGATAATCTCTCAAGTTACTTTCTTGCTTCAAAGTTCTATTTAACCCATCCATACAGTTACGATGACATATTCAAGTAACAGCCCCATTTCTATCTGTCTCTCACTCCCTTCTACTGACAGGTCTTAGGTACCTACCTCCAAAAGGTCTGAAGGATTTGGGTCCCTTAGAGGCTCTACTGAGTGGTCCCTCCAAGAAGGAACTGGAAAGAAAAAAGAAAAAGAAAAAGAAAGGGAGGAGGGGTGGAACCACCCTTAAATCCAAGGTCACACAACCTACTATTCACTAGGACAAGAGATCTCTCCCAGATAAGACAAAGTTACCAAGTGATAGGAATCCATTCTATGGCCTCACCTGAAGCCATATTCAGTGTCCTTGCTATGGTATTAAAAGAACCTAAAATGCCATTGCAGTCTGCCAAACACAGGATCACAAAAAACCCTAAACCAATACCTGACAATTCACATAATGGATGCTATTGCAGTTCCTGAAAAACAACTGAAATTGGTAGTCATTTTGAAGTCTATAGTGTAATCATACACCAAGGAATCTCACTCTCCCCCATCCAACTGATGGGGAATGCAGCTCCCAACCATCCACCATCCCACCAACCCCCACCCCAGGCCCAGCCAGCACAATTCCTATTCTACTCACCAGCCAAGACTGAAGTTTCTCCTGCAACACTTGATGGCATCAGACACCCTAAATAATGCAGGAAAGAAGAATCACCTCAGTGTAAAAAGAAAAAAAGCCCATACCCAAAATGGAGGAAAGGATCATCACTGAAGTTCTCACTAGGAAGCCATTTTGGTTTTTTGAGTTGTTCTTTTGAGAATTTCTCTCTGGGGGAGGGGAAGAGGGAACAACAGACAAAAGAAAAGAAAATAAGCCCACCACTTTTTTTTTTACACTGAGACGACTTCTTTTCTTCATTATTTAGGGTGGTTTCCCTGCAACAGTTGATGGCCAAGGATATCAAACCTTAAACTCAGAACATGGCAGGTGAGTAAAAGTTGACCCTAGTTTTCAAATAAAAGATCAGTGTTCTCAAAACTTACATATGTAGTCTTCTTAAACAGCTCCCTCCTCCCTCCAAACAAACTACCTTGCTGGTCCAGCCTGAACAACATGCACAAAGACTTTGGCTTCCTTAAAATAAGCCATTGAGACTTCCTCTTGAGATAGGGGCGTCAAGAATAAGGATTCACACGTTTATTCACAACTCAGGGTCCTCAAAGGACTGGGATTCCCCCCATCAGACTCTTTCTGTACTGCTAGGCCCACAATATTAGAGGTGTTCGGAATTTTCTGTACTAGGGCAGAAAGGGTTTTCAAAAACAGCCAGTCACACAGAACAGCTCCGGACTAAGCCATTTCCCAATCCCGGATGGGAAATTGCTTCACGGTTTCTCTTGTTACACAGCATTGCCATGGCAGCAAGAAGGTTAACCATTAAGGATGAACCTGTTCAACTGACTGAACCAACAAAAAACCTGAACCTAGATCAGGGTCCTGGTCTATCTCATGTACTCAAGTGTAAGGCCTAATGAATTTTAGATAATTAAGAAGAGTAATCTATCTTCCCCACTTAATTTTGTCACCAGAACAGCCAAACAAAGCCTGGAGAATGCTCTTGTCTTACTGGAATGGATTCCCATCCCCATCCCTACTAGGGCAAGACACAGCGTTAGAAACTCAGGGCTGTGACTCTATCCAAGGCTTCCCCACCATCACCCCGGAGCACCCGCTGTGACTGTCACAGACTAACATTACACGATTGAAGGCACATTCCAGTTACTGGTTGATGTAGGAGATAGGGGAGCATCTCTGTGTGGAAGCCATGAAGAAAAAAAAGGGAATGAAGACCAAGGTCCCATACCCCACACCCATCCCAAGCAGCTCAGATATCCCAAGATAGTCCTTATTGTTTGAAAAATAGTTTGTAGACCATTTTATTTAAATATATGAACAACCAATGGGCTACTGCAATCCAAGTAAACTCTTCACATTTAGAACCTTTGTGAAGTATCGTAAGATAAAGTAAGACTGTTGGTCTTTGGCAGATTCCTCCTGCCCCCCAGACCGGGACATAGAGATACAGATAAATGTTTATATAGTTAAAGAGCGGAGGCCCAGGTGAAATTCCCCACCCCAAGCTGGCTCCCCAACCCAAAAATTACCATTGGCCCCTGAGAACACCCAAAGACCACCCTCCCAGGTTTCACACAATATCAATTGCAGGAACAGTCGTGCATGGCAAAGTATAAGTTCTATGCACTTCACAGCACAGAAAACCCTTCTTTCAGAGGGCATGCAAGTTGCCGGAGATTACACCCCCAAGTCTGGTGCTCTTGTGATGAGCAACTTACTGGCAAACACATCTCCCAGTGTTGTAAGCAGGCAAATACATTGAGCACATTTTGCTGTAATTCCATCTATTTGCAATGCCTGCACAGTGTCTGTCTCTGGCTGTTAACTTACTCATTCTTGACAGAACTCTGCTTTATTGATTGCACTTTTTTAAAAATGCCAAAGGCATTTTCACACTTGTTAGCTTGACCGCCACCACTAGGGTATAAGAGCAAGTGTTCTCTATGCCTTACTTGCTACAGTCTCCTCCTTCTTTGGAGAGGATTCCCGTAATGGTAACGGTGATGGGGGAGGCTGGTGCCAACGACACAAATACATTTCTGTGGTGGAAAGGTACGGCAAATCTTCTATCTCACTTGAGAAGGCTTTCTCCTTGGGATGGGTGCTGGGTCCCTTCTGGGGAGTCGAGAGTCTTGGCGGGGTGTCCACTGAAGACCGGGGCTTTTCTGGAGTTTCTTGGCTCCTCAATTCACGTTTACAAACAGTTTCAGATAAGGAACCACAGGGTTCCTCTTTAACAGGAGAGTGCTTAGGAGTTTTTGTTTTGACTTTTGAAAATTCAGGAGCCAGCTTTTTAACAGGAATCTTTCTTTCTGTACTTCCAAATGGGGATTTCCTATTAGATAGGGAAGAAAACATTATAGAATTTATTGACTCTTGAATAAAATCTGATTTGATTACATTTTGGGGCAAGAGAACTAGCTTGCTTCAAAATAATCAGTATTCAAGTATCTAAATATCTGGGTTCATTTGGCTGTCATGAGCAGGAACAGCCTCACACTTAACAGTATATATAATAGGCCCTTAGTAAATGTTTGTTGAACAAGTGAGCTTCCATGCTTAAAACCTCTACTAGTATCCTACTGCCTACTAAATCTAAAAAGGTTCCTATTTTATTCAAGATCCTTTAGCTAACATTAGAGGCCTCTACTTTGTGGCCTGTTTCATTCCTGTCAACCAGAGACCAGTCTCTTACTCCTACCCCCCCAATCCTATACCATGTTAATTACAATCTCTATTTCTTTTTTTTTGCTATCTTCTGACTCTCTTTCTCCCACCAGTCTACACACACACACACACACACTTGTAGAATGCCAACTCCTCTCCCTTTTACCAATCTAAATTCTACACTTCTTTTTCAAGATCCATCTCCTCCTTAAAGTTTCACTATTCTAACGCACAATAATCTTTAATCTCTGAATAGTTTGTATCACTGTTGTCTATCTGCATATTTTATTGCAGTTGAATTCTGAGTTTTCAAAACTTATGCCATCCTTATAGCTAGACTAATCTCTTTGAGTCCAAGGACACTTAGAGCTTACATTTTAATGTCTACCAGTGCCTGATGCAATGAAGGAATTTAACACTTCCTAACTTGAAGTGAAGGGCTATAGTTTTCTTTAAGAAACTCAGCTGTCACATTTGTTGCCCACTCTCTTTATGATGTACTCTGCATTCTGTAGTTACTACTGTGACCAAAATGTTCCTAACAGACTTACATAGTCTGCGCAAGAATGTTTCAAGACAGTTTCTCAGCACAGAAGACCTCATGATTCAAGACATAGTTCTATTAAAACAAATTCATAAGTCCTAATCCCTTACTCTCAGTCACCGGAAACAAGTAACCTCATGTCCAGACAGTGTAACAAAGTTATCAGCACACCTTTTGTGTCCCTTTCCACTCCGCCCACAGGAGAAAGGCTTGGGAGGCAGAGTCTGGGATGTCTCGGAAAGCTCCGGCTGGCACTCCAGTTTAATTTTCTCAGATAGCTCCGTTTCCTCTCTCTCTTCAGTTTCATAGCCCTGAAACAGCTTGTGCCTTTCCTTCTCGTTATCCTTCTTTACCAGCTGCATCCGCCTTTCCATACGTTCAATCCGAGCAAGGAGCTAAAAGAGACAGTGGCAAAATGCAGACTTAAAAAACAAAAAAATTAAACACAGGTGCTTAGCCCCATTTGTGAATCAGTATGGTCTTCTGCCTCTTTCCATGAACCATA
Organism: Balaenoptera ricei; assembly: GCF_028023285.1. Classification (NCBI taxonomy): domain Eukaryota; kingdom Metazoa; phylum Chordata; class Mammalia; order Artiodactyla; family Balaenopteridae; genus Balaenoptera; species Balaenoptera ricei. The sequence goes on along the minus strand of NC_082658.1, from coordinate 19,378,661 downwards.
GCAATTCAACTTATTTTTAACAGGCAGACATTAATCTGAATAGATTTTCTTAAACACAATAGAGAAGACAAGGTACACTGCTTAATTTTAGGGGCTAACCTAGTTGGGGAGGGGCATGGGGGAATTTGTAGTTCATTCTTCTGAAAGAAAATCCTCTTCACTGGGAGGGGCCACAACATGCCTTTTAAATGGCATGGTCTCTGCTACTGCTAACCATGTGGCTCCAAGTCAGTTTGGGAGTTTCCAGAATTAACCGTAATGTTCTTTTAGGAGGCCCTAAGTTTCTCCAAACACTATCCTCTCTACTTCCACTCCAAAACACTATACACAAGGACAAAGTCCACACAGTACATTGAGAAGGAATTAAAAGCTCACACAATCACAGTGCCACTAGGGATTGCAGTGTTATTTGAAGGCGGGTGGGGTGGGGGTGGGGAGGTGCCACCTAAACAATGAACACTCAATTTGGAAGAATTATAAAAGAACCAGTACCCATAAATCCCATCAATCATCAAATATACATATTGCTTTGCATTTGAGATAACAAAAAAATTATACCTATTTGTCTGAATATTGAAAACAAAGTCTTTTAATTCTAGTTAAAGGGAGGAACACATAATCAAACAGAAAATGTAAGTCTATTATCATTGAAAAGTTCACTTTAAAATGTTCTGAGAAAAGATGCCAAATGTGCTACTTATACTCTATAATAACAATTTTATTTGGGTTAGACAGTGATATTAATGTTGACTTCATTACATCCACTTAGCTGCATAGATTTCATGAGAGGCCAAACAACAACTGGAATAAGAGAAACAAGCTTAAGCATCACTAAGACTGCAATACACAACAGAGGCAATGAATGCCAAGTTCAGACTGACACTCTATCCTTAACTCACCCCGCTTTTCCTGCCTAGGAAAGTCTGCAAAGGGGCCATTACCTCAGGAACTGAACAGAAACCTCCACAATCAGCAGAGAGCCCCCCTGTCAGCCACATTCTCATTTCATCTCCTTCTGTTTTGATTCACAGCCTTAACATTACTTAAACACGGTTTGTGGGTGACATTTCCTTGACTTCTTCTCCTTCACTGGTCGTTCTCTTCCCGCCTCCCCCCGCCCCCAAATAAGGACACGATGTGTTGTAATTACAGTACCATCACACCCCTAGACTGCAGTACAGTAGCTGAGCAGTGCCACCTCCATGTTGAGTAACTTCCACAAATCAACACCATGAGATAATTTAATGAGACCGGCCCCAGCTCCCATTCCACCTTGCAGAATGCATTCTCCAATAAAACAGTCGCTGCCTGGAGAGATTCATTTGGAAAGCAAACAAAATGAACAGCCCTCTGCTCTCCTGCTCAGCCCTTGGCGCACACAACGCCAGAGAGGGAGAGGGAGAGGGAGAGGGGGAGAGAGAGAGGGAGAGGGGGAGAGAGAGAGAGAGAGGAAGAGAGAGAGAGACTGCTGCAGCCTGAACACAACAATTGTAGAAACCATGTTTATTTTTAGGCAGCTGTAAGGTATGCTAGCACAGTAATATCCCACCACCACAGCCTTCCTGATATCTGGAGGAATACGTTTTAACACATAAGGTGCCCTTAGCTACTGCTGCAGTAAAAACAACCCTATATAGTCGTGCTCCTCAGAAGTACAAAGAAATAATAAATGACTTCCCTACTACCTTAAGATTCTAATACAGGGGAAAAAATTTTGGTCTACTTAATACATTTAATAAGCTTAATTTCCCCTGATGCCTTAAAAACCTTCCAGCCTCTAAACACCATGCTTATACAAGGGAGCTGGTTAGCAGGTCATGTTTTATAACTCAGATTCGTATTAAAAACTGTCTGAAATCAAAGGTGATGATTCTCTTAATCTCATTTTAAAAAGCTGTAATAGGGTTCCACTGTGAATCACCTCGACCCCTCTGCCCATTAAAAGACCTACTACTCTGTCTAAAGATGCTACAGCAGTGCTTAGAGCAACAGCTGCTATGGCCCTCTCCTCCAGAATGCATTTCTAACGCAAAGCTCTTTAAGTTAACCCCTTCCAAAAAGCCACCACATATGTATCCCACCTTTTCATTTTTCAACCCCTCACAAATCAGGTCTTTTCCCACTCTAAACGTCTTTCCCACACGTCTGGGGCTGTCATTTTAAATTAACCCTTTGGCACCTGAAACCTCCCCTCCCCCTCCCCCGGGAGGTTGCCCTTTAACCCCTCCCTCCAACCCAACGTGTCTGTGGGCCTGGCTCCCAAGGACCCGGCAACTGAGAAGACTCCTTCGCCGGTGGCCAACCTCCTTACCCCTAACCCAGGGATACCTTAACCTCCTACAGCCCCCTTCCCCCGAGCATGCGCACAACTCGCTCCTCGTCCCGAACGCAGATTAACCCCTCCCGTACCGTGTCTCTCTCTGACTTCAGCTCCTCGATCTCCTTCTCCTTGGCCTGCAGCTGCTGCTGCTGCTGTTCGATGAGGTCCAATTGCAGCAGAAGGATCTGTTTGAGGCAGGCGGCCTGACTGGAGGCTCCCGAGCCGCCGCCACCCCCGAGAGGGCTCTTCCTCGTACTCTTCCATCGGCCCTCGCTGGCCGCCAGGGTCCCGGCGGCGGCGGTGGGCGCGAGGGGTGGCGGCCCGGGCAGAGGTAGTGGTGGGGGTCCCGCCGGGTCCGAGGCGGTGGCACCTGGGGGAGCCGCCCCACCCTTGTCCCCAGCCCAGGGCGTAGGCTCTTTGGCCGCCGCCACGAGAGAGCCCGTCTGAATGGGCAGCACCGCCTGATACTTGGGTCGGGGACTGCAGCCGGCTCCGGCTGCCGCTGGCTCCCCCCCAATGCCAGCTTGTTTGGTGGCCGGGGGCGGACAGGGCAAGGGCACCGAGCCGCCCCAGCTCTCTTCCTGCTGCCCGGGGGCCGCCCCGGCCGGGAGTAACAAGCCCCGGCCCTTGCCGCCGCAGCCGGCCGGGGAGGGCGCAGGGCTCCCGCCCTGGGAGGAGGCCAGCGGAGGCCCCGGCTCCTTGAGCTTACGGTGCCGGGGGAGGAAGTGGGCTTCGGCCGCCCCGGGCTCGTCCTCGGGCCCGCCCAGCGCCGCAGCTCGCTCGTAGTCCAGTCGCTGCTCAGGGTTGCCGCCGGCAGGGGCCGCGGCCGCCTTGAACACTGCGGATCTCATGGTCATAGTGGTCCGGAGCAGCGCCGGGGACCGAAACGGAGGAGGGGGTGGGGAAGGGGTGAGGTGCGGGGGGTCGAGGACGGAGGAGGGGGAGGGGAGTTTGGCGGGCTCGCCTCAGCAGCGCGGCAGCAGGCCTTGGCTAGCGCGGCTCCTCCGGGGCCCGGGCGCCATCCCGCCGGCGTGCGGAGAAGTGGAGGCCGCGGCTGAGGCCCGCCGCCGGCCCATGGGGGCCTCGCCGCCGCCTCTGCTGCCGCCGCCGCCGCCTTCGCCTCAGAGGCAGGAGTTCGCACCCAGCCGCCCCCGAGCTCATCCCCGGAGCTCGCTTCGGCCCCCCCTGGCCCGGCCGGGCCCGCCTCGTCTCCCCACCCCACACCCCCCCTTCCCCGCCCCGGCCCCCCGCCCCGGAGCTCTCCTCAGCCGCCCCGAGCCTCCATTTTCCCCCCCCTCCTCCTCAGGAGGGGGTGGGAGGGATGGGTCCGCCCAAAGCCCTCCTACTCCGGGAGGGGGTCTGTCGCCTCCCCCGGGGGTCTCCGGGCTCGGGTCCCCCTCCCCCACAGTCACCCCCGGCGCCTCAGCGTTTCCCTTTAAAAAAAACGGAGTCGCTCGGAGCCGCCACAGCCGCAGCCGCCGCCGACCGGAGGGCGCATGCGCCGGGAGGGAAGCGGGCGGGAGCGAACCGGGAGCTGAGAGGAGGGAGGCGGGCCGCGCTATTGTGAAAGGGGCCGCCGCCGCCTCTAGGAGGGCGGGCAAGGGGCCGCGGGGGCCCCGGGCGCGGGGGGCCGGCGAGGGGAGGCCGGGGATGAGGGGCGAGGACCGAGAAGCCCGAGGAGCGGCGGGGTGAAGGTGGGCTGCCGGAGGAGGGGCGAGCCGGGGGAGGGTCAGGAGGAGTGAAGAAAGGGCTGGGGCCATGACGGGTAGAAGGCGAATGCGGAGGCTCCTCGGGAGAGAGGAGCGTGAGAGAATGGAGTTGAAAGGAAGGAAGGGGTCTTCGGGAGGCTGAGGCGCCCTCCGTGGAAGTGTACCGAGCGGTCCACGTACCCTGCCTGCGCTGGACTACCCCTTCCCCGGGCACCTTGGCAACCGGCCTGGCCCTCGCCGGAGGGGCCCAGCGGCCCCGCACGCCTCCTGGACCAGTCAGGATGCAGGCTCCTGTTTGAGCCTACGGGTGTTTCCTGGGCATAGAATCCTAACCCTCCACCCCCAGCACTCCCCAGCAGCCCCACACTGGTATGGGAGAGAATGCAGTTCTTTGTCTCTAAGGGATCCAGGCCAGAAACGGAGGGGACCTCTGGTTCCCCGAGGGAGGAAAATCCATGATGTCTGCTGCCTAGGGAGTTGTTGCCACCACCTCCCTGGAATGAAGTATTGCCTACTACCGACAGTTCTTTCCCAACGGCCATCTCCCCAGCCTTCTTAAGTCGCTTCTAGCATCTTCTGGGGGTTCATGAAGGGTTGAGGCAAAGGAAGTCTCGGAAGGGACCTTTACCTTTACCGGGAATAGGAATACTTTAGGGTATTCTCCTATGCTGAGCACTTTGTCCTCTCTCTTCAGTGTTCATTTTGTGTGTCTGTCTGTCTTAACTTACAGGCAACTTTAGCTAACAAGTCCTCACAGAATTTCTCCTGGAAAAACTTTTAAATAGTTTTAATTGATTGTTTTTCTTTTGTGTTGAGGTGGGATTTTTTTTTTCCAGTCTGTGTGGAGATGGAGATGACTAACATTCTTTGGCCTAATGTGAAAACCTCCCCAAAACACAGAGCACTGGAAATTTTAAATAAATGGGTGCGAATATGCTAAGAAGCCAAGGGAGCCCCAGCCCTCTTCTGCCAGACTGTATGGCCTCAGATCTGCAAGGGGAGTACTGGAGTTAGGGATACCAGCGAAGGAGGTGTGTGGCAGGAGGCATATAGAATAGTGGTGATCTTTTTCAGTGTCGAGACTTTCAATACCATCTCTACACTGGCAACTCCTAAATTTATATCTTCTGGGATCATCCCCTCACTCCAAAATCATATATTCAGCTGCCTAGGAGACATATCCACTTGGATGTGTAACAGGCATTTCAAACGTACCTCTAAAATCACACTCCTGAATTTCCCTCACCCAAATCCTGCTTCTTCTACAGCCTTTCTCTCTTTCTCTCTCACTCCACATCCAATCAGTCTTCAATCCCATTGCCCTTCAATATATATATATCCAAAATCACACACCTTTGCAACATCTCCACAACTTGCACCTTGAGTCATAATCTGTGCCATAATCGTATCTCACTTTTTTATTGCAGTAACCTTGTAATTAGTCCCTCAGTTTCAAGCTTTACTTTCCCCCACTTAAGTCTGTTCTCAACACAGCAGCCATAGTGATTCTGATAAGATATGAGGCAGAACATGTTCTTTCTCTGCTCAGAACCCTCTCATGACTTCCCATCTTACTTGGAGTAAAAGCAAAATCGTCATTGTGGCTTGTTGGATCTGGCCCCCGGGACTGCTCTCTGACTTTGGCTCCTACTACTCTCCCCCTTACTCACTCCCCTCCTGCCACACTTGCCTCTTTGCTGTCCTTCAAACACACCCAACATGTGTCTGCTCAGGTCCTTTCACTTGCTGTTCCCTCCACCTGGGTCACTCTTTCTTCAGATAGTCACGTACCTTCCTCTCTCATTTCCTTCAGCTCTTTACTAAATATCATCTTTTCATCATGCCTTCTTCTCTGGCTACCCTGTGTAAACGCACAACCTCTTCCAAATACCCTCCCTTGCCTTTCCTGCTTTATATTTTTCATATACTTATTACCATCTAAGATGTAATTGACCTTGTTTATTGTCCTCTCACACTAGAATGTGAGCTTTGTGTTTTGTTCACTGCTGTATCCTTAGCCCCTAGAACGATACCTGGCACAGAGTAGGCAGTTAATAAATATTCACTGAATGAGTAAATGAGCTGTTTATATTAAGAGAAAGCATGTACCCTTGACCTTTAGCTTGGTTGAGAATGACAGTCTTATAACATTAATAGAGTGTAAAAATTAGTGAAACCTAGGGGAAAATAAAGTTGTCTAGAAGCACAGAGAAGATAGAACATACTCTCTGGAGGGAATTGAGGAAGTGACAACTGAAGTGGGTCTTAAAGTTTGAGGCCATAGGAGGACATTTCAGACAGAGGTGAGAACATTGCCTAGGCATGGGATAAAAGGATGCGTTGGAGTAAATAGGAGAAGTTGGCTGGACTTTAGCTTGGATACTGGGAAGTACAGGGGATAAAGCAAGCAAGGTGTGTTGAGACCAGATTGTTAAGGTCTGAAGGCCCAGTTAAGAAATGGATACAGTCGACCCTCCATATGCGCAGGTTCCACATCTGCAGATTCAACCAACTGCAAATTGAAAATATTCAGGAAGGGACTTCCCTGGTGGCGCAGTGGTTAAGAATCCGCCTGCCAATGCAGGGGACACAGGTTCGAACCCTGGTCCGGGAAGATCCCACACGCCACGGAGCAACGAAGCCCACGAGCCACAACTACTGAGCCCGCGTGCCACAACTACTGAAGCCCGTGCACCTAGAGCCCATGCTCTGCCACAAGAGAAGCCACCGCAATGAGAAGACTGCGCACCGCAACAAAGAGTAGCCCCCGCTCGCCGCAACTAGAGAAAGCCTGCACGCAGCAACGAAGACCCAACGCAGCCAAAAATAAATAAATAAATTAATTTAATTTAAAAAGCTGACCATTAAAAAAAATAGAAAATATTCAGGAAAAAAAATTCTAGAAAGTTCCAAGAAGGAAAACTTGAATTTGCCGCAAGCCCGACAATGATTTACATAGCATTTACATTGTGTTAGTTACTATAAGTAAACTAGAGATGATTTAGAGGATGTGCGTCAGCTATATGCAAATATACGCCATTTTATGTAAGGGACTTGAGCATTTGAGGACTTTGGTATCCTGAGCAGGGTCTTGGAACCAATCCCCCTCGGATACTGAGGGACAACTAATTTATCAGCCAAGGTGAAACATCGAAGGATTTCCACCAAAGTGTGGAATGATCAGATTTGTGTTTTTGAAAGCTAACTTCAGTATATCTTTGCACCGAAGGCAGGAGGCCAGCTTGCAGGCTGTTAGTCCAGGTGAGAGATGATGAATGGTTAATCTAAGGCTTGAGAGTGTAGTTATCACATTATTAGTAATTTGCAGAATTTCTTGATCGACAGAAAGTGTGAGGAGGGGGTGAGGGAGAAGGAGGACTTTGTGGTCAAGATTTCTAAGGTCAGGCAGATGGCAATTCCATGAACAAATTGCATATGTTTTCTTCCTCACTAGACAAAGTGTGGTCCTGGACTGGCATCACCAGCATCAGCTGGGAACTTGTTAGAAATGCACATTCTCAGGCCCCGCTCTAGACCTAATGAATCAGAAACTCTGCAGTGGGACTCAAGCAGTCTGTGTTTTAACAAGCCCTCCAGATGATTCTGATGCACCTCAAATTTGAAAAACACTGCTCTGGAGTCTATACCAGGACCTACTCTTCAAGAGCCACATAGTAAGTATTTTAGGCTTTGACAGCCGTGGAGTCTCTTGCACTATTCAACTCTGCCACCGTAGCACAAAAGACAATGTGTAAATGAATGAGTGGTGGCTGATGATGAGTGGTTAATCTAAGGTACCAGTGGTACGGGGATTTAGAGGGAATGACAGGTGGCAGACTCATTGTTTGAAAGCAAAGGCTCTGGGGTGAGGCTGCAACCAGCGATCACATTCCCACCATTTTATAAAATTTTATTTAGGAACACTGAAGTTTAAATTTCATATGTTCTCATGTTTCATGAAATATTATTTTAGATTTTCAACTATTTAAAAATACTTAGTGGGACTTCCCTGGCGGTCCAATGGTTAAGACTCCGCGCTTCCAATGCAGGGGGGAAGGATTCAATCCCTGGTCGGGGAACTGAGATCCCTCATGCCTCTGGGCGTGGCCAAAAATAAATAAATAAATAAAAAACAACACACACACACACACACACACACACACACACACACACAAACTTAGCTTAATAGAGAAATGCAAATCAAAACTACAATGAGGTACCACCTCACACCAGTCAGAATGGCCATCATTTTTCTTTTTTTTTTTTTTGGCTGCATTGGGTCTTCGTTGCTGGGTCTTCGTTGCTGCACGCGGGCTTTCTCTAGTTGCTGAGAGCGGGGGCTACTCTTCGTTGCGGCGCGCAGGCTTCTCATTGTGGTGGCTTCTCTTGTTGCAGAGCTCGGGCTCTAGGCGCGCGGGCTTCAGTAGTTGTGTCACGCAGGCTCAGTAGCTGTAGCTCACGGGCTTAGTTGCTCCGCAGTATGTGGGATCTTCCCGAACCAGGGCTCAAACCCGTGTCCCCTGCATTGGCAGGCGGATTCTCAACCACTGCGCCACCAGGGAAGTCCAAGAATGGCCATCATTTAAAAGTCTACAAATAAATGCACCCATGTAAATTAATGCAGGGTGGCTTAATACTGTCATTTACTCAGAGATCACATACTTCCTATTTTGTGTATGTTAAAATGTACTTTCGTGAAATGATAGTGATAGTACACAGCAATCGGTGGTGGGTAGTTTTTTAATGTCCTTACTTGGCAAAATAAAAAGCTTACATCAGTCCCCCACAATTTTTTTTCCTGAAAACTTTACAGTTCTGAAATCCAAAGTCTAGTATTTCACTGCTCCAGGCTAAGTAAACATGCTTTTCTCCCCCAAAGCGAAAAGGCCGGAATTTTTGATTTGAGGTCTGATCTTCTTGATCTCAATTCACAGGATGAGGTGGATAGACCACCAGAAAACTGAAACCTGGGAAGAGAAGCTCTCTAAAAAGGGAAGAGAATTCTTGCTTCCAAACCATTAGGTTCTAAACTGTGATAATCCCTGAACTAGGACATATCTAAGGACGTGAGATATCAAAGAGTAAAGGACAAGAGGGAGAAAGTGGACCTACTGGCTGAGAAGGAGCCTTAGGAAAACCATAGGACCCATAAATCAAGTCCCTAATCAAATCTCTATTTCATCCCTAATGGGATAATGACCATTCCCATTTGCCCTCTGGCTAAGTGTATGGATGTAGTTGAAGCCAACACTTTCACCATTCCTCTAAGACTTTTTGGAATGACAGAATTCTGTTTCTATGACCTACATTCTTTGAAGGGAATGCCTATAGTGTGGAAAGAGCATGTAGCAAGCCCTTTTAACAGTCTGGGTCTTGGTTTCCCCAGACCAAAAAGAAAATTGAAATAGATCATCTTTAAGACCGTATGAAGCTGTGTTTTCCTATTAAGAGTGGGGCCGAACTAGGTATAGTAAAAAGAGACTTGTTTTGGCTTCTTCCCGGAGACAGAGTACTCATCTGGGAGGCTTCCTGAGGCTCTTGGAAAGGTAAATAAAGACGGGTTGCGTGGCTGGCATTAACCCAGCTCCACATGGCACCAAAATGAGACCACGGGTGGAGAGGCCACCTTTCCCTTTTTTGGGAGGATGGGGGATGGGGAACCAGCATGGAGCCACAAAGGTTTCCGGCTCTGAAGCCCTGCCCCGGCTCAGAGCTTTCTGGCAAAAACCCTGTTCTGCGTTCCAGGCCTCCGCAAGCAGGATGCTCATGTGCCGCTCCCCTTCTCCCCTCCGCGGGGGCCTCTCCGCAGGACACACCCTCCCTGCTGCCTTTCTTTCTTTTTTTTTTAATAAAATCACAACTCAAATTCGGCTATTTTTCTCGTTTTGCCAGCCCCGCCAAAACTTTCAGCGAGTTCCGCCCACTCCACGTGGACCTCCCTTCCCTGGCCCAGCAACCTCTGCGAGGACCCCACCCCCAACACGTGACCAATTGTTATATTTCCTTCTTGGGGTCCTTTTTCGCTGGCACCAACTAACGACTGAACAAAAGTGCCCCCTTCAGGGTGAATGTGGAGCCGCAGCCTGGGGAGGAGAGGAAAGTTGACTGAGGACTGGAGTACAATAGGGGAACGTGACTGCCTCTGCTTAAAATGATTTCAAAACCGTAACTCCCTGGTTAATAACTTTAAGGATAATACAATTAAAAGATGAGGCAGCTTTTGCGGTAAGCGGCCTGAGGTGACCTCTAAAAATGGTTCGCTATTTACTTGACCCAGAAAACCCCACAAAATCATGCAAGTCAAGAGGTTCAAATCTTCGTGTTCACTTTAAGAACACTCGTGAAACTGCCCAGGCCATTAAGGGTATGCATATCCGAAAAGCCACCAAGTATCTGAAGGATGTCACTTTAAAGAAGCAATGTGTGCCATTCCGTCCTTACAATGGTGGAGTTGGTAGGTGTGCCCAGGCCAAACAGTGGGGCTGGACGCGGGGTCGGTGGCCCAAAAAGAGTGCTGAATTTTTACTGCACATGCTCAAAAATGCAGAGAGTAATGCTGAACTTAAGGGCTTAGATGTAGATTCCCTGGTCATTGAGCATATCCAGGTGAACAAAGCCCCCAAGATGCGGCGCAGGACTTACAGAGCTCATGGTCGGATCAACCCATACATGAGCTCTCCCTGCCACATTGAGATGATCCTTACTGAAGAAGAACAGATTGCTCCTAAACCAGAAGAGGAGGTTGCCCAGAAGAAAAAGATATCCCAGAAGAAATTGAAAAAACAAAAACTTATGGCCCGGGAATAAATGCTGCAAAAAATAAATGCAAATAAAAGTAAAAGCAGAGTGTTGGTTGTCTTAATTAGTAAATCTATTTCAAGTGTCATCACAAAATGGATCAAATGAGTTTTCATAAACATGCTGTTTTGCAAAAAAAAAAAAAAAAAAAAAAGATGAGGCAAATTCAAGAGGAAGGATATCATTTAAAAAAACTGCTTTGGGGGCTTCCCTGGTGGCTCAGTGGTTAAGAATCCACCTGCCAATGCAGGGGACACGGGTTCGAGCCTTGATCCAGGAAGATCCCACATGCCGCAGAGCAACTAAGCCTATGCGCCACAACCACTGAGCCTGCGTGCCACAACTACTGAAGCCCGTGTGCCTAGAGCCCGTGCTCTGCAAAAAGAGAAGCCACCACGGTGAGAAGCCCGTGCACTGCAACAAAGAGTAACCCCCGCTCACCCCAACTAGAGAAAGCCCCCGCGCAGCAATGAAGACCCAACACACCCAAAAATAAATAAATTAATTATTTAATTTAATTTAATTAATTAGAAAAAAAAAAAAAACTGCTTTGGAGGTGGAGTTGGGTAGAGTTTTAATCCCTAGCTGCAAAGTTGGTTGCCTCTACTCCATTTCCCCTAGAGTTCTTCATGATGCTGGCAGAGCTCTCTGAGATCCCCGAATACCACCCGAGTTCTTTAATTACGGGCGGGATAATGGGAACGTGGCCTCTCCTAGGGTGAGCGTTCTGCTTCTTGCCTCCTCCATCACCTCCCCTTCCCCAACGACACTGGAAACAGTTCTTCCCCTCTGGGCTCAGTTTCCTCAAGCTACAAATTACTTCTAGAATGGAGAATACTCCTCTCTCAACGTCGGGAACATTTGTCCTGGATGGGAAGAGCCCTGGGAGATCAATGGTGGAGGAAGGGGGAGAGGGCAGGACAGCAAAAATTAGTCCAGTGGGAAGGCTTGATGCAGAGCAAGGGGACTAAAGAGGAAAAGCTAGAAAATAGGTTAAGTGAAGCTAAACAGAGGAACTGTTTTCCTTGGGAAAAATTCTGACCGGGGCTTTGTCCATTTTCCGCCCCACTCCTTTTCCCCACATGAGATGTGGTGTTGAGAGATTGGGTAGGGAACTGGGGTGACAGAAGTTACGTAGTTGGAGGCTGACTAGGAGAAAGGGTTGTACATCAGGTAGTGATCAGAGAAGGAAGGGTAAGGAAGGGTAAATTTAAAATCAGAATAGTTGGATGCCATTTGCCCCTCCAAAGTCACAGAGGTCATGAATAGTAGATAGCCCAAGAAGTACAAATCTTGGGGCACAAACAAGGGGACTTGCATTGTAGCCAAGAAGCACACTACCCAGGGGCATGTTAAAGAGAGATGTGTCAAAGGGAATGGGAGGAGTCCTAAGGTACCTATTTTCAAGGGAAACAGCTCCAAAGCAATCAAGCTAGAACGTTAAGGACTAGGGACACTTGCTCTCCTATAACTCAGCATCTGTCAGCGCTCCCATTACCAGGTGCTATTTCCAGAGTCCTGGGTCTAGTGGAGGAAAAGGGAGGGGCCTCGGTGGAGAGACAGAGGGAGACCCGATGGGCTCCTCCCCCAGCCCAGCTGCAGTTCTAGATTCTCGCCACTCGGGGGCTCCCGAGCTCAACCACAGTCCCAGAGTTGGAAGGGGACGGGGACGGGGGCGGGGGATGGGGGCGGGGAGAGAGAGAGAGCCTCCAGAGGACAGTTTGGGACGTCAGTGGTGACCCTGAGCAGAGAGGTGACTTAGGGGTCATTTGCTCTGAAGCTGCAGACCCTTCGCATGGCCGTTGGGAAGACATCCAGCCTCAGCCCTTCTCTCGTGGGACTGGGACTAGTTCCCCACCTCTTACCCTCCGAGGTCATTTCCTCCCCTGCGCGTTTCCTTCCCCTCCCCCATCCTTGTGGTAGGAACACCACCACCATCCCCCACAGCCCGTCAGAGTCCTGAGGAATGCTCTCACCCTGGCTGGGTGCCAAGCTCTGGACTTCCTGGGCTTTGGGGTGGGGCTTGGCCAAGGGGAAGCCCTTTGGACAGGAGAGCCACCCAATCCTGCATAGCCTGCTTTCGCGCGCTCTCTCTGTGTCTCTCTCTCCCTCCCTCTCTCTCTCCACCCCCCACCCCGCACCCCAAGCAAAAGCCTCATCTATCATTCTCTGTCACCATCACCTAATTTCCTACCCCCACAATAGGATTTCCTTGCCAGGGCAAAACATCCACAATATGGAGACGGTGGGCATCCTAAACACTGGTTTATAGTGAGAGAGGGGGAAAAAAATCTATTACAGAACCTGCCTTCCCTGTTCCAGAAGGCATGTAGCTGGAAGGAGAGGTTCAGCTGCCAGGGTCCTGAAGGTAAGGGTTTTGTAAATGGTCATTTGGCCCTGGGGCTCCTTCTGGATCCTCCTCAGAACCCTTGGGTCTAAGGAAGTACGTCTCTCTGTAGTAAAGCTTGGGAGTGAACTTCTGCATATCTGACTACCTCTACTCACCCTCCATGTTCCTGAAATAAATCAGCTGAAATCTGAACTTGTTGGTCTACATCAAGGCCAAGGAAATCTTTCCACCCAGCTGTAGCCGACTGGGATGGGTTCAGCAAGAATGGGGAACGGGCAGAAACTACTCCCAAATCTAATGAATAGAGACCAGGCCTGTCAGAGGCCTCTGCCTCCTCTCCAAGGGGTCACTGCTCAGAAATGTTTTTGCATTGCGGGGGTTGGAGAGTCTTCTGATATTGTCCACAAATGACAAAGTGAGAACTCAGTCCTGTGGCATCCCCTGCCTCGCGGTCCCTTGGTGCAGATTTCGCAGACTGTCTCCCTGAAGTCATCATCTGTAACCTGTGCCAGATTCCCAAGTTCCTATCTTGAAATCTCAGCCCCCCACAGCCAGGGCCTAGAGGAGAGCCGATGTAGGTCACTGCAGCTGAGCCTGCAGGGCTCTCTGCTCCTTGAGCGCAGAGCCTTTCAGGCACAGAGAGGAAACCTTGCAGAAAAGTGAGAGAAAGGCCTCTGTGAGAAACAGAGGAAAGCACTCCTCAAAAAATGAAGCATGGAGAGGCCAGGAGTCAACTGGTCGCACCTGAGACAGCGATGGGAGCTTTGCTCCTAAGAGGCTGCATGTGATGGAGGAGGGAAAGGGAGAGGAGAGGGGCTGAGCATGGCCCCCTCCCTGGCTTTCCCTCCCATGCCCCACCCTTGCTCTGTTTGCCTGTGTAAGGGAACCCTTCTGATCTACTGTCCATCCCCCATTCTCCAGTCGCCTTGCTTTCAAGGCTTAGATTTCATTTTCTGGGGCCTTTGTGACTTGCCTCAGAGACCCTCTGCTTCCTCTGGTCACAGTTTCTGTGTCTCAGGAAGCTAGAGTAGGCCAGGGTTGTCCCCACCCGCCCCATTGAAAGACTCTTCCTGCTTGTTATCTGTTAAACTCATTTTGCCCAGGGTACTTCCAACCCTCTGGGACCTCATTTCTTTTCTTGGCTCTCCCTACCCCTGTCCCCCAAGATCCCAAGGAGTGTGTGTTTTTGTGTGCATGCGTGGTACTCATACTGTCTTGGTTTTGCATGGGGTGTCAAGGACCTATGGCTGTAGCAAGCTTGGGGTCCTCATGGCCAGGAAAAATAGACAAGGGACCAATTTCTACCTCCAGACTCAAAACAATTTAAACCACAATCAATTGTTCTGTAGGAGTCTCAGGACAGGAAGAAAAGTAGGGAAGATGGAGAAAGGATAAATAATCAGTCTTAGCATTCTCTTCCCCTCATTCTTCCCCTCAAACCTTACCCTCCCCTTTCACAGCTCAGCTACTTATCCTCTTATCCTCTCACTACTCGTTTGCTCTCATTCCCAGAATCCCTGCACACAGTAGGCACTCAATAAATGCTTTTTACACTGAGTCAAACTGAATCCGGTTATGCTCTCTGGCTAAACTTTGAGATGAAAAAGCACAAAAGGAGAAGGTGGACCCTATTCAGATCCTGGGCTAGATTCTCCTACAGGACTGATTGCTAGGGAACAGAGACCCAGAGCAGTGGTTCTCCTGCATCAGAATCGCCTGCAGAGCTGGGTGAAACTCAGATTGCTGGGCTCTACCGCCAGAGTTTCTCATTCAATGGGTCTGGGATGGAGCCTGAAAATTTGCATTTCTAACAGGTGCCTGGGTGATGCTGACCCCTCCACTAATCCTGGGACCACCAGTGGATCCTGAAAATCACTGTCTTAGGGAACCACAGCCCCTCACCCAAGTGCTCACCATGGGGAGCTGGTTCGTTCCAATGTCATACAGTTTAGGAGGAAGAAACAGGTGAGAATTGGGAACACGTGACTCCTGCTCAGTCCTCCTCCCCAACGCCTACAGGGATCCCAGAAAGATAGGGCAAGGGTGAGCAGAAGTCGGTCTCCGATTGATTAGACGTTCTCTTTTTAAATAGTCCATCGACTCCATCCTTATTGAAAGTCACTTCCCAAAACATGTTTTGCAGCAGCAACGGAGCACTAGGAATTTCCTGTGGCGAGGCAGCGCCAGCATGGGGAGGGGAGAGGCCGTGCTGAGCGAGCGCCTTCCCTTGGCTCGGGCAGGGCCACGTGCCCCACCCCCTCGCTTGCACATGTCTGCGCCGCCACCGCCGCAGCAGCCGGGCTGTTTATGAGCGAGTTGTTGTGGTAGAAATGGAGCAGGCTGCACATGCCCCGGCCATGTGACCCCAGCAGCCCGCGTGAGCCTCGAGCCGGCACAGACACACTCGGCCCTGTCCTCCACCGGCTGGAGAAAAAGGAGGAAAGATGGGGAAGGAGTGAAAGGGCACTGGGCTCCCTTCCCCCTGTCTCCTGGCTTTTTATCTTGCTTCTGTCTCCTCTGTCTCTCCCAAGCCACCAGGGGAGGAAACACCCAGGAAAGGAACATGGTTTCCCCAGGCATATTCTCCTCCCAGGCAGCCCCTTGGCATTTACACTACCCAGAGCCCTAGGCCCCAAGTGAACAAAGGGCCTCCCCAAGCCAAGAGCGCAGAATGCCAGCCCCAGTCCTCCAACTGATGTGCTAATGTCAGCCCAGAGCCAAGACTTGGTTTCCCCGCAGCCTGGGCTCCCCAAATCTGGCCGCCTGGTCCCCTCTTTCTAGGAAGGAGGATGCCACACAGAGATGCAGTGAGTGCCCAGTCCAGGATCAGAACCGGGAGTGTTCAGGGATTTGTGGGGTCAGGGACTGGAACCAAGGATTCTTTCTGCAGCAGTGGTCTGTGGGGTTAGTGGGCAGGAAGGGCAAAATCCCTCTGCCAACCGGGGATAGGGAAGAGCTGAGGGATGGGGTGGGGATGGGGGGGTGAGATCTGGAAGAACACAAACTCCGTCCAGATGGAGAACAAACTCTTCCTTGCGACACGAGAGACAAGCTCAGCCTCCATCCCTCATGGAAGTGTCCCCTCTCATCCATCTGGCCCTCCCAGCCCCTTAGAGACCTCTGTCAGCACTCTAACCCCAGACCCCCGCTCCCAGCCCTCTGCTCCGGGCCCCCCACCTGTGACCCTGTTTCTGAGCAGCAGTGCCTCTTGCTGGGATGTGAGACTGTGCTGGAGTCAGGCGGACAGTAGGTTAGCAGGAACAAGCAAATGAAAGGAGCACGACCCACATTTCCTCACCGCACCAAAACTTCGCAGATCCTGCATTGCAGAGCTAGCGCTTTTTTTTTTTTTTTTTAATTCTCCACTGGGCCCCTACACGCGTCTGCATTTTTGCAACCAGTACAGATTTTTTTTTTCAGGGTGCAAACTGCGCATTCTAATGAGCCAAAGCTCCTTCCCGCGGCATTGAAAATCTCTTTGGCAAATTGCTTCTCCCCACCCCCACCCCCAATTTAGAAAAAGGGGAGGGATCCCAAATTTGTGAAGTCGCATCCTCCCTCTCTCTTTCCCCTGCTCCCCTCCCCCAACATACTGCAGTCTTTCCAGCCCAACTAACAGCTGCAGACCAGGGGAGAGGGATGGGAGGTGGGAAAAATCAGCCTTGTTCCTTCTTTCCACTCAGACTGAGCTGGCGGGGGGCGGGGTTGCTTTTTTTTCCTGGGCAACCCGTTGCATCCCTCTTTCCCTCCCCATCCCAGCCAGTGTTTATGTAAGCCTCCCAGAAGCTACACACAGCCCCTAATGCCTGCCCAGGCCGCAGCTCCTCCAAGGTCCATCCTGCTCACGAGGACTGTCATGAGCCTCCGGCCTCCCCAGGCAGCTGCATGGAGATCTGCAGAGGCCCAAGGAATGAGGAGATGCTGGACACGGAGGGGGTTTGAGATGGAGCTTGGGGTAAGGGATGGCGATGGGGGCAGGCACACAGGTATCCCAGCCCCACCACTGCCCATACATTCCCCTGCATCTTAGTCCTACAGAGGCTCAAGGACAGCCAAGGGGCATGTGCAGGGACCTGGAAGATGACACCACCCGTGGGCTCCAGCAGCAGCACAGCAAAGGTTGGACAGGATGGCCTTGGCATAGCATGTGATGGATGTCACTGCCCCCCAATCCGGGAGGAGGAACCCCGTGCCAGAAAGAGGGCACTCTGGGGCTTAGTTTTCTCCTGCCAAGGACAGTCCATGTCACCTCCTTTATCCTGTG
Source organism: Balaenoptera ricei (assembly GCF_028023285.1). NCBI lineage: Eukaryota > Metazoa > Chordata > Mammalia > Artiodactyla > Balaenopteridae > Balaenoptera > Balaenoptera ricei. Next base: position 19,361,220 of record NC_082658.1, on the reverse strand, counting down.
ATTTTGCTGGGATCCTGGGCTCAGAGAGGGGAACCCAAAGGAGGATTCCCCAAAGCATCTGCTGAAGAAGCACTGACCCAGGATGGTGGGTGGCTTTCAGAGGGCTGTTTTCAGAAATGCTCATCTCTCAAGCAGGTAAATGGGGAAGAAGGATGTTGTTTCCTTATGGCTTTTTTTTTTTTTTAATAAATTTACTTTATTATTTATTTTTGGTTGCATTGGGTCTTCGTTGCTGCAGGCTGGCTTTCTCTAGTTGCAGAGAGCAGGGCCTACTCTTCGTTGCGGTGCGCGTGCTTCTCACTGCGGTGGCTTCTCTTGTTGCGGAGCACAGGCTCTAGGCGCGCAGGCTCTAGAGCACAGGCTCAGTAGTTGTGGCGCACGGGTTTAGTTGATCTGTGGCATGTGGGATCTTCCCGGACCAGGGCTCAAACCCGTGTCCCCTGCATTGGCAGGCGGATTCTTAACCACTGAGCCACCAGGGAAGTCCCTCCTTTTGGCTTTTTATACAACTTGTGTCTGTCCTTGGTGGTCTTCCGTACTCTCATTTAACCAATCCATTCTTTTTTATTTTTAATTTTTTTAATTGAAACTTGTATTTGAAGTGTTAACAAGAAAGGAGAACTTTGGTTCACTGGAAAAGTCGATCGACTAAATGAATTATAAAGGTAAGCAAGTATGTAACAGGTCCTAACTGGCAATGGACCCATATTGATTGGTTCCTACCAAGGGGTCCATGTAGATATGGTTCTCACCAAAGGGTCTGCATGCACAAGGCTCCCATGAGAGGGGGACATCTTGCAGTCCCCATTCATGTGGCCCCCACCGAGGGTGACTTCCAGCAAGATGGAGACCACACCACCCAACCAATCCTTTTTTTTTTTTTTTTGGCTGCACCACACAGCTTGTGGAATCTTAGTTCCCCGACCAGGGCCCTGGCAGTGAAAGCGCCAAGTCCTAACCACTGGACCGCCAGGGAATTCCCATTTTTTTCCCCAACCAATCCATTCTTGATACACCGTGGCCCTTTAAGGGGCCCAGACTTATGTGTCCCTCTCCCTTCATCACCAGCTACATATCCCAGAGTCACGGGGTCAGAGAAGAGAATTCGGATGCCTGCTTAAGTTATTCACTTCTGTAGCAATGTATGTGGAAGTTTGGTTTTTTGTGTGTTTGTTTGCAACCTAATCTGGCCCCCTTCTACCTAACCAGAGGAGGGGGATGTAGGAGTGAGAGAGGGAGGAGTTTAAGGGAAGAAGAAATGAGGGTGGAGTTAGAGGTTCTGGGAAACTAAGGTACTTGTGGAGACAGGAGCAAGGGGTACTTCAGGCTTCCCCTTCTTGGTGACACACCTCATTTCCAGCACCATCGTTGCTTAGGAAACACCAGGATGAGCTTGCAGCTCAGACATTCCACCCAGAGTAATCATTCTCTCAAGGAAGGGCAGTCTTGCTAGTGGAAGGAGTTTTATCCTCAGGCCTGGGGTTGAATTCCCAACATTGCCATTTTCATTGCGCCATTGATAGTGGTAGTTCCAAGAGACAGCTGGGGGAGCTTGAGCTCCTCCATAAGTCTCCATTAACTCCACCATTCTTTAATGTGACATCTTCTCAATCTTAAGCGCTTCACTTCAAATACAGCTTCAAGACAAGTTGCCTTGTCTCTGGAGCGTCCTGGGCAAGTTAATAAATGTTTCTAAGTCTCAGATTCCCCATCTCTAAATTGAGAATGAGGACTTCCCTGGTGGCACAAGTGATTAAGAATCCTCCCACCAATGCAGGGGACAAGGGTTCGATTCCTGGCCCGGGAAGATCCCACATGCCGCGGAGCAACTAAGCCCATGCACCACAACTACTGAGCCTGTGCTCTAGAGCCCGCAGGCCACAACTACTGAGCCTGCGAGCCACAACTACTGAAGCCCGCGCGCCTAGAGCCAATGCTCTGCAACAAGAGAAGCCACCACATGAGAAGCCCACGCACCGCAACGAAGAGTAGCCCCTACTTGCCGCAATTAGAGAAAACCCGCGTGCAGCAACAAAGACCCAATGCGGCCAGAACTAAATAAATAAATTTTAAAAATAAATAAACTAAGAATGAGACCTACAGCATAGGGCTGTCGTGGACATTCAATGAAATAATGTGTGTAACACACTTAGCCCAGTACCTGGCATACAGTTGGTACTTAATACATATTTATTATTTCCTTTCCTTGGAAAAAGGAGTAGTGAGGTAAAGATAGAATCTGAGGCAAAACACATCCATGGAACCCAGCCTTGGATCATACCTCACCCTCCCTTTTTCTATCACCCCCAGAGAAAACATTAATTCGGACTTTAACCCTCCTACTTAATTCTCCTGAAATTCTCCCCAAGACATCAAAGCTTTTGGTAGGTTAGGGAAAGCTGGCTGGTCTTTCAGAGAACAGAAAAAGGATCTAGTAGGGCCGGGAATGAGTCTCTCCCAGGCACAGGGCTTGCTGCCTGGGTCTGGGGCATTCCCAGCGTTTCTGTCCCGGGTCTGCATCACCTGGGCAGGCAGGTTATTTTCCTGGGGCAGTGGTTCGTTCCATGAGAAAGGAGCGGGGAAGGAAGGCACCTACTGAAGGCTGACCTGGTTTCCAGCAAGGACCCACGCCAGTCAGTCAGTCAGTCAAGCAGTCAGCCCAAGATTTAGGCCACCCAGGATTTGCACAGGTTGTTGCCTTGTTACCCAGAGCATCCTACTGGTGAGGAAAATAGGTCTTGGATCAAACACACACATCCACACACATTCTTGCCATTCACACTTACACACTCACACGTGCAGTCTCTCGTTCATAATCCTATGATCACACATACACTCTGGCCAGAGCTTGGAGCTCTCACTCTCTTCTCTTCCTCTACCCTATTTCTGCTGTCCTCCCCAGACCAAAGAAATTCAAGAGAATTTAAGACATAGTTGGAAACATATACACACACACAGGATTCCACCCGGCCCCTAAATGGTGAGGTCAGTCTAGAATCCCAGACTCTGAGGAATCTGAGCAGAAGTGTGGGCAACATGGAGCCAGGTGTGCTTTGCTGTGCTGGGTCTTGGATATGCATCCGTTCCCCATGGTTCTATCTGGGCACTGTTTATTAAGGGTCCATGTTGTTCTTGGGCTGAATTTCGCTATGGGAGATATGGTGCGTGAGCATGCACAGGTGTGTGTGTGTGTGTGTGTGTGTGTGAGAGAGAGAGAGTGTGTGTGTGTATAGAAGTGAACTGGAATGTCCAGCTGGCAGGAGGGGTGGGAGGCCGTGTTGAGATACACCTGTTGTCTTAGGTCAAGGTTGAGGTCATAGAGAGGCCAAAGCTAGATTCTATTCCAGGTTCCCAAAGGCCAGACGACCCAGCCTTTTCTCCCTCCATTTGGTGGCTCTGAGTCCCATAGTCTCTGTCCTTCTCCCAGCAGCTGTTGACAGAGAGACGAGCAGGATGGATAGACAGAAGCTTCTGGAGCCAAGGGAGAGTCCTGCCTTGTCATTTTTCTGTATCCTTCTCTCCAGTTGTAGAAGGAAGATCCCAAAGTTACTTCTTTGTCAGGGAGCAAAGGAGGGGCCCTATAAGAAGTGCAGAGGAAGGAGGGCCCAGAAGTAACCCCCCTCCTTTGCCTCCTCCCTCCCTGCCTCCGCCTTCATACCTCACACAGACTGCAAAACAACCCAGCTTCTTGCCAAGAGTCAGGCTGACTGCATTTCAGCTCTGGCTGCCTCTGCTTCCTCCTCCCTCTCACTGGCTGTAAACTCAGGGAGGGAGTCTTGACCCCTGCCCTCCCCGAATAGGGATAAACACCAGCAAGTAGAACAAGGGGTGGGCAGGGTGACCACAGCAGCAAGCAGAACCGTAGTTGCCAAACGGGGCAACTAAAGGGAGTGTGCTGACGGGGCTGCTGGGCTGGTGGGGAGCTAGAGGTCATACCAAGGTCCCTGATTTTGAGTCTAGCCCTGGCAGGTCCCTGGGCTCTGGCCCTGGCCCTGGCTCTGATGGAGACTCAGGAAGGGCGCAGAGAGCATGCATTGCCGGACATGGCAGCTCACCTCCCAGTTTTCCCTCCAGAGCCCAGCAGGAGGAGGGAGAGGGGGTGGAGGCTGAGTTCAGAACCAAGTTTTCCTGAAAAGCCTCTTTCCTTGTTTGTCCTAGCCCCTCCCAGGTCCTCCCACGCTCTGCTGCAGCTTCCCAGCTCTGGGCCAAGGGGCCAGGGCAGGCCAGGGAAGAGCCCACTGCCCTCTCTCTCCCACTGTCCTTGGGGGCAAGGGAACAAAGCTAAAGCCCAGGCCATTCTAGGGAGCCCATCTGTCTTCCCCTGGAAGTCAGAGGGTCAGCGAGTGGTCAGGCCAGCTGCCCAACCGCCTCCCCTTCAGTCACCCTCACAGCCCTCTCTGCTTACTTCCTCACCACCCAGCTTACTCCTTCTTTGGTGTCCACACGCCTCCGTTTCTTTACCTTTTCGGTAGCTGTTTCCAGGCAGGCATCCATCAATGCTGTCCCAGGAGCTATCTGTGAACAAGTGGAGAAGGGCTTCCTGTATGGAAAAAAAAAAGACAACAAAAAAACCCTCCCTAGGAGCTGTGGGGCTGAGAAGGGACTAGCAGGAAGAAGCAGGTGGCCCCGGTTCACTTGGCTGCTTCAGGAAGAGGCTCACAGCTCTCCCCGCAACCCAAGTCCTCAAACAGGATAGACCTCGGGAAATACCTGGCAGCCCAGTGGTTAGGACTCCCAGCTCTCACTGCCGAAGGCCCGGGTTCAATCCCTGGTTGGGGAATCCCACAAGCCGCACAGCGAGACCAAACCCCCCCCCCCCAACAGGATAGACCTCGACTGGAGACCCTCTTTCGCCAATGGGGCAGAGTTGCTCCTCTGAAGGGAGATGCCGGCTGTTTCTAACCCCTGTTCAGCATTTCACTTCCATGTCGGCCAACCTCCTTGATGGTGGTCAAATGAAACTAGCAATGGATGTCTGACCTTGGGCCAATCACTTCTTCTAAGACTCATTTTCCTCGTCAGTAAAGGAGGGAGGGTTAAGATGGTCTTTGTGTTCCCTTCCGTGGAATCCACGCTACCCTGAAGCACTGAGGGTGGGGATGGGGGTGTCACTCTGCCCCCAAGCCCTGCCTCACCTCTGGCCCCTTTAGGACTTCAAAGCACTTTCACCACAAAGTTCTCCTCGCTTGTCCTTTTTATTTCCTAGACAAAGGGAAATGACTCACCCCAAAGTCACCTTCAGTGGGTGGGGTGGTGTCATACACAAAAACAGGGAGTCCCCAGGGACATCCTCACCACGCCCCCCCCCACCCACCCATGGCAACTCCCTTCCCTAGGGGAGTAGAATGGAACAGGGGCCACATTTCCTTTCCATCTCAGGACTTGGCTCTGCAGCAGAAGTTCAGCTTAAGCTCCTGACCGAGGGGATATTCCTACTTGTCATCTCTCTCGTGTCACCAGTAACCTCAAGGCGAAGTCAGTCCTGCAATCACGTGAAGCCCTCACGTTTGCAAGGTTTGCAGAAAGGGGCTGTTAGCTTTGATCTCCCAGGGAGCGGCCAAGCTTGCCAGCCCCTCCCCAGGAATTCACATGCCTCTGCCATACAGGCTTTCCAAACACGCCACCCTGACTCTCAGCGCACTCCACCCCACAAGGCTCTCAGCTCCTCCCCGGTTCCAGCAAGAGCTTTTGCGAGGCAGAAACGGGGAAATATACGCAGTCCGCCCACTTTGCCAATGGACTACATATCCCGACAGGCTTGGCTTTACGCAGGCGCACGGAACTCAACGTGCCTGCTGCTGGAAAAGTGTGTCACTGGGGCACGAGGCGCTCCCTGGGATCACATGGTACCTGCTCCAGTGCCGCGTGCGGCCCGGGAACCCTGGGTTGCTGGCGCCTGCGCAGAGCCCTCTGTCCCAGAGAAAAAGGCTGGGGCAAAAGGCCGTTGAGATTGGCAGAGTGAAATACTGCTGCCGAGGGAACGTAGCAGGGCACACGTCTCGCTTCTTTGCGCCTGGGTGCCCCGTTTCTCCCATCACGTACTTACTTCCTGACTGCAACCTCTCTCCCTCTGGGACTTTTGCACCGGGAGCTCCAGATTCGCTACCCTGCAGCGCTGCGGAGCCTTCAGGCAGTGGCACCCCGGGCACTGCAGAGACCCGACCCTCCTTGCTACCTTCTAGCCAGAACTACTGCAGGCTGATTCCCTCCGCCCCCTTCCCCCACACTCTCTTGCTTTTCCCATGCAAAGCAGACCTCCGTTGCCTCAGCGTCCTACCCTTCTGCAGGGCTGCAGTCGGCCACCCCAAGACCTTGCTGCAGGGTGCCTAGGATCCTTATCGTGAGCCGCGGGGTCCACTCCCCGTCCTCGGTCAGTTCCCAGGGGGCGACAGCGGCAATTGTAATCTCCAGTTTGTGTCAAGGTCCAGTTTGAATGACCGCTGTCAGCTGGTGAAGACATGACGACCCTGGACTCCAACAACAACACAGGTACTAAGATTCCTTTGCTACCATCATTCTTTCTCTGTCACTGTCTCCTCTCCTCCATCTACGCCTTTGTAAGGAACTTTGTAAGGGACTGGAGACTCCCTCGGCCTGGGGATTTGCTAGCGTGATGGGGGCCATAGGCTGGGATTTCCAGAGCGTGTTGTTCGGCCTGGGAATGCGCCCGGAGGCGCCCCACCATCACCCCTCAGAGCCCCTCTCTTTAGCCTGAAGGACTCGGATCGCGGGGAAGGAGGAAATGGAGAGCGGGTACGTGTGGTGAGATGAACAGTTTACAGGAACTGGGAGTTTTGGAGCAGTGCCCCGAAACGCCCCCATCTGTCCACCCCCTGCAGCTGTGGCATGCCTGGACTTCTCGGAAGGAGGACCCCCTCCTTCCAATCTTCCTCTTCCCTTAGTTCCTGCAGGCTCGAGGGAACTCGAGAAGCAATGGGGCGATCTGGGTTCCAGGCAGGAGGGGCTGGGGGAATGGGTCGGATCTCACTGGTGAATCCTCAGTAGGGAGCGGCACTTGAGGAGCCCCACGAGTGGTGCTCTGCCCCAGGAAGGACACCCAGAGCGCCCCGGCAGCCCGGAGCGCTCACATGGCTGCGGAGCCGGGCCCACGTGCTGCGTTTGTTTTCATTCTGCAGAAGCCGTGGCCGCCACCCCATTGGTGGTTGCCTCCCGGCCCCGTTACATAATGAGCTCCGCCCCCCGTTGCTCCGGCAACGCGTGTACCCTTCTCTCCTCCCCTTAGTAGTCCTGACCCAGCTGGCGTGAGGGGCCCAGCCCTAGACTGGGACCCCGGACGCCGAGGAGGGGCGGGACGGGGGGCGGGGCTGCTGCTCCCAATTGACGGGAAGCGGAGAGGGCGGAACCTCGGGTTCTGGGGTTCCTCGTTGGGGAGCCACGTGCAAGAGGCACACGTGGAGCCGGGACGTGAGGCCGGCTGAGGGCCCGGCTCCCGCCCCGCCCCGCCGAGATGTGGGTGAAGCTGGGCTGACTCACCGCCCCCGCCTGCCTCCTTTTCCTGTCCGCCTGCCCGGCCCCCTCCTCCTTCCCCATAACCGATGCGGAGTAAGACAGAGCCATCCCTGACCTCTCGTGGTCTCATGTTTACACTCCTCAAGGGGACCTCACATCTAGCCACCCTTCTCCTCACTCTTTTCCTCTTTATTCTCTTTGCACCTACCTCACCGTACTGTCTTTAGACTCAGCTTCTCCCCATTACAAATTCTTTCTGTTCCCCAAGCATCTCGTTTCTTAGTCCTGCAAACACTGTCTTACGCCTACTCCCACCACACAAGAAGCAGTTTGTCTCCTAAGGACTTCCCTCAAAACAACTACATCCCAGAAACATAGCTGAAAGGATATTAAGTCTCTTTCATCTTTTTTTTTTCACAGAAAGGAAAACTGGGACCCAGAGAGGGGAGTTGATTTCCTCTGGGTCACAAATCAAGTTGCTGGTGATAGATCCAGATCTAAAGCTAGACTCTTTTGAGTGTGCCCCACACTTCCAGGTGGAAGTCTCTTCGGATGAGTCTTACTTCTCTTTGGGGGATGGCTGAACTGGGTCAGGTTCATTTACCACCAAATAAATATCCCATTCCCCCACCTCAGCCCTGAAACTGTAGGAGCTGATCTATTGTGCAATTATTTTACAGGGAACTCGGTTCACCCTGACCAACCTTGAGCTATTTTAGGGTTGCTCTGCCCAGCTTAGTGTGTGTCAGTGGGTGAGCAAGACATGTGCCTCTGTAGACACGGTGGCATGCCCTGTGTCGGCTCACACGTGTCCTGGGATCCTCCCTCCTCCCACCCCATCCATGGCAGGCCATGCGAGGTACTTGGCAAAGGTGTGGCAGGCAGGTCACCTTTTTCTCCTGCTAATGCAATGGGAACACAGCCACCTGGTTGGCAATATAACTAGAGGGCCAAAGTCTCTGAATGGCCAGAGAGCCAAGGTCATTGTCATCAGGCAGAGAGATCTAGAAGGGGGAATTCCAAAGCCTTAGGCTGGACAGTTTGTCCTTCACTTCCAACTCCTGCAACTCATACTGTTAAGCCCTTCCTGGATTCAGGGATAGAGTCCACTCTGACTCTTGATCTTGGAGGCCAGGGGAACAGTACCTTTGGAGAATACGTCTTCCAGTTTTGAGGGAATGTGATTGTTTTACTCTTGTAAGACCCCCACTCTCCTCAATGTTGGCTAGCTGCCCCTCCATGGTCTCATCCCTGGAATGGTCTTGGTATGAAAATCAGCAGCTGGTTTTTTTTTTTTTTTTTGAAGCCTGGGCATTATGAATGGTTTTCAGCTGCTCATCCCATCCCGAGGTCAGCTGCTGACAATTAAGTCATTAGCTGCGGTTGATATTCTAAAGGAAGGCATCCAGGGCGGGGGTGGGGGGTTGGTACATATGTGAAATACTCACAGAGCATCACAGAGGTCATGCCTCTAGAGAGGTACCTCACACGCCAGGCAGAAGCTGAATGTACCTGCCAAGAGTTGCGGTGGTTGGTTGGCCATGTCTGGTATGTGTTGGGGAGTTGCTTATTGTGGCTCTTCTGGGGACTCCAAGATTAGGTGTTTCACATGGTTAACTTCCGGGTATCCAACAGTGTTTTGGGAGGCACGTGAGGGATGGGCAGAGTGGTGACCTAGGACCAAAGATATATGGCGGTTGACACGCCTTTCCCTTGGGTTCTCCTGCCAGGTGGCGTCATCACCTACATCGGCTCCAGCGGCTCCTCCCCAAACCGCACCAGCCCCGAGTCCCTCTACAGTGACAGCTCGAATGGCAGCTTCCAGTCCCTGACCCAAGGCTGTCCCACCTACTTCCCACCATCACCCACTGGCTCCCTCACCCAGGACCCAGCTCGCTCCTTTGGGAGCACTCCAACCAGCTTGGGTGACGATGGTTCCCCTTCTTCTTCATCTTCCTCGTTGTCGTCATCCTCCTCCTTCTATAACGGGAGCCCCCCCAGGGGTCTACAAGTGGCCCTGGAAGACAGCAACCGAGTGTCCCCCAGCAAGAGCACCAGCAACATCACCAGTGAGTAAATTTCCAGCCGATTTGGGGGGAAGGGAAGGTGTCCCGGCTGAGGTGGGGAGTTGACATTCATGTGACACAGTTATTCCCAGGACCTACGCTGGCCTCAGGGATTTCTCCTAGAGTTGCACCAGCTGCTGTCAGCCCTGTCTGCTCATTCGAGTGCCCCCTAGATACTGAAGCTCCTCCTCAGTTTCCCCCCCACCCCGCCCCCCCGCCCAATCTCCAGCTCAGAAAACCTCCAGCTCTCTGGCCACTCAGAAACCTGCCCTGTTCACCCACTGCCCCTCTCTTCCCGCAGAGCTGAATGGCATGGTGCTACTGTGTAAGGTGTGTGGGGACGTGGCCTCGGGCTTCCACTATGGCGTGCATGCCTGTGAGGGCTGCAAGGTGAGGCAGGGTGTGGGTAAGGGCAGGTGACCCTCTCCCACAGGACACATAGGCCTGGCCTAGACGGAGGTGCTCACTAGCTGCCCCTGCTCCACAGGGCTTTTTCCGTCGGAGCATCCAGCAGAACATCCAGTACAAAAGGTGTCTGAAAAATGAGAACTGCTCCATCGTCCGCATCAATCGTAACCGCTGCCAGCAGTGTCGCTTCAAGAAGTGTCTCTCCGTGGGCATGTCTCGAGATGGTGAGGCAGCACCGTGCCCACGAGCTTCCCCTCGCCTTCCCCTCCCCCTTTCTTCCACTCGGAAGTTTCTGAATTAATCCCTCCCTTAAAAAGGCCCAATACTAGGCATCTCATTTGCATAGGGGATGCCCACATTTCATCGGGTCTCAGGTAAACACACACATCTTTCCCATTAGTCCCTCTGGTCACCTCTTACCGTAATTCCTACTTGGAAAACCCCCTCGATGGGTGTGGCCTTGTGGGTTTTATGTGGAACCCCAAGCCCTAAGGGGCTTGCCCATTCAGGAGGAAGGAAGAGAAGCATGTGAGTGTGTATGAGAATTTCCTGACACTGCTCTCATCCTGTCACAGCTGTGCGTTTTGGGCGCATCCCCAAACGAGAGAAGCAGCGGATGCTGGCTGAGATGCAGAGTGCCATGAACCTGGCCAACAACCAGCTAAGCAGCCAGTGCCCGCTGGAGACCCCACCCACCCAGCACCCCACCTCAAGCCCCATGGGCCCCTCACCACCCCCAGCCCCTGCCCCCTCACCCTTGGTGGGCTTCTCCCAGTTCCCACAACAGCTGACGCCTCCCCGATCCCCAAGTCCTGAGCCCACAGTGGAGGATGTGATATCCCAGGTAGCCCGGGCCCACCGAGAGATCTTCACCTACGCCCATGACAAGCTGGGCACCTCACCTGGCAACTTAAATGCCAACCATGCCTCGGGCAACCCTCCAGCCACCACCCCACATCACTGGGAAAGTCAGGGCTGCCCGCCTGCCCCCAATGACAACAACATCATGGCCGCCCAGCGTCATAATGAGGCCCTGAACAGTTTACGCCAGGCTCCCTCCTCTTACCCTCCCACCTGGCCCCCTGGCCCTGCCCATCACAGCTGCCACCAGCCAAACAGCAATGGGCACCATCTGTGCCCCACCCACGTGTACCCAGCCCCAGAAGGCGAAGCACCTGCCAACAGTCTGCGGCAGGGCAACTCCAAGAACGTTCTGCTGGTGAGGGCATTGGGGGTGAAGTGGGCAGGGGACTGGGGAGACTGGATTTAGCACAGGGCCGCTGGGTGTGCCTGAAGGCTAGGTGCAGGGAGGATGTTCAGCCCTGTAGGAAGGGCTCTGCCTGGGAATCCCTGATCTCCACCGGGCACCTGATTGCTACGTTACCTGAAAGACCCATCCTCCAAGGCCACAACTCTAACACAAGCAGAATCTGGGGCCCAGCACTGCTGGGGAAGCCTATCTGAGGCAGCCTGACTGATACTCCCCTCCCCAAATTCTTTCCTCTTCCAGGCATGTCCCATGAACATGTACCCGCACGGACGCAGTGGGCGAACTGTGCAGGAGATCTGGGAGGATTTCTCCATGAGCTTCACGCCCGCTGTGAGGGAGGTGGTAGAGTTTGCCAAGCACATCCCTGGCTTCCGTGATCTTTCTCAGCACGACCAGGTCACCCTGCTTAAGGCTGGCACCTTTGAGGTGAGTGACCCTTTGTGCTCCCTGCTCTTGACCTTGGGAAGGATCCAGCAGAAAGGGTGTCTGGGGTGGGCAGGGGCTCTGAAACCTTACTCGTGACGGATGAAGGAAGGGGCAGAATCCCCCCTAGTCCTGCCTATGGATGGCTGGGACTTCTGTCATCTCAGCTGGGGTCTAATTACATCCTACTACCCTAAAATAACACTTTAGGGTACAGCGCTATTCCCGTTCTAGGCATGAGTAAATTAACTTTGGTGAAGTGCCTTGCCCAAGGTCACAGGGAGTGACAAGGCTGAGACTCAGATTCAGGCTGGATTCCAAAGCCAGTGGGATGTTCCCCATCCTAACACCTGGCACCCCCCACACCCCCCGCCGCCTCATTGCTCACTCAGAAACTAGCCCCAGTCTTGACTGGGAAATCTAAGGCAGCACCAGTAACCCTTTCACAAAACTTTAGGGGCAACTTGGCAATTGCTCCTCCCACTCCACCCAGGATGACTGTCCCCGCTTTAGGTGCTGATGGTACGCTTTGCGTCGCTGTTCAACGTGAAGGACCAGACAGTGATGTTTCTGAGCCGCACCACCTACAGCCTGCAGGAGCTCGGCGCTATGGGCATGGGAGACCTGCTCAATGCCATGTTCGATTTCAGCGAGAAGCTCAACTCCCTGGCGCTTACCGAGGAGGAGCTGGGCCTCTTCACCGCGGTGGTGCTCGTCTCTGCAGGTAGGTCAGGCTCTCGCCTGAGCCTGACCCCGGGAGGAGGCAGACGCAGTTCGATTCAACACACCTTTTATGGAGTACCTACTCTAGGCCAGGCCCTGCACCCGGGCACTGGGGATACAGACATGATTCAGACACAGTCTAGCTCAGGAGACAGACTCATGCCCGACTAATTATAAAACAGTGAGATAAGTGTCACAGTAGAAGCATGAACCAAGGGCTTTGGAAGCACACACAACTATTTCTGCCTGGGGAGCTGGGGAAGGAGGTGACACTTGAGTGGGGCCTCAAAGGACAAGTAAAGATACTGCCAGGCAGAGAGAGGGGGAAGGGCATCCCAGGCAGAGGGAACTACAGAACAAAAAGCAAGGGAGCCTGGGCGTGTTTGGCCTGTTCAGGGAAGGAGAGCGGCCTGGTGGGGTGGGAGGGGGCCAGCCCTGCTGAGCCGGGGCTCCCAGATCGCAGGCACCTCCTGCTCTTGGAGAGGGAGTCATGTTCCCCCTCCTCCTCCTTCCCCATCGGCCCTCTGGGGGGCTTCGGGGAGAGGCCGCATGGCCGCCGCCGCGTCCTCGCAGGCCTCCGGGTCCTCCTCGTCAGAGGAGCTCAGGGAGCCTGCCTCACTGCCGTCGTCTTCCCCACAGACCGCTCGGGCATGGAGAATTCCGCTTCGGTGGAGCAGCTCCAGGAGACGCTGCTGCGGGCTCTTCGGGCTCTGGTGCTGAAGAACCGGCCCTCGGAGACTTCCCGCTTCACCAAGCTGCTGCTCAAGCTGCCGGACCTGCGGACCCTGAACAACATGCATTCCGAGAAGCTGCTGTCCTTCCGGGTGGACGCCCAGTGACCCGCCCGGCCGGCCTTCTGCCGCTGCCCCCTTGTACAGAATCGAACTCTGCACTTCTCTCTCCTTTACGAGACGAAAAGGAAAAGCAAACCAGAATCTTATTTATATTGTTATAAAATATTCCAAGATGAGCCTCTGGCCCCCCGAGCCTTCTTGTAAATACCTGCCTCCCTCCCCCATCACTGAACCTCCCCGGCCTCCCCTATTTAAACCACTCTCTCCCCCCTCTTACTCTCTAGCCCCCCGATTTGTTCTATTCCTGTCTCAAATCCAATAGTTCACAGCTGAGCTGGCTTCTGTGGTGTGTGCTCGTTCTGGGGGGTGGGGCGGAAACGTGGCCAAGGCTGGGGGCACACCTCTCCATCTGGTCAGTTTGTGGGGTGGGTCCTCTGGCCAGCAGATGGGAGGATACAGGGAAACAGCACACAAGTCTAAGGGGGGGGTGCCCAAGGGGATTATTTTCATCATATATTTATTACATAAATATATAGTAAAATAGACGAGCAACAATTACCATAAAAATATCTTTCTTTAAAATCCTGACCCAAAACACAACGGGGTGAAAAATCGCACATAACAGACATACTGATTGTCAACGTGGGGCAGGAGTAGGAGCCCCCCAAGTCACCCCTACTGGCCCCACCCCTCCCTGGGGAAGGGACCTACCTCCTTCCCTGTTTCTGGCCACAGCCCCCCTCCCCCCACCCCAGCACCAGCTTCTCATACATTCAGTAGCGCCTGCAAGGAAGTGTCCCCCTCCTCCCACCCAGGAGTTCCCAGGGCAGGAATTACTGTCCCCCTTATGGACGGTGTCTGTGTCACACGCCCTGCCCTCTCCCAGCCCTGTAGACCCGCCACCAGGGGAAGGGGTAGGGGCTCCTCCTCCCCCACCCTCCCCAAGTCTGAGCAGGGAGGAGGCTGGATGAGGTATGTGTGTTATGAGTGATGGGAGGGGGAATACTGAGATGGAGAGGCGGGTGGTGGGGGCGGGGTAGTGGTCATGGCTCTGGCACCCCCTTGTCCTGGCCTGGCACCCTCCTCCTAGTCCCAGCAGCCCCTCCTCCCACCAACACTGCACCTGCTGCCCCACTCTGCCTGCCCTAGTGCCCCGGGCCAATACTAGGGGAGGCACGCTAAGCACCCACATCAAGGCCATCCCCCTCATTAGCACCAATGGCCCCCAGGAGAGGGCCCTGTCCCTCACTTCCAAAGCAGGGACTGGGACAGCTGCCTCTCTAGAGCAGGTGCGTGGCGCTCCTGAGTCCCCCTGGCTCCTCCCCCACCACGTGTACTTGCTCACACATTCACGCAGAGAAACGCACACATACACCCCACGTCACTGAGAGTGGGGGGAGGGGTCGGGGGTTACGGGGAAGAGTGGGGGATCACAGCTCATATGATTGGGGAGGGGGAGGGGGGATTTCCCAAGTGCCTGTAAGAGGCCAAGCCTCTTGAAGGCCTTTTCTCCACCATGGGCATGGCTGAGAATGGGAACGGAGGGGTGGAGGTGGGGATGGAGGGGTGGGGAGACGGCAGACAGGTCAGGAATTCCACTGGGCCCCCAGGGGGTAGGAGGAGGGTACAAGAGGGCTTATCCATGGGACTGGAGTAATACAGGAATCAGTACCCCAGGAGAGAGAGAGGGTAGAGACGGACAAGGACAGCACGGGCAGCCCACGAGCCCAAGGGGGGCGGGGCAGGCACATGCACAGGTGATAGCAGATGCTCTTCTAGGCCCTCCAGCCCTGTCGGAACACCTGAACAGTGGGGGAAGGACATGCCCTGATGGGCAGCATAGCATTGCCTTCCCGTGTGTGTGTGTGTGTGTGTGTGTGTGTGTGTGTGTGTGTGTGTGAAGGGGGCTGTGGCAGGCTGAGGGTCAGGGTGGGGTGGCAGGTTCCCCACTGCTTAAGACATTTTTGCCCCAATAGTGCAAAGCGCAGGAAGCCCTGGCACCCCTCCCCCCGCCCCCTGCCCCATTCCCCATGGCTTCCGGGGGCATCTGCGTCCACCCATCCATCCCTGCCGACATGCAGCCCTGAGCCCAGGGCCCTCTGGTCTGCTCCATCCCTCTCCCACCCTCCCCTCCCCCCACCCTCAGAGGGCTACCTCCTCCCTCCCTCTCTCCCCTGCGGAGTGGGCAATAGCCAAAGGGAGGAGGAGGAGGGCAGCTCACCCAAGTGCAGACCAACAGAGCACTCCTCACCAGGAGGGTGGGAGGTGGCTCAAGCCAAAGTCCCTGAATTAGAGAAGAGAAGAGGGGAAAGGGGCTCCAGGGGCGCAGGGGCGGCTGGCCTAAAGAGCTTCAAAGAAAAAAGGAGGCGCACCAGCCGCCCCCTCCCCCAGGGCTTCGACTAAGTGCCATTTATCTAAGCACCCCCATTCCGGTGCCTGCCTGCCCAGAGTCTGGGATAGTGCATCGAGTGGGAGTGGAAAGGAGGAGGGCAGGGGTTAGAGAGAGCCCAGCAGACAGATGGAAACAGGGGCCTAAGGGGGTGGAGGCTCTGGGAGAAGCTCACGCACACCCCCCCCACCCCCCAGGGCAGCAGCATCTGGATCGTAGCTAATACTGCAGGATGTGAGGAGGGCGGGACCTTGAGCCACAGTTTTTCCTGTGTGGGTGCCACGATGCGGAAGGAGTTGGTGGGGGGGGCACAGGGAGAGGCCCCTGGGGCTGGGCACTTGAAAGGGGAGCTGTGCGGGCAGCAGGGCAGGCTGGTGAGGGGCCAGTTGGCATCCAGCGTGAGAGGTAGATGGAACTCAGCGGGCACGAGTGGCAGAGAGCAGAGGGAGTACTGGCGCGGGGGGTGCCAAAGGGGCACAGAGGGAGGGGCAAGGCAAGGGGGGGTGGCCAGGACCCTGTTGTATTAACTCACAGCTCTGATCGGCAGCCCTACCCCTGGGGACCTGGTGTGGGGGGCAGTTCTCTCTGATTTGGGGGGAGGAGGGGCAGCTCTCAAAGTGCTTGGGGGTGGGGGGGTCCTCCCCTCTGGCCAGCCTCAGTTAATAACTTAATATCATCTCTCTATCAATCGCTCGCTCTCTCTTTTTTCTCTTTTTTTCCTCTGTCTAGTACTTCTTCATTTATCTTCTCTCCGTGCCTGGTTTCCAAAGTGCAGTTAGAATGACTGTAATTTTTAACCTCCAGGGGAGGAGCCAAGCCAAGCCTTTCTTTGCACCCAGGCATCTGGGGAAGCAGAGAGGCCCTTAGCCTGGAGGGGGAACCTAGGCCAAGAGACTGGGCGGGGGGCTCTCTCTTGCGTGTGTGTAGGGGGGGGTGAGTTGAGGGCATCTTCCCCCATCCCACATTCCTCCATCCCCTACGGTCAAGATGGCTTGTCCCCTCTTAGCTCTCCCTCCCTTCTCCTACCTTCTCGGAGGACGGGGTCCTGGGAACTGCAGGACACGGTCCCCCCCGCCCCCCGACCCCCCCGCCTCCCACACTGTCCTTTTCATAGCAAGTTCATTTGTTTGCCCTGCCCCAGGGCTGGAGGTTCTGAGGAGGGACGGGGCAATGCGGGGGTGTGTGTGGGGAGCTGAATCTATCCGAGGACGAGAGGGAGGAGAGAAGAGGTGTGGGGGTCTCCCTCAGCCCCCAGCTCTGCCCCTTCTCTCCAGGCTCCTCCCCACCAGCTCCGCACACCCTCTGGCCGCCTGAGGCTTTAGACTTCCTGATCCTCAAAGACCTCGAGGAAGAGTGGGGGGAAGAGTTCGGTGGGGCACTCGACTTTCATGTGGAGGAAGCGGCTGGCGTGGCAGGCCCCGATCATGCGGAGGTCAGTCACCTTCATCAGCAGCTTGGGCCAGAAGTGCGGAATGTTGTGTTTGCGGTGGTTGACGTAGTGCTCGAACGCCAGCAGGTACGCCTCCTGACTCTTCTCAATCTTGTCCACACACAGCAGGCCCGAGCGGTCTGGGGGAAGGAGGGGCAGGAGGGTGAGTGGGCGGAGGGGGGCAGAGGCGGAGAGGCTGGGGGAGAGGGAAGAAAAACACGTTCTGGGCAAGTGTAGGGGCAACCGCAGGGCAGAGGGAGGGGACCAGGGGGTGGAGGGGCAGGTAAAGAGGACAGAGGGCAAGAGGTAGGCCTGGAAAGAGAGGAGACCTGGAGACAGGGCAGAACTAATGGGCAGAGAGATGGAGGGGGGAAGAGCAATACAGAGGGCGTTAGGGGCAAGAAAGGGGTACTGAAAACAGAGGCGGGATGGGGGAGAGAAGGTTGATGGGAACAGAGTGGGGGATGGGGAACAAAGGGGTCTGGGGGAGACAGAGAGCAGGTGGGGGCAGACAGAACAAATGAAGCCAGGATAGGAGTAGAGGAGGGACTCGGAGGTAAGAGATGGGCCTGGATATCAGAACGGAGGGGGGATGGGTGACAGAGCAGGGGACCGGGGACAGAGGATGGGCCTGGGGACAGAGAGGCAGCTTTGTGGAGCAGAGAGACCATGGGGTTAAAGAAGGAGCATGACAGGCCCAGGGCCCAGCCAAACTCTGGGCCCCTGGAAGCTCCCGAGCCCTCCCAGCCAGGCCTCGGTACCTGTTGACATTAGCAGCACAGCCTGCAGCAGAGCCACTTCCGTGTCATCCAAGTTAAAGGCAGAGAGTGACTTGCCCAGTTCAAAGATGGCATCGGAGACGACACCCAGGCCGCCATTCTTGAGCTGCTCCCGCTTGACAGCCATCTCCCCGCTCAGTGTCAGGGTGTCGCTCTCGGGGTCATAGCGGACAGCCGCCCGCAGGGACATGATCTCCATGCAGCACCCCTTCAGGAGGATGATCTGGTCTTCGCAAGGCAGCTGCAGAACCACAGGGAAACTCAGCAGGCCCCTCCGCATGAGCATCCCCCGCGGGTGCCCCCTGGGAGCCGCAAGGCCACCACCGGCCAGAAACGTGTGCTCTGAACAGCTCCCTTGCAAGGAGCGATGGATCTGCCCTGTTTCATTAAGCCTCCCAACTATGCCTCTGTGTTAGGTCCCGTCAGTGCCTCCATGCCCACTGCAGATGAGCGAAGGGAGGTATAGGGAGTTAGGCCACGTGGCCAAGGAGAACTTCCAGAGTCAGGATGGCTGCGTAGACTTCGGGGGAGACAGGAAGGGAAGGGCTGGGGAGGCTGGGCCCGTGGAGCCTGTTGGTTCTTTAGGGATCAGCTCACCCTGTGCGTGTGCGTGTGTGCGTGCGTGTGTGTGTGTTGGGTGTGTTGACCTACAAGAATTGCTCCCCATCCAGACGGCTTCAGATGAGCACGAGCTGGGACAGGGTGACCTGGGGAGCAGCCCGAGGTTTCCCTCCAGCGTGGCACCGTGTCTCTCCTCCCATCTGCCACTCACCTCAGAGAACATGGGCAGTTTTTTGGCAAAGTCCACCACACGGGTGATGGCCGGGGTGATGATCTTGGTAAACTCGCTGAAGGCCTCAAGGTCCACCTTGTCTCCGTCCGGCATGGAGACGATGGGTGACTGGCCAATGTCATCCGGCTAGAGGGAGAGATGGGGGTCAGCTGGGGCTGCAGACCCCTTTCAACCTCTCACCGAGGCTCCCTGCCCACCAGGGGGAGCTCCAAGGCAGCTTGGCGAAGCGGGGCCACTAGCACCTGGGGGCAGCTGTGTCCCAACCCAGGGCTAAGGCTTCTCCCATCTTGAGGCAGAGAATACACCAGAGCTCCAAGTTGGCTAATAATCACAAGGATCATAATAGCAGTAGAGGTAATGTCATAACAATAGAAGCTAGATTTATTGAATATTTAACATGGAACTAGGCATTAAGCCATGTGTTTTACACATACTATCTCATTTAATCCTCACCACGACTTATCACCATTAGTTGATGTTATACGTATCATCATTTCACAGATGAGGAAACTGAGACAGACTGCAGCTAAGTAATAAGCCCAAGGTCATGTGACTAGTAAGTGGTAGAAGCAGGATTGGAACCCGGGCAGTCTGATCCCCGACAGTTACACACACACGTGCTTGGTATCAGAGCCAGTGCTCCTAAGAGCGTACTGTTCCACCCGCTGACACACTCCACCAGGAGTTTTCTGCCTTCCCCAGCATACACAACCAACTATCCATCTCCTCCCAAGCTGACCATTTACTTGGCACTCAGTTTTGCCGGGGCCTAAAACAATGCCCAGCACCCAAGAGGTCCCCCAAAATACTGTTACATGACTGCGTCCTCACCCTTCCTCCCAGTCACTGTGGGCAGGAAAAAGAGGAGAGCTCACCTCCGTTCACTGGAAATTCGATGAGGAGGGCAAGGCCCTGCCCTCATGGAGCTCCCAGTCAGATGGAAAAGGCAGGACCCTGATAGCAGCGACACTTACACAGGTGTACGAATCAGCACTGTCGAGTTGCGGAGACTATCAGCCTTGCGTCAGACTAAACTAAGAAGGCTTTCTAGAGGAGGCAGGACTCTGAGTTCACTCTCCTCTCCTGGCTACCTGGCTGCCGCTCCCCCGGGCTCCCCCGGGCTCCCTCTCTCCTTACCAGGAATTTCCGCCTCTGTTTCCAATGGCTGCCCTGGGCATTTGTGCTGCGATGGGCCTCCGTGGCAACGTGGATCAGGTCCCACTCTTCGGGAGTGGGCTCTGGTCGCTGCTGCAGTGATCGGATCATCTCCTCCTTCCGCCGCCGCTCCCGGTTCTGCTCAATCAGCTTGCGTTTGGCCACCCGCTTCGAATCATCTAGAACCACTGTCAACAACAGACAGACACGATGCCCTTTGCGTGGCACACTCCGTAACCCACTCAGAAACTACTCTTCCCAGTAGGCCAAGAGAGGCTAAGTGACTTCCCAAATCACCTAGCAGTTGGGTGGCACAACCTGGATCATGAATGATCACTGGGACCACATCAACTCCAATTTGGGCTGACCCAGAGGAATACCATGTTCTGATCTAAAGGGTTATGGTGACAGTAGTTACTAGAAGACTGCCATCCAATCCCTAGCTAATGAAAAATGCCCTCTCTCACCCAGAAGTGGGGTGCCTTCTCTAGTAGTCAGAGACACTGTGCTATGGGGGGGGGGGTACTCAGGACTTATTTCGACCCAACAACTCTAAGGCCCTGGAGTGGTGAAAGGCAGGTAGGCACTGAGGCCCATGCCCAGAGCCCAGAGAGGGATCCTGTTTCCTTTTCTTCAGGGATGAGGGCAGCAGGGACCAAGATTCTGAACATTCATTCTGCCACCAGCCTGACCCAGACTGTCTCTCTGCCCTGTGGGTACCTGGAAGGGAGCTGCCATGTCTGAACGCACCCCCCCCCCCTCACAGCTGCCTGGCCCGCTTCCCCCACCCATCCCCTTACAGTCCATGGCCATGCCCACAGCGATGCACTTCTTGAAGCGGCACAGCTGGCACTGATTGCGGGTGATCTTGTCAATGACACAACAGCTGTCATATTTGCACGAGTAGGTGGGGTGGAGGTTCTTCTGGATTGTGCGGCGAAAGAAGCCCTGGAGTTGGGGGAGGGCAGGGAGACGGAGCATGTTGTGATCACAATCTTCCCTTCCTGAATCAACCGTGCAGTTCTCTGGGGTGGGGGGAGCGGGCTGGGGAACTATTGAGGGAACCTGGCATCCTCTCGA
Organism: Balaenoptera ricei; assembly: GCF_028023285.1. Classification (NCBI taxonomy): domain Eukaryota; kingdom Metazoa; phylum Chordata; class Mammalia; order Artiodactyla; family Balaenopteridae; genus Balaenoptera; species Balaenoptera ricei. Next base: position 19,340,441 of record NC_082658.1, on the reverse strand, counting down.
CACAGCAAGCCCCGCATCACTGGGCTCTGCCAGGACTTAGAAATACCCATCCTCAGCTCCCCCAGCTGCCTAGGGGCCGGGGTACATGGGTAGTGGTGGTGGCAGAGTTAAGGATGGTGACCGCAGTTAGGAGATTTGAGCCTGGGATGGTGTGAGGTGCTAAGAGGCCTGAAGGAATAGCCGCTTTGGACACCAATGAATACCTGATTTTCCATCTTGTTAAACGACTCTAAAAACAACACTGGCCCCAAAACCATTCTCATACATGCTGCCTGTTGCCCATGCAGATAGAATTCATGAAATGGGGGGCGGGGGGTCAAAAAGTCAAGAAAAGGCATTGGGTATGAACTCTACTAGCATGAAGATAATATTTTCAATTTTATATAGAGAGTTTAGTCTTTGCTTTAAAGGAAAAACCTCAAGACTCAAGATGGCAGTAATAATATGAAGAGCTAATGTCTGTTGCATACTTACTATGTGTCGGGCACTTATAAGCCTTTTCTATCCTGTATCATCACATTTAACGCTCATGTCAACCCCATGAGGTAGGAACTGTTATTATCTCCATTTTGCCGACTAAGAAACTGCAGCTTGGAGAGATTAAGCACTTTGCTCAAAGTCATATGGCTAAATGGGCAGCAGAGACTCAGAACTGGACCTGAGGTATAAGACACAAGGTCTGAGCTCTCAGATTTTGGGATGCAATTATAATCACCTTGGGTAGCCATCAAAAATACAGACTCTTGGGCCTCATGCTAGACCTACATCAGGCTCTCTAGGAGTGGGAAGGCATCTCTGTCCTTTCGGGATGCCCCGCTGGGACTCAGATGTCCTTGAGGGTGAGGTTCCTTGTTGTATATTACACTGCTGGCATTGCTTGCAGGAACACTGCTAGGGGACTCTATATCCCTGGTGGTCTTGGTCTGATTGACACCAGGAAAGAGAGGAACTTGAAGCCTTGACATATTCTTAAAGCTTTCTGTTTCTTGAAAGGTCTTACACTGTCAGGAAGTGATGATCCTGGAAAAACCATGTAGGCTGAAATGTCCAAAGTGAGATCTAATTAAGCCTCCCCAAGTCATAGACCCCCTCTGCCCAGGGAGACTCTGCCATCCTCTTCTCTGGGCTCCGCCATGCCCCCCAGCACTGGTTCTCACCCTTTCAGGTGCAGTGGAAGCAATCCAAGGCAGATTCCACCACAAAAGATTCTGATTGAGTAGGGTTGGGATGAGGCCTTGGGATCTGCACTTAACAAGTACTGCAGGTGGTCCAGGAACTACATTTTGAGAAACACTGATGTTGCTTTTAACTGATGTCAGTCTTTCTCTGGTAGGCTGTGAGCAACTTGAGGGAAGGGCATATACTGCACATGTCACACTTAATACATTGAATGGATGGATGAAAGCAGACATTTATTGAGTGCTTCTTTTGTACTTGGCACTGTTTTAAGTACTCTATGTGCATTATCTCATTTTATTCTTCTAGCAACTCTATGAAGTAGGTAGTATGTTTATCCCCATTTTATAGATGAAGAAACTGAGGCTCAGAGAGATTAGGCATCTTACCTATGAGTGGCAGAGCAGGGATTATGCATGAACAAATGAATGAATGAATGAATGAATAAGAGAAGAGAAATGATGATATAACAGGTGGGCTTTAGGTTACATGTTTATAGAGCTGTCTGTTGTGCCAGGTGCTGAGGGACTTAAAGGGAATGTGATGGGGGGGGGTGGCGCTCAGGTGGTGGGGGAGGGGCAGGAGCTGGCTGGTCCATACCTTGCAGCCCTCACAAGTGATGCAGCGGTAGTGATAACCGGTTGCCTTGTCCCCACACACGACACACTGCTCGTCTTTGTCCAGGTAACTAGGGATATACCCTGGGAGGGAGGAAGGGAGGCAGGCAGGCAGGCATGGCTTGGGTCCCCAGCAGAGAGGCTCCTACACTTTCTCCATCCCCCAGCTTTTCCTTCCTGGCCCATCCCCTAGCCCAGGCTCCCTGAAGGGTTCTCTGTCTCCAGGTATAATCCTGGAGACACATCAGAGGTCACCTTGTCCATCCCCTTCCCTAAGAATATGGAGAATCCAGTTCTTCTGACTGCCCCATTCAGGGCTTTTCTCTTGCTGCATGCCAGGGGCAGGGGATACGGGAGAAGGAGAAGCAAATGTCAGAGCGGCTCATCTTGGGGACCTCGGGCAAGGGGGCTATGGGGGAAGGGAAGAGGCCCTTCCTGACCTAATCCATCCTCAAAGGCTGGAGCGTACCCCACATCACCCCTCTCACCCCAGACAAGTCCATCCCACGCTCTCCAGGAGGCTCTCCCCATGCGACACAGGAACTGCTGGTATAGGCCCAGGCCCTGGAAGTGCCCTGGCCTGGTTCTGTCGGGTTGAGGGTGGGAAGGAAGGGCACACGCAGCCAGGCTCACCTGACATGCTGGTTTTCAGGGAACATTGGCCGTTCTTTCTTTTTCGCTTTCCATCTGGTGACCTGGCACTGGATGGGGGCAAAGTGGGCCGAATCAGAGAGCAGTCCTTGGGCAGCCCCCCTTCTCATCCAATAGGCTGAAGTCATCCCCCAGGCCTGACTCCCTCCTTCTTGTGTCCTCATCCTACCTCCCACCCCCAGGTCAACTGACAAAACTGAGAAGGGTCTAGCTATCTGGAAGCTTTGGGGCGAGAGATAAAGGGCTTGGCTGGGGCACAAGCATATTCTAGGGCCCCAACATACACACACACACACACACACACACACACAAGCACGCTCATAATCTATAAGATAGCCACATATTTAAGCCTTCAGTACATGACACGTATGCAGAAAGAATCTTCAGGACATGCTTAAAGCTATATAACCTTTAGAATACACACAAATATGTGCAACATAAGACCAGCACACACGAACAACTATGCTGCCTTCAGTATAAACCCAAGCACGGTAAATAAGCAGCAGGCTCTACTATCTATATCTATGCAACTTGCAAGGCTTTCTCAAATGTGTTATATGACCTCTAGGATATGCCCACATGTTATACAACCCTCTAGACGGGCACCTAATAATACCATGCCCCTCCCCCAAGTGAACATGTGACTTTATTTCCAGGTCATGCACACATGCTAAATAACCACAGTGGGACTTTCCTGGTGGCGCAGTGGTTAGGAGTCTGCCTGCCAATGCAGGGGACATGGGTTCGAGCCCTGGTCCGGGAAGATCCCACATGCCGTTGAGCAACTAAGCCCGTGCACCACAACTACTGAGCCTGCGCTCTAGAGCCCGCGAGCCACAACTACGGAAGCCCGCGTGCCCGCCACAGCTACTGAGCCCACATGCCGCAACTACTGAAGCCCGCACACTGCAAATACTGAACCCATGTGCTACAACTACTGAAGCCCACGCGCCTAGAGCCCGTGCTCTGCAACAAGAGAAGCCACCGCAATGAGAAGTCCACGCACCGCGACGAAGAGTAGCCCCCGCTCGCCACAACTAGAGAAAGCCCACGCACAGCAAAGAAGACCCAACACCAGCCAAAAATTGAAAAATAAAAATAAAAATAAATAACCACAGTGGACCACTAGAACCTAGACCCAAGAATATGAGAAAAGGATGGGACTCCCAGAGCTGCCCAGTCCATGACCTCCCTTTAGCAGAGCAGCAAACCTAGGCCCCACTTGTGCCTGGTGACACTGTGGCTGGAGTCAGAGCCAGGACAAGGATCCTGAGCCCCTCTAAGTAAGGTATTAGCAACCCTCAGCCACTGCACACATATGTTGCCAACCTCTCCACATACATGTTACATAACCTCGGCACACACAGGTTACATAAGCCTTCTACATGCATGCACGGATTGTATAACCTCCCACACCCACCCTGTGCGTGGCATGTTGCAGGGTCCTCCCCCCCCACCCCCACCCGCCTGGGGCCTGATGCGACTCCCAACACACTGACACAGTGACCTTGGCCAGGGTCACAGCCACAGACAACTCTGTGTTCCACACGCCCTGGGGATTACCCCTGTCTGATGTCTACAACAGTTCGAGGGTCGGATCTCCCTCCTGCCTCTGGAGGGGTGGGTGTGGGGGGAACTCCCCGGCCACCTAGGCCCCAGTCGAGCTGGCAGTCTTCAGCAATTAACTAGACTCACAGCCTCTGGGTGCAGTCCCAGGGACAGCCACAAGGTGGCGCAGGGACATGGGGGAGGGGAGGCAGACAGGGGAGGGGCTGCAGTCCTGGGGGACCAGGAACTGGCATTCCCGCCTTTCTCAGAGTTAGCAGCAGACTTTCCCAGACCCACAGAAGTCTGGGCAGGGAAGTACAGAGGCTGTAAGTGAGAGCTACGCAATGACAGGCTAAATCTTTTTCAGAGCCCCCTGGGGTGGGGATTGCGGCGGGGGGGGGGATACCCCCATTGCCCTACCCAGCTGCCAGCCCCATCCACTTCCTCTACCCCTCCAGGGACCCAGTCTTGGGCCCCAGGGCTTTGCTGGGCCAGGCCTCCGGCCTCCTGGCTCAGGATCTGGTCTCCTAGGCAACGGCCACACTACTCCCCAGAGCACCCCTCCCCCACCCTCTCCCTGGCCATAGGCACAGGCTGTACCCAGCTCCCAGGGCACCACGCCAACTGAGACTGAGCTCTGTGCCACTTGGAGCCGATGGGAGAGACAGAGACCCTCTGGGCTCCTGAAGCACAATGCAGATCATAGGTAACCCATCCCTCGTTGTGTGTGCAGGGCTGATGCCTCCTCCACGTGGAGCAAAACCTTCGTAGCTGGCATTCACTCTCACTTCCTGGGAGGAGCCCCATGGCAATGCCCGCCCTTGCCCATGAACAAGGAAGAGCTTGTGAGGCTCCCAATAGGTTCCAAATATAAGCGTGAGCTGTGACCAACAGCTACTGGTGCATGTGCCCTGAAATGTCATGTCACATGCACCATGGCTTCTGGACCACACGCTGGTGGTCAGAAGTGAACAAGCTGGTAGGGAGAGGAGGGAAATGGCAAGGCTTGGATTCCACATGCTCAGGTGAGGGTGGCTGAGGGGACACTGGGGGGCCTTTGAGACTCCCAGCACTGTCAAGGGAGGGGCCACGTGTCTGCTGCCTGTAATTACTCTGCTCTGCATCACCTCCCGCCTTCAAAATGGGCATCTTTCCATTGAGGTGCCTAATTCCCTGCCGCATGGGAACATGACCTCATCTCCTGGGCAAAGGTAGGCAGCAGGCTTGCTGGCCTCATGCCCATCCCCCCAGAGGTGCTTAAAAGGCCCAAGCTCCACTCTCTCGGGCCCAGCCAGGTGACCCTTCCTGTTGCCTAGGAGTTGGCACGACCTAGTTGCCAGACCCATTACCTGTTCTCCTCTGGGTCTGACCCACACTCCACCTTGCTTGGCTTCTGTTCCATTCACTTTAATTCCATCCAGGATGCCCTCCAGCACGCCAAGAGACTGGGGTGGGCACACTGGCCCCCCCGGCACGCCCACAGGCCGCCCACCCCCCGCCACCCAGGCCCTAGGGCCCAGCACCCATGGTGCCTGTCTCAGCACTTGGCCTTTCACACCATGCCCTGCGCCCCAAGGGGGGCGGGCGGTGAGAGGGGCCAGGGAGTGGCAGGTAGTGGGGTTGGGGGGGAAGCCGGGTCTGTTGGGGGGTCCTGGGCTGGGGGAGTAGCTTCGGAATCTTGTCCTGTCCGGAGGTCCCTGCAGAGAGAGGAAAGAGGCAGGGATAAGGCGGCGCCATGGTGGGGCTAGGTGAATAGGATTCCTTTGGTGCCAACATTTTGGGGCTCACAACGAGGTGGTGGTAGTCATGGAGGGCAGGCACAGGGAGAGGACCAGGACAACCCTTCAGATCAACAGACAGCAGCCAAGACTGGAGATCCACATCCTGATCCCCAGACATGGAAAGGGATGGAGGGAAAGAATGAGGTCATCCATGTACCTCGTCTCAGTCCTCACATTCAATCAAGTGCCTGGCCCTTAATATGCGTCTATTAAACATCAGCTGTTGTTACCACCCCCCAGTTTCCCTAAAACTCATCAGTATTACAGGGCAAGAGGCCACCAGAGATGAGCAGCTTCAGCCCAGGCATGGGGGGTACTGGTGAAGGAAGTGTGGTTTGTGGGGGCAGCATGCAGGGACATGGGTGCCTTCATGGAGAGGGACATTGAAAATAGTAGGGGGCTTCCCTGGTGGCGCAGTGGTTGAGAATCTGCCTGCCAATGCAGGGGACACGGGTTCGAGCCCTGGTCTGGGAAGATCCCACATGCCGCGGAGCAACTAGGCCCGTGAGCCACAGCTACTGAGCCTGCGCGTCTGGAGCTCGTGCTCCGCAACCAGAGAGGCCGCGATAGTGAGAGGCCCGCGCACCGCGATGAAGAGTGGCCCCCGCTTGCCGCAACTAGAGAAAGCCCTCGCACAGAAACGAAGACCCAACACAGCCAAAAATAAATATAAATAAATAAATTTATTTTTAAAAAAAAAAAAAAAAAAAAAAAAAAAAAAAAGAAAATAGTAGGGAACCCACCTCCCCGGCTGCTGGCGCACTTATGACTCCCCAGTCCCGGCCCCCCAAGGAGCTTCCCATACAAGGTCCCAAATCACACTTCCCAGTCTGAGGACCAGACTTCCCAGTTGGTTTAGCTGAGCTGCCACCTACCAGGATGGCAAGAGGAGGGGAAAGGAAACTAACCCGCGTTAATGGAATAGAGAATATAGGCCCTCTGGTATCAGAACTTCACAGGTGAGGAAACAAAGCCTCAGAAAGCTTGACCATTCACTTGAGTTGGCACAGCTAGTAAGCAGCCTGCCTCCAATGCTTGCCTTGTCCTGCGACCTGGGGTCCAGGGCAGTGCCAACCTGGGCCAACCATTCCCCCCACGCTGCTCCGCTGACCCCAGACTGCAGACCCGAGGCTCCGTGTCTGCACACACAAGGCAGGTGTGGGCACGTGAGAGGGGACAAAAGGTGCAGCTCTCCGCACACAACCTCCATCGAGTGGCTGCTGCACCAGAGTCCTTGCCCCTGGGCCCCCCGGCCCCACCCCCAGGAACTGATAAGGAGCCAGGGTGGGAGGGGAAAGGAGAGATAAGTCAGGCCATTGGGCAGGGTAGGACAGGGCTGGACCATGGGACACGGCCTCTGCACTCAGGCAAGTCCCCATCCTGGGGAGCAGGGCAGTAGTACAGAAGGGTGGCCTACTCTGCTTTCGATGCCCCTGCAGACCAGAACTGGGCACTGGGGGCTGGACAGGAGACATGGGGTGGAGGGGTGCGAGCAGGGAGCCTTAGCCCAGGGAGCCGTCAAGAAAGTAGGTCAAGTTTTTCTTGGCTTGCGGAGAAATTCCTGTTATAAATTTATAATGGCGTAGCCAGCCCTAAGGGGTGGAGATGGGGGGAGAAGGAGTGGGTGGGGATGCCCAGGGCCTGGGCATAGGGGCCTGCTGCGCTCAGCCAGAGCAGTGAGGGGCTGGGGGCCGAGGCAGGCGTGGGCCTTGGGCTGGACAATAGAGGGCTATTTTCTGTGGCCTCTGTTTCCACTTCTATCTGTGCCCAGTGAAGCTTCCTTTGGTCTGTCTGTCTGTCTGTCTGCATCTGAATGTCTCTCTCTCTCTGGGTCTGGGTGTCTCCCTGTCTCCCCCTCCCCCCAAGACTGTGCCTCGGTGCTTGGCACACCCTGGCTGCGGTGCTGCCCCCGCCCGTCTCCTGCCCACCTGGCATACTGCCACCACTTGTTTACAGAAGCTGGAAAAATCCACTCGCCAGCCTGAGGCCCGAGTGCCCCCGGGGAGGGGAGGAGGCAGGCACAGGAGTGGGCATGCTGAGAGAGGGGCAGCCCTTCGAGCCGGCCCTGGAGGCAGGTGAAGGGAACCGGCCTGTGTGGGAACGGGTATCAGCGGCTATGGGCCAGACAAGGCAGGGAGCACCGGGGGCATGCGCAGCTCCTGCCCCAG